>NC_138546.1:25910159-28599898 GCF_964234715.1 Podarcis melisellensis
TCCTTCAAGGAGGTAGGGGGAGAAATATAAATTTAGCAAATAAATAAAATCCCAACCACCAGCATGGCCAGTGATTGTTGTCTAAACAATTTTGCTTAGAAAGTCAATGAGAGTTTTGATCTGTTTTTAGACTTTAAAAACTTTTAAGAAGTTTTTAATTATTGTTGTTAATGCTTCTTGTCGATAATTTTATTGGATTAACTGCTTTGTGGTTTTGGTTTGGGGTGGTTTTTTTTACAATCAAACAATATGTACATTTTATGAAACAAATAAATAAAAATAATTGCAGCTCAACAACAACTGGAGGGAACTGGGCTGGCTAACCCTGCTGTGGACGAGAGTGTGACCCAAACCCTCCCACTTTCTACAGAGCTGAGCTCTGGGGAAAGCAGGCTGGGTGCCAAGGGGCTCAGAGCCAAGCAGAGAACTGCCTGCAAGCGGCAGGTATCCTCTCCTTCCGGCCAGGAACTTGCCTCACTCCAGTTTCCAGCTTCCCAGCTGGCATTCAGAGCAGCTGCGACAGTAGCTGGAGGAGCCACCGAGAGCGTCCTGTCCTCCTTTTCCTCCTGGTGCCTTGCAGTTGTGGGCCTGGGCCCGAGACCTCCATGGCTGCTTGCAAAAATCCAGTGAGCCCCATGGGGGGCACTTTTATTTCTGCCCCCAGAGAGTCCCTGGTCCCCCACACTGGGAGGGATACGCTCAGCGTCCCACTTGGTTTTTATTCCAACAGACTCCTCCTTCCGCCTTGGTGCAGGTGGCATGGAAGGGACAGAGCCAGGGGAGGAGGGCCCCCACTCCAAGGACGTCGGCTCAGTCGGCAGCTGCCGCCCCAGTGAGTTGGGACTGTGTGGCATGAGCAGAAGGTGGCTGGAAGGGGGCTGCCTTTCAACCGTATTGCTGTCAAGCCCAGGTGGCTCATATACAAAGGTGGGTGTGGGCTCCAGGGAGGGAGACTCGCCCTTGGCCTTGACTACATCAGCAGGAGAGTGTTGGAGGTCCTGTGCATCTGCCGCAAGGCTCTTGCTGTTTGCCACGTCGTACGGACTCACACCATCCTCAGGCTTCCTGCTTGTCTCGCTTGGGACCTGAGCTGGAAGGTGAAGGGTGGTTTCAGTAGGACCAGGCAGTGGAGAAATGAAGTTCCCATGCGTCCCCTTTGATGCTGTTTCTGCAGTTCCTGCCGCGACTGTCCTAACCAGGGCTTCGTCCATTCTGCGTCCATCACCAAAGTCATCTTTGAGATCAACGATGGCCCGGTCTGCACCACCACCTTCTCCACGGCCCAACAAGCCATTGTCTCCGATGGTGCTGAGATATGGGACCTTTGAGCCTCCAACGTCTTCCTTCCAGCTCTTGCGAGTGCTAAACTCATGGTCTTGACTGGGGCTGCCCTCAACAGAAGGTACGGTTGGAGTCAGGAGGGTCAAGTAAGGGAAGATCACAGAGGGGGCCGTGTTTGCTACCTTCCCTTCCCAACGTGTGGTGTCTTCTTGGGCATGATTGACAGATACATGGGTATTGGTGCTAGAAGGGAAATCCGTTGTAGCTGCAGAAGTGGAAGAAGGAAGATCTCCCGAAATGGCTGGTGGGTTCTCCTTCACATTAACCGCCATGGAGGAGGTCGGAGAGACAGCAATGGCTGTACCCAAAGAACCATACCAACTGACAGCAGTGCTATGCTCTTGAAACCCACTGGTTACCCCTTTGCTATTCTGCCCAACAGCTGGAGATGTTGGGCTTCCATGGTCCATCTCTGGCTTTACAGTAGGGAGAGAATCGGGAGCCATTTCTTGAGGGTCCTCTTTCACGTCGCTGACCTTCTTCACCCCAACATCCGGCAACAAGTCCTCTCTCCCGCCACCCTTGGCGTCAGCTGGGTCGTAAGACAGGTCTTCATGGAAGTTGATAAAATTGTAATCGTAGTAAAAATCATCCACAAACACGTTTCCCTTTTTGTTGTTGCCGGGTGAAAAGTCTTCTTCCCTTATGGCATTGAGGTCTTCAGATTTGGGCGACAAAGGGCTGAATCGAGGGATGGGGTGGCTTGGGATGAAATTGATCTCATTGTACAGCTCCCGGCTCGAGGAACCAGAACCTGACCAGTCTGGGAAGATGCTCTCAATCTTGTTCCAGCAGGGCAGCAATGAACAGGCAATTTCGGAGGCTGGTCTTTGCCCCGGATCACAGCTGGCTCTGGTATTATTGGGGCAGTACACCAGGCGATGCTGTATCCCACTTCCACATGTGACCGAACACTGTATGGGAAAGGGGAGAGAAAATAAGGAGTGTGAGAGACATCAATGGCCAACACAGTGCTGGCAGTTTCTCTATGCTATGATCCTCCAAAAGAGATAGTGTGGTATAGTGGTTAGAGCAGTTGATCCCAAAGTGGGTGGTAGCACTCCCTGAGGGGCAATGGGATTACCTAGGTGGGGGTGCTAGGAAGCATTGGCAAGCGGGAACAGGAAGTGTAAATGATTATCAGATTTCAAAAAGTTGGTATCAATGGTTTGTCCATCAATTTTGTTGTAGTAATTAAACTAAATACTTATAATTGATTTTATGTATGTATGTATGTGTATATATAATCTATATATAATCTATATATCTATATCTATATCTATATATCTATATATTTATATATCTATATATCTATATGCAATTGGTTGTCACTGCTTTGGATTTGATTGTGTTACAGCCTTCCTTAGTGGGACATGCAAACCACTATTCTGATAATGCCTTTTATAGGGTAGGGAACACTGGGAAAGGGTTTATAAAACCAAGGAATTGGTAGCCCTCAAAAGTTTGGGAACCACCGGTTAGAGTCTCAGACTAGGACCTGGAAGACTAGGTTTCCAATATCTACTTGGCCATGACCTCTTGGCCTAACCTACCTCACAGGTTTGTTGTGGGGATTATAGAAGGTGGGAAGAGAACCATGTATTCCCCACCTTGCGCTCCTTGGAGACACAGGTGGTGGAATATAAATGCAGTAAATAAACAAACCTGGTGCCCCAGTTGTAGTCCAAAATTTCTGGAGGGCACCAGGTTGGAGAAGGCTGGTCCATGCAAAAAAGGGCCAGAAATCATTATAATCCAAGGTCATTTGCTCTTTCCACTACAGAAGCTCAATCTAAACCCAGCCATCGTTCTTCAGTTTCAGGTCATCTTTGTTTCCTGACGAAGCTTGGCTTGCATGGAAAAACCCAGACAGCTGGGGGGCTGGCGGGTGACCCTGGAGGGGGCTGGCACCCAGTGACTTCATAGGTCGTCTCTATTTGGGGTTCCCATTAAGTACCACTCTTCATCCCAGCAAGATTCCTAGCTGAGGGGGGAAAGAGCGAGTGGGGATTTGCTAACAGGGAGAAACAAAGCACAAGAAGGATGTTTGTTGCGGCTGAGCAGATAAGAGGTCTTCTGACCTTTCTCCAGAGTTGCAGCAACCCACATACCGAAAATAGTTTCAGGCCACAAGGACATGTGACTCACTGCCAGCCACATTAAAAGCGGAGTCTTTCTGCACGGACCCTGGGAGGGAAAACCCGGATTGCCCAAGGCCAAGGATGTTGGGCAGCCTCCTCTGTCCTCTCCCAAGGACCTAGTGAGATCTCTGTTGGGGCTTGCTCTTAAGTGTATTTGGATTGCAAAGTACAGTGTTGGCCTTTGCCAAATTTGCAAAAGCTGCTGTTATTTATGCAATGGAGAACCCTCCAGTTCCTGTCTGGAGGAAGGTAGCTGCTTTCTAATGAATCAGATCATGGGGTCCATCTAGCTCAATAATTGATTTGACAGCTGCCCTTCAGGATTTTAGACAGGGGCCATTCCCAGCCCTACCAGGAGATGCCCTTGTGGATTGAACCAAGACTTGCAGCAAGGGTTTTTGCGCTCGGATTCTCCTCACCTTGGACCAATTGCCAGCCAGCCACCGAGCCGGGCAGAGGACCTCTCGGTTGCAGGGGGCCGTGGCATCCGGCTTGGAGAGATGTTGGCACTTGCTGGCTTGCAGAGCCCGCTGCTCATCCAGCGCCACACTCTGGATGCAGAGGACGGTCCTCTTCGTCAATCCAGTGTCCCCACAAGTGGCAGAACACGCCTGCCACTCGCCAGCCCACCACCTGGAAGGGAGCAAGCAGGATAGATAATTTATTGTGGTCGAAGACCAGCTTATAAAACACACTTGGGAGTACAGTCACAGAGGTAAAACCGACAATTAAAACAATGTACAAGAATAAATTTAAAAACAATGTACAGCAATAAACTATCCCGGGGGGTTGACCCAGAGTCACCCATGGAACCGAGTTTGGGGATTTTCATGACGGACTATTTTGAGTTGGGAGATGGTCTGCGCCTACAGATCTGTACACAGAATCTGGTGACCACCCAGTTCATCTTCTGATCTTTGCCTAACAGGAAAAGGTCAAATTTTTGCTTTTGTGGGAGGTTGGCGAGCCTCACCAGTAGGGGATCAATGGTCTTACTACGTGCCTCTTCATAGAAGGGACAGCTAAAGAACATGTGTTCTGGGCTTCCTATCTCTCCCAATGGACAGGTGCAAAGTCTCTGAGCATACGGGACTTTTCTAAAGGCTCCTTCCAGGACCGGCGAAGGAAGAGCCCAGCTTTGGCGAGTGTAAAGGCCCTTCTTGCATTTCTAGATACGAGAAAGAAGAGATATGTTGCCGGTGCAGCTATATCTCTCTCGATTTCTCCAATTTTATAGTCGGGGCAACTTGCGCAGTCCTGCTGTCTCTCGGTGTCTAATAAGGAGTTCAAGGGTTAGGCTAGGGAAAGAGCAATTAGACGTCCAACTCTGGGAGCATGACCATTGCAAGTCTTTGGAATAGATGACCCATTGGATCTCTTCCAACTCTACAATTCTGTGATTCTAAGAGGCTCCTTTCACATTTATTGGGGAACAGGATGCTTGGCTCGATGGGCCATTGACCTGATCCAATATGCTCTCCTTATGTTCTTGTGGTTTAGATGCAGAGGAGTTGAGCTGACCTGGCAGGGCACGGCTCCTCGCTGCAACTCTTCTGCTTGTCGTCCGGCCGGCTAAGGACATTGCAGTAGTGCTCCTCCACGATCCCAGCCACTTTCTCCATGCAGTGCACAATCTGCCTCTGGACCCCTGAGGAGAGAAGGAGGTGGGTATCAGGCACGCACCATGCGCACCGTGGTACATGCTGGCAGGCCAAGAACCAAGGATCAGTAGGGTGTAGTGGTTAGAGTACTGGACCAAGACCTGGCACACCAGGGTTCAAATCCCCACTTGGTCACGGCACTCACTGGGTGACCTTGGGCCAGCCACTCCCTCTCAGCCTAGCCTACCTCACAGGGTTGTTGCGAGGATAAAATGGGGTGGCAGAGAACTATGTATGCAAGGTTGCAGGTTCGGTCCCCGTAATGGACAGCTGCATATTTTTGCATTGCAGGGGGTTGGACTAGATGATCCTCAGGGTCCCCTCCAATTCTATGATTAAGCTATAAAACTCTTGGCATGTGCTCCCCCACTTGAAGGTTGCTCATGAGGAATAGAGGTTTTTGGACTAAAACAGCTGCACGCCAACAGACAGCAGTGGCCCTCCAGGGTTTCAGGAGGGGCCATTCCTCAGCCCTACCTAGAAATACGACTGGGGATTAAATATGGGACCTTCCACATGCAGGGCTGATGGTACAGCCACTTCCCCGGCTGGGTGTTAGACTCCCCCCACCACACACAATTGCTGCGTTGGGCAGCCAGCTGTAGCAAGGGCCTTTTGGGAGCAGCGCAGGGGTTAATGATTGCAGAAGACGCTGCAGGTCTCTAAGCCCTGCACCTGTGAGCAGCTGTTACTAACAATACCACCCCCCCCCCCCAGCCCTGCAAGGTTTGGGAGGGGAAGCAGCAGGAGGCAGCCTAGAGAACTTGGAATGTTGTAATTAAGTCACCAAGGAGCACGGTTGGGGGGCTGAGGTCAGCAAAGATCAGGTTGAAAACGGAGCATGCCAAGACACACACACACACACACACACAGTGCATGGATGACCAGCTAACAAACAAGGACCCTCTTTGTCTGCCCCCCTTCTTTGTTAGGGCCTCTGCACCAGCAGCTCCTGCATCCAACTCCCTATCTTTAAGCTATTCTAAGATGGGGCTGTGGTCTCAAAACCAGGCATAAAAGCGCTTCGCCATGCAGGACAAAGAAAACCCATTCCCTCAACCAGAACCCTCGAAAGCAGCAGACTTAAATAATGCCCAAACCTCTCCATTTCAGAGGTTGATTTGTCCGCTTGTGACCTCGAGCCCAGAGCTGTTAACAAAAAAGAAATCTAAACTGTTGGTCCTGGCCTGAAGTTTATTTTAAAAACAAAAGCTGCAATTTATTCCTCTGTGTTTTTGTTTTGATGGCAATGCCTTCTTGCAATAATTGGTGCAACTGGTAACGGGACTCCCGCGGAGTCGGTTTTCTGCTGGGCGGACTCAGAGCCCTCCTCCACGTACAATGCCGCAGATTGTCTGCGGGAACAATAGCCCTTTTCTGCCAGGAACAGTAGTGCCGATCTGAAGAGAGCTCTTGCAATTGGATGCATGGAACTACACAGGGCTGGGAAAGAATCCTGGAAACTGATCTCCTGCCACGTGGGGTGAGCTGCAAGCCAAGACTCTGCAATGAGGAGCGCCGGGCGGGAGAGCCAACAGTCGACCTCAGAAATCAATCCTAGCAGCGGGAGAGGCCCACGGGTAATCCCACGGGAGAGAAACCTTTTCCTGAGGATTTATTTGATTTGGTGTGTCCATGTTCCAACAGTACAGTTCCATTGCCACCTCCCTCTTTCTTTTGCAGAGCTCAAAGGAGCGTGCAGAATTTGACCTCACCCTGTAAGCTCAGATAGGCTAAGGATGCTACCAGACTGTCTTGTGTTTTTCGGCCGGTACAGTAGCACCTCTGGTTACGTACTTAATTCGTTCCAGAGGTCCGTTCTTAACCTGAAACTGTTCTTAACCTGAAGCGCCACTTTAGCTAATGGGGCCTCCTGCTGCTGCCGCACCGCCGGAGCACGATTTCTGTTCTCATCCCGAAGCAAAGTTCTTAACCTAAGGTGCTATTTCTGGGTTAGTGGAGTCTGTAACCTGAAGCGTCTGTAACCTGAGGTACCACTGTATTCAAGCACATATCAGAAAAGTTCGTGGAATTAAAGTGGATCCAAGTGTGCTCTGTCACCCCCATCACAAAAAACCCCACTTTCTAAAAATAAACAAAATATCATGATATGGATTTCAAACCAATTTGGGACGATATATCAATAGATCACCCAGCCCTACTTAGAATAATAAAATTGTCGAGTTGGAAGAGGCCCTAAGGATTAACTAGTTCAACCCCCTGCACTTCAGGAATATGCAGTTGCCCCATACAGGGATCAAACCTGCAACCTTGCCATTATCAGCACCATGCTCTAACCAACTGAGCTACCCAGGCTCTAGCTGTGGCTTCCTGGAATACCCTCTGCTCTGTTGCAATATAAGCATCAAGATTCAGGCAGAAGGTGTCCAAAGTTGAATTATGATCATGGCTCTTTCCTGCCTCCCCTTCCTTCTGTGCTGCCACGCCATTCCTTCTTCCAGGAGAAAGAGAGGTGGCACTAGGGCTATTTCCAGACCTCTGGAGCTATTTTAGCACAACTGTTTGGACAAAACAGGCTGTTTGCTGCCCGCTAACCTTGGCGGCTTTAGATAGGAAGCATCTGGGAGATGGCTCAGTGAAGGCTGCCTGCTTCCATTCAGGGCCCCTTGGTCAGCAGCAGCACCTATGAGCAGGCCGTCTGCTGAGGACTAGCCTCAGCTTCTGCACATCAGCAACAGCTGAGAGGTCAAAACACAAAACAGCTGCAAAAGCCTCTCCCTGCAGAAGCCAAAAGCAGGAGCATCAGGAGCTCTTTGCATGGAATTGCTACAACTGATTGAGCCTTCATGGAGGAGAGGGCAATCGATGGCTACTAGCCATGCTCTGCCTCCAAACTAGCTTTGCAAGAAAAGACTTCTGGGCTGCTTCCAGACTGTCATTATTTCATGGCGTTAGGGGCGTTTCAACTGAATTACCAGCCAATTCAGGTTGCATAATTAAACTGGATTTGGCACTTTTGCAGGACAAACCCACTTCTCTAATCCTAAACCTAAGGGGGGGGGGGACTGGACACTTTGCAGTAAGGAAAGGGGTGCGAAAGTGCAACAGAAATTGTGGGGTAGCATTTGCTTGAGGCGACATCATTTCATCTCCCTGCAAACAAATCAGAACGAACACTCAATAAACAGTTGATGTTGTTTACCTTCCCTGCAAACTTTGTGGGAACTAATTAGGATGCTCAATAAACATGTCATCTGGAAGTGACCCTGACCTGCTTCTTAGCCAGGCGTATTCACAAATATGACCCATGGAATTTAATAGGATTGCATCTGATCCTTGGGTGACTGTGTGAATGTGTACCAGCTCTGGGCTTGGACCTTGCAAATAGACACCACCTTCCTCCTCCTTACGCCCCAGCCACATTCTTGCCTCCGGACAGCCTCCTTTGCCATTTGTAAAACGCATGGCATGGAGGAAGCGGATAGAGAGATGTTGTTCTCCCAGTCTCATAGTGCCAGAACTTGTGGACATCCAATGAAACTGAAGGTTGGAAGATTTGGGACGAAGAAAGTCTTTCTTCACGCAGGGCATAGTTACACTTTAGAACTTGCTCCCAAAGCAGGCAGTTACGGCCACCATCTTGCATGACTTAAAAAGAGGTTTAGACTAAGGTTACCAGACATCCCTGTTTCCTGGGGACAGTCCCCGGCCGCCGAGACCATATAACACCGGTCTTGAAAGACCTACATTGGCTCCCAGTACGTTTCTGAGCACAATTCAAAATGTTGGTGCTGACCTTTAAAGCCCTAAACGGCCTCGGTCCAGTATATCTGAAGGAGCGTCTCCTCCCCCATCGTTCTGCCCGGACACTGAGGTCCAGCGCCGAGGGCCTTCTGGCGGTTCCCTCACTGCAAGAGGCCAATAAACATCTACCTGACATTTAGAAGACATCTGAAGGCAGCCCTGTTCAGGGAAGTTTTTAATATGTGACATTTTAGTGTATCTTTCATCTTTGTTGGAAACCGCCCAGAGTGGCTGGGGAAACCCAGCCAGATGGGCGGGGTACAAATAATTAATAATAATAATAATAATAATAATAATTACAAATCAGTTCCCATACAAAATCCATTGAAGTTGAAAAGTGTCCCCGGATTCATTGGAAAAAAAATCTGGTAACTTTAGGTTAGACAAATTCATGGAAGAGGAGAGGGCTATCAATGGCTGCTAGCCATGATGGCTTTGCTCTGCCTCCACAGTCAGAGGCGGCAATGCTTCTGAATACCAGTTGCTGGAAGCCACAAGAGGGGAGTATACCTGAAGGAGCGTCTCCACCCCCATCATTCTGCCCAGACACTGAGGTCTAGTGCCGAGGGCCTTCTGGCGGTTCCTTCACTGTGAGAAGCCAAGTTACAGGGAACCAGGCAGAGGGCCTTCTTGGTAGTGGCGCCCGCCCTGTGGAACGCCCTCCCACCAGATGTCAAAGAGAACAACTACCAGACTTTTAAAAGACATCTGAAGGCAGCCCTGTTTAGGGAAGCTTATAATGTTTGATGCATTACGGTATTTTAATATTTTGTTGGAAGCTGCCCAGAGTGGCTGGGGAAGCCCAGCCAGATGGGCGGGGTATAAATAATCATAGAATCATAAACCACAAGGGCCATTGAGTCCAACCCCCTGCCAAGCAGGAAACACCATCAGAGCACTCCTGACATATGGTTGTCAAGCCTCTGCTTAAAGACCTCCAAAGAAGGAGACTCCACCACACTTCTTGGCAGCACTGTCGAACAGCTCTTACTGTCAGGAAGTCGTTGTTGTTTTTGTTGTCAAATCCTACTTGTGGGCTTCCCACAAGCAACTGGTTGGCCAAAAGACGCTGGACTAGATGGGCCACTGGCCTGATCCAATAAGCACTTCATATGTCCTTATGTGCAGTCCCCCCACCCTGTCACTTGCAACAATCTGCCTCTTGCTCCTGTTGTGGGCTCCTTTTCTACGAGACACAGAACATCCCTTGCCTTGTCCTTTCTCCCCCTCATCGCCAGCTGACCCTTTGCTCCAGTCTCTGACCTTGCAAAGGTCTCTCTCTCCCCCACCCCACCTCTCTCTCTCTCTCTCTCTCTCTCTGTGTGTTTCTCTTTCTCTCCCTCATCCTTTCCCAGCTGGCTGAAGCACACAGACACTTCCCTGGGAGCAAGGAGGAGGCACGTGGGCCAGGGGTTGGCGTAGCTCAGTGGGGCTGGATGCTGGAGCTGCTCCTGGCGTGCAGGCTGGACAGTCCCCACGGGGGCCGGTCACAAGCCAGGATCTGATGTGCTTCTGGCAGCCTCGGTTTCTGGCAGGAAACCCAGAAGGCGCTTGGCTGGCAGACTTCCTCTCCCAACCCAGCAAATGAAGAAATCACCCGAGAGATCCTGCCTCCCTCAGTCCACGATTATGTCACCCTTCTTCTCCTCCCTGATTGCCTATCTGCCCCTTCTCCTTTCCCAGACCCAGAACCTGCTTAAAGGTTCCCTTTCATAGTCTGGTGATAACAATTCATAAGGCCAACAGGCCACAAACGATATGAGCGGCTGGCATCAATGTTTGCAGCACAGCAAGCACACCAGAGGCTTTGGGTGTGGGGGGGAGACCCCGGCTGGGACCCCTGATTGAAGTCTGCTGGCAGCAGACCAATCAACAGCCAATCAGATTCAGGGAAATTCACCCTGCCAATCAAGCCTAGAGGAAAATCCACTTTCACAAGCCCAAATGCAGCCATATGTTTTGTTAAGGGTGCTGGGAACTGTAGCCCTAGAAGCAGAGCAGCTCAGGAAGCTGCCTTATACTGATAACAGTTGGAAGGGACTTCCAAGCATCATCTAGTCCAGGGGTAGTCAACCTTTTTATACCTACCGCCCACTAATGCATCTTCCTTAATGGTAAAATTTCCTTACCGCCCACCAGCGCTCGATGGAAGAAGGATTCAGCTTGTGCTGCAGAACCCCCTACCGCCCACCCAGAATCCTGAAACACCAACTAGTGGGTGGTAGGGGCCAGGTTGACAACCTCTGGTCTAGTCCAACCCCATGCAATTCAGGAATCTAGCCATCTGGATGAGAGTCCACCACTTTCTGAGGGAGTCCATTCCACTGTCAAACAGCTCTTACCATCTAGCTCACTTCTGCACCAACTAGCAGCAGTTTCCCAGAGTTTCAGGCACTAATCTCTCCCAGCCCTATCTGGAGATGTCAGAGATTGAGCCTGGGTCCTTCTGCATGCAAGGCAGCTGCTCTGCCACTGAGCGGTGTCCCCTCCCCTGTTTGTAGCTCTGTGAGGGGTAAACTGCCGTCCCCAGGATTCTTTGGGGCAAACCATGTGTATGGTGTATGTGTTTATGCAGCCAAATACAAATACATCACAAGGAACTCACACACCCAAACACACACAAACCACCACCCCAAGTGTTGCTCTGAGCCTTGTCAAGGTGGTGTGACAGCATCTGACAGAAAATCTGGAGCGTCGGCGCTGCAGAGGAGTCCTGGAAGATGATCTGGTTTCAGTAAAAGGGACAGAGATGCCAAGAAAGAACTTTGGCAAGTGTAGCTGTGTGTCAGGCCCCAGTGAGCTGGGAGAGCTGAAAGAAGAGAATCTGTTTCCTCCCAGGTGACATAATCTGCCCCCTCTGAAGACATCCAATTTGCTGCCTCTGAAGCTCAGGTTTCTGGGCTTTTGTGGAGCTGTGAAACCCATCTGCACAGGGCCTTCTAGGCAGCTGTGATCCATTACACAGAATTTCTCAGCAACAGACTGGAGGTGGGGTAGCAGGGTGAGGGATGGGGAGAATGCCTCCCCAAGAAATGTTTTGCCCGTAGGAGTAAAACGTGCAGTAATGAGCACTGAGTTGGAAGGATCCGGCCCTGCCTTCACTGCAGTGCGTCCCTTCAAACCATGGAGCTGATGTTTTGCCACTTCTAGGACTTGTAGAAGCATGTGTGGCAGGTTTGTAATCTATGGAGGAGGGCTATCAATGGCTACTAGCCATCATGGCTTGTGCTAGAATCCTGCTTGCAGGTTTCCCACAGGCATTTGGTTGGCCACTGTGAGAGAAGGATGCCGGACTAGATGGGATGCTGATCCAGGCTGTTCTTTTGTTCTTATGTAAGGGAGAGCCAAGTGCCATTGTGAAAGTTTACCTGGAAAATGCTGCCTTCCGAACAACACTGGGAAATAGGGATATATGCATTTGCTTCAGAAGAACCTCATTCTCACCCCAAACCCCTCATGTCTGGATTAATCAAACTGGAATAGTTATGAATTGGCTGATTACGAATGCCAAGCCTTCCTATAACAATCCCGTCCACATATTGAGAAAACCAATGCAAACTTTAATCTTTTTAAAATCTATTGTTATTTTAACTTTTTAAAAGCTTTAAATTGTTGTCGTTAATTTTTCTTAGTGATAGTAAACCACTTTGAGGTTTGTTGTAGCTTTACAATCAAGCAGTGTATAAATATTATGAAATAAATAAATTAAAAACCCCTTCCTTCTCCTTATTGCAAAAGGTCTGATCTTTGGGGGAATTGGGTGAGTTGCACAAGACCTCCCAAACCAACTGTAGTTGCACAACCTGAATTAGCCGCGACTAAATCCCACCCGAAAATGGTGGTCATTTGGAAGCACCCTAAGGAGAGAGTGAAGAAGCATCCTTAACTGGCCTGTACACTTGGTCCCCTCATCTCATGCTTTAATAAAACTCAGCTGTAGAGGAGGACTCTTTCCCAGTTACCCCAGTCAACAAGAGGCGGACTTCAAAGGACAAGGCAAAGCCTTCTGCTTTTCTGTTTTTCAAGTTGTCTGTTTCCAAAGAGGCCTTGACCGGCTGGCGGCAAGAGAAAGGAGCACATGCAGCTGCGCAAACAGAAACCCATGTCCTTATGCACCACTGTGCATGTATTGGCACACACATTTGCAGAGAGTCAAGCATCCTGGACAAAGGGGCACAGGCAGGGTCTAAACACATCCAGCAGGGTTGCCTGTCCGATCGCTTTGATACATTTGCATTGAGAATTTATGCACTCCACAACAGCGGTTTCCTTATCCACAGGCTAGAGTGGGTGGCAGCGGCCTTTGCAAACGCCTTTCCTTGCCGGCGGAATAAATTCTCTAGCCTGCCTACCCTTCCATCTTGCACTCAGTTAGCCAGCACCTCAAGGCAGGATGCCGCATCCCCCAATTCAGGGCTCTAATTGAAGTGGCCAAACATGAAATGCATTTGGTACTTCCTACCCCAGCAGTCTAGACAAGCTGCATTCTCAAGCCAGAACTACATGCCTCTAAGCAGGGGATTATGGACACCATTAAAGGTAAAGGGACCCCTGACTGTTAGGTCCAGTCATGGATGACTGGGGTTGTGGCGCTCATCTCGCTTTACTGGCTGAGGGAGCCGGCGTACAGCTTCCGGGTCATGTGGCCAGCATGACTAAGCCGCTTCTGGCAAACCAGAGCAGCGCACGGAAACGCCGTTTACCTTCCCACTGGAGCGGTACCTATTTATCTACTTGCACTTTGACGTGCTTTCGAACTGCTAGGTCGGCAGAAGCAGGGACCGAGCAACGGGAGCTCACCCTGTCACGGGGATTCGAACCACTGACCTTCTGATCGGCAAGCCTTGGGCTCTGTGGTTTAGACCGCAGTGCCACCTGCATCCCACGGACACCATTAAGGGATAGCAAAATTTTCTGGCTACTTCATTAGCTAATTATTATTACCATATCCTTCTTACTACAAGGTGGACTGTTGGGGGTTGGGGAGAGGATACGCCCACTGGCCTTTCCTGCCCCACACGAAAGGCCTGATCCTGGGCTCCTAATTCACCACTGTTAGAAGACGGCTACAGAGTAGTGTCATGAGTCCTTCTGCCACCATTCATTCATTCATTTCATTTGTTCAGTGCTCTATTCAAAAAATGCCTCAAAATCACTTAAAGCATCATAAAATACAAAACAGCTAAAATCAGTTAAATTAATTATTATTATTATTACAAAATATAGCAGACAAATATTTCCTCAAGTGCTCAATCAGCAATACTTTGAGAGAGACAAATCCTGCACACCACTGAAACAAGAGTTCCACAAAAGAGAAGAGAATATTACAAAGTTATGATCTAAAATTAACAACCAGAAGCCTTGAAAAACAGGAATGTCTTAGCCTGACAATTATGATGCCTGGCATCTTTTCCTGGGGACAGCATGCCACTGTTGGGGAGTCACCACTGAAAAGGCCTTCTCTCTCTCACTCTCTCTCTCTCTCCCCCCCCCCCCTCTCAGATGTGGTCTGAAGAGAAGAGACTCTGGTGGTGACTGCAGGGCTCGTGGAAAGTTCACCTGCTTTTCTGGATTTCCCCCAATGCACGAAGTTTCTTGCTCTGGCTCCTAGGCCAGAACGTGACCACCCCCCGCCACTCCTCACCAAACGTTGAACAGTGAGACAAAGGCAAAGAAAGAGGCAGACACCCTTACCTGTGCCACAGGTGGCTGTGCATTTTGTCCAGGGTCCGTATTGCCAAAAGAATTCGGCTGGCGTGATCTCGTTCTCGTTCTCAGATTCCCTTTGAATGGTGTATTGATAGCGGACTCCTGGGTTCTTCTCCTGGAATAAGAGCTGAGAGGCAAGGAAGAAAATGTTCTTAGGCAGCATCCAGCCAGACGGTATAAAAAGCGTTTAACGAAATGTGGTCCAAGTACCGAGGAAGTGTGATGATGTCCTGCCAAGAGAAAGAGGGCCAGCAGGAAAAGACCTTGAGATGCCTGCAGCAGAGGACCGGCAACTGCAAACTTACTGAAAGTTTAGGAAGTGACCAGTGTTTGGTTTTCAGAGGATCACAAGGATGTTACAATAGGGGAAGGGCCCCTCCTCAGAGCTAAGGAAAGCAGGATGGATCTGTGGGCTCCTCTTCAGCTTTCCACATGATCTGATTGTACAAAACTCATGCAGTGTTTAGTCTATTGGTACCCAAAGTGGGAGGGACGCGGGTGGCGCTGTGGGTTAAACCACAGAGCCTAAGGCTTGCCGATCAGAAGGTCAGCGGTTCGAATCCCCGTGACGTGGTGAGCTCCCGTTGCTCGGTCCTGCTCCTGCCAACCTAGCAGTTCGAAAGCATGTCAAAGTGCAAGTAGATAAATAGGTACCACTCTGGCAGGAAGGTAAATGGCATTTCTGTGCGCTGCTCTGGTTCGCCAGAAGCGGCTTCGTCATGCTGGCCACATGACCCGGAAGCTGAATGCCAGATTCCTCGGCCAATAAAGTGAGATGAGCGCTGCAACCCCGGAGTCGGCGACTGGACCTAATGGGAAGGGGTCCCTTTACCTTTACCCAAAGTGGGCAGCAGCAGACCCTGGGGGGCAATGAATTACCTAAGAGGCAAGGGGGCGCGGCAAGCAGGTGCTGGAGGTATAAATGACTGCCAGACTTTGCAAAGCTGGTATCACTGGATCAAGTTTGTCAATTCTGTTGAATGAATTAAACCAAATAGTTTTATTTGGATTTTTATTTTGGGGGGAAGGCAATTAATTGTTATAGTTTTGAATTTTATTGTGCTATCTTGCTTAGTGTGCTGGGCAAACTGCTACTCTGAATAGTGCTTTTTACAGAGGAGAGGAACTGGGTGTGAGTTTATGGAACTAAGAGGGTGGTGGCCCGAAACAAATTGGGAACCACTGGGTTAGACTATGTCCCATCTTTGCAGAGCATTCATTCCAATTTGTTTATGGGGTGGTTATACAACAATGAGGATTCACCCTGATCTGCCTGCAAAGTTTCATGTTCAATCATTCACTCATGCCACATGTTCCAGTACGTGCCCCTGTCACTTACTTAATTGCAAAGTCTGTTGTTTTGGTTTTTTTAAGATGGCTTTGTTGCACTAGAGTGACATATTTAAGGCAATTTCCCTTCATTTCCTCACTTTCTTCAACCTGACCATTTAAATAGGTCTGTGTGTGTGTGTGTGTGTGTGTGTGCGCGTGCGTGCGTGCGTGCATGTGTGTGTAGGGGTGTGTGTGTGTGATTTCAGCTCCACCCCCAGATATCAGTCTCAGCTTATCATCAAACTTTATTTGCAGGCTTATCTGCAAAGGCACACCTGCCATTGAATGTGCAACTACACAGCAAGCTGAAACCAGTTTCAAGGCTGTTTGGCTCACATCACCCCTGCGAACAGCAAGTCTGAGATAAGAGGCCCAAATCATTTCTCAGCATCCTTACAAGACGAGCTGCAGAAGGTTAAGAGCCTTGAGATGTAAAAAAGCTTCTCAGATTTTATTTCCAAGCTGATTTCAGTGTGTTGTAGTGGTACCTGAATGCCCCAAGGCAGACCACCTGCAGGAGGGTTCAAGTATCAGTCCGTGGAGCACACAGCTCTGGCAAAGGCTTGCCAACTTAATTAAGGGCTTATCCACACTCACCTCCCGCTCTTTCCAGGCACAGGTCTGTGCTTAAAAGCTTCATGTCCAAGTGTGGGGTGTTGGGGTTTTTTGCCCCTGAGCTTCTCCTGCGATTTCGGTGCTCACTTGGGGCAAACGTCAATTTGCATTTTCTGGGGATTGTCCCATTGAGCTTTAAAGAGCAGGTTTTCACAGGGAAGGCTCCAAAGCCAAAGAAAAAAAGGAGTTTTAAAGTAAGGACTATGGCCTGGAAAGATTGGAGGAAAGGTAAGTGTGAATTAGCCCACCCTCGAAGCTGACCTTGTTGCCAAAACTTTGCTGCTCTTGGAATGGACTTGGGCATCGTTCCAAGAGACGTCTCAGGGTATATATTTTTAAATAACATTTTTTAAAAGGTTTTTCAATTCCGTTACAAATCCCAGAGAATGTTCCAAGAGATTATGTGCTATAAGTCATTCCAAGGCATTAGCGTGAACATAGAAACTAATAATCTTTAAAAAGTCGGAGAAAGCAGCTTGAGACTCCCTCCAAAGTTGTTTTTCCCCTGAATAAACAAAGGCATTAACATTCATCTAACCTCCCTCTTTGAACTCTTTCCCTTCCAGCTGGCTGGCAATGAGAACTTTGTAACTTGGTACCACTGCCTGAACTTGCTTTCTTCCTCCTCCCTCCCAGTCTTTTTCCTTTTCTGTCGTACATTTTATGTCAATAAGTCTGAGTGCAAGGAGTGGGCTTATCCACACTTAGCTTTCCTCCACTCTTTCCAGGTGTGGAAAACTCCATGTCCAACTGTTCCCCCCCTTTTTCCTTCTTGAAAACACAATTGGAGCAAGTGTCAACCCATGGGAAACCTGAATTGACGCTTGCTGCGATTCAGCTTTAAAGAGCAGGTTTTGGGGGACAGTTCAGACAGAGAGATTTAAAGCGCGGACATTTGCCTTCAAAAAGAGGTACGGGTGGATAAGCGCCAGCTTGCCTTCTTGATATCTGTAAGCCTCTCTGCAAGCTTTCTTTTGTCTGAAAAGTGAAATTTGCAAACGTATGCAGAAATCGGAGGAAGGCTGGAAAAATTAGAAACAGAGAAAATGAAATGGACAGGTTCAACCATATTGAACAAGGGGTCGACACTGAGTTTTCTGAGGACCAGCCAAGAAATTCCGGGGAAAGTGTGTGTGTGTGTGTGAGAGAGAGAGAGAGAGAGAGAGAGAGAGGATTGAGCTTCGTTTGCTTCCGAGCTAATTCCATCAAGGTTTAAAAAACACTCCCAACTGAGAGGTGGGTGGTAGGGGGAATGGGAACATGGTTTTCTGGTAGAATATTCCTCTCCAACCAGTCCTTTGGCTTATTAATATTCTACAACCTTTTAAATGTGTATGTGGGAAGGGAGGGGTATTATTTTGCTGTTTTGTTTTAATGATTTATTTTTATCTTGTATTTTCTTCTGCAAACTGCCCTGAAATCTTAAGATGAAGGGTAGCAGCAGCAAAATAATAATAATAATAATAATAATAATAATAATAATAATAATAATAATAATAATAATAATAATACTGCAGTGGTATCTCAGGTTGGACATGGTTGGCGCTGCGGGTTAAACCACAGAGCCTAGGACTTGCCGATCAGAAGTTCGAATCCCCACAACGGGGTGAGCTCCCGGTTGCTTGGTCCTTGTTCCTGCCAACCTAGCGATTCGAAAGCATGTCAAAGTGCAAGTAGATAAATAGGTACCGCTCTGGCGGGAAGGTAAACAGCGTTTCCGTGTGCTGCTCTGGTTCGCCAGAAGCAGCTTAGTCATGCTGGCCACATGACCCGGAAGCAGTACGTCGGCTCTCTCGGCCAGTAAAGTGAGATGAGCGCTGCAACCCCAGAGTTTGCTACGACTAGACCTAATGGTCAGGGGTCCCTTTAACTTTACCTCAGGTTACAGACACTTCAGGTTACAGACTCTGCTAACCCAGAAATAGTACCTCAGGTTAAGAGATTTGTTTCAAGATGAGAACAGAAATTGTGCGGCGGCTGCGGGAGGCCCCATTAGCTAAAGTGGTACCTCAGGTTAAGAAAAGTTTCAGGTTAAGAACAGACCTCCAGAACAAATTAAGTACTTAACCCGAGGTACCACTGTAATAATAATAATAATGTCTCCACAGTTGAAAGCAGCAATGCTTCTGAATGCCAGTTGCTGGAAACCACAGGAGGGGAGAGGGCTCTTGTGCTCAGGAATCTGGCTGGATCTTCTTTGATTGACTGATTGATTGATTGATTGTCTCTATTTCCCACCTTTTCCTCCAAGGAACTGAAGGTGGTGTACATGGTTCTCCTCTCCATTTTATCCTCACAACAACCCTGTGAGGTAGGTTCGGCTGAGAGAAGGCACTGACTGGCCCAATGGTCATCTAGGGAGCTTCACGGCCGAGTGGGGATTCGAACCCTGGTCTCCCAGGTTCCAACACGCTAACCACAATAGCTTTTAAGCAAAGAACCAAAGTTATTCTTGGAACACAAAATGAATAACCTGCCAGGGCAGTGGCAAAAAAGACAGGGGAAGCAGGCGTGTACCGAAAGCCCCCCATCCCTAGCCTGGCATGCCTCTGATGCCCCCCAACAAGGTGGTGTGATTTAGGAAGAGGAGAGATCCCTGCCTGCCTGTCTGCCTGCCTGGTGGGTCTCAAAGCCAGCTCCTTTGTTTCAGAATTCACAAGCAGCTGGAGGAAGACAAGCAGGGGTCAAAAAAGGAAAAAGAATTCCTTTCCTTGTCAAGCTGGAAGGGGAAGAGAATGTTAAAGTAAACACCTCCCTGCAAGAGGGGAGAGAAAAAGAATTAGCCCTGAGAAATCCATTTAACTCCTAAAGAGCTCTCCTGGGAAGTCTGACTGCTCCAAAGCAAAGGCTTCCCTGGCAGCCAGGAAGACACCCACCAGACTTCCCTGCAGAAAAAAATGGCGATGAACTGTCCATACAGGGAGGGCAGGAGCCTGTACCACTGACAGGAGGGGCCCTATAGTGGTCTCCACATTCATAGCAGCCTCTGGAAAGGTCGGAGGCCCTTGGTAGTGCCTCTCCTGCAGCCCCCTCGGCAAACCAGGCCAATGAACCAGATGAGGGTGATGGGAGTGACAGTTCAAGACATCTGGAGGGTTCTGAGGAATGCTGCAACAGATTTCAATTTCAGCTGGGCAAGAGAGAGGCCAGGTCCACCCACGGAAGTCAGCAAAGGCTTCCCAGATCAGCAGGAACCTCATGAATGCCAGAGGCAGCCATTTCCAAAGTAACTTGAGAGGAGCGCTTTGCTCAGAACTTCACAGAGCAGCTTTGGAGAACAGAAGCGGCAAGAAGCATGGCTGGCGGGGGCAGGCAAAGCCGTGAAGATGGAGGCTATGAAGCAATAGCCAGTTTATTTACATGCTGCATTTCCCAGAAATCTGTAGTGCGTGCTCAAAGCAGTTAACAGAAAAGAGACAAACCCAGTTCCTGAAACGACAAAGTCCTCGTTCGCAGGCCATTTTAAACTACAGGGAAACTGAAGTATGGTTTTAATTTGAACCCTGGCAGCGCACATGGCGGCAATTGTGGGCGCGTGGCTTCTACCTCCCTCCTGGCGCTAACACACTGTTGTGAGCCGAGCCATAGTTTGTTCTAGTGCACTCTGCATGTTCATGGATAAACCACAGCTGAACTATACAGTGGTACCTCTGGTTGCGAACAGGATCCATTCCAGAGGCCCGTTCGCAACATGAAAAGAGCGCAACCCGCAGCAGCATGTCTGCGCATGTGCGAGTTGTGATTCGCCGCTTCTGTGCATGCGCGTGACATCATTTGCGCTTCTGCGCAAGTGGCGAAACCCAGAAGTAACCCTTTCCGGTACTTCCGGGTCGTCACAGGACGTAACCTGAAAGAACGTAACATGAGGTATGACTGTAGCTTAAAATGGCATGGAAGCAAGGCCAAAGAGCCTCGTGGCACCTTAAAGTCTGACAAATCATAGAATTTTAGAGTTAGAAGGGACCCAAGCGTCATCTAGTCCAACCCCCGGCAATGCAGGAATCACAGCTAAAGAACACCTGACAGGTGGCCATCCAACCTCTCTTTAAAAACCTCCAATGAAGGAGAGACCAACACCTTCTGAGGGAGTCTGGTACACCGTCAAACAGCTCTCAGCATCAGAAGGTTCTGCCTAATATTGAGTTGGAATCTCCTTCCTTGTAACTTGAAGCCCTTGGTTTGGTTCCTCCACAGTGGAGCAGCAGTAAACAAGCTTGCTCAATCTTCCATGCGACAGCCCTTCAGATATTCATAGATGGCTATCACATCCCCTCTCCTTCAATCTAAACATACCCAACTCCCTCCCCTGTTTCTCCTAAGGCTTGGTTTCTAGACCCTTGATCATCTTGGTCACTGTGATTTCTGCATTGCAGGGGGGTCAGACTAGATGACCGTGCGGGTCCCTTTCAACTCTGCAATTCTGTGAGAGCACAAATACCATACTGTTACCTACAAGAGTTTTGGGGTCTATTTCAATCAACTCTTTGTTGGCCGCGAAATAACCTTCCACTCCAGCTTGAGCTGGGAGGGGTTGTTTAAACACAAGCCAGGGATGAGCAGATTCCAGGACACGGAATCACCGAGGGCTGAAAATATGTTTATGACCTCGGCAGCCTCACAGCTGCAGTCGGAGAAGTGAAGTCTCAACAAGTGCTGCTTTCCCTCATGCCGAAAAGCAGGGCTTTAGGAAGCTGCACCTGTTGAATTTCTGCTTCACCTATCTTAATTAAGTCTGCCCAACTGTGCAGCAGTGAGTCCACAACAGTGGCACACTCGACCCAGAACTCACAGGTTTCAAAGCCCAGCACTTGAACCCTCTGCAAGTACCTGAATCCACACTGGCTCCTCCGTGGGGCCTGGAGACGTGAGGTTCTCCCAGTTCCCAGTTCTCTCGTAGGTGAAGGTGGTCCCGGCCACCTTGTAATCGCCGTTCCATTGGATGGTCCAGCCGCCATTCAAGAAGTACTTCTCTGGATCTTCACTTCTCAAGGCCAGGAAATTCTCTGCTTCGGCCACCTCCTCGATTTGGATCTCTCGTGCACCAGCTGGGATGAGGCCAACATCAACATAGCCTGCTCAGGGGGATCAAGCTCTTCGTCAGTTGCAGGTTAACAGGACAAAAAGTACTCCTTTCTGTAAAGGGGAGTCAAAGTCCCCTTTTCTGAATGTCGCCAGAGTAGTCCCTTCTTGAATGCCCACACCCTTTCCCAGAATGCCTGTCATTCTACTGTGAAAGGAAATGGCCACTGGGAGACCCAGCGCATGACTTTACCAAGGAATATTTTTTGGTGGAGGGGAGAAAGGAGGAGGGATGTTTCTGAACAGAGCACATGAATGGGACAGAGAAAATCCTCCAACATTTGCCAAAGGAAAGCATGTGATGTGAACACAACACTCATTGGTGGGTAATGGAAAAACCTCAAAGAAGAGAGGGACCTCTGTGAGGTCTAGCCTCCTCCACAAAACATTTTGGAATGTTGCATTTCAAAGCTCCCCCGCTGCCCCAATCCATATTATTTGTACCTCTAGCTTCATCAAGTGCACCTATATATCCTTGTCACAGTGCTTCTAATTCCACAAATGCCAAGTTATCTGGAACTTCTCAAAGGTGGAAGGGGACTGAGGAGGGAAATGAGCAAGCTGGGTCCAAGAAAGGCCCCATTCAACCCTCCCCACCAACACCCCTCCATCAGTGATGTTGGTAGGTGTTGTGTATTCAGTGCTCTGTGTTTGCCTGAGCTTCAGTCTGGACCAAGGATTCTGAGCCCCTGTGTTCTGATTCAATACATGATATCCAATCACAGAACATTTCAGGATTTGGGCCTCTGCCATTGGCCCTTAAACTCTGAGTCATGATTTGCTGATTGGAAGTTTTGACAGCCAATCCTGTTTGGAGTGAGAGTGGCCCAGGCCTTCAGAAATGTATATAAGCAGTTGCTTTGCCCTTGTTGTCCAGTTCTGTTAGTTCAATAAAGGTTCTTGCTGTTATTATATAGTATAGGAACCAACCTATACTTCAGTAGGCATCCATTTATGTTCTGATCCATGTTCATTCATTGGAGGCCGTCCCATTTCCATTTCTGTCCTCTGACATCCCACCTTATTCCCAACCGGGCCCCCAAATCTGGCGGAAACATCCTCACCCAGCCCATCGCTCTCCTCAAAGGTCTTCTTGACGGTCTCGCAGGTCGACCCGTCTCCACGGCACACGCCGCATCGATCCTCCACAGCATAGGAGTCAATCTCATAGTCACAACCGACGTTCTGAAAGGCATCAGGGACGGGTGATGGGTTAGCCACCTCCAGAGCAACTGAGGGGAACTGTAGTCCAAAAACCTTAGGGGCTGCTTAGGTGGGGTCGACTGGATCTTCACACTGGCTGACTTCTGAGGCGAAAATCCAGGCTTGCTCTCTGAAAGTCCAGGGCAAAAGCTCAAGGGCGCATGCATTTATTACACAGTCACTGGACTTGCAATGTGCAGGATATACATGTATAAAGAGATCATAAGTAAATACATAAATTTTAATAGGCTGCAGGGAGGAGGAAAGACAGGCCAGCAGCCATTTTAGACTAGGCTCATGCACTGCCCCAACTCATGAGGAGACCCTCCCCACCCCCAATTTCCTGTTCCTCTCTGAGAAGCCGGAAGAGGCAAAGTATGGATTGCTCTACATCCCCATTCACCTGTCATCACTTGGAGGGTTTTGAATCCTTCTCTGGCGCACCAGCCTCTCTGATCACTTAATCCACTGGAGTCAGCGACAGGCTATTTTAAAACTCTCCAGGGGGACCTTCCTTTATCAGGAAGAGAAGTTGCCAGGCTAGGTTTGGCAGGGGAACTCTGGATTTGTTCCTTTCCTCCGGAAACCTTAGGCATCATCAGGGTTTGCAAGAAATTCCACACTTACTGTTTCCATGGTCTCTTTCCACTCACAGAGACCCTGCCTACCCAGGCAGTTTTGGCCACAATACAGAATGTAAAGTGACTGGGTTCTAGATTGCACCAGTGTTCGAAACTCCCATTGTTCTAGGCGCATTTTGCGACAGGGAATTTCATTAGGGCGAGCCGTTTCTGAGCTCTGGGTGCAATACTGCGCCTAAATTTCAGATTAAAACTGCAGAGTAGTAGGAAAGAAGGACTTTTTCTGCCTCCCCATTTCCAGCCCCTCTCTGAAGACTGGAGAAGAGATCCTCATAAGAATATTAGGGGGTTGGGCAACGGAAGGAATAGACCATGTGAAAAATGAACATCATATTTTAGCTGCAATTCATTCATTTTCAGCTTTGTATTCTTGTTATAAAAAAGGCACGCCTAGACATTACGTTGTTGTGCCCATAACCTAGGTTTAAGGGGCCATTTAGCTCCTTGCTTTCCTATCTCACTGGATTGCACCACCGCCTTGGATTGCAGGGCTGTGTCTCTGAAGGCTCTCTCACCTGACTCACCATGCCCTGCATGTAGAATGTTAGCACAGCACACTTCAATATGCTAGATTATTACATGCAGGGATCTTCTTACAGGGCGAGGGCTAGTCTCTAAACTCTCTCTCTTCCCTCCATCCAGGGAGTCACACTTCCCCAAACCTCTCCTACCTTACAGATCCCATTAATGCACATGTCTCGGCTCGAGTTTCCTTCGTGACACGGGGTCCCATCAATGACAGCGTCGCGGAGTTTTTCTGCAAAGTACTCGTTCTCCGGGCGACAGTGAAGTTCGCAAGGGTTAACTGCAGATGTCAGAGAGAAAAGTCCAGACGCTTGACTGCCTCTCCTCTCCTCTCCTTTCCTTAAGCCGTGTGGCCAAAGCACAGCTTGCCAGCATTAGGTATTCAATACATGAGGTGTTACACATTGCTGGTCCCATGCAGAGATGCAGCGGGCACCCTCACTTTTCATTTTGAAGGGTTTTTTTTATGCTGACCAGCCTATGCAGCTGTTTAAAATGGCCATTGATTAGCTAGTCAGCTTAGTGAATGTTTTGTACTGCTTCTCCTTTTACTATATGTTAATATTGCTGTACAAATATAGTATAAATAATACTTCTATAAATAAACACTCATTTATCTGTGGTAAGGCAGATGCTGACTCACATGAGATCTTGGCACCTCTTTGAGACTTTCTTGTCCAAACAAGCATTTGCTGGCTGCTTAAGTTTTTAGCTTAGTGTGTGCATAGCTACAGTATGGATTTTTATTTATTATATTCCATATCCCACTTTTTTCCTCTAAGGAGATCAAGGTTGCGTCCATGGTTCTCTCCCTCCTTATTTAATCCCCACAACAACCCTGTGAGGTAGATTAGGCTGAGAGGCAGTGACTGGCCTAAGGTCACCCAGTCAGTTTCTTGTCTGAGTGGGGAGTTGAACCTGAGTTTCTCAGGTCCTAGCCTGATAGTGATCCTACATCACCACCCCTCTCTCTCTCACACACAACCATGAATAGAATCTTACTGAGGTTATAAATAGATTAATTTGTGTGTGTGTTTGAACTGCTTTGCTATTGCCCGGAGGAACAGCAGCGTGGTGCAGTGGTTAGAGTGCCAAAACACGAATTGGGAGACCAGGGTTCAAATCCCCTCACTGCTAAGAAGCTCACTGGGTGACCTTGGGCTGGCAACTTCCTCTCTGCCTAACCTACCTCACAGAGTTGTTGTGGAGATTGAAAAGGGGGCAGGCAACTGTATAGGCCACCTTTAGCTCCTTGGAGGAAAAGTGGAATAGAAATGCTGCAAATAAGTAAACAAATAAATGCTTTAAATAACCGCAGGAGTAATCATATAAATTCAGCAGTAGTCAGAGTCCTGGACTGGGGCCTAGGAGACCAGGACTTATATCTGCCATGAATCTAACAGGTGGCCTTGGGCCAGTTGCTACCTCCCTCAGCCTAGACTACCTGCCAGGGTCGTTGTGAGAGAAAATACAGAAAACCATGTATTCCACATTTTGGAGGAAAGGTGGAATACTAATACATGCATACATGCATAAATACATCTTTGCTGTTTTGCTGGAGAGAGAGAGAGAGAGAGAGAGAGGTGGACTCACTGTTATTAGAGAGTGGGGTCCATTTGTACAGCTTCCCCTTGTAGACTCTGCCGTTGAAGCGGCTGCATTGGAGTTGGCGGAAAGAGGGTCCGTCGGAGGGGCAGGGCTTGGTGTTGCAAACCCTGAAGCGCTTCCTCTCCCCCAGGCAATACTTCCCACCGTACTTTGGCCTGAGGTTGGGACAGAAAGACCGACGCACACCCCCATTAGGAAGAACTATCTGACCATAACAGCTGTTTGACGGCGGAACATAAGATCATGGAAAGCAGGGGGCTCTCCTTCATTGGAGGGTCTTAAGCAGAGGTTGGATGGCCAGGGAGAAAGGGAACCGCATTTCTCCTTCTCTCATTATGCTAGAACTCATGGACATCCAAGGAAGCTGAATGCTGGAAGATTCAGGCCAAATTAAAGAAAAGTCCTTCATGCAGCACACAGAATGGGTGCAGCCAGGGGGCAGGGGAGGCAGCTGCCCCCCCATCAAGTAAATAAATAAAAATACTTAACTGAAAGTAGGAATAATCAGAATACAGTGGTACCTCGGGTTACATACGCTTCAGGTTACATACACTTCAGGTTACAGACTCCGCTAACCCAGAAATATTCCCTCAGGTTAAGAACTTTGCTTCAGGGTGAGAACAGAAATCGTGCTCCAGGGGCATGGCAGCAGCAGGAGGCCCCATTAGCTAAAGTGGTGCTTCAGGTTAAGAACAGTTTCAGGTTAAGAACGGACCTCTGGAACAAATTAAGTACTTAACCCAAGGTACCACTGAGTCTGAAACTGATATGCTCGCTGATGATGTTGTGGCACATGAAAGGTACTCCCTGATGTTAATTTTTAAATTTACCTTCCTAGTTTTCAAACGACTGAAGATTTTGACAGGTTTTTTTCTGAGCACTTGGGCTCAAAAGAAGGTAATTTAAAACAACAGTTGTCGAGACATTTCATTCCGAATCTGCTAGACAGAGACAGGCAGAGGATGAGGACAGGTGGGTGTCCTGCCCACCCCCTGGCCTGGGCAACATAAATCCTGGCTACACCCATGGTGCATAGTTAACCTATGGAACTCCCTCCCACCGGAGGCAGTGATGGCCACCAACTTGGATGGCTTTCAAAGAACATTAGACAGATTCATGGACGGGATGCTGGACTAGAAGAGCCACCGGCCTGATTCAGCCGATGCTCTTCTCATGTTCTCATATACTCCCCTCGCTCGCCCCCCACTGCAAGCAGAAGGGTCGGTCACTTACGTGGGGCTGTTGCACTGCCGCTCTGCGTTCTGCACGCCCGCCCCGCAGGTCCGAGAACAGGCCGCCCAGGAACTCCAGGCCGCCCAGCCTCCGTTGATGGACTCGGGGCGGTATCCCATGTGGACACATTCCCCATTGAAGCACCACTGTGGAGGAAGGGAAGAAGGAGGAGTACATCAGATGAGCACATCTAGGCTCAGGCAAAGCCTTCTTCCAACCTGGCACTATCCAGATGTTTTGGACTACAGTGGTACCTCGGGTTACAGACGCTTCAGGTTACAGACTCCGCTAACCCAGAAATAGTACTCAGGTTAAGAATTTTGCTTCAGAATGAGAACAGAAATCGCGCGGCGGCGGCACAGCGGCAGAGGGAGGTCCCATTAGCTAAAGTGGTACCTCAGGTTAAGAACAGTTTAAGGTTAAGAACGGACCTCCGGAACGAATTAAGTTCTTAACCTGAGGTACCACTGTACATCTCCAATAATAATTGTAGCAGAATTTCAATACCTAAGCAATCATATAAATAGACAGGTGTGTGTGTGTGTGTGTGTGTGTGTGTGTGTATGAGAAAGATTCTGGGCTTCATGTTTGGGGAGTTATTTTAGAAAACCCACAGGCAATATCTGAAAGTGCAAGCCTGAAGCAGGCAGTTTGATCATTTTCCCTCGAACGGTCTTCCTAATTAAGTACAATGTTTTCTCCGCAAACCAGCAGAGCATGACTCACAAATTCTCTTTAACTCGTGACAGCTTTAAAAGAGGGGAAATTATGTCCTAAAAGCCTCACGACCAGAACAAATGGCATGATCCGAACCTAGAAGCTAATAGTAGAATAAAACCATTATCGTAGCCTAGAGAGCACTTTTTACGAGGTGACTCATAAACCAAATTAATAAAATAGATGTAATAAACATTATGTCCAAATGAAAGGTTGTAGAGCAGTGAGTGAGCTCTCAAGTTTGTAAAACCCTTAATCAGGCTGGAAGCTTTTTTTAAAATAAAAAGAAGAAGAAGAAGAAGAGAGGGTTGCGGAAAAAAGGATTTTGTGGATTTTGTAAAAGCAGCCTCTCAGTCTGCAGTTTGGGATAGCTTTAAGGCAGAATTGGGAGAGGGCCCTGACAGATTTAATGAAGGCAGCCTGTGGCTGGTGTGTGAACATCTCAGGTTGCACCCAAGGCCAGCGGGAGGAAGAAACTTGAGTTGCACTCCTTTAAAAAAATAAAAACAATAAAGCCAAGAGTAATTTGGGTTCCATCTCCAGCTCTAATTGGAACACACTTTCTATGCAGTGGAAAGAAAGGAAAGAGTGGCTGTCTGTATATGCTGAGCAAGAGTGCATTTTATAGAGTCAAGTAGAAGACAAATCTGGCAGTGGGAACACTAGAAGCTCCCTTAAACCAGGTCTGACCACTCATCTACCTAGCTCAGTATTGTCTGCACTGAGGGCTTATTCACATACACCTTTTGCCCTGCTCTTTTCAGGCACAGCTCTGCACTTTAAAGTTCCATGTCTGAGTGCTCCGTTCTTTTCGCCCTGGAGTTTTCACAGTGAAAACCTGCCCTTTAAAGCTGAAGCACCACAAGTGGCTCTTGGCGAGGAGCTTCGGCACAGAGCTTTAAAGTAGCGTGGACCATGCCTGGAAAGCATGGAGAAAAGTAAAATCTCCTTAAGTTGCAATAGCAGAGGTAGCCTGTGGTCACCACCCAGTGAGCTTCATGGCTGAGGGAGGATTTGAACCCAGCTCCTAGTCCAGAGGAGCATGCGTTTGCAGGAGAATTACCTTGCCCTCGTCGCATTTGGTGCCATCGACCGCTGCGTCCAGCTTGGAGTGACACGTGTTCCCCACGGAGCACCACAGTGTGCTGCAGACACTCTGTAAGACGGGAAGGCAAAAAAAAAAAAAAAGAGGTGAGGAGTTTTCTCTTCTTATGGGTGGAATGAGCCCCACACTGCCCTACAGAAGAGAAAAGGGGAGAAGTTCCCACTTATTCCTTTCTCATCTCCAAATCCAAGAAGTGCAGTTTCCCTGCCAATGTGGCCCCCAACACTCTGGATTCTTTTTGACAGTCTTGTGTGAACCAAAGACCAATTTGAAAGGAGCACAGTAAGAAAGGCAATGAAATTGGCATTCTTTACACAGAACCATCAATGTACAGATGGTGCTTGATAAAGTAAAGACAAGCAAAAATGGACAGGTCCCTGTTCCAAGGACATTACAATCTAAGTCAGCCTTCCCCAATCGGGTGCCCTCTAGATGTTTTGGACTGCAACTTCCATCAGCCCCAACACAGTGTGACTGAGACCGATGGGAACTGTAGTCCAAAACATCTGGAGAGTGCAAGGTCAGGGAAGGTTGGCCTACACTTTCATGGTGTGGGAGACTAGCAAGGGAAAGGTAAGCACACAGCAGAAAGTGAGGGAAGAGGAATGAAGGAAATGCTTGTGTGGTGTAGTGGTTAGAGCACCAGACTCGGACCTGAGAGGCCAGGATATGAATCCCCCACTCGGCTACGGAGCTCACTGGGTGACCTTGGAAAGTGGCGAGCTCTCCTTCATTGGCAGTTTTTATACAGAGGTCGGATAACCATCTGTCAAGGATTCTTTAGCTCTGGTTCCTGCACTGCGGAGGGTTGGACTAGATGACCTTTGGGGATCCCTTCCATCTTAACAGTTGTGTGATTCTATATTCACAGTACTGGCCCTACCTGGGGTGAAAATGCAGGAGCTGCTTACCCAAATCTTGGCTGAACTCGCCTCCTCTCCACTGAAGTTTCCTTCTGGAGAGGGTTTCTCGGATGAGATTAGACCCCACCCCACCCCACCTGCATACCCTGTTTGGAATTTGATGCTGCTGCTGCATCCAAAATAACTGGGGAGCCCCCAAGGCTCCAGCCCCTCCTTACATCCATATCTTCACAGTAGGTGGAGTAGGCACCATACTGGAGCCGGCACTGATGGCTAACATCGTAGAGGACTCCTGGAGGGATGGAGGGGAAGTCAATCACATCTTTGGCTGGTGGGTCGTCCAGGCAGAGCCCCCAGCCCCGGCTGTGGAGAGAAAGACCCAAATGAAAGGGGTGAACACAAAGCCAGGGGTTGCTGAATTAGCCAAAGGCCTGGGAGAAGGGGTGTGTTTTCACCTGGTACCTAAATATATGCAACAAAGGCTTTATAGGTCAAAACCAGCGCTTTGAATTGGGCCTGGAAACAAATTGGCAGCCAGTGCAGTTGGGCCAGGATTGGTGTAATATGATCAAAACTGTCTTGCCCAAGTGAGCAACCAGGCGACCAAATTCTGCACCAGCTGAATTTTCCCAACAGTCTTGAGAGGCAGCCACACATATAACATGTTGCAGTACAGTGGTACCTCGGGTTACATACGCTTCAGGTTATAGACTCGACTAACCCAGAAACAGTACCTCGGGTTAAGAACTTTGCTTCAGGATGAGAACAGAAATCGTGCTCTGGCGGTGCAGCGGCAGCAGGAGGCCCCATTAGCTAAAGTGGTCTTCAGGTTAAGAACAGTTTCAGGTTAAGAACGGACCTCCGGAATGAATTAAGTACTTAACCCAAGGTACCACTGTAATCTCACCTAGGTTACCAGGACATTGATGACAGAAGTTAGGCTATCCCTGTCTGGATAGGGGCAGAGTTGGACCACCAGCTGAAGCTGATGGAAGGTACTACACGCCATCAAAGCCACATGAATTTCCAGGCTAGCTTGAGCCCCAGAACCTCTTATCTGACGCAATGGCCTCTGCAAGCAGACCTTGAGCCTTTAGGCAGGGTTCCACCTCATTCCCAAGTGAGCCCAAGGCAAGGCCTGAGTGGCTTGGCTCATTTGCTGCCTTGGAGCCATGGGCCTGAAATCTGGGCTAAGGTGCTGGTTGCTTCCTCTGTCACCAGAAATAGCAAGAAAAGGGCCGACAGGCAGCTGGACTGCAGCTGCTGCCCTCACAACCTCTGTGGTTCTTTTCTACAAGAGCCAAAGCGGGGAAGAGCAGCTGAGCCAAGCAGGAGCTGACAGACAGACCCCCAATCCCCAGGCGTTTGGCTTAAGTGCCCTGGGGGGAGGCAGCGGAATTGGCAGCAAGGAGGTGTTAAAAATAAACAATGCCGGAGGAAAGAATTTGGCACAACCTTTCCAAGAGGACCAATCTCATCTGGGACAGGGCTGGAGTCCACACAGGGCCAAGGCAGAGCCAAACTCCTCCTTGATCAAGGTTTTAACTGTTTATCTCTCATTCATGTAACCCACACACTGTTCGATTCTGAGTGTCGACCCACATACGGCCATCCTGTGATGTAGTGTCAAAGAGATAAGTAACTATTCAACCTTTAGAAGACACCTGAAGGCAGCTCTGTATAGGGAAGGTTTTTAAAAAATATATTTAATTGTTTTATTATGTTTTTATATATGTTGGAAGCCACCCAGAGCGGCTGGGGCAACCCAGTTCGATGGGTAGGTGTATAAATAGTAAAAAAATACTATTGTTATTTGGAGGGACGCGGGTGGCGCTGTGGTCTAAACCACAGAGCCTAGGGCTTGCTGATCAGAAGGTCGGCAGTTCAAATCCATGCGCCGGGGTGAGCTCCCGTTGCTTGGTCCCTGCTCCTGCCCACCTAGCAGTTCGAAAGCACGTCAAAGTGCAAGTAGATAAATAGGTACCACTCCAGCAGGAAGGTAAACGGCGTTTCCATATGCAGCTCTGGTTAGCCAGAAGCGGCTTAGTCATGCTGGCTACATGACCCGGAAGCTGTATGCCGGCTCCCTCAGCCAGTAAAGCGAGATGAGCACCACAACCCCAGAGTCAGCCATGACTGGACCTAACGGTCAGGGGTCCCTTTGCCTTTACTATTGTTATTGTTGTTGTTATTGAATAGGATGTCTCTATTTTCAACAGATAAATGTTGGAGGGTATGGGATCAGGGTGAGGGCCAAATTTCTGCAGTGGAGTCCCTGCCTCAAGCCTCCTAGAACTGCCTCATCAGCATGAAAAGCAAACTTTTCGGCCACTGTGTGCTTCAAAGTTAAGCACTGAGAACCAAGAAGAGACAGGTGAGCCTTCTGTTTCAAGAGCGTGGGGTGCAAGTTCTCCTATGTACCATGAAACTTCAATGAAAACACAACTGAAGTCACCTGAAAGAAGATCTTGGAGCTCCCCAAATAATTTGCCCATGTACATGCACAGAAAATAGTAGAGCCAAGTCTATTTTTTCCAGCCAGAACTCAGTTCCAGCACCTCTGAAGTGGGCACCATTGCCATTATAAGAGAACAAGGGAGGTATTCATGGTGAGTCCCTGCACCTCTTTTTCTAGAAAAATAGCACTGAGCAGAACTACCTGAAAGGCAATGCATGGAGATCTGCCTTGGTCGTTGCAATGCAACTTTAATTATTATTACTGTATATTTGGATCTGCTATCCCGCTTTATCACTACCCTAAGGAATCTCAAAGTGGCTAACAATCTCCTTTCCCTTCCTCCCCCACAACAAACACTCTGTGAGGTGCGTGAGGCTGAGAGACTTCAGAGAAGTGTGACTAGCCCAAGGTGACCCAGCAGCTGCAGGTGGAGGAGCAGGGAAGCGAACCCGGTTCACCAGATTACGAGTCCACCGCTCTTAACCACTACACCACGCTTGCTCTCTTTATGGGATTATTGCATAATCTTCAAAACGGCATAGGTGTGGGCGGGCACCGGTGTGACTATCGTTTGCAATGTTCAGTTCCTGCAGAAGTCCACGGCTTGTGACTCAGTTGGTAGAGCATGAGACTCTTAGTCTCAGAATTGTGGGTTCAAGCCCCACATTAAGCAAGAGTCCTGCATTGCAGGGGGTTGGACTAGAGCAGTGTTTCCCAACCTTGTGCCTCCAGCTGTTTTTGGCCTACAATTCCCATCATCCCTTGCCACTGGTCTTGCTAGTCAGGGATGATGGGAGTTGTAGGCCAAAAACATCTGGAGGCACAAGGTTGGGAAACACTGGACTAGAGGACCCTCGCGGTCTGTTCCAACTCTACAGTTCTATGATTCTATGGCTCATAATTCAAAAACCACCATGTCAAAAAAAACATTCAAAAGCCTAAAGGGGCATTGACTGCAGGAGCCCTCTCTGCTGGTGTCAGCACCCGAGAGGGTCTGTAGGGAAGGAGACGATCTTTCAGGAATTTGGGGGTCAAGTCGTTTTATTGACCCAAATGACCCAATGCCTGGCCCCACCCCTCCAACCCACACAGAGTGAACAAAGACCCCTGCATCACAGCCACAGCTATCGAGAGCTACGCCAATGGTAATGGCCCCCCAGACTTACTCGAGGAAGCGGGTGATGTACTCCCTGCTGCAGTGGGACCAGGTGAGTGGCGAGGTGTCGTACAGGAGCTGTGGAGACATGATGAAAGGTCTTTTCCCAACTGGCTCACAGTCATTGCCGCTTCCGTCATGCTGAATCCCAAAACTGTAAGAGCACAGCCCCGCAAAGGGGGAGGTGAGCCACGCGCCCAGAGACACGACCGCAAAGGAGCTTCAAGGGGGCACCCCACGATCCGGGACGGAAGCCAAATTCACATCCACACACCCCGGGGCGGGAGTCTTCCCTCCCCAAGCCTTTGAGGGATCAGCCTTGGCCGACCAAGTGCTCTCCAGAGGGGTTGAGACTACAATTCCCATCAGCCCCAGCCAGCAGGGTCATGTGACACTGGGGCCATGCTGTCTGGCGGAAGAGGGAGGTAGCAGGCTCTAAATCAGGGGTTGGCAAGGTTTACCCGCCATGGGCCGGATCACTCCCACGGAGATCGTCCGTGGGCCAGACTGGCGCAGTGCGACGCTGGAAATCGCATCTGCGCATGTCCACGGCGCCAGAAATTGCTTCTGTGCATACCCAGATGCCAAAAATCACGCCTGTGCCAAAACGCTTTTTGGCACCTAGACATGCGCAGACGTGATTTCCAGTATCTCTGCGTGCGCAGACGCAATTTCCGGTGTCGCTCAGCAAGTCCCTGCGCTGCACCAGTTTAGTGCAGCACGTGGGGGAGCTGCCAAGCAGGCAGCTTGGTTCAGGGGCGGCTTGTGGGCCAGTAAATGGTCTTCGTGGGCCGCATGTTGCCGACCCCTGCTCTAAATGCAGCATTCCCAGACCTGGTGACCTCCAAATGTTTTGGACTACAACTCCCATCAGCCCCAGCTCAAGCTCTCAAGCAGGATCTGACCACAAGAGCCTTCTCCCCTCCTGTGTTTTCCAGCAACCGGCATTCAAAAGCATTGCTGCCTCCAACTGTGGAGGCAGGGCATGGGCATCATGGCTAGTAGCCATCAATAGTCCTCTCCTCCACAAATTTGCCTAACCCTTTTTTTAAAGCATCTAGATTGGTGGCCATCACTGCCTCCTGTGGGAGGGAGTTCCACAGTTTAGCTATGCGTTGTGTGATCAACGAGCGCTGCCCCTCCAGTACCTGTGTCCAAGTTCGTGAGCCACAGTGAAGGCCAAAGGGAGCCCCGTGTCCTCGTTGATGTTGCAGCTCCTGTGAGGCTGGCACATGCCGGAGACGTGAGACAGGCCGAGAGTCTCACAGGGACGGTTCATGGCGGCACAGAGGTCTTTCCTTCCCCAGGCAGGCAGAAAACACACACACATGAGGAAAAAGAGGCAGCAATCAGCCTGGTGTGTTTGCATAAAGGGTTGTGCAGAGGGTCTATCACATCCGCTGTTAATTGCATATTCATTCCAATCTGAGTAGATAACAGCCAGTGTAATGTAGCTGTTAAGATTGTCGGACCTGGGAGATCAGGGTTCGAATCCCCACTTGGCTAGGAAGCTCACCGGGCGACCTTGGTTCAATCCTTCCCCCTCAGCCGAAAGTATGTGGGAGGATACTTGAATTGATATGTACTGCATATGAAACTTAATGTACCACTGGACAAGTTACCGTAGCTATATGTTGTTTTTGTATTTACATGAAAACCAATAAAAATTATTTGGAGGGGGTGGTGTGGGGAAGACGAGCAGGAGAACCATGTACACCGCCTTGAGCTCCTTGCAAGGATAATAATAATAATAATAATAATAATAATAATAATAATAATAATAATAATATATTATTTATACCCCACCCATCTAGTTGGGCTTCCCAGCCACTCTGGGCAGCTACCAACAAAATATTAAAATATTAAAATATGCTATATATATATGTAAGAAATAAAACCAACAAACCTGGTTCCCTCCAGATGTTCATAGAATTGTGGAGTTGGAAGGCACCCCCAAGGATCATCTAGTCCAACCCCCTACAGTGCAGGAATCCTGCCCACAGCCGTTCCTGGGTGGGCTTGAACCACCAACCTTCTGGTTAACAGCCAGATGCACGGACCCATTGCACCCCACAGGCTCTATGTTGCATGATGCCTCCAGCTCTCTTTACCACCCCAATCGCTGGCTCTGCCAGCTGGGACCGAAGAGATCTGGAAACCTACGACATCAGTGGGGAACCACATGGGATGCCCTTGTTTGCAGCGCATGGACTTACCACTCAGAGACCTAAAAAAATGTTGGGCGGTTTATAAATGCCTTCAGAGAAATGCATGGCAGCGCCAGTGCAGAGCCTGAGCAGAGCTATACCTTGTGAGCAGGACAGCCACGTCGTGGTGCAGCGGATGGTCGTCCCCCTTCACGTTGATGGCCTTCTGCCACTTGCAGAAACTCCTCAAGGTGTTGTCTGCATGGTGAGTGATTTTCAGGTCATCCTACAGAAACGGAGATGAGATACTTTGGTCCAACCCCACCTGTGCCCAGTTCTGGGCATCACTATTTAAGAAGGATGTTGACCAGCTGGAAGGTTTTGCAGAAGAGGAGGACCAGGATGATCAAGGGTCTGGAAGTCAAGCCTTATGAGAAACAGCTGAGGGAGATGGGTATGTTTAGTCTGGAGAAGAAGAGGCTGAGAGGAGGTACGATAGCCATCTTCCAATATCTGAAGGGCTGCCTGTCGCATGGAAGATGGAGCAAGTTCTGCTGCTCCAGAGGGGAAGACTGGAACCAATAGATTCAAACAACAAGAAAGGAGATTCTGACTAAATATTAGGATAAAATTTCTGTTAGCAAAAGTGCAACAGACTCCCTCGGAAGATGGTGGACTCTCCATCAATGGGGGTTTTTAAGCAGAGGTTGGCTGGCCATCTGTCAGGGATCCTTTAGCTGTGACTCCGGCACTGCAGAGTGTTGGTCTACATGACCCTTGAGGTCCCTTTCAGCTCTTCAATTCTATGATTCTATGCTTTGCGCTGTATTCCTGTTTAGCATTCCATCAAGACACACTTTGGGGGCATTCCCATTACTCTGTGTCCTCCACCTTATTATTTACAAAGCTCCTAATAGGGTCAGATACTAAACCGGCCTTTGCCAAGCTGTTGCACTCTCCAGACATTTTGGACTATGACTTCCAGCAGCCCTGGCCACCGTTTCAAGAAATCCTGGGCCTCGTGTATCGCATCACTGATGTGCCTGTTGGCATCATTGCCCTGAGCAACATCTCTTGCTGTTGGTCCAGCCCTGCTTTGAAGATTCCCCCTCCCCAATAATTGCGTGCATAAGCATGCAATATAAGCACACAGCATCTCTTCCCAACACACCCTAGCAGCCTAATCTGCACAGAAATGCACACACCCATGGACAAATTAGAAGACTCGTGCATGAAGGACCCTCACAGCTGCAAACCACCGCCTTGGACAACCTTTCCAGGAACACTTCCTGCCTTTCACAGAGGCAGCGCTAGGCTGACAGGGGAAGCCTGAAAAAGCCACTGAAATTGCTTCAGGGAGAAATTGCTATGTGGTCTGTGGGTTGTGTAGAGAGGCACCTAAATTCCCAGAGGCCGGTTCAACCTAATTGCTGAAAGTTGCTCCTACATCCTGCGAGGTGCTGGCAGGAACAGAAGGTGTGCTAGCTAACCTCAGAAACATAGAATTGTAGAGACAGGAGGGACCCAAACGGTCATCTAGTCCTACCCCCTGCAATGTAGGATTCACAGCTAAATGCTTCTGTTATTATTATATTTCTTTATATACCACATTTCCCCCAGACCAGAACTCAAGGCAGCTTACACAAATAAAAAACGACGCAGATAAAATGCAAAAAGCTAAAAGCGTATAGAATGCAATTGTTAAAAAGTAATTAAACTAATAATAATAAAAACACACACCTGATTCTATTAAAATACAGATAATGAAAACAGCACAGTGGTATTAAAAGCCTCTTTGTACCTCTTCTTCTTCCAGGAAGATAAGGCGCACAATGGAAACATGGATAGGGTTCCCAATGCTGGCATCGTGGAACATTCCGGCCACCTGCGCCAAAGGAGAAACAGAGCTGATGAAGGCTAAGAGGGTGGAGGGTGGGAAGACCCCGCTATCACCACACTCCCTTTGTAACTCACACTCATTCATTGCAATAATATCCCACCTTTTTCTCCAAGCAATACATGCTTCTCCCCCTCCTCATTCAAATCCCTGTGATGTAGTTTGGATTGAGAAAGGCAGTTAGCTTCATAGTCAAGTGGGGATTTGAACCCTGGTCTCTCAGGTCTTAGTCTGGCATTCTAACCACCATGCTACACTTGGTCCTCAGAAGATCAAGGCTGGTGTTCAACGCTAGTCCTGCTCAGAGCAGACCCACTGAAGCTGATGGACCTGACATAGGGCTCATCCATGCTTCCGTCTGCCCCACTGCTTTACTTCGGGGAAAGTGGCAGCTTGGCACTGAACTGGAATAAACGGCAATAGGATTTTACACAGATTGCCTTTTCTTCTGATTTAGAGTTAAGATGTGATAAAAATTTCACACACAGTTACAGTCGTACCTTGGAAGTCAAACAGAATCTGTTCCGGAAGTCTGTTCGACTTCCAAAACGTTCGGAAACCCAAGCGCTTCTGATTGGCTGGAGGAAGCTCCTGCAGCCAATCGGAAGCTGCAGAAGCACCATTGGACATTCAGCTTCCAAAAGAACGTTTGAAAACCAGAACACTCCGGGTTTCGATCGTTCGATAGTTCAGGAGCCAATTTGTTCAGGAGCCAAGGTGTTTGAGATCCAAGGTACGACTGTACCTATAAAAATGTTACATTAATATATACACTAATATATAGAAATCAGTATCAATTCCTTTTTCTTCTCACACACTCTCCCTCTCAGTCTCTGGCTTCTCGCCCAAGGTCCAACAAACTCTCAGTTCACCCACAAAAGTCTCACAACAGCGGAAATCACCCTAGTCTCTCACTCTAGACCTGTTACTATCTTCTTTAGTGGGTTCTGCAAACCACTACAGTGGACACTTGTGTTGAGAATGTGATCCGTGTGGGAGGCACGTTCGCAACCCGCAGCGTTCGAAACCCGCAGTCTGCGCATGCGTGGGTTGTGATTTGGCGCTTCTGCGCATACGCAAAGCGCGATTTAGCACATCTGCGCATGCGCCAAAACTGGGAAGTAACCCGTTCTGGTACTTCCAGGTTCGGCGTGGTGCGCAACCCGAAAACACACAACCTGAAGCATCTGTAACCCAAGGTATTCTGACTGTATTCTGAATAATACTTTTTATGGGGTAGGGGGCATTGGGGATGAGTTTATGGGACCAAAGGGGAGTTGGCCTGGAAAAGTTTGGGAACCACTGGTCTAGTGCATTGAACAGCTTTCCCCACCCAGCAGAAAGACCGGTTCTCTCTCTCCCACCCCTGAAGGACTCACCATGTTCATGACCGTCAGGACGTACTTCTCGACGTTCTCACTGCCGTGATACTTGACCATCTTGGTGTCGGCCACCACCAGGGTCTCCACCCACTTCTCCTTGCTGACAGAGCGCTGCTTGATCCGCCGCTTCCTCCGCCGCTTCTCCTCCCACTTCTCTCTCTGCTTCTCAGAGGTCTCGAGGCTTTCTTGGAGGTTGAGAGGAGAAGATGAGAGGATGCCTAGGACCCTCTGCTGCTACTGCTCATAAGCTGGTCAGCCTTGAAGCATCTGGGTCCCTTCAACAGGGGTATGGGTCCATCTGTGCCCTACAGATGTGGTTAGACTCCATCTCCCATCACCACTCATAACCACTGAGGGCAGCAGGCTTGGGAAGGCTGATGTCACTCAAGGATAGGGAACCTGAAGTTCTCCAGATGTTCTTCAGCTTCCACTCCTAACACTGCCAATTGACCATGCTGGCCTAGTGGAAGTTGATGTCCAACAGGCTTCCAACCCCTGGATCTATGCCATCTTCCCATTCAAATAAAGGGATCTAATATACCTCTTTTCTCTGCAACAAGGATGCATGCCCACCACCCAACTTTGATTCTCCAGGCAAGTTTTTGCTGTAGTCCAGGGGTGGTAAAACTTTGGCTCTCCAGGTCTTACTGAACTACAACTTCCAGTAGCCAGGATAGTACAACCGTGGGGGTGATAGGAGTTGCAGTTCAGAAAAGCTTCTGAAGTCATGTTTTGAATGGCAGGGGCAATCCTAAAAGCAACAGGGGCAAACTCTCACCCCCAAGCGAGGCTGCCTTCAGATGGAAAGTGTTTACTGTAGGGGAACAGTATCCGTGGCTAATCAGTGTCTCGACGCAAAGTGAAATCTTCAAGTTAGACTCTCCCAGGCAAGGTGGGAGGCCCAAAGTGCAATCAAAACCAGTGGCGTAGCGTGGGGGGTGCAGGGGGGCCCGGCCGCACTGGGCGCAATATCTGGGGGGTAGGGTTAGGGGGCGCAAATCCACGGCTTAGGGGGTGCAAATTACTTGCTTTGCCCCGGGTGCTGACAACCTACGCTACGCCACTGATCAAAACCCACAGAGAACATCTCCCAATTTGCTCCAGAGGCTTTTTTCCCCCAGCGGCAACATAGATGGAGCTTTTTAGGAGCTGCATGGCATGAAGAAAACCTTGCCCTTTGGGGGATGCCCAGTCAGGGCTGCACCATCTCGCACACAATCCCCGCTCTCTCTTCCAGCCTTTGAACTGCGGTCACGGTCAATTAGGCAGCTGGAAAGAGAACTTTGGAAACAACTCCCCTGCAAAAATGCAGAAAATGCTCTTCTGAATTGTGTCCAAAAGATTTTGGACAGCCTTCCCCAACCTGGTGCCCTCCAGATGTTTTGGACTACAACCCCCACGTGCCCCAGCCAGCACAAACATATTTTTTCTACTTTTTTTATGCAGGGGTATTGTTTCTAAAGTTCTCTTTTCATCCATGCTGGCTGGGGCTGATGGGAGTTGTACTCCAAAACATCTGGAGGGTACCAGGTCTGTATTTAGAGCTCAAAGGGTCAAAACCAGCCCTGGTCTACTTAGCAGAGCCACAGCTGAAAACATGTCCCCAGTAATTTTCATTAAGATTCAACATTTCTCTGGATAAAAAGTCCCCCGCTACAGACTTAATTCTGCTTTTCTCACCCACAACTGCTGTTCACATTGACACGTACATTCATGTGAGCGGCATTCATGCCGTTAATGTCACATCTAGGCGACATATAATGTGAATTTTCGAATAACAAAGTCAGCATGCAATCTCGCGGAGGAAAGTAAGCAAGCTAACACATTAGGAAGCTTCCTTCAGCCAACAAATCATTTGTGAACCAGGAGGAGGGGGGAGTTACCTTGGACCCCACACATCCTGACAACGGCAGACTGCTTCCTGTCTTGTTTCGTGCTCACGACCGAAATAAACTCTTCGGCCTCATAATCTGGGACGTGGCGTCTATATATCCTGTGGGGATGGGCTGCCTTCTCCCTGGAGTTGCTCTCAGGCAGTGGCTCGATGAAGAAGTCTTCGTTAGCCAGCCGGAAGACTCCTTTCTGGAGACGAGAAGAGTCATCATCACTACGGTACATCAGTTTCCAAAAAGTTTGCAGATGTGGTTGCAAATAACATAAGAAGAGCCTGCAGGATGAAGCCAATGACCTATCTAGTCCAGGAACCTGTTATATAATAAATAAATAAACCTGACTATAATAAAACCTTTCAGGATTGGACCGTCACTGAGAGTGGAATGAGGCTCCCAACATCAGTGGTCTCAGAATCTCATGTGTGTTGCATATGATCTCTTCTGCAAAGCTTTCCAGGGCACGCCATGCAGGAGTCTTGTTTGTTTCCTTTAATCACAATATCTAAGAATAAAACATTACTTTTTTTAAAAAAAAGGAAAAAGAATCTGCAAAGGAGACGAGACTTATAATTACCTTTACTCGCGCCGAACAACAATCGCCAAACCAGATGTTGTACAAAAACATAACAAAAGAGGGATGTGGCACTGAAGGTCAGCGGCATTTATAACTTGCCATTAAGGAAGTTTCCAACTCTACAATGCATCAAAGCCACCAGGTCAGTTTCTAAGCCAGGCTTCCCCAACCTGGTGCCCTCCAGGTGTCTTGGACTACAACTCCCATCAGTCCCAGTCATGATGAGAACACAGCCAGGCTGGCTGGGGCTAATGATGTTGAGTTGATGGGAGTTGTGGTCCAAAACACCTGGAAGGCACCAGAATCATAGAATTGTAGAGTTGAAAGAGACCCCAAGGGTCATCTAGTCTAACCCTCTACAGTGCAGGAATCTCAGCTAAAGCATCCTTGACAGATGGCCATCCAACCACTGCTTATAAACCTCCAAGGAAGGAGAGTCCACAACCTCCAGAGGAAGACCGTTCCACCGCCAAACAGCTCTTACTGTCAGAAGGTTTTTCCCTATGTTTAGTTGGAATCTCCTTTCTTGTAACTTGAAGCCATTGGTTCAAGACCTGCCCTCCAGTGTAGGAAAAAACAGCCCTTGAGATATTTGAAGATGGCTATTGCAGGGTAGGCATGCGGGTGGCGCTGTGGGTTAAACCACTGAACCTAGGGCTTGCCAATCAGAAGGTTGGCGGTTCGAATCCCTGCAACAGGGTGAGCTCCGGTTGCTCGGTCCCTGCTCCTGCCAACCTAGCAGTTCGAAAGCACATCACAGAGCAAGTAGATAAATAGGTACCACTCTGGCAGGAAGTTAAACGGCATTTCTGTGTGCTGCTCTGGTTCGCCAGAAGCGGCTTCATCATGCTGGCCACATGACCCAGAAGCTGTACACCGGCTCCCTCGACCAATAAAGCGAGATGAGCGCCACAACCCCAGAGTCGGCCACGACTGGACCTAATGGTCAGGGGTCCCTTTACCTTTATTGCAGGGGGTTGGACTAGATGACCCACTGGGTGCCTTGCAACTCTGCAATTCTACGATCCGATGGTTCTACATCTTAAGATGCAAAGAGTCCATGATGCTTACCAGCCCATCACAGGTGCTTAGAGCAGCCAATCCACTTTCTTGTTCCTGGTTCTGAACGGACCCGATCATATGACACGAGTTCTGCTTGGAAGCCTGGATCTTGGCGTGGGCGATGCCTCCAAACCGTCTCTCACTGACGAAGCCAGGAGCCAGGAGGCGGCTGTTCAGGCTCAGGTTGAACATCAGCTCCTGCCCTCGGTGGTATAGCTTGTAGAAAGCAAGCGGGCGATTCCTCGAGGAGATGGCCCTTTTGTACAGCGAGCGGTAGGACAGGTTGTAAGAGAGGAAAAAGCCTCGCTCGTCCACCTTGACGGGGTGAACGACGTCATAGCCAGGATCTTGTGCGTCAACAGATCCAACCCCTGCAGGAAATACTTTGGAATGATCATCTGGAAAGAGGAAGGGCCAGTCCCTCAAAGGTGGCAACAAGGCACCTTCCAAGTGTTTTATACCAGAAGCTGGTCAGCAATAACTCACAAGGTGTCGGTAAACTCTTTATTCAAAGAAACAACCTAGCTCAGGCCTATTGAGCCCCGCAACTCTTCCCAGCAGATCTTGCCCCAATGAGGCAGTTGTGAGGCCAGTGTTAGAAACTGAGATATAAAAGCTAGGAGCTAAGTAGCACCTTAAACCAGGGTTATGGTCGCAGCAAGGATATGCCTAGGCACATTTTTTCCTACAAGGTTATGAAGCTGAAGGAAGATGTGCTGGACTCGTCAGCAGGGTCACGCCAAGGTGCCAAAGGCGATGGCACTTGAGGCTCATGGAGAAGGAACGATCGGGGAGTCTGACTGTCAGGAGCCTTCTCTGCCCCTTAACATTGGGGTCCCTCGCCCAGAGATTTCGAGAGGCCCCTGGAGACACCCTTGAGGTCCCTTCCAGCTCTACAGTTTTATTGTTCTACTAAGCTGGAATTGAAGAGTTGGACACGACTAAACAACAACAAGCGGGAATCTGTGCTTTCCAAAGCTTTATCACCTAAGCTCTGGTTGGCCCAGCACCTGAGAGTGCAGGTAGAGAAATCTCCAGTTTCCTCCACTCTGTCCTCCAGAAGCCAAGAGCGGGAGATGATCCTGATTTCTCTGTCCTGAATCTTCCAAAATTCAGCATCACTGGCTGACCGTGAGTTCCAATGTTAGAAGGCGGGGAGAAAAACTTTTCTCTATCCGCTTTCTCAATTGGGACTCCAGAAAAGCTGAGATAGATTCCTCCGTTCTTCGGAGAAGGCCCAGCGGTTGCTACAAAGGAGACCCCCCCCCCCGAAAAACAGGCTGCCGGATGCCAGGAGGAGGAGGAGGAGAGCCTCCCAGCTCCCCCCCCCCCCCACCGCCACAATCTTGCCACAAATATTTCCAAGGAGACAATAGAATTGGGGAGTGGGGGGGCGCTGCTCCAAGAAGCCTTTTGCCCAGATTCAGTCCACAAACATCCAAAGCACCCACTGAAGTCTAGATGGCAGGCAGTGATCTTTTCAAAGGAATGCACAGAAGTTTGTTGCTGCTGCTGCGGCAAGAAGCTGCAACTTGAGCCGGGACCCGCGACTTGCCCCCGCCCCGCCAGCCCGCGATTTGGCACCGTCTCCTCCTGCACCTTTGCCTCCGCCGGCCCTTCTTGAAAAGGCACTCTGTGCATGCTCCGAGCACCCTAGCTTTGCATCCCTCCCCATGCAATAGGAACTATTCCCTGCCAGGAGCCGGGGGCTGCAGGCGAAGCCTCCAAGGGAGAAAAGCAGGCGGCACAGTCCGACTCCCTACCCCGCTCCGCAGCACCCACCTGGCTTCTCGGTGCTGCCCCCCCGGCGGGCCAGCAGGGCGGCCACCAGGAGCAGCGGGAGGGCCATGCTGGGCAGGCGGCGGCCGGGGGGCGTCCTCAGGCTGCTGGCGGGGGGCGCCCGGCCGCCTGCTCCTCCATGCCCGCGGCTCCCGGCTTCGCGCCCTGGCCGGAGGCAGCAGCTGCACGACGCGAACGCGCTCGCCGCCGCCGCTTCTCCGGCCCCCACGGCGGGCAGCCTGGCCGGCGGGACCGCCCTGCGACGCCGCCTGCTGGAGATCGGCCGGAACTGCGCCGCCGCGTGGCAGAAGCGGGGTCTTGCAGCTCCGCCGCAGCCAGGGTCGCCCCTTGACCTTGTCGCTGCCCATCAGCTGGGAACCCACCTTGCAGGGATGTTGTGCAGGTGAAGTGGAGAGGGAGGAGAACCACGCACGTCGCTGGCTTGGAGGAGCGGGCGGCGGGGGAAGAATGCTTCTTCCCATAATAAATATCATTATTGTTGTTATTACTTTTGTTAATCTATTTTTTGCCCACTTATATTCCCAGGGTGGGTTAAAGCACATTTAATTATTTTTTTTAAAGAACACAACTTCCATGCATAAAAATAGGGTGGGACCTTGAAATATACACCTTGAGTTTGTTTTTTTAAATGCTTTTTATTAATTTTTCCATAACACAAACAAATAAAACAAATACTCGAGCCCACCCAGGGATGGCTGTGGGTGGGATTCCTACATTGCAGGGGTTGGACCAGATGGCCCTTGGGGTACCTTTCAACTCTACAATTCTACAAAACCATAACTATGGCTGTAGCTTTGCCTCCAGAGACAGAGGTGCAATGGAAACAGGGAGTGCTGAGCATTTGGAACACCAAAGCAGTCAGTAGTGATAAAATGTGGTTTGCCTGTCCATTCAGAAGCTGGAAACACTTGGGTATTGTGTCCATTTATTTAAATCAGTTTCACACACTGCTTTGGGTTTCCAAAGGCACCTGGATTACTTTATTCTATTGGAAATAGAACTCCTGGCCTGATCTGGGAATGCAGTTTCAATGTTCTCATAGGCTATCATTCCCTGCTCACTGAGCCCATTATTATATTATTTCCTGCTTACGGAGTCCATCATTGAGCCCTGTCTTGGAACAAGGGTGCCATCTGGTGGGAAACGCGGGTGGCGCTGTGGGTTAAACCACAGAGCCTAGGACTTGCCGATCAGAAGGTCGGCTGTTCGAATCCCTGCAACAGGGTGAGCTCCCATTGCTCAGTCCCAGCTCCTGCCCACCTAGCAGTTTGAAAGCACGTCAAAGTGCAAGTAGATAAATAGGTACCGCTCTGGCGGGAAGGTAAGCGGAGTTTCCATGCGCTGCTCTGGTTCGCCAGAAGCCGCTTAGTCACGCTGGCCACATGACCCGGAAGCTGTACGCCGGCTCTCTCGGCCAGTAAAGCGAGATGAGTGCCGCAACCCCAGAGTCGGCCATGACTCGACCTAATGGTCAGGGGTCCCTTTAATTTTACCCTTTGTAGTCAGTGTCACAATGGAAATATGAAAGCCAGCTGCTCTGTTCAAAGTTGGCATCACAACACCCTACCTTTTCCCTAGTTGCCATCCTGAGAAGGAAGCAGCCAAATTGCACACCTCTCTATGTGCAAGGACTCCTCAGAGACTTGGTGCCTGGAATGGGAAGGGAATCCTATAGTCCTGACAAGAAATCCTCAGCATGGGACATTTATCTCCACTGCCTCAGCACCCCTGGGGCAGAATGGAATCTCTGCCCCTTTGCCTTTTCCCCTCTAGGTGGCAGCATCAGAACCAGCACTATGGACAGCTCCATGCCTCCAAGTGGGGTAGGGTGGGTGGGTGGGAGTTCTGAAGTCCCATTCTACCTAGATTTATTTATTTATTTTTACTTATTCAAAGCATTTTAAACCTTGCTTTTCAGCTTAAAAAAGCTCTCAGAGCAACGTACAAGACTGCTTGCTGGCTTGAAGTCTAAAAGTCATGACACGAAAGGGAAAGGGGTTGGGAGGGAGGAGGAAAAAAGCAAGCTCAGGCACGTGTGTTTTTTAGTTGCAGAGTTATTGCAACCACAAGAGTTGGGATGATAAAATTTGGAGGAGAAAATAATAGTGGTGTTTCTGCTGTGCTGGTGAGGTTGTCCGGTGGCCCCACCTCCCTCTCTCTGCTAAAGCATGATGGAAAGGCTGCAGTTGTGGGTAGGGCTTTCTGAGGCTAGTCTTTCAGCCCAGTCCCAACAAACCCCTCTCCTGACTGGCAGATCCAATGATGGAGGAAAAGGGCTTTTGATGTACCTGCTCCTGAATCTGTGGTGTGGGAAGGTGGGGCAGATGGGTTAGCAGCTCCAATTGTTGTGTGGAAAGGAAATTATGGGTTGTAGCCCAGATTAGACCCAGTAAATTAATGAACCTAAGAGAGTCAGGTTCACTAACGACAATGAGGTCTATTCTAGGTGGAACTAGCATAGGATACAACCCTTAATAAATGAATAAAATACATGTTGTATTTAACCCTGTTGTCAAATATAGACATATTTATATTATCTCTGACCCTACTCCTCCCCCCCCCACAAGATTATGTGGGCTACCTGGCTGGCCAGTTGGGAAACCTCTGACATTATCCCAGATCCAGAGCTCCCAGAGATTTTATTTATTTCATAAAACTTATACACTGTTTCACTGTAAAAAAATTAATAAATTCAACATCCTCAGTAGGAGTAAAAAAAAAAAGATAAAACAATTCAAGTATCACTAGGACAAAACAACAACAACAATTTAAGACTTTCTAAAAGTGAGACTGACAATAGACTAAGAGTAGATTAAAACTTGAATGAACTTTCTGATCATCTGGCATGTCTAAGCAAAAATGTTTAAGCTGAAAAGAAAACAGTGAAAGCACCAACATTGCCACATGCTTGAAGCCAGACAGCAGCATCAGGGGTTGCAGGCTGGAGTATTCCAGGCTGAAGGACTTGTGCTAATACCGGCTAGCTCAGTCAGTAGAGCATGGGACTCTTAATACCAAGGTCGTGGGTTCGAGCCCCACGTTGAGCGCGCCTCTTTTGCCCATTGGCTAATTAAAAAGAAGGAGGTTTGTTTTAGCAGCTCATGTGACAGGCAGGCGGGCGCAGCGGCGACCAGACGGGAAGCAGGAGGAGCCGCCGCCGAAGACTACAAAACCCAGCATGCCCCGGGAGAAGAGGAAGAGCCAGGCGTGGAAAGATCCCGTGCGCGCGCATGCGCCGTAGCGAAGGCTCCCCTCCTCTTGCCATAATGCGGCGACGCAGCTGAGGAGCCCCCGCGGGGAGGGGGAGGCGGAGGAGTCGCTTATAAATGGCGCCCAAGCAGGACCCCAAACCCAAATTCCAAGAGGGTGAGCAGCGGCAGGAGGGAGGGTCGAGCCGGGGACGGAGGGGGTGCCCTGCCGGAGACCCCCAACCACGGACCTCCAACCGCGAAAGGCGGGGGAGAGGGAGAGGAGGGGGCGCCCAGAGCCGGGCGGGGGGCGGCGGCGGCCGCTCTGCCTCCCCCTCCCCACCCCAGGCAGGCAGGCAGTGCATGCACAGGAGCCCGTTTTCCCGGCAGCAAAACCGTCCCTCGGGTTCTTCTCTTTGTCTCCCCCTCCCCACTCCTCAGGATGGGGGGGGGAGAGGGAGCCAGTAGGGGGTGTTTCCCCCCCCCTCCCCTGTCTGCGTCTTGCGGCTCAGCCTTCCTCTGAGGAAGACCCTGGTTGCTGGGTCAGGCCGAGGAGAATGAACCCAACACACACCTGAATTTGTCTTTCATTGCCTACTAGTCATAATGGCTACTCGTCATAATGGCTACTAGCCACGATGGCTATGTGTCCCCCCCCCCCCCCCAGTAGGAGGCAGTGATGCTCTTGGGTCCCTGTGGCAGGGAGAGCTGCTTCTGCCCTGTTGGAGGTCCTGCTGCCTTCAAGGCTTCCTACTAGGGGCACCTGGTTGGCCGCTGTGAGAGGAGGGTGGTGGGCTATGCGGTGGACCACCTTTGGGCAGCTGGCCCAGCTGCAGGAGCCAGACTCTCCGCTTTCTGCCTGCAAATGCCCTCATCCTGCTCAGAGGCATCACCCTCTGCTGTGGGCACCAGAGCTCCGTTGCACAATAGTTGCTAGCCCAGGCTTTGTGCATGTGGGTTGAGCACAGGTGGGCATTCTGTGCCATCTCTTTTGGTGTGGGACAGGATCAGCCCCTGTGGTAGGTCCCGGAATCTGGACACCCTTAATTAGCAATGCTCAAATAAGTCTTCCTCTTAGCTTATAGGGAGGCAGATTGCTACTTGACGGTTTGGTACTCTGTGCATTTCAACATAAAAATGAGGACATCCATGTGTGTGCGCGCACACACACACACAGAGGGCGGTGTTGGCGTCCTGTGCAACCCAAATCTCTGATGAGGAAGTTGCATTGCTTCAAAGGCACAGATGAAAAATCCTCTGATTTTTCTGTGTGTCTTATCGTTCAACTTTGAAAGCAAAAATATGTTGCCTTGGAAGCCCTTTCTGCACTCGTCAACAGAAACACCAGCTTTTGAACATGTGGTGTTTATTTGGGTTGGTGGATGGGAAGTCCAGTTTGAGCAAAATGGTGGTTCAGCTCTGCGTACCTTGGCCCAAGCTCTTACGAGGAGCTGAAATAATAAGATGAACGTTAACGGATCCTTGCATCTTCATTTCAGTGCGATGATGATATTATTCAGTGTTTGTGTGGTGCGTGTGCGTCTAGGCCTGCTTTTCCTACTAAATGGAAATTTTCTCACAGGTGAACGGGTGCTGTGTTTCCATGGACCTCTTCTTTACGAAGCAAAGGTATGTTGGCTGTAGTTTGCTGTGGCAGACGACGTTAACCCACCCACGGCAGTGCTGGATTTAAGGGGTGGTGGTGGGGGACGCGTGCGCTGTGCAAAACAAAACAAACAAAAAAACCTGCTCTGGGGCTCCAGAGCCAAAGGGCCTGATTCACATACCGTGCTTTCCTCTGCCAGCATTCTCGCACAGAAGCAAGCCTGTGCAAACACAGCAGCCACAAGCAGCCCGGCTCCCTTTCTCTGGTCCGCTCCATCCTGCCTTCCTTTTGAAGTCCTTCTGCAGTACTGATGGTATCGTATTCCTCATGCTAAGAGAGGCAGCCTGTGTGGCGAGTGACTGGGGACATTGTGCCCTCTGGGCAGCCACCGTGTCCCCAGCTGCAAGGAGCAGGATGGGCTCGCACTTTGCATGCTGGGAAACTCCCAGAACATCTTGCCACAGCAAGGGACCCGATTTGGCTGGGGCAATTAAATACCCTGTAGGCTGCCTAAGAACTGTTAATCTGGCCCAGAGTGGCATAAAAGTCTCTGAATTGCATGTGGACTTGCTAAGTTGTTGACAGACTTTCTTCTTCCTCCTTCTAGTGTGTAAAGGTTGCTATAAAGGACAAACAGGTGAAATACTTCATACATTACAGTGGTTGGAATAAGAAGTGAGTATTTATTTTTAAGTAACGATAACGAAACAAAAACAAACCTGTATTTGATATGAGGTATATATCCTACTTTTTCTCCAAAATGGAGCACAGGATGGCTTGTGACAATGGCAATCAAATAGCCACCATCATAACAAAACCATTATTAAAACCAAAAAAAATCAATATACAATGAACAGCAATGGTTAAAGTTCCTTCATTTCTATGGCAACTTAAACTAATGTTTAAGGTCAGAAAGTTGGGGCAGTACAAAATATGTGCAGCATCTTTGCAGGATTTCACCCCTGGCATTTCCAGCCAAAGCAGATGGCAGCCTGTCCTCAGTCATCCTTTGGGCTAGGCTGCCAAAACACACTATGTGTGTAGCTGCTCCTGAAGGTGTTTTGGTAACTACGGTTAGTTCAGGGATATGGCTTCTAGATGAGCAACTGAGGACAGCTGTTATGATGCCAGCATTTCACCAACACGACCAGCTCCCTGTCAATTATTTCTGGGCCCAGCTCAAAGTGCTGGTTTTGATTTTTAAGACCCATCATGGCTTAGGGCCAGGATACCTGGAAAATTGTATGGGTTCACATATACTTGCTAATACATTGAGATCTGCAGAAGAGGCTCTTCTCTGGGTTTTTCTGACATATTGTGGTTTCAGGGGAAAGGGCCTTCTCTGTGGTGGTGACTTTAGAATGCTTTTCCCAGAGAGGAATATCTGGCACCTGCTTTGGTATCTTTTTGGTGCCAGGCAGATACCTATTTTATTTTCCTAAGCTTTTTTTACTTCAGTTGATCTGTTTTATTCACACACACACACATTTTGTTCAGCTTTCTTATGTGTTTATATTTTTGTGTATTGATTATTTTATTGCAACGGTCTCAGATGTGCTTGAAGTTTCAAGATTAGTAAAATAATAATAGTGTTGAACCCATAAGTCAACCTTGTCTACTCACTGCCACAGTCATGAGGCTTTTGAGCAAAAAACCCCAGGAAACGCAACTTTGTGAATTATTGAAGGCTCTTGGCTCTTCACCTCTTGCTGGAGAAACAGTTATAGGTGGTGTGAGTCAGAATGTGAAATGGGGATTCCTCCTAAGTCTCTAATTTCAGTATCATAGCTATAATTGCATTCATTCACATCTGCTTTCCCCATTCTGGCATCCTCCAGATGTTTCAGACTACAACTCCCATCAGCCCAGGCAACATGACTGTATGATGCATGGGCTGGTGGGAGCACAATTGTGCTGGCTGGGCCTGACAGGAGCTAAAGTGGCACCAGTATAGGAAAAAGATGAATTACATGCTAATTAGTGATTATGTTTCCTGCTGCAGACATTGATAATTTACCAGAAAGAAGAAAAAGGGAAAAAAAGAAACCACTGTCTAAATTCATGCAGTGCCCCAAGTTTAACTAGTTATTCTTTGGAAATATTAACTGAAATTTCCTAAGTTGAAGGCTGCTCCCCTCTCTGCCAGGTTTAAGCTGATACAAAAAAGGAGCCTTGATCTGCCCACAGATTACAGGGCACCTTCCTGCTTTCCTCCCATGCGGTGCTCTCCCAGCAATGTGGGCCACAATCAAGGCATCCGACTACACCCTCTCTTTTTACTCCAATCTAACAGTCCTCCCTGAAGGCTGCTGTTTGCTATCTATTCTCAGCCACTCCACACACACTCCCAAGGTGGTTGTGGAGAAAGGGAGTAACTTACGTGTCCTCCCTCTCTAAGCTCCCACTATAATAAAGCCTGTGCCTGCCTCAAAAGGCCTGCTGTGCCAAAGCAAGGTTTTTGTGGCCTGCAAGAAGTGACAGTGGATTGGGCAGGAGAGGCACAGTGGAAGTGCTGGCAGGTTTTGGTGGCCTGATCAGTGGCAACAGAGCGATTGAAAAAGCCTGTGGGTGTATGTGAAAACCCCCGCAGAATTAGCTGCAAAATGATCAGTAATAGCTGGGGATGGTAAACCATGAGGTCATAATCCTGTCGCCCAATCAGAAGGCGTTCCCAAACTTTCTCCTGGAATGTAGTTTTCAGCTAACTTTAAAGTGCTTCTTAAAGAAAACAACAACAGCTAGTACAATGATTCTTTCTTCTACAGGAATTGATTGAATACCTGGATTCCAAAACTTAGGAGAAATCCACTCGCTTGTGCCTGTAGCCCTGTGTTAGGCAGGGCTGCAAGTCGGAAAAGCAAAGTTTTTATAAATAGCTGTCTATAAATATTTTTTTAATACCATATTTTTTGCTCTATAAGACTCACTTTTTCCCTCCTAAAAAGTAAGGGGAAATGTGTGTGCGTCTTATGGAGTGTACGCAGGCTGCACAGCTATCACAGAAGCCAGAACAGCTTTCACTGCGCAGCGATCCCTCTTGCTGTTCTAGCTTCTGGGATTCAGAATATTTTTTTTCTTGTTTTCCTCCTCCAAAAACTAGGTTCGTCTTATGGTCTGGTGCGTCTTATAGAGCGAAAAATACGGTAAATGGATAAAGTTCATTGGTTTTCTGTGAAGCCACTGGATTAACAGCTAGGGAGTGGGCTTCTTGTTATGTAGCCCCTGAAAACTCTTCCCTTCCCTTGCAGCTGGGATGAATGGGTTCCAGAAAGCAGAGTGCTCAAATACGTGGACACCAATCTGCAAAAGCAGAAAGAACTTCAAAAGGCCAATCAGTGAGTATTACCTAGTAATGGAGGAACTAAGCCAGGCCAGTGTATAATAAGTGGTTGGTGGGGTTTTTTACATGGGTCTCTGTATTCTTGTGTAAGAAAGGTGTGGGGAACCTTTGGCCTTTGCAATGTAACACAAACTTAAAACAGCAAACCTTTTAAAAAGATAAATACATTATTGCCTCTGCCAAAAGGGAAAGGGGTGTGCCCCCAAAGCTAGCAGAGAGAGCAGCAGTAAATTCTTGGGGAGCTGCTTCTCTTCCTTATAAGAGTTGCAGGCTGGGGTGCGGAGGGCAGGACAAATGGGAAAGACAGCCCCTTGAGGGTTCAGCACAGTCTCTCCCCTGCAGCCTGAATATGTATTATATGGATTTTATGTGTGTGTGAATTTTGTAGAACTCACTTCACCTAGTATGGGAGAAGGTGCCCTTCTCTCTCATTGCTCAGGCAGGAGAGCTCTTTGGAGCTATAATCTACTTACCCCCAAATTGCTTTAAACATACACTATGGAATGCCTTCTGTGTTGTCCTGAACTACGTACTGGATGGAGCTCACATTCTGTGCGGGTATATATAAACATAGAACACTGTTGGAAAAAAATGCAGCATGGGCACTGTCAGGGCAAGAGGAACAGACCAGGATGCCACAGTTTCAGTGCAATACTTAGGGACATTCCCAATGTTAAATTTTAACTGGTTGCACTGGCAGTTAAGAATAGCAAGACAGGCAGGGCTTCTGTTGCAGAGATACTTCTGTGCTATAGAGGCATAGAGATGCCTCTAATTAAGTCCTGTTTTGATGACTCTTTTTTTTCAAAGGGAACAGTATGCAGAAGGAAAGATGAGAGGGGCCGCACCAGGGAAAAAAACGTCCGGACTCCAGCAGAAAAATGTTGAAGTGTAAGAAACTATTTTGTCTGCTTTATTCTTTTTTAATTTAAAGGCTTTCCCCCACAATCTTTTGGCCTTGAAGATCTTAGCAAGCATATTTCCAAAGCTTAAAACTGTACTTTTGGTACATGTGGAATGTTGCTTTGGAAAATGTAACTTTAGTGCTGAGGAAACTGCTTTCCAATGAAGAACTGTGATGGGAAACGAGCTTGCCACGATTTCCAAGAGGCTGGGTTTTGAATGGTCCAATAGGCGTTCTTTAGGCAGTCATGGCTTCTACAGTATTGCAGGAGTTTTTGAGCCCAGCTCTTTCCCTTACTGTTGAGCAGTCTTAAGTGAGCAGGTGGTGAGATGTGCAGCTGGCATTTTGAAGGAAACTAGCCTTGTCCTTCTCGGGAGGGGGGCCTGCTGGCTTCTCCGAGTGTCCTCTGAGAAAATAACACCAATGATCCGCGTAAGCCTGGGCTCAATCTTGTGTTGCTTCCATGGATGGATGAATAGTGTACATAACAGAGCCCAGATATGACAAAATAGCATTCAAGGTAGGAGGAAGATGTCAGCCCCGGTAGGCTTCCCACCCTCCAGACACTTGTTGAATGGGGCTTTAACTTCCTCTAAAAGCTGTCTTGCCTTTTCCAGCTGAACTGAAGTGCATTCTCTTAAAGGTTCCATGTGTCGGGTCTGACACTCTCTCCTTAACTCAACCCCCATTGTGCCTAGATTTTTCAGACGAGATGGAGCGCATACAGTTTGCGGTTTGGAGACCCCTGCAATATCGACGCGGTGAGTTAAGGATGGATTGTCACGCCAGGATCTTCATCCTGAAATCCAGATTTCCTTGCTTTGTGTAGATTTATAAGTTTCTCTCTCTCTGAAAAATGATGTATAGGCATATTATGTGAGTACAGTGGTACCTTGGTCTACGAACTTAATTCGTTACGGAAGTCCGTTCTTAAACCAAAGCATTCTTAAACCGAGGCGTGCTTTCCCTACTGAGGCCTCCTGCCGCTGGTGCCCTTCCACTGTTCATCTTCCGAGGCAAAGTTTGCTAGCCGGAACACCTACGTCCGGTTTTGCGGAGTTCGTTGTCTGAATAGTTTGTTAACAGGACTGTTTGTAGACTGAGGTACCACTGTAATGGAATATCCTACCTGGAGATAGCTGGTGGAATAACAATTTATGCAGTACTTAATTCATTGGACTTTCTCGAAGGTGTTCTTCATGATAAAAAAACCATCACCATCTCGGTTGATCGCTCCTTTATGTACTTCCTCCGGTCACTCGTGATGTGTGGATTTGATTTTCAGATGCTGCATATGGATATTCCACTTAATATTAAATTTATATACCACCCTTCATCCAAGGATCATAGGATTTACAGTATAAAAACATGGAAATACATAACATAGTATTATGTTATTATAACAAATAAAAGAATGACTCCCTGCCCCCATTTAAAAGGCCATAGATTGTTTAATTAGCGAAAGGCCTGGGAGAAGAGGAATTTTTTTGCCTGGTGCCTAAATATATGTAATGAAGGTGCCAGGCGAGCCTCCCTGGGGAGAGCATTTCACAAACAGGGAGACACCGCAGAAAAGGCCTGTTCTCCTGTTGCCACCCTCCCGACCTCTTGTGGGGGAGGCACCCAAAGAAGAGCCTCAGATAATGATGATGATCACAAGATTTGGGTCGGTGCTTATGGGTGGAGGTGGTCCTTGAGATATTGTGGTCCTGAGCTGTTTAAGGCTTCATAGATCAAGGTAGCACTTTGAATTGGGCCCAGAAACTAACTGGCAGACAATGCAGTTGGGCCAGGGTTGTAGTTATATGCTCAGTCTGTCTTGCCCCAGTGAGCTAGCTATCTGCTGAATTCTGCACTATCTGAGGTCTCTGAACCGTCTTCAGAGGAAGCCCCATGTGTAACACACTGCAGTGATCTAACCTTTTCAGATGTTGATGAGAATTGTAGCTGTGCTCTTTTATAAATCATGAAGGCAGGTGGTTGGCTGGTCTGCCATGCTTCCAGCTATTAGGGTGGGGTGAAAGAGGCGGCTTCTACACCTTATTTTTTTTAAAGGCAGTGTACATTTCTGGTGTGCCTTTGCAGCTGCAGGTATGGCTGGTCACGGGGGAAGGATACTAGGCTTTGCGGAAAATTTAAAGCACGTAGCTCTTCCTTTATTATAGCAAATGCTGGGAATGCAGCTTCTACATATGCCAAATCCTGTCCTTTCCGTATTAGGCCTAATCACATTGAATTACCCTGCGTGGATGATGTTCCATTCAACACTGGGCCTTGTGCTTTGTGGCTTGGTCAGTCCCTTACAGATCAAGTGATTGGGCTTAGAAGAAGGAACTTTTTTTAAAAAAGTGCTGGCGTTATACTTGCTTTGCATGTGCAATAACAGTTTCTCTTTTCCCTTTGGCAGGAAGACCAAAAAGAACAAACAGAAAAGTAAGAGCACCTCTTTTGAGTTGCCCACTCTTATCTAGCATGACGTTCTTCTAGATTTTCAATGTTTTGCCAACATTTCTCCCCCGGCCCCACCTTACTTTTGTAAGAGCAAAAAGGGTTAAGGAAAAGATGGCCCTCCCAGTGTGTTGGCTCCAAAATCGAAGCTCATAGAATCTGGGAGCAGCAGCAGTAGTACTTTCAATTAGTTACTTGGAGGCAATTTTTTAATCTGCTGTTGTTATTCTGATGCAGTAATTTATTCAAAGCTGCCCACTCTACATAAACATGAACAAGCATTAAAAGGCAGCCCTACTATAATGCACATCCTGCTAGAACCTGATTTTTTTTTATATTGGTATCCTAAAAAAAATAATAGGGGAAGGGGAAAGAAGCAGTTAATTGCATTGAGCGATAAAAACTACTCTAATCAGGTGGCAGCCCTAGAAGTCTTAGTTGAGTTTTGATCAGCTACCAGATTAAATCTGCGTGTCTAGACTACTGAATATGGCTTTCTCTGAATGAAACAGTAGTTACTTTATTATTATTATTTTTAAAAAAGGTTTTGCTTGAAGCAGGGGTCTTTCCTCATACACAAGAGAGGGAAAGTCTCTTTTAGTGTCTGCTAGTATTAAAAGTTTTAATGTAACACTTCTTAAAAAGCATTGCCCAATCAATTGGATGCATCTTTAAGTCAATCAAAAACTTTGTAATCACTTCAATTAACTCAAGACACTGGAGCTACCCCCAAAGCAGTTCTTAGCAATGCTGAGCAACTTAAAAAATGGGGTTTGCATCCGGGATCCCAGTGACTATTTTAAAGGGGCTGCCACAACATTGGGGTGCAGTGTGTGTGTGTGTGTGTGTGTGTGTGTGTGTGTGTCTGATTTCCGCTTCTGTCCAGTAGACCCCTTCCGCGAGTGTGTGTTGTGTGTGAACTGCCATCTGTGTAAAATGTTTAGCTAAAACCACAACAGTGATTCTCTTGCCTGTTTGTGTAGCTCCTGGAATCGGTGAAGGCAGCAGCACTAATGAAAACCCTCAGCCTCCCAGGAAGAAAAGGGCTCGTGTAGATCCCACTGTTGAAAGTGTAAGTATTTTGGACTGTCCGGGACTCTAGGTAGAGTTCCCCTTGTTGGGTTGCAGTCATTACACAGTTATAATAGTTTGCAAGTCTTAAAAAGCAAAAATGTCCAAGATGTTTTGGATCCATCTCAGCCTTTGGGCAACTTCACAAAGAAGGGGGATAGATGGCAATAATATTTTTTTTCCAAATCCCTTACTTCAGTATTGGATTACTGCAAGTCGGTCTGCGTAGGATTTCTTTTGCCCTTGATCTGAAAGCTGCAGTTAGTGCAGAATGCTGCAGCACAATTGCTGACACAAGTGAGGCCTTGTCTGCATATAACACTTGTTCTCCGAGATCTGCACTGGTTGCCAATTTACTACCTGGCCAAGTTCAAGGTGTTATTCTTAGTATACAAAGCCCTTAACAACTTGGGACCAATTTACCAGCAATATCTCCGTACACCATATATGCCCAATTTACTGCATTGATCAGTGGAACTGCTGTTGTTGCAGGTGCCACATAATACATGTTCCACATCTGTAAAAACTCTTAGTGAGACAGGACTTACACTTTGGAACTCCCTGCCAATTGACCCTAGGCTGGTGCCTTCTCTGTACTGTTTCAACGCATGTTAAAAACATTTTTGCTTAGACAACCCTACACAGTTAAGTTGAATGCTGGTGTGAATTTTAATTTGCTTTTAGTCAATTGTTCTTTTAACTTTTCAAAAGTCTTAAAATATTCCTGCTAATTCTTCTTGATTGTTTTATATTTTTGTAAACAGCTTTGATACGTGGTTTCTTTTCTTTTTTACAATCAAGAAGTGTATAAATTTTATGAAACAAATAAGAAACGCAGCTTGTGGGAATACGTGAATGCTTGTATCGAGTAGCAATGAACATATTTTGTGGCTCCTTGAAACTTTGTAAGTGTCTTCATGGAACCACAAGAAACACTTGGCAGCCCTCCCTATAGGGCTGGCAATAGACAATTGAGGTTTTCTTCCTTGCGCAGGCTTCTGAATGGTTGTGTCCTGCCGTCACAGTGCCAAGGTCTGTTCTCAGTTCCTTGGATCTTGCTAGTGAGGACATCTCTGAATACAGAGATGCAATATTGTTAAATTCACTGATACACTGTAAAAAATAATAAATAAATGCCCTTTTCTGTTCTTTTGCCAATGTTCTTTGCTTGGTGCCAGTATCCGAATGCAGGTTTTGTGTCTTTTATTCTTCAGGAGGAGACTTTTATGAACAGGGTTGAAGTCAAGGTAAAAATACCCGAGGAGCTGAAACCGTGGCTTGTGGATGACTGGGATTTGATCACCCGGCAAAAGCAGGTAACTCTGAAATTGTGTTACTAAATGGACTGCTTATTTTTAAGCACCTTCAGTAACCTGAGTTGGTTGTAATGTAATGTGATATTACTGTTTGTTTGTAAGCTGCCTTTCAGCCAAAAAGGCTCCCAAGACACATAAAAATACAATAATGCAAGTACAATTGATAGAATTTCAAAACATTTCAGCAGTATTACAAACTAAACACATCCATGCACCTTCCAAAAAGGCAAAGAACATTCCCTACAGAGATATTAAGGGAAGGCAGGAATACTTAAGCATAGCTGTCAACTTTTCCCCTTTCTTGCGAGGAATCCTATTCGGATAAAGGGAATTTCCCTTAAGAAAAGGAAAACGTTGACAGCTATGTAAGAAGCATCTTTGCCTCACAAGGTCCCAGGCAGCGGGTTGCTCGAAGGCAGGTGGAAAACCTGGTGGCCCTTGATGGCTCCCGCACATTTTACTTCTAAAGAGCATAGTGGGGGTTTCCCTCGTAGGCTAGTTAGCGACTTTCAGCCTTCCCGTCTTGTGGTTGCAAAGGAGGTGCAAGTTTATTCCAATTTGAAAGAAGAGGTTCCACGGAGTTACACCTCTCTCCTAGCTCCAGTCTTTTTTGTTCTGGCTTAGGCACCTCTCGCTTTCTTCCGTAGCTCTTCTACCTTCCTGCCAAGAAGAACGTTGACTCCATTTTGGAGGACTACGCAAACTACAAGAAGTCGCGAGGGAACACTGATAACAAGTGAGGAGGGGGCGTTGTGGGGACTAATCAGAATGGCCCATTGTGGAGTATCTCTAGCCAAAAGTATTGGTCCTTTGATATGAAGAGGCTGACCTCAAACTCTCTATTGTTTATTTATTACATTTATATACCCTCTTTTCTTCCAAGGAGCCCAAGGTGGTATATATGGTTCTACTTGCTGCCCCCCCCCCCCGGCCATTTAATTCCCACAACAACCTTGTGGCTGGCTCAAGGGCACCCTGTCAGCTTCATGTCTGAGTGGGGAATTCGAACCCGGCTCTTACAGGTCCTAGTTTGATATCCAACTGTTTTGCTGCACTGGCTCTATTTGCATGAGACATGTATGTGCTTCACAGCTGTTCAAAGCAGCTTAGAACAAGAAAAAGAAATATAAACACACTATCTTGAATATCCCCTTCCAGTCCTGCAGGAAGCTTGGCTCAAATTCAGCATGAGGGTTTTGGGGTTTTTTGCAGCCATGCCTCCAGTAGTTCTCTTCTCCCCCAGCCCTGTTTGAGGTGAAGTATTTGGGGGCTTGCTTTGTGTGAACCTGGAGGAAGAGGGTGCCAGGAAGCGACCCTGGTCAATTGACCCATTGAACTCCTGACTCCATTTATCCACAAAGGGATTTTATAGAGTTTACCCCACTGTAATATCCTGAAACATTTCCTGGAGCATTCCAGGACACAACTGAATTTGTAACACTCTGAGGCCATCCGAACAAGCTCTCTCTGCTGTGCTGAAGAGGCCAACTGGATCCAACCCAGCCTTGATCTGGCAATAGCCCAATCATGGCAAAAGCGTGGTAATATGCCAATCACAGTGTCACCAGAATCATGCTTTGAGCAAAAAAGTTAGTCCATAATGTGACTGCCTAGTTTCAAGGTTGCCGTGAAGGCCAGGAGGTTGTGCCAGTCAAGGCAGCTTTCTTAGGAGTGTTGAAGCCCCCTACCATGAGAAAAAGATAATTTGTGCAGTGTCGAAAAAAATTCTAGGTGCTCTTTAATTTTTAAAAAAGCAATAGCCCTGCCTGCATGATCATTATTTTATGCAAGCACTTACACATGCCCCCCACAAACTGCTTATTGCTAAGATAGGCTTCTGATACACACAAAAGGGGATGGGATGATGTCCATGCCCGAAGGTCTGTTGCTTGGTTCCCACAGGCATCTGGTTGGCCACTGTGAGAACAGGATGCTGGGGAACAGCAGGCTTTTCTTATGTTCTTATGCAAAGGCCAGCCTGAGAGCAGAGCAGATAACACCAGGGGGTGGAGAATATCTGTGGCCCTCCAGATGTTGTTAGGCTTCAGCTGCCAGCACAGCCAGGGATTGGAGGAATTGGAGGTTCCCAGCTGCTGAGAACACTCTGCAGATGTGCACAGATGGAGGTCAGCAGGAAATGAGGTGACAGCTAGAATTTCCAGAGCAGGAGGGTTTGTTGGCCTTGTCCATTTCCACCCCCAGCCCCCTGTGGAACGCCTTCCCTTTAGATGTCAATGAGATAAAGAACTACACAACTTTTAGAAGACATCTGAAGGCAGCCCTGTATTGGGAAGTTTTTAATGTTTGATGTTTTATTGTCTCTATATATATGCTGTAAGCTGCCTGGAGAGATGGGTGGGGTATAAATGAAATATTAATAACAATTAATAACGAATTCTTGTTTCGGCTGTTGCTGACCCTGCATTTTTCTTGCTGTGCACCAGAGAATATGCTGTTAACGAAGTCGTGGCAGGCATCAAAGAGTACTTCAACGTCATGCTGGGCACTCAGCTGCTCTATAAATTTGAGAGGCCGCAGTACGCAGAAATCTTAGCGGACCACCCTGATGCACCGATGTCACAGGTGTACGGAGCTCCCCACCTCCTGCGGCTGTTTGGTATGTACATCGTTTGTGGGTCACAAAAGGCTTTTCCCAACCTGATAACCGTCGCTTTGGACTGCGACTCCCACCAATCCCGGCCAGCATGCTGAGACCTGATGGGAGCACAGCCATGCTGCCTGAGGTTTCTGGGAGCTGTAGTTTGAAACGTTTGGAGCAGCCACATTTTACAAATGTGGCTGCAGCACTTTTATGAGGAGGCTGTTCTTTTAAATGCCGGTGGAAGCCACTTCTTAGTTGACAAACGAGGCCGTCTCTTTCCGGTATGCATGCACTGTTCCTTCACAGGTGCAGCATTCATGTTGTTTTTGAACCCATCGTAAAGCTGCACAAAGCAATTTATTGAATCAGGGGGGAAATTATAACAGACATAAGAATTATGTTGGGGAAAATTGAGAGTTGAACACAAAGAGCTATTGGAGGCCCAGGGTGTAGGGTGGCCTCATTGCAGAAGTTCATGTGAGTGAGCATGTGGTGTGATTTCCCCATAAATGAGGCCTTGAGAGCTGCATTGCTCTCCTTTGGGTGGAAGCCTCCAGCCCCAAGATACGAAATACCTTTGCTGCCTTTAATCATTTCTAGTACTGTGGGCAGCATAGAATGAGTTGCAGAATATTCAGCGAGGTCCCCATCCTGGTGCATCATTCTATTAGACCAGTGGTTCTCAGACTTTGGGGAGCTGCTGCCCCTTTGGTTCCATAAACTCACCCCCAGTGCCCCCTGCCCTATAAAAAGCATTGCTCAGGATAGCCGTTTGCAAGACCCACTAAGGAAGATAACACAAACAAATTTAAAACAGTGACAGTGTATTTTTTCAATATCCAATTGAAACTATTTAGTTTAATTCAACTAAACAGATGGACATGATCCACTGAGACCAGCTTTTCAAAGCCTGACAGCCATTACACCTCCAGCACCCCCTTGCCTCTAAGCACCCCTCTAGATAATGTTGCCACCCCTGGAGGGTGGTACCAGCCACTGTGCTAGACAAAACTGCCCAGGCTATATTGGGGGTTAGCAGCACCTACTAAGTGGACCTTTCATAACCCTCAGTTCCCCTAAGTGCTACTCTTCACTGTGTTCCAAAATGCTTCCTCACTTGTTTCTGACTCATGAGGCTTTCCAGGCATCCCTGAAACTTCATCTCTGCCTTAGGATCACTAATGTGTCACTTTCAAAAGGCAGCTGCAGTCATGACCTGCATGATGTGATGGCTGGACCACTCAACTGGAAATAGAGCGGGCAAATTTTATGAATTGTGCAAATGCTTCCCTTAACGTTGTCTTCTCCCTTGTCCTTAAATTACCGTCTGAACAGTCCGGATCGGAGCCATGCTCGCTTACACGCCCTTGGACGAGAAGAGTCTGGCCTTGCTGTTGAACTACTTGCACGATTTTCTAAAGTATGTACAATGGATCACGTTTGATATCTGGCGAGTTGAGAGAGGCACCTTAGTCCTTGTGAGAGCTTGTGTTTCGTGCAAAGATGTTTGCATGGGGGGTTGTGGGCACCTCCAGGGCTCTTCTTCCTTCTAGCGTAATACCAGGAACTGTGCTTTTATCTCTTGGCAAGCTGAAGTGTTGATGGATGATGGGACAGGATTAGAAGTCCTCTTCCGTGGTCTCTTAGTCTCATGGATTTAGAGAAGTGTGGCATTTTTTTCAGGCTTTTGAGAGGCAGCATAGATACAGCAAGCCCTTAATGGGCCAAATCTCAAAGGATCCACCCTAGTGATCTGACCTAGTCTACTGCTGTGCCACAAACTTTTGCTGCTAACACAATCTGCCCCCTTGCAGAGCTTCTGAATCCAATTCAAATCCTTCTGAGTGCCACAAGCCCCCTTGTTTTTGCTGCAACAGGCAGTGAGCCCTCTGGGAATTTCTGTTATTACTATTATTATTATTTATTATGTTTGTATCCCACCTGCCCTCCAAGGAGCTCATGTTGCTTACATAGTTCTCACACTTCCCATTTTATACTGACAACAACCCTGTGAGGTAGGTTAGGCTGAGAGTAAGTGACCAGCCCAAGGTCACCCAGTGAGCTTCATGGTTGAGTGGGGATTTGAACTCTGGCCTCCCAGATCCTAATCTGGCACATTAACATATTGGCTAGGATTTACGCTGCTTCTGTCTAAAGTCATAACATAACTCTGCCACTTAATATGGGCAGGTGGAAATGTTTCCTCCCACAAGGGGGAGAAAAAGAGATCATTGAATATGAAAAAACAAAGTTTTTGGAGAGGAGTTAATACCAGCATCCTTCTCTCTGACATGCTAGATTTCTGTGTGAGTTAGTTTGAAGTGGTACCTGTGTAGGTGCAGAGGTTTCTGTCTGCCTGGGTGAGCAGTTGAGCTTCCCTTTCCTCCTTGCTTAAAGGCACAGCCCAGGGGTGTTCTGGCTTTCTGTCCTAGTTCTGCAAAATAGTGCAAGAGGGGGGCTTGTGGGGCTGAGGGGAAACATGTGACGGAGCTGTGAGCTGGCTTTGTATGCCTGTCTCCACATTCCTTGCAATGCCGAGCTAACACAATAAGACCAAGATTGGACACTGTTGTGGATTTTCTAAAATCAACCACACCCAGTTGTGATGTCTGAGATGGCTTGGTCAGAACAACACAGCAGTGGAGTCCACAGGCCTATAAATTAAACAGGCTTATGTAGAGGCATTCCCTCACTTTAGCTTTACACATGTGTAGAGCGTTACAGTCGGGTGATGACTAAGCAATGGCCTTATGGGACAGAGCAAAAGTAACATCCACAACAAGAACTGAGGAGGAACAGGGCCAAACAAACATCTATCAGTGTCAGGAGGTTTCTTCACACTTCTTCAGACAGCTTGACTCTTTTGCAACATCCTCTCCCCAAACCCATCCGTCTGCCATCATTTATAAGACGCCCCCCATTTTTTAAAACCCAAAATTAAGTTTTTTAGCTTTTCTTGGGGGTGGGGGAGGTCACTCCCACCAATTGATCACCCGCCTGCCCGCCACTGCCAATCGCTTCCCACAGCCACTGCAAATCACACACCGTGCCGCAGCCGTCAATTGTCTGCCTGTTCGCCGCCACCAACAGCCCACCCGCCCACTTGCCACAACTGCCAATCGCCTGCCCAGTTGCCACAGCCAATCACCAGCAGGCCTTGCCGCAGTCACCAATCACCCGCCCAATCGCCGCTGCCAATCTCCTGCTTGCTGCTGCCGTTAATTGCACATCCCCCCACCCCCGCATTCACTATCCGTGTATAAGACGACACCCAATTTTTGCCTTTTATTTTTTTTAAGCAAAAAGCATTGTCTTATACACGGGAAAATATGCTATTTGTATGCCACTTTCTCACAACAGTAAATATAACAATATTTCAGTACTATAGTAATATTACATTAATAACACCTAACAACAAAAATAACAAGGGAGTTTGACAGTTTCACCTTGGTCCTAGAAGCTCCTCTGTTTCACAGCTTCTTATAAGGCTTCCAAAGACTGGGTGGGGCAGATATCAACTATAATATATATAATATATATATATGTGCAGGTTTTGGTGTCCTCGGGTGTCTTCCCGTGTAAAAGTTGGGGTGTCTAGGCGACGTTTCGACGAGGTCTCACTCGTCATCTTCAGGCTGGTGCTTTCGGCTTCTTGTTACTGGAACTTGTTCCAGTAACAAGAAGCCGAAAGCACCAGCCTGAAGATGACGAGTGAGACCTCGTCGAAACGTCGCCTAGACACCCCAACTTTTACACGGGAAGACACCCGAGGACACCAAAACCTGCATTCCTGTACCCGTGAAAATCTACGAAAGCAAATATATATATATGTATATGTATATGTCACTAAGCCCAAGCACTTGGCTTCCATGTGAGATTCAAGCCTGTTGCCTTCCCCGTCCTTCCCTGTCCGCAGGTACCTAGCAAAGAACTCTTCCACGCTGTTCAGTGCAAGCGACTATGAAGTTGCACCTCCGGAGTATCATCGGAAAGCTGTGTAAGCTTCTCACACTCATGGGGTGTGTGTGTGTGTGCGCGCGTGTGGATGACTGTATCACTGGAAGGGATCCTTGGGTCTCTGCAGCAGACCTGCCCGGTTCCACGTCTGCTCACGGTCTCCTCTTGCACACATCTTTCCGCACAGCTGACATCCGTGTCAAGTGAATAGTGTTTTGTGTCTTCAGATGGAACTGTTGCCGCCCCCACGTCCCAAGGTTGCTTTTCCTTCAGACGGATCTCTTTCAAGGGGAGAGCCTCCCGGAGCGTGTCATTGGATCGATTTTGTTGTTGGAATGTGGTGCTGGAAATGTGACGAAACGTTTCATAGTCTTGAGCCTCCTGCATGCTTTTAGGCCCATTTTTCCCCCTTGAAACCAAGCTGATGATGGTTTGATGGTGTGTTGTCTTCCTCTTCCATCCCCCCAACCCCTTCAAAACAAGCAAACAAACTCTTGCTTCCAACCGAGTGGGGAGGACCAAACGCAGATGTCTACTTGCAGCTTGGGAGGGGAGGGACAGGGTAGGGAGGGAGTTCATGTGCTTTCTTGGTGTTGGGAGGGTAAAAATGTGTGGGTTTAAGTCTGTGTTCTTTGCCTGCATAGCTGAAGAATTGTGGGGTTAACTTTTGTCTTGGGTTCAAATGCACCTTCTAACATAGGACGGATTTGCCATTGTGTCTCACAAGTTTTCTGAATTTTTTTTTTTTTGGTAGGGGATGTTTACAGGTCCCCAAATAAACTTTTCTATTTCAACTGTTAAAAGACGGGTCTGTTTTGCTGCTTGCAAAACCATACACATCTTTAAAATGTGGTTTTATTCCAGCAATGCATATAGTAGAGTCATATAAATGTAGAGTTGGAAAGGATCCCCAGGGCCCCATGCAGTGCACTGGGCTGTACATGAGCAAACAGGTTTGGGAAAGAGGCACTTAAGACCTAAATGGTGATCTGGGAGCAGGGTGGTGAGAGAGCAATGTGCAAATATTGGTGGCGAGGCTACATTTTGTTAGGTGGCGAGGGCACAAGTAGCAAACAAGTTATCACCTAACACCTTTCCCCAGCCTGTTGCCCTCCAGATGTTTTGGACAGCAAGCCAGCCTATCTGGGACTGATGGGGCTTTCAGTTCAAAACATCTGGAGAGCACAAGGTTGGGGAATGCTGACCTAACATATGAGCAGTAGCTATTGAAAAAGGTGAAAGGCCATGTGAGGAGGGGAGGGAGGGCAGTGAAGCTAACAAGGACTGAAACAGCCTGTGTTCTTAATTATTATAATATTTTTTTATTATTTATATGCCACCCATCTGACTGGGTTGCCCCAGCCACTCTGGGTGGCTCCACCAAAAATACTAAAAACACAATAAAACATAAAGCCTTAAGACTTCCCTATACAGGCCTGCCTTCAAATGTCTTCTAAAAGGCAAATAGTTGTTTATTTCATTGACTGGTTTTGTCCTGATTGGCCTTGGACTTTCGTTTAGAAGTGGATAGCTCTTACAGATTTGGTCACCTGAGAAGCGAGATTTCTCGGGACCAAGTAGATATGTGGGAGGGTATCTAGATCATTAGCTGGGCGTAAGCGTTCTTGCCATGAGTGGTGAATGCAAAGGAGTGGGGTGCAAAAGGGGTTCTATGTGGGTGGAGGTTCGTAACTATAATTGTCTGCTAATAGGTGGCCCATAATGTGTTTAACAGTGGTTTACAGTGCCTCAGGAATGGAGCGTCCTCAGAGCCCAAAGTAAACCCAGTCAGGGTGTATCTTGGGTGGCTGGATTGGGTTAGAGGGCAGCTAGACAGAATGGGATGTGTGTTTTCTGCAGATCTTGCGCTCTTATACCTTCCTCTTAACACCACCTGGAGGTCAGCAAGCACAGGCTGCAACGTTCCTCTGCTTTTTCTCTACACACTGTCCTGGGTAACTGGAGACTTCAGAGTCCAGGTCCTAAAGGACATAAAAATTTAAGAATATAAGAGCAATCTTCTGGATCAGGCTACGAGAGAGAGAGAGAGAGAGAGAGAGAGAACACTACTGTATCCACTTTCTCCACACCATACATAATTTTATAAACTTCTGTCATGTCACCTCTTACAACAGTGACCTTGAGCTCCCAGGAACCAAGATATGGAATATACTCCTGCAAGGGGTCTTTGGATGAAATCCAGTTCTGTTCAGCGGAGCTGTTTCCAGAGCAGAAAAGATTGGTTCCACCCTTTTTGGTTGAAGAGCCTGGTATAACAAAGAAATCATCTAAATAAATAAATTATAGTTTCACTAGAGAGTGAGATGGCCATGAAATCCGTTGCCTCTTTTCTCCCGTCTCTTACTGGCCCTTTGTCCTCTGGCAGTGCCCTATATAACTGGAACAAAAATAACCCTATTCCTCATTTGTATCCTTCAAATGTTCCTGAAATAGGCATTGCTTGTCGCCTGGACCTGTCTCTGTCTCTCTGGTGGTTGAGGCTAATGGCACTAGAGTGTGGAATGAAAACGTTGGGTTATGGGAGGCTTTGGTGGTACAAAATCCTCTGCAGGTGGACTGGGGGCCTTTACCCCTGTGAAATGGCCTTTTAGCCAGGCTCCCTGCTGCCCAAGGCCATCAGTCAGCTGCTTGACTGGATGGAGATTTGAATCTGGTGCAGTGCTCTCTGCTCCCTGGCCCCACTTGCATAGCCATGCATTTGTTCAGCTCTTCCCAACATGGCTGGGGCTGGTGGGAGTTGTCCGAAACACCAGGAGGGCAGCAGCACGTAGCTAAATTCTGGAACTCCCTCTCACAGGAGACAGTGATGGTTTTAAAAGACGATGAGTCAAATTCATGGAGGAGGGGGCAATGGATGGCTACTAGCCACAATGGATCTCCTCTGCTTCTACAGTGGAGGCAGCAATGCTTCTGAATACCAGTTCCTGGAAGCCACAGGAGGGGCGATGACTCTTGCACTCAAATCCTGCTTGTGGGTTTTCCACAGGCATCTGTGAGAACTGGGACCAGATGGGCCATGGACCTGATCCAGCAGGCTTTTCTTAGGTTCTTGCTCTCTTAGGTTGGGGCAGGTTCTCTCTGGCCGCTCCTAAGCCTTCCTTGCTAATGTGTGTCCCAATCTCTTGCTCCACAATTAGCTGTTTCTGGTACGTGTTTGAGAAAGTGCTGTGTTTTTTCAGGGCTGTTCCATTGTCCCAGCCCTTTCCTTCCTTTCCCCCTCCTAGCAATCTGATTTTCAGCTTCCTGCCTCCAATGGGGCTGTTTTCTTTTCACTCTATCCATATCCTTTGCTGTTACAATACATCAAATGGTCCACCGCTTTTTGCTCAACCTCTTCTCCCATGCTCAGTGGTGGTGGTGGTGCGTGTTGGAGCAGCTTCCTACACCATCTGCCTCTGTGTTACCCGCAAAGCTTGCATGCTGAGAAGCCCGCCTCTTGTCCACTCTTGCTCTGTTGGCTGATTGGAGCCAATGATCCGGCGGACCAAGCTGCAGCGGAGGACCGAAGGCACCGTCTTGGCCGTCCCAGGGCTCTGCATCGCCCATCCTTTCCTCCTCCACGTCCGCCAGAGTTCAAAGATGGCCTCTTTCTGGGTGAGGCTGCCGTTCTTTGTTTGCAGTCCCTTTATGCTGAATCTTTACCGGGGGGCGGGGGCCAGGCCAGGGAAGTGGAAGGAGATGGGAGTCGGAGCTCCTTCTTTGCCTTGACTTCGCTTTCTGGAGGGGCTCAGCTACGAGTGAAGGGTGGGGGTTGGCCAAGAATGTCTGTCCTGTTGTGACTTTTTAAAGAAAATCCTCCCCCCCCCCTCATTGTGACTGTGTTGTTTTGGCTGATGCAGCCAGCATGACCAAGTCATGGAATCATAGAATTGTAGAGTTGGAAGGCGTCCCAAGGGCCCTATGGAGAAGTGAAAGAGTTTGGATATGATTGGTTGCATTATTTTCAAATAAATGAAATGTTTAAAAAAGATCTTAAGGAATATGGATTTGCAGAGAAAGATTCAAAATTTCAAATAGAAATAATAAATAATGAATATAAAATTTTATCTAAAATGTACAAGATACTGCTGGAATGGCATACAAAGGATGAAGAAGTTAAATCAGTTATGATACAATGGGCCAGAGATTTTGGATATAATATACCATTTAATGATTGGATAAAACTATGGAATGAAAATATTAAATTTACTGCATGTACTACATTAAAGGAAAATGTTATGAAAATGATTTATAGATGGTATATTACACTGGTAAAACTTGCAAAAATGTATAAAACATGTAAGAAGTGTTGGAAATGTAAAGAAAAGGATGGTACATTTTATCATATGTGGTGGGAATGTAAGAAAGTGAAGAGCTTCTGGGAGTTGATATATAATGAATTGAAAAAAATGTTGAAATATACATTTGTTAAGAAACCAGAGGCTTTTCTTTTAGGAATTATAGGAAATGAGATAAACAGAAAGGATTATAAACTTTTCCAATATGCAGTAATAGCGGCAAGAATATTACTGCCCCAGAAATGGAAACATGAACAAGTACCAACATTGGAGGAGTGGAGAATGAAGCTGATGGACTATGCAGAACTTGATAAACTGACAGGGAAGATTAGATACCTACGAGACCAAAAGTTCATCAAGGACTGGGGAAAGTTAGTTGAGTACTGGGAATGTATAAGTGATAAAGAAATAACGTTAGTGGCATTTAAAGAAGCTCTGTAAAAACTTAAGAAATATTGAAAAAAAGAATAACAGATGTGGAAGGGTATGTCAAAAGGCAATAGTAAATTTAGGAAATGTGTAATTAAAAAAGTTTAATTCGGATGATTGTCAGAGAGGCTGAAGGAAGTCCAAAAAATGAGAAAATCTGTGGAAGTTGTAATGTGGTGTGATATGTATTTCTTTTTTGACGGAAAATTATATATATATATATATATATATATATTCCAACCTTCTCCAATGCAGGAATCTTTTGCGCAATATGGGGCTCGACTCCATGGCCCCGAGGTCAACGGTCTCATGCTCTGCTGACTGACTGTTGGGAGATTTGGGATAGATACAAAGAAAGGACTTATTCACACAGAGCATAGTAAAAGTTATTAAACTTGCTCCCACAGGAGGCGCTGATGGTCAGCAATGGCTTTAAAAGAGTGACTACTAGCCATGATGGATCTGCTCCATCATGTTGGAGGCCACAGCAAGGATTTTGAGTACCAGTTGCTGGAAACCTCAGGAAGTGAGGGGGCTCTTATGCCTGAATCCTGCTTGCGGGTTTCTTATAGGTGTTACAAATGTGGCTTTGCCGTACAACAGCATATGCAAGGTTGCAAGTGGGGAGGTTCTCCTACTGCTAAAAGGACATCTCCCCCACATTAACTGGTGCTTTGGGGCTATAGCAGCAAAGACACTCACTGCTTTGGCATTGGAGATAGAGCTAGGTGCCTTCCACTTCCATCAGCCCCAGTCTCCTACAGCTATGCTGGGAGGGGCTGTTGGCAGTTGCAGTCCAAAATGCCTGGGGCGCCCCAGTTTGTGGAAGGGGGACAGTTCCCTCCCTTCCAACTCTTTCTTCAGGTTCTCATTAACACTTGAACTGTGCAAGGATGGATTACTGGCTGAAGTGTGCTAGGATAAGCTGGATAAGTGTCCCTGTGACTAAACCTTGGCTTGCACACTTCTTGTTGCTTATGACGGGCCAATTTGCTCCTAATTCGTCCTGGTGGTGGGGGGGGGGAGAGAGAGGGCGCGAGGCCAGGGTGAACATAGTTGTGCCTTCTCAATGTCCAAACTGTAAAAGCATTTCCTCTGGACTCTGGAATCTTTCCTTCCAAATGCCACTGGCTTTCTAACTTGAGCAGCGGTGCAGGCTGCTTTCCATCCCGTTTGAAGGCAGATTTCAGGCAACACGGGGGGAAGGTTTTGACCCCAAAGGAGGAGCATGCCTCGGATTGTTGTGGCCGTGTGTCACCCGGCAGGTTAAGTTTACAGCGTGTCGTGCAATTGCCTTATTTGTATTGGACGAGGGAAAACAAACGAGGCAGGAGACGGGAGAGCTGTCTGGTATGTTCTTGATGCGCCCCAAACTACAAATAGCCCACAGTGGCGGGGTGGGGGGGGTGGAGGAGGAGGAGGCATGGGGCATCTCAGCCACCAGCGTAGTGCTACTTTTAAAATGATAAATATCACGTCTGTAACCTCCTATAATTTTAGGTCACCCGCAAGCATGGCCTGAATTCCTAGCATGGGGGCAGGTATAAAATTAGAGGATTTATTTTCAGATTGTGGCCGCTCCGTTGGGGGTCTTGAATGCGGGGCTTTTCAGAAAGCTACACTCTGATCAAGGTTGGCCCTCGGTGATTTTGTTGTCAAATCCTGGGAGGTTTAATATGGCAATAAATCTGCAAAAAAAGTGGGGGTCTTCCCCAAGCATCTTGTATTAAAAACAAACAAACAGCTTTTCTCCCCGTGAGCAGCACTTTAAAACAGACAAACTGCATCTTGGCATGAATTACAGTTGTTGGAGTAGTTGAGAGTAGGAACCCATTGCTAGCCCCTGTCTTTGCAATGATCATATTGTGTCCTTTTTTTCTTTCTTGCATTTATACCTCACCTTTTCCCTCTAAGGATATCAAAGTGGCAGACATGGTTCTCCTCATTTCACTCCCACAACAACCCTGTGAGGTAGGTTAGGCTGAGATGGGGTTGCCATACATACGGAATTTCCTGGACAAAGCCAGAATACTACAGTTGGAAGCAGTGTCCGGGCGGAAATGCTAAAATGTCAAGGAAAATCCAGATGTATGGCAACCAATGTCAGAAGTTTAGATTTTGGTGATTTTCCTGAAAAATGGCTCAAAAACTTCTTCTTTTCTTTGGGCATTTTTTAAAAAAAAAGTTCAACAAGTTTTGTGTTCGGATTTTCACTTTTTGAAATACAGTGGTACCTCGAGTTAAGAACTTAATTCGTTCCGGAGGTCCATTCTTAACCTGAAACTGTTCTTAACGTGAAGCACCACTTTAGCTAATGGGGCCTCCCGCCGCCGCTGCGCTGCCACCACACAATTTCTGTTCTCATCCTGAAGCAAAGTTCTTAACCAGAAGTACTATCTCTGGGTTAGCGGAGTCTGTAACCTGAAGCATCTATAACCTGAAATGTCTGTAACCCAAGGTACCACTGTATTTCAAAATTAGGCTGAGAGGTGTTGACGGGCCCAAGGTCACCCAGTTGAGAGCTTCATTGCTGAGTTGGGATTTGAACTCTGGTCTCCCAGATCCTCGTCTAACATTCTAACCACTATACCATACTGGTTCTAGCAAGAAGATTCTGTGAGTGCTCCCATGTTTTTTTGGGCCAGGCTTGGTTTTTTGCACCTCGTCTAGACACCTCTTGCTGGCACCAGTCTCTGCTTGTGCAAATAAATGGTTAGCAGCCTTTATGGCATGGAGCTGCTAGCTATTCCTGTGCTCGGAACAGGAACTGTTTAGTGGCACGGAGAGATCTTGGAACATTCAGAGGGTTTGCAGCGATGGCTTTGTAGCTTGTAAAGAACTCCAACCTCCCCCCATCCCAGCGGATTCTCTTGTCTCCTCCTGTGCTTGCAATCGCATGCTAGAATTATAGAAATGTAGTCGATGGGACCCCAGGGGCCATCTACTTCAACCTGCTGCAGTGCAGGAATCACAGCTAAAGTATGAATGAGCACCGGCCCACCTGTGTACAGAGTCTTGTGTCAACTGAAGTGGATGCTCTCAAGGCAAAGCATCGTGAGGCTTAGATGCGACAGACGGGCCCTGATAAGTCAGTTATGATCTAAGCTGTTCCCCGGGGTCTTGTCTCATTTTGCTAATGGCTTCATATTTTAGATTTCAGCTCCATATGTGACTTTAATTCTTCTGCATCAGCCTTCCCTAAGCAGCCAGCATGACCAGATGGAGCAAGCCTGTTTTCTGCTTCTCCAGAGGCTAGGGCACGTACCAGTGGATTCAAATGAAGAGGGAGGAAATTCTGGCTTAGCATTAGGAAGAACCTCCTTGATGGTAAGAACTGTTTGACAGTGGAATGGACCACGACTCTCCTTCCTTGGAAGTTTTTAATCAGAGGTTGAATGGACATCTGTCAGGTTTTATTTAGCTGTGATTCCTGTATTGCAGGGTGTTATACTAGATGACCCTTGGTACCTCTTCCAATTCTACAATTCTATGATTCACAGTCACTGCCTCTGACTCCTCTCCTTTGTCCGAAGCTCTCCAGTTGTGTGGAGATCCTGGTAGGGAGAGTGCCCAGGTGGAAGGGATCTGATGAAGCCTCTTGGGAGCTAAACTCCTGCCTGCCTGCAGCATCTGTTCCCCGTCCCCCAGACATTAAGCTTCTCCGTTGAGATTCTTTCCTGAGCCCACATGGAAGGATCCTTTCTAACTGCAGTGTGGGGAAAAATTGGGTTTCTTTTCCCATGGTAAACAACCCTGATGAGATAGGCCATCAGATCTTGTGGAAAGCATTTAACCCTTTGGAAAGAGAAGCTGCAGCCCAGAAAGGACTAAGCATTTGCTCTGCATGCAGACAGTCCCTGCCATGCTGGTTTGTAGCCCAACACATCTGGAGGGCATCAGGCTGGATGAAGGCTGGGTTACATTGATGCCAATCCCAGCCAGCTGGCAGTCTTACCACAATGGGTCCTATTGCAATCCAAGTAGGGTTATTGTCTGGAGCAGGGGAATGGCTCTTTCTGCATCTTCTCTCTCCCCCCCCCCCCCCCACATAAAACTCTTATTCCCATTGGGTACTCTGAAAAAAAATTGTTTCCCTCCCTCCCTGTTACAAGCCTCTTTTTGGGATGGGGTGGGGTCAGGATCCAGCCACCCATCCTTTTAAGAGCATAAGGAAAGCTGCCTGGATTGGGCCACTGGTCCATCTCGTCTAGCATCCTGTCCTCACAGTGGACAACCACATGCCTGTGGGAAACCCACAAAAGCCCTCTCCCCTCCTGTGGTTTTCAGCAATCAGTATTTAAAAGCATTTCTGCTGCCAACTCTGGCAGCAGAGAACAACTTCCCCAGCTTCACCATCAATAGCTCTCTCCTCCATGAATTTGTCTAATTCTCTTTTAAAGCCATCTCGATTGGTGGCCACCCACTGCCACTTCAGGGACTGAGTTGCAGAGTTTAACCATGTGCTGTATGAATAAGTCTGCCCCCTTTGGCTATGCCCATCCTGGGCCTTGACCCATAACTATCAATAGCACTTGCACCCTTGCCCCATCGGCCTGTGGCTGGTGCCCTTTCAGGACCTAGGAAAGCCCTCCCTGCAAGGATGGCCATGCAGGCCACACAACCAGGACTGCTCAGCTTCAGCAAGGTTAGTGGGGGTGGTTTTTTGGCAAATTTATTTATTTATCATTTTATAATGTATATAAAACAAGACAAAAAAAGATGAAGAACAAAACTATAAAATGGGCACGTAGAATGAGTTGGACATGAGTTAAAACAGCAAAGTCCAAAAAAAGATTGTCAACTTTATCAGATCTTAGCAACGCGAGCGTTAGATGCGCTACTGATCCCTGGCTATTTCGCCTGCGCTATGCCAGGCGCGGAGGGCAGCTCGACCTGCCTCCCACCCGGGCGGCTGTAGCTGCCGCTCCTCCAGCGCAGGACCCGCGCCGCCCTTTTTAAAGCTGCCCGGCCTCCCGCCTCCTCCCCGCCTAGGGGGCGTGGCTCCACAGGCACCTGGCCAGCCCCGCCCCTCTCCCGATCCAGGTACGGAGTCCTCGCTCTGGGAGCCGCTTGCCGAAAGAGACCAAGGAAGTCCCGCCCTTCCCTCGAGGATCCGCCTCCCCAATGGCTGCAGCGGGGGCCTGGCCGTCTCCCATTGGCCGGGTGTGGGTGGAGGGGCGGGGCGAGGAAAGGGGCGCCGGCGCCGAGCGTCGTCCCGTCCCGAAGTCTGAGGGGCAGCGGCGGCGGCAGTAACATCATGAAGAGCCTCAAGTCCCGCCTGAGGAAGCAGGAAGTGTCGGTGGCGGGAGGCGGTGGCAGCCTCGGGGGGGTGAGTGGCTGGGGGGGAGGGCCAGGTGAGGAGGGCGCTGAGGGGGCGAGAGTGAGGAGCAGCCTCAGGCCAAGGGAGGGGGAGGGGCAGCCTCAGGGCAAGGGGGGGCAGAGGGGTGGAAAGGGAAAGTGGGGAGAACTTGGGGGGGGGGCCTCTGGCATGCAGCTCCCGCCTTTCCAGGGAATACAGCGAGGTGGGTAGTTGGAGGGTCGTCTGGAGGAGGGAGGGAAATGGGGTAATGTGTGACCTACAAAACGGAATGGGGGGAGGGACAATAGGAGCAGCAGCAAAGTCACGCTCTTCCTTGTTTTGGCATATTTTTCTCAAAGCCCCCGCCCTCGCCCTCTTTTTTTTTGTGTGGGGGAGGATGGAGATCCAAATCCCGAGGTAGGAAAGTTTTCGCCCTTAATCCAGTTGCCACAGATCTCTCTCTCTCTCCCTCCCTTCCTCCCTCCCTCTCTCTCACTGTTGCATGGGTTGCACTTTCCAGGGCAACGTAAGCTCTGCATTTGTTGTCACACACACACAAATAAAAAGCTGAATGAGTTTGGCCCTCCTCCTGATGCTGGTGCTGGCAGAATTTACGTGCAGTTGACAAGGCCTCCCCTGCCTAGCGATCCTCTGCACTTGCTGAGCAAAGCTGAAATAGGAGCACCCAGGAAATGTTCTGTGAGAGCAAAAGAGATGGAAAGCTGCGTGTCATGTTTTTGAAAATAAGTTCATCTGGGAAACTGTTCAGCCGCTCCTGAAGTGAACTAAAAAGGCTTCTTGGTTAAACTGCTTCCCTTGGAAGTGAGTTGTTGAACACTTTGTGCATTCAATTCCCCCCTCTGAAAATGTATTCAGAACTTTTTTAGAAAATATGGATACAGGCATGATGAACATTATCTTAATTAAGTTTGACATGACTTCACAAAAGATGAAGATTTATTGTATCTCAGCCCAAAGTGTATTGTTGTCATCCATCTTTCTCAAGGGACAATGGAGTGTGTCCCTGCTGGTGAAGTCAAACTGTTGCAGTAGTGTGTATGGTTGGAAATAAGTTTCAATGCTTCCAGCCAGACATACTTCCAACTATGTAGATTTGGGACAACAGCCATAAAATGATTAATTATGCTTTCTTTGAATATACATTGGAAAGGGCCCTGTTCACTTAAGTTGCTTATTGGTCCTCAAACGTTTTTCGGCAAACCACTTAAGAAACTTTTTTTTGTTCTGTAAAGCAAAGCACATGTTTAACTAGTATTTTAATAACCATAGTATTCTCTTTTCTAACGTGATGAATGTACCTGTTCTTGTGAACAAAAGTTATTTGAAGTTGGGTTTGTCAATTGCAACATTTTTCCTGCTTCTGTATTTAGACGAGGTGGAGTGATGAAAATCCCATATTGCGCTAGTGCTGTTGTATGAAAATCATGGGCCATAGTCTGTTTAGTAATCTGGTCCCAGCTCTAAATGGTCTTGTCAGTCATCAAAAAAGAAGAAGAAATCCAGTAGTTCCACAGCTTTTCCCAGGACCACCTAAAGGGAGCTTGCAGTTCACCAGTGGTCTGTGACCATTGTTTGAGAACCTCTGATGTGTCTGATCCACAGGCCTGAATCCATTTGTGTGCCTATTACTTCACATTAACGTCTGTGGGAAGTGAAGTAAGCAGGCAGGTGAGGCAAACCTTGATGACTTCAGGGCAAGTACTGGAATTTCACGGTAGAGTTGTGTACCTGTTAATGACTTTGGTTGTCATCACAGTGACAAGACTCTGAGATACTTGACAAGATACATGCTAAATTAGTCATCCTTAATTTGGCATGTTGGAAAACCACACTCTTGTTACCAGGAAGGGAGGCAGTTCAGGGTGAATTCACATGGGAAGAGATTGAGGTTATGTGTTGTGTTGGGGTCTGAGAGGAAGGCGCTGAATAATTTGTTTGAGGACTTTATTGTTGGTTTTTTTATTTGATTGCAAGACAGATAATCTATAATTATTCCTTCATGCTCCATAACTGTGGAGTGTATCTCCCCTCGCCCTCCACTATTTTTCATTAGATGCTGCTGGTGGCTGTCACACACCTTTAGTGTGCTGTGTTTGGTGTCAGTCTCTCCTTCAGTAAAATCTTCTCAAATTGTTGGTAGTCTTTGACCAATCCCCAGAAAATGATGCTCTCATCCATCATTGGAACAGCTTGATGCTGAGGCTTTGGGGCTGCTCATGTCACAGGGGAACTTTGCAGCTCTGTTGCTTTCTTGCTGTGAGGCAGCATATAAGTCCACGTCTCAGTTCTTTTTCCCTGCTGCTCTTATAAAATAGGAATAGAGCAACCTCTCTCACAAACTTGATGAAATGAATTCATTTCTCTTGCAAAAGGTGTTATATGACCTGCGGGTATACGGTGGTTTATAACTTCAATAAATAATAATAAGTAATAATAATAATATGGAAATGAATGAAGGTGTGAAAATGGAACAAGGTGCATTGCCTTTGTACTGAAGTGCGTTCATAATTAGAACATGTTCTTGCTTGTTGGTGTTATGGATTGTTAATATATGGGAGAAAAAGTGGTATTGGGAACCTTAACATTGGGCTGGCTGTGATTGTGAAAGCAACAGTAGAGCTGAGCAAGCTACCCCCCCCGACAACATGTTTTTTAGAGTAAGACTTATGCATATACATACAAAGTTAAAATGAGGTATAAAACATATCAACCTCTATACTGAGGCAGAACCTTAAATGTTCATCAGATTATGGTCAGAGTAAAATAAAGCCACTTGTGCACCCTTGACCAAATCCCTTTAGGGAAGGTGATGGATGACTTTTGGCAAGTTGTTGAAATTTGTGACTTTTAGAGTGAGTCAATAAATATGCTAGAGGGAGGAACTTTCTAACCTGCTCAGGGATCCTTAGGGTGAAGAGTGGATAATAAATTAAAAGAACTTGTGTACACACAAACTCATTCTTTAGAGGCAGCTCATTTTTTAAAGATTTTGCCAGACTTATTTTGCTATGGAACCTGTTGGTCAAGGCTGTTTTGACACATTCATACCCACTGAACCATAGCTAGTGTAGACTCCAAATGGGTGGAATCTCCTTTGCCCATTATTAGCTTCCCTGACCACATACATCAGTCATTAGTGCTGTATCAGCTGTTTGGAAGAACAAATTCTTATTTACAAAAACTCATTTGCTTTGTTGTCTGGAAATTATTGCTGCTTGCCAAAGGCATCCAGACCAATGCAAGCCAGTACTGTAGACATACAACCTGTACCATGAAATTAGACATTGTCTCAGCATTCTTTTCTTCAGACTTATCTCCTGTTTTGATTCAGATGTCGAAAATATGAGCACTTAAGGAGGGTGGCACATTTTTTTGTGTGTCTGCATGTTTTGCACGTGAAACTGTGCTAGGTTGTGCCCATTGTGTGTTTGTGAGAACACATATTTTGGATGTGTAAAGTGAGAAGATGAGGTGTGTAGGAAGTGCTTGGGTTTTGTTGCATTAGGAAGGTAATTCACTTATTTCGTAACATCTCAAGTCAAGCAACTCTTGCTCCAGCCTACTTTTGAATTTGGAATAGGCTGCAAACCAAGGAATCAAGGTGGCTTGCTACGCCTATTTTGGCTAAAATGGATCCCCTCAAAAGGAAGGCAGACAGGGAAAAATTCAGAACTGTCATAAACCATATAAATGGTTGTAACTCTGATTTGATGAGGGCTAATGATTGACGTTGAGATTCATGTAGGCAGAACTCAGAGCTTTGCCCATTGAGATGGTTGCTGAAAATCTGCATATACTCAGGACCGTGAAAGATGAAATGTTGTGTGTTTAGGCCAGAAATGAGGAACACAGAGGACAAATTCGAGGAGGACAGTTTCCTCCTAGAATATGCCAGCAACTCAGAGAAATGTAGCCTCTTCATCGCAATCGGACTTGGCAGTATCTGACTGCACTGAAGTTAACCTTTCTGTCAGTTGCTGAACTTTGCTCCAAATGTAGATCTTCTTTCTGGGCAGTTTTTTTTAATCACAACTGGATTTTGCCCCATGAATTGTATCTTGTGGAAAAGTACTTTTTGAGACCCATGACTCCACCCGCCTGATACAGCCTTTACACAGCAGCAGAAGCAAGGAGGGGCTCTTGCTGTGTGAGTTTTCCATTTCATTGATCAGACTTTGGCTATTGCATGCTGCAATTTCTGCTGTGCCTGGATTAATTACTGGTCATAAGCTTGCATCACTCATTAATTAGCAACGTTGAGGCAATCCGAGGTCATTTGTGTCTGTAGTCATAGAAAGCCAGGCCCAGTGTGTAACTATGGGAATGCTGTTATTACCTCCTCTTTTTGAAACAAAGATTCCCATTCTGTACTCCTTGAATTTAAAAGCAGCCTTCACATTAGCTGGCATGCTTGCTCCATGACGATATAAATACCGTATAATGTAACTGAGAAATGGGCAGTTTAGGTTTGTTTTGCCAGGTTTACTATTTGCCTGCTACAACCCCAAGGTCCACGAACCAGAGCTGGGTGCAAAAGATGGTTGGAAGAAAAGAACAGAGTGCCTCCAAGCATAGAAATTTCTTTTCACTACCAGACTTGAGCTCCTTTCTGTCACACACACAAAATGCTGCTCCTAATTCACTTTCTTCATTTTGGCAGCCTAATTTGGGTGGAAAAGGTCCTTTTGTTATTGCTACTGGAGTCAGCAACCCATGTAGATCTATTGCAAGTCTCCCAAGAGATCTACCAGTAGATCCAAATCTGCCTTCTACTCACCCTTGATGTAATTTATTAAGTTTACAGTAATGCTGATCACAGCTCTGTTCTTAAATTTCCCCAGATCAGTTAGGGGTGGTGGGGTGGGGTGGAGGCTGTGGAGTTGAATTGGGGCACAGGGTTATCAGCACATTCAGTGGGCAGCTTCCTTCCTTTGTTCAGATTTTGCATTCAACAAACAGCTTTGTGGAGACTCTGCTGACCCATAATGTGATCAGATGAAAGGGAAAGGTGGCCCTTTTCTTGAGAGCAAACAGAATGCTGAGCATCTGATACTGGCTATTCTGTCAGCCTTAGCTTTCCTGCAAACAGTTTACATAGGTTTGCACTTTGGTTGCCATCCTGGTTTAAAACTTCTTGGAAGAGAGTAGCAGTTAAGGTGGCGGTGTTGTAGGAGGAGTTGCTTACTTCAAGGGTCAGAAACCTCATGCAATGGCCACACTCTTTGTAACACTGTTGTTGTTCTTTGTAACACCTGGGATTGGTTTTTATTTTATTTTCTTAAAACAAGCCTCAGCAAAGTGTTTATTTTTTTGTTGTTTTGCTTCTGTGACATAAGCCACTTCAGTGTGATAGCAATAGTTTTTAAAAAAAACAAATGTATGCTGATTCTTGCTTTAAATAAGATGGCATTAGAGGACTACCAATTCCCTATGAAACTGGAAACTTTCCATACAGTTTCATAGGAAGGGACATTACCATGTTGCATCAATCCTAGGGGAACTTGTGGCCCCATTTGCATCACAGATGGGAGCAGCTGCACACTTTCTAGCTGCTCCAAGCTATTTTTACCTGTAGGAGAAATAAACCATATGTTTTAAAGATGGATTTTGGACCACCTAGAATTTGGTGGAGTGTGGATTTCAGAGAGGGGCCATGTTCTAGTGTGCAACTCAGTCAGGAGTTGCAGGTCAAATGAGCTAGCTGTGGAATGCAGACCACTGCACCCCCTTCCTCCAGTTCCTCCAGCATTCCCTACTGTGTGCTGCTCATGGGAATATGGATTTTATGCGGATATGTGTGGGGTCTTGATTGCTGTTGGCTGGATCAGTGATATTCTGTGCCAAATTGCACAGCTATTACTTTACTAACAAGTGATAGTGGACATAACCCTCCTTGTTCCAAACTTAGGAGTCTTAACCCAACTGAAGGCAGATCAGTGGCAACTTCCCTGCAGAGTCCAGCGATTGCAGCCGAAGAGAATGTTGGATTTTCAGCTTTGCTTAAAAGAACTGAGGAAATCTGCCAATGAACGAAATCATTATGGCTAAGTTGTAGATTTCTTCTTAGGCGTCTCAACTGAGTGTTGCAACGGCATGTTTCCATGCTTCAGAATTACTTCAGCATGCTCTATTGCTCAGAAGCATACTTTACTGAACTGTTTACTGATGTGTGTTTGTGTGTTTTTCATATATAGGGAGTGGACATTTATGCAACTTCTTCTGAGAAGAAAAATGTGTGCCTTGAATGAAATGCTATTAGTGGTTAAATGTGTCAAGACTTGCCTGTATTAATTACAGGGTGGAGGGTTAATCTAAAACCTGCTGTTCTACAGTTCTAGAGTACACTGTCAAGTCATTGCTCTTCCAGCAGGGGAGGGGCCAGTGCTGCTCACTGGTGGAGCAGAACCTGCTTTGCATAGGGAAAGTCCCAGGTTCAGCCCCCCAACATCACGGCAGCCTGATGCCCTCCAGATGTTTTGGAATAGGACTCCCGTATTCATGCTGGCTGGAGAGTTGTAATCCAAAACTCCTGGAGGGCACCAGATTAAGGAATGCTGATCCACAGTGAAAAACTGCCTTAGGTAGCACAGTTGGCAATGACTTTCCTCTACTTGAGAACCCTGCTAGCCAGAGAAGATGATACAGGCCTGACTTCCTGTAAGGCAGTTTTGTACACTCAGTGGATAGCTGCAGGCTTAGGCCTGTGATTCTTTGGCCTGCGCTTGCACTACATTCAGGTTTACCTGACTATTGCATAGGGATGTAAGGCGGCAGCCATCTCCATCCTGTCCTGCATTCATTGCAACAACAATAAAAATAGTAAAAATAATAAAAATAAATGTAGTAAATTGCATTTATAGCCCACCTTTTTCCTCCAAGGAGCTCAAGGTGGCATACATAGTTCTTTCTCCAAGTCCTCATTTAATCCACACAACAACCCTGTGAGGTACGTTAGACTGAGAGGCAGTGACTGGCCCAATAAGCACTGTTTCTATTCCACTACAACTCTGCTTCCACTAAAACCTACTTTATTCATCTTGCTGCCAGCTGTGGCTGAAATGTACACAATTTCAGTGCATGTCAATGGAAGTAAAATGTCAAAAACAATTCAGGGAATAATGCAATTTAAGTAATGTTTGTGGGTTTAAAAGACAGCCCTAGCGAAAACGACTCCTATTTGCTTGCATGATTTTCAGTCCTGACCTCTTACAAACATGCACATTGTGGGAATTCTCTTAACTTTCCTACTTTTGAGTGAGGCTCTTAGGTTGGATTGCTTGCATTAGTATTCCAGCCTGCGCAAATCACAGGCACCTCCAAATCTGTCAGCTAAGCTCTGCTGGCTTCCCTTTGAAAGGGATATTTCCATTTCGTCTTTCTATTTCATAATCGGAAATGAAGCACTCGTGCCAGTGTGAGTGATGGCATGTAAACATCAGCTGGATTTAATTTTGTTTGTCCCTCAGACTGTGTGTAAGATTGGGGGGGGGGGGTGCCTGTATATGGAGGTGGCAGTGGGGTCCTGTTTCTTTCCAAACTAAACATAAGCTTCAAACTCCTTTTTCTTGTGGGAAGAGTAGAAGTGTGTGAAAGTGCTTCCTCTTGTTGCTTTTGTGGGTGTTTGCTTGGAATTTATTCTACCCTCGAGAAGCCATCTCATAACTGATGGCAGACTGTCCTTATTCATTAAGGTGCCACAAGACTTATTCCTTCCACCCCACTTTGGTGAAGACACTGACATTTGCAAAACACACACTTTATGAGCTGGGCAATTAAACTGAGAAAGCTGCCAGCTAATTGAGAAGGAGCAGGCTGTCCCTCCCACATGTAACAGGAAGGTCAGTCTCTTCCTGTGATGTTTTAATCTTTCTGGAATGCTCTCCTCCTTTGGTTAAATCGTGAGTTAGGGTGAATGTAGCTTTAATGATAAGAAAAAAGCAGTTCCCCAAATATTTTTCCAAGGGGACGTGTCTATGCTGGGTGAGGCAGGCTTGAGTTTGAAGAAACTTCATGGGAGAGTTTTAGTTCATTCTCAGGATCTGATGCCTATTTTTCCAGATGTGTAAGCAAATTTTCCTCAAGGCCAATTGGCTTGTGACCCTTCCATTTCCTCCCCACCCCTCCTTCCGTGTCCACTTGTAAAGATTTACTCATTTGCTTAAACCATTCTGGATTTATCTGCCCTGCAAACACCTTGGTGTGGTGTAGTTCAGGCATTGCCAAGCTGGTGCCCTCCAGATCTTTTGTAACCACAATTCCCACCAGCTGTTGTACAAAACATCTGGAGGGAGCCAGCTTCACGAAGGCTGGTATAGCTTGTTCATCCCTCATCTCCACTTGCGGCACAGTCTAGGACTATATGGGTTGTATTCAGGTCCTAACCTAAGTTATTAACTTCAGAGAGTCTAGTCTGAAAAGAACTAGCATGGAATATCACAGTATCTGTTTAACTATCAGTGATGCTGACATATTGAGGACCATGTATTGGGACTCCAAGCAGTTTGGCTAACTGTGCCCAGTTGCTGCTATGCCAATGACGTCCCCACTGCCCCAGTTTACCCCCAAATTCTCAGAATTGTTGCTACTGTATGCAGACTTGTGACTTAAAGAGCAAATCTGTTCTTAGATACACTCCACAGAAAAATATTTATTTTTGTGAGCAATGTTGGTATCCAATATGTTGCTTGCAATGGTGTGCGGTGATTTTTTTTGTAGGGGAACAGTTAAGGCCAGAGGTGTCAGCTTGCAAGGACGATTGTGGGGATGGGAGGACTGGGACGACAATGTGCACATGAGCGATGTTGCACACATGAGCATCGTACCTCCCTCCCTAAGCCAGGCAGAAGCTTCCCAGGCTTTGGGAAGGAGGTGCCAGGGGGATATTTAGGAAACTAGCCTAGTCCCCTGACTGCACCCCACTGGTCGCTTGATAGTATTAAAGCTATGTATTATGTTAAATGAGGTAATGAGAGACTGTATAGCAGAGGAAAACCCATAGAGGAAGAGCCATCTGCCTTGCATGTAGCAGGTCCCAGGTTCATTCCCCAGCAGCTTTTCTAGGTAGGACTGTGAAAGACCCCATTCTGAAACCCTGGAGAGCTGCTGCCAGCCAGTGTGAACAAAACTGAGCTAGATGGACCAATGGCCTGACTCAGTATATGGCAGCTTCCTATGTTTTCCCCATGAGGAAGGCAAACGACCAGCAGTAGGTGGGGGTCTACTGGAAATCATGACTGGTTGTGTTTATGATAAAGAAATGTGTCTGGACTGAGTGCTGTGTGTGTTTCTGCATGGCTTCCAGAGTGTCATCAAGGTGGGGTGCCATCTACAGAGGCACTCGCTTTGGCAGGTAGCCCGTTTTAAAATAAAAGCTCCTGTGTGGTTGGAAGCCTGTGCCTGTGTGTGTCTTGGCAGGAGAATCACTAGTGATTCTGTTCTCGTGCTACAAGTCCGGGCCATGAGGCAGGAAGAAGCAAAAAGGGGAGGGTGTGTGTGTAAACAAACAACCACTAATTTCACATGAGCATCTGTGGCAAAAACGAAGGTAGAGGGAGAGATCTTGATGGCCCACATACACACTATACTGAGTTCCTCTTTGGCAGCAAATGCTGCTTAAGGATGAATAGTTGGGGCAAGGCGTGGTTACCAAATGCATGAGTGTGGGACCCCCTGCTGCTAATTCTTTCTGTGTGTAGTCTGGCTTCATGTGAGGCAGGCTAGGGACATGCATAAACAAGTACAGCCAGTGCATTTGGAGAACCAGTGTGGTGCAGTGATTAGTGTGTTGGACAAGGGTTCAAATCCCTGCTCATCCGTGAAGCTCACTGTCTTGCAACCTCACCTTCCTCACAGGGCTGTTGTGATTATAAAATGTGGAGGAAGAGAACCTTGGAGGGATGATGGGGTGGAAATGGAATGAATCGATTTAGCAAATTTCCAAATGAAGAACCTTGGGAATAGTGGGTTTCAAAATGCATGGAAGCATTCCATCAGATCTCAGTGAATTCCCAATCTTTGATACAAACAGTGGCATTTGTCAGTATGGCTAGTTCTAGTCAATTCCCACTATTATTTGAATATTCTTGATTCGGGTTGCACCTTGTATATATTTCCTTATGCTGATATCCTATTCCCTCCACCCACCCTAGAACCCAAGGTAGTATGCCTGCAGTTCCCAAGTGGTCTCCCATCCAGGAACTGACCAGAACCGGACCTGCTTAGCTTCAGCAAGGGGCCATGTAATGTTCCTCCCTGCATATTGACATCAGACAGGTGCCTTCATTGTATTCCTTCAGTGCCTGCTTAAAACTCTTTTGTTTTGGCAAGCGTTTCCAGAAATATAGAAGTTACATGTGTTTTAATATCATTTTAGCTAGTATGGAACTTAAGCCTCTTTTAAATATTTTTAATACTTATTTTTAACTTTTATAGATGATTTAAATGCTTAATTTTATTTGGTTGTAAACTGCTTAGAGGTTTGAGTCCCCTCCCACTGAATCAAGTAGGATGTACATTCTGTTTAATAATAAATATGTTGGAGCTTTGGGGTATGATTTATTAAATGTTACCCCGAAAATAAGTTCCCTGACAGACTTCATTGTAAGCCCTTGAGTACTTACAATGTTCCACTCATTCCTAGGTCATGTTGCTCAGCCTGATTTAGGATTTTATTGTGTTTGGATAATGTGTGTCTTGTTAGACTGGCTGCCTGGGTGTGATCAGAAGACAGAACAGTAATATGTTTAATAAAATTGAATCTGAATTTTTGCTTAAATTTGCAAAGCTGATGAAAAGAGAGGGCTTTGAGGGCAAGAGGTCATTGAAGAGATTAGCACACGGCTGCATCACCCCTCGCTTTAGTTACTTGAGATCCCACAGAATGCCACTTTTATCAGTTATCTGTTTAATCATCCTGACCTTGTAGAGACTATCGGCTCCTTGGCCCAGGATTGTGGGAGTCTGATGTCTCTTACAGGAACTCTGAAAGTAACTCAGTTTAAAAGAAACTTAATCAGTTGTGGAATTCACAGGGCAGTGAGTGACTGGAAGAGAGAATTACAGAGTAAGAAGTACACTATGTATCTTTCATAGAAATCCCTGGAATAATCTGGGAATGTCCCATGATTCTCCTGTTTACAGTTGTTCTACTTAGAGTTTCCAGCATTAGAATTGTCCCCTAGGCCATTTCTGGTGCATGGGCTAATAACTTGGTGCCAGGATACATTCCAGTTGCAGAGTTTTGAATAACATGCAGTGAGCAAAAACCTGATTCTGAAGTGTGGTCTAATCCTTGGAACAATGTGGTGGCAAAGCATAAGTACCACCACTTAAGCCAAAATCCCATAAACATATATCAAAACATTAGTGTGACTTAATTGTGCTGGCAGATTATGCTTCTTACTACTTTTGCGGATTTTTGTGACGTAGAAACATGCAAGGTGGTGGACGCTTCTTCATTTGAGGTTTTTCAACAGAGGTTAAATGGCCATCACTTAGGGATTGTTTAGCTGTGTGATTCCTGCATTGCAGGGGGTTGGACTAGATGACCCTTGGGGTCTCTTCCAACACTTCAGTTCTGTGATTATATAAGGTTCCATTGGAATTGGAGCTGTAACAGTGCTCAGTGTATGTGGCTCAGAGATAAATGATTGTGACAGAGGAATAGAGCAAGAGATTTCAGTTTTCAAATACTATAAGAGGACTTCAGAAGCCCTTGCCAAGTAGCTCCTTTTGACTGGGGTGCATCTGTGTTGGGGCTTTTCTCATTACCTTAACTGCAGGCCAGAAATTTACACTTGATTGGGTATGCGGAGGTTACACTTCTGTTGTCACCCTTTTCTTTTGGCATTCAGTGATCACCACCATCTCTCATTTGGCATGAGTCATTAACTGCAAGAGAGATCACCTTACCAGTCCAGTTGGTAAGCCTTGTCAGGCAGGTGCTGTTTTTCTCAAGTTGAGAGCAAATGCTGAGGATTTATTAGCCTGTGGCCCGCTCCATTTGTAAGAGAACTTGACAAAAACTTGAGTTCTGCAGAATGAAAGAAGAAATGGGTCCAGTCTAGTGGCGGCCTTGATTCTCGCTGCTTGGATAATCTAGAAACTGGAAAACTTCAAACTCCTTAGAAGCAGCAGAAACTATTAATAGCCTTTATTGCTGGTAGCACCCAGTGATTCCAATTCTCTGTGTTCACAGCAGCTGTATGCCCTTTCCGCTGGTAATTTAAGAACATCCTGTCTCATTTTACCCTGATCTGCAGGAGTAATCCGTGCTCTTGGTACATTACATACCACAAACGCCTCTTTCTACCTTTACTGCAAGGTACTGTAAGTCTTTTAATATGTAGGCTCTCAAAAACCAAACAAGTTGGGAAGGATTTACCCCTTTTAAACAACAGGGGCTGCATTGGATGTATTGTGGGTGTCTGCAAAACTTTATAATCTGTTTCATGTTAGCTTTTGGTGCATAGCTGTCAACTTTTCCCTTTTCTTGCAAGGAATCCTATTCGGAATAAGGGAATTTCCCTTAAAGGGAAAAGTTGACCGCTATGTTGGTGATATGACATGTTCTAAGATCATAAATTTGTAGCATTGGAAAGGACCCTAAGGATCATCCAACCCCTTGGTGAATAGACATTTCTGTTGTGGCGACTGTGACCTTAGTTTAAGGTATACCTAGCTTGTATACCTGAGTTTCTAACACTGCTTATATATAGTATAAAAGTATAGCATTGTCAGCAGTTAGGATTTTCTGTGTTATTATTATATTATTATTATTATTATTATTATTATTATTATTATTATTATTATTGTTATTATTATCTGTGTTATTATTATCTTTAAATCTCACTCTCTTCAAAAAGAAGCTGAAAATGTCTAACAGTAATAAAAGCAACAAAACAACTGGCAGAAAAGAAACAGCAGCAGATAATGCTTTGTCAAGCATTAAAAGGAGAATAAACCCACCAGCAGGAGTGAGGTGGTTTCAGTAACTAACTGTCTTAGGAGTAAGCTCCATTGGACGTGGTAGTTAAAAGCCTTTTTAAACAAGACTAATGACCTCCTTCACATTTTTCAGGCTTGAGTGGTTAAAGAACTTAAACTTGCAGGAGACTTGCAACTTGGGCTGTATTCTGGTCAGGATGAGGCATGTCTTATGATTTATCCCTCACCTCCCAAAAAATCACTGCCTTGGTCTGCAGCAATTCCTTTACTCCTTATTCCCATTACACCGTGTCTGGTTTATCTATCCTGCAGACTTTCTTCACTCCTCTCACTATAAATATTCCTTGTGTTCTTTATTCTGGCCTACAGGAACCTGATTCAACCTCATTTTTCAATCCAAGCATCTTGCTTCCACCAGCCCAGGATTCAAAAATCCATACAGCTGGAATCGGGTTTGAGGTTATTTGGTCAACCATTTGCACAGCTGAGGTTCCGTATTTCTAAATGTTATTCACAGTCATTAATACAGCTAATACCATAAAACTTCCAAAAATAAACATGTGAATATCATGAAGACCACATTGAGACTATCACAAAAAATCATTATCACACACACACACACACACACACACACACACACACACACAGACCACCCACTCAAAGAGAGCAGAAAAGACATGAGTACGTAATTTCACCCCAGAAGGGATATTTAATCATGTATTTATTTAGGAGCAGGGGCAGTGGGAATGAGTTTATGGAACCAAAGTGGCAAAGAGCCCACCAATTCCTTGGGAGTATAATATTTTTCACCAGGTTGGAACCTGGATGTGAAATTCATTTGGCACCTGCTGTAGGCAGAAGGAAGCAAGATATAATGTGGCAAGTCAGGTAAACAACTTATTTTTAAGATCTTTGAAGCTAGTTTAATTTGCCCGTGAACTTTCTTAACATTATAAACCCAAATTGTGGTGGATTTACAAAATGACTTGCTGGTCCCATTCATATGAGATTTTGCTAACCATTTCAGTTTCATTTTTCTTGGAATGTTGTTTTCGTGAGGAAAAGCTGCTGGGTTGCACAGCTGGTTTCCTAGAATATACCGTTTTCCAAGTTCACTCTAATGTTAAAGCAGGAAGCAGAAAGCAATTCAGCTTCTACTTTCCAGCGTTATGAGAAGTGGATGCACTTCTGCCTTGCCAGGGAAGCGAGTTCAATTGTAGAAAATGACCAACAACCTTTGCAACAATGCAGTTTTGCATGGGTGGAATGGAGGCTGAGGGGAGCGTTGGCTGAGGCCAACAGTTCGCCTGTGTCTTGCATCGCCAGATCCAAGGCCAACAATTCATCTATGTCTCCAAGTGTTTTTGACATCAAGTATGCATACATACCCACTCAGGAAAAAGGAGCAGTAATGTTAGCTCACCTGCCCATACCTGGTAGATCTCCTGAGTACTGCCTCAGTCTCTCGAATGTTATTTCTTTGGTGCAGCTTATCTGAGCCCAAGCACTGAGGCAAACCAAAGAAGCTGTCAATGGCTGCTCCCAGCTTTGAACCACTCAGTATCACCAGAGTGGTATCAATTCAAGACCTTATTTAGGCAAGCATTTTGTGACTGGGAATGAGTGAGGGGATCCTTCTATTTTAAAATGCTGAATGTTGTTGTCCATGAGTCTTTTATGGGGGTGTGGGGGAAGGAGGAACTGGAGTTTGCCTATTGAATGGACAAATGTCCTCTGGTAGACCACCAACTGACCTCTGAGCCACCATTAGAACTTTCTAAGAAGGGTCACCTCAGCAAATTGTATTTTCAGTCCCTCTGTCTTAATAGTCTGGAGGGCTCTCCCCCCCCCCCCGCATATTTCATGGGCTCCCTTTGGACCATTTGATCTGGAAGATTCAAAGCTGGTGTCATCCAACTGTGCTAAAGATGGCATTTTAAGAGTGTGCCTTCCTTGTTAAAACTGAAAAGGAGAAAAGGGAGCACTGCATCCCTAGCCCTGTTAATCACTGTGTTGTCTATTTGATGGTTTGACAAACCTCCATGGGGCTTCTCAACTAGCCAGCAAGGAGACAGCCTGGCAGCAAAAGTAAACTGAAACCTCCTTGGCTTTCAGAATGGGGTCCGTGCTTGTAAAAGGAGAGTTCTTTTTATTTATTTAATTTTTTTTAGAAAAGCAGGGGCACGTGTGTCTTCTAAATAAACATCTGAGATGCTTTTGTCAAAATAGACTCTTGCATTCCTCTCTGCTGGACGCAGTCATATGATTACAAAGCCGCGATCGGCTCTTAAGCTGTTGGGAGCCCGTACTGGTTAATGACAGGGGTCCCTGGTAGAACTGATCATGCCCTATTTTACAGTGGCTTAGTTTCCCTTGGAAAGTGTCACTTGAAAGCTAATTGGGCACAACATACTGCATTTGCTTCTTAGAAGGAGTGCAGCGCCTGGGTCAGTAGCACATGTCGCCCGCTCGTGGTGTGAGCAGTTTATGCACATTCTTGCCTCTCTGGCCGGCAGCGGCCGTCACGTATTACTCACCGGTTGAGCATGCACTGGATATATTATTAGCTATTTCTTTCGATCGCTCAGCTATCAAGTACCGGGCAAATCAAAAAATAGCTCTGGACTGGTGTGAGACTGTCTGCATATTGTTTACAGGATATTTTGGAGCGGGGCAATATTTACTGTGTCTGAACTGCAGAGGCAGTAGTTGGTGCTACGGCGCAGGAGGAGTGAAAACAAAAGCCACGTTGGTGTTGGGCATCCCCCTCCTCCAGTGCCAGGCGGGGGCAGCTGCAGCAGTTGGCACAGCCCGCTGGAAGGGACGGTGCCACTTGGCACAGCCCTTCCCCTAGAAGCTGCCCAGTTGTCTTCTCAAGAGTGATGAAGTCTGAAGAAGACCCCGAAGACGGAGACAGCATGTCAGGGGATCCGAGCTAAGGGAAGAAGGACCAAGATGAATGCAGAAGGGCAGCAGAAATTCAGGTTGCACTGGGCAGCCCCCTTGGACTCTGGCTGTAGCTGAATGTTGGGTTTGCTGTTCACTCTTGGCAGCCAGGACTCGGGAACTCTAGAATGAGTTGCTGGTTTTCCTGTGCCCTTAAAAACACAGTAGGTATCGTCTTACGGCAGAGCAGCTTCCAACTTTTTGCCACAGCTTGCATTGTTCCTTCTCAATGTGGCCTGAATTGCAGCATTTGCTTGTTGTAGTATTCTTTCCGCTTAGAACTCTTTGTGAGAATTTCTCTTAATTTACGCCTTTTTGTGCAGTACAGCAGGTGAATTGAACAGATGGATGATCTCGGTGCTGCACTCTTTATGGTAGATTTCTGTTCAGAAGGAGTTGCTGGGCTTCTAATGTTTGAAATCCTTTAAATTGTAATCCTGTTGTCTTTATATCCCACCTTTATTCCGTCTTGGAAGCTTACACCTGTGACAGACACACTGTTTGCAGCCCTCCAGGTATTCGCTTTGAGAGGAGCTTCTATTGGTGTATTTACCGTATCTGTTTAACTGTAACTGGGAATGTTTGACCAAACCATTCTAGTTATTCTATATAGTTAGCATGCTGGAGCACTTGTGGGCTCTTAAGTTTTCAATGAAAGGAAATATTAATTGCCTAAACTTAAAAATGTCAAGTATGCTTAGGGAATGGGTAGAGGTCAAAAGCATTTATTTCAGTTCCTGGAAAGGGATGCATCACTTCTGCGTTCTGCACCAGCACTGCCCAGCATATTTTTATGCTAGGTAGAAATGCTTGCCATTGAGAATTCTGCTAGTTTGTCAATGACACAGGAATATAGAAAGTGAAGAGACTGAAATGTGCTTCCAATTGCTTTCTTCTTTTTGAAATGTGCCTGCTTGGGATTCCTTGAAAAGATTTATCAGGCTTTTTCAAAGTCAAATAGGACTTGATTTCTGCTGCAAGTGCTTGGTCCCAATCCTGAAATAGAGAATGTGGGGCACTTGTATTGGAGGGCCTGTGGTATTTAGCTCCTCAGGTGTTTGCCATTTCTTCCCTGTAGGTGGTCCAGGTGAGGCCGTTTCTTCCCCATCCAAACTGAGTTGTGGCTTTAGAGTCGCAGTGGTGGTGGTATTTGAGAATTTTCTGGGAGAGGTTTTGCAGGCAAGAATTGGCCACCTGGGAACAGCTTAAGTGCCACTCACCTGCCGATGCTTCCCTGCAAATGCCCCCGTCACCCCCAAAATCACATGCATTAAAATCAGCGTAACATAAGCATCCTTAATTCCATGCTTGTTTCTTTTGAAATGCCTTGTTTGGCCTTCAGATGCTGGATGTTTTGATGACTCCAGAAAGGGTTCAGTAGGTCAGTGGTGCTGCCTTTGCTCCTTTGAAGAGCCCTAGAAGGGAGCGGCTGAAGACTGAAGGGCTGAGAGATGAAAGCAGGCTCGCCCCATACCACTATAATCCCATACAGGCCAGAATTAGCCATGGGATAATCAAATATGACGTCCATTGGCTTTTGTGCAGTTTTTGCCTACTGACTTGGAGCAAATGCAAACGTGGAGTCCTGCTGCAGCCCCAATTCTAGATGGAAAGGTATACCTGGATATGCAGACCAACTTGTGGGTCACTGTGTCCTCAAATATGCCTTTCTGAAGCTGTTGATACCAAGGGGATATTTGTGTGCAAAACTTTTTAAATCTGATGGCTGGGAGGTGAAAGATTTAAATATTGTTGTTCATAGATTTTTTTAAACTACTGTTGCACATTGGAAATAGGGCTGTGCAATAAATACCAGTATTGAAATAACATCACAATATATATCGAGATATCGTGATATTTAGCTGGTGATATATTGTGATGTTGAAAACCAGATATCGCCCAGCCCTAATTGGAAGTAGCTTCTTGTTTGCAAGGTAATGAGTTGAGCAAAGCCTGGTCTATATGTACAGTACATGGAACAAGGTAGCTTGGTGGACCATTGAATGGCAACATGTATTTGGAAGCTTCCTGCATGTAGAAAGCTAGCACATCGGGGGGGAGTGGCTAGAATTTTCTCCCTGCTAGTACCAGTTTAGCGTTTGCTGCTGGTATGGCAACTGCTGTTTCTCCCTCTGGTAATGGATTTCCTGCTAGCTAGTGGGGTGCATACCCAAATTGTGCTACTGTGGTTTCGTGACACTACAGACAGAAACATGATACCCTGCTTTGGAATGCAGTTGCTTGCTATGTAGTGGGAGGCAAATAAAATAAAATAAAATTATTGCTTCCACATTCATTTGGGTCACTTTGCAAGTTGTCTTTCCGTAGAAATGACTGGAAAAAAGCAGGTGCCTTTCAGCGTTTGAATGACACTATGGATTGCACTTTCTCTCTCTTTTTGCAGTCTAGGTGTGCCTGCCAGGAAGCTGCAGTGGGCATTAGTTTTGGCTTCTTCTGTACATTTCCAGAGCAAACCACACATGCTGCCATTCACAGGCAGGAAGATGCTGCTTTCATTTCAGGCAGAGATTTAATCTGCAGCTTTAGAGGAATAACACATGAAATAGGCCCACACCCAGTTGAGGTGGGAAGTGGGAGAACCTCAAAAACAACACATTCCTGTGCAGTTCAAATGTAGCCATTATCCTTTGAGTAGAAATGCAAGCCTTTTGCAAGAAAGGAGGACTTGGGCGTTGGTGGGCTGAAGTAGGGGAAGAGAGTGTTTTGGATTGCAATACTTTTTCTTTCTGTCTATCTTGAAAGCAAGAAATGCCAACTAGGGTGGAGAACCTTGTTTCTATTCTGAGAAGGCACCGAGGTGGCCTGACTGGAAATCCAAACAGAACGCTCCTGGCAATTAAACCAGAGCAAGGAGGCTCTGGAAACAGAAAGGGCCTCTTGATGGTTAAACTGGTGTGCAAGTGATATCATAGAATCCTTCTGTTTTAGAAGAACTGTAATTAGTTCTACCGGAAGCTAGAATTCTCTTACAGTCAAAGGAATAGAGGAAAAAGTTGTTTTATGGGAGGTCTGGCTTATTATCCTATTCATTCATTCATTCATTCATTCATTTGCATTTATATCCCATTTTTCCTCCAAGGAGCTCAAGGTGGTATACATAGTTCTCCTCCTCATGAAATCCCCCCAACAACCCTCATGACTCCAGCAACTAACTGAAGGGCCACAGATCTTCCCCAGCTCTGACCTAGCACATTGTCAGCTGTGGCAGGCAGCAACTCTCCATGATCTTGGGCAGGAAGATGCTTTTCCTATCAGCTTCTATCTACACCAGGGATGGTGAATTGCCAGCCCTCAGGCTGGGTGCAATGAAGGCCCTGGGCCCTCCCCACACCACCTGAAATCTCCCTCCTTACCGCCTCTCTCCACCCCCCCCCACTGCCCTTAGAAGCAATAGAATTTGGTGGTGAGCATTTTCAAAGTGGGTTGCAGCTGGGAAGCGTTGACTGTCTTCTCTCCAGCTGTGACCCCTCTTCTGAAAACTTCCTCTGCACCAGAATTAGGCTTGGAAAAAACCTATTTATTGCATGAGAGAGTTCTAAGTGTGAGTGCATGTGTATATGTATAGAATTAGTTGTAACTGGGGTGTTTGTTTATTTTTTGCATTTATATCCCACCTTTTTCTCCCCTGGAACTCAAGGTGACTTATGTGCTTCTCCCCCTCCTCGTTCAATCCTCACAGCAACCCTGTGAGGTAGGCTAGGCTGAGAGTGAGTGACTGGCCCAAGGGCACCCAGCAAGCTTCAAGGCTGAGTGCAGACTTGAACCCCCTACTCCCAGGTCCAGCATTAACCACTGCACCACCACTGGCTTGGAGTGTGTGCTATGTAAAATTCAGTAAAAAAAAAGAAAGCCTTGTTGAAGCCTAACTGCGTTTGCAGGAGAGGTGATCTTTCTGGAGAGAGTGCAGTGAAGGTGGTTGGCTGGAGGGCTAACTTTGCCTCCCCAGTCTGCAAGAAGGTCACCTCTCCCCTCTAGCTATTAGGCTTGGAAAAGCCAAAACACTCCCCACACCAAGCCTGATTGTGTTTAAGGTAACCCATTCCTCTGATCGTTGTTTAAGTGAAGCTGCCCATTGAGCTGAGATCTTCTGCATCTCTAAGCACATTCAAGTATACACTGAACTGCAGAAAGGTGCTGCAAATATCCTATTATTTCGTGAGAATAACATTGCATGCCAGTAAATAATGGGATGCAAAAGGCATGAATCCTTCATGGTTTTCTCAGTGTTTGGATTTTTCTTAAGTACTTCCCGTATTAAACTGACACAATAATATGTGAAACCAAGCTCCTTCAGTTTTTTGTTTTGTTAAAGCCCAGAAGCAGCTTTCCTTGGCTTCCGTTTCTTAAGGGATTTTCCCTTCCAGCTACATGGATGGCAGATGAATAACACTTCTCTCCCCCTCCCCCACTTTATCCTCTATGGGAAACAGGCATTTTTGCTCATATTTCTGAGGGATTTGCACCACTGTACACTGAAAACATTTCGCCCGCATTCTTTGAACAGTTGACTGCAGACTGGAACAAGTACGATGATCGCTTGATGAAAGCTGCTGAACGGGGCGACGTGGAGAAGATCTCGTCTGTCCTTGCCAAGAAGGGTGTAAACCCCACCAAACTCGATGTGGAAGGAAGATCTGCGTGAGTAGAAGTCGGGGTTTTGACCTCAGCTGCTCTGCCCACCTCCCACCAAGTTTGTAGCCCACCCACCCCTTGGAGGAGGGCTGCTTAGATGTGTCTTTTTTGCCTTTGATCTTCCTGGCCCCTTCCAAATTTTTGAGAGGGGCACTGTTGTTTCTGTTGGCTCTTATCTGCCTAGTGCTTATTTCCTGTAAGCCTCCCTGAGCCTTGGAAAGGTGCCATAGAAATGTTTTAAATAAACAGAAAGCTGTTGGGACCTGCATCCTGCGGAAGAGCATTTTATGCTTCCACACATACAGGGCATGTTTGGATGTCATGCCGAACTGTGTAAACATGTGGTTTAGTGGAAGGGAAACCTGGGGGCCCTCCAGATGTTACTGGACTACAGCTCTGACCACCTCCAGTCTTGGGCTATGCTGGCTGGGGCTGATGGGAGCTGTAGTCCAACAGCAACTGGAAGGCACTATGAAAGCTGCTTGAGATGAATTGTTTTCCTTGACACAGTAATATGCAGCAGATCCAGAAGCAAGTAATTGGGTGGTCTCTGCCTGGCTGATTAAAAAAAATCTGTCTAGGTTGCAGGGTGTGTTTGTGGTTTGGTTCCAAACTTGCTCCAGACGAGAATAAAAGGCCTGGGTCTTTCCCATGCGGTTTGTATTACTTGTGTGGTGTCTGTCCCACTCCCAGGTCCCTTTTTGTTTCACTCTCTGAACTCCTGTGTGCGCACATAATAAAAGGGGAGATATTTGTGGTAACTGCAGAAGCTTCTCAGTAGCCAATCCGGAGAAAGTTTGAATGGCAGTCTCAAGTTACTGCACAAAGCTGTTTTCTGTCTTAAATGGTAAGCGGTGAGGACATTTAATGCTAGGGTTATTCTGTGAGCCTTGTATTGGATGCTTTGTGGTGAGTGACTCTGTCTGGGTGGTTGTAGGTCACAGCCTGCATACCCCCAAGAGTTTCCAAGATGAAAGCCAGAGGTCAGAGGCATTCAGGCACAGCTTCTCACTCTCTGGAACCAACATCCAGAAATGTGGCTTCTCAGCTTAGCCATGAGCTCACTAGTTGGTGTTGAGCAAGCCAGCACCTCAGCCCCTTTATTCTTATATGAAGATAACAATGGCCGGCTTCACAGGGCTGTTATAAGGATTGCTGAGAATTACAGAAATCTCTGTATTCTGCATTCTCAGCAGACTGAAAAACAGAAATCCAGGGTTAACCTACATTCTATCTGGCTGCTCAAAGATTGCCTTTCCATTAGGGTTTACCTGTTGCACATTCTTCTTCTTCTTCTTCTTCTTCTTCTTCTTCTTCTTCTTCTTCTTCTTTCATTTTATGAATTGCTTTCTGTGAGGCAAAGCAATTTACAATATAGCATATATACAACAGTTATGTATATTAACACAGTTAAAGAAATTGCAACAATAAAAAGAACAGTTTAGAAATCACCCAATTATAAATACAAAAACAGTTTAAAACAACAACAGTACATACATAAAACCAATTCAAATCCCAGATACAGACTGGGGTAAAGATTTTAAAAGGCTTGTTCTAAAAGATAGTTCTCCTGTTGGAAGATGTAAACTGCAGTCCTTTACTCGCTTAACCCAGGAGTGAATCCCATTAAATCCCCAAAGGTCCTAATTCAGACTAGACATGTGTAGGGTTGCACTGCACATTGAGACCAAGACATCTAGAAACCCCTTCGATGAGTGTCCTTCTGGTGCCGCCAGATTCAGAGCTGTTCAGGACTTTATGGCCCCAACACATTATTGGCTCACGGGACATAGCAGGAGACACTTCGTTTGGTTTTCTCTGTGAGGCAGGAGGAGGATGGGGAGGTCTGAAAGTGGGGGGTGTGTGTGTGTGTGTGTGTGTGTACACGTATGTGTATAAAGAAGGCTTTTGCCATGGTAAGGCCATTTCCTGTTGAGGTTTAATTTTTTGTTAGCCTCCTCTTGCTTCTTTATAAGGAACCTATTAAATTGGTTCACGCCCAGAAGCTAATAGATCCTGAGGGCTCTAAGAGACTTTTCAGCTCACATTTACTTATCCCATTTATATTTATAGTTGTGTTTTAATGTTGTAACCTCCCTGGGATCATAAGATGAAGGGTGGAAAATAGATAGATAGCGGTGGTGGTAATAATAATAATAATAATAATAATAATAATAATAATAATAATATAATATTACATTTGCATCCCACCTTTCTTCCAATGAGGTGAAGGTGGTGTTCATAATTCTCTTCTTCCACATTTTATCCTCATAACACCCCTGTGAGGCAGGTTAGGCTAAGAGTAAATGCAGTGCAAGAGTCTTTGGCTCACCCTGGGGCTTGAACCCCACAACCCTGAGATTAAGAGTCTCATGCTCTCCAGACTGAGCTATCTCCCAGCAGCCTATTCGTTGTATTTCTTTTTATTCTCTGCTGTGCTGCTTTTGTATTTTTATAGCATTGGATTGCACTTGCAACATTTTAATTGTAACCTTGTATATGCAAACATTACACAGACATTTTCCTGTTTTGCTTTGTTTAGGTTCCATGTTGTAGCTGCCAAAGGGAATCTTGATTGTCTGAATGCCATTCTTGTACACGGGGTTGACATTGTAGCTACTGATGCGGCAGGTATGAGTCCTTGTTTAAAATAAGAGGGTTGTCTCTCTGATAAGATCCTCTTAAAGAGAGATTGTAGAAGATGTTGGGCAAATGTTTTCATGTATTGCTTAAACTTGCTGAGTGAATATGGAAAGGGGTTGTTGTGAACTAGCTTCTTAGATGTGTATCAATGTCCCTGTTGGGTTCCCAGCCACCTTTTTGCCGATTACATCCCTGGGGTTGTGGTGAGGGTTTGCTGTTGGCAGCCATGGGGAAGTTGAGACATCATGGAAGGGACTAAACTGGGTCACTCTTCAAGGTAGATTGACTTAAAATACTCCATTGTCTTTCCATCCCTTGTGAATTGATGTATAAAATACAGTAATTACCGTATTTTTCGCTCTATAGGACGCACCAGACCATAGGAGGGGGAGAACAGGAAAAAAAATTTCTCCCCCTCTCTGCTCAGTGCCCCTTCAGAGAAGCGGCAGGAGAAATGGAGCCCCTTCCATTTCTCCTCCTACTTCACTGAAGGGGTGCTGCACAGAGAGGGAAAACTGTGCAGCGCCTCTCCAGTGAAGCGAAGCCTGGAGAGCAAGAGAGATCGGTGTGCACCGACCCCTCTCGCTCTCCAGGCTTCAGGCGGCTATCCGCAAGCCTTCAGAGCGCGGCGGGAACTCCTGCTGCACTCCGAAGGCTTGCGGATAGCTGCCTGAAGCCCCCAGAGTGCAGCGGGTGTTTGCGCTGCACTCCGGGGGCTTCAGGTGGCTTCAGTGAAAGCAACGCAAAGCCTCCGGAGCGCAGGGGGAGCTCTCCCTCTGCACTTCGGAGGCTTGGTGTTGCTATCGCTGAAGCCAAGGAGCCTGCATTCACTCCATTGGACGCACACACATTTCCCCTTCATTTTTGGAGGGGGAAAAGTGCATCCTATAGAGTGAAAAATACGGTACATCATGGTCAGTATTTCAACTCAAGCTATGTGCAGCACACAACCCATCTCTGTGTGTATGGGTCTGTGGTAGACACTGAATGAATGTTCTGGCATGTCTTTTATGATTCCATTCTGCATTTCCTTGTCACTTTGACCTCTCTAGGAAGGAACGGTCTGCACCTCGCTGCGAAATATGGGCATGCACTCTGTCTGCAAAAATTGTTGCAGGTACTGTATGTTTGACAAATTGTTTAAGTGTTGCATGTAAAAGGCAGGGTAGGGGGTGAGGGGAAACCATGACAGCAAAGCTTTTTTCCTTTCTCTGTGTGTGTCGTCCCTTGAAATATTCCTATCACGTTATAGCTGCCGCTGTTTGGACACCTTAACCCAAATGTTGGTGCAGGAATGGCCAAAAATCTAATAAGGTTTTGATCACCCTGAACCTTGTTATTTTCAAATTGGGATGTTGAAGAAATCTGAAGAAACAAGCAGAAAACTGAGAGTCTTTGTGCTAGGATAGATATAAGCAGGTAATTCCTCTGTGTGTATGAAGCTTTCTGTTTCATAAAGATTTATGGGGAAGGATCCATAGCTCACAGCATACAGAAGCTGCCATGTTCATCACCTGACATCTCCAGGGAAAAGGTTGCTCTCTGAAACTCTGGAGAACCTCTCCCAGTCAGTGTAGGCTAGGCTCCCAAAGCCAGGTGTTCTTACATTGTCTCTCCCATCAGCTCCAGCCTGTTAATAGGAATGATGGGAATCTTAAGCATCAGAAGGAAAGCTAGTTGGAGAAAGCTGGTGTAGGCAATACTGTGCTGGGTGGATCAAGGTCTGACTCTATATAAGGAAGCTTCCTTTGTTATGCCTCCCAGATTATTAGGTTAGGTATGATATCTACAGTACAGCACAGCCTCTATATGTTCTGACTCCTTTCTTTTAATTATCTCTGGCCTCCTTCAGTAGATGGGATGTTTTATTTTAAAAATATGAATGCATTTTAGATTCCCCCCATTTTGTTTTATGCTGGTTTTAATGCATGTGTGATTTACTTATTGTTGTAAGTCACTTTGAGTTATTTTTGTTTTTTAAAAAACCCTAATAAGTTAATAATGATAATAATAATAATAATAATAATAATAATAATAATAATAATAATAATAATAATAATAGATCTGCAAAGCTGAACAGCACATTTAACATTCTGGACCTGAATCTTATTTAAATGTTTCTTGAAATATTTTTCATCATGAGAGTGCTGCCACTATTAGGAACCCTTAACCATAAATGTTAGAATAAATAAATTGCAGGTCTATTCCATATTCTTGGGACAGTGATTTGTTTTAGCTGTTTTTAAAGCTGAATTTTAAATGGTTGTAACCTGCCCTGTGGCCTGCTGGTGAAGGGCAGGTAATAAATTTAACAGTGACAACGATAATAATTAATAGTAATAACAGTATTGATGAAATGTCTTTGGCTGTTCCCATAGTACAACTGTCCTACAGAAAATGTGGATCTTCAGGGTCGCACTGCTCTTCATGATGCAGGTAAGGGAGTTTCCTTCCTTTGGAGCAATTTCTCCTAAGCCCTTGAGAAGGACCGTGTTTGGCAAGGCATATGAATAGCTGCTCAATTTCCACATGTGGCTGGGACAGCCTCTCCCAATTTGTTGTCTCGATGTTTTAGACTATGACTCCCATCAGCTCCAGCATCATATGACGCACACATCTGGACGCCCCCCCAGATTTCTTATTTTAATATTTATTTATTAAATTTGTATACTGCCCTTTGTCCAAAGATCATAGAGTTGTTCTGAACATAAAAATTCACAATGAGAACACAAAATACACAATAAAACAAAAACAATCCAATTACCCCCCCCCCCCAGTGATTGATGTTCCTCTTCCAGACCACCAGTTAGGAGAAGCTTTTAGGGAGAGGCTAGGTTCTCTTCCACACTATCTCTGCGCCTCAGGCAACTGATAAAGGTGTAGTTGGGTTAGGTGAGCCACTAACAACACACAGGCTTTTCTTGCAGGGCTGGAGTTCAGGTGCAATGAGTAAAGCATGGAAGATACTGGCATATTGGCCCTTTTTAATTGAAAAGCAATTGCTGTTCCCTGGTTGGACATTTGTCGTTAGAATGGTTGTGGCTTCTAGATCTTAAAGGCGCAGCCATTCATAGAAATCTGACAAGGTATAAATAGCCCACCGGTAGCGAAGTGATCCATTTACTAATGATGTGATGTCCTTCTGTCTCCCAAAGCGATGTCAGATTGTTCATCCAGCATCCAGTTACTGTGTGACCATGGAGCCTTGGTGAATGCCAGAGATGCAGTAAGTCTCATGCAGGCCCCTTTCAGGGTCCTTCCCCAGGATTGGTCAAGTTCATTTTACCCTTCCTTTGTAATGTTTTCCTGCCCCTTCTCTCTAGGACGGGAGGACGCCTCTGGTGCTGGCCACTCAGATGTGCCGTCCAGCCATATGTCAACTTCTGCTCGACAGGGGCGCTGATGTCAATGCAAGAGACAAACAGAACCGGTAATGCATCCATTTAGCCCCCGGTGGGTGATGTGTCTGTATGCTTTCCAAAGAACACTCTCTGGGGATTCAAACAATGAAACTGATGGACACAAGCTTGGGGTGTGTTGATCTGAAGTGGTGGAATTTCTTCAAAGATAGCAAAAGACTGCTTCATTTATTTATTTACTAATACAGTGCCATCAGTTTGGCAATTGACAGATAACCTGCCCACATTCTGGCCTGGTTCAGATGTCACCGCAAATCATGGTTTAATATTACGTACATGAGCCTAGATGAATCTTGGACCTCTATGCTCTTCCCGCATTCCTCTGTGGCCAAGGGGGAAGAGGTTTAAAGGTTCCATTCCTGGTTGGAACAAACCATAGTTTATTGTTATGGTTCAGTGTAGAAAACGGTGGTTTGTTCAAACTACAGCTGCTTAAACAAGGATACCTCTGTCAGCGAGCCACTGGTAAATAAATAGCAGGTAGCATTTCAGAAAAAAAGCATCTCAAGTCTCAAACATGTTGTGAAAAAGAAGAAAAGGAAAATCTCATTGTGATCATTTGTGGGATGATCTACTGTAGGAGTATTAGACCAGTGGGATGTGAGAGAGTTTTTGAGTTGATGGAAATTTTTCAGGTGCATTTTTCATCTTTCCGACTTGTACTACTGTTTATTACATGAATATACCACTTTTTCTTCCAAGGAGCTCAAGGTGGTGTACATGGTTCTCCACCTCCCCATTTAATTCTCACAACAACCCTGTGAGGTAGGTTAGGCTATGAGATGGTTTCTGGCCCAAGGCCACCCATTGAGCTTTGTGGCTGAGTGGGGATTCGAACTCTGGTCTCCAACCATTACGCCACCCTGACTACACATCACCACATGCCTGGTTTGTTGTGTGAACTGTTTTATTGCGCCTGTTTGCATATTGGGAGCCCCTTTGCCCACAGTTTTGCAGAGTTGGGGATATTAATGCAAGCGGATGAAAAGAAAAAGCATAGTGATTGTTCCACAGAGCCCACCATTGCATGTACCATCTCCACAAGACTCCTCATGGTCCCATGTGGCTTCTTCTTCCATCCTCAGGACATCTCTGATGTTAGGCTGTGAATATGGCTGCAAGGATGCTGTGGAGGTTTTGCTCAAAAATGGTGCGGACGTCACTTTGGTGGATGCCCTTGGCCATGACTGCTCTTACTATGCAAGGATTGGTGATAGCGTTGAAATCTTGGCTCTGATAAAGGCTGCCATGGAGGAGTCTAACAAAGGTATGTTACCTTTCCTTGGAGTTGAGGAGCGGGTGATTAAAAAGAAATGAAGAATATTTACCTCCTCGCATGTCTGGTTCCAGTTTGAGGCATGAGAAGTTCCTGTAAAGCCAGGAGTGGACAGCTTTTGAGTTTTATTTGTGATAGGCTGGAGACTGGCCATTGGGATCTCTCTTTGTGACAGTCTGCACTCAATCGCTACCCATTGTTGGGGATCGTACTGTGACACAATGTGGTAGCTATCTTGAAACATCTGAAAGCCTGTTACATGGAGGATGGAACAAACTTGTTTTCTGCTGCTCTGAAGGATAGGGCCCGAACCAATGGATTGAAATTACAAGAAAGCAGATTCTGACCACACATTAGGAAGAACTTTCTGATAGTAAGAGCTGTTGACAGTGGAATGGACTCCCGTGGAAAGAGTGTTGCATTTTGTCTAATCATCTGCTTGGAATGTCTAAACAGAAAACAAATTATTATTTTCTTTTTTTTTAGCAAGTTACGAAGTCATGAAGAAAGGACAGGCTCATCTCAAGGTGAGGATTCTGCATATTTTCATATGTGTTGTTGCAAGTTCATAACCAAGATAGGTCCTGCCTACTGAATATTTATTCGGGGGAGTTTCTGCTTTCTAGGAAAAGTCTTGCCTTATTGACCTCTCATCCATCCCTAATGATGCTAATTATAATAATATGATTTCACTTGTTAGTTGCTTGTTACCGGAAGGTCTCCAAGTGACTTAAAGCACAATTAAAGGATAAATATGAATATATTACACTATGAAAACAGCACAAACCAATCCCTATAGCCACCAGAGAAAGCTTTGGCAGCACACAAGTAGCAAAACAACTTCATCTTAGTCCATTAAAAGCCTGGGAAAGAAGATAAGTCTTTACTTGGTGCTGAAAAGATGTCAACGAAGGTGGCAGGCAGACCTTGCTGAGGAGAGCATTCCACAGATGGGGAGCCACAACTGAAAAGGCCCCCTCCTTTGTCATCACCCTCTGAGTCTCCTTCAGAGGCAGGACCTGGAGAAGGGCCTCAGGAAAAGATGTAAGCGTCTGGGTATGTTTGTCAGCCTCCTCAAAATGAGCAAGGCCTGCCATCTTCGCCACCTTCTGGGCTGCTGTTTGCCTCCAAGACTCGATAGCTTTCTGAGATTAATGTGACTGATGGATCTCTTACACCTCTGCTGCTTTTGCTAGCACAGTTCATACGCGTCTCTTACTTCCTCTGACAATTCTGTGTTTCAATGCTGCACAACAGGTGACCAACATGCTGCCAAAATGGAGTCAACCAAATGCCTTAGAGGACATGAGCTTCAAGACGCATCAGAAGGAACACCGGAATGTACAGGTGAAGGGAGATATTTGGGCTTTGTGTGGGATGCTCTCAAGCGAGCAGGTTTGAGAAAACGCTGAAAGAAGTGTGGGATTCCAGCTTTTCAGGTTCTTTTCAAAGTTGCAGAGGTGTGGCACAAATGCTAAATGGATGATAGGAACAAGTAAATGTAAATGAGCTGTGCTGGGATCCTCATGGATGTCCCATTCAGAGCAGACCCATTGAAATCTATGGCGATGGCTAGCTTAGGTCCATTTCAGTAGGTCTACTCTGAGCAAAACGTGGCTGTTTAGGTTCTTGTTTGCATAGTACAAATGCTCGCTTGGAGAAAATTAAGTGAGAATGTGAGATCTGGATGAGGACCCATTTCGGTGCTGTCTTGTTTCTCCTCCTACCCTTCTCATGTTGTTTGTAGCTTTAACTGGTCCAGCCTTCCCCAACCTGGTTCCCTCCAGATGTTTTGGACTACAACTCCCATCAGCCTGAGCCAGCACAGCCAGGGATGATGGGAATTACAGTCCAAAATATCTAGAGGGCATTGGGTTCGGGAAGGCTGCTCTATGAAATATGAAGACATGCTTGGCATGGTCCATTACTGGTTACCATGATAGCTTCCCCCCCTTTTTTTTTGTTTGAGTGTAAGAAAAGCTGCCTGTTTTTTGAGCTAAGCACATCTGTCTGTGGTGTGTGGGCTGAGCAGTTCAGTGTCTGGCATATCCAAGTCAGAGGAAAAACACTTTAAGCATCTCTAAGAGCTGGTTTTTCAGCTGTTGACAGGCTGGAGATAAGCAGCGGTTTGAAGTGCTGATGGCCTCTTAAGTATGTGGATAAGGAAAGAGGGCTGTTACTGGCCACCTGCCATATTTAGGAAGGGTGCCCACTAGTGGTTGTTGTTAGAATTTACTTTGATTTGTTACATCTAGGGGTGGACAAATACGTCAGTAGCAGTTGTCTTGTTCAGTTTGCCCCATTTTCCACATTAGTTTATTAATTTTTTAAAAAGTCTGCATGAGGGTTCATGTGTGTTTCTCTTAATATACAGATCTTTGCAAGCAATTCACCTTAATATAAAGCATTTTTGTAAGTTGTTTTCCCTAATATGTACTTTTCTGTATGCACTGATCGACTGGAGACTTTTCTTTCTTTAAAAAAATTATACACCGCTTGATTGTAAAAAGAAAAAAACTTAAAAGTGGTTTGTAAAAAATCAATAAAATTATCAGTAAGAAGCATTAAGAAAATTTTTAGACTTTCAGAAAGTTCAAATAACAATGAACTAAAAACAGACAAAGTTGCACCAGCTTTCTAAACACCTGGCCTTGTGTATAAATGCTTTTAGCAGGCACCGGAAAGATTACAGTGAAGGCACATAGCTGATGTCAATAGGCAGGGAGGTCCAGCGTGTAGGTGCTGCCACACTTAAAGATGGAGTTCTTAAAAATGCAGAACAGGTGGCACCTGTAACAGTGCCGGTTCTGCAGATCAAAGTGGTTGAGTGAGTTTATATGGGGTAAGGTGATCTTGCAAGTAAACTTGCGTCACAGAATGCAGAGAAGTGTATATTTCGGAGGATAGCTGTGTTTTTGGTAAGGGAGTATGTGAATTTGGGAGGTGCGCATTAAAATTGGAATTGCTCCATTTCCCTAATTTTATCCATCAGTTGCTTTAATGCTGCAGGAGATAACTGATCTCAGTTTTAAAATGTCCCCTGTTTTAAGGAATTAGAAAGAGAGAATGAAGACTTGAAAGGCAGGCTAAGGGAGATCCAGCAGGAGCACCGGATTCTATTGGACAGAATCAATGGTCTGCAGCTGCAGCTGAACGAGGTAATGGAACACAGTTTGCAATGACAGCAGCTCAGAGGGCCCTTCCAGGGTGATCTGGTGCATTTATGGGCTGGTGTGTTCATGGGTTTATGGTGCATTTGTTTGCCTTTATCCCCATTTTACAGACTGGGATACTGAATGAGGTTGGCCAGGTTTCCTGCTGACAATGTTATATAACAATATAAATCAAGATACAATTCCAATGGCTGTTTCTGTTATTTGCAGGAGCAAATGGTCGCAGATGATCTCGAAAGCGAGGTAAAGAAAAAAAATCTTTATTTTTCCCCACCCTAAACTTATTTGTTGAGAAATCTGAATCTGAGGGAAAAAATTCTTCCATCTCTCTTAAACAACAACTGAACATTTGATTTGAAATGAAAAAGGAAGGAAGGGAACTTTGCTTTTGGGGTCAGTTCTGATAACATGTTTGGCATCCACCGTACCCACCATAAGATCTGCTCATACCACTCCCTAAAGCCAGTGCAAGAGTCATGGGGGCTAACCTTCCTTGCAGGCTGAATCCAGAAAGGAGGGTATGCTTGTGTGCATGGATCAGATCTACAGGGGAAGGACTGCAGCTCAGGGGTAGAGCATCTGTCTTAGATGCAGAACGTCCCAGGTTCACCTCTGACAGCATTTCCAGGTAGAGTTGAGAGAGACTCCTGCTTGAAATCCAGGAGAGCAGCTGCTGCCAGTCAGTGTAGGCAGCACTGAGCTAGATGGACCAATGGTTCTCCTATATTACTCTATATAAAACAGCTTCCTATTTTTCTGTAAGCAACGGTAGGCTGGAAAGTCTCATGTTTCTGTCCTGCAGGATTTCCATATTCATATTTCTTAGTGCTTAAACATTACCAGTACGTTCCATGTTGATTTGTTGCTCACTTTCAGAAAGATGAGCTCAGGAGGCTGCTGACAGCAAAGGAGAAGCAGCAAGAAGAAAGTTCACGGATGCTTGAAGCTCTGAAGTCAAAGCTGAGATTCTATGAGGTACGTCACCCTTTGGTGGGGAAGCCAGTTTCCGTTTCAAGCAGCCCTCCACTAAGTTAGCAGGAACTGGGAGCTGTGTTAATGGGTGACAAGGCTATAGGTAAAGGGCTCAGTCCACTCTTGCACAGACTCTACTGGAAGGTCTGCAGAAGAGGGCGACCATGATCCAGGGTTTGGAAATTAAGCCTTATGAGGAATGGTTGAAGGAGCTGGGTATGTTTAGCCTGGAGAAGAGAAGATGGGGAGGGGATATATTGCCCATCTTCAAATATCTGGAGGTCTGTCGTGTGGAAGATAGAGCAAGATTGTTTTTTAAGGAGAGGTTGAGTGGCCATGAGTCATGCATGCTTTAGTTGAGATTTCTGCATTACAGGGGGTTGGACTAGATTACCCTCAGGATCCCTCCCAACTCTACAATTCTGTTATTCCGTGAAGGTACTAAATATCATATCCATTTCAGGAAAGTTCTCTGTGGATTAAGACTATGAAAAAAATAGTTTCATTCTGAAAACCTGAACCCTTGTGAACGGTTAATCTGTTATCTCTCTGAACCAAAGTCTGTGTGTTTTGATTTCAGGGTGACCACGGGGGATCTGGAAACAGTTTTGGTAACAGTGAGTATTGCTGTTCCTTGATACCTCGTTTAGAAAGGGAATCGAGCGCTAACATTGTGGAGTTTTTGTGCCCTTCTATCTGCAGTTGTGGCAGTCACGTGAAAGTGGGTAATTTGGGGACATACGGAAGCAGCAGGGCTATAAAGTTCATTGACCATATCTGTTAATGTTGTAAGCTGCCCTGTGTGTAAATCACCTTGGGACATATGTCCCATTCATAAATTTAATAATAATGATGATATAGAGCAGGAATGGAGAACCTCAGACCTAGGGATTGAATGTGGCTGTCCAGGCCTCTCTGCCTCGCTCACAGGGCTCTCCTTAGGCCATCTCTCTCCTCTGGCCACACCTCTTTGACCCAAGCCACACCCCTCCCTGGCACTGCTCTGCCCCCTCCTCAAGTGCTTTTGTCTGGCTGGGAGGTGACCTTGGTCTGAGATGATTCCTCTTGCTTGTTTGGATTGGGTTGGAGAGGGATGTGTGTGTTAGTGAGTAAATCTATTGACTTTTGTGCGGGTGGAATGCAGCCAACAGACAGTACAAAAGTCATCTACATCTGTTGCCCACCTGCTTTTTCCTCTGGCCCCACCCACACGGTTGCCAATGTGACCCTTGAGCTGAAAGAGATCCCCCACCTTGCCTTAGATCTTGTGCTTTCAGGACCAGAGAGATTTATAGTTTTGGTTGGCCCCAATCAGCCTGCTGCTCTGTGGTCCTCCAGCCTCTGTGCTTCTCTTGCCTCTCCATTCCCTTTCCATAGATGCTGCCCTGAGGCCTGGTTCCCTTGACCTTCAGCAGTGGGGGTGTCCCTGCTTTCTATGACATCCCAGCTCCTCATCTCCTGGCTACAGGGCCTTGCAGGAAGCAGCTGTCTGTTTAACTTTTAATAGAGCAGGCTGAGTTCCACCTTCTAAACATATAGCAGATTTGTACTTTGTCAGGTTAGATTGAACAAGCTCTTTATTTTGTCTTTCTGTAGGGAAAGAAGATGTTTTGCTGAAGCAGGGTTCCATGTATTCTGCAGAACCACAGGTACTCCAATTTGTTGGCTCATTCGTGCATTTGGGAATGCCATGTGGGCATCTGCAATGTGGCTACTTTTCCTATGATGTTGAGCATGTTAAAATGCCCTTGGTGCACCTGGTCACTGGGCCGTCTCTTGGGGCTCCACAATGCCGTCATGGTGTCCAGTTGCTCCGTGTCCCTTCTCCTGTGGGAGCCTTGCTGTGTTCTACACAGAAATGGAAGGTGTGGGCCAGCAACTGTCCTCCGGCAGAGCCAGCGAAATGAACAACAGGCTCATCCATTACTTGGATGTCACACTTATTTGGCTGGGAATCAGCGGAAAGCGGGAGGCTTGTTGCAATTGCCCCATTAGCAAGATAAATTGAGCTTCTGCCCTCAGCTTAGTAACTCGGTTACTGTGATCCGTGACAGATCCATTAAACAGTCAAAATGTGTTAATGGAGCAGAGGAAGCCCTTAAGGATCTTCCTGGATGAGCCTATTGTCTGTCTGCTCCGTATCCCTAATGTCAAATGGCAGTGACCCCCCAGAGGCTTTGTGCAGCCCACTTATCTGAGATCTACTTACCTTTCAACTGGAGATGTTGGAGAATGGGCCTGGGCCTTCCGTACACAAGACACATGTACTCTGCCATTGAGCTGTAGGGAAGCTCTAATGCCATACATCCGTGTTTCCCAAACATGGGTCTCCAGCTGTTTTTGGACTACAACTCCCATCATCCCTAGCTCGCAACACCAGTGGTCAGGAATGATGGGAATTGTAGTCCAAAAACAGCTGGAGACCCAGGTTTGGGAAATGCTGCCCTACATAAAAGCTAGTTAAAGAGGTGTGTGTGTGTGTGTGTGTGTGTGTTGGTAGAAGCCCCTCTCTGGAGTCTTAAGAAGTCCGTCTCCTTGTTTTCTAGCAGGCCCCTGCCTCAGCGCCAGCTGCCCTCCAGAGTAGATCCATGGTGAGGCCCCTGGAGCTCCTGAGCCCAAGCCTGTCTCCTGCTGCCTCCGAGGCAGAAGCTCTGAAACGGGAGCTGGGCAACCTGAGGAGCTGCTACGACGCGGCCCGAGGGGAGGTGAGCAGGCTGCAGCTGGAGCTCTCCCACAAGGTGGCAGAGTGCAAAGCGCTGGCAGCGGAGTGTGAGAGAACAAAGCAGGAGTCAGACCAGCAGATCAAGCAGCTGGAAGATGCCTTGAAGGATGTGCAGAAGAGGATGTTTGACTCGGAAGGGAAAGTGAAGCAGATGCAGACGCACTTCCTCGCCCTGAAGGACCACCTGACAAGCGAGGCGGCGGCCACCGGCAGCAAGGCGGTGGAGGAGCTGAAGGAGCAGCTGAAGGACACCAAGGCCAAGTACGAGGGGGCCTCAGCTGAGGTGGGCAAGCTGAGGAACCAGCTGAAGCAGAACGAGCTGTTGGTGGAGGAGTTCCGCAGGGACGAGGCCAGGCTGGTGGACGACAACAAGAAACTGCAGAGGGAGCTGAGCATGTTGAAGGTGGAGCATGAGAAACGGGAGAGGAGGGCCTGCGAGGCAGAGGGTCAGCTGAAGGAGGCGGCGGCCAAGCTGGCGGAGAAGCTAGAGAAAGTGAAGAGCTCGCTCTCAGGCGAAGTGGAGGAGAAGGCACGGAGGTTGGCAGAGGCGGAGGCAGAGCGGCAGAAGCTGCGCGCGGAGGCTCAGGGGCTGAGGGCGGAGCTGGAGGGTCAGAGAGGCCAGTTTGCCCAGTATGTGAGGCCAGAGGAGCACAAGCAGCTCAAGGTCAGGTATGAGCAGAAGGCCAGGGAGCTGGAGCGAGTGCAGGCGGAGCTGAAGCACCAGAACCAGGCCTGGCAGGCGGAGGCGGAGAAGGCCAAGGCAGACCACAGCCTGCTGAAGCAGCAAGTGGAGGCCCTCCGGAGCGAGATGAAGAGCCAGTACGTGCCTTTGAAGATCAGCGAGGAGGTGAAGCGGGCGAGCGACGTCACGGTTGGGGAGCTGAACAAGAAGCTGGCGGAGAGCAGAGAGAAGTGTCAGAAGCACAGCGCAGAGGCGGAGAAGCTGCTGGCGGAAAATCTCCGCTTGAAGGAGACGGTTGGCCAGCTCCAGGCGGCTTACATCCCCCGGGAGAAGCACGAGAAGGAGACAGGAGCCTTGAAGCTAACCACGGCCAGCCTGGAGCGGCAACTCGCCGAGCTCAGCCAAAAGTACAGGGAGCAGCAAGCCAAGGCATCTGAATTTGCGTCCAAAAATGCCACTCTTCAAGAGACCATGGAAGAGCAGTATGTGCCGGTGGCTACTCATGAGGAGGTCAAGGCAGTGCTGAACAGCACTCTCGAAAGGACGGGCCAAGAGCTGTTGGAGCTGAAGGACAAAATGGAAAGTGTCAAGCAAGAGTTTGTGAGGGTGAGCGATGAGAACGGGACCCTGAAGAGGAAGCTGCGAATGCTGCAAAGCCAAGTGCAAGGAGGCGAATACATAAACGCACGGGAGCATGAGGCAAAAGTCGCCGCCCTCCACAAAAACATTCAGGAGCTGCAGGAGAACAGTTCCGAATTGCAGGCAAAATACCAGGCAAAGCAAGAGGAGGTGGCCCAGTTGCATGCTGAGATCAAGGCCCAGAAGAAGGAGCTTGACATGATCCAGGAATGCATCAAGTCCAAATATGCCCCCCTTGCCAGTTTCGAAGAGAAGGAGCGCTGCTTTGAGGAGACAGTGAAAGAACTGAGGAGCCAGTTGCAGAAGGAGAAGGAGCAGCGCCGAGAGAGAGAGGAGGAAGGCAAGAAATACAGCCAGGAGAACGAGAAGCTGAAGGCCAGGCTCCTGAGCGTCCAGAACGACTTGCAGCAGAACTATGTCCTGGCAGAGAAGTCGCACGAAATGGAGCGCATGTTTGCCAGCAAGATGGACGGCCTCAACAAGCAGTTGTGCGAGCTGCAGCAGAAGTTTGCCGAGATCCAGTGCGAGAAGGAGCGGCTTCAGGAGGAGAGCGCCCGGCAACGCTCCGAGGCCCGCGAAGCAGAGAGCCGCCTCCACGGCCAATACGTCCCATTGGAGCAGGTGGAAGCCCTGGAGAGGCAGCTCGGTCGCACCATCGAAGAGCTGAAAGGGGAGCTGAGCAGCAAGGAGGCCAGCTGCCAGCAGGAGCTGCAGAAATCCCAGGAGCTGCAGCAGGAGATGGCGGATCTCAAGGCCGCCTCTGTGCCTCTAGCTGAGCACCTCCGCATCAAGGAAGGCTTGGAGAGGGAAGCATCTGCCGCGAAATCCGCCTTAAGAGAGAAGGAGGGAGAGAGCCAGGAGAGGGCAGAGAAGGTTGCCAAGCTGCAGTCTGAAATCCAGAACGCTAAAGAAGCCTTGTGGGAGCTGGAGAGCCGAGAGGTGGTTGGGATGGCGGAGCACAAGATGGTGAAGAGCAAGCTGGAAGGGCAAGTAGGCAGCATGGCCGAGAAGCTGGCCGAGCTCAGCCGGAAGCTGGAGGCAGCCCAGCAAGCCAGGATGGAGGAGGCGCCCCCCAAGGACAAGAAGGAGCCCCTGCAGTCCAGGAACTTCAGCATTGAGCAGGAGATCAAGGACCAGAAGGAGAGGTGCGACAAGTCCCTGAGCACCATCGCAGAGCTGCAGAAAAGGATCCAGGAGTCCGCAAAGCAAGTGGAAGCCAAAGACAACAAGGTGAGTTGGGCACGGGGGCGGACTCAGTAGGCTAAAGGCCGGCTTGCATCATATAAGGCACAAAGCAGAGGATAATGAATCTCTTGGTGGGAGAGGCAGCGCTTGGACTAGCTTCTGACATTAGCTGGGGGAGCAGGTAGGCCTGGAAGAACTGCTGCACTGCAGCCTTTGCCAGACTAGGCCTTCTGAGTGTTTTGGACTGCAACTCCCATCAGCCCCAGGGATGTACGGCCATGCCGGCTGTGGCTAGTGAAGGTGGTCCTGTAGTAGATGCAGACAACCTCCGAATCCTGCCCAAATCAACTTGGAAGCTAAATGCAGGCTGATTGGTTGAAGTGGGGGTGGGCTGCACCCTTTAAGCTGCATTGGAAATGGATTCAGACATGATTTCCTTGCATGAGAGGCAGACCTGCAGAGCTGGTTGATCTGATGAGGTGCTGCCTGTGGCTTTCAGCTCATTGGGAATTCAAAACGGGCATCTTTCCTGTTGGTTAGTTCAAAAGCCCATGTTTTAAATTATCCATATTTTAGTTATTTTTGCCGTCTTGCATTTATCGTATTGTGCACCAGCCTGTGTTCTGTGGTGGGGAAGAGCAGATTAATAATGATAATAGAAGTAGTGAAGTTCTGAACTGCTTCATGCACAGCCACCTTCTTGCCACTCTAGCTCAGACAAAACAATGTGTGTGCTGCGCTTTGACAAGCCTGGTTTTTCCTCCTCAATAGACCTTTGCAATGTGCATCCATGCACAGCTCCTGGCCCCGAGACAGTCCTTGTTTCCTTGCAAACTGGTGACTTGAATTTTGGGGACTTTGGGGTATCATAGCACATTGTCCCGTCCCCCCCTCAGCCCCAGCCCCCAGCAAAGGGCCATGGTTTTGGTGATCTTCCTGTTGCTTGCTTGGCTCTGCTCCAGGCAGGGCAGAATACAGGTAGGAAGCAAGCAGCTTTCAACCTCTTTTTTTGCTTTGATCACACAAGTGTAAGTCTGGGATGGGAAACCTCTGTGGCTCTCCAGGTGCTGCTGGACTCCATCTCCCATCAGCCCCTGCAGCCAGCACAGCCAGTGGTCAGGGATGTTGAGAGTTGTAGTCATCCAAATATCTGTCAGGCCACAAGCTCCCCATCCCTGTAGTAGATGTTGCTGAGGAACCGCAGAGGAAAGGCTTACGGTTTGAACTTTGGCAATGTCTCTCTTGAAGATAACTGAGCTACTTAATGATGTGGAGCGGCTAAAACAGGCCCTTAACGGTCTCTCTCAGCTTACGTACAACAGCGGCCTCCCCACAAAGCGACAGAGCCAGCAGGTCGAAGTGCTCCAGGCGCAGGTGAAAACCCTTCAGCAGCAGCTGGCCGTAAGTAGTGAACTGCAGCCGTCAGGTGGTAGCTGAAACTTCTCTCATTGATCAGGGTTCTGGTGCTTGGGGGCGAGGCGAGGACAGCAGATCTGGGTGTGGTGACCATCCTTGAGCTGTGGTCTTGCATGATGCTGGCAAACAGTTTAAGGTCAAATAACCTTTGCTTCCATTTTTTAAAGAAAGTTTTTTCTGTTCTTTGCGGTTGCAAAGCTAAACTGGAAAGTGTGTGGGCAATTTATTTATTATGCATTTACTTAGAACCTTTGTTCCTGACTCTTCAGCCTTACATAAAGTCAAAGCGAGACAGTCCCTACCTGCAGGCTTACTGTCTAAAAAATAAATGACACACAAGGGAAAAGGAACACGGAGGGAAGAGGAAAACAAAAACCCTGAACTCTGGCACCAGTTTCTGAACAGTTGTTCCTATAATGGCTGGCTGGCACAGTTCAGGGGCAGGAGGTGCTTGATGGAGCTGGGCAATCAGCAAAGCTCTCCCACGGCAGCAGTCTGAGGCAATGGCTGCCCCCAGATGGCAGTTGAGGGGAGAGGAGGCCTGATAGAGCAGAACGGATGGCGTGAGCTCTGCTTCCCAGCTCAATGCCTGGCATGGCGTCTTAGGAAATGAAGGGTTTTTTGTTGGCCTTAGAAGTAGGGTGCCAGCATCCCTGTAATACTGTGCCTCTCTCCAAGACTAGGAAATATGGGAGACTGCCTGATGGAGTCAGACCATCAGCCCACCTAGCCCAGTATTGTCTACACTGACTGGCAGCAGTGGCTCTCCAGGGTTTCTGGCAGGCAGTCTCTCCCACCCTTACCTGGAGCTGCCGTTGCGATTAAGCTGGGGACCTTCTGCCTGCCGTAAACCACAGCCCTTCCCCAAGGCGGCTAGCGAAGCAGACTAAACTTTGAGAATGTAACTCCGGAGAATGACCAGGTGTGTTTTTTTATCCTAGGATGCTGAGAGGCAGCACCAGGAGGTCATCTCAATATATCGGACGCACCTTCTCAGTGCTGTGCAGGTACGTGTTCTGCTTGTGCTGCCGCCTGCTGTGTTGGACGGTGATCTTTTGGCAACCTTTTTGACTGATGCCTGCTGAACCTGCCTTAGATAAATCTTCAAGGGAGGCAGCATGGATGGGTGGGGGGCATGTTCCACAGCTTGCCTGTGTTGTTTGTTCCGCCACAGTTTCTCTTACTCAGTAGGAACAGCTTACTGGGGTTGGCAGGACGTCTCTCGCTACCCACTGCTCCCTTCTGTGATCAACCAGAGCCAGTGAATAATTTAGGACAGTAGTTCCCAAAGCTTTTGGGGCAAGCTCCTCCTTGGTTCCATAAACTCATCCCCAGTGCTGCCCTACCCTAGAAAAAGCATTATTCAGAATAGCAGTTTGCACAACTCACTAAGGAAGATAGTAACACAATAACAAAATTCACCCACTTGGGATCTACAGGTTTTGTCACTGCAACTGAAAAGTCACCGAAAAGTTCCAAGTTCTGCCGTGTTTTCTGCAGCTCTCCTCTTTGTTTTTCAGGGTCACATGGATGAAGACGTCCAAGCTGCCTTACTCCAGATCATCCGCATGCGGCAAGGGCTTGTTTGTTAGGGGTGGGGGTCGGGGTGGGAAGGGGGTGTCATGCTGTTGGTCTGAAGGCGCCTACAGCTGTGAAAGCACACCTTCCTTCCTGCTTTGATCCAGAAAAAAGGGCTATATTTACACAGTCTTGATTTTTTAAACAAAGCAAAGGGGCTATTAATTGTTTGCCTACTAAACTTAGAATTTGAAAGGTGAAATGCCTGCGGTTTAGATATCTGGGTAGTCAAAATGATGACAAAAGCAAAGTTCTTCTGAATGTCGGATTGACAACGCAAATGTTATAAAACATCGGGAAAGAAAACCCCTCTTTGCTCATTTCCTGTCCAAACAAAACCCACTCTCACTCGACTGCAAAGTGTGAACAAAAGTGGGGGCCCCAAACCAAGTCAGTGTGGCCAAAATCTTGTAACTCTTCTTCTTTTCCGAATGGATTTTACCCAGGGGCGATTTTTCGGGGTCTGTATCAGGTTGACTGTATTTCTAGCCCAGTCAGGCGAAACAAGCGGTCAAGGAGGCTGCAAGGGCCACGCTCCGAATCATTGCAGCTTGGCTGGCCGAGTTGCATCTTCTTAAATCATTGTAAGGAGGAGTCGTGCCTTTCTAGTTCTGTCTTCATGAGCAAAAAAACCCATCTCCTACAAACGGTTTTGCGTGTTTTTTATAAGAGATATTTTTTCACAGATTCTTTGTTACTGATTTACGCATAGTTTCAAGAGCAGCAGGGCTGAGGAAGACATGAATGAAAAGCTATTGCCTTATCTTGAAATGCAGCAGCCTCACGTTTGTTTTAGAGAATTCTCCGTCTTGTTTTCAGAAGCAAAGGACATTTCCTGCAATTAAAAAAAGGTGTAGTGGTGTCAGGGGGAAAAAAGAGAGAACTCAGAGCAAACATTTGCAAAAACAAGGAGACGAACACACGTGCCTCCTGCTTTTTAAGATGACCTTGTGATCCCATTTGCTTTTTTACTCCAAGTGTATTTGGCCCAGCTGTCTTTTGCAAGCTGGGAGGGAGGGGTCACTTGTTATTACCAATGGCTGAGCTTGAAAAGGCTCATTGAACCTCGTGCCAAGGAAAGAGGCAGCCTCTCCTGGAAAGGTGACCACTGGTGGTTGCAGCTTCACATAGGAGCAAGCAAATTTTCCTCCATGTACTGGTTTCTCTGTGAAAATTGTGTGGCCCCTGCCCTTTGGCCTGGCAGCTAGCTGGCTAGTGTCACCTGTGTCTCTTGGAGTGGCTGCCAGCACCTCCCAGCCAACCTTCCTAGGGAACAAGTCCATGAGAATCGCATGTTCTCATGCAAAGCCCAGTGATCCTTTTGGACATCCCCGGGTGCAAGATAATGTCCCTGGTGGGTGTTGTGCCTGAAGGAGCTTGTATTCATCCAGTCATGTATTCATAGTGGACTCGTTGAAGTCAATTAACTCTGGTGGGTCTGCTCTGAGTATGACTTGGTTGGATTGAGCCCCTAGACCTTTTCTCTCTATATGCAAAAAGTGTAGATCACTCAACAAGCCTCCCCACGAGCTGGATTTGACTGACATTCAATTTCGTAGTGACTTAAGATGCTTTCTTCCGTTTTAAATACTATTGTTTTGTAAATTTATGTACAATAAATCACTACGGTGGCTTTTATTTATGCAGGGAGAAGTGTAGGTAGGATGAGAGGTGTAACTCAGCTTAGTGTGTGTGTTTGTTTCAACAAATAAACACTACAAGGCTTGATAGTTTGTTTTAAGTAAATGTGCAATAATTCTGAAAGCGGAAACGTTGAATCCTGGGTTGCTGGAAGAAGAAACGGAAAAAATATTTAAAAGGGGGTTGTTTTAGAGAAATGCCAGTTTGGCGGTTGTACTTTGCAGAGCTGGGAATAATCTCCAGGCAAACTTGCTTGCTGCTGGGAAACTGTTCAGGCAGAGCGCATGCGCCGTTGCTTACTCCCACAGGGTGGTGTCTCCTTGCTCCACCATTCCCACCTGACATCCATTCCTGGAGGCAGAGCTTGCTGCAGGTTGCCTTGCCTCTTAGCACATGTTGCACATGCTTGAGAAACCAGTGCCTCCAACCATGAAGCAAGTCAAGCACAGTTGCCTTCACTTTCCATATTTGCAGATAGCAGGCACTTGACTCTCAACATCATTAATTGGCTTGCAAGCATAAGCCGCCCTTCCTAGGGGCAGGATTGTCTCCTTGTTGCAGAGCTGGCCATCTCCACTGAGAGGCCAAAAGGGGTGTGTTATGTCCTGAACTCCCCAGAAGGGCATGAACATTAACTGGGTAGCCTTGGGGCAGGACTTCAGAATCTGCAGAGGACATCAGTGAACACACCCTGCTCTTAACTACCAGTCACTGCCTCTTTCTGAAGAAGGGCCCTGGGGTGGGGGAACCCAGTTCACCAAGTGTTCTTCGTGCTCTTAGCAGCAGTATTTTCTTTACCAAAAACAACTGGACAGTAACTGATTGGTTTTGATATACTAATCCTGACAGTTTGGGTATTGTAACTCTCCTTTTTTCTGGGAGGCATTTTGTGTATTTTTATTCTCTCTCCCACACTACATATCAATAAAGTTTTATCTTCTGTGTTATTGTTGCTGAGTGTTTCCTATCCCTCACTGAGACTATGGGCTGCTTGGGGGAAGCGAGTTTGACTGTGGATTTGGGAGAAGAAATGAAGAACCACAGAGCATTGGCATATGAAGATGAGGAGGAGATTTATTCTCTGCACTTCAGAGTGGCTTAAAATGAAATATTGAAATACCATAAAATATCCAACACATAAGAGTCTACTGAATTAGGAAATCTAGTTCAGCATCCTAGTCTCACAGTAGCCAACCAGATGCCCCAGTGGGAAACCCACAAGCAGAATCGCCAAGCACAAGAGCCCTCTCCCTTCCTGTGCTCTCCAGAAACTGGCATTCAGAAGCATTGCTGCCTCCAACTGTTTTAGCATAATGGGATTAAGCTTACCGAAAAACTGAATTTAGAAAAGCAACATAAAAATACCTAAATACTCCAAAGAAAGCTGATCTGCAAAGATTTTAGAAGCCTTAAGATTTATTTATTTTAAGTGCCTTTGTGTCTTTTGAGGCTGGAATGTCTCGACCTAGTATTCAGTGGTTCCCATAGCAATTCCTTTGGTAGCATTTAATAATAATATTAATTTATTATTTATACCTTGCCTATCTAGCTGGGCTTCCCCAGCCACTCTGGGCGGCTTCCAACAAAATATTAAAATACCATAATACATCAAACATTAAAAGCTTCCCTAAACAGGGCTGCCTTCAGATGTCTTCTAAAAGTCAGCTAGTTGTTTATTTCCTTGACATCTGATGGGAGGGCGTTCCACAGGGCGGGTGCCACTACAGAGAAGGCCCTCTGCCTGGTTCCCTGTAATGTGGCTTCTCACAGTGAGGGAACCGCCAGAAGGCCCTTGGTGCTGGACCTCAGTGTCTGGGTAGAACGATGGGGGTGAAGACACTCCTTCAGGCATATTTCACTGGAAACCTTTGGGGCTTAAGTGAGAAGAATCTGCTGGCCTGAGGCTGGGACCTTTCCTAAGTGAGTTACACCAGGCTGTCCATGCCCAGGTGTCCCATCTTCTCAAGGTGTAGAAGGAACCCACTGTGCAAAAGCAGTCATTGGCCAGCAGTGTGAAGTCTCTGGATGGGCCAGGCCTGAGGTGTAAACATGAGGTGTCTTCTGGATTTCTGGCCTTACCCTGGCCACAGAAAAGTATCTGGTTGCTGTGCTTTAGGCTTCACCTGTGCCAGCCCCAATTCTACCCTGGGTTGTGGAAGGCACCTTCCCAGCTGAGGCTGGAAAACAGCTGTGGGCAGTCATGGAAATGTGAGGTTTCTGGCAAGCAGTTTTCATCAGATGAAAGTTGTTGCATTCAGCAGTCAACCTGTGTGGGAACACTTGGATGTTGCTGTTCACCTTATTTAATATATATATATTACTATTCAAGAGCTCCCTGGGGCCTAGGTTTGCTTGATCAATAAATAAGCACGAGGGAGTCTGTGTGCACTAGAAATGCAAAAGCTGATTTGCAAAGGAAATACAGCTTCTGCATTAAACATTATGAGAAGGCAGCCTAACGTGCAGAGAGGAGTGGTTGGTATTAGGGCCTGGGATCCATGGAAACATCACTAAAATACTTGGATCGTGGCTTCATTCCATAAGCGAAAAGGGGTGAACGCTGGCTCCTAGTGACAGAATTCAGCATTGCAGAATCCAAGTGGAATACAGACAGAGCAACCTAAACTTCCTTTTATAGTGCTTTCTACACTGACTGGTACCAGTTCAGCCAGATTCCATGCAGGTGGCATTTCTCAGCACAACCTGAAATTCCTGGGATCTTTGAACCTGGGACTTTTCTGTAGGCAAAGCAGGTGCCAACTACTAAACTCTGGTCCTATGCAAGTCTTTTTTTTTAAGGCTCACTCTTAAATATGCCACATTGGGGTTAAACCGTCACATATCTGGCCTGGCTTTATTCTAACTGTTGGCTGTCTTAAGATTCTTCCAAATAATTCCTCTTAACTGCTTTCGCTGCCAGGCTGTTAGATCTGTGTTAAGTGTAAGATGTTATTTTAACCACCCTGCAAGCTCTCATCAGTACAGAGTGGATCTTCTCCCTCTGATCTGGGAGAGGTGTGCAAACACGCAGTTAATTGAATGGCCTGCTCTTTCTCTTCATCATTTGCATTTACGCCTTTTAAATATCTCTCTCAAAATCTTTTCCATTTACTTTCTTTAATCTTTCCCAGAGTTGTTGCTTTGCTTTGATCCTTGTCATCATCGTCTCTTTGATGATAACTTGGCTTAATTTGTATTTGAATGGAAATGGAGGTAGTCTAATTGCCCAGAGTTCAGTGTGTGTTTTGAGAAGGGGGGGTGGTTGGTAACTAAACCTGTTCTTCAGGCTTGCTCTCTCCTTGCCCCGAGCTAGTGCCAGTGTGGGAATATTCAAAACATGGACTATTTCTCAAATGCATTCATTCCTCTCAAGAAAGGAGATTCCAACTAAGCATTAGGAAGAACTTTATGACGGTCAAAACTGTTTGACGGTTGGTATCCCTTCCTATTTTGATTCTATGTTATTTATCTTCCTTATAAGCTCTTTGCCTATGAAGTCATCACCTTTGAAGAGTAGCCCAGTTGTCCATGCATGTCTACACCAGAGAATGACCGCAATATCTTGGTGACAATGTAAGCTAAGTTCATGCTAGAGTTAGAAGCAAACCTCTTGGTTTGCTTGCGGGGAAACTTGTTATTATATACTCCTTGTTCAATATTTTCCCACACTGCTGTCTGGGATCCCAAATGCAGCTCTCTGCCTAAACAGCAAACAACTGAATTCAGCAAGTTTTGTTCAACCGTGTTGCTTTAATATTAGTAAGATGTATTTTTCTTTAAAGTCATCTTAGAAACAAAATCTGGAAACTGAACACTGAGAACTACAAGACTCCAAATAAAGGATTCAAATTCGGTTTTCATCTTGTATAAAAGAAGACGCCATCCTGCAACTATGGACATGTGCAACTGTTAGTTTCAATCCCTGCCTGGTTGTTGTGTGTGGTTATCTGTTATCTCAGGCAAGTAGCATCAAAAACAAGGCTTCCAAACAGCTCTCGGTGGAGGTGGCTCTGTGTTAGAGCTAAAAAAGGTAAAGGTAAAGGACCCCTGACCATTAAGTCCAGTCGCAAATGACGGGTTGCGGCACTTGTCTCACTTTACTGGCTGAGGGAGCCAGCGTTTGTCCACAGAAAGTTTTTCCCGGTCATGTGGCCAGCATGACTAAGCCACTTCTGGCAAAACCAGAGCAGTGCACAGAAATGCTGTTTACCTTCCCGCCGGAGCGGTACCTCTTTATCTACTTGCACTTTGACGTGCTTTCGAACTGCCAGGTGGGCAGGAGCAGGGACCGAGCAACAGGAGCTCACCTCGTCACGGGGATTCGAACTGCCGACCTTCCTATTGGCAAGCTGTAGGTTCAGTGGTTTAGACCACAGCGCCACCCGTGTTCCCAATGTGTTAGAGCTGGTGGCCTACAAAATGATGTTCTCAGCTGACTTTGGAATTTCCCGTCTCTTGGGCAATTTCTGTGCAAAATCTTGTATGGTTTGTTTTTCCAAGCAGGCAAATAGGGAAGATCAGTGTGCCTGGCCCTCAGTCTTACATGGGGGATGTGATACTGATAGTTGATAGAATAGATCGTGGGGAGTGCTGGTGTGTGTGTGTGTGTAGCACCCACAACAGTTTCTCCGTCTTGCAAATGTGTTCCTGGGCCCAGAAAGGTCAATGACCCTTGTAGGAAAAAAATTGCAGTTGCCAGTTCAAAGTGGGGGGGAATTGAACAAGAGGGATTGATAACAGAGCAAGAACATGTGATGGCCAGCAGAGGTCAGTGTTTCTACATTGAAACAGGGAAAGGGGAAATGGGAGGAAAGATGTACCAGGGAAAAGAGAGCCTGAGCATCACTGGAATACAGGACCAGCCCAAGTGCTTCTGCTGGGTCCACTTGCTCCTCTGTCTACTTCCATTCCCAAAGGGAATGATTTAGCAGCACAATCACTTGCCTGGGACAGTCTGAGAGAGACTGCAGATCAATCTCCAGGATCCCTGTTGATCCCACAAGAGGATTTGGCATTTGTTTTCCCTTCGTGTCCAAGTGATATTCCTCAATATTAGATTTCAAAACCCCAAACTTTAAAATCCAAAAGATCCAGTTCCAATTGATTTGATATGGTTGCAATACTATGAAACCCAAGGGAAAAGAAGCCTTGCATACCTAATGTTCAGGGGTCCCTTTACCTTTACCTTTTAAAAAGGTAAAGGTAAAGGTACCCCTGCCCATACGGGCCAGTCTTGACAGACTCTGGGGTTGTGCGCCCATCTCACTTAAGAGGCCAGGGGCCAGCGCTGTCCGGAGACACTTCCGGGTCACGTGACCAGCGTGACATCGCTGCTCTGGCGAGCCAGAGCCGCACACGGAAACGCCGTTTACCTTCCCGCTGGTAAGTGGTCCCTATTTATCTACTTGCACCCGGAGGTGCTTTCGAACTGCTAGGTTGGCAGGCGCTGGGACCGAGCAGCGGGAGCGCACCCCGCCGCAGGGATTCGAACCGCCGACCTTTCGATCGGCAAGTCCTAGGCGCTGAGGCTTTAACCCACAGCGCCACCTGCGTCCCGACCTTTACCTTTTACCTTTTACCTCAGGTTAAATATGCTTCAGGTTACATACGCTTCAGGTTACAGACTCCGCTAACCCAGAAATATTACCTCAGGTTAAGAACTTTGCTTCAGGATGAGAACAGAAATCGTGCTCCGGCGGCGCAGCAGAAGGCCCCATTAGCTAAAGTGGTGCTTCAGGTTAAGAACAGTTTCAGGTTAAGAACGGACCTCTGGAACGAATTAAGTACTTAACCCAAGGTACGACTGTATTTGCATTTAAACCTTTCTCAAGGTGGTGTACGTGGTTACACCCCCTCCTCATTTAATTCCCACAACAACAACCCCTGTGAGGTAGACTAAGGCTGAGAAAGGGACGCAGGTGGCACTGTGGTCTTAACCGCTGAGCCTCTTGGGCTTGCCGATCAGAAGGTCAGTGGTTCAAATCTGCTCGATGGTGGTGAGCTCCCGTTGCTCTGTCCCAGCTTCTGCCAACCTAGCAGTTCAAAAGCATACCGATGCAAGTAGATATGGTCAGGGCGCAGCCTGACTCCCTCCTCTGGCAACCTGCACAGAATTTTGCTTAATTGGTTGCCATCAATTTGATTTTAATTAATTTTTATAATGAAATATTTTTAGAATGTGTGATTATTTGACTGTTTGATTATTTGATTGTTGTTAGCCGCCCTGAGCCCGGCTTCGGCTGGGGAGGGCGGGATATAAATAAAATTTATTATTATTATTATTATTATTATTATTATTATTATTATTATTAATAGGTACTGCTGCAGCAAGAAGGTAAACGGCATTTCTGTGCACTCAGGCATTCTTCACGGTCCTCCATGCGCTAGTAGCGGTTTAGTCATGCCGGCCACATGACCTGGAAAGCTGTCCGCGGACAAGCACCAGCCCTCTTCGCCTGAAAGCGAGATGAGTGCTGCACCAGGGGTCCTTTACCTTTACCTTAGGGCTGAGAGGAAGTGACTGGCCCAAGGTCACCTAGTGAGCTTTGCGGCTGAGTGGGGATTTGAACCCAGGCCTCCGAGGTCCTAGTCCAACACACTAACCTCTACACCATGCTAGCTTTCATTTAACAGTTCAGTTTTCTTCTAATGATTCATACATGGGATTGCATTGTAAGTCACGCTCGGAGTAAGCCCCTTGAAATCAGTGCACTTACTGACTTGCCCATTGATTGGATTTGGATTTGATATCCCGCTTTATCACTACCCGAAGGAGTCTCAAAGCGGCTAACATTCTCCTTTCCCTTCCTCCCCCACAACAAACACTCTATGAGGTGAGTGGGGCCGAGAGACTTCAGAGAAGTGTGACTGGCCCAAGGTCACCCAGCAGCTGCATGTGGAGGAGTGGGGAAGCGAACCCGGTTCACCAGATTACGAGTCTACCACTCTTAACCACTACACCACACTGGCTCACCAGATTACCAGTGAGGCTGCTCTGAGTAGGTATTGGTTACGATCAAAAGTTTCCACTTTTCTTCCCCACTGATGGGCTCTTCCTACCTTTCCTTTCCAGGTGCATTTAAGAACTTTAACGCTAATTAGGTAATATAATATACCAATCCCACCTTCTCCCCCTGTCCCCAGCGCCACCAGTCATTCAACTTATTTTTGTTCTGTCGTTTCCTGCTATTAAGAAGTTACCTGCAAGAGATCTTTTCCTAGAACTCAAGGACTCATTATCAAATTTACCCTATAATCTCCTTGATGACAGAAGAAAGCGATTATAACAGGATTCTTTCTGAAATAGCTAATCACATAGCACTTCTGCCAAACATGAATGAAGTCATCATTTATATAATGGCACCCCTTAATATCTCCCTGTCAAATTAGGGAACATCCTTTTAAAACTCATTGGGATGTAATACTATTTTTATTTTATTTTTAAAAAGATACAATATAGCTCAAATATGAGAGAGGGAAAGAATATCCCGTTTCCCAGAGTGACCAACCTGATTTCTTTCTTTATTTACTATACATAATTTATAACCTGCACCTTAAAAATAAATTTGTTCCCTAGGCAGTAGCATAAACAAAAAGTGCATTTTTGCAATAACAATTTTAAGATATTTTATTAACACACTAAATTTAAAATGTGTATGCTTTATTTTACTGTTATTAACATGCCAAATTAAAACAGCAACAGTTCGTTCAAATAGACATAAGAATCAAACTTCTCTAAGTTAAAAATGTGCCAAATTCCCAGTTCTTAAAGGCCTCACCGTGCCAACAAAGGTCCGTATAGTAAAAGCTATTGTTTTCCCAGTTGTGATGTATGGAAGTGAGAGCTGGACCATAAAGAAGGCTGATTGCCAAAGAATTGATGCTTTTGAATTATGGTGCTGGAGGAGACTCTTGAGAGTCCCATGGACTGCAAGAAGATCAAACCTCTCCATTCTGAAGGAAATCAGCCCTGAGTGCTCACTCGAAGGACAGATCGTGAAGCTGAGGCTCCAATACTTTGGCCACCTCATGAGAAGAGAAGACTCCCTGGAAAAGTCCCTGATGTTGGGAAAGATGGAGGGCACAAGGAGAAGGGGACGACAGAGGACGAGATGGTTGGACAGTGTTCTCGAAGCTATGAAAATGTGTTTGACCAAACTGCGGGAGGCAGTGGAAGACAGGAGTGCCTGGCGTGCTTTGATCCATGGGGTCGTGAAGAGTCGGACATGACTAAACAACAGCAAAGGCCTAGTGGAAAAAAGAATTATTTCGGGGGTGGGGACATTGTTTTATAAATTTGATGGTTTCTTTTTAATTGTGTGTGTAAGCCACTAGGTGATTATAGTAACAATAAATATAAAATATAATAATGATAAAAATAGCAAGTTCTCCAGGTGGACCTTGTTGGATAGGGTATTGCAAAGGCTTCCCACTGTTTTCCCACTTCTATCTTGTGTGTGTGTGTGTGTGTGTGTGTGTGTGTGAGAGAGAGAGAGAGAGAGAGAGAGAGAGAGAGAGAACACCATGGATCTGTATAAGGGTGTAATGATAATTCTAGAATCTACATTCTACATTGTTCTGGAGCTCTATATAAGCAGGCTGACTGAGCTCCTCAGTTCAGTTCTGTTCCAGCTTACAAATAAAGAGCTGCCTTGGAAGAATCGCTGTGTTGTCTGATATGTTCGCCCACAACATAACACAAAACAAATAAAATTATGTGCAAATGGCTATATGGTAATCTATAAATTACCATATAGCATATATTCAACACAAAAAACAGCGACAATTTGTTGTTGACAAAGGACAGCTGGACATATAAAGGGCCCCATTGCCTTCAGTAGCTTAGGGCCTCATCAAACCCAAATCCGGCCCTGTGTTACGAGCTCAACACTTTTCAAAGTTAAATCACATCTTGCGATGGGAAATTCAGAGGCCAGAACCAGCTGTCTTGCCCCAATTTGGGACCAGGGCTTTGACTCTCTGCAAGATGTTGTTCCTTCTCCCTCTGCCTGTGGTTGTGCAAAGCATCCTTATCTGCTTGCAACACTGCTTTTGAGCAGATCCGGGAGCAATTCATCCCCTGTTAATAAGAGTCAGTGAACCTGAGCTGGTGAGTGGAAGGCAGACCGGGGCTTCTCTCTGCTTGGTCCTGGACCACTTTGGGTGTCAACTTCAATTGGAAGAAGCAGGCTTTGCTCAGCCTTAGAAGGCTCCCAAAATGCTGCAATGTTGCTTAGAGCCAGAAGCTCCTGCCATCTCCCCAAAGGCAACTCCTTGCCTGATTTTGCCTCATTTTAAAACATCTGCAACTCTGCAAAAAAAGAAGAAACTGAGCAGAGACTCTGGGATGCTCATTAGCTGCTGCTCTTCGTCTGGGAGTGCTTTTTTCCTCTTTGCCCCCACAAAATGCTTTGCTGAGCTTTGGAGGGATTTCTGTCTCTATCAAATATTCAAGGCACAGACCATTTGGGGGCTGGCATGGAGCAGAGTGGAGTCGGGTGTGTGTGCGGGTGGGGGAATAATAAAGGAAACTTAAAAGGTTCGTCTGCAACCGTGGTTGACTCCTCCGCCTTCTCTGTGGCTCGACTTGTGCCTCTGTTAACTAAGCATCCATTGCTGACAGCTTTAGAGCGATGCTTGTTTTGCAATTTACAGGGTTGGGTTGGGCTGGGGTGCTTGTGCCGCTGAAAGAGAGAGCGATGCCGCAGGATTTGCATAAAATTTGCCCAGGCTAGTTGGTAATATCGAGGTGCAAATTAAGAAAGGGTTACTGTAATTTTCATAGAAATCGCACGATATGATACCTCTCCGCTGTGAGGGAAATGGGGAGCGAGGTCCCTGCTCTCTCTGGTTTGGTTTGCTAATTCCTGATGGGCAACTTCAAGGAACGTAAGACGAGGCTGCTGGAACAGGCTAGGAGGGGCCCATCTAGTCAGGCATCCTCTTCTCACAGTGGCAAGTCAGATGCCCAAATGGGAAGAAGCCTGCAAGCAGGACCTGGGGCCAAGAGCCCTCTCCCCTCCTGCAGTTTCTAGCAAGTGGGATTCAGAAGTACAGTGGTACCTCGGGTAAAGAACTTAATTCGTTCTGGAGGTCCGTTCTTAACCTGAAACTGTTCTTAACCTGAAGCACCACTTTAGTTAATGGGGCCTCCTGCTGCCGCTGCACCGCCTGAGCACGATTTCTGTTCTCATCCTGAGGTAAAGTTCTTAACCTGAGGTACTATTTCTGGGTTAGCGGAGTCTGTAACCTGAAGTGTATGTAACCTGAAGCGTCTGTAACCCAAGGTACCACTGTATTGCTGCCTCCAACCATGGAGGTAGAGCATAGCTGTCATGATTAGTTGTTGTCGCTAGCCTTCTCCTCCACAAAGCCTCCTCTTGCTTTCTGCTCTTAAAACCAGACTTGGACCAACCAGCCCTTCAAATTCTGCCATTGGCATAGTTTGATGTGTGCCACAGCCTTAAACTCCACCTGGGCACTACCTGAGAATCTGGCTTGCCCATATCATCCTCACAATAGTAGGCCTGGGTGCAGTAGGCCTGGGTGAGAGAGCTGGCTCAAGGTCCCCTGGTGAGCTTCTTTGTGGCCCAGTGGTCTCCCTCACGAGGTTGTGGACTCTCCTTCCTTGGAGGTTTTTAAACAGAGGTTGGATGGCCATCTGTCATGGATGCTTTAGCTGAGATTCCTGCATTGGACGGGTCCCTTGCAATTCTATGATTCTGAAATTTGACCCCTGATCTCTCAGCTTGCACCTGTCCCTTGCACCTTGCACCTCTCTCGCCCTGTGTCATTCCAACCTCTGGTTTCGGTGTGGGAGCTCCTGGAGGGCTGTCGAAGGAAGCTCTGTGCTTCTCAGACGTCCCTCCGGCAAAGCGGTGGTGACCCCACCCAATCTTGCTCAGCATCCTGGATGATTAACAAGGAGGAGTGATCAGATCCTGGCACTGGGTGCAGCAGTCCCCCCTCCCCCTCCCCGCTGCTACCTCCTGCCTCCCATGACTCAGGCAACGGCAACACAACACCTTTGCCTCTTGCATCTTCTCTGTGTGTGTTCCTCTGGCATCACCTCCTCCTTGGCGGCTCTTCCTGTTCGGTTCCCACCCCCTTCCCTGGAGGCTGGCACCTGCAGCCTTTGGCTGCCGAGCTAATGAGCCGCCTGCCACCCACAGGCAAGGCTGGGTGACGTTCCCGGGGTGGGGGAGAGGCCATGTCTCGTGCGCTTTCAAAGAGATGGCTCCAGATAGCAGCACAGATGTGCTGAGGTCTCCGCCGCCCTGTCTCATGTTCACACAGGAATGAGGCATGCTGGCTGGCTGGCTGCCTCCGAGATGGGCCTGCACCCTGCAGTGGGGCTTCTGGCTGCCCCAGCCCTCAGGGCAAGTGCGCTTGGAGGCACACAGGGGTGAAACTAGGCTTTATTTCACCCGGGTCAAAGACCCAGTTTTGGCACACACACCTGCATTTGCGGACACACAAATGGCCAGGGTCCAAATCCCCACTCAGCCATGAAGTCCACTGGGTGACTTTCGGCTGTCACTACCTCTCAACCCAGCCTACCTCACAGGGTTGTTGTGGGGATTAAACAGAGGTGGGTGGGGAACGAGCCTTGGAGGTTGTTTTCTGCTGCTCCAGAGAAGCGGACACGGAGCAATGGATCCAAACTACAAGAAAGAAGATTCCACCTAAACATTAGGAAGAACTTCCTGACAGTAAGAGCTGCTCGACAGTGGAATTTGCTGCCAAGGAGTGTGGTGGAGTCTCCTTCTTTGGAGGTCTTTAAGCAGAGGCTTGACAACCATATGTCAGGAGTGCTCTGATGGTGTTTCGTGCTTGGCAGGGGGTTGGACTCGATGGCCCTTGTGGTCTCTTCCAACTCTTTGATTCTATGATTCTATGAAAGGTGGGCTATAGATGCAATAAACAAACAAGTAATAAACCCTGCCTTAGGGGGGACTGTGCTGATCAGCAGAAACTTTTAAGTGCCAGTTTCAGCTGGAAAGGAGAAGCAGAAGCAGCTGTTCTTGCAAAAATAAAAATAAATGCCACCAGCACATTTTCCACCTAACTCTGAGCAGGGCTTCTTTGCCCTGAACTCAGTCAACTCTCTCCAACAAGCCTCTCTGGGTGAGAAACAAGCTCCCATGTGATAACAGTTTTGTTTTTTTTAAATAAGGCAGAGATGCCAGCTGTAATGTTTTGGCCTGCGCTGCCAGATGCCATGCCAAGGTGGTGGTGGAGGAGCTGGCCCTACAAGTCTTCCTACCGAGAGGAGATTGAGTATTTCTGGCACAGCCCCTGGCAAATGTGGAAACCTGGCTGTGCTGAGACTTCGGGGTGTTTCTATGTTCTTGCTCTGTCATACGTATTTTATTCTGCTTTTGCCAGCCATGAGGAAAGATGCAGAAGATGCAGTCTGAGCAGAGAAGTCCCTATCCAGGACCACGGCAGGACTTCTAACATCCCTCCCTCTCTCCTCTTCCACTAGACCAACCCACTGGGAAGCACTTTTTGGGATCAGTTAATCAACCAGCTGTAAATCCACCTAACAGTAACATCGCCTAGCCCATATTTAACCAGCTTCTCCCCCGCCAGGGACTGTGTCGAGAGCCTTACTGAAATCAAGATGCACTACATCCGCAGCATTCCACTGATCCACCTAGGTCACTTGCCAGTTGGTGCTTCCGAGCAAAAAGAGCCCAGCTTGGCGTTTCAGCAGCTGTTTGGACGCCTTCCTTTCTGCATCCCTGCCTAACCAGTGCAGTATTGCTTCTTGGTGCCTCTGTGCTATTTTCCCTGCCAAAGCTCTGCCATCCTCGAGTGGCATCTCTCTTGCCGCCCCCGTGGGCGTGACACACGCCGCAAATGGCAGGGTAGATTTCACTACCTTTCCTTGCCGAAAGGAAAAGGCCTGCCCTGCCCTACAGAATGAAAAGGATGCCTTCCAGGGGGCAGGGCTGGTTCCCACTCCCTCTCTCCAATATACATATATATATATATATACACACATATACTTTTTGCAACAAGCTGGGTGGGTGCTGTCAGGGTTCTGCGTTCCGGGAAGCCTGCCAGGCCTCCCATGTACATTGAATACTTTACAAGTTGTCAACTGAAATTGCACCCTTGGAGAAAGTTTGTCTATATGGAAAACCACCCAGCAGTCCCTCTCTGAGCAGATGCCAAGAGAACTCCCCACCCCTTTGCCTGCCTCTCTAGCTTGTCATCGGGATTCAGAGCCCCTTGGAGGCGTGAGTGGGAGGGAGCACCCCCCGGGGGGGGGACTGCCAACTTCCAACTTCAAAAAGGGCTGCTGCTGGCAGTGGTGCAAGGGCATCTTAGGCAGGGGGCAGCAGCTGTTTGTGGATGTTTGACAACATGGGTAAACACTCAGCTCTACAGGAAGCGTGCCTCTGAACCCGTGCAAAGTCCAGCAGCCTTGGTTCTTCTTACCTCACCCGCTAGTTCCCTAAAAAAGAGGAGGAAGCTTTGCCCCCTCCCACAATTCAAGAGTGTATGGGTGGGTGGGGTGCTCAACTACTGAGAGGATGACGCTCTGCACATGATTAGAGAAACTCGCTTCTTGCTTTTTTCTGCAGCCTTGAAAGGCATGGAAATGAAGGACTAAGCTTGGGGAAGACGCACAGGGGTCCTCTGAATGGGGATCACTGCCTTCTGAACCAGCCACCACCCCAAGAAGGAGGAGGAGATGTGTTTGTTGGTGCCCAGAGATTTCTTATGGAGAAGGACAAAAGGCTGTTGTGTGCAAATCTGGCTGGTCCTCTTGTGAGGTGGGTTGCCTTCCTGCCACAGGTTCTCCAAGGGTCAATAAGTTGTCAATGGACTTTTCAACCCCACCCCCTGCCCTTCAGTCCTGCTGGCCCATGTAGCAATGAATGAGGTTACCAGCAGAAACATACATAAAGACAGCCAGGAGCCAGCGTGATTTGGTGGCTGGAGTGTCAGACTGTGACCTGAGAGAGAAAGAGATTTCCTATCCCCATGTGGCCTTGAAGCTCATCTTGCGTCAGTTACTCACTCTCAGTCTCACCTAACTCACAGGGCTGTTGTGAGGATAAAATGGGGAGGAGAACTACATTTGCCACCTTGGTCTCCTTGGAGGAAGGGTGGGATAGAAATGCAAGAAACAAGCAATAATTCTTGAAATGCTCTCCAAAGACTATGAGGCTCTAGGGAGGAAATAAATGGTCTTGGGGGCATGGTGTGTGTGTGCGCGCTGCTCCTTCCTGTTTGAAGAAAGGGAATCCAGGCAACCTTGGAAGTCAGGGGTAATGGGGGAAGCTGTGCCCCTCCATACATCCTTGGGCTCCTGCTCCCATCAGCCCCAGCCAGCAGGAGGCTCAAGGATGATGGGAGTTGGAGTCCAGCAACAGCTGGAGGGCCAAAAGTTCTCCAGGGCAGCTCCTCCTGGGCAAGGGCTGGTGTTTGGGATCATGATGTAGCCTACCAAAATGAAACACTCTTGGCAGATGGTGGGGAGCACCTTACGAGGGCTGGGAAGGACATGTTGAGTGGGTGCGTTGCAAGCCAGACCACAAGGGCTTGAAACTGAACAGGAAGGCAAAAGTCCAGGGTTTCAGCCCTGAGCCAACTTGTCTTGTGGACAAGAACAAGCATGGAGAAACAGGAAGCAGACCCAGGGTAGGAGGTGGTGCTCAGTATATTTTGTAGGCAAATATGTCAGGCAATCCAGGAAGGTGAGATGAGACTCCAGATTGGGACGAGAGCAGTGGGAGGGGTTACACATTCTTCCAAAAGGACAGATAGCAGTATGTAAGAGGAAGGAGTTCCCCACACAAAAGTGTAGTAAAACTGTGGAACTCACTTCCTCAGGAGGTGGTGCTGGCTTCCAACTTGGATGGCTTTAAAAGAGGATTAAACAAATTCATGGAGGAGAAGAAGGCTACTGATGACTACTAGCCCTTGTGGTTATGATCTGCCTCTACAATTGGAGCAAGTAATGCTTCTGAACACCAGCTGCTGGAAACCGCAGGAGGGAAGAGTTGCTCTTGTGCCTGAATCCCACTTGCAGGTTTCCCACAGGTTGGCCACTGTGACAAGAGGATGCTGGAGTCAATGGGCCATTGGCCTGATCCAGCAAACTCCATGTTCTTTTGCACATGTTGTGCACTGTGTTGTGGTTACGTTAAAGCTCTTTGGTATAATCACTTTTAAAAAGCTTTTATTCAGGATTTTCTTGTGTAACAAAGAAACAAAGAAAAGTACATATACAGTAGTGTCAATTCATAGAGTCTTGCATATTGTATGATTTTGTGGTGTCATGGATTAAATATTTTAAGAAACAAAACAGGGACACCAAGTGACCTCCATGCAAATTTTGTATACAGGCACCCGTAGTCCAAGGGATCTGTAGGGTGCCCTTTGGGGGCAGGTTGTGTGCCAAGGTGTACTTAAAAAGCCAACGAGGCTTCTCTTCGGATGGTTGGTAGCCAGTCACTATCGCTCAGTTTAGCCTACCTCACAGAGTCGTCATGAGGATAAGGTGCGGGGTGGGGGCCTGGCTGAATTGGTGGCTTTAAATACTGAAGAGTTGGCTGCACTGGGGGACCACATCTGGCTAGGAAATCACGCCTTCTTGACGTGTCTGGGAAAAGTCGCCCCTGCTACCCACTCACTGTTTCTCAAGCCACTTGGGGCTGACTAATACTGAATCTCTGGAGGAGGAAGAAGGCGAGCAGCAGGCCACAGGCAGGTGCTGCCTTGAGGACTTCTTTGCATAGCTAGGCACGTGTCAAAGCAAGGAAGGCTGACCCAGAGTTGCAAGGCTTCTTCTGCTGAGTAATTGTGTGGAAGGCCCAGAATGCAATGGATTGCAGGGGGTTGGACGAGATGACCCTTGTGTACCACAAAACTCTACAATTCTTTGATTCTATGTAATGAAAGCTAAGTCTTTTTTCATTTTGTTTCGGTGAGAGGAGGGAGGGAGCAGCATGCCCGGGAGTGAGCAAGCTGCAAAATGCCGCATGTCACTCACTGCCGTGCGTAAATGTTCCGTATCAACAAAGTGTGCCTGTGCTTTCCTAGGTTGCATAATTTTATTCTGCTCACTGGTAGGGAGGGACAGTGAGCAAGCAGAGAAGCGGAACCCATTGGCCTCATCCTGTTGCAGTCATCCGGAATCCTTCCCGCCCCCTCCAGCTTTGGAACGTTTGCTTGTAACTGCCCTAAATGCATGAGCAGTGGTGCACCTACATTTTGGGGGGCCCATGAAAAATCCACCAGATTTGTTTGGTGCAAACCTCTCCTAATATGCACATCATTCCCCTTGATTCAAAAAGAAAAAAACTGGGATGCCTTAGGTTTCCTGTAACTGGGCCGATCTTCACCATTGGCTCCCCAAAACTCTGTGGGGAAGTTGTTTATTTTACTAGCTTTTTTTTTAACTTTAAAAGGGGAAGATGTGGGTGGAGGGAGATCGTAACTTGAGTGATGTGACCTTTGGGGGAAACCCAGCTGCCCCAAGTTGCTCCCTCCTGGCCCTGGGTTCCTGCATAACCAGTCATGTGCCTTTTCTTCCAGCTCTCATTTTTATAAACCTCTGCCCCTTAACCACAATGCTTGCCGTTCTCGAAAGGTAACTACTGCAGCAGCTCGGTGATAGAGAATCTGCCTTGCATGCAGAAGGTTCCTGGTTCAATCCCCGATGACATCTCCTGGAAGGGTTGGGAAAATAACTCCTGCCTGAGAAACCCCGGAGAGATGCTCCTACTGCCAGACAGTGCACACAGCACTGAGCTAGCTGGACCCAGGGTCTGACTCTGTGGGAGGCAGCTTCCCATGTCCCCTAGGCAAGTTCCCCACAGTCTGTTTTAGGACTATCGCTCTCACTGAAAAGCTCCAAGAGCACCACAGAGCTGACCCTGTGGTTGCATCCTGCCCTGCAAATCTGTTAATTAGGCCCAGCATATACAACAATTAGGGACGTGGGTGGCGCTGTGGGTTAAACCACAGAGCCTAGGACTTGCCAATCAGAAGGTCGGCGGTTCAAATTCCCACAACAGGGTGAGCTCCTGTTGCTCAGTCCCTGCTCCTGCCAACCTAGCAGTTCGAAAGCACGTCAAAGTGCAAGTAGATAAATAGGTACCGCTCCAGCGGGAAGGTAAACGGTGTTTCTGTGCACTGCTCTGGTTCACCAGAAGCGGCTTAGTCATGCTGGCCACATGACCCGGAAGCTGTATGCCGGCTCCCTCGGCCAATAAAGCGAGATGAGCGCCGCAACCCCAGAGTCGGTCACGACTGGACCTAATGGTTAGGGTTCCCTTTACCTTTATACAACAATTAATCAGCCCTATCATTCTAGGACCCATGTCTCTGCCCTGCCCAGCCTCTGCCGCTTAATAGGCACATTTATTAGATTTCTTTCGGCCTTTCTCATTTACTTTTTAAATTTTGTTCTTTATTAAATCTTTTCTTTTTTCCTGGTCTTTAATTCCACTTGAGCATCAGACCAAAAGGAATCGGTTTAGAAAAAGATTAGCCTGCCTGGGAGGATGAAAAAAATATTTCCTTAGTCTGCGCTGTGCTTAACCGTTCTGGCTGTAGCTGGAAATGAACCTACAAGTATGAAAAGCGGATTAGGGAAACATTGGATCGGGGCCAAGGGGCTCCTTCCTGCCTCCTAGCGGGAGATGGAAAGGGTCTTTACCTTTTAAGAACAGCTGTTGCTTCAAAAGAGTTAATGGGTTATACAGAAAAGGTTGGTACCTGCAGATGCAAAGCAGGTGAGGGTGGCAGGGAATGGGGTCACTGCCCCACCAAACTCAGTCTATACCCAGCCAGTTCCAACTAGCTTCCTGCCCAGGCCTGCCTGCCATCTTCCCCCTCCAGCTCCTCTACCCCCATCTCAGTGCCACCCTTGCAGAACATTAGAACAGAATAAGAGTCCCTTCCTGGAGCAGTCTGATTTTGAAAGACAGCTGTGCTTTGGGTCTGGTATTGTTTCAGAAAGTGCAAGTATATCTGAAGGAGCATCTCCACCCCCATTGTTCTACCCGGACACTGAGGTTTAGCACTGAGGGCCTTCTGGTGGTTCCCTCACTGCAAGAAGCCAAGTTACAGGGAACCAGGCAGAGGGCCTTCTCGGTAGTGGCGCCCTCCCTGTGGAACGCCCTCCCACCAGATGTCAAAGAGAAGAACAACTACCAGACTTTTAGAAGACATCTGAAGGCAGCCCTGTTTAGGGAAGCTTTTAATATTTGATGTGTTATAGTATTTTAATTATTATTATTTTTTTGGAAGCTGCCCAGAGTGGCTGGGGAAGCCCAGCTAGATGGGCAAGGTATAAATAATAAATTATTATTATTATTATTATTATTATTATTATTATTATTATTATTATTATATAAGAAACACTGTTGGCATCTGCCTGTCTTGAGAGACAAAGGAGTGTGCCTCTAGGCTGAAGTCAAGACAGCTGCGTTAACAGCTCGGATGTGACCTCCACTGGGCAGTGTGTATGGGGCTCCTTGGCTGCTCAGGTGACAAGACCCCCCTCTCTACCTTGCTGATGTTGTCGAAAGGAAAGCAGAGCAATACGTTTGGTACCAGCTTGGCTGCAGGACTTGCCGGCAAGAGGCGTACAAGGTGCCATCCAACCGTCTTAGGGACTCCACTCTGGATTTGTGTAGGTTACTCCTTAACCCTTTCTTCTCCCAAAGATGTCCCACAAGACAGCGGAGGTTTAGGGTCAGTTTTCCTTCTCCTAGATGGGCTACTTTCCCAGGTTGAGGAGTCTCATCTGCCCCTCACTTTCATTTGAAGGTAAACAACCAACGGGAGGAGCTTGTTGATGCAAATACAACTGGAAGCTTCCCCTGATGTCACCGGGGGTCGTGCTATGGCCCTAGCCACCAGCAGGGCATTGGACAGGATCCATGACTGCTGGATTCATTTAACGGAATACCCAACATGGGGAGGGGTAGGTGATGGCCTCCAACACATGACACATATTCCAATGCCTAACCGCCACCCGAGCCAAAGAGGCTCGCCGCCAGATACCCTCACAGATGCAACCAATCCCTAATGCTACTGATGATATCAGCCAACCGCACATCATTTCCTTGATTAGACAAATGAACTCCATCGTCTCTAAACAGGGCCGCCTCGCTGAACCTGATGTCAGCATGCTTGATCACATGGCCGTTAATAAAACACAATTTGCGGGCCACCACACGATTCAAGAGTTTCCTGGATTTGTCGACGGCCACAGGGCAACGACTGCCACTCCAAACTCTCCTCTTCAGAAGGGAGGACCAAAACAAGGCGGACTCTGGAAATAAAGCAGCAAGTTTGTCTAAGTCCTTTTTTACACTCTTGGCCTCATCTGCTGCATAGGTTTGCATTCAAATGTGAATGGAATTGCGTTTTCCCTACTCACATGTAGCAGCTGCCTTTTCATTAGGATTCTTTTTTCCAAGCAGGAAGGAATTGTGATTGTTGCCATTGCTGGGATGCGGCTTATAATTGTGGCAGAAATAAGTGTTTGTGTCAAATTTTGCTTTAAAAGAGAAGGGAAAGGGAGCCAGCTCCTTTTCCCGTTGCCTTTTCTCCGCTTTTGATCCTTGAATAATCAGCTGCGCTGGCCGATTTAGCCTGGGAAATTAAATTAATTCTCCTGCTCTGATTCCTCCAAGTGTATGTTCCATTATGAATTATTGAAACAGGTTTATTTATGCAGTTTGATATTTTTCAGTTTTAGGGAAGCAATTAAGTTCTGCCCAAGTTGCTGATCAACAGCCTCCGTCATTAATCTCTGCTTTCTTTGGGTTAATTTCCCTCCTTTGTTTGCTCTCTCCACAACAGGATCACCCAATAAAGATTTTTTTTGCTTTCCGCTGGTGGTTCACACAACCTGCTTCTCCATCTTGATGTGGGACTCCCTAACTGCATAGCCAGAAAGTATAGAGTGGCCAGCCTGGTGCTCTCCAAAAATTTTGGATAGTGACTCCCATCACCTAGGCACAATGGCTATGCTCTGCCTCTGCAGCTGGAAACAGCAATGTTTCTGAATACCAGTTGCTGGAAGCTACAGGAGGGGAGCGGGCTCTTGTGCTCAAATCCTTCCAGTAGATTTCCTACAGGCATCTCATTGGCCACTGAGAGACCAGGATGCTAGGCTAGAAGACTCCCGTATGTTCTGATCCAGCAGGCTCTTCTGATGTTTTTAAGTTTCCTGGCCCAACCAGGTCTGCTGGGCTGCCCCACCTGTTGCCTTCCTGCTCTTCTGAGCCCAGTTATTGCTCCTCCGAGCTCCACCTAGCCTCCTCTTCTCCCCTCCCTGCTTTGCCTGGCTCAGCCTGGCCCTTATTGACAGCCACTGAGCACTACTAAAACCAGCTGAGCTGAAACTGGCATGTAAAAATCTCTTGCAAATTTCCCCTCTGAGAAGCAAACTTTGTGATGAGATGTGCCTCAAAGGGATGGTTTTCCTTCTCCATCAAGAGAAGCGTCTCTCAGGAGCCAGAATCCTCATGAACAAGCAGCAGGAAGTCTACCATGTGCAAACACCCCTCCTACATTATTCTCTTTGTTCCTTCCTAACCTGCTAATGCTGTTCACCTTCCATGGCTTCTCTTTCATCTCTCCTTTCACCTGTTCCACCCTTCTCCCTTTTTTCTTCTCTGTGGCTGCTGCACCTTGGAGAACACCAGGAGTTTCTCTGTCTGATGCCCCAGGGTTGTACTGCGGAGGATAGAAACTGGAGTTGGTGGCACTGAAAAAAATAAAAGGTATATAAAAGAGAATTCCCTGGATGCCAAGATACAGGTGTGGGGCAAGTACTCTTCGGTGAGAGAACCCCAGCAGAGATTTAAAATCACAAAACATGCCACAAAGTAATGCATCGAAATATAGGCTGCTGAAGCTTTAAAATATATGGTTTACTTGCAAATCCTCCAAAGGTCAATTTCATGTCCTTTTCCATACCTCATTTAGAAAAAGTTACACAGGCAGTAAAACTTGGCTAAGTTACAAAGTTGTGAAAGTTCCTAAATTATGGTTATAGGAACTCAAAAGTGGCTTGTAAGAGCCGTGCAATCTGAGCTGCAAGAACCAGCTCAGACCTCCTCACACATTGAGTTTCTTTGGTAAACTGGAAGATGAACAAAAGCTTGATTACCTAGTCCCAAGTGAAGCTAAGCCTGGCAGGACATCTTACTCTATGGTCTTAACCCCTTCGTGGATTAATTAGACTTAAGCATGTTGCTTATGGGACGCGGGTGGCGCTGTGGGTAAAACCTCAGTGCCTAGGACTTACCGATCGTATGGTGGGCAGTTCAAATCCCCGCGGTGGGGTGAGCTCCCGTCTTTCGGTCCCAGCTCCTGCCCACCTAGCAGTTCGAAAGCACCCCTAAGTGCAAGTAGATAAATAGGTACCGCTTTATAGCGGGAAGGTAAACGGCGTTTCTGTGCGCTGCGCTGGTGCTGGCTCGCCAGAGGAGCTTCGTCATGCTGGCCACGTGACCCGGAAGTGTCTTCGGACAGCGCTGGCTCCCAGCCTCTTAAGTGAGATGAGTGCTCTGTTGTTTATTTCAGTCCTGGAGGTGCTATTGAACATGATTAGAAATGACCGGTTGGCACAGGGAATTGTGGTCGGAGAGAAACAATATAAACTGAAAGCATTTGCAGATGACTTGGTATTAACATTACAGGAGCCAGCCTCTAGTACTAAAAGAGCGTTAGAATTAATTTCTGACTTTGGTCGGGTGGCGGGATTCAAGCTGAATAAACAAAAAACTAAAGTTTTAGCAAAAAACTTGACAACTACTGAAATAGAGGAGTTCAGAAAAGAAACAGAACTAAATGTGGTTAAAAAAGTAAAGTACTTAGGGGTGCACCTGACCTCCAAAAATTTGAATTTGTTTAAGGACAATTATGAGAAATGTTGGTCAGAGATCAAAAGAGACTTGGAAACATGGTCAAGACTGAAACTTTCCTTGTTGGGTAGAATAGCTGCTATAAAGATGAATGTATTGCCGAAAATGCTATTTTTGTTTCAGGCCCTCCAGATCGTGGATAAGGTGGAATGTTTTGGAAAATGGCAGAGGGATATATCTAAATTTGTCTGGCAGGGCAAAAAGCCCCGAATAAAGTTTAAAATACTAACAGATGCGAAAGAAAGAGGGGGGTTTGCCCTGCCGGACTTGAAGTTATATTATGAATCTGCAGCCCTCTGCTGGTTGAAGGATTGGATTTTGTTGGAGAACACCGATGTCCTCGACCTGGAGGGATTTGATAATGCTTTTGGGTGGCATGCATATTTGTGGTATGACAAGGTTAAAGTTCATAAATTGTTCAAAAACCATATTGTCAGAAGGGCAATTTTTATGGTCTGGTCAAAATATAAAGACTTATTGGAGAGTAAAACTCCGAGGTGGCTCTCACCGATGGAGGCCAAAGCACGTAAAAGACTCAATATGGAGGCCCACTGGCCTAAATATTGGGAAATAATTGAAAAAATTGGAGATAAATGGAGGTTGCAGAGTATGGAAAAGTTAAAAAACAAGGTGCGAGATTGGTTGCATTATGCTCAAATTCAGGAAGTTTTTAAAGCGGACAAAAAAGTGGGTTTCCAGGAGGAAAAATCGAAACTAGAGACAGAGTTGCTTGAGCCAAAATCTAAGCTAATTTCGAGAATGTACAACTTGCTGCTTAAATGGAATACACAGGATGAGATTGTTAAATCCTCCATGATAAAGTGGGCGCAGGACTTGGGGCATAACATTATGTTTGAAGACTGGGAAAGGTTATGGAACACCGGAATGAAATTCACGGCATGTAGTGCCTTGAAGGAAAATATTATGAAAATGACATACCGGTGGTACATGACCCCAGTCAAGCTTGCAAAGATATATCACCTGTCTGATAATAAATGTTGGAAATGTAAAGAAGAGGAAGGGACATTTCTACACCTCTGGTGGACCTGCCCGAAGGTGAAGGCCTTCTGGGAGATGATACATAATGAACTAAAAAAGGTGCTTAGATTTACCGTACCCAAGAAACCGGAGGCCTTCCTCCTGGGCATGGTAGACCAGAGGGTGGCCAAGAAAGATAGAACTTTCTTTATGTACGCTACTACAGCAGCAAGGATCTTGATGGCAAAGCACTGGAAGACACAAAATCTACCCACACTGGAAGAATGGCAGACGCAGCTGATGGACTATATGGAACTGGCTGAAATGACTGGCAGAATTCGAGACTCGGGAGAAGAAGAAACGGAGGAAGTTTGGGAAAAATTTAAGGACTATTTGAAAAAGCATTATAAGTTGTATGAATGTTAAAAAATGCTCCTTTCTAGGAAAGTACAGCTTCAGTATCGGTAAATTTTTGAATTGGTAAATAAGGCACAACAAGACAGAAGTGGTGTAATGAAATAATTTTATTGTGTTGAAACTAAAAATTAATGGATTTGGATTGAAATGTTTAGAGACCAGATATCACGATAAAATGGAAGATATATTATTATGTTTAAAATAAGTCAACAAATTGCTGAGGTTTTGGATTTACAGAGAATGCAGTGCTCGGAAGATGGGGGGAGTCCATTAGATTTATGGAAACATGTATTTGCAATTTGAATTTTGTATATTACAAACCTAATAAAAATTATATTAAAAAAAAAAAATTAAGTGAGATGAGTGCACAACCCTAGAGTTGGACACGACTGGCCCATACGGGCAGGGGTACCTTTACCTTTACCTTTATGTTGCTTATATGAGGCTGGCTATACCACAACTAGGAAATCTGTTCATTGACCTGGTGCCCTCTAGATATTTTGGACTAAAACTCCCATCAACCACAGCCCAGAATGTAAATGACTTTGCCCTCAAAGTGCCCTGAAAACGTGCAAGAACAGGTTTCTGAGGGCTTGGAGCTCTCCCAAGTTGTCTCAGCAATCAGGACCCAAATATCCACAGGAGGCAATGATGACCACCAACTTGGATGGCTTCAAAAGAGTAGTAGACAAATTCATGGAGGAGAGGGGCTGTCCATGGCTACTAGCCATAATGGCTATGCTCTGTCTCCACAGCTGGAGGCAGAAAGGCTTCTGAATATCAGTTACTGGGAACCACAGTAGGGGAAAGGGCTCTTGTGGGCAAATACTACTTGAGAGCTTCCCAGAAGAGGCTTCTGGCTGGCCACTATGAGAACAGGACGCTGGACTAGATGAACCATGGGCCTCATCCAGCAGGTCTCTTATGTTCTTCATGTGATTCTTTTCTTGGCCACACAGTTCCAGAGTCAACATCACTTTCCAGATGAGGCAAAAGTCCAAGGTTTTCCCTCTCCCTCCAGATCCCGGCTGGGGCAGATGGGAGTTGCTCTCATCAGGCTCCGTCAACATGGCCAGGCTGGCTGGTTCTGATAGGAGCCGTAGTTGAAAACATATGGAGGGCACCAGGTTGGCCAAGGTTGGTGCAGAGTGCAGAGAAGTCTTCTCATACCCGCTGGGCTTTCTTTGTCTTGAACGGAGCTGCCTGAAAAGTGCTAAGTTCTGATGAAACTTGTCAAAGGGATATTGATTTGCGATCAAAGGGATGTGGTTGCGGTGGTGGTTTGGGGGGTTCAGGAAGGGAAGAAAGCTCCGCTGAATAAAAGGAATATTTGAATTCCCCTTTCTTTCTAAAAAGAAGTGAAGGAAGCTGGTTTCTCTCTAGGTAGGTGTTGCTGCCAAGCCTTTCATGTAAAAGCTTAAATGGAATCTGGAATGAGGGGGAAATCTCACCGGAGCCTTGGTGATCCTTGTAGCCCTCAATTAAAATTAATACGAGCATTGATCTTTACAATTTATTAATGGGCCGGCCCTGACGGGGGAGCTGCTCTGATAAACAGCTGCAGCCCCAAACAGCCCACGCTGCGTGTCCCCCCCACCCCGCAACCGCAACTTACTGGGCTCCTTCGGGGGCCCCCCGTCACTGCCTCCCGACCGGTTTTTAATTGGTCTGACTTGTTACTATTCAAACACTGCAGGACCAATTAGCTGGCGGTCTTTTCTGACCCACGGCTGGCGTGGGGCGAGGAAGCCCCCGAGGCTTGCTGTGAAAAATAGGAATAAAAAGAAGTTGCAGCTTCAGCCTGCGAGCTTCCCATTCCTCTCTCTGGCTCCCTGATTAACAATCCTGTCAGGGTTATCGCAAGCCTGAAATATTAATGCTGGTTGCAGCTCGGGGGGGGGGGGAGAGCTTTTCCCCCTTTTCGTTTTATGCTTTCTATTAATCTTTAATGATAGCATTGGTCATTGAGGCTCTTTTATCTTGTCAGATAAATGTATGGTTAACAGGCTAATGAGACTTCCAAAGCCGGCTGCCAGCCATCCAGGGCATGCGGCGACCTTTGACCTCTCTCGCGAGGGCGAGGCAGGGAGGAGGGAGGCATGCCATGGCGCCGTTGGCAAAGGGGCTGAGGATGGATGGAGAGGAACTGATGGATGGGTTAAGCTGTGTGGCGCCAGGGTCAGGGAGGGTCCCTTGGCTCGGGGAAGCAATTGCGGTTTTATTACCGGCAGGATCCAAGGGGGGTGTAATTAGATGTAGCTTGGCTGCTTTATTAATAAGTAATCTGTGCTGTCATTGCTTTGGGTTCGCGAGTCTCTTCCGCTGGTAATTGAGGGCATTGGTGTGGCTTTATTTATTAATTAATGCGAGGTGCATTTCCCCGCTTACGGCAGAGAGACCGCAGTGGGGGAGAGGAAACCAGTCCATCCATAGCCCGTGGCTGGAAAAGATAATGGCTGCATTGTCACCCCCTGGCCACCTATGGCTCATTAACACAGCCACTTCCGAAGCTTACAAACCGGGGCCACGTATACTCGTGGGATTTCTGTTATTCCAGTGCATTCCACTGCTTGTATTTGCCATGCCCTCCAACATATCTCCTATGAAAATAGGAATGTCCTATTATTATTATTATTATTATTATTATTATTATTATTATTATTATTATATCACACCCTGCTCATCTGACTAGGTTGCCCCAGTTACTCTGGGTGACTTCCAACGTACAGTGGTACCTCGTGTTACATATGCTTCAGGTTACATATGCTTCAGGTTACAGACTCCGCTAACCCAGAAATAGCACCTCGGGTTAAGAACTTTGCTTCAGGATGAGAACAGAAATCGTTGCTCTGGTGGCGCGGCAGCAGCAGGAGGCCCCATTAGCTAAAGCGGTGCTTCAGCTTAAGAACGGACCTCTGGAACGAATTAAGTACTTAACCCAAGGTACCACTGTATATAAAACAGTAAACATTTTAAAAAACTTCCCTACACAGAGCTGCCTCCAGATGTCATCCACTGTAAAGGTTGTATAGTTATGCCCTCCCTACCCTCCAAACATACCCTCGCATAACTCCATACCCTCCAACATTTCTCCGATGAATATAGGGGCATCCTAAGGAATAGTGGGCCATTTTGGGATCAAATCAGAAACCAAGACAGCTTCTGTAAATCTGAGACTGTCCTTGGGAAATAGGGACGCTTGGAGGGTCTGGGGTTGGGTTGGGTGGAATCCAGTGGCTCTTAGCAATGAATATCCAACCCTTTATGTGACACAGACCCTGATCCTCTTGGAAGTGATCTCTGGGGAGCAAGCACCCGCAGAGACACAGAGGTCATCCTGTGGCCCAACCTCTGGATGTTGCTGGGATTGGGCTTCCCTCAGACCCCATCTAGCATGGCCAATGGTCAGGGCTGAAAGGAGCTGAGGCCCAAGAAGCATTTGGCGGGCATAAGAAGAAGAAAAGAGGAGTTTGGATTTGATATCCCGCTTTATCACTACCCGAAGGAGTCTCAAAGCAGCTAACATTCTCCTTTCCCTTCCTCCTCCACAACAAACACTCTGTGAGGTGAGTGGGGCTGAGAGACTTCAAGAAGTGTGTCTAGCCCAAGGTCACCCAGCAGCTGCATGTGGAGGAGCAGAGACGCGAACCCAGTTCCCCAGATTACGAGTCTACCGCTCTTAACCACTACACCACACTGGCTAAGGTTGGAGGCTGCTGATATAGGCACACATGAAATGGTAGCTCAGTTGGTTAGAGCATGGTGCTGACAAGGCCAAGGTTGCAGGTTTGATCCCTGTAAGGGACAGCTGCATTGCAGAGGGTTGGACTGGATGATGGTCAGGGTCCCCTCCAATTGTATGGTTCTGTGAATATGGGCGTGCATCTGGATGTTTGCCCAGCCTGCAGGCCATGCTCTTTCAGAAGCCCCACTGCCTCAGCCTCTATTTAAGGAGGGCTGCCAGGACCTTCTGTATGCTGAGCGAGTGCTTCACTGTAAAGAGTTGCACATCTCCCTTCGATTTCGCATTGCAATCTGCCACCAGAAATTGGGGGTGGGCAACATAGCTGTTTGTCCAGCACCAAGCGAAATGCAGATTTCTCCACCCACCCCCGGAAAAGCTCCGTTCTTCAAGAATCAAACACACACACACACTGAGGACATGCAACATGAAAAGCAGCTGCTTGAGCAACGGTGCCAGTTAATAGCACTCTGAAATTAAAACGCCCACGCAAGACTGGGAGCAATTTCTCCAGGAGGGGATTCAGCAATTGTCTTCATGTTAATCAGCCTCGACTCATCTTAGCCCACATTAATAATAAAAAAAGGCAAATGCATTCGAGGAAGTGCCCTTCAGTGGGAAACATCCACAGTATCGTAATGAGCTCCAAGGGGAAGGGGGGGGGGGAAATCCCTCTGAAATATAAAGGCAGGAAGAAAGCAGCCATTGCAATTGGCTTCTCAGCGGACAACAACTTATTCTGATCTGGGAGATCTGAGGTGCATGTCCTGAGCCTGGTTTCATTGCTCTGTTGCAGCTAGTGAATGCGACTCCACATCAGTTGTGGTTGTTATTAAGGATGCAGAGTGGCCTGTGGTGAATAATAAAAGGTCACTATGAGCAGGTCAGGGATGCAGGTGGCGCTGTGGGTTAAACCACAGAGCCTAGGGCTTGCAGATCAGAAGGTTGGCGGTTCGAATCCCCGCGACGGGGTGAGCTCCCGTTCCTCGGTCCCTGCTCCTGCCAACCTAGCAGTTCAAAAGCACATCAAAGTGCAAGTAGATAAATAGGTACCGCTCTGGCAGGAAGGTAAACAGTGTTTCCGTGCGCTGCTCCGGTTTGCCAGAAGTGGCTTAGTCATGCTGGCCACATGACCCGGAAGCTGTATGCCGGCTCCCTTGGCCAGTAAAGCGAGATGAGCGGCGCAACCCCAGAGTCAGTCACAACTGGACCTAATGGTCAGGGGTCCCTTTACCTTTACCTTTATGAGCAGGTCAAGCACATTCCCTACTTTTGCAATGCATCCTGCAAGCAGGGAGGGTGAACAGCAGAGTTTGTCTGCCTTTGAAGCTTTGAATCCAACAAGCAGACTTCCTTGGGATATTTGCTCTTCTGCAGAAAGCAGACAACTTTACCCTCTCACCATGACAGGTCAAAGGCTTTGGCAAGGAAGATCACCCTGTGTAAGAATCGTAGAACCACAGAATTGCAGAGCTGGAAGGGATGTCAAGGGTCATCTAGTCCAACCCCCTGCAATGCAGGAATCACAACTGAAGAGTCCCTGACTGGTGGCCACCCAACTTCTGCTTAAAACCCTCCAGTGAAGGAGAGCCCACCACCTTCCAAGGAAGTCCTTTCCACTGTCGAACAGCTCTTTCCATCAGAAAGTTCTTCCTAATGTTGAGTTGGCAACTCCTGTCTTGCCATTTGAATCCTTTGGAGTGACAGAAAGCAAGCTTGCTCTACCTTCCACGTGAGAGCCCTTCAGACATTTGAAGATTGCTATCACGCCACCCTTCTTCTCCTGGTTAAAGGGACTTGGAAGAGGCTGGCTGCTGAGTCAGGCGAAAGAGGACCCATTTTAGCCCAGCATTCTTTCCTCCCAGTGGCCAACTGGATGTCTTCAGGACGCCTGAGAGGGAGGGACTAATTTGCACAGGTGTAAGACCTCAAAAACAAAAAATTGGCAACTTATGCATCTCATGGCATGTTTGCTTTAGGCAACTTACAGGTTATTTTGTCTTTTGGGGAAGGTTTAAACAAATATTTTGATTCCCCCAAACAGGAACGTTAACCACCGCCATTTAGATGACTGCGTCTTTCACCCTATTAGTCGTACACAATTTGTTCCCATTTTGCTTGGAATCATCTGTTTGTTTCTGCCATAAAGATTTGATTACTTTCCTTGTTTCATTAATCTTCGTTTGTCTAATTATTTGCTTAATCTTTTTAATCACTGGTTTAAGTGGAAGGAGAAGGCGTTTAGCGGGAGTTGCTCATTCTGATTAATTCCAGGGGTGTTCCTTCGTGCTCCCCACTCTCCTGCGGACGGTTAACTTGCTAGTTTCTGAAAACTGATTGGTTGGTTAAGAAGGCCTAGTTCCTAAGTTGGAAAGATGGGGCAAGTGTTTTATCCAGGGCAGGAGTAGGCAGCTTCAGATACAACAGGATTTCTAGTGGGAAGCTCACACTTAATGGCTTGGATGCTATGGAATATTATTCATTTACTACTCATTTATTGGGACGTGGGTGGCGCTGTGGTCTAAATCACTGAGCCTAGGACTTGCTGATCAGAAGGTCGGTGGTTCGAATCCCCATGATGGGGTGAGCTCCCATTGATCGGTCCCAGTTCCTGCCAATCTAGCAGTTTGAAAGCGTGTCAAAGTGCAAGTAGATAGGTAGGTACCGCTCCAGCGGGAAGGTAAACGGCGTTTCCGTGTGCTGCTCTGGTTCGCCAGAAGCGGCCTAGTCATGCTGGCTACATGACCCGGAAGCTGTACGCCGGCTCCCTCAGCCAATAAAGCGAGATGAGCACCGCAACCCCAGAGTCGGCCACAACTGAACCTAATGGTCAGGGGTCCCTTTACCTTTACTCATTTATTATACTTCTATGCCACCTTTTCCCCAAGGAGCTCAAGGTGGTGCACAAGGTTCCTCTTCCTTTGAGTTTTATCCTCACAACAACCCTGTGAGGTAGGTTAGGTGGAGAATGAGTGGCTGGCCCAAGGTCTCCCAGTGAGCTTCATGGCCAAGTGGGGATTTGAACTCTGGTTTCTCCCTTGTCCCAGTCTGACACTCTAACCACTGCACTACCCTGGTGGTAGGGTTGCCATACATCCAGAATTTCCCAGACATACCCGGAATACTGTATCTGAAAGCAGTGTCTGGGAGGAAACTGGCAAAACGTCTGGGGAAATCTGGATGTATGGCAACCAATGTCGGCAGTGTCATTTTTGCTAATGTTCCTAAAAAAATAGCTCAACAACTTTGCCAAAAGAAGCTCAACATGGCAACCCTACTGCTCATGCTGTGGCAATATTCTCACGTCCAGAGATGGACAAATCTGTTAATTTCTGTTAATTCCCCTCTTTCATTTTCCCAGTCTTCAGTTCAGTTTGCCACTTCTCTGCATCAGTTTGCATTTTTTTATGCATGTTTAAAAAAGCCTCCATGAAGATCCATCTGCGTTTTAGTGAGCAGCTCTCACAATACAAACATTTTTTAAAATGCAGTTTTGTCTCATATACAGATTTTTGCAAACAGTTTCCTCTAATGCACCCCCCCCATGTTATGTTTTCTGGTAAATGAATCTCCACACACCCCTTCCCCTAATGCACATGTATTTGGATTGGAGGACTGCATTGCAAAATTCAGAGAATTGCAAATTTCAAAGGCTAGCTGCATTTCGGTCTGTGTATTGATTCGGGGTGTATGACTTAGATAGCCCCCCCCCACCTCAGAAAAAGGTGTCTGTTGAAGTCAGAAATGCTCCCTTCCACTTTTCTTTAAAACTCCTTGAGCTTTAACAAGGCCCCTTCAGACAGCTGAAGCACTGCCCTTTGCTTTGAATGAGAAATACACGGAATTTTGCAAATAAGTGTAATCGTTTAAACGGCTCACATGGACCCCAGCAAAGGAAAGCAAAAACGTACCCAGCCTCTGTTTGATGATTTCTACTTTCTTTGACTCTTTCTGAGATAATCTGTCACAAGCAAAACTTGAAAGCCTTGTTCTCACCTCATCTATTGGCCAGAACAAGGAACACCTGCCATTTACGCTGGCACTCTGGAAGATGACTCCCTTGCGCCTGCCCAGAGGAAGGCGGTGACTCACTGTGTTCCCCCTCCCCGATGCTGCATACGGCTTCCCTTTGCTCTCCTGCGCACATCCGTGTTGCTCAGGCAAGCAAATCCTTTCCTTCCACCTCCCTCCATATTCACCAAATCTCTAAAGCTTCCAAGAGCATCCCTTTGATCTTGCAGGCCTTGTCCTTGCCTCTCCCCCGCTCCCCCCGCAACTCTGCTGAAGGCTAGGAAGGATGAATATTTCATGCTATGTCTGTGTTTTGACTCTTGCTATGAGAGATGCAATTTTTCACCAGCCCGGGGTGTTTGTCTGCTCCTGTAATCACTCGCCTCAATCACGGATGTAGCGTTTTATGAATTAATAAAAATGATCATGGGTAATCCAGTGGGATTCTGGGAAAAAGAAGGTTGCTTGGCAGAATCTTAATGGGCTCGGCTGAGAATGGGAGGGCCTCGTTTCCTTTCATGTTATCTGTCTTCCTCGTGACTCTGCTCTCTCTCTCCCCACAGCCCACACCCTTTCTGTTCTGGACACCCCCTTGCAGTCTGCTCCCCCTAAATCACTGTTGTGCAAATGAGGGTTTTCCTGTCCCATCTAACAGAGCCATCCACTGCCGACCGTTCACTGCAGCGAAGGGCACCTGCTCTCCTCTCCTAATTGAGTGTGCAGCCTGCCAATTTGTCATGTTTATCTCCAGCCTCTTCCTAGGAAGCATGAGACTGAACAGCCAGTGTGTTTGTGTCTGCTTCTCTGCTCCAGAACACTGAAGCCATAGCATTAAAAAAATAAAATTGACAGCTCTCCTGCTTATTACTGAATAATTCATTGTTGCACGAGGGCCTTCAGATACCATCTCCCTCCCTGTTCTCTTCCCCGCCCCCAACCTCTCTCTTTACAACGCCCCCCCCCCAACTCTGCCCACTTGGGGAAACTTTATTATGCCTTTGCTCTTATTACAGAATCTGCGGATAAAAGATAATTGCTTGGCTTGACTCTGCCATTGATATGAAAATAAGATTTAAATTATTCACTCCTGCTTAAAGGTTAGTTGAAGGTTATTATGGAGGATGGAGAACGGCGGCTCTTCATAACGTTTCTGGTCAAGATGAGGTCCGGTTGGGAAACAGGAGAGAGAAGGGAGGGAAATCCTTTTGCACCACAAGCAAAGAAGGTGTCCCGCTGTTCTGAATGAACAGAGAAGGTCTTTAATCGTTCAGAAGTCGGTTATGCAGAAGGACAGAGCTGCCACCTCTCGCCCTTGCATTGACACGCAAGGAGGGTTGGTGTGTTTTGCTGTACTCTGACCCCAGAATTCCTTGCAGGACTCAGACAGCTGCTGCATGGACAGGGTGGAATAAAAGGGATGTCGATTTTTAGGCGTTGATCTTCCTGCCTTTTCAAACAACAACCCAGTTGGAATAAAATGTGCCTCTTACTGAAACTTCAGAATAGGGGCCATCTTCAAATGGTGGATGACGCATTAGGATAATGTACAGTTTCATAAACAGAAGAACTGACCCACAAGCTATGGATCTAGTCATGCGATCATCTGGCAGCTCTGTGCATTAGGGAGATGCTCTGCTGTTCCAATACACCTTGCTAGTTCCCATTTGCATAGTCTTGACCAGCGGTTCCCAAAGCTTTGGGTGCCACCGGCCCTTTGGTTCCATGAACTCATCCCCAGTCCTCACTACCCTATAAAAAGCACTATTCAGAATAGTGGTTTGCATGACCCACCAAGGAAGATAAATAATAAAATAATAAATAATAAAATAAAATAAACGATAAATAGATAAATGATTAAAAAATTAAAAAACACAATAACATTCAAAACAGCCCCTTTTATTCCAAATCCAATTGAAACGATATCATTTAATTCTTTCAACAATATTGAAGAACTTGATCCAACGATACCAGCTTTTCAATGTCATAGACACCTCCAGGGTCCCCTTGCTGTCCCCCTGCCTCTTAGTCCCCCCAGGAATCCCCCCCTGTCAAGGGGGCAGTACTGCCCACTTTGGGACCTATGGGTCTAGGGGATGAGGAGACGGAGTGAGGGGAAAGAGTACAGGATGCTGCCCATCCTGAGCAGCTTAGAACCACAGAATTGTAGAGGCTCACCTAGTGGTCCAACTCCCTGCCGTGCAGAATATTTTGCCCTATGTGGAGCTTGAACCCACAACCCTAAGATTAAGGGTCTCCTGCTCTACCTGCTGAGCTTCTGCTCTTGGCTGGTTGGCCATGATTAACCCTGTCCTCACCCCCATCGGCTTCCTTTTACAAGAATCTTGAAGAATTTGACAGAGCCATTTCCTTCCTCGCTGGGCAATCTCTTTTTGTGCCACTGCCTCCCTCTGCCATGCCAGCATCCTTCTGGAAGGATAACAAGCACCAGGATGCTCTCTGGAAGGCACCCAGCCTTACTTGGCACCATTGGATGTGTTCATAGTGAAAGGCTCTTGGGTCCTCCTCCTCCTCCTGCATGCCAATCCGCTATGGGAGTGGGATGTTTTCTTGGCTTGGCTTCCGCCCTGGCTCTGCTCCATTTTGTACTTTTTTCTACATACAACACCATCAGTGTATTCAGGAAGGTTTTTACACTGAGTTAAAACAAATTGGATTCAGTGGTGGGTGGGATTGCCAAAGTCATTTCCCCCAGAGCCTCATCCCCCTTTTAATTTTTTTTTTTTTTGCCATGTACATAAAGCTGAATGTGCACAAATTGAATGTGCATAAGTTACAGGCATGCTGTTTTTAATAACACGGGTGGCGCTGTGGTCTAAACCACTGAGCCTCTTGGGCTTGCCGATCAGAAGGTCGGCGGTTTGAATCCCCATGCTGGAGTGAGCTCCCGTTGCTCTGCCCCAGCTTCTGCCAACCTAGCAGTTCAAAAGCACACCAGTTCAATTAGATAAATAGGTACCGCTGTGGTGGGAAGGTAAACGGCGTTTCCGTGCGCTCTGGTTTCCATCACGGTGTTCCGTTACACCAGAAGCGGTTTAGTCACACTGGCCATGTGGCCCAGAAAGCTGTCTGTGGACAAACGCCGGCTCCCTCACCTTGGCAGCAAGGTGAGCACCGCAACTGCATAGTTACCTTTGACTGGAATTAACCATCCAAGGGTCCTTTACCTCCCCCAAATGTTAGCCCAATGGTGTGACCAATGGTGGTCCTCCAGGCCAAAAAGTTTTCCCTGTCCCTCTTAATGGATATAGTGTTCTTCACCTGCTGCCTGTTGGGTGTGGCAGACAGAAGAAGGAAGGACTCAGAATGGCTTGGCATGATTGGCTGTGATTCCTGCATTCGCCAGGGGTTGGACTGGATGACCTTTGGGGGACCCTCCCAACTCTGCAGTTCTATTATTCTATTATGATTATCACTCCTTGGTTAGTCCTAACAGCAGTGAATTTCCTGCAGGCTCTGCCTGTTTGCCTCTAGCCTGCATCCTATAATAGGAGCTCTTATATTTAATCTCCAGGCTGCGTCCGCACTGGCGAGGCCCCTTTCAGTCAGCCGAGATCAAGGCAGGCAGGAGTCCAACTCCCGCAGGACTCCCTCTGACAGAACATGGCTGGCTGCGTTGAGGCGCTGGGCTGTGTGATGTGCCTGCGCTGCAAGCAATCAAAGTGTGAGCTATGGCGGCTCTCTCCCCCCCCCGGGGTCTCGTTGGCAGTTTGGGGGTTTGAAGAGAACTTTCTAGCCTGGGGCTGCTTTCAAAAATCTGACGGCTTTTCCTGTTTAAACAGCCTGGCTGGGGGGCAAACTGTTTATTTCTGTGTCAGTCACAGAATGTAGCTAAGCCGTGAGGTTTGGCGGGACCCCCTCCCTGCTTTGGAGAGTGGGGGCAGGGAGAGAGGGAAAGTGATGGGGGGGGGGAAGAAGAGGTGGCTGGACCAGATTTCCATTCCAGGAGTCAATCTATTCTAGCATCCTGTTCTCAGAGTGGTCATCCAGAGGCCCAGAATGAGAAACCAGCAAGCAGGACATGAGCACAAGAGCCCTCCCCCCCGCAGCTTCCAGCCAATGGCATTCAGAAGCATCACTGTCTCCAAATGTGGAGGCAGCGCATGACCTCCAACATGGCTGGTAGCCACTGATACCCTTTGATAGCCTCAGGGCCGTCTTAAGCATATCTGGCACCGCGGTGCAAAGCTCCCTGTGATGGCCTGGGAATCTGATTCAGAGGCTGAACCTAAGGAATCCTAGCCTGCACAGGAGTCCCCGCCTCCAGGGCCGGCTGAGCTGGGGCAGGGGCTTGAACCTGAAGGGCCCTCACCTGTGCCGGATCCTCAGGAGCAGACACCAGCTGAATCTGCTCTGGCTCCGGAGGTGATTGAAGACCCATTGCCTGCAGGTGCTCCTCTCCCAGCCCTGTCAGGGAAAGGTGAGGTTGCCTCTGGGTCCAGTAACCCTCCAGCCTCTCCTGAGCTGCAGAGGCTCAGGACAGAGAGGTGGAGGGAACTAAGTTCTCGCAGGAGGAATGCTCGCCTCCAGGCCAGGAGAGGTGAGTCACCTGTGGACTGGGGCCGCCCTATGCCTCAGAGGAGATAAAGGCCAGCCCGCCCAGTCCCAGGTTGCGGGAGCAACATCGTTGGTTACCTGTTCCTGCCAGCTCCCTGTCCTGTTTTCTGCCAAAGTTCCTGACCACGCCTGACTCCCTGCCTTGGACCCCGCTTCAGCCTCGGACCGGACACGGACCATGCCACATGGTAACCTCCCCCCCCGGGACCAGCACACTCCCTCTGTTGCTCCCCGTTTCCCAGGGTTGTCCACCTTTTTTTAGGGAGGACGGCGCTGCCGGTGGGGCTGGAGGAGGCGGGCAGCGGCTGGAGGGCAGCTCCTCCAGTGGGAAAGAGGCAGAGGCTGGATGTGGCGCCTCCGGGCTCAGCTGGCCGCTTTGTGCCACGGTGGCCACAGCAGACGGAGGCTCCAGGTGCGGCGCTGCTTTGGCGCGGCATGGCGGAGGCGGGCAAGGGTGGTGAGCTGATGCCAGGAGGCACCACGTCCAGCCACAGTCTCTTCCCTGGCACCCTGCAGAACATGGTGCCCCGGCACCCCGGCACCCCGCGCCACTAGCCTCTATGGGTAAGACGCCCCTGGATAGCCTTATCTTCCATGAGATAGCCTTCTCCCTTGATCTCTTCCTCTCTGCTGTGTCGTGGTTCCCTTGTCTACATCTGGTTTATTCTTTTGTGTGTGTTTTCTTTCTGGAAAGGGAAGGGGTGGGGTGGAGTGTGTGTGTGTGTGTGTGTGTGTGTGTGTGTGTGTGTGGAGGGAGACTCCCCAAACAGCATCTTCTGTGTACATTGGCATTTATTCAATAGATAGATTTACACCCGTGTTCAACCTGCACGCTACACCCCTCTAAACCATTAGGGAGCTGTTTACTTCACTATGACCTTTGTTATCTGTTGGCGGGTCTATAGACAAGGTCGGTTTTAATCATCCCAGCCACCTGGTGATCAATAGAGGCATTTTTCGCACCAGGAATTCCTTTTTTCTCACTGCCTATATTTCCCCGTCATTTCATGAGACAGATTCATTTGGAGAAACCGGGATGGACTTTGCTCAGCTGAAGCCCACTGGGGCCATGGAAAGTGGTGGAGGGTTGTTTCCTGCACTGTTGTTGTTGCTGATGCTTTTTTAAAAATAGCTGCTCCCCACGAAGCTATTCCACAGCTCGTCAATACCTACTTAACAAATCTGCTTTTAAAACAAGGCATCCAATTTTGCTTGGCTAACTGCCCTGGGGGCTCATCCAGGAAGCCTTTAACGGGTGAATCGATGGCACTTTGTCTCCACTTTGTCATTGGGGAGGATGTGAGTGAGCAAGAATCCCTTAGATCCCTAAGATGTCCTGGTGGGTTCTGAAAAACAATGACATTTAGGACAGGACACAAAGGAATGGAGTGTGTCTCCTCAGTTGGTGCCAGACAGAACGTGGACCACCAAAGATGCTGAGGGTTGGAAGATTTGGGACTGATGAAGTCCTTCTTCACGCAGCGCATAGTTAAACTGTGGAACTCCCTCCCACAGGAGGCAGTGGTGGCCGCCAACTTGGATGGCTTTTAAAAAGGTTGGCCATCTTCATGGAGGAGAAGACTATTGATGACTTCTAGCCATGATGGCTATGCTCTGCTTCCACAGTTAGAAGCAGCAATGCTTTTGAATACCAGTTGCTGGAAACTGCAGGTATGGAGGGTGTTCAAATCCTGCTTGTGGGTTTCCCATTGGGGCATCTTGCTGGCCACTGTGGAGCAGGATGCTGGACTGGAGGGGCCACTGGCCTGATCCTGCAGGCTCTTTTTATGTTCTCATGCTGTTGTTCGAGAAAAGCGCTCCCCCTCCCTGCCCTGGATCAGTATTTAAGCTCAATCTAGTTCATCCAAATTTAAATTTAAACATAAGCCATCATCTTCACTTTGAACCCCCTCCGACGTTCATTAATATAACAGCACTTTATATTGTTTCATTGGTAACATAAGAGGAAAAATGACTATCACTCATGCTGAATCTAAGTACAACCACCAGGGCTCCTGATTAGGTGCTGAGCTATGTGATGTTGAATGTCAGCTGTTAACTCTGTTCTGTGCTGTTTCCCCTTTGTTTTTGTTTAAACCAATTCGTGAACCAAGAACTTACACAGTTACCATTAATAATGAACCATATGTTGTGGATACTACTGCAAATTTATTGTGCTGTTTTTGTGATATGCAGATGGCATAAGGAGACTTGGTCTATTTATTTGCATCATTTGTTATTCCTAGGATCCTTGTTTATAAAACCCAATAAAAGGTACCGGTATGTTTTAAAAACCCAGCATGTTCTTGAGATATCACTCTGTGTCAAAAAGATGGCTTTAAAAATAAGGAAGGGGTGTTGTTGTTGTTGATGTTGTTATTTGCACTAGTAGATAGGTAACTTTTAAGAGTGCACAGCAGAGAGATCCAATGTGTGCAACAAAGTTACTAGTAACCTGCTTTTCCCTTCTCTTGTGCTGTTTGTTTATTGCTTAGTTGTTTTCATCACAAACAAGTGTCACAAATTTCCCAGTGCATATTCCCCCTCCCAGTATGGCTTGAGCTTAGATGGATAGAAGTGTTAAATTTCTGAACTGGGAACGATTTGGCTTTGGTGCAAAAGATTCTGTGTGTTGTGATTTTGAAATGCAACGGAGGTGCCTGGGGTTCTGCGATGGAAATATGAATCTGTTGATGTTGCAGTTTGGCTGCAAAGTCCACTTGACTCTAAAAATAGCTCTATATAGGATGTAAAAGCTCTTTCAGGTCAAAGTTTCAGATTCCCAGACTCTGCTGCCATTTGTTCCTGGATACATGTTGGAACAATTTTCACTATTCATTATTTCCCCACTCCCCCTTTGAACTCTAAATCCATGTCAATATCCATGTTGGCCTTGTTTTTTTATAAAAATAAATAAGGGGGGAAATGCTGAATGAAATTCTCTTGTAGTGACTTCCTTTCCCGCCTCTTTAAGCCGCCTATTAATCAATCCATTCTGAGGAACAAAACTTCAAACAGATCTTGGAGGTAGCTTTTTACCCAATATGTGTTCAGGATCTTGTGATATTACTCTGTGTCAAAAAGAGGGAGATGATAGATGATGATAGATGATAGATAGATAGATAGATAGATAGATAGATAGATAGATAGATATAGATAGATGATAGATAGATAGATGATAGATAGATGATAGATAGATAGATGATAGATAGATGATAGATAGATGATAGATAGATAGATAGATAGATGATAGATGATAGATGATAGATAGATGATAGATAGATGATAGATAGATAAATAAATAAATAGATATAGATGATAGATATAGATAGATAGATAGATAGATAGATAGATAGATAGATAGATAGATAGATGATAGATAGATAGATAGATAGATAGATAGATGATAGATAGATAGATGATGATAGATAGATGATGATAGAGATAGATAGATAGATAGATGATAGATAGATGATAGATAGATAGATAGATAGATAGATAGATAGATAGATAGATGATAGATAGATAGATGATAGATAGATAGAGATAGATGATAGATAGATAGATGATAGGGTTCATTGAGAAGTAGTTGGTTCTGAATTGCTTAGGCCACCCGCCACCAACCTGGTGCCCTCCAGATGTTGTGGACTACAACGCCCATCAGGCTCAGTCAATGTGGCCATGCTGGTTGGGTCTCATGAGAGTGTAGTCCAAAACATCCAGAGGTTGGGAAAAGCTGGTGGTAATGAAATAGCACTGAATTGGGGAGATTTGCTTTCCACAAACCATTTCAGGAAATGCTGTAGCCCAACTCCTGGGCTGCTCAGCAGGAATAAAATGTACTGGGCCAGCTCTGATGATTACAGGATTTTCAGCAGCGCTGGGCTTGAGCCCCAAGAGATCTGGAGTCACTCCCAGCAAGTGAGGATTTGAACTCTGGGCTCTCTGAGTTCCTAGTTGAACACTCTAACCACTACAGCACTATACCTTTTGCAAGTAGCTATGTATTTTGAAGTGTGTGTTTAGTATTTTTTTGGGGGGGGGGATTCTCACTTGTGAAGGCAAAACATGGGAAGGAGAAGCTTATCTTTTTACCCCCCACAAGACTGGAATGAAGATTGCCTCCCTGTGCAGCGAGGCTAGGGAGCGGGGAAGTCCCAACTGGTGGGATGGGGTTGTTGTTGTTTTGCCCTCAAGATCCCCCCCCCCATTCTGATCTCAGAGGGGAAATGAAGAGACAAGCTTCCCTTTCTCACATGCTGCCTTCACCAGAAGAATTGGGCTCCCCACCCCTCCAATTGGTCAAGAAAAAACAACTCTCCAGCCGCTGCCTGCCACGTATTAAACCCACGTCAGTTGCGGCCCTCAGACTACCCATTTTCAGCCTTCTGCGGTGCGGCTTTCATATTGTGCATGCCTCCAGCACTCATAATTATGGGGGTCAGTGATGTTGATAGAAGAGTTAAAATTAACAAGGTTCTTAATGAGCTCGGGCTGCTTGGCAATCCTCCACTCTGGCAGGAGAGCACTTTGGTAGGATGAGTTTTGCGTGCGCTGGAGGGCCCTTCAGAGCCTATGCTGTGGGCTGCCTTGGGAGGAATCTGGGTCAGGGAAACCTCTGCCCCTCTCCCCATGTTGTTGGACTACAGTTCCCAGCAGCCCCAGCAGCCAGCTTGGCCAATAGCCAGAGATCAGGGGAGCTGTGGGCCTCAGAAGCTGTTATTCATTCAATCATTCATTCATTCACCTTTAAATTTGTATAAATTTAGGGAACCTTGTGCCCCAATTATTATTATTATTATTAGTAGTGTTATTAAATTAAAATTGTAAAGCACCCTATATCTGTAGATCTCAGGACAGTTCACAGCACGAAATCACAAAATTAAAACACAAAATGCATAATAAAAACAAAAACAAAGACAACCCAATAATCCACAACACATTCTAAAAGGGCATCAGATGTCAATCAGCTGGATAATGAAGGCACATGTGAATCTGCATGAAAATAAGAAGAATCTGATGAATCAAGCGGACGACCCATCTAGTCCAGTGTCTAGTTCAGCAGGACCTGAGCACCAGAGCGACTCTCCCCTCCTGTGTTTTCCAGCAACTGGTATTCAGCAATGCTGCCTCCAACTGTGAAGGCAGAGCACAACCATCATGACTTCAAGCCATGGATGGCCCTCTCCGCCATGAATTTTTCCAATCCTCTTTTAAAGCCAGCCAAGGTGCAGGTCGTCACTTCCTCCTGTCGGAGAGGCTTCCATGGTTGAACTATGTACTTCCTTGGATGTCCATGAGTTCTAGTGTTATAAGAGAAGGAGAAATACTTTTCTCGACCCACTTCCTCCATGCCATGTTGACTCTTAGGCTTATCATGTTGACTCTTAGGCTGGATCTAGACACATAAAAAAACAAAAACGTTTCAGGAAAACGCGTTGTAAACCTCACAATGGGAAATCATGTTGCCAAAAGACGGAACTCCACAGCGCTATCTGGTGTCACAGTGTTATAACACGTTTAAAATGTTTCTTTTTATTATTATTTTAAAAACTAATGTATCTGAGTCCTTACTCGCCTTTTCTACAAACTGCAGCATCAGGCCAATGGCCTATCTCAGTCAGCATCCTCAGTCAGTATTGGCAAAACCTATTTGGTGTTTCGCAACATTCCAACTAGTTGCAGGACCTTAGCCAGACCTAGCAGAGTACATGCAGAATCCACAGAAGCAATTGGCAGCTTGGTTGCAGACAGGATAGACGAAGCAGGAACCAGGAACTTGTAGTTAGGTGTTTATTATATACAGTGGGCCATTTACAGGAACAGAACGCAGATCTTTAGCTAGCTCTCTCTGACATGACTCACAACTCCTACACTGACACACAGAACTCTGAACCTCTGAATACTGAACACTGAACTAACACATTCCAGTTAGTAGGCTATTAATTATCACTCCCTTGAAAGAGCTTGACCAATCAGGGAGCAGTCTCCATGCCTCTGTTATCACCAGGCAAACTTACTCCTTCAGATTGCCTTCTGGCTGTCTGCCAAACCTTAATTGACTCTGTGTGAGTAGCTGCACATACAGTTTCCCAACAGTGAGAAGGGTGCAAGCAGGACATGAGTTCAATAGCATCACCCTCCCCACTTTAGATTCTGAGCAACGGGCATTGAGAAATCTACTGCCTCACATTAGCAGGGCCGTCTTACCCACCAGGCTCTCAGGGAATCGGAGGCCCAAGAGTTGAATCCGGGGAAGAGCCTGCTCATTGGTTGGAGCGCCACAGTGGGCTCTTCTGCTGCGGGCAGCTCTGCGCCACGAGTTCAGGGGTGACCGAGCCAGCAAGACACTGAGGCGGCCAGCTGGCTCCGTCCTCCTGCGTGCCTAGGACTGGGCAACCTGGGAGGGGGGGTTGCCGGGCAGATTTTTGCATCCCAGCGCCACATATGCTTAAGACAGCCCTGCCCATCAGTGAAGGCAGAACCCAGGTATCGTGGCTAGGAGCAGTTGAAATGCAACAATGTGTTATAATAGTGGGAACAGCTTGCAAAAAGGTGTGTATTATGGGAAATGCAGGCAAAACTCTTGTTGTGAAGATTTTCATATGGACTTTAGAAATGTTTGCAAACTGGCGTAGAAGTGGGGTGAACTTAAGCTCGGCAAAAACATGGGATGAGATAACCCCAAATAGACAGATTGGGTGAAAGGAAATACCTGTCATTTGCCGGGGAGCAAAGGCGCCTGCTATCTGTGTCAACAATTCCATGTTCGAACCGGTGTGCTGATAGAGGGATCCGTCGCCTACCTCGTGCGTGGCCTGCCGCACATGTAACAGCATCATATAATTAACAGTCAAGATCATTTACATTGTCGCTTAGCTAATTTTCATAATGTTTTCTTTATTATCAGAGGAAGAAATTAACCCAAGAATTTATTTACATACCAGTCTCAAACAGTAACAGCTTGCTAATTGCCTGTTAGGTGATTAATAAGCTTACAGCAGATGCTAATGAATCGAGGGCTCCCTCTTCCAAAGGTGCTCCGTGCGGCAGGATTCTGTTTTGGCAGCTTAATTAGTGCAATAATTATGTACTTGTTGCTCCTTCTTTCAAGCAAATACTGTCAAATGCTTAAAAGATTAAAGTGAATTATATCACCAAGAACTAGCAGTACTTAAGGACGCTGCTGCTGCTGCAAACTTCTTTGTTTATTCCAAATATAGATGGGAGCTGAAGGCGCTGGGGCTTGCCATCTGCACAGGCCTTTCCATTCTGTTTCTTTTTACGGCTGCAAAGGTTCTGCCTCCAATATCTTGAAAATCAGCCACAAAGCCTGATAATAACTGCAATTCTTGTGCTGCAGAGCGCTCAACTAGATGGCCCTTAGGGTCTCTTCCAATCTGGAGGTTCTATGATTCTATGAAGTCTTTCCTTACATATCCAGAGTATTGATAACTGGCCTTTTAGGGCTCCTTGGGGTCCTATTTGATAACCACAACCTCAGTTCAAAGAACTGGCCTCTGACCTGGAAGGTCTTCCACCAAAGAATGTAAGAACATCACAAGAGTCCTGCTGGAACAGACCAAAAGGGGCCCATCTGGTCCAGCATCCAGTTCCCTTAGTGGCCAGCCAGATAGATGCTTCTTGTGGGAAACCCATAAGCAGGATCCCAGCACAAGAGCCCTCTTCCCTCCTGGACTTCCAGCAACTGGCATTGAGAAACATTACTGTATCTAACCATGGAGACAGAACATATAAAATGCTCACGTATCAAATCCTGGTGGACCACTGTGAGAGCAAGTTGCTTTGGCCTGATCCAGCAGACTCTTCTCATATTCTCACCTCCCGATACCCCGTGAAAAATGGGACATCCTGTTTTCTCTTGTGAGAGAAAATGGCGGCCATTTTGGGTGCTGTGATCTTGCCTGGAAAAAAAGTGCTCCTCCTCTGAAGAAAGTGTGTCCTTTGGGCTCCATGAACTTGTGTGGGTCACAAGACTCACACGGGAGCGCAGCCTGGAAGACACACACCCCAGTTTTAGGACTCAAGGCATATGTACATGATGGATGATCTAGACCATTCTCCACTAGAGGTGATGGTGACAACTACAAATCTTAGATGACTTTTTAAAAGGGATTTGACCAAAATGAGGGCAATGGACCCTTCATGTTCTGGAACAGTGTGTCTCTCAGTACCGAGGGCTTGCTAGGAGCCATGGCGTCTGGCCTTCATTATTCATGGACTGCTTGTGAGCTGTCTGCTTTGGGAGTCAGAAGATGGGCCTTTGTGGGAGACGGCCCCCTCCCCTGGCCTTGAGATGTCCACATTGGCAAGCTAGCTCCTTCTCTGCCTCTTGCCCTTTGCCCTTCCAGACTTCCTGCCTAGACAAGGCAGTTGGGATGAGGCCACATTGGCCAGTCAGCCCTCCCGCCGCTTGCTCAGATTTCCTCTTTCGGTAGCTGTTGCTCTTGCCTCGCTTAATCCCGGCATTATCTGATTGTCGCAGTGTGTTTTTCCACATCAGGCCCCTCGCCAGGGAGTTACTTAACCTACAATTGCACTATAATGCAGCCCATCTGAAACCAAACACTTTCCAGAGGGGGTCTTATAAACAGGCCATCAACGACTGCCTCCTTCTTTGTGTCTGAGCTCTCAGGAGTCAGGTTTTGGCACCCGCTCAGGCCCTCAGAGTGCCCCTCCTCGCTTTATCGCTGGCCAACACGTTGAGTGCAAGTCGAAAAGAAGGGGGTCCTTTCGGAGACTGCGGCCTTTGGAAAACAAATTCCACAGGCTGGAATTTATTAGGAATGCCTGAGTCGCTGTGGCTGATCTGGTTCCAAAAAGTTCAGGTCAACCAAAGAAATCTCTGACTCAAGTTCAAAGAATTTGGCGTTATTATGGGAAATGTGGCTTGTCCTAAGGAACGAGAACAGGAACACCTCTCCTTAGATATTAAGAATAATCAGGCATTCGAGAATCAGTCTTGCTGCCAGCGAAGGCTCTTTTTTGTGGTTTGTGGTTTTTTTGTGTGTTAATAACTCTGCTTTCACAAATGTTATGCTGATAGCATTTTTATTATTATTATCCTGGCAGTCCTGGCTCCCTGCTGCGATGGAGAAAGGGGAGGCGTTCAATCTCCATCAGAACTCATTAATTTTAAAAAGTTGGCCGGTGTTTGCAAAGTGTTAGGCGCATGAAAATTAATGTTGACAAACCTTTGAGGAATAGGATGCAACGATACAAATCAATTGAAGGAAATAGCCTGCAGTTAGACTTCAGCATCGATGCGCCGTCATTGCTTTAAAGAGGGGAAATTTTTAGAAGGGGCTGGTTGAGTGCAGACATGTAGAGCAAATCTTAAGCTGCCACCTGACGTGTGGCTTTAGGGTAAAGTCGGTCGATGACTGGCATGCAGGAACAGGCCATCAGTAGGAAGGCATTGAAAATAAAACTGCCAGTATCCTAATGCTGATGGACAAATCTATGGTGAGACCACTTTTGGAATACAGTGATACCTTGGGTTACAGACGCTTGAGGTTACAGACGCTTCAGGTTACAGACTCCACTAACCCAGAAATAGTACCTCGGGTTAAGAACTTTGCTTCAGGATGAGAACAGAAATCGTGTGGCAGTGGTGTGGCAGCAGCGGGAGGCCCCATTAGCTACAGTGGTACCTCAGGTTAAGAGCAGTCTCAGGTTAAGAATGGACCTCCAGAACGAATTAAGTTCTTAACCCGAGGTACCACAGTGTTGTGTGCACTTCTGGTTACCTTACCTCAAAAAGGATGATGATGATAATATTAATAATAATTTATACCCCACCCATCTGGCTGGGTTTCCCCAACCACTCTGGGCGGCTCCCAGCAGAATATTAATAATAACAATAAAAAAGTGATAAAACATCAAACATGAAAAACTTCCCTAAACAGGGCTGCCTTTGAATGTCTTCTAAAAGTCAGCTAGTTGTTTATTTCCTTGACATCTGATGGGAGGGCGTTCCACAGGGCGGGCGCCACTACCGAGAAGGCCCTCTGCCTGGTTCCCTGTAACTTGGCTTCTCGCAGTGAGGGAACTGCCAGAAGGCCCTCAGTGCTGGACCTCAGTGTCCGGGCAGAACGATGGGGGTGGAGATGCTCCTTCAGGTATACTGAGCCGAGGCAGTTTAGGGCTTTAAAGTTCAGCACCAACACTTTGAATTGAGCTCAGAAACGTTGTAGAGTTGGAAAAGGATGTTGTAGAGTTGGGAAATGTTTGGAAAGGGCCGACCAAAATGATCAAGGGGATGGGGCGACTCCCGTATGAAGAAAGGTTGCAGCATTTGGGACTTTTTAGTTTGGAAAAAGGCAAAGTGAGAGGCAACGTGTTGGAAGTTTATATAGTGATACCTGGCATGGAGAAAGCAGATCTAGAAAAGCAATTCTCCCTCTCTCATAAAACTAGAACTCGTGGACATCCAAGGAAGCTGAATGTTGGAAGATTCCACACAGATAAGAGAAATGACTTCTTCGTGCAGTGCATAGTTAAACTATGGAACTCTCTCCCACAGGAGGAAATGGTGGCCTGCAACTTGGCTGGCTTTAAAAGAGGATTAGACAACTTCAGGAAGAGGGCCATCAATGGCTCCTGGTCATGATGGCTGTGCTCTGCCTTCACAGCTGGAAACAGCAATTCTTCTGAATACCAGCTGCTGGAAACCACAAGAAGGGAAAGTTGCTCTTGTGCTCAAGTCCTACTTCTGAGTTTCCTGTAAGAGGTATTTGGTTGGCTGCTGTGAGATGGGATGCCAGAATAGATGGGTCATTTTCCTGATCTAGAAGGTTCTTATGCTCTTATGAGTTAAATGGTTTATTATTATTATCATTATTATTTAGATCATTTAGACCAGACCTCCCCAACCTGATACCCCTGAGATATTTTTGACTGCAACTCCCATCAGCCCCAGACAAAGGTCAGGGTTGAGAATTGTTGGCTACCCCTAGCATATAGGAGTTCTCAGTTTTATTTTTGTGTCTCTCCAGGTTGGTGCCATCAGGTAAGGTGCTATCCTTAACTAGCGATGCCATATATAGAATTGGTTCGACAAGGGATTCAGGTTCCTCCGCTTGAATTTACGCAAAGTAGAAATTGCCTTAGCACTTTGTCAAGGAAAATGATATCCACCCAGACCTCTCGTAAGATTTGAAACTATACTGATTGATCACAGATTGCAAAAGGGCTTACTATCAAGGAAGTATTAGGTGGCAATTATCAGAATTACACGATGTCAAGAGCGGGGTTAAAAATAGATGGGGAAATGTTTTAGGATTATTATCTCTGATTACGTCAAGTTGGCCTTAATTACTCGGCTGATGTGGCTGCAAAAGAAAGTTTAATAAGGTCTTGTATTTATGGTATGACACACCATATGAGTTGCAAAAGATGTATAAATAATCCAATGCACATCGTTGGTAATATGGGCAAGAATTTAGACATGTTTGAGTGTAAGGAAATAAAGAAGTTCTGGATTAATAGATATTTAATTTAATAAATGGAACCTTGTGACATCAGCTGCAACACAATGAGTTATTATTGGTGGGGCTTGGGAAGGTACAACCAAATAAGTTGAATAAAATGGTAAGTAAAATGGGGGTGGGTATTGAGAAGGAACCATATAAGAACATAAGAAGAGCCTGCTGGATCAGGCCAATGGCCCATCTAGTCCAGCATCCTGCTCTCACAGTGGCCAACCAGATGCCTGTGGGAAACCCGCAAGCAGGATTTGAGCGCAAGAGCCCTTTCCCTTCCTGGGGTTTCCAGCAACTGGTACCCACAAACATTTACTGCCTCTGACAGTGGAGGCGGAGCCGAGCCTCTAATGTGGCTGGTAGCCATCAATAGCCTTTTCCTCTGTGACTTTGCCTAATCCTCTTTTAAAGCCCTCCAAGGTGGTGACCATCGCTGTAGAAGTGAGTTCCACAGTTTCATCACATGGGTTGCCTTGAGCTCCTTGAAGGAAAGGTTGGATATCAATGTAGTAAGTGATTAATAAATGAAAGAACAAAATGCCTTCATTGCATTATTTGTTTCAGTGGCTAAGAACCGGAGGACACCAACAACCCCCCATTTCTAGGTGACTGGAAGCATCTGGGAAGGAATTTCAGCGGGTACCGGTAAGTTTTTCTATGGCAAGAAGGGGATTAACTAAAAAAAGAGATGTTAGAATGTTGGTATAAAATGTGTATGTTGTTGGAAGGAGAGAATGGCCCAAAACCAGATAAGGAAGGAGGTGTTAGAATGAATTTAATTAAATGATTACTGGATGACAAACAAGAATAATTGTGACTCAGCTGCAGTATTCCTATAGATGATGAACTGCATATGTTTCAGGCTTGTGTTCCCTTAATCTCTCTGCCGTCTGTCAGCCTGTTTTAAAATTCTTATTTTATGAATGCAAAGTTTAAAAAGAGACAGAAATGCTACTCTGTCTGGCCACAGGGTAGTCAAGGGGATGCCCTCCAGATCTTGCTGGACTACAACTCCCATCATCCCTGCTGGTTAGGGGCTGATGGGAGTTGTGGTCTCCAACATTTGGAGTACTTCTTCGTGCTGTGCATAGTTAAACCATGGAACTCACTGCCACAGGAAGCAGTGATGGCCACTAACCTAGATGGATGGACAAATTTATGGAGGAGAGGGCTATTGATGGCCACTAGCCATGATGACTATGTTCTGCTTCCACAGCTGGAGGCATCAGTGTTTCAGAATCCCAGCTGCTGGAAACCAGAGGAGAGAAGGGTGCTTTTCTTGTGCTCAAATCCTGCTCATGCGTTTCCCATTGGGGCATCTGGTCAGCCACCGAGAGAACAGGATGCTGAGCTAGATGGGCCATTGGCTGATCCAACAGGCTCTTCTTATGTTCTCATGAGAACAGCTCCTGACCTAGCAAATTAACCTCCCAAGGCCCAGTGCAGTTTCAAGCAGGAACCTGGAGAGCGTCACATGACCACGGTCAATATGGAGTAGATGGAGGGAACCTGTGTAGGGGCATTAGGAGAACCTTTGGCCTTCCCCAGTCTGTTGCCCTCCGGACTACAACTCCCTTGATCTCTGATTGTGGGGCTGATGGGAGTTGGAGTCCAACAACATCCGGAGGACCATAGGTTGGGTAAGTCTGGGCTAGTAGGATGGTGGTGGTTGGGATCAAGGCTTGCTTTGATACACAAAGCTTCTGTCCCATGGCAGCCCTTTCCCCAAAGTGAGGGTGTTGATCCTCTTAGCAGCAGGAGAAAGCACTGGTGAAAAGTGGCTACGTAGCCTGGAAGAAAGACTGAGAGGTGACATAGAAGCCACCTTCAGATATCGGAAGATGGAGCAAGATTGTTTTCTGCTGCTCGGGGGGGGGGGGAATCAATGGATTCAGATTACAAGAAAGGAGATTCTGACTAAACATTAGGAAGAACTTTCTGAGCTGTTCGACAGTGGACCGGACAACCTCAGAAGTTGGTGCACTCTCCTTCATTGGAGGAGGAGGAGTTTGGATTTGATATCCGCTTTATCACTACCCTATGGAGTCTTAAAGCAGCTAACAATCTCCTTTCCCTTCCTCCCTCACAACAAACACTGTGTGAGGTGAGTGGGGCTGAGAGACTTCAGAGAAGTGTGACTAGCCCAAGGTCAACCCAGCAGCTGCATGTGGAGGAGCGGGGAAGCGAACCCAGTTCACCAGATTACGAGTCCACCGCTCTTAACCACTACACCACACTGGCTCTCACATTGGAGGTCTTTGAGCAGAGGTCAGATGGGCACCTGTCAAGGATTCTTCCGTTAAGATTCATGCATTGCAAGGGGTTGGACTAGATAACCATCGGGGTTCCCTTCCAACCCTACAATTCTATGATTTTAAGAGGCCCCATGGAGCCTGGCAGCAGAACCTCCCTATATAACAAAGGATTGCCCTTTCCTGCTGCCAGCCAGTTATTTCTGCTTAAAATGGTTGTTAACAAATAGAATCCGAAGTCTGTGAGATCTGATCAGTGTTACTTCAGGGCTTGTACATTCTGAAAGCTCCCCTGCCTTTCAGAGTGAATAATGATCCTGCTTTGGAGATGAGCATCGCCACAACCAGAAGGTGACATTGCCTCCATCAGCCGTGGCAAAGTCAATGGGAGATTCCCGCTGGAGGGTTCTAGTTGCCAGAACGAGGCTGATCATGTACCCAGGAATGCGGTAGAGGAAGAATGTGAAAACCAAGCCATGTTGTCCACTTGAACCCACAAATCATCTTTACACAAGCAAGGAATGCCTGCCAGGGGCCTTCCCAACACGCCGTCTCGAATCACTCACAGACCAGTTGAAGGAACTATAAGCTACCCCATTTCTGTGCACTCAAGATAGTGGATAATCTCCATTCTATTTTCTTCTTTAAAAATTCATCCCATCCTTCAGCCAAAGATGCTTACAGATCGCTAAAGAAAGACAACTGTAGAGCTCAGGCTTGCAGTATTAAAAAAGACACAGCATAAAAGGAAAACATTTTGGGGAGGGCGGAGGAAAGCAGCAAACTCAGCTATGAGTTCTAAATTAACAGTTCTTCTCTTGACCAGCAGAGGTGAAAAAGCAGAGAAGGCACCAAAAGCAGCTGGTCTCCCCACAGTATGGATGGAGTGGTTCTGCGTCTCCCCTCTTCCTTCTTCTTCTGCAGTCTACTGGAATGACAGCTGAGAGGTGGTAGTTGATGGAAGGAGAAGCCTGACTTCTCAGCAGCGATGGTGTGAGTGAGGGGACTGCATCCCTTCTCTTTCCTCCTTTATTACAGCTTGATACAATCAGATAAAATATTTCCTTTTCAATTGTTCCAAAACATTATATTGTTACATGATACCCCAATCTCTGAGCGGTGAGAGGTTCTAGGTCATTACCCATGTTTCGTTTCCTTGGAATGAAGGTGAGTGGAAACAGTGGTGCCTTTAGGATATATGACTTTATTTGCCCAGACATACAACCTGAGCATAAGATGGAGGGGCTCACAGCATTAACAACGCAACAGATCTTTCTTCTCCATTAGTCACGGCTTTGGATCCAGCAGAAAGCTAGCAGGGCTCTGTGTCTCCAGCCTCCAGCCTGCTTTCAGTTCAGTTCACACCCACTAGCTATTGTTCTCCTACCCGGCAACTAGGTGAAGGGGTTGCCTTTGTTCCTCCCACTTCATACCTCTCCTGGTCCTGGGAGACTAGGCAGGAAGGGAGCTGGTCACAGCAGGAGGGGGAGACCCCCTGGCTTCTCCAGCAGCCTGCTTCATCACTGCCTGATGGACCCTCTCCTCTCCAGCCTCAGCTTCTGCATCTGATTCTGGACTGCTCTCTGCCGCAGAATCTCCCTGCTCACTAAACCCTGTTACCTCTTCAGCTTCCAACATCCCCTTTTCCCCAATCTTCTCCCTCTGACCACTGATAGTTGTCCCACTCCCTGGGCTCTCTTGGGGGTTCCCCGGCTGGTGCCTCTCTTTATCCCTCTGTATCCAACCAGTCCATGACAGAAGAGGGAGCCCAGTTTGGCCAGATCCTATCCCCCCCCCTCCGGCCCTGTTGTTCCTTTGCAGATCCTGTCTAGCACTTCAACTCCAGCCCTTCCATCTGCAAGTCCTTAATTACGCCACGTTTCCTTCGCCCCTGGTATCTACTTTATGAGCAGCCATCCAATTTTAAAATAGCGGTTCATTTTTTATGGTAATGCTAAATTTATTCAGCTGCTCAAATCAGCTAGAAAATAATTATATCGGCAGCAACGAACCTCGCCTCCTATTTACATCTCGAGCAGAGACCCCCTCTGGGACTGTGTGGAATACTATTTGCATAGCCAAATTAGTCTCAGCCCACTTCCTTGCAGACAGGTGTCCACACCTCAAAAAACCATGGCACTAATTGGGATCTTTGCTCATTGGTGGAATACAGAGGTCACCAATTAGCTGGGGACTGGGAATTGAGTGGGCGGTGTGTGTGTGTGTGGTGTGTGTGTGTGCAGGTGAACTAAATCCATCCATTGCACAAACCATAATGTTTTTCTAAAGCACAAGAAGATCATGTTCTGAGGGCGCTGCTGCTGGTAACGGAGACAGGTGGCTGGGGTGGAGAAGTCCCACCTGGCTCACGTGGAAGCACAGTACCGAATGATGCACATCCTGATTTTAATCGGCAGAATTTTGGAGGGCATGGTGTCTTTGTTTTTCCTGGTGAGGGATCCCCAGTCAGTGGCGTAGCGTGGGGGTGCAGGGGGGGCCGGTCGCACCGGGCGCAACATCTGGGGGTTAGGGTATGCAAATCCACAGGTTAGGGGGTGAAAATTACTTGCCTTGCCCCGGGTGCTGACAACCCACGCTACGCCACTGTCCCCAGTCACTCCTGGGAAACAGATGCCTTTCCCCTTATCTGTATTCTGGACACAAGTTGGAACATGGCAAGGCCCGCCCTCCTGCTCAGCCCATGTAGGTGGTGTTGGACCTCGGGGGACCGATTCGGTCAGTCATGCCTCCCCTTGGAATTCACCCTGACTTTTGCTGTGTGGTGCAAATTTGTTAAATTCCATAAATGTTAGGGTGACCCATAAAAACCCAGGGACGCGTTCTGGCTTGTTTGCTGAGGCTTGCCCTCGCTCCTTTGCACAATGTAATTTTAACATGTCAATTTGCTCTGCAACAAAAAACATCTGGACTTCACATGTGCCAAGAGGGGTGGGAGTGGCGAGAGAGTGGGAGACGAGCCAAAGATGGCTGCAGGGGGGGGGGCAGGTACGGGCCAGCTTGGTCTTTTTTGTGCAGCATTTTGTGGTCAGGGCAAAAGGCTCTTGGAGGAAAGCAATCTCTCTCAGATCAATTGCGGGCTTCTCTTGGCAAACTTCCCTTTGTATGCCGAAAAGATTAGTAAATTTTATCCTAATTAAAATTTAAGAAAAGCCAAGATGAGTGCGGAGACTATTTAACTGGCGTGCAGTTTGCAATTAAATTTCCTGCTGAGCCGCCTGCCCAATATTGACATCTACTCTATTGGATTTTTCTCCCTCTCTCCAGCAATCTTATTATTTTGTAATCATGAATAACAACGAAGGAAATTAGACTTTTAGAAAGGATTTTCATTGCTGGATTGGAGTACAAAGCCCCACTACATTAATTCACCTTCTTAAGCTTGATCGCGTCAGATTCCTCTTTAAAGAAATAAAATGAAAAAGCTGGTTATGTAGAACCCCGCAGATGTCCAAAATGGGGAGAAACTCTCTCTCCCTCGACTCACCAGCTCAAATCCAGCATGCCGTCCCTTAATCCCTAATAAACCCGATTTATCAGCCCTCCAAACCGAGACTGTTGTCTACCGGACAGTTGTGACCTAAATAAGAGGCATCTCAAATCCATGTTTCAGCAAGGCACTCCCCCCCCACTGGGTTTTCTGTCCTCGGATCCAGCCACTCACAGGGTGGCATCCAAGTAAGAAACAGGGGTGCCCACTCCTCCCCTCGCGCAGGATTGACTCTCACGTAAGCGCATATATGCGTGGCGCTGGGAATAATTAAATAATTCGACACCAACCTGAAATCGCAGGAGAGAGCTGGGAAGTCCTCATGGCTCATGAGGAGATCCTCCCCAGAGCCCAGAGTCCAGAAAAGAGACTCCAAGGGTTCCAAAATGGCGTGCAGGAGCTCTCACTGCTGCTGCGCCACCCCACCTGACAGCTGTTGAGTGGGGAGATGTATTTACCACAGCAGGCTCCCCACTTATGCATATTTCACTTATGCGAGTGGGGGGCCAGGAACGTAAACCCCACGTAAGTGGGGAGTCGCCTGTACTCAGAGTAGACCCATTGGAAGTCATGGACCTGGGTTACATAAGAGGAGCCTGCTGGATTAGGCCAAAGAGGACATCCTGTTCTCACAGTGATCACCCACGAGCAAGACCTGAGCTCCGTAGCTTTCTTGTTCCTCCTGTTGGGCTCTGCTTGAACCTATCGTTGTAGGTTTTGAAGAGCATTGGACGTATTTCTGGAGGAGAGAGCTATCAATGGCTACTAGCCTAAGTGGCTGTCCTCTGCCTCCACAGTTCTGGAAAAACACAAAGTTCCAAGTAAATCACTGTCAGGAGACGGCTTGAAAAGTTTATCTTTGCCCTAGTGAAGAATTGCACTCCAAGTCGATGCTTCTTAAGACTAGCGTTCCTTGTGTCCTGCTAAAACCACTTGGCATTCCCCACTGAATGAAAAAAACCTCCACCCGTTTGCTGATTCTGGTTAATGTTTACCAAGAGACATAGAATGGACAGGGCGACCTGACCTTCTCTCCCATTAGTCTTGGCTTTGAGTGTCTCTGTTTATCCTGTGCATGACAGCACGCTGCTAGATTTCCCTTCCACCTCCCCCCATGGGAAGAAACCCCAGATAATGGAGATAATAATAATTGCACCATAATAATGATATCATTGATTGAAATAATGATAACATATTTGCTTCTGTGATATGCAGCCGCTTCCGTGATATGTCACGGAGCACACAGAAGAGGTTTCGAAAGGACATGTCTGGTTGCATAAGAAGTCACCTCTTAAGGAATTAGAGGGCGAGGTTGGCTGCAAACAGATTCCAGGCTCTGTCCTGACAACAGACACCCTGCAGCACTTACAGGGTGCTTAAAATGTAAACCATCATCTTCTGCTCAAGCCAAAGCTTGTGTTTGAAAGACAGAGGAAACAAATGTCAAGTCTAAGTAGAAAATGCTTGATACTCCCACTGGCTTCTTGGTGCAATAAACAGTGTGCTTGGTAACAGGCTGGAAACATTTCCTAGGGCAGGGGAGCTTAGTGTTCTCCAGGAACTGCTGGACTCAAACTCCCAGTAGCCAATGCGGTCAAGGAGGAGGATGGGAGTAAGATCCTACTCGGAGTCCTGTGTTCAGTTCTGGGCACCACAGTTTAAGAAGGATTTTGACAAGCTAGTGTAGGGTAACCAGACCCACTTGAGTCTAATTAATGCATGAAGGGGTTAATGCCATAGGGTAAGTTGTCCTGCCAGGCTTAACCTATATCACTGCACCTCATCTTGGGAGGAATGGGCAACCAAGCCTTTTGTTATACTCAGTCAACATGTGAATTCAGTGTGTGAGGAGTTCTGAGCTGGTTGCTTCTGCTTAGCCGCATGGCTTTAACCAGCCTCTTTTGTTTCAGACAAGAATGGAGTCTGAAAATAGCAACCCCCCATACCAACAGTTACTGCCTGCACATCTTTTTTCTGATTGCTGTGTGGAAAAACACATGAATCTGAACTTTGAAGAGCTCTGTAAGGAAACCATGTTATAATTTACCAAACAATAGCTCAGTTGGTAGAGCATGAGACTCTTAATCTCAGGGTCATGGGTTTGAGCCTCACTTGGAGTGAAAGATTCCTGCATGGGGGGGGGGGGTTGGACTAGATGAGTTTGAGTCCAGCAATTTCTGGAGAGTCATAGGTTCCTTGACCTTGCCACAGAAGCCCCTAGGATGACCGTAAGTTCTGCCAGGATACATGAAGCACTTTAAGATTCTGGGCCTAGAAAACAGGACTCAGATTCATGGCCCACCAGCACAGAACATCTGATACAACACTGTGGGGAGAGAGGTTGGCTCATACGCTGTCTCTGCTGTTGGAAGTGGGATTAACAGCCATTGATGCACATCAATGCCTTTATCATTTGCAGGTGTAAGCATCTAAGGTACACCTAAGTGGTTCATTACGTGCAGGCGCAGCATTGCCTTGTAGCTGAGCATGAGAGCTGGCAGATTGAGCCCTGAATCACAGCTTGGCCTCTCTTTGATTGCCAGGATTGATTGGGCCAGGAGGCAAGCCTCGTGGTGGGACCAGCCGCTCCTGGCTGCCTTTCATCATCAGATCGCTCTGATGACTCACCTGGAGGAGAACCAGCTGGGGAAAAGAGACCGTGAATGTCTGCAAGCTTAATCTGGCTTGGCTTTGATGAGCGTTTGGTGCCCAGGTGTGCTGATCATGTGGGCAGAGAGGCTGGAGAAATGGGCTGGGTAGCATGCCAGGATCCTTAGACGTGTTGGCAGAGTGAGGGAGTAGGTGAACAAGAGCTCAGAGGGCCTTTTGAAATGGCTGTTGAATTATATATACTCCAAGCCAGGCCTGGGTCACCCTGATGAGAAGTGATGGGTTGAAGTGGCCTTCCTCTGATGCCTCCCCAAATGTAGGGCTACTTGTAGGAACGGGTTTATCCCACTGCTTGATTATAGCTCTTTACTTATACAAGAACTTGTGTGCCTTCTCTCCTGTACATTTAAATGCATCCTCTGTTTTATTGATGCTGTAATATTTTCTAGTTTTACATAGTGTGCCTGATATAAATTTATTTATTTCATACTATTTGTACACTGCTTGATTGTAAGAAGACCTCAGCGTGGTTTACAAAGATGATAAAGCAATATTACTATCAGGGGAAATGGGAAAAACAACTCTGTAAAAGATTGGAAAAGGATAAAATCAGCAGTAAGTTAAACACAGATGAAAGCAGCATTCTACATGTCTGGGTAGGCTTGTTTAAGCAGAAATGTTTTTAGCAGGCACCAAAAAGACTACGGTGAAGGGGCCTTCTTGAATGTCCATTGGCAGGGAGTTCCAGAGTGTAGGTGCTGCTGCCATACTAAAATATCAATTTCTTACAAATGTGGAACAGGTATTATGTGACCCCTGAAACTGGGACCACAGTTTTAGTCAAACAGGCATATGTGAGGTAAGGCGATTTTGCAGTTAAACTGATTCCAAGTTGTGTTATGATTATTCCTACTGTTACTACATTATACACAATTATGAACCCTGCCCCCTCGTGTGTGTGCAACTATCCTACCGTCTTTCCCTTCTGTGGCCAAAGTGTTCCGAACATCCGAATCTCTAGGGAAAGCGCTTAAAGTCTATCCTTTCCATTCTGCCCTCTTTTTCTTCTTGCCTTACTTGAAGAGACGAGAACTATATTGGAGAAATATCATTAGGCTCCCCAACCAGAAGAAATATTCACGAAATGCAGAGTCATAAATAAGCAAGCAGCAATATCCTGCTGTAGAGAGACATAATTTCAGTCTTTAGGAGCTGAGGAGGCCCCTGGGATGGCATAGATAAAGCCCGTCTGGCCTTGCTCTTTTTGTAAGAACAAACAATGCCATCAACAAGGCCCTGGTTCTCTCAACCAATGAAACAATTCCCTCTTTACAGGAAATTTTGTAGGGGAAATGGACACTGACAGATCCCAGAGAGATTTGTGGAGCAGCCACCACAAGCCCACTTGCAATGTGGATAGTTGACTACTATGAGGACCACATCTGTCCAGATACCAGCTCGCTGACTGCGGATGCCACTATTCCTAATTTTAATCAGCAAAGCTCTTTGCAATTCTTGGGGGTGGTTTGCTCATATGCCAGCCTGGTAGGTGGGCCACTGGAATACCTGTTTTGCAGCTGAGGTCCAGAGGGAGCCACTTGTCCAGGGCTAGAGGGCGTCTTCATGGAATATAAAGGACCCTGGATGCTGTTGCTGGTTTTGTTTTGTTCAAATTCTATGTGTGTCATAATTATTTGCATTTTTAAAAAAAACATAAACCACTCAGATCCTTTCTTATATGGCAGCATATGGGGGTGGTATTGGGTTGTGGCTTTTGTTTTTTAACGTATTTTGTGTTTTTATCTTGTATTTTTATGTTGTGAACCACCCTGAGCTCTTCAGATGAAGGGCAGTATACAAATTTAATAAATAATAGTAAAAAATAAATAGCTTTGTGGCACTCAAATCAAGCATCACTTGACAGTCAGTCCATCATCTGACCTGGAAACTGCTACCTGTCTTGAACCCTTGCAGTTCATCATACCTGCTGGGAAGCTAGCTTTGGCCTTGGCAGAATGGAGGTGAGATGGAGCAAGACTTCAGCAGCACCCTGGACAGCTCCCTGTATGGCTTAGGCTGGAGCAGGATTTAAATGTTGTTTCAGCACCACCCATCGCCAGACTGAGACTTAGAGGGGAGCTGAAGATCTGACTTCAGTGAAAGGTGACTTTGTTTAAAGTGGTCTAACCTGCTTTAGAAATCATTGATGGGGTCTTTGTAGACCGCAAGCTTAATATGAGCCAACAGGATGATCCACCAGCAAAAAGAAGCTAATGCAATCCTAGGCTGCATTGACAGTAATATAGTGTCCTGATCAAGGAAAGACATAGTACCACTCTAGTCTGCCTTGGTCAGACCCCACCTGGAGCCCTATGTCCCCATTCTGGGCACTACAGTTTAAGAAGCATAATGACAAGCTGGAAAGTGTGCAGAGGAGGATAACCAAGATGTTAAAGGGTCTGGAGTTGTGTTTCGCCTGGAGAAGAGAAGACTGAGAAGCGACATAATAGCCATCTTCAAATACATGGAAGATGGAGCAAGCTTGTTTTCTGCTGCTCCAGAGCAGCAGCGGATGAATTCAAATGGCAAGGAAATTCTAACTCAACATTAGGAAGAACTTTCTGACGGACTCAAGAGGATGAGATGGAGGAGGAGGACTAGTGGGGATCACCCCCTCCCCTTCTCCTGATGCTACAGGAGAAGAGGGACGCAGCCTTGATTTACAGCAAGGCTTTGGGGAGTCTGAGGAAGGTCACAGCACAGAGACAGACGAACAAAGGAGTTGGGATGTGTTAGAAGAAAGGGGAGGGGATTGCGACAGGACAGCCAGCTGACACGTTGTCACTGGAGAGTATTTCTGATCCCCCTTCTCCAAGAACTCGCATTCATTAAGGGTACAGGAACAACGGAATCAGAAACTTTTTGGCTACAAGCAGCCACCATAAGGAGGGCTGCTGTTGTTAGGAATGTGGGAGGAGGAGACCAGTTTGGAGCAACGCCATGTTGCGTTCTTTTGTCTCTCGCTATTAGGACTGAATAAAAACTAATTAAAAAGGGACTCTCCTTGTTTTCTATGCTCTTGCTGCAACTGGGGGAGGAACGGTTTCCCCGAAGCCTTGGCAGAGCCTTGACAATTAGGAAGAACTTTCTGATGGTAAGAGCTGTTTGACGGTGGAAGGTACTCCTTCAGAAGGTGGTGGGGTCTCCTTCATTGGGGGCTTTTAAACAGAGGTTGGGTGACCATCTGACAGGATTTTAGCTGTGATTCTCAGTCTTCTCTTTTCCATGTGAAACCTAACCAGTCCCCTCAACTGTTCCTCATAAGGCTTGGTTTTCAGACTCCTGATCCTCCTCCTCTGCACACGTCTAACTTCAGAGAAGGGCATGGGCAGAATTCTGGGCGTGTTCATTTCTCCCTTTGTGCTCCAGGAGGAAAAAACAGAACAGATTCACAATGAGCAAAAAAGGCATCTGGCTGGCAGCTGATGGAGACAGTGATAGCCTTCAACTGAAAGACCTCAGCACCAAAAGATACATGGTGGGAGGAAGGGACCCAGCTTATTGTGAGGCAAGTTTGTGCCGTTATTAAATTAGATGATGTTTTTCAAAGGAATGACATGCCGATCTGTTTCATTCCAGTAAATATGTAATTTACATTTAATTCCAAGTAACCTTTCCAGGGTTGCTGAGGTGTGAAAGAATTTAATGACACAACGCTACATTTACGAAGATGCCATTCATATTCATTAGGCTGGTGCATTAGCAGGCCGGCCTGTGGCTGCCACGCTGATATATGTCGGGGCCTTTACAGCTTCAGTTTATGGGAAAATAACAGCGCAATGCAGCGGAGCTGGCTGGTGTGGCTCTGAGATGCACCAAGAGGCCACAGAGGGTGAAAGATATGGCACCTCTGATCTGCGACTGGGCAAGGCCTTTTTTCAGGCTGCAGGCTAGCAAATTCAGGTGGTACAATGAGAGTGGGCTTAGTTGAATAACGAACCAGATAAATGTGGGATAATAGCAGCATCATGCTAGCCACTCAAAATGAATAGGAAATTGTTGTCGTTCAGTCGTGTCCGACTCTTTGTGACCCCCTGGACCAGAGCACGCCAGGCACTCCTGTCTTCCACTGCCTCCCACAGTTTGGTCAAACTCATGCTGGTAGCTTCGAGAACACTGTCCAACCATCTCGTCCTCTGTCGTCCCCTTCTCTTTGTGCCCTCCATCTTTCCCAACATCAGGGTCTTTTCCAGGGAGTCTTCTCTTCTCATCAGGTGGCCAAAGTATTGGAGCCTCAGCTTCAGGATCTGTCCTTCCAGTGAGCACTCAGGGCTGATTTCCTTCAGAGTGGCTAGGTTTGATCTTCTTGCAGTCCATGGGACTCTCAAGAGTCTTCTCCAGCACCATAATTCAAAAGCATCAATTCTTTGGCAATCAGCCTTCTTTATGGTCCAGCTCTCACTTCCATACATCACTACTGGGAAAACCAGGGGTTTAATTATACGGGCCTTTGTTGGCAAGGTGATGTCTCTGCTTTTAGTTCATATATTCATAGAATCATCAAACTTTAGAACTGGAAGGGACCCCAAGGATCATATAGTCCAATTCTCTGCAATGCAGGAATCTTTTGCCCAATGTGGAGCTCAAACCCACAACTCTGAGATTAAGAGATACAGTTCCACACAGTCTTTGTGCAAACATACCAGGGGGAATGTTCAAGAGACAGATTGTCTAAAAGTGTCCAGACTTGGTTAGGCTGGGGGGTGCACTATGCCAGGGCTTAAACTGGGTGGGGCAGTAAAGGCATTTGGGCCAAGGCCCGAAATAAGGATTAAAAATCATTGCAGATAGTCAAAGCACATTTAATCATGTAAGGTTTTCTCTTCTCTATTCCAGATTTGGAATAATTAGACCTGTTTCAAAAGCATGAAGTTGCTGGGATGCAAGGTGTGGGCATCAGCAGCAGCACTGCTGAAGCTTCTTATTGGCTCTTTGCTTGCAGCCTGACACAGCAAAGTGGGCCAAAGATCTTGCAGGCCGAGGGAGAAGGTGTGAAGGAGCAATGCAAAAACAAATAATGTCTCCCCCTGCTTTTTATACACACAAAAATAAATGAGATGTTTTACTGCTCTCTTCTCTCAATTCTTCATCTCAGCAAGAGAGAAAGAAAAGCGAGTTTTGTGATGAGGCTTGAGGTTGTTCCGGAACACATTAAGGGAAGCAATTGGCGGCGCTGGTTCCTCTGCTCTGCATTCTGACCACATGCTCCAAAAATTGCAAATGGAGATTTGTTACATTTCATTTGCTCCTGTCCCCAAGAAGCTATTTGTGATGAGTCTGTATCTCCCAAGAGGCTGTGCTCAAATCAAAGGGAAAAGAGAGAGGATAGAGGAGACGATTGGATTAGCACATCTACAACACACACACACACACACACACACACACACATACACAGAAAGAATTCAGTGGGGTAACTTAAAGATTATCTCATTTATTGTGGCCTGAGCAGTCCTGGGCAAGAGCCAAGGTGTCATATGGTGGACTCCCCTCCCCCTGCCCCATAAGCACCACTGACGTTTTCCCTCCTGTTTCTGGGATTAAATACCAGAGAGCTCCAAACAACGTCTTGCAAGCACAACTAGCAATAGGGGTGCGATTTGATTCAGGTTGAATTGAAAGACAAACCTATCCAGTTTGCACTTTCCATAACAATATAAGACTCCAAACACAGCTGCTTTTTGAGAATTGCTCTTCTCAGAATTTTGCAATGCAGTTTTCCAGACAAGTAAATTGTACAGAAATGCACACGCGTATAAGATTGCATACAAAAATGTGGAGATAGGAGAAATTTGTACTAAAGTGCTGTTGAAAGTTCAGGAGAAGGGTTGTTGTTTTTGTAATTGCTAACTTTCCCACACAAGGATCTCATTACTTACTTGATAACTGCTGCATGGCTTACTGCTGCAAAGTATTGGAAGACCCTAAATGCAGAACTATTTGGGAACTGGATCTCACAGTTCTGGGACTGAAGGGACAAACTGACAGCCCTTGTCCAAGAGAGTTGAACAGGCAAGAAAACCACTGCTACTAGCATAGTTTCATGGCATATGCAACATTGACAGAACATGGTAAGACTACGGTTATAGGCCTCTGAGAACACAGGGCAAAATGTGGAATGACACTTCTGTTTAAAAACTGAAATGACTTAAAAGCAGTGCTTTTTCTGGGGGGACGCATACCCCTAAACATTTTGTGAATTTTTGTACTTTTGTCCATTTACTGTATTTATTTCCCCCGATTTGAACTATAAAATGGTGATTTTCTTGAGTCAAAATGAGAGTACCCCTAAACATTTTTTTTAAAGAAAAGAAGCACTGCTTAAAAGTTACATGTAATTAAATAGACATTTGGTGCTTTTGTGGGGGCTAGGATTGCAAAACGTTTTCTTTAAAAAACCCTGTTGTGTACGAATCAATGTTTATGACTGACGCATATTGCAAATAAAGAAACACACACACACACACACACAGGATGGGGTGGAATTGCAAATTGATGTGGAAATGTGGACAACTGAACTTAAGGCAGGAAAAAGGAGAAACTGAAATTGATAGATAAATTGATAGATATGGGCATGTCTTGACTTAGGACCAATTGAGCCATTTGGGCAAGACTCCAGTGGAAAATGGGAAATTTTAAAATCTGGAATTGCCAGAAAGAGGCAGTGGCACAGGGAGCTTTGTAAATCCATCTGCATTTGAAATATGTTTAGGCTTAAGTTAACAACTATTATCTCAGAACTGACAGTTGTGGCTAAACAGAAGGCAGAGAGAGACTGCTGAAGCAACAGAAAGCCGAGGTCTCTCCGGAAAGCCACAAAGCCAAACCACACAGTTTGTCTGCATTAACTCCTCGGCTTGTTCCCCTAACAAACACTGCCAATTGAGTTGTTCCGTAATATTCTAACAGATCCACTTGCCCCATTGTTCCTTTGGGTTGCCAAATTCTTGAGATGCCTCGGAAAACCCCTTTCTGTGTTGATTCATTTTCTGTGTGCAATTTCAGCAGACTTCTTGCTGGGTCATATTCAGATTCACAAGAGGGAGTGCTCCAAACTTAGTAATCCAAAAGCATCAAGCACGGCTTTTTTACCTGCTATAACTTTTTATTGTTGTAATGGCAGTAGTAAAGGTGTATGGTAGATCATGGACTTCAACTAGACTACTGCAGTGAGTTGCACATGGGGCTGCCATTGAAGACTACTTGGAAACTCCAGTTCAGGCATAGGCAAACTCGGCCCTCCAGATGTTTTGGGACTACAACTCCCACCATCCCTGACCACTGGTCCTGTTAGCTAGGGATGATGGGAGTTGTAGTCCCAAAACATTTGGAGGGCCGAGTTTGCCTATGCCTGCTCCAGTTAATCCCCAATGCAGCTGCTATGGCTGGCAGCCTTATTGCATTATCCTGTTGTTGTTGTTGTTTAGTCGTTTAGTCGTGTCCGACTCTTCATGACCCCCTGGACCAGAGCACGCCAGGCACTCCTGTCTTCCACTGCCTCCCGCGGCTCGGTCAAACTCATGCTGGTAGCTTCGAGAACACTGTCCAACCATCTCGTCCTCTGTCATCCCCTTCTCCTTGTGCCCTCCATCTTTCCCAACATCAGGGTCTTTTCCAGGGAGTCTTCTCTTCTCATCAGGTGGCCAAAGTATTGGAGCCTCAGCTTCACGATCTGTCCTTCCAGTGAGCACTCAGGGCTGATTTCCTTAAGAATGGATAGGTTTGATCTTCTTGCAGTCCATGGGACTCTCAAGAGTCTCCTCCAGCACCATAATTCAAAAGCATCAATTCTTTGGCGATCAGCCTTCTTTATGGTCCAGCTCTCACTTCCATACATAACTACTGGGAAAACCACAGCTTTTACTATACGGACCTTTGTTGGCAAGGTGATGTCTCTCCTTTTTTTGCATTATCTTACTAGTCCTTAAATCACTACTCTGCTCTTGGTCCATTTATAAGCACAATCCAAAGTGCTGGTGCTTCGCTCGAACTCCCAAGATGGCATAAAGCTGGTGTACCTCAAAGGACCACCTGCCTTCCCCTCCCACAAGCCTTCCTTGATAGGAAGATAATATAACAACCCCTTGCAAAGAAAACAGGTATGCTGGGATAGATAGCAGCACCACTCTTGTGCAACAAATCTGCCCTTTTTTTCTTTCATAACAGGATTTTTCACAGGATGAAAAGTGTTGGGAAAGTAAAGCAGGAAGTGCAAGGAAACAGCCACCTGCCAGTGCGTAACGTTTGTGCAAATTTTTATGAAAACAAACCAGACTCGGCGCTGGAATTATGTATAAGCTAAACAAGCTATAGCTTAGGACCCCACTCTCTTGGGGCCCCCCAAAAAACTTAAAGGAAAAAACCTGGATGTACATTTCCAAAATATAAGATAAAAAACAAATAAAAATAAAACTTACATACAGAAACAGTGTTTTGTGTTGTGTAGGCTCCTATGATGTAATTAATGGGCCCTGCCTGCTAGCCTGCTCCCTAAAATATCACTGATTTGCTCATTTCTATATATAGGGTGCCTACATTCCATATGGACTTCGTATTCTGCATGTACTTTTCAACAATTACTTTGATAAAATACATATTTTGTTATGTGCAAATGGCTTTAGATAATGTATTAGGTCCATAAATTACCATATAGCATATATTCAACACAAAAAACAGCAATAATTTGTTGTTGACAAAGGACAGCTGGACATATAAAGGGCCCCATTACCTTCAGTAGCTTAGGGCCTCATCAAACCTAAATCCGGCCCTGACTAGGCTGACTGCTTAATCTCAATTTCCCTTCCCACATAGGAGCCTAACGCAAGCCTGCTGAATCAAGCCAGTGGCTCATCTAGTCCAGCATCCCATTCTTACAATGGCCAGCCAGATACCTATTATGGGAAACCCACAAGCAGAACAGGAGCACAACAGCACTCTTCCCACTTGTGATTCCCATCAACTGGTATTCAGAAGCCTTTGCTGCCTCTGACAATGGAGGTTGAATATGCTCTTCATGGCTAGTTGCCATTGATAGCCCTCTCCTCCGTAAATATACTTGATCCTCTTTTATAGCCATCTAGGTTGGTGGTCGCGGGTGGCGCTGTGGGTTAAACCACTGAGCTTCTTGGGCTTGCTGATCAGAAGGTCGGCGGTTCGAATCCCCACGACGGGGTGAGCTCCCGTTGCTCGGTCCCTGCTCCTGCCAACCTAGCAGTTCGAAAGCACGTCAAAGTGTAAGTAGATAAATAGATACTGCTCCGGCGGGAAGGTAAATGGCGTTTCCGTGTGCTGCTCTGGTTCACCAGAAGCGGCTTAGTCATGCTGGCCACATGACCCGGAAGCTGTACGCCGGCTCCCTTGGCCAATAAAGCGAGATGAGCGCCGCAACCCCAGAGTCGGCCATGACTGGACCTAATGGTCAGGGGTCCCTTTACCCTTAGGTTGGTGGTCATCCATGTGGGAGTGAGTTCCTTGGTTAAACTATGCACCTCTTCTGCATCTCCCCATTGTTTCAATAAGGATTTGATGCAGCAGAAGTTTTTGAAGAAGTTTGCTTGGTGTTTCGTCTTCAGGAAATTTCCATGTTGCCTGCAAGGCAGTTCTTAAACTTAGCAATTTCAGAACGATGTTATTTTTGCCCATTTTTTTCCTCCTAAACTAATGCACTGAAATCTGCCAAACAAAATTGCTTTTTTTCTAATCTCTGTGCTGAGCACTGAATATAGCACTCCATCATGTCCTTGTTGCTAAAATATGATTCTTGGAGTGGCGTGGAGTCCATCGTACATCGGCAGCTGATACGAACAACACTTTGGAAAGAACCGTGTGTTGGGAGCTATTTGTGCCTTGCTAGAGAAGAGACACACCGGTTGGTGCTGTGCAGATTTTGAACAGGAAGCAACTGCCTGGTGAAAAATTTTGCAAAATGGTGCTAAATATTTCGGGGGATGACGATGTGTTTGAGAACATCACACTCTTGAGCTGCTAAAACTTGTTTGGGAAACCAAGACCAAATGTTCTCAAAATCAAGTGTCAAAAAAGACTGAATTTGGCTTGAAAAATCGCTAACTTTTCTGCGTTTTTAAATTTTTATTTTAATGTACTGCTGTCATACATTTAAGCAACATTTTATTTCTGACTGCAATCAAAAAGTCTAGGATATGCCTATAAATGGAGGCAGATCAAGCCAGGATTTGATATGTGAGAAATCATATAAAAGTAAAGTCTGAAGAAGTTGAGGTTCTATTTGACTTGAGGAATATTGGTCTGAGACTTGATATCATTTTAATTAGTAAAGCGACTAATCAGTATTCAGTCTTATTTTTTGCATCCACAAATGATACATAACTGATGGCATCTCCTCCATCCCAATTTGCACCGTATTTCCTTTACATTGAAACAAATTGTGTAGAGTTACATAGTAATAACATAAAGAATTATGCAAAATTCAACCGCAGCAGACAATGAGATGAATAACATAGTTTTCATTGGAAAATGAATCGTAGCAGAACAGCAACAGCTCTGCATGTGACAGATACAGGTCAGGATGAGAACTGATGCCTCTCCACATCCCAAGGGGTGCTTCAATTAATTTCATTTCTTATGTGCACTTTCCCCATAATGCATGCATTTCCATGCACATTTTGGGGCTGGATAGCTGCCTTGTAAAATTCAGAGAAGTGTAGATTTCAAAGAAGAGCTGTGTTTTATTTTGTGTATTGTTTCGGGGCCTGTGAATCAGGGAGATTTTCGTTAAACTGCAAAGCAGACCCAATTTCTCCCCCCTCATGTTCATATAAGAAAAGCCCTCTCCAAGATGTGAAGGCTGCTTCTGCACAGATGTGGGGGAAAGGGGTTGTGGGCTGGGGTGCTTTGGGGAACATTTCCTCCTCTCTGGTTATATTAATGTTGCCACCTCCCACACTCCCCGCAAAATCCACCCTCCTCCTGTGCAAATAGTTAGTTGTCGTTTTGGAGCATTGCGAAAATTGCAGCCTTATTCTAATGGAAAAGCTCCCCTCCTCGACAGACAGCTTCAATTTAGGAGGAGGCCAGTTGCAGGGTGTAATTTATACCTGAGGCTCAAGTGCAAAAGTCAAAGAACGGATCACCAACTCCAAACCTTGAAATAAAGTGTTGAGCTTAGAAGGAAGGGCTGCAAGACACTCCTGATTATACTTCTGAAATAATCCAGGATCTTGGGTGCATTTTTGGACTTCAGGCCTGGCTATTTCCCCCTACATTGTTTTGCCAAAAAACAAACATACAAACAAACACCCACCCCAGAATGGAGTTTTGCATGGTGATTTGATCAAAAGGTGAACGTGCAAAAACCCTCGCATAAAAATAGACTGTTGAGGCCCCTGGTCCCTGGTGACGAATGTGCATTGTGGTGCGAGATCTCGCCACAGAGGAAAATCTTGATGCCTTGCTTGAAAGCCATTCTCAGCACGTAAACAAGGCAGCTGTCATGTGAAGCTCTAACCTTTCTAGGAGGATGAGCACAGGAGGCCCAGCTAAGCGAAACCACACCCTGCTTCCCCCCTCCCCGCCCCAGTTCACCACCTTATGACTCAGTCACGTCAAACTGAGCACATTTTGGGGTTTTCTTGCACTCTCCGTCCTTCCCACAAGAACCACACCGGCTTTCAGAGGGAGGCAGAAGGGAAGAGGGGGACGGTCAGAGCTCCCATCTGTCGCTTTGCGGAGTCTCACCACAAAAGAACCTAAGTGGAGCCTTCTGGATCAGGCCAGTGACCCATCTAAGCCCAGCATCCTGTTCTCACAGTGGCCAACCAAAATGCCTGTGGGAAACCCATAAGCAGGATCCGAGCACAAGAGCCCTCTCCTCTTCTGTGGCTTTCAGCAACTGGTATTCAGAAGCTTTGCTACCTCCAACTGTGGAGGCAGAGAACACAGCAGCCATCCTGGCTAGCAGCCTTCGATAGTCCTCTCCTCCATGAACTTGTACACTCCTTTTCAAAAGACATATAGATTGGTGGTCATCACTGGCTCCGGCAGGAGCAAGTTCCACAGGTTAAGTATGTGCTGATTATGTGGGGATCAAATGAGGAGGGCGAGAATCACACATGCCACCCTGGGCACCTTGGAGGAAAAGGTGAGGTATCGATGCAATAAATAAATTCGAAAATGGTTGTCTGTGGTGTGGCAGGCCACCTGGGAGAGCCATAATAATAATAATAATAATAATAATAATAATTTTTATTCATATCCCGCCCTCCCCAGCCGAAGCCGGGCTCAGGGCGGCTAAAAACAATAAAATAATACAACATTCTAAAATCATTTCATTATAAAATTAATTCAACTCAAATTGATGGCAACCATTAGGCTAAAGTTCTGTGAAGATTGCCAAAGGAGGGAGTCAGGCTGTGCCCTGACCAAAGGCCTGGTGGAACAGCTCTGTCTTGCAGGCCCTGCGGAAAGATGTCAAGTCCTGCAGGGCCCTAGTCTCTTGTGACAGAGCGTTCCACAAGATCGGGACCACAGCCGAGAAAGCCCTGGCTCTGGTTGAGGCCAGCCTAACCTCCCTGTGGCCCGGGACCGCCAAGATGTTTTTGTTTGAAGACCATAAGTTCCTCTGTGGGACATACCAGGAGAGGCGGTCCCGTAGGTACGAGGGTCCTAGGCCGTATAGGGCTTTAAAGGTTAAAACCAGCACCTTAAACCTGATCCTGTACTCCACCGGGAGCCAGTGCAGCTGGTATAGCACCGGGTAATAAGGAGCTAAGAGCTCCTAGGACCAAGTATTTCTTGCAGGGGTGACCCCGTTTCCAAAGCCGGGTTGCCAAAGGATGTCACAGCTGTGAGAGAGCAGGAAACGAAACCCCAGAGGGTCTTCTGTGCGCTGCCTGCGTGATCAGCACTAACACACAGGAAGCAGAAGGCCGGCTGTGGTGAGTTTCCACTCCGCTGTTTGTCTGTGGGTGTTTCTCAGGCTGGCGCACTGGGGGGGTGGGGTGATTTGGTTTTGCTTTGTGTTTTGTTTCCCCCTCTTCGCCTTCTTTTTTTTTTTTATAATAAGTTTTATTAATTTTCCAATTTTTACAACAAAACCACACCAAACAAAACACACAACAACAAACACAGACAAAACATACATTTTGCTTTCTTAACCTCATTTTCATAAGCCTCTTTTCTCAGACTTTCCCATACCTTCCCCTTTTTGCATCCTAGTTTTCCAGTTTTTCAGCAACCCTTTTAATCAATCAAAATTTAACTTAATCTCATTTCAATTTCACTTTAAATCAAAAAAGAAAAGAAAAAAGATAAGTATAGCTGTAATTATACATCTTCCTCTCCCTTAACACTTTAACATTCCTCAAATTTATAGCAATTTTTAAGATATGCTTTAAATTTCTTCCAGTCCTCCTCCACAGTCTCTTTCTCTTGGTCGCGGATTCTGCCGGTCATTTCTGCCATCCCCTCTTCGCCTTCTTTATCTGTGGCTAACCTCACTCAGCTTCCCATGGTTATCTCTGTGCTTCACAGTACCTGATGAGAGCAATAAGAGCTCTGCTGAGCATCCCTCCCCACTGATATCTCTCTCCTCTCCTGGTATTAGGAAGCTGCCTCAGAAGAGGAGATGGACAGGCTTTCTTTTGTAGAAGAGGAGACTTACAGGTGATAGGATGGCTGTTTTCAAATATCTGCAGAGTCCCACGGAAGATGGACCAGGCTTGTTCTTCTGCTCTGGAGGGTAGGATCCGAACCAATGGATTCAAATTGTGAGAAAGGAGATTCCGACTAAACATCAGGAAGAACTTTCTGACAGTAAGAGCTGTTCGACAGTGAAATGGACTACTCAGAAAGTGGCGGCCTCTCCTTCACTGGAGGGTTTTAAACAGAGGTTGTGTGGCCACCAGTCAGGGATTCTTTAGTTGTGATTCCTGTACTGCAGGGAGTTGGACTAAGTGACCCTTGGGGATATTCTGCAAGTCTATGATTCTCTGATCAGAGAGAAGCACCGGAATGAGAAAGTGCCTGTAGCAGCTGTCTTGCTCAATGGCTCTTGTTTAAGATCCCAGAAGCCCAAGGACAGTCGTGACTCACAGGGTCCTCCCACTCAGCAGTACGGTGTGAGCGGGTGCACTAGGCGCAGTTGTGTAGTGGGACATCCTGCCCATCCTTTTCCCCAATGACTTGGACGCTTGCCATTGTTTGCTGCTCAGGTGTGATGACTACCTGTGACTGGGTTTTCTGCCTGGGCCACACAGCCCTTTCCTGCAGGCCCTGATGTTGCCTCAACTGCCCCAGAGTTCTTCCACCCCTCACCCTCCTTTGCACTTCCAGTGACCTGCTCTCATCCTGCAGAATAAGGAAGTCCGTGTTGAAAGAGGCTTCCTCTTCCTTTTTCACAATTGCCATAACTGCTTGTCCAGCACATTTCCTGTGTGCTCAGTTGCAAAGTTGCTGAGAAATCCCCGCCGCCTCTCACTTTCAAACTGCCTCATCATCTAGTGGTGGTGGGGCCCTCTGATCATACAATAATAGAATTGTAGTGTTGGCAGGGACCCCATGGGTCATCTAGTCTAACACTCTGCAATGCAGGAACCTCATCCAAAAGTATCCATGACAGATGGCCATTCAACAACTACTTAAAACCTCCAAGGAAGGAAGGCTCTAATACCAAGCCACCTTTGCTTTCTTAACCACCTGCCCACCTCCAGCTTTGCTGAAAACCCACGCTTATGTAGTGCTTTGCTGGAGTCGGAAGATTGCTGAGTCTTTTGTGACATTTAGGTCAGTCATCATAAAGGGACTTGGGGAAGAAGAAGAAGAGTTTGGATTTGATATCCCACTTTTTCACTACCCAAAGGAGTCTCAAAACATTCTACTTTCCCTTCCTCCCCCACAACAAACACTCTGTGAGGTGAGTGAGGCTGAGAGACTTCCGAGAAGTGTGACTGGCCCAAGGTCACCCAGCAGCTGCATGTGGAGGAGCAGAGACGTGAACCCGGTTCCCCAGATTACGAGTTTACCGCTCTTAACCACTACACCACAAAAGCAGCAGATTGAGCGTTTGGTCACGAATGCTTGTGTATGCTAGCTCTTCTTCTGCTTGGCCTACTTGGTGTTTTTCTCTCAGAGAAAGAGCATATTTATTTAGTGTGTGGAGGATTGGCAGATAGCACCTCTGGGGACTGTATTCTTGCCCTTGCTGTGAAATCAAGTGTCTAGGCTTGCCCCTGCTGCACTGCTGTGATAGATGCAGCTCCTTGTGGTCTGCACTACACGCTTAAGCTGGTTTAGCTCTTATCCATCGCCCTTGGTTAGTGTGCATGTCTTAGGGAACAGGGTGTCCTAACAGAGAATTCTGAGTGTCCTCACCAAACTACAACAATAAAGGTTATTTGAGGTGTGTGTGAAAGTGGTATGAAAGTAGTATACATTTCTAGTGTAGACCCAAGGGGTGGATGAATTCTAATTTTAAAAACCTTAAATTCAGATCACCCCATTGTGTCATCAGATTGCAAACTTTTTTTTAAGAGATCCACAAGGACATTCATCGGCATTTTCATTTCTCCAAATATATATGCATTTTTGTACCTTATATATAGTTCTTTGCAAGCAATTTTCATGACTATAAAGCATTTTTGTACCGATATATGTGTTATTGTCTACATTTCTTCTTAAAATAGACCTTTTTTTGGCAGTTGTTTAATTAGAGAACCGCATTCAGAGAGGTGTAAATTTCAAAGGAGAGTAGAGATTTGGTGCATATCCCGGTTCAGAAACTGTGACTTGGGTGGGTTTGCAGGAAAATATAAGCCAAATGGTTTTCTTCCCCATTTCTAGTAGAAACTAGGCAGACCACCTAGAAGTGACTGCCAGAGATTCAATAACTTTTTGTTATTTGTTTGTTTCCTGAGGTGCTTTTGAACAAGAAGAACTCCCTGCACCTGTCACTTGTAACCAGACAGTTACACTGGTGCAGGATTTTAATCATTTAGGGCAAAGCTACAAGGAAGTCTCCCTCCCAGTCCATTGGAGCCATTTTGCTTGAGTGTCCCTCCCTGTAGCGGTGCTGAGCTCCAGCAGGTGGCTCCTGGAGCCATTACGAATCAGCCCACCCCCTGTTGCCTGCGGGAGGGAAAAACAAGCCATGTTCCCTCCCTATTAATTATCTCTCTTTGAAAGAAACAGCCGTAATCTCCCTGGAACCTGTCCTCTGCACATAAGGTCTTCTTGGGACTTTGGGTCCCTTGTTATTGTTACGTCAGCTGGAGAGTCAGCCGACAGGAGGCTTAATATAGCTGTTCAGGCTCCTTTGCAAATAGCAATTTACATAATAGGTTTCAGGACTGAATCCTGGGTGGGTTTCAGGCCATTTCTCACACATCCCTCTTCCTGGACAATTCATGATGAGTCCAAGGGCAGCCTCAAGTTGGGTGACTTTGTACCTTGTTTAATCCCTGACTTCCACTCAGCAAACTCCTTTTAAAAATAAAAATAAATTGATGATTCTCTCTCATACACATACACTCATGCATAAACATTAACAAACTGGAAAACAAATTGCACAGATTTATGTTGTCACCATATATATATATATATCATCCCGAAATGCATCAGCTAGGCTTCTGCCCTAATAAATCTGTTACCAGTTCTTTCCAGTGTTGCAAAAATCCCTTGGTTGGCTTTGTGACAAACGTCTAACGTGGCCACCTGTCTGGAATGCACATTTTTTGAACTTTTTGCGAGGTGCTTGGACTAGGACTTCTTCACAGAGGGCACAGTTAACCTGTGGAACTCACTCCTTCAGGAGGCAGTGATGGCCATCAATTTGGATGGCATCAAAAGAGGATTAGACAAATTTGTGGAGGAGGAGAGGGCTCCTGATGGCTACTAGCCAGGATGGCTATGCTCTGCTTCCATAGTCAGAGGCAGCAATGCTTCTGAATATCAGTTGCTGGAAACCACAGGAGGGGAAAGGGCTCTTGTGCTCAAATCCTTCTTGCTGGTTTCCCAAAGGCTGCCCACAATGAGAACAGGATGCTGGACAAGGTGGACCATTAGCCTGATGCAGCAGCCTCTTCTTATGTTCTTATAAAATAGGTCTTTTGTGGCCTTGCCATTCTTTGAGACCAGGATAACTCCTCTAACACTGCCTTCCCCAACCGGGTGCCCTCCAGATGATTTCTACAACACCTTCCATCAGTCATGCTGGCTGGAGCCCATGTAGGGATGTCAGAGAATTTGCTTGGGAACAGAAAGGGGAGTGGAAATTGCCACATTCTTCATGTTTGCCCGAGGTCAGGAACAGAAATCACGCCAGCAAATATGAGTGGCAGACTGTATAATTGGTTTTTTGTTTTTGTTTTTTGGCTACAAATGTTACATCAATAATTATGTTATTTTTCTGCCTCATTTTTTTTTTACCTCTCTCTTCTGCTGAAATGCACCTGCTGAAAGTTATTTACTTAATTAATTGCACAATTAATTTCAAGAGTTTCAGCAGAGAGTGAGAGGAATACAGTAATCTGAGTTTTAGCAGAAGCTGAACTGCAGCAGATAAGAAACAGTGCTGATTGCAGTAAACACAGGACAGATTAGAAATGGCTGCCTCCTTGCACCCCTAAGCTCGTGCAACTGCAATATAAAGCTTCTGTGTTCTGGTCATTTTTCATGTGGCTGATCTGAAAGCTCTTTTTCCTGTGATGTCTCGTGGTGTTCATGCAGGTGGCCAGCCTGCGTCCCCAAAACCATCCTGTGATGTTTCCAGCCCCAATCCTTGGTTCCTACGACCCCTCTCCCCACAGCTGGTACCCTTGAAACAGCTGGCTCAAGACAGCGTATTTCAGGGTCCAGAGGTTGGCAGAGACATGGGTCTGCCCTGACAACCATCGCTGTTGTGGGTGCTGAGAAATCTGCCACCCTTGCTGCTCCACCAATCATTCTCCAGTGGCTGGAATGGCAAAGAAGAAGGGGCATGTCAGGGGTGGACCAGGAGATCCGCTGGGTCCAAAGGCCTCCCATTCCTACAACACACCTCCACAGCTGGCCTGGAGCTGCTGTACTAATTTCGCCTCCCATTGGAATCAGCTCCCTCCCATAGATCTCAGTGCTTTTTTTCAGCTCTGGATGATTCGCCAACTATGAGGACAGAGATGACTTGGCCACTGCAAGTCATGCTCTGGTAACTTCCAGATTGGATTGTTGCAATGTGCTTATGCGGGGCTGCCAAGACAACTCAGAAACGTCAGTTTTTGCAGCAGCCAGATTACTGGCCGGGGTTTCATTTTGATCTCGTGTCACCTCTATTTTAAAACAGCAGTGCCTGTTGCCAGTTTGTTCTGGGCTTAATTCAAGGTGTTCCCATTGGTGTTTAAAGCCCTAAACAAGTCCGGCCCCAAATATCTGAAAGAGGACCCCTCTTTCTCTTGGGAGCGGAAATCTCCAGAGGGGCCCTTCTTTAGTAGTTCCTCCACCTTCCAAGGCTCGGAGGGGGATGACGACCTGGGACTGGGCCTTCTCTGTGGTGGCCCCTAAGTTTTGGAATTCCCTCCCCACAGAGGTGTGCCTGGCACCTTCATTATACATCTTTCAGAGAACACTGGCATTCTTTACCCTGACTTTTGACACTTGAGGTAGAGGTTTCTCAGACCCACGTTATTTTTACGGTTGCAAGTTCTTTTGAATTGTTTGTATATTGTGTTTCATTGCTGTTTCGTATCCTGGGTCCTTAGGGTGAAGGGCTCCTAATAAAGAAATAAATGAATAAATCATTTCCCCTCCCAGCAAGGCAAAAAACCACTGTCCCCTCCACCTCAAGGATTTAAAAGCCTGTGGCTCACCCACCCATCTTCCTCATTGCCTGCCTGAACTGGCAAGAGCTTGGGATTTCATGATTCTGCCACTGTAGATTCTCTCACACCCCCAAATACAAAAAAGACAATCTTTTCTGGCATGCTACATCAAATAATAAAGATTGGTTGAAGGAATGGGGAATCATGACTATTTTTAATGGTTCCATTGGCCTCAGAGCATGTATGCAAACCCTTCAGGGACCCCCTGTCCTGAAACTCTCCACATTTCTGTTGTGACCCCGCCTCTCCATTGTTTGGTGTGGTCTTCACGAGGGGTCCCTCAAGATGACTGCTCAGACCACCCGCTGAGAAGACGCCTAAACAAAACCCCAGTGCTTAATTCCCCTTTGTGGCATTTTCCGTCTGTCCTGTTAATAACCACGAGGGAGGATGTTTACAGCAAGCGCGTGAGACGTGATGGGGACAGTCTCTGTGAGCCGGCACATCAGTTTTAAATCCTGCCCTCTCCTGAATGTTTACCCTCCTGTGACCACCCCCCTCACACTCCAGTGAATTATTATTATTATTATTAATTGAAAACCCTCTTCATAACACAGCAGTAAGATAGATGAGTTTCCTTCCGGAGAAAGAGAGTGACCCTTTGGAGCTTCTCTGCTGGGTGAACAAGGCCAGGAGTAATAGAATCATAGGATTTTAGAGTTGGAAGGGAAACCCAAAGGTCATCTGGTTGAACCCCTTCAGTGCAGGAAACACAGCTAAAGAATCCCTGGCAAGTGGCCATCCAGCCCCTGTTGAAAAACCTCCAGTGAAGAAATGTCCACTGCCCTCCAAGGGAGCCTGTTCCACTGTCAAATGGCTTGTACTGTCCGAAAGTGTTTAGTCAGAATCTCCTTTCTTGTCATTTGAATCTACTGATTTGGTTCCTACTCTCTGGAGAAGCAGAAAACAAGCTTGCTCCGTCTTCCACATGTCAGCACTTCTGATATTTGAAGATGGCTATCGTGTCACCTCTCAGCCTTCTCTTCTCCAGGCTAAACATACCCAACTCCTTCAACTGTTCCTCATCAGGCTTGGTTTCCAGACCCTCAGTCATCTTGGCCACCCTCTCCTGCACACATTCCAGTTTGTCAATATCCTTCTTCAAGTGGATTGGGAGGGTGGGCTGAATCCATACCTCCCCCCGCTCCCCATTAGACCAATTTGACATGTTGATGGGGATGCCCATCTGTCAATCACCCAGCATCCCAATGACATCAGGTAACTCGTTGGAGTCCATGAAGTTTGAAATCAAAGTGTCAGCCCACACTTTCTAGTGAGTTCTCTCATACACTCCAACACGCTGATGCCAGAAACCGGGACTCATGTCTTCCCAACCCCACTCCTGCACAAGTTATGTGAACCACACAATATCACGCAGCCGGGAACTGCATTTTTGGGGCAAAATGTGCCAGATCGTGAGCTTGTGCAAGATCACAGAGCTTGAAAATGCATGGGATGTTCCGCTTAAAGTGGAATAGTTGACCGATATATTCTCTGATCGCTTCCCTTATTACAAAAAGCCTAACATTTTGGGGAAAGGGTTAGTGTGCTGATATGTGATTGACTCCTGTTCCAAAAAAGCAATGGCCTGGAAGCCTGCTGCATTGTTTTAATTAACATTCTATTATCCACTGTGCCTTACGGTAAATCACTTCCGGCTTGCCGTTGGGGGTGTGAAGCAATCTGCAAATTTAATAAACTAAACTAAACCAGAGGGCTTTTATTATCTACCGGGAATTTCCCTGCATTTGGAGACTCTGTTGAAATGAACAGGAGCTGTGCAACCGTGACCACAACAGGCCACAGGAACCAAAGAGCAGAAGCCAGCGCTACCCCTTGGTCACTTCAGTGGGTGCCTTCACTTGGAGGCTAGGAGGACAATTCTGTGTCACGAGCAAGGGCTCAAGCCACATCCCATTCATGGCATTTATTTTCTTTGGAAATGTTCTGTAAACAAATGGCTTTGGCTCTTAGATGCAAAGTTTATTTCCTTCTCTCCTAATGCCAGAACCCAGGGACCTCCAACGAAGCTGAATGCTGGAAGATTCAGGACAGTTAAAAGCAAGTGTTTATTCATGCAGCCCTTAGTTAAACTGTGGAACTCCCTCTCACAAGAGGCAGCAATGGCCACCAACTTGGATATCTTTAAAAGAGGATTGGACAAATTCATGGAGGGGAGGGCTATCCATGGCTACTGTGTTCTGCCTCCATGGTCAGAGCCTGAGGTAGTAATGCTTATGAATGTCAATTGATGGAAACCACAGGAGGGGAGAGGGCTCTTGTGCTTCTTAAGGGTTTCCAAGAGGCATCTGGTCAGCCCCTGGATGCTAGGCAGGATGGGCTGCTGGCCTGATCTAGCAGACTCTTCTAATTGTCTTGGGAGCTGAGTTTCACTTTCCTTTATAGCTGGGAGTTTGGCCCAGGCAGCTACTAGGAGAGGCTGAGCCTGTTTGGCTGCCTGGCTGGGGAATGATTCCACCAGGCCCCGGCTTAAGCTTAGGAAGCCTTCAGAGAAAAACAGAAAGGGAGGAAGAAGCGATCATCACTTCCCCTCAACTTCATCATCTCACACATCCACGCCAGCCATTGCCTGCTCAACACACCTCTCCTCCCCAGTGGCTTTTAAAGACCCCTGGAAGACTGGCCTCAAGCAGAACCTGCAGATGTGCTCCAGACAGCCACATCAAAACTCAGGCTCTGCAATCTGCCCCTTCCTACTGTGGGGCATGTGTGAAAACAGCAATTAATGGCGGGTGGGAGGAGCCATATTCCTGGTCTGGCCGACTCTCCGGGGCTTTTCCGTAGGCTGCAATCATCACAAAGGTAGCAGCAGCAGTGCAGATGTCAGCAACGGCCAGCTGAGACCATGCACCTGAGCTCACACTGTTGCCAGTGGAGCCCAGGGACATTGTTTACCTGGAACATCTCTGCCACTGGTTCAGCACAAGCTCAACTGAATGGCAAAAGGATGCTTTTGGGTGCTGTTTTGCATCTACGGCTCAAATGCACCAAGGAGCCTCCCTTGCCTTCTTGCTGCTGTGTGTGGATGTGATCAGAGCTGGTTAAAAGAAGGGAAGAGAAGGAAATTCTCAGTGCCTGGTGCGTAGTAGAGAGAGCCTGTGTTGTGTAGTGGTTAGTGTGTCAGAACCCTGGGAGACCATCGTTCTGTCCGGACACTGAGGTCCAGTGCTGAGGGCCTTCTGGTGGTTCCCTCGCTGCGAGAAGTCAAGTTACAGGGAACCAGGCAGAGGGCCTTCTTGGTAGTGGCACCCGCCCTGTGGAACACCCTCCCACCAGATATAAAAGAGAAAAATAACTACCAAACTTTTAGAAGACATCTAAAGGCAGTCCTGTTTAGGGAAGCTTTAATGTTTAATAGATTATTGTATTTTAGTGTTTTGTTGGAAGCCGCCCAGAGTGGCTGGGGAAACCCAGCCAGATGGGCAGGGTATAAATAATAAATTATTATTATTATTATTATTATTATTATTATTATTATTATTATTATTCAAATCTCCACTCAGCCCTGAAGAAGCTCACTGCATGACCTTGGGCCAGTTACCAGTGAGCTTCATGGCTAAGCAGGGATTTGAACCCTGGTCTCTCAGGTCCAACACGCTAACAATTACACTACATGGGCCACCCCAAGCAGTCGTGGTTCCTCTTTCAACCACCTTGAACTCTCCAAAAAAGTTATTGCCTGTAGCAAAGCTGTCTGATCTCTCTTCCGACCGCCCTCCCCACCCCTCGCCAGCCATCCTAGATCAACCCCAAAAGCAGGGCCATTTGCGCTCCATCGATTTGGGGGCCATCAAGTTCAGGTGGCCTGTGTCTGTCCCTTTTTTTATAATGCCTCCTGTCTCTGGCTTGGCCTTCCATCATCCTATTATATGGATGACAACAAGGACAGCCCCATGGAGGGGAAAGAAATTACCTAATAAATCAGGCACCTGAGAGATGAAGTGGACGAGTGTTATTAGATTCCTGGAGAGATGAAGATGGTAATATGGAGGCTCTGGATCCGAGCTAAATCGGAGAGCGGGAGGGAATCATCACCAGGCGATTTCTTCCACAATAATCTGAGCCGAACTGATTTTCCCCCTCTTATATTTGGCAAGCTGCTGTAAACCCAGCAGTGACAATGAAGTAGGTGGGTGTTTTTATTTGGGGTAAATGGCCGAGTGAAGGAATAGGCAACATATGGGAAGAGCATCATGCTGAACAACCTAAGGTCTACTTGGAGCACATCAAAGATTGCCAAATATATCTAGGAAAAATGCAAGCCAGGCAGGCAACAAACCTCTGGCTTTTTCTTTACCTTTGTATCCCTATCAAATTTGCATTTAGTGATTGACTGTCTTTAAACATGGAAGCTCCATATCACAGTGCTCTGTGATATTGTCCCTTTTTTAAAGTACTATTTGTACTTCTTGGAAAAAACTGTTTTTGTTTCAATAAGCTTTTCTAGGCGGACAAAATAATAATAATAATAATAATAATAATAATAATAATAATAATAATAATAATAATAATGATGATGATGATGATAATTTATTATTTATACCCCGCCCATCTGGCTGAGTTTCCCCAGCCACTCTGGGCGGCTCCCAATCAGTGTTAAAAACAGTACAGCATTACATATTAAAAACTTCCCTGAACAGGGCTGCCTTAAGATGTCTTCTGAACGTCAGTTAATTCTTTATCTCTTTGACATCTGATGGGAGGGCGTTCCACACATTTCCCTTGTGTTTAAACTCATCTTTAGTTGTTTTCTGCATTGTTCTAAAACCTATTCCAGTCGCTTTTATTCTATGGTTGTAAATCACATTGAGACTAATCTGAAAGGTGTTTCACAAATAAAAAAGAAAGAAAGAAATGTCAAATCAACTCCCTGAGCCAGTAGAGATCACCACTTCATGGATGCCTTCTGGAGATCTGGAGCTGGAGATCTTTTCTCCCAAATGTCCAGTGCCAGCCCAAGGTATTTTGCTGCCCAGCACAGAGTGGAAAGAAATGGCAAGCAAAGGTGCCAAGCGATCCTCCCTGGAGAGGGCATTCCACAAACGGGGAGCCACCACAGAGAAGGCCTGTTCTCATGTTGTCACCCTCTGGACCTCATGTGGAGGAGGCACATGAAGAAGGGCCTCAGAAGATTATCTCAGGGTCTGGGGTGGTTTATATGGGGAGAGGCTGTCCTTCTGATAGTGTGGTCCTGAGCTGTTTAAGGATTTATAGGTCAAAACCAGCATTTTGAATTGGGCCCAGAAGCTAATTGGTAGCCAGTGCAGTCAGGCCAGGATCAGTGTGATATGCTCAAACCATCTTGTCCCAGTGAGCAACCTGGCTGCCGAATTCTGCACCAGCTGAAGCTTCTGAACTCTCTTCAGAGGCAGTCCTATATATAAACTTATTTATTCAATGCAAATTTCTGGAGTTGACCAGATGCATCCTTTGTAAGAGGGAATGGTGCCTTCTAGACTTGCCTGCTACCTAGGAAGACTTCCCCTGCTTATTGCAAAAGTCTGGCAGTTGGTCTGGGTGTTAACAACAACAATTTTATTATTTATATGCCACCCATCTGACTGGGTTGCCCCAGCCACTCTGGGCGGCTCCCAACAAAATATTAAAACAGCAGTAAAACATCAAACAGGGCTGCCTTCAGATGTCTTCTAAATAATAATAATTTTATTGCTGAGCGAAAGGCCCTCTGCATGTTCTCAGAGTCACTCTCCTCTTTTTTACTTTCCCTGCTCCATGTCTGACCTCTGGAGCAAGGAACCCCAGCTCAGAGGAGAAATCCTTGTGGATTTTGGCGCTGGAGCTAAGCTTTTTGAGTCGGCTAGGAGAGGGAGAATTCCCTCCCTTTCATTGGCCTCCTTAAATTGGACAGCAGATGTTTTAAAAACAACCACCACCTCTCGCCGGGAATTTTGTGGTGTGAAGCAAGAGGCAGCTCCAACCCTTTGGGAGCCTGTGGCTTTTGTCGCAAAGCACCCATTTGGTTGTGGGATGATAATTAGTGACTCCGGTCCCGTAATTATACACCACTTAGACCTTTCCCCCTTTCATTTCCAGGAGCCGAGCAAGAGTGCTGGGTTTGTGCTCGTGATCACGTGGGGAGCAAGTGCTGGGAGCGCTTTCCCAAAAAGCCGTCATTAGAGGGCTGTTTTCAGCAAGTTCCTTCCTCCCTCAAAGAGGAAAGCACTCTTGTTGGCAAGAGGGATCCAAGTCCGCTTGAGAGATGGAGCGCCAGGGCCTCTTCCATCAGGAAAGTGATAAGGAAAGGGAGCAAAAGACGGAACTGGGAAGGTAGGCAGGAAGGACCCTGTAGCCTACTGCTTTAACATAAAAACAAAGGAAGAGCCGCTTGGATCAGGCCAATAGGGGCTCATCTACTCCAGCATCCTCTTCTCACAGTGGCCAATCAGATGACTGTGGGAAACCCGCAAGCAGGATTCGAACCCAAGAGCCCTCTCCCCTCTTGCGGCTTCCAGCAACTGCTATTCAGAAGCACTACTCCCTCAAACTGTGGAGGCAGAGCAAGGCCGCTGTGGCTAGTATCCATCGATAACCCCCCCCCCATGAGGTTATCTGCAGTCAGGTGATCTATACATTTTGTGAAATATTGTACTGTAAATAAAATATAATGGTGGGGGAGGTAGGGTGAAGGTATTAGCAATTATTGTCCTTCATCAAATTGGGTGCCTCCATGTCTTAACTTCTTATTTCCTCTTATTTATTTATTAAATTTGCACAATGCCCTTCATCCGCAGATCTCAGGGCGGTTCACAGCATAAAAATACAAAATAAAAACAATAAAATAAATAATAAAAACAATAATAAAACAAACGTCTCCTCAGAGTTTTCCTAGAGCCAGCCTTTCCCTATCCGTGGCCCTCCAGTTGTCTCATCAGGACCCCCTGCTAACATAGCCATACGACGCTGGGGCTCAGGGGTGGCCCACCTGTGAGGCAAGGTGAGGAGACCGCCTCAGGTGGCAGGATCCATAGGGGCAGCAGTTCCCAATGTCGATTTTTATTACCCACCACCCTTGTTCCTGATGCAGATCTTGCCTGGCAGGGAGGGGGCACCATTTTGTGGTTCGCCTCAGGTGCCAAAACTCCAACTTGGACTGGCCCTGCTGGGGCTAATGGGAGTTGTGATTTGAAATATCCAGCAGGCACTAGGTTGGCACAGCCTGCCTCAGAGTGAGTGGCACTGACTTGGGCCCCAGATTGTGGGTGCCCCGTGGTGTGACGTGACACATATCACTGCACCATCTTGTGCATGCCATTAAGTCTCTGCCTGGCACTGCCGCCTTGCCTCCACTGGCTTTCTGGTGCCGTGGCGGCAGCTACTAGGCCAGGGTCTCCTCCTCCTCCTCCTCAGGGCATCTGCTGAAACCCATTGCCCATGGATGAGCTGGGGCACCCACAGTGGAAATTTTATGGGTGTCAAGGCACCCAGGGCCTCCCAGAGTTGACGCCTATGGTCAGAGTCTTTCCTCTAGGGGCCTGGCCTGGCCCGGGAAGCAAAGATTTGCCAAAGAGCACAGGACTCCCCTTCCCCCTTCTCTCTTTCCCATTGCCCTGGTCCAAGTTGCCCTTGATGCCCCTCCTTTCCTCCTCCTCCTCCTCCTCCTCCTCTTCCTCTTCTTCTTCTTCTTTGTTTCCTGGTCTGAACTCTCCTAAAGACCGTATTGATCACGCTGTCTGTCGTCCGATCCATGAAAATGACTAGGCACCCCGGTGCAGCTCAGTCAAGGTGGGCCGCTCAATAAATATGATTAGAGAACTGACGGATAATTATGACCTCAATTACAGGAGGCCCCTCTCCTCATCGGAGGAGCCTTTCACCTGGAGATGGAAGCACTTAGTCTTAATGGTTAGGGACGAGGCTGTTTCTGGGGCAGCCCATCCATTTTATAACCAGGCACACATTTCTTAATGGGCTCTTGATGGCCTTTCCTTTGACAGGTGGGGTGAAACCCTTGCATTGTTTGGAGGGGGTGATTAATGTACAAGTGAACAAAGAGCAAGGGGGCGGGAGATTGAGTTAGTCAATTCAGGGGTGGGGAGGGAGAAAGCAGAGGTCGCTTGCTGATCATCTCAGCATCATTCCAGCCATGGCTGGAGGTTGTTTTATTTTTTTGCACACAGACACCATGATATCATTTCCAATCCGGGGAAGGAGGAAGGAAGGGAGAATTGCCTCTCCAGCTCTTTAAGTTTTATGGCAGAATATCACCGGCACTTGCCCATCTCTTTGGTTATGCCAAGCCCATTCTTGCAACTAAAAAGCTTGCCTGCTCACCCAACTTGACCAGTCTTTTCCTTATCCCCAAAACTATTTTAGTCCAACTCCAAACAATATCCTGCTAGATTTCAAAGGCTAAGGTAAAGAAGAAAAACCTTGGTTGGTGTCTCACCGATTGCACTTAGTGTTGTAAACAGACCTTCAAAACAACCAGTACAGCAGTAGGTTCGGTACAGGATTTGCTCAAGTCAGATGGTGGCCACTGCTTTTCCTCTTTCATTAGCCAGCATTTGTTTGCCCCTTCGTTGTCACTGAGATGTCAAGAGCCCCCTTGCTGTACTCTTGCTAGTGCCTTGTGACGGTCAGGTGACCATCTGTCAGGGATGCTTTAGCTGTGATCCCTGCATTGCAGGGGGTTGGACTAGATGACCCTTGAGATCCCTTCCACTTCTACAATCCTACGATTCTGCTATTCCTCCCACCCCCTATAAATAGGCACTGCAGAAGAACATTGCTCCTGACAGCCGCCCATCTGCACATCAACACTCATGCTTCCCCCACTGTGAGCTGTCGTGACGCACATTTGGGGCTGGCAAAGGGAAGCTGGGCTTCTTTGGCGCTGCGTCTTTTCTCTCCCCCCTAAAGCAAGCAGCATCACCCGTGGAATTTGCGAACTTTGAAGGTGCTTCTTGCAGACTCTGTGTTCTTGAGATTCTCCCCTGACACCTGTGAAAGGAATACAGCAACAGGGCCTGACACGCATCTCTGAAGTTGGCATATACCACCGATGTAAGTGATGGCTGTCGGGCTGTCTGCGAACAAACCCTTCTGTTTTCCTGTTTGCAAATGTCTCTGAAGAGTTGAACTGTAACGGCCGGGAAACGGGAGCGGGGGGGGGGGGGCGGGGTGGATGTCAGAAGCAAAACTGTCAGCAGGCTTCTCTGATTTCTCCAAGTTCATCTGACAATCTTGTTTGACAGGTGTGTCTTGGTGTGTGCAGGCAGGATATCAGCAACTCTTGCAATGTGGGGTATGAGACCCAGAGGCTGGTGCTGTCCCCCCTTTTAATCTCATTTTTTAAAAAATAACTTTATCCAGGCTTGGCAGTTACCAGAGAAGCATTGGAGAAGTATCTGCCACTGCCATCTTTATTACCCCAGAATGTCCCTGCCCCCTGCCTCATAGTAAAAGTAAAGGTAAAGGGACCCCTGACCATTAGGACCAGTCGTGACCGACTCTGGGGTTGCAGCGCTCATTTCACTTTATTGGCCGACGGAGCCGGCGTACAGCTTCCGGGTCATGTGGCCAGCATGACTAAGCCGCTTCTGGTGAACCAGAGCAGCACACGGAAACACCGTTTACCTTCCCACCAGAATGGTACCTATTTATCTACTTGCACTTTGACGTGCTTTTGAACTGCTAGGTTGGCAGGAGCAGGGACCGAGCAATGGGAGCTCACCCCGTCGCGGGGATTCGAACCACCGACCTTCTGACCGGCAAGTCCTAGGCTCTGTGGTTTAACCCACAGCGCCACCCGCGTCCCATGGACTACTCTGCCCCATGGACTACTGTGCAATTTTTTGCTCCCACTTTACCCCGGAAGGGTCCCTCTTCCATTGCCTCGTGAGACAGACAGAGGTCAGCAACAACGTAGAAGCTGCAACCAGTTGACACAGTGCTTCTAAAATGAATGTTCAGCTGAGCACCACCACATGTTCCCATCACTGCCCTGGCATCCTTGGCATGTGGGCAGGGCCGGATTTAGGTTTGATGAGGCCCTAAGCTACTGAAGGTAATGGGGTCCTTTATATGTCCAGCTGTCCTTTGTCAACAACAAATTGTCGCTGTTTTTTGTGTTGAATATATGCTATATGGTAATTCAAGGACCTAATAGGTATGTAAAGCCATTTGCACATAACAAAATATGTATTTTATCAAAGTAATTGTTGAACTGAAATACAATTAAGAAGAAGTATATTAATGGTGAAATAATTATTAAGCTCTAACTTTTTTTATTCAAAACAAACTTAAAAATGTAAACACAGGTTTTATTTTATTTGTTTTTTATCTCATATTTAGGAAATGTACATGCAGGTTTTCTTCCCCTTTAAATTTTTGGGGGGCCCTCAAGAGAGTGAGGCTCTAAGCTATAGCTTGTTTAGCTTATATGTAAATCCGGCACTGCATGTGGGGGGCAAATGACAGGCGACAAAAGTGGGGATGGGTGTCAGTGTTCCCAAGAGAAATTATTCTCAGAACAGAAGGTTCTAGGGGAGCCATAGAAACAGAAAACTTGAACCTGGAGGGGGGGTCACAGAAGACAGATCAGAGGAGGGAGGAATCCAGGAGGTGGAAGACAGAGGAGGCTTGAGAGAAGAAGAGCCAGAGGCAGGGACTTGGTGCAGAGGGACACACTCTGAGCTCAGGATCTGAGGAGAGGACAGGGAGGAGCCAGACACTGCAACAGCTTCACACATGCTGCCAGGTTCCTCTGCATCGAGCTTTACTCACCTTTTGACCCCAAGGTCATGCAGAGCTTTATATGGAGCTGAACAGAAAGCAAGAAAAGCCCAAGGTGGGCATCCTCCCCACTGGAGTTTGCATCTGCTTGGAAAGGAAGAGGAGGGTTACAAGGAGGAGGAGGTGACCAGAGCCAGTCTTGGCAACGACTTCACTGAGGTGGTGGTGCCTGTGTGTTCTCTGTTGTACACGACTTTCCTGAACAAAGCAGCTGACCTTACTTTGAGTCTCCCTTCTGACCTGTTGTGAACCTGCTCCCCTGACAGCCCCCTGACACTGGTGCACTAAGTCAGGCTTCCTCAAACTTGGCCCTCCAGATGTTTTTGGCCTACAACTCCCATGATCCCTAGCTAGCAGGACCAGTGGTCAGGGATGATGGGAATTGTAGTCTCAAAACATCTGGAGGGCCAAGTTTGAGGAAGCCTGCACTAAGCAAAGAAGTCCTTTCCTTTCTCCGTCCTGGAGCTTTCGGAATTCAACTTCTTCGGATGACTAGTTCTAGTGATTTCAGAGATGGAGAACACCTTTTTTCTCCTTCCACTTTCTCCCTGCCATGCATAATTTTATATCCTGTCACCTCTCACTCGCCTTTCCTCTAAGGTTTATAAACATGGTGAGACCACACTGTACTATTAAGAGAGAATTGCTTTCCAGCTGAGCAACAATTAAATGTTAAAAAAAAATGGAGGAAAAACTAGGAAGCTTTCTCCGCTCTTTGGCTCCTCGGCCGTACGACATCTTGCCTTTCCTCCGCCTCGCTTGTTCGTTGCACGACTTGCTTTGTGTTCTTATTTTATGCTCCACAAATGAGCACAATAATTAACATCTGGTTTGCAGCGTATGAAATAAAAACACGGTATAATGAGGAGGATAATGAGCTAGTCTAGAGCCCACTTGAGTTAGGATTATGGAGCTGTTGAGCAGGGAGGTCAACGCCGCCTCCAGCGTCGATGTTTTCCCCATCGCTGTACCTTCCAAACAGCCGGCAGATCTGTATGCAACCGTATTCCCACTGGCACCGCAGCCCTGCCAAGGGGAAAAGGCAGCAACCCTAGAAAACAAGATGCAGCTTGGGACCGCGAGAGGAAACAGAGCCCCACATCCTTCCAGCTGACTTGCACAGGATGGCGGAATGGAAAAAAGGAGGAAGACCAGGGGACTTCATTAAAGGGAAGAGGCAGATCTTCCACCAATATTTCCCTAGAGAGACTTCCCCCTGGGACACTCCATCTCAAGGCAGTTTCCACCTCTGCGGTGCCACAGAATCATTATAACTTGCCCCCAAAGTCCAAGGCAGCTTCGTCAGGCTGGAGTGATGCTGTGCTTCTCCCCTGAATGTTTTGCTGGAAGCAACCCAGCTCCCTTCGGGCTGCCTGTCTCCCCCAGTGACATCTTTGCAAACACACCCCTGGCATCCTTTGAACTTGGCTGATTGGAGATTTCCCCTCTAATTACAGCTAGGGGGCTGGTGCATTGGGAGGGCACCCCCATCACCCCACCCAGGAGCAGGGACCCTCCCTGGCAACTGCTGGTGGGCAGCCAGGCTGGGCATTTCGGCAAGGCGGGGGATGGGGGGTGAGCTGTGCTGCGAGATTTCTTTGGCTTTTATTTCATCTTGTTTTTGCTCCTGTGGATGTTCAGTGCAGTGCCTGGTGTGTCTTATGCAAAACAGCCCAGAAAAGACTTCCCTTGATGTTATGCAGATCTTGGATGGTTTCAAGGCCTCCCTGGAACAGTCCTGCCTTGGGAAATGATCTGTCAAACATACACATTAACATACTACTTCCACTCTTCTTTATTTTGGGGAGAATGCAGGTCTGCTTAGCTGTGAAAGTGGCAGTCAATAATTGGGTGGGTGGTGCTGGGGTCAGGTCTGCATCTGTGCTAACCTCAACCCACCTATTCTCAGCAGCCAGAAGCATCATAGCCAGACACTGGAGAGACCTCACAGGAGTAAGCATGGACCAATGGTATCAAACAGTAGGGGAAACAGCCTTATTAGAAAACTAGCCAATAAAGGGACACAGGTGGCGCAGTGTCTGCTGGGTCACACCAGTAGCCAGTATCTCGTTCTCACAATGGCTTGCCAGCAAGCAGGATCAAGAATTTGCAATAATAGGACCAGGGAGCATGAGGATTCCCTGCCCAGCTAGAGCTATGTTTATTTATTGGTCGTTTACATATGACATTTGTATCCCACCTTTTCTTCCAAGGTACTCAAAGTGGCGTGCATGATCCTCCTCCTCCTCCTCCTCCTTTAATCCCCACAACAACCCTGTGAGGTAGGTTAGGCTGAGAGGCAGGGAATGACCCAAGGTCACCCAGTGAGCTTCAGGGCCTGGTGTGGATTTGAACCTTTTAAAGTATAATTAAAGCTATGGTTTTCCCAGTAGTGATGTATGGAAGTGAGAGCTGGACCATACAGAAGGCTGATCGCTGAAGAATTGATGGTTTTGAATTATGGTACTGGATGAGACTCTTGAGAGTCTCATGGATTACGAGAAGATCAGACCTATCCATTCTGAAGGAAATCAGCCCTGAGTGCTCACTGGAAGGACAGATCCTGAAGCTGAGGCTCCAATACTTTGGCCACCTCATGAGAAGAGAAGACTCCCTGCAAAAGACCCTGATGTTGGGAAAGATGGAGGGCACAAGGAGGAGGGGATGACAGAGGACGAGATGGTTGGACAGTGTTCTTGAAGCTACCAGCATGAGTTTGACCAAACTGCAGGAGGCAGCGGAAGACAGGAGTGCCTGGTGTGCTCTAGTCCATGGGGTCACGAAGAGTCGAACACGACTAAACGACTAAATAACAACAACTCCCAGGTCTCCTAGTCTGACGCTCTAACCATTACGCCACTTGTTCTCTTAACACAGGTGCAGGGAATAACTGCCCTAGCTTCTTTGCCACCTTCTTGCACACTGACATGCACCTGAGCACTTTGGAGCCAACTGAGCGTGATACGATGCAGTTTAAAGTCATTCCAATTACTGCCTAATATTCGCAAAAGATATTTTTCACACCTTCTGAGGATAATGTAAGGGAACTAGTCTTCCTTGATGCAATACCTGCCTTTCTCATGGCAAATGGAGAGCGGGGGATCGATCAGCTGCATGGCAGCATTGCAGAGGTAAGGATGCCTGGGGGACAGAGGGCAACATGCAGCATTTAAAGAGGAGAGGAACCCGCCATACAGTGGCTGTGTGGGGAGTGCTTGGGGTGGGCCTGTTGTTAGCCTATCAGGTTTGCACACAGCATCAGCAAAGTTCTTCATGCAGCACATTCCCTCACAAGGGGGAATGAGGGCTGCTAACCTAGATGGCTTTAAAATAAGCTATCCATGGCTACTAGCAATGATGGCTCTGTTCTGCCTCCGTAGTCAGATGCTTCTGAATGCCAATTGCTGGAAACCACAGAAGGGGAGAGTGCTCTCATGCTCTGGTCCCGCTTGCAGGTTTCCCACAGGCTTCTGGCAGACCCTCAAAGCATCCCTATTTTCCAGGGACAGTCCCAGATTTACAGAAGCCATCCCAGTTTCTGATTTGATCTCGGAATGTCCCACTTTTCCTTTGGACGTCCCGATTTTCATTGGGCAGATATTGGAGGGTTTAGGGTAGGCAAACTAAGGCCCGAGGGCTGTTTCCAGCCCAATCACCTTTTAAATCCAGCCCGTGGACAGTCTGGGAATCTGTGTTTTTACATGAGTAGAATGTGTGCTTTTATTTAAAATGCATCTCTGTGTTATTTGTGGGGCATAGGAATTCGTTCATTTCCCCTCCTTCAAAATATAGTCCGGCCCCCCACAAGGTCTGAGAGACAGTGGACCGGCCCCCTGCTGAAAAAGTTTGCTGACCCCTGGTTTAGAGCTAAGCAACCCCCGAGCCAAGGAGATAAGGAACTATACAACCTTTAGAAGACATCTGAAGGCAGCCCCGTAGAGGGAAGTTTCATTTCATGTTTCATGTTTCATTATGATTTTATAAATGTCCAAAGCTGTCCAGAGTGGCTGGGGCAACCCAGTCAGATGGGCAGGGTATCAATAATATATTATTATTATTATTATTATTATTATTATTATTATTATTATTATTATTATTGACATCCCAATTTTCATTGGAGAAATGTTGGAGGGTGTGATCTGGTTGACCGCATGACTAGATATGCTATTGGACTGATCCAGCAGGTTCTTATTTTCTAACTCAACAACTTCCAAGGTTATAGTTTGGGAGATCTACAATTAGTTGTGAGACAGGACTCTCTTTCTCTCACCCTACAACATACCCGCCCCATGGGAACATTCCCTCCAGGCACTGAGGGACACCCCACTCTCTTGCTTCCAAACTCCCCTCCCGCGTGATCCACCACTAGCCTTCGCCTTCCTGCCTTTGAATGGACCTGAAGCAATAATTTAGAGACCTCCTATGCAAAGCAGTCTCCGTGGTTCCCAGCCTTGCCTTGAATTCCACCTAATAAACAACAACAACAACGGTGCAGGAATAAATTAAGCACAAGTTAAGACAGCTGCATTACCCAACATTGGCAGAGCTGAGCCATATAATTTCAAAACAATACTTGGCACTGAGCTGGCACTTTGCAAACATCAATTAATTAATCCTTTAATCTACACCCTTCTGAAGCAGGTGTGCAAATAGACTGTGTGCGTGTTTCGTGGGTGCCGCAAATTGAAAATGAGGGTTAAGTGCCTTGCTTAAGTGATTCCGTGGAAGATGCATAATCAAGATTTCTTATCAAGATGGATCGTCCTTTCCTGGCTGTACCTGTTGCCCTCCTGGTGCTGTTGGACTCCAATGCCCATCAGCCCCAACCAGCATGGCCAGTGGCCAGAGATTATGGGAGTTGTAGGCCAGGGACAGGCTCCTCATCACTGGGCGATACAATCAACACCACACTGGCCACGCAACAGTTAAAAGGGGGAGGCTTCTTGTACGCACAGCATACTTAATAATTATAATTTTATTATTTATACCCTGCCCATCTATTTGTGTCTGGCTCATGAGCTGGTTAGCACCATCTCCTGCCCTCAATCCCCCTGCTATCAATACAAGGGGCCTTTTTCCAGGGGATTTTGGGTGCTCAACTGGTTCTGTGGCTTTCTCAGTGCATAAGCAGATTTCGGCTCAGCAGGACGGCATTGTATTTAGTTTTCTTTACGTCCAAGTATTTATAAAATGATCTCCACTGGAATACTCTCAATCCCAGAGTGGGGAGCAACAGACTAAAGTAATTAATAAAAAGATACAGAAACGAGACAACGATAAACAAAACTTGCGGAATCCTTTAAAACATGCTGAACAGATAACAAATTAGCAGCGCTGCCATGAAACAAGCACAGCGAAACTGCAGTGAGGCCAACAGACGTTCGAATTCTGCCAGATTCTTGGGTAAAGAAAACAGGACATCCAAGATGAATTCGGGATGCGTGTCAAATAACCCCCAAGGTTACAAACACATGCCAGGATGACAATAAGCGTCAGCGTGAGTTGACTTTTAAATGGACGGTGGGTGGCCATCTGTCAGGGATTCTTTAGCTCCGATTCCAGCATTGTGGGGGGTTGGACTAGATGACCCTTTGGAGCCCTTCCAACCCTACAATTCTATCATTCTATGACTTTGGCATGTTGCATGAATCATCCTAATCCAGAATCTTCTGCAAGCAGCAGAGACTCTGAGATGCTCCAAGTGTTGTTATTTTTCAAACAGAATAAAATGTCATGCAATGTGTGGGTTGTTGTTGTTGTGTGTTTTTTAAAGATCAATCATGGTATGAGGAAGCCTTTGCCAACCATGTGCCACCCCCCAGGTGAACTATAATTCCCATCAGCCCCAGCCAGAACAGCCCTGGAGGAAATCCCAGGAGGGAGAGGGAGGCTGAAGCTGCAATTCTGTGAGTTCCTCCACTGGCAGTGGCCCCATTGACACTTGAGCAAATGGTGACTCTTAAAGCAATTTGCAAGTGTGAGTGCACAAGGAAGTGTGTTTTACCTGTTAAAAATATTAATGCAAGCACACACACACCCCATTTATGTGAGGGTTATGTTCCAGGTCACTGCATGTTTAAGTGAAATTGCGTGTATTTGAAACACCATTGAAACATCCTGCAAACACCCCCGTTCCGACCCTGCCCCTTCTGCTCCTTTTTGTGATGTTTTTGGGTCACTTCCGGGTTTGGTGTGTTGCGTGCGCATGAGTGCGGTTGCACACATATTGAATGCATGTAAATGAGGGGTTTGCCTGTATCCCGCTTTTCTGGCTTGCTTTCAAAGTGGCTCACAATAACAGAGACAAATTAATATATCTGCAGATGGAACACACCAAAACTACCCAGGACTACATGAAGGCAACAATCCTCTGCATACTTAGAAACATGATAACATCAGAAGAACCTGCTGGATCAGGCCAGTGGTCCATTTAGTCCAGCATCCTGTTCTCACAGACTGTATACACGCTGCAGCTTTAAAGCATATCTGGAGCACATGCCTTCCTTCAAAGAGTTCTGGCCACTGGAGTTCCAATTCTGATCAGCACTTAACATAAGAAGGAGGCCACTGGATCAGGCCAGTGGCCCATCTAAACCAGTATCCTGTGCCTTAATGGGAAACCCTCTGGTTTCCACAAACTGGTATTCAGAAGCATTGTTGCCGCCAGCTGTGAAGGCAGAGCAGAGCCCTCATGGCTAGTAGCCATCTAGGTTGGTGGCCATCACTGCCTCCTGTGGAAGTGAGTTCCACCGTTTATGCACTGTGTGGAGAAGTACTTTCTCTTATGTATTAAAGGTGCCCATAATTCTTTGAGGGGAAAAATTTGATTTAAATATATATTGTATTGCACAACCACAGTGGTCAGATGCCTATGGGAAGCCCACAAATGGCTACTTCTTAACCCCAGTGAACTCCGTGGGACTTCCTTCCAAGTAGACTGGTGTAGGATTGTGTGACAACCGGATAAAGGAAGCAAAAGACAGGCACTCCGTTTTCCAGGCTAACCTGGCAGAGTAGGAGCTCCTACTTGTGTGTGGGTGTTGATGGAAGAGAGTTGCTGTTTCCTGCCATGTAATATGACAAATCCATGTAAGAGCACAACATCTTGGATCATTAATACATATCGGCGCTTGAATAACACCTGCCTCTCCTTTCCTAATCCCCTGGAGGAAGTTGTGATCTCAAAGTCACTGCGATGTCAGAAGAGGCGAAACGGACAACTCAGGCTGGTTAAGTGGTTAATAAGATAATCACACCTCTTAAAGCCAATCCATTTCAATTTATTAAAATCTACTTTATATCTCCTATCAAACACTCGTGGCACTACTGCATTATTAGTATCATTCTAATTAAGACTTGAAAGTGTTCTGAACTAGTTCACAGGTCAGCTCTGCTTAGATGTATATGTGACATGTTGCATGAGAATATTTCATATCCATCTCCTTACCTTTTCTTTGTTTCCTATCTTGCATGAAATGTTTATATGATCATGTTTCATATTTCCGCCCTATGGTATAATGTATTTGTGTGTTAGTTTTGAATGTTTTAGCTTTGTGAGCAGCTTTGGATACAAATTTGTAGAAATGGGGTATGTAAATAAAATAACAAAACTTGACGGAGAATTTTTATCAATTCATAACAAGACTTTCCCCCTCAACTAAGGTAGAGGAGGCCCTGTGAGATAATGGGACATGGGTCATTTAATTTCAATGGTTCTATTCTGAGTGTGACTAAAATGCATTGTCCCTGCTGAGGAAAAGTCAAAGCAGTATCTTGTGCATCTAAAACAACAGCACAGCCAGTCTATAACACCCCTAACTGCTCATTTTACTGACTAACAAAGCTTCTGCTCCTCTTGAAAAAGAGAGAGCAAAAAAGGGGGGGGTATGGGGAGAGGATTGCCAATGTACTGGTGCCCAAACTTTTTGGGCTCACCACTCCCTTGGTTCCATAAACTCATCCCCACTGGCTCCTATCCTATCCTACCCTATCCTATCAAAAGCATTATTTAGAATAGGAATTTGCATGAACCACTAAGGAGGATAATAAAAACAATAAAATTCAAAGCAGTAACAATTAATTGCACATTTATTCAACATCCAAATAAAACTATTTAATTAACTCACCCAACAAAGTTGATGAACTTGATCTAGTGACAGCAGCTTTTCAGAGTCTGGTAGTCATTTAAACCTCCAGTGCCCCCCTGCTGCCCCCTTGCCCCTTAACACCCCCCCCCCATAAGTAATCCCACTGCCCACTTTGGGAACCATTGGGCCAAACTGCAATATCTTCCCCATCTAAAAGAAGTGACAGTCCTCATTTTATCTACTCACAAAGCTGGTGGCCTCTTAAAAAATAGAGAGCAAATAATAAAGAAGATAAGGGAAAGGGTTGCCTATTGTCTAATGAGAACTGATACAATAGACCATCATTTGCAGAGAACAGTGCTCAAGGAGCACTGCCGTTTTCTGCTTGCTGAGGTCTCCTCCTAACAGAGGTGGCGAATTGCCCCCCACATTGAGGGGGCCCTTCACTCTTGTGGCGTCATATGCATAACGCCAGGTGGAAGGGGAGCCAGTGGGGCCATTGCCCCAGGCATGCAAGCAGGGGTGTGTGAACCAGTCCCCCTCCGCAGAGATTCCTACTGCATTGCACCCTGCCAGGGGCAGGGGCTGGAGAGCACAAAGAGTAAAGATCACTTTCTGTGCCCCAAACCCACCAGGTAGCAGTGGGAATGGAGAGCCATCGCTGGGATGTGAGTGCTCTCCCATCTGCGGCAGGGGATGGGGAATGTAGAGGGCATGTTTGCAGGTCAGAGGCCAATCTGTTATACACCCCTCAATATTGGGGAGGCTCAGCCCCCTGCCCACAAATATTGAGGAGGCCAAAGCCCCTTCTACTCCCTAAAATTAGCACCCCTGCCTCCTAATGTGGGGCTACCCAGAACCTGGCTGGAGGCAGCTGAGACCCAGATGTCCAATTGGGCCAATTCCACTTTGCACAACACCTTTGATTGAATGACTTCCTGCATCTGGGCAGCTGTATTGAAGCACCAGGTCCTCTGTGAGTGTCCTTCCAAAAGCCATCAGTGTCTTTGTTCTAGAGAAGCCTTCTCTACCCTGATGCCTTCTCCAAATGTTTTAGACTACAGCTCCCATCAGCCCTCCCATCAATGTTAGCTGGGGGTAATAGGTGTGGTTGTTCATACAACCTCTGGAGGGCACAAGACTGGGGAAAGCTGTTCAAGATGCGGTGCTCGCCAAAGGTGACCAAATTCCTTGAAACTCTTAAATCTACTCCAAGGGTCTGGCATTGCTGATCTGGAGCAAATCTGCTTTCAATCACCGCAAAGTGCTTTTCATGGGTTTCAGCTCCTAACATATGCGGTGTTGGATTGATGCACCCAGCTTTGGTAAAACCTAGCAGGTTGTAATCTATTAGTTATTAAGCAAAGTAGCCTTTGAGTTTTATTAACTACTGAAATGTCCTGAAAACTATTTTTAAAGCACCATGCAAATTGCAAGGATTAACTTCACTGCTGTGTAATGCCTAGCAAGATGGGAGGAGCAGCTTGGCAGATGATTTACAGAGTAGGCAGCTTGAAACGTACTAGAAAATTCCCTCCTTCTAATTTCAGGAAGTCTTGGATTAACTAAAAGCAGCCCCCCCCCCCCGTCCAGGTTTTGGATCTGCACTTGGAAGCAGAGGCCAGCAAATTTCTGAGCAATGCTCTGCAGCAGATTTCTAATGATCTTTTAAGAACATGAGAGGACCCTGCTGGATTAGGCCAGAAGCCCAAGGTTCTCACAGTGGCCAACCAGATGCCTGTCTTTGATTCTTGGATAGTAACTAGATTTGTTCAAGAGGTTGGATTTGGCTAAAAGGCCTTCACAGTTTTTGGCTTTGATCTCAGAGTATGCAGTTAGTAGGCTGGCAACTGTATGTGTCAGCCTTCCCAACCTGGTGCCCTCCAGATGTTTTGGTCTACAACTCCCATCAGTGATGTGTGATCCTGGGGCTGATGGAAGTTGCGTTCCAAATGTCTGCAGGGCCCTGGAATGAACAGGTACTAAGAACCAAGTTAAGTCCCACATATATTATTGTTAAGGCTTGCAGAATTGTGCAAGGGAGATAGAACTAGCAAGTGCAGGGCTGGGGAGCCCAGGACATTTTTTGGGAGGCTGGGAAGGTCAAAGGCAAAAGACAAGATTCAGAAAAGTCCTTTGCTTCTTGGGGGGAAAAGCCTTCTGCTTTTAGGAATCCAGAGGATTTGTTTGTTTTCATTTTTGCTAGCAGGGCCAAGATTTCAGCCTCTCTCTTTTCATCTTGGCAACTGGATGTTTTCTCTGAACCTCTGGATTTGGGAGTTTGTAAGTCCCCAATGAGCTCTGGGCTCCTCCAAAGGAACTATTTATTGAGCATTCATCCTGACAGGCTTGCAGGAAGCTTAAGCAATGGCGAGATTAGATCATGTATTTACTGAGTATTAACTCTTCTTTGTTGATGTACTGGTTCAAGGTAATGAGCAGCCATCCTATAGTCACCCTGATTTGCTTGTGGGTGTTTATACACCTTCCTGTTAGTCATTCGTTAATCCCGCACCTTTCAATGCATTTCCCCATCACTTTCTAAACCACAAAATGCCAGGTGGTTTTTAAAAATCCACTTTAATTGCATGAACCTAAAGTTCCGGTATATGTGTTCACACACACACACACACACACACACACACACACAAGAAAAAATGACATTCTGGGGGCGCTCTTTATCTAGGTGAATCGGAATACAGTTAATTTTCCTGTCATACGTTTGGGAAGTCCCTCATCCACCCACTGCCACATAGAAAATGTTTCTAAAAGGTTCTGCTATGCGCTGTTTGCTTATACTAATTTAAGACCTGCAATATAAAATCATTCCATTGGCTTTTACTGAATATATATTTTTGGTTAAAACAAACAAACCCAAACAAACCACAACTGGTCAGGCTGGTTTGAAGGTTTAGGATCTTCCCTCACAGGCCTGCCCCTCTTTGCTTTGAAAATTAAGCACCACTTGACTTGTCATTCCTCAAGAATGGGGAGGTCCGATGATGTTTCTTAATGCTGCAAAGCCTGGCTTCCTGATTGACAGCATCTTCAAGCGAGCCCTGTATTTCTCTACGTGGCAGCAGCGAAGGAACTCACCATATTATTCTGTGGCCAAGGAAGCAGCAGCCCAGACCCAGTGAGTCCAGGGAGGTTGTGCAGCCCTCAGCACGGAGAGAGTGTTCTCCTTCCTTTTGTAGCTTTAATCATAAGCAAACATGTTGTGTGACCTTAAACTATTTTAACAAGCTCCAGGTACATTTGTATTTACATATTTCCTCTTTGTGGAAAGGGGAGAGACTTGTTTGTCGAGAGACGTGAGAGGTCCCTCTGGACTGGAGCGACAGTTTTCAGGCCTTGTCTTTGCTCTCCGGCTTGGCACACTTTGTGGGAGTGTGAGAGCTGCGGCAGCGCATGTTTGCTCTCCTTTGAACACACACAGGTACTCAGGCAGGCAATTATCTCTGCCATCTGGGCCCTGCCTTGCCTGTTTTGAACCTGGAGGAGAATTTGCACAACCTGAAGGTGGAGACGGCGCAACCGAGTCCTTTTAATGGGCTCATCCACCGAAACTATTAAAGAGGAGAAGCTGTTTAATGATTTAATGGAGCGCCGTGGAGACAAGCTCTCTCTCAGATGTCAAAAAAGCCAATCCAATGAATTATTGGTTTGAACGACTAATTTCTTCCAAAGAAATTGAGCTTTTTTCTTGCTTTTTTTTTTTTTTTTTTGCAGAGAGTAATGATACGACCAAAAGTGGGCTCACTTATGTCAGGTCATTAATCCTGCCATAATCAGAGTAGCTGAGAATAGCTCTTTGCCAGAGAATCCTTGCAAGACTGCAAGGGGGCTTTTGATCACTGTCCTGTTCCTGTTTCAGAATTCCACTTGAACTTGAGGCTAGGGGCACCTCCTCATGAGAAGCACTCTGACAGGGAGAGGCAGGCTTTGCAACGACAACATCAATGTTCTTTTCTGTTGCTAAGTCACTCCAGGAAGAGCCATCCCTCAGAATATCTCAGTGTCATTAGCTGGATGTGAAATAAGAGCCTACACAATTTGCACCTTACCAAGTCAAATCCTATGCACCCAGGGATTCATAAACTTCCTGGTTCTGTTGCCCACCTGGGACTGCAGAGTCCTCCAGGGGTTGTTGAACACCTGTCAGGTCACAAGGCATCGTTGGTTTCTGGTGTTTGGCTTGGCCGGTCAAGAGTTGTACGTGCCTGTTTGGAAGAGAAGGGAACCTCCCCAGCTGCTGAGCCAAACAGAAAATGACAGGCCGACACATGAATGGCAAAGTAGGATAAACGACTGGTGGGATGATGAATGTTTCTATTTCTTGGTTTAAGAGAGAATAATGCTGCCTGTGTTTCAGGATTATGTGTCTTAAAAATTGCCATCGCTGCTCTCAAAATAAGTAAGGATATTACACCCTGGGGGAGATGATTGCACAATCTGCAGGGGCTGTTGGCATTATCTGGAAAACAGAAGGCGAGAGAATGAGCCCCAGAAGGTAAGAGTTGCAGCTGGTACAGTCCTGCAACCCCCTTCTTTATGTTTTACTCGCCAGCAAAGTTTCCGGCACCTGCAAGATTCCACAGTAGACTTCACCTGAAAGCAACACCTGAATGGCCACATTGTGTGACACATGACCCTGGGTCCTTTCTGGCCTTACCTGCAGATGCCACTGGGGATCAGACCTGGGATCTGCTACGTGCAACGTAGGTACTCTACTACTGAGTTACTATTGACCCTTCCCCCAATCGGATGTTTGGCTCTTTTGACCTAAGGGGCTCATCTCACTCCCCGTCCCCTTCTGTAGGCTTCCTACTCTTAAACATCCCTTGGTATAATGTTTAGCCTTCCAGGCTGTAAAGAAGTGAGCAGATTTGTACAGCATTCCTGGGAATCCTCCGTCTTGTGTAAGAGTCTGGATACTCATCTCTTTTTGACAGACCCTCCCTATTTTGTCCTCGCACGGGAGAAACAACTCCATGACCTCACCTCTCATGACGTAAGGCTAGAGGAACGGAAGGGCTAGGTACCTCTGGCAGGGCAGATGCTATGCCTGCAAAAGGTCCTGGCTTCAGTAGGGCTGGTAGTGTGGTGTAGTGGTTAAATTGTCGTACCTTGCACTTAGCTATGCACTGAGTGAAGGACTTTCTTTTATCCGTCCTGAATCTTCCAACATTCAGCCTCCTTGGATGTCTATGAGTTCTAGTGTTAAGAGAGAGAGAGAGAGCTTTTCAGAGGGAGTGGGGTTAAGAGGAGATCCAACCAGCCTCCAGAAGGCCTCAGGGTACCTCTGCACTGCTGCTGAGACAACAGCTCTTCTTGGATGAGTCCCATGATACTGTGATCTGTCCAGGGTCCTCTTGTGATCTCGCATATAGACACTTTTGACACTGCTCTGTTGGATGTGCCCATCCAGTAAGGGCCACTGCTTCAACACCCAGCCTTCTCTGGGAGCCTTGAGCCAAATGAGATTAATTTTTTAGGGAAAAGCTGGGAATCCTCTGAAAAATAACTGAGTGTGCACACACACAGTGCTGGGGGGGGGCGGCATTTACTGTGGATGCTGATCATCGCTTTCCACTTTGGTCATGGCTTCAGACCCTGCTTGGCCAGCCTTTGGAGATAAGTGGGAAGCAGCTGACCCCATAGCCAGACCAAGATGGGAAGGAAAAGGCAGTGCAGCCCATCCAGAGGAGATGGAAGGGAGAAGGCCTTGGGAGGAGGCAGACTGATATAGCAGTTTAGATGTTGTGGTCAGGTTTTGGGTGGGGTGTGCAGCTTCCCAAATTCAGGCACCACTTGTAGGAACATCAGGCGCTGCCTTGTACCATTGGATCATCCATCCCAGTACTGTCTACACGGATTGGCAGCTGTTCTGCAGGGTTTCAGGCAGGGAGTGTCTCCCAGCCCCTATGTTGGGAACTGAATCTGGGACTTTTTGATTGCAAAGCATGGGTTCTACTTCTGGGCTACAAGTCATTCTGCTAAAAATGAATCAAGGTTCAGGTCCTTAGGGTTCTGAGCCGAGGGCTGATTTCAGCAGGAAGCTGTCTTTTACCAAATCACACCATTGCTCCATCTAGCTCAGTATCGTCCACTCTGACTGAGAGTGACTCTGGCAGGCACCTTCCCACACCCCTACCTGGAGATGCCAGGGACGGAACCTGGAGCCTTCTGAGTGCATCACAGGTGTTCTGCCACTGAGCTACAGCCCTGCCCTCCACTCATTGGAAATATAAGCAATGCCCCCTGGCAGGCAAGAAGGATCTTGGCAGTGCATTGGCTTGCCTCAGCAGCTGTCTGGGATCTGCTCAGGCCCATCCATCGCCATGCCATCGACATGTTCCTGCAGCTTTTCCCATGCAGAGATGCCTGAGAGCCGCAAGGCCGTGCCCCTTTCCAGAGGGACGACGTCAACACACAGCACCACCAACGGCATTCGGAAGGAAATGCTGGCAAAGTGGCCCTCATGCTTAGTACATTTGGCCAGCAAATTAGCCCCGGGCAGGAAGGCAGGAGGACCTCCAGGAAGGTTTTGCAAGGCAGAGGCCAGCCCAAGTGACCAGTTTGCTTTGCAATAGCAGGAAGTGGTTCCCGCCGGCGAAGTCAGTAAACATGGGTGGCTGCCACTTGCAAGAACCTCTTGGATTTTAAAAACAAACCAATGAAAGAAACCCCAGAGGGAAGACCTGGAGCTTGAACTGAGAATGTCCTTGTGTGTCTGTGTTACCACACTGCAAACATTAATTAGCTTGCCAATCCCGGTGCCAGTAGCACTGACTGCCACTGCACTGCCTCAAATGGTCGCTGTCACTATTTTGCTTTCAAGATAATTGTCACCGGTGTGTTCTTTTTCTTTCTTTCTTTTTTGCATTTTGGTTCTCTCTGAAATCAACCCTCTGCGATTTACATTTCGCACGCATGCACATAGAATTGTAGGACTGGAAGGGACTCTGAGGTTCATCTGGTCCACCTCCTGCAGTGCAGGAATCCCAGCCAACCTTTGTGTAGAAACCTCCAAGGAAGCAGAGTGCACCAACTTGCGAGGAAATCTGTTCCACATGTTGTGCTTGGCAGTTTAGGGTTACACATCAGGCACCTGATGAAAGTGGGCAGATAATAAAACTGCTAAGGCCTTTGTAAGATGCCACAATATAGGAAGCTGCATTTTACCCTTTCAGACCAACAACCCATTGAACTCAGTGATGTTGACAGTGACCAGCGGCCACCCTCCAAGGGGCATTCCTAGCCCTGCCTGGAGATTCTGGCAGTTGCACTCAGGATGCATGCATGCAAAGCTCAGAATTGTCCTCTGCAGCAGGTCCTCTGGGCTGCAGGAAGGGCCCCTCCCAACCCTTCCTGAACTTGAGACCTTCTGCATGCAAAGCAGATGCTCTACCGCTGAGCTACATTCATCCCCCACAACAATTACTTTTAAAATAATTTTATTATTTGCACCCCACCCATTTGACTGGGTTGCCCCAGCCACTCTGCTGACTCTGGAATTCCTTTGACTGCTTTTCCAGTCCGTGACCAAAAAGTTTAGGAATCCAGGAATATTGGGCAATGGTGGATGGATGACCTTCTGAATGCTACAGAAAATAGCAATTAACTCATGTTGGGCTGAATGATTCCTCTCTCTCTCATCGTAAAAACTTCCAGGGTGTGTGTGGTGCATTACATGGACTTAAAAAGGTAAAGGTAAAGGTACCCCTGCCCATACGGGCCAGTCTTGACAGACTCTGGGGTTGTGCGCCCATCTCACTTAAGAGGCCAGGGGCCAGCGCTGTCCGCAGATACTTCCGGGTCACATGGCCAGCGTGACATCGCTGCTCTGGGGAGCCAGAGCCGCACACGGAAACGGCGTTTACCTTCCCGCTGATAAGCGGTCCCTATTTATCTACTTGCACCCGGAGGTGCTTTCGAACTGCTAGGTTGGCAGGCGCTGGGACCGAGCAGCGGGAGCGCACCCCGCAGCAGGGATTCGAACCGCCGACCTTTCGATCGGCAAGTCCTAGGCGCTGAGGCTTTAACCCACAGCGCCACTTACTTCTGAGTAATAGGGATGCAGGTGGCGCTGTGGGTTAAACCACAGAGCCTAGGACTTGCCGATCAGAAGGTCGGCAGTTCGAATCCCGGTGACGGGGTGAGCTCCTGTTGCCCTGCTCCTGCCAACCTAGCAGTTTGAAAGAACGTCAAAGTGCAAGTAGATAAATAGGTACCACTCTGGCGGGAAGGTAAACGGCGTTTCCGTGCGCTGCTCTGGTTCGCCAGAAGCGGCTTAGTCATGCTGGCCACATGACCCGGAAGCTGTACGCCGGCTCCCTCGGCCAATAAAGCGAAATGAGCGCCGCAACCCCAGAGTCGGTCACTTGACATAATGGTCAGGGGTTCCTTTACCTTTACCTTACTTCTGAGTAACAATGCAGGGGATTGTGCTGTACAGCTGTGAAGAAAGTACTTTTCCACGCACCCCATATTTAAAGTGTGGAACTTGCTCCCACGGGAGGCAGAGAGGGCCACTAACCTACATGGCTTTGAAAGAGGACCAGACAAATTAATGGAGGAGAGGGCTACCAATGACTACCAACCATCATGGCTATCCTCTGCCTCCATAGTCTGAAGCAGTAAATGGTTCTGGAAACCACAGGAGGGCAGAGTGATCTTGTGTTCAGATCTTGCTTGCTGGTTTCCCACCACTGACTTGTCCAGCAGGCTTTTCTTATGTTCTGTTCTCAGGAACCATATTTCTTCCTTTCCCCATATTTCTGCAGCTCAGACATGGAGAACCTGGAGCTAAACCCCCAACTCCCATAGTCCCCCAACACTGGAGTGCTGAAGAGCATTGCAGTCCAGCAACATCTTGTCTTTAGGAGATGGGGGTGAAAGGAGATGAAGTGGGTGGGGCCCTGGGCAGTAGCCCTGCTGGCCTTTTGCAGAGAAACCAACAAGGAGTCTTGTGGAACCTTGAGGACTAACACCTTTATTTGACCACAGTTGTTAACTCTCAGAGCTGCTCCTGATAACTCTTTGGTGTTTCCCATTTTAGGATGTGGTTTCTCTCTCTCTCTCTCTCTGGCCATCACTAGATACAAATGGCATTTTTATTTATTTTTAACATCGAATACATTTTTGTTCTGGCAGGCTTTCCCACCTGGAGAAATGAGTCTTTACCACCATTGTCTTCTTGTTAAAGGTAAAGGGACCCCTGACCATTAGGTCCAGTCGTGGCCGACTCTGGGATTGCGGCGCTCATCTCGCTTTATTGGCCGAGGAAGCTGGCGTACAGCTTCCGGGTCATGTGGCCAGCATGACTAAGCTGCTTCTGGCGAACCAGAGCAGTGCACGGCAACACCGTTTACCTTCCCGCCGGAGTGGTACCTATTTATGTACTTGCATTTTGACATCCTTTCGAACTGCTAGGTTGGCAGGAGCAGGGACCGAGCAACAGAAGCTCACCCCATCGCGGGGATTCGAACCACCGACCTTCTGATCGGCAAGTCCTAGGCACGTCCCTGTCTTCTAGTTAGGGTTTATTTTATTTATTTGCTACACTTCACATCCCGTCTTTCCCTCAAGGAGCTCATGACATACATCATCCTCTGTATTATATTCACAGCAACCGTGTGAGGTAGGACAGGTGGAGAAAGGCAGTGACTGGTCCCCAAGGTCACCCATGAGCTTCATGGCCCTGAGTCTCTACCCACTCCACCACACTGTCCTCTTTTAAATGTATTTTGTGCTTTAAAACTTTTAAAATTATCTCCTGGGAAAATCACCCTAATCAATAAATTAATCGCAACGATAACCATGCAGAAAACGAGGCCAGCTTCAGGGACTTGTCCCCACTTGATCCAGCTCCTCGTCTCCCTCCTGGATTCCATTCCGGAGTTCCCTGGCCGCCACCGCGCTCGGGGTGGAGGGCGGTTGTTGCGCGGTGCGGTGCCAGCCTCGCCTGCCTTGTGTCCCACGTGGGACCGGCTCCCCGGCGCTCCAGCAGGCCTCCAATCGCGAGGCGGCTGCCCGGCTGCTTAGGCGAGGTGGGGGAGGGGAGGCGGCCTGCGACCCTGGAGCGCCCACTCGGCTGCAACAGGAACGGATCCAATTAGAGGCGCGGAGGAGAAGGCAACGTCCCCGAGTCGGGTGGGGGGGGGCTGAAGACGCGGGCGATTAATGAGATGCGGGGGGGGAGGGGGGCTTCGGAGGTTTTTGTTTTTTTGTTTTGCCCGGGGAGGGAGAGAAAGCTTGCGGGGGGGGGGAGTCCCTCCATACTCTCATCTCCCTCCCCCCCATGTCCAACTTCAAAGCAAGCAGAGACCCCCCTTCCTGCAATTCTGATTTGAGTCCCCGTTTTAAAAAGGGGGGTCAATTTAGCAAAGGGGGAGAGGGGACGTGGCCTATTAACTCCCCCTTTCCTCAAATTCCTTTAAATGCACACACACATTTCACTTCCTCGCGGCAAACGAGAGAAACGGCCCCTTCATTATTATTATTATTTAAATAGAAGCTTCTCCCTTTGATGCATAAAATCAAATTGATATTTAGCCCCTCCTCCTCCCCTTTTTCTTTTCTCATTCTCTCTCTCTCTCTTTTTTTTTAAATGCACGGCTCCCTTTTTACCACATGGTAGTGACAGATTGTTTGAGCTGGAAGGAGAAGCCATTCAGAGCTAATTAAGCGGCCCTTTCCAAGCAGGATCCGCGAGCGCCAGTCTCGGGAAGGCAACCTATTTGTCAGCGCTCGGGCTCCGGCCGCCCCACGTGCCTTTGACGGACAGGTCTCCCGGCTTGGAGTGGCAGCGGCGAGGCGCCCAGGCCAATGAGGAGCCGGCGGAGGGCTCTCTCTCCTCCCATTGGCCGGGCGCCGCTTCCCCGTCTCCCTCCCGCGCGTGTGGTTTGCTTTCCCCGCCCCCTTTCTTTACACGACCGCGCCCCACGTGGGACAAGGAAGACGAGGAGGGGCGGGGCTCGCGCCACTCTCTCTCTCCTTCCTCGTGACGTCAGGCGAGGGGAGCCATTTTGTGCTTAATGGGCGCTGCCCGGGAGGGGCGGGCGGGAGCTTGGCCTGGGTTTCTCCTTCAATTAATTACTGCCTCTGTTCCTCCGCAGCTGGGAGCCGTCTGGGCCGGGCCTGGGCTTGAGGAGGGGACGGCAAAGGCAAGGCGGGCCCCCTTCAGCACCAGCAGCAATTGCCATTTGCAAATGCTCGACAAAAGCAGCAGCAATTTGCAAATGCTCCGGCAAGAGCCAGGGCCAACGGAGGCCCCGCAACCGCTTCGTTAGCATGCAAATGCTCCCCTTTGTCTCGCTGTCGGAGCTCCAGCTGAACTCCGCGGCGTGGGAACGGCCCCCGGCCCCGCTTCCCGGAGGCCCGCTGGACTGTGCTCTGCGCCCTGCGTTGGCAACCCTCGGGGTCCAGGAAGAGCTGGGCTCAGCCCCCCAGAGAGCCTGGCTTCCTGGCTTTGGGAAAGGCACTCTGCGCACCGCCAGAGGCACTCTAGTGTTAGGCGCTGTGTAAGAAAGCTCTGCAAGGCAGGTTCGTGGTTTGGGAGGCTTAGGTCAGTGCTGCCTTTGAATCGCCGTCATTGTATCAAGACACATCTAGGCGCACAACTCCAGCAATTAAGTTTTGCGCGCGCAACTTTAGGATTGCAACCTGTCATTTGGCCCATACTTGCTACTGTGGAGGAAAAGTGGCTTAGAATCCCCTAAAAGGTCCACGTTTCAAGTCCTCCGCCTCATTGGTATCCCGGGGCACGTAAAGAGCGTTGTGAGCCCCGGCTAGGGATGACGCGGGACGATCGTGCCAAGAGGGGTTCATCTGGAACAACTCTGTTTCTGCGCAGCTACCACCACTATCGTCTCCCCCGCTTTCTGGGGATCACGCGCAGCTGCTGCGCCGGATCCGGAAAGGGGGGCGGCCCGGCGCAAGCAACAGGCCGACGCTTCTTTCTGGCCCTTCCGGGGCCTGCCAGAGCGGTGCTTTGTTGCAAATCGGTGCAGCCGAGTGTGTGACTTTAATGAAATTACTTTCCTCCCCCCCATTTTGGGGGGGGGCTCCATCAAAGCCTCTCAGACTTTCAGAAGAAAAGGGAGCGAATAACAGGTAGCGCGCGGGGGGGTCGTGTTTGCATAAAGCACAAGGCATCCCCTCCCCCCCGTCCTGCTGGTGGGCACATCAAAGACAGGGGGAGGGGCGGGCCCAGCGCCCCCCAGGAATTCTCCCACCGCCTGACTGCTCCCCCTCTCCCTTTGCAGCCCTGCCAACCGTTTTATCGGCCCTAAATCTTCCGAAGTGAAAACATTAAAATGACAAAAGCGATTTTGTTTGTTTTATAGCTTCTAATTGGGGCTGCTTTGCAGATCTAATGAGATTAGGAGGGAAAAGCGCTCTTGCGTTCACACGGGCTGCGGAAACAAGCACCGCGATTGTTGTCCGGACCGCGCTTGCCTCGTGGGGGGGGGGCGCGCTTACCCCTCGCCTCGACGGAAGGGTCGCCTCGGGCCTGGGAGACAGCGATTGGGTGCAAGACCTTGCTCGCCCCTCTGCCTCGTGGAGGGCCGGGCCACCCAGCCTCAGTTTCCGTTCTGTCCAAACGCTTTGAATTACAGTCTACAAAAATTGAATCTGTATATTGCAGGGAGTTGGTGTGGATTACCCTTGGGGATCCCCCTCCAACTGTACAATGTTATGATTCTGTAAAATTGTATCATGAAGTCATCTTCCAGTCTTTTTTCTTCAATTTTTATTTTATTTGAAATGCCTTCAATTTCCTTAGAAAAGTGGTCACTTGACTGCACACAACCAAACAATATCGCTTAGGGGTGGAGTTATTCTGCTGAAAATGTTGAGTTGAAATATTTCTAGGCCGCCTGCCCGTCCGAGACAGTTAACAATAATAAAACAGGATAGAAAAATCAAGAAGAGGAAAGCGAAAACCTTCAAATCCTTCCCAAGTTAAAGGTGATAAAACATCCTTGGCCAGCTGCATCAAAACCCTTTCCCATCCCAGCCAGGAGGGATTCCAGGCTAAGCCCGTTTGAAGAAGCTTCTGAAGCGCAGTCGGTGTTTAGATACACCCGCAGGGAGTTCCAAAGGCATTTTAGATTCTGGAGGAAAATGGGCCTACAGGCCCTCCGCCTTTCAGAAGGTTAGGTTTGCTGATTCAGAGATCAAAGGGTGTTACCAGACAGGTGGCTATTGTGGGATGAGCTGGTATCTATTCCCCTCCTCCCCCGCTATAATCCGGATTGTCCCCTTCCTAGGAAAATCTGATAAATTAAAAACAACACCCAGGTTGCCAAGGGCCTTCGGTGAGAACTGACCATCCCGCTGCAATACTTATCTGCACCCAAAACGTGGGAAGACAATTCTGCTCTCTGTACTGCTGGGGCGGGAGGAAGGACTGGACTCCTGTCCTAAAAGCATTGTTACTAAAACAGCAACAAGATCTGGCAGCGCTACAAAGTCTTAACGAACGGATGAGGACGGCAGCGGCAGCAGCAGTAGTTCTTGTGTTATTACTTTGTATACCCCTCCAAGGTGGCGTCTGACTTTCTTTCCCCCTTCCTCATTCAATTCTCACCACAACCCTGTGAGGTAGGTTAGGCTGGAGAGCCTATGACTGGCCCAAGGGTCGCCCAGTGAGCTTCATGGCCCATTGGAGGGGATACGAATTCTGGTCTCTCCCGGTTCGTAGTCCGATACCCATATATCGCTATGCCATCTGACATCTGAAGGCAGCCCTGTTTAGGGAAGCTTTTAATGTTTAATAGGTTATTGTGTTTTAGTGTTTTGTTGGAAGCCGCCCAGAGTGGCTGGGGAAACCCAGCCAGATGGGCGGGGTATAAATAAATAAATTATTTATTATTATTATTATTTATTATTATTATTATTATTTCACCTTGGCTCTCGCATTCGATGGTCTCTCCTCCGCCTAACACGTTGTGCCCCCCACTCCAAAACCTGGATGGGTGGGGCGGGGCGCTTCTCTGGTTGCTATTCCCTCCTCACCTTCCCCGCCCGCCCCCGGAAGTGTACAGACAAACATACACAACTTCCTAACTCATCATCAGAAGCGGCCTCCCCCCCCCCCCACCGGGCGCGGTGGCATTTCACGTCGGATTATATCATCAGCCCAAACCGCAACCAAATGATCCCCGGGCAGAGAAGGAGAAGCCCCCCCCCCGGCCTGGGCAGGAGCCGTGGGAAAAAAAGGAAAAGGGAGGGGGCAGACTTGCTGGGGAGGGGGGGCTGCAGCGAGGAAGGAAGGAAGCGGCCCGGCGTTGGGGGTGGGGGTAGATCGGGGGAGGGTCCGCTGCTCCGCTTCGCCTCCCTTTCCCCGGTTCGGACGCCAGGTGGCACCGAGAGGTTCCCTCCCTCCAACCCCCTCCTCCCCTCCCGCACTCGACCCGGGCGCCGACCAATCACGCGGCGAGTGGCTGCGGCCCCCACGTGGGATCCCCGCGCTGTGATTGGCGCAGAGCTCGCTCAGCCCTTCAATTCATTTCTTCCTTTCTTCTCTGCTCGGCGTTTGCTGCTGCTTCGCCTTTCTCGGTCCTCCCCCTATTTGGAGCGCGACGCGGAGTTCTCGTGTTGCAGCGGCGGCGGCGGCGGCAGCAGCAGGAGCCTCGCCTTCTGTGGGTGGCATTGCAAGGCCGGATTGGAGAAGTGGGGAGGTGGGGGGGTTGTGCCGAACGACGTTTGCTCGCGGCTTGTTCGGGGTGGGGGCCGCCGCTACAAGCCTTTGAGGATTTGCCTCCTTTGAAGAAGCGACCTCCCCTCCCCCCTCTCCCCCCCCCTCCCCGCTCTCTTCGCCTCCATGACCGCGGCGACCCCGTCTGGATCCGGCTGCGCTTTCTTGCGACGGGGAGGACCGTGGGAAGGAGAACAAGGGACGGAGCCAGCCTGACTCGGCTCCGCGCGCGCGGGGATAGGATCTCGGTGGAGTTACTGCGAAGGAGAGAGAGTACCCCCCCACCACCACCACCACCGAAAAACAACAACAATCCGGGCTTTGTTTTTCTTCTTCGTGTGGTTTTCTTGTCTCCTTGCGAGCGACCGAGGAGGAAATCGTTGCAGCCCCGGCGGCCAGGGAAAGAGCAGCCGGGCGGATTTGCAAGGAAGTATCGCCCCCCCCCCTTCCAACACTCCGCAGCGTTTGTCTCGTCTCCTGCTCTGCCCGAGGGAGCTTTTTCTGGTGGATCTGCTAACAAAAAGGAAAGCCCAGCCGTCCGCCGGCTTCGGAGTTGCTGCGGATTGTGCGTGTGAACGCGCGCGCTTGGGTGTAATACCAACGGAGGGGTGCCGTTGTTCGAGGGAGGCGATCGTCTCTTGCCTTCTTCCTCGAGCGGCGGCGGGGGAGCCTTTCCGAGCCCGGGGAGGGGGGTAGGATGCCCGGAAGGGGCGGCGGCTCCCCCTCGCCCGCCATCGCCGCTGCCCACCCGGGGGAAGTCCGGCCGTCGTCGTCGCTGCTGCTGCTGCTGCGCTCGGAGGAGGCGCGTCAGGCTCCCGGCCGTGGCGGCGGCGGCTGCTGAAGCGCCCGCGCTCGCCTCCTTTGTCCAGGCTCCGGAGGGACCGTCGCTCCGATCGCGGGGCCGGCCATGTATCCCCAAGGGAGGCACCCGGTGAGTAGGTGGCGGAGTCGAGGGGGGGAGGGAGGCGCCCTGCTCGGCCTTCCCGTGGCCTTTGATCCGGATCGCGGCCCTGGGGGCTTGAGCCGCGTGTAAACGGAGCAGCGCCCCTTGGGGCCCGCTTGGGAACTCGCCCTTTTGGGGGGATGGGGTTTGTCGTAGTGCTCTTTTCCCCCCATCCCCGCATACACTTCCAGGCACTCCCCCCTCCCCCTTCACTTTTCCCTCCAGCAAGCCCGCGTGCATATGTGGGGCTGGGGGTGGGGAAGGAACGGGAGCACCGAGCCCCCTGCTAGTGGTGTCACAGAGAACTTGCTGCTTTTAAAAAATTGTGGGGGGGGGCTTGTTTATATTTTAGCTTAATTGTTCAGCACCCCCTTTTAATTGGGGGAGCTGTAGGCGGAGGCAGGTGTCATAAGACTAGATTTTTATCAACTTCTTTTTATGTAGGTTTTTGGGGGGGGCAAGGATTTGGGGGAGATTAGCGTGTAACTTGCACTTCTCCCCCAGTCCTGTCGGAGGCATTTTGGTTGTCTACAGCTGGGGTGTGTGTGTTGATGATGGGCTTGCTGCCCCAGAGGACTTACTGATAAACCTGGTGGGGGGGCTGTCTTCTCCCCATTCCAGGCACCCCACCAGCCTGGCCAGCCAGGCTTCAAATTCACCGTTGCCGAATCCTGCGACAGGATTAAGGACGAGTTCCAGTTCCTGCAGGCTCAGTACCACAGGTAACCTTTCTCTGGCTCCTTCCTCCCACCTTGCAAAGGTGAAAGGCTTATTAATCCTGACAGACGCGGAAGGGTTAAAAGAGCAGGCAGTCTGGAGTGTCTTAGAAACCACAAAGCTGGCTGACATCCAGGCTGCTTATTGTTCTCCACTCTCTGTCAACTTGGGGCTCACTCCCCCCCTTTCACTTTCTTTAAGAACATTTGGGGGAGTTTCCAGAAAGGAGTTTTGCAGCCCTGTCTGCTAAGAACATCCATTTATTTCCTGCACGTTGTCTTTGCTAGTTAGTAGTTGTTTAGCTGAAGAAAACAACCCCCTTGCCTTCAGATGTGTTCCTCTTCCCCATTGCTTGTTAAGCTGTTTTGATTGCAAGGAACACCCCAAGAGGTACCATCAAGCACTCTTAAGGTTCCTTACTTGCAGCCCAATCCCATCTAGGTTTTCTTGGGAGTCAGTCCCATTTATTTTAGTGGGATTTACTCTCAGATAAGAGGCAGTCCCAAGCAGGCTTCCATAGAAAGCCTGCTGGCACACAGTCAGAGGCTGTGTGTTTAACACCAAAAGTAAATTGGCCATGTTATTTCAGAGCTGAGAGTTTTAATCTGCACAGCTTCTAGGCATTTTTGGGAGGATTTGCTAAGAAGATCCCAAATTTTCATGCTAATTCTCCCCTACCTTTCCACCTCAATATCAACTCTCCGGCTTTTAATTTGCTGACATCATTAAGAGGTTCAAGACAGGTCCCTTTTCAGGTTTTGTAATTGAAGCTCTGAGGGCTAGGCATAAAAAATCTGTCAGAAAAAGGCTGCCTTTTCACTGAGGGTACCTCCGATTTAAAATACTTTATCACAATCTCCAGTAAATAAACGAACAAATGCCACTCATTGGCAGTGTATATAATTCAGGCTCTGGTGAATTTCCAGTGACACTTTGTTCATTAAAAAAAAAAATCTAGTAAGTCTCTTGTCTCACAAGAGCTGTACTTCACTCACCTGTAGTCTTGTGACTCTGTTTTGAATCTGCTCTGTGAAGGATCAAGTGCCTTGGAGCATATACAGAGTGCATCCTTTTTCATAGTTTGCGTGTTTGCAGAGTTAATGGGGAAGGAAGGGTTTCTGGGTGAAAAGGTGTGACTTTCAGGTACTCTTTCCTTGACTCTCCCCTAACCCCAAACAACTTGAGTGTTTCTGGGACTTCTGAGTTGTGACGGGTAACCTCTCTCTTTTTCTTTTCTAGTCTTAAAGTAGAGTACGACAAGCTTGCGAATGAAAAGACAGAGATGCAGCGCCACTACGTGATGGTAAGAGAGACTCTTTGATGGCAACTGTTTGCCTGGGGAAAACCGGACTTCTCTCACCCAGGCTGGGTCACTTGGAGTTGTAACCCAAAACATTGGGCGGAAGGCTTCTTTCGGAACTCACGGGGTCTCATATGAGGTTCCCATCCCATTCCGCTCCACAAACCCTTTTCTACCTGTCCACCTTTGTGTGCCCTTGTGCTTTCAGGGAAGCACTTTAACACACCTGGCTAAATGGCCCATGTCCTTAGAATTTTCTTAGGCAGTCCTGAGCGCTTTCTGCTCTTCTATGGAATATGCTGCGAATATGACAGTTTTTTCCATGTCTGAAAAATAATAGCTGTTGGCTCCCTGTGGACATATGTGAACAACCACAGTGTTTATAAGCCCTTGGTGGTGTGGTGGGTGCCCGACCTGGGCTTTTGCTTCTTTGCCGCAGGAAACTCCCTGGAAAAAAACCCCGCAACCCCAGGAAGTGCCTTGATTCAGTTCCACATGAGTCCCTCCGTTAACTCAGCCCAGCTGTAGCCAGTGCAGCCTCCCCAGTGGGATTTGAGTCCCCGTAGCTGTGTAAATGCCTAATCGCTGCGGTGTGTGGTCAGTTGTTGCTTTTGCTACAGGAAAGCCTTTCCCAGGAAGTGGTCCTCGCAGTTGCTAATAATCCCTGTGGTTGTGGCAGCTCTGGGAATGCCAGAGGTTAATAGCCCTGGCAGAACCAGGTATTGGGGAATGGCTGTCAGAAACTGATCGGCCGTACGCAGCTCAAAGGCATTTAAAAGGTCCTTTTTTGCGGTAAATGTGATGGATTGGCTCTTGCTGGCTATATGGCAGAATAGTTGAGTTGAGTCTGACTATTCGCCATGTTACTCCTTCCAGGCATGGTTGGGTCTGACCTCATTGGGAGCCTCATGAGCACACCAGACGCCCAAATGAGGTCTTGCCCCCCTTCTGCCTCCCCCCCAAAAACCCCCCTGGGTTTGTAATGCAAGGCTGCAGGGGACCTGGATCAAGGGCATCTCATTTTCTCAGTTGGGTTCACTGAGGTGGTGTAGCCTGCCCATTTTAAAGGAGCAGCAGACATTCTTGTATGTCGAACACCCAGGCAAAGGGGTCTAGATTCAGTTTCTCTTTCACTTGCTGGTTTCATATTTGGAGGATGTTGAAGCCTGTGAGACACCCCCCCCCCGAGGAAAGTGGTACAGTCCTGAAACAGGTTGACCGCTTCTGGTGTGTCTGCGGCCTCCAAAATGCCCCCTTTCCTCCTGTGGCCGGCGCACATCAAATGATAGATTGTGGCCACCCTGTAACAAATGCAGCTCGTAGGTGGTTATACTCAGAAATAAGACCCACAATGTTCACTGGATTTTGCTCCTGGTGTGCCAGGTGGGCAGCTGCTCCCATCACCCTTCTCCACTGGCTGTGCGGAGGACTAACACATCTGGAGAAATCCGAATTGGCTGTGCTCTTCTCAGTTGCACATAGCACAGAGTGCAATTGGTCCTACCTCCTTTGCGCGTATAACATGCAGATATACATGCCACCGGCTTAGCATGCATGCAGCCAGTCCCTGGAGTGTTGAAAGGGCTTGAGAGCTACTGTGGTGTAGTGGTTAGAGTGTTGGAATAGGACCTGGGAGACTGGGTTCAACTCCTTGCTCAGCTCTGAAGTCAGTCATGGGCCTCTCAGGCTAACCTACCTCGCAGGGTGGTTGTTGAGAGGGAGAACCTTGAGCTCTTTGGAGGAAAAGGTGTATAAATGCAAGAAACTCAATGAATTGTAAACCTCACAACAATCTGAGAAGGGAGTTGAGTGGTGTTATGTCAAATTGCCTGTGTGTCAGGGTGTGGGTGGGAGGGCATGTCTAAAGCAATGCAGTGAATTCCTGGTGCGTTGCCCAATCTCCAGCTGCTATGCAGCACAACCTTTAATTAACAATTAAAAACACCGTGTTCATCAATGTAGGACACTTGGATCCCGGCAGAGCCCTTTTGGACGTAGGCCTTCCTGGTCAAAGGTAGCGGGTTTTCTCAATCCCGCTTTTTGAAATCCCTTAATGACAGGTGCTGCTTATCAAATAAGCGCCTTTCTGCATGTGTGGTGTGTTACACCCTTGAGCTGTGATGTTGAGCGCAGCGCAGAAATAGCTCAAGATGTCTCCCCAGAGCCTGTGTGGGTTGTCTTGCATCCAGGAGACAGAGAGCATGCAGTTCACGGCTAGAGCTCTCCTAAGCAGCTTTCGGAGAAGAGGCAGGCGTGTCAAAGCATTGTCATCTTGTTAAAGATATGTCAAGCAGGGCGGACACTCTGTGGCTGCAGCCGTTTCTTGGGCTCCTGCAAAGCGAGAGCAAACCTTTCTGTTCTCCTCCTCCTTCGCTTTGAGATACTGGGTACCATATTCCAGATGCTTCCAAACATTTATTGCATGATTAATGAAGATCTCTCCCCCCCCTCCCCATTTTTTTCTCTTTTTCAGTACTATGAAATGTCTTACGGCTTGAACATTGAAATGCACAAGCAGGTGAGTGTCTTTGCTTACTGTGTCCCTGTTCAGTGGTCTGTTGCCTCTCCCCTCCCTCTCTTAGGCTACTTCAGGAACAAGGCTTGGGGGATAGAGAGCATTAAGCTGTTGCCAGGGAGATTTGTGCGAAAATCAGGGCAGTGCAAATGTTGCCCCCTTGGATTCAGAATGACTTATGGGAGGTGAAGAGGTGTGCACGATGGTGGCGTTTATTTGGCGTTTCAAATTCCTTTGTTTTCGTTGGGCTTTGGAGTTGTGGAACTCTGACCCTTTCGCAACTGTGGTTTTGAGCAAATACTTGTGTTTTTGCGGTTGCTGTGTTGCACCAGAGCAGTCTTGCTCCCTCCACCCCCATCTCTCAGCACCTCCACATCCTGCCCCTTCTCCAGCCAAGTTGCACTTTCCTCTTTTGCAACGCCCGTTTCTGTCACATGACGTGTTGCAATGCATTGGTGACCTCACTGTTGTGGAGATCCCAGGATCGCAGAGGTAGTTTGTCTGCTGGCACCTTGGAATGCACCACGGCAGTGGGGTTCACATGGGATCCTGGCATAAGGAGATCTGTGGGGTTGGAGAGCACATCAAGTCCATCAGCTGACTGACAGTGACTGGGCTGTGGTCAAAAGTTGGAAGCACTGGTCTGTTTAACACAACTGGCTTTTATAGCTACTGTAGTTTTGATTTATTTCTTTTTTTAAAAATTCATTTAAAATAAATAAAAACTGTAGCCTGGCTGTAGGTGTACCCGGATGGGTAGAAACCAAAGAGTTCAATGACCTACTTACTCATCTCTTTTTTTGGAAACCTCACTGCGCGTTGCTTAAATTTTATTCCAGGATAGCACAGTTTTTTTTTTAAAAAAAGCAGCAAAGTAATTAGCAGAAACCTGGAGCGTTTTGTGTTTAAAGTCACTTTTGTTGTTTTAATGAAGTTCATGCTTAATGAAGTTGTCAAGCACCCAGGTCTTACTGAAAGTTGTAATTATCTCGTAGAACATTGTCCAGCGGGGTGTTTGGATGGTGCTCTCAGAAAGATTGGGTTATGGAAGTTGATTTTCTGTTGTTGTAACTTTAATTTGGTAGAGTTAATAGATTGGTCCTTGTTTCATATGTGTACACAGACCTAGGATGATAATATGAAGGGCAGTGTATTAGTGTTCCTCTAAATAAATGAGTGTTGATAGAAATGTGCTTTGTATGTGTTCAAGGGCGCACTTTTTTGTTACATAATCTCACCAAATGACTGCTTCTTTAAAGAATGGGCAGAGTCAAAAGGGAGTAGACTGTGGTGCACACATAGGGATGGATAGAAGGCAGATGAGACTGTGAAAGTGGTCATGGAATCCTAGAATTGGAAGGGACCCTGCAGGTCATCTAGTCTCATCCCCTGCAATACAAGATCCTCTAACAGATGATCACCCAACCCCTGTGGAAAACCTCAAATGACTGAGAGTCCACCTCCTTCTGAGCGAGTCTGTTCCGCTGTTGAACAGCTTTTGCTTTCAGAAAGTTGTTCCTAATGTTGACTTGAAATCTTTCTTGTCATTTGAATCCATTGGTTCAGATGCTACCCTCTGGAGCAGCAGAAAACAAGTAATTTGGTCAGTGCTTGTAAGACGACCTTCTCCAATTTGGTGCTGTTTTAGGACAACCATTCTTATCATCCCCAGCCAGCATGGAGTTGTTGGCCAAAACAACTGGAGGGTACGGGGTTGGCAAAGTGTGCTGTAAAAGAGGCCCTCTCCCAACCCCAAAAAACTTGGACCACTGGGAATTTGGAATCCTTTCCCAACCCCCTATAGCTCTGCCAGATCCCCTACCCCTTTTCTCGGTAGCCACATGACCCGGAAAAGCTGTCTGTGACAAAAGTTCAGACCCCATAGTCAAATTCGGCTGAACTGCCACCATTTCCCGAGAGTGACTGGCTTGCAAAGAGTTAAACTCCTCTTCCAGGCGATAGCATCTAATGAGTATTGCAGCCCCACCTGTTTGTCTGGCAAAGAGGCAACTTCTGTCTTACTCTAATGGCTCCCCGCCCCCCCTTCTCCTCCCCCCAAGGGCAGAACAAGCTGAGCTGTTTGGGAATGCGATTTGCTTCCTTGATAAGCTTAAAACCTTAAGGAGCCTAGGGCCTGGGCGCATGATAGCAAAACTTCAAGGAATGAAGTTATTGAGATCAGGCCTGATTAGTTGTGATGCCTTGGAGGGGAAGAGCTGGAGCTTAACAGCGGACCATAGAACCATAAGATTGTAGCCTTGGAAGGTACCCCAAGTCATTTAGTCCAGCTCCCTGATTCCTCATGCACTACATGGTTAAACAGTCTCAGGAGGCAACTTGGATGGTTTTAAAACAGAATTGGACCAATTTTTTGAGGGGAAAGCCATTGATGTCTACCAGCCATGATGACTACGCTCTGTCATCAAAGTTTGAGGCAGACAATGCTTCTGAACACCAGTTTCTAGAAACCATAGGAGGGGAGATTGTGCATGAAACCTGCTTGCTGATTTAACCTCAGCCATCTTGTTGGCCGCTGTAGGGAGAGGATGCTGGCCTTACCCAGTGGCTCTTCTTAGGCTGTGATGGAATCACAGCTAAGGAATCCCTGCCAGATGGCCATCCAAACTCTGTTTAAAAACCTCCCAACAACAGGAGTCCACACTCTTCCAGCGGAGTCAATTCCTCTGCTTTTGCCCTCAGAAAATTCTTCCTAACGATTAGCCAGGATCTCCTTTCTTGTCATTTGAATCCATTGGTTCTGGTCTTACCCTCCGGAACAAGCTTGCGCCATCTTCCCTCCAGATATTTGAGAATGGCTATCGTATCTCTGCTAAACAAACCCACCTCTGCACATGTCCTAACTTACCAACATCTTTTGTAAAGCTGTGTTGCCCAGAACTGGACACAGGACACCAGGTGGGCTTTTTGACCAAGACGTAAGAGATCTTGCGCTTTTTAGGTTTTTGTATTCTTCTTTTTAAACTGGGCTTCAACGTGTGCCTCATTCTCTACAGGTCACTTACGGCCAAAAGAGCAACCAACCAATGCAATAAAGAAATAAGGAGAGTTTAGAAGCTGTTGGGGAAAATACCCCAAAGTCTCTTGATACCTCGGTTGGCTGTCCCAGGCAACTGAACCAGGGTACTGAGAGACACTTTGGTATTTTTCCTATCAAAGCTTTCTGGCCCAGTGGAGAGAGTCTCCCTTCCCCTTATTGTGTGGCTGCTGCCCTCCAGAACTCTGCTCTCAAACCTGATTTAAAGGCCTATTTCCATTTGCTGCTTTATATCTTTGCCCCTCTAAGAGAGTCGTAAATTAGCGGCTGCAGATTTCGAGCTTTGAAAGCCTGTGGAGGCGAAGAAAGTGCCAGAGAGGGACTCTTCAGACTTGGCAATTTGGCTGGGTGGTTGTTGTTTTTCTTCTTTTCGGGGGGGGGGGGATAATTCACTCTCTGCAAGCAAACCCCTCCCAGCCTACATCTTGCTTTGGGGGACGGCTCCTTTTGATGCCGGGTTCCCTGGCTGGTAATTATGTCAGATTTATATCTGCGCGAGGGGGTGGGCGGGCAGCTTTGTAGTCGATGTGTCTGTGTGATGTTTTTGGTTGGAGATGGCATTTTAAGGATTATTGAACGAAATGAAATGAGCTGCCTTGATTGCGAGGGGAGGGAAAACCGATCCTTTAATCTGCCTTTTCGCCTTGCCTCTTCCAGCAGGTTGGGAAGAGGATTTGCTGGGCTCAGCTGGTAGCAGGGAGTTGGCTCTCCTCTCACCTTGCCTTCGCGCCCATCCACTCACATTGATGCTGCTTTTGCCAACCTGGGGTCCTCCAGCTGTTTTGAATGGCGACTCCCAGTTTTCATCCAGAACATCTGGAGGGCAAAGTGGCCAGGATGAAGAAAGCTGGTCTAATGGGACTTGTTTGGGGCGACTGTGGCTTTTGTGGGATTTGATTTGAAGGCAAATGTCTGCCTGGTGACGGCAGAGAGAAGTGCGGGGCTGTCCATTATGTGCTCACCTGGCCGGATCTGGGACCCCATGGAACAACGTTCATAGTTGGGTGAGGTCCCTGCAATGGGTGTGGTGGGGCAGGGGAAAGACAGAATGAAAGCAAAGATGGTTTGGGGTGTCTTGAGAAGCCTAGAGATGGCTGGGAACAAAGCCTCACCCAGTCTTCGTTAAAAATGTATTTTTCTCTTGAATGTAAGACATTCTGTATAGTTGCTGAGCATGTCAGATCCCTTTAATTCTAAGTTGTGTTGGAATTCATGCGCCCCTGCTTCTCCACGGGTGGTTCCATGAGCATTTGCCTTTTTGGTGGTGGCCCTCCCTGTTTGGGGATGACTGTCCCCAGGGAAACACGCTTGCTGCCAATCTTATTTGTCTTTAGACAACAGGGAAATACTTTTCTCTTTTCACCCTTAAGCTTGAGAGATTGACCTCTTTTAGCTGGAGCAGGATTTATTTGTTTATTTATTTCATGAAATTTATACACTGTTTGACTGTAAAAAAAATGCCCCTTGAAGTCTGTAGGATGACTCTTTCAAAAGCAGTTACTTGTTTCAAGTGGCCTCTGGGGAATAATTTTAATTCTGCTTCCTCTGTGTTTCCATGGCTTTGAAAGGGTTTAGGGTGGTTTGGAAACCACCTGTGGGCTCCTCTTTGCCTGGGGAAAGCCCCTCACCAATCCCCAATTCATATAAGAAATGGAAAGCTTTCAGACATCCCATTCAAGTCCTAGTGGGAGTGAGCCCCAACACTGCTATCTCCTTTGTTTCAGCTGCTCCTAGTGTCATGGTGATTCAGGGTATGTGTTTTAGTCTGTTGTTAATACTTGCTCATCCCCAAAGGATTCCATCTGGCAATTCATGACTTCTGGGATGATATCCTGGGGGAACAGTCAAGGAATTCTAGGGTAATCTTCCTATATACATAAAAATGTAAGGCTATCATTACACAGCCGGCATTGGAGGATTTGTAGTGTTTCAAAACAATCCATCCAGTGTGGAACTGTTCACACAGCAGGAAGAGAAAGAACTTGGTATTTTAGTGTGACAGCACCTACACTTTGGAACTCCCTGCCAATTGATATCAGGCAGGTGCATTACTGTCCTCTTTGAGCACCTGCTATAAACAGTTGTGTTCAGCTGAGCCTACCCAGATGTTTAGAAATTGGATGCAAGTCTTACCTGTTTTTAGTCTATGCTAATGTTTCGAATGTCTTAAATTGTTGTTAATTTCTCTTACTTTGAGCTTTTTAAAAAACAACAACAGCCAAGCAGTGTGTAAATTTTATCAAATGAGAACACATTGGTGGGTTTTGTGCAGGCTGCCTTTGAATGGCCTCTGTTTAAGGATTAGTCATTGATTGGCTTTTACTACTTGTGAATCCTGAGTGGGAAGAGAGAAGGGTTCAATCATTTAAAAAAAATTATTTAGCCGCTGGATGAGAACAGCTGTTAACACAAGCTGCCATATGTGTTTGGGTGCATGTGCGGGCGCATGCGCACACACACTGAAGAAACGCAGCCAGGAGGTGTTAAATAGAAGGCCTGAATGAAAAGACCCCTGTTGCTCCTCCTCTGGCCAAGATATTCCTGCAAGTAAATCCCAGCCACTAATAGTGGTGTGGCTGCTGAGCAAGGAGGTTCTGAGCTAACAGACTTCTCAGGTGACCTGCATTAGCTTTATCTGCACACCATCGGGTAGACGCTTGAATGATTCATGCTGTTTTGTGCCCTCCAGACTAGCATGGCAGAGCAAAGCGCAGGGTTCCTTGGTGGATGTTTGTCTTTGAGTATATAAAAAACGGAGGAGATTTCTTTTGGGGAAATTGCAGCGGGAGCGGCTGTCTGGAGGCTTTGATGAGCAGTGGATAACTAGGAGAAGTTGGGAGCATGGGAAGCTGACACTGAGTCAGAACACTGGTCCATCTAGCTCAGCATTGTCTACACTGACTGGTAGCAGTGGAAACTCTCGGGGGTTTTGGCATCCCATCCCTACCTGGAGATGCTGCTGGGGTTTGAACCTGGGACCTTCTGCCCGCAGAGCAGGTGCTGCCACTGAGCCTTTCTCCAAAAGGCCTAAAAATGCATCAAGTACAACTCGTCGCCACTTAGGATACATCCAGACAGATTGAAGGATGCTCTTAAAGCAAAATTTCACAGCAGGTTTAAGCTGCCTGTGAGTGGTCCTTTGTGTGGCGCAAGGACTCCTGCCTTTGGCAAACTAATGAGCACGAGAGTCCTCTCCTCTCTTGCAGTTTCCAGCAACTGCACTCAGCAGCATTGCTGCTTCCAGCTGCGGGCAGCATAGCCATAATAGCTAGCAGCCATCGATACAATTTGGTAACCCTTTAAAACTGTCTAGATGGGTGGCCATCCCTGCTTCCTTGTGGGAGTGAGTGCCATAGTTTTGACTTTGTGCTGCATTGTAGCAGTTAAAATAGCTGTTTAAGCTTCTTGCTTTAAAATAGGTAAAATAAAATAGGTAAAATTAGGTATCTGCCTAATTGGGTGAGCAGAGGAAAGCCAGGTAGGTAGCTGTGTTGGCCTGATGCGGTAGAAATATATATATATATATATAATTTAAATTGTCCAGTAGCACCTTAGAGACCAACTAAGTTTATTCTTGGTATGAGCTTTCGTGTGCATGCACACTTCTTCAGATACAGTGGTACCTCAGGTTACAGAAGCTTCAGGTTACAGACTCGGCTAACCCAGAAATAGTACCTCAGGTTAAGAACTTTGCTTCAGGATGAGAACAGAAATTGTGATCCAGTGGCCCGGCAGTAGCGAGAGGCCCTCTTAGCTAAAGTGGTGCTTCAGGTTAAGAACAGTTTCAGGTTAAGAACGGACCTCCAGAACGAATTAAGTACTTAACCCAAGGTACCACTGTACTCTGAAACAGAAGTCACCAGACCTTTATATAGAGTGAGAGGGTGGGGAGGGGTATTACTCAGAAGGGTGGTGGGAATGGGTGATTGGTTGGTAGGTGTGGTAAACCTGTAGCTTTATTATGTATAATGAGATAAGAATCCAATGTCTCTATTCAGACCAGGGGTCTCCATGGTTTTAAGTTTGGTAATAAGTTGTAATTCAGCAACTTCTCTTTCCAGTCTATTTCTGAAATTCTTTTGTAACATGACAGCTACTTTGAGATCTTGTATAGAATGTCCTGGGAGACTGAAGTGTTCTCCTCCTGGTTTCTCTGTCTTGTGATTCCTGATTTATGTCCATTTATCCTTTGGCGTAGGGTTTGGCCTGTTTGTCCAAACCAGAGTGCCTTTTCAGCCTAGTGGGACCTGCTGGTGAGACACCCCCACCCCCACCCAGCCCTCTCTGCTTTGAGCTCCAGCTAGTGATCTCCTTAAGAGATAATACTAGGAATCTGCCAAGTGCTTGAGACCCCCCCCCCCGAGTTGCGGGAGCCCCCTCCCATTTAGCTCAGCTCCTTTAGTTAATGGCAGGGACGCCTGGATTCACATTACAAACCCCCCACCCACCCACCCACCTCGCTGCCGCCCCAAATATCTGTTGAATCTCCTGGCTGGGCGTCCTTATTTTTATCTCCTGAATCGGCCTCGTTTGCCTCATGCGATTGGCAAATCCGTAATAACCGTTTGCGCCCACGCGCGCCCACACTCCTCCCTGAATTTAATTCTCATCAGCGGCGCTCTCCATCCTGGCTAATAACGCTTTGCTGCCGCAAATAGCTTTCAACACGCCATTGAGAGCCTGGTTGAAGAGTGCACTTGAGCGAGTGCTAGACAGCTAGAAGTGCCCCTAATTGTCTCCCCGAGTGAGAACCGCTTGGAGGCTCAAGAGGACCTTATTTTCATCTGCTTAGAGAGACTATATTCTGCTTTCAACAAATGCTGGAGGCACTTGGGCGGATGGCCTCATCCCCATCCCTTTCCCCTGCCCGCCTCTGCCCTTAAAGACTCCTTGGGGAACTGGGGGGTGGTATGCAGAAGCAGATAGGTGGCTGTGTGTGTTGTTGTGTTGTTGTTTTTTCCAAAGGGAAAGGGAGGAACTCAACTCGTTTATCCTCTTGGCTGGCTGGCCTGCTCTGCCAAGCCAAATGTCAGCAGGGGTGCTTGGTGACCCCTCTGCTCACTCCCCGGGGGGCTCGATTCTCCTGCGTGCCCCCTAAATCTGTTTCAGAAGCCCCCCACAACCCTCTGGAGCAGATTTGGGAAGGATGGGGGAGAATGTTGGCGAGTGAGAGGGGAGGGGAAAGTCCTGCTTCTGAAACAGAAACCCTTGCACTAAATGGATGAACACTGTTCAGCACCCAAATGGCAATCATCATCATCATCATCTGCCCTTCACCCTAAGGTCCCCAGGGCAGGTTACAACAACAACAGCCACTCAGAGTGTGGCTGGGGCAACCCAGATGGGTGGGGTACAAATAAAACAACAACAACCACCACAACAACAGAAAATGCAATATCAAAAAACAACAACCCACAGCTGGAAAAAAATCTAATAAAATAATAACATCTAAGATTTTGATTTATGTGGAAATTGTTTCCCGTTTGGTTGTGTATTTTTTTGATGTGGTTTATTCTTTATGACTTTTGTAATTATGTAAATCTTGTTATGCTGTAAGCCACCTTGAGCATTGTTTTTTTAACTGTGGAAAGGCGCCATACAAATAAAAAATGATGGTAAGGCAGTGGGGTTGTCTAAAGAGCTAACTGGGCAGAAATAGGAAGATAAGGAGAGCCTGCTGGATCAGGCCAATGGCCCATCTAGTCCAGCATCCTGTTCTCACAGTGGCCAACCAGATGCCTCTTCTGGGAGACCCGCAAGCAGGATTCGAGCACAAGATCACCCTCCCTTCCTCTGGCTTCCAGCAACTGCTATTCAGATGCATTGCTTTCTCTAACTCTGAAGGCAGAGCACAGCCATCGTACCTAGTAGCCAATGATAGCCTTTCTCCGTGGACTTGTCTAACCCTCTTTTAAAGCCACCCAAGCTATGCGCTGGGTGAAGGACTTCCATTTATCTGTCCTGAATATTCCAACATGTCTCTTCTTGCTCTTCTTTTCTCTAAAAAACCCCAAACAGTGCAACCTCTTCTGCATAGTCGCTCCCTCTCCTCGACTGTTTGGGTTTCCCTTTTCACAGCTTGCTGGACTGTGGGCCAACCAAGTGGGTGCCCTCTGCCTGTCTTGCCCTCCTGCTCCCATCGCCCCTTGCGGGCACCGCATTTGTCTGCCCTCTGATATGGAGGGTGGCGAGTCTGTGTAGATGACAGGTAGCAGAAGGGGCAATAGGCTTGGGTGACAGGGATGTAGAGTTGAAGATTTGGACATGGGGTGGAGTTGGTGGGCATCTGGTCAGTTGGCAACAACTCAGGGAGAATCCATTTCTTTGGGAGATTTTCAGGGTCGTGTTCCTTCAAGATGGACTTAAGTCAGCAGGCAGTTAGTCTTGCTTTTGAGTGCTGTGATTGTCCCCCCAAATGTTCTTCCCTGGTGAGCTTGGCCTCATGTTTGGCAGAAGAGAAAGTGAGTTTGTTCTTCACTCTTGAGGTGAGAAAACTGCTAAAGCTTTGAGAGGTTCCTTCTTTAAAAATTTACTTTTCCGGTGAGTGTCATCTCCCAGCACAAAGAGGATGAGCTTCATGGCCAAGTGGGGATTCGAACCCTGGTCTCCTCAGGTCCTAGTCCCTGCAACAACCCTGTGAGGTAGGTTAGGCTGAGTGACTGGCCCAAGGTTACCCACTGAACTACATAATGGCCAAGTGGGGATTTGAACCCTGGTCTCTCGGGTCCTAGTCTGACACTATAACCACCAACACCACACAGGCTTTCAATTGCTTTTCATTGGGTCATGACCCCACCTGCTTGGCATTGACTTTATCTAAATCACGCCCAGTGATTGCTGCCATCTCTTGGGATGTGTCACAGACCTGTCCAAAAATTGCATTCGTCAGCATTCTGTGCATATGACAAGAATTCTGGTCCTGGCTCCTGGACTCACTGCACTTGATGGAATCTGTTTTTCCTAAGTGGGCTGAAGTTGCCTTTGTTCACCATCACTCACTTGACAGTGTCTCTGTCTGCACCCGCAGCTGCCGGTTCCTCTCCCAAGTGTGGCTTTTATCCAGTGTTAATTTGTGGAGCCAATGTGATTGGCGGCTCCTGCACTCAGCAGAATGCGACCTGCCTTGGCACAGGCATTGTGATTTTTGCAGAGAGCTGCGGTCAGGCAAAGGAGCTATTTGCATAATGTCCTAGCGGGGAATGAGGGGTTAGGGTTGCTGTGGAAACGGGAGGGTGATGAATTAAGGTTGGTTGGTGGGGAGGGGCAAAGGGGGCTGAAATGCTGTAATGAATGGGGTGAATTTATGAGGAGGGTGCATTTTCCAAGACCCCCGCCTCTCTCCTGGCAGGCCTTCATTCAGCCCTAACCAGGGACAAGTGAGTTTTAAATTTTTCATTTGTCAAACTTAAGCGAACAAATATTTTAAAATGGACTATTGAATTGGATGTTAAGCGGGAAGGTGTAGCTTTGATGTGAGGCCATGTTTCGGAATGTAAAACTTGGAGGTTTCCACACACACCCGCCACACACACACACAAACACACCTAACAAAAGTTTGCTTCTGAAATCCTTGCCAACGGCAGAAATATTTACAACTCAAGTTTTGTGACAAAAGGGCCATCTGCGTCCTGTCTGGGACCCCAGAGTACCTCAGTGTTTAGTTTTTAGGCTGCCTCTAATGATAACTTTTAATTTTGTGAGTTTTCGTGACCTGCTTGTTGATTTTAAACGGCTTCCGTACCCTTGTGGGACTTGAAGGGAGGAGCAGAGCAAAGGGAATACATTTGGTAGCAAGATTTAGCATGAGGAATTTCCAGCCAGAGTAGCAGCGGTCAAGGTGTGGTTGCTGCGTTCAGAGTCCCTTCCAATTCTACAATTCTGTGACTCTAAGGCTGCTGAGAGGGTGTAGCAAGTCTTGTCTTAATCATCCTAGAATTTTCTCCAGCCCTGATTGGTTGGATGTCCTCTAACCTGTGGAATCCCCCACCACAATAAAACCATTGTGTATTTAAGGCTGCGTTTGCCAACCTGGTGCCCTCCAGACATTTTGGACTTCAGCTCTCATCAGTCCTAGTGCTGTTGTCCATAGGAATATAAGAACCTGCTGGATCAGACCAAAGGTGGAGGGAGAACATAGCCATTGTGGCTAAGAGGTATTGATAGCGCGGGTGGCACTGTGGTCTAAACCACTGAGCCTCTTGGGCTTGCCTATCGGAAGGTCAGCAGTTCGAATCCCCACGAAGGGGTGAGCTCCTGTTGCTTGGTCCCTGCTCCTGCCAACCTAGCAGTTTGAAAGCATGCCAGTGCAAGTAGATAAATAGGTACCACTTTGGTAGGAAGATAAACAGCATTTCCATGCTCTCTGGCACTCATCATGGTCCTCCATGTGCCAGAAGCGGTTTAGTCATGCTGGCCACATGACCCGGAAAGCTGTCTGTGGACAAACGCTGGCTCCCTCAGCGAGATGAGCACCACAACCCCATAGTCACCTTTGACTGGACTTAACTGTCCAGGGGTCCTTTAACTTTTACCTTTTAGTTGAAAACCTCTAGATTAGAAGGCACCAGATTGGCAGAGGCTGTCTTCAGAGGCCACAGGACTCTGTGGTGTCTTGCTGGCAGTGGTTTCTGGAGTGAGCAGCCCATTTCTTTTGCCCCTGAGCCTCTCTGTAGGGGGAGGGGTGTGTGCCTGGGGGTTTGTGCCACTGGGGCAAAAGCTTCTCTTTCTGGGCAAACCAGGATGCTGTTCCTTTTGATTGCCTGTTCTTGGGGTGGGGAGTGGGGAAAGGCTGGTTGGTTACTATTTGGTTCTGATATTTGTTCCAAGCTTTTGAAAAGGGGTTTCCGGAGACTGCAGATGCAGAGCTGCTTCCTAGCTGAACTTTTTAATTGGGGGCAGGAGGAGATGGCAGATCAAATTTCGGTGGAATGCTCCTGTTTATCTGCTGTTCACTCCATTGTTGGTTAACCCTTTGCTGCCATGACACTGGAAGAGAGAGGATTATTCTCCTGCCAACAGGCCGCCTAATCTCCCTTACTCCATAGATTGCTCTCTCGACCTCATCAGTCTGCAGAACTGGCGCTGTTACAGGTGTTGCAGAACACCCATTCCACATTTGGAAGTGTAGGCAGCAGCGTACACTTTGGAACTCACTGCCTCTTGACATCAGGCAGGGGGCATTGTTCCTGTACTCTTTTCAGGACCTGCTAAAAACATTATTGTTTTATGCAGAATGCTGATGTGTTTTTAGTTAATTGCTTGTTTGTAAATTTGGGTGTTTGACCAAACTGCGGGAGGCGGTGGAAGACTAGAGTGCCTGGTGTGCTCTGATCCATGGGGTCACGAAGAGTCGGACACGACTAAACGACTAAACAACAACAAATTTGGGTGTGTGTGTTTTGTTCTTAGTAACAAGATGGTTTTTTAAATTCTTTTTGTAAACCACCTAGAGGTTTTCTACAATCAAGTGGTATATAAATATTATGGGGGAGGGGGAAAATAGTGCCCCCTCCTTTGATCCTGGGAGCAAGCAATTATTAACTAACAAGCATTAAAACATTGCATATAAATGTTTCCTGCAGCTGATGTTCTGTGAAAGGGGAAGAGTAGTAGAATGCAGGAATCAGAGGCTTCCTCTACAGTTTTCAAAGCCCATTAGAAGAGAAATAGTTTCTACTACATGCATCATGCTCGCTGTAGCTTTTCCTGTCCAAAGGAGAAGAGATATTGTTTGGATAGCCTTCACTGGAAAATCAGCAGCTTGTAAGAACAGAGGACCTTTTGGCTTTCAGGAGATGTGTCTTGAGTTGTTAAATCATTTTTAAAAATTAAATGCTTTATTGATAACAAGCTGCTCTGACTTATGAAAAGGAATTTTGGATCATTTGATCCCATTCCAATGTGTGCTTTTGACCAGCCTCCATTGTTAGCCTTGTTTGTGGATTCCTTGGCCAGTGATCAGATTTTGTTTGCCTTGGAACCCAGAACTGTTTTAACAGCTGCCCTGGTCCAGGAGTGCTTGTCTTTTATTAACCCTTCTACATCCTGGATGAAATGGACAGGCTTGTACAATGCTTCCTGCTCCCCCCGCCCCTAGAAAAATAGGTGCCAGTACTCACCATGAAGTGGTTATAGGAAGTGCCACACTTTTTAACAACAAAAAAAGAGGTGCCGGTACTACGTATCCTTGAAAACCTCCTGGAATAAAGAAGTGCTCCTGTGTATTTTGCATGTATTTGCAGTGAAGGATGTCTGAGTCCTGACGTTTCGCCAGATGCTCTCTGTGTACTTCCAAGCTCACCTATGGGTTCATGAGGATTAGAAACTTGATGTGTGCTTGTGCCCTGTTCCCCCTGCCCCACCCAACTACAGTATTGCAGGATACTGCAATAGGCCTGGAACATAAAGCACTGTGATACCAATTTTGGCTCCCCCCAAAGAATCATGGGATCTGTAGTTAAGGCTGCTGATAGGTGTTAGGAGATTCCTGTTCCTCTCCCAGGACTACAGTTTCCAGAGTCGTTTAACAATCAGTCCCTCTTCACAGGTAACTCTGGGAATTGTAGCTCTGGGAGGGGAATAGGGGGACACCCTTAAAAAACTACAGCTCCCAGCATTCTCTAGGGGAAGCCGTGACTGTTTAAAATAGTATCATAGTGCTTTAAATGTATGGTTTAAATGTAGTCATACTGCTGCTGTTACAAACATGCATATGGAATCTGTAGTTGCTGCATGGCAGCTGAGCCAAAGACTTCTCTTTTCCATTCGGCCTTGGGTTACTGGAAACTTGACTAATTATAGGATCATTTAAATGTTGAGTTGGAAGAGACTCCTAGGGTCATCTAGTCCAACCCCCTGCAATGCAGGAATCTCAGCTAAGGATGTGGGCATGCTGTTCCGGGGGTTGCAAAGCTTTCGTTGCAGCTGCTTCTAAACCCTGGATCGTGTCTCCTCCCCTTACCCCCCCACCCCCCACACACATCTGTAATATGGTATCTGAATGACAGTAAATTGACTCTCTCTCTCTCTTTCCTATCTTCTTTCTAGACGGAGATCGCTAAAAGGCTGAACACCATTCTAGCCCAGATCATGCCTTTTCTGTCGCAAGAGGTAAGGATGCCAAGGGGTTTTGCTGTGGGAGAAGTAAGCCAAATCTGCAGAGGAGCCCTTTAGGGTTGAGACCAAATGCTCCTCTCATTTTAAAGACCTGGTTGCAGAGAGGAGGGCTGGACTGGTGCAGTAATGGGTCGATGGATAGACAGAAGAATCACCACTTAATTTGGTCAAGTGTGGGATAATTGTTGACCCACCATTTTGCTTCAGTACCATCCTGAGCTACTTCTTTCTTAGCCAATAAATGCTTCCTGCAAGTTCCCCAGAGGATGGACTTGTGTCTCTGGGACTTGTCCACAAAGCAGTGTTAGCAGCCAGTTTTGAGAGCCAGTGTGGTGTAACTGTTAGAGTGTCGGTGTAAGATCTGGGAGAGAGCAGGGTTCAAATCCTCCAATTGACTCAAAAAAACTCACTGGGTGACTTTGGACCAATCATTGCCTCTTTCAGCCTAACCTACCTCTTGGGGTTGTTGTAGGGATTACATGAGGACCAGAACCTGGGGGAGACGAGGGTTCAAACTTCCCACTCAGCCATGAAGCTCACTGAGTGTGACCTTTGGAGGGCAGTCACAGCCTCTTGCCCTAACCCTAATTAGGTTTGAAACGATGAAATGATTTTTTCTACCCCCCCAAAAAAATTACCGTATTTTTCGCTCTATAAGACACACCAGACCATAAGACGCACCTAGTTTTTGGAGGAGGAAAACAAGAAAAAATAATATTCTGAATCTCAGAAGCCAGAACAGCAAGAGGGATCGCTGTTCTGGTTTCTGGGATAGCTGCACAGCCTGTATTCGCTCCATAAGACACACGCACATTTCCCGCTACTTTTTGGGAGGGAAAAAGTGAGTCTTATAGAGCAAAAAATACGGTAAATGGCTGGGAGGGTGTTTGACTGCTTGGCCACACCCAGTGTTGACATATGACCCTCAGAGAGTTTTCTAAGAGGGATTGTGGCCTTTAGCCATAAAAGACTTCCCAGCCCCCTTTCCTTAGAGAAACGTACCAGAAGACAGGAAATACTGATGTACGACCAAATTCTTAAGAAGCAGCTTCTGATCTCTTGAGTACATCTCTTCCCCTCTGTTTTTGTGAGTCCTTCGGGACACATCCACTCTGCAAATCTGGCTTTAATCACCAGGCCTTCCTTGCACAGGGGGTTCTTGGCAGCGTGGCATTGGGGCGAGGCTGATAATTGGCTATCAGAATTCTCTGGGGTGCCCCACAGACTTGGTAGTTCCCAGAATTCCCTTGGTGGGGAGTGTCAAAGTAGGAGCTGGGAGGGTCCAGGGTAAATCTCCACCCCTTGCACTCTGCCATGAAGCTCATTGGATGTGACGGGGGGGGCAGTCCCAGCCTCTCTGAGCCTAATCTACTTCGCAGGGTTGTTGTGGGGATTAAATAAGACAAGGGAGACCTGTGTACACCACCTTGAGCTCCTTGGAGGAAAAGTTGAGCTATAAATTAAATACAGTCATACCTCATGTTACGTTTGCTTCACGTTGCGGCTGTTCAGGTTGCGGATGTGGCAAACCTGGAAGTGTTTACATCCGGGTTCATTGCCAGCGCACGCGATCTGCGCGCTTCGTGCATGCACACTAGTGGCACTCTACTTACAGACTTTTCGGGTGCAAATGGCACCCTGTAATGGATCGTGCTCATAAATAGAGGTACCACTGTAAAGCCGAACCGGTGTACCTTTCGATTGTTGGCATTTTCCTTGCATGCAGGGTGCCTCAAGACTTTCTCTCTCTGTGTCCCCGCAGCACCAACAGCAAGTGGCTCAGGCTGTTGAGCGTGCCAAGCAGGTCACGATGACGGAGCTGAACGCCATCATCGGGGTACGTGGAGTTCCCAATCTGCCTCTCACCGTGTGTATTACCCCTTTATTCCTATCATTTACCGTAAACAGAGACAGCCCTGCCCTCCCTGCCGTGGCTTCAGAGAAGGGCTGCGTTTGCAAACAACACTGCCGCTGCCCTGAGCTAAAAGCAGCCTCTCTGCTCGGCCCATGTTGCTGCTGTGTCTCCAGAGGGCTGGAGACCAAATGCCTGGTTTAAATTTCTCCCAGCAGCCGGGGCAGAAAGAGCTTCCGTCTTGTTTCTTGCCCACACACATGGTTTTAATTATAATGTGCGCCCCCCCCCCCAGTTTGTTGGCTGCTGGGCTCTTGAGCAGCCTGAAGAGTGATCCTGTTCTTTATTTATTTCCCAAAACATTTTTTGGGCCACCATCGGTTCCATAAACTCATCCCCTGCCCTATAAAAAGCATTATTCAGAATAGCAGTTTGCACAGCCCGCTAAGGAAGACAATAATGCAATCAGGTTAAAACAGTGACAATTGTGCATTGATTCAAAAGCCAGTTAAAACTATTTAGTTGAATTAATTCAACGAAATTGATGAACATGATCCTGTGATGCCAGCTTTTCAAAGTCCAATAGTTGTTTAGTGACCTTCTGCCACCCCCTTGCCTCCTAGTGCCCCCCAAGTAATCCCACTGCCCCTGGGAGGGCAATACTGCCCCCTTTGAGAACCACTGCTTTCAGAGCATTTGTACCCTTCTCTTCAGCCAAAAAGGCTCCCGGAGGGGCATACCCAAACAAGGCAGCCCCTGCCTGCACAACTTAGAATCCCAAAAAGACATGGAACTCAAGGAAAGGGGACGGGGAGGGAAGAGGAAAATAAAATCTCCAATTTCTGAACACTTGTTCCTAGAATGACCTACTGGTGCAGTTCAAGGGCAGAAGATGCCCAATAGAGCTGGGCCTCCAGCAAATCTCTCCCATGGCATCAGTCTGAGGCAATGACTGCCCCCAGATGATAGTTGAAGGGGCCTGATGGAGCAAGCTCAGCTTCCCCTCCAGTCCTGGAGCTATTTCACCTCCAATGTGCAGATAAACTGTAAGAGGCAGGTGCCTTATACGGTGTATAAGGCCAATGTAGCTCAACACCATCTACACCAGGGCGGTCTAACTTTTCATACCACTTGGGTCTCTAAAGTGCTTTGGCATGGAATCTGTTGGCTGCACACTGCCTTGTCCCACAAGGGGTGGGGGAAGCGAGGCCAAAATTTGACACCGCCCCCCCCCCCACAACCCATTGCAGTGCAGGAATTACAGCCAAATTTAACATGGCCCAGTTGGGGAAACCTGCTAAGATGTAGATGGGCTGGCTGGCTTAATGCAAAATGGTGCCAACAGGGACTTGCCCCTCAGGGAGTAACTGTGGGCATTAATGGAATGTGCAAAGCATTCACTAATATATATATATTTAATGCATTATTTCCTTACTTAAATCCCTCTGTGAATTTTGTTTTTTTAAAAAATATACATTCTTTGCAAGATGACCTTCCTTGCATGCCTGGCAAATCTAGAGCTAGACTATGAAATTAAGCCCAGAGTATTTGCTCCCTCAGCCAATAAAGCATGATGAACGCCGCAACCCTAGAGTCGGTCACGACTGAACCTAATGGTCAGGGGTCCCTTTACCTTTTTATTTGCTCCTCAGCAGATCCTGCAGGATGCAATATGGGTAGCTTTGCTTCAAAACGTTCCTGAAGAATCTTGGAGTTCATTCTCCTTTGTGTTATACACACACACACACACACTTAAAAAATGGTCGTCAATTGCTAGCCCTTCTCCTGGCTTCGCTGAGGTCTGTTCTGTCTCTGTTTCGCCGTTGTAGTGCAATGTGTGATGTTGAACTGGGGCGGTTTGGTGTTTCCGTTGCCTTGCCTTGCTCCAGGAGGTGCTGCAGATCTTACAGGCTCTATCTAACTGGGTTTTATTTGCTGACTCAAAACACCTGCCGCTTCTGAGCTGATTCCTGGTTCTTTGGTAAACAGCCTCCCAGATGCATTGAGGCAGCACAGGTGTGGCTAACACTTTGTCCCTCCAGGTGTTGTGGACTGCAGCTGCCATCATCCCCATCTGCTGAGAGTTGTGGTTCAAAATAGAGTCCCGTGTTGGCTGCCAATGATGCAGAGTCAGGGCAAGAAGAATCCCTTTGGGTTTAGGTCACAGGGAAGCCAGGGCTTTGCCTTTGTTCAGCTGAGTCCCTCCCTCAATAATGGATGTTTTAGTTACTTAACTTCTTGTTCCTGTTGATGTTGCTAACATGACATGACCTGGAACTCTTTCCTGTTTGTTTTTCTGCTGTAGTTCTTCTGATTGTGAATGGTAGTATTTGGAATTCTACGTGTTTGTTTTCTCTCATGTTTGCTTGTAAAAATGAAGGTAGACGAACCCTTGGGTCAAAAAGCAGCCTTGCTATGACACCAGATCCCACCCGACCCCCCAAAAAATCCCACTGCCCCTTAACAAATTCCTTGTTTCCTAGGCATATTTTCTCTCTGTGTCTCTCTCTTCTTCCTGCATGGTTATAATGGCCCATGGAAATAGACTGCTTGCAACAGTGACGGCGAGACTGTTTTGCTCTGCAAAGGACTCCTTTGGTGGGGGGGGCTGTATTTTGGAGTGGAGGAACTTTAATGTGCAGATCAAAGCTTTCCCCATTCATTGCAGACAAAGGAATGTGATGACATATGGAAACACTTTGAATGGGCCTTGTTCCTTCGTGGTGGGTGGGGCCCACTTCGCTACCCCTCTGGGTGCCTTGCAGTTGGCGCAACTGCCCTAGTCTCCAAATACCTTGAGACCTCTTCATACAGAGAGGCCTGTCAGGTCTACATTAGATTACTGCAAAGTGTTAAACGCTGGGCTGCCCTTGAAGACTGTTTGTGTCTGCAAACAAGCTTGTGCTTGTTTGCAGCCAGATTTTTGATGGTGGCCAGAAAGTCCAAACCTACGTTGCCAGTTATGTCCTGACTGTACTGGCTGCCAGATTGTTCTTACACCTATGAAGTCTTAAGAGGGGCCAGGACCCTCATACCTTAGCCACATTGTTGTTTTTTCAGTCGGAGCTTGCCGGAACGGGCACCTCTCAGGTGGGCACCATTACCATTATAAACGAACAAGGGAGGCATTTATAGTGAGTTCTTTTTCTAGAAAAATAGCTCTGCTTTTATAGGTCTTGGACTGCATGAGCTTTCCCAGATCTCATCGTCTTAATCTGAGACCCTTCTCTGGGTGCCACACTTGAGATACCCAAAGGGTGGTGATGAGAGAATGGAACGGCCCTTCTCAGTGGTATCCCCATGTTTGTGGAACATTTCCTCCCCCCAAAATCCTGGGAGTTGTAGTTAAGGGTGCTGAGTATTGTTAGGAGACACATTCTCCTCACAGGGCTACTGTGTGCTTTGAGAATTAATCCTTCCTTCCCAGGGAACTCTGGGAATTGTAGCTCTGTGGATCTTGTGAATGCTGTTTGGGGGCTTTGCTGCTTGGTGTGGGGGAAGAGTGTGAAATGGGGTGGGGGGGGAGACACTGCTCTGTTCCTGAATGGGCTCCTCTTTTCAAAGGCTGCAAGGCAGGTCACAGCAGCCAGAGGCAGATATTGAAATTCAATTTAGGTAAACAATGGAGGCCTCTGAACCCCCCACCCCACTCCCACCCTTCTCCAGCAGGTAATTGCTTCCTGGATGAGATGGAGTGCAAACCTCTCTCAGCTCTGCGAGTGGATAATGGCCCACCTGACAGATTTCTCCAAAGCAGGAATTATTGTGCTCCTGTGGATCTCTCTCTCTGACTCAGAAGGCTGACAAGGTTGCGCTTGGCTTAGGCGGAAATGTAGCTTGCTTTCACATTTACTGAGGAAAAACCAAGAAATGACTCTTACCCAGGAGATTGAGGTGGTGGTGAGAATAAGAGAGAGAAGAGGAGGCAAAATTTCAAATATATGTATGGCTGACAGGAGTGGGGGCCTTGTCAGCATATTATACTTCTGCTTAGAGATCTGTCTTGGTTGCCAATTTGCTACTGTCCAAGTTCAGGGTGTTATTATTATATTATAAAGCCCTTAACTGTTGGGAATCTTACGTAGTGGCAGTTGTCCACAGAGGCAGCTTAAAGTCCAAAATAGTTTATTGCTGCAGAAGATAAGGCTTCAGTAACACAGTTCTGGATGTTGATAAATACATATAGCTTGTAGGCTTTGCAGATACAGAACATTAAGTATTTCTGTTGCTGCAACAATTCAAGACATTGTACAGACTTGAACTCACTTCTCAAGACTGACCTTGACACACAGCACAAGACACATGAGCTGACATGCCTTTATCACCTATAGTTAGGCTTGGGCCATTAACATAGCAATTGCCTTGGCTGACCTTGCACTTGTTGGCTTATCTCATACATGGAGTGATTTATGCTTATTCCCTGTTTATTGATATCCGGCAGGTGCCTTCACTGTACACTCTTTGGTGCCTGCTAAAGACATTGTTGTTCAGACAGACCTACTAGCCATGATGGCTCTGCTCTGCTGCCATAGTTGGAGGAAGCAATGCTTCTGAATACCAGTTTCTGGAAACCACAGGAGGGGAGAGGGCTCTTGTGCTCGAATCCTGCTTGCTGGTTTCCTCCAGGCATCTGGTTGGCCACTGTGAGAAGATGATGCTGGACCAGATGGGCCATATGCCTGATCCTGTAGGCTCTTTTTAGGTTCTTAACTATAACACTTGAAATGCCTTGAGCCTTTTTGGAGTCTCAAGAGAGACTTCCTGGATGATCTTCTATCCCTTGTTGCAGACTGAAGCAGCGCTCTCTTGATAACACTGGGAGCTGCCACGTAACAAGTCAGGTCCTTGGTCCATCTGGCTTAGTGTTGTCTGCGCTGACTGGCCGTGACTCTCAGGGAGTCTCTCCCAGTTCTTCTTGGCGATGCCATCTGGAATTGAATCTGGGCCTTTCTGCGTGCCAGGCACATGTTCTGCCACTTAGCTTGCGGTACATCTCCTATGGAGGCCTGTCTGGTGCATCAGTCTGAGAATGTGTCTCTTGCACATTATCCCCCCAACTTCCGTGTTTCTGGAAGGAACAAGCCGAGGGAGAACAATAGAGGCGGGTACTGTGTCTCCTTTGTCCATGGAGTTTTCTTGGCAGGGATACTGGAGTGGCTTGCCGGTTCCTCCTCCAGGTGGATCACGTTTGGTCAAAACTCTCCACTATGACCTGTCCATCTTGGGTGGCCCTGCACGGCATAGCTCATAGCTTCTCTGAGTTATTCAAGCCCCTTCGCCACGGCAAGGCAGTGATCCATGAAGGGGCCACTGGGCCCATCACCTCCTGGCAAATCGAAGGGGGAGAAATGGAGGCAGTGAGAGATTTTACTTTCTTGGACTCCATGATCACTACAGATGGTGACAGCAGTCACAAAATTAAAAGACGTCTGCTTCTTGGGAGAAAAGCAATGACAAACCTAGACAGCATCTTAAAAAGCAGAGACATCACCTTGCCAACAAAGGCCCATATAGTTAAAGCTATGGTTTTCCCAGTAGTGATGTATGGAAGTGAGAGCTGGGCCATCAAGAAGGCTGATCGCTGAAAAATTGATGCTTTTGAATTATGGTGCTGGAGGAGACTCTTGAGAGTCCCATGGACTGCAAGAAGATCAAACCTGTCCATTCTGAAGGAAATCAGCCCTGAGTGCTCACTGGAAGGACAGATCGTGAAGCTGAGGCTCCAATACTTTGGCCACCTCATGAGAAGAGAAGACTCCCTGCAAAAGACCCTAATGTTGGGAAAGATTGAGGGCACAAGTAGAAGGGGACGACAGAGGACAAGATGGTTGGACAGTGTTCTTGAAGCTACCAGCATGAGTTTGACCAAACTATGGGAGGCAGTGGAAGACAGGAGTGCCTGGCGTGCTCTGGTCCATGGGGTCATGAAGAATCGGACACAACTAAATAACCAGTCCCTGCGTCTAGCATTGCACCTTTTTGGAAGAAAGAACACATAAGGCAGAAGCATTAGAGTAATGCGCAACAAGACCACATGTTTGGCTCCCCCCCCCCCCGCTCCGCCTCACCCAGTCGCCTTGTGCACCCAGGGCACAATCATTTATTTGTTTGTTTGCTGTGTGTTCCATAAAATTTATACGTCACTTGATTATAGAGAAACCTCAGAGTGGTTGACTTTCTGTCCCTCCCCACCCCTGCCTTGCTTCAAGCCTCTGAAACCGAGCCCTGGATTCACTTTGTAGCTCTGGAAATGATTAGAAGACTTGACTAAATTTAATGCAAGTGGTGAACCATTAAATCGGTTAACAAAGCCATGAAGCAGGATGTACATAATCCAATTAAAACCACTCTACATACCAAGATATTCAGCTGCCCAGACGTCCTTATATGGTGGCCGTAACCTCTCATATCCTAACAGTAATTCTTCCCTGCACACTGAACTTATGGCATCCTTTTGTATCCCCGTGATATTGAGATAAGTGCTCCCTACCCACCACCCAAGTTGGTTTTACGAACTTGCAAGCCATGGGTGTGAAGCCAGCCTTCCACCCAGATCAGGGCAAAACTGAGAGGGAGGGAGAATTTCCAGGCTTTCAACTTGCCCTGCATCATTTAACCTCCTTGCTTCCCAGGAACCCCACCTTGACCCATAGCAAATGAAAAGGATCTGGCACATTCTCTTTAACACACACCCCTCTCCCTCTCCCCTTTGCCCTGCCGGTGAGCCTGTGTTGTGCTATAGAGGTAACTGATCCCTGTTAAGTGATCTTGTGTAATCCGCTGAGATGAACTTGGGAGGCCGAAGGGACAGGACACCAAGAGGTTCCTAGCTTCAGGCAGCCGTCATGAGATCACTTGCACACTTATTCCTTGATTTGTTTCTATTTTTGAAAAATGATAAGAGTTGGAAGGGACCCCCGAGGGTCATCTAGTCCAACCCCCTGCAGTGCAGGAATCACACCTAAAGAATCTCTGGCAGATGGCCAGCCAACCTCTGATCAAAAACCTCTGGTGAAAATGCATGTGTGCATATCACACTTTTGCTCGTGTTGTTTGTTTCAACTTGTGCAGGTTTGCCAAACACACAAGATACTGATATCAGGCAAACACCTTCACTTTACTGTTTTGGGCACCTCCTAAAAACATTTTTTTAAAGGCAAGCCTACCCAGATGTTGAGAAAGTTGATGCAAGTTTTAATCTGTTTTTAGTTTGTTATTTTAACCTTTTGGATATCTTAAATTATGGTTGGTGATTCTTTTTATTGATAACACTGTTTATCTTTTTTTTGCAAACCACTTTGAGGGTTTTATTTTTTTGCAATCCAGTGCTGTATAAATTTTGTGAAATAAGTAAGATTGGATTCCTAAAAAAAGAGAGAAAGTTTAATATTACTGCAGTTAATAACCCCCAAAAAATTAATCTGTCCATAAGTAAATTAATATTAAATGCATACTGACAAATAATGCCATACAAGACCACACGGTTATGTGCAACTAATGGTGGGGGAGCTATCACCCCTTCATTTTTTACAATGGAAGTAGCTTTCCCCCTACTCCTGCTAACACACACTGAAGCACTGCAAAGTGCTCCCTTTTCTTGCCACCCTGATTGTGAGGCCCAAGTGAGTGTGCTTAACTACCTGGCATTGAGCATGGCCTGTTCCCCCAGTGCCTGGCTGGGTTTGATGGGAGTGGCAGTGGAAAAACACCTGGAGGTAGGCAGCAAGTTGACAAAGACTCTCCTAGAGGAAAGGAGGGGATCATTAACTAAGGACAGGCGCAAGCTTCAGGTTTTCCAATGCTCTGGCAGGAAGGCAAATGCTATTGGTGCTGTTTTGGCCTTGGCTAGGATTGGGAAAGTTTGCATACCTTGATATTACCACCACCACCATCCTGCCTTTCAGGATGCTAAATCCTTTCAAGGTCACTGGCAACAAAACAAAAACCAGTGGCTATTGTGTGCTTCTGAATACCAGTTGCTAGAAGCCACAGGATGGGAGAAGGGTCTGCTTGAGGGTTTCCCACAGGCATTTGGTCGGCCACTATGAGAAGAGAAAACTGAACTGGATCAGTGGCGTAGTGTGGGGGTGCAGGGGGGGCCGGCCGCACCGGGCACAACATCTGGGGGTTAGGGTTAGGGGGTGCCAATCCACGGGTTAGGGGCACAAATTACTTGCCTTGCCCTGGGTGCTGACAACCCACGCTACGCCACTGAACTGAATGAGCCACTTAAGTGATCCAGCAGTCTCCTCTTATGTTCCTAATCTTGCCTGCATATTTCTTCTTCTTTTGATTGGTTTGCAGTTCTTGTTGAAAGTCGATCTCTCTCCTCCCCCTCCCTTCACTGCAGCCTACACTTTCACTTGCTTAATGTTTCATTTTAGGTTTGATTCCCCAGGCCTAAAGCAAAAAACAAACCTGGCCCAGGTTTGCCATTCAAATCTCAGAATTCCAGACTGCAGAGCTTTTAAGTACTGTCAGTAAAACTCAAGGCAATAAATGCTTATCCTTAGCACGTATCAAAGTGCATAACCTTTATACTGTTTCGCCTTTAAAAAACACACAATGTAAACTCAGTTGTATCTAGAATTATGGGTGTGATGCCCAAAAGTACATAAGCAACTTTTTACAACTTTGTATTTATTTTTTTCCTGCATGAAGGTTTGAAGTACTAACCTTTTCCCAGCCTTGCAGCCACCGTCCTTTCAAGCTCCAATTTTCCTTCCTTCCTTTTTTGTCAGTGTAATTTGACCATCTGGATTTGATTTGGCTTTTGTGAGAGTGATGCACCAGGTCTCCTCGCAGCGCTTCTTACCATTGGCTTTATTGCAGCAGCAGCAGCTCCAGGCCCAACACCTCTCCCATGCGGCCCATGGCCCCCCTGTTCAGCTCCCGCCTCATCCCTCAGGCCTGCCGCCACCTGGGATCCCACCGGTCACGGGGAGCAGCTCAGGGCTACTGGCTCTCGGGGCACTGGGGAGCCAAGCCCACCTGACGGTGAAAGATGAGAAGAACCACCACGACCTGGACCACCGAGGTGAGGAAAGGGCAGCAGGGCCTCTGAACCCCTGCTTCTAAAGTGGGTTTTGGATGTAATTTCCATTTAGGAAGGACGCACCATCCTTTCAAAGCGCATGGCTTCCCCCCAAAGAATCCTGGGAACTGTAGTTTAACCCTCACAGAGCTACGGTTCCCAGCACCCTTGTTCCCAGAATTCTTTAGGGGGAGCCATGTGCTTTAAATATCTTGTGTGGGAAACGCAGGGGGTTGGCATTAATGTAGGTTTCCCCAAAATGTTTTTGCCTTAAGCCAGGGGGAGGGACTTTTTATCAGTTCAGAGGCAGCATCTTCTCGCAGGCAACCAGAGGCAAGAGAGGGCAGAGTAATGGGTGCGGCTCTTTTTGTGCCCTTGGCCCAACCAAACAAAAGGCAGGTGTTTCTACATACCCACAGCTCCATCCTCTTGAGGCAGGAAAATGCACTTGAGGGAGAGGGCCTGGGAAAAGCGTGACCAGGGGCCAGATAGAAATGCATTGAGGGCCACTCTGGGACTGAAGTTCTCCACCCATCTCTCAATCCATTCCCAGACTAGTGAAATTCCTACACCCCCCCCCCAAAGGATCTGTGGATCTCTTCCTCCAGCAAAAGGGCTTTCCCAGCCTTCTTCCCTTGACAGAAAACAGCCGTCTAGTTAGTTGTCAGAGAAATCTCTCTGTCTAAGGACCAACATGGGAAGGAAATGGGTTTCTTTCTCCAGATTTGGAAAGAAACGTGTCAACAAACCATTTTGCAGTTATTTATTTTTTAGTTGCCCTTTTTCCTCTTTGTATGTCTGTTCCATTTTCCCCCCTTGTGTGGTGCTGCTTGTTTGGCCCAGTAATTGTTTGCCAAAAAATAAAATAAAAGGATTGCTGCCGTCTGGGCCAAGATTCCTTCCAAAGAACAAAGATGAAAAGGCCAGCGGGGCTTTTTATCAAGCCAGACCAGAGATCGCTACGTGCAAAGGAACAGTTGGGTTGATGTTCTATTTTAAGACTTTTTCTCTTTCCCCCTGCCTTCCCCACCCACTTCTTTTCGTGCTCCCTTTCAACTCGGCTGCCTCCGACCTCCGTGCCAACTCGGCCTTCATTCCTGGAAGATCGGGACGCCAGCGCAGTAAGTCCCCTTTTCTTCCCCTCTGGACATCACACCATCTTTGTATTGAACGCTTGATGAGTTTTGCCATTCCTTGGGCTCTCCTGCCATCAAATGTCACTGTTTTAGAAACTTCAAAACATTTCTCCATTCCAGAGTCAGGAATATCTGGGCTGGGCTGTCATGGGATTTAGGCAGGGGACATTTTCAGCCTTATCCGGAGACACCGTTGAACATTAAACTTCACGCCTTCTGCATGCGAGGCAGCTGCTGTACCCCTGAACTTTGGTTCTGTCACTGTTTTCCTTGGATTCCACTCTGCTTAGACTTTCCCTGCCACTTGGATGGTCTTGAGATCCTTGGATTCAGCTTGGTTGCCAGCCGCTTTTGCCAACTTGGTTTCCTCTAGGTATTATGGACCCCAGCTCCCATCACCCCCAACATCTGAGATCCCTACTGGAGGGAGCTGTGGTCCAAAACACTTGGAGGGCACCAGTTTGGCAAAGGTTGCCCATAGTGGGCAATATTGCCCCCTGGGTGGTGGTGGGATTCCCTGGAGGTGAAACCACTGAATTAGGGTGACTTCTCTACTGCTTTTTCTAACCATTTGGCTGTTGTTGAGATTGTCTCAACCGTTGCCAACAAGAGCGGTTCAGTCTGAGCTGATGACCTGGGGGATTGGGGGGGGGAGTGAAGCAAGAAGCCCCCATAGCAATTAGGAAGCAATTTCATTCCTGGTAGCTGTTCCATTATCTTGGGTCATCTAATCTTTTGGGAAGGACTTGGGTGATTACGTTGTGTGAGGCAGGGACGTGGAAGGTCAGGCAGTTAACTAAGCTTCTCCAGAACGGCGCCCCCCCCCCTGCCCTGCTCCCTTGTCGCCATCCATCTGGACATTAATGGTCCTTGATGGGGCTCAGCTTCCAGCTACAGTTATGAGGGCTCCGCTTACTCTTTCTGTGTTGGAAGAGAGGCTGTGAGGAGAGCAGGAACAAAGTGGCCCAAACCCTCATTATCATCATACTTTGAATATGAGGAAGGATGAGGGAGGGGTCTTTGTAGGCTCTGTCTCAGCTATTCTCCACCTCTCAGCTCTAACTGGAGGAGGGGATGCCCCGATGCGCAAAGTCCCCCCCTTTTATTGATTTCCTGCCATCCGAGGGCTGTCCAGAGGGACGCCAATGGCCCCTCAGAGTGTCAGACGCCATGACAGGGCAGAGCCATCTTGGTGGGCATGGGGAGATGGTCCTCAGCAGCCCCTCCCCCGAAAGCTCTCATGAAGGGGCTGGTGGGGGAGTTTCTAGGGGATGCAGCATTTCTGCCAAATTAGGGTGAGGGGGGCAGGGCCTTGACACATAGATCCATCTCCAGGTTGCTTTGTTCACATTTCCTAATTGGGTTGCTGCAGCAGCAAAAATATCAAGATAGATGTATTCTGAGGAGGGGAGTTTCTTGGCGGCCTGCCTGCCTCAGTGCCCCCAGAGGCCCTAATGCGATTCTTCCTCGGGAACCGTGAGCCTTTTCAGCATGACTGGCTGAGAAGAAAAGGCGGCTGGTTGATCCCCAAAGCAGCTTATTGGGGATGCGAGGAGGGAAACATGAACTGCTGGGCTTCTCCCATTCAGAGGAGAAAGAAAGGGAGGATGGGGGCTGGCTTAGAGTCACTTTATCTTTAGCAAAAGGCTTTTGCCGGGTGGGGGGGATGAGGGTTGAGTTCTGTGGAGAAACAAAATGCCTGTAATTTTGGCTACAGAATGTTTTCAGAATTGCGTTCTGTGTGCGACATGCAGTGGCAGTAAAGTTTAAGCCTGAGCTTCCCACCCCCAATTATTAATTAATAAAACTATTTGCATAAAAATATACATCAAAGCATTTCAGAGAAATACAAACATATAAAGCCATCACATACTTGCAAAACTTTAAAAAAGCACATTTATTTGGCTGCAAGACAGGATGTCCTTCGCCAAACCAGCACCCTCCAGGTGTTTGGAACTACAACTCCCATCAGCCCTTGGCATCAATGCTGTGACTAGGGATGATGGGATTCGTAGTCCAGAACACCTGGAGGTGTCACTGGGCTGGGAAAACTGCACTAGGAAGCCTTAGATCTAGAAAGGGGACGAGGGACCACAAATCGAAACAAACTCGCTTCTCACTTTTAAGATTGGTGCACACTTTCTAAGTCATGTGTCTGAAACGTGCACACAAGTTCGCTGTGTGCTGTTGTGGCCTTCTGCCTTGGGATGATTTGGGGCAGTGGTTCCCAAAATGTGTGGTACCACCTCAAGTTGCGGGGGGGGGGGGGAGAGAATAACAAGGGGGTGCACTAAGAGGCAAGTGGGTAGCATAACCCTCTCTTCTTTTTCTCCTTCTGTTCTAGAATAACTCCATCTCCCCATCAGAGAGTTTGAGAGCCAGCGAGAAGCACAGGAATCCCACCGACTACAGCATCGATTCCAAGAAGCGGAAAGCAGAGGAGAAGGACAGCATGAGCCGATATGTAAGTCTTACAGGTCCCTGTTGTGCTCTCCATCTGACCTTGTTTTGGCCAAGGACCATAGATCTCAGGGCGGTTCACAAAAACAGAACACATATGATAACGGGACAAACCTCAAACTGACAATCGCAAGAGTCACATCATATTTCCCCCCCAAGTGCAAACCTGTCATCTTGCCAAGGGGCAGTGTAGCCGCAGGACTAATAATGACTCATCCACTACTTCGCAGTAGGCAGAGGGGGTGTCGTCCTAGGCAGCCCTTGCAGGCTTTAAGGAGGAGGCATTTTTGTCTTTCAACTGAGTCACTGCTTCTTGTTTCAGGACAGCGACGGCGACAAGAGTGATGACTTGGTGGTGGACGTCTCCAATGAGGTACGACAGAGGGTCCCTCTCCCTCTCAGTCTCAAACAAGAAGTCCACATTAACCTTATATGGAGATGGTGCAGATTGGCCTGGCTTCTTTTATATGCATAATCTGTAGGAAAAGAATAAAGAGATTTTTCTCTTGATGCAGAAGCTGTGGGTGTCCAGTGGCTTTACTGGGGGGGGGGTGCATCCAAAATGCTCTGGAAAGAGTGAATGCAGTATAGAACCCAAGGATGTCACCACAGTAGACAATTCCCCCCACCACCAGTTAGTTCTGTAATCAACTGCAGAGAGTGAACTTTTCTGTGAGAACAGCAGCAATTTGTTTTATGCTGTTATGTGCCTCAGAATAAGTCTGTAAAGTCTTATAAGTTTGCAAGTCTCTCTCTCTCTCTCTCTCTCTCTCTCTCTCTCTCTCTCTCTCTCTCTCTCAAACACACACACACACACACACGTAAATAGGTTTTAGTATACCAAGTAAAGGGACGCAGGTGGCGCTGTGGGTTAAAGCCTCAGCGCCTAGGACTTGCCGATCGAAAGGTCGGCGGTTCGAATCCCTGCGGCGGGGTGCGCTCCCGCTGCTCAGTCCCAGCGCCTGCCAACCTAGCAGTTCGAAAGCACCTCCGGGTGCAAGTAGATAAATAGGGACCGCTTACCAGCGGGAAGGTAAACGGCGTTTCCGTGTGCAGCTCTGGCTCGCCAGAGCAGCGATGTCACGCTGGCCACGTGACCCGGAAGTGTCTTCGGACAGCGCTGGCCCCTGGCCTCTTAAGTGAGATGGGCGCACAACCCCAGAGTCTGTCAAGACTGGCCCGTACGGGCAGGGGTGCCTTTACCTTTACCTTATACCAAGTAAATGTGTTATGTTAGGGTGTTTTGCAGTCCCCTCCTTCCTACTTTGACAAAGGGACTCCATGGTGCCCCTGTTGCTAACAGCCTCCTTGTGTTCCCTGCTCCCCAGGATCCTGCTACGCCTCGGGTGAGCCCTGCCCACTCGCCTCCGGAGAACGGGATCGACAAAGCCCGTGGCTTGAAGAAGGATGCCCCCAACAGCCCTGCCTCGGTGGCCTCATCCAGCAGCACCCCTTCCTCCAAAACTAAAGACCTGGGCCATGTAAGTGAAGGCCTTGCAGAAGATGCCTCTGCCCACTTGGGAATGCTTGCTGAGGGTGTACTGTGGGGCTGGTTCTCCCTGGAGGAGCAGAAGTCCAGCTTATGAGTGAATGTAGAGAAAGGCAGCGTTGGCGTAGTGATTAGAGTCTTTAACCTAGTGGCGCAGCAATAAAACTGCTAGCACATTTGCAAAGCCAAGCAGGGTCTGGCATGGTTTCAAATTGGATGGGGGACCGCGTGTTGAGATTCCTGCATTCCTGCTTCGCAGGACTAGATGAGCCTTAGGATCCCTTTCATTTCTACAATTCTATGAAACTAGGAACTGGGAGAGACCAGGGTTCAAAACCCCACTCAGCCATTCAGCTCACTGGGTGACCTTGGGCCATTCCCTGCTTCTCAGCCTAGCCTACCTCACAGGGTTGTTCAGGGGATTAAATGAAGGGGGCAGGGGAGAAACACGTTTGCCACCTTGAGCTCCTTGGAAGAAAAGGTGACCTATAAATGCATGAATTGGACTGTGGAGATCAGGAGCAATCCAATAGACCTGATCACATAGAAGAGGGCCTGGTAATAATTGCTGTGGATGGACCATTTTTGCTGTGCAGATCATTGGTCCAGAAAGCAGCTTTCGTTTCGAGCCAATTTAAAGTCAACAGTCTAGGCCTTTGTTCCCCATCTGTGTGCTGGAGAAGCAAAGAACATGCTTGCCTTGGGGCAATAGTTGGGGGTGCTGGGCACAGAACCCCCACCCAAAGGATCCAAGGGAGTTGCTTTACTGATCGGAACATGCTTTGATGTGTAATGTTTGGTAACTCTTTGGCATTTGAGAAGAGCTGCATTGAAGCAAGAGCCAGAACGAATGTTCTACATTTTCCACGCTTGCTAAGAAGAAATATAGGAGAGTCCACATTTGACTAGAAGAATTCAAAACTCTATCTTGGAGTAAACTGAGGAGGGGGTTGATCATAGATTTTAGCTATTTGAGGTTTCAGTTTTGGTGGCTCTGCTCAGAGAGCCTTCTTCATTTCGGGAATCTCAGCAAAAGCAGAAGACTGACTTTGTCTCAGGATCCTTCGTAGGAAGAAAGCAGAAAGCCAAACTTGCCAAAATGTCAAATGGAGGCAGATCTCACAATTGGGTTCCTGAGGTAGACCATTGAGTCAAACAATTGGTCCAGCTCATTCGGTACTGTCTGCACTGATGGGCAGCAGCCCTCCAGCTTTTCAGGGAGGGGTCTCACCTGGCCCTACCCAGAGATGCTGCTGGGGGTTGAATCTGGGACCTTCTGCATGCAAAGCAGATGCACTCCCACTGAGCCAAAACCACCTCCCAAATTGTTTGTTTGCTAAAAGACCCCACAAGCACTTGTGGAATCGATCTTGTTGATGCCAAACCATCTTCCCCAATCTTGTTTTGCACCAGAACGACAAATCTTCCACCCCAGGGCTGAAGTCCAACACCCCTACTCCAAGGAACGATGCTCCAACGCCTGGGACAAGCACCACCCCGGGCCTTCGGCCGATGCCAGGCAAGCCATCTGGAATGGATCCCTTAGGTATGTGGCTCCCCTCGCAGGGTTGTTGTACGTGTGGTTCAGGTGTTCGCCACTTCTGCCAAGGCAAAGCAGTTTTTGGTGCTGAAAGACTGGCCTAGAGAGGGCTTAGGTTTTAGCGTTTGCGTGAAATGGACAGGGAACTCCCAGCTTCCTGCATGTCTGACCCACCTTTCCACCCCTCCCTCTACGAATCTGAGCAGCCTGTCACACAAGAGAATGTGTAGGCCAGTGGTTAGAATGTAGGACTAGGGCAGAGCTTTCCAAACTGTGTGTCGTCACATGAGTGTGTCAGCTGTGTCACACAAACACTCCCCACTCTCCTCCAGGGACTGGAAAGGGGTTAGTTTAAGCTCTGGTTTGTTAGTAAAACTGAATTACTATGTCATGAAAAGACGTGTGTCTAAATAGTGTGTCACCAGCATGAAAGCTCTGATCTAGGAGACCAGGGTTCAAATCACCAGCCAGTGTGGGGTAGTGGTTAGACTGTTGAGCGAGGATCTAAGACACTGGGGTTCAAATCACCGCCTGGCCATGAATGTAATTGGGTGACCAAGGGCCAGTCGCTGCCTCTCAGCCTCTCTTACCTCACAGGGCTGTTGTGAGAATAAAAGAGGGGGGAGGAGAAGTATGTACATAACCTTGGAAAGGTGAGAGATATAAATGAGCCACACCTTCTAGATCAGGCTAGTGGCCCATGTAGTTCAGCATCCTCTTCTTAAAGTGGCCAACCAGAGACCCCAGAGAGAAGCCCCCAAGCAGGACCAGAGCACAAGAGGACTCCCCCCTCCTTTGGCTTCCAATAACTGGTACTCAGAAGCATTGCTGCGTCCAGCTATGGAAGCAGAGCAGAGCCTTTAAAGCCCTAAATGGCTTGAAGGAGCATCTCCACTTCCATTGCCCAGCCCAGATACTAAGGTTCAGCTCCAAGGGCCTTTGGGCAGTTCCCTCACAGCAAGCTGTGAACCTACAGGGAACCAAGCAGAGGGCCTTCTCGGTAGTGGCACCCGCCCTGTGGAACGCCCTCCCATCAGATGTCAAACAGATGAATAATTATTTGACTTTTAGAAGATCATCTGAAGGCAGCCCAGTTCAGGGAAGTTTTTAGTGTTTGATTTTTTGTGTGTGTTTTTAATATTTTGGGAGCCGCCCAGGGCGGCTGGAGTAACCCAGTCAGATGAGTGGCATATAAATAAAAGAACAACAACAACAATAACTGTTGTTGTTATTTATTATGGCTACTGGCCACTGACAACTCTCCCCAATGAATTTGTCCAATCCTCTTTCAAAGCCAACCAAGTTGGTGACCACAGTCAGCGTTTCTTTCCCCCGAGTAATTGATCCACTCACCCCCCCCCCATTCCCTTTTTCTTCTTCTCCAGCATCTGCCCTGAGGACACCCATCTCCATCGCCGGTTCCTATGCCACCCCCTTTGCCATGATGGGGCACCATGAAATGAACGGCTCCCTCACCAGCCCTGGGGCCTACGCCAGCCTTCATAACATCCCGCCTCAGATGACGGCTGCCGCCGCCGCTGCTGCCGCTGCCTATGGTCGGTCACCAATGGTGAGCTTTGGAGCTGTACGTAAAACTTTTTTAGCTCCTTTTTTCAATGGGGGTGGGGTGGGTGGTTGAGGGGTGGGTTAACTACCAATCCTGGGAACTCTGGGAGCTGTAGCTTTGTGAGGGAGATCACTCTCAGCACCCTTAACAAACTACAGCTCCCAGAATTCTTTGGGGGAAAGGCATGACTGTATATAAAGTGGTATTTGAATGCTTTAAATTTAGACTGTGAAAGTGGCCCTATATGGGCCAATGGTCTGAGGCAGTTTCTGATGCCCCTCTGGGCCTGATGCCTAGCAGGACCTTCCTGGTTTATCTTTTGCTAGTTCTTCTATTTCTGGCCCCTGTAGCTCAGTGGTCAGAGCATCTGCCTTGCATGCAGAAGGTTCCAGGTTCGATTCCTAGCATCTCCAGGTAGGGACCCTGGGGAGCCGCTACCAGTCAGTGCAGACAGTACTGAATGAGATGGATCCAGTGGTCCAATTCAGTACAAGGCAGGTTTCTCTGTCCCAGTCAGTCCATGTTATGTTGGTCTGAAGTGCCTGTGGAACAAGGGGAAAGCCCCCACCCCAACTTAAGAAATGGATGCTCATTTTCCTGGCCTTGGAGAGAGGGGTCTTTCCCTAACTATCTCCCCTCCTCCCATGAAAAAAACCAACTGACCACAATTCTGTGAGAACTGACTTTCCGCTCCAGACAGCAGCACTTTGCTGGGTGGTTTCTGTGGGAGCCTGTGAGAGGACATTTTTGTTTCTCCCAGGCTCCTGATGCCTTCACTTTTGTTTGGTTCCCAGGTTGGCTTTGACCCTCATCCGCCGATGAGGACCCCCGTCCTGTCCACCAGCCTGGCGTCCATCCCCGGCGGGAAGCCGTAAGTCAGACCCTTGACCTTCTCCCCCAAAGCGTTCAGTCCACAAGTCTGAAAACTAATTGCCGCCCATCTCAAGACAGGGGGCCTACTCTGAGGAAGACCCTAGCCCTTTCCTTGCCCATGTAAATTTGGCAGCAGGGAAGAGCTCATCTGGGTGGCTTAATATGTCTGCCTGAGTCGTAATCAGAATTAATAAAAAGAAAAGAAAAAGTCTGAAAACCAAACCAGAAAACCTCCCCCCTCCAAGTCTAAAATAAACATGCAGGGGAAAGGGAGCCAGCTAGAGGCACCAGTGGAAGTTTTGGGTGCTGTCTTGGTATAAAAGAAATGCTGCAAGCACAGCGACGAGATTTCTGGTTGCAGAAATCCCATTCTCCTCAAATGAAGAGGCAAGTAGGGTTTGAAAAGGGAACAGAAGTGTTGATGTTCCCGTGGGATGTTCCTCGTGGTTGTTTTGGCACCATCCACACTTGCATAGCATTGCGACAGTTAGGCGATGTGATGTCTTAATTAATCCCTGGGACTGCTGCTAATTTTTGTTTATTGCCTGTCCTTCACCCTAAGGTCCCGATGGTGAGTTACAGCATTAAAACACAATCTTGAAAACAATTTTAAACAACTTCCAAGCATAAAAATAAGGCGGGGTGCTAAAAATGTGCACCTCAGAGGCTGGGGTGAAGAGATGCACTGAAAGCTGTAGAATGAAGGTGCCAGAGGCCACCTGTGTGGGGAACGAGTTTCACAGCTTAGGGGCCACCACGAAGAAGGTCATCTCCTGGAGACAACCAAGAGGGCCCCTTCTGCCAATCTCAGCTCCCAATAGGGCCTGTAGGGAAGGAGGGGTTTTTTCATATATTTGGGAGCATATATTTTTAGAGCTTTAAACACCAATGCCAGCACCCTGAGTTGTGCCCGGGAATCAATTGGCAACTGCTAGGAAGGGTGGACTACACCAGCCCTAGGAGACTGTTGGGGGTGTAGCAGACAAGAGCCTAAGAAGAACCTGGCTGCTGGATGAATATGATGATGATATTTTATTATTTATATCCCGCCCATCTGGCTGGGCGGCTTACAGCATATGTGAAAACATAATAACACATCAAACATTAAAAAACAGTATCTTACACAATATATTTCAAATATGCAGACTAAGGACTACGAGTAGAAAAGCCAGCATGTTATAGCAGATAAGTGTTGCATTTAGACTTATCATTCCCTCTCAAGACTAGACTGCTATGGTGCAAGACGCTTTAATGAAGGGCTGCAAAGAAACATGGGGATTAAAATCATTCTCTTACACTTCCCCCTGCCTTGGATGCCTCTGAACTCTGTACATATATACTCCCTCTAAAATAGAGGCATAACCTTTCATGGAAGCCACTGTCGCTGTCAGCTTTTTTTTAGGCTGGAAAAGAAGAAATCTAAACCAGGTTCTGAGACCAGGCCGAAGGGAGCCCATCTGGTCCAGCACCCTGTTAAAACAATGGCCAATTAGATGCCTCAATGGGAAACCTGCAATTAGGCCATGAGTGCAACCTCAATGCCCAGCAACTGGTCTTCAGAGCCCTCATTCTCCTCCACCACCAGTCTCAGCGCCCCTTCTCTTGTCTCCTCCCTAGAGCCTACTCCTTTCACGTGAGTGCCGATGGGCAGATGCAACCCGTCCCATTTCCTCACGACGCCCTGGCTGGCCCCGGCATCCCCCGCCACGCCCGTCAGATCAACACGCTGAGCCATGGCGAGGTGGTGTGTGCTGTGACCATCAGCAACCCTACCCGGCACGTGTACACTGGTGGGAAAGGATGTGTGAAGATTTGGGATATCAGCCAGCCTGGCACCAAGAGCCCCATCTCCCAGCTGGATTGCTTGGTAAGCGGCAGGAATGGACGGCCCTCCACTCAAGTCCAAGGAGCCTTTGGTCTTTGGGTCCATGACTCATAAGCTATTAGTCACTGATTGAGGATTTTCCATGTCAGCAGCTGGCCGTAGGGAACTCAACCTGGGTTCTTTGCACCTTCATTTGTTTCTCCATGTATTTTAATGGATTTATATGTAAATAAACGTTATAAATGCACATGAGCAATAGCAATATTTGCATGGGTCACATATAAGCTTGCTATATTTGGAAATGGCATATATTTCAGAGGGCGTTTACCATGCTGAATGCAACCTCTTCCTTATTCATTTATAACAAGAATGTAATAATTTTCTAGGACGAAGAGCAGGAAGTCAACTTTTTGGAAAAATTGTATTAAACTTGATGTAATTTGGCACTGATTTGTTAAAAAATTGGAAAACTAATCAATATTATTTGGCAAAAAGTGAAAACGTAATAATATTCTTGCATCTGATTAATCATGTCTCAATTTAAAAATCAATTATGGTAATAGAATTAATATTTTGCTCAAGCTGCCCAACTCAGCACCCAGAGTTCATTTTGCTCTGGAGAATATGAATATATATATATATATATATATATATATATATATATATATATATATATGTAATTCTTAAGAGAACATCCCCCTATATGTATCTGGAATGGTCAAATGTTCCAAAGTTACCTGGTTGAACAGTGTGGACTCTGTCTGCATGGAGTTAGGAGCTGGGCTGTGTCATTGACGTTAGGTTTTCCTGCCCCCAGAACAGGGACAACTATATCCGCTCCTGCAAGCTCCTCCCGGACGGGCGCACACTGATTGTGGGGGGCGAGGCCAGCACTCTCACCATCTGGGACCTGGCCTCCCCCACCCCCAGGATCAAGGCAGAGCTGACCTCCTCCGCCCCCGCCTGCTACGCCTTGGCCATCAGCCCGGACGCCAAAGTCTGCTTCTCCTGTTGCAGCGACGGCAACATTGCTGTCTGGGATCTCCATAACCAAACACTGGTCAGGTGAGTGAGGTCCTGGTGGTAAGGAAGGGCTTTCAAAGAAGTCTTGAGTAGATGGGGAAGGAGATTCTACAGGAAGCATCTGTCCAAATGAAACCAAGGGATTCAAAGAGCTGCATTCTTGCGCCATGTTCTGTTCAGCCTTTGCTCTGGCAGAGCGGAAGCCTGTTGTTAAGGGAAGGGTCACAGCTGAGGGGTAGAGCACCTGCTTCGCATGCAGAAGGTCCCCGGCATCTCCAGGTCAGGCCATGATGGCTGTGCTCTGCCTCCACAGCTGAAGGCAGCAATGCTTCTGAATATCAGTTGTGGAAACCACAGGAGGAGAGAGGCCTCTTGTGCTTGGGTCTATTGCTGCCCCATTGAGGCAACTGGTTGGCCACTGTGGGAACAGGATGCTGGACTTGATGGGCCAGATCACTCCTGTAGAGATCCTCTGTGGGACAGGCTGGCGCAGTGCAATGCCAGAAATCGCGTCTGCACATGCCCAGACACCAAAAATCGCGCCTGCACCGAAGCAATTTTCGGCATCTGGGCATGCGCATAAGTGATTTGTGACGCTGCAGACATGCGCAGATACAATTTCCAGCATCTGGGCATGCACAGAAGCAATTTCTGGAGCCATGGAAGAGAGTCCCCACGCCACACTGCGTGCGGGGCGTCGCTGAGCGGGTGGCTTGGTTTAGGGGTGGCTCGTGGGCCCGTTAAATGGCCTTCATGGGCCGCTTTTGGCCCATGGGCCTTAGGTTGCTGACCCCTGGTCTACACTGACTGCCAGTGGGTCTCCAGGGTTTTCAGTCCCTGCCCTACCTAGAGATTCTGGGGATTGAATCTAGGACTTGCTGCTTGCAAGGCAGATCCTGCACCGGTGAGCTTAAAGCCTTTCTCCTAAATGTCTCTGAATGTTGGTTTTCTCTTTCAGACAATTCCAGGGCCACACAGACGGTGCCAGTTGTATTGATATCTCCCACGATGGCACCAAGCTCTGGACAGGAGGCCTGGACAACACAGTGCGGTCCTGGGATCTGCGGGAAGGCAGGCAGCTGCAGCAGCATGACTTCACCTCCCAGGTAAGCCGGTGTGGGACTCCCTCAGACTTTTCTCCTAGATGCAGCAGCCCTGCTCAGGATGGAGGGCTTCCTTAAGAAGCAACTCTGAAGACCACACCAAGATCCTTGCTGGACCAGGCCAGCATCCTGCCCTCTCAGTGGCCCACCAGATGCCCCAATGGGAAACCCCCAAGCAGGACCCGAGTGCAACAGCATCTCTCTCTGCTTGGGATGCTCAGAAACTGGAAGCTTTGAGCAGAGAAAAAGCCTGGACAAGGGGACAGAAAGCTCAAGAGCATCTGGTGTGCTCACTAGCAAAGCTTGGCAGTGTTGTTCCTTACCAATTTTCATAGTGGTATCTCTTGGACCTGCAAGCCTCAGACTGAACAGTCCAGGCAACCTGAGCTCCTATCCCTATCTCTCAGCTGGACCTTACACATGAGCCTTCATGGGGCACTTTAGGAACTTGCTGCTGAGGTGGAAATGATGGCTTCTTTCTGGTGTCGAAAGGAGGCCCCCGTGGATGGGCCAGGGGAGTTTCTGTGCAACCCCAACAAGGGGAGCCTCTGCTGCTGGGAGTCTCTCCATGCTAGGCTGTGCTCCAATTCTGAAGGCCAGGAAAGGGGAGCCTTTGCACCCCTATATTAGCTTCTCCTTCTGCAATTGCAAACATAAGCCCACACACCCAGCTCCAGGTACTGGTGAGAATTGACTTGGAGTGCATTTGTAGGACAGCTGATGTTTTGAGCAGCTTGATCCATGGCAGGGATCTCACCTCAGTTAAGTGCTAGAGTTGAAGGAGGAAGAGGGCACTCCGTGCTTGAGAAGGAGTCCTTAAATAGTTGGGAAACTCTTCTGGAAATCTATCTAGGACAACGGTTCTAAAGTGGGGCTGTACCACCCCCTGGAGGGGCCTAAGAGTCAAGGGGGTGGCAAGATGACACTGAAGGTGTAGCTGGTATCCCTGAATCAAGTCCATCAATTTTGTCGACTGAATTAAACTCAATAGTTTGAACTGGATTTTGAATAAATAGGCAAATATTGTTTTGGATTTTATTGTGCTATTACCTTCCTTAGTGGGTTGGGCAAAGTGCTATTCTGAATAATGCTTTTGGTAGAGTAGGGGGCACTGGGGATGAGTTTATAGAACCAAGGGGGTGGGGGCCCAAAAAAGTTTGGGACCCACTGGGTTAGGAGATGGTTTGATCCAGACGAGCTGCCTCCTTACCAATGGGGTGTGTTGAAGGAGGTAGGTCTTGAATGTGCAGCAGCCTCAGGGCCCTGAGTGGAGAACTCGTCAGCATCCGGGGGTCAAAAGGCCAGCTGGCTAGCCCCCAGCTGGATCGTTTCCCTCTCAGTCATCACGCTGCAGAGCTCCATCAACCTCTGGCTCCGCTGTAAATCAGCGACTCAAGCTAGCTGACTTGAGCACACTATACGTAGCAGTGTAAACCGCACAAACAGAAGAGGCTGAGGCTGTGGATACACACTAATACCTACGGATTTATTAATCATAAATCAAGACAAAGAAACAGACATGTGACACGTAACAATCCCATGTCTGCTACTAAAGGTGCAATGGAAACTCCCAACACCCTCTTCCTCCAGTTCCCCATCTCTTGCCAGTGTGCAACTTCTCTTCCTTCCACTTGCCATATACAGTGGGATTGAATTTTAAAGCTTGTGTGTATGTGTGTGTCCTCCCAAGCAGACTTCAAAGTGTGGTTGCTTCCTGGAGGAGACGCCCCTTTCAGGCCTGCTCTTCTTTCTTCCCCACAGATCTTCTCGCTGGGCTACTGCCCCACAGGTGAATGGCTGGCTGTGGGCATGGAGAGCAGCAACGTGGAAGTTCTCCACCATACCAAGCCGGACAAATACCAGCTCCACCTTCACGAGAGCTGTGTCCTGTCGCTGAAGTTTGCCTACTGTGGTAAGGGGCCCAGAATATTGACGGAGTTAGTTGCCTCTTTCTTGGGGAAGGGTCTGCAGAGTCTGAAATGTCCCAGATTCAATCCTCAGTGTAGCTGCACCAAGAAAGGTCCCCCTTCTCTCTCTTTGAGACTCTGGAGAGCCCTCTGCCCTTTCCAAATAGAGGGGACTGGGCTTGATAAACCACAGACTCAGTGCAAAGCAGCTGCCAAAATGGCACTTGGATTATATTGCTTGCTAAGTGACGATTTTATCATCGTGGGAGGTGCATTGTAGGGAGCCCCATAGGGAGGGGTGAATGCTGGTCTTCTCCTTACCTTAATTTATGGGGAGATTCCTAGTTGGGTGGCAGGAACGAGGTATAGGAGAGCAACATCAGAACATGTCGTGACCTGATGGAGTGGCTTGCTTTTTTTATTTACCTCCTGGGGCCCTCCAGATGTTCAGGACATCAACTCCCACTAGACCCTCCAGATGTTCAGGACATCAACTCCCACTAGATCCAGCCAGCCCTAGGATGCTGGGGCTTACGCAAGTTGTGGTCTAAAATGTTTGGAGAGCACCAGGTTGGGGAAGGATGTCATAGAATATGTTGCAGGAGAGTATGAACCCATTATTGTCATTTACAAAAGTTAGATTGGAGTGGTGGACAAGGTGGTAAATCGGGAGTCAACCAGTCCATCTCTGGGTGATTTGTGGTAGATCTGCCAGGATTTCCCATGGTTTTACAATGGCAACAAGTAAATGACTCCCCATTCCCTGGGAGTAAATTCTACTTATGAAGTGAAAGAAGCTTTGGGGGAACCAGGAGTGAAGGTTTTTGTGGGTCCAGTTCAGTTCTAGTCCCCAAAAGCAAAATCTTGGGCTCAGAATTATTTAATTCCAAGTATTACGCCTTTTGTACCATGCCTTGGTTGGTAGACCTTTTTTATTTCTTTATATCATTATTATCCCACTTTTCCTCCAAGGAGCTCAAGGTGACATACATAATTCTCCTAGCTGCTTTACAACAACCCTGTGAGGGAGGTTAAGTGACTGGCTCAAAAGTCATTAAGTGAGCTTCATGGCTTAAGTGGGGATTTGAACCTGGGTCTCCCAGATCCTAGTCTGACACACTTAACCACTATGCCACATTGACTCTTGGTGGTTCTAGTTAAAAAAAGAGATCCCACAAGTCTTCCCTCTCCTAGGTTAAATCCTACTGAGAGCTGAATTTCCTGGTTGACATTTTTGTAGGGTTTCTGGGGATCACGTCACTGGATTCTGTCACTATTCTGGCCTCCTTTCTGACCTGGGAGAATTGAAACTCTGCTTTGTGTGCCTTTAGGGAAGTGGTTTGTGAGCACCGGGAAAGATAACCTCCTCAACGCTTGGAGGACTCCCTATGGAGCAAGCATATTCCAGGTAAGCATCATTTCTGCTACCAGGATCCAAATCCTGCCTTGGGTGCCATCTGGATTGAAAGGGGGGGGGGTGTGTGTCTGCACAGATCAGATTCTACCATTCCATCTTGGTGCCAAGACGCAAGCTGGAAAGTGTGACTTGATGGGACTGGAAATAGCACCTCTGAGCACGAGCAGAGTGCTTTCCCCATTCAACTTGAGTAACCAGATGAGGGGTGGAGTGGGGTGTGAGTTGTTACAGACCTTGGAAGGCAAAGTGGAGCTGAAGCGAATTGGCTGGGTTGATAAAGGACTGACGGAAAGGGGTAGGGTTGTAAACAGAGCCTGAGGGTGCAGGATACCTCCTTGAGGCCCTTGGCAAGCCCTGTAGGTGAGGGGAGGGCTTGATCCATTGCAGCAGCATTGACAGATGTGTCTGTAGTTGGTCAGTTCTATCATCTGCATCCATCGGCACTTTCCAGAACGACACAGCACCACCAGTACAGTCTAACCCTGGGAACCCAAATTATTGGGGAACCCAGTTTTAACTCTTGTGTTCCATTGAGCCCTCACCATTTCCGCCATGTTTCTGATACGTCACTTATACCCTTAATGTCTCTTAGTATTGATAAATCTTGACATGCGTTTGCTGAGGCTGATTATAGCCCTGCTTAGTTTCCCTTTCCCTTTCTTTTCCCGCCTCCAGTCGAAAGAATCTTCTTCCGTCTTGAGCTGCGACATTTCGGCGGACAACCAGTACATCGTCACGGGCTCGGGGGACAAGAAGGCCACAGTCTACGAAGTGATCTACTGAGCCCAGGGGATTCTGTGGGGCCACCACACTCCAGGCAGACTGCGATCTGACCAGGCGGCGGTTGGGACTCCAGCAGGCAGATGGCGAGAGTGCCTGAGCACGTTCCCATGATGCTCTCTGTTGTGGAAGCTGCGCCACCTGGCTGTGGGGCGGGGGGAGATCTTCCATCGCCCTCTTAGGGTTGCTGCTCGGGTGGCGATTGAGACCTTGGCGCTTGGTCCAGCCGTGCGGGATTTTGCAGACGTCTTCTCCGGAGACCTCAGCCGGCTTGTGGTTTTTCCTGGTTTTTAACTTCTTGGTTCTCATGCCTGTGATCTCGGGGAAGCAAACTCCGGACCAGATTTGCTTCCCGGCAGAGACTCGTCCTTCTTTGTCTCTCTGTAAGACTTGTGGGAAATGTAAATAGTGGACGAGTTTTAATACGGTGGGGGACTCCTTCTGGCCTTGGGGGCCAGCTGTGTATTTTTTTTCCTCCTCTTACTTTGGTCTGCTGTAACTGTATTCCACTGGGGTTTTGGTTTTTTTGGTTTTGGTGGTGGCCATCCTTCTCTTGCCCCCCCTCCAAACACTCATTTGGTAGAGAGACTCTGCTGACCCACCACTTGCCCCTAGCGGGAGCGAAATTCCCCTCCGACCTCCCATCTTCTACTGCCGTACCTGTGAAGCATCCCGTCTCTTTTCCCAAGACCCAAGCCCTTGCCCGGATTGCAACCTTTAGCCGCTGATGGGCGGCAACAATGGAACAATCACCACCGTCTTCTATAGGAATTCTTCTTTTTATTTTTTAAAAGCACTTCCGTCTTTGGAGCAAAGCGATGAGAGGTCCATGTCCGGTTAGTTTTTGGACCCCACCATGCCTGTCACTTGAGACCTTCAGGCCTAGATGCTGAGGAAGGAGTTTCAAGAAAGCAACGTTCAACAATATGCTCAGGGAGCCAGAGAGGGAAAAAAAAGATAATAGCAACTTGTGTGGGCTTTTTAAAATTTTATTTTAAACACTCCAATGAAAGTAAAAGTGATAGAGATGGTAACGTTTAAATGCAGGTTGTTGTTGTTTTTAAAAAGTTTACTAACACGAAGCGATTTCTGTGCGACGGGGACTGGGGGTGGCGTTGGCATCTAGTGGGGGTTTCGCGTGGCTTTGGTAAATCTTCCCTCTCCCAGCCTCTTGGATCAAGTGAAAGTTGGGAGGGAAGGAGGAGGAGGAGGGAGACTCGCCCTCCTGACGTTTTTTGTACTAAAGGAGAAAATAAGATTTAAACACGGGAAAAAATCTACGTATTTGTGTAGCAGAAGATCTTGCCCTGTAATGTAGCATATGGAAGAGAATTTTTATACCACATTTTTATGGATTATTTTTTAATTTTTGATTTTGATCTGGTTTAAAAAAAATACAAAACACTATGGCTTAAAAGGTGAAAAAAAAACTACCTGTTTTTATTAAAGGCCATGCCGGTGCATAAAGGACGATGGAGTGGAGAGCGATTCTTTTCCTGCTTGTACTTTTCTTTGGTGGCCTGTGCCTTTCAGGTTGGGGGGTTGGGGGTGTTCCTTAGCTCTAGTTAGGAACCGGGATGGAGTGGAAGGGAAGTCTCTGAATTGGCGGTGGTACAGAAATTGATTGGGTGTGCTTTGAATGTGGTGGTGGTTGTAAATTGCAACTGGCATCCAAGCAGAATTGTAGAGGAGGAAGGGACCCCAAGGGTCATCTATTCTAACCCCCTGCAATGCAGGTCAGTTCAACAACAGCAGCAGCAAATAACTTTGGGGGCCCTTTACCATTGTGTGCCTTTTCTTCTGTTCTGTACTCAAGTCTTTGTCAACCTGGTTTGTTTTGGAAGGAAGCTCCCACTGCTGCGCCCCCTCCATCTGTCACTTGAGGCCATTGCCTCACTCTGCCTACTAATAGGACCGGCTCTGCTTTAGAGACGACACAGGAAGGTGCCTTATGCAGTCCATCGATCCATTTAGCTCAATAGTCTACAGCACTTTCCCCGGCTGGAAGAGGAAAGAGCAGAGCAACCACCTACATTTCCAATAAAATATAATGCAGTGAAAGGTGAAGCCTGAGTTGTAGGTGGGAAAGGAGCAAGGTAGCTGGGACTGTGGCCAGGGAGATGCCCCCACCTGGAAATCCCCCAATAGCCTTAGTAAGGAATGAAGATGGATTTGTGGGCTGGGAGTGGCGTCCCCCCTCCTGGCACAGTCTGTGCAGAGGGTGTTGCATCCGCCAGTTCCCTCCAGTCTTCTGCCCTTTATGAGCGGATTCATCTCTGCTATAAGCTTTGCCTAGTCAGCACTTTTGGAAAGGTTAAATTTATGGATAACCTAAATCCATTTTCCATTTGCCACTATTTCAAAGGCCCTTCCTGCCTATGTCTCTTCTGGGTCTTATTGCAGCTTCTGAGAACTCAGAGCACTAATTCCTCTTTATCACTTTTTGTTTTTTAAGGATGCTTTTAGCTCTTCAAGATGCTCTGTGTTGGGTGATACAGCTCTAAAATAACATGGGATGGAGCAAAACATATTTATGCTTGCTTAAAATGGCCTTGGTTTTATGAGGCTTAGCATATGATGAATAAGTCTTGTGAGTTTCAGCACTTGACTTGGAAGGCGAGTTGCAGGATAATCTCTTTCATTTTAACGAACTGAATCTGGAAGGATAGAGTCCTGGTTTTTAATTTTGTTAATATAAGCTGTCTTGGACATTTGTTACGAGTGGAAAGGTGTAATCAGAATTCACAATGAGAGTTCAAATAACAACTGTATTCCAAAACATCCAAAACTGAGCTACAATTCTCAGAGTGGTTTAACAGTCAAGGCCTCTTCCCAGGGAATTTTGGGAATTTGCAGTGCTGTGAAGGGCATGGAGGTCTCCCAATGACACTTGGCACCGTTGCCCAAACTACAGTTCCCATAATTCTTTGGGGGGGGGGGTTCTAGTGCTAAAAACATATGGTGGAAATGTGGCCAGAGGGACAGGAGGAGGAGGAGAGCTGAAATCAGCACCTGGTCCAAATTTCAGGATCCCTACCATTCCTGGCAGTCGTTGACACTCTCTGAGCATCATGGTCAGCCTCTTCCCCCAATAGACACTAAGCTGTAAAATAACAGGTCATTAATATCCCAGTCAATTCTGTGTCTTGTTAAGGCTTCATTTCCGGAAAAGGTCTGACAGTGGCTCCATTTGATACAAGTTGTTATGTCAGGCAACAGTGGGGGAATAGATCTGTGACGCTCAAGCGATTCCAGGAAACGGTTGTGAGGGCAGGTCAACAGATGGCGTTTATGTGTAGGCTGAAGCCTTCATCAAACCAGGCATGGACCCCCAAAAGAAGGTGGGTGGCTAAGCACCGGACAAGCCACATTCCGTGGCTAATGAGCCATGTTGGTGAGGATGGATTTAAAGATCTCCAGGCCTCGTGGGAGGCAAAAGGAATATGGACATTCATTCCCCTCTTGTTCAGAATGTGCTTGTAGAGATGGACCTGGAGAGACTTCAGTAGAGCCAGTGTGCGGTAGCGGACCTGGGAGCAAACAAGGTTCAAATCCCCTTACTCACTGGGTGACCTTAGGCCAGTCACTGTCTCTGCGTAATCTACTTCACAGGGCTGCTGTTGCGGAGGCCAAATGAGGAGGGGGAGAACACCATACACCACCTTGAACTCCGTGAAGAAAAAGGTGCCATAAATAAGTAGCAATAAAGTGCAGGGCCGGCACTAGATTTGCCTCATGAGGTAAAGTGGGCCACTTCCTGTCGCCTCCTGCTTGCCTTTGGAAGCACATTGCCCTTGCCTTGCTCTGGGGAATGGGGTTCTTCCTCATTTGAAGTGGCAAATAATAAAGTTCCCTAGTACTGCAGTGTGAACCAAGCGCTCGCCAAAGCCACCTTGTCCACAATGAAGTCTTCCTCAGACAAAGGCCTAGGCCTCGAGGAGCATTTTATTGCAGCTGCTTCGCTGCAACAAGAAGTGGAGAAAGGGATGGGGAAGAGTCTTGTTAATTCCAGAACTGAGAGCACCCAGTGGAGCTGAATGCTGGAGGGTTCACACAGTGCAATGGTTGCTCCCACAAGGAGGAGCGAATTAAAAGAGGACTGGGCAAATTCGTGGAGAGGAAGGCTATCAATGGCTCCTAGCCACAGTGGCTGGGTTCTGCCTCCACTATTGGGATGTTCCTGAATACCACTTGCTGGGAATTGCAGGTGAGCAAGGTGCTGTTGCTCTCAGGACCTGCTTGCAGGTTTCCCATGGGGGCATCTAGGTGGCCGCTGCAAGAACAGAGTGTTGGACTCTGCAGGCCGTTTCTTTGGTTCTTGGGGTTTCAGGGAGGAGCTTCTGTGTTTGGCTAGTGCTGCTGGCAGTCAGCAAACTGGGTGGAAGGCAGCTCTGCAGGCAGGTGGCCTGAGAGCACACCAGGATTTGACACCCGCCCTTGTGGTACTGCTTGCCTAACAGATGGGCCGGCCCACATTTCGTTTTGGATGAAATGTCTGCTCCATCCGCAGCCTGCATGGATATTTGCAGCCTCTCCCGATGGCATCTCTATGCAGAGTAGTCCTCTGTGCCTTTTAATGTCACCTGTCCCCGTCCCCCTCAAGTTAACCCCGTGGAGTGCACAATGGCAGCATCACCTCCCTGCCGCTCTTGCATCCTGGAGCAGATGGCAGGAGGCAGCTTGGTGCATGCCATCAGCTGCTGCTCTCTTGAGTTGACGACATGGCAGCGTGCAAAATTTTGTTGGTCTCCCCCCCCCCCGCCCCATCACTTCATCTGTTCCACTGCTGCATCCCACCCGTTTTAATTACTGTAATTGAGTTATAATGAACGATTGCGCAGTGCCATTCTCTGCAGTGGCAGGGGGAATTTCTATGCATTCCACACTCCATCTAACAAACACATCCAGTTCTGTTTGCTGGGTTGAAGGTTGCTGACATGCCGTAATGACAGAACTAAAGGAATCGCTGGCTGAGATTCCTGCATTGCCAGGGCTGGACTAGATGACTGTTAAATGAAGTGGTTCAGGTTAGGGGTAAAGGGTTAGGGATTCAGGTTGCAAGCAATTTTTAGTTTCGTGAAACTTTGTTCTGGCCCATCCATCGTGGGCTATTTATTGCAAAGCAGGCATCTGAGCTGTGTTCTCCCCCATTGTTAGATTATCTGTTAGGCTGTGCTTGGATTATTTATATGGGGACAAGGCACCAACTGACTTTCAAATCGGTCCCTGGTAGGATGAGGAATTTAGGAAGTCAATATGTTTCTAAAAACACCAGATATCAAAGGGAAAGAAAGATCAAAGCAGAGAAGGTTGAAGCCAAGAATAGAGCACCTTGAGCAAGATGAAAGCAGGGGACAGGGCAGATCTCCTCCTCCAAAGGTCTTCAGAAGATAAAGGAACAGGCAAATGGCCAGGCCCTGACGTTGCAGGAGGATGAGGTGGGGGTCAGGGCTGCAAAGGTTGGAGAACCAGAAGGAGAACCTAGCTAGCAGGACCTAGTGATCTGGGATTATGGGGACTGTAGTCCAGAAACACCTGGAGACCCAAGTTTGGGAGACCCAAGTTTGGGAAACCCTGTAACAGATTCAAACTCGCATCAATTTTCATGGGAAAATGGGAGCAAACTGGGCATTGCTGGAAATGAAATTGTGCAGGATTTTATATACAGGCTTCTCAAAAACGGAACATCGTTCCATACAAATTCCTGCATGTAGAAAACTAGAGCCCTCCAGTCTCCCGGCTATGTTCTGTGTGCAGGCCAGCATATATGAATCATGAAATTGTGGAGGGGATTCCAAGGGTCATCTAGTCCAACCTTCCTGCAATGCAGGAATCGCAGCTAAAGATTCCCCAGCAGATGGCCACCCACCCAACCTGCTTAAAAACCCCCCATGATGGAGAGTCCGTTACTTTCCTAGGTGGTTCGTTGCACTGTCCAACAGCTGTGTACAAAGAGTCCAGTTGCTCACCTCCTCCTCTGCTGTTTGCGACAACCTGGCCCAGGTCCTGCAGAAAGTGGTTCTTATCACCACTACAGTCCCATTTCTGCTCAGTCCCAGCGCACACAAGCCCATCAATTTGGCCACTTGGGGCACACTGCTTGGGGACGCTCCTTCCCAGGTTTCCGAGCCATGGTGACACCATAAATCATCTCACCCATCCAGGGGAAAACAATAAGCCACTGACACTTAACGTCACCAGCTTCCCCCCCAGGAAGCTTGGCCGTTTTCCAGAGCAGGAATGTGAGCGTGTTACAAAGGCAGGCACACCTTGTATATGATGCAGCAGCCCATGAACCCTTCTGCTGAGGTGTGGAAAGGCCTTGTGGGAAGGGGGCAGGCACTCTTTGGAAATCTACAGACAGATACCCCACCGACTCCCTTTTCTCTGAATCTGCTATGGTGATAGTTTATGGAAAAACCCTAAATAGAGGTCAAGTTGTCTTTGGAGGAAAAAGAGTGGAGATTTGCCTGGTGTGTTGTAATGTGTATTTACAAATGCTACATTTTCAGCCAGAACAGAGCAGGTTGGACTATTTATTTAATTCATACAATTTGTACACTTGGTTGTAAAGACAACAATAACCTTGGGTTAAGAACTTAATTCGTTCCGGAGGTTCGTTCTTAACCTGAAACTGTTCTTAACCTGAAGCACCACTTTAGCTAGTGGGGCCTCCCACTGCTGCTGCCGCCACACGATTTCTGTTCTCATCCTGAAGCAAAGTTCTTAACCCGAGGTAATATTTCTGGGTTAGCGGAGTCTGTAACCTGAAGTGTATGTAACCTGAGGTACCACTGTAATTCAGAGGGGTTTGCAAAAAGGATAAAGCGGTAATGTTATCAAGAAGAAGAATTTGCAGAGAAAATTTAAAACCTTTGAAAAGTTAAAATGAGCACACTAATAATGGATTAAAACTCACAACAATTTTCTAAATATCTGAGTAGGCATGTCTGAACAAGAATGTTTTTTAGCAGGTGCCGAAAAAAATGAAAGCACCTGCCTGGTGTCAATTGGCAGGGAGTTCCAAAGTGTAGATCCTACCACTCTAAAAAAGGCTGAGTTTTTACAAAAGTGGAACAGATATTATGTGGCACCTGTAATAGGGCCAGTTCCTCCCATCAAATCTGTCGAGTGAGAGTTATATATGGGGTCAGGCATCTCATAGGTAAACTGGTTCCAAGTTGTTACAACCCCCCAAATGTGGTGTCTCCCCACATTTGACAGCTTTCCCACATAGCTCCCAAACTCATGCTGCAAAGTAGAATTTATTTTTATTTTTTTAAATCTTGCTACATGGAAGACAGACACAGCTATAAACTGTAAATGCTACATTGATCCTTTACTTAACAACCTCAACCATACTCACCCCCCCCCACCAACCCCCCCCCACCAACCTCAGCCATTACTGGCTGCAGCAGAAGCAAGGAGGAAAGAGGAGGTGAAACAGAAACCGTAAACTTACAACTCAGGAGGGCTGCTTAGCTCTCTGGGCCAAGATGCACAAACGTTTTCTTGGCTTTTTTCCTTTCAGTGCAGCGGGTATGAATTAAAGGCAGTTGCTTCTTCCAAAAACTCAGACCCTCCTTTTCTGTCTCCAGCTACAACCGAGCTGCAAAATCTCTGCCTTACAGTTATTTATTTCAGGTAGGTAGCCGGGTTGGTCTGACACAGTCAAAATATAAAAAAATAAAATTAAAAATTGTCCAGTAGCACCTTGGAGACCAACTAAGTTTGTTCTTGGTATAAGCTTTCATGTGTATACACACGAAAACTTACACAGTGATACCTGGGGTTACAGACGCTTCAGGTTACAGACCCAGAAATAGTACCTTGGGTTAAGAACTTTGCTTCAGGATGAGAACAGAAATCGTGCAGCAGTGGCGGGAGGCCCCATTAGCTAAAGTGGTGCTTCAGGTTAAGAACAGTTTCAGGTTAAGAACGGACCTCCGGAACGAATTAAGTACACAGACCCGAGGTACCACTGTACTAAGAACAAACTTAATTGGTCTCTAAGGTGCTACTGGACACACACAAAAAAATTAGTTATTTATTTGTTTATGTGCCACTCAGTGCCAAAAGAGGCTTCTGACAGATTACTAGTTTAGCAACTCCCCCTGTAAGGATGGGGCCTATGAAACATTGCTAGTGATTATTTATCTGCGATTCCTGCATTGCAGGGGGGTGGACTAGATGACCCTTAGTCTCCCTTCCAGGTCTAGGATTCTTTGATTCCAATAGTCTGGAGTTGCCAACCGTCCCTTTAACAAGCCATTTTGAGCCGCATAAAGCTAATTCCTCTGTTGGGGACAGGGATGGGCAAATCAGTCAGTTTCAATTTCCTTCCGATTCTCATTCCGTTCTCCATATTTCCACACCAGGTTGCAATTTATTTATTTAAGAAAGTCCTCACTGGACATTTGTCAGCATTTTAGTCATATTTTTTTCTTAACAGACACATTTTTCTGCATGATCCAATGCAGCAATGTACCGTATTTTTCCATGTATAAGACGATATTTTTTCCTTGGAAATAATAGGCAAAAATTGTGGGTCGTCTTATACACGGAAATCAGAGGGGGGGGGGTGATTGGTGGCAGCAGCCAGCAGGAGATTGGCAGCGGCATTTGGGCATGTGAAATAGGGGTCGTCTTATACATGGGCGTGTTATACACGGGAAAATACGGTATGTGATTTTCACAAATGGATGCATCTTTATTTACCTAACATACGCATTTGGGGACACCTTACCTGGTTGGAGAACTCCATTGCAAAATTTGAACAAGTGCAAAATTTGAAAGGAGAATTGTTTCAGGAAATGTCCCTTCCTAAATGCAAATTTGGTAGTCATTTTTAATGATTTCTATACAATTTATGGACCATGCAAAACAACATTGAATCAATTTAACTCAGAATAGCTTTCAAAATTCCCAAGTCATGTTACAACTTTTCAGCACCCTTCATTTTTGGAATGTGACAGTTGGGAAATTCAACGTGCCCAACTCCCAGGGGCATTTTTTCTTGGGGACTCCCGGCTCCTCTGTGCAGCTGCCTAGAGGGTTGGCCAAGTGTATGGCGTTTGTGTCTGCTATTGCCTTCTGGACTGAAGCTCTTAGCCGGGCCCCTCATTGCCAGGCCCGAAATGTTTAGGAATCAGCCAGTTTAATGAGAACAAAAGAAATTAATTGGCGGTTTAGGCCTAATGAGACGGCTGTGCAAATTGACGGTCCTCATCAGCAGAAACAAACAGGCTCCCTTCCATGGGCTGCTCCGCCGCATTGAGCGGAGGAAAGCTTTTGCCAGGATGATAAATAGCAGGTCAGGAGAGACCATCTGTGCTTCTCTTCTCCCCTCCACTCCCAAGGGAGGAGGGAGGAGGCTTAGCGCAGAGAGGGGAGGGAAATAGACGGCCATGAAAGCCGCCATTCTCTGGTTCATTCATGGCGGCTCTGCTTGACACCGCCACCTCGCCACGGAGATAAAGGAGGCAGCCAGCCACGCTCTGCACACTTGAGAAGCCCCAAAGAGTTCCGATTTCAGGGCCTGTTTAGTACCTATTGAGGTGCTCACAAAAGACCCAGGCCCCAGCGAGGCAGCGCTTGGGCGGACAGCTCATGGAGCAGACAGGAGCTGCCCAGGGCCTCTGGCGGCCTCCATTTGTTCTCTCTGTTTACTTAAGACATTCTCCAATTCCCACTGCGGAGCCCTTTTTTTTAAAGGCTGGCTTGGCTGATGCTCCCGGCCTGTGCGGTGGGTGGGTGCAGGGAGCGGGGAGGAGAAGCAGGATTGCAGAAAGGGACCCGTCTGATCTTTTAATAATCAAAGTAATTAGAATAATCCTTTCAGGGCTGAATAGGGGATTATTCCTCCATGTCATTGGAGTTTCATCCTCCGTTTGGTCTCCTAAAACGTGGAAAGGGGAGAAGAGAGGACTTCAAAAGCAGCCGCAGTGCTCCTCCATGCCTTTTAATACCCTCCAGAAATTTTCCACCGCATGACTTGAGTGAGGTGTGAGTGCGGGTGCATGTTTTGGATTCCCAGGGAACGTTTTTTTGGGGGGTCTCCTTGCCTTTCCTTGGAGGTTGGTCGCTGGAGGTGCTGGCTGTACCAGCTGATAAAAAACTTTTAGAGAAGTCAAGGGCATCTCTGGGGTTAATTGGAAGCAGCCAGTGCCACCAGGGGGGTGATTATAAAATGATGGGGAATTAAAGAGGGCCTAAATCCTGCCTGTATTTTGCTGTTTCTTGTCAGCTCTCCAGGGACAAAGGCTTCTTCAAGAGGAGATGGAGGACTAACCCGTCCTTCACAGGCAGAGGCCAATTCTCATGTAACTCATCAATGCTCACTGAGGCCTGAGGTCTCCTAGGGCTGACCTTCCTGTGCTAGCAGGGGCTGAGGGTTGTTGCAGCTCACATTTCCAAAAACCTCTGGAGGGCACCAGGTTGGCAAAGGCTGATTTAGGGTTATGATGCCTGTGGGAAGTGGAGCCAGAGCATGGACATCATGGCTAGCAGCCATCAACAGCCATCACAGTTGGCAGTCATCACTGCCTCCTGCGGAAGTGAGTTCCATACTGCTGAATGAAGAAGGACTTTGTTTTTCTCTGCCCTGAATCTCCCAACTTTCAGCTTCATTGGATGTCCACAACTTCTAGTGTTAGGAGAGATGCAGAAAAACATTCCTCTATCCAGGAGAAAATTTCTCCATGCCATACATAATTAAATCATGTGACTCTTTTCTCTAAAGAAAATGTCCCAAATGCAGCAACCTTTCCTAACAGGGGAGTCACTCTACTATCCCCATTTGGCCATTTTGGTTCTGAGCCAGATGGACCAATGACCTGACTCTAAGGCCACTTCCTCATCTTTCAGCCTACCTCACAAGATTGTTGTAAGATGCTGTTCTAAGCTCCATGAAGAACACACAGGAAGACATTCAGTCAATACACCCAAGTGTAGCAGTTATTCCATATGCATATTCAGTATATCTGAAGGAGCGTCTCCACCCCCATCGTTCTACCAGGACACTGAGGTCCAGCGCCGAGGGCCTTCTGGCAGTTCCCTCACTGCGAGAAGCCAAGTTACAGGGAACCAGGCAGAGGGCCTTCTCAGTAGTGGCACCTGCCCTGTGGAACGCCCTCCCACCAGATGTCAAAGAGAACAACAACTACCAAACTTTTAGAAGACATCTGAAGGCAGCCCTGTTCAGGGAAGCTTTTAATGTTTGATGTATTACTGTATTTTAATATATGGTTGGAAGGTGCCCAGAGTGGCTGGGGAAGCCCAGCCAGATGGGCGGGGTATAAATAATAAATTATTATTATTATTATTAGACATGCTATCTTGTGAACAGAGAGGGAAAGAGGGAATAAAAGCAGTACAATATTTTAGTTCCTTGGTCTTAGCTGAGGTGAGTAGGTTTTTGTGGTCTGATGTGGGAGGAGAAAGCAGCCTTTGTATCTCTGCTGAGCAGCTCTCAATGCAAAAAATGATAAGTCAGGAAACGAACAAAGAGTGTAATATGTTATGCCAAACGACTAACGGGAACTCCATCCCTGCTAAATGCCGTCTGGTGGTTTGTTGACGGGGCCTCTGTTCCTCATTAGCCAAAGCCTTGACCTTGACCCTGGTCAGCCTTTTTGCTGGGAGACGGAATCCCAGAACAACTCATTTGGCCAACACATTGGCCCAGCAATCCATAAATATTGATTTGTTGTTCTGCGGAGTAATTTAAATGTCAATTATAAGCTCTGGGCAGATCTGGATCAACAATGAAACTGCAGAGAAGTAGGAGCTTCCAAGAGCTGCTGTTGGTGGTGGGATTTGTTAGAGGGAAGGATGGGGCGTGGGGCCTTACATTTAAGACCACTGCTTTCTGCTTTGGTAAAGGGAAGGCAGAGAGGTGGGATGAACATGGCTGGCAACATGGAGCAACTCAGTTTGGGGAATCTGATGTGCATGCCCGGCGTTTGTTTATGTTTTGATGTGGCCCTAGGCAGCTTCCTAACAGGCTAAGCTGACAGAACGGAAATGATGGGTTTGGATTTTCCAAAGGTTTGGGGCACCTTATCAAAGGATGGAGGCAATGAAAGGGAGGAGGAGGAGGAGGCCTGAGGTTTTTTTTGGGGGGGGTGGAGGCAACAAGGTACCTTTGTGAAGGAAGCATTGAGTAACCTCCAGGGGCGGCTAACTTTTGCCCCTCCAAATGCTGTAGTACTCCAGCCCCAAGCAGCATGGCCAATGGCCAGAGGTGATGGGAGCTGCACCTTTCTTTCTGCAAAATACAGGACAGGGCAGGATGGTTGGGGTGTGTGTGTGAAGTGGCTTCAAAGCAATCCATTACAATATATTGCAGCCTAATAGGATGGCCCCTCTGGAATTTGTCATGCGCATGAATGCACATGCATGTACACACACATACACATGGATTTGTAAATCTGTCTGTGCTTGGCTAAAGGTAAAGGGACCCCTGACCATTAGGTCCAGTCGTGGCCGACTCTGGGGTTGTGGCGCTCATCTCGCTTTACTGGCCGAGGGAGCCGGCATACAGCTTCCGGGTCATGTGGCCAGCATGACTAAGCCACTTCTGGCGAGCCAGAGCAGCGCATGGAAATGCCATTTACCTTCCCACCGGAGTGGTACCTATCTATCTACTTGCACTTTGACATGCTATCGAACTGCTAGGTTGGCAGGAGCAGGGACCGAGCAGCGGGAGCTCACCCCGTCGCAGGATTCGAACCGCCGATCTTCTGATCAGCAGGTCCTAGGCTCTGTGGTTTAACCCACAGTGCCACCCACATCCCAAGTAAAGGTAAAGGGACTTGGCTGTGCTTGGCTACCCAGAGCTTAAATACAGGACCTTTCACACACCCTTTCAAATTTATGCACTTGGAGAGGATCCCTAACTTGACAATGAGAGAGAGAGAGACAGAGAGAGAGAGAGAAGACCTGAAATACAGGACAAAACTGTATCAATACAGGGCCTAGTATTTTACCTTGAAATATGGAACAATCCTGTATTATACAGGACAGGTGGCAACCAACACCTGGAGGGCTGCTGAGGGTTCTCCGCTCCCGGTTTGCTCTAAAACAGCCTCCCCCAAGCTGGGGATTTTTGACTCCACCTTCCATCAGCCCCAGCCAGCATGGTTGGGCTGCCATCAGCATAGCACAGCTGTTGTGGTCCAAAACATCTGGAAGGCACCACCCTGGGAAAGGCCGCTGGAAAAGATGCGCTGCCTGCACATCTTCCAATCTTCTCCATGCTCATCACGGAGGCTGGATATTAACATCCCAAGGGGGACGTATCTGTACAGCAGCAGACAAAACAAGATTTCTCGCTGTATATTCCTGCTGTATAATGATCTTTTCACCAAGAGTGTGTGCTAGGAACAATATGATTTTTTTCTCTCTTTCTCTCTCTCTCTCTCTCTCACACAAAAACTGGGTTTATCATTCCACCCAAGTTTTTTTTTTTTAAGGACTTGGCAAAGCCCTCTGTTGTATTTATGGGGTAGCTTTAGTGACACAATTGTGCTTATTAATTGATTGCAGTCTGAGGACCTGTTATATGTGAATGAAACACCATATACTGCCTTCTGCAGATTTTTGATATATACACATATAGATTTATAGGAGGGTGAAGCGGCCTCACCCCACCACCAAATCCCTTGAAATTAAACCTCATAAAATCTTTGGCTGCTTTGCAGGGGTATCCAACTGAGTTGTCGGGGGGGGGGGGGAGGTGGGCGGGGGGAGGTTTGAAGCAAGACCAAATGACATTGAGGACTGCCCCCCCCCCCACACAGTGTGACTGTTCTTATTAAAAGCCTCTTTGTAAATTTCACCGCAGAGCGTTTGGGAGACAGCTTAAATTTAAGCAGTGGGCTTAAATTGTAGCAATCCTGATTTACAGCACAAAAGGAGCCGAGTTTTTTTCAAGCAGGATGGAGCCAGGAGGATGTTTGGCAAAAGGGCCTAAAATATAAGGCGAGCTAATACCAAAATGTGGAGATCGGGGTTTTCCCCACATTACCGAATTGTGGCGACACTGGGCGCACAGTTTGAGGGCTCTATGCTGGGAGCTAGTGGCAGAGAAAATGTTCTGGTTCAGGACCAAAGACCCCACAGAGACAGAATTGTGAAGGCCTCCCTTTGGTCCCAACCTGCTGAGAATATGAATGGAATTGTTATTCAGGTCGGTTTTGCTGGGTTGGTGAATTGCCCCCCCCCCCCGCAAAAAGTTCTGAAGCAATTTACAACCAGAATGAAACTGAGCAGTAAAAACACCTAAGCATATTAAAAACATATTCCCGACTGCCCAAATGCCTGTGAAAACAGAAAATGTCTGTGTTTTAAGCACTTTGCATCAGGGAAAGGCATCACCAGTCCAGAGAGATCTGCATTGGCTCCCAATACGTTTCCGAGCACAATTCAAAGTGTTGGTGCTGACCTTTAAAGCCCTAAATGGCCTCGGTCCTGTATACGTGAAGGAGTGGCTCCACCCCCATTGTCCAGCCCAGACACTGGGGTCCTCCTCTGAGGGCCTTCTGGCGGTTGCCTCATTGCGAGAAGTGAGGTTACAGGGAACTAGACAGAGGGCCTTCTCGGTAGTGGCACCCGCCCTGTGGAACGCCCTCCCATCACATGTCAAGGAAATAGGCAGCTATCCTATTTTTAAAAGGCATCTGAAGGCAGCCCTGTTTAGGGAAGTTTTTCTCATCAGGCAGCAAATCGTCTTGAGGCAGCTACAAGAGTGAATGTCCTGCCTACGAAGAAATGCAGTGTTAGGTTAGGCTTTTTTATTTTTGTGATGGTGATTAACAAGTTATTTCAGAGTTCAGAGGGAGAACTAGATCCCTAGTTAATTGTCGCAGGAAGAGTGCAGCACACCTGAAAATGAGATCACTTTGTGGTGGATTAGGAAAGTGGGAGAGCTGGGAGCTGCTAATGTCTTTTTGTTTTCTAATCCATCATTCAGTGGTCCAAAATGGAGGACACACAATGGATTATTATTATTATTATTATTATTATTATTATTATTATTATTTTTATTATTATTATTAAAAGAAAAACACCAAGGAAGTGGAGGCTGAGCACCCCCCCAGATTCTTAGAGGCAAGGTTCATGACACATAGCAGCTTCCCCCCCCCCCAACAATTCTCTATGTTCTCAGACGCCCTGTGTGAGAAGCAGACAGTTGTCAAAGGCCCTAATCTGTTAAAAGCATGAAGGATGCTTGTGTTGATCTGGAGCCCAGATGTAATTAAAGGGCTTTCCCCCCCTGTGTTGAGCTTGCATAATGCCGAGTGTGAACAGGCAGCGCTCCACTTCTCCCTGCTGGTGAGGATTCTCCAGTTCCCCCAAGCTTGGTAGGAAAACGGAAAAGCACACAAATAAAATGTGGGGGAATGTTTTTTGGGTTGTGTGTGGGTTTTTTTTAGAACATATAATCTTGTAGCTGAAGCTTTTTCTCTGCGGCTGCCTATGCCCCATAAATTTAAAGCACATGATTTCCTCCCAAGAACCTTGGGAGCTGTAGTTTGTTATGGGTACTGGGAATTTTAGTTCTCGGGGGGGGGGACTATCATTCCCAGGATGCTTTGGGAGAAGTCATGTGTTTCAAATGTATGGTGTGTACACAGCCTCAGTCTCTCTCTTTTTCCCTCCACCCAGCCTGGGCCCCACACCTCTAATCTCTGCCAGAAAATCTGATTTGGGATGTAATTTGTATGGCATGTCTCATGATTTCATTTAATCTGCACAATCCTCTTATACAGCAGAACAGCATAAGTTAACACAGGGAATGTGGCTCTTTAAGGGATATGAATCTCTCCCCCCCCCCCGTGCCCCCCAGCCAGTCTTTCTAGACCAAAAATTCATTAAATCTTTGGACAGCTCCTCATGGGCACTTGTCAAGAGAGCTTTCCACCTTCATCTCACGGTCAGGGACAGCAAAGAAATCTGATCCAGTTTGCACTAAAAGACCAATTTGCTAATTCGTGGTTTCTGAAATAATTCACGAAACACAGCCGCCCTTTCAAATCTCCACTTCTCCAAATTTTGCAACTCAGTTCTCCAGTCAAGGAATGTGCACCAACATCTATATGCTAGGGTAAAGTGCTCAGCTAAATTAGTGGGAAATGTGCAAAAAAATAATAATGTACCTTACTAGGGGGAATGTGTATATTGGGCAACATTGCCTTGAAAAATCCCCACTAAACCTCTGATGAAACTTTCTGAGGACTACTAAGAAATGTGGTGTGGAAACACAGAACTTAAAACGAGGAAAATGAGCCACTGAAATGAAAGGAAATTGATAGATTTGCTCGTTCCTGCCTCACCTCCCAGCATTTGAAGCGTTATTCAGTCAGGGTCCCACCTGAACAGATGAAACAGGGTTTAATTTAGTAAAGAAAAACGCTTCTGTAAGTTGTTTTGAAAAGAAAAAGTTGTTTCGAAAACAAAAGAAAGTTCTTCCCACAGCTCATAGTTGGAACTCCCTTGTTGGAGTTGGAGAAGAAGATGGATTAAATAAATTCCTGGAAGAGAGGGCTATCGATGGCTACTGGCTACGATGGCTCTGCTCTGTCTCCACATCTGGAGGCAGCCATGCTTCTGAAAACCAGTTGCTAGAAACGACAGGAGGGGAGAGGGGTCTTGTGGCTGAATCCTGCTTGTGGGCTTCTCATTGGACCATCTGGTTGGCCAGTATGAGAACAGGATGCTGGACTAGATGGGCATTGGCCTGACCCTGCAGGCTCTGTGCCCTGGTGCTGACAGAGTGAGGGGACAGCTATTCTCTTTGAGGAGCCACTCTCCGGACTGTTACACTGCCCAGTGCCACATGGACAGTGGATTCTCTCCTCCCTGCCCCCGCTGCTGCCACATCCTCTTCCACTCCCGCTAATTCTTAATGGTCAATTTGGCTTCCCTGCTTTTATTTAAAAGGAAGTAAAGGAAAAGGAAGCAAAATACTTTCTAAATGATTGTTGTGATCAAATAACTCCCCCAAATGCTACAAAATATTAAAATCCCTACTTCAATATCCTTTATCCTTTAAGGTTCTTTATAATTCAATAAACAGGATTTCCAAATCCTCGTCGCCAGAGCGGAGAGTGGGCTGTTCTGCTGTTCTGGGCCTTCTCCTCTAATGCACACTCTTATTAAGCTGTGCAAGCTTACAGCTCTTTAATCTTTTTGAACACATGTTGAGGAGAATAAAAGCAATTTTGTTTAGGAAGCTGAAGGCCATGCTCAGCTAGAAATAAGCTTTTTCTGTAATCTCCCCTCCTCCCAAGCTTTATAGCCCAGTTGTTTTTTGGAACCAGGACTGCACAGGCCACACAGTAAACTGTGGAAGATCGAGGCATCCCTGAGGCTGTTTTCCCCCTCTCTCCCTCCAACCAGCCTCCTCTTGGCTAAGGGACAAATGAGAAGAGCAACCTAATTTTTTTTCCAGCACCCCCGCCCACCCCTTGCCCAAATCAGCACACTACTCGTACTTTCCATCTTCTTTCTTGGAAAATAATCTCAGATCTCGGCTTCTTTGGGATCAAAGCTAATCTGGATGTAATTCCCCTACCTCACCTTCTGCCCTTGGCAACCTATAAATGCAGATTAAAGGGTTATATAAATGTAATTTTCTAATTAATCATTTTTAGATCCTTCCAGCTACTGCATATTTTTTGAGAGAGGGGGTGAGGGGGGGGGTTGTAACATGGCAAATGTACTTAAAGATAAGGCATTAACTCATAGTGGACAGAGATCCAACAGAAGAGCCTTGCTTGCATTTCAATTTTCATTTGACCTCGGCTAAACTCCAGAATGTGCTTGGTTCCCCCAGTCGTCTTGTCATCGTCGCAGGCAGGCAGCTCAGGGAGGGCAAGTGGGGGTGCAAAGAGGGGAAGGGAACGGTTGCAAGCAGATGGAGAGCAAATCCTCAGAGCGAACCATCCATCCTACAGGGTAGACTGAGATATAGCAGCTGCTGCTGCCCAACCAGAGGCAAGGTTGGTGGCAACAGTGTTTTGTGTTGTGTAGGATCCTATGATGTAAGTAATACAGCCTGCTAGCCTGCTCCCTAAATTATCACTGGTTTGCTCATTTCTATATATATAGGGTGCCTACAATATGCACGTGCAAATGGCTTTAGATACCTTTTAGGTCCATAAATTACCATATAGCATATATTCAGCACAAAAAACAGCAACAATTTGTTGTTGACAAAGTACAGCTGGACATATAAAGGGCCCCATTACCTTCACTGGCTTAGGGCCTCATCAAACCTAAATCTGGCCCTGCTTCTCAACAGCGCATGGGAATTTTGCACACAAAAATGGAGGTATGAGGCGAAATTTGCACCGAGGTGTTGATGAATTTTCAGCAATATCCTGAAGACAGGAAAAATGTGAACCAAAGAGAAACCGAAATTGATGGATTTTGTCACTCCAGTTGCCCATATGTGTTTTATGTTGTTGAAATGTTTTTTTTTTGTATACCATCCAACATTTCTCAGATGGAAATAGGGACGTCCTATTCCATCATAATAATAATTAGGGCAGAAGTGACATCCGGGTTGAATTTCCGGAAGGTGGAGGTTTGCTCTGAATCCTCGGCAAGTAAAACAACATTCAGGGTGTCCTGGTTCTTACTTTTTGAAATACAGTAACCTAATAATGATAATGTTATTATTTATACCCTGTCTGGCTGGGTTGCCCAAGATAATCTGGGCACCTTCCAACATATATGAAAACCTAACAAAACATTAAACATTTAAAAAAGTTCCCTATTCAGGGCTGCCTTCAGATGTCTTCTAAAGATTGAATAGTACTTATCTTCTTGGCTTGAGGGGCACATAACTCCATGCCCTCCAACATTTCTCAGATGAAAACAGGGACATTCTACTATATCCTCCAATATTTCTCCAATGAAAATAGGCATGTCCTAAAGAAAAGATCCTAAGGACATTCAAGATCAAATCAGAAACTGAGAAGGCGTCTGTAAATCCAGGACTGTCCGCGGAAATTAGGAACACTTGGGGGGGGGGCTGGGTGGTTATTAGAAATGTGATTAATAAATATAAGATTTTCTCCCAGCCAAGAGATCCAGTGTTTTTAGGGCCCACCTTGTTCTTATGGTAGTAAGTTGTTTTAATTTTTGTTAACTATTGTTTTGACATTAGGGTGAAAGGTGGGAAATAAATAAATAAATGGCATAGGATCTCCGCACCCTGTGTTTTTAGGGCCCACCTTGTTCTTATGGTAGTAAGTTGTTTTAATTTTTGTTAACTATTGTTTTGACATTAGGGTGAAAGGTGGGAAATAAATAAATAAATGGCATAGGATCTCCGCACCCTGCCTTTGAGAAGCCAGAACTTTCTTTCCCTTCCAGATTGTGTGCAAATTTTTGTGCCGCCTCTTTAAAAGCAAATTAAATAAATTAATTAATAGCTGAAGACCTTACCAGCCACCTATTTTTCTTTCAGGTATCTTCAAATCGTGCTAATTAACTTCAAGGTAGATGTTCCTCACTCCAGCCTCCCTTTTCTGCCTTCAAATGCCAAAACAAATCTTGCCATAATTACCAGCAATCCTTTTCATTACTGGCTGCCTAATTATCCTATTAATAGCTCATCCTAAGAGACTGTATTGCTTGGCAGGCAAATATTTGTTTTTAAATTAGCAAACACAAAAGACAAACCGGCTCTGTTTGCCGAAGGATTTTTGAAATGCAAAATGGTTCATATTGATAGGAGGGTGAAGTTTATAATCCTAGAAAAACCAAATACTTTAAGCTGCTGGAAGCAGGTTTGTCTCAACAAGGCGGTGGGGGAGGGGAAGGAAACAGACTACCTGGGTTTTATTCCAGGGGAGGAGGAGGCTAGAAGACTAGGATGACAAAAAGTGTGTGTGTCAATTTTTTCAGGCAATTGACAGTTTCTGAACCGCCACATGATGAAGATAATTAATAGAAGCTTTCAAACGTTCTTCCTAACTTGTTAAATGTGCTACTGATACCTGAAACTCTGTTGAATGATCGTGCAGGGCCTGATATGAAGATTGGGGGTCTCAGGAACCATCTCTTAGGTCGGTCCACCTGTCTTGTTTTGTAATGCACTAGCTGTCTCCAGAGTCCAGCCACTCCCAGAGCTTCAGCAGGTAGGCAGCTCTTACAGAACTCCCTCTCACAGGAGGCAGATGAGACAAATTCACGGAGGACAACACTTGTGATGGCTACTAGCCATGATGGCCATGCTCCACCTCTACAATGGGGGAAGCAATGCGTCTGAATGCCCATTGCTGGAAACCACAATATGGGAGAGGGCTCTTGTTCTCAGGTCTTGTTTGCTGGCTTACTATTGAGGGATCTGGTCAGGGCTGGATTTAGGTTTGATGAGGCCCTAAGCTACTGAAGGTAATGGGGCCCTTAATATGTCCAGCTGTTCTTTGTCAACAACAAATTGTCGCTGTTTTTTGTGTTGAATATATGCTATATGGTAGCATATTTATGGACCTAGGTAAAGGGACCCCTGACCATTACATCCCGTCGCAAATGACTCTGGGGTTGCAGCACTCATCTCGCTTTACTGACCGAGGTAGCCAGTGTTTGTCCCAGACAGTTTTTCCAGGTCATGTGGCCAGCATGACTAAGCCGCTTCTGGTGAACCACAGCAGTGCCTGGAAAAGCTGTTTACCTTCCCGCCGGAGTGGTACCTATTTATCTACTTGCACTTTGACATGCTTTCAAACTGTTAGGTTGGCAGGAGCAGGGACCGAGCAACAGGAGCTCACCCCGTCACGGCGATTCGAACCGCCAACCTTCTGATCGGCAAGCCCTAGGCTCTGTGGTTTAGACCACAGCACTACCTGCGTCCCTCTATTTATGGACCTAACAGGTATCTAAAGCCATTTGCACATGTTGCCATGCAACCAGTCCATACAGAATGTAGGAATCCTATATATAGAAATGAGCAAACCAGTGATAATTTAGGGAGCAGGCTAGCAGGCTGTATTACTTACATCATAGGAGCCTACACAACACAAAACACTGTTGCTGTATGTAGGTTTTATTTTATTTGTTTTTATCTTATATTTTGGAAATGTACACCCAATTTTTTTCTTTACATTTTTTGGGGGCCACCAAGAGAGTGGGCCCCTAAGCTACAGCTTGTTTAGCTTATATGTAAATCTGGCACTGGATCTGGTTGGCTGCTGTGAGAATAGGATGCTGGACTAGATGGGTCATTGACCTGTTCCAGCCAGACTCTTCTTATGTTCTTCTGGAGCTGATGGAAGTTATGATCCGAAACATCTGCAGGGAATCAGGTTGGGGAAAGCTGCTCTGGACAAAATCCTCTTGAGACTCAGGCCCTTTGGTCTGACCCAGCAGCCAGGCTCTTCTGATGTTCTTAAGGACGACATTCCCCCCACTAAAAAGTCAAACACCACAAGCAGGCCCCCTATCGTGAAAAGCAGGGGGATCAAAGTTAAAGAGTCTGGGCAGTTGGGCATGTCTTAGCCTGGCACCGAAAAGCAGACCACATCAGTAGCAGGTGTGTTTTATTGGGGATAAAAGGTAAAGGTAAAAGGACTCCTGACCGTTAGGTCGCGGGGATTTGAACCGCCAACCTTCTGATCAGCAAGCCCTAGGCTCTGTGGTTTAACTCACGGTGCCACACGCGTCCCTTTTATTGGGGATATCATTTTACAAATGGGGAGTCGCCACTGGAAAAAGTTCCTTCTCTGGTGGGCATCCTCTTCACTTCCACTGGAGGAAGCACAGGGAAATGTGGGCAAGATATATACCGCTGGATCATCTTGCCCTCTGCAACCAGATTCTTACTAAACTCAGGCAAAATAAGTTTCTAGAGCCAAGAGGTTAAGACGGTCAGACAAATTCATTTTCATTGTCATTTATTTGTGTGCTATCTTTGCAAGGTTAGGCTATGCTCCCAATGGCAGTCTTCCAGATGCAAACAGTAAAGGGTATAGAATCATAGAACTGTAGTATTGGAAGGGACACCAAGGGCCATTTAGTCCAACCTACTGCAGTGCAGAAATCATTGGGAAATCATAGGTATGCACATGGACAGGCTAACCCCAGAAGACTACATCAGAAGTTCAGACAGAGTCAGTTCATATTGAGAGCCAGTGTGGTGTAGTGGTTAAGAGCGGTAGTCACGTAATCTGGGTAACCGGGTTCGCGTCTCTGCTCCTCCACATGCAGCTGCTGGGTGACCTTGGGCCAGTCACCCTTCTCTGAAGTCTCTCAGCCCCACTCACCTCACAGAGTGTTTGTTGTGGGGGAGGAAGGGAAAGGAGATTGTTAGCCGCTTTGAGACTCCTGAAGGGGAGTGAAAGGTGGGATATCAAATCCAAACTCTTCTTCTTATTATTATTATTTTTATTGCTAGTGTGGGTGGGTAGGTGGGTTCGAATATAATTTAAGGACGACGGGGAGCAAGTCTGATTCTTTGAGAGAGTGCACAAAGGTGACAGTGAACTTGTCAGCTCAGGGAACGATGAAACAGACCTCAAATGAGTGCCCATCATTGTATGGTCCACCCTGGAACATGCTGGGACCCACGGTTTAGCACCTTGTATTTAGGACCCTGATCTTTGGAGCCTGCGACAGGCATTCACTTCATCAAGGATGCTTTTGGTCCTATCCACATTTTCTTTCGCATCCTGCTCGTCAGTCTGGGGGTGTAGGATGGAGCCGTGAGTTTCTTAGGCTTTCAATATTTAAGTGGGAGGTGCTCCATTACAGGGTAGGCAATGTGCAAAGCCCAGGAGCAATTCACCAGGAGAGTCAATTATTTATTGTGCAAGTTTAAACTGGGTCTCTTGCAGCGCCTGTATCAGCTGCATGTCAGCCCCAGGCCTGTGGCCAACAGCAGGAGAAGAGCTGAAGATTGGCATCAGAGCACCGGCAGAAGGTCCCAGGTTCAAAGAATAGAGGGAGGACTGAAAAGCCTGGAGAGCTATTGCTGTCAGTCGGTGTGCGCAATACTGTTGTGGGTGTTGGTCAGTGTCCCTTCCAGTTCTTGGGATCCTGTATCTGTGGGGTGAAATGTATGAGAGCAAGCCTGTCGAACCAGTCTCTGGTAATGTAGGCAATGGTTTTGGCTGCCAAATTAAGCACCACAATTAGCATAACCAAAGACGTTGCTCTGCGCCATAGAACAAATGAGTGGATGTTTCCTCCACCCTGCTCACCTAGCTGCTAGGTAGGAGAACAAGAGCCAGTGTGGTGTGTGAGACACCGCAGTTTCTTCTAACCTTCGTTCCAAGGAAACAGGAAATGGGTGCCAGGAACTCCTCTCACCACACAGAAATTGGGGTGGTGCGTAGGAATGCTGACATACCTACCAAGTGCTGCAGAAAAAATGGGACATGCCAGAGAAATGGAGCAGTTGGCTTGAGGCCACTGAGCCAGTCTACTTTACGGTGGAGCCTAGAATTCGAACCCAAGACTGTGTTTCAAGAGGAGTGCTTCAACCTCGACAGACCTCTGGCTCTCAGCTGAGTTTGTCCTCACAACAAACCAGCTTCCCTCCCCATTATGACGCTGCCAACACTTCCCAGTAGCCCCATCTCCAGTTCCACAGTGGCAATTCCACGAAGAGAGAGGGTGTGTATTACAAGGAGCCTCATCATCTAGGATAACAGGTAACCTTTCAGCTGAGTTTCAAAAGGGCAGTAACTGAAACTCATCATGAAATTTTGATAGAGCATTCAGCATGCAGTTTGGAGAAGTCTGGGCTTCCACACTGGCCCTCCTGACAGACACCAGCTATCCCCAACCTGGTGCCCACGAGAGGCAGTGTGGCATAGCGGTTAGAGTGTCAGACTAGGACCTAGGAGAGATCAGGGTTCAAATCCCCACTTGGCCATTAAGCTCACTGGGTGTGACCTTGGGCCAGTAACTGCCTCTCTCAGCCTCACCTACTTTGCAGGGTTGTTGTTGCTATAATAAAATGGGTGGAACTATGTACACCACCTTGTGTTTCTTGGAGGAAAGGCTGGATATAAATGGAATAAATCAGGGTTTCCCAAATGTGGGTATCTAGTTATTTTTTGGACTACAATTCCCATCATCCTTGACCAATGGTCCTGCTAGCTAGGGATGATGGGAGTTGTAGTCCAAAACAGCTGAAGACCCACGTTTGGGAAACCCTGGAATAGATAAATAACTTTTGGACTACAACTCCGACCGGCCCCAGCCACCACAGCCGTGCCCAGGAAAATATACACTGTTGATGGCAGAAAATAGGGGTGTCTTAATTCATAACAATATTAACAAAAAAATTATTATTTATACTCTGGCCAGCTTCCAACATACATAAAAACATAATGAAACATTAAACATTAAAAAAATCTTCATTATACAGGACTGCCTTCAGATGTCTTCTAAAGGTTGTATAGTTACTTATCTCTTTGGCCCAGGGGTCACATAACTCCATACCTTCCAACGTTTCCCTGATGAAAATAGTGACGTCTCCATACACTCCAGCATTTCTCTGATGAAAATAGGGACGTTCTAAGGAAAAGCAGGACATTCTGGAATCAAATCAGAAACTGGCTCTGGAATCAAATCAGAAACCAGTCCCAAATCTGGGACAGTCTCTGGAAAATAGGGACACTTGGTGGGACTGACATTTAAAAAACCCCATGAAACATTTAAAAAAACTTCCCTATACAGGACTGCCTTCAAGTGACTTGGGAGGTCAGCTAACTGCATACCTTCCAACATTTCTCAGATGACAACAGGGGCATCCTAAGGAAAAGCAGGGCATTCTGGGATCAAATCAGACACCGAGATGGCTTCTGTAAATCTGGGACTGTCCCTGGAAAATAGGGACACTTGAAAAATCTACACCCCTCTCAGAAGTCTGGGAAATGGCGGACCAGGGGACGGTATTCTCTGTGGGGAGGGAGTTCTAAAAAGATGTCTAGCACCTTCAATACATACAGAGGACATGCTTCTTTTTCTCTGGGCTTTTGGCATTTTAAACCTTGGTTCAGGACTCACCCGACTCCCTTGATTGCCTTTAACTGTTTTTCATATAATATTTTTACAGTGGCCGTAACTCAACCATGGCGAATGGCAGGTAAGAAATCAGCTTACAACAATGGTGGTCTTTATGGCGAAAGAACAAGGTTTTTCCAGGCTTGTGTGCCGTGAATATCAGCACATTTCCTGCAACGCTGAGAGGTTTGTGTTCACCTGCCAGATGGCCCACCTCAGGAAGGTCTGGGCTCTGGGTGCCAGTTGTTTTTGCATTTTGATGAGCTGAGCACATGCCGACCCCAAACATCTGGAGTTGCCATGTGGCGTCTCCAGCAGGCCGGTCCATCGCTACCACCACCCTGCCCATCCTCACTTCAGGCCTCCAAATAACAGAGGATTAATTATTCATCGCCGAGATATTGGTGGCGCAAAGGGGTCGGCTGCAACTTTGATTAAAAACCCAGCGAGTAATGAATATTCAAGGACCGGCGTCTCCCCAGAGCGACAGAAGTGTCTGGTTTCCAACACTTCCTCCAAATTAAGAAAAGGCAAACGAGACAGGGCCTTAATAAATAATATTCCCAAACTGAGAAGAAGCAACAGCCTTCGTTTTGCGATATTAGCTTCATTAACACCTACCCTTTCTCCAGGTAGAGCGTCTGTCCCCACAAACACACCCAAGCACATTCACACTTGCCGTTCCCAATCAGGACTCGGGGAAATGTTTGCACAGGAATCTGAATCAAGGACAGGGTGCGTGGAAAAGGCGGAGGCAATTTCGATTCTGCATTGTGACTCGGCAGCCATTTAATTATTTTAATTAGCCTTAATTAGTGGCAAATTTACAATGATATGCTTGATACCTGGCATTAAATCTTTCATGCATAAATGTTTTGTTAAAATGGGGGTTGGGTGGGGGGAGAAGAGAGAGAGAGAGACAAGTGGCTCCTTGCCAGCAATTAGTGCTGAATGCTCTAACGAAGGATTACGGCTTGGCTATGATTCATTATGACAGGCTTTGCAAAAAAAAAAAAAAAGGGAAACAAGTTGATAGATTTTTTAAAAAACAAGAAAGCATATCTGCATTTCTTTTTGCCTGCATTCTTGTGGATTTAGGACAGCTTAATTTCAAACAAGGAGGCGCTAACTGCTGTACTGTGTTTGGGATTAAGTTCTTGGTGGCACAAAATATTAGCATGAAAAGGTGATCAAGGAGGACACACCAGCCCTGGACTCTTCCTAACTCTCACCCAGTTTCTCTGCCTATAACTTTCAATGGGCTTACTCTCTGTAGGACTAATGTTGGCAAAAACCCCGACAACCCTCCTTTGGTCGGGCTTCAAATGCAGGTTAACAGCATTCAATATCCAATCAAGTAAGTCTGTAGATCACCTGTTGTGAAAGGGCCAGAATGGGAATGTGAGCAGGAGGCAAATATTGTCCACTGTTATCTGGTGGGGGTGGGTGGGAGGAAGTTTAATTTTTAATTTATTTTCCACCTTTCTTTACTGCTTGACTGCAGACCCACCAAGTACTGTATCCCTATTTTCCAGGGACAGTCCCATCACGGAATTAAAGAAGCCGTCCCAGTTTCTGATTTGATCCTGGAATTTGATTTGATTCCTTAGGACATCCCTATTTTCATCAAAGAAATGTTGGAGGGTATGGAGTTATGCAACCCCCGAGCTAAGGAGATAAGTATCTATTCAACCTTAAGAAGACATCTGAAGGCAATCCTGTATAAAGAAGTGGGGTTTTTTTAATGTTTAATGTTTCATTATGTTCTTATATATGTTGGAAGCCACCCAGACTGGCTGGGGCAGGGTATAAAATAATAAAGCTGTTGTTGTTGTTATGGAATAGGACATCCCGATTTTCATTGGAGAAATGTTGCAGGGTATGTGCCTGGACTTGCATTCAGATGGAAGGCCAGATCCTGCAACCTTGCACGACCTCTTGCTCATGTCTTGCAGTAGAAATGATGGGACACTTAGCTCTCGGCATGGGGACAGAATGTGGATTTTTATTTTCTGATGGTGCCTTCCAGAAACCAGCAATCAGTCTGTGGAGAAAGCTTACAGGAGCTCATTTCTCCCTGCCTGTGGTTGCCTAGCAGTTCAGTCGAAATATATTAAGAAGGAAGATCCTGTTTTGCACCACCCGGGCGCCCTCTGCTTCCTCATTAAAAAGGTAAAGGTACCCCTGCCCGTACGGGCCAGTCTTGACAGACTCTGGGGTTGTGCGCCCATCTCACTTAAGAGGCCAGGGGCCAGCGCTGTCCGGAGACACTTCCGGGTCACATGGCCAGTGTGACATCGCTGCTCTGGCGAGCCAGAGCTGCACACGGAAACGCCGTTTACCTTCCCGCTGGTAAGCGGTCCCTATTTATCTACTTGCACCCGGAGGTGCTTTCGAACTGCTAGGTTGGCAGGCGCTGGGACCGAGCAGCGGGAGCGCACCCCGCAGCAGGGATTCGAACCGCCGACCTTTCGATCAGCAAGTCCTAGGCGCTGAGGCTTTAACCCACAGCACCACCTGTGTCCCTTGCTTCCTCATTAGCGGGTAAGAAATAGGAGATTGTGAACTGAAATGCACCTGGCTAGCTGCTTGGGGGGGGGGGGAGTGCGAAACACAAGCCTCATTTGCATTTTTAGCCCCAGATGAAGAAGGCGGTTGGAAAATCCAAAACGTAAGCAACAGCGAAGCGTGGCATGGAGAAAATACGTTGAGCAAAACCCGGTGCATTGGCCAGTGTGAGGAAACCACAGCTCTAAATGAGAAGCGAAATCAACCCCAGCAGTGTCAGAGGTGCAGCGGTCTAATGTTTCAATTAGAAACTCTCCAAAGTTCACCCAGAGATCCATGTTTACGTCTCTCTGGCCGCAGTCGATGAGGCAATGAGGTGCTCCGCTCTGCACGGTCCATCGATCTTCCATCTCCCATGATGGTGGGGAAACAACCGGAGGTCAATAAGCAACATGAGGCAAAAGGCACAGCTGTCAGATCAGGCTTCCTGAAGCATTTCCTTTTCACATCCGTGGCCCAGTTGATGCCTCAAATCGAACAATTTTGTGGGAAGGAAGTGTGTACTTAGAAAAGGCAACTGCTGGAGCATGTGGAGGTGAAAGCTACGAACACAGGGCAGACCTCCTCTGCAGAGTTTGTGACCTGATTTTGAAGTTCTTTGTTTCCCCAGTTATCTGTCCCTGTGCTGCAGGATCAGGCTCTTAGCTAGCTTCTGACTGGAGTCTTGCGGCATCTGCCAACTCCTCACTTAAATCCAAATTCCCAGCTCTGGACTGCAAAGCCCTTCAAAACAGGAGACTGCTTCAGAGAAAGGGCTGCAAAGCAGGACACCTGTCTCCTCACCCCTAGTTTATCATCTAAGAGAAACAGAATGTTCATGTTATATTAGGGATCTGATCCAAAATAAGTTTGGATTTCCTTTTCCAGCTCAGACATCCCTGGGGTGTATCCAACAGGAGACATGATCAGAGCAGGTCCTGATGAACCGAGACGGATGGATTTCCATAGGCCTGCTGTGATGAAGTTGGATGCAAGTAAATAATCAAACAGATTATCTGGCACTGAGAACCTTTCTGCACTCCAGCTTGCTCACCACCAGATCTCAAGGCTGCCTGTTTTCTGTCTTCTGATCGCCAAGGCTGGCTCAAGACATTTTGCTGCCTGAGGTGAAGGACAAGATGGTACCCTCTGCCAAGGCACATACGGAAGCCAAGTAAAGGAGCCGTTGAACCTTACTCCAGTACTGGTGAAATGAAAGTATCTTCCATGGCAGTTGAGAGTAGCAGGCTAGCATAAAGGGTACAGGGTAGGCCACATGGCACTCACAGCTCTATCCCCTCCCCATCTGCCACCTGAGGCAGCTGCCTCATGCTGCCTCATTATAGGACCGGCCCTACTGAGCACTAAACATGTACCGGTATTTGAACCACTGCATTTGAACACAGGGAGAGCCTGCTGGATCAGGCCAATGGCCCATCTAGTCCAGCACCCTGTTCTCACAGTGGCCAACAAGATTCCCATGGGAGACCAGGAAGCAGGAGCCGAGCACAAGAGCCCTCTCCCTTCCTGTGGTTTCCAGCAACTGATATTCAGAAGCATCACTGCCTCCAACTGTGGAGGCAGAGCAGAGCCATCACGGCTAGCAGCCATTGATAGCTTTCTCCTCCAGGAATTTGTCCGAATCTCTTTTAAAGCCATTCCTGCCTCGATTAACTCTGTGCTGCGTGAAGTAGTACAGTGGTACCTTGTGTTACATACACTTCAGGTTACATACACTTCAGGTTACAGACTCCGCTAACCCAGAAATAGTACCTCGGGTTAAGAACTTTGCTTCAGGATGAGAACAGAAATCGTGCTCCGGTGGTGTGGTGGCAGCAGGAGGCCCCGTTAGCTAAAGTGGTACCTCAGGTTAAGAACAGTTTCAGGTTAAGAACGGACCTCCGGAACGAATTAAGTTCTTAAAAGAAAGTACAGTGGTACCTTGGGTTAACTGTCTGCAATCTTCCAGCATGCCTGGGAGTTCTGGAGTTATAAGAGAGGTAGAAAAATTGTTCTCTATTTTTCTATCTGCAGGCAGAACATCAAAAAATAATATTCCTTGAGAACAGTGCTCCCCCCCCCCCCCAGGGGCGAGGAGACAGGTATCCTGCTTTGAAGCCCTTTCTCTGAAGCAGTCTTCTGTTTTGAAGGGCTCTGCAGTCCAGCGCTGGGAATTCAGATTTAAGTGAGGGGTTGGCATACCCCTAAACATTTTGTGAATCTAAGTTTGGCCTCATTGAGGGGCAGAATTTCAATCTAAGCAGGAAAATGAGAGTACCCCTAAACTTTTTTTATAGAAAAAAAGCACTGCTTGAGAATGAGTACACTGCTGTAGAGAGGGAATGGAGGATGGTCAGGCCAAAGGGGAGGGGGTCCCGTTATGGTGTCCCCCACCCCACTCAGTCTTCCCACCCGCCATCACTGCCCCACCATCACTCCAGTACTGCACACTTATGGGCATTTCCTCCTTGTATAACTCAAGCCACTGCTCCCAAAGCAGATTCTCAACCGAAATCTTTAGTTGTGATCGCTAGAAGCATTAGTGCATGCTGACTGAGTTACACACCAACTGCTGTTATATTGTGAAAGGGCTTCTGGTAGGCAGAATAAATGGAAGCCAAGAACATGAAAGCTTTTACCTGAAGGCTCTTTTTGATGTTGTTGCTAAGCAGAGCAAGATGAAAGTGCAGCCTGCCCCTCTCCCTCTCCCTCTCCCTCTCCCTCCCTCTCTCTCTCTCTCTCTCTCTCTCTCTCTCTCTCTCTCTCTCTCTCTCTCTCTCTCTCACACACACACACACACACACACACACACTTGCTGTTCTTATCAGATGGCTTTGCAGTACTTTGATAGCATTTCCAACAAGATCCTTATGGGATTGGATTTTAAAACCATGTTGTGCACTAGGTAAATTTTTACGGAAGTCCAGCTGGATTCTCTCATTTAAGTTCTGTCTTTGCCAAGGGGTCCGTTCAGTCACTGCCTCTGATAATAATCCCCTTATCTGTGAAATGGGAGCACAATGGGCCTATCTAACAGGGCCTACTTTTCACTAAAAAGGAGCAATGTGGTTTCCAGGTTGTCATATGCAAGCAGGATTTGCAAGGAAAGGTTGCAGTGGCACATTTTGCATTGTTGGTTTTAGAGATGTATTTTATGGATGTATTGAATTACTGTACAGACTAGCACCCTGAGAGGCAACTGCTGCACCCTGACTCATTGGTGGGCCAGCTCCAAGACATAGGACTTTCCTGATGATGGAAGTCCTGTGGACCACAGCACCTCGCCTCCATCCCCATCCCAGCTGCCTCTGCTGATGCTGCACAGAATACCCAGGTGGGCACAGCTGGGTCAGTTCAACTCCTTTCAACTCACCCACCCAGGTCTTAGTAATAAACAAATAATAACAGGAGCTGGCAACCTGCTAAACTGCCCAGCATAATCCATGTGGAGTTTGGAAAGGCAGCGATGCGAACTGGGTGGCTTTAATTAGGATTCCATTTAGATATAAGGAGATAAACATTTGCCTGTATACTAAATGCTGATTAGTTCCCTAAAACGTATTTGTTGAGGTCGATGGAACAACAAATAGATACGGATCAGGCCATGGTTAACTCCCAACAAGCACATGTTTGACAAACAATTAGACTTTAATATAATGCAACCAACCTGCTCCGTTGAAATTAAGCGCTTAAGCTGGTCTGCAGGAATAAATGAGGAGTGTTTAGTAAATGTCTTGGGAGGATCAGGGGTCTTTCTTTCAGAAAACAACTTGTTTTATTATCAGATCCATCCTCCCTTATTGAAAAAGCATGGCTTCAAGAACTCGTCTGTGATGCCTAAAGCCCTTGTCTCCTTCGTACGTACAAACACAACAAATAATCTTATTTGTATGCCGCTTTTACACAGCCCAAACTGTGCTCAAGGTGGCTTACAACTTAAAAAAACTCACATGTATAACATAACAAAAGTAGCCATAAGCAATAAATAAAACATAAAAAATACACAACCAGACCAAACAATTTCCACTCAAATCACAGGTTCTGAAATAAAGATACAAAAAACCAATAGCAGCAACCCCCTAATAAAACACCCCAACCCCCAAACAACATTGTCAGTTATGCCAGTCACAGAATCATAGAATTGTAGGGTTCGGAGGGACCCCAAGAGGCATCTAGTCCAGCCCCCGGCAATGCAGGAATCAGAGCTAATCAGTCTTCCTACTTTGGTGGAGGAAAGGCAGGCTGCATCCAAGCAACATCCATCAGACTCCTGAACTGGTTTTTCTTTCTCCATCTCCTCTTGGAGAGATGTGATTTGTTGGCAGACTATTTATTCCTACCACTCCAGCAAAGGCAGGAAATGAGCTGTGGCTCGGATGTCAGAGTTGCTGTCAGGGGCAACCAGGAAGCTCCCAGTGACTGATGGTGTGTGCTGAGACCTCAGAGACCTCGGCTGTTTCGAGACGGGTGTTATTGTAGACCAGCTGCTCCTCATGCAGGCACGTTTTTCCACAGCAAGCCCAGCTATATTGTCAGCATACAAGTCCCAGCCTCCGCCTCCAAACCCCACAGTCCAGTATTGCAAATGCAGCCACGGAATCCCAGAATTGTAGAACTGGAAGGTACCACAAGGATCATCTAGTGCAAGCCCCTGCAATGCAGAAATCTTTCCCTACAACTTCGGACTAAAACCCACAACCCTGCGATTATGCGTCTCCTGCTTACCAATTGGATTTGTATACAGTGGTACCTCGGGTTAAGTACTTAACTCGTTCCGGAGGTCCGTTCTTAACCTGAAACTGTTCTTAACCTGAAGCACCACTTTAGCTAATGGGGCCTCCTGCTGCCGCCAGGCCGCCAGAGACTGATTTCTGTTCTCACCCTGAAGCAAAGTCCTTAACCTGAAGCAATATTTCTGGGTTAGCGGAGTCTGTAACCTGAAGCGTATGTAACCTGAGGTACCACTGTAAAACGGTTGCTGTTTCCCTTACTTTCCTTGGGTGGTCTGAGTTTCTCAGTGCCCGCCTTCTCCAACGAGTATTTTGTGTGTGCCGTTTAAGTCACGGGAACACCAGAAGTGCTTGCTGGATCAGGCCCTTGGCCCATCTGGCCCAGCTTCCTGTCTTCACAGTGGCCACCCAGATGCCTCCATAGGAAACCCAGAGCCCTTTCCCTTCCTGTGGTTTCCAGCAACCGATATTCAGATGCGTTGCCGCTTTCGACCGTGTAGGCCGAGAGCATAGCCATCATTGCTAGTAGCCACCCATAGGCAGTGTCGTAGCGTGGGGGGTGCAGGGGGGGCTGGCCGCACCAGGCGCAACATCTGGGGGTTAGGGGGCGCAAATCCACGGGTTAGGGGGCGCAAATTACTTGCCTTGCCCCGGGTGCTGACAACCCACGCTACGCCACTGCCCATAGGCCTCTCCTCTACGAATTCATCTAAGTCTCTGCCTGCGCTGGAGGAAAGCCCATCCCTGCGCTGGCTCTTGAAATGGGATGCAGGCCTCTGCGAACAAAGGCCTCTCTTCATCCCTTTTCGGCCTCCCTCCCTCAGTATGAAGGTCAGGGGAAAGGCTGACTTATAAAGGCATAAACAAACCGTGCAGAAATGCTTATGGTAATTCCACTTCTCTTCAGAAATATCAGCTTTTTCCCCTCTCTCTCTCCTTTTTTTTTTTTGAAATCTGCTTTAAATGGTTTCCCTTCTAATGAAAACCCGCATGTAATCTGTTAGCAAGGGATGTCTGCCGGCCCATGAATTATTCAGCAGGCCCTCTGTTCCGTTATCTGGCGTCTCTTGAGATTCCCCCTCCATTGTCCGCCATGATGGGTCATTATGCACTCAGTGGATTTAATCTTTTAGGCTATCCAGCAGCACAGGGGGAGCAGGCGGAGGGGGTGGGGCGGGGGGGGAATGTATGAATAACAATTTCCCTGTAATAACCTTCAACTAACCTTTCAACCAGAGTGAGTAATTCCAATCCTATTTTCACATCAATGGCAGAGTCAAAGCCAGGCAATTATCTCTTATCTGTTCCACCACTGTCTCTCCCCCCCCTTTAATTTTGAAGAAGAAGGAGAGGAGGGAGGGAAGGATGTTAAAGTACTTGCTGGAGTCAAGAAGAAGAAAAGGGAGCAGAGCAAAGTGGCGGGGAGAAGGCTTGATTAACAACTTCGATAGGCAGGGATTTTAGGCAATTATTTGCCCCCTCCCTCCCCTGCTGCAGCTTCATTCCTGGTCAGCTGTGTCCCACCTGTTTCCTGTCCTGCCCTTACAGTTTATTCCGCTTGGTGGACCTTTTGACTTGGCCAGAAGATGCTAGCAATGAGGGATGTGGGAGGAAGACTGTCCTGATCCTGTTATAAGGTAGCTCTATCATATTTGCAAAAGGGACCCGGGTGGCACTGTGGGTTAAACCACAGAGCCTAGGACCTGCCAATCAGAAGGTTGGCGGTTCGAATCCCCACGACAGAGTGAGCTCCTGTTGCTCAGTCCCTGCTCCTGCCAACCTAGCAGTTCGAAAGCACGTCAAAGTGCAAGTAGATAAATAGGTACCTCTCCGGCAGGAAGGTAAACAGCGTTTCCGTGCGCTGCTCTGGTTCACAAGAAGCAGCTTAGTCATGCTGGCCACATGACCCGGAAGCTGTACGCCGGCTCCCTCGGCCAGTAAAGCGAGATGAGCACGCAACCCCAGAGTCGGCCACGACTGGACCTAATCGTCAGGGGTCCCTTTACCTTTATCATATTTGCACTTCTTGCTTATTTCATAGAATTGTAGAGTTGGACAGGGACCTTGAGGGTTAACTAGTCCACCCCCCCACCCCGCAATTCAGGAATCTCAGCTAAAGCCTCCCTGACATCCAACTTCTGCTTAAAAACCTCCAAGGAAGGAAATTCCATCACCTTCTGAGGGAGTCAAACTGCTCTGACCCTCAGAAAGCTCATCACACACTTAAAAAAGCACAAACAATTGGTGGGTCAGTTGTGTTTTGCCCCCCTCAAGCGTAGTTGCCTGCTTAAATGCTTCTATTATTTGGAAGCTGAAGAAGCCATGGTGAAGAGAAGGTCCCAAAAGATGTCTCCTCCTTGTAGACCTGTGCCTGGAGTTGATCAAATCAAGGGTTGAGTTTAGATTCTAGATTGCTTCGTAACATTGTCGTTGGAGGGCCTTGCCTGTGGAGGTAAAATCACTGGCTACCAGAGAAGATGGTCGACTTCTGTGCCCCGAATATAGAATTCCCTCCCAATGGAGATCTTCCTGGCATTTTGCCATTAACTTTTAGAGCCAAATTTGCCTTGTTTATTTAGCCTTTGAGTGGGTTGGTTTAATGTGATTGGGGTTTGTTTGTTTTTCTGTTTAACCATGTTTGTTTGTTTATTTATTGTATTTATATTTCACCATTTCCTCCAAGCAGCTGAAGGCAGCACACATGGTTCTCTGCCCTCCCCACTGATTCCCACAACAACCCTGTGAGGTAGGTTTGGCTGAGAGGCAGTAACTGGCCCAAGATCACCCTGCAAGCTTCATGGCTGCATAGGTGTAGCCGGGGGGGGCATGGAGGGGCAGCTGTCCTCCCTAAATCAATAAAAATACATAGCTAACTCAGATGCTGCCCCCCTCCTAAGAAAAGGCTTGCCAGCCCTAACAAAAGGCCTGCCCCCCCCCAAATCCTGGCTATGCCCATGCATGGCTGAGTGGGGATTCAAACCCTGGTTTCCCAGGTCCTAGTCTGAAACTCTAACTTGAATGTTGCTACTTGAAGCAACACTTCAAGGCAACTACCTTTGAAATCAGCATGTCTCCTAATTTTGAGGTGCAGTTATCCAACTAAAACAGGTGTTCAAAAGTGCATGCGTGCCTAAAATGCATCTATTGGTACAATTAACATGCCAACGTGCATTCTATTAAAGAAAAATGCTTGGGGAAAGTATGTATATTAGGGGAAATGCAGACTGAAACACTAACCTTTAAAAATTTAAGATGCATAACAGTTAAGTAAGTTGGAGGAATAAATTATGTTTACCACTATAACTCATTTATGCATGTTCTATTTTTATGCTATGCCTTCTTAGTACCTTACGTATGACTGCAACACAGTACACGCTGATGACGTGATATAATAGGAAAACAATTAAATAAATAAACAAATAAAAAGAAGTATCAAATTGGTGTAAAAATGTGGCAAGCTGAGCTTAAGATTCTAATGATGTGAAACTGAGCGAAACCAGCTGAGATTCCTGCATTGAAGAGGGTTGGACTAGATGACCCTTGGAGTTCCTTCCCAGCTCTATAGCTCTTATGATTCTACTATTCTAGGGTTAAATTCAGGAAATACAGTCGTGGTCCTCCCGTGTAACATGTAGCTTTGCCCTTGGATCAAACAGGCGCTTTCCGCTTTGCCAGCTGGCAGTCTGTCACGGACCGGATAAATGTGAGCTATTGTCCAGGCACATTTTACAAGGCCATAAAGAAAAAGAAAAACAGAAGTGGAGCTCAGAAAGGAACCCAACACAAGACCCATTGAAATCCATGTGTGTGTGTCTGAGTCTCATTTGGCAGCGAAGGGAACGTCCGCTTCTTGAAACACTCCCTCCAAGGTAGCCTTCTAGAGAGTCAGATTTCAGATAAAGTGACCCCTTGAAGACTTTCTGCGCTTCTCAGATGTTTGGAGGAGGCCGTTCTGGGTTGGTTCACACGCAACGTTTAATGGCTTTCTTAACTCCAGAGAGCGGATGTCTACTTGTGTGGGAGCTGGGCAGTCTGGGAAGAGGAGGCAGGCCTCAGATCTCAGCCAGAGCAACTCCTGGAACCTCCAACACATGTATATTTTTTCTGCACCAGAGATTGAGAATCTTGCTGTGCTTTTGGTGCTCTGAGATCCTATCTCATGCAACGCACTCCTTGGGAGTTGGCCAACTCTCAGGTGTTGAGAAAGCAGCGGAGAGTAATGTGAAGAACTCATGTGTGTGCCAACATTTTGTACATACCATGTACCCTCAAAGGGGAAGTATTAAAAGTACACCGTGAGTGACTCCAGCACAGCCAAGTAGTGCTCTGCATCTTTTGAAAACCACAGAAACACTGATTTAAAAAAAAAAAGGGGGGAGCAAGATATGAATAGTGTTTGTTGGCAAGGGAGGAGGAAGTCAACTCAAACCACAGAGAGAGAAGTTTTGATACAGTTCTAGTTTCCAGTTCAGTGCAATGTATTCATTTAAAACCAGAGGTCATTGCAAGGTTCAAGTTTTTAAAGACCTCCCCCAGAGCGTAACAAAATACAGCTTTTCCAAGGAAAATACAGGTTTTCTATGAAAGATTGGGCAGGAATTGGATCTGTTAGGCCCTTTTGTTCTCCTTTCCAAAAGGAGATCAGTTTCTTAATTGTTAAATTAGTGGAAGGAAACAAAAAGCTTTGGGTTTTTCTTTTTTAATGGTCTCTCCGTTGCCTGTTCTTCTGCAGTGCCTGACACATCTGAACTCATAACCAAACCATAAATCTGGATTAAGATTCAACCTTTGCATTCATGTCCAACAATGCACTGTGACCAGTAACTTCCTCCTTCTTCCCACCATGGGGAACAATATTATGAATTTGTAGATCCGTCTCTGAATTCCAAGGCAGAGCAAAAGAAGAGTCTGGCCAAGGCATTGTCCAGACACTCTTCACTTTCTACTTTTGTTACCAAGTGGAGTTACATGTCGTATTTCAAAGGTGGTCTTGACTGTTTCCTTCCAAGTCTCTTACTGGAAAACTGGGAAAGAGCCAAGACATAGCTGAGCTTGCCCTGTAGCTCTGAGTTCCTCTTCACAGGAAGTGACGTCAGTGCCCTTCTAGTCTTGTGTCTCTATGGCCTGGATGCAGCCCTGTGATACAGCAGCAAAAAAAGCTAATGCAATTCTAAGCTGCATCAACAATAGTCTAGGGTCTCATTCAAGGGAAGTAATGGTACTATTCTTTTATGCTTTGTTAAGACCCCACTTGGAGTCCTATGTCCAGTTCTGGGCACTACAGTTGAAGAAGGATGTTGACAAGTTGGAACGTGCACCAAGGAGGGACAACCAAGATAATAAGGGGTCTGAAAGCCAAACCAGTGAGGAATAGTTGAGTGAGTTGGGTACGACTAGCCTGGGGAAGAGAAGACCAATAGGTGAAACGATAGCTGACTTCAAATATCTGAAGGGCTGTCATATGGAAGATGGAGCAAGCTTGCTTTCTGCTGCTCCAGAGGGGAAGACCTGAACCAATGGATTCAAACGACAAAGGAGAGTCCAACTAAACCTTTGGAATAACTGCTTGATGATAAGAGCTGTTTGATAGTGGAATGGACTCCATTGGGAGGTTGTGGACCCTCCATCAGCAGAGGTTTTTGCCCTCTGCCATGGATTCTTTAGCTAGGCCTCCTGCCTTGCAGGGTTTGGACCTGATGACCCTTGGTGTCCCTTTCAACTCTACAATTCTAGGATTCTATGTTCTTCATGGGACGCGAGTGGCACTGTGGTCGGCCAATTGGAAGGTCGGCGGTTTGAGGCCCCATGATGGGGTGAGCTCCTGTTGTTCGGTCCCAGCTCCTGCCAACCTAGCAGTTTGAAAGCATGCAGTGCAAGTAGATAAATAGGTACCACTCCGGCAGGAAGGTAAACGGCGTTCCCGTGCGCTGCTCTGGTTCGCCAGAAACAGCTTAGTCATGCTGGCCACATGACCCGGAAAAACTGTCTGCGGAAGCGGACAAATGCCGGCTCCCTTGGCCTGTAAAGCGAGATGAGCACCGCAACCCCAGAATCGTTCACAATTGGACTTAACTGTCAGCGGTCTCTTTACCTTCCCTTTATGTTCTTCATCATGAACTAAATCATCTGTGAAATTCTCCCACTGAAATCCAACAGGTTCAGCTTCAGTTGTTGAACAACTCAGAGCAGCCTTAGGATTGCGGTATGGATTTTACCTCATTTTCAATGGGAGCCCCACGTGGGAGAATTGCCTGGGAGTTTTCACCCCCTGTTACCTTGCATCCAAATGATTGCCCCAGTCAGTTTTAAGTTATCTGAGCACATAGAGTCCCTCCCGGCAGGGATTTCTGCTCAGAGAACAAATTGTATAAATGCATTTAACAACTGAACAGGGCAGACGGTGAGGAATTCTCCACAAAAGCTCTGGGACTCAGAGTCTTGTTTGTATTAAGGAACATGCTATGCAAATCCGGCAGCTATCTGGAGCCATAAATAGCTGCAGAGATGAATTTAATATCTCTGTGTGGTGGCGGCGGCAGCCGCGACAATGATCAAATGAAGTCCAGACGAAACCATTCAGCGCTGTTTACACTGGGAGTTATTGAGCACACCTCTGAGACACAAAGCGGTTGTGTCTCTTCTCCTTCCCTTTGTGGAAAATCAGCCGGGCTGATGGCAAGATGGAATCCAACTTGGACTTTTGTGGAAAGAGAAAGAGAAAAAGAGAGAGAGAGAGAGAGGAGGTGAATCAGGACATTAATTAGCAAAAGCTGTTTACTGAATATCCAATAAATTAAAATGCATGGAACATGTATTTTAATGAAGATTCCTTAGGAGAATCCAGTTTTTCCTGGCTAATCTCAGTGTCACTTCCAGCCAGCTAACCACCTCCCCATAAGACTAACACCCCAAAGGTTGGTCCTGTTTGAAAGGAAAAGAGTCACACTGCATCTAGTTCAAGGGGTTGGACTAGATGACCCCATGGGTCCCTTACAAATGATCCTGTCATTCTATGCTTTCTTAGCACCTGCAACCCCCAAAACACATTGGCTTGAGCCTCCCCAAATGCAACAGGACAGCCCTCCCCGCCCTGCTACCCTACAGGTATGCTATTATTTATTTATTTATTGCATTTATATCCTGACTTTTTTTTCCTCCAAGGAACTCGAGGTAGTGTACGTGGTTCTCCCTCACCTCCTTTAATCTGCACAACAACCCTGTGAGGTAGGCTAGGCCGAGAGACAGTGACCGGCCCAGTGTGCTTTCTGGCTGAGTGGGGATCTGAACCCTGGTCTTCCAGTTCCGGGTGGGGCAACTCTAACCGCTACACTGCACAGAAACACTGGTTTTGTAGTACATCAGCTCCCATGCTGGCTGGGGCTGATGGGAATTGCAGTCCAGAACAGCCAAAGGATGCTAGGAGTGTGGGAATGTTCTGGGGTGCAGGAGAGGATATATTGACTAATTAAATCCTTATCCAACTTGTGCTAACAAGTTCCCAAAATATCAGCAGAGTTCATAGACATTCCCCTTTAAGTTCGCAACGGTAACGTCTTCACAGGTTCGCTAGAACCTCTATAATAATTACTCTGGTAATTTCCCCTTTGTTCCCTCTTCAAATACAAGACACGACACAGTCTTTATAAAAGTATAAAAGAGTTTACTCACGTTCTGTTCACAATATGATCCCAGAAGGCAGACAGCTTAAAAAAGGTAAAATACACTCAGAATCTATCTTATAGGAAGATCGTACTGTCCTCTCTTGGCTGAGAGCCAAGAGGGCATGTTGCTCCTTCAGAAGATGAAGATGAGAGAGAGAGATATGGCTGCCTGCCCTGTGCTTTTATCATTTACCTGCACAGGTGAGGCCACACCCACCTCTGGTCACATGCGGAGGAAGTCCGTCCCCAGGAAGTTTACCTGCTTGCTAGACAGACATCCCTCCCCATGTTCTAACATGTACACTCTAGGAATGTTGTCATTGACTGCTCCTGTGTTTACATCCCACAAGGAGATGGGGCAATCTGAACTAAGAGGGGGGAAAGCCAGCTGCACAGAGACCATTTTCTCATGCAGGGATGCACAAAGATTAGAAAGGTGTTTCAATGACAGCCCTTGCCCTTCCTTCTGCCGCCTTCCAAGATCATAGACATAGACCCTTGCGTAGCAGAGGCAGGGTGGGGCAAGGCCAAGGATTGCAGTGATGGCACCCTCAGCAGAAGCATGTGCTCCCAGTGCCTGCAGCATCCCTGTCCTCGCAAGAATGGTCTGCCACAGAGGGGTCCTGCGCTGTGCAGCCTCACAAGGCTGTGATGTTAATCTGAGTAATGCAATCCCTGCGAGAAGGGCCCCCAATGGTCATCTTGTCAAACCCTCTGCCAGGGCCAATTCTAGAGCCAAATTTATTGAAGGACTTGTGTTCCTAGGTTCTTGCATGTCCCCTTTAAGATTTATTGACTAGTCTAAAGCAGGAAGTAGAGGGGACACTTCATCTTGTATCAGCTTGCTCGACTCTGTTTTGCTCTCCCGAAGGAAAAAACTGTGTGATTTTACTTTTTCTTCTCCGAGGTTTCAGCTTGCACAGAGTCCCACAACCAGCGAAATGGAGAGGGGCTGTTAATTCTTGCTTTTCCTTTTCCTTCTCACCATATCAGTAAAACACTGACTCACCCCCTCCCTTTTTCTCATCCCAGCGCTTCCTATTAAAATCAAGCCTTTTGTGAGAAACACGAGGACTAGAAACTTGATTTAAAACAAAGGGAAGTCTTTTGGCCCCAGGGGAGAACATTGGAGGCAGCAATGTGTCTGAATACCAGTTGGTACAAACAGCAGGAGGCTAGAGGGCTTTTGTGCTCAGGACTTGCTCATGGCCACTGGCCTGATCCATCAGGATCTTCTGATGTTCTTCCCTGTGCAAGAATCTTATTACTGATTCCTCCTGGGGTGTTTGTGCAGGAGGCCCAGTCCTGGAGACCATCGACGCTTTCCAGGAGAGGCCAGCTGCGAGCGTCATCTATGAGAAGTCCTGACAAAGCACTTCCTACAGCCCAACACACCTTCAATGCATCGTAAGTGATTAAAAGGGGTGGGGGCAATTCACCGTCATGCTGCTTGCCCTGAAGTGCAGCGCCCCTCGCACCCTCCCTCGCACGGCTGTCCCAGCGCAGAAATCTGCAAACGAGCCAGGATTTGGAATGAGCTGCCAGTACATTGCAGCAGAGCAGATGGCGGGCGCTCAGAAGTGTTTGAAAAGCCTCATTTGATTATACATGAACGCCGCGTCTCTCGCAGGCCTGAGCTGATATTTCCATTAAGCACGCTCCGCAAAGCATTACAGCCCCGTAGCTGCCGTCTCCTTCCGCACGGATGCCTTGCTGCACTCGTCGGCCTCTTATCCTTGCCTGCCTTTTAACATGGCTTCCACCACAGCACTTAATTGCCCGCCGGCCATTGAGTGGGTGTTTCTAATGATCACAACCAATTCTTTTGTTGGGAGATTCAAGACAGATAAAGGAAAGGACCTTCTTCACACAGCATGTAGTTAAACCGTGGAACTCCCTTCCACTGGAGGCGGTGATGGCCACCAACCTAGGTAAAGGTAAAGGGACCCCTGACCATTAGGTCCAGGCGTGGCCGACTCTGGGGTTGGGGCGCTCATCTCGCTTTATTGGCCGAGGGAGCCGGCGTACAGCTTCCGGGTCATGTAGCCAGCATGACTCAGCCACTTCTGGTGAACCAGAGCAACGCATGGAAATGCCGTTTACCTTCCCGCCGGAGCAGTAGCTATTTATCTACTTGCACTTTGACGTATATCCAAGAGAGACTTAATATTAGGTAGGTAAAGTACTTGAGAGCATTAGCAAAACTAAGTTTCATGCTGTACTCTGGAGAGGGAGTCCTGTATGTCCGTATTTCTGGTTCCTCCAAGCCATTGGCAACATGCAATTTATGAGTCATTTTTTCAGCTGCTACATGTATTTCCATGCCAAAGACAAACTTGAAAATTCTATAGAGTCTTCCATTGTGGGGTGACCGAGGTGCTTGCAGCCACCAGCATCTATGTCAAGAGTTCCTGAGAACTGAAACCTGTCAGTTGATCCTACCATAGTTTTAGTAGGCAAAGCTGTGGTGCAGTTGGAATGGGATGTTTGAAGATTTGCATCATTTCTTGACTAACCATTGTCCAGAACTGGAATACCTGCGGGCAATCCCTCCATAGGTAGGGAAAGCTGCCTCTTTTTCCACAGCCTCTCCAACAAGTCTGAGAAGATTATGAGGATTGCTAGATGGGCCAGTGACTTGTTTTATGTCCTTACGTGATGTCATATGAAAAAGTTGCACTGGTGGCGATTTGCCCAGCTGCTTTCCCTGCCAACACACCACCACAACAATTCCTATCTGGGGTTATCTAGCCCCTTGGGGTGGATTCAGATGAGCCACAAGGTCTGAACTGGTGAAAAGTGGTTATGTGAATCCACTGACATCCGACGACAGCATGGTGGGATCTCAGCCAGCTCCATTCCTCGGAGGACCACAATGCTTCACTCCAGAACCCTGCATCAAGGATGGAGCCAGAGCGAATGGCTGGGTCACAGAGGATGACATCTATATTGTCATTTCCATGGACCCGGGCCACTTATGAGTGTTATAACTTGATATGTATTCTGCGAGCCCGGTAGACTTGTTAAAAGAGAAAACCTGCAGATTTTGCTGAGAACAATTCAAGATGACTGCATTTGCCAGAACGAGACCCAGACTGAATAAGTGGGAATGCAATAATGTCTAAGGCTGGAGCTATCCTCTGGGTCACCGTTAAAAGGTTCTGGCAGACTTGCGAGGAGGCCGAGGGCACGGGGCTCAAAAATCTGTATTACAACTCGGGAAAGTATAATAAGAGGGTAATAAACCAGACCAAGAGTTCCAGAACTGTGATTTAATTTCTCTCTCTCTCATTTTCTTGCTGCCACCAAGATAAACAACTTAAATTAGATGAGGGGCTCATGGAGATGGACGGTGTGCCCTTCCCTGGCAGGAAGAGGCTTTATAATGCCACAGGGTGAAATCTAATCGCAACAGCTCCGCGGGGAATTGTTCCTTATGTGTTGCCAGGCTGCAGTGGGAAGCTCAGCTTGCGGTTTTTTATTTAAAAAACCCAGTTCTCTCTTCCTTTGGCAAATCTGCGGGAAGTGCTTGGTCACTTTGCCTGGAACATTGATGAGAGCTCAGTTGCAGCACCGCTGAAGGCATTGTTCCAAAAAAGGCAAAGTATTTACATAAAATTGGCATTTATGAATTTATACAGATGCAAAGCAAATTTAGATATAATTGTTTTAAGTTAAACAGAGAAACAATACAACTCTTTATAGGGTGGGGAAGGCTGGAACCGGGATGAGGCAGCAGTGTGTCCACTGAGTGTGCTGACCAGGTGCGTCTACTCCTGATGGGCAACTTAAGAAAATAAAAAGAGCCCACTGGATCAATGGCCCATCAAGTCCAGCATCCTATTCTCACAGTGGCCAACCAACTGCCTCAATGGGAAGCCCACAAGCAGGATTCAAGCACGACAGGCCACTCCTTTCCCGTGGCTTCCAGAAACTGGTATTTGTAAACATTCCTGCCTCCAGCACTAGAGGGAAACATTAGTCATCTTGGCTAGTAGCCATCAATAGCCCTCTTCTCCACGAATTTGTCTCATCCTTTTCTAAGCCATCTAGGTTGGTGGCCATCACTGTCTCCTGTGGGAGGGAGTTCCACAGTTTAACCATGCGCTGCGTGAAGTACTTCAACCCACCCGCCCCTTAAACTGGGCTTGGGCTGGGCAAGCCCTTCTGATGGATGACTCCATTGAACAAAGAACTGTCCTCTGTAAAGTGCAATATGTGGCCACCCTCTCTCCCTCTGTGGGAGAAATCTGACCTTGTCACACTGTCACAGACACACACTTTGCAATTGCAGCCTTGTTTGGTGCATGGTGACTGTGCCACACGGGCAGCTCATCGCAGACCTGGAAGCAGCAATGCACTCAGACCCAAAGCATCCATCAGGTGCCTGGCCCTCCACATCACCTGTAATCTATCAGCAAGAACAAGGGTGCCACCTGCTTCTGTGGGCCGTGGTTCAATGAGAGCATATCATTTGATGCAGGGTATCTCTGGTTGATAAGAACGTAAGACAAGCCTGTCTAGTCCATCATCTTCTTCTCACAGTGGCCAACCAGATGCCTATTATGGGAAACCCACAAACAGGACCCAAACCCAAGAGCCCTCTCCCCTCCTGTGGTTTCCATTCAGAAGCATCACTGCCTCCAACTGTGGAGGCAGAGCAGAGCCATCATGGCTACTGGCCATTAATAGCTCTCTCCTCCTTGGTATCTCCAGGTAGGAAAGACCCTCACCTGAAATCCTTTAGAGCCACAGCCAGCCAGTGTCACCAGTGCTGAGCTAGATGGGCCAATAGTCTCTGTGCAAGGCAGTTTCCTATGTTCCTATAGGCTCCCAGAGGGCAGGGAGGGGTGGGCTGGCTCAGGGCCTTCCTGCTTAAAGGAGCACCTGGGTAGATAATGGCCACCTGCTGGCTCTGGTGATGAAGAGCTTTGCAGATGATCTCCTCTGCACGTGGCTGGGCTTCCGAGTCTCTCTCTCCGCTTCGGCTTTTCAATTAAAATCGTATCTGATCCTTTCCAGGGTCCTCGCTATTATTTTATGTATTGATTTCCTTCATTTCAGTTTATTACCTGCTGCTCCCACCAGCGCCCAGGGCCAATTAGAACCGTTACAAGCAGCATGAAAAATACCCGTGAATAAAACAACCGGGAGACTAAAAGTATCCGCGAGGTCCCATTTAACTATCTGTTGTTAAAATGATTGCGGGGAGAGAACCGGGGGCTTCTGAGGTGTAGCCCTGGGGAGTGCTTGTTCTTCCTGATTAATAACACAAAGCACAGTTTGCAAATCTTGGGCTGCAGCTTTGCTGACCAGCGTGGAGCAAAGCCACCCTCCCTCACACTCCATGGCAATATATCAGCTGTTGATCGGACGGACATCTTGGGACTAGATGACGTTGCCGCTGCAACAATCCTTGTTTGGATTCCTAATCTTCCCGCAGTGATCACCCAGAGGAAATCTCCCATGGATTCCTCTGACATTCCCTCCCTTTACCTCTTTTGCTATTTGCCATCGGACTGGACAAAGAGAGGCCTAATTAGCTGCAACCTACTGGTGATAATTTATCATCCGGAATTACTCTCTGTTGCAAAGGCTGCCTATATGGGATGGGGGGTGGGTGTTTTTCCACAGTGTGTGTGTGTGTGTGTGTGTGTGTGTGTGTGTGTGTGTTAACATTCCAAAAGGATTCTCGTCATCTGCCAGCAGCACGAACAATCTGTAAAGTAATGAGGTGCCACTGATGATCTTAGAGGCAGATCGAGACAAAGCTGTAATTGCTCTTCCTTGCTGTTATAGCTCATTACATCAGGCCCGCCGTGGGCCTAACCAACCAACCTCTGCCTGGCTCAGCGAGACAATGCCGAGAACAGACTTCCTCAACCTGGCGCCCTCCAGGTGTTTTGGAACACGGTTGCTTCCACAGAGCAGTTCAGGTACATTTCCGTTTAGAGAAAAGGTGCATAAGAGGCAACATGTTTGACATGCCTAAAACCATTCATGGCACGGAGAAAGTTGATAGAGAAAAGCTTTTTTCCCTTTCACACAACACTGAAACTTATGGACATCCAATGATGCTAAATAACATACCCTCCAACATTTCTCCAATGAAAATAGGGACATCCTAAGGAAAAGGGACATCAAATCAGAAACCGGGATGGCTTCTCTAAATCAGGGATGTCCCTGGAAAATAGGGACACTTGGAGGGTCTGAAATAATAGAATCATAGAATTTTGGAAGGGACCATGGGTGTCATTTGCTCACCATGGAGCTCAAACCCACAACCTTGAGATTAAGAGTCTCATGCTCTACCAACTGAGCTATCCCAGGTATGAATGTTGGGAGATCCAGGATAGATCAAAGAAGGAACTTCTTCACAGAGTGTGTAGTTAATCTATGGAACTCTCTCCCACAGGAGGCAGTGACAGCCATCAACTTGTGTAGCTTTAAGAGAGGACTGGACAGAGTCATGGAGCATGTGCTCTGCCTATGCAAGTTGTGGGAACCACAGGAGGAGGACGTGCTCTTGTCCTTGAATCCTGCTTGCTGGTTTCCCACAGGCATCTGGTTGGCCACTATGAGCACAGGATGCTGGAATAGATGGGTCATTGGCCTGATCCAGCAATCTCTTCTTATATTGTGGACTAAGCGAATGCAGCACCATGGAAGGAGCATATCCAGCTAACCTGCTCCTGCCTTTGGGAGCCTTATGAGAAGCTGCTGCCAACGGGGCAGTGGTTCTTTGGAGAAGCTGAGGACTAGGAGCTTGGACAAACCAACTTCATCCTTGGCTAGTTTGTGGCAGACTACTGCGGGCAGACTGTGTCCCAGAGGGGAATTTTGGTTTACAGAACGTTGTTTTCCCCAGAGATGAAAACTTGCCCTCATCTATGCTATACATCTGTTGAGCTGGGCAATGTATTTAGTTGTATATTTTTAAAAGTTATATTGAAAACTAATTTTTTAAAAGGCTACAAATTTCAAACCAGTTTGAAGTTGGCTTGGCTGTCATGTGGTTTTCCCTCCCAAAAGCATCTTGCGGACTGTAGTTTTCAGGAGCTGGGTGGCGTAGAAATCCTACTATTGCACAGCTGGGAGGTACCTAAAGTGTCATCTAGTCCAACCCTCTGCAGTGTCAGAACCCCAGCTAAAGAATCTGTAGGCGTGCTCTCATGAGCTGTGCAATGGAGGGGATGAGCAGAGCACTGGTGTGTCTGTCTGCAACAACAGCACCATGATTCTTCTTTGCAAATTGCAGATTGCTGCAATTTCGAGGGGGCTTCGCTGCTCTGCACACACACACACACACACACACACACACACACACACACACACAGCTGGTTAACTCCAAGGCGTGCAGAGCCCAGCACATGCCTGCCATTCCCTCCTTTCTCCGAAGGGGTTTGCCCAGGCCAGCTTGGGACCAGGAGTTAATTGCATCTTCCAAACGAGGGGTGGGAGGAATGGAAAGGAGGTCCCGTAAGCAGCCTGGCCTCTAGTGACAATCCTGGCTGATTATGAAAGCAGCCCAAGTGGCTGAGGGTGGAATAAGAGGGGGGAGTGGAGAGAGAAGGAAACTAATGAAGAAATTTCCATATAATTAGCTCAGACTGGAGTTTTAATCAGACAGCCGTTTGCTCAGTGAAACCTGTTTACATGTTTGCTGTCATTCAAGAAATGTGTTAATTAGGCAAACAGTATTAATGATGAGCTGCTTGTCAGAGAATTTAAATGCACTGGGGGGGAAGAGTGAATGACAGCTCTTTTTTATGCTGGCTTTTCAGATCCAGGCCAATTTATTTATTTTATTTATTGCATCTATATCCCACCTTTTTCTCTAAGGAGCTGAAGGTAGCATGCATGGTGGCCCCCTCCTCATTTAATCCGCACAACAACCCTGTGAGGTAGGTTCGGCCGAGAGACAGTGACTGGCCCAAGGGCACCCAGTGAGCTTCATAGCTTAGTGAGGGGATTTGAACCCTGGTCTTCCAAGCCCCAGTTGGACACTCTAACCACTATACCACATTAGTCTTCCAATAGACCTCCTTGCCCCGTTTTTTGCAAAGTGGCCCCATAAGGGCAGGTGAGGCGTGGTAAAGCATCTGTGTTTGGGGACCACTTAGTCCGTCCCAGCAGGGGTCAAACACCCAATGATGTCTACGGTAATATGACAGCCATCTTCAAATACCTTACCTGAAGGGCTGTCACGTGGAGCAAGCTGGTTTTCTGCTGCTCCAGAGTGGAGGACCCAAACTGATGGATTCAAATATCAAGAAAGCAGATTCCAACTAAACAGTGGAATGGACTACCTCAGAAGATGGTGGACTGTCCTTGGTTGGAGGTTTTTAAGCAGAAGTTGGGTGCACACTGTCAGAGAGTCTTCTCTTCTCCAGCCTAACCACCCTCAACTCCCTCAACTGGCACGGTTTCCAAACCCTTGACCATCTTGGCCTCCCTCCTCTGCACACATTCCAGCTTGTCAACATCCTCATTAAACTCTGGTACCCAGAACTGGTCACAGGACTCCGGGGGGGGGGGGGCTGAGCAAGGCAGAATAGAGTGGTACTATGACTTCCCTGGGACGCAGGTGGCACTGTGGTCTAAACCACTGAGCCTAGGGCTTGCTGATTGGAAGGTCGGCAGTTTGAATCCCTACGAAGGGATCAGCTCCCGTTGTTCGGTCCCTGCTCCTGCCAACCTAGCAGTTTGAAAGCACATCAAAGTGCAAGTAGATAAATAGGTATCGCTCTGGCGAGAAGGTAAACGGCGTTCCCGTGCACTGCTCTGGTTCGCCAGAAGCGGCTTAGTCATGCTGGCCACATGACCCAGAAGCTGTACATCTGCTCCCTCGGCCAGTAAAGCGAGATGAGCACCGTAACCCCAGAGTTGGCTACGACTGGACCTAACGGTCAGGGGTCCCTTTACCTTTATGACTTCCCTTGAGCTGGATGCTTTACTCCTGTCAATGCAGCCTAGAAGAGCATTAGCCTTTTTTGCTGCTGCATCAATATGTTGGATGTCTGAATCCAACTCCTGGAGGATATGAGAACAAGGAAAGCACTTCTTCCAGTGTGTTGAAAGCCCCTCCTATTCCTCTCCCTCCCTTCTCCCTCACCCTCCCCTCCCTACTCTCTCCTCTCCAGCGGCAAAGGGGCCATGCCCCTGGGTCAAAGGGCTTCCCAGGGCTCGCTCTGGATAGCAGCTCTCTCCCTGCTAACAAGCCTAATGGACGCCCTCTCTCTTTTCTGTGGGCTGGCGTTCCATGCAGATGGGCCTGGGCCTCTCCATCATTATCTGCAGATTCTAATTAGGTTTTATAGCGCTGAGCTCTGGATATGAGCCTTGCAAGGCTATTTGTTATTTCTTAACGATATTCTCTCGCTTCCACAATTACCGCTAGGAGGGACGGCTGTGTGCAGACATAAAAGGGCAGCTCATTTTGTTAAACGCAAACCTTTCCCTCCTTTCGCAGAGAGTGGGGGGCGGGGGGGGGAACCTCTCACACAGGAATCATTCTTCCCCGGCTGTGTTTGTCACCAACAAACTCCTCAACAAGGAATTTAATCGGTTTGTATATGACTTACGGAGAAATTGGCAGGCTCTTTCAATTAAAAAAAAATGAAAGTCACCTCACCCAGCCATCTTGTCAAATAGACAGCCTGGGTATCTGTGTGATCTCTGTGGTAGGAAAAAAGAATAAACACTTTTAAACTATTAAATATGCAGTGCGTATTCTTTGGCATCAAGCCGACACATGATGTATATTTAGGCATTTAAAAATTAAAGTGGATTCAACATGTGCACATCTATTTTAAAAACCTGCCAAAGACTTGCCTTTCTCTTTCTTCGCTTGATGCCACGTGCGGACATCTTGCCGGGTTTCAATATGGTGTTGGATGTATGTTTATGGAGAAGGCTTCCCATTTTTCTGCTCTGCTGCAGCCTTCATTTTCACCTACTGGGTTGAGTGGAGTTTGCAGACAGGGAATTTGCCTTCCAGCTGAACTGTGGCTTCCCTCTGTTCTTTAGTTACCACAAGAGCTACAGGCAGAATGTTGTGTAGAGTCATAGAATTTTAGAGTTGGAAGGGAACCCAGGGGTCATCTAGTCCAACTCCCTGCAATGCAGGGATTACAGTTGAAGAATTCCTGACAGATGGCCATCCAACCTCTTCTTAAAGACCTCCGATGAAGGAGAGTCCAGCACTTTCAAGGCCGTTCCACCATTGAATGGCTGTTGTCCTAATTGCTTAGTCAGAATCTACTTTCTTGTCATTTGAATCCAGTGGTTTGGATCCTGCCCTCCAGAGCAGCAGAAAACAAGCTTGCTCCATCTTCGATGTGACACCATTCAGATATCTGAAGATGGCTATCATGTCACTTCTCAGTCTTCTCTTCTCCAGGCTAATTAGTTTGGAGTTGTGCTCTCTCTCTCTCTCTCTCTCTCTCTCTCTCTCTCTCTCTCTCACACACACACACACACACACACACCACAAAAAGAATCCTTGGGGAAACCTTAGGAAATGGGCCTTTGACATTTCAAAGACCAAGCCTCCGCCATTCTAATACGCTACAGATAGGGATGAAAGAAGGCATCATATCTACCACCTGCAGCACCGTTTCCATTCCACTGCAGTTCAGTTTCCACCAAAAACTGCATTATTCATCCTACTTTCCAGGGTGTCAAAATTCCACACTGTAAGTTGCATTGCCATTATATTATTGCACCCCTTTCATTTCAATGCAAACGAAACACAATGCAAATGGGTAGGGGAGAGAGATGTAATCAATTACATATCATTTTGCAGACTGAAAGAACACAGCTTGCATTTGCTGGATTAATTTTCATTCTGCGTCCAAGCAGTGTTGCCTGGAAAACTCACTGTTTAGTGGTACAGTGGTACCTTGGGTTAAGAACTTAATTCGTTCCAGAGGTCCATTCTTAACCTGAAACTGTTCTTAACCTGAGGTACCACTTTAGCTAATGGGGCCTCCCGCTGCCACTGTGCAATTTCTGTTCTCATCCTGAAGCAAAGTTCTTAACCCGAGGTACTATTTCTGGGTTAGCAGAGTCTGTAACCTGAAGCGTCTGTAACCCAAAGAACCACCGTATTTAGGGCAATCTGCAAGGAAACCCCATTGCAATTTGGTCTGATTCATCACTTAAGGTTGGGTTTCTTGGGGTGGGGGGAGAAGCGGTGGGACAAACAGGTGTGGATAAGCCCTAAGTAAGGATAGAGCAAACAGACATCACCTCTTCCTGCCCTTCAAAATCTACAAAGGTCATCCACTGTCCTGAAGGGGTGCTGTCCATGGTATCTCTTCTGCAAGAGACTGGCTCTTGGGCTGCAGGACTTCACAGCGATAATGAGCATGAATTAAATTCCAGAGCAATATTTTAGGTGTTGGGGAAACTCTTCAGAGGCATGTTGCCTTCAGAGCTGTCTTTGGCTGTTCAGAGTTTGGACAAATTATTTGCCAGCATTTGTTGAGTTTTATATTATATTCACTGGGGGGGAAGACATGCAGATCTTTAGAAAATTACAGATGAAAAACTCCTTTGCTCCAGGCAGAACAAAGTCTTTCCAAAGCTCTGAACTGAAGCAAGCAGACTAGTATACAAAGCCCTGAAGTTGATGGTTTTTCTTCTGTGATGAGAAGTTGGGGCTGTGGAGATGTGGTGGAGAGGTGACCCTCACCCCAAATACTGCTCTGTCATGCTAAAGTATTCTGCCTGAGGCAGCAACCATTTGAAAAGCAAAGGTCGACACTGTTAGAAATGCATGAACATTTCGCCTTTGTACGACATGCAGTTTCTATATATTGTTGATGTTCATGGAGACCAGCTTGAAATGGTATTGGCCTTCTTTGTTTTGGATGTGTTAGTGTTTGTTTTAAATGCATTTATATACAACCATCTGGTTAGGGACAACCACAGGATAATTCAAGCAATACAAACTAGAATAAAACAGACAATAAGCAATATAGACCAGTATAGATCAGTGTGGTTGCTCCCACCTCTCTGGAATAGCTCTCTTCTGAATCACAGATGTGTGTAGATAGTCACTGGCATAACTATGCTGTATTACACCAAATATCTTGCTTGCCCTGGTCTGACAACCTCTTGAAGTTGGCGGCTGCAGCTCTTGCCCTCCCTGACCCTTGGCCATGCCGGCTGGGACTGATGGGAGCTGGAATGAAAAATATCTGGGGGCAGAACCAGGTTGGAGAAGCCTGCGCTGGCATAACATAAAAGGATGCACTTGTTTATGCTGCATGTAGTTAACCTATGGAACTCCCTCCTGCAGGAGGCAGTGATGGCCAACTTGGAGGGCTTTAAAAGAGTATTAGAGCTATTCATAGAGGAGAGGGCTATCAATGGCTACTAGCAAGGATGGCTGTGCTCAGCCTCCACAGCTGGAGGCAGCAATGCTTCTGTATTCCAGTAGCTGGGAACCACGGGAGTTGGGACTGGTGCTCTTATGCTTGGGTCCTTTTTGCAGGCTTCCCACCTGGTTGCACACTGTGAGAGCAGGATGCTGGGCTACATGTGCTGCTGGCCTGATCCTGCAGGGCTCTTCTTGCGTTCTTAACCCTCAGTTTCTGATAGCCAAGCACAGCAAACTTTTTCAGCAGCGGTCCTGTCCACTGTCCCTCAGACCTTGTGGACTATATTTTGGAAAAAATAATAAATAAATGAATTCCTATGCCCCACAAATAACCCAGAGATGCATTTTAAATAAAAGCACACATTCTACTCATGTAAAAACACCAGGCAGCCCCCACAAATAACCCAGAGGTGCATTTTAAATAAAAGGACACATTCTACATGTAAAAACATGCTGATTCCCAGACCGTCCGTGGGCCGAATTTAGAAGGCGATTGAGCTGGATCTGGCCCCCGGGCCTTAGTTTGCCTACCCATGGCCAAGCAGATGTCCCCCAGCAGCCTCTGTAGGATGGCTCTATCCCTCCCCCAGCCATCACTGGAAGCATACTGCCTTCTAAGACAGAGGCTCCTTCCCCTCCTTTGATAGCACAAAGCTGCTGATAGACCCATATGAAGCAATCCTTCTTGAAAAGCCACTTACGGCTGACAAGTAATCAAAACAGCCATCTGTGAAATGCTTTTGCATTTATAGCCATGAGAGTAAAGTGTGTTGGAGGCGGGGGTGGGGTGGGGGGTGGACACATCCCAGGTAGGCAACTCTCTGCTTATCCAGAGCATCTGGGCAGCGAAGGCTGTTGGAAGCGAGAAAAAGCACCCAGAGCATCTTCCAGCCTCCTAAATTAACGAGGCATCCAGATGTTTTTCTCTTGCTCCGATTCATTTACAACTTCATCACCGTGCCTTGGCTGGCTCCCTGGCTGGCTGGCTTTCTCTCAGAAACATTTCAAAGCCAATGGCCCCAGAGATGACGAGAAGCGGCCATCGCCCCCCGAAAAAAGGGACAGCAATTGCACAGACTCCTCATTCTGCTTTTCCGAGGCTGCCAGACGCCCTCCAGCAACGGCAGAGGGATGGCGGAATCTAATAACCCGACCAGCTTAAAAACGTACTAAAAACAGAAAATTTATGTAGCATGACCAAACTTGAATTATACATTACAGCACTATAATTGATTTTTTAGAAGAGAGATTAAATTTATTTTATGCCTCACTAACTAACAGCTAGATTTACCTAATTGCTTGGAGTGCACAGTTAGTATGATTCATTAAACCCCACACTTGCTCGGGTACATTACACAGTGACTAACGTCGCTCGCTTGGAGCAATTAAACTGAGGAAAGGAGGCGAGGCCTCCAAAGCAATTGTCTGCAGCCATGTGGCCAGATTTCAAGGGGGAAACGTCCAACCAAGGAGAGTCCACCACCTTCTAAGGTTGCCTATTCCACTGGCTGACAGTAGGAGCTGTTCAACAGTGGAATGGACTCCCTTGCAAGGTGAAGAAGAGTTTGGATTTGATATCCTGCCTTTCACTCCCTCAAAGCAGCTAACATTCTCCTTTCCCTTCCTCCCCCACAACAAACACTCTGTGAGGTGAGTGGGGCTGAGATACTTCAGAGAAGTGTGAGTAGCCCAAGGTCACCCAGCAGCTGCATGTGGAGGAGCAGAGACGCGAACCCGGTTCCCCAGATTACGAGACTACCGCGCTTAACCACTACACTACACAGGTGGTAGATAATTGGAGGTTTTCAGGCAGTGGCTGGATGGCCACCTGTCAGGGATTCTTTAGCTGTGATTCCTGCATTGTGGCGCACTGAGCTAGATAACCCTCAGAGTCCTTTCCATCTCTACAATTTCAAAAAGTGAGTTCTCCTGCTACCCTATGGATGTGAATCAATCCAGGAATATCTTCCCAGAGTTTTTTCTTGGTGTGTGTGTGTGTGTGTGTGTGTGTGTGTGTGTGTGTGTTTGGGGTTTCTTTTAGCAAGAAGCAGAACATGCAAGCTGCTTGCTACCTTAATGTTGTTCACTCATAACACACACACTCTCTCTCTCTCTCCAGTCTGTGTGCGTGTGTGTTTAAAATACTGTTTAAATCAAAACGCTGACAGTAACTGAGTGGAAATCAATGCCGAGAAAAGCAGAGGTTTGCCAGGCACAGGGTTCTGGAAACAGTGAATAATTATATACACATTGCAAAAGTAAAGGTAGCAATTTAGGAAAGCAAGAGGTGGGAAGCAATAATCATATTGGTTGGCATTGAGGAACAAAAAAAAATATCATCTTGAGTTTGTGTTCCCTACAAGTAGAGGAACTGTGGTCTCTAAGCCACATGATCTTGAAAGGAAGAGAGGGAGAGAACCATGGGAAACCCTGGTCGTTATTATTTGTTTCTTCTTCTTATTGAAATCTATATGCTGCTCTGCATCTGAAGATCACAGTTGATGTTTCTCATCCCTCCCTCCCTCTCTTCCTCCCTCCTGCATTTGCTGGAAATGTGGCTCTCCCAATAGTACTGAGAATGGGTTCTGGTTCTGGTTCTTCTTCACCACCTCCACCTTGCATTGCTTCCCTGAGGGACTAACAGCAATGATAGCCATCTTCCAATATCTGAAGGGCTGTCACATAGAAGATGGAGCAAGCTTGTTTTCTGCTGCTCCCGAGGGGAGGAAACCAAGGGATTGAAGTGCCAAGAATGGAGAAGCCAGCTAAACATCAGGAAGAGCTTTCCAAGGGTAAGAGCCATTCAACCATGGAACAGACTCCCTTGGAAAGCGGTAGGCTTTCCTTTGTCGGAGGTTTTGAAACAGGGGTTGGGTGATCATGTGTCAGGAATTGTTCAGCTGTGATTCTTGCATTGCAAGGCATTGGACTAGAATCTCAGGGGTCAGCAACCTTTTTAAGCCGAGGGCCGGTCCACCATCCCTCAGACCATGTGGTGGGCCGAACTATTTTTTTGGGGGGGGGAGAGAACAAATTCCTATGCCCCACAAAAAACCCAGAGATGCATTTTAAATAAAAGGACACATTCTACTCATATAAAAACATGCTGCTTCCCAGACCGTCTGAGGGCCAGATTTAGAAGGTGATTGGGCCGCATCCGGCCCCCGGGCCTTAGGTTGCCTACCCCTGGACTAGACGGTCCCTTCCAGCTCTACAATTCTGTGATTCCATGATACATACAAAAGAACACATTAAAATACATTCAGTATACAGTATATATCACTCAAAGTTCATGATCTACCCAAAGGCCCATCTCCTCTAATGTTCTGCTCTCACCATGGCTAAGCACATGCCTATGAGAAGTCTCCCAGCTTACAAAAGCCTAGCTGTGATCCCAGCCAACTAGTGTTTAGAAGTGCCTCAGACAGTGGATGTAGAACATAGCCATTGTGGGTAGGAGCTACTGCCAGCCTTCTCCACGAATCTGCCTCATCCTTTGTTAAAGCCATCCAAATTGGTGGCAGTCACTGCCTCTTGTGGGAGTGAGTTCCACAGTTTACCTGCGGTATGTACTGCATTGTCGAGTCCTGAATCTTCCATCTTCCAGCTTAGTTGGATGGCCTCATTGGGTTCTAGCGTTATGAGAGGTAGAGGAGGATCCTCATCTTCTTGGACCCTCCTACCCAAGAAGACGACTCAGTTGCTCCCAAAAAGCCAAAGGCAGCCTGATATTGGTGGCTCCATATCAGTGACCGAGCGCTTGGAAGAAGGAACACGACTGAGCCTGACCCAGCAGGTCTCTTCTTGCATTCCTGCATTCAACGGCCTTACACGAGTGAGACCAAGGCAATTTCTGTACCAGAACCAGACCTGGAGCAAGACTGAAATTGATTCAGATGCTCAGTGTGTCTGGAGTTCCACAGCCACCTTCTGCTAGAGCTGCATTGCAGAGGGTTGTACGAAATGATCCTTTCAGTCCTTTCCAACTCTAGAATTCTGATTCTATAGAGCCACAAAGGGCAGAGTCACTCTGTAGCATTTAAAGAGCTGCAGAGGTGGCTCGATAGCTGGGTTTCATTTTTTTTGGCTGTCAGTTACTAGGGATGCTCAATTTGGGAATCTCCGCCCATTTGTCCACTGAAAAAGCAAAAGGCGTGATTTCGTTTTGCACCATTAAGAACGTCAGAAGAGCCGCTGGATCGGACCAATGGCCCATCTTGTCCAGCATCATGTTCTCACAGTGGGAGACCAGGTGCTTATTATGGGAAACCCACCAGTGGGATTTGAGCATTGTACAGACTGTATTTGTTGGATTTCCAGGAGTTTGTGGATGACACACATCATCCTAGTGCAAGATCTGGTGGGGCAAAGACCCAGGACATCCTTGCCCAGGGAAATAGGCAGGGCACCTGTGGAACAAAACACATATCTAGGGCATCACCTGCAGAGGAAAAGAAGCATCACTTAGAATCCCAGCAACGCAGATTAGCTGACTGTACACACAAGTCTTATTCTAGGCTAGCAACGTTTTGAACTCTCAGCACTCGGCCTGGTTGTCGGATGCTGAAGAGCAGCCTGGGGTTGTAGTTCAAGGCTTCAGGAGAGCACCAGGTTAGCGAAGGCTACTGTTCATGCCCTCGCAATGCTCTCCAGCAGAAATGTAAAGCGAAACAATGCACATTTTCTTTCTTTAAAAATCGCAGGCCTGGTGCACTCTGCCCTCGCATTTGCCTCGCTTTCCCCCCAAATCTCTCTCTCTCTCTTTAAAGAAGATTGCGGCACTCTGTTTCCCAGAACTTTATACAAAGTGACTCACGGCAGAAGCAAAGAGCTGCTGCTGAATCTACGCAGGAAATCAGGGTGGCTGTGTTGGCAGGCACAGTCAGAACACACACATTGAACACTTACTAATGAATGCATTTAGTATGGAAATGGAGTGGGGTGTCAATACAAGGTAATTATAATTTCATCTGTCTGGACAGAATCCCCTGCCTTGATAACTGCAAATAGATCAGTACATAGATTCCGAAAGCATTACTCACCAGGCTTAGTAATTCACTGCCTGCTCTGAAATACAACAGCAGATGAACTGCAATGGGGGTGGAGAGGGTGTCTTGGCAGCTGGAGGGAGGCCAGGGAGCATCACTAGCCCACGAGCACATCGACACTGGCAGAGGCACTGAGCTGTGGCCCAGGCCAGCCTTTGCCTTCAGGGGTGGCAGGATGACTCATTTCACGCCAGGAGCCCCCTGGGAGTCAGGCACAGCTTCTTCCTCTCCAGGACAGCTTGTTAGGGCAGAGATGATGCCATCATCCCATATGGAGCCGTGGAACTCACTCCCACAAGAGGAATAGATGGTCACTGACTTGCATGGCTTTCAAAGAGGACTGGACAAATTCATAGAGGAGAAGGCTACTGTGTATGGCTACTAGCCGCATGGGCTGTGTTCTACCTCCACTGTCAGATGCAGCATACCGGTTGCTGGAATTGCAAGTTGCGATTCCTGCGCTGCCCGGGGTTGGACTAGATGACCCGTGGGTGTCCCTCCAGCTTCTATGATCCTGCCTTTTCTGCTTGCAGGCTTCCCATGGACATTTGGTGGAGCCCTTTGAGGATTAGAGCACTGAGCTACGTGGGTCCTTGACTTCATCCAGTAGCATAGCCAGGCTCTTCTTATGCACTTTTCTTTAATCCAACAGACAGGAATGTCTTGTGAGAGTGCCAAGAGGAACCAACCATCCCCAGCTACTTCTGCTTACTTTATAAACCACTTGGAGCAACAAATAAGGGGAGTTCCTTTCCTGTTCTTCAGGTCCTGCTGGATGCCCCTCCCTCACTTGTTCGTCTATTACCTCATCCGTCCTACCAAACGCCGCCCCCCGCCCTATTTTTGCTGCAATGCATTGGTTGCACTGCCCGCCTGTGCTGTGGTTAGAGCAATAAGGCCTGACATTGTAGGGGGTTGGAATGGATGTCCTTTGGGGGCCCCTTCCAACTCTGCAATTCTTCTTTCCTCACCTGCTGGCTGCTATTTACAAACACATTCATCCCCTTTCAAAATCACCTCTGTTTTGCAAGCGTTCAGCAAAGGCTTTCTCCAGTGGAACGAGTCAAGTATCTATTGCAAGGTTAGCTTCCAGAAACAAGACACCTGTCTTGTGTTTTCCTGCTATAAAGGGACCCACTTGCCTCTAGTCTTGGCCACTTGGAAAGGAATTTGGCTGTTCAAGAGAAACGATTCGGTCACAATTTTCTAAAACGGAGCGAGTGGGGAAGAATTATTATTCTTCCTTACCGAAAAACAAAGCAAAACCCTGTTCTCAGCACGGATCACGGAGTGATGCATGGTGTCTTGGCTGATTCATGAGATAAGTGTGACTTACAGCCCTTCAGCCAACTACAGATTTTACTAAGCATGACCTCCGTCTGCAAACCAGCGGAATTGCAATAAGGAATCTCTTGGCTGTCCAAGTCCTGAGCCATTTGTCACTCTTCGCGGGTCTCCAATGGGAGCTGCCCAGGACTGAGCCGGTCTCTGCCTGCACCACCTGATCCTGCATTATTTTTCCTGAGCTTGCTAGAGCAGCCATTCCCAACCTGGTGCCCTCCACAAATTTTGGACCACAACTTCCCTCATTCCCAGCCAGCTCAGCAATCACAGGACATACTTTTGTTTTATGCATACGAAGCTGCTTTATATTGAGTCAGATCACTGGTCCACCTAGCTCAGTACTGCCAACACTGACAGACAGCTGCTCTCCAGGGTTTCGGCCAGGATTCTCTCCGTGGAGATGCTGCCAGGCTGGCCGCCATCACTGGCCTTCTGCGGGAGCAAGTTACCTAGCTTAACTCTGCGCTGTGTGAAGATGTTAAGAACATCAGAAGAGCTCTGCTGGATCAGGCCATCTAATCCAGCATCCTGCTCTCACAGTGGCCAGCCAGGTGCCTGTGGGAAACCCAGCAAGCAGGACCTGAGCACGAGCGCCTTCTCCCCGCTGCATTGCAGGGGGTTGGACTAGATGACCCTTAGGAGTCCCTCCCAACTTGACAGTTGTATAAACTAAATAGCAGGAAGACTTTCTGACAGTAAGCTATTTGACAGTGGAGCAGACTCCCTTGGAAGACGGTGGCCTCTCCTTCATTTGAGGTGTTTTCAACAGAGGTTGGGTGGCCACCTGTCATGGATTCTTCACCTGTGATTCCCGCGTTGCAGGGGGGTGGGCTAGATGACCCTTAGGGTACCCCCTTCCAACTCTACAAATCCAGGATTCCGTGGCTTCGAGCAACCGGCATTCAGAAGCACTGCTGCCTCCAGCCGGGGAGGCAGAGCAAGTGGTTCCTCCTTTTCGCCTGTCCTTCTCACACGCGTCTTTTATTGGACGGCAAGGAGGGAGGGGATGACGAGGCTCCTTTAATGAGCAGCCCTCCCCCCCCCCCCCGCAGCTGATCCGCGGCTGAGTAATGTGGCGCGTCCTGAGAAGGTATTTCCCCACCAGCAACCATGACCTTTGTAGCTGCCTGCCAGCTGCTCCCAGTTTTGATGGATGCAGCACATTTCTGAGAAGTGGCGATGCTCAGTCAGCTGCCACAGATCAACAGGCAGGGCCCGGGGCGTTCAGACCGGCTCAGGCAAATCCCATTTGCTGCCTTCCCAGGTTTACAGCCGCGAGGCGTTAATGTCTATTGATACCAGCGATCTAAATCTGCCAGTCCGTGACTCGCGTCAGCATTAAAACACGCTATATTTGTGCAAAACAGCAATTAACAGCATGCTCGGCGCGGCTCTGAGGTTCCCGGGTAAAATTGGGCGCCCTCCAAGCGGCGGAAGGCTGCAGCCTCTATTTTAATCCGTCGGAATGTAGCAGTCCGTGTTGCGCCTGGCCATTCCTTGGGATTAGCTGGACTTATTACTGCTGATGCTTCAAATAGCAGGCTTAGGTTGAGAATACCCGGCCGGGAAAACAGGATCGCAGGCTCACTCCGGAAACAATTGAGGGGGGGGGGCCGCCTCAAACTCACCAGATTCCCTATTCAAAACACTCAGAAGGAAGAGAATCCACAACAGCTATCCTAGCATAATTTGCAGTGTAGTCTGCTGATCCTCACAACAACCCTGCGAGGTATATATTATTATTATTATTATTATTATTATTATTATTATTATTATTATTATTATTATTATTATTATTATTATTATTACAACACCCCCCCCACTCTGGGCGTCTTCCAACACATAAAAACATAATAAAACAACGAACATGAATACTAACAATCTGATGCAATATAAAAGTCACAATAACTTCAAAATGAACAACTTACTGCATATCAAACAAACCAGCATTCAACAATGCACCAGAATCTAATAGTAAACAGTAAAATTAAACATCAACAAATGATAATTAAACAGTTCACACTTATCAGCCACAATAAAGAATTACCAATCTACAATCAATAAAAATAACAGCAAATCATGATGCATAAAATACCATAAAACATGCAAAACCATGGGAAAGGATGAAATTGAGAAACAAAGACACACAACTTATAAAACCAGTGATTTTTTTTTCCTGGGGGGACACAGGGGTATGCATACCCCTAAAATTTTGTCAATCTTAAGTTTTGCTTCATTGAGGGGCAGTACAGTGGTACCTCGGGTTAAGTACTTAATTCGCTCTGGAGGTCTGTTCTTAACCTGAAACTGTTCTTAACCTGAAGCACCACTTTAGCTAATGGGGCCGCCCGCAGTTGCCGCGCCGCCGGAGCACAATTTCTGTTCTCATCCTAAAGCAAAGTTCTTAACCCGAGGTACTATTTCTGGGTTAGTGGAGTCTTCAGTGGTAACCTGAAGTGTCTGTAACCTGAAGGGTATGTAACCTGAGGTAACACTGTATTTCAATATGAGTAGGAAAATGAGAGTACCCCTAAAGATTTTTTTTTTTTTACAAAAAATAGCACTGTATAAAACTATTTTTTTCAAAAATCCCTGAACTCCTCTTCGCTGCTGCTGCTGTTCTCTAAAGTCGCAGCCTGGGAAAGACTGGGTGGGGCAAGGCAGATCTAAATGACATTGCTTGATGAGGAACACAAAGTAGTCTTCTTTGGCTTGGCAGCAGGACCCCTCCAGTGCCAAACTTCCATTTTCCATGCTGGTCTGCTGCAACATGAGAGGCGAAGGGAACAAATTTTGGCCCACCTTTGCCAACTCCTTTGGGCTGCCGCTGGACACATCAAGTGCTCTGGGCAAATTCTTAGGACAGACGGGACTTTCTTAACTCTTCTTGACAGCTTGCCAGCCGACCAAACGCCATAATCATCTCAGATTCCCTTTGAGCAGTTTGGCACCCGACCAGCAGCCTCTTATCTCAAGCTCCTTGCTAATCAGCTGGCGCTGAGCACTTAATGGATACCAGGTGAAACGTCTAGCCAGAGCCTCTTTATACTGGGGCCAAATCCTCCTATCAGGCAGAGATTATTCTTTTTTCATGGTTGCACCCATTTTCCAGATAGTGAAAACTGAGTCTGAGAGACCCGACGGTCAACAAGGAGACCGCACAACAAATGCACCAAGGTGCAATGGCTATATGGAGCAGCCAGGTGGAGAGGCAGTCTACCTCCAAGGACCAGATCACGAGGACTAATGGCAGAGGCGGGGCTAGGCCTTGTGGACTTCCCAAAAGCAGGTGGCCAGACCAGAGGCCTGCTCCAGCAGCGCTCTGTCTGCTGCCTTCTCATTCCAGACAGCTTTGCAAAGGGCACCTTGTGTCACTTATCGCTGGCTCTTGGCAGACTCTCCCAGCCCAAGCTGTAACTTTAGAAGATCCAATTATCCGACCTGTGTCTTAGCAAGGAACTGTGAAAAGGAGCTTGAAACCTTTGGCTCAGCAAGAAGGAGGCGGCAGTTGCAAGGTAGGCGTGGGGAGTTAAAGAGGCACCAGGAGCAATGAAAGGCAAAAGACTGTCTTGGGTGGAAAATGCAATTTGCTCCTGGTCAGTTTGAAAGAGAATTTGGAGGTGTGCTTTGGGCACAGATGTGCAAGCATGGTGCTGGAATAAAGAAAGTTAGAAGCAGAAATACAATCTGGGAAAAGATGCTCAAGCAAAGGCCTCTAACTCACAAATCTGCACAGCTCAGGATGCTACCAAATGACCCATTTCTTGATCAATTTGTTTGCAAGGAGGTTAAATGAAGTGGCAGCAAAACAGGTTTTATTATCCCACACTTTCCCGTCAATTTTTCTGTGCCATATTTTCTTCCAAGAAGCTCAAGGTGACGTGGGTGATTCTCCCCCTCCTCATTAAATCCTCACAACAACCCTGTGAGGTAGGCTAGGCTGAGAGCTAGTGACTAGACCAGTGAGCTTCTTCATGGCTCTCACTGTCCTCATCAGCAAAAGTTTAGGAGGCTTTTTGGCTGGAGTGACGAATAAAGGAAGTTCCTTTCCTGTCCCTCACCTTCCTCCAGTGGGCGGCATTGCGGCAGGGCATCCGGGCCTCGCAGTGACCTGGCGGGAGGGCTGGGGAATGCCTCCTGCATCACCGGTACTCCCGGCAGCATCACGCCCCTGGCTGTCCAATCGGAACAGCCAGGGGCATGGCCAGTGGCCATTTAAACTGCGGTGCAGTCAGGGGTTCACCCTCCTTTTCGCCTCTTTGCCGGATCTCCCAGCACACCCACCCTCTTTTTAAAGCTCTGGTATGATTTGACATAAGGGACGCGGGTGGCGCTGTGGGTTAAACCACAGAGCCTAGGACTTGCCAATCAGAAGGTCGGTGGTTCGAATACCCGCAACGGGGTGAGCTTCTGTTGCTCGGTCTCTGCTCCTGCCAACCTAGCAGTTCAAAAGGACATCAAAGTGCAAGTAGATAAATAGGTACCACTCCAGCATGAAGGTAAACGGCGTTTCCGTGCGCTGCTCTGGTTCGCCAGAAGTGGCTTAGTCATGCTGGTCACATGACCCAGAAACTGTACGCCGGCTCCCTCGGCCAGTAAAGCGAGATGAGCGCCATAACCCCAGAGTCGGCCACTACTGGACCTAACGGTCAGGGGTCCCTTTACCTTTACTTTATGACTTGACATTGCTATAGATATATGTCGACTGCCATATTGATGGGGCCGGGTAGGTATTCCCCCCCCCCCCTTGGTAAATTGGCACCAGCCATTTTGTTTTTGCCTACCTTGTATCAATCATCACAACTTGGTGAGGCTAGGCATTGGGTAAGCCTTGGCTTTTTTTGCGGGGGGGTGTAGCCTAAGCCTGCCCCTCCTCGTTAAGGGTGTCCCATTAAAGGGATCCGGGATGTGGATTCTGTCCAAAGCCTGGGCATGGGCTAGGGCCATGCCATGACCCCATCAGGGACCTTGGAGGTGCCCTGATTTTATGTATATCATAGGGCTCCCCCTACCAGTGGTTTACCCTTAGGGCCGTGTTTCTCAACATGTGGGTCCCCAGATGTTGTTGGACTACAACTCCCATCATTCCTAGCCAGCATGACCAGTGGTCAGGGATGATGGGAGTTGTAGTCCAACAACATCTGGGGACCCACAGGTTGAGAACCGCTGCCTTAGGGTGTGGGACTAGGGAGATCACGCTTCAAATCTGCCTTCAGCCATCATACTTGGGCCAGTCACTTCCTCTCTGCCTAACCTACCTTACAGGGTTGTTGTTGTGGGTGGGTGGGAATCCCATATGCTACCTTAAGCTCCTTGGAGAAAGAGGAGGGACTATAAATGCAATAAATAAGGAAGGAGGGAGAGAATTATCCAACCACACAGCTCCCAGACTTATCCGCAAGAGAGGCCTGATATTCTTATTAGCCAATCTGGAACCCAGAGGCATTCCAGGTGGAAGATGAAGCCATAAATCCTGCGTCATCCATCTGCTCTGCACCCTGACCTCAATGCGCGCCTGTTCCCCTCTCACCACTGACAGGACTACTGGCAGACAGGAGCAGCTGCCTGGCGCTGACAAGCTGCAAATACAGGAGAGGGAGGAAGAGAGAGACATCTGCCTTTCCTCACTCCCTCTGCTCTGGGGCCAAGGGGATTTGCCGCTGCTGCTGTTGTCTTGGCTTCAGCTGGTCAATAAAGCGCAGGGAGCTCTGGCAATTGTCAGGGTCTGCGGCAGACCCCCCTTCCCCAGCCCTTGTCAGCTCCCAAGAGGTGCAAAGTGTGTGTGTCATGTCTTGTCTCCGTTTTAAGGCCAGAGGAGATGAAACAAGATAAGGACCTCATATTTGAGCTTCAAAAGTGACAGGCGAACACGGGGAAAATGTTGGTATGCAAAGGTTATAGGAGGGCGGAGATATTTTGCTGGTTTGAAGAGAGCAAGGAGCTCATCTTGCCTGGGGAATGGAAATGCTCCCAGCCCTTTTCTCCCCAGCATAAAGGATGGAGGCTAAAATAAATTTGGTTTGCATTAAAATGCCAATTCGCCCTCCCTGAAACAATGTACGAACTGAGACACAACTTTCCTGTCTATTATGCTTGATTTATATCTCACCTTTCCTTCAGGGAGCTCCATATTTATGAAATACAGTGGAACCTTGGTTCTCGAGCGGCTTAGTTGACAAACAAATCGGCTCCCGAACGCTGAAAAATGTAAATGTTCTGGTTTTCAAACATTATTCAGAAGCCGAATGTCCGATGCAGCTGTTGGCTATTGTTTCCGGGGAGCCTGCGCCAATCAGAAACATAACCTTGGTTTTCGAATGGTTTCGGGAGTCAAATGGACTTCTGGAACAGATTAAGTTCAAGAACCAAGGTTCCACTGTATTTGAACAAAAGCATTTGTATACCACTTGATATTTCAAACATCTTGAAGCAGTGAATATCCAGTGACTTGGAGTTTCACGAAGTCCTGAGGAAGAGCAAACGGGAAGTTGGTGCACCTATATTCAAGCCGGGCTGAGCCAAGGGCAGAGCTGTGATCTGGATGCTTCCCCATGCCAAAGAACGAGTGCAAGAGAAACCTGTGTGTTTTGACAGAAGTTTATAAAAGGATGCCTGGCATGGAGAAAATTAATATCTTAGTCCAGTTAAATTAGCAAAATTGTATAAAACTAAGGAAAGCAGGTGTTGGAAATGTAAAACAACAGAAGGGACATTTTTTCAAATGTGGTGGGATTGTAAAATTATAAAGAAATATTGGGAAATGATTTATAATGAAATGAAAAAGATGTTTAAGATAACCTTTGTAAATAACAACGACCAGAAGCTTTCCTATTAGGTAGTACAGGACTGGACTTACCAAAATCACAAAAGAATTTATTTACAGTATGTACGCAACTATGGCTACACAGACACAACATTGTGTGAACTATGGCTACACAGACACAACATTGTGTTTCCAATGCACAACATTGGAAAGAAGAAGGTGTCGCAGCTATAGAAGATTGGCAAGCTAAATTAATGGAATATGTTGAAATGGCAAAATTGACAATGAAACTAAGAGGAAGAGACGGCAATGAATTTAAGGAAGAATGGAAGTTTATTGCATATCCGCAGAAGCATTGTACACAGGTCATTGTACAGCAGGGTTTTTAAATTACTTGTAATTTAGTTATGAACAGATAATAGGTAATTTAAATGGGTTTAAAAATTTTAAAATGGACATGCGGTATGTTGATAAATAATGGAACCAAGGAAGGGACTAGAGGGAAGTCAATTTGTTTTGTTTTTGTATTTGTATTGTTGTTGTTATTTTGGGGAAACTAATAAAATGTTATCAGAGAGAGAGAGAGAGAGAGAGAGAGAGAGAGAGAGAGAGAGAGAGAGAGAACGAGAACTTTCTCTTCTCTCGTAACACCAACCTAGATAGTTTTAAAAGAGGACTAGGTGAATTCAAGGAGGAGAGGGCTATTTATGGCTACTAGCCATGATGGTTTTGCTCTGTCTCTGTACTCGGAGACAGCAATACGTACATACTTCTGAATACCAGTTGCTGGAAACCACAGGAGGGGAGAGTGCTCTTGCGCTCTGATCCTGCTTGCGGGTTTCCCATAATGGCCATCTGGTTGGCGACTGTTAGGACAGGATGCTGGACTAGATGGGCCATTGGCCTGATCCGGCATCCTCTTTGCATGTTCGTATGTCTCTTCCTGACCTGCTCCCCCATAATGCCTCTGGAGGCTACTCCAGGAGTTACACAACGGCTACTCGACTATAGACAAGGGTACCCAAGCCTTGGCTTGGACATCTTGAATCCAGAGACATTCTCCAGGAGCATCTGAGTCCTTGCTCCCGGAAGATCTAGGCTTGTAACACTTTAATTAGCGGCTTCCACTTTCAAGTTGCTATTAGTGCAAATCAATAAACACCTCCTCTTTCCAGTAAGTTTGCCTCCCTCCAAGATGAGACCTTTTGTTTCCCTGATTGTCACTCTGTTCCTGCTTTCCCAATCTTGAAGGAAGCGGCGTCAGCTAAGGAGTTGGTGAATCACTCAAATGAAATGGAAGCGATCAGCACAGATTGCACAGATTTAAAGGATGCCTGAATTGCACAGGAGGTCAGACTCCCCCCACCCCCCCCAAAAAAAACTGCAGCTCAGGAAAAACATTTGACTGATGACAGGTCGGCTCAGGAGTTTCAGCTGAATATCACCTTGGAGGGCAGCTATATCTTAGTTAAATGGGAATTTCAACACAACAACCTCTGTTCATATATCACCACCAGGTTCCTTTAACCGATAATCCTATAACTCGTTGAATCACCTTTCACTAGTATAAGGATAAGTGGTCTACAGGCTTGTTTCTTACTAGGACACCAGGATTCACCAACAGGAGGCTGGTGCAAAAGATGGGCAGTTAGGATTTTAAAATTCAGAGTTGCTTTGAATAGCACAACTGAATGGTCCAGGATATCTTAGGGACTGTCTGTACCCTTATATCGTAGTTCAGCTACCTGAGATTCCCCTGCAGGAGCATTGTTGGTTGTTCCCCGAGTTGGTGAGGCTCATTTGCCAACCACAAGAAATTGAGCCTTTAATGTCATTGGCCCAGTCCTGTGGACTAGAGATTCAGCAGGCACCTTCTGCGCCAACTTTTAAACACCTACTAAAAACTATTCTGTTCTGCCAGGCCTGTGCAGGCAATTAAAAAAGGTATATCTTTCCACAATGGAGAATTGATGCCTGTTTTAACTTTGGTATGGCTTTTATTGTATGGTTTTATTGTTGTCAACTGCTTTGATATATATTGTAATGACACAGCAGTGCACAAACATTTTTAAATAAATAAAATAAATAGGAACACTCCTTGTTCCTATGCTTTCTCAATTTCAGCAATATAATTTAGAGTGAGAGTGAGACTGATTTCATTTTGTGGCTGCTTATTGCTAAACAGTTGAGAGTCAGACAACATCCTTGCTGATCTGCAGATTACTCAGAGATCTGCCACTAGATCCCAATCCACCACCTGCCCACCCCTTCACAGGTGTGTGGTGCATAAACAAGACCTTACATTGCTGGAACCTCCTTAACAGTGTCAACATGTGAACCTCTCATTTTGGCAGTGAAATTTGAGTTTTTTCTCTTTCTCTGGAGTTTCGCCAACGACATCTGAGTCTCCTTACTGTCACCAATCATCTTGATTCAATCAGCTTTTTGGACTTGGTGCTGTGGTCTAAACCACTGAGCCTAGAACTTGCCGATCAGAAGGTTGTGGTGGTTCAAATCCCTGCAATGGGGTGAGCTCCCGTTGCTCGGTCCCTGCTCCTGCCAACCTAGCAGTTCGAAAGCACATCAAAGTGCAAGTAGATAAATAGGCACCACTCCAGCGGGAAGGTAAACAGTGTTTCCGTGCGCCGCTCTGGTTCGCCAGAAGTGGCTTAGTCATGCTGGTCACATGACCCGGAAGCTGTACACCAGCTCCCTCAGCCAATAAAGCGAGATGAGCGCCGCAACCCCAGAGTCGGCCACGACTGGACCTAATGGTCAGGGGTCCCTTTACCTTTACTTAACCTACACCCACTCCTCGTTTGGTTTGGGGGCTCAGCCTGCTTGCGACTCTGGCATCCCAGGCCTGTGCTGTGCAAACCTTAATGGGATGTTTACAGATTTGGTGCTGGGAGGAGGAAGAACCGGGAAGTTACAAAAGAACTGCAGAGATGAATCCATCAATCTTACACAAGTCTGCTTCTCAGGTATGAAGACCTGCAGGTCTTAACACACTACCTTGACTGCAAAAGAGTGTTCAGAGTTATCAGATGCATCTCGCCTCGTGTAGTGCTGGGTCACTTGTAATTACAGGCTCCGGTTGTGCACAGCAAGAACACATTGCAAAAGATGAAGCTGATGAACAGATGCCTCATGTTCTGTCTTCCCATCAATGATGCATAAAGTGCTTCCACGTAGCCGGAATGTCTCCATACTTGGCTGGAACACCCTGTCCTACTGCAAACAAGTGAAGACACTTTGTGGCACCTGAACATGACCAAATCCCTCCAGGGATTAATCTCTCCACTGGAGAGGAGCCAGGGACTCGTGCATTTCTCTGGGATCGCTGATACCCCTTGATCCCGGAAGCTTTGTGGTTGCCTAAGAGCAACACAGCAAGCTGCCTTATATGGAGTCAGAGGATTGGTCCATCTAGTTTAGTAGCTTTCGCATTGACTTGCAGCAGCTATGGAGGGCTTCAGGCAGGCGGTTCCCCCAGCTCTACCTATAGATCAGGGGTCAGCAACCTTTTTCAGCCGTGGGCCGGTCCACTGTCCCTCAGACCATGTGGGGGTGGTGGACTATATTTCAAAAAAAAAAATGAACGAATTCCTATGCCCCACAAATAACCCAGAGATGCATTTTAAATAAAAGCACACATTCTACTCATGTAAAAATACACTGATTCCCGGACTGTCCGCTGGCCAGATTGAGAAGGCAATTGGGCCACATCTGACCCACGGGTCTTAGGTTGCCTACCCTGCTATAGATCGAAAGATCTGCAGGTATGTAGGAAGGAAGGAAAGGCCATAGCTCAGCGGCACAGCAGCTCAAAGCAGTTTACAAAACCAAAAAAGCAACAAAATGATCACTAAGAAAAATTAATGTAAGACTTTTGAAAAGTTAACACAACAATAGACTAAAACAGATTAAAACTCGCACCAGCTTTCTAAACATCTGTGTAGGCTTCTCTAAACAAATATGTTTTCAGCAAAGCAGCAAAGAGCACAGCGAAAATGCTTGCCTGGTGTTAACAAGCAGTGAGTTCCAAAGTGAAGGTGCTGCCACACTAAAAGATTGAGTTATTACAAATGTGGAACAGGTATTTTAAAAAAACATTTTATTTGGAATTTCCAGACACTTATTACATATTTAATTTCCAACGATCTTTCTAGTACATGTGAACTTGCCCTCTGTCCCTCTGTGGTTTCCTTTTCCCCCCTTACCCTGCTGCATATTGTAACTTAACATCCCACTTTCATCCTATTAATATCTGAATTATTTTCCACTGCTGTTTACAGTTCAGATCCTACAATGAGTACACAAATAGTATGCGGCAGCTGTAATAGTGCCAGTTCCACCAGTTGATGCGGTCGAGTGGGCGTAGACTGGGCAAGGCGATCTCGCAGGTGAACTGGTCCCATGTTGTTAAGGGCTTGAAACCTCAAGGCCTATCTGTGCCTACTCCTCTGGCAGGCATCCCATAATGCAGATTCCAAAAGAGCCCTCCAGGTGGTGACACCAGGGAATGGTGTTTTGCCGGGGGGGGGGGGGCGGACCCCAGAGGAGAATCTCCATCACTTGGGGCTGCTACATTAGCAATATGATTGTCAGACTCTACAATTTCCCAGTGACAGCTCAAAAAGAAAAAGGGAAAGGAAACAGTTGAGCAGGCGGCCGCCAGCTCCACACCCCATCAGTTCTAGCTGTCAGCTCCAAGGAGATCTTAATCATAATGGCATTTGGTGCTTCTCATTCTTTTCTAGCGCTGTAATGGGGAGTCGACGGCAGCCGCCGCTTTGATTCCCCATTGATTCATAAAACCAGGGGAGGCGAAGATGCACACCCAGGCTGAGCCCAAAGTCTCACCAGCCACCAGGCAGACAAATCCTTTAAAAATTGACCCAGGCTTAGTCATCATAGGTCAGTGTCATTGGACAGCTATGCACCCAACACATGCAGTCATCTTCCTTGGAAGGAAAGGAGAGGAAGCGATCATCATCTGAAGTCTTTTTTCATGTGCCTCCTCCGACACGAGAACAGACCTTTTCTGTGGTGGCTCCCCGTTTGTGGAATGATTTCCCTGGGGAGGCTCGCCTGCTGCCTTTGTTACATATATATGAGCGCTAGGCAAAAACATGCCTCTTTCCCCAGATCTTTGGCTTACTGAACAATCTATGGCTTTTAAACTGGGTTTGTGTTATTGTTATTATTATTGTTTTTGTTTGTTACCATGGTGTTTGTTTTTGTGTTTTTATATTGTAAGCTGTCCTGTGATCTTCAGATGAAGGATGGTATAGAAATTTAAACAACAACAACAATTGCTCAATGTTGGAAGATTCAGGAAGTTCTTCTTCATACCGGTTTTTTTTAATAAAAAAGGTAAAGGACCCCTGGACGGTTAAGTCCCGTCAAAGGCAACTCTGGGGTTACGGCGCTCATCTTGCTTTCAGGCCAAGGGAGCCGGTGTTTGTCTGCAGACAGCTTTCCGGGTCATGTGGCCAGCATGACTAAATCGCTTCTAGCGCAAAGGAACACCGTGACAGAAACCAGAGCACATGGTTGCACTGTGGTCTAAACCACTAAGCCTCTTTGGCTCACCGATTGGAAGGTCGGCGGTTTGAATCCCATTACGGAGTGAACTGCTGCCAACCTAGCAGTTCAAAAGCACGCCAGCGCAAGTAGATAAATAGGTACAGCTGTGGCAGGAAGGTAAACTGTGTTTTCATACAGCACATATTTAAACTATGGAACTCACTCCCACAGGAGGCAATGATGGCCACCAACCTTTAAAAGAGGAGTCAACAAATTCACAGAGGGAGAGGGCTATCAACAGCTCCTTAGCCATAATGGCTGTGCTCTTGCCTCCACAACTGGAAGCAGCAATGCATCTGAATCTCAGTTGCTGGAAACCACAGGAGGGGAGAATGTTCTTGCACTCAAATCCTGCTTGTGAGTTGCCCACTCTAGGCATCTAGTTGGCCAGTGTGAGGAGAGGATGCTGGACTGTACGGGTCATTGGCCTGTTCCAGCCAGACTCGTCTTCTGTTCTTCTGGAGCTGATGGAAGTTATGATCCAAAAGATCTGTAGGGAATCAGGTTGGGGAAAGCTGCTCTGGACAAATCCTCACAAGACTCTAACCGCAGTGTTGAGGCCTTGTGTGGGCTGAAGCACCAAAGACGATGGAGCACAAGTGTGTATCATAGTTAATGTTCTTTCCAAAGAGACTGGCTTGTCATCAGAACATTTCTAAGAAAAAAAATGGGGGGTAGCGAGAACACTTGACTCCACAGTGACATTTTCCAGCAGTGTCAGCAAGCAATTGAAATCCTTGTCTGCAGTCTCTGCAATATGATCCCTGGCACAAAGCCAGTGGACTGCCTCTCCTGAGCCAAGTTGTGCGAGGCTTCCTTCCCTGTACTCTCCTTGACATAAAATGGGTCTTTTTAGCCAGATCCAGGCAGATCCAACAAGGCAGGCCATGTGTCTCATTAGGCAACACAAAATAATCTGGGAAGGTGCATATCTCAGTGGTAGAGCATCACCTGTCTTCCATGGAGAAGGTCCCTCAGCATCTCAAGCAGGTATGGGAATAGGCCTGGTCTGAAACTCTGGAAAGCTGCTGTCTGTCAGTCAGTCAGTCAGCCAGCCAGCAGAGACCAGAGTTGGGGAACTTTTGGTCCTCCAGACATCATAGGACTACAAATCCCCTCTTCCCTAACCACTGGGGCTGATGGGAAGTGGAACCCAAGAACATCTGGAGAGCCAAAGGGACATTTCAGGGTCATATCAGAAGCCGGGATGGCTTTTATAATTCCAGTACTGTCCTTGAAAAATTGGCACATCTGGAGGATATGCTCTACCATTTGTGGTAAGTGGTGGGTGACTTTCCCCAGCAATGGGGGAAGAAGGCAGCGTGATTCTAAGCCAGTGAATCCTTAAGTGGGTGATACCACCCCCTGGAGGGGGATTACCTAGCCCACCCCCGGAGGCATAAATATGATCACAGTGAGATGAGTGCTGCACCCCATAGTCACCTTTGACTGAACCTAACTGTCCAGGAGTCCTTTACCTTTACCTTTAGTTTACCAGACTTTGAAAAGCTGGTATCACTGGATCAAGTTAATCCATTTCATAGCCAAGCCCTGATTTTGAATAAATGTGCAACTAATCATTCCTGGTTTGAATTTTATTGTGCTGTTATCCTCCTTAGTGGGTTGTGCCGGCCGCTATTCTGAATGATGCTTTTTATAGGGTAGGGCACTGGGGATGAGTTTATGGAGCCAGGGAAGGGGGCGGCCTGAAAAGGTTTGGCCAAAGTCTACTGGGGTAGGCCAAAGTCTATGAAAGCAGCATGGAACAGCATCACCCCGCTGTCTCCCAAGACAGCCAGATAAATCTCCTTCACTTCCATTTAAACGGTGAATAACAAGGAGCAGACTCTTTGGGCCTCTTTGCCAGGGTTGGTCACAGCTGAGCGCAACAATTTAACAGTTGAAAGGAAAGTTTTTAAGACCTCTCCTGGGTCAGCTGCAGCTAGCCACATTCTTCCGATTTCTGCGCGGGGTCTCCTGTTGCGTTCTGGCTTTGTTGTTCTGCGTTGCTGCGGTGGGTTTGCTGTTGGGATGGAGATCCCAGCCTCATCTGCCTGGAATGCTCCCAAATCACAACGGAGGAGCAGGTTCAAAATATTTATAGGAGTGCATTTTTGCATGTTGAGCTCGCTGGAGAAAAAGATATGTGAGATGCACAAATAATAAATAATTATAGAACTCCACCCCCCACCCCATCCCCAGTTCTGTTTTTCCACTGCTCCGGGCAGCATCCTAAGGCTACACTTCTCTGGGAAAACTTTGTGCCATGGCTTAGTGGTGGTGTAAGCCCAATTTAAGATGCTGCTTTTTTGTACCCCATACATCTGACTGGGTTACCTCATCTACGCTGGGCAGCAGTACACCAAAGGTGTCTGCCTAAGGCAGGGAGTTCCAAAGTGCAGCTGTTTATTGCAGGAAATACATAGCCTGGATAGAAAAGGTTTCTAGTTCTCATGTAAATAGTCTAGAGAAGAGCAAGGAAGCCATGCTTGAATCCTTCATTCTCCCAGAGAATAGTTAAAGACTACCTCTCATCTTGGGGTACAGGAGAGGTGTGAGGAGGAGATGAAGGAGGCTGTAAATGCGACACAACCTAAGATGTATCCATCTAAATAAACTAGCAGATAAAGAAGTAAGCGGAGAGGTTAAAGGTATAAGGATTGTCTGGGAATGCAGAGGTCCCTCCCTCTGTCTGTCGTAACCCCATAAAAACTCCTCTCAGGCAAGCTGTACCCAAACCTCCAGCCTCAATCACAATACCTTCTAGAAACAATTAAAACAATCACGTTCCCTCGGTAGGGATCCTAGGGTTGGATCCTGAGATCTGACACTGCGTGCAAAGCATGCACACTGCCTGGAATGGCGGGGTTTCTTTCAAAGGTATTGGCCCCACTTCCTCTCCCTGCCCCCCACCCCGCCAAGCCCAGCAGGCCAGCAGAAGGGCTGGTCCAGGATGGGGAGGCAGAAAAATAAACAGGCCCAACACTTTCCCTTTTCGTACAATGGAGGTATTCTGTATTCTGCACTCATAATGGCTGATTGTCGGGCTCTCTGACGTGTGTGTGGGTGCAAACGGAATGCAGACTTCGTGCACGCAAACGGCGAGAGGGCAGAGCGAGCAACAATGGCGGCATTGAAATGTTCTTCCCCTGCATATTTGTGATATTAAACGGGCCAGCCAATTTAAAGCTACCCAATGCCATTACGTTTTGTGCACAGTGGGATCGAGCAGGTTCCATTTGGAGTGTTTAATAAATTCCTTGTTACCTTTGGTAGCCATTTCCCCTTGTTTCTGGCCCCTGGTCATTTTAAGGCTGTCCTGTAAGCTTGCTGTCCTGGGATGGGGGTCAGAAATATTGAAGAACGAAAGATGAACAAATAAGGTTTTCTAGGCTGCAGCACATTAATATTTATTGCATTAATGCACACCTTTTTCTCCAAGGACCCCAAGGCTGTGTACATGGTTCTTCCCTTCTTTAGCTTTCAAAACTGTGTGTCACGACATGTTAGTGTATTGGCTGTAGTGTGTAGGTGTGTTGCCTGAACACTCCCTGAGCTCCTCCTTAGACAGGAAAGGAGTTAGTTTAACCCATGGGTAGACAACCTAAGGCCTGTGGGCTGGATCTGGCCCAATCGCTTTCTAAATCCAGCTCACGGATGGTCTGGGAATTAGCGTGTTTTTACATGAGTAGAATGTGTGCTTTTATTTAAAATGCATCTCTGGGTTATTTGTGGGGCACAGGAATTTGTTCATTATTATTCCCCCCCAAAAAAAATATAGTCCGGCCCCCCCACAAGGTATGAGGGACAGTGGACCGGCCCCCTGCTGAAAAAGCTTGCTGACCCGTGGTTTAACCTCTGCTGTGCTAGTAAAACTGAATTTCTGTGTTGCAAAATGATGCATGTCTAAAAAGTGTGTCACCAACATGAAAAGTTTGGAAAGCTCGCTCCTTGATCATCTTGCAGACGTTCCAGCTTGTCAACATCCTTCTTAAAGTGTGGTACCCAGAATTGGACACAGTATTCCAGGTGTGGTCTGACCGAGGCAGAATAGAGTAGTACTATTACTTCCCTGGACACTAGACTTCTATTGATGCAGCCCAGGTACTAATCCTCCTTTAATCCCCACAACAACCAGGTGAGGTAGGTTAGCTTGAGAGGCAGTGAGTGGCTCAAGGTCACTCAGTTTCAGGGCTGAGTGCAGAATTTGAACCCTGGTCTATCGAGGTCCTAGTCTAACAATATAACCACTACATAACACTGGCTATCTGTGGGAAATGATATATATTTAGACATTACTACACTCACTTTGTCTGTAAAGCCAGCCCATCGGCTGGTAGATGCCCAAACAGTCTTAATTTACCTCCTTGCTTTCCATAACCTTTGATCCCTGGGATGAAAAAACACACACACACCAGTGTTGGCTTTCCTCATTCACGGAACAAGTACAAGATTTCCTGTTCTTCTGCGAGCTCCAGAGTTCAAACAGCAGATCGAAAGCATGCCTGGAGACCATGTGTGAGCACTCAAGCGCCAATTAATATCCGAGGAGGGGGGCGGCCTATCGTCAAATTTAGCAGGAAGAGTTATGGCGACATTTCCGGTGCAAGAGCTGAGGTTTACTGCTATGTGTCATCGAGAAGCCTTTAAACAGGCCTGATCAAAGCTCCTTTTGTCAGCTTCTAATGAATTAATGGAGGACAGATTTTTTTGTTCATAATGGGAGCTCATGTTTTCGAGGGAGGCTACATGGGGGAAATTGGCTGCATGTACTGAAAGGGAGGGATGAACTGGGCTTGCATGTTTGCAAACTGATGGCAATGCATTCGGCGGCCCTGTAAATCCTAAGCATATTTTCCCCTTTACTGGAAACAAATAAAAGGCAATTATATTTTTGTGTTCTCTGGGGGGAAATTCAAGGTGCTTAATTTGCAAAATTGAGATGTTGCAAATAGGTTTTTTTTTAATAATTAAAAAAAACCTTATATTGTATTAAATGGGTGGGACAGGGACCACTGCTGCCAGCAATGTCCTGTGCATGTTGTGTGCATGCATGAGGTGCACCTATCCCATAATAATCACCCATGGGGAAGCATTCTCAGTTAATCAGCGTCTTTCACCCAACAGACTAATTTACGAGAAGGATTAGAAGCCGTCTTTTTTATTTTTAACTGAAACCTGTGTCTGCTTCTTCTTCTATTTTTGCTCTCACCATCACACAAAAAGAAGAACATGGATGGAACTTTCAAGTAGGATTGGAGGAAGGTCTGGTCTGGTCTGCTTTTTGCAATGTACTAACCTGATCCACTGTTCCTGAACCTGCCTGTGTGTCAGAACTCAACTGTCAGTTGCTTTACACACTTCTCTGGCTGCTGGTCCACAAAAAGCACAAAAATACTATGTTGCACTTTTACAAATGCATATTTCACAGGGAGAGGCACTGAAAAGTGCATGTTTTATGAGGAGGAGGAAGAAGAGTTTGGATTTGATATCCTGCTTTATCACTACCCCTAAGGAGTCTCAAGGGATGCAGGTGGCGCTGTGGGTTAAACCACAGAGCCTAGGACCTGCCGATCAGAAGGTCGGCGGTTCGAATCTCCACGACAGGGTGAGCTCCCGTTGCTCGGTCTCTGCTCCTGCCAACCTAGCAGTTCGAAAGCACGTCAAAGTGCAAGTAGATAAACAGGTACCACTCTAGCGGGAAGGTAAACGGCGTTTCCATGCGCTGCTCTGGTTTGCCAGAAGCGGCTTAGTCATGCTGGCCACATGACCCGGAAGCTGTACGCCCGCTCCCTCGGCCAGTAAAGCGAGATGAGTGCCGCAACCCCAGAGTCGGTCACAACTGGACCTAATGGTCAGGGGTCCCTTTACCTTTTTAAGGAGTCTCAAAGCAGCTAACAATCTCCTTTCTCTTCCTCCCCTAAAACAAACACTCTGTGAAGTCAGTGAGGCTGAGTGACTTCAGAGAAGTGTGACTGGCCCAAGGTCACCCAGCAGCTGCATGTGGAGAAGCGGGGAAGTGAACCTGGTTCACCAGATTACGAGACTACTGCTCTTAACCACTACACCAACTGTGTACGTGGTGCATTCAATTTAAATGTGGACTTTGGGGGATTGTCTTTTAGACAATCCTCCTTATGGAAATTGGGGTAGATCTACTGAGATGCAAAAACAGGACGGAATTATCCTGCTCAGCCCATGCCTACTTTCAACCAGCCACTTGCAATAGGATCTAGTAGGAGCTGTGCTTGTTGTTATTTATGAATCGCTTCCCAAAGCAATTTACAAAATAATAACAATTACAAAAGCAGTTCAAAAACAACAGCAGCACGTAATAGTAGAAGAACTCACGGGCATCCAATGAAGTTGAACATTAGAAGATTCGGGACAGATAGAAGAAAGCAATTCATGCAGCACATAGTTAACCTATGGAACTCCCTCCCTCAGGAGGCAATGATGGCCACCAAGTTGGGTGGCATTAAAAGAGGATTAGACAAATTCACGGAGGAGAGGGATACCGATGGCTACTAGCCAGAATGGCTATGTTCTAGCTCCACAGTTAGAGGAAGCAATGCTTCTGAATTCCAGATGGTGGAGACCACAGGAGAGGAGAGGGCTTTTGTGGTCAAATCTTGCTCCCTGGTTTCTTACCATTCACATCTGTTCAGATACTGTGGGAACCAGATGCTGGACGAGATGGGCCATGGGTCTTCTTACGTTCTTGTCCAATCACTTCAAATCCAAGGCAGGGTAAATATTTTTGAAGGTTTGTTGAAAGAAGAACATCTTTAGCAGGCAGCAGAGAAGGCACGTGCCTACTATGCAGTGGGAGGGAGTTCCAAAGACTGGGAGCTTGCTGCTGCACTAAAGGCCCACTTGCAAGATGGTGCAGAACAGATCTCAGATCTGCAGTGTGGAGGAAAGGGTTAAATTCCACCCCTTCCCTGTGATCCTTGTCATTACAAGCCCCTCCCCCCTTCCCACAGTGCTATTTGCAATTGGTAGGTAATCTTGCCCCTTTTATTCAGCGCAAACAGATGTGGAGGGCTGCCTTTTCATGACTCCATTCCACCATCTGGTTTGAAGGAAGAGAGAGAAAAGCTTTCCTCTACATCCCCCTCCCCTCCACATTTGTCTGTCAAAAAAACCCAAAAAACCTTTTTTTAAAAAAACCAACAACAACACCCTGCTAAGGTTAGGATCTGGCAGCCTGGTTAGAAACCACCAAGTTTCCTTTGAGGTTAAGAACACAGGAAAATGTCTCCGCTTTCAGATAAACGTCAGAGGCCTCTCTGCTTCCCCATCTGGTAGCCAGCATGTTTTGGGGAAATTAAAGTTTATACATATGCAAATAGGCACTGCCTGCCTCCAAGATCTAAAGTTTTGTGTTGTTGTTTTTTAATGAGGCAGCCACAAAAAAGGGTTTTTTGGGGGGGAGGGGGAGTCAGTGTTTACAAAAGGCAGCAAATCCTGAAGGCGGCAGAATGCGCCGTACATGGGTAATGTAAAGTAGGAAAATGTGGTCACCCCGGAATAATGAGAAGCAGCTGGGATGGAAGGCTTGGCCTCAAAGGCTCGTTTCCCTTTGGAGCTCTTTGGCTTGTAATATCTTTAGGAAATTACATCAAATAAAATAAACCGTTAGCCCAATAACATAGGTTACCACTCTGATCTTACTGGTTTGCCACACTGCCTGGCTAACCCATCATTTATTCCTGTATCAAAGGAAATAAAGGAAAATCACCCTGCTTTTCAGTACAAAAGGCTGCCAGAGTGGCTAAAGCATCATTTATTTTTAATTTTTATTTATTTAAAAAGATAATCCTTGCTTTCATGCTTACAGAGCAAAGAAGGAAAAGGGGATGGGGAGGGAGGAGAAAAAGCCTGCTCCACTAACAAAAACTGCCCCCCTTAAAAAAATCCTGGCTGCACCCATGGGGAAAGACCGTCTACCACCACCTCTTTGCCAGGTTGATGTGTCCCTCCCCCTCCCCTGCACAGCTGCTTTGGACTACAACTCCCATCAGTCCCAGCCAGCACCCAGTTGTAGACCAAAGCAGCCGGGGGCAGAGGGCACTAGGTTGGCGATGGTTGGTCTAGACCAGGGGTGGCCAACTCTCAAGAGACTGTGATCTACTTACAGAGTTAAAAACTGGCAGTGATCTACCACATTTGTGGGGTTCAGATCAAAGTTGTTGAGTTTTTCTTAGGAGGGAAAGCCCTGGGTTTTTTTAGGGGAGCCAAAGATGTTGAGCTTCTTTGGGGGGGGGAGAGCCAGTGATCTACCACAGATGTCCAGTGATCTACCAGGTAGTTCACAATCTACCTGTTGGACATGCCTGGTCTAGACCAGTGTTTCTCAACCTTTTCCCGGCCATGGCCCCTTTCCGACCTTCCTTCCTTCATGTGACTCCCCCTGTCCTACCAGTAGAAAGGTAAACAGAACATGTTTTATTTATAATTTTTATAATTTATAAAAAATACAATCACATTTTTAAAAAATAACGCAAGTATTTCTCGATCAATGTGACCCTTGTGCTTGATGACGCTGGCCTGGCTAGGACACCAGCCACACTGGGGTGTGTGTGTGGCAGAGGAGGGTGGCACTTCCTGTTTTGTCTCAAGTGGCAAAACGGGACCTACCACCCCTGACCCCTGGATTCCAGATCTTACAGTTTTCAGTTCCGAGGGAAGGCAGGCAAGGTGGAGTCTCCTTCTTTGGGGGTCTTTAAGCAGAGGCTTGACAACCATATGTCAGGAGTGCTCTGATGGTGTTTCCTGCTTGGCAGGAGGTTGGATTCGATGGCCCTTGTGGTCTCTTCCAACTCTATGATTCTATTCTATTCTATTCTATTCTATGACCCACAGCCCAGGTGGGGCTCGCTAGTTCGGGGAGGAGGTGTGATTCCTCAGCTGGAGTAGACTCGGGGCAGGTGAGGGTGACATGCCTCATCGAGCTCAGATGGTATAAAAGGAAAGCTGTCCTGGCCAGGCCGGCATCCTGGCCCCCCATTTATGCAATTTTCACCTGTGCTGCCCTTGGAATATCCTTGGGACCTTCCCCCTGGCTGGGAAATAAAGCTCTAGGCAAATGTCCCAGCCACTTGATGGCCCCGGTTGATAAATCTCAGCTGCCCGCCATCTCTTTGCAAGTCCTGTTTGTGCCTCCAAATGCCTCAAGTCACTATGTAAATCACCTGACAGGATGCATTTCTTTCTCTCTCTCTTTTTAAGAAGGGGAAAACATCCTTCCTGGAAAGTCTCTTCCTCTTTCATAACCGCATGCCCAGGTTTGAGGAGCATGAAGGCCTGGCGGGAGGCAGGGAGGGGAAGCTTGTACACTTTCATCAAGATCTCTCCAGCGGCTGCGTTGGAAAGATCCAGAGACCAAAAGGAGCTCCTTGACAAGGACAGAGGTATGAAAAGAAGACTGGAGGCCTTTAACATCTTGACACATCAAAGGAAGACTTGAGATGAAAACAGATTCATTTGCCTTGGAGAGGATCTCTGCACTCTGTGATATTTCCCTTTCGCTCTCTGAGTCTGCCTGCTGTGGACTGAAGTGGCCCGAGGCAAACAGAGCCGTTTCATCTGACACACACACACAAACACACACACACACATATATATATGGCAGTGGGCATCTGAAGAGAAAGCTCTCTCTCTTTCTCTGTCAAAGAAGAACTTTACAACAGCCCATGATCGGTGGATTTTTATCTCATTGTCAGGAGACAATGAACGTCTTGCACGCAACCATGGAAATCAGATTCTCCTTTCAGATAAATGCATTTATATCAATGCCAAAGAGATGAACAGGGAGGGGGGTTGGGGTACAAGTGGAAATATCAAAGGACTTCGAAACTGGAGGTTTTGCCAGTGTGACAGTGACATGATGCTCACAATCCCCTCAACACAATGGAACGGCGTTAGGAGTGGAAATATCAGCTCAAACATCCCCAGGAATCTGCCTGAGTCAAATAGCAGGTTGGAGGCTACATCTAGAACTGATGCAAGGAAAACCTTCTCAGTGGCAGCCCTGGGCAAAATGGGTTGTTGGCAAGCAGTAGTTCAGAAGACGGTTTGGTAAAGGCAGCTTCCTCTCTCACAGCACAGGAGCTTACTTCTGGTAGAACCATAGAATTGTAGAATTGGAAAGGATCTTGAAGGGTCTTCTAGTCTAGCCCCATATCTCACAACAGGAACAAAAGTACAAAAGAAGATCCCTATTGGATCACACCAAAGGTCCAACATCTTTTTCTCAAAGTGGCCAACCAGGTGCCTTAATGGGATGCTCGCAGGAAAGATCTGAGCACAACAGCTATCTCCTCTCCTGTAGTTTCCAGCAACAGGTATTCAGAGGCATACTGCCTCCAATATCATAGCCATTGGTAGCCTTCTCCTCCACGAATTTGTCCAATCCTCTTTTCAGACCATCCGAGTTGCTGGCCATCACCTGTATCAGGAAGTTTTTAATGTTTTATTATGTTTCTATATGTGTTGGAAGCCGCCCAGAGTGGCTGGGGCAACCCAGTCAGATGGGCGGGGTGTAAATAATAAAACTATTATGAAAAATAATATATTGTTCACTACCTCCTGTGAGAGCAAAAGCCACCGTTTCATTTTGTGCTGCTACGTGAAGAAGTTCTCTCATTCGTCCCAAATTTTAAGATGTTCAGCTTCACTCATTTGATGTCTCCAAGTTCTAACATTGTGAGACGGGGAAGAAAAGCTCTTCCTGTCCACTCTCTGCATTAGTGGTCAAATAGGTCCTTCACATTTTTAAAACCTGGAGAGATGGTGTAAGGATAAGTGCTCACTCCCCAACCAAGCCTGGACTCTCCTGCTTCACTACCAATGATTGTTTCTAGCCTGGAGCAGAATTATCAGCTCTGTGTTGTTGTTTTTTGTAGGCCACCAACTCTCTGATCATTTCCACAGTAGACTCTATCCATTTGTAGACTCTAAATATTGACTTTCAAAAAATCGGAGCGTTCCGAGAGCAGTTTTATCTTGAGATGTGACATACGGGCACGTACAGCCTGTGAAATAAGTTTGCTTATTTATCGTTGCCCTTGGAGAAGAGTTTGTTTGCTCCATGTGAGGTTACAGCCAATGAGAAAAAGACAGTTCCCCAGGAGCCCATTGGGAACACCCTGATACATAAGCCTTAACTGAGAAGATGTGATGCCCGCAGAGCCCTCTTAGTTTGGGACAGGCAGTCTCTCTTTGGCCTCCCTCCCTCCTGCCTTCAACCGGGACCCTTATGGGATGCTGAAAGCCTTCCGCATCTGGGAGCCATCTTGGGTCTTTTATTCCCTTTTGAGTCGACAGAAGGTGTGATGGTAACCAGATGTTGAGCTTAGGATACATGAGGCATCGTAAGTGGGATGGATTAGGGACAAATAAAGAAGGGAACCTGTGAAAACACACACACATCCCGGAGGCTTTTTCCTTTTCTTCTTAAAAATCCATTTCCTTGGATTCAGAAAGCATTTTTATAGAGTAGAACTAGCAGAATGTGGAGTGCATGTTGCAAGCTCTGGTGCCACAAAGACTGGGCTCGGGGCAGAAGAAAGACCCTCCAAACAGGAAATGTTTGCCAGCTTCTGGTTTCCTGGAGAGTAAATAAATAATGGTGCCCATCAGAGGCATGCTGGGAGTACCTAACAGTGGAAGAACCCGCTGACATTTCCCCCTCCACTCCCTTGGAACAAAATTATGCTTGTTCTTGACGCGCTTTTTAACTGGCTAGGAGTAGTCCTTGATCTCTGATGGTGCTTTTAACTCATCTGGATGGAAGTCAGAAAGGGGTGCATTGAGTAAACCAACATTTCTTGCTCTACCTGCATCTTATGTTGATTGATTATTTAATTTCTATATTTAAGATGTCTTTAAGTGGTGTACAGAAAAATGAAACATGAAACAATTTAAACAAAGTCTTACATACAGTTGCATATAAAAATGTCACAGTAATACAAAATTACTAAAATATAGAAAAATTACAAATATATATAAATCAATATCCATTCGTTTTCCTTATGACACACCCTCTGTTGCTTGCTGCTTCAGGCCAGAATCCCACACTGGAAACAGGTCAGTGGTCTATGTTCATCCCTAGTGATCTATAGAAATGAGCCAGCAATCTCTGCATTGGTTCCTCCGATCCCTTTATTAAACGTATGTACAGACATCTATGTTCTCTCTTCTCTCTCTCTCTCCTCCTTTCTTCCGCTTGCTACCTTTTGAGATGGTGTGCAAGCACACTCCAGAGTGCAATTAGGCACCTGTGTGCAGCCGCCCAACTCGCTCCAAGTTTGGTTTGACTTCTTAATTATTCCGAAGGGTATTGCTCCAGCTGTAACCCCAATTAATTTGGTTTTCAGGGCCCCACACTAGCTGCGCCGCACGGCTCGGATCATTAACGCGCCATTCCAGTCGTGTCCGCCGTCGCCAAGCCTTGCCAAAATGAAACGGATACTGGGATCGTTACGTTTCCACCAGGATGACTGACATTTTCCACACAGCTTAAAAAGCCTCCTAGGCCTAGACATGAAATGATAGATAATTAGGCCTTGAGGAATGAGCAGGCTGTGATCTGGAATGCTTAGACAGGAACCGAATCACAAGTGGGCCGTGAACAGTGGAGATGGGTTGGGTTCAGCTCTGGGGAATTTGGGGCCGGAACCATGAATGTGTGTCTCATGACATTCTTGCTACCCAGTAATGGGGTGCAGCTTCTATGATCTCCCCCCTTAGCACTTGACCCTTTCCTCCAACCTGACAGGGACTCCAGGACTCAAACCAATCATAGAACCGTATGGTTAGAAGAGACCACAAGGGTCACCTAGTACAACTCCCTGTAGTGAAATAATCATAGCTAAAGAATCTCTGGCAGATGGCCACCCAACCTCTGCTTAAAAATCTCCAAGGAAGGAGAGAGTGCTACCTTCAAAGGGAGTCTCTTCCACGCTTGAACAGCTCTTACTTGTGTGAATGTTAAGGATAGTAGGAAAGGATATATTGAATAAGTATTATCCTTCCTTCATTCACACTAGTGAAGTGATATAGCAGAGCAAATTCCCCTCAATATAGCTGGAAGCAGTTTGCAGATTCATTTGAATCTCTTACTTAATATTATTTCCTGGTGTCCCCTTTGATCCCTCCTAAAAGAATAAAGACACAACAGTCTTTCTGAGTAAAGTAACAAAGCATTTACTCACATTTCAGTTCACAATATGATCCCTGAAAGGCAGACTTTACTTGGTAGTTACACAAAGAAACTGTGAGTTTATCTCATAGGGAGACTGAACTCATGTGCTGCTGGCTGAGAGCCAGCAGACAGCAAAATGACATTAAGATAACAAAATGGTGGCAGGGGAGCAGCATGGCAGCAAAAGAACAAGACAAGAGAGAGATCAAGACCAGAGGTCAGCAGACTTTTCCAGCAGGGACTGGTCCACTGTCCCTCAGACCTCGTGGGGGGCCAGACTATATTTTGAAGAAAAAATATATGAACAAATTCCTATGCCCCACAAACAACCCAGAGATGCATTTTAAATAAAAGCACACATTCTACTCATGTAAAAACATGATGATTCCCAGACCATCCAGCCCCCAGGCCTTCGTTTGCCTATCCATGATCAAGACATACTGAGAAAATGGCTGCATGACTCGACTCTTTTATGGCGTGAGCCAGGGCCACGCCCATCTCCCAGGTCACATGCAGGGGGAGGAGCTCCAGACCAGCGGAACAGGAAGTTACACTGACTGGATGTCCCCCTGCCTGTTGCATTTGACTGCACCAGTGGATAACATTTGTCTTGTCATCCACAATGGCCAAAGCTAACACAATAACTAATTCATATACATAACATAACTATATATGGTACATAAGAAAACGTAAATATATACACAACATGGCTAATTCCAGTGGAAGAGAAATATCAAAAACAATGCAGAAAAGAATGTGATTATTTACATGATATTTGCGGGTTAAAAAACCAATGATAGTGAATACTGCTTGAATTCGCTTGACTTCTGTTCCTGACCTTGCACAAACACGCAAATTGTGGCAATGTCTACTCCCGTTTGCATTCCTGATGGGATCCTCCAATCCCCTTAGGAGCCCAGACCTTACAGCCTCTTACCACAGAAGGGCATGCAGATATTTACCCTAAATTGTTCCTCAGTTATTGGTATGGGAACTCAAGAGTGGCTTGTAAGAGTCATGCCATCTGAGCTGCAGAACCAACTCAGACCTCATATATTGAGCTTTTCTGGTAGGCCAGAGGGTGAACAATAGGCTTGATTGTCCATTTCCTCAGAAGGTAAGGGGAAGTGACCACACCAAGCCTTGCAGAACAGCTTACTCTATGGTATTAACCCCTTCATGCATTAATTAGACTTAAGCATGTTGGTTACATGAAGTTGGTTATCCCACAGTTTTCACCTTTATACTGTAGGCGAGATACCAGACAGAAGTGAAAGGTTTCTCTCTACACACATACCTCCATCTTGGCAAGCAAGAAGCAGCACCCCATTTCAAGGGCAAAAGCACTTGAGGAAGACAGCAGCAATGGTCTGGGGAGACTCGCAAGGGCTGGTTAGAGATGCATGAAGAGCCATTTTGGGCCCTGGGTCTGTGTCTCTCCACCCCATCACAGACCTGGAGCTGGAGGCCCTTGCCCAGATTTGAGTTCAGCAACCCATGGACCTAGCCTCAACACACAGCCATTTCCCCATGAGCATCACACACACACACACTGGTGCCATTTTGAATCTCCTGCACAGGCTAGCTCACGCTCTGGAATCAAAATGTCCACTATTCCTAATCAAATCAAACAAACCAGGCATTTCAGTTCAAAGGATGTTTTGGGGGGGGGGGGAAACAGGAAACAAGTGGAATGTTTCTCCAGCCTCAACTGCCAGGAGGAATTATGGACACCTTGACTTTGCAACACTATTTCTGCCCTGGATAAATAACCATTCCATAATCCATCTTTTTCCAATTTAGCTGGTCTTAATTTGAGCTGGGGCTTGACTCAGGCTCGAAGAAGTTTGATCGTGCCTGGGAATAATTATGTTAGGAAAACACGCTCCGGTTCCTCCTAGGATATTTCAAATAACGGCTTTTCAGTTCAAGTTTATTTGTGTTTGTTTGTTTGTTTTGGATCTCCATTTCCAGTTGATTAAAGAAAAAGGGCGACTCACTGTTGACGAAATCTCCTAAATCAGTATTTCCTTGCAATTTTACAGAGAAAGTTGACATTTATGAAGTTCAGTCAACGACTTGTAAAAATGGGAGTGTTAGATGGGGAAAATGCCGTAAAATCCCGTGCCAGACAAACATTGGTTGACAGCAAGCAGATGGCTGGAAGCTCTTCCTTAATACACTAGAAAAGTGTATGATTTGGCAGTTGTTGGGTTTTTTTAAAACCACCCATCATTATGAAACATCTTAAAAGTTTGCCTCATCATCTTCCACCTCAAACCTTGAAACACTTCAATCTCTTGAAAGACAGCTGCTAAGGAAAGCTTTAGGATGCCAAAAAGTTGTTGGCATGAAAGGCTTTCTAAGAAATACTAGCTAAGATTTATAGGAAACAAGCAGCTAGCATACCAAAGATGTCATATTTAAAAATCCAGCCTCTTAACCCACAAATAAATCTTTGCAACAGGCTTGTTTCTGGCCTGCTTCTCAAAGATGCAATAAAAAGTTGGTACAAAAAGGCTCCATTGCAGAGTGTTTCCACCTCTGCAAGCTTTATGCGGTGGTAACCCTTAAGATAATATTTTGATCTTGGCTTAATTAGTATCAAATTGAACCTTGCATTAAAACAACACTGAGATTTGGGTTTCTGTGGTCTGAGCCGAGGGATTCGGAGCCAGCCTAGTCATCCTTTCTGGTGCAGCCTTGGAAACCACAGCTTGGGAAGAGCTCAAGGCCTGGAATGTACTCACACAAGCCCACTTCCTCCCAGGCCTTCAGAAGATTTTTTTTTTTTCAAGACCTGCCGGATGAAATGCTGTTTTTGTGAGAGAGTCAAGGAATCAGCCTGCTGAATTTGGCTCAGGGCGAGATGCCAGCCAGCTCGTAGCGAATGTTCACAGCCTGAAGGGTCCCGGAGAGAGCTGGCTTTGGGGCAATAAGGAATTCAAGTTTAAAATGGGCCTGTGTCAGAAGGCCCAAATAACTGTGTTGTCTACATGACTGGCAGCAGCCCTCTGGGGTCTTCAGCCCTACCTGGAGATGCTGATGGGTGGGTAGGTGGGGGGACTTCTGAACCAGGGACTTCTGCATGCCTAGCAGAAACTCTTATCTAGAGCTGTGGCAATATTCCAGTCAAACATGGTGCTGAATTAAGAGTTTGATAGGGAATTACAGAAAAAGGAGGAATACCAAGAAGACTGGGTGAAATTTAAAGACTATTTAGCTTAATATTGTAATATAAGATAATTGAGAAGGTTCTTGAAAGTACTAAACAGGCCTAGGACAGCAATAAGAATGTGGTATAGGAATATGGATTTACGACAATAAGAAAAGAGTTGAATATAGTTAATTGAAGGAACTAATTATTTAGAAAGATGTTTGGGAGAAATTTTACAAGGTGATATAATGAAATTCAGTTAGGGGGGATTTGAGGAAGTCACTTAACAATGGAATATAAAAGGAATATGTGTTTTTGTTTTTTATTTTTTAGTATTGTAATGTGTTTTGTTTTGTGTGTTTTATATGTTATAATTGTTATAAATGTGGAAAACGAATAAAAAATGGGGGGGGGGAGAGTTTGATAGGGAATTGTTTGATACCACATCAGATCCATAGCTGTCAACTTACAGATTTGAAAATAAGGGACCAGCAGCCTTGAAAATAAGGGACCAGCAGCCAAAATAAGGGACCAGCAGCCAAAATAAGGGACCTGCAGCCTCACTTGTTCCAGGCACTCCAGTCTTCCTGTCCTCCTGCAGTCTGGTCAAACTCATGCTGGTAGCTTTGAGAACACTGTCCAACCAACTTTGTAAATAGAATCTGAAACCCATGCACCACAAGACCTATGCAGCCTCAACTTAAGATGGCTCCCCGGCCTGGCTTTGCACTGCAAAGTTTGCAGCAGCACGTGCAACAAAATGGTGTCCAGCATTCAAAAACCCCCTCAGCTTGCATTAACTAGCCACACACAAGGCATGCAAGCTCCACCCCCCAGTCGTTCTTAGACTTCTTATTGGGTGAGCAACACAGCCAAGCAACACAGTTGGAGCCTCCCTCCTCCCCGGCCAGCAGGGAGGGAGGGAAAGGAGCTGCTTCCTTTGAAATTTAAGGGACATCATTTAAGGGACATTTAAGGGACATCCATCAATAAGGGACAGCAGCGGGACATGGCGCTGGAATAAGGGACTGTCCCTTCAAATAAGGGACACTTGACAGCTATGATCAGATCATTGATCCATTTAGCTCAGTATTGTCTGCATTGGCTGGCAGTGGCTCTCCAAGGTTTTCAGCTGTCTTTCCTAGCCCTACCTGGATATATCTGGGATTCAGCCTGGGACCTTCTGCACACAAAGGAGATGCGCTATATCTGAGCTACAGCCCTAAACCCACAGCTCTTGGTGCAAACCTCAGGCTGGAAGACAGTACAAATTCCAGTGGCCAACAGGAAAGGGGTGGTTGCAAGAGTCGGACCTCAGTATCTCCTGCATCATTACTTGGGAGGGGGGGGAGAGAATGCAGCCTGACTTTTTTATTTCTTTCACACCATTTCTGTACCACTTGGTTGTAATGAAACCTCAAAGTAGTTTACAAAAATTTCAAAGGATGGTTTTGTTTCGGTTTGCGTATTTTTTTGGGGGGGGAAGGGTCACCTAAGTGGGTTCGCCTTTCTGTGCAGACCTAATCAAATTCCCCCCCCCAGCCGCCTTCCTTGGGAAATCATAGAATTGTAGAGTTGGGAGGGAACCCCAAGGGTCATCTAGTCCAACCCCCTGCAATGCAGGAATCTCAACTATGACATCCATGACAGTTGGCCATCCAACTTCCGTTTAAAAAACCTCCAGGGAAAGAGAGTCCACCCACCTTCCGAGGGAGCCTGTTCCACTCTTGAACAGCTCTTCTTGTCAGAAACTTCCTCTGAATGTTTAGTCATAAGATTCATCACACTGCTCTGTTTTATTATTTATGGATATTTAACCAAATGTTTTATTGATAGGGTTTCTCTGTTTTTACTGATGAGTGGCTTTGGATACAATGCAGATTTTTCTTTCTTTTTTTAAAAAATGATCTTATTGTGTTTTATGTAAACCACTTAGGGATTTTGCATAATAATAATAATAATTTATTATTTATACCCCATCCATCTGGCTGGATTTCCCCAGCCACTCCGGGCGGCTCCCAACAGAATATTAAAAACACGATCAAACATTTAAAACTTCCCTAAACAGGGCTGCCTTCAGATATCTTCTAAAAGCCAGATAGTTGTTTATTTCCTTGACATCTTATGGAAGGGTGTTCCACAGGGTGAGCACCACTACCGAGAAGGCCCTCTGCTTGGTTCCCTGTAACCTCACTTCTTGCCCTGAGGGAACAGCCAGAAGGCCCTCGGAGCTGGACCTCAGTATCCGGGCTGAACGATAGGGGTGGAGACGCTCCTTCAGGTATATTAAGCAGTACATATTAAGCAGTGCATAAATGGCATAAATGAAATGAATGAAACTTACATTAAAGGAACCCTCCAGCCCAGCAGTGGTGTAGCTAGCTGCTTGGGTGCCCGGGGTGGTGCGCAGAATCCCATCAGCAGGGCACGCTGCTGGAATCCCATCATCCGAGCTGCCGCGATCTTCTCGGATGCCCTGCAGGCCCGCATTGCTTTTTTGAGCAGCAGGGAGGCTGCAGGGAGCCTGCCCACCACCCCTTAGCTGGAGGGCGGGTGAGGGGGAGGTGACAGACAGTGGCACCCCCAGGCTCCTTTTTCGGGCAGAGTGGTGCCTGCAGGCGCTAGAGCCCACCGCATCACTCCCAGAAGAGTCTTTCTCAGCTGCCCTCTTGGTGCCCTGAGAGCACAGCCCTGGGCCGTGCTGCTTTTAGGAGTGGCACACCGTGCTCTGGGGCTCCTGGACTTGGGCATCACCCTGGGCACAGCGTGTTGCCCCCAAGATGCCAGGGACTGGGCAGAGGAGGAATGGCGGAGACCGCCTCCCTAGCCTGACCCTTCCAGAGAAGAAGAAGACAGTTCAGAATTACAACAGGGGGTTGAGGGAGATCACAGCTCAGAGGAAGATGAGGGGGAGAGGTGGGGAATAGAGAGAGAGAGATGAAGGAGGCAGAGCAGGAGCAGCTGGCTGACAAGTTATCACTAGAAAACATTCCAGACCCACCATCTCCCAGAACCCGGCGAGCCTTAGAAGCAGGTGGTAAGGACTTTTCCTTGTCTTATCCATTCCTGGCAACCTACCGTGGGGGTTGGTTCCTCTGCCGCCTGACACAAGATACCCAGTGTGCCCCCTGTTAGAATATAGTTCCCTTCCACCTTTAGAACAGGCATGTGGAGTTGTTGTATGTCACACGTCTGTTTACTTCCAGCACAGAACTTCCGTTGTATCTAGCTTTTGCCTATGCTGTTTTTGCTTGGACACGAAGGGAAGCAGGCATGTTTTTTCCTTTGTCCTGATGCTGAATAAATGCTTGTAAATATGCTTACATATGCCTCTGTCGGCTACTTCCATTGCAAAGAGTTCTTATCTCTGCTGGCTTGCATGCTCAGTCTCTAAAGGTTTCTGAGGCTTGAGTCGCAGTTTTAGACAGTTCCGAGAACTGGAGTTTGCCCGGCTGCTGGACAGTGGGCTGGAGCCAGCTGGGGGCCTGCCAATTGCCCCTGTCTCCCCGGACGCATCCCCACCCACCCCCGGCTATGCGACTGCAGCCCAGAACGCCTCATGTTTCCTCTTACCACTCATTGTCATCCCACCACCAATCCCCCAGCTCTGAGTCTTCTTCCCTTGGGAGTTCCCCAGCTGGTGCCTCCCACCCCACGCCCCTCTGCATCCAGCCAGTTCATGACATGGAGGCAGCGTCTCCACCAACTTGGATGGCTTTGAAAAAAAATTGGGCAAATTCATGGGAGAGGGCACTAGCCATGGCTACTAGCCATGATAGGTACGCTCTGCGTCCATGGTCAGAGGCGGAAATACCAGGTGCTGGAAATGACAGAAAGGGAGAGTACACTGAAGGAGTGTCTCCACCCCCATCGTTCTGCCCAGACATTTAGGTCTAGCCCTGAGGACCTTCTGGCAGTTCCCTCATTGCGAGAAGCCAAGTTACAGGGAAACAGGCAGAGAGCCTTCTTGGTAGTGGCACCCACCCTGTGGAACACCCTCCCATCAGATGTCAAAGAGAAGAACAACTACCAGACTTTTAGAAGACATCTGAAGGCAGCCCTCTTTAGGGAAGCTTTTAATGTTTTACAGACCACTGTATTTTAATACTTTGTTGGAAGTTGCCCAGAGTGGCTAAGGAGACCCAGCCAGATGGGTAAAGGTAAAGGTAAAGGTACCCCTGCCCGTACGGGCCAGTCTTGACAGACTCTGGGGTTGTGCGCCCATCTCACTTAAGAGGCCAGGGGCCAGCGCTGTCCGCAGACACTTCCGGGTCACGTGGCCAGCGTGACAAAGCTGCATCTGGCGAGCCAGAGCCGCACAAGGAAACGCCGTTTACCTTCCCGCTGGTAAGCGGTCCCTATTTATCTACTTGCACCCAGAGGTGCTTTCGAACTGCTAGGTTGGCAGGCGCTGGGACCGAGCAGCGGGAGCGCACCCCGCCGCAGGGATTCGAACCGCCGACCTTTCGATCGGCAAGTCCTAGGCGCTGAGGCTTTAACCCACAGCGCCACCTGCGTCCCGATGGGTGGGGTATAAATAACAAATTGTTGTTGTTGTTGTTGTTGATTGGCCACTGTGAGAACAGGATACAGGACTGGATGTGTCCCCCTTTGGCCTGTTCCAGCAGCTGGGCTCTTATATTCTAAAGAAGGAGTCGGGGCATGGGCGGGGAATACCCCAGTGGCAAAATGCCAATGCAATGAAAACAAAAACGGGTGCAAAATTCTCCGTGGAAAGGGGGGTGGGGGTGGTGGAGATATCCAAAAGGCACCAAGAGAATTGAAGGACTGAGGAAAATGGGCTGAAATCCTCAAAGGAAGCAGGTTGAAAAGGAAGTGTTTGTGAGGAAACACGCTTTGGAAAACGGACGTAGACATTCTGTTTTGTGCCTCACTCTCCTCTTCCTCCCTTTGAGAACCGGGCTGAAGAAGAAGCAAAGGGAATTATTAATAAGGAATTAGAGGCATCTCCTGGTAGTGCAAAGTACTCTGAAGTAGGGCACTGTCTAGCTCGGGGAAACCTTCCCCACTCTTGATATTCTGTGCAGGGAGAGCAAACTTTCAGCAGGATTATATATCTATAACATATATAGCAAAATCTGCTAGGAGACATTAGCGTCAAACTAAACAGCAACCCTGGCATCCTGCCCATTAAACAATTTATCTTACGTATAAATAGCATCATTAACCTAAGCAGCATACGTGGTGGACCAGCTTGGATGGCTTTTAGCTGGAAAGCAAATAAATCTTGGGGGCGGTGGGAGTTTGAAACCATTTATGGAATTGCTCCCCTGTAAATCACTGCAGAGCATCGAGGCCACCCTATTAAGGCCTTGGTAGCCTGTGCAGAAAGAGGGAGAAGGCAAGGAATGGGAAAGCTTTCTCTGGAATGAGAAAGACACCACAGTGTGCAAGAGCAGCCTTTGGAGCAGGTAATAATGACACAGACAACAGCCCCTAATCGAAGAGCAAAGGCGGTTTCGTGCAGCTTGCCTCCCTGGGCATATTTTTAGCTGATTTTTCTTGCATGGTAGAGAGGAGACTTGAATGTCTGTAATGCACCCCCAAGCGGGAAAGTGGGCTTGCATGATTAGGTGCCAAGCAGGGACAATGTCACTTCAGGCTGGTAGTTTAAAAGAAAAAGAAAAGAAAACCAAGTCACCACTTCCCTGCACATGGTAAGAGCATGCAAATTCATGCGTCTGTAGGGGTGCCCTGCCACAAGTAAATGCACAGCCCAGGGCCGGATTTAGGTTTGATGAGGCCCTAAGCTACTGAAGGTAATGGGGCCCTTTATATGTGGAGCTTTGTCCTTTGTCAACAACAAATTGTCACTGTTTTTTTGCATTGAATATATGCTATATGGTAAATTATGGACTTAATAGGTATCTAAAGCCATTTGCAGATAACAAAATATGTATTTTATCAATTAATGAACAAATCAGTGATATTTTAGGGAGCAGGCTAGCAGGCGGGGCCCCTTACTTACATCATAGGAGCCTACACAACACAAAACACTGTTGCTGTATGTAGGTTTTATTTGTTTTTTATCATATATTTTGGAAATGTACATCCAGGTTTTTTCCTTCAATTTTTTTTGGGGGCCCCCAAGAGAGTGGGGCCCTAAGCTATAGCTTGTTTAGCTTATTGTGAAAATCCCACACTAGCACAGCCCACCTGAACTCAAGGAGGTGCCTGTTCATATTTCTGAAGGTGTCCCCTGAGCAACAGGTTCTACTCATGGGGCAAGCAGCAGTGATGGCTAAATCTCTTTGCAACCAAAAGGATTTGCCGGACCCACTTTTCTGTGTGCCCATCTGTTACTCCCCACACCGCAGGCGTATGATGTGAAAGTGTGTGAACATCTGCAAACACGAAGGATATTTTTAAAACGAAGGTAATGGAAGCAATAATTGCAACCTAGAAGGAAGACACTCAGTTGTTGTGCTTCTGAAGAAGGACCTGAAGGCAGCTTTGCTCAGGCACCTGTGAATCGCAGCTTGCTCTTTGTCCCACCCCCATTGCCACAAACCACAGCCTGGCGCTGCTGCCTCCTTATTTTTAGGTTCAGGGCTTGAGCATGTTGCTGAGCTGGCCATGAGCTGCAGTCTCAAAAAACAAAACAAAAAAAACCTCTGCTGCTGACAGCTCGAGATCACCCTGTGCCACATTTTGACTTGCAAATAGCTTCCTGGGGAGAGCAAAGGGTGCATTTATCCAATGCTGCTAGAATGGCAGCTTTATTTAGCTGCTGACCCCACCCTGCCAAATCTGTCAAATTGCCTTACGACGCTGGGGAGGGAATCGGGCCACTGAGGAGCCAAGGAAGGAGCATCAAGGCTTGGGCTGTTTTTAAGGGAAATAAAGCACACAGATACAATCTGTACGCCTTCCACCCAAAATAAAGGGGGGGGTGGCTTATGCATGCAGAAATGCTCCCCCCTTGATGGCTTGCAGAGCTGACCCCACCATTAGGGTCTGGCCATCGCTGAGTGGTACAGCCCTTGGCTTTCATGCAGAAGATCCCAGGATCCATCCCCAACAGCATTCCGGGCAGGGCTAGGAAGAGACTCTTGCCCCAAACCCCAGAGAGCTGCTGCCAACCAGTGCAGACAATGCTGAGCTAAATGGACCCGTGATCTGACTCTGGGTAAGGCGGCTGCCTGAGTTCCATTAGGCAGGCCTGTTTTCAGTGCTCACCTAAAAATGCAACCAGACAAACTTATCAAACCAGAGCTTGCAAGCTAACATCTTCCTCAACAGCATTCCCCAACCTGGTGCTTTCCAGATGTTGCCTTTGGCTTTGTGGTCCAAAACATCTGGAAAGCACCAGGCTAGGGAAGGCTGTTCAGTAGGGAGCAACAGAGGGAACAAAGGTAGTTTGCCTTATACAGAGAACATCTAGCCCAGAATTGTCTATGCTAGCAAGTCCCCAAAATGCATGGGAAAACCCCATGGGGGCAGTGGGATCACCTAGGGGGTGCTAAGAGGCAGCAGGGGGTGCTGGAAGAGCTTCGTTAACTGCAAGCCCCGAAATCTGGAATCCCCTCCAAACCTGTGGCAACCTTGCAGCATTTTGCAAGTTAAGGAAGCTTGCTGGAGGTGTATCGGACTTTGAAAAGCTGCTATCGCTGGATCAGGTTTGTCCATTTTGTTGAATTAAATTGGATTTTGAATAAATGTGCAATGCATTGTTGCTGTTTTGAATTTTATTGCGCTATTACCTTCCTTAGTGGGTTGTGCAAATTGCTATTCTGAATAATGCCTTTTATAGGGCAGGGGGGGTGAGTTTATGGAACCAAGGGGGCAGAGACCCAAAACGGTTTGGGAACCACTGGTCTACATAGCAGTGACTCCCTGGGGTGTCAGGAAAGGAACTGTTATAAGAATTTAAGGTCTCAAATATATAAATTAAATGTCCATAAATTTACAAGGCAAACACATACGTAAGTATATAAACCATGTGTCTGAAATAGTACAGGAGAGCAATCCTGAAGCCATTTTGACTCTCCCAAACCATTTTGACTCTCCCAAATTGACCTCAAATATTTCTCTGCAAGGAGAAAGGAAATGGGAAAGCCTTCCCCCATTGTCTTTTGCTTACAAATCCATATTTGTGTATGAATAGGGTGAGCCTGTGACCTGGTTTCAGGAACTAAACTATTAACCATCACAAAAGAATGGCCAGACTGCCCAGGTAAAGCAATCAGTGACCATTGTCAGGTATCCTGGCAAAACAGGATTTCTGCTGTAGACCACCTCCTTCTGTGTCCTCTGCTGTAGACTGCCTCCTTCTGTGATGTATGTATGATGTTTTGTGGGGTGGTCTTGGGCTACAGGGCGAGCAATTTCAAAAGTCTATATAAGGGCTTGCGCAACATTGTTCTGTGTTCCTCCTCCCTCCTGCATGTGATGAGTGAGGACCCTGTTGCAACAGTTTAATAAAAATCAGGCTTACTAGCTGCTTTGTTTCTCAATATTCTCTGGTCAGTTTCTCCTACCGATAGGGAAGCCACTTAAAGACTCTATACAGGCTCTAGGATACCCCATAAGGGGAAAGGAGCAGTTTTTTCTTATAACAGAACATTCCCCACCTTACCTTGAGATGCTAGGGATGGAACCTGCGACCTCCTGCACACAAAGCAGATGCTCTCCCGCTGAGCTACCACCCTTTCCCCAAACTCTGTCAACAACACACAGCCAGGGTGGGCTGCAGGCACTTGTGGCATGCACTCTTGCAGTCAACCCACCCTAGCCTCTGTGTAATGTGTGAAACAGCCATCTTATACTGCTGTTGCAGGGATCATGGCAATACCCCACCACCCAATTTTCCTCGATGCTCTAGAATGCCAGAGCCTGCCCTTCCCCATGGTTGTCTCGTCTGCTTCTCCAGCGTGCAATGTGCTGAGGATGTCTGCTTCCACTCCATCCTTCACGCTATTCCAGGCCTCCAGTCACAGGTATTTGGGCCACCGATTCCTGTCAAGAAGACTGTGTGGCCTCAGTTTGCTTCCTGGATCTCTTTTGTTCCACTCAGCCACCATCAGCTGGCCCAGCCACCTTCCTGCTCAGAGGTGCTAATCGCAAAAAAAGAACGCTGTCCTAAATCTAGGGGAAGGAGAAAATAAAAATGCTTCCATGCTGAGGTCATTCAGCTCCTTGCTGCTGCTGCTGCCGCCACTGTCCGCGCCATCTCACGCTATCCCTCAATGAGCAAAACAAATGCTTGTTTCAGCCTATTAACAAATGAGGGAAAGGAAAGCAGCCCTGCTTGACTCTGCTGGAGTCCAGGCTGACTTCTCCTCCTCTAGAAAGCCATCTCCATCTTGCTACGCCTACTGTAGATGCTTGGCGTGTTGTAGGGTTGAGAGAGAAACCTGATTCGTTCCACATTTATAGGCACAGAGCCCAGGGCTTGCCAATCGGAAGGTCAGCAGTTCGAATCCCCACGACGGTCCCTGCTTCTGCCAACCTAGCACTTCAAAAGCATGTCAAAGTGCAAGTAGATAAGTAGGTACCACTCTGGCGGGAAGGTAAACGGCATTTCCGTGCGCTGCTCTGGTTCACCAAAAGCGGCTTAGTCAAGCTGGCCACATGACCCGGAAGCTGTATGCCGGCTCCCAGAGCCAATAAAGCGAGATGAGCGCCGCAACCCCAGAGTCGTCCACGACTGGACCTAACGGTCAGGGGTCCCTTTACCTTACCTCATTCATAACTGTTGAAGGAATCCACAAACCGAAACACCGCCATCCTTCAAAACCCAAGTAGATTTGGCAGTACAGTTCTCGCGCCGAGAAGCTTTCCTTCCACCAAGCATCATATTCACCCAAGCTGGGGGGGGGGGCATAAACAAGGTCTATGAAGGTAGCATCCTCACCCTTGAGGTGACTCCCAAAGTTATGCTTCCCAAAGGCTAAAAACACTTTGATGGCATCCCTTTGAGGTCAACCCACAGGAGTCGGCCCACCGTGCTAGCAGTTTCGTTGCAGGGGTGCTGCGGTGGAACCCAAGCAAACCTCCATCCTTTTCAGAAATCATGTTCAGTATTGCACATTGCATAAGAATTTGGGGGTCTGGCTCAAGCATAGAATGTCTGTGCCATACCAGTTGTACTCAGCTGTGCTTTAGAATGTACTCTGCAGACAAAAACCGGCTCCCTCGGCCTGAAGCGAGATGAATGCTGCATCCCATAGTTACCTTTGACAGGACTTAATTGTCCAGGGGTCCTTTACCTTTACCTTACCCATCAAGGAATGCCCTTCCTCAACCTCCAGATGTTGTGCACTATAACTCCCATTAACCCCAGCATAGGTGTAGCCAGGATTTTTGTTGGGAGGGGCAGACCTTTTGTTGGGGGGGGCAGAACCTCAGTTTGCTATGTATTTTTATTGATTTTTACTGATTTAGGGGGCAGCTGCCCCTCCCTGCCCCCCCCCTTGGCTCTGCCAATGAACTCTAGGCAGCACAGCTGGAGGGCACTAAGTTGGGGGAAGGGTGACCTAAAAATAAATAATGCTAATGTTTCTTGTAATCCTTTCATAGGTAGCCATGGAGATACCCTTCAGAAAGGCCCCTTGCCAGCAGAGCTGACCGTCAGTGCACAGCTGGGCTCATCATAAGAGAACAGCTGGAATTAACATATCATTCCCAAGGAATCCCTGAAATTCTCACTGGGGGCCTTTATCTGCCAGGAGACGAAGGGTGGGGGTGGGGAAATTGCAGTCAAATTCCCCCCACCCACTAGCTTAGGGCTAGTTAATGCATGAAGGGGTTAGGACCACAGATCTGTATTCCTGGACTCAGGCAGGTCTTGCCCCCTCACTTCCAGGGAAGAAGCAAGCGAAGCTTCTTACTTCGTTCCCTTCCACCATGTGATGCTGACCAGGCAACATGTCTGGGCTTGACTCCTTCAAGCCCAGACCACGCGCTCAGAAATATTTTTCTGTATTTTGTAAACCCAAGATTTCTTCTTGCTGCTGCATGGAATAATACACAAATCTGACCTTCGGAGTTTGTAAGTAAAGCATTTAAACTTGCTAACGGTGTGGTCTGTTCATTGTGAGAAAGGTGGAGAGGGGAAGCTCTGTAAGCAGACTAAATGGGGTGTTTAAAAGGTCTAACAGCCTGTATTCCATTTTGCGTCACTGTGCTGCATGATTCTAGGATTTTAATACTCAGCTGGGGGCTCTGTCTTGCTGGAGAGTGTGGTTAGCCCTGTGCTTAGGATCTAGGGATCCAGCCAAGTCTTTTATTAATTCCCCCACAGGGGGGACATTGTCAGCCATGGGGCTATGCTCCCCCTGTCAGGAGCTGTGTGCGAGGGTTGACAGGGCCACATGCAAAAGTAGGTGGAGGAACAGACTTGACTTTTCCTTTTGTACAGGTTGAGCAAGACTGCGCTCTCTCTCTCTCTCTCTCTCTCTCTCTCTCTCACTCACCCACCCACAGAGTCTTAATCTGACAAGCCTGTTAGCTCTGTTAGGAAAATGATACCATATTATGAGGCTGGAAGACACAAAGCTACCCCATTGTCTTCAGACAACTTCTGTCTAGCCCTCTGTTATCACACCTACTTCATCCTTTTCAGGTACAACCAGTAATTTAACTCTGGGGGGAGAAACAATCCCAAGGCAAGGAGAGGCGGGCAAGAGGGGAGCAAGACATCACCTCCGGCAAACAGAGCCACTTTGAAAGATGTGCAAAAGCAGGAGAGAGATGACACTTGAACGCCAGCATGGCATCATTAGCGAGATCTTTCCCCCACCTCCCCCCAGGGTTCATCTTCCTACCTGCCTGCCTGTTCCCCAGCTCCCCAGCTCTCCCTTCAGAGCTCCTCTCCTGCAACGAACCATAAATTACAGGCTGACAGCTTTAATTTGAGCAAAGTATGCCTGCCTGCTTCTGGCACCAGCAGCCGGCTGCTATAATAAGGTCAATATATATTCATTGTCGCATTGCATGATGTGCCAGGGAACACGGCGAGGGGTGGGGGTGGCGCTGTGGGGAGAAGAGAGCAACAAATGTTGTTTCTTTGGGGTGGCAGACGATGGGGGGGCGGGTGGGAGGGATCCTTCCCAGCCAGCAGTTGGCCTCTAACACCTGTGGCAGGATTTGCCAAGACTATAAGAGCGGCTGCTGGATCATCAGTCGCCCATCTCGTCCAGCACCCTGTTCCTCACACTGACTGAACTGGTGCCTCTGGCAAAACTGCAAGCATTATTCAAGCACTAGAGCCCTCTCCCCTCCTGGGTTTCCAGCAGCTAGTATTCAGAAGCATTGTTGCCTCCAACTGTAGAGGTAGAGAATAGTGTGATAAGAATTTTAAGGTCTTAGATATGTAATATATGTTCATAAATGTACCAAGCAAACACGTACATAAATATATAAACCACATGTCTGAAAACCCCACAGAAAAAAAGTCCTGAACAAATTGACCTCAATTATTTCTCTGCAAGGTCAAAGTGGGAACCTCCCCATTGCCTTTTTCCTTCCCAAATCCTGTCTTAAGGGCACATCTAAGATATGAATTCCTGCCAACCTAGAAGTTTGAAAGCACATCAAAAGTGCAAGTAGATAAATAGGTACCGCTCTGGCGGGAAGGTAAACGGCGTTTCTGTGTGCTGCTCTGGTTTGCCGGAAGTGGTTTTGTCATGCTGGCCACATGATCCAGAAGCTGTACACCAGCTCCCTCGGCCAGTAAAGTGAGATGAGCGTCGCAACCCCAGAGTCGGCCACCTAATGGTCAGATGTCCCTTTACCCTAAGATATGAATAGGGTGTGAGCCTGTGACCAGGCTCAGGAACTAAGTATTTATCATTACAAAAGACTGGCCAGGCTCCCCAGGCAATCCAATCAAGTGACCATTAAACAGGTAACCTGTCAGACTAGATAAACAAGTCACTCAGATTTCTGCTATAAACCGCCTTTTCTGTAATGTAGGTATGATGTATCTGGGGGGTGGTCTTAGGTTACACCCCTTCTGTGATGTATGTATGATGTATGGAGGGGTGGTCTTGAGCTCCAGGGCAGGGAATTTAAAATGCATATATAAGGCCTTGTGTGCCATTGTTCTGGGTTCCTCCTCCCTCCTGCGTATGGTGAGTGAGGACCCTGTTGCAACAGATCAATAAAGATCAGGCTTACTAGCTGCTTTGCTTCTCAATATTCTCTGGTTGGCCTCTGTTATTTTCTCTTACCAATAGGGAACCTACGTAAGGACTCTATATGGGCTCTTGGATACCCCATCAGGGAAAAGGGGCAGATTTTTTGTTTACAACAATAGCCATCATGGCTAGCAGCCGTCAAAAGCCCTTTTCTCCATAAATTGCTCAATCTCTTTGAAAGCCACCTAACTTGGTGGTCAACACTGCCTCTTGTGGCAGAGAGTTCCATAGTTTAACTATGCAAATTTGCTATCCATCCCATCAAAGGGCGCTTGGGGCTGCTGTCATTTTGAGAAGCATTTTTCCAGAGTTGATTTCTTCCTCCACCCAAGCCAAGAGAGAGAGAGAGAGAGAGAGAGAGAGAAACCAACCCTACAAAACAACAACACCTTTTTGCTGTTGTTATCCTTTAAAAAGGAAAAGCCTAATGCATTTTCTTCCAAGTTCAATGCCTCTGATGGATGATGACACCTCCAAACTTTCGCTTGTGGGAGATCCTTGTTTACTGATTGCAGGAAATAAACTGATGGAGAGAACGCTGCAGTGGAAGGAATTTCTCATGTTTCTTTTTGCAGCCCAGAGGAACACACTTTAGCACCAGCCGAAGGCACTTTGGGGTATCAGGTGAGAAATCCAGGTGCTCCTCTCTCCAGCCCATTTGCCCCCAGTTTAATCTAAGCCCTCGCTTCCCCAAACTGGAGCCCACCAGAGTCCCAAAATCAGTGGAAGGGAGAGAGGGGCTCTGAAGATAAGGGAGACTTCTTGATGTTCTGGAGTTCCATGGGGCTGTTAGAACGTGGCAGGACAACTGACAAATACATATTTTATCTCAACGTATGTATTTCTAAATTTATTTTATCCTGAAACACACACTTTGGGTTCATTTTTGAGTCAAAAAGTATATTGCAAATTTCAGTGAAGATTGAAATCTGATGGATGGGTGTGCTTTTTCCCAACAAGGTGGGAATTAGCTCAGTTTGACCTAAGAAAATTATCAATTTCTAGACTAGATAGAAGTCTGTTATATACCCTCACTTTTGTACTTTGGAAGGCCCCAACCTCCTGAACACCTAGATGTGCAGACCCTGGGACAGGAAGTGATGAGAGAAAAGCACTCTGCACATGTTCAGTAGATATTTCCTCCCACGAGTCTTTTGCACCAGGGTAGGAAACTTTGGGACGCGGGTGGCGCTGTGGGTTAAACCACAGAGACTAGGACTTGCCGATCAGAAGGTTGGTGGTTCAAATCCCCGCGACAGGGTGAGCTCCCGTTGCTTGGTCCCTGCTCCTGCCAACCTAGCAGATCGAAAGCACGTCAAAGTGCAAGTAGATAAATAGGTACCGCTCTGGCGGGAAGGTAAACGGCGTATCCATGCACTGCTCTGGTTCGCCAGAAGCGGCTTAGTCATGCTGGCCACATGACCCAGAAGCTGTACGCCGGCTCCCTCGGCCAATAAAGCGAGATGAGCGCCGCAACCCAAGAGTCAGCCGCGACTGGACCTAATGGTCAGGGGTCCCCTTTACCTTTACCCTAGGAAACTTTAGGCCTGGGAGACAAATGTCTGTCTAGACTTCAATCTGGCCCTCAGGACTCTCCCTAGGCCATGAACCCTTCCATGGCCACACCCCTCACCAGCACTGCTCCATCCCATCATCAAGGCCTTTTGTCTTTGCTTGAATAAGTCCCTGGACTTGATTCTTTGCATTGGAGGTGGAGAAATTCATATCTTGCTCCACCCACTTGAGGCTCTGGCTCCACCCACTGCTGGCACATGGCTGGCTGAGATGGCTCAGTTGGCAAAACATGAGATTCTTAATCTCAAGGTCATGGGTTCAAGCCCCTGTTGGGCAATAAATTCCTGCATTACAGGGGGTTGGACTAGATGACCCTCAGGGTCCCTTCCATCTCTATGATTCTATGGCCGCCAGAAGCTTAGCCACAAGGCAGTGTGGCCACTGACCTGAAAAAAATACCATGAACGTTTCGAGTGGAAGTTTTGGCACTCTAAGCACATCACACCTCCCTCCCAACAGAACAGCAGAAAACTATTTCAGCGGCAAGAATGGAGTTTGGATTAAATTCTGACACCGGACAGTTTCAAGGTTTCAGTGGAATAAATTGTATAAAGCAAATATTTGCATTTAAACACACATTGAAAACCTCTGCTGCTGCTACCCCACTCTCACTCTTGCGGACATTTTCATAAGATGCATATTAAAGAGGCAAGATTAGATAGAATTTCTCTGCAATCACCAGTGTTTAAAAAGCAATAACCATTTTTCTCCATAAAGCGCTTGGCGATGATAAATGATCTGTAATTTCATGGGCGGCATTTCAATCTCCAAAAGTATTAGCGCCGCTCCCACAGCGCCTCTTCTGAGATAGATTCCTCTTGGCAGCCCTTCGTAGCAGCTTTGCCTCACTTTCGGTCTCTGAATTTGTTTGGAGAAAATCAGGCATATATTTATGGGCTTGGCATGAGCTCTGCAGGAGCAGAAGTCGCCAGCCTGGTGCCCTCCAAGTGTTTTTGGAGAACAGGGGCTGATGGGAATTGTAGTCAAAAATGAAGGTTGCCATAGGCCCTGATTTTCCCGGACATACCCAGTATACTGCTGTCGGAAACCATGTCCGGGTGGAAATCGGCCTCCCAAAAAATATGTCCAGGAAAACCCGGACACATGGCAACCCATGTAGGCAGTGCCATTTTTGGTGATTTAATAATATTCATTCATTCCCCACCCATCTGGCTGGGTTTGCCCAGCCACTCTGGGCGTTTACCAACAGAATATTAAAAACAGGATAAAACATCAAACATTAAGAACTTCCCTAAACAGGACTGCCTTCGGATGTCTTCTAAAAGTCAGATACCGTATTTTTCGCACCAGACTATAAGACGCTTCTAGTTTTCAGAGGAGGAAAACAAGAAAAAAAATATTCTGAATCCCAGAAGCCAGAACAGCAAGAGGGATCGTTGCACAGCGAAAGCAACAATCCCTCTTGCTGTTCTGGCTTCTGGGATAGCTGCGCAGCCTGCATTTGCTCCATAAGATATACACACATTTCCTTTTACTTTTTAGGAGGGAAAAAGTGTGTCTTATAGAGCGAAAAATACCATAGTTGTTTATTGTCTTGACATCTAATGGGAGGGCGTTCCACAGGGCAGGTGCCAGTACCGAGAAGGCCCTCTGCCTGGTTCCCTGTAACCTCACTTCTTGCAGTGAGGGAACCACTAGAAGGCCCTCGGAGCTGGACCTCAGTGTCCGGGATGAACAATGGGGGTGGAGACGCTCCTTCAGGTATACTGGGCCGAGGCCATTTAGGGCTTTAAAGGTCAGCACCAGCACTTTTAATTGAACTCATAAAGCCCCAAAACTTCCATTTCTTGCGATTTTGCCCAAAAAAGTTCAACAACTTTTGGAAAAACCCTACAAAGTCATCTTGAGGGTACCAAGCTGGCAAAGGGTGTCCAAAAGACCTTGGAGTGTCTACACTCTACAGCAGCAGATCCCAGTCAGATAGGTCCAGTTTGAACTGGATTTCAGCAGTGACTTTGCATTTTGCCACTTTTGAGGAGCAGGGGCTCTCTGGAACCTCCTTGACAGGTCCCATCAATTCTGATAACCTCCCAGGCCACGCTAGACCTTTTCAGAGAGAGACCCACAACACACAAATTATCTGTGCTTCATGTTCCAGAGGGCTGTGCCTGAAGCCCAAACATTAGGAAGAACTTTCTGGTGTCAGAGCTGTTCAGCTGTGGAAAGGGCGACTTAGGAAGGACTCTCCTTCACTGAAGGTTGGATGGGCAAGGATTGTTTAGTTTTGATTTCTACCATGCAGGGGGTTGGACTAGATGTCCCCCAAGGTCCCTTCCAACTCTACAGTTATAATAATAATAATTTATTATTTGTACCCCGCCCATCTGGCTGGGTTTCCCCAGCCACTCTGGGCGGCTTCCATAGAAACCAAAAATACACTAAAATATCACACATTATAAACTTCCCTGAACAAGGCTGCCTTAAGATGTCTTCTGAATGTCAGGTAGTTGTGTATCGCTTTGACATCTGATGGGAGGGCGTTCCACAGGGCGGGCGCCACTACCGAGAAGGCCCTCTGCCTGGTTCCATGTAGCTTTGCTTCTCGCAATGAGGGAACCGCCAGAAGGCCCTTGGCGCTGGACCTCAGCGTTCGGGCAGAACGATGGGGGTGGAGACACTCCTTCAGGTATGCTCCTTCAGTTCCATAACATAGGAGCAGACACAGAAAAGGCCCTCTCTCATGTCACCACCAACCATGCCTCTGATGGTGATGGGACCAAGAGAAGGTGCTCACCTGGGGCTCTTAACACCTGGGCAGGTTTGTATAGGGAGATATGAAATTTCAGGGAGCCTGGGTGCAAGCCATTTAGGACTTTATAAGTAAAAGTTGGTGCACAGGGCGGGGGCAGATAAAGAACTGCCCCCCAGAGCCAAAAGGTCCCCCACCCCTTTATTAAGGGGGCAAAACCATCAGAAAGTCCTCTTGCACAAGTGTCTCTGAAATGAATCAGAGGAGCATTATTTTGGAGAACACTATTCGACTCTGTTCCAGGAGACTCAATTCCAGCCGCTCTCGTAGAAATTAAGCACTGTCTGTCTCTATAATGATGTATTATTGAAAATACATTAAGAGGCCATCCCGTCGGCAGCAGAGGAAGATAATACGCCAAGACGCTTCCACAATATATCAAAGTGCCTTTGTTCTGATGATGCTTTAATGCAATGCATCAAACTGCCATTGTCCCAATAATGCATCATCACAATACATCAAAGCTTTGTTGAGTTTGCTTGCAGAGGTGCTATTACAGGACTTCAAACCTGTGGCGTCCTTATGATGCACTGCCGGTGTGCCATAACCCCCTCCAGGGAGACAGACATCAACCCAGAGGAAGGGGCAAAATCATATCGCCCACACAGAGAGAGATACCAATTGCACAGAATAGGTACCTTCTAGCAGATTCCCTTCCCTGATACATACCTGTGCAATCACCGAGATAATCCGAGGAGGCTCTGCTGACCTTGCTACGGCATGCAGGCTGTTCCCTGCAGGCAATATGGAAGCAGGGCTTTCTCTGTGGTGGCCCCCTATCTCTGGAATGTTCTCTGCTCTGGCATTCATGAGGTTTTACCTATATAGCATGTTTCAGAAAGTTACTAAACACATCTCCTTCTTGGCCCAGGCATTTCCCAACTGATGATCATTGGACCAAACTGATGATTACTTTTTGAGTATTTGATAGTCTTAAATAATATCCAGTATGATTACAGCTTATGTGCGACTTAATTGTGTGATTTCAACCATATGTGGTTGAAAGCGGGCTGGTTGAAATTGAGTAAGTTAAATCCAAGCAAGGTGGAGACAAAAGCTCTTCTTGTGCCAGGTCTGCTTGGGGTTACCCTGCATGTAAAGAGCTTTTATGCGACCCCCAAGCCAGGGAGATAAGGAACCACACAAACTTTAGAATAAATCTGAAGGCAGTCCTGTATAGGGAAGTTTTAAAATGTTTAATGTTTTGTTATGTTTTATATAAGTTGGAAGCTGCCCAGAGTGGGTGGGGTATAAATAATAAAATTTATCATTATCATTATTATTAAGCAGGATGTCCCTATTTTCATCAGATAAATGTTGGGATATGAGACATTTTCAAAGTCTCTGAGAAGGAGGAGAAAAAGCAGAAGCTTCTTTCTCAGGGGAGCAAAAATATCGAGAAATGAGAGGTCCTGTTTCAGCACAGCCCTGTTTGAAGGCATTTTTTCCCCAAATGGACCTTTCACTTCACACACAGAAGCCGAACTGTTTGCCAACATTCCGAGCCCGGCTCCTTCCTCCATCAAACAATATTCCTTGGCATCAAAAGCGGTTTGGTCAACAGCAGGAGGTGGCTCATTGGAGGCAGTAGCTGGTTTTTAGGTGATTCCATTTGGAAACATTTGCAGAACGCCTGCATGATTTGACATTTCACACGGCTGTGAAAGAGAGCAGATACCAGCCAGCTCTGGAGAAACTCATCTTGTTTACTTGACTGTATCTTTGGGGAAACAGCCATCAGGCAAACCCTTTTTTTTCCTGAGAGATGCGCAATCAGTTTTGTGTTTACTCGTGGAGCTGCTGTGCAAACACCCAGCAATGGATGAATTAAACAAACACGCAGCCTCCAAAGTCGACATAATCAGCTTAAATTCAGAGGGTAATTACAGGAGTCAAAAAAAGCTGCGCCACAGCAGAAAGACAGGTCATCGAGGAGCAACTCCAGTGTCGACAGAAATATAAGTCAGCTCTGAAAGATGACCTCGGGAGCTGCAATTAATGCCCCCCAACGGTTAACAGTTACAGAAACCCATAGTGCAAAGCGCTCCCGAGGAAAACAAACAGAAAAGTTGGCATCCGTCGAGGAATTTAAGCTTAAACCTACAAATTAAAAGCATCTCGAGAGCCAGGGCGGGACCCGAGAACATAATGTATTCCAGTCACTGGAAAGTCATTGACACAAAATTCAAAAGCGAAAAGCAAAAGCCATCTGTCAACAGCAGAGGTGATGCGAGAATCCTCATGGGCACCTGGGGAAACCAAGCCCTTCTTGTGTCAGCTACAGGGTTGTTGTTCTTTCTCTTTTCTGTTGACTTTTTCCTCGGCTGCGACCTGACAGGAAAGAGCCCGAAGGGGAGAAAAAGGAAGATTTAGAGAGAAGTGAACAGACAAGTGAACTCCGACAAAGTTGCCAAGGGCAACCGAGGTCTATTACAACCAAACACACACACACACACACACACTATTAAATTCTCACAAGGAAGAAAAAATAATCCTGGTTAAGATGGAGGGAAGATTAGGGGTGTCAAGAGGCTTGGGTGGTCTGGTTAGAGTCATAATTTATTTACTTTCATTTCATTTTATTGCATTTATTTCCCACCTACAATATATTCCTCCTTTCTTCCAAGGAGCTCAAAGTGGCGGACATAGTCCTCTCATGCCTCCTTCATCAGACCCTCCCAGTGTCCTTATTTTCCAGGAACGTCACGGTTTCTGATTTGATCCCGGAATGTCCCGCTTTTCCTTAGGACGTCCCTATTTTCAATGGAGAAATGTTGGAGGGTATGGAGTTATCTGACCCCTGAGCCATCTGAGGGCAATCCTGTACGGGGAAGTTTCTAAATGTTTACTGTTTTATTATGTTTTTCTATATGTTGGAAGCTGCCCAGAGTGGCTGTGCTATATGGGTGGGGTATAAATAGTAAAATTATCATGATGGAAGGGGACGTCCCTATTTTCATTGGAGAAATGTTGAAGGGTATGCTTTATTTTATCTCCACAACAGCCCTGCAAGGTAGGTTAGGCTGCAAGGGACAGTGACTGGCCCAAAGTCACACAGCAAGCTTCCTGGTCAAGTGGGGATTTGAACCCTGGTCTTTCCTAGGCCCTAGTTTGACACTTTAACTCCTACACTGCACCAGCTCTGTTTTATTGTTTATGTTACTTTTTTTTTTACTCTGAATTTTGTTCTAAACCCATCCCTTAGTTTCCATGAGCATCTCGACTGAAGTGGAAAAGGCAGCGTTGAAATTTCAAAACAAACATTAGAGAGACTCCTGGAGCCAGCCAGGCCTGAGGCTCTCTTCTTCAATGTGTGAAGAGCTGCGGGAGGCCCCCAGCCAGTCACGCCTGGCTCGGGAGATGATCCATTTGAACTTTTCCCCAGCAAGCCCATGATCTCAAACCCTCCCCAAACTCATATCAGTTCTGTTTGCAAGTGCATGGATAAGAGGAGGAGAGAGACCTGGCTGCAGGATCTAAACAGAACCCCTTTTAGTCAAGCATCCTAGTCTCACAGTGGCCCCATTCGCACGATACATTTAAAGGACTATGGTACCACTTTGAACAGTCATGGCTTTCCCCCAAAGGATTCTGGGAACTGTCAGGGCTAGTGTGGTGCATACTCCTCAACCATCCCGATTTCCCTGGCACACCCAGGAATTGCAGAAGCCATTCTGGCTTCTGATTGGATCCCAGAATGTCCCATTCCACCCCCCCCCCTCCAGCACCGCCTTCACTGCCAAACTTGGGGAAGAGGAGCAGCTGGCACTGGAGTTTGCTATGGTGCCATGCTCTCACACGAGTCAACGGCCTCCTGTGAGAGTGTGACACCAAAAGAAGTGCCTCCTGACTTTCAGACTAGGACCTGGGACAGTCGAGGGTTCAAACCCCACTCAAGCACGGAGCTCCCCTTGGGCCAGTCATTTACTCTCAGCCTAGCCTACCTCACAGGGTTGTTGAGGGGATTAAATGAGGGAAAGATTCATGAACATCACCTTGAGCTCCTTGGGGTGTTTGGGGGGGAGAGAAGTGGGGTGTTAAATAAATAAATAAATAAGTAAATAAATAAATAAATAAATAAATAAATAAATAACAAATAAGAGTGCTGAGAGTTGTCAGGAACCCCAATTCCACAGAGTGGTTCAACATTTGTTTCCTCTTCACTGGGAACTCTGGGAATTGTAGCACTGGGAGGAAGAATAGGGGGCCTCCTGACAACTTAACAAATTGCAGTTCCCAGAATTCCTTGGTTGGAAGCCATGACTGTTCAAAGTGATGCTTTAAGTGTGTAGTGTGAATGTAGCCACAGTGACCAGCCAGATGCCCACAGGAAGTCTCCACATAATTTAGACATCTTTATCATGTCCCCTCCTTACTTGACTGGAAGCTGCCTAGACTGGCTGGGGCAACCCAGTCAGATGGCCAGCATATAAATTATTATTAATGTTGTTGTTGCTGCTGCTGCTGCTGCTGTTGACTTCCCCTGCCCAAGCTACAAAGGCCCAAAGGTTGTGCTCTTTCTTCATGGGGGACTTGCTTCAGCCCTTTGACCATTCTGGTGTGAAGAAGAAGGCTTTCTTTCCCCACCTTATTTATGTATTCATATCCCACCTTTTCCTCCAAGGAGCTCAAGGTAGCACACCTGATTCTCCCCCTCCTCAGTTAATGTCCACAATGGCCCTGTGAAGTAAGTTAGGCTGAGAGAGGGAGGGTCTGGACCAAAGTCACCCAGTGAGCTTCATGTCCAAGTGGGGATTTGAACCTGGCTCTCCCACTTCCGACGCCAAGACTCTAACCACTACACCACACTGCCTTTCCGTCCTACCCTCATATACCTTTGCAACTCTTTTACCCAAATGAGCCTCAGCTTCCTCACCACCACATCCAATTCTGGCAACCCCTGATTTCAGCCATATTGCCAGAAATCCAACATAGGCAGAAAGGAGCGATCTGTATCTTACTGCAATGCAAACATTAACATGATTGCAGTTTGTTCCGATGGCACTGATATGATAGCGATACACATCTGAAACCGGTTCGTATTTGCAGAGTAGACGTGCCCTGGATCACAGCTCTGATCCTGGGAGACAGTGTTCTGTTCCACCAAAGGCAACCACTACTGACAATATATAGCCCCCGGGACAGTGATGGATATGTTTGTGTGATCCCACACAGGTTACACAACAAAAGCTTCAGAGAGAAACACAATTCCCTGGGGAAGAAAACCCCAACAAACGTGAACACCCTTTCATGCGTAAGCGGTGATGCCAGCAAACCTAGTATTTCCTCTCAGATATAAATCACAGCAGCCAAATTAAGTAATGGCTCTTTGCAATGAGAGTTCAAAGGGAAGGAAGCAACCTAATTATAAAGCAGCTGAGATTTACTGTTGGTTAATAAGAGCGTGTTCACGGATGCTCTGAGATCAATAGCTTTCACATGTTCTGCCTATCTTCCCCTCCCAAACTCCACATCTCAACAGCCAACTCTAGGCCGCAATTATTGCATCTGAAGTCTTTTCCCACCATGGAATGTGAGTTGTTTGTCTTGCGAGTCAGGCTGTGACGTCAGAGAGGGCATTTCATAAGCAAAAGCCAGCTTTCATAGAATCATAGATTTTGAAGGGACTCCAATCTAGTCCAACCCCCCAACAACAACAACACAGGAATCACTTCTAAAGAATCCCTGGCAGATGAGCACTCAACCTCTGTTGGAAAACCTTCAAGGTGACAAAGTCCACCACCTTCTGATGTAGTCCATTCCGCTGTCGAACGGCTCTTGCCTCCAGAAAGTTCTTCCTGAGATTTTGCCGGGATTTCCTTACTTGTCATTTGAGAGAGAGAACGGGATGCTTCCTGGCAGCCTCTGCCACTGCTGTCATCGTCGCTTGGGACAAGCGCTGGCTCATCCTCCTCCCTGAGCTCAGCACTTATGGCGCTGGCAGAGGAAACAGGGACACCCCAGGATCAAATCAGAAGTTGGAATGGCTTTCGTAATTCCGGTATTGTCCCTGGAAAATTGGGACACTTGGAGGGTATGCTACCCCTGCCCCCAATACCAATAATCATAATTCTTTCAGGAATTGTGACCAAAACAACCCAAATCTGCATTTTCTTTTTCTTTCTTTCTTTCTTTCTTTCTTTCTTTCTTTCTTTCTTTCTTTCTTTCTTTCTTTCTTTCTTTCTTTTTTCATGTGTGTCATTGAAGCACATTTCCTTTCTAAAATAAATAAATAAATATTTATTTAAATTTAAATTCATATTCATACTTATATTTAAATTCATTCCATGCCAATCTCAGAAGCCCCCCCCCCCCCTGCTTCCTGTGAATGGGGCCCACATGCAGCCAGATTGCAGATGCAGATTGACAGCTGAGATGCCTTGATGGCTGATGGCAACTTGGGCTGAGCCATAAGGAAGCTGCCAGCCTTTCACACTCCTCCCTCCCCTTCTGTTTCTCTTTCTCTCTCCGCCCCCCCACCCCCGCCTACCGGCACCCTCACTCCTTGAATGATGCTTGTCTCTCATCATCTCCTTCTATAAATAGCTCCAGGAAAGATTGCACATTTGCCGACTTGGGGCTTCTTCACTTTCTCAGGCAGGGAGGCTAAACATACCCGAGAGACGCCACTCAGAAGGCCTCTCGCCCGCTGCCAAGTTTCTCTCTCAGCAGGCACTCGTGCTGCTCCTGCCCATCAAGTCCCAACTTGGCAGCTGTGGGGTTGGCATCATTGCCAAGCCAGTTCTGCGAGGCGAGATGATGCCAGGGTGAGCTGTGCTTGCAGCCACCATCCCTGGAGTTCAGGCGCTGGAAGATGTGTAGAGATGCACAACGTCCTTCTTAAAATTCTTCTCTTCCTGGTTTCTGATTTTCCTAGTCAGTTTCGCCATTTCGGCATAGTCCATCATCTTCATCAGCCATTCCTCTCTGGGTGGAACTTTGTCTTCTTTTATAAAAGATTCTTGCATTGCATGAGACAGGACAAGATGACCCTAGTGGACCCTAGTGATTTTTTGATTCTACCCTATGGGACTTCTCTGCGTAGAACTTGGTTGGTTGGCTACAAGCCCAAACCAGAGAACCTCCAAAATCATTCCTGAACCTCCTGAGATCACGCTGACATGAAAACAATGGCGAGGCCATCTTGTGAGCCTGGAGAATCAATATTTGTCTTTCCCTCTGCCAGACCAGGCAGATTAAGAGTTTGTTGACATGTAAGCTGAGTGCAAACATCTTCACAAAAGGCTGACACTTCTTGATGGGGGAGAGAGCGTCCTTTGTCGATTTTTTTTACCCCATTTCCTTCTTCAGAAAGCAAACAGATGCTGGGCAGATGGCACCTCCTAATTGGCCTAAGAGAAGGGAGGCCACAGAGGGATGTCTGGAAGTTGCAAAACCTTTGTTTGCAAGCAACAGAAGTTCCTTGCTGGTGGTTGTTGTTTTTTTAAAAAGCATCTTCAGGAAAAGTGAAACCTCATATGCATGATTTGTTTATTAAATAACAACGATAACTTTAACCTCAAAGCAGTTTAAAAACCTCAAGGCTGATTTTATCTTGTTTTTAATTTCTGACTTTTATCTATAGGTTTCGGGTGTATTTTATGTCAACTGCTCAGAGCTTTTTACAATTTAAGCAGCATGCAAATTCTGTTAGATAAAATGAATGAATAAATGTCAAAGAAGCATTTCTTTTTTTGACGATGAATGTGGTGAAGGAAATCCCCACCACCCCATGATGTTATTTCAGGCTTCTAGTGCATTCCCATGTTGTTGGACTCTAATTCCCATCAGCCTCAGCCAGCATGGTCAGTCTCCATGGATGATGGGAGTTGTAGTCCAGCAACACCTGGATGGGGGAGAAATTCACAAGTTTGCTTGTGAAGAGGAAACTATCTAATTTGCATGTATGCAATATTAAAATGGAAACACAGCTATCCTTTAACAGCCCCAGTGCTCTGTGTTTTGCAATGCATTTCTCTAGTCAAGTAATGCGTGCAAAAATGCATACTCTTACTTAAAGTGTGCATAAAAATACATATAATTGTGAAGATAATATACAAAAATGCATTATTTTAGGAGAAATTGGGTGATATTCAACTAAGCTTTACTTAGCATAGACTCAATTAAGGTCTTAAATAAGTTAGGTCCATTAATTTCAACGAGTCTGCTCTGAGTAAAGCTGAGTTGAATTTCACCCAATATGCTTTGCAAAATAAAAAAAAAATGTATCTATTAGGCAGAATAGCATGTACATTCAAATATTGCAGGGGTTGGTCAAGATGACCCCTGAGGTCCCTTCCAACTCTACAACTTTATGATTTTATGAAATTTGCACTAAAACACTGGTTTTTAATGGGGATCTTTTTTAAAAAAAAATTAACTATTTGGCAATGTGAGGACCTGAATTTGAAGTCAGAAAAATGAGAAATAGAGAAAACTCAAATTGGACAGATTCAGGCATCCCTAATCCATAGGGATCAGACATTTGAAGGCAGCCCTGTATCGGGAAGTTTTTAATGTTTGATGTTTTAGTATGTAACATCTATGTATTCTGTGAGCCGCCCAGAGTGGCTGGGGAAACCCAGCCAGATGGGCGGTGTAAATAATAATAATAATAATAATAATAATAATAATAATAATAGAAGCGCGTCAATTGAATGCAGGGCAGTGCTTTAGCTGCCCAGAGCCATCAGCCCCTCCTTCTGCTTAGGGAACCCAGAAATGGCCAGTCACTCACTGGAAGCACAGTGGGAATTCACTGGGCTTGTTGGAGCAGAGGAGGAGCAGTGTGCCAGGCCTGCCATTTGCCTTCTTCAACTGAATGAGAGGAATTAAACAGTTACATGTTTTGATTAGACCACACCTGCCTGGGAAAAAGAAAAGAATTGTCATCTTCCTGGCTTGTTTCCAGGGCGTTGACGGGCGCCCTTTCTATCCGAAGAGGAAGCTACAGCCATCTTATGCATCTGAAGGTGGCAAAAGCGCCAGCATTGACTCAGGCTGTTTGTTGAATGGGTAAGAGGAGGAGAGAGCCCAAGGAGCCTTGTTTGTTTTATAGCTGCATCAAAGAAGGTTTTGGCACCCAAAGGAAGATTTTGACTTCCTTAGAAGCACAGCCACTGTTCGCAGGAGCAGCTCCAGATATAGAGAGCATCAGTCAAATGAGCACATGCTCCTTTGGAATGCTAACTGGAGAGGCGAGTGTGAATTCAGATGCAGCAACTGGTGCTGTCCTCCCCCAAGTCAAGTTGTATCGGGTCCTTGAATAGGCATGGGACTGGCTTTGGAAAATGGGAGTTTTAGTTCAGATCAATAGGGCAAGCAAACTTAATCTACGCTGCTCTGCAGAATGCCCTCTCTCCCCATGAGACTCCTCAAGGAGAAATGCTGGAGAATTCAGTGAAAACAGAAATGGGAACAGAAATTGTCAATATTCGCTTATTCGTCCCCCATCCAGAATGGAAATCAGCCCAGTAAAGACTGGATGGTTGTTGCTTCCAATCCACAAATAGTGGATTGCTACAATGAGATAAATGGCCAGTCACTCTCAGCCTAGCCTCAGCCTAGCCTACTTCGCAAGGTTGTTGTGATGATAAAACGGGGCAAGGGAGAACCATGCAACCACCTTGAGCTACTTGAAGGAAAGGTGGGATATTAATACAGTGGTACCTCAGGTTACAGACGCTTCAGGTTACAGACACTTCAGGTTACAGACTCCGCTAACCCAGAAATAGCACCTCGGGTTAAGAACTTTGCTTCAGGATGAGAACACAAATCGTGCTCTGGCGGCGCGGCAGCAGCAGGAGGCCCCATTAGCTAAAGTGGTACCTCAGGTTAAGAGCAGTTTCAGGTTAAGAACGGACCTCCAGAACGAATTAAGTTCTTAACCCGAGGTACCACTGTATAGCAAATGCAATAAATGAAATGGGGAAAAAATGCCTGCAACTGCTCTCGATCTGGCACCCATGGTTCTGGCCCAATGTAGGCTATGCACCTAGGTATTCCTCTTTATCCCAATAAGTCACAGCAAACCAGGTGATACCCCTTGACCCCTATCCAACAGCTCCCATGCAAGGAAATGAGCTACCACTGAACAAGTAGAAGGTGTGCGCTTCCTAGCCGTAGACTCCACCTCACCTCGCCCTGATCCTGCATCCTCCATCCCCGACATTTGGGTGGAAAGCGGAAGCTCACCGCAGCTCTGCAAGCATCTCCTGACTGCCTGTCACCCCACCAGGCAGCATTATCATCATCCTTAAATTTATTACTCACCCTTCACCAGCAGGTCCCAGGACAGGTTAAAATTTAAAATTCAGAATGAAAAGCCATAGAAACATAGGTTACACAAACCATTTCCATCCCAGCTGCTCCTAAGAAGAACTGTAACTTTTAAGAACCAGTGCCTAAGCTTGCATTTCCCCCCTTCTCCCTCCCCATCCCTTTTTCCTTATGTGTCGTGTCTGCTTGGGGCACTGTGGGTTAAACCATGGAGCCTAGGACTTGCCAATCAGAAGGTCGACGGTTCGAATCCCCGCGACGGGGTGAGCTCCCATTGCTCGGTCCCTGCTCCTGCCAACCTAGCAGTTTGAAAGCACAAAGTGCAAGTAGATAAATATGTACCGCTCCAGCGGGAAGGTAAATGGCGTTTCCGTGCGCTGCTCTGGTTCGCCAGAAGCGGCTTAGTCATGCTGGCCACATGACCCGGAAGCTGTACGCCGGCTCCCTCTGCCAATAAACCCCAGAGTAGGCCACAACTGGACCTAATGGTCAGGGGTCCCTTTACCTTTAACTACACACAGCACACACAGCCGCCCTGTACCTGCCATCCTGCTGGGCCCGGGAGCAAGCCCAATTTCACAGCACATTTGTCTGTCCCTCTCCTGGAAACTGACCCCAATGCGCTCGCAGCCTCTCTTTCCTCTTTCCCAACCCACGACTCATTTCTGCCTCTCGAAATGGTGTTCAGAAATTCATACGGTAATTTACAATGAAGACATTGGCGCGGTGACATTTACAGCAGACCTTGCACTCATTAAGACAACCTCATTGCCTCATTAATTCCATTTTTCAGAAATTATGTTCCTATTTATGCACCGCGGCTGTGCCTCCTGCATTTCATATCGCGCTCCTCTCTGCCGGGGAAAGCAGCACCTCCGAGATCCCTCCCGATAAGCAATCCCAGTGACCTAGAAGCAAAACAATTATTTTTCTGCCTCTGCCACTCGTTCCCACTCACCCACTCGAGATAAATAAAATTAATGCAACGGCGTCTGCCACAGGGGCTTCGTTATTCCAAACAGCCTCCGACTCCTGCCATAATTGCACCGTAAATGAGCTTCCTCGGTGACAAGGCCACCGCGCTGGAATTCTGAAGCTGAAATGTGTACATTTGTAGAGCTGCTGATTCACACACGTGTGTGTAAGACTGAATATCGGGAAGCTTGGCAGCCCTTCTGCCACCCATATGGGGACCCAGGGAACAATGTGTCAGATGGGCATAGAATCATAGACATGTGGAGTTGGAAGGGACCCCCAAAGGACATCTAGTCTAACCCCCTGCAATGCAGGAATCACAGCTCAAGAATCCCCATCTAAACTCTGTTTAAAAACTTCCAACGAAGAGGTGACTCCACTGTCAAACAGCTCTTCCTAATGCTTAGTTGGAATCTCCTTTCTTGTCATTTGTTTCTGTTGGTACTGGCCATGATGCCCAGGCTCTTCCTCCACAGTTGGAATCATGGAATCATAGATTTTTCGAGTTGGAAGGGACCATGAAGGTCATCTAGTCCAACCCCCTGAAATACAGGAATCTTTTGCCCGATGTGGGGCTCGAACCCACAACCCTGAGATTCAGAGTCTCGTGTTCTACCAAGCAAGCGATGCTCCTGATTAACAGTTGCTGGAAACCGCAACAGGGGAGAGGGTTCTTGTGTTCGAATCCTGGTTTCGGGTTTCCCACAGGCATCTGGTTGACCACTGTGAGAACAGGATGCTGGACAAGATGCCCGTTGGCCTGATCCTGCAGGCTCTTATGAAAGCATGGGAACCAGTCTTGATCTTAAATATACTTGCTTAACAACAACAAAAAACACAGCCTGTTTTTAACCCTGACAGAGAGCATTTGCTGAGCAAGAGAATTCTGAGCTTCCCTTTTCACGAAATTTCCAAGTGGCCTGTCTGGTGACAAAAGCACACAGCTCCTCATAGCTACGCAAATAGCAACTCTTTGTTTGCGCTGTTTGCTCAGCTAATATTGACTCTCCAGTCCAACACGGCTGCCATTGAGTTGGGCTATTCACCATGATGTTTGACTAGCATTAGAACAGGGCTGCGATAACACAGAGCACAACAGGGAAACCAATCCATCAGGCCCATGTAGGATATGGTGCCATAATGGTCCTTAGGATGGGGGGGGGGTGAGAGCGGTACAGCATGGGGATGGGACTTGCTCAAGTATAGTTGTTGGGTTTCATGCTGGCATGGATGCTCCCCGCTAGTTCAAACAACCACAGGTTGTGGTGACACCCTGCTTACCCAAGCAACACAAACAACCAGAAATCGACACACACTATTAGCCACAACCAATATCTATCCTCAGGGCCGATGACGGGGAGGGTGTGGGTGGGGAGACAGACAGTACAGATTACTGGAACAAGCAGTCCAGAAGGAGGCTTTGAACCCCAAGACCTTCTATATGCTTTCAGACCTTCCAAGTGTCCCTATTTTCCAGGGACAGTCCCAGATTTACAGAAGCCATCCCAGTTTTTGATTTGATCCAGGAATGTCCCACATTACCTTACTGCGTCCTATTTTCATCGGAGAAATGTTGGAGGGTATAGAGTTATCTGACTCCTGAGCCATCTGAAGGCAGCCCTATACAGTGGTACCTTGGGTTAAGAACTTAATTCGTTCCGGAGGTCCATTCTTGACCCAAAACTGTTCTTAACCTGAAGCACCACTTCAGCTAATGGGGCCTCCTGCTGCCACCGCGCCGCCGGAGCACAATTTCTGTTCTCATCCTGAAGCAAAGTTCTTAACCCAAGGTACTATTTCTGGGTTAGCAGAGTCTGTAACCTGAAGCGTCTGTAACCTGAAGCGTCTGTAACCCAAGGTACCAATGTATAGGGAAGGTTCTTTTAACATTTAATGTTTTATTATGTTTTTGTACATGTTGGAAGCCACCCAGAGTGGCTGGGCCAATGCAGTCACATGGGGGGTATAAATAGTATCATCATCACCATCATCATCAACATCTCTATTTTCATCAGAGAAATATTGGAGGGTATGTTATGTAATTCTTAACAAAATATATACAGTTCCAAAGGCTCGCTCCTCCGCTGTCTCCCGAGACAGATGAATGTCAACCAACAATGTTGACACCAGCTGGGAGTGGCTTTCCAGGATTTCCATTGGATGCTTTTCCCAGCCACTTTCCCTGGAGATGCCAGGAACCAAATCTGGGATGTTCTCCATGCAAAGCAGAGGCTCCATGGACGGAGAGAAGAGAATCTCCCTTCCCAAGCACTGTAGATTAGAGACCACATATTTGTAGGTTATTTAGCGGCAAAGTAGCAATCACTGCATTACTCTATTTGGATTCATTTGACGGCACTGGGCCTGTCAATAATGTTTGTGCACTTCAATATTTCATGGCTGAAAGCCCCGCTGATTTAAACAGGGTTCACTTCTGAATAAATAAGCAATACATTTGGACTGCCATAAAACCTAGTAAGATTTTGGGAGCCTCTGGGCTTCCTTATTTATTTGGATCGCCCAGCAGTGGCAACATTTCCTGGCTTCAGGGGGAATGAGGGGCATTGCTAAGAAATAGGTCGAGTAAACAGATAGCCGGGATTCCTGTGTTGCAAGGGGCTGGACTAAATGGCCCTTGGGGCGCCTCTCAACTCTACGATTCTAATAAATAAATGTGCTTGCCAGCATTTGGAAAGGGCATGGCTGGAATAAATAATGGCCCACCACTCTAAGTTGGTGGATGGGGAGATGTTCACTGTACACATATTCTTCTTCCTATCACTGCAGATCCCCAACCCCCTCCACGCGAACCATTCTGATGCTATCAGAAGTACAACAATCTTTTCTTCCAATAAAGAAGGAGCATGAAGCTGGGGGTGGGGAGGGCAAAAAGCCATCATTTTTCATCTAGCGCCACCTTCTGTTTGAATTTAAGTATTGGCTTTTGGGGGGACCAAGAGAATCTCCACAGTTTTACCAGTGAGGTGTGAGCGCCTGCTGGTCCCCTCCTGGCCAATTTTTGGTCGCAGCGGCAGCACTGAGTCCCATTCTAATAGAATATTGAACAACTATCATGTCTCCTCAACACAAGAATTTGCACATATTCTTCCCGCCCCTCCTCCCATGCGCCGACTAAATTTATTCTAGGGGTTCCCCCAAACCTCCAGAGCAAATCTGGGAAGGGCACAGGGGGAGGAGAAGGGGAAGTTCCATTGCACAAGCAGAAATCCTTGAGATGATGGGATACACTAGCTGGATACTGCCCACTGTGTTCTAAAATGGTTATAACCCCCACCCTGGGACAATTGAATGAGCTGTGTAGTTCATTGTGTGAGCTTGGGCCAATTGCTGTCTCTTAGTCTAACCTACCTCACATGGCTGTTGTAAGGATAAAATGAGGAGGAGGGGAAGTTATGTTTGCCATCTTGGGCTCTTTGAGGAGAAGGTTGAATATAAATGTAATACAGTGGTACCTCGGGCTAAGAACTTAATTCGTTCTGGAGGTCCGTTCTTAACCTGAAACTGTTCTTAACCTGAAGCACCACTTTAGCTAATGGGGCCTCCTGCTGCCATTGTGCCACTGCTGTTCTCATCCTGAAGCAAAGTTCTTAACCCGAGGTACTATTTCTGGGTTAGCGGAGTCTGTAACCTGAAGCGTCTGTAACCCGAAGTACCACTGTATAATATAGATTTTTTTGGACTACAGTTCCCATCATCCCTGACCACTGGTCCTGTAACTAGGGATGATGGGAGTTGCAGTCCAAAAGTAGCTGGAGACCTAAGTTTAGGAAACACTGGACTAAATAACTTTATGATGGTAAGAACTCCTTGACAGTGAAGCAGACTCCCTCAGAAGGTGGTGGACTCTCCTTCACTGGAGGTTTTTCAGCTGGAGGTTGGATAGCTGTTCTGTCATGGATGCTTTAGTTAAAACCCCTGCATTGCGGGGCGTTAAACAACCCCTGGTGTCTCTGCAGTTCTATGATTCAACCTGTTTGCCTCCTGCTGATTTTACCTTCCCTACAAAATTTAAGAGGGTGATCACAGAGCAGTTCAAGTTCTGGCATTTAGACACGAGGGGAAGAAAACAGCTGGCTGGGACTGATGGAAGCCTCAGCCCAAAACATCTGGCGAGCACCAGCTTGGGGGAGGCTACTGTTCAGGTATCCCTTCTTTCCTCTCTCCATCCGTGTCAGACCCAATTAAGGGATCTTTTCCTTGTGAAAATGACTGTTTGATGCCCCTTTCAGCGAAAGGCTCCTTCCCTGTGAAGAAAAGCTTTTAAAATACTTCTGACATTTATCTCAAAAGGAGATTTATTTGATTACCAAAACGTGATATATTAAACACACACACATACACACACCTCTTGGCAGATCATTATCTGGCCCAGTTCTTCCTGGGTTTTCCTTTTCTTGGCAAAACATAATGAATTAAACATGAACTGAGCTGCTAGAAGCACGCTCTCTCTCTCTCTCTCTCTCTCTCTGAACAAACCTCCAGCAAAAATAAAAAAAATGATATAATAAAGAAATACCTTTACAAGACAAGCAGTATTGTCATCCTTAGGGGGGCTGTGAGATATAATCGCTTTGACGCAAGCCGAGCTCCAGGAGGGATATTGAAAAGGCACGGAAGAAATGTTAAGAACTTAAAAGGGGGCAAGGAGGAAGAAAGCCGAAGACTGAAGCACAGCCTGTAAACAAGTCATGGAATCATAGAACTGTGGAGTTGAAAGGGACACCCAGGAGTCATCTAGTCCAACCCCCTGCAATGCAGGAATCACAAGTCAAGAATTCCTGACAGGTGGACACCACCTCCAATGAATCATCTTGTGATTGATTATGTAGGGCAAGGCTTACCTGGAACTCTCCCCCCCCCCAATATTTTATTCAAGTTGGCACCCCTGGACTCCCAAGGCAGACCATGGAGCACTTTGTCCCTTGCAAGATGTGTGCATGGGTCTTGTAGTGTCGTGCTGTTCCCATTCCACAGTAATGACATCAGTGGGTTTATGGGTCTGTAGCCTGCATAAACATCACCTGAAACAAACATCAGGCAAAGGTGAGCCTGTGGGGTTGGGTGTGTACATGGCTGACTCAATGGAGTCCTTTTTCTTGCCCTTTTTCATTATTGCCTATGGTAACAGATAACAACCCCTGTATTTATGCAAATCACCTCCCCCAGTCCTTTCTTCTCCTCTTTAAAAGGTGGCAATAAAAATGCGGGTTGTTTTTTCCCCTTCTTCTTTTTTTTTGCCCCTTCCGTTAACTGAAATCATACATTCTGTTTGCCCAGAGTTAACCATTAAGCGAGGACAATTCTGTGTACAAAACGTCTGCTCAGATGCATTTTACGCTTTAAAAAAAACCCACGCCAAACCCAATGACACACAAAGAGTTAGTAAAAGTTGGGCAAATATTGGCTTTGGCAGAGTTTGCTGTTTGTATCAGGAAACTGATTGGTGTTATTGATTGACAGATGGGACCCAATGTTTAGAAAGCCCGCCGCCCCGCCCCCCTCGGATTCTCTGAGGTGTTTGGGCAAACAGGGGCCTAATGCTGGGCAAACAGAGCGATTGCAAGGAGAGCTGCCTGGGGTGTTAGCAGAGCAAACTAGAGGGCTGTGCAAACAGCTCGGAAGGAATGTGGACAACCTTCACGTAACCTTTGATGTAGCCACTGATCCTTCGCAAGGTGGAGGGGGAAAAAGTTTGAACAGGGAGCGGAATTTGAGAGGGATCAGTAAGGCAGCAAACACCCAGAGCATGCAAATGTTATCCGGGTGAGCTGGCAGTGGAGGGCTCCGTGGAATTTATCTTCCTCCAAATCCTTAAATCCATGAAGCAATAAAAATTAACTGAGGCTTCCTGAGAGACTCCCCACCTCCCTGAGTCATCTCGGTGTTAACATAGCTACATGAGAAGAGCCTGCTGGATCAGGCCAGTGTCCCATCTAGTCCAGCTTCATGCTCTCACATTGGCCAACCAGGTGCCTGTTGTAAACAAAATCTGCCCTTATTCCCTTCTGGGGGACACAAGAGCCCTTATAGAGTCCTTTGTTTTGTTTTGTTTTTTGATAAATTTTTTATTGAAATTTTCCATTAAAAACACCAAACATATCCATTTACATATCACATAATTTATCTTATTTGGACCTCCCTCAACTTCTCTGACAATCATTCGTAGTTCAAATCCTATCTTCACATTCCTTTATTTCAATATTTCCATTAAATTTTTTATTTCTATTCTTGTTTGCCTTTTGGTAATATTTCCTTATATTTTCACAAAGCTTCTTTAAAACACACTAGCGTTGTACAATCCTCACATATATTTTTCAAATACTCCGTAAATTTCCCCCAGTCCTCAAAAAATCTTTGGTCTTTTTGGTATCTAATTTTCCCAGTTAATTTGTCCAGTTCTGCATAATCTGTTAATTTTGTCCTCCATTCTTCCAAGGTCGGAACCTCTTCTTGTAGGTTTTCCATCGGTAGGAGAAAATAACAGAGGCCAACCAGAGAATATTGAGAAGCAAAGCAGCTAGTAAGCCTGATCTTTATTGAACTGATGCAACACGCAGGAGAAAGGAGGACCCAGAACAAATTGCCCTGTAGCCCAAGACCACCCCACAAAACATCATACATACATCACAGAAGTAGCCCAAGACCACCCCCACAAACATCAGGTTCTTCTTACGTCCTTAAGAAAAGCTACTTTCCAATTGCCACCCACTCAAATTTGAGCAGACCCTGCAGACCTGCCCCAGCAGTCCCAACCCAAGGGAAGCGAGTCCAGCAGGGGATGCAGCACACCAGTGGTGACAGTGAGCAGGGGGTGCACTACAGACATTAGGATTAGCTCACGCGTGCAGGAAAATTGCCAGGGGCTGTAAGTTTAAAGTCCCATTTTCTGGGAAGAGAATGGCTCAGGGGTAGAGCATCTATCTGTCCTGAATAGAAGGTTGCAGTTTCAATCGCTGGCATCTCCATTTTCAGAAGACCTCTTAAGGCATCGTACATTCTTGGTCTTCATCCTGAGCTTACAGATAGGCTGCGTTTTAAATGGAAGGGTTGCATTTTGCGCTCATTATAGCTTGCTCTTGCTAACAACCGTATTTGCAGTGCAGAGATTAGCCGGGCCTTGTTGTGTGGATAGCAAAGTTAATCATTGTGAGGGAGGAAGAGAGAAGAGCGGGCAAAGAGCAGCTTGAGGCCAGCGCCTGGATTACCTGAAATGTCAGGGTTGCGTTTAACTAGGAAAAGCTTGATGGTCCTCTTATCCTTTCAGAAATTGCAGGGGATAAACATTGCAATGCAGATAGCGAAAGAGATCTCCAGTGAGAATGAGGCAGATTAGTCAAGAGGTTAACATTTAAATGAATAATCGTTGAGATAGTGGATAGGTCTCCTTTTTTTTCAGGGCTAGGAGCCAGTACAAAAAGAGCCTGCTGGATCAGGCCAATGGCCCATCTAGTGGGGGGGGGCTGTGACCAGATGCCTGTGGGAAGCCTGCAAGCAGGATCTGTGCACAAGAACCCTCTCCCTTCCTGTGACTCAGGAGCATTGCTGCCTCTTACTGTAGAGGCTGAGCATAGCCATTGTGGTGAGTAGCCATCAATAGCCCTCTCTTCCATGAATTTGTCTAATCCTCTTTTAAAGCCATCTAAGTTGGTGGCCATCACTGCCTCCTGTGGCAGTGAGTTCCATAGTTTAATTGTGTGCTCTTCACCTCTCAAAGAGTTACTGAAATGAGGAGTGGAGGAAGGAAGGTGGTCCCTTATTGAAATCTACTAAACTAATTTCAGATTTCAGCCAAATCCCACCCTTCAAACAACAACAACGACATTACACAAATTCAATAGCTTGCAGGAGTGTTGTTAGGAAAGTGGTGCAGGGTCCCTGGAGGTGGAAAACAGATCTGACCCACATGTGTGTAATTAACATAAGAAAATGTGGGTACATAGATTCAAAAGGCAGGGCTCTGCACACTCTCTCGGGTGAGAGAGCCTCCAGCAGAGTAAAAAATCACTTTCAGAGTGGAAAATAGGTTTGCATATCCCACTTAGTCTGCTTTAAAGCTCTTGTCTCTCTCCCTTTACCCCTCTTGTAATGACCAGACCACACACTGTTAAGTAAGCTTTAAATGCTTAACTTACTAAATCCAAAGGTCTGGTTCATGAGAACACAGGTAGATTGCTCTTGTTTTGGTGCTAAAACAAGGACAGATTACAACGGGTCAAGATAATGTTTGAAGAACCAAGAATGCGATGATGGCATTGGAAGATTTTAAACAAATGTCAGACAGTCATCTGTCAAGGATTCTTTAGCTGCAATTCATTGCATCGTAGAGGAGATTGGACTGGATGAGCCTTGACGTTCCTTCCAACTCAACTACGGTTCTCGGATCTTAAAGACTGACAAATGTATTTTGCCGTGTGGTCCCATGTCCCAGCAGCCACTTCCGAGTGTTTCTTGGGGGTGGGGCAAGATCTTCCTTAACCAACCCCTCCCACGCTGCCCCGAACTTAGGAGGCACAAGCCAGACAGGTTCAGATGCCGTCAAAGCCAGTCGAGATGGATGAAGGCATACAATATCATCACATGGTCCCATTGTCCAAATAGCATTCAAATTGAAATTATCTGATCGTAATCCGAGGGATCTGTTTATGAAACATGCCGTGGGAGATGTGTGTGCAGAGTGTGTGTGTGTCAGTGGAAACAGAGGCTCCGTGGTAGCATGATGCCCCCTAGACAATGAACATGGGAAAAGCACGGTCTGCATTGTCACAGTGGATTAATAAGTGACTTATATGTACGTTGAACCATTCATCAAACCCGCCGGCCAGCCATTGTATTGACTCCAAAGCAAACAGACGGTTTACTCAACAGAACACCGTTACTCCTGTTAAGAGGGATAATGACATTTTAAGCACATTGTGTCCAGCCTTGGGCACTTTACCTCTTGACTACAGCTACTGTGGAAAGGAGCCTTTGGATTTTGCTGATATGGCTGGCAAAGACTCCCTCCCCTCTCCTGCAATGCTCTTTGGTTTGTTTGTTTATCTGCACGATATTCCTTTTTTTTTCCCAGTGGGGAAAAAATGGGAAACTGGTTGAAACTGAAATTCACAGATGCCAAGAACAGAAAAACAAACAAATTCAGGCACTGATTCTTAATAAGCTACATAATATATCCTATGAATCTTTTTAAGGCTGTGGTAACTGATGAAGACCCTCAGGGAACAACGGTGTAAATACTCATTCCCCAGCCCTTAAATGTCACCAGAATTCATTATAATTCCAGATTTGAGATCACTTTCACTCATTTTTAAGGAACATTTAAATCTTGGAATTCATCCCCCTGTGCCTGCAGTTTATCCCAAGATTTGGGGATTGGGTGTCTTTGAACCCTTTTTGTCCTCGGGGCTATTATGGGAGTGATGGATGGGGGAGAAACCCAAGCCCTCCTGGATCAAGAGGGCAGCCTGTTTGCTCTCTGTCAGCAGCATGTTAAAAGCCACGGCCCCCCCGGAAGGCCCGTCTTGCCGATACGATGTTAAGCCAACATCCTGTCCACATATAGAATTACAGGGCACTTTATATCGGAGCAACAGAGTTCACCCTGTGTTCCCCGAGCTCAGTTTCCCAGCCTCCCATCTCCTTTTCAAAGGCACAGAGATAAATGCAGGATGCAACAGGGACTGGGAGTATTCACGCAAAAGAGGACGACGCTTAAGAAATTCGTTACATTAACATATTGTTATGAATATTGTCTTTAGAAGCACAACATTCTGAAAAATCCCTCTTGTTGTTTTTTTTTTTAAAAAAAAAACTGTTCTCCATCAATTAATGGGAAAAGAAACTGCCTTCCAAAATGATCAAAAGGGAAAAAACATTTCAGTGAAATTCTCATCGGTGGGGTACCTCACGCTTACCTTGCTTTTGAGGTGACCAAGGAAGGAGTTGTGAGGATGGGTGAGACCAAAGTTTGATGAAGTCTGCATTTAAATGAGAGGTGATCTAATCTGCCTAATTATGCAAATCAAAACACCTTCCTTCAAAAGTCACAATTCTTTGAATTTTGCAACGCAGTTCTTCAGTCAAACAATGCGTAGGGAAATGCATCTACCAGAATAAAACGCATATACATATTAGTGAAAATATCAGCATGCACTATACCAGGAGAAATTGTTTTGCAAAAAATGCACACAGTAAACAAAATTGCATACAAATCAGGAGAAATTCGTGCTAAAAGAATGAATAACTTCCATGAGAACTTACCGTTTATTGGCCTGATCCAGCAGGCTATGCTTATGTTATTATGATGGGGAAGCACCAGGCATAGGGCTTGATATGTACCATTTTCCAAATGCCCAATAATAACACAGTGGTACCTCGGGTTACATAGACTTCAGGTTACAGACTCCACTAACCCAGAAATATTACCTCAGGTTAAGAACTTTGCTTCAGGATGAGAACAGAAATCGCGCAGTAGACGCACGGCTCAGCGGCATTAGATAAAGTTGTGCTTCAGGTTAAGAACAGTTTCAGGTTAAGAACAGACCTCCGGAACGAATTAAGTACTTAACCCGAGGTACCACTGTACAGAGGTAGTCTCCACTGTGATAGCAGGGCCAGGGTGGGAGAGTGCTAGAGCTCTGTCAGTTAGATAGATAGATAGATTCTTTATTGTCATTACACAAGTGCAACATTGCACAAGTGCAACGAAATTGGATGCCATCCCTTAAAAAACAACAAAAGCAAAACAACAACAACAACCAAACAAACCACATTCCAGCCACACCCACACCCACACCCATCAAACTCCCAGGTCACACTATCGAGTTACAGCATTCAAAAAGGCCACAGCTCTTGGATAGAAACTATTTTTCAGTCTATTTGTCCTTGACTTGATGTTTCTATATCTCCTGCCAGAAGGCAGTAGTGCAAACAGACTGTATCCCGGGTGAGATGAATCCTGCAGGATGTTGTTTGCTTTCCTAAGACAACGGGAACCGTACAGTTCTTCCAAAGATGGGAGAGGATGACCAATAATCCTTTGGGCTGTGGTTATGACCTTCTGGAGCACCTTCTTCTCCCTAGCTGTACAACTGGAGAACCAAGCACAAATACAGTATGTGAGAATGCTCTCTATGGAGCCTCGGTAGAAGGACACCAGCAGTCTCTCACTCAGATTGTTCTTCTTTAAAAGTCTGAGGAAATAAATTCTCTGCTGGGCCTTCTTCACCAGAGCAGTGGTATTTGCGCTCCAAGTCATGCCCTGATCGATAGTCACTCCCAAAAACCTGAATTCCGCCACCCTCTCCACCCGTTCCCCGTTGATATACAAGGGCTGAATGTCCGCCTTTTTTTTCCTGTAATCCACCACCAATTCCTTGGTCTTAGCCGTATTAAGAGCCAGATTGTTCTCTCCACACCAAAAGTTAAAGGTTCATTCTGTGCTCAGATGCATAAACTCAAAGAATTCTGCTATAAATCTGCTTAAAGATAATGTATTCGTGAGACAAGAGATGTGTGTTTGCGTGTGTGCATGAGAGAGAGAGAGTGGAGCTCTGAGTAGCTCTTGCCATCCCTAACCCATAAAGAACAGTCCCTAACACCCAGCTGGCAGGCTGTGGACAGTGATTTCCTGATGACAGACCCTTGTCAGAGAGAGACCGGCCTTTGATCACTTTCCAAAATGGCTGTCACAGCCTCAGAAGAAGGCCTGACTGTGGCCTTTCCCAACCCGGGTCCTTGATAATCCCCTCCATTAGGCCCTCCAATCTCCCTTGTCCTGGGTTACCCATTAGCTGCTTGTATTTCAGAGTGCTCAAGCAGGCCGGCCATTGCTGCCCAAAGAGTATTTGCAACCAATCCCTCAGGCCTCTCTCTGGTGCCATTAGCAGCGGCTTTCATGACAGCTGCGGGGAACAGGTGCTTGGCTATTATATTTAGCTGCCAAACCCAATTATGTCTGTGAAGAGAGTGGCAGCACCCTGAACACCAAAGAGGCAGGGAATAAAGACTCCCACTGGCCTCAGAGAATCCTGGAAACTGTAGTTTAAGGGTGCTGGGAATTGTAGCTCTGTGAGGGGCAAAGTACAGTCCCCAGGATCCTTGGGTATGTGGACTTTAGACATATGGTGTGTGCACAGCCTGGGATCCTTGCAAGAAATGGTTGCTCAGTTCATACATATGGCTGTTGATCAGCTGTGTTTTGAGCACCAGGCAGGGTATTCTCACCTCTGCTTCTGAGATAATGTTGGCATATGCTTTCCAAGTGGCAAGGGGCCTGAGCGAAGAAGGCCCCGCTTGTCCGCAGACATGTACATGTTGTGACTCAATCCTCATCGCTACTTAGCATCACAGAATTGTAGAGCTGAAGGGGGCTCAAAGGGTCATCTACTTCGCCCCCTACAATACTTGGGGGGAGAGTGCCAGCGAGCAAGCCAACAGCGAAGGGGTGAAAAGATGCCCATCAATGAAGTCTAAGACAAGGGACTTCCTGCATTGCAGGGGGTCAGGCTAGATGACCCCTCAGATCTCTCCCAACCCTACCTTTTTACAAGTCCATGATTTCTGCCCTTCCCATCCCTATGCCACAGTTTCCAGCAAGCAAATGCCCATCTTCTAGCATTTCCTAAGCAGCCATTCCAATATCCATTTAGGGTTCTTCCTGCTGTTGGTATATTCACCCCACTCCCACTCTGTGCCTGACAGGCCAATTCTCTCACACATCATGCCCAAAGCCCCAGGGGAAAGCTAAGTTATTTCTTTTCTTTTCTTGGTGGTGCTACTCACAACAGAAGCCGTCAATTGCTCATGCCCAGATCTTCTCCCGGCTTAATCTTTTAAGTGTTTGGGTTCTGCAAAGGAGTCGGAGAATTCAGCACTTAACACCTTAAGAGGAAAGAGAACTGCAGGATGGCTTTCCACCCCCTCCATTGGAAAGTCTATTTAAGCGGTGTTGACACCCACAGCTGAAAGATGAGATTGAGGCTGGGAAATGGAAACAAGCTGGGAGAGGGGGGTCTTATTATGGGCTACCAAGCCAGACATCTTAACAGCTACTCTCTAAGAAAACATTTGCCCACCTGGCATCTTACAGATGTTTTGGACTTCATTTCCCATCAGCCCCCTTCTGTTGACATCACCGTCATAATCATTTTTAGCATTTATATCCCACCTTCTCCTCCAAGGACCTCAAGGTGGCCTCCACAGTTCAACACATTTAATCCCCACAACAACCCTGTGAAGTAGGTCAGGCTGAGAGGCCCAAGCTCACCCAGAGAGCTACATGGCCCAGTGGGAAGATTTGAACCCTGGTCTCCAACATTCTAGACACACTGCCTCTCTTTTTCAAGACCTTCCGGATGCAGCACTGTTTCATGAGGGAGTTGAGGAAACAGTCAGCCCAATTTGGCTCAGGGTGAGACGCCCGCCCGCCCACGGCACTCTATAGAAGGCACAAGGTTTGTTTTATTTATTACAGTGGTACCTCGGGTTAAGTACTTAATTCGTTCTGGAGGTCTGTTCTTAACCTGAAACTGTTCTTCACCTGAGGTACCACCTTAGCTAATGGGGCCTCCCGCTGCTGCTGCACCGCTGCTGCACGATTTCTGTTCTCATCCTGAAGCAAAGTTCTTAACTCGAGGTACTATTTCTGGGTTAGTGGAGTCTGTAACCTGAAGCGTATGTAACCTGAAGCGTATGTAATCTGAGGTACCACTGTATTATATTCATATCCCACCGTTTCTCCAAGGAGCTCAAGGCAGCGTGTACACACTTCAACCATTTACTGTATCTGCACAACAACTTTGTGAGGTAAATTAGGCACAGAATAGAATCATAGAACCGTAGACTTGTAAGGGGCCTTGAGGGTCCATCTAGTCCAACCCTCTGCAATGCAGGAATGTTTCACCCAATGTGTGGCTCAAACTCATGACACCTGGGATTAAAAGTCTCATACTCTACTGACTGGGCTAGAGATAGCATGAAGCCCAGGGTGGACTTGGTGGCTGTGAGGGGAATTTGAACCCAGGTCTCCCAGGCCCACCACACAGGTTCTCCTGCAGAGCCTGGAGGGTGCTGTATGAAGTCTAAAATGGGCATACAGTGGTACCTCAGGTTAAGTACTTAATTCCTTCCGGAGGTCCGTTCTTAACCTGAAACTGTTCTTAACCTGAAGCACCACTTTAGCTAATGGGGCCCCCTGCTGCTGTCGTGCCGCTGGAGCACGATTTGTGTTCTCATCCTGAAGCAAAGTTCTTAACCTGAGGTAATATTTCTGAGTTAGCTTCAGGCTGTAACCTGAAGCGTATGTAACCTGAAGCGTATGTAACCCGAGGTACCACTGTATATAGGAAGCTGCGGAGTCCTCTGGAGTCAGGCCTATCTAGCTCAGTATTGCCTGCACTGACTGGCAGAGGCTCTCCAGGGTTTGAGACGAGGGATCTCTGCCAACCCCACCTAGAAATGGCATCAGGGATTGAACCTTCTTCATATCAAGCCGATGCTCTCCCACCAAACTGCAGCCCTTCCCCGTGCTTGGCACTCAAGAACAGGGTTGTGTTGCCAATGATTTTTGTCATATTGGGAGGGAGGCTTAGGAAAGGAAGAAGAATTCCTTTTGGTTTGGTTTTGTCACTGTCTGAAATGGTTCAAATATTTCTGGGGCGCATATTCCTGCCTTCGGGAAGAGTATTTATATAAGAATGCATATTTATGAGACTGTCATAGATCAAGAATACTTTTCTTTTTTTTTAAGGGAGATGCAATTATCTTCTAAAAGTTTAGCTTTATTTTCATGCTAATGAACACGTCGGGTTTTCTTCTTTTTCTTTTTTTTTTTCCAAGACAGCTAATTGGCTTTGTGCTTTATCCGCCAGCCTTGGCTGCCTCATTAAGGGCGCCTCAATTTGCACGTAAGCAAATTCAAAAGGAAGCTTCTTTGCTTCAGGTGGATGTGTGCGCTCACTTCCAAGGGACGGACACACACACACACACACACACCAGTAAAAATATAATGCTTCCCAAGCACTTCCCACCCCTCTGAAAAGCAAATTATTTTTGAAGGAGCTCACAGGAACCTCTCACTGCCAACCAGAAGATGTAAATGAAGCAGACTCATTAACACACACCAGAAACCCAACCAGAGGCCATAGGAGAGCCAGTGGTGGTGTAGTGGTTAGATTGGTTAGTATGAAATGGGGGAGAGGAGGACCATTGGAAGTGGTGTCACAACACTTTGGTCCTCTGCAGTTTCAGAACCATCTTCAAAGGCAGCCCTACATATAACGCCTAGAGCCCAGGCCCAACAGTTAATCTGCCAAGACTGAATTCTGCCTAGACTCTGTAGGTCAGCTCTCTGAAATCTGCCCATCATTCTCGCTGCAGCCTCCTGGCAGAATTGATGAGAGCCAGTGTAGCGTAGTGGTTAGAGTCTTGAACAGGGACCTCGGAGACCAGGGTTCAAATCCTCACTTGGCCCTGAAGCTCATTGGGTGACCCTTGGGCCAGTCACTGCCTCTCAGCCTAATCTACCTCACAGGGTTGCTGTGAGGATTAAATGAGGAGGGGAAGAACCAAAGGTGGGATAGAAATGTGAAGAAGAAGAAGAAGAAAGTGTCTTCATTGCCTTAGAGCAGGGGTGTCAAACTAAAATTCATCGGGGGCCGCATCAGCAGTTTGGTCACCCTCAAAGGGCCGGTTGTATCTGTAGGAGGTTTCCTGAATGCATGTAAAGTGGAGGTTTCCTGTGTAGAACGGCCGGCGCCGCTAGAGGGCAGACGTTCTCTGGCTTGTAGGCTGCCGCGCATACGCTGAAGAGGCGGCTTTCTTGTGTCAAAAAAAAAAAGCGAGAATAAAAGGTGAAGGCTGGTGGCCAGCGGCGGCTACATGGGCCACATGAAGAGGTCTGGTGGGCCGGATTCGGCCCGCGGGCCTTGTGTTTGACACCCGTGCCTTAGAGGATCAAGGTCACATGGAGATATTCCACTGAGCTTTCATCTCCCAGGGTCTCTGCCTGTGCAGAATTTTTCAAAAACAGAGAGGTTTGCTTTGCCATGAACTAGGGTTGCCATATTTACAAAAAGTAAAATTCCTGAACTTTTTTTTTAAAGAAGCCCCCAAATTTGTTGCGCTTCCTTGGGGAAACCTATCCCAAAAATAGTGATTCAAAGCTTTTTGAGCTGCTTCCACTGCTTTTTCCATCACTTCACCACACATCCGGGTTTCCCCTGACATTTTGCCGATTCAGCAAAATTCCTGACGCCATTTTTACACCCGAAACCCAGGTCACGTCAGGCAAAGCCTACATGAACATAATTTCCTACAGAGAAGCAAAACAAGTGTGTCGTCACAGTCTTTCCTCACTGGCTCTTTAGGGACAAGCTGCCGCATACCGAGCCAGACCATTGGTCAGTACTGTTCCACACCGACTGGGCAGTAGCTCTCCAATGGGTCCTCCCTAGTCCTACCTTGTGATGCCATCGGAGATGGGACCTTCTTATACTGGTACATGCCATCTCAATCTCCGAGTGGCGAGAGAACGCAGGGGCTCCAGCCACTTACCCAGGTTCAGTTTCCTTGGAATGAGGAGACTGTTATGTACTGAAGTTCTCACCCTGGGCCAGCAGGTGGATACTGTAGATAGTTTTCACTCAGGTCCACATATGCAAATAAGGGATCGAAAGTGACGTTCAGTGATTGGATAGTTACAGAAAGTGGTTACTGTTGCGTTGTAGTGGAGCTCTATATAAGCAGGCTGGCTGAACCCTTCAGTTCAGTTCAGTTCTGGCCTGTGAATAAACAAGAGCTGTTTGAAGAATCCCTGTGTCGTCTGATATGTTCAGCCACAACTTAACAGAGACTGTGGTGTCTTTAGGATATATGATTTTACTTATTCATATATACAACTTGAGAATAAGCTGGAAGGGCTCATAGCACTAACCCCCCCCCCCAGCAGAACTTGCTTCTCCATTAGTTGCAGTGTAGGAGCACAGAGCAGGCAGGTCTCTACGGCTCCAGCTTCCAAGCCGTCTTCCAGCTCACACGCATCTACTCTGGCTCTTGTTCTTCTACCTAGAAGCTAGGTGAGAGGGTAGAGGAAAGCCCACCCTTTTGCCTGAAGGGCATCATCACTCAGTTACAGCTCTCACAGCCTAGCTAATTATTTTGGGATACTGATGAGGACACTTATGTGGCCAGCTCAGGTCGCTGTCTTACAAAGAAACTGACTAGTTCAAACAATAGACTCTTCAGTTAAATTATAAGCCTCACTGGGTACAGGACCCCAAGAATTGGAAGGGGGCGTGGGGCATCATCCAGACTGAGCCCTCAAACCCACAACAGTATAAAATGAGATTTTCATCTGCTGAGCTACCTGGGCTCCCCCCCCCCCACCTCTTTGCCTCTCATTCCAAGAGCAGTGCAATTTGAAATCTCTCCTGATACTGGCTCGGCCAGTATTCTGTAGGCAGCCCAGCTAGAATCCCTTGTTAAAAAACAAATACAAATGCCAGCAACTTCGATTACATATCAATTTGATTTTCCAGTGGGCCCGTCCATAGGAAATGTTCTCAATCAAGGAACAAATTCAGATTGTAATAAAATATTATACAAATATTTACCTCAGCTCTGCCTTGACTTTAAAAAGAGGTTTGATTATTATTATCCGTGGCTCTGGCTGCCAAAGTAGTTAGCTGGCAACGCTTGTGAAAACGAGAGAGAGAGAGAGAATCACATTTTCCTCTTGCCTCTATTCCTCGCTGAACAATTTGGTTGTTTATTTTTCCCAGGCCTAGCCCAGATTCCGTCATTTCCTCCTGTCTAAAAAATCCCATATGTGCCCTGATTGTTCAGACATAAAGGTGAAGGAGGCACAGAGAGAGTGGGGGGGGGGACAAATTTATCAAAATTAAATAAGATTGAGAAAGTAGGTTGGAAGCGGGGGGTGGGGGGGGAGGGAAAGAAGATTGGTTCGAAGCCACAAGGCCTCGCAAAGAATTTATTAGATGTGTTGGGTGGTAGGGCTTTGTGCCAGCTAAATTTCATATGGCTTTGCATCCAACGAAATCGTCTAGTTATACAGAATGAATATTTAATCGTGCGTGGATCAAGATGCTTTCTCCAAGGTAATTAAAGGCAGGCTTAGCTTATGCCTTGGAATTGCCGCCATCCCCGTGACCTGCTGGGTAAAGTTACCTCCCAGACTTCTTGCAAGCATTACCTGGTCTCACCATGTTATCGGTGAGGATGGAAGCAGATGCACAAAACCCTCGGCCTCATATTTTATTTTAAACTGCAAGGAGGACTGCCAGACTCTTACCATGCCTCATACAGCACTGCCCTTTTAAGCCAGTGCGGTGTCATGGTTAGAGCATTGGACTAGATTTGCAAACTTTTTTGAGCCCTGCCTCCGGCTTGGGTTCCAGAAGCTCATCTCCAGTTCTACCTACCCTATAGAAAAGAAAAGAGGCTTTCATGAGGACATTCTGATGGTCATGTAAGATAGCAAAAGCTTTCTGGGAAATGATTTATAATGAGTTGAAGAAAATATGTTGAAGATAACTTTTGTTTTTTAAAAAAAACCAGAAGCTTTTCTTTTGGGTATAATTGGTGGAGAGATAACCAAAGAAAAGAAAATAATAATTTGTGTACGCTACTACAGCTGCTTAAATGATGTATGCCGAGAGATGGAAATAAGAAACAGTTCCAACGAAGGAGGAGTGGCAATTAAAACTGATGGAGTAAGCAGAAATGGCGAAACTTACTGGAAGAATAAGAAACCAAGGACTCAGATACATTAGTAAGAAAAACACCAGTGTTTTAAATGTGTTACATGCAATTTTACATAGCATTTTTTCTTTTGTTGTAATGATTTTATTTCTGACTTATTTATAGCGTTTTTTCCCTGTTTGTAGATCCACTTCAAGAAGAGATACTTTCAAAAACAGAATGGGGAAAATTTATTGGCTATTTGAAGATGTACAGTAAACAACTTAAAACATTACCAGGGTTGATATAAACATGCGCAGAAAGAAATAATTAAAGGGACTACGAAGGGGAAATTAGTAAATAGGCTTGAACTGGATATGCAGTAACAAAAAGATATAAACTAAGTAACCCCAGAAAGGAGGGGAGGGAAGTCGAGGGAAATGCAGATTGGTTATGTTAAGACTTTGCTTTTTTGTTAAAATATTTGCAAAGTGAGAAAATTAAAATTAAAAAAAATCATGGGGACGTTTTGAAAAAAGCAAACTAATGGGGAAATGTGGCAACCGGAACGTAATATTGGAAAATGGTGTTGTGGTTGCCCTTCTTCTGATAGGAAATGCTCTGCGGGTGGGAGGGACCAAAAATGGGGGGTCAAGGGGGGGGATCAGTTGTGGGGAGTGAGAAATGTCCCTATTTTCGTCTGTGAAATGTTGGAAGGTATGTCCACCTCCTTTTTGCCTCTGGCCTCGCCTAGCTCTGGAATGCAGTCCTTGGGCTGGAAAAAGATTCCCTGCCCCTACTTTCTACCACCAGTGGTTCCCAAAAGGGGTGGTGGGATTACCTAGTGGGCGGGCATCAGCTATAATTAAACTTTTCATTGGGTCCACCTTGCTACTGCATAGGCTAGCCTTCCTTGACCTGGTGCTCTCCAGATGTTTTGGTCTACATCTCCTTTCTGTGTTCCAACACTGACTGGCAGCAACTCTAGCTCTCCTGGGTTTCAGGCAAGAGGCATTCCTAGCCCCCACTTGGAAATGCCAGGGATGGAGTCAGGGACCTTCCGCATGCAAAGTGCAACTTTAATGAAGTTGCCCTGGCTCTCCTCCCGCCCATTATTAAAAAAAACGAGGCTGAGAAAAACATTGCTGTTGTCAGCACCGAGGTCAAACAGATTACAGGGTGCTCAGCGGAAAGCTATGATCTGAAGGCAAAGTCTGTACAGTACCACGGACCCTGTTATCTCCTGGAAGGATTCGTGTTAACTCCGGTCACATAGTATAATTAAGATATGAATTCTGATTTCTGAGCCATGCAGCCTTTTCAAGGTCAAAAAACAAGTCCAGACGCAAGCATTATCTCGGCACTATACAGCTGATTGCTTCATCTACATATGAAATGAAACATAATTAATATTTGACATGCACAGTCAGTTGCTAAACATCCCCCCCCCATGCACTCCCCAACTCCTCTCTATTAATCTGTTAGTTGCATCAGGCATGTTTCACCTGATAATAAACTGCCAAAGTCTCAAATCTCCAGTGAGATAAAACTCTCATCAGCAAAACCAGAAGGCAAAAAAGTCTAACTGGGTGTCGGTGCCCCACCTTGCAGCAAGTTTGGGGAAACAATAATTTTCACTTAAATTGAGTGCCGAACGAGCAGCGCTAGGATATGTCAAGGAAGAATGCTTGCCAAGAGGACAAGGGATCCAATGTGAGCTCACAGATGCCCCCAAACTGAGAAGAAAGCCTCAATACAGTGGTACCTTGGGTTACATATGCTTCCGGTTACAGACTCTGCTAACCCAGAAATAGTACCTCAGGTTAAGAATGTTGCTTCAGGATGAGAACAGAAATCACGCAGCAGCGGCGTGGCAGCAGCAGGAGGCCCCATTAGCTAAAGTGGTGCTTCAGGTTAAGAACAGTTTCAGGTTAAGAACGGACCTCCGGAACGAATTAAGTTCTTAACCCGAGGTACCACTGTATTGTTTTTAAAATGGGCATTCTTGGTGCTGGTTGGCCTCAGAAATCCTAGTTCTGTAAAGGACTCAGGACCCATGAAACCTCAGGCTCCAGGCCTCTGCCCTTTAGCTGGTCCCTAAAATCACAGAGGGACGCAGGTAGCGCTGTGGTCTAAACCACTGAGCCTCTTGGGCTTGCCGATCAGAAGGTTGGCAGTTCGAATCCCCATGACGGGGTGAGCTCCCGTTACTCAGTCCCAGCTCCTGCCAACCTAGCAGTTCAAAAGCATGTCAAAGGGCAAGTAGATAAATAGGTACCGCCCTGGTGGGAAGGTAAACGGCGTTTCCGTGTGCTGCTCTGGTTTCGGTTTTCTGTTGTGGCAGAAGCGGCTTAGTCATACTGGCCACATGACCCAAAAAAACTGTCTGCGGAAAAACGCCGGCTCCCTTGGCCTGTAAAGTGAGATGAGCGCCACAACCCCAGAGTTGTCTGTGACTGGACTTAACTGTCAGGGGACCTTTACCTTTTTTTTACAATCACAGAATGAAAGAATTGTAGAGATAGAAGGGAACCACAGGGTCATCCAGTCCAACCCCCTGCAATGCAGGAATCACAGCTAAACAAGTCCAACTTGCAGGACTGTAAGTAATGGCAAAGTCACCGTAAGGAGATCTTCATTAGAGGTTTTGCCCAGCAAGTATGCCTGAGAGAAAGCAAGGAAGAGAAAAATGTCCAAGCTCCAGAACACATTTGGTTTTCTTAAAAGATTTTCCTGGCTGTGTAACACTCAAACCATGTTGGAGCTGAAAATACAAAATTTCCTTATATCAGATATTGTGCAGGATTGTACAGTATAAAAATTAGTTAATGGATGGATGATAAAAGAAATGACATTTCCACATTAGGAGGTGATCATGCAAATAAAGCTGGAGAAGATCTCGGTGAGATGAGAACAAGGGACAAGGAAGGAAAAGGGGAAACTGAGTAATTATTATTGTTGCCTATTATAATTGATTCTCACCTGCCTTCCAAGATATGAATCCTTCCAATGTGGCATGCAATTAACCTAAAGTACATTAAAAACAAACAAACCCACAACAAACTGAAACAGTGTGCGCTGGGTTCTGAGAGACCAGGGTTCAAATCCCCACTCAACCATGAAGCTCCCTGGCTGACCTTGGGCCAGTCACTGCCTCTCAGCCTAACCTACCTCACAGGGCTGTTGTGAGGATTAAATGAGGAGAGGTGAACCACATATACCAGCTTGGGCTCCTTGGAGGAAAAGGTGGAATAGATACACAATGAAATAAATAAACAATAAATATCAGCACATTGCCAGGATCCTTGCAAAGACACGGCAACTTTTGTGCTTGGCCAAATCACAGGCGCTCCCTTGGTGAACTCTGATCTGGAGGCATCAATGCCCTCATTTGCTCCTCGCCTTCAAGGAAGCAGGGCCAAAAGAAACCACTGTGAGAACTAGCCACAAACACACATTTGAAAAACCACACTGACATCTTCTGGTGCAGAAGTGTATGAACTGCATGAAGGGAGCTAAAGAGGCAATATGTGTAAAGCCCTAAACAGCCTCGACCCCAGTAGACCTGAAGGAGCGTATCCACCTCCATCATTCAGCCCAGACACTGAGATCCAGCTCCAAGGGCCTTCTGATGGTGCCCTCCCTGCAAGAAGTGACGTTACAGGGAACCAGGCAAAGGACCTTCTCAGTAGTGCCGCTGCCCTGTAGAACGCCCTCCCATCAGATGTCAAGAAAATAAATAACGATCTGATTTTTAGAAGACATCTGAAGGCAGCCCTGTTTAGGGAAGTTTTTTGAAGTTTGATGTTTTATCGTGTTTTTAATATTCTGCTGGGAGCCACCCAGAGTGGCTGGGGAAACCCAGCCAGATGGGCGGGGTATAAATAATGAATAATAAATTATCAACTATTATTATTGATTATTAATTATTATTATTTATCATCATCATCATCACAGAGGGGATACCAGGTGTGGATGGATCTGTTAATTCTATTCCCCATTTTCCAATTTTAAATTCAGGTTGGCACATTCAGTTCGCTTTCCTCCTCCCCAGAATGTCCTCATGAAAGCCTCTCTTCTCCTCACCTGCTGGCACAGACCACATTCAGGGTCCTCCAGGGTGAAGGGGAAGAGTGTGGAATTGGGGTGAGATCCAGCTGCTGGCTATGGGGTTGCTGGGCGGGTGGGGAGGCAAGCAAGGGGGTCTCTTCAACAGGGTCTGGTGTAGCTCTACAGGATCCAACTACCTCCCCTTCAGATGATGTCCCACCAGAGCCATGGTTGAGGTTGACTCTGATTAATCTGGAGCTAGTGTGCACTGGAAGATGTTCTCCAAGGCTTCAGGGTTTGCTTGTCCTTTCAATGGACTGACCCCCTCCTGAAGGATATCTGATGGCAACCAGCTTGGATGACTTAGAAAAATTGTACCAATTCACCAAGGACAAGGTTGTCAGTGACTACTAAGCCATGGTGGTGGTGGAGGCAGCGAAAATTGCAAGTGGGGAGAGTGCTACTGCTGGTACATGTAAGGACATAGGAGAACCTGCTGGATCAAGCCCACGGCCCATCTAGTCCAGCATCCTGTTCTCACAGTGGCTAACCAGAGGCCTGTGGGAAGCTTGCAAGCAGGATTCAAGCACAAGAACAATCTTCCTCTCTCTGGTTTCCAGCAACTGTATTCAGAAGCATTGGTGGCTTTGACTGTGGAGGCAGAGCACAGCCATCATGGCTAGTAGCCTTTGATAGTCCTCTCCTCCATGGATTCGTCTAATCCTCTTGTAAAGCCGTCCAGGTTGGTGGTGGTCATCACTGCCTCATGTGGAAGTGAGTTCCATAGTTTATAATGTTAATAATAATAATTTTCTTGTACCCCGCCAATCAGACTGGATTGCCCTAGCCACTCTGGGGGGGGCTTCCCACAGACTATAAAGGAACTCAGCAAAACATCAAACATTGAAAGCTTCCCCAAACTAAGCATTGCTTGCAATAGAAGTGCAGTTGTTTGGAACTGCTAATAATAATAAAAAAAAAATTTATTTATACCCCGCCCTTCCCAGTTCAAAAACCGGGCTAACAACACTTTAAAACACTTAATTATAAAAGCAGCATAAAATACAGTATAAAAACATGAAGAACAATAAAATTCAAAAATCAATTAGATAATCCCCAGGGCTAGCTGGCTGAATTGGTCCTACTTGGGCCAGCGAGGAGGCCAGGGGAGAATTAGCTGTGGGGTCTCAGAGCAGGTGATCTTCATAAAAGGCGAGGGGGAGGGAAGAGAAGAGAAGGGAAATAAAAGATCAGTTTGAATTCAAATTAAAGGCCAGGAGGAATAGCTCTGTCTTACAGGCCAGACAGAAGGAGGTTAAATCCTGAAGGGCCCTAGTCTCATAGGACAGAGCATTCCACCCGGTCGGAGCCATCACTGAAAAGGCCCTGGTCCTGGGGGAGGATAGTCTGACTTCCTTAGGGCCTGGGACCTCTAAACTCTGGTTATTCATGGACCTTAAGGTCCTCTGCGGGGCATACCAGGAGAGGCAGTCCCATAGATAGGGAGGGTGATGCCACCATAATGTCCTGCTGGTTGGCCACGGTGAAAACAAAGTACTGAACTAGATGGGCCCCCTTTGGTCTGATGCAGAAGCCAGTGTCTTCTGATGCCCTTGTTCTCTCTGATCCAGTTGAGTTGCTGTAAACTGGACATATCCTGCCCGGCAAGGGGCTTTAGGCAAAAAGTACTTCTGGATGTGGGTTTAGGAGTTCCCTATGTTGCCGCCCCAGAGTCCTTCTTCTTCTCTCTGACCCTTCATGCCAGGAAACAAAGCCAACGCTCTTGCCTACACTCAGGCTATTTGACAGGCCGGATAAGTAGATTATTTAATCAAACCAACGAGGCATCGTTTATTTTCACATCACAATGAGCAAAATGACTTTTTTATTCCCATTTTCCGTATCAACACAGCAGACTCGGGCAATAAAAGCTAAGCTCTAATTAACAGCTGGTGTGTCGGTTGCTGGCAGGCGTCGCAAGCAACTCGGCAACAAAGCAAACACATTTGCTATAAACGGCTCCGATTGCGGGGAGACCGAGGTGGCGGAGGAAACCCCAAGCACAGCCAAGCGGCCACCCTGTGTCCTTTTGGCACTGCTGCAGGAGAGGGAAGGTGGGGGTGGCTGAGCCATTTTGAGCATGGGAAGAGGTCCAGTCGTGGCCGACTCTGGGGTTGCGGCGCTCATCTCGGTTTATTGGCCAAGGGAGCCAGCGTACAGCTTCTGGGTCATGTGGCCAGCATGACTAAGCCGCTTCTGAGCAGCGCACGGAAACACCGTTTACCTTCCTGCCAGAGCGGTACCTATTTATCTACTTGCACTTTGATGTACTTTCAAACTGCTAGGTTGGCAGGAGCAGGGACCGAGCAACGGGACCTCACCCCGTCGCGGGGATTCGAACCGCCAACCTTCTGATTGGCAAGTCCTAGGCTCTGTGGTTTAACCCACAGCGCCACCACCAGTGAAAGGGCCAATGCCTTCTTCTGAAATTGTGGGAGGGGAAAAGGCTCTTCTGCTCTGACTTTGCTTGAGGGTTTCTCATGAGCACCTGGTTTTATAGCCCTCCGATACAACTCAATCAATTAATATCTCAAGACTCTGCTGAGACAACTTGGATGTTTGGCTTCTGCTGCAGGAGTGCTATCCATGGTCCTGGATGCTGGTCTAGATGGTCCATTAGCTTGATCCAGCAGGCTGTTCTTGTGTTCAGTGTAGTAGGGTTGTCGGTGTGTAGACCCCTCCTCAGGGCTCTTTTGAAGAGTCCGTGGATCATCCATCAGAGTCTGGTGGCAGAGGTGTCTCCTTGGGGCTCAGGGGACATAAGGCAGACTCGTAGTGCTAACAGACCCACACAGAATGATACAGGGTCTGGAAACCAAGCCTTATGAGGAACAGTTGAGGGCGTTGGGCATGTTGATCCTGCAGAACAGAAGAGTTGAGAGGATATATGGAAGCCATCTTCAGATATCTGAAGGGCTATCATCTGGAGATGGAGCAAGCTTGTGTTTTGCTGCTCCCGTGGGGAGGACTTGACCAAGTGACAAAGAAGGAGATTCCAACTAAACAAGAGGAATAACCAGGCACAGGACCTTATCAGGAGTGGTGTCCACCCTGTGAAAACATAACATTTAGGAAACATCTGAAGGCAGCCATGTATAGGGAAGCTCTTTAAGGCTTAATGTTTTACAATGTTTTTATATATGCTGGAAGTTGCCCAGAGTGGCTGGGGCAACCCAGTCAGATGGGAAGGGTACTAATTCATTAATAAATTGTTGTTGTTGTTGTTGTTGTTGTTATTATTATTATCACAATATAATGAATTGGAGGTTCCCATATTACCTAGACAATGTGAGTATGTTTTCGCTTCTGTAAGAAAGGTGTTAATGGATTTTAAATGGCATCTTAAACAACAACAAAATAATATTTATAATTTATTGAACTTTGTATAGAAAGGGACTATCTATGACAACATATTATTGGATACTTCTTTGCAACATATGTTTATGCAGTGTCCAACGCTTATGAAGCTTTGGGGGAAAGTACTAGATTGTATAAATATTACTTTGGGGGAAAGCTAATATTGTCAGAGGATAATATTATTTTAAATTATCTACCTACAACATGGCATTTGACAACTGGTAAGCATAAATGTATTATTTGCATCCTCGCTACAGCTAAAAGGCCGATATTGATCCACTGGAAAGATAAATATATGGCCCCCTTTAATCAATGGATAGAGGACATGGCAACTCTTGCAATTTATGAATGGATAGCTTATAGACTGCGTGTGGACAAATATATTTGGAAAACATTTATAAAAGGCACTGTAAACTATAAATAATTGCATATGTATTAGAACAATAATTTCATTTATATACCATTGTATTAGATACTTATAGAATTACAGTTGTTTGTTTGTTTCCAAAGCACTATTTGTTCCTTTTGATTTGTTTCCCACTTTATTTTGTTTAACTGAAATCTTTTCAATAAAACATTAACAATAAAAAAGGAATAACTTTCTGACAGTAAGAGCAGTAGAACAGACTTTCTCCACTGGAGGTCTTGAAACAGTGGTTGGATAGCCATCTGTCTGGAATTCTTTAGCACTGCAGGGGGTTGGACCAGTTGACCCTCTATAATTCCATAATTCTATGAGCTGCAAGTTCCAGTGGACACCACTTCCAAGGAGTCCTGGTCCAGAGCCATGACAAATTACCTGCAATAATTTAACCAGGAGTGAATTTGCCCCCCAAAAAAACACCAGTGCAGAAAGAGCCTTGGAAGACAGGCGAGGAAGGCAAAGAAGGCTTTTAACAGGAAATATGGTGTTCCAATCTCCGTGACTTGCTACCACTTCCTCACTTGCAAGAACCTAATAAATTCCAAGGCAGCCAACGAACACACCCCTGGCAGGGCAAACATGAAGGACAAAGTGGAGGAGAGTTACTCTGTTATTGGAAAGTGTTTGATTTCAGGCCTCCCCGAAACATGCAATCTTTGTTTTCAAAGCACTTAGCTGCTGTCTGCATGAACAAGAGAACAAAACGGAGGTGTTAGCAGAGTCAATATTTTCACAGGCAGGGACAAAGGTCCAGGGAGCTCTGGTGAATGTAAAGCCTCTTCAAGCATCAGTTTACAGAGCTCAGGCCAAGTTTAGAGTTGTTGTCTTCTGGGAAATGACACCCAGCTTTTTGGGTGCACCTAGGCATAAAAGCAACGGTGGGTGGGTGGGGGGTGGCCCTCCATTAATTTATATCCTGCCCTTCCTCCCGAAGGAGCAAAGGCAGCATGTTGCAGGTAATGTGTGTTCCAAAGGAGCAAAGGCAGCGGGTTGTGTGTAATGTTGTTCTAAGTTAAAGTCGCTTAGCAGTACCCATCTTCCACTGGTGAAAGGTTTTGCACAAGCAAGGTGTTGTTACACAAGAGAATGCACAAGCAGGTTGCTGGTAAGTCTGTAGTGTGATAGATGGTTCAATCATTTGTGCAAGGAGCCTCCACTAGCATGGTTGTTGCACTAGATTCCTTTCTTGCACAACTGACTTTTGGGTTTGGTGGGTGTGCGTCAGTAAACGAGGGGAATTAAGACTAAGAGAGCTGAGTGGGGGGTGCTCGTGTAATCTCACTGTATACAAACTGTACAAGTGACAATAAAGTATTTCAATTTCGACATTCAATCTCACAACCGCTAGCACAAGAACCCTTGCCAGTGCGATGTTGTGATTAGAGTGGCAGACTAGGGCGTGGGAGACCAGGGTTCAAATTCTCACTTGGCCCTGAAGCTCACTGGGTGATCTTGGGCCACTCACTTCCTAATCTACCTCACAGGGTTGCTGCAGGGAATAAATAAGGAGGGGAAGAACCATGTGAGTCAAGTTGAGCTCCATGGAGAAAAGGGTGGGATATAGCGTAAATGCAATGGATAAATTGGGGGGGGGGGGAATAGATACAGTCTATGATTTCCAGAAGGGTTTGTTCATTGTAGCAACAACAACAACAAAGTCTTGTGCCATCTTGAGGACTAAAGGCCTCAGTATACAAGAGAAGGTTCCGGGGATTTGAGGGATCCCCTTTGGAATAAATGCTCATCATAATGTAAATAAGGCTTTTAAAAAATTGAAGGACACAGGCCTCAAACACAGAAAGCAAAAAGAAAAGAAAAACAGAATGTCGTTCCTAATCCACAATAAAATAAATGAAATGAAATAAATAAAATAAAATAAAATAAAAATAATACTACCCCCACCCAAATGGTTGCCCCAGTCACTCTGGGCAGCTTCCAACATATATAAAAGCATAATAAAACATCAAACATTAAAAACTTCCCTTTATGTGTTCTTTAAAGGTTGATGTTACTTATCTCTTTGACATCTGGTGGGAGGGCGTTCCACAGGGCAGGCACCACTACCCGAGAAGGCCCTCTGTCTGGTTCCCTGTAGCTTCATTTCTCGCAGTGGGCCACCAGAAGGCCCTCAATGCTGGATCTCAGTGTCTGGGCTGAACGATGGGGGTGGAGAAGCTATGTCAGGTATGCAGGGCTGAGGCCATTTAGGGCTTTAATGGCCAGCACAACACTTTGGATTGTGCTCAGAAATGTACCACATGCAGAAACTTCCAGTTTCAATCCCCTGAAGAGTCATTGCTGGTGGCTGCTAAACTCCCTCCTCAGGGACCACACAAATATTAATTATGTTCTCTCCCCCCCCCCCCACAGGCAGGCAGGGGAATCCCCAACTGAGGCAGTTAGACAGAAAAAGCATCCCAACATGCAAAAATACATGAGCTCCATCAGATCAGCAGCATCAAAAAAACATAACATTCTGAAGAAATCTGCCCACCAGGAGAACTCAGTGACTCTGCAAGGCACCAGGTAAGTCGCACTGTCTGCCTGATCTTTCCCATAAAGCAGACCGCCGTCTCCTTCTGCCCCAGCCCCGCCTGGCTCTTGTCTCCAGCCCTCCGTTTATGTAAATAGCAACTCCGCCATGTTGGCAGAGCCAGTGTTGACATTGTGTTATAAACAGCCATGTCAACAAGATAAAGTTAATTACTTATATTATTTGGGATCCCGTTTGCTTTGGAGGTTGAAATGATTAATAAGCAGAGATTGCCTCGCCTTCAATGGCGTGTTGGGGTTTTAAAAGCAGAAGCGTTTTAACTGCCTGGGGTGTGGGTGTGTACAGAATATTATACAAAAAAATATTCAATGCAGCAAAGCGGCGGGGTGGCGGGAGCACTCCATGAACTTGTAGCTTTAAGGGGTTTAGGGCAGGGTGGTCCTTTCTGCAGCTCCTATATGGAAGACACCCAGAGCAATGACTTTCATGGGGGGAAAGCATCATGCGTGAATCTGCAGTCTGGGTACTTCTTGGAGAAAGATCACACCACCACCTTGAAACAGCTTGTTGGCTTTGACCACATGGACAAAACAATGAATAGTACCTCCTACACAGCTGCTTTCGGCCATTTATGTTCTCAACTATTAATAAAAAGATCCCCCCTTGCTTTTCCATTGGTTTCAAGAATACCCAAGGAGTTCCCAAACTTTGCAGCCTGCCCAGGTCCCCACTTTCCAATGGGGGCGGGGAGGGAAACATCATGCAGTAGCTCAGATCAGGAGGAGGGAGTGCCAGCAGGCAGGGAGGCTGCAGGATGTTAGAGCAATGTAATCAAAGGGAATGTGACGAGCCCATGGGGGTTTGGCAAAGGATTTTTGCTGTTGCTTCTAGTATTATTTGGTCAGGCATTGAACCCAAACCCTGATCTGGTCCTTCTGTCACTAGATGCCTTCCTTTACACATAAGAACCCACCTGACAGGCTGCTTATCACTTAGAGACTGTCTCCCACTGAAGTGGCACATCTGGCTCTTCTGGGCATCTAATGCAACTCAGGATTGTTAGAGATCAGGCTGAATCACATCATTTCGACAAGGTCTGGTTCCCATATATCAGCTACTGCAAATACAGGTGATATCAGCAAAATTATTAAAAAGACATTAAGGTCCCTGAGAATCAGACAGAAAAACTGAAAGCCTCTTTTGCAAAGGAAGCAGATTATGGAAAAGTGCAGATTTCCACCCAGCTCCCCTCTAGCCAAGGGAGGTCAGGACATACAACCGCTTAGCATCACCCCTGAAATACACTACATGCAACACACACACAGGTGTTGGCTTTCATTTTCCCCACCCGCCAATGTCAGCAGAGACAACAACAAACATCTATTCCCATAACCGATGTGCAGCATTGTTAGCAGAGTAAATTGTATTCTTAAGAGGAATCTTTGTTGGGTAAACACTTTTGCTGCTGCTGTTTGCAAGGATGAACAAGACAGGCAAAGGAACAGGCGCCCAGGAGGCTGCTGTGTGATGCAACCAATAGGGGCAGAGGCTGCACTCTGGCCTTTTCAGGTAGGACGCTGAGAGAATGGCTCTTACTTTATCTGTTGTTTTCTAAGTGAGTGGAAGGCACCCTGGCCGGCATTCCTCACAAAGAAAGAAGAGGAAGACAGGACATGTGGAGAGTGGGGGCAGGAGAGTTGTTAAGTACTGACAAGGGCACAGGGAGGTCCATGACAAATGAGAAGAGCCTGCTGGATCAGGCCAGTGACCCATCCAGGCGAGCATCCTGTTCTCAGAGACCACCCAGATGCCTGTGGGAAACCTTCAAAGAGGACTCGAGCACAAGAGCCCTCTCCCTTCCTGTGGTTCCTAGCAGCTGATATTCCATTTTCTCCATGCCATGCCATGCCTTATTTTATAAACTTCTATCATGTTGCCTCTTACTCACCTTTTCACGGAACTAACAAGCCCAAAACACTGCACCCTTTTTTCAAAGGGGACTTGATCCCTCCCCTTAATCATCTTGGTTGCCCTTTTCTGAAACTCTGCAATATCCTTTTTCAGGTGAGGAAACAGACACCAATCTGCATATGCCAATTCAGCCCTTGCCAGCTGGCACCCTCCAGATGTTTTGTCTTAAATTATTTTATTCTCCAAAAATCAAAAAATTACAGATGTTTTGGTGTACACTTTCCATCAGCCCAAGCCAGTTTATTTGGACTAATGGGTTTAATCCAAAACATCTGGAGGGCACCAGGTTGGTGTAGTCTGTGTTAAGAATAACACAGTTAAGAGTTAAGAGAGCCTTCAGATGCCGAGACCTGAACAGCACCTTACCTAAACATACATGTGACATACACTACCCAAAGCAGGAAACCAACCCAGCTTTATTCATTTTTTGGTGGATGCTGTCCTCTAGTGGAATATACTAGGCAAGCTCATACGGCCTCTTCTGCTCAATTCATTAGGTAGCATCTCCAACCTACTTTAGGATATTATTATTCAGAAGGCGGCAGAGGAACCTAAACTAGGCATGAAGTGAAATATGTTTTTGCAATTTTTTAAAAAATGCAGATAGCACCAGCAAGGGTTGAGAGGTTAGAGGAAGCAGGAAAGGAAAATCTCATCATTTCTTCTCCTGCCTTGGTCATTGGGTAAATCCCAAGAGCAGCTCTTGCTGGATCAAACCAAAGCCCAGCATCCTGATGTCCCTGGGAAGCCCCAAAGCTGGACCTGAGCACAACAGCACTCTCTTGCATATATTCAGCTTACTGCCTCCAACACCATAGGAAAAATAACCGCAAACACTGATAGTATGCTCAGTGAATTTAATGCCCTTTTAAAGCCATCAGGGTTAGTGACTAGCACCGTATTTTATGGTAGCAAATTTGTTTTACGTAAGGGGCAGGAATGCCTGGTTAGTACTGACTTATGACAGGGCCTTTTCAGTGGTGGCTTCCCAGTTGTGGAATGCCCTCCCCAGTGAGGTGCACCTGTCTCCATCATTATTCACTTTCAGGAGGAGTTTGGAAGCATTCCTGTTCACCCAGGATTTGGGTGACTGAAGAAGACTGCTCCTGGCAAACCCAAGATCACTGAGTGGAAGAATGTTCTTTTAGAATGTCATAACTGTTTTTATTTTCCTTTTCAAACTGTGTATTTGTTTGCTACCGTAGGCTCCTTTCCAGAGGAAGGGTGGGATATGAATTCAATGAGTAAATACAGAACAGTTGCATCTTATGCAGAATTGAAAATCAAACGGCTAAAATTGTGTAAATTAAATGCATGCAAGGCAGAAAGCTTAAAAGCTTTTTGTGCTGGGTTTTCCCTATGTGGAAAGTGCTTTTAAGCTGTCTGCCTTGCTTACCAGGCAAATCCTGCTCAGCACACGGGCTCTAGGGTGCTCTCACAAGATCTTGCAGGAACTTGGGTGGCCTCAAGAGCATCCCAGAGGCCACGCACTGAGCAGGACTTACCCAGGAAGTAAGGTAGTGTTTAACTGGTGCATTAGCCCCAGAAGCATGCTAGCACCGTGGCAGTTACACACCATACCTGGAACAGAACTCCAGCACAAGATGAAATTGTAATGCAATACATGATGTGTGTCAATCCCCAATCTCCCAACATTCAGCTTCGCTGGATGAGCCCATTGGGAGTCCAAGCATTATGAAAAAGGGAGAACAAAATCTCTATCTGCTCCACACCACCAGTAATTCTTATACACCTCTAGCATGTACTCGCCTTTTTAAACTAAAATGCCCCAAGTATTTTAATTATTCCTCATCAGGGAATGTTCATTCCCTTGAATGTATTGGTTGTGCTTTTCTGAACTGTTTCCATTCCACCTCTACAAGTTCCTCCGGCAGCTGGGGCCAATCTTGGCTATGTTGCAGGGAGAACAAAGTCATGCCACATCAAATGCCCCTTCGTTTTATCAACAAACTTCACCCCAGATGACGGGCTGTGGCCATTTCCGTCTCGATGATGTCAATGGGAGGGGAGAAAGCTTTTTTAAAAGTACTGCCAGATATGTTAGAAGTAGACGAGGAAGACCACAGAATGCAAGATGCTGTGAAAATTTATTGGCAAATTCAGCCCTTTAAAATATACATATATATCACACGTGAATATAGTCACCTTCCTACACAGATGTCTACTCATCGTGCCCCGTTACAATCATGCATAGCAAACAAAACAAAGAGAGAAGGTAGCCAGCGCCGAGAGCCCCATCCCTCCCACTGCTCAGAATACATTGGCAGGAAAAGGCCTTCTCCACCGGTTTGCAGGGGCACAGATGCTCCCAGTCTAAGGACAAAGCCATTCCCAGCTGAAAGCTTGGGCAGGACTGCCAGGACTGCCACTCTAAACAGGCGTCAAGATCATTCTAAAGTGCATCAGGACAGCTAAATAAATAGCAGCACATTTTTAATACAGTCTCATAAAAAATACCCATAAGAAGACAAAAAATGATGGCAAGGAACACAGCTGAGCCCTGTGCAAGGGAGTCTTATATCCAGTCAAGAGGTAACAGAACAAAACAAGGTTGTCTTCTTCAATGCCACAACAGAAGAGAGCCAAAGGAAAAAAATGTACTTTTATTATATATTTGGCTCTTTCCTTGCCTAACATATGTAGGCCTGCAAATAATCCCTTTGCCAAAGAAGTCCTAGGAGGAATCTCCAATAGTTCATGGTTTTCTGCGCCTGCAAAGGAAAGAAAGGTTTGTGATCATCCATCACACACACCAAAGTTGGAAGGACATGATCGATGTAAAATTCTCAGTGTTCAAGCAGAGCCCCTTGTGATGAGGCAGCCCCCAAAACCTCCTTGTGTCCCCGCAGCGACTCCTGCAAGAGGCTATTTCCGGCCCTTTGGCTCCCAGGAGCTGCTGTCAGATCCCAACATCTCCCCCACCTCTACCCAGCAGACAAAACCTTCAAGAAAAACTTTATGCAGTTGAGCCAATTGGTCAGGAGGGGCCGACGCAGGAAGCAGCAACTGCCCAAGGCAGGGCAGGATTTGGCACCCCAGAGGACAAAAAAGGATTCTAGCCTGTGCGGCTGTAAAATATATGTGAGGAACACCCAGCAAGGAAATCCAGAAGCCAGTGAGGGGAGGGGGTGCAGAGTATGAGCAGGCTTCCTTGTCCTATGGAACATCCTGCCTTCTCTGTAACTCAAACACAGCACTACCTTACAGGTTTCTCCAGGTCCTGATGATAGCTTTTCCCCACTCAGAACTTTCAGTAACTTTTTCGTTTCTTTTTTTTACCTCTGATGCCCTCTTTCCTGCCTGTTAACATGTCTTGTAAAACTGCCATGTTTTCGTCCCCTGAGCTGAAGAGATCACTTCCACAGCTTGGTCGGCACCTATCTGCAAGAGGCCAAACCTCAATAATAAACTCTGCCCCCTCTGCCCCCCACCCCAAAGCCAGCATCTCCCAGGCACAGCTCCTGTTCGTCTTCAGGCCCTAAGCAGAAAGCTTGGTTCTGGTTCCAAACCCAGCTTTCTCAAGAGCACAAAGCTGCAAGCTTAGGGAAGCAGAAAGCCTTGTTCAGTATTTAGGAGTGAGGGGTGAGGAGAGAGAAACATACTTGGGCTGAGCGTGGTGCTGGTATCCAGGCCCCAGGTGAGAGCCTGCCTTCATCTCCACTGCGACAGAACACTGGACAGAGAAACACAGAGAGACCACATGGGATCAAGAGGCAACTCAGAAGCAGTCTTTGCTGCTCACCCCCCACCCTGGGTTACACCAAGCTTAATAATAATAATAATAATAATAATAATAATAATAATAATAATATCACCAACAACAATAACAAAAAAATATATAATTGTACAGTGGTGCCTCGCAAGACGAAATTAATTCGTTCCGCAAGTCTTTTCGTCTTGCGAGTTTTTCGTCTTGCGAAGCACGGTTTCCCATAGGAATGCATTGAAAATCAATCTGTTCCCCGACCTCTTCTGAAGGCTGGGGGGTGGGGCGGACAAGGGCTTTTCTTCCCACCCCCAGCATTTTAAAAAAAAAAACCGGGACAGCAGAGGACTTCTCCGCGCTGCCGCCCGCCAGCATTTTAAGATCGCCCCGGACAGCCTCCACTGTCCCGGTGTTTTTTAAAATGCTGGCGGGCGGCAGCGAAGGTTTCGCTGCCGCCCGCCAGCATTTTAAGATCGCCCCGGACAGCCTCCGCTGTCCCGGGGTTTTTTAGAATGCTGGCGGGCGGCAGCGAAGGCTTCGCTGCCGCCCGCCAGCATTTTAAGATCGCCCCGGACAGCAGAAAAGTCCTCCGCTGTCCCGGGCGATCTTAAAATGCTGGCGGACGGCAGCGCTGCCGCCCGCCAGCATTTTAAAATCGCCCCGGGACAGCGGAGGAATTCTCCGCTGTCCTGGGGCAATTTAAAAGCCCCCGGGAAGGCTGGCAGGGGGGACAAAGACTTTCGCCCCCCGCCAGCCTTCAGAAGAGGTCCAGGACCTCTTCTGAAGGCCGGCGGGGGGCGAATGTCTTTGCTCCCCCCCGCCTGCCTTCAAAAGCCGTCGGGGAGAGCGGAGAATCGCAGCGCGTTTTTCTGCTCTCCCGGGAAGGCAGGCAGGGGGGAGCAAAGACTTTTGCCCCCGCCGGCCTTCAGAAGAGGTCCAGGAGCTCTTCTGAAGGCTGGCGGGGGGCAAAAGTCTTTGCTCCCCCCCGCCTGCCTTCAAAAGCCGTCCGGGATAGCGGGAAGCGCTTCCCTGCTATCCCGGACCGCTTTTAAAATGCTGGCGGTGGGGAGCAAAGCCTTTCGGCCCCCGCCGGCCTTCCTGGACCTCTTCTGAAGGCCGGAGGGGGGGGAAAGGCTTTGCTCCCCACCGCCAGCATTTAAAAGAGGTCCCCGGAGATTTCCCTATGGGCTTTCTTCTTGCGAAGCAAGCCCATAGGGAAAATCGTCTAGCGAAGCAACGCAAAAACCGAAAAACCCTTTCGTCTTGCGGGTTTTTCGTCTTGTGAGGCATTCGTCTTGCGGGGCACCACTGTATATTGCTCTATACCTGTAGATCTCAGGGCAGTTCACAACATAAAATCACAAAATACATAATAAAAACGACAACCCAATAACCCCCCCCCTTCCACAGCACATTTTAAAAGGGCACCAGATGGCAATCAGCCAAAAACCTGGTTAAAGAGGAAAATTTTTGCCTGGCACCTAAAGGTGTATAATGAAGGTGCCAGCCAAACTTCCCCAGGGAGAACATTCCACAAACAGGGAGCCACTGCAGAAAAGGCCCATTCTCGTACTGCCACACTCCAGATCTCTCATGGAGGCAGCACACAAAGAAGGGCCTCCCTGGAACTTACTCTTGTTTCTACATCTGTCCACTCAGACTCTGTACCCTCCTCTGCAGGTGAACGGCTGGAGGGAGACGATCTTCGCTTGCGGCTAGAAGAAGCAAAGGAACATCAGTTGAGGGGAAGCTGTGTCCAGCTGATAGAAGCAAGCCACAATAGGGTGCCTGGCAGATTCACAAGCCAAGGCCTTCAAGGTCCAACACCCTGTCCAGAGGTTAGGTAAACTAGTCACAGATTAAAGGGGGGGGGGGAGAAATAGCTGCCCCCCACATCAAGACTGCCATCATTTTCCGACAACCATTTTTTTGGTTTACTGCGTATTTTTATACCTTGATCTCAAATGGAACTTGTTTTAAGGATAGTTCTATGTTTGTATTGCATTTTATGGCTACTCATCTGGAAAAAGCAAATGGTTAGTTTAAAGGATTGCTCATCAAACCTGATCCTGCCCTGAAAACTTCAAGTCTGATCAAATCCACTGGGAGATGCACTTCTTGGCCTTCCAGCAGGAACCTGCCTCATATTATTTACTAGCCTTGGGTACACAGAGTTCTCCAAGTGGCTTACAACGTATTTAAAAACATAAACATAAATACTTTATGTCATGATACTAAGTTACAGCAGTCTCACTGGGCCCTCCTCCTACTCCCAGGAGCAAGAGAAGCCCCATGAATGGACATGGTTCTGTGCGTTTTAAGAGGGTAAGAAAACTGGGCTAGAAAACTCACCCTGTTGGAGACTCTTGCTTCAGGGTCTCTATCTCTGTGAACTGCACTGCCTGGCCACCTCCTCTGGTCTTGTAAACATCACCCTATAAGACAGGAACAGTGAAGAAGCTCTTTGCATCGTGAGGGGGGCAGCTGAGGTTCCCACTCTTGTATTGTTTTAACTGTGCTCCATTTTTACAGATATATAGATCAGGCCAGACCAGCCTAGGAAGCCTAGCCTGGGTTTGAAGGCAGTGAAAATGTAACTTGATGCAGTAGAATCATGTATTGTGGGCTGCATTCCAGGAAGGGCACGTATATGCTAAAAACATACCCCTAAACTGCCCCCAGGCAACCATCCCTGCCTTTCTTGCCAAGCTCTGGGATGCTCTCACAAAATCTCGCAGGGCCATCTGAGTTCCCGTGAGATCTCACAAGAGCATCTCCGAGCCCAGTAAGCAAGTCTGAGAGATTAAAAAGCACTTTCCATGCCAGGAAAACTCAGTGCAAAAGGAGCTTTGGAGCTCTCTGCCCTGCATGCAATTAATTTCTGGGATTTCAACCGGCCAGCTTTCAACCGCCCAAGGTTGAAATCATGCCAGTTAATGGTGTGCAATATGCAACTGTCATTTGTATGCATCTCTCCACACACCCCTCTGCTCTAAATGTGTAGAATTCTAATGGCCCCATGAGAGTTCAGCTGCTTTGCAGCCCAACAAGCCTCAAAGTTTGCTTGGAGGACTTTGTTAGAAAATAGGCACACATTTGGGAAAGCTCCCTTGACTGCCTGCTTGATTGCTGGCCCCCTTTACCTTGATGAGCTTTGTCTCAATCTCCCCATCGGAAGCCAGCTCCTGGTGGGTCAGCATGTACTTGTCACACTTGGCTAGGGCCTTCTCGTTGGCAGCCGCCACTGTGATGGAGTGGGGGACGTGGGGCTGCATGACTGTCTCAGTCTGGACATTGGAGGGAGGCTTGTGGTCCACCCATCTCTCCCCGGCTGAACGAGAGCGCCTGTGCCGGATGCGAACTGGCGGAGCATTCTAAGTGGGTCCCAAAAGGAAGAGAGAGATGCAGAGGGGATGAGCAGCAAATTTCACCCAAGCTTATCTTTGGAGAGCCAAGTCAACAAAGCAATTCAAAATCTTTAGTCACTTTATTCTCATCCCCAACACTTAAGATTTCCCTTCAGTGTTGTGCATAAATCTTATAGGTGCAATTGTAGTATTTGGGGGAGGGTGGAAGAGATAGAAAAGGAAGAGCAAAGGATAACAAGTAGTCTTGATTTTAGAGCAACAGTGTTGAACACAGGCACATTACCAGGCTGGGGGCAAGGAGGGTGGGGTCAGTCCATGGGCAAAACTCTGCAATTCTAATAGGCCAAATCAAGTACGCACACAAAAGAGAAGACAAATGCAACACCCCCATCTGAAAAGATTTCCTAAGTTGGCTGAGCATCAAACGTTCCTGCCTCTTTGCCTTTTGCCCTGCTGATGGACACTCTGAGCTTAAATGCTCCAGAGATAAAATGCTGTTTCACAGCCACACAGAGAGCGGGGATGAGAAATGTTGGGACAAGGTAACCTTTGCTCTCAAGTAGGCCTGATCACCATTATAAGGTCCAACAAGCTGCCCTGGCCACCAGGTTTTCCCAGGACAGTCCTCACCCACTTGTGTATCTTCTAGTGCTTTGGACCACAGCTCCCATTAGCATGACTGCTGGACATGTGCTCAGTGGGAGCCACCATAAGCAGCTGTGAAATGTGGCTATAGAGCAACAGGAACCCAGAAGACCAGCTTGGAGAGGGATCATGTAGCTCAAGATCTTTGGACGCAGAAGGCCCAGGATTGCATCTATGGTACTGGTTGTTGGATGAGTCAAACTAGAAGTGACAGGAAAGGCCCCCTTCATACCAGAGCACATTCTGGGCTAGAGGGACAAATAGCCTGGACAACTCCATGCACTTATAATTCCTTTCTCATGAAAGGAAAAGTCCTTCCACATTGTTGGACTACAAGTCCCATCAACTCCAACCTACATAGCCAGTGGTCAGGACTGATGGGGGCAGGTGGCTCAACCATGGGACAACCCCATATTCCTCACATCCCCACATTCAGGAAAACCTAAGTAATAAGATTTCATGGGGGTGTATCCAATGCTTGTCCTACTCAGAGTAGACTCATTAAAGCTATTGGGAATGACTCACTGAAGCTCATTAATGCCAATGGGCCTACCCTGAGTTGGAATAGCATCAGCTACAGCCCATGAACTTTGCCTTCCATAGTCACCTATGCTTAGCCTACAAGGCATTGTAGCAGCCTTGTTGCCCACAGTGGCTACTGTCCCATTTCATGGAACTGGCCTGTTAGTTATACTGGTCCACCCAGCACCCCAGGGCTCTAGAAGAACCTTTCCCAACCTGGTGCCCCCTAGCCTTCTAGACTACAACTCTCATCAGCACGGCTAATGGGAAAGATGGGCGCAGAGTCACACATTGTGACCCAAACACCACCGCACTGTCAGGTGCCCTTTCCAAAGTTTTGATTGCCCTTGCTTGACGCAGAGAAAGAAAATCAAGAACTCTTGATTGGAGGCAAGTACAGTATAAGTTTTGATTTACAGCTGGTTTGCATCGATAGGCTGATCTCACTGTTTGAAGAAGTTTAAGCAAGCTGACGTGTTTGGGACTGGCTGGCAACAGATTTAAGTGTGTGCTTTAAACAATCCCAACTGAAAGAGATTTCAACTATTTGTAAAGCTACCCCATAGCAATTTAAAGCAAAAAAAGACGCAGGTTTTACATGTTGAGAAGTCTAGCATAAAACATATTTCAGATCTTTATAATGGAGAGTCAATTAAAAGTAGCTACCCAGCCCCAGATGCGGGAAAGCCATGCGACAAGCAAAGTCTGGCTAGAATCCATGTCCTAGAAAGGTTTTGTTTGGGCTCCAAAATTAAGTCCCAAACTGGTCTGTAAGCTTAATTCAGGTGGTCCACAGTGTGTCTGTGGTGCAGCTGAAGGTGGGAGATAGCAGATTAACTATGCATGTTGATTTTTAAATTTTTATTTTTACTGCTTCTTTTAATTCTTATATATTGTATTCTCACGATTTTGCTTTTGCTGCGCTCTCCATGGCTTTCGGGGGATGGGGAAAGGCAACCTTTGAGCCACTGTGCCAGGCTCACCCCAGCATCAAGCCCCAGCTAGGAGGAGCAGCACTAACCCTGCAGCACAGGTCCTCTTCTACCTCTAGAGCCTCTCTACCGCTGGGGACCTCGAGGGCGCCGGTCCAGCACATGCCTCGCCTTCTGTCTGACATGGCACAGTGCCTAGCTTGCTGGAGCTCCTGAGGTCTACTCCTGCCTTTGGGCACGCCACTGCCACCACCGCCGGGGTGCTTGCTGCTCTGAGTAGGCGTCCTCTGCTCCCATTCCGAGATGCAGGAGGCCACCGAAATGCTGCTGCAGGAGTTAGAACGCCTGTGCAGCTGTGGCTGGCTTGCGGCAGGCAAGTTGGTGGTGTTAGGGAGCTGAGTGACACAGGGACTAGAAAACTGAAGAGAGGTGCAGTTAGCAAACAAGGAGAGGGAAGAGAGAGTCAGTCAGCCCACAGATTCCGGCACAGGCAGACACCCACCGTGGCCCCCAGATCTACCGGTCTGAATTAAGCAGATTTACAGAGGGTTTGGGGGAAAGAACAAAAGCAGGGAACAGAGGCAGGGACTCGGCGCACTTGCAGCCAAATTCCCTTACTGGACTACAAAATCCCCTAGCCCCGGAAAGCCACCCAGGCTGAACAGTTCAGCTTCTCTAATGCTTCTGCCTGACGCACAGACACACACATAAGAGACACTTAAAGACAACCTACAGGGACTGGAGGAGGCGACAGGGACCTCTGCAGGGGCTTCTCCCGATCCTTCTCCCGAGAAGGCCGCTCCGGTTTGCTGCCCTTGGGTTCCGTGACGATGGCTTTCAGCTGCTTCAGTTTTTCATCTTTCACCCAGAGCTTGTTCTGCATCTCCAGCTGCTTGGCTGCCACCCGCCGCTCCTGCGAGAGAGAGCCAAGTGGTGCTAGAAAGGGCTCCGGACAGGACCACAGGAAGAGAAGATGCTATGGGCCCGTGGAAGAGGACATGTTACCTCCCCCCAAGAGCCCTGCAAATATTGAGCAGCAGCACAAAGACTGTCTTTCCTGTGGGGTGGATACCACAATCACACAGATGAATGATTCCCTGGGCCCTTGGTGGGGGTAGATAGGATCCCCTTTTGCCTGGACCAGAGAGTCAGTCATCAAAGCTTTTGGGGCATACAGACTTCCTCTTATCCCTTTCATATTGTCCCAGTAGAGAGGAGACTGTGGGCTGCTGGGCATGGTACAGGCACCCAAGGATGCCTTTGCAGCCATGGTAGAGAGGAAGAAAATGAACGAACGAAAGTCCTCAACATGTCATGGACACCCAAAGTACCTTTCTCCTGGTCAGGCTTGAGGGGGAAAACACACACAAACAGAAAAACCAGGAACAAAAATCAATATATCTCATGCACACAAATAAGCAGAGGACCACATAGATCAGCAGGGGATTCCCAAATTAGCCAGGAGTCCAACAGCTCAATTCCTTCTGCATAGGAGGCAGAGCAGAGAACTAGGAGGACTGCATTAACCCTTTCCTGCCAGCTCTCATACGATATATGATATCTTTACTGTCATTGTCCCATGCAGAACAATGAAATTGAAAACCTACATAAAACTACTACAAAACTACATAAAACATTCAAAAACCCCTAATGCGTAGCAGGGAATGGCTCAAATGATCTCCAGCACTGCCTCATGGTAAAATGACAGGCAGCAGGGAGCAGCATAACACCTGCCTTGCAATACAAAAGGTCATGGGTTCTACCCCTGGCATGTCCAGGTAGGGCTGGGAAAGACTGAAACCCTGGTGAGCTGCTGGCAGTCAATGTAGACAGTACTTAGTTAGATGAACCAATGGTCTGACTCAATATGAAGTGTGCTAGGAACTTTTGCCTGGAAGCATTCGGATTGTGCCTCAAGCAGCTTGCCTCCAAAACAGTATCTGCCCCAGTGTGTGGGCACACACAACACTTACGCATTCCTTCTCCCACTTCATTGTTGTCTCCGTCACCATGCCTTGCAACCGTGCTTCAAGGCGGCGCTTGTCAGAAACTTGTCTCTGCAGCTTCTGGCTCTTGCTTTCCAGCTCCTGCTGCAAGTTGCGCTTCTCCTCTTCGTAAATTGTCGTCGTTTTCTCCAAGATCTCGATCTGGTAAGACAAAGTCAGCTTTCTGTTCCGAAAACTTCATTTTTACACCCCCTGCTTCCATATCCACACCCACCCTTACATCCAAAATAGAGGGGAGGTTTTGGGGCAAAGAAAGAACCTGCACCGCAAATGAATGTCAAAACATGCATAATTTGCAACTTTCAGGCAGGTGCAAAGAGGACACCCCTGTTTCAAGACGACAGCCTCAAAAATGATCGCCGCTGGACAGCAAGTCAAAAAAGCTATCATACTTGCAACTTCTAGGTTAGCATAGTGCTCAGCAAGTTACAAGAGTTCCACTTGCACTAGGGTGGGGAGAGGAAAACAGGAATCCTTTTGCAGGCTGAGAGCCACTCCATCCTGTGGGCAGCAGGGCAGCAGTCAATGGTGGGCAGAACCATAGAGACTCTTATGCACAAGCCACACTCCAGCCATACAAAAACCAGAGAGTTCTCTCTCTCCATGCACACACACAGCATTCTCAAGTTTTAAGGACACATTCCAGCCAGGCAAACACCCTCAAGGAGCAGAGTTAACAGGGGTGTGTCCTGGGTAGCATCCTAGGGGCCAGATGGGGAATGCTGGAGGGCCGCATTTGGCCTCTGGGCCTGAGATGCTGCACTCCTAGACTTATACGAAATAGGCCACATGCTTAAAGAACATAAAGGCACAGAACCCAAACCTTGTATTCCAGAGTTTTTGCTTTCTTTTCTAGGCGTTCAATCTCAGTTTTCTGGGCTGCTATAAATTTGTCTCTCTCGGCCATTTTAACTTGTGCATAGTTCTCCTTGGAGACAATACTCGAGTCAAGCTCCTGAAGCATCCCCTTGACAGAATGCACTGCAACAAAAAGAAAAAGCAATCTGCGTTACTGACTGGATTAGGCCAACTCGCCAGGGAAGCCTGGGTCATTCCATGGGAGCAATGTCATGGGAGGTGTGTTTTTAAGACCAGAGTAAAAGCGTAAGGCTCCCTTACCATTTTTGCCCTTAGAGGATAGATGTTGTTTATATAATCTTGTTACATTTATATATATATATATATTGTATGTTATATATGCCATTGTCATATTTTGCCATGTTATTATGAAATGCAGTGTTTGCTTCAAAATGCTCTCCTGTTTTCTTTATTGTAAACTGCTTTGAGAATGATTTCTTTGTGGAAAAGCGGCATGCTAATAAAATGAAGGAATCTCCCCAAAGATGTGGAAGCACATTTGTAAAATGGGAATTATGTGGAAACCCTCATGTGACAGAAACCAGAGAAGAAGATAATATCAAAGTGCTTCAGGTGGCAGATACTAGGAGAATTCACTACCAGTTGCATCTTCTGATCAGAAAATAAGGCATCCCTGCTTAGAATCTGATGCATCAGATTCTTGGTAGTCAATCTTGGTAGTCAAATGTCTTGGTTGTCGAACAAATCAGTTCCTGAATGCCGCAAACCTGGAAGTGAGTGTTCCGGTTTGCAAACTTTTTTTGAAAGCCAAACGTCCAATGCGGCTTCCAATTGGCTGCAGGAAGCTGCTGTAGCCAATTGGAAGCCACACCTTGGTTTTCGAACTGTTTTGGGAGTCGAACTGACTCCCAGAACTGATTAAATTCAAGAACCAAGGTAAGACTGTATAAGCAAGAAGACTACAATGCCTAGATATCCAATGAAGCTGAGGGTTGGATGATTCAGGAAAGATAAAATAAAGTGTTTCAACACACAGTTAAACTACGGAACTCACTCAGACAGGAGGCAGTGATGGCCTCCAGCCTATATGACTTTAAAAGAAGATTAGACAAATTCATGGAGGAGGCTATGAATGGGAATAAGCCATGATGGCTATGCTCTGCTGCCACAGTTGGAAGCAGCAATGCTTCTGAATACTAGTTGTTGGAAACCAGAGAAGGGGAGAGTGCTGTTGGGCTCAGATCTTCCTGAGTGTTTCCCACTCATCTGGTTGGGCCACTGTGAGAAAAGGATACTGGACTTGGTGAGTAATTGGCCTGATCCAGCAGGCCCTTTCTTGTGTTCATAAGATGATTTTTTTTAAAAAATGGAATAGCTGAGGCGTGGTGCCCCCCAGCTATTATAGGACTCCAACTCCCTTAAACCCCAGCCAGCGGCCAGGGAGGATAAGAAGTGGACTTAAGCAGCAACAGGAGGGCACCAGGTCAGTTACCACCAAGGCTGAGGTCGCCTGAGCTGCCTGCATAACTACTTTTGGTCAGGAGAGTCATACAGCTCACCATTTTTGGTGAACTCTTCCGACAGCATCTGCCGGATGCGATGCCGTTTCTCAAGCACTTCGATCAGTCGAGGAAGAGTCTGGTCATCATGGATGTCCAGAAGCTCGCAGGAAGACATTGGGGGGAAATTCTGCAGCAGCACCTCTGTGATAGACCGCTCCCGATCTGCAAGAGACAATGAAGCAGCTGTTTCAAGAACATGTCTTGGCCAGGGCTCTGGCAAGCTCCCAACAGGAGGAACAGCTGCCAGGATGCTCTGTACCGAGCCTGGATCCCAGGTGCATGGAGGGTTGCTAGAACAGGGCACACTGTTAATTCAAATGCACGCCTATCAAGATAACCACAAAAATGACCGTAAGGGTTAATACACACACACTCTAGGCCAAACCTCATATTATACAGTGGCTGAAGTGCAACAATACCCTGATGCCTTCTGTGAGAAGGGACTGGCTCTGCAGCAGGGGAGGGGGAGAAAACGGTGGTGGTTTAACCCTTTTCCTTCCAACACACCTCCTGCTGCTCTTACCCAGCTAACATTGAATGTGAGAACACAGGTCCAGAACACCATGTTCAGGCAGTTCAGTGTGTGTGTGTACAAAGCAGGAAGGGCTAAGACAGGTGAATAAACTAGAATGAGAGGTCTATGTTGCTGGTTGCTTGATAAATGCCGCTTTGGTCACTCTAAGTAGTCTCTTGTGATTTACCTCCATCAATCGGTCCACCTCGGATTTCCAGCTGCCGTGAGAGCTCCTCCCGAAAGGCCTGGTTCTTAAACCGTCGACCAGGGATTAAGCCGCAGACTGGCTTCTCAGCAGGCCTCGCAACCTCTACTTCTTGGGTGAGCTCTGCAAATCGCAGGACTTGCTACAAAATAATGATATATGGGAGTATGTAGGATCTGGTACTTTACAACACAATTAAACAGGAAATGGAGACATTAGTCAAGCCTAATTGCACACCAACAGATTTGTGTATGCAAGATCTAAGGATTTCACATTATTTTCTCTCCCTCCCACCCATCCTATAACACGCAGCACAACTTAATTCTGCTCTAAAAGGTAGTTCCACTACAGAGCAGGTTTGTGCTTCATTGTTTGGGTCCATCAGCCTCCTCAGATGTAAAGCTCTTATAAATAAAGGTAGCCCTCCCCTCCATCCCAGTTCCAGCAAGATGAGAGCAAGGAAGCTCAAAGAAGATTTAGATTACCAAACTCTCATCGTAGTCTTCAGCCTTTGGGTTCACACAGACTATCATGCGCACTTTGCCTTCTCCATCAAAGTAGTTCTTGAAGAGATGGGTTAGTTTAGAGTCTCGGTAAGGAACCATCTAAAGAAGAAAAGAGTCCTTAAGTTCTAAAGAAGAAAAAAGTTATCAGGAAGAAATACTGCCAGGGGGAGAGGGAGACCCACAGAAATGGGGAGCAACCACACACCTTGTTGGTCCCATAAGTTTGGTTCTCCCGCAGAGCTTCAATACAGGTCCTCAGAGTCATTAGGGACTGGTTAATATTACCTGGAGGGGAGAGGGAAAGGTGTAGCCCATTATTCACCCCAAACCATGCCATGGTCACAAGACATGGTTTGAAAAAACAGGGACATTTTTGTACTGTAAATTTCCTGCTCTCGGGAGAGTAAAGGGCACTTTCTATGTATTTTGCCCACCAGGAGGCCCTCTCAGACTGGACTGTAGTGGAGGCTAGCCAGTTTGGGCAAATGTGGCACTGCCCCACAATCTGTCTGCCCTCAACCAGCCCCCACTGTCTTCTTAAATACATCCAGTCCAGGGGATTGAACTGTCAGCCTCCTCTTCCTGAAACTCAGAAGAGAACCTTTTGTACAGCATTAATCAGCCAATATATCAAAGCCCAGTTTCATTTCTTTCAGTCCATTGTTATTGTCCAAGGGCTTCCCCTCGGAGGCTGGGGGATCTCAAGTTCACTGGAAAACCTTTTATCAGCTCCTTCTCCAAGACAGAAAATCTATCACAGGCTGCTACTGTGACAAGCCATTATTCTGGTTAAACTCCATTTAAGAAAGGCATAAGGAAAAACGTCCCTGATGGCCTTAACCTGCCCATCATTGCCACCTGCCAATCATCCAAGAGGACAAAGCAGAATCAGAGGTTAGCAGGGTGAGTCAAATACTCTGCTCACTCTCCTAAGCACAGTAAGAAAAGCCTGGTTTTTCCAGGCAGAATAAGGACATTTATTGGGGATTTAGAAGTGCTGTCAGTGGGGTTGGCACACACAAGCTGCACTCTAGTTGTTGCTTGGGACATCTGAAGAGAGCCAGCCCACCGGCAACTAGAGACAGGCTGGCAGTGCTCATGGCTTAAATCCAATGCAGCAGAGGTTGCCGTTTCTCTTCTTGATAAGCTAGAGGGTGGGAAACAATCCCCACCCTCTGATTGAGAAAATGATCCAAGTCCCTGCTAAGTAAGGGAGGGAATCTAGAGAAGGGGGGGGGGGACAGAGACCCTCCTTTGTAGTCACAAGGCAGGGCAGTCTGGGCCAAGTTAGCCCCGCCTACTCCTGGTGGAAGGGGAAACCCCAAAGGAACTGAAATGCCCTCCTTGCTCTATCAGAGAATACAGTTTCCCACCAGGCTTCAATGGAAAGCTTTCATGAATGGGGCTAGATTTCGTTTTCATGCCCGAAAAGGGTGGCAAAGCTTGGACAAGGAAGTCACAACCCCTACCTGCTTCCCGTAGTCTGTTCCCTTCTGCTTTGGTTCTGTTTGTTCTCTCACTCCCTGCTAAGTCAACCAAAGATAACTGGCTGAAGGTTATCAGCTCTCTGTCCTGCAAGAGAAGGGAAGGAGTCATAGTTTTAATAAAGAAACAACGACAATGAGAGAAAAGAATCTTCCTCCACAAGTTGGTTGGGAGACCTGTAACCAGCTCCACATCGCATACCTTGGGCGTCATTTAATGGATCTACCTTTTGGGAATGGGTTGGGGGAGAGAAAAGAGAAGCTGTGCTCTCCTTAGCCCCTCTCGATTTTACCTGTAGAACATTATCCCCACTGGCATCAAGTGGCGCCTGGGCCAGTTTGATCAGGAACACACTATGGGAACGGCTGGATTCACGATTGAGCTGAGTGTTTGCAATGCGCCTCTTCTTTTGGCCTGTTTGATAGAAAGCAGGAAAAAGTCCTTTAATCTAGCAGAGAATGAATACATAGCAATCAATAGCATTCTAGTTGTTGGTGCATCATAGTGTGCACACAGTTCTAGGAGCCATAGCTGAAGGTGGTCCAAGCTAGCAAAACATACAGGAAAAGGAAGCCAAAAGGGACAAGGCTTGGAGACCATTTCCCCCCAGAAGTCAATATATTTGGGGAGGGATATTTTGTTTGTGTGAGTGACAGCTTAAGGAGGATGTGGGGGATTTATCCAGTTGCAAATGACCTGGAAACAATTTTCTCCCTCTCCTGTATCTGGAAGTTGGGGTTAATCAATGAATTTCAATGGCAGTCAATACAGAACAGAAAAAAGGAAGTGCTAGACACAATGTGTGACTTATGGAATATGCATGAACACAAAACAGGTCAATTAGCTCAAGTGGTTTTTAAAAGGTGTGAGACAAATTGCAATCAATGGCAATTAGTTATGCCAACTGTGCTTTCACAAGGACTGGGTATTGTCCCCCACCCTCAGCAACTGATTTTCAGGGTGGGGCTAGTCCTGTTGCATTTGTGCCCTGCTGCTTGGGCTTCCTATAGGCACCCGCCTGGCTGCTGTTAGAAGACAAAGAACTGGACATTATGAACCCTCTATCCTATCAGGGCTCAAACAGACAGGAACAGGAAGCTCTGTGCCAGTCCTCTGCCACAAGGGCAGCACTTTGGAGGAGTCCAGGGAGTTTCCTACCTCTCCAGAAGACTTCAAAAGCTTCCTCTGTGGATTTGACTTCCACCTCTGTGCATCCTGCAACATACATGTTGTGGTTCTGATCCTCACGGAGAATTTTGGACTGGGGAAGTCTGTAAGAGTGAGGGTGTCAATGAGAGTCGGCCAGCACCAACATACTTATTGCTAGCAAGGGGAAGCCAAAAACTAACCACGCCAAGGTCAGCTACAGCACAAGCTGCCATGCAGGATTAGCTTATTCGGGCAAAAAGGGAAAGAGAGGGAAGGTCAAGCCATTCAGACTTCATATAGGGAGCGAAACACTCAGGTACATGTCAGCTATCAACAACAAGCTGCAGGGAAGAAAAGCCAATGGGAGACATCACACCAGTTTCACTAAGTGCAAAACAGCCAACTGCACATTAACAAGAGGAAAATATAACCTGTGCACATACATAAAGTCAGCACTTCGCACTGGAGTGCCACAGCTGCTCCACCTAGCAAAGAAATTACAAGTATTACAGGCCCACACTGCCTTTTCTCCACTACACAACCCTTTTCAGAGCCTTTTCCCAAGACATTTTCTGCTTTTGGAATGTATGCCTGTGACTTTTAGGTGAAGTTGTGGCAGAATTTGTATGTCTTTGGAACATTCCTAAAAGTCTGGTTTGGGGCTACTTCCTATGTACGCAGCCAGCAAACACCAGAGTTTGGAAGACTTTTGTTTGTGGGCAGTGCCAGCCTCAGAAAAAAGGAGTGTGCTCAGTGATGCTTCTGCATAACCCTTGACCAAAGATGTCGAAGAAATGTTGACGAAGAGAATAGTGCCTACGCCAAGGCTAGGTAAGACCCATCTTGGTACCAAAGCTGACTTCTGCAATGCAACTGTAAGCATGACACTGCTTCACAGTAATGTTCACTATTACAGAAACATTTCCTCAATACTACCTCAGCCCAATGTTCTGGAAACAGACACAATCCATTTGTTCCCCAAGGCATAAACCACCAGATCTGGAATCTATTTCCAACTTTACTTTTTGGAATCCGAAACACCAGACCACAATTCTGTCACTTACATTCCATGTAGCTATAATCTGGTTAGCTGTCAGATTCAGAGAGCCAGGCTGAAGGAAGTTTACTCACTTTGGTTTGATGGGGTCAAAGGGGCCTTCTTCCAAAAGGTCATAGATGTAGTTGTTATAGATCTCGATGTAGGAGACAAACACACTGTAAACATTGTCTTCATCAACTTCTTCCGCTTTGCAGTTGTTTTGGACATTGATCATATCAGCTATTTCAGGATCAATTTGCCGCCTGCTTTTAAAATAAAAAATAGCACAGCAAGTTAAAATTTTGATATATTTAACAACGGATCTATGGCAGTCCTTGATGGGATGAGGGTGTCCCAGCCGCCCATTGCTACTTACTTGCTAGATGGAGCTTTCGGGGTCTGAAAAGCTTCTCGTTTCTGACGTTCAAGTAAAGCATCGACATCACACTGCACCTCAACCCCATTCTTATCATCCAGCTTGAACACCTGAGGTAAAAGGTTTTCAGAAATAAGGTAAGTCTTTCCAAGAGGAAAGTAGCAATTTTATTTTACTAATAGTGTCACAATTAGGCTATTGGCCAGTGGTCTCTGCTATCTCAGACCAGACCTTCTCGACCTGGGAAGCAGGAAGGACAGCCAACACCAGCTGAAGATTTCTACTCAAACTCACATCCTTCAAAATTCACGTGCCTGGACCTTAAGATCAGCTGGGGTGGGGAGGGGCAATGCTGATTCAGTCTTTGAAGGATGCCAGGGGGCTATGACCCACCACAGGACCTTCTTACTGATAGCCCTGCCCCACACCTTAGGAACACCTCCCTCTTCTGTCATATTTTGTCATTCTGTTGGGTCTGCACAGAGACAGGTATGTGAGATATTGGTAGTTTTATATTTTAATTATGGGTTAAAAGTGGGAAAAGTTGGAATGGGAAGAGTTGATCTCACTGTATTTTATTTAAATTGTTGTTACAAACCCCAAGCTCATTGATTTGATGTTTATCTGTTACATTTAGGTCCCACTTTTCCTTCAAAGAGCTCAAGGCAGCGTACATTGACTCCTCACTATCCTATGTTAACCTCACAAAAACCTTGTGAGGAAGGTTAGGCTGAGAGATAGCAACTGCCCAGGGTTCCCCAGTGAGCTTCAAGTAGCTGAGGGATTTGAACCCTGGCTTACCCTGTGCTGGCTGTCATCTTCACATTTATGATGAAGGGCAGGAAAGAAATTTTATAATCAAGCCTGTCCAACCAACAACAAAAGTTTCTAACATTCATGATAGGGAGCACTGATTCAGAACTCGTCAGGAAATATGAGATCTACACATTGAACTTTTGCTGTTGATTGTTTCCCCTTCATCTCAGTTTGCCTTTTACAAAAAGAAGCACAAACTCTGTTAGCTACAGAGTAAGCAGTAAGTGCAAAAGAGACCCTCTGAACTCCACCCAAGTGGTTTGCAGGGGGCTATCCTGCCTTTCAGGACTCTACCTGCATTGTGTGTCTTTAAATGCAATGCATCCCAACCTGTCCATTCAATAATTTATAAGTTAAGCATTTGGCAATGGCAACAGAACCGTTTACACACCAAGACTTGGTAGGAAGAGACTTACATATCGTTTGGCCTGCAGAGATCCTATGCTGTTGAAGATCATGTCTAAGCAGCGAGGAAGCAGGCCACCGTCACCAGGAGAACCAGTCATGGTGTAAGTTTTCCCACTCCCAGTGACACCGTATGTAAAAAGGAGGCCTAAGAGTCAAAGAGAACATATTTTATAGGCAAATGTCTACTTCATCCTTCTGTTTCACAAAAAAAAAAAACACTTTGGCCGACAATGAATCAAACTGTACCATAAGTGCATACTATCCAAACAATACAACAGAGGCAGGAACAGAGAAAGACAAACTTTAAAAAGCTTTCTCTGCCCAGCAGGGTCAAAACAAATGTCAGTTTCAAATAAAGATTTCTTCAGCCTAGGTGCAGCTATGAAGAAGGAATTTAAAACTACACCGACCTCCAGAAAATGAAGTAAGATTGGATGATCTATTATAGGTGTATTTGGGCTGAAGATACTCCAAACCATATATGCTTTTAATCAGTACAAAATAAAGTAGTTCCTAATCAATATTTGGGCAGTTATAGCAGAACGTGCAGGAGGAGCATTTAGAAAGTTTAGCAAGTTTAGAAAAAGAGAGATCAGTGGTTAGATATCAGCTAGAGCATGAAATGTTCTATCCTCTCATACCATTTTTCCCATGAATCAGATCATCCACTAGAGGTTTGGCAACAACATCAAACACATGTTTCTGAGTCCCACCGACATTAAAAACCTCTTTGAATGAATATTGAACCTGAAGAGGAAGACAACAAGCTGTTATGAAGCAACAAGCAAGCACTTTGCTGCTGTTTCTAGACCTCAAATTATGTCTTGCTTCTATTAATTTAGAAAAAAAATATTGATTGCTTACTCAGAAAACTCTAAGCACGGTATGTAATAAAAATATCACTAAAACGCAGATAAAATCAGCAAAACTCTCTGAAAAACAAGCAAATCTAAAATAACCATCAATAACACAGAGATAAAAGCAGTAAAATGTTTAAAAATACACATAATTTATATCTAGATAGGCTTGCTGAACTAAAAAAAGGTTTTCAATAGACATCTAAAAATAGATACTGGGACTCCTGACTAATGTCTGATAGAGGATGTCTAGCATTGCTTCAGCATATTAATTCCTAATAAACACATTTTACTCTAATTTCCCCCAAGATCCTATTAGCTCCCCATCTCAAGCAGTAGTGGAGCATAATCAAGGGAAGCAGCAAGCCTCTGGCTACCAGCTGCTGGGGAGAAGCAGTAGACTACTATTGTTCTCATGCATGGCTTGTGGGCTTCCCAGGGGCATCTGGTTGTACACTGTGGGCTCCTGGACTAGGCCATCCTTTGGTCTTATCCAGAGGATCTCTTTGTTATGTCCCATGAGAGGGGCACTTGTCCTCTCATTACAAGTTTTGCCTTTTACAAAGCTTTAATTTGTACTCCAGGGAAGAAAGTTCCCTGCAAATGTTAAAGATCCAAATCTAAACCCATCAGAACCTCAGTTTTCAGCTTCTGGTTGCTGGACACTTTCCAGCAGGCTTTACCTCCTTATACTCCCCATTGCGGAAAATTCGGTATCCATCTGGTGGGTGAACCTGGACTGTTGTGGTATTGATCACTTTTACGCAGCATTCTTGGTCTGGCACACTGAGTGGGCGCAGCCGGCAGTACACCTAAGGAAAAAGTGCTTAGAAATATCACAGCTTGCAGATTCCAAGTCTTAATAAGCCTAGAAGGTGAGATAAATGAAACTTCCACAACTAGCCCCCATTTTAGGAGGAAAAGAGCCCACCACTAGGTAGCCAAAACAAAAGCACCAAAACAGCAGGTTGGGGGGGAGGGACCCAAGGTTTGCAGAAATATAAAAGGTGTTTCTGAAAGAACCCTAAAGAGGACCACACAAAAATAGCTTCCAACAGCTTGAATAGCATGTAATGTTGACTGACAGACATCGAACTGACAACCAAATGCAAGAATTAAGAAAATGCTGAAAAGAGACGAGGCAACAACAAAATCAATTTCCTTGGATCTATCATTAAAATCATTTCTTTCTGTGAACCAAGAAATTTGCCCTCAGGGCTGGAAGTGAGGACTTCCCACAGAGACAGAAATCCAAGATTTTTAATGTACCTGGGAATCAGACAAAAAACCTAAAACATATTTCCACTTATTGCTCTCACAAAGGACTGTGTGACAAAACTAACGAGCATCTTGTAGCATCAGAAAGATCAGCCAAGTTAAAGGTCAGGTGTCATTATTCTTTTAGCACATGATTATATACCTAAACCAGTGTAACCATTGATGTATTTATGTGAAAGGATCCAAGGTGGGATCTCCCTGACCTAGGAGAACAAAGTTCAAATTCCCACCTGATTGGGAAATGCAATGGGTGACCTTAGGCCAGCCACTGCCTCTCAGCCTACCCTACCCCATATGGTAGATGTGTGGGCAATATGGAGAGTGGGAGAGCCATGAATGCCACCTTGAGTATCTTGGAGAAAATGTGGGATAGAAATAAAAGTAAATAAAAGTGGCAAAGTTGTGAAAGGAACCTCTGACTGAGACCCCAATTAACTGTCATAGAAGATAAGGGGTGGAAGAGAGAATATTCATGGGAAACATGAAGTTGTGCCCATATTTGCTTACAGACTCTGCCTATGTTAGTCTGCTGTCAGAGCATCTCACCTATTCATCTAGAAAAACACACATCATATGAAGTTTGCATTTACATCCCATGCCCATCCCCTATATCAGCCACTTACCCCAACAGGGTCCTTCAAATTGTTGCTAGATCCATTTTTCTGCCCAGGCTTCCTTGGAGTTTTGGTTTTCCTGGAAACGAAAAGAAAGAAAGAAAAATCATCAGGCAAGTCAATCAAGAACTAAGGCACACAGGAGACAAATAACCTGACTGCTCTGGGATCAGTGTGACAACAATGCAGGAGCGTGCTTCAAGTCACCTTGTCAACCACAAGCCATGTGAAATAGTTTTCATTCATAAGAACAGCTAAGGCAGAAAGGCACTGCACTACTAATGCTACTTAAACAAAATATCACATGCAGAGCATTTCAGTTTAGAAGATATGCAATCCCACATACCCCTCCTTCTCCAATATTGTGGCTTTCAGCTAAAGGCAATCTAGAATGGACTCCAGGCCAGTCTTAAATGCTCTGCTAGAGTTGAAGTCCATGTAAAAAAAGAATCTCAAACACAGTGGAGACTAGAGACAGGAGGAACAGAAGAGCACACATATTTCTTTTGTTTATATCCCTCTACTCTGTTAAAAGAAAAGGTAGTCAAGGTGGCTGGCTATCAGAAACATTCATCCCTTCTGGCCTCTGCCAGCATCATATCCTGTGCTCTTAAAAAATTAGATAGTGAGCTGGTTCACAAGTTAACATTAACCTGTGTAAAGGATGGCTTCACAAACATAACTGCTTTGTTCCTCCCTAGCTCCCAGTTTTGTTGCACAGAGGAAAGAAATCAGACTCTGGAATGTTTCTGCCTTCATGTGACACAGCTGATGCCTGGAGAGGAGCATCATTTGTTTTAAACTAGCATTTCATGGCAGGAACCTGTTGCTTTTAACTATTGTATGATCGTAGTATCACAGTGCTTATAAAATGATAGAAGTGTATAAAGTTGAAGGTCATTACTGTATAAGAATCTAACATTTTTTCCTTTGCCATTTGTCACTCTGGAAAAAGCTAGTAACACTTTTTTGTAACACAGTTTAGAGATATGTCCCTGATTTAGTTAACGCATTTTTCGCTCTATAAGACGCACCAGACCACAAGACGCACCTACCATATTTTTCGCTCTATAGGACGCACTTTTTCCCCTTCAAAATTGAAGGGGAAATGTGCGTGCGTCCTATGGAGCGAAGACACCATAGCCCCGCGGCCCTCTTCCAGCTGGAGAGGTAACGTGCGGCTATGGCAGGAGCCTCTATAGCCGCGCCTCACCTCTCCAGCCGGGAGAGCGCGCGCAGAGCTAAAGCAGCCCCCTGCGACCCTCTCCCGGCTGGAGAGGTGACGCGCGGCTATGGCAGGAGCCTCCATAGCCGCGCGTCACCTCTCCAGCCGGGAGAGCATGCGCAGAGCTAAAGCAGCCCCCCCGACCCTCTCCCGGCTGGAGAGGTGACGCGCGGCTATGGCAGGAGCCTCTCCGCTGTGCCTTTCCGCTGCTCCCTGACCTGCTCTTTAGGGCTGGTGGTGGGCTTCCCCCCGCCAGCCCCAAAGAGCAGGTCGAAAGGAACCTGAAGCCTGGAGAGTGAGAGGGGTCGGTGCGCACTGACCCCTCTAGCTCTCCAGGCTTCCAAGGTAGCCGCGTGAACGCACCTTAAACGGCACCTTGTTTTAGAGCGGGAAAACAAGAGGGGGAAAATTCTCCCACTCTCTGCGCAGCACTTCCTGCCGCTTCACTGAAGGGGCGCTGGGCAGAGAGCGGAAGAATTTTTTTCCCTTGTTCTCCCCCCTCTAAAACAAGGTGCGTCCTATGGTGCGAAAAATACGGTAGTTTTTCGAGGAGGAAAACAAGAAAAAAATATTCTGAATCTCACAAGCCAGAACAGCAAGAGGGATCACTGCGCAGTGAAAGCAGCAATCCCTCTTGCTGTTCTGGCTTCTGGGATAGCTGCGCAGCATGCATTCACTCCATAAGACGCACACACATTTCCCCTTACTTTTTAGGAGGGGAAAAGTGAGTCTTATAGAGCAAAAAATACGGTAAGTAGCATGCATAGATTATGTAGTTGCTTGTTTAGAGCATTTGTACCCTGCTCTTCAGCCAAAAAGTCTCCTACAGCAGCTTACTAAAAACACAGCCTCTGCCTACAAGCTTACAGTATTAAATACATGTCACAAAAGGAATTGAGGAACAAAGACAGGAGAGGAAATAAAACAAACTCAGGCACCAATTCTTATAAGTCTATTAGCAGCTCTTACTATGGCTAGCTAGAACAGAAACAGTTCAGGGCCAGATACAGCCCAGCTTCCAATCTCTCCTGTTAAGACAGCCTGCTACCAAGCGATACAAATACAAGAGAGAGAATCTCTCATATATAATCTATGCTATTTATATAAATTGATATACAGGTTATAAAGAGAGTGAGAGAGATTATATGCATATGCATCTGAGAATTTTTTCAATGTTATTTCATTTATGAATCACTTCTCACAAGGCATCCCAAAGCAATTTTCAATATAATTACTTAAGCAGAACAGTTACATAGGTAATAGTGCTAAAACCATTGCATATATAAATCAATTCAAATCTAAAACAGATATCAACTGGGTATCTCTCTCTCTCACACACACACACACGATTTTATATACACACAAGTAATTTTTAGTCTTTTAAATGTGTTCATTATTTTGTGTTTCAAATTGCTGCTAGCCATATCTGTAAATCTCACTGAGACAGTGCTTTAGAAGGCAATTAATTAATTACTGTACAATAATAATAGGCAACTATCTATATAAACATATGCGTGTATATGTTAAAACATCTTAATTTAGACAAGCCTACCCAGATACATAAAACAGTGGTCTGTATTCTAATCTGTTTGTCGCTGCTTTGTATTTTTTTTCAACATTTTAAATTGTTGTTTAACTGTTTATACCCATTTTTTGTTTTATACTTTTTGCAGATCGTTTAACAAAGTTTGCAATCAAGCAGCATATACATTTTATGACAAATAGATACAGAGAGAGAGAGATAATAAATGCAGATAAGTACAGTATCTCAGACATGAATCTGCACGATATAAGGGCGCTTTTGTTGGAGGAAAATAGTAAGGGAAAGAGGAAGGGGGGAGAACTTTAAAGGGAAGGCTGGGGGGGCTCTAACTAGGCGCCACTCCACCCCGCCCCGGGTCACTCACGCGGCCGCCTTCATCTCGCCGAGGCCGCCCCGCTCGTCCTTTTTCTCCCTCTCGCAGCCCTTTTGGCGAAGGTTCGGTTTGAACGTTCCCTCCCGCTTCCCAACATCCATTGCGCGGCTCGCTGTTATTCAAATTTAACCAATCAGGATGGAGCTAGGGAGGGAAGGGGCGGGGACAGGACAGCGGCCCTTCGCCGTCTTCAGCCTTCACTCCTTCTCTGCTGTCACCGCCTCCTTGCTTATTGGCCCTTGTTTCTTTGTGTGGCGTCGTGGCGCGAGTTTTTTACCTCATAAAGCAGCGCGCGGGAAAGGGAGGGAGACCAACCGTCCCGTCTCCATGGAAACGGGAAGCCAAGCGAGCTCAGGCCTTAACGAAACGGGCTAGGCCCCAGATGTGCAAATCTGGTTATGAACGTAAAAAAGACTCGAGAGGGACTGCTGCGACGATAAAAAGTGAACTCCCTCCCTCTCATATACATAACATTTCTCCCGATGAAAAGAGGGACGTCCCATTTCATAATAATTTTACTTTTTAAAACTCACACATCCCTACTGGCTTGTCTCGGCCACTCTGGGCAGCTTCCAGCATACATAAAAACATAAAACAAACTTCCCTATACAGGATTGCCTTCAGACGGCTTGGGGGTCAGATAAGGCCATGTCCTCCAACATTTCTCCAATGAAAATAGGGGCATCCTAAGGAAAAGCGGGACATTCCAGGATCAAATCAGAAACTGGGACATCCGTCAATCAGGGATGTCCCTGGAAAAGAGGGACACTTGGAGGGTCTGCTTTCTCTCTCTCTCTCTCACTCACTCTCTCACACACACATGATACTATGATAAATGCTTCACAAGAATCTTTGTTGTTTTTGTTGTAAAGTAACATCAACACACAGGACACAGGTGGCGCTGTGGGTTAAACCACAGAGCCTAGGACTTGCCGATCAGAAAGTCAGCGGTTCGAATCCCTGCGATGGGGTGAGCTCCTGTTGCTCGTTCTCTGCTCCTGCCATCCTAGCAGTTCAAAAGAACATCAAAGTGCTAGTAGATAAATAGGTACCGCTCCGGCGGGAAGGTAAACGGCGTTTCCATGCGCTGCTCTGGTTCGCCAGAAGTGGCTTAGTCAGGCTGTCCACATGACCCGGAAGCTGTACGCCGGCTCCCTCGGCCAATAAAGCGAGATGAGTGCCGCAACCCCAGAGTCGGTCACGTCTGGACCTAATGGTCAGGGGTCCCTTTACCTATGCTACTTTAACAGTCAAGGCTTCCCCCAAGAGTCCTGGGAATGGTAGTTTGTTAGAGGTGCAAAAGGTTTTTTGTGTGTGGAAGTCATGATAGTAGTTTTCCTACCTAAATGCATTGGCAAGTACAGTAATTACACAATTAATTATGTTAGCTTTGGCCATTGCAGATAGTGAATAAACCTTTTAACATGAACACACATTTCTCTATCCCACCATGTCAGAGCTTTTACAAGGTTAGGAGGCCTGGAGGTGACCATAGGTGCCAGCTTGAAACAAACTCAGATCAAAGTGTGGTTTCAGGTCCTTGATAACTAAGCACGAAGCAGAAGCAGAAGCAGAAGCAGAAGCAGAAGCAGCAGCAGCAGCAGCAGCAGCAGCAGCAGCAGCAGAAGAAGAAGAAGAAGAAGAAGAAGAAGAAGAAGAAGAAGAAGAAGAAGAAGAAGAATTTATACCCCGCCCATCTGACTGGGCTTCCCCAGAATTTCCTATGTTTGGAAGGAATGGGAAACTGCAGTTTATTAGAAACTGGAAACGGCAGCTTTCGAGCTTCCCCCGCACATGATTAAGAGAGGAAAAAGAGCACAAGCCTGATACTTGCAGTGGTTTGTTCTCATAATGCTAAAATCGGGAGTAGCCAACATCATGCCTGCCAAATGCTGTTGGATCGCAACTCCCATCAGCCTTAGCCAATGGTCAGGGGTAATGGGAGCTGGAGGCCAATGGTCAGAGATGATGGAAGCTGGAGGGCACCACAATGGGTAAGTCAATGCTAAACCACTGTTGAGCACTAAACCATGGTTGAGGTCTGAACCAAGCAAGATGTGACTGTGGTTTGGGAGAAGATTGGTTTGGGCAGTGTTTTCCTCTCTACTCCTTGGTCAATCAACCCACACTAACTGTCAAGGTGAAGAGCAAGTGGCAAATCATGAATAAATGGGTTGGAGGACTCTGTTCCAAACACCTCAGAGGCTGAAGGATCAGCAAGTGTGGGGAACCTCTGGCCCACTGACTAATTAGGCCTGTGAGGTCATTGCCACAAATCCACCAGTCTCATACCTAACATCATATGTAACATCAGATGTGACACAGGTACAGAAACAGCTGCACAGGGACAATCGGGAGCTTAAAGTAAGCTCTCAACTTTGCTGATCTAGAACCCTCTAAATGTTTCGTCTGTACTAGCTTGGTAAAGGATGCTTTAAAATAAAGAGCAAAATCTTTGGGTGCAAGTTGAATGTACCTTTCAAAAGGGCATTTATTCCACAATAGCTTCATTTAGTGTTACCAAAAAGTGCTTGTGTGATACCCCAGCAGAGGCTATTTACAAAAATATACACTTCTTAATATATATAATTTCAAAGAAACCTCATATTATTTCATTGCAAGTTTCTGAATTAGAAAGGTATGTACATTAGTATTTTGTGATAGAAATGTTACATGTGCTTGTAATTTCAAATAAAGCATAAAAACACATGGAATTATGTTAAAAGGCCACTCTGGCTGCTTTGGCATGAAAGGTGGCCAACATTTCTATGTTATCAGTGCAAACTGGCACATCAAGTTAAATTGCAATCACTATTTTTAAAATAATAATCTGACACAAACTTAAGTGGCTGAAGTTATTTAGAGTTCTCACAGAGTCCTCAGAATTGCAGCTTGGTATTCTAAATGGTCAATCAGGATCAACAAATGAAAAGCTACGTCCCAAATTGGTTAAGTCTTCCAGCTCAAGTTGTAGAAAAACCACAATACAAAATCATATTCATAATAAAAAAAAGAATCATTTAAGTCACTTCTCAAATAATATTCACCAAGCCTCATTCGAAGTAGTTTCTAATTTGTGTTGTACTGCTACTGTTAACTGCAATTTCATTTCATTTTTATTTCAACAGGTGTTAGTCCTTGTGCTTGCTTCCCTTCCTGCAGAATTTTGGCATGGAATAGAGCGTCGTTGAGAAAGCAGCAATGATGATAAGATTGACAATGATGGCAGCTGCAAGGGACCCAAAGGTTTGAGAGAAGGATGGAGCCAATAGCCACTCATGGCGGTTGGCCATGTCTACCAGAAGGGCTTCCATTTGGAAGTGGGTCCCAATGATCCCACAGATGTGGAAGAGCTGGTGACTGTGCCCTGTGAGAGATCAAAAGAATACAACACTCAGTATTTCCATGGGGGGGGGCACAATCCCTCCCTTGCAGTAAAATCAACAAGGAATCTTATGGTCTCTCGAAGTTTATTATGGAATAAGCTTTTGTGGGCTACTACAGGCCACTTCATCAGATGCATGCAGTGTTAATGTGAATTGCAGCAGATCCTCCCAAGTATCCCTATTTTCCAGACATATCCCCAATTTACAGAAGTTCTGGTTTCTGTTTCGATCCCAGAATGTCCAACTTTTCTTTAGGGTGTCCCTATTTTCAATGGAGAAATGGAGTTGTCCAACCCCCAAACCGTCTAAAGGCAGCCTTGTATAGGGGAGTTGTTTCCATGTTTAATGTTTTATTATGTTGTTATATATGTTGAAAGCCACCCAGAGCGGCTGGGGCAACCCAAAAAGATGTGTTTTGGAAAGATCATTATGGAATGTGACATCCCTGTTTTCATCAGAGAAATGTTGGAGGGTATGACTCATTCCTGTGACTGCAATTTGTTTTGACAGTTGTTATTACTGAATTTTAAATTGTTGTAACATGCCCTACTGCCGAAGGGCAGGTAATAGATTTAACAATGCATTGTGCTACTGGTGGTGGTTGTTCTGTAATAATTAGGATTATTATACAAAGTGTCTTGCTGCCCAACTCTGGGGTTTTGCACTTGCCCGTGGATGGCAGATATAAGCCAAGCATCCTAATGACTCTGAAGTGGTTCCTTTGTTTCTCTGAATCCAGAACAAGTTGCTCTCCTCCAACAGGGCTGCTCTCAATTCCTTGCAGCTGTTATTCCCTTTCTCAGGTGTGGCCACAACAGCTGATTAAAACAGCCACCTTTATGTGATCAGTTGCCAATATCTGCTGGAATCCACCCACCCCATTCATTTCAGCAGGGCCTGCAAGAGGGAGAGCAGCCCCTTGTTGTCCTCACCTATGTAGTCAAAGAGTCCAGGGGCCAGCCGCTCCGGCAGGTGTGTTGCAAAAAGGAAACAGGTGAGGCAGGCAAAGACAGTGTGCTTGAGGTGGATTGGAATTACGCTCTCTGTGCAGCTTCTTGCAGCGCATAAGTACAGCTGTGGCATAGAAAGGAAAGCATAAGATAACCTTCCTCAACCTGGTTTCCTCCAGGCTCTTTGGATTACAGCTCTCTTCAGTCCCTGCCATCAGAGCCATAAGGTGCAGGGGCTGATGGGAATTCTAGTGCAAAATATCCGGTGAACACAAAGTTGTGGAAGGTCAATATAAGCTCCTTGTTTAGCCCAATTATGTTTAGCCAGCATGGTGCCCTCCCTCCAGACACTGTAGGAAAGTCTAGAAGTTCCAGCATAATCACAAATCTATATTTGTCTACTCGCAATGTAAACCCCACTGAATTTAATAGGGATTGGGGCACAGCAGCTTATTGTGGATTTAGTGCTGACAGTTCATGCATGGAAGTCGTTCTCAGCACCCACATAATATCGTTCTCTCTGAAAGGTCACCCCATATTTTTATTCTTTTAATCTGGATTTGCTGTTTCTGTATGTGTGCTTCTTAACTCGTTTTCTGATCAGATTCTCCATGGAAAGGACAAATTCAGATTAACTGGGAAATAATGAGGAAGCCCCCTTATTTGCAGGAAAGGGTGGTAGCCTAGAACCACCCTTCAGCAGCCATGTATTATGTTATGTATAAAAACACAGCAGACTGAGGGAAACTATTCTTAAAGCCATACATACCCTGTAGAAGAGAGGGATGCTGTCGAACACGTAAGGATGAGCAAAGGCGAATGTGCGAATTGTTTTGCTGAACTTTGGCTGCTCCATTTCATTGAACCTGAATAATTTTTGAAAACATATATATGAACGAGCACAGTGCATAGGTCTGGTTTGCAGAACACAGAGTGTATAAGGCATGGGTCTTGGCTTTGTCTCCCATTCTTATCAAAGCTTTCCACATCCTCACATGACACAGAGGGAATTTCTGCAATTTACTTATACTTAGATGTGTATCCCATCAAGACCTGCATGCTTTGGGGGCAGAATGGCATTGCCTTGGCACCAAAATGCTAAAGCTATGCCCGCATTGCCTAGGCACAGACAAATCCATACTGTCCACAGCCCCAATGACTTTTTCTTCTCAGGTGGTTAGGAAATCTTAGTTCAACTCAACTGATTCAAGCTTATAAAGAAGGGAAGAATCAAAGCACAAGAGCCCAAAGAAAATACTTGGAACTCAAATAAATAATTTTAATTATTGGTGGGCACGGTTGGTTGTTTTCATTTTACACTGAGCTCCTACAGATGACCCATTTGTTGAGCCGTCGCCCAGATTTCTTTTGTATAAAATTTGTGTGGAGGTTATACAACAACACTGTTAATCTAACATCAATTCTGATCTGATTGCACGGAAGTTATATGATGTTGCCGTTCTACCACACTTTCTAGTGTGGCCTCCTGTCACTTTTCTTAGCCAAAAAAATTATGGTTGTTTTTTTAAAAAAGAAGAAGTGGGTTTATTGTGCAAGAACCCTACATCCACTTCAGTTTTGCCACATCACGGAACTTGTAAGCAATTTCCCAACTGATGAATTGCCCAAACATCTTACATTACAGGATGTATCCAAACCACCCCTCACTGAGGGTGGGCCAAAAGTCATGTAGCCTAAGAAAAATCCTCACTTCACTGTTCTCTATAATGGAAGCTTGGAACTTGCTTTATGAAGCCTGAATTTTGAACCATCAATCCAAGGCCTCTTCATCCTGATTTAGGTCATCTGTTTGGCAGAATGCATGGAAAACACGGGACAGAGCGTCACCAGCAGGATGTGGGCAAAGAAAGTGAAAATTGAAATGAAAAGTACATGCCAAGAGGATGTAGCAAAGCCAGCTGACCCTTGGACTAAAGGAAGCCTTCAGAAATGTATCATTATCAATGTCTTATTATCCATTTGCACCTTTAAGCAGCTGCTGATATTAGCTGTCACCACCACCGCTGTGATCACTGTTTAGGCACTTGGGTTAGTATTGGAAGTAGACTGATTTGTTCCCAATTCAGAGTCCGTATTGACATGGGTGACATATTGACTATTAGCCACCAAGTGTCGTCAATTAGGTGGAATCACTGTTTTGGTTGTTAGTGTCTCCTGCCTGCTTTCCAATCTACACCTCAATTGAGAGGGGCTCATGTTACCTTTCTATGCCGCCACTGTTATAATGGAAATAGGGAAGGCCGAGTCTGTTGGTTACACACAGTAAGTTCGCATGAGAAAAATGCTTGGATGCAGAAATAAATACTTGGACGTGCTTGTATAAATGGCATGTATCTTATTGCCAGTCTAGCCTAACTCAGTGCTTTGAATAAGAACATAAGGAGAGTCTGCCGGATCCGGCCACTGACCCACCTTGTCCAGCATCCTGTTCTCACAGTGGCCCACCAGATGCTTCAGTGGGTAGCCCAGTGACAGGATCTGAGCACAAGAGCTCTCTCCCCTCCTGCGGTTTCCAGCAACTGGTATTCAGAAGCATTGCTGCCTCCAACTGTGGAGGCATAGTTATTGCAGCTAATAGCCATCAACAGCTTTCTCCTCCATGGACATAGGAGCCAACTTCTATAGGCTCAGGTCCCTTTGCGCCCCTCCCCCCAATAAAATATTTGAGAGGATCAGGCCCTCAAAAAGTTGATTAACATTGCCATTCAAATGGAGGGGGTCACTATGTCATGTGATCAATTATGCAGGGTGGGGCTTACCTCCCCCCCCCCCAATATTTTATCCAAGTTGGCACCCCATGCATGAATGGGTCTAATCCCCTTTTAAAGCCATCTAGTTGGCTTTAATGTTCTGATTATGCAGACAATGTCCACAAGTATTGACTTTTTCCTTTAAAAAAAGCTAAGGTAAAGGGACCCCTGACCATTAGGTCCAGTCGCGGACGACTCTGGGGTTTAGGCACTCATCTCACTTTATTGGCTGAGGGAGCTGGCGTACAGCTTCCGGGTCATGTGGCCAGCATGACTAATCCGCCTCTGGCGAACCAGAGCAGCGCACGGAAACGCCATTTACCTTCCCGCCAGAGTGGTACCTATTTATCTACTTGCACTTTGACATGCTTTCGAACTGCTAGGTTGGCAGGAGCAGGGACCGAGCAACGGGAGCTCACCCCGTCGCGGGGATTCGAACCACCGACTTTCCGATCAGCAAGCTCTAGGCTCTGTGGTTTAACCCACAGTGCCACCCGCGTCCCTAGCGCCATGCGCATCCCTAAAAAAAAAAAAAAAGGTACATTCCCCGTAATTAAAATAGAATTGGAGAGTTGCAAGGGACCCAAAGCATCATCTATTCCAGTGGTTCTCAACCTTGGGTCCCCAGATGTTTTTGGCCTACAACTCCCATGATCCCTAGCTCACAGGACCAGTGGTCAGGGATAATGGGAGTTGTAGGCCAAGGACATCTGGGGACCCAAGGTTGAGAAAGGCTGATATATTCCAACCATTTGCAAATCAGCCTCATCACTTATGAGTATATATCAGTGCTTCTCCCTGATCCAATCTTAACATCTTAACAAAGCATCACCCGACTCAGTATGCTCACCACCTCTGACAGGCCGAGATCCCCCTCCCTCCCTGTGTTTGAATGCTATCTCATCACCCTCAACCGGGCGCATCAGAGATGTGGTGGGCACACTAGACGATGTGGGGAGAGGCTTATTGTCATTCCCCTGAGGTGGATCAGGGAGAGGCAGCATCAAGTCCAGCCCAGAGTGTTGAATTTATTCAGGTACCATCCTCCCTCACTCACTACTCACGTATCATAAAATCCCTTGAGGTGGGGACCCTATATTTATTTCCTTGTGTTACTCAGGAAATCACCATCAATGTAAGGGTTAGCTAACATGACACTTCCAGATGTTGGTCTCCAACTCCCTTCAGCTCCAGCCCTTCAGGGATGATGGGAGTCCAATGCCATCTGGAGGGCACCAGGTTGTCAAAGGTTGCTGGCTGGGGCTGATCGGAATTGTGGTCTGATATTTATAGTGCTATTGAAATAGAAAATGAATACCGTATATATTTCGGGGGGGGGGCTGCTTTCTAGTGTACAGTGGTACCTCGGGTTACATACACTTCAGGTTACATACACTTCAGGTTACAGACTCCACTAACCCAGAAATAGTACCTCGGGTTAAGAACTTTGCTTCAGGATGAGAACAGAAATTGTGTTCTGGCGGCGCAGCGGCAGCAGGAGGCCCCATTAGCTAAAGTGGTCTTCAGTTTAAGAACAGTTTCAGGTTAAGAACGGACCTCTGGAATGAATTAAGTACTTAACCCGAGGTACCACGGTAATTGACTCAGTTCCAGAATAAATATTATTCTCCCCAACCCAGGATGGCACACTCCGAGGTGCATTCCCATTGCAGAGAGGAAGCCGTCAATACCTGGAATAGCAGGAGAGGCTTGTGCCCATAACTGTGTTGAGCACAGCAGTGGAGACGTAGTAATGGTGGAATGTGCTGCCAATCCATTCTTCGGGGAAAACGTAGGCGGAATAAGCAATGGCGGAGCCTAAAGGGATAAAGCAGACCCCACAACTCTATTCAGACAACCTGCATTTCCACGGACACCTCACCGCTTCCCCCCAGTGCTAAACTTGTGTGGCGCATGACAATCATTTTCTAACCAAAATGGGACCACTCACAAACTAAAAAGTCCCAGGTTCAATTCCTGGCAGCATTTCTAGGAGAAACCCCAGCCTGAAACCTTAGAAAGCTGCTGCCAGTCAGTGTAGACAGTCCTGAGCTATATGGACTAATGGCTTGCCCTCACTTCTTCTTGTCCCGCTGCTTTCCTCCAGGAAAAACCACTCTTTAGAGCTCAATTGAAGCAAACAGCAATTTGGGTTTGGTCCAGATTGATGTTTGCTCTGACTTAGCACCGAAGAATGGCTTTTCCCTGGGGAAGGAGCAGGGCAAAAAGGAAACCACTTGGCCCCGTGCTTTCTAAGTGTGGACAAGCCCAAATTGCTTTGCTTCCTTACAAGGTCGCTTCCTCTGTTCCTATGACGCTCAGGCAACCACATTCTCCGCAGCACTCGAAGCCACAGCTGCAGTGCCCTCTGCGGGGAACGACACATTTTCTTGGCGGCAAAATGCTGCGGTAATGCAATAATATTCCTGCTGCAAAAGGAGCACACCTCAAGTCAAGACTCCGATACATTGGATCGCACCCTCACCTAAGCTGTACAGGGTGAGGGCCCCATAATCAAAGAAGTAGCAGATGTGCCTGGCCCTGCTGGACATAGTGCTGAACGTGTGAGCGATGCTGGACGTCAGCGGGTAGATGCAGCAGGTGACCATGTAAGCCAGAAAGGGCCAGGTGTACGAGTCCCTCCAGACATCCAAGGCGTAGACTAAGGCCAAAAGCTTCCATAGGAAGTACCTGGAAGGCAGAAAAGCCAATCAGCCAGCAGCAACAGTCTTGTAGCTTACCTTAAGAAGATAAGAAGAGTCTGCTGGGTCAGACCAAGGGCCCATCTAGTCCAGCATCCTGTTCTCCCAATGGTCACCCAAATGCCCGTCGGAAACCAGAAAGCAGGATCTTGCTTTCCAGGCAACTTCAAGGTTAAGATATTGAGCTGCTAAGTAACTCCCACGCATTCGATAAATGCCACCTGTAATATTCCTGGAGGCAGGCTGAAACCTCCGGTAATGTATTCATTCCCCTTCCTTTCTGTTTAAGTGACAGCTGTCATTGCAGGGTGCGTGTGTCCATCCCAAGCAAGCCCATTCGTTGAGGTTACCTGAGGCCACGATGCTAATCCCATCCCACCCCCACCCCTGGCTGTTGCTCCTTGAGTAATTCTTGGCGCTTTGGCAGCTGCTGCAGAGAAAATGTGGTGGCCTTATTGTTTGCAAGTGAGTAGATCTGCACGGAGTTGTTTAGAGCATGGAGTGAACTTAAACAGAATGTAAGAAGAGCCCTGTTGGGTCAGTCCAGTAGCCCATCTAGCCCAGCATCATACTGGTCAACCAGATGCCCCAATGGGAAGCCCACAAGCAGGATTCGAGCGCAAGAGCCCTCTCTCCTCCTTTTGGTTTCCAGCAACTGGCATTCCGAAGCATCGCTGCCAACAACTGTGGCAGCAAAGCATAGCCATCCTGGCTAGCAGCTTCAATAGCCCTCTCCTCTGTGACTTTGTCCAATCCTCTTTTAAAGGCATCTAGGTTTGTGGCCGTCATTGCCTCCAGTGGGAGAGAGTTCCATAGTTTAATTCTGTGCTGCGTGGGGACAACCTTTCTTTTTCCCCTCTGCCTGAATCTTCCTACATTCAGCTTCATAGCGTGTCCACAAGTTCCAGTGCTATGAAAGAGAGAAAGCAACTTTTCTCTATGCACTTTATCCATAATTAGGAGGTTTTGTCATCCAAACTGGCCCAGAGAGATGCCACTGCAGGTACCTTTCTAAGAGCTCATCCACATGGGCGTATGTTGGGGGGGGCAGGCTTCATGTTGGGGGGGTGGAACTTCAGTTAGTTAATTATTTGTATTGATTTACTTGATCGGGGGGGGGGGGCTGCTGCATTCTGTCCTGCGTTTCTAGACACAGGTCCGGGATTTCCAAATCTGTGTCCAAGCAGGTTTTTTTCTTCCACTGCCTTCCCCGGGAAAACCCATTTTTTACCACTGAATGGAGCAAAGTTCATGGGGTCTCCGATTCAGCAGTAAAACATGGGGTCTCTGGGGGAAAGGGGGGGGGGAACCCCGCTCAGAGACTGACCTGGAAATCCCAGACCTGTGCCTAGCACGGCACAAAAGGAAGTGTGGATGAACCCTGAGAAATGATAAAGGTAAAGGTAAAGGTACCCCTGCCCGTACGGGCCAGTCTTGACAGACTCTGGGGTTGTGCGCCCATCTCACTTAAGAGGCCAGGGGCCAGCGCTGTCCGGAGACACTTCCGGGTCACGTGGCCAGCGTGACATCGCTGCTCTGGCGAGCCAGAGCCGCACACGGAAACGCCGTTTACCTTCCCGCTGGTAAGCGGTCCCTATTTATCTACTTGCACCCGAGGGTGCTTTCGAACTGCTAGGTTGGCAGGCGCTGGGACCGAGCAGCGGGAGCGCACCCCGCCGCAGGGATTCGAACTGCCGACCTTTCGATCGGCAAGTCCTAGGCGCTGAGGCTTTAACCCACAGCGCCACCTGCTATCTCCAAATATCTGCAGGGCTGTTCCATGGAAGATGGAGCAAGCTTGTTTTCTGCTGCTCCAGAGGGCAGGACCCAAAGTGATGGATTAAAATTACAAGAGAATCCAACTATACATTAAGAACCTTCTGAATGGTAAGAGCTCTTTGAAAGTGGAACGGAGCCCCTTGGAAGGTGGTGGTTTGTTTTTAAACAAAGGTTAGAGGCCCGTCTGTCAGGGATTCTTTAAGCTGTGATTCCTGCACTGCAGGGGAGCGGACTAGATCATGGGGAGGCAAAGTAAGACCCGGGGGCTGGATCCGGCCCAATCGCCTTCTCAATCTGGCCCGCGAATGGTCCAGGAATCAGCATGTTTTTACATGAGTAGAATGTGTGCTTTTATTTCAAATGCATCTCTGGGTTATTTGTGGGGCATAGGAATTCGTTCATATTATTTTTCAAAATATAGTCCGGCCCCCCACAAGGTCTGAGGGGCAGTGGACCGGCCCCCTGCTGAAAAAGTTTGCCGGCCCCTGGATCAGTGTTTCCCAACCTTGGGCCTCCAGCTGTTTTTGAACTACAACTCCCATCATCCCTGACTAGCAACACCAGTGGCAAGGGATGATGGGAATTGTAGCCCCAAAACAGCTGGAGGCCCAAGGTTGGGAAACACTGGACTAGATGAACCTCAGGGTCCCTTCCAACTCTACAATCCTATGATTCTATGACTTTATGAAATAGTAAAGGTAAAGGTAAAGGTACCCCTGACCATTACGTCCAGTTGTGGACAACTCTGGGGTTGTGCACTCATCTCGCTCTATATAGGCTGAGGGAGCCGGCGTTTGTCCACAGACAGCTTCCGGGTCATGTGGCCAGCATGACTAAGCTGCTTCTGGCAAACCAGAGCAGTGCACAGAAACGCCGTTTATCTTCCCGTCAGACTGGTACCTATTTATCTACTTGCACTTTGACGTGCTTTCGAACTGCTAGGTTGGCAGGAGCAGGGACCGAGCAACGGGAGCTCACCCCGTCGCAGGGATTCAAACCGCCGACCTTCTGATCGGCAAGCCCTAGACTCTGTGGTTTAGACCACAGCGCCACCCGCGTCCCATCCCTTAAATCAAAAGCCCGCAGCTCCTTTGAGGCCATTGTCAAGGAACACAGCTCCTTCTTTTATATATTTCAAGTGCACAGACAGATCATCACATACCAGGCAGGCAGAAAATGCGTCCAGATATTCACAGTTTCATTTGTCATTTGGAAAAGGCTGACAATGCAATCTGTTGCGGAACTTCTTGGGTGACGGTACCCAAAAAGAATGCCCTTCTCTCGGAAAACCTGCAGGAGGACAGCCAACAAACTGGAGATGAGCCAAATTTGCTACAACTTGCATAGTTCACAGCCAACCTCAATAGTCCTAAGCGGGAGAAGGGGGCTAGGGAGCTCTAGCAACAACGACAAAGGCACGGTGATGCCTGCTTTGCAAACAGGACCTCTGGAGATTAATTTTGAAACTTTTGTAGGTTCTTGAAGGCTGCTTAAAAGCTTTCAAAGAACATAAACTAGGACTGTGCACCCATTCCCAACTTAAGTTGCAGCCAGAGCATCCTTAGTCTCAATTTGGATCACAGCTGTTTTGGGTAGAAACACATGAAAATGCAGCATTTCGTAAGAAACAACAGAATAGATCCAGATTGGTGCTTACATTGTGTAACCAGCGCCCTGGATGCAGAGTGAACAGGCAGTGTAGATCTGTGGTTCCCAAATTTTTTGAGGGCCACACCCCCCACCCCACCCCTGGTTCCATAAACTGTACTCCTACCCTTCTCCACAAAAACCACTCTTCAGAATAGTGGTTTGCATAACCCTTCAAGGAAGATAAGAACACAATAAAAGTCAAAACAGTAACAATTCATTGCACATTTTTGTCAAAACTAGTTTAATTTCAACAAAATAAACTTGATCCAGTCATACCAGCTTTTTGAAATCTGATTGTCATTTACACCTCCGGTGCCTTCCTGTCGCCCCCTTGCCTCTTAGCACAACGCGCGTACCCCAGGGGAATCCCAGCATCTGCTAGGGGGTGGTGCCACCCTCTTTGGGAACCACTGATGTAAAGAGCCTAGAAAATGCAGGCCAGGTGTTTCAAGCTGGCTGCTGTGTTTTTGCTTCGGAAATGTCCACCAGATGTCTCCACCACCACAATTATGAACAAAACTTATAAGAAAAGTTTTTTTGGTTGTTTGCTGGACTCCGTGATCGCTCATTAAGACTGTACAGTGGTACCTCGGGTTAAGTACTTAATTCATTCCGGAGGTCCGTTCTTAACCTGAAACTGTTCTTAACCTGAAGCACCACTTTAGCTAATGGAGCCTCCTGCTGCCTCTGAAGCACAATTTCTGTTCTCATCCTGAAGCAAAGTTCTTAACCTGAGGTACTACTTCTGGGTTAGTGGAGTCTGTAACCTGAAGAGTATGTAACCCGAAGCATATGTAACCCAAGGTACCACTGTAGTTGTATTCACAGGTAAGTGTTGTAGATTTCAGCGGGGGGGGGGGCTTAATCTCTGAGAGGGATTCATTTAGTTCTGTTGAAGAAAACACAGCAAAGCGTCTCCTGGCACATGAAAAGGCTGGCATGTTGTTCGCAGCATAAAATTTTGTGGGCCACATGCAGTTGGGTGGCATGTACTGGGCTCACATTTTTAATCGCAATCTACTCATCTGTACTTCCTGAACCAAAATGTAGCTTTCCTCCGAAGTCTCAAGCTATCCAAATGTAGCAATGCAGTCCGCAAGCCATTAAAATATTTTAAACAGCAAGTATTAGAGGAAAAGTGCTTACAAAAAATGTGTACATTAGTGAAAATGACTTTGAAAAAAATGCATTGGATCAGGGGAAATACATGCAAAAATCTGCACCATTTTCTACACGGGCTTTAAAAAGAGAGGTTTGCCAACTTGTGAGGGGAGAGAGACTTTCTGTTCCTCATCAGACAATGGCATTCCCCCTACCTTTCCCCACCCAGTCTTTCCCAGGCTATGATTTTAAGAGCAGCAGAAGCAGCTGGGAAGAGAGTTCAGGCATATTTTTAAAAAATAGTTTTATAAGTTGTGCTTTTTTGTTTCTCAATTTGATCCTTTTACCTGGTTTTGTATGTTTTGTGGTATTTTATGCATTGTGATTTGCTGTTACTTTTATTGATTATAGATTGGTACCCTAATTCTTTACTGTGGTTGAACTGTTTAATTATTATTTGCCGATGTTTAATTTTACTGTTTACTATTAGATTCTGATGGATTGTTGCTTTGTTTGATATAAGTTGTTTATTTTAAAGTTATAGTGACTTTTATGTTGGATCAGATTGTTACTAGTAATGTTTGATGTTTTACCATGTTTTTATGTTTTGGAAACCACCCAGAGTGGCTTGGGCAACTCAGCCAGATGGGCGGGGTATAAATGAATTATAGTATCATCATCATCATCATCATCATTCAAAAATGGGATAATATCAACTTAAAATTGAAAAGGACAGATGTGTCCATTCCTCTCCAGACCCTACTTTCAGTTACGAAGGAGCCACCCAGGTCTGTAGGCATGCCGTGTGCCCTCACGAGACCCTCAGAAAAAGAAAGGTGTTGTTCAGAAAGCCACGCCAAATGCAAATGGAGAGTAACAGAATTCAGTCTGTATGGGTGTGACCCTCTCCTGCCTAGCAGCCACCGATGAATAAGCAAAGCAAGTTCAATAGGCCAGCTAGACCAACACCTCAAGAGGTCTTTTCTGTCACAAGCAAGCCACTCCCAGGATTAGCTGGGACCTAAGGCCTACAGTGCCAACTTCGCTTCATGCTGAAACTTGCTTGGGTAGACTGCAGTGACTTTCATGTTTGCCTCCAAATGTCCTGGAAGGTTGAAATTCTTCCAAGAGTTACCGGCTCATGGAACTTAATGTTCACGCAGAGTCATGGGAAGAGGTGTATCTCAGTCATGGAGCATCTGCCTCACGTGCAGAAGGGCCCCAATCCTCAGCAGCTACAGGTAGGGCTGGGGGAGACCTCCTGCCTGGAACACTGGAGAGCTGCTGCCAGTCAGTGCAGACAATGTTGAGCCAAATAGACCCAATGGTCTGATTCCATGTAAAGCAGCTTCCTATGTCCAAACCAGGGTTTCCTTCTGCCCTGGAACAGCCTGCTCTGGCATATGTGCCAACATTTCTCTGATGAAACAAGGGACACCCTAAACAAACAAACAAACAAACAAACAAACAAACAAACAAACAAACAAACAAATAAATAAATGTATGTATGTATGTATGTATGTATGTATGTATGTATGTATTATTTATACCCCACCCATCTGACTGGGCTGCCCCAGACACTCTGGGTGACTTCCAACATATATAAAAACACAATAAAACATTAAACATTTTAAAAAGTCTTCCCTATACAGGGCTGCTTTCAGATGTCTTCTAAAGGTTGTACAGTGGTACCTTGGTTCCTGAACGGCTTAGTTGTTGAACAGATTGGCTCCCAAACACTGCAAACCCAGAAGTAAGTGTTCTGGTTTGTGAACGCTTTTAGGAAGTTGAACGTCCAACATGGCTTCCACAGCTTCCGCTTGAGCACAGGAAGCACCTGCAGCCAATCAGAAGCTGCACCTTGGTCTTTCAGTCAAACAGATTTGTGGAATGGATTGAGTTTGAGAACCTAGGTACCACTGTATAGTTACTTATCTCCTTGGCTCGGGGGTCGCATAACTCCATACCCTCCAATGTTTTTCTGATGAAAATAGGGGCATCCTAAGGAAAAAGCAGGAATTCAGGGATCAAAACAGAAACTGGGACGGCTTCTGTAAATCTGGGGCTGCCCCTGGAAAAAGGGACACTTGGAGGGTCTGCTCTGGCAGTATTTAGGGCAGATTCTTGAGCAGAGGTCTGGCCCAGTCTTCCTGCTGCCCCACTTCCTTCAAGTGAGGGCTGTGACCTTCAGTGCATGTGTTCAAACATGGTCAGAAGGTGCCCTTCCTCTCACGACTGGCCCCAAGACTGTTGAGGTCGCCTTGCCCCATAGGAGCCCACTCAGCCGCTTCGGGTGACAGAACTGGCATTTCACAGGTGCTACGTCATACCCGTTCCACATTTGTAAGAATGAGTTATTTGAGTGAGGCAGCACCCGCACTTTGAAACTCCCTTGACTATTGTCACCATTGTATTCTTTTCACCACCTGCCAGAAACATTATTGTTTAGACATGTCTGTCCGGGTTTTAAGGAAGTTGATGCACTTTTAAAATCTGTTTTTAGCGTATTGTTATTTTAACTGTTTGAAAGTTTTAAATTCTTGTCGTTAATTCTTCCTGGTGACAATTGTATTGCTTTATCTTCTTTTTGTAAACTGCTTTGAGGTTGTTGCTTGGTTGTTTTTTTTAAGAATCAAGCGGTGTATAAATTTGATGAAATAAATGGATAAATATTGAAGGACAAAATGGCATGACCCCCCCCCCGGCCTTTCCACACACGGAAGCCGAGCAGACTGTCAGATGAAACTCACTCGAATACTAGAGATGCTAAGAGCATCCTTCAGCACACCTGGGGGCAGCAGACCGGTTGGGGAGGTGGAGGGAGGCAGGGAGCAAACATACACCTGCCCTCAGAGGGTGTTATGTACTGAAATGAATAGGATCCAAAAGGCAGAAGTCTGATTGGTCCTAGAACAATAGGATCCAGAATGCAGCAGTCTGACTGGTCCACAGGAGCCACCCAATCCAGCTCCAGGTGGAAGTGAATCCGCAACCTGATTGGCCTACAGGTGAATCGCAGAATTAGCCCATTGTGTAAATAATGTATATAAAGCAGACATTCTGAGGGAACTTCCATTCCTCCTCACCACTATGAGCTGAATAAAGAGCATGAAATCCACTCTCAACTCTGAGTATATTTCAGAGGGGGATGGCCACGGGGCTTAGAAAGGACAGTCTGGGGATGGGGCCTGCCACCACTCCTCTCCAGCACCTGTAGTAGTTGCTTTACTTTGCCCCATGGTTGGGGCACATCTGCCTCTGCTAGTGATGTGCTGGTTGCTTTCTCCAAGCCCTACCTGGGAGCTTTGCCCTCTTTAAAGAAGATGATGCAACAGCGAAGAGAATTGAGACCATCCCGGTTTCATACCATGTGGCCAGTCAAGATGGAAATTAAAGCTGCACACGCCCTCTACATTTAGAGCATATCCCCACCCCCAAGTATCCTGGGAACTGTAGTTCACCCATCACAAGCTCATAGCTGTCAACTTACAGATTTGAAAATAAGGGACCAGCAGCCTCACCTGTTCCAGGCACTCCATCATTTAAGGGACATTTAAGGGACATCCATCAATAAGGGACAGCAGTGGGACATGGCACTGGAATAAGGGGCTGTCCTTTCAAAAAAGGGACACTTGACAGCTATGCAAGCTGCAATCCCCAGCGCTCCTAACTGACTACAGTTCCCAGAATTCCTGGAAGGGTGAGAAGAATATGCTCTAAATAAAACCAATAAAATAGACAATGCTCTGACTTTTAGAAGACATCTGAAGGTAGCCCTCTATAGCATATCTTTTAATGTTTGAGGTTTTACTGTAGTTTTATACTTTGCTGGGAGCCACCCAGAGTGGCTGGGGCAACCGAGTCAGGTGGATGGCATATAAATAAAATTGATGTTGTTGTTGTTGTTTCATTTGCATCCCGCCTTTCCTCCAAGCAGCTTGAAGCGGCACACATCGTTCTTCCCCTCGTCATTTAATCTCCACAACAACCCTGTGATGTAGGTGGCTTGGGCAACACGGTCAGATGGGCAGGGTACAAATAATAACATTATAATTATTACTTATCACAGTCAATGCTAATAAAAAAACTATCATAATAATAGTTAGACTGGTAGTGATTGGCCTGAGGTCACACCCAGCAAACTTCAGGGCCGAGCGAGGGGTTTTGAATCCTGGTCTCCCAGGTCAAAAAGGTAAAGGTAAAGGGACCCCTCACCATTAGGTCCAGTTGTGGCCGACTCTGGGGTTGTGGCGCTCATCTCGCTTTACTGGCCGAGGGAGCCGGCGTACAGCTTCCCGGTCATGTGGCCAGCATGACTAAGCTGCTTCTGGTGAACCAGAGCAGCGCACGGAAGCGCTGTTTACCTTCCCACTTGCACTTTGACGTGCTTTCGAACTGCCAGGTTGGCAGGAGCAGGGACCGAGCAACGGGAGCTCACCCTGTCGCGGGGATTTGAACCGCCGACCTTCTGATTGGCAATCCCTAGGCTCTGTGGTTTAACCCACAGCGCCACCCGCGTTCCTTAGTCACACTATTATGCCACACTGCCTTACCCAGGGTGCCATTCGCCTTGCACAAAACCCATGTTGCAAAGACCCCCTTTACTCACTTTGGGAACCTGGTCAGTGTTGAGCAGCCGGGGAAGCTTCAAACTCAGGATGGTGTTCATGGTCACGAGCTGATCTGGGCGGAGAGTTTTCCTCTGGGAAGAACTTTCCCGCCTGAGAGACAGGCAGGTTGGATTAAGTCTTCATCGGCGCCTCCGTTCAGACTTGCCACGGATACCTGGGGGTGTTTTTTAAGGAGAGAGACAGCACACGAGGGTTGCTATGGGAATGAAAATGATCCAGAGATGGGCCTCAACAAGTGTACAGGAACCCACGAGGGTTAGGATTGGTGCCCCCCCAAAAAGTCACTGCCCCAGGCAGAAAGCTCAAGTGGCAGCAGCCCTACTACTTAAGGAGGGGGTTCAAACTACTGGGTGGCTCTCCCCAACCAGCACATTGCAATGTGTACCAAACACGATCTGCACGCAGCCCCAGAGGCTCCCGGAGAGTTTCTGGACTCCATATTTTGACCCTCTGCAAACATGGCAGCTTCTCCTCAGGCTTAGATTCAGGGAGTGGAGCTCCATGAACACTCACAGTCTGAAGGCATGGCTTTACACAGAAGGAAAGCTACAAACACATGCTCTCATGTCACAGAATTCCGTTTATATATACAATAATTTTTTTTATGAACTTCAGGTCAACCTACGTAACAGAATCCAGTTACAGACACGGGCTTTAGCGTACCAAGTGCAGAGTCAGGTCAGATCGCAGCAAATTATTATATTATCTCAGAAGAGTCCTTGCCAGTTCTGTGTGGTTCTTAGAGAACTGCACTGGTTGCCAATTCAATCTGCAGAAAAAGCACTGTTATGGGTGCCACCTAATACCCATTTCCACAGCTGTAAGAACTTAAACTTGTAGTGTGGCGTCACTTACACTTTGGAACTCCCTGCCTATTGATGTCAGGCCTTCACTGTATAACCCCTCCAAAATGAGGCGTTTGGGATTGTGAGAGCCTGGGAATCCCGAGTCCTTATTTACAAAGGAAAACAATAAAACACCCTTTCTCAAAGCAATTTTTTTCCACTTCTCAACAACTGGGGGAAGCGTTCAGATGGGGCTATACAGTGGTACTTCGGGTTACATAAAAAAAACTATATACTACCTAATTGCCAAGTTGGCTTCTAAGAGGTTTCCAGTGTAAAATCCTATCTATTAGCTATACAGTGGTACCTCAGGTTACAGACGCTTCAGGTTAGAGACTCCGCTAACCCAGAAATATTACCTCAGGTTAAGAACTTTGCTTCAGGATGAGAACAGAAATCGTGCTCCAGCGGCGCGGCAGCAGCAGGAGACCCCCATTAGCTAAAGTGGTGCTTCAGGTTAAGAACAGTTTCAGGTTAAGAACAGACCTCCAGAACAAATTAAGTACTTAACCCGAGGTACCACTGTATATCCTGACATTACAGAGCCAGGCCTCCTTAGAGATACAAATATGCGCCCTCAGCCACAGCGCAGATATCAGAGAATTCTGACAAAAATAGAAAAGGGAGCTGAAGTTACATAATTTCGCCGCAGCAGACAGACTAATGTAGTAGGGTTTTTTTTGGTAGAAGATGAACTGCAGCAGAATGGAAGGTGCACAAGATGCAGAAACAATTAAATCAAAACAGCCAGTGCAAAATGTGTTTCCCACCTCTCCTTAGATTGATTTTTAGAGAAGAGCCAGAAAAACTGGGTAAAAAAGGCTATTCAGAATAAGGGCAGGAAGAACTGCCCTTGCTCTGTGCTGGCTTTGTGGCAATCTATTCCCAACAGGATTCCTGATTGGCTGGGATCATCTCAAGAGGAAGCCCATTTTTAAAGAAGAAGATGACATCAAAGCTGTACATTGAGGGCTGGATGGTGACTCCCAAGAACTAGCTGTAAAAAGCATGTGGAAAATACCCACCCACCCCCCAATCTTTTTCTTGCCTGCCCAAAATTTCCATAAGTGGAAACCTAGCTCAGCCTTCTTACCTACCCTGAATTTCTGTAGCACATGAGCTGCAATTTGCTGTAGAAATTGATTCCTCTTGTTCTAGCTCACTGCCTGGCAAGCTACTACCCCAGGATGCTAAGAGGCAATATGAGTCTCTCTTCTCTCTCACATGCAGTGACCAAAAGGCAGCCAGGATGAGCCCGTGAAGTCTGCATTGAACTCTCCCTAGGCAATGAGAAATTCCTTGCAGAAGCGGACTATTTAAAAAGGGAGGTGTTGATTCACTGCAGGAAGAATCCACAAAATGCATAACTTGGCCACACCTTTTCTCAGCCTGCTATTATCCTTCACCTCTTTTATTTCTTTTAACCCACTTCCTCCTACCCCCATTTTCTATAATGGCCGCCTGCACCCATTTACCCCACCTCTCTTCTTGTAAGTGTGGCCAGTCAAGAATTTCCTGAATAGCCTGAGCCTAAGCAGATGCCAGTATTTTGGCAGCCAAGTTCAAGGTGTATCTCAATCCCACCTCAAGCTAGGAAAGCAGGTCAGCATTAATATTTATTTCATTTAATAATCGTACCTTGGTTTTTGGAAGTCGAACGGACTTCTGGAACAGATTCCATTCGACTTCCAAGGTACGATTGTATTTCGTACAAGTTATACACCGCTTGATTGTAAAATAAAGAAAAGAGAAATAAATCCTAAAAGCGGTTTGTGAAAAAGATACAATAAAATTATCTCTAATTAAACTGAAGAGTTTCAAAAGGTTAGACTAAAAACAGATTAAAACTCACATCGACTTTCTAAGCATCTGGGTCGGCTTGCCTGAACAAAAGCATTTTTAGCAGGACAGTGATGACTAATCTGATATCAACAGGCAGGGAGTTCCAAAGTGTAGGTGCTGCAGCAAATATTAAGTTCTTACAAATGCGGAACAGGTATTATATAGCAGGTGTAACAGAGCTAGTTCCACTAGTGGTCAAGTGGGTGTAAGGTGATCTCATAGGTAAACTGGTCCATAGTTGCTCAGGGCTGATATACTAATAGCAACACCGTGAACTTGGACTGTTGAAATGATTTTATATATAACAATTTTAAGACCAATACAGATACAGAGTGAGGGTTTTCTTTATTTAAAAAATCCACTTAAATGGTTCATTGAAAGGGGAACATCTTTACTAGGTGCAAAAAGAACATTAAAAATGGACCCTGTTGGATATACCACCAGGAGGGAGCCCCAAAATAAAATAATAATAATAATAATAATAACAATAATAATAATTTATATCCCGCCCTCCCCAGCCAAAGCCGGGCTCAGAGTGGCTAACAACAGTAAAATAATACAGCATTCTAAAGTCAGTTCATTATAAAATCAGTTCAAATCAAATTAATGGCAACCATTGGGCTAGAGTTCTGTGAGGAGCCACCACAGACACGGTTTCCTGGTGAGATAGTCCCTGTTAAGAGACTCTCTTCTGCAGAGCGAAGCAATCAGATGGATATATAAGCATCCCCCCACTTATGTGGGGGTTGCGTTCTGGACCCCCACGCACATAAGCGGAAATCGTGTAAGTGGAGAGCGCCCCCTCTGCCGATCTCTCTCCAATCCGTAACCAAAAATACTGTATCCAAAAATATCCATAACTAGAATTAGAGCTCTGGTGCTGGCAGGAGGATATATGGGAAAGCAGCCAATGCTGCTGCGCTACCCCGGACATCAGCTATTAGGCGGGGAGGCTGAGCAGCCCAAACAAAGCTCTGATGCACCTCAGTTCTCTTCAGGGCTTCCTCCGCCCTCACCGATGTCCTCTTCAGGCTCTGGGAAGGGTCTCCTTGCAAGCCATAAGGACTCTCCAGCTCTCTCCTGCCATTCCCAGGTTTGAATTAAATTATCTATCTATTTCCCGGTGCCCTGCCTGTACACAGTCGCACATGAATCGATCGCACGTAAGGGGGTGAGACGCCTGTATGAGGAGTGAAACAACCCCCCTATCACACCAACAGGAGACTGCAACTGCAATGTGGCGGCACCTAGGCTTTGGAACTCCCTGCCTATTGATATCAGGTAGTTGCCTTCACTGTCCTCTCTTCAATACCTGCTAAAAACATTCTTGTTTAGCCCACACATTTTCAGCCTATTGTTATTTTAACTTTCTGAAAGTTTTAAATCCTTAATGTTAATTTTTCTTGTGGATACTGTCTTGCTTTATCTTTTTTTCTCTCTTTTAGTTTGCTTTTTTCTTTTGCAATCCAGCGATGTATAAATTTCATGAAATAAATTACCGTAACTCCTTTCCTGGCGTAACTCCTTTCCTGGCCAGGCAACCGAGGTCTGGAGCAAAGCCACCACCGCTCCTTAAATTTACTGCCCCACCCCAACTCTGGCAAAAGTCTGGCTCTTTGCACTGCGATGGGTCCTGTCCCCTTTGCCGCTAAATTGCAGGAGCTGCTGTCTGGCACAGCTACATACCTTCCCTGCTGCGTCTGGCAAGAGACATCCCTGCAGGCCACTGTGTTCATGTTTGGCTTGGGACTGTGCAGGTCCCCCCTCCCGGCTTATCTCAACATGCCAGCGTACGCCCTGTATCCAAGAGAGTGTGTGAATCTTGCAAAACACACAGCGAAACAAAGCCCCACCTGACTGCTGAAGCACACCGCCTTCCCCACCCTTTCTGGATGCTAAATATTTCCGCCAGGTCGTCCAGGACACAGGACCGCTTGCCTGCCTGCCTGCCTGCCTTCCCCGCAAGGATAAAGCAAGGGTTCAGGTATCCATCCGCCCCACCCACCCAAAGGAGAATGTTATGCACCTGCAAGGAGGTTCAACATTCTGGGTAAATAATGGAGATGTTAATGAGTAACTTTTTACGACTTCCCCCATGCGGCACCAAAGATGAGATTGTTCAAGCGGAGAACCAGCCTCGGACCAAACCCTGCTGTGCACACCCTCAAAGGCAGCCTTCCCCAACCTGGTGCCCTTCCAGATGTTCTGGACCCCCATCAGCTCCAGCAAGGGCAGCTGCACTCCCGCCAACACCAAACAACATCAAACAGCTGTGCCAAGGCGGGGAAGGCTGCTCAAAATGGTTTGCAAAGCAGGGGAAAAGCAGCCGCAATCTCACACAACTCCCGGTGATTCCAAAGAGGCTGGTGCAGACGAACATCATCTAGGTTGACTGCTGGTAGGAATTTGATTCAGTTTGCATTTAAAGGCAAAGTTCCCCGATTTGCAAAATGATATCAGAATAGAAACCCCGCACGCCTTCAAAATTCACGGCTATCCAAATTTTGTAGCATAGTTCTCCCTATATATGCAACCATATACCGTATTTTTTGCTCTATAAGACTCACTTTTTCTCTCCTAAAAAGTAAGGGGAAATGTGTGTGCGTCTTATGGAGCGAATGAAGGCTGTGCAGCTATCACAGAAGCCAGAACAGCAAGAGGGATTGCTGCTTTCGCTGCACAGCAATCCCTCTTGCTGTTCTGGCTTCTGGGATTCAGAATATTTTTTTTCTTGTTTTCCTTCTCCAAAAACTAGGTGCGTCTTGTGGTCTGCTGCGTCTTATAGAGCGAAAAATACGGTACTTGCTTGGGTAAAGCATGCATAAAGATGCATATAATGGGGGGGGGATGCATTATATCGAGGAAGAACTGTCTGACTTTTAGAAGACATCTGAAAGCAGCCCTGTTTAGGCAAGTTTTTAATGTTTGATGTTTTATCACCTTCTTATTATTAATAATAATATTCAGAGTGGCTGGGGAAACCCAGCCAGATGGGCGGGGTATAAATAATAAATTATTGTTATCATTATTATTCCAACTCTACATTTCTACAGTCTGTGATTTTATGGGATATATAAATAAGGCTGACAATGATAGGTAACATCCTTACCACCCTCGCAGGGGAGGGGTTGGACTAGATGCACCTTTGAGTCCCTTCCAGTTTCACAATTTTATGAGGAAAAAGACCAACCTCGTGGCATTTTAAGCTGGCAATGCGTACACAGCCTTACTCTGCCCCCCTCAATTAAGCACAATCGGAAACAAGAATGTTTCTGAGGTCTGCCTGAAAGGTAGCAAGGAGCAGCCGATCGCGGCCACTGCCAGGCACCTGCCCAAATCCACCAGGTTAATGTCTTACTTGATGGTAAATCCAGCTCTGCAAATCAAGCAGCCCCTTAGATCTTCTCTGGAGTTATGCTGCAAGCCACCAGATGGGCTCCCAAACGCCACTGAAAACACTGTACTCCTAGGCGATCTGAGTTGCTCCTGGCAAGACTCCTCGAGTCCTTGGTCGCCTCCAGCAGCAGTTTGCAGAGAGTCTGGTTAAGGAGTTTAAACATTGATGGTTGCAAATGCCTCACTGAGTGGCAGGCGAGAGGAAGGGCAGGGAGGAAAGAAAGAAACCAGGAAGAGCTCTGGGGCAACTTCCCAGGGTGCGGCTGCTTCGAGGTGGTTCAAGGAGGGAACTATGTATACCTCGCGGCTGCTAGGGTTAAGCCCCTCAAAGTAAAGCTGTCCACTCCAGTTTCTCAGTTTTTGCAGTCTCAAGCGGAGTTCTCCCCTTTCCACACCAGTCTGTGAATTTTTCTTAAGCCCTCTTGTAAATGCACCAGAATTTCCCTATGACTGTCTCCTAATCTCCACATTTTGGCAAAGCAATTTCCCTACATATATTGCATTCAGGTATGCTATCTTTATGATATATATGCATTCCCCCCCCTCAAATATTATATTGTTTTCACTTATTTATACGAGAAGCAAAGATCAATATTCAACAATCCTGCCCACCCCACCCCCCAGCAGAAGCACCAAATGTCTGTTTAATGACATTTCACTTTTATGCCATTTCGGTTTTTGTACGAAGATATCATCCCATAATCTGCCATGTGTTCTTGGAGGCCTATTACCATTTCCCAGTGATGCTGCCCACGTAGAATACATGCATTTTTATGCACACATTATCCTTGGAGATGCACTCTTCTGCTCACATGGCTTGGCTGGAAAACCACATTGCAAAATTCGGAGAAGTGTGACTTTCCAAGGATGGCTGTGTTTTGGTCCACGCATTGTTTCAGAAAGGTTTGCTGTACAAGGAAAACTGTTGTGAATTTTTCCCTCCATCCATGCTTGGATGCAACAAACCAACCTGGTGCCTTCCAGATGTTTTGAACTGCAGCTCCATCGGCTGACTGGGACCGATGGTGTTGCAAATCCAAAACATCTGGAGGGCACCTGTTTGGGGAAGGCCGCTTTATGGAAACATACTTTCCTAGCCAGCTTGCATTGCTCAGAACTGCTGTCTCTTCTGCCAAGTTATACAGTCAAACCCCATTTTCATAATGCAGGTTATTTAGCAACATCCTCTCTCTCGGGTATATTATTCAACGGGCAGAAGGAGCCAGGAAAACAACAGGCCAGAGATGAGTTGCTCTCGGCTGCCCCATAAACAGTTTGTTCCTTTCTGGATTAACCAAGTCTTAGTAGACCCAGAAAATTCTGGTTGCATCAGAACTTTCTGCCAGACAACTGCAAGAGTTTGCAAAACCATAAAAAAGGTGATTGCCTAGGTTTTACCTTAAGTGATTTCCCCAAGAAACTGTCAGTCATAGTATCATAGAATTGTAGAGCTGAAAGGGACCCAAAGGGTCATCATCCAGACCCCCAGGAATTGCAAGGAGTACAGGAGAACAGATCAGTTCTATCAAGAATGGCATCCTAATTCCCACAGACTGGATCTGGTGCAGACTGGCCAGTCTTACCGGATAATGTTTGGGGTGTAGTAAAAACATGGGTATCTCTTGTTGGGAAAAAGGAATGTACTTTTTGTATATTGCATCTTACCTCCAAGGTGATATACGTAGGTCTCTTCCTCCCCATTAAATCATCACAACAGCCCTGTGAGGTAGGCGAGGCTGAGATGCAGTGACCAGCTGCAAAGGTAACCCAGGGAACTTCATGGCCAAGTGGGGGATTTGAACCCAGGTCTCCAAGCTCCCAGTCTTCATTTAACCCCCACAACAACCCTCTGAGGTAGGTTTGCCTGATAGTGTAAGTGACTGCCCCAAGATCACCTAGTGAGAATCATGGCTGGGTGGTGATTTGAACCTGAGTCTCCCAGGTACTAGTCTGGTGCTCTAACCACTACACCACCAGCAGCTCTCTTTGGAGAGGGAGCTATTTTACCCTAGTCTTCCAGCTGGAACCCAAGAGAAAATGCCTATGTATTGTGCCAGAAGGATGGCTTTGCCCCTGACCCCTTTTGCATGATTTGGGGAGAAGGGGCATGGCACAGCAGAACACAACTCCCTGACCAGCCTTCAGATACTACAGCAACTGGCCAGGCTAGTCTAAGCAAGTGGAAATTTACAGATGCTGCGAAAAGGCAGCTCAATATTTATTTTTTAACCATTCCGCAAGTTGCAAAACAAGAACAGCACGAAATTAACATGCAGTGAAAACAAGACGGACAGCCCATTTAAAGCACAGCAGACTGAAACTTTTTCCAAAAATAAAATAAAAAGCTACTTTTGTTCCTGCCCTCTTTGCCCAGGCAACACCAATGATTAGCATGCCAATGGAATGAGGAACTGCATTTCCACCAGCCAGAGAGAGCGAGACTCAGGCTGGACCCTCAGCCTCTGTTCTGGACACCCAAGAGACTCAGGGCTGGTTCACACCTTCACGCTTGTCCCTTGAGGAGTGTCCGTTTAGGGCGACTTACGTGATTTAAAAATCCAGCACCACCAAGAACATTCTCAGGCTCAACAGAGCCATTGAGTGGAGTCAGTTCAGACACTTAGGGTCGAGCCATCATCAAACGGCGGCCTGCATGTCTGAACCTGCCCTTATCACCACTGCAGGGGGTTGGACTAGATGACCCTTGGACCTTTCCACCTCCACAATTCTATGATTCTAAGGTGACTTGCAGCAGGGTTTTGAGAGACTCTGGAGCAGCCTTCACCAAGCTGGTACCCTTCACCAAGGCTGCCCCCCTCAAATATTTTATTGGGGTGTGTGAAGGAACCTCAACCCCTAGGAGCTGTGCAATGCTTCCAGTGTAGTATCTGCAGGAAGCAGACTGAAGTTGTAAGAAGGCGAACAAACCTTATTTCTTAAAACACAACAGTCTCCAAAGGGACACGGACCCTGTGCGTGTGCCTGGGACCCCATGGGCTCTTGCCACCGCTTGGCAGAGAGAGGGGCAGGCACCCAACTTTTGTGACAATATAATGAAGGCACCAGGCGAATCGTCAGTATAGCAGAAGAGGGGAACAGGGGCCTCCGACATGTGTGTAGACTGAACAGGAACTTCAGCAGGTGGGGTATATATGGGTGTTGTTAGAGAGCAGCAGAGCAGGGGCAAGACCCGGGTCTTACACCCTGGGCCCCATGTCTCCTACCCCTTTTTGAAAACTGGGCAGACTGCAAAACATTGGTGACTCCAGCCACCGACTCACCATCATTTTCCCAGAAGCATCTATACAGTGGTACCTTACAGTGGTACCTCAGGTTAAGAACTTAATTCGTTCCGGAGGTCCGTTCTTAACCTGAAACTGTTCTTAACCTGAAGCACCACTTTAGCTAATGGGGCCTCCTGCTGCCGCCGCGCTGCCGGAGCACAATTTCTGTTCTCATCCTGAAGCAAAGTTCTTAACCCAAGGTACTATTTCTGGGTTAGCGGAGTCTGTAACCTGAAGTGTCTGTAACCTGAAGCGTCTGTAACCCGAGGTACCATTGCACATATAGATTCACATTCCTGAATCTGTGCCCTGAGTTATTTAAGCACTACCTCAGGGGTAGTGAATAAACTTGAATAAAATATTTTTGGGGGGGGGGAGCCCTGCATAAATGTTCACAAGACACAGTGCATGCACACCATTTGAATGGCAATGCCCATCAACTCTGGAGGAGGCTGCCCCCCTCAAATATTTTATTGGGGTGTGTGAAGGAACCTCAACCCCTAGGAGCTGTGCAATGTTTCCAGTGTAGTATCTGCAGGAAGCAGATGGGGGGGGCAACTGCAGACTACCCCTTCCTCCTCACCGCTGCATCTGGTGACCCTAAGTAGACCCCTACTGAACGCCCACAAATCTAGGGTTAGGAGGAACGAGTTTGGGAGGTCATAATCCCAGTTTAGAAATTTAAGAGTCCAGTACTTACCTCTGCCAGCCAAGCTCTGTCAAAGGCATGGAGAGAGAGAGGCAATGCTGCTTCTGCTGTTGCTGCTGCTACTGCTGCTCCTTCTCTGGTTTCCAGCTTCAGAGGGATGCTCTTGTGGGGTGGAAAGGAAAGTCAGTCCCCACCTCTTAGCTTAGACAGAGGAGGGAGGCTTGACAGCGGCTAGGCCATCTCCACAGGTTGAAGAATGTGACCAGCTCTTTCCAGAAGCCACTCCTTTCTTCTGGTTGTATTTGCAATTAAAGGAAAGAGACAGCCTTTTGGGTGGTTTTTTTTTTAAAAAGCGTGCTGGGGTTTCCCCACCCCAAATGCTCCTTCAGTTAAAGAGTCCCCAGGCCAGCAAATTAGCCAAAGCTTGCAGCGGTAGGACTTGCATTCAGGGCGTAAACAAGCGAAAGCAAGTCTTTCCAGTTCAGAGCTGAAAACTAGTTGGTTTGGCCTCACAAGAAGTGGGGAGATGGCATGTCTCATGCTACGCTAAAAAAGCAGAGGGCTTGCTCCTGGTTATGGTTGTTGTTGTTTTTTTAAAAAAGCCAGAGCTACCTAAAAGTATTTCAAGGATCCTCCCACCTCACTCGTCGCAAACAGAAACCATGTCTTCTCAGAAGCAAGTCCTATTGAACTGAATGAGGCTTACTCCCAAGTAAGCGGGCTTAGGATAGCAGCAGAACCCTTTACCTCTGAGGTGGCAAAGCTCAGGAATGGGAGCTGACTGTGGCCCTCCAAACCTCTTTACCTGGCCCCCGGGACTCTTCCCAGGCCTTTTTGCACTCATGCCTCTGCCCCGCCTGAACTGAAGATGGAGAGTTGTGTATGCACTGGAAGCCTCTGACTTTTTAGCTGAACAAAGTTCTGAGTCGCACCTCTTGCTTCTGGCTCCAGACATCACTAGAGTAGGCTGCTCGGGCTGGAAAATATCTCCCCCCAACCCCAGCCTTGCATATGATGCCAGAAATCACTGCTCAACCTCACAACAATATCCAGCTGCAAAGGCAGTCCTTTGCTGTTGCTGCTACTGTTGCTCCACCTCAAAGAGATGTGTAGAAAAGAGAATCTGGACAGACCCCCCTCGCCCTGCCCCACCAGAGGCAGATTTAGGGGAGCGCAACCAGTGGATTTCGGCATCAACGTCGGCCTTTGTGGAAAGATAGCTGCCCAGGTAGAAGTGATCGACATTTTCCAATGATACACCATTAAGTTGGATTTGTGGCGCTGCAGAGGAGTTGTATTGTGCTTGTCGGTGCAGCACTTTTTAAAGCAGATGTTGGGTGGCCATCTGTCAGGGATTCTTGAGCTGAGATTCCTGCTTTGCCAAGGGGGTTCTACTAGATGACCCTTGATGTTCCTTCCAACTCTACAATTCCATGATTCTATTAGGGAATGCACTTGAGAGTGGTAATTGCTTCTGTGGAAACATGGCTAGGCAGGCATCAGCTGCAGTGGGTGGGTGGGTGGAAGTCTCTATCCATTTGAGATCCCAGCCATCTACTTTGGAGAAATCCAGGGGTAGATATTTCTCTCCCCTCTGCATCTCCCTTCAGATCCCTCCTCCTTCGCCAAAGCGCCAAAGCAAGGGATCAGGTGCTGCCAATTACAGGCTGTCTTCCTGGTCCGTCTCCTGGCAAGCCAGCCACTTTGTTCGTCTAAGCCCATGTGGGGTGCAAAGGCTGGCTCATAGACTTCTGCAACCTGTGCAGGATTTCAGGATGGTTCAATTAAAGCAAAACACCCGAGGCTGTTTGGATCAGCAGGACTCAAGACAAATCCACAGGAAGCAATTAGAGGCAGCAACAGCAGTGGGCATCATACGTCACAAAACAAAGCGGGGTGTATGTGATGGTGGTTGTTGTGTCTTATTAGGTCCAGCTCAGGTGGGGGCCACTTCTCCCTCCCTACACACACTGCAACAACCAGAGCAATGAACTCCTGCATTGATGGTGACATTGCTCGGGATTATTTGAACCTTGGTTCTGGACTGCTTTGTGCAGCTAGTCATGATGGGAAATGAAAACATTGCAGGGTAGGCTGCTGCTGTTATATCTGCCAGCCGCACCACCTGTCAGCCAGCATGCTGAGTATGCTCACTCTTCAAGAGGGAGATGCTCTCAGGCATATAGTACATCTGCAGGAAATTGCTCTTTTAGTGTAGCAGCACCTAGCCTTTGGAACTCCCTGCCTCTTGACACCAGGCAGGTGCTTTTACTGTACTCTTTTCAGTGCCTGCTAAAAACATTTTCATTTAGCAAACCCTGTCCATGCATGGAGAATGCAGGCATGCATTTTGATCTTTCTTTTTTCCGTTGATTTTAATTATCTTTTGAAACTTTACACAGTGGTACCTCGGGTTAAGTACTTAATTCGTTCCGGAGGTCTGTTCTTAACCTGAAACTGTTCTTAACCTGAAGCACCATTTTAGCTAATGGGGCCTCCTGCTGCCGCCATGCCGCCGGAGCAAGATTTCTGTTCTCATCCTGAAGCAAAGTTCTTAACCTGAGGTACTATTTCTGGGTTAGCGGAGTCTGTAACCTGAAGCGTATGTAACCTGAAGCGTATGTAACCCAAGGTACCACTGTAAATGCTTGTTTTGAACTGTCTTTCCTTGACACTTTTAAAGTCTGGGGTGTTTTTTGTTTTGTAAAGCGCTTAGAGGTTTTATTACAATCCCATGATAGGCAAATGTTTTGAAATCAATAAAGAAGATGCTTTTGCAAATGTGAGACTGTAACCCCAGCACCCAGTTCAGTTGTGAGTTGGTTTTCTCATAGCCAAAAAATAAAATTAAAAAAATCTATCTTTTTAGGAGGGATTAATGACTTGACATCTTTGCAGGTTCAATCTCAGCCGCTGAGAATTTGGGGTCACCCTACAGGGTTCAACTTCACTCTTGGGGGGGGCAGCTTGTGGTCTCCATTACATTACATACCAAGATTATGTCAGGAAAAATTCAAATTCTGCAATCCGAATAAGAAATATAGGCTAGCAAACAGGCTTTTGCACACAACCTTCTCCTTTGTGGGGAAGAATAAGGAATTCTGCAAGGTACTGAAGCCCCTACTCTGTATGTGCCCAGGGTAAGGGCCTGAGGAGCTTCTAATCCATATTCAGTGATCTTGTGGTTTTTTTGTGACCCCCTAGAGTGACCCCCTCCAAGTGCACCCAGAAACAGCCTCTGCCCGTCCTGTGCCTGGGAGAAAAGTCATAAGCAGGAGGCCAGATCAATCATTTACCCTGAGGCAAAGCATCACAGTCACCAGCTGAGTTCATTGCACGTCAGCCAGACTCGGTTGTGCCAGACCAGACTGGCCTGGACTGATCCTGCTCCATAACAGCCATGGGGGGCCTCTCTGAAGCTGTTTGAAACTGGTTTCCCAAGGAGATCCGTGCAGGATTTTCAATTTAGATATAACAAAGTTTAAATCAGAAACCGGCTAAAGCTTATGGAGAGATGTATTCTCCATTGCCTGCTTGCCTAAGCCTGATGGAATAGAAAACATTTCAGCAGGTGCCTAAAAATAGAAGCAGAAGGTGCACCTGCTGAATCTCTAGTGGCAGAGAGTTCCACAGGGCCAGGCCGATGACGCTGAAGGCTCGGTTTCTTCTTGATGTAAAATGTGCACCACCAACATTACACCAGTGGGACCATAAAGAAGGCTGATCGCCGAAGAATTGATGCTTTTGGATTATGGTGCTGGAGGAGACTCTTGAGAGTCCCATGGACTGCAAGACGATCAAACCTATCCATTCTGAAGGAAATCAGCCCTGAGTGCTCACTGGAAGGACAGATCCTGAAGCTGAGGCTCTAATACTTTGGCCACCTCATGAGAAGAGAAGACTCCCTGGAAAAGACCCTGATGTTGGGAAAGATGGAGGGCACAAGGAGAAGGGGACGACAGAGGACAAGATGGTTGGACAGTGTCTTCGAAGCTACCAGCATGAGTTTGACCAAACTGTGGGAGGCAGTGGAAGACAGGAGTGCCTGGTGTGCTCTGGTCCATGGGGTCACGAAGAGTCGGACACGACTAAACGACTATACAACTAAACAACAACATCAATGTAATGGTTAGAGTGCTGAACTAGGACCTGGGTGACCAGGATTTGAATGCCCACTCAGCCAGGAAGCTCCCTGGGTGACCCTTGGGCCGGTCACTCACACTCAGCCTAATCTACCTCACAGGTTGTTATGGGGATAAAATGGGGAGTTGGAGAACCATATGCACCACCTTGAGCTCCTTGGAAGAACAGGTGGAATATAAATGTAATCAGGGCCAGCCCAAGACATTTTGGCACCTGAGGCAGATCCCAAAATGGCACACACACCCCTCCCTGGCAGGGAAGAAGGGGTGAGGGAAGATCTGCATCTGGAACAAGGAGGGAAGAACGATTGACATCAGAATCTGCTACCCTGGTGAATCCTGCTGCCTGAGGCACCTCGCCTCATGGGTGGGCCGGCCCTGAATGTAATAAATAACAAGCAAACTCCGGAAGGACAAATAGGTGGACCAACAGGAATAAGGCAGCTTCCTGTGTTCCTAGTTTGGTCCTCGAGGTGATGGAGAGAGAGAGCCTGGTACTGACCCACGGGCAGTAATGGCAAGGGGGTGCCCGCTTCAAAGCCTAACAAATCTCCCCTGTGCCCTTGCCATTCATTCTTCTTTCTTAAATTATTATGCCACCTTTCTGTTAAAAATGCCCCGCGCATTGCCACAGACTCCGGCTCTTTCCCCGTTTGCAATCCTAGCTCTGGGACCGTGTTGCCACCCAGGCGCCCTCCAGGTGGCGCCGTTGCACAGCACATTCCCTTCCCACCCCAAAGAGAGTGGAGTCTTGGGGGCTTTGCAGGACTGCATTAACTTCCAACGCTGGTCTGGCTCTTTCAAGCAGGAGCTGCAGCTGCCCATTGCTTCATCCCCCCTCCCCCAGTGGTGCAACCACTTTTGCGGTGGGTGGGTGCAGGGCCTGGACCAGTTGACCCTTGCAACTCGATGATTCTGTGGTTCTAAAGCAACCACTTGCACAACTCAGGTGTTGTGTACAACAGTTCTGAGCTGGTGCGAACCTCCATTTGCACCCCTGTCCACTCTCGCGTTTGTGCCATTTTGCCAACAGAGGTGCATGACTAGGGAGGGGTTCAGCAGGCCCAAACACCCCCACAGGTGTCTCTGCCCCCCCCCGACCATCACTTGCTCCTTTCTCCCCTGAATTTTAAACCTTCTTTTTTTGAGAGAGAAATGCTGTCAAGGAAGCTGTAGATGCTATAAAGTGCAGGGCTGGTAAGACCCCCAGCCACCCACCCAACATCTTAATTAGTGGATGTCCAATCCGCATACAGGGTGTTGGCCCCAGAGAACCTGGCTGACACCTCATAGCTCAAAAATATGCTTCTCTGAATAATCTCCAGCACTGAGAGCCACAGTTTGGGGTCTCCCCACCTCTTCTGGAAGTTGGCTGAAATTTGCATCTGTACATAGAAATCAGCATAGGCATATGTTATGTAAATAGGCCTGGTGGGCATGTGCCCCGCCCCCCGCCAGGCCTGAGTCTTGCAAATCCCTAGCAACAGCCCTAAATGACTTCGCAGGGCCCTGGTTTCAAACCAGCTGACAGGTTGAAGATCCATATCTCATCCCCCAGGTATGCGAGGGTGGGGTGAACCTTTCTGAACACCTCCCAGAATTTCTGCCTTCTTCCTGTGGCCTCTCGATGACGGGATGCATATAAATTTAATAAATAACTCTAAGGAGGTTTGCTACCTATGCAGTGGGAAGGATCAAAGAAGCAGGGAAACATCATGCTGAGGGAGGGTCTAAGCTCTCTCTCCAGGTGGAGTGGGGAGGCTTTTTCCTAGTTATAATAATATAATAATAATATTATTTATACCCAGCCACTCTGGGTGGCTTCCAACAAAACACTAAATTACAATAACCTATTAAACCTTAAAAGCTTCCCTAAACAGGGCTGCCTTTAGATGTCTTCTAAAAGTTTGGTAGTTGTTCTTCTCTTTGACATCTGGTGGGAGGGCGTTCCACAGGACGGGTGCCACTACCAAGAAGGCCCTCTGCCTGGTTCCCTCTAACTTGGCTTCTCGCAGTGAGAGAACCGCCAGAAGGCCCTCGGAGCTGGACCTCAGTGTCTGGGCTGAACAATGGGGGTGGAGACGCTCCTTCAGGTATACTGAGCTGAGGCCATTTAGGGCTTTAAAAGTCAGCACCAACACTTTGAATTTTGCTCAGAAACATACTGGGAGCCAGTGTAGGTCTTTTAAGACCAGTGTTATACGGTCTCGGCGGCCGCTCCCTGTCACCAGTCTAGCAGCCACATTTTGGATTAGTTGTAGTTTCCGGGTCACCTTCAAAGGTAGCCCCATGTAGAGCGCATTGCAGTAGTCCAAGCGAGAGATAACCAGAGCATGCACCACTCTGGCGACAGTCTGCGGGCAGGTAGGGTCTCAGCCTGTGTACCAGATGGAGCTGGTAAACAGCTGCCCTGGACAGCTAGTTATTCCCACCCCCCTTGCATTTATATCCCTCCTTAGTCTCCAAGGAGCTCAAGGGGATGTACAGGTTTCTCTCTCGCTCATTATTTAATCCCCACAACAACAGCCCTGCGAGGTAGGTTAGGCTGAGCGAGGCCGTGGCTGGCCTGCCCAGATCACACCCAGTGAGCTTCATGGCTGAGTGGGGATTCAAACCTTGGTCTCTCCCAGGTTCTAGCCTGACACTCTAACCACTGCACCACACTGTCTCTCATGCACTGGTGACACCGGCTCTGGCTGGGGTTTCCCCATCCCTCCATCTGAGTCCTGGGAGAGGCCTGTGGTGGTGCTTCAACCCCCAGGCCCCCTGTGCCCCCTTACCTCCCATCCTCCGGAGCAGCCCCTTCCTGTCGTGTCCCAGATGCCCAGATGCTGTGCAGACCAGCCTGCTGGCCCTCTTCTTCTCTCTGAGAGCTGCTGCTGCATGGCTGCCCGGTTGCTGAGGCGAGGGCTGCCGGCTCCTGCCCAGTCAGCAGTTTGATTCAGCTTCCAAAAAAGGCACAGGCCAGCAGTTTGGATGCAGAGCGACCCTGAAATAGCCTCTCCCCCTCCCCACTTCTCCCTCTTGTCATTCCTCCATGGGTGGGGGGATCGGCAGAGGCGTTTTGTTTTGTCCTGGCCTGATATTCAGCAGCCACCCGAGCTGCTCGCTGGAGGAGAATCTCCTTCCTAGGAACAGAGAAAGCTGCCTTATACCAAGTCAAACTGTTGGTCCATCTAGCCCAGTATTGTCTACACTGACTGGCAGCAGCAGCAGCTCTCCAGGATTCCAGGCAGGAGTCTCTCCCAACCCTACCTGGAGATGCTGCTGGGGAATTGAACCTGTTGCCTTCCGCTTGCAAGGCCCTGTTCCTGAGCCATGGCCAAAAGAAAGTTAAGATCCCAAAAGAAAGTTAAGATCCCAAAAGAAAGTTAAGATTCTAATCCTGGTGAATAGGAACCTAGGAAGCTGCCTTATAGAGAGCCAGATTGTTGGTCCATCTAGCTCAGTATTCTGCTTACTGACTGGCAACAGCTCTCCAGGGTTTTAAATTCAGGGAATCTTTCCCAACCTCACCTGGAGACAGCAGAGGACCGTGGCAATATGGCGCCCTGTGCAAATCCCAAATCGGATGCTGCCCCCAACCCAAAGCCCCTTAATGCCAAAACCTCTGGAAAGGTCCTGGAGTTCCCCTTCTTCCTTTCCAAAGCTGGGCAAGCACTATCTAGGCTTTGTTTGGGAAGAAGTAGGAAGGCATCCCCCCTTGGCTTCTGCATCCTGTGCAGGGGGACTGGTAGAGATGCCCTAAATCCGTCTCTGTTGGAGACGCTGTTGGGATTGAACCTGCGACATTCTGTTTGCAAGGCAGATGCTCCTGTCACTGAGCTATGGCCCTTTGCCAGCCCATGGACCACCACCAAAGCAAGGAACCTTGAAGCCCCTCAGGGCAGCTGCTGAGACCCTTTCTGCCCAACCAAAGCTCTTTATTGTGGGGCTTCAGATTCCCCTGTTTTTACGCTCAATTCGCTTTCCTTTGTAGGTGGTTAAAGTACAGAACTGATTTTGGTTGTTTGGAGGGATTCTCCTCTGCAGGCCCAGATTGGGGGGGGGGGCATATAGGCCACTTGGCCAGGGCCTCGGTCAGCATATTCACAATTGTATATAGTGGTACCTCGGGTTAAGCACTTAATTCATTCCGGAGGTCCATACTTAACCTGAAACTGTTCTTAACCTGAAGCACCACTTTAGCTAATGGGGCCTCCCGCTGCTGCTGCTGCCGCACCACTGGAGCACGATTTCTGTTCTCATCCTGAAGCAAAGTTCTTAACCTGAAGCACTATTTCTGGGTTAGCAGAGTCTGTAGCCTGAAGCATATGTAACCTGAGGTACCACTGTATCTATATTTTCCATTTTGTCTTTATATGCAGATACAGTTCAAGCCTTGAAATAAAATTATTTGTCAGCATAACTTTTGTGAATATTATTTATATGCTTACCTATTTATAAGACTTCAGTTATCCCCAGGATTAAAAAAGGGGGGCACATTATGTACCTGGCCCAGGCCTCTGCCTGGCTCTGCAAGGCCTGCTCCTCTGTAGTGCAGACTGCAAGCCACATTGAATTTGTGTCCATGAGTAAAAGCAGAAACATTCTAGTGAACAAAATGGAACATGAAGCCTATGGACATAGAGAAGAGGCTGCTGGATCAGGCCAGTGGCCCATGTACCCTGTTCTCACAGGGGCAAATAGGACTCAAGCGTAAGAGCAGTTTGAAAAAGACATTCCCCACTTGGGATTCCTATCAGCTGGTGTTTCCAATGCATACTATGTCTGGCAGTGGAAGTAGAACATAGCTGTTGTAGCTAGTTGCCATTCATAATCCTCCATGAACTTGTCTAATCCTCTTTGAAAGCCAAGTTGGTGGTATGCTACAACAGCGGCAAGAGTCCTGATAGCACAAGGATGGAAGAACAAGCAAATCCCAGCGAAAGAACAGTGGCAAGAAAAATTGATGAGCTACACAGAGTTGGCTAAATTGACATACAAACTGTGGGACAAGGGCAACTGTGACTTTAAGGAAGAATGGGAGCTTTTTACAAATTATCTAAAAAGACAACAGAATGAACCGAACTCCTTGGAAGGTTTTGAATAAACATACACAAATTTGTTGGTTGATAACATGGTAGATACGGTAGATAATGTAAGGATATACTGTATATAATTTTATAACATGCAGAGAGTAATATGTGCTGAGAAATCAGAGAGGAGCTGAGGAAAGTCTCTGGGGGAGGGAGGGAGGGTTTGATGGGGGTGGGAAAAAGGGGTGGAAATAAGGAATATGATATGTTTTGATACTTTGTTATGTTGAAATTGCTAATAAAAACTTTTATAAAAAAAGAAAGAAAGCCAAGTTGGTGGACGTCCAGTGGGAGTGAGTTCCACGGTTTAACTGTGCTGTGAGTAGTAGTCCTTGCTTTAGTCTGCCTTGAATCCTTCAATGTTCAGCTTCATTCAACATCCTCAAGTTCTAGCGCTATGAGAAAGAAAGAAAAGCTTTCCACTGTCGTATTTCTCCATACCGTTTAATAATTTTATTCACTTCTATCATGTCACCTCTGTCTGTTTCAGTTTCTCTCATTTTTCTAATCTTCTGCTTGCCATGTTTTTGCATCCATTTCAGACCCACACACATGAAAATCCCCCAGCAATTTAGCTAGTGCTTTTGATATATATTTTTTTCACAAGCATTTCCCCCCTATTATAATACACATTTGCATTTATGCACATTTCCCCCTAATATATGCAGCTGGTGCACACTTTTTTGCTTGGAGAGCAGCGTTGCAAAATGAATTTCAAAGGATACCTGCGTTTTGGCTTGCCGTGCTTGTTTTCCCGGATGTGCAAATGAGGTAGACTTGCATTAAAATGTGAAATGAATGAACTTTCTCCTTCCCCTCTAGAGCAACAGGAGCTCTTAGTGTCCTTGGAGCTTGTGGGGAAGAACTTCTTGCCAGATCCTCCCTCCCCAGACCCTTTGGGGTGTGCTCAACTTTGACCATGATCCCCTTTGTCTCCTGGAAAAGCCCCCTTCCTCCCCCAGCCCCCTTCCCAACCCTCTGTGGCTGATGCAGAGCATTCCCCAGGAGTGGGGTGGAACGCATCTTCTTGGCACTTTGCATGACATCAATGGGGTTTGGTGCACAAGGGAGTCAGAGACACAGCATTAATGTTTAATTTGCTCTAAGCAGCTCATCTCTTGCTTAAGCGCCCGGCAGGCGATGGAGAAGGTCCCTCAGCAACAGCGGTGCAGAGGCAAAGGCGGAAGATTAGCACGCCTGCCTGGCGCTTTGATTGGGACAGACACAAACAGGGAGCCCAAAGGTGGCCTTTGCTCACCAACAGCAGGCCAGTCGCCCAGGAAGAGCGACAAGCCGACCCCAACCACAGCTGGAGGTTTATGCAGGTCCAGGCCAGCTCACCTCTTGAAAAAGCAGAAACATTTCACATTTTTTAAAAAAATCTCCTGCATCCTTAGGACAACATATTCCTAGATTTTCACCAACCATTCTTCCTTCCATTTCTGTGCACAGAGAATCCTGGCTGCTGTAGTCCCCTACATAAATACTGTTGAAGCCTCCTTTGGGGTTTTGCTGTCTAGTATCCCCGGCAAGGAGGATCTTGGAATATGCAGCGATGGCAAAATTTGACGGCACTGATAAAAGACACAAACTCCGAATCTTTTAAAGAAGACTGGAAACCCTTTCGAGGCTGTGAAAGAAAGTTATTGCCCTTATGCGAAGATTGCAGAGGGGTTTGAAGTATAAGAAAATAGCAGAATGTATTAAGAGGCACGCTAGAGAGGGTGAAATTAGATAAGATGGAACCTTAAAAAGCAATTGTATGTGATCTGAGTTATAAACATTGACATTGGGTGAACGGGAAGCCATTAGTTTTGTTGAATTGGAATATAATTGTCAAGTAACAAATGTAACTTCCTATATGGAAAAAAAGAAGAAAATATTATGATTAAAAAAGAAGAAGAGCCCTGCTGGATCAGGCCAGTGGCCCATTGAGTCCAGCATCCTGTTCTCACAGTGGCCAACCAGATGCCCCCATGAGAAGCTCGCAAGAAGGATTTGAGCACAAGAGCCCTTTTCCCTCCTGTGGTTTCCAGCAACTGGGATTTGGAACATTGCTGCCTCCCACTGTGGAGGTCACAAGGGACATGGGTGGCGCTGTAGGTTAAACCACAGAGCCTAGGACTTGCCAATCAGAAGGTCAGCGGTTCAAATCCCCGTGACGGGGGTGAACTCCTGTTGCTCGGTCCCTGCTCCTGCCAACCTAGCAGTTCGAAAGCACCTCAAAGTGCAAGTAGATAAATAGGTAAGGTAAATGGCATTTCTGGCGGGAAGGTAAATGGCATTTCCGTGCGCTGCTCTGGTTCGCCAGAAGCGGCTTAGTCATGCTGGCCACATGACCCGGAAGCTGTACGCCGGCTCCCTCGGCCAATAAAGCGAGATGAGCGCCGAAACCCCAGAGTCATCCGCGACTGTGGAGGCCGAGCGCAGCCGTCATGGTCTAGCCTTCTCCTCCAGGAATTTGTGAGCTTCTCTTCTAAAGCCACCCAGGTTGGTTGTCATCACTGCCTTCTGTAGGAGGGAGTTCCACAGTTCAACTATCCTCTGTGTAAAAGAAGCACTTTCCTTTCTCTGAGTCTGGAATCTTCCAGCAAGAAGGTTCCGCTGAATTTGGTGAAAATGAGACAGCCATCCTCCTCCTCGTGCTGGAAAAATGCAACCTGTGCTGCTGATAGGAGTAGTGTGACTCATGCAACACGTTGGCGATTAATATATACAGAATAATTATACATACTTTATCAACCTTCCGAGAAAAAGACAAAACATTAAACAAAGCCACAAAGACTTGTGAACTACCCAGCCTAAAATAAACTCATAATGTCTGGTTCGCAAGACTTTGTGGCTTTGTTTAATGTTTTGTATTTTTCTCAGAAGGTTGATAAAGTATGTATAATTGTTCTGTGTACATTAATCGCCAACGTGTTGCATGAATCCTCCTCCTTGTGGGCAGTGAAGCCCCCAGATTGGTTTGGCTCTTAATATTCCTTAAAAAAAAAGTGAGACAAGCAACCAACAAGGGCCTATAAATACCCCCAATTGCCGTTTGCCAACAACTCTTTGTCACGCTCAGAGTTTGCCAGAGATAGAAAGCTGGGGACAGGTTTGGTGGGAGGGGAGGTGTCAAAGATGGAGGACAGAACTATGGGAGGGTGGAGATTTGTCAAATGCACTGTGTCCCCACCCAGTCAGGAGCTTGGATTTTAATTTTTGGCTGGGGTGGGTGGGGGCAAGTGGCAGGGAGCATTGAGCCTAAAAGACTGGGCATGCCAAGTATAGGAGTCAAAAATCTCTGAGGCTCCCCCCCCCAAATAATAATAATTCAGGGGCCTTTTAAAAACAAATCCTTTCGTTTGCCTCAACTGGAGCAGATCATTAAGCAAACAGTCTGTGAGCACCTAGAAAGGAATGCTGTGATCACCAATATTCAGCATGGATTTCTGAAAAATAAGTCATGTCAGACTAACCTGATCTCGTTTTTTGACAGAATTACAAGTTACAAGCCTGGTAGATGAAGGGAACACAGTGGATGTAGCCTACCTTGATTTCAGCAAGGCATTTGACAAGGTGCCCCATGATATTCTTGTAAAGAAGCTGGTAAAATGCGGTCTTGACTATGCTACCACTCAGTGGATTTGTAACTGGCTGACTGACCGAACCCAAAGGGTGCTCATCAATGGTTCCTCTTCATCCTGGAGAAGAGTGACTAGTGGGGTGCCACAGGGTTCTGTCTTGGGCCTGGTCTTATTCAACATCTTTATCAACGACTTGGATGATGGACTCAAGGGCATCCTGACAAAATTTGCAGATGACACCAAACTGGGAGGGGTGGCTAACACCCCAGAGGACAGGATCACACTTCAAAACGACCTTGACAGATTAGAGAACTGGGCCAAAACAAACAAGATGAATTTTAACAGGGAGAAATGTAAAGTATTGCACTTGGGCAAAAAAAATGAGAGGCACAAATACAAGATGGGTGACACCTGGCTTGAAGGCAGTACATGTGAAAAGGATCTAGGAGTCTTGGTTGACCACAAACTTGACATGAGCCAACAGTGTGGCACGGCAGCTAAAAAAGCCAATGCAATTCTGGGCTGCATCAATAGGAGTATAGCATCTAGATCAAGGGAAGTAATAGTGCCACTGTATTCTGCTCTGGTCAGACCTCACCTGGAGTACTGTGTCCAGTTCTGGGCACCACAGTTCAAGAGGGACACTGACAAACTGGAACGTGTCCAGAGGAGGGCAACCAAAATGGTCAAAGGCCTGGAAACGATGCCTTATGAGGAACGGCTAAGGGAGCTGGGCATGTTTAGCCTGGAGAAGAGGTGGTTAAGGGGTGATATGATAGCCATGTTCAAATATATAAAAGGATGTCACATAGAGGAGGGAGAAAGGTTGTTTTCTGCTGCTCCAGAGAAGCGGACACGGAGCAATGGATCCAAACTACAAGAAAGAAGATTCCACCTAAACATTAGGAAGAACTTCCTGACAGTAAGAGCTGTTCGACAGTGGAATTTGCTGCCAAGGAGTGTGGTGGAGTCTCCTTTTTTGGAGGTCTTTAAGCAGAGGCTTGACAACCATATGTCAGGAGTGCTCTGATGGTGTTCCTGCTTGGCAGGGGGTTGGACTCGATGGCCCTTGTGGTCTCTTCCAACTCTATGATTCTATGAACTACTGAAACAGGGTTTTCTCCCAGGGTTCTAACAGGGGTTACCAAATGAGACCATTTTGGTGTTGTATTGCCTCCATTTACCTGAATTATATATACAGTGGTACCTCGGGTTAAGAACTTAATTTGTTCTGGAGGGGATCCTGGGTGGTTACTGGCATTTTTAGGGTACATCTGAATGAGATATGGAAAAGCTTGGGCAGATGTGTTGAAAACGTGTGCATAAAACTAGCCGTGCCCAAATCCTAAGCATGGGGACTATCTTTTCTTCTTCTCTTCTCTCTCTCTCTCTCTGTTAAAGAAGTCCTCCCATTTTTCCATTTGGGGCAGCAATTCATTAAAGAGGCAAGCTGCTTAACATGCTGACAGCACCAGAGCTAGTCATGGAAGCCATCAATCATTCCCAGCAGATGGCAAATGTATCTCCTTTCACCACAAATTGAGCAGCAAACATTCAGATTCATCACCAAGACAACATATTTAAATTCCCTTCAATTTTCCATGCAGACCTTCTTAACAAATTGCCAAGAGTGATGAAAATCAATATTGTCACCCAGAGAGGCAGAGACATTTGTGTTCTCGTCGTGGAGGCGGGTTTCAGACAAAGCGGAATGGCGGCCCCTCAAAAGTACAATGCTCACTTTGACAGCTCCGTTGTGCAGAGAGCAAAGAACTCCTAAATATTTAGGGTTTAAATTTTTATCTGCACCCTTCCTCCAAAGAGTTCAGGGCAACCAGCACGCAATGGCTTTCTGCCCCCATTTTATCTTCAAAACCAGCCTGTGGAGCAGAAGTAGCCAACATTATTGGATCTGCCAGATGTTGCGGGCTACAAGTCACATGATCCCTGACAGCCGTGCTGGCTGAGGCTGATGGGAATTGTAGTCCCAAGTACCCTGACACCACTTTGGCTGCTCCTAGCTAAGCTAGGCTAAGCTAGATAAGGATAGTGACTGGCCTAAGGCCACTAAGTGAGTTTCAGGGCCAAATGCATGTTTCTGGTCATAGTCCAGCATCTAAGCCAATCCACAGTGCTACCTTAAGTACGATCCCGTGGCCAGTAGCCTAGTGGCAAGTTCAGAAATGCAGGGTCCCTTCACAAGTCAGCTGCACACCCTCACTGCCATGCCCCCTTTATGAGATTATATGACTTTTTAAGATTACTGTATAATCTTTTAATTATACAATAATAATAATTAGGGTTGCACTGCATTGATCAACACAGATCTGCCTGTGTTGCCTTTTCAGTTAGATCAATGATTTGCTCTGCACATACATGGGTAACTGATTGGGCGTGCTCAGATATCTTGCTTTGGAATGACTTGATGTGTTTTCCCTGAAGTTCCTCTGAAGATAACAGAGCTTGTGCGCCATGTTTTCAGTGTTCCTAAAGGCTTAGCTTTGGAGCATGCACAACAACTCCTCGGTGATCTTCCCATGTGCTTTCTCCAGGGTGACCCTAGGTGTTGATCCTCAGACTTACCTCCTTTGACTGTGATTGGCAACCAAGGGCGAGAAGACTTCTCAGGGGCTAAAAAGCTCCCCTTTCATGAGACACTGGAGACAAGAGACCCTGCTGCAGACATAACAACACATATTAGAATCCCTGCAACCTCAGACAGCTACAAATAACCAAGACCCAATGCGTTAGAATCAGTTTCTGCGTCTACAGAAGACATTCTCCTTAGTCCATTTTATGCTGCAAAATATGACGGGATTTTAAATGCGCCCTCTAATCCACCTTTAAAAAAGGTTGGAGCGTCTGGTTCCAAAGTCCGCTTTCCCGTTAAGACTCTATTCAGTCTGGGGCTTTTGCCTCTCTTGACACAACGAATGAACACCAAGTGACAGCGTAAGATTAAAAACTCTTTTATTTTACAATTTTATAAAGCAGCTTTACATGAAGCACAAAGTTGATCGGTTTACTTTTTAATATATATATATATATGTATATGTATATGTATATATAAACATAATAGGACCATTCCCACTGCAAAAAATCATGTCTTGCCCCGTATAAAACTAACCTGTGCACATTGTGCTTAACCCACAAAGTCTGTACAGCTTTACAAAGGACTTGTTGCCCTCCAAAGGGCATCCTGTAAACAATTTATTGCATATTTAAACCCATGGTTCAAACCCCGCATGTAAAAAGGGAAGAAAAGAAAAAGAAAAGAAAAGGGGGGGGGGTCAGAAATACAATTGCAAGGTGGACGAAAAGCAGCAATTTTCAGTGGAAGCCTCAAAAGGACGGAAAGAAAAACTCGACACCAGTTGTGCTTGTGTGTCGCACAATAATGCAAAAGGGGGGGGAAGGGTCGTGTCTACTCGGGAACAAAAGGCATTGGCTTCACTCTGTGAACTGCAGCACATTAGCCTCCATGTTCATGACATCTCTTGTCCCCTACCTTTTTAAAATAAAAAATAGAGAACTTGCAGTACTAAACTTCGGTTTTGCCTCCTTGGAATTCCCTCATTGCTCATAGTTGGCCTTCAGACACAGCAACTTGGACACTCACACCCCATGTATACAAACGAGGAAAAAAATAGCCCAGGGGCCCAATGTAGATGTGGCACCTGCAAAGGAATGAAACTGGGAGTCTGCTGGGGCTCTTGTAATCCACTTCCCTGCTCTCCTGTGAACTTCCCACCCTGATGCACGCACACTTTTCCCTTTTGGGAGCTAACCATGGTGCAGTGTGTTGGATCGGCACCAAAACTAGCACATAATCTTGAATGAGTTTGCTGATCAGCTCCAAACTCTGGCTTGAAATAAATCTTTGTATGTTCAGAAGCCGAGCGGCTCATGGCTCTGAAAATGGAAATGAGGACCACTCTGCACTTGGAGGGGTTGGGGAGAGGTACACCTGGCCATGCTTAGATGCTCAGGAGGATTGGGTTGTATCCAACTAAGCGACATGAGGAGACCTACTGAAAGCAGCAGGCATGAGTCACTTAAATTCACTGATTTTAACAGGTTTACTCTTGAGTATGACAGAGTTGGATACAACCCGCTTTGTCCATACTGGGCCAAAGAAAATGTACTAAAATAATCAAGATCCCTATTTCTCAGAAGCCAATTCCCAGTAAACACAGCCTACCTGAGATTCCGCTTCCTTGACCTCTATCACACCCACCATGAGCAGCTAGTGAAAGGGTCATGTGGAGAGCAGCTGGTTGCCAATCTGAGTGCCAACTAGAACAGCACTCATTTCCCAAATACCAGCTTGCTCCAGTTACGAATCTCGGGCCAACGAATATGACAAGCCTACACAAATCTGGAAGCCCTGGGAGTGCCACAGTGAGTCGTAAGCACAGAACCATCAGCCAGCCACAAAGTATACTCATTTCCTATTGCAAGAGGAAGTTATGGCCGCATGGTCAAGGCACTAATGCTCCACCCAAACAGTACCCCGAAGGTGTCTGCTCTGGCTGCTCCAAATCTGGTTGGCCATGGTTTGAGTCGCACTCTCACATCCAGAAGCAATTGCTAGAGAGAAAGGAGGTCTTGGAATCGACCTACTTTGGTATCATCGCAACACAGACCAGCCCTTCCACAACTTGGTGCTCTCCAGAGGTTAGGGACTACAACTCCCATCAGCCCCGGCCAGCACAGCCATATGATGCTGAGGCTGTCTGTAGTCCAAAACATCTGGAGGTGACTGGTTTGGGGAGTGCAGTTCAATATGCTGGCTATCAGCACAGAAAGCAAGGCTCTCAAAGAGAACTGGAATTCTAAGGCTTCTCTCTTCTGGGACTTGAATTTACTCCCTCCCCACAAAACTCCTGACTCCTCAGATGCCCCTATTTTTCTCTTGGTGGTTTGCATATGCTCCAGTCCCACTCCCCCTCAGAAACACATACAGTCAGAAACAGCTGTACCCAAACTTTTGCTCTGGAAGAACCCAGGGCCCCTCCAGAACTGCCTTTTACCAAGATCAGTGGAAGTGGAGGACGACCTATGTAGGAGCCCTGGTTCTTACAACTGTGTTGCCAGCACCTAGGAATTCAAATGTTCTTCTAATGTACCAACAGACCAGCGTGCCTCAGGGCAAGCTTCACCAACCTGGTGCCATGCAGATTTTTTTTGGGGGGGGGTGATAGCCCAGAACATCTGAGAGTACCACGGCCCACATCTTTCCCCAGTAAAATGATAGTGCAGGCTTCCGTGCTTCTGTATACACTGCAAGGCGAGCAAAGAAAAATGACCAAGCTGAAACGCCTGGTTTCCTTGAAATGCACAAGTGTGGGATTTCAATATCTAAGCGTGGCATTAGGAACAGAGGGGCAAGCTGCCAATGACACGGGATTCTGGGCAAGTTGAGGCAGCCTGCCAAAGTATCTACCAGCAGCAATTGTGCCTACTGAAATGAAAAGCCACAGCAGGGTTGGTAAGTCATGGCCCCTCTGGATTCAGGTGTAGCCAACATTGTGCCCTCTGAGTGTTGTTGGGACTCTGACTCCCATCATCACTGGCCATTGGGCCATGCTGGCTGGGGCTGATGGGAACTGGAGTCCAATAATGGCTACCTCTGGTCTGGATTAGACCTCCCTAATCTGCAGGGTCCTCTGCTTGGATTTCTCCAACTACCAACTTCTCAGCAACTGGAAACCAGGAGTGTGTTTTGCCAAAGGCAGGGTATACCACACAGCACAAGACATTTGCGAGAGACCTAGTTTCTAAGCCTGGGAAGGGGATTTCCAAGCCAGAATCGAGCCACCACCTCATTAGCGCTCTTCCTGAGCCTTAATGGAAGCTCCACTGAACAAGCTTGGACAATACAGTAGTACTGGAAAGAGAGGGCTGGTCCATGGAGAAAAAGGCATCTATCCCCATCTCTCTCAAGTGCAGCTTCCCAGCAGACTGTGCCCCTGGCCAGTTTTTACAATGGTGAAAAAAAGCCAAATGAATATCCGTGATCCCAAGGGGGAAAAAATGAATTTTTCGAATCAAGTGCTGTTGACCATGGTGCCGACAGAAGTGGAATGACTTACAGACAGACAAATATAAATACATACTCATTTCACTTCCCCAAAACAAAATAAACCATTAAAAAAAAAACCCTCCCCTCCCACCACCAGTAGCAGTTTCAAGAGCAAGTTGCTGCAGAAAAACTTCCAGAGTGTTCAAACATAATGCCACTTAAAAAAGATTATTTCCAGCCCCCTCACCCACATGAATTGTACCTGGTTTCAACAGTACCCTAGACTAGTTTTCTTCAGCTTGGTGCCCTCCAGATGTTTTGGGGGACAACTTCCAGCCAGCACAACCAGTGCTTGAGTGCTTGGGGATGGTGGGGGGTGGCACCCCAAACACCAGAAGGACAGGGCCTCCCCCCCCCCCGGGGGACAGAATGGCTTACATGGAAAGGAAACCCTGTAAAAACTAGATGTGGGGAGCCTTCGGCCATCCAGATGTTGCTGAACGACAGCTTCCGTTGTCCCTAAGCCGCTGGCCATGCTTGCTGCGGCTGATGGGAGCTGTAGTTCGGCAGCACCCGGAGGGTCAAAGGCTCCCCACACCTGCTGTAAATGATCAGGAGGGAAAGAGCCTCCAGTTCTCACCAGAAGAGGTCTCAGCTCATCTGGAAGCAAGGAAAGGGATTGGCCAAGCTTGAAAAGGTGGCGGCAGAACCAGTTTGAGAGAAGGCGACCACGTTTTTGTGCTGACAGCTGGTCCTGCTTGTAATGGTCGGGTGCTTACGGAACAGAGTAAGAAAAACACACATTTGAACTTGCCCACTGGGAGGTCCCTGTGCAAGGAAATGGGAGTGGTACTGAGGCACAGATATCCCCTGTACCAGCTCTCCCGAGTAGCCACAGAGTTTTCACAGAAATTCCCCAGTGAATCCTCACCACTAATAGTGTGGTGTTGTTTTTTTAATCCCATTTGTACATCTTTGAAGAAACTGGACATTTGAAGTATTTTGCAATATACAGAATTTCAACACAAACAGCTCTGAAATTTCCCACCAAAGGGAAATATATGTAGAATGAAATAAAGACGTCACCCACTCTCTGGGATAAGAATTAAGAGAGATTTCTGGCATGGCACACTGTTTTCCACTCCACCCCCAAGTGAAAATTCCATTTCTGCACCCATCCATTTAAAGAAAAAGAAAAAAAGAGAGAGGCCATATTCTACTTTTTTCTGACCAATACTGGGCTATAAAAAACATTTTAGCTTTTGTGATTTCCCGCCACCCACCAGAAAACATTTTCTATTATGCACAAGTACCATAATGGACCGCTGTGGAAAAGTAAACAAGTTTGCTAAACTTTGTCCTTTGATCAGATGCCTACTTTGTAATTTTACCTCCCCACTCTATAAAGGATTCATCCACTGGAATGCAATCGTTTAAAAAAGATGAGTTTTAAGGATCACTTATTTGAAAATAGAGTCTGTTCAAAAAAACAAAACACAAGTAGGCACGCACGCACACACACACACACACACACACAGAGGGTTTGGGCAACCACCTTCACTCTGCTTCAAAGATGGCGGCTGCCAAACACCGCAGCCGGGGGGGAAACTCCATTTTGGTTGTGAGCTGGGCTCAATTGTGCTTCGCCCTGCCTCCTCGCAGGTAGCTCTTCCACCTCTTGACGAACTCTTTGAACAGGGGCGTCTCGTCGATGGTGCTGAGGAGCTGGAGCTGGTTGATGTGGGTGGTGTGATAGTCCCACCGGGCCAAGTTCGGGGCTGTCCCCAGCATGAAATGGCGGAGGTCATAGATGGTCCCTGAGCCCGTGTCGTAGAGAGGGAGCATGGCCTTGAGGGACTCCATGCCCCGCTCGTACAGGAGCTTGGCCTCCTTCCCCAGCTTCTCTCCCGCTGTCTCCTTCAAGTCGTACAGCCCAATGAGGGAATACATGAACCCGTTCAGGACAAAGGAGCTAGGCGACGTGGGGTACTCCTCGTACCAGTCGTGCTTGTTCATGAAGACGGCCTTCACGCCACGCTGCTCTGAGGAGAGCTTGTAAGGCGCCGTGGCCCGCAGAGCCGCACTGAGGAACGTGTGGTCTTTCGTCAAGAGGTAGGCCCGAACCAAGGTGGAAATGGCCTGGCCCTGCGCCATGGCAGAGTACCACCCGGGGTCCAGGGACTTGAAGCCTTCCCCCAGCTTCCGGGTCACCATGATCGGCCAACCACCCTTCTCATCCTGGTTCCTCACCAGCCAGTCGCTAGCGGCGAAAAAGGCCGCCATGTGGGCCGTGGCCGAGATGGTGACGTTGTCGATGAAGCCGTGTCCTTTCACCACCAAGCGGACCACCCTCTTGGGCATGATCTTAGTCTGCTTGACGGCCTTCGTGTTGGAGAGACCGACCCCCTTCCTCAGGTCGGTCACAAGGTCTCGGGTGACCGTGCTCCAGCTAGTCCTGGGCCCGATGCCATAGTAAATGTCTCTATCCTTGAAAGCTATCAGCTGGGTGTTGGAGACATAGTGCACGCGGAACAGCTGGTTCTTCTCTGTGGTCTCCAGGACCACCAAGATGCTCCCATTGGTGATGAACTTGAGGTCGAAGGAAATAATGAAGTCCCTTGTGTTCCCCAGCTGCAGAGAGGCGCCCTCAGAGTTTTCTGACGGGGAATAAAAAGGGTAAGGGGTTGGTTACGGAGCAAAACTACAACACGGGACAGATCTTTCTTTTGCCCTGAGTATTGACAGATAGGCATCAAGAAAGCAGCTTGCCAGCCACAACGCCTGTTCTCATGCACTGCCAAGGGCATTCAAATCAATAGCATGAAATTAGCATTTCAACTTTGATTCTGTTCATTATTAATTAGTTACAAATGCAAGTATGGGCACCCTGGAGCAAGCCAGAGCTGTCCAGTTCAAGGTCCTGTTCCCCACAACGGCCAGTTAGATGTTTCTGGCGAATAAGAACATAAGAAGAGCCAGTGGCCCATCGAGTCCAGCTTGGTTGCTGGGCTGGATCAAAGCCCCCCCCCCCAAGTCCAGCATCCTGCTCCCACACTGGCCTTTGAGGATCCCAAGGATTACTCCGCGGCTGATGAAGTGGGAGAGGAGCACACCTTAGAGATCCAGCCTTCCTGGATGCTCCACTGACTACAAAGGGAAGGGAGACTTTTACTGCTTTCGCCTTAGAGACCCCAGCCTAAGGCGCTGACTAAAATTACTTCGTTGCCTTTTAAAGTAATGGACTCATTAATTCTAATGGCTATTGATTAGTTGGGGGAAATACATTATGCCCCTATTAATGAGGCTGTCTTCATACAAAGCAAACCGGGGGGGGGGGAGAAAGAGAAGAAATGTTGCATATAATCATTAATTTTCTGGGTGTGGGGGAAAGAGAAGAAATGCTGCAGATAATCAATAATTTTCTGGGCGGGTGGGGGGAATGTTTCCCCCTGCACACACCTTTCAGCATGAAAAGAAATGGAATAAAGGAGAAGTGAATGTGTGTGTTTATATAAAGCCACACCCTATGTCATGGGAATGTGAGAAAAGCCCTGCAGGATCCGGCCAGACCTACCATCTCCCTTTGAACTGACCCACCTGGGACAACAAATTGCTTGACATTTGTGAACCTGGACTTGTCCAGCACCGTCGTGACAGAGCTGCCTTTGGGTACCGTCCAGTCTGCAGTGTGGCTGTTTTGGTCCTTCTCCTCGGCCGTCTCATACACCTCCACGTGAGGAGGCTTCTCAGTCAGGTTCTTGCTGTAGTGGCTGAGCCCATATTGGGCAATCTGGATGGGGTAGAAGTAGCCCTGTGGCCCCCACTGCGTCGAGAGTGGCACGCCTGTGACACAGGGGCAGAAGACACAGCATAGGAATGTGAGCACAGCAGAAGAGCCCTGTGGGGTCAGACTAACCCCGTGTTTTTTGGGCCACCGCCCCCTTGGCTCCATAAACTCATCCCCAGTAGGGCCAGCGACATCTGGTTTCAACACTGATATATCAGCAGCTAAATACCATGGTATGCTGGTCTATCACAATGTTCTGGAATGTATCTCAGCTGCTTCTTCCTCCGTTCGCCTGCCCCTTTGCCTGTCTGCAGGCAATTTGAGCTGGGAATACATCACGATCTGAACGCCATACTGGTTTCAGATAATTTACCAATATATCGTCCAGCTCTATGCCCCAGTGCCCCTCACCCTACCAAAAGCTTAATTCAGAGAAGTGGTTTCCACGATCCACAAATGAATATAGAACTGTATCTAAGAATTGCGCAGTTCTGTACAAACTTTCCTGGGAATAAGCCCCATTGAAGACTACCAAGTAAAAACATGTGGGATTCTGTTGATCCTGCAGTTTAGTCCTGCCTCCATTTATTTCCCCTCTATCAAAGTGGATCCCAATTTTCTCAGGCCACCTGGTTCCAGAAACTCATCTCTTGTGCCCCCCTACCCTACTCTATAAAAAGCATTACTCAGAATAGAGGTCTGCACAACCCACAATTAATTGCACATTTATTCATAATCCAATTAAAACCATTTAGTTTAATTAATACAACAAAGCTGATGAACTGGATCCGGTGATACCAGATTTTCACATTTTGTTGACAATCACACCTCCAGTGCGCGCATGCGCATGCGCACACACACGCACACCATCACCCCCCTTGCCTCTGAGCAGCCCCCTAGAGAATCCCACCACCACCTCCTGGAGGGTACCAACCACTTTGGAAACCACTAGACTAACCCTTTACACTCCAGGGGCCGCCAACATTTTTAGGGCCATGACACATTTGCCAATGGAACCAGCTACTGTTGGCATCGCATGCCTTTCAGATGCCCTGGACAACATCTCCCATCAGCCCCAGCAAACACAGTCGTATGATGCTGAGGCTGATGGGACTGCATCCATGCTTTCCTGGGGCTGATGGGAGTTGTAGTTCCAGAGGGTATAAGGTTGGGGAAGGAGCACTAAGTCAGGAGAGCCATGAACACAGCCTTTTTCATACCTGGCTACCTAGATGCTTAAAAGTTTAATATTGAGAGTCTCTTCGGAGGCATAGCCTTGAATCCCACCACAACCAATGTCTATTTGAAAGCCAGTGTGTACTGGAGTAGAGTCCTGGAATAGGATCTGGGAGACCAGGGATCAGATCCCCACATAGCCATAAAGGTCAATGGATAACCTTGGCCAGGCACTCAATCTCAGCCGAACCCACCTCACAGGGTTGTTGTGAGGGTAAAATGGGAAGGAATAAAATTATGTACAGTGCTGTGAGCTCCTTGGAGGAAAAGTGGGATATAAATGCAAAAATAATAATAAAATAAAGTCCGGTGGGAAGAATCCTGCCCAGCTTGCTTGATAAAATAGCAAGTAAGTGCCAATTAATCTGGAACCCGAAACAGGCCAACTCAGGAGTCAATCCCACTCCACTCAGTGGGGCTTGCACTTTTAGTCTGACTCTGACAACTGATCTAAAGGTAATTTTCCCTTCTGTCGCCACTAGTTCATCCAGCGTAGTATTGTCTACACTGACCAGCAGCACCCCAGGATTTCAGGTGAGAGGCTCTCCCCAGCCCCACCTGGAGAGGCTGCCAGGGACTGAACCTGGGACCTTCAGAGCAGGTGGTCTACCGCAGAGGTATGAAGGCCTTTCCCCTCGAGGCAGATCTAGTGTCACCCACTGTCAGCTCCACCAGCTGGACCCTCTTGCAGACTTAGGCCTAACAATGGCTTCTCCCCTTAACACAGCAGCGTCTAGCTCGGAGAGCGGTTATGCCTCAAACCGAGCGTGACAGAAAGATTACCGAAACAAAATTAAAGAAAATGCATTTCCACGTATCATCCGCACTTCATAATGCCGATAAGTGTCTGTGATAGTCACTTGATGGATGTGTTTGCCTGAAGGGCAAAAGCGCCAGGGGAACTATTTAAAGAGCGCTATGTAATATCTCAAATGCTAAAAGATGCTTTGCTTATTAATGAAGAGGGGTCTCTGCGAGAGGCGCAGGCCTCGGGATCCGGGAGAGAGGAACCAGCCCTACGCCTGCTATAAAAGCTTCGCTTGCAGCTGTTAATTTAGAAAGATGACATGATTAAATTCTCCAGGTCACAGGACACCAGACAACACAATGACATTGTGGGAATGAGACAGGAGGAAACCTAAAATGAACTCCTTCACTGCCTTGCAATCTACTTGACAGGAGAGGCTCTCCACTGAAGAAGTGATCCCACCAGACTAGGCTTGCAAGTAGTCGCCTGGGGTGAATAAGAAATCTCCTGCAGGCAACCAGGCCAGGAATATATTTTTTTTAGAAACGGTTGCTCTTTAGTTATGTACGGCTATAAACATTAATATTGATAATAAAAAAACTATATACTACTTAATTGCCAAGCTGGCTTCTAAGAGGTTTCCAGTGTAAAATCCTATCTATTAGCTATACAGTGGTACCTCAGGTTACAGACGCTTCAGGTTACAGACTCCGCTAACCCAGAAATAGTACCTCGGGTTAAGAACTTTGCTTCAGGATGAGAACAGAAATGGTGCTCCAGCGGCGTGGCAGCAGCAGGAGGCCCCATTAGCTAGAGTGGTGTTTCAGGTTAAGAATGGACCTCCGGAACGAATTAAGTACTTAACCTGAGGTACCACTGTACACTTAATGAGATATAAGAGGCACACCCTATCTCTAATTTCCGGGGGGGGGGGGGCGGGAATTGAAAACCTTTTGATTCAACAAGCTTTTTAAGATCAGGTGTTCATTCTGTGTAGTTTTTAAACCTGTTTCCAATATCATTTTATGATACTGGTAAGAACCCTAGCTTAGCGATAGGAGCATCTGCTTTGCCTGAAGAAAACCCCATGTTCAGTTCTTGATGGCATTTCCAAGTAGGGCGGAAAGAGAACCCTTAAACCCTGGGGCGCTGCTGCCAGTCAGTGTAGGCCGTACTGAGCTAAATGCACCAATGGTCTGGGCTCAGTATAAGGCAGCTTCCCAGGTCCCTAAGATATGTCTGCGAATTGCCTTGAGACATGTAAGCAAAAGGAGATTCATAATAATAAGCAGGACAGATAACAGGCTACATTGAAAAGGACATTCCCCCCAAAGGCAACAGATTTGGAAAATGATTTAAAACAGTTTACTAAAATGCAAGATAGGCTTTATCGTCTAGGAATGCTTGTAGGTAATAGGAAAGATAGATATTATCTGTTTTGTTTGCTTGTTTTCAGAAAAGCAACCCGAAAGCATACAAACAGAATCATGTGGATTCCGTGGGCAAGTTGAATCATGTCCTGAAAAGTCAGGTTCTACTACTCACAGATATGTAGTAACTGTGGAGTAACTGTGGAGTATCTCCCATAAGCCCCAGCCAGCAGAGCCAATCATCAAGAATGATGGAAATTGCAGTCTAACAACAGTATCTATAGGGTCACAAGCTCCCCTTCCTCCCCTGGGGCTTATGGGAGAAGAGCAACGAAAGACCCACCTTCGACACCACTGATGCACTTCACTCTGTCCCGGACCTCCACATTGTAGCCCTCGAAAGACATGAAGACGCCATCCGGGTGGTAAGGCGCCCTCTGCGCATACACTTTGGAGTAGCTGTGGGAGAACTCGAACCTGTCGTACCCATCGTACTGGGCGACCTTCCCGTAGACCTCAAAGTACTTCTCCACCCAGGAGAAGGGCAGGAAGACCTCGTTCCCTTCTCTCCTGCCTTTGATGGTGTGCTCATCGTTGATCAGGCAGTCAATCTCCTCGTATTTCAGCCCCAGCGCCTTGTTCCCGTGGAAACCCCCGACCACAGGGGGCGCCTTCTGCTGCTCTTGTGGGGAGGCCTCTTCGCTCTGCTGCTGCTGCTGCTTGGCCGGGCCGTTCACATCCTTGTTGCTCTCCGAAGCGGCCACTCGCTTCTCCAGTCCGTCCGCTCGGAAGGCACTGCTAGGGCTACGCAGGAAGGGTGGGGCTGCCCTGTTGCTGGAGCATCTATTCCACAGCAGGACCGTGACCAGGGTGAACAGAACGCAGATGACGATCAAAGTCTTATAGTTGACCCGGGTCGCCAAGCAGCGCATATTCACACCATACCTGAAACAAACAAAGAAGGGCCAGAGGTTTCATTCTGATAGGCTTGCCATACGTCAGGAAAACTCCTGACATGTCCTGGTTTTGGGGTTTAAAAATGGCATCTGGGGCAAAATGTCAGGGAAAACCCGGATGTATTGCAACATGATGGGAAAAGCAGCGGAAATAGCTTAAAACCTACAATTTTGGGGGTAGGTTTCCCCCCCAAAACTCAACAATTCTGGTGTTTTCAACAACTTTGCGAGTGTCAGGAATTTTACTTTTTGAAATATGGCAACCCTACATTCGGAGGACTTGCCAGCGGGGATCTGGACACCTCCCTGATATTTGGGGAGGACAAGGGGGAGCCACAGCCCGCACATATAAGGTCACTTACTTTGAACGTTTTGAAGGAGAGGACCAACAAAGGCACTGTGCATAGTTAAAACTATGGAACTCGCTCCTCCATAGATTCATAGAATCATAGAGTCCGAAGGGACCCTGCGGATCATCTAGTCCAACCCCAATATGCAGCTGTCCCATATGGGGATTGAACCCACAACCTTGGCGTTAGGAGCACCACGCTCTAACCAACAGAGCTACCACATAGCGTTCCTGCTGGAGACAGGGATGGCCACCCACTCGGGTGGCTTTAATAAAGGAAAAGGCAAATTCATGGAGGAGAAGAGGCCTATCAGCAACTGCTAACCATGATGTCCTACCTCCACAGCCAAAGGTAGCGAAACTTCTGAATACCAGTTGCTGGAAACAACTCAAGTCCTGCTTGCAGGTTTTCCATGGGCATCTGAGTGGCCACCGTGAGAGCAGGATGTTGGACTAGATGGGCTCTTGGCCTGATCTAACAGGGCAGTTATTATGTTCCTAACAGGAAATTCATTAGGGAAGCTTAGCTAGGAAAGAGGCAGCCTGCTGCTACCCAACTTCCCTTGCAAATGCATGAGAGGGATAAGAGAGAGAGAGAGAGAGAGAGAGAGAGAGAGAGAGAGAGAGAGAGAGAGAGTGTCTCCAGTTTTCTGCACAAGTAGTCCATGAAGCCTAGAACCTGACCCTAAATTCAGTATTTATTTACTGCATTTATACCCCACTTTTCCTCCAAGGAGCACAAAGTGGTGTACATAGCTCCCCGCCCCCTTTTATCCTCACAACAACCCTGCGAGGTAGGTTAGGGCAAGAGTGAATGAATGGCCCACGGTCACCTAGTGAGCTTCATGGCCGAGTAGGGATTTGAACCCTGGTCTCTCCCAGGTCCCAGTAGGAGACTCTTAAATGCTACAGCACAGCTGGCTATCAGCGGAAGAGAAATGCGCAGATGTTCCATGGCTAACAAAGATGGCAGGTGCATCAAGGCAGAAAAGGTTCCTCAAGCACAGGGAATTTGAAAAGCACCGATACACACCGTAACCGGCTGAACCAAACGCTAGCATGCCCAGAAAAGCTCCCCCTCTTTGGCAAACGAGAAGGCTGCTTGGACAGAAACACCATTGTCCTCAATGCCATTCCTGCAATGAAAATAGTTTCTTCAGCCTTGAGTTTCCGCAGTCATCTGGGCGGAGGGGTGGAACTTAGCTGCCTTGTGCTTTTGCCAATTCACACCAAGGGTGCTGGGCAGGTCAAGAGGGACTCTTGTGCTGGTGGCCTTGAATTGGGAAAGGAACCAAAGCCCCTTTGGACAGAGCCCTGTTTAAGCTCTGCTGTGGCGACAACTACATCTCCCCACTTGACCCTTTATTTGGCCTGTCTCAGTGACTTAAATAGGTACTTAAGGTTCAATTGGACATCTTCAACTCAACACAAGCTATAAAATATGTACTTGGGACGCAACTTGGCAAGCTATTTTGGAAAGGGTGACGAAGGAGGTGTTGGAAGAAAATGCACTGCTTCAGGCAAGCTAACTATTGCATAATTTGCTGTGTGTGTTTGTGTGTGCGCGCACACACACACACACACACACATGCCTGCCTCACAGCTGTCCTGGAAAGACCCAGAGTTGCTTCCATTCCTACACAGAGCAAGATGATATCCAGAGCACATAGAAGGGGCAAGATAAACTCTCATCAGAGGCTCTTGCGGGAAAACTTCCAAGCTAGGGCTGGTCCACACATTGCTAAAGCACAGCAAGAAATACCTGACCCGTTTCAAACACACAGTGGCCCGCTATGCTGGGATCTTGCTCACAACACTAACAGTGTGCCCTACACTTGCTTGCTAATCTGAGCTTTATCTATTACATTTATATCGCACCTCAGACCCCTGCCCTCTCCAAGCAGCTGATAAATTATTCCCCCTATTTTATGCTCACAACAACCATGCGAGATAGGTAAGACTGAGATGCTTTGCTTGGCCCAAGGTCATAGCTTCATGGCTATGCAGAGATTTGAACCCTGGTCTTCCAGTTCCTAGTCCAACAAGGGCAGTGGTTCGCAAACGTTTTCAGGCCACTGCCCCTTGGTTCCATAGTGCCCCTCCCTTCCCCCATAAAAGGCATTATTTATAATAGCAGTTCGCACAGCCCACCAAGGAAGACAGTAACAATCGGATTCAAAATAGTAACAGTTAATTGCACATTTATTCAAAACCCAATTAAAATTGCTTAGTATAATCAATTCAACAAAACTGATAAACTTCTTCCAGTGATACCAGCTTTACAAAGCGGGATAGTCATATACACCTCCAGAGCCCGACTGCCATCCCCTTGCTTCTTACTGCCCCCTAACCCCATTGCCTGCCAGGGCCAGGGGGCAGTACCACCCACTTTGGGTTCTAACCACTACTCTACACTGTCCCAGCTAGGACACTGAGGCGGATTTGATACCACCTGCTACCCAAGACAGAAAGTGATGAAAGCAACCATCTACATGCTATCCTTTCACCTCAAAGGAAGAGGAGAAGTTCGGGCTATGACATCAGTGGATATATACCTGCCCCCATCGGACAGGTAACATCTCGCCAGTCTCAAGTTGATGGGACCTTGGTTTATTTACCCTTCATTCATTTCACAATTCCACACTGTGTTGGCTCCCACCCAGCCGTTTCACACTTAACAAGGAAAACGTCCCATATTGTTGAAGAATACAGGGTATATCTAATTCTTTAAACAAAAAAACCCCACCAATTTCACTCTTATAGAAACGCCAACAAAAATAAACACATTTTCTGCAAAATTAAAAACACTCAAAAATTTGCTGCTGTCTCTCATCCCACCTCCAGCGAAGGAAAAGAAAATATAAAACACATTTTGAATTTAGTTACATGAGCTACATTATAGGAGAGAACACTGCCAGGTTTCTATATATCGTGGTGTGCCTACACATCTTGCCTTGAGCGCAATTCTCTATAACCTTGTTGCTCACACAAGAAGATAAAAAAAAGCGAGATGGGAAGCAGAAAAAAACTTTGACAAAGCTTCCTTAAGTTGATTCCCTCATGGTTTCTCCTTTAGAGCTGGCCTGTTCTCCCTCCCCCCGCCCCCGCCCTTCTCTTTCTTTCCCAGGGCTTGCTTTTAAAATATTGAAGACTGCTTGGGTTGTTGTTTTTGTTACTTATCCCACTTAGAGGCCCGGGCTTCAGGGATTTTGTTTGTTTTCCAGCATCCAGCTGTGATGGCTGCCGGTGAGAGATGAGAAATCTTCTTGTTTGGAGGTGTGTGGTGTGGCGCTCAAGGGAGGAGAAGGAAGAACAGATCCTCTTTAACTATTCTGTTTGCAGGAAACAGCTACACGCAGGCAACAAACAGCCCACTGTTTCTCCACTGGCTTCGCTCCACCCCTAAATAAGTTAAGACCCTTGCAGTGTAAACACAGATGAAGAACTGAAGGAACAGGAAAAGCACTCAGGGAGACAGGCATCAGAATAGCACTTTCAGAGTCATCTCTTTTAATTTATAATATATAAGGGCAATGGATGTGCTTCCACATTCATGTGGCTGCATGCTCACCTATAAAAAAAAATCCAGACACTCAAAGAGTAAGAAATATGACTTCTAGGTTTCCTGGAGGAGCCTGGAAGGGTTCTGAACAGGCTTCCCCAACCTGGCACCCTCCATATGTTTTGGACGATAGTTCCCATCAGCCAGGCAAGGCTAACCTAATATGTTCCAGGCATTAGCAGCCTTTAATCAAGAAGAAGAAAAAACCCAGAAAGCACTGATAGCATGGTTAGCATGGTCGATAAAGCATAAAATTCTTCATCTCAGGGCTGTGGGTTTGAGCCGCACGTTGGGGGAAAAGATTTGTGCATTGCAGGGGGTTGGGCTAGATGACCCTTATGCTCCCTTCCATCTCTATGGTTCTGTGGCCAGTGCATTGCCCTGGAACTCAAGATCAACTGCTTTAGACATAGAACTCAGTGGACCCATCCAATGAAGCTGAATGTTGGAAGGTTTGAGACCAGGGGTAGGCAACCTAAGGCCCAGGGGCTAAGGCCTTCTCAATCCAGCTCACAGACGGTCCGGGAATCAGCGTGTTTTTACATGTGTAGAATGTGTGCTTTTATTTAAAATGCATCTCTGGGTTATTTGTGGGGCCTGCCTGGTGTTTTTACATGAGCAGAATGTGTGCTTTTATTGAAAATGCATCTCTGGGTTATTTGTGGGGCATAGGAATTTGTTCATTATTATCATTTAATATAGTCCAGCCCACCACATGGTCTGAGGGACAGTGGACCGGGGTCCACAGCTGAAAAAGGTTGCTGACCCCTGTTCGAGACAGATAACCAAGAAAGCCCATCTTCACACAGCACGTAGCTAACCTATGGAACTCACTCACACAGGAGGCAGTGATGGCCACCAAGCTAGATGGCTTTAAAAGAGGGTTATACAAATGGCAGAGGGGGGCTACTGAAGGCTACATTCTGCCTCCACAGTTGGAGCCATAAATGCTTTTGAATGCCAGTCGCTGGAAACCACAGGAGGGGAGAGGGCTTGCAGACTTCCCATTGAGGCCTCCCATTGAGGCAAGAACAGAATGCTGGCCTAGATGGGCCATTGGCCTGATCCAGCAGGCTCTTCTTAGGTTCTTATGCCGACTGCATGTCCTTTAGGATAGAATGTCTTATTTTAATTGTGTTATGTGCATGGATGGTGCTATATAAATGAACAACAAGGAGAAGAACTAGGACTTCTTTAGCAGGAAGTGTCATCACTGGGTAGCTGCATACACAAGGTCCCAGGTTCAGCTTCCATCATCTCAAGGTTCAGCTGGGAAAGGCTTCCTGTCTGAAATGCAGGACAGGTGCTGGCCTTCAGAGTAGGAGACACTAGTCAATGGACCAACAGTCTGCAGGTACAAGGCCGCTACAATGCCGGGGCACAAGGAGGTAGAGGAGCCCCTACCACACTTCCGTGTTTCACTACTGCAGCTGGCTTTCTGCTCTCATCTAGTTCCAGATCCAGATGGTGGCTTATTGCCACCATCCCACGCCGGTGACAATTCACCATGCTTTTCCCCTTTCTTTTTTAAGGCTCATTCACCTGCATCCTTAATGGCAAATGAGATGGTGAACAGCTTGTACAATGTGCGGCCACTGTCAGAATTACATTAGCACTTCAAAGAAGGAGGCAATTGCCCTCCTTAGCATAGATCAGAGACAGCGAGCGAGGGAGCTGAATTTATGAGTTCATCACCGGGTTGTGTGTGCGTCACAGCCATGCCAGAATCGTAGGCAAAGGTGTTTGGTCAGCAAAAGCTGTGCAAGGGTTCTGGGGTTTTTTATGCTGAATTTACCAGAAATTAACTTAGAAATAGGAGATACTCGCCTTTGGGCGATGTGCCTGGTTATAGCCGAACCAGAGCCTCCATTTGCAAAATCAACTTGCAGACTTGTTGTTTTTCCTGAAAGAGTGCAATGAAGACGCTTGATGTCAACAAGCAGGGAGTTCCAAGGTCTTTGCGCTGCCACAATAACAAGATTGGTTTCTTACAAATGTGGAACCAAAATTATGAGGTACCTGGAACAGTGACAGTTCCCCATTTCCGAGTGGCCAAGTGAGCCTATCTGGGGTAAGGAGATCTCGGCTCCAAGTTAAGGGCTTTGTATACTAATAGTAACACCCTGAACATGGCTTGGTAGCAAACAGGTAACCAGTGCAGAACTCTGAGCAGAGATGTTACATGCTGATGGAGTCTCGCTCCTAACTTAGGTCTGTTAACTTCAATAGGCCTACTGTGAGTAGAATGTTAGATGCTCTCCGCCTTGTAAAGCTCTTCTGATCACAGTGGGCAATATGGATCGGGCAAAAAGATTCCATTCCCCTTATTACCTATCAGTGATCCACTGGAGGCAATTCAGGTGGTGCAAAACACCAGAACAGCTTCTCAAGGCTAAAAATAAAAAGAGACGTTAAAGCATGTTTCCAAAATGAACAGCCAAAAGAGTCTATGTTTCTGCAGGCACCTCACCGCAATGTTCTTTTAGATGCAAGAAGGAAAAAAACCCAGCCTTTCAACGCAAAGATCAGGGATTTCTGCTACACCTAGATAAGGCCCTTGTTTACACTCAAGAATCTGGGCCAGTCTAATCTGGCTCTGAAATGAACACAGAGGCCACCAAGCCGGGGGCTTGGCAAAGGCGAGATACATGCAGAAGCAGTGTTTTTATAAGCCCTAGGAATGGGAGATTGGCACTTGGAGGGTCCGTCCAAAGCAGCATTTCCTTCCTCATCCTCCCACTATCTGCACTGCTCTCAGCAAGCCTGAGTATTAAGGGATTCGCCAAGCAACTAGCACATGCATGGATACTTAAAAAAAAAACCAAAAAAAAACCCGAGTACAGAAAGGGACTCATTTTACCCCAGCACACAGAAATGCTCCCAAGTTATTTGCAACTGGATCGCGGAAGCACCACAATGCAGGGCTCCTTCCATCAGCTCTGCCGAAAGCCCAGCTCCATCAGGCACCCCCTACCCCTGAACTGTGCCAGCTGGTCATTGTAAGAATAGCTGTTTAAGAATTGGTGTCGGGGTTTGCATCTTTCCTCATCCCTCCCTGTCCTTTTCCCGTGTGTGTGTTTTCACACGTAGAGAGCCAATGCAACATCATGATTAGAGTGCTGCACCAGGACTTGGGAGATCAGGGTTCAAATCCCCACCTAGCCACAAAGCTCTCAGGTTGGTCACTGCTATCTCAACCTACCTCACAGGGTTGTTGTGGGGATTAAATGAGAAGTGGGGGAACCTTGTACACCACCCTTGAGCTCCTTGGAGGACACGGTGGGATATAAATGCAATAAAGAAATGCTAGCTCAGTAGAACTGTCTACACCAGGGGTGGGAAATCTTTGGCTTCATGGGGGTTGCTGTATTACAAAACTCATCATCCTTGCCACATTTGGTGTGGCTGATAGTAATCGTAATTCAGCAGCATCAGGCAGGCCAAACACTCCCCACACCTGGTTCACACTAACTGGAAGCAGTGCCCTAGGGCAGGGACCAACCCACCCATGAGGCAAGGTGAGACCAATGTCCCCAGCAGCAGACTTTTCTGTCCCCTTGTTCCTGATGTAGCTCTTCCCTGGTAGGGAGGGGGGCACTATTTTGGGGTCCTCCCCAGGTACCAAAGTGTCTTGGGGCAGCTTTGCCCAGAGCTTGAGACAGGAGGCAAGATTATGCAATGATTTCGCATGAACTCCTGCAGTATTAAAATATCCAAATAGTGTTCAGCTGTTTCTCTCTGGAAAGGAAAAAACGCTGATTTGAATGCAAATGCCTAATTAATGGCTTATTTACAATTAATCTGCCTTTTAATCTTTCTGCAGCTAGCATTTTAAATGCATCTTGACTTGATAAAGACCCAGAGCAGAATTTTAAACAATGCACTGATTTTCTTTGTGCAGTGGAGGAAGAAAAAAAGTTATAATACCATACAAATACAAATGAACAGAGTTACGATAATTGAATCTATGTAGGGGCTTTCTGTGCTGGCTGACTCTTTAGAACAGATTTACTATTTAATTACGGCTGTTAGCCATATTCCATCTGTGTAGCATTTGAAAGAAACACCCATAAGTTGTTTAGCAGAATGACAGAGTGCCCAGGAACGGTTCTGCAATTTTGTGATGGCAATCCAACGCAGTCGTTAGCAAGAGGTCCCTTCGAGCACCTAATTTAAAAGTGAAACATCAGCAGATCTCTACCAAATATTGAATTTTTTCCCTTAATAGAAATCATTGTGAATTTCAATACTGAGTCCCTACATCACAAGTTATCAACGAGCAGCAGGCAAGACATTTATTTGGGCTTCTTCCTTTGGTGTGCGTGTGGGGTTGTGTTGTTGTTTTTTGCTATGTACCCAGACTCATCTTGTCTCTTTTCGCAAGCTGTGGGGATGGACTGATGGGCACAGAAGGGGCTGCAGGAAGAGAAATGTGACCAGGGCTGCTGTGCCTGGCACTCAGTGTGGAAGGACTAACCTCAGAAAACTGAACTGGAACATGCCACTTTCCCAACCTGGTGTCCTCCAGATCTTTTGGACTGCAACTCTCCTCAGCTCCCCCGCCCCAGCCAGCACACTCCGTTGATCCTGACGCTGCTAGGAGTTGTAAACATCTGGGCGGCAGAAGATTGGCAAACGGGACCATAGATCTAAGACTGAACTGAGACTGCTTTGCCAGAAACAGAGAGTACAGTACGATCGCCTCTAACATGCATTTAACTTGCACACTTTCAACCATATGTGGTGGAAGGCTGGCTGAAATTCTGCAAGTTAAACGCAAGTGAGGCAGAAAGCTTAAAAGCTATTTTTGTGCAAGGGCTACCCTGAGCTTTTAAACTCTCTGCCTTGCTGGGGGGGGGGGGGCAAGGCCCACTCAGTGGCTGGCTCCAGAAGGAGAGGGATGCTTGCCTAGGAGCGGTTTGATTATACAATTTTTTACATATATGCAGAACCCTGGGAACGGAGCGCCTGCGTAAGATGCAAAACTGCCCAACCCTGTTCCACAGCAAAAAATTCCCTCCTCCCAGGTAGACCCATTTTGTTCCTCTGGCAAACCTCCACCTGCTCTGTCAAAGCACTCTGCCGAATGCCCATTTCAAGCCCATTCATTCATTCACACACACAGAGCCAGCATGGGACACATTAACACTGCACTAAGATCGCACTCCAACAGACATTAGGCCCGAGGTGTATAAATTCAGGGCCAGTGAAATGTTGCCAACTCCGGTCTGAGGCATCTTAAAAAAATAATTTAAAAAATCTGCAATGCTATTGAAATGCTCTTTTCCCAGCGTCTAGATCTCAAGGGGTGGTTTGAGCTATTGCTAAAACTGAACGTGAACAATTCCAAACCACCACAGCTAGAATCCAGTCACCTTGAGAAACACAAAGTGCAAATCGGGGGTGCCCAACTCAAAACACTGGACCTCTGTGCAGACAGAGCCACAAAGTATTCAGACAAATGGGAGACTCCTTTCTTTGAATTCAGTTGCTGCCTATCTAACATGCTGTGAGATTTATTTATTTATTTATTTATTTATGTTTGTAAGTTTTTCTTATTTCGTTTTATAACGTATAGAAAACAGAAGAGGACAGGGATAACGACAGGTGAAAATTAAAAGATGAAAAACAAAACTATAAGCACACAGAATGAGTACAGTTGCACATAGGTTAAAAGAACAAAGTTCAAGTAAAGAAGACTGTATCAGTGTTATCTGGTTTGCAAGTATGGTTCCAGATTTGCCAGGGCTGTCTTGAAAATGATGGCTCTGTTGTATGTGTCATAAAAAAAAAAAATGCCAAATCATATAAAATGTGGCTGGAGGTTCTAATCCATGTCAAAATTGCAAATTATGTGCAATTTTCTCCTTGCTGCGAGATTCTGAACCATTTTGGTTCATGTACTGGGGGGTGGGGGTGGGAAATGGGAGTGAGCGGAAATGGCTGTCGTAATTATGAGCCCATTTAGTGTGGAGCCTAATAAATCTACTTGCTCTCCAGATGGATTAGACTATTAAGACCCCCACCCCCTTTTGCTAATGGCACAAACAAGAACGCCAAACTCTGCCAGCTGCTTGCAAATGCATTACGAGGCCCCCTTGAAGCCAGCAAAGCACCACATTGTTGCTTCGGAGATTGATGAAGGAAGTCTCCGCAACAGATGAAAGACCTTAGCGCTGTTTCGTCAGCTTCGCTGCACCCCTATTTATAGACCAGGCGCAAGTCCCCAAACAGCCGCCTTGGTAAACCTCATTAACTGCCCTCCAAGGGGTTCAAAGCTGCACCTATTATTGCTATTTATAAAGCTTATTCTGTGCTTTCTTCAATGTATACCATCATGCCACCTGCCTTTCAAGGTGGAACCTGAGGGGGCGTCGCCATGACATCATGTGACTGAGGAGTAGGGTGTTCCATTCGCCTGCCAAAATGGCTCATCGAGTGAGCTCAGATGCAAGCCCCCCAACCCGTGGGGCAGCTGGGGGGACAGGAATGGTAGATCAAAACATCTCAAGGGCATTACACATTGATGTAGGTTCCTCTTCAGCAAGCGGCAAGGGTGGCTTCGTTCCAGGTTTATCTAAACAGCTGATGGGAGAAATTCCTTTCGCCACATCTCAAAAAGGATATTGTAGAGTTGGAAAAGGTTCAGGAAAGGGCAGCCAACATGATCAAGTGGGTGGAGCAACTTCCCTGTGATGAAAGGTTGCAGCGTTGGGGACTTTTTACACGAGAAAAGGGCAAGAGGCAACATGCAAGAAATTTATTAAAAATATGCACTGCACAGAGAAAGTGGATAGGGAAAAGATTTTCTCCTCTCATAACGCTGGAACTCGTGGATATCCAATGAAGCTGAATGAAGATTCAGGACAGATCAAAGAAGAGAAAGCCCTTCACGTAGTATAAACGATGGAACTGACTCACACAGGGGCCACCAACTGGGATGGCTCTAAGGGACGACTGGGTAAATTCAGGAGGGAAAAGGCAATCAATGGCTACTAGCCAGGATGGCTATGCTCTGCCTCCACAGCTGGGAGGCAGTAACGCCCCTGAATACCAGTTGCTGCAAACCAAAAGGAGGGGAGAGGGCTCTTGTGCTCAAATCCTGCTTGTGGGCTTCCCATTGGGGCATCTGGTTGGCCATTATGAGAACAGGATGCTGGGCTAGATGGACTACTGGCCTGACCCAGCAGGGCTCTTCTTACATTCTGGTTAAGTTCACTCCATGCTCTAAACGCCTCCGTGCAGATCTAGTCACATGCAAACAATAAGGCCACCATGTTCTCTCTGCAGCAGCTGCCAAAGCGCCAAGAATTACTCAAGGAGCAACAGCCAGCCGCTGGGGTGGGGGGTGGGATTAGCATCGTGGCCTCAGGTAACCTCAACGAATGGGCTTGCTTGGGATGGGCACACACACCCTGCAATGACAGCTGTCACTTAAATAGAAAGGAAGGGGAATGAATACATTACCGGAGGTTCCAGCCTGCCTCCAGGAATATTACAGGTGGCATTTATTGAATGTGTGGGAGTTACTTAGCAGCTCAATATCTTAACCTTGAAGTTGCCTGGAAATCTCTGGAAACAAAAGGCTTGTTTACAAGCTGCTCAAAAGATGCTCAGCTATGATACTGCAGCACATCCTGCTGCATTTGAGTTTGGGGGGGTAGGGAGAGACAGGCATCAAAAGCAATCAATAACCAGCCCCCTGTGCCTGAGGTTACAGAAGCCTCCTAAGAATGAGTAAACTACAGGGTGGAGTCACCTCCATTGTGGGAATCTCCATTGCCACTGGAGAGAGATGGGGAGACAAACTCCTTGAAGAGCAGCTGGTCCTGCAAACCTCCAGCGTTAAGGGCTGCTCTGAAATCCGCTGAAAAATGACATTTAGATGAAGCTGCCTTCTACTGAATCTCTGATCACCTAGGTCAGTACTGTCTACAACCAGGGGTCAGCAAACCTTTTCAGCAGGGAGCCAGTTCACTGTCCCTCAGACCTTGTGGGGGGCGGATTATATTTTGGAGAAAAAAATGAATTCCTACGCTCCACAAATAACCCAGAGATGCATTTTAAATAAAAGCACACATTCTACTCATGTAAAAACATGCTGATTCTCAGACCGTCCACGGGCTGGATTTAGAAGGAAATTGGGCCGAATCTGGCCCCCAGGCCTTAGTTTGCCTACCCATGGTCTACACTGAGTGGTGGCTGCTCTTTCGGGGCTTCAGAAAAGGGGCTTTGGCAGGTCTACCTGGAGATGCTGTGGAGAAGGCTACAGACCTTTCGTATGCAAATCCCTCCTGAGTCAGAACAGGATCGGCTCTCTCCCAGGGTCTTGAGCAAAGTCTTCCCCTGCTAGCAATGTAGACAATTTAGCCTGGAACATTCTCTGTACAAATCCTGTACTCTGCCACCAAGGCACATTACCTCCCCACCCACGGCTGTGCAAGGGTGAGAGTCACTGTGCTGTAGCAATTAGAGGGCTGGACTAAGACCAGAGGGCTGGACTAAGACCAAGGTTCAAATCCCCCCTTGGCCACAAAGCTCACTGGGTGACCCCGGGCCATTCACTGCCTCTCAGTCGACCTACCTCACAGGGTTGTCGTGGTGATTAAATGAGGAAGGGGAGAACCATGCACACAGCCTTGAGCTCCTTGGAGACAGTGGTGGGATATCAATGCATTAATAAAATAATAAAGTGGAGATTAAGAAGGGCAGGATCCTACAGAAGTAGTTCTGTTAGCACAAAGGAATGCCCCCTTCTCTCTTGCTGCACAACCTCAAAATCTGTGCTAGGTTGTCCCACCAACAAATCTGAGGAGGGGCACACAGGGAGAGGAGAGGCAGTTCCGCTACAGAAACGGAAATGTTTGTGCTAACAGAGGTACAGTCGGACCTTGGTTCTCAAACGACGAAAACCAGGAGGTAAGTGTTCTGGTTTTTGAATGTTTTTCAGAAGCTGAACATCCGACACGGATTCTGTTTGAGTGCAGGAAGCTCCTGCAGCCAATCAGAAACCGCACCTTGGTTTTCGAAAATTTCAGAAGTCGAACCGACTTCCGGAACGGATTACATTCGAGAACCAAGGTACGGTTGTACTTTGCTGGATACTTCCTGAAATCACCTGTGTGCTATACCAATAAAATCACAGTCAGATCCCTTTGCCAGCACCAGCAGCCTGTGAGTGGCCCAGGAGGCAAAGCACAGAATCATAGGATTGTTGAGTAGAAGGGACAAGAAAGGTCAATCTAGTCCAACACCCTGCAATGCAGGAATCACAACTAAAGAAGTGCTGATAGATGACAGTCCGTGTTTAGAAACCTCCAATGGAGAGGAATCCACCACCTTCCAAGGGAGCAGGTCTTACTGTCAGAAAGGCTTGCCTTCTAGACCCCAGACCCTTTCGGTCAGCCTTCTCTGTGCACATTCCAGCTTGTCAATAAACTGTGGCACACAAAACTGGACACGACATTCCAGATGTGGTCCGACCAAGGTGGAATAGAGTGAAACCATTACTTCCCTTGATCTGGACACTAGACTGCCATTGATGCAGCCGAGGACTGCTTGCATGTAGTCGGTGAAGGGGGCAAGAGAGAAGGAAGCACCTCTCAGGCCCACTCACAACACCTGCACATTTGGTACAATTTCAGAAAACGGGGAGGCACTACACACAAGCAGCTCTACACTTTCTGACATTGCACTGATGGGGGCAATCTTGTGTCCCACTCCATACAGGTTGGAGGGAAGGAGTGGTCATTTGAACAGGGCTTGCCTCCCAACTGCATCCTCCTGCCACCCAGAAGGATGGGGGTAATATTGGGCTACATTACAGGGCTGTAAGCATCCCTGAGAATATACCGTAGGAGAAGCATTTGTAATATCCTCTCCAAAATACTTTTAGCGGGTGAGCTAAAACCACCCGGTCAATTTGTTATTACGGTCTGGTTAATTTTCAAATCTGATGTTTTAAAACCTTCTTTTAGGCACTGTTACCCATCGTGAGGATTTTGGAGAAGGAAGGGTTATGAAGCCTAAGCAAGCCAATCTTTTAAAAGAAAAATAATCCACGGTTTCATGCCAATGCATTTAATTATCTCTTTCTGCAGACTTCTTTACACTGTTTGCACACTGGGAAGTTTTTTTTTTTAAAGTATTTTTTTTGGTGGTGGGGGAGATAAGAGGCATGAGAAAGATAACTGCTGTAAGAATTGATACAATTCAGGTCCTCTTTTCCTCCAAAGCCCATGGATTTTGCTTAATTCAGAGCCCCGTGGCTGCTGGATCGTGTGTAAGTGCTCTGCGCATCAAGAATTCTTAAAGCACTCCACTCAGATACAAATTGCATTATTTTTATTGATTTTTACATTACGGTGAGATTTGCTTCTGCAGTAATTGCAGAGGTTTCGGGAACAATTAAAAGCGTTCCCAATTTTCCACCAGCAATGGAATGATTATTTTTCATGACTGAAGTGTCATTTTAATAAAAAGAGCTGCTATAATTCATACCGCTGGAACTTGCAAATAATTACCACTATCCGTTATAGGCCAATACATCCAGAAATTAGTAATAAGGCAGAGCATCCAAGAGCTGTCTCTCTCTGCCAGGCAGCATAGCCCACAGATCTTTTTAAATACTGTAGCTGTTTAAGAATTCTAAATACATATTTACAGCCAATATAAAGAACCTTCTAAATCGTAGCTTGCTTTATTTCGCTGGGCAGGGATGGAGTGGGCTAAGATCTGGTCCAGGAGTCTCCGCTAAAATGGGAGGGATGGTGGGGTCCCAGGTACCTTGAAGCAGGGGGCACTGGGAGGCCATGCCTTGAAAAAAACATCTCTAGACCCAGAAGATTTTGCAAGGATCCCAATATCCTCTTTTTAGGGCAAGGTGCTGAAACAGATGGTAGGCATTCAGTTACTCCTGGATGACCACTGAGTATCCAGACACCTCAAGGGTGGAGAAAGGTATGGACATCTGCTGTAATTTTTTGGTGTGAGTGCCTTCCCAACCTCCTAACCATTTTAAATCATTGCAATGAAATCATGATCATTTGTTTCTTGGGCATTTTACAAAAATACACACACTGTTGAAGGGTGAGTACAGAAATTCCATAAATGATATAGTAGGCAAGAGTTCGCATAGGTTAAGGTGCCGAGGTTAAAGTAGAACGCAGGAAGCTGTTTTTTACTGAGTCAGGCAACTAGTCCATCTAGCTCAGTATTGTCTACACTGACTGGCAGCAGCTCTCCAGACTTTTAGGCAAGGGCTCTGCCAGCCCTACCTGGAGACACTGGGGACATTCTCCATGCAAAGCAGGTGCTCTGTGCTACTGTATGGCCCTTCTCCAGCATCTCTGACACCTATAGGAACTCCACTTGAAAGAGATTGAGTGCTATTTGTTACTGAATGCTTCTGTTACATAGTAGGGATGGGAGAGAAAAAAACCCAAATTCAGTCTGCATTCACATTTTCTGAAACACTATGCAAACCTAAACACAGCCATTCTTCAGAATTCACTTTCAATTTTTATTCAATATAGTTCAAAGATGCAAATAAATTGGGGGGAAACTGCGCACAAAATGCAAATATTAGCAAAAATAACATGCAAAAATGTTTGGGTGGAAATTGCTTTGCATCAATGTGAATATTAGGCAAAACTGAATGTAAAAAAAATTATTAGGATAACCTGCACTGAAATGTTGATAGGGAAATTCTACTTGGGAAAATTGGCACTGATGAATTTTTGTGAGTGTTTTTTTAATGCGAATTGATGTGGCAGTATGGAGAACTGAACTTAGGACCGGCAAAAAGCAAAATCCAGACGTGCCCCTCCCTATTACACTGCACGTCTCACCCACTTGCATCCGCCAAGATCAGTGCCAAGCTAAGGTAGGTTTCCTGTCAATGAAAGAAGGCAGTTGTATTTGTCTTCTGGATTATCTATATTGAATGATGCAGAGGGGAGGAAGAACTCGAGAGCTTGTGCCAACACACTTGCTCACAGTATGATGCCTCTTCCCAGAACAACTGGCACCCTGCTCCTGACTACCACTGCTTACTGGCAAAAAAGAAAAAGAGCTAACCTGATCACTTCTAAGCCTGCTGCCCTTTTCCCCTGGAGGAGGCAAAGTGTTGCACTGTATTTAGTGCTCATCGATTTGCAAGCTTGGAGGAGATTGCAAACCAATGCCTAACGGCCGCTCTATAGTCCCCCGTAAGAGCATCATTAGCCTAACAAAAATACATGCAAAAATATGTGCTGGAACAGACAACGCGACGTCTCCATCCGTAATCTTGATCACATAAATATTACTTTGGGCAAAAAAGAAAGAAAGAGGGAAATTATAAATGCGCCTGTTGGCAGGAGAGCCCGAAAACTTCTCAGAAATTATACAAGACTTTATCCATCGTGCATGCACCATATCCATCACTGTGTGCAGCTTTTTAATTAAAACTCCTCCAGCTAAGAAAGTTAGTAAAGAGGCTTGCCTCGCCATTTAGCAAATATGCCCAAGAGCGACACACATGGAGTTATGCAAACGCCGAAGGACTACTTCCAGGAATAACTTTGAAATGAAGCAAGGGTTGGGACACAGACAGACACATACACACACACACACACACAGAGAGAGAGAGGAGTCTTGATCAACTGCCAGCTGGTTAAAAGGAGGATTTAGTCATGAACTCTACATTAGCACAACCATGACTAGGTGCACAGAACTTGGAGTAAGCTGAGCTCTAGCCCGCTGACACACCCAGACTTTGCAGGAACAGCTCCTCTGTGCAGCTGAAAAGAATCTGGGAGCATTAAAATTTAGCAGTTTAAAGTTTAACCACTTGCTGAGAACAAGCCCTTTGGAGCTCAGATTGTTGTGGGCGAGGCTCAAACCGCAGAGCCACAGGCAGATCTCTGTGGCAGGAGGCATGCAGAAGGAGGAGGAAGTTCAGAAAACGGCGACCTAAATGATCCAGGGGATGAAGTCACTCCCCTATGAAGAAAGGTTACAGTTACTGGGACTTGTTAAAACAAAAAAAATTCCTTCCAGTAGCACCTTAAAGACCAACTAAGTTAGCTCTTGGTATGAGCTTTCGTGTGCATGAACACTGCATGAACACTTCAGATATCTGAAGAAGTGTGCATGCACCCGAAAGCTCATACCAAGAACTAACTTAGTTGGTCTTTAAGGTGATACTGGAAGGAATTTTTTTTGTTTTGACTATGGCAGACCAACACGGCTACCTATCTGTAACTAGGACTTGTTAGTTTGAGAAGAGGAGACACAACAGAAGTTTGTAAAATTATGCACGGCATGGAGAAAGTGGATAAAGGCAAGGTTCCTCAAATAACAACTCAGAGACATCCAGTGAAGCTGAAGATTCAGAAAGGATAAAAGAAAGGACATCATCATGCAACTCACAGTTAAACTATGGAACTCACTCCTGCAGGAGGCAGCAATGGCCACCAATTTGGACGGCTTTAAAATAGGACTGGGCAAATTCCCAGAGGAGACGGCTATCAAAGACTGCTGCTAGCCACAATGGCTATGCTCTGCCTCCATAGTTGGAGACAGCAATGCTTCTGAATACTAATTGCTGGAAACCACCGGAGAGGAGATGGCCCTTGAAATCAGGTCCTGCTTGTGGGTTTCCCATTGGGGCATCTGGTTGGCCTCTGAGAACAGGATGCTGGACTAGATATGCCATTGGTCTGTTCTAGCAGCCAACCTCACCTTATGTTCCTATGAGAGAGAAGCCAGGTCCTGTCTACCAAACAGAACATTGGCAGTTCCAGTATAGTTTCTGCTACTGCTGCTATGAGATTGTTCGATGGCATCTAATATGTTTTAAACTAAGGTTATTTGTGAAGCTGCTTTATTTTAATTTTTAAAAGCATTTTTAGGCTATCTGTGATTCTATCCCAGAAAGGTCGTGGTACAAATAAATATGCTATGTATAAATAAATGAAATGCGGAACACCACTACCTGCATGCACTTGGGAGTCAATGGCAACTCCTACAGAAGATGCAGGATTTGGCTTGAGCTTTGCTTGGTCCAGCCAAACAAATTAGGTTTTCCAAAACAGGGCAGATAAGTTTCAAGTCCTCAGGGAAGTGTGAATAAATATGCTGGCCTGGATGACCTTTCCAAAAGAGAAAAATGCTGATTGTAAAAGAAAAAAGAACTGTATAGGGAGAGTTGCTGACAACTCAGAAAGCATAAATACATAAATATTTTCATTTCATAATGTACCGGGGGGGAAAACCACTTTGAAGAGCCAGCCTTGAAATGATATTGGGGTTGGGGAGTTAATATTAGCAGAGTTGCTTTCAAAATGTGTCCTGCCTTCCGACAAGTGACAACGAACCTGCAAAAGGCTGCTATGCAGAAAGTTAATAATAGCCTCCAGTCAAGGGAGCTTTTCATAAGTTGGTTCTCCCTCCCTCCTCTCCCCTTGGTTTTAGGAACCATCACCGCCCTAGCTATGTGTGGGCGAACCTTTGGTCTTTCCATATAGGACCACCATCATAGCAAATGTTTGGTCTTTCCTAATAGCATCAGCTATATTTGGTTTCCTTTGAAATTCTACAGCATTACAACAGGGCCTCCATTCTTATAAGCGCCTGAACTGTTAGGTGCCCCCATTATCTAGACCAGTGTTTCCCAACCTTTGGTCTCTAGCTGTTTTTGGACTACACTTCCCATCATCCCTGACCACTGGTCTTGCTCGCTAAGTATGATGGGAGTTGTAGTCCAAAAACAGCTGGAGACCCAAGGTTGGGAAACACTGATTCTAGACTGATAGACTTCGGTCCTCACACCAGTCTCTGACTAACGGCAAGAGCTTCCATTCATCTCAGAGAAGCAGCGCTGCCTTACATTACCAAGACAGGATTCCCCACCCCAATTCAAATACTGCTCTTTTCAGGGTCTTTGTGCTAAGAATCTCTCTCATTCCAGAAATATAGCGGCGTGGCAGTTTCCAGAAGAACTGCGGGAGGAGCGTCAGCCTGGACGCTGCCCCTGCAAATCCAGACAGGCTCCCACCTTCCCAGGGAAACTGCTGAGCCAAAGCCATGAGGCAAGACAACGAGTTAGTCTCTGTGGAAATTTCCAGGCACACATGTTGGAACAGTCTTGCTTAGACTTGTTTTTTTATGCCGAAGGAAAGAAAATGAGCGATGTGTTCTAAGCCGTTTGCAAAGAGTCGATCTGCAAGCCTGGAGAAGAAACAACAGTGTGGCAGGGAGAGAAGCAGGAATTCCACAATGTAGGATGAGGAAAGTGAGAAGAAGAGTGAGGGGTTGCTGGAAACGGAAGCTGAGCTCACGGATACGAGCCTCAGCTCTGCAATTCTCTGGACTATCTTATGCTGAGAGTTGTTAGCAGGGCACTGTTCCCCCTTCCCACAGCTACAGTTCTCGAGAGTTTCCTGGGGAAGAGGACTGATTGTTAAACCACTCTGGGAATTGACACTCTTATGAGGGGAACAGGGGCTTCACAACAACTCTCAGCATCTTTACCAAACTACAGTTCCCAGGATTCTATATAAGGGGAAGCCATGGCTGTTTAGTGGTATGATACTGGTTCAGTGGCGTAGCGTGGGTTGTCAGCACCCGGGGCAAGGCAAGTAATTTGTGCCCCCTAACCCGTGGATTTGCGTCCCCTAACCCTAACCCCCCCAGATGTTGCGCCCGGTACAGCCTGCACCCCCCTGCACCCCTCACGCTACGCCACTGTACTGGTTTAAATTTATAGGGCAGGTGGGGCTGACAACTGCCAATTGCTTTTGCCCCATACCACACACTTACTCTTGGCACACAGCTAACTCCTTGGCCTGTGCTTGTTCAGACATAGCCAATCCTGTTTCACCTGCACCTATCTATTCTCCCCCTCTGCATCTGGCTGCAGCTCAGTGGCAGAGGTTCAATCTCCAGCATCAACAGGTAGGGGTAAGAATGCTTCCTGCCCAAAATCTTGAAAAGCCGCTGTCCTTTAGTGTAGACCAGTGGTTCCCAAACTGTTAATGGCAACCCTGTCACCCTTGGTTCCATAAACAGCTCCGGCCCTACGCTATAAAAAACATCACTCATAATAGTGTTTGGCACAAGCCATTAAGAAGATAATAACACAATACCATTCAGAACAGTAACGATTAATTGCACATTTATTTAAAATCCAGTTGTAAGTATTTGGTTTACTTAATTCAACAAAACTGATGAACTTGATCAAGTGATACCAGTATTTCCAAGTCTGATAGTTATTTAGCAAGAATCTTAGATGCCACATTTAGTGACTACTTCAGTAAATTCTTAATGTCCAGGACTGGCTTGTTGAAGTGATAAAGGTTTCCCTACATCTGGTTTAAAGTAACTTAGCAGGAGTCTTAAATCACCATGTTTAGTAATTGGCAGCTGATTTCTTTGCTTGAAGAGAAGTCGGATGACCACACGAAAACCACATTTCATCAAATATGATGTTGGAAATGCAACACGGAGCTTCTCAAACCGCCGACCATAGTGCAGGATAGCATTCAGAAATTCCCCTTCTGCAACCAAAACTCTTAAAACCTTGGCTTCAGCTCAATGTCATTTTGTAGCTCAATTAGTTATTCCTCCACTACCCTATCTTGTGACCTCGCTGTGAATTGCAACAAACTCAGAATTGTGAATGGAAACAAATGCGACCAAAGGAAATACTGTAGCTTGGAAATTGCCAACAGCACTAAAACTTTAAATATGAAGCGAGGGAGGTGTTTCGCTCTAGATTCTAGCTTGGTCAATTGAAAAAAAGTGAACAATGCACTCAGAGGGTCACACCTCCAGAGCCCCACTGCTACTCGCTTGCTTTTTCATGCCTCTCTGGGTGATCCCTGTGGGTCAGTACTGCTCACATGGGAATCATGGGTATAAGACAGATCTGATGAATCACTGGCATGACTTGGAATAAGGCAGCTTCCTAGATTCCTATCTTTGCGAAATACTTCCCTTTTAAGGAGGATTGTGCTGGACTCCCACCCCTTGGCCACCCGACTCAAAGCACAGCTTTCCCTGGTGAAACAGCCTCCCCAACCAGGCCAACTCCCCAGTTACCAGTCTGCTCGGCTCTCGTGATAGGTGGGCGAGCTTATTTAGAAACTGATGCCACCAATGCTAATAGATTCTTCCAATAAATCTATTTTTAATTGGAACACCAAGATTGGAATCTCGGAACTCCAAAATGGGATCAAACAGGTCAAGAGCCAACCTGGCCGTCCCACTCACAGGACGCTCGGGGCTTTGGAGCCAATCGGAAGGGATTTAGACATCCCTTCACACAAGCCTAAGCAAAGCATGGGTTTCACAGTGCACAGGCAAGTGTGGATTAACCACTGAAATGCAACTAGAACTAAAAACATCCAGTGAAGTTCTTCACCATGCATTTGGGGGCAGAAGAAACGTCATTTGATAACCTTCCCTCCAGTGGCAATTCTAATGACAAGCTGGAAGTTGGCACATCAACTGCTGCTTGTTTCCTAAGCCCCATTTGACACAGAAGTCTGCGAAGGGCACCCTGTGCCATGAGAAGCCTCTGACTGACTGTAGCAGCTGCAACATGAAGGCACCCAAGAGGCAAGGAGACCCATTTCCGAGCACTTGGACACAACATCAAGGATGGAGGGTGTGGTACTCTCAAAACACAGGATCATATAGGGTCATCAAGTCCAACTCCTTGCAATGCAGGAATCTCAACTAAAGCACCCAGGACAGGTGGCCATCCAGCCTCTGCTTAAAAACATCCAGTGAAGGAGAGTCCACAACCTCCCAAGGGAACCTGTTCCACTGTCAAACAGCTCTTACTGTCAGAAAGTTCTTCCTGATGTTTCGTTGAAATCTCCTTTCTTGTAGCTTGGAAGCCATTGGGTTGAGTCCTACCCTCCAGAGTAGGAGAAAACAAGCTTGTTCCCTCTTCCATGTGAAATATTTGAAAATAGGTATCCTATCTCCTCTCAGTCTCCTCTTCTCCAGGCTAAACATACCCAGCTCCTTCCAACGTTCCTCATAAGGCTTGGTTTCCAGCCTGTGATCTTCTTACCCTCATTTGCACACATTCCAGCTTGTCAATATCCTTAAACTGTGGCATCCAGAACTGGACACAGTATTCCAGGTGTGGTCTGACCAAGGCCACAATGATGGGGACAGTGCTGACCCCCCCCATCCATCGAGCACTTGTACCATGACGTAAGACCCGGGACAGCCTGGGGTACCTTCACAGTGCAGGAAAAATGCCCCGCCAGCCCCCTCACCCTGTAGATCCGGGCTCCCTCCCTGCTGCCAGCCCTGTAGCTACAATTGCACCCTTGCCCACCGCTGTGCTCACGCTGCCATGCCAGCGGCTAGGGCTCAGCAGCAGCAGTGAGGGGAAGGGATCTGTGGCACAGGTAAAGTCCTGGCAGAGCTGGCAACAGCACAACAGCAGGGATGGGATCTGCCGCCTGAGGCAAATTTATTCACCTCGCCTCACTGGCCTTGCCTAAGATGAGGCTAAAAGAGGCCCGTCTGGTCCAGCATCCTGTTCTCACAGTGGCCACCCAGATGCCTTTGGAAAGCCATGAGTCAAACAGCACTCTGTCCACCTGCAGTTCCCAGCAAGTGGAATTCAGAGAGGCACAACCCCTCTGATCATAGATGCAGAGCATTGTGGCTAGGAGTCATGGGTAGCCATGTTCAATGCTCTTTTAAAGCCATCCAAGTTGTCTGCTCAAAGCTTTCAAGAACAATGCCCAATCTATCCTTTTGCTTGTGGCAAAAATATTAGGCATGCAGATATATCACACACACACATATATAGCACATATTTATACCCTTTTCAGTTCAAGTCAACAAGCCCTTCTTCCCTGCTGATGCATGCTGGGCACAGATATTTTTAACTAGCCCGTGTTCTCGTCCTTCGACCATATTAACAAATTCAGTGTCACTTAAGATGTATTAAATTCTGCAATATAGCAAGCAGTCTGATGCTTTGGGGTGGGGGTTAAATGAATAATTCATGAAGGCAAGAACAGTTTACACAAAGCATTGCGATTTTGCAATCATCCCTCCCCTCCCCTCTCTCTTTCCCCCACCCTCAAAGAAGCCCCGCAAGACTACACTTAAGGCAATCAAGTCTCTGATATGGTCCTTTTGACAGCAAAATGATTTTCAGCAAGCAACACGTTCATCATAATGTTGAGCATATCCATCAGGCTTTTTTATTTAAAAAAAGCATGCCCAGGACAGGGGTCTATGAATAAGGCTGCTTTCCCTCAGTGGGATTCAATCCAATCCGCTTCTAAATATGTATAATGCCATAACATTAAAGCTCTGTAGATTGCCATCAGTCCTCCTGCAGTTTAATTTCATCAACCTTCGAAATTCAGATCAGCAAGCGCTTTCATCCACAAAAGACACCTCAGAATTGAGGCTCCATAAGCAGGCTGCAAAATGCACTTATAGGATGCATTTTAAACCTACAGCAGAAGGGAGGGGGGAGCTTGTCTGCAGATTAAATACACATACTGGAACTTCGTTTGTTGCAGGTTAATATGAAGCCCATGATCAGTTGATGTTTTGGAACTATGCTAAGTCTGAACCCAAACTGATTCTTCCGCAAAGAACATAGCAAATACCTGATGAAAAATTCCAAAATACTGGCTGAATTGTTCAGGTATGGAATGCAGGAAAACACCACAATTCTAATTCTAACAACGATTTACTGTTTTTCCAGGGAAAAACTTCATTACCTTCCTTTTTTAGCCAAGCAGTTAAGATGAACAAATGTATCACACTTTTCTCCTTTCGAAAATAAGGAATTTGGAACATTTAAAAACATAAGTTATCTGGCAATGCTATACAGCGTCACAGGGCACAGAAAGTGTGTAGATTCTGCCCACACAAGGTCACTATTTAAAATGCCCTGTTAAAAAATGATAATATTCCATTTTGAAAAGAAAAATAAACACATGGGAGATTTTAAACAGAAAATGACAAGGCTATCATATGGGACATTAGATTAAAGAGTTTCTTTGTCAGTCTTAATTCCTGCTTCCAACCCCATCCTCCTATTAAGCTATAAACATGGAAGGGAATTGAACTGACATCTGAAACCACACTGCCTAGGTTCAGTGTTTTAATTATGCTTCCTAGACTCTTGTGGGGAAGGTTCCTCCACACCATTATAAGCAGTTCTCTCAAGTTAAGCTCTGTGGTTAAAAAACTGCCAAAGACGACTAATTCTCTAGAAATGGTAATCACAGCTCATACGCTTTCAAGAATCTTCATGCTTTGTTATGTTTAATTTTGCTTAAATTTGGTGGTCTTTTAAAACACATGGCCCTACAAAATTTTCAACTTTTAAAAGGGAACATTACCTTGCAATCCCATTGCTAGCCTTGCAGCAATTAAATTGAGATTTTGGACAGTTAACACTTACGAACCTGAACAAGTAGATTCACGTTTGGTTCAGGAAGGCTCTCAGGTCGCAAGAGGGAAATCAGTAATTGCATGTTGCAGCATACCTGTAATTGCTGCTTACCTAGCCTAGACTGTCAATTTCACCAGTTAGCACGTGTTAAAGGGGGGGGTCGTTTTGCAAACCCTGCTTCTCTACCACCCTCCCTGCTGCAAATCTGCTTACTGAACAAACAAGGCAATTCTGAATTATATGCACAACAGACCCCCAACTCAACAGTATCATCATACTACTATAACTCCTTGTGGATTATCAGCCTGCCCTTCCTTCCACCACAAGCTCCTTCTCCACATGACCTAAGCAGCTGGGAAGTTTTATTAACACAAAATGAATATTAACTGTTTAAATGCCAAGCAGCAGGAGGGGCCATCCTATGTGATTTCAGAGCATCTCCAGTCCAGTCTGGCTGGGGGGGGGGGGGAGAGTTCAGACAAAAAACCGAGACGGCCAGAGGATGATTTGATTAAGACCATCTTACCTTAAGTCAAAAGGAGGCCTCTAAACACTAATGCATCTCTGAATCCAAGCTTTTAAGAAGGTTTCCAGTAACCATCTGGGGGAATAAAAATAAATAAAGATAGTTAAGATCCCCTGAATGTGTGTTTTGCTGTCTGCAACTCCTCCTCCTCGGCAGCAGTGGCAGCTCCCTTCTGCTCTCAAAGGCAGCCCCGCTGATATGTTTCAAGGCTTGACACGGGGAACTCAAAAAGGGATCAAGCGCATAAATGTCATTTCCTCAAGGCAGCTGCTTCAGCTGCAAAGGAGTTTAATCTGCTTGGCCTGCCGCAATCCTACCTAATTGAAGATTTAATCCCAGCAGCTGCTCGGTGGTGTCATAAAAGGCAGGGCTTTCATTAAACGTTTTGGGAGACACTGGATTCAAATCCCCCAACCATATTTAAAGGATTCTTGCTTTAAATAAACAGTTACAGAGTTCCACTCAAAAGTCTACATATTTTATTTTTATTTTAAAAAAGGGTGGGTGGTGGGGAAGAGAGATTTAAAAACCGAAGAAAAAACTAACACAAGCCTGTCGAGCCAAGCTCTCTCTGCTCTTGGAACAAGTTAACCTCATCTCTTATACTTCTGAGCACAGGAACAGATGGAGCCTGAAAAAGTTTGGTTTGCAGATCCCAAGTAAAGGAGAGGTCCTTCCTCTGCCCCTGCAATGGCCAAGATTTTCCATCATCTGCATATTTCTCAAGGCACAAGGGCAAAAAACTGAAGTGGGGCATGCAAAGCAGAGAGGAAAAATTATGTGTCACAAAGTGAACTGCAAAAAGAATTCCATGCTCCAGTGTTGAAACGACAGAAAAATGAAGGCAGCCCAATGATCTAAAGTAGCACAGAACTGGAAAACAAACTTTCAGTAATGTCGTTTTGTACTTATGAACCTCATTCCAAAAACCTGGGTGGGTGTGCGCACATTTTTCACAAAACCTCTTTTTTTTAGTCTTTTTTCACCATCTTCCCCACTCGAGGCGGCAAAATTGCTGCCATTTTCCAATATGCAAAATGCATTCTTCTCATCTTGCTGAAACATCCCTAAGGTAGTAATAGACTCTCACACACACAAAAAAAATAGTGTAACACCCATTAAAAATTATGCCCAATACAGTCAAAGTCTATGTGCCATTTCTCTGCTTTAACCCTTTTGCTAGAGGCTCAATTTAATAAACAAAGGCAGCTTTAATAATTCAGATCTCACTTTGCAAAAAGATGCAAGGGGGCTGTCAGGATCTTCCTGCAACACAGTACATTTCTCCAGCCTCTCTGAGGCTTTGCATATATTTAAGTCTGTGTGTCTTGCTTTTGGAATGCTGATAACTTCAGTGTTCTTTTCTGCTCTTTAAAGGATTAAACGTAACCACGCAGGCATCTTTATTAGTGCATCAGGCACCATTAAATTGTTAAGTTTCCCTTCCAGGGCTGGAGAAAAGAAAAAGCTACAGCCATTAAAATAAAAAATAAAAAAATCCTCACAACCAAGTGTTTGGTGGTTTGTTTTTTTACAGCATTTCTTATATAATTTGGAGCAAAGAAACAGAACCAAGGAGAAAGAGGCTTCAGCTGCTGTAAACACTGATATGTGGGTTTTTAATGATTACAGCCCAGCAGTATAACATCTTCCCCAAAGACACACAATTGTGATTGATGTTTCCCCCCCCCAAAAAAGTCCTCTTTCCATTGCTATAAAAAAGCATTCCCCCAACATGCTCCCATTCTTTCAACCATCTTTAGCTTTCAGTGAAAAATTCATCACTAGAGAAGCACATCATCAATTGCTACCATCCCAAAAAAAGACACTGTAAGCCAAGATTACCTGAATTCCATAGCTAATCTGTGGCCCTCCAGACAGTGATGGACTCCAGCTTCCAGCACTGCTGACCACTAGTCTGGTTGGCCGGGAATGATAGGAGTCTAAAAACCTCTGGAGGGCCACAGATATTCTCCATCTGAAGGCTCTCCCCCCTTTTTCGTGGGGGGGGGAGCTTAGTCCTAGAGTGCCTGCATTGCATGCAAAATGTTCCCTGGCATCTCCAGGTAGGGAAATGTGAGAGAACCTTGTCTGAAACCCTGGAGAGTTGCTGCCAGCCAGAGTTGACAATACTGAGCTAGATGACTCCAATCAACTAGCATCAAAACCTTTAGGCTCCCTCTGTCTTCAAGCAAATAATGCTTCAGGTACGCTGGACAGTTTCCATTAATGGCTGGGTGGCAGACTGGGAAAGGAAAGCATGTTCAGCTTGATTCTTCCTATTCTATTTCTCTCTGAAAATGAGGGGAAAGGCAGCATTTCGGGTCTAATCCAATTTAGGATTTGCTTTGTCGGAAGATACGCACACACAGACCAGAAGAAACACAATTCGCTTTGTGAAGCTCAAGCCATAAGAAGCAAAGAGTGACTCAGTCTGCTGGTCCAGTCCCCAGCGTTTTTCTGTTAGAAGGAAGAAACTTCGCAAGAGAGAGGGAAAGCCTTTTATCTACAAGGCAAGGGACAGGACATGGAAAAACTCTGCCCATAATCCGCCAGGAACATCTCCTGCACACGTCCCGTTCGTTTAAAAGGCCCTGCAAAGGACCCAAGTTCCCAATAAATTGTGCAGCTAAAGATTAAGATCTACTTATCAGATCACAGCTTCGTAGATAAAGCCAGGAGGTTACTGGTTTTAGCTTACTTTGAAATACATTGGTTTTATTTTATTTTATTACATGGGCAACGATATGTTTCTTTTTAACTAGAGAGTTCAGTTTCAAGCAGTCTGTATGGACAGAATCCAATTAAATCTTCTAAGTAGAAGGTAGCTTTCACACCCATGAAAAATATATCAAAGGGAGAAGCAGAGTTCATAATTGCTTGGATATTCATCCAGCAAAGATGGCTTCTCTACCAAGAAGAACATTCATTTTCCTTGATCTTGTAAGCCCTGGTTTCATTTATGCCTCGGCTAGGCTCTTTATATTCTCATGTTAACAATGGGAGACTCGGGGCGAAATCTGAAGACAAATTCCATCTGGATCCCCAGTGCCCAAAGTAGGTAGCTCCTACGGATTGTTGGGAGAGTTAATATGATATGTTTCCACTGTTACAATACTCAGCTCTGGTTGACCAGCTGTAAGGCAGGGGTCAGAAACTCATAAGAGTAGACAAGACTTGTGGAAAGACAAGCTAAGCAGGCTTGGGTGGATTTGGACATAGGATAATAGAATGGTAGAGCTGGAAGGGTCACAAAGGGTCATCTAGACCAACCCCCTGCGATGAAGGAATCACAGACATGTGATAGGAAAAACTACTCCCCAATTTGCTTGCCCAGGTTGGTACTAGTCACTGCTTACCCTTGAGCCAGATCGAATCCAGAAAACTTTTATTTATTTTAATATTTTAAAGCCATGCTTTCATATAAAACATCACAAGGCGGCATATAACCTGAAAACACAGTGCTATAATAAGAACGTTAAACGTATCAGCTGGTTTTCAAAGAATGTCTTATTTCCGTACATTAATATCTCACCTTTCATCCACCATGGAACCCAATTTGGTACAGAACAGGGGTGGAGAACCTCTGGACCCCAGTTGCTGCCAGCCAGACTACAACTCCCATCAGGCTTAGCAAGCACAGTTAATGGTCAGGGATGATGGGAGTTGTAGTCCAGCAACATCTGGAGGTCCAAAATGTCCCCAGCACCAAGGTAGAAACCACAATAATTAAAAGACATTTTGTCTGAGTGCCTGAAATCAGCTGGAGTTGAAATGGAGGTCGTGCCTGTTACTGGTGTGAATGCCACGTTGCACAAGGCTTTTAAGAGAAGAGTTCACCGCATATATCACACTTAAGCGAGGCATTCCAAGATGTGTTAGAAATGGCTTTAAAAGCTGCACATACATCATTCTCAGAAACAGCTGACACTTTCCAGAAATCCAGCTCCTTTACTTTCTCGGAGGAGACATTCTCCAGCAACCTTCTTTCCCCACAATCCAGAAACGTAGTTTTAAAAACAAATCACGGGTCGGTATTTATTTTAAGTCAGAAACTGAAGTGCCCCAAAGCCTCAACTAGTTTTCCCCACTTGCAACTTCATGCTGCAATTGACTCTCAACTTCGTACAGCCTATGAGATTTCAGAAACTATAAACAAGCTGACTTTTCGAACACTTTAGCTGTTAGTGAAATCATGAATTAATTAGCACCCTTCCAACCGTAAGAACCCAAAAAGCACTTTAAATTTTAATACAGTACAGCAAAATGCAACTGGAGTTGTTTTCCCCCCGCCTGCATTTCCCATCTAACCTAAAACCACTCCATTTGGAAGAGAAATGTCAAAGATCTTTAAAAGGGGGCCCAATCGGGAGGAGGAAGGGATCTTTTGAGAGTCAAAGGAGACATGATAGAAGTGCCAAAAAACAAAAATTCATCTCTCTTTCATAATGCTAAAACTCAGGGCTATCCAATGATGCTGAATGCTCTGCACAGTTAAACTCAGGAACTCTCTCCTACAGTAGGCAGTCACAGACACCAACCTGGATGACTTTAGAAGGAGAGACAAATTCAAGATCCAGATGGCTATTAGTGACTGCTGGCCACAATGGCTATGTCCAGCCTCCAAGTTGGAGCCATTATGCCTCTACATGCCAGTTGCCACTGCCCTCTGATCCTTCCTGTAGGTTTCCCATAATTGGCATTTGGTGGGCAGTGTCAGAAACTCAGATATGGTGCCAAATGACAGCTTAAATCTAGGTTATGGTTGCCATAATGGAATGTCTATTCGCCAGGGGGCTTGGGCCAGATGATTCCAATGCTACAATTCTATGGTCTCAACTACATTGCTTGACTGTAGCTTGCTCTTACAAGTCCGAGTATGCAAGGAGAAGAAACATATACAGTGGAAATGGAATTAACTATGAACTAAGGAAGAGGTTTTTGAACTGTGGTTGCCAACCTGGTGCCCAGAAATCTCCACGTATTCGCAACTGGACCAGCACCAGAAACAAAATGTGCCTGGCTAATTTCTAACACTGTGGTGGGCTACTGTAAGAACAGGACTGGATGGACTGCTGGTCTGATCCAGCACACTCCTCTTATGTTCTTAGCGGAGAGTCCTCCCTTAATGGTTGAATCATATCAACCCCAAGGAGTTGTAATTATTGTTCCTCTTGAGCAGGGATCAGCAAACTTTTTCAGCAGGGGACCCAGTGTCCCTCAGACCTTGTGGGAGGCCGGACTATATTTTGGGGAAGGAATGAACGAATTTCTATGCCCCCAAAATAACCCAGAGATGCATTTTAAATAAAAGCACACATTCTACTCATGTAAAAACACGCTGATTCCCGGACCGTCCGCCGGCCGGATTTAGAAGGCAATTGGGCTGCATCCGGCCCCTGGGCCTTAATTTGCCTACCCATGCTCTTGAACAATTCATGAAATGGCCAATGAGTTTTCAGGGAGCATTAATTCTGCTTGGATTCCAGGCTAAGGCACGAGGAGAAACCTACCGAATTGTTTAAATGACATCCCGCTCCCATTTTAGCTCTTATAAGATGGCTTACAGGAAAGTTTAAATGGATGCAACTAATACCAAGACTCTGAAAAAAGGACAACTAAAAGACCCATTCCTGTGCCCTGGAGCAGTGTTTCCCATTTTACCACTTGAAGTGGAACAAAAAGTGCTGCCACCTACCTACTCCTGCCATTGCTGTGAGCCCTTGCTGCACCCATCACTGGAGAAGAGGCACTGCCATCAGAACACATTTTGGGTAAATTGCACAGATTTGGGGTGACACCTTGCCCCAAATGAACATGCCCAAAATGGGTGGCACTTCTTCACGATTGGTGGAGGCGGCAGGGCACCCATGGCTGGTCAGGCTCTCACTGTGCCCCCCACTGATCTTCAAAGTAAAACATTACGTGAATAAGGGCCGCACACAGCAACGTGGGAGGAAGCAGGTGCTCCAAATTTCCTTGTCCTAGTGCCTTTAATAGAACCCAGAAACGAACAGGAAGCCATTGCAAATGATACAGATCTGGAATGCAATGGTCTATGAAGCAACTAGATTTTGCACCAGCTATAGTTTCTAGTGTGGGTCCAAAATTTGCTTCCCCATTTCTCAGGGCCATTGCACACACACACCCCCGTTGCCAACCGAAGAGCCATTTAAAAAACAAGCTATCGAAGGGTCCAGCAGAAACTGGTACACTCCACCTGTCCAAGGCTGTCTCAGTCTCAAAATTGGGCCTGAACCCAGATTGGAAAGGCTCCAGAATTGTAACAGGGCAGTATAGCACAGCAGAGTTATCTGGTTGTTCAAGCAATCAACTGAAATACAACCTGCTTTAAATTAGTACGCGTGAGCTAACACTCAGTAATGACGTTAGCCATGAAAATGCATCTAGGCTATTTCTAGGAAGTAAAATGTAGAATCTACCAAGCTCCGTGCCAGCATGCAAGGGCACACAATGGATTATTTAGAATATTTATATCCTGCCATTCCAACAGAAAATTCATCAAAAAACAAATGTAGTAAGAATGCACCATAAAAAGCACTAACAAAAAAACCCCACAACTTCCTTCCTAGGACTAGAGACTTACTTTTTAAAATGGAAACGTGGGGTCTCAGTTAAGACTTAAAGAATGCACTTTTTTTTGTAATTCAAAGTGTAACACAATTAAGAAGAACTGGAGGAGCTAATACCTTCCTAACTTCTTAAAAGCTAGCAGAGGCTAAAGGCCAGCACATTAATGTCTTCTAGAACAGAGGAGGTGGGGACGGGGGGAGAGTTTACATCTGCAGCCCAGGATTATGCATTCAAATAAGCCATAAAGCCCATCTCCAGAATTTCCTGCAAAACCCTGTACAAATACTCGTGGCTCAGATCTAATACAATCCTATGCCACCTACCTTTCCAGATTAGAATTCCTCCAAGGCATCTTACGTATTAAAATAAAGAGGCCGCCAACAGAGTTAAAGAGGGTGTTTGTTTGTGTGCACACTCCCAACAAATTCTGTACAACGTAGTCGATAAAAGTACGTGGAGAAAGATCCTCACAGCTGACGAACACTGCCTACTTAAAACCCAGTCACTGCGTACTTAAAGCCCTAGTCTCTTGTGACAGAGCGTTCCACCAGATCGGGACCACAGCCGAGAAAGCCCTGGCTCTGGTTGAGGCCAACCTAACCTCCCTGTGGCCCGGGACCGCCAAGATGTTTTTGTTTGAAGACCGTAAAGTCCTCCGTGGGACATACCAGGAGAGGCGGTCCCGTAGGTACAAGGGTCCTAGGCCGTATAGGGCTTTAAAGGTTAAAACCAGAACCTTAAACCTGATCCTGTACTCCACCGGGAGCCAGTGCAGCTGGTATAGCACCGGGTGAATGTGATCCTGCGGCGAGGACCCCGTAAGGAGTCTCACTGCGGCATTCTGCACCCGCTGGAGTTTCTAGGTCAGTCTCAAGGGCAGGATGGTGGACTAGGTGGCTCATTTTGGATTGGAGCAGAAGAGCACCCTTCTCTCCTGCGGTTTCTAGCAACTGCTATTCAGAAGCATGGCTGCCTCCAACTGTGGAGGCAGAGGATAGCGATTGTCACTAGTAGCCATTGATAGCCCTCTTCCTCCATGAAGCAGATGCCTCGGCCCCCTGGTACAGCCACAAGAACCGAGAGCTCTTGAATAAAATGTAGAACTCTGCACTGAGCCCTGACTATAAGGTTTTGAGCAGAGAACCGAAAAGTCTGTTTCCTCCAGAGTCTGGGGAAAGAAAACGAATGGAAACATACCCAATCACTTCCGAGAATTAATCACTTAAGCAGTGCATCCATTAAACAGGATATGTGTCCAGGTTCGCACATGACAGACAGAAGCAGGAGGTGTGGAAGCCAGTCAGATGCCAGGCTGCTGTCTAGTTTAAATACCAAGCCTGACAAGGCATCAGCTGATCTCCAAGCTGAGCAAATCTCATTGCCATCTGAAAAAGCGGAGGGGCGGGGGGAGAGAGTCCTGAGCACTCCCAAAATGTGAGAGCATCCAACATTCCTTGTTCTGCTGAGCTGGAACAGATAAAAGGATTTGCTTTGAGAAGCCTAATTCCAGAGTAAAACAGCGAGTTTCGTGGCCTAGAAAACGCTGCATTTTTAATGAGTCCTCTGCCTCAAATGGAGGGGAGGGGGACCACTCCTCTAAACATAGCCCAGGAGGAGATGATTTCAGGGCAGGGTGAGAGAATGAAATTGCCTGCTGAAAATTCAGCAAGAAAGTCTCCCGAAATCGAGAAAGCCTCCCGAAATCGGAGGCAGAGGGTTGTGGTGGAAGGAGCTGGTAGCTGCCATCCCAGCAGGCTACCTTTGATGGGAAGCAGGGCTGACCTCCATCTGTGCCCCTGAAAGGCCCGCTCAATCATGCTGGGCTTCTTGCCACTGAACTGTTTCCATTCCTGCTGATTATAAGAACCATTTAGCTTTTAAGGACGGATACCAGAGTTTGCTTTTCTTCCCCTCTTCCCTCCCTGTCCCTCTTCCCTTGCATGCCGTGTCTTTTAGACTGTTAAGCTGGTGCGTAGAGACTGTATTGTTTTCACAAACTATGCATGTAAATCATACAAGGAGCCACTTTTCTGGCTGAAGAAGAGGCTCTAACTAATAATAATAAATACTGAATTGTTCAAAGGCTTTTGGAGGTTAAGGCTGCAATCCTACGCACCAGGTGTGGGGAACCTTTGGTCCTCCATGTATTGTTGGACTATAGCTCCCATCATCCCTAGCCATTGGCCATGTTTGCTGTGACTGATGCTGTGCACAGTGGTTCTGAGTAAACAGGCGTAAGATGGCTCATGATTGATAGCTCAGTCAGAGCATGAGACTCCTAATGGTCGTGGGTTTGAGCCCCATGTTGGGCAAAAGATTCCTGCACTGCAAGGGGTGGGGCTAGATGACCCTTGTGGTGCCTTCCAACTCTAGAAGAATGATTCTGTGATTCTAAGACTTCAGTGCCAAGCTCCCCAATGCTGCCAGTGCTTGCAATCACAACAGGACAATGCTGGAAAGCCAGTATGGCGTACAGTTGTACCTCGGGTTAAGTACAGTGGTACCTCGCAAGACAAAATTAATTCGTTCTGCGAGTTTTTTCATCTTGCGAATTTTTCGTCTTGCGAAGCACGGGTTCCCATAGGAATGCATTGAAAAAGAAAAAGGAAACAAACTTGCAAGACGTTTTCGTCTTGCAAAGCAAGCCCATAGGGAAATTCGTCTTGCGCAGCAACTCAAAAAACGAAAAACTCTTTCGTCTTGCGAGTTTTTCGTCTTACGAGGCATTCGTCTTGCGAGGTACCACTGTACTTAATTCGTTCTGGAGGTCTGTTCTTAACCTGAAACTGTTCTTAACCTGAAGCACCACTTTAGCTAATGGAACCTCCTGCTGCCGCTGCGCCACCACTGCACAATTTCTGTTCTCATCCTGAAGCAAAGTTCTTAACCCGAGGTAATATTTCTGGGTTAGCGGAGTCTGTAACCTGAAGCGTATGTAACCCGAGGTACCACTGTACAGGTTAGAGTAATGGACTAGGACCTGGGAGACCAGGGTTCAAACCCCTACTCAGCCATGAAGCTCACTTTGTGGCCTTGGGCCAGTCACTGCCTCTCAGTGTTGTTGTGGGGTGCATGGGTGTGGAAAACAGGTATGCCACTTTGCACCCCTAAGAGGAATAGGTGGGCTTTAAATGCAGCAAATAAAAAAATAAATGCTTGGGTAGCACAGGTGGAAACTGAGCGACAGGAAAGCACCCATTTCCCATTTGTGCTGATCGCTAATGAAGTTGCCATTTTCAAATAAACACACACACACACATTATCCCCCCCTCCTTACAAAGGAACATTGATAAAATAATCATGACTTAAAAAATAGCTGACCTACTTTACACAGCCACCCAGGACTCAAGATGCGCTGGCATCCACCATCGTGCATTAATCATTGCACCAACAGGACATGCCCCCCGTGGCAGGCTGGGAGTTCGCTCCTCCTCACTTGCTAAGGCAGCTTCACAAACCCAACTAAAGCCCGGAGCCAGCTGTCCGAGCCCGTCGCAGACATGTTACTATTTAATTCATAAAAAGCTGCAGCAGCATCTGTGTTGGAATGGAGCTTAGCGCTTCTTTTGAGTACCAGCCAGGGAGCTTCTCGGGTTTGCCGTAGCTAGAGGGGCAAGAACACGGTGAAGAATTTCCAGGATACTAAAGAAGAGGTTGCTGCAGATTAGGAGTTTGAATCTTACCTGTTAGAAATACTAATAATTAATATTAATAATAATGAGGTGGCAACTCCAGGCATATAGAAGTCAGAAACACACGCTTGTAAGAATATAATTGGGGCCTGCTGCAGACTGCTCATCTGGTTAGGCATCCAGTTCTCACTGGCATGAGAATTTGAGCACAAGAACACTCTCCCCTATAGTGGTTTCCAACAACTGCTATTCAGAAGTATGGCTGTGGGCAGAGCATAGCCATCATAGCTAGTCGCCAGTGATAGCCTTTCTCTTCCTGTGAATTTGTCTAATCCTCTTTCAAAGCCATCCAAGTTGGTGGCCATCACTGTCTCCTGAGAAAGTGAGTTTCATAGTTTAACTATGTGCTGCATGAATTTTGTCTGCCTTGGATCTTCTGGCGTACAGTTTCATAAGATATCAAATAGGTTTAGCATTATGAATTTTGTCCAAGTGTGAAGGTGTCCCAAACATCTACAATTAAAAATCAGGGCTTGGGCAAGTGTGACAGCAGGACATGCCACCATCAAGGCTGGCCCAAAGAAATTTCCACAAGTCACCCAGCCTCAATGAAAGGCTCTAGCAAAGCTCCACTAACAAGGCAGCTCTTTCTAACAGTCACCACTTGGTTGCACAGAGATGAAGAGAAATTGCAAGAGCTGACTAATGCATGATCTTTGCTTGCTTCAAATCCAGAGCCCAAGGCCACAACTGTGGATTCTGCAGGTGCAACAGCACCTTTGAAGTCTCCTTTTGATGTCCAAGAAGCCTCTAAGCTCCCCCTACTCGCTCTCTCCCCCTAACCCTCTTGGTCTTGAGGTGGGGAGGTAGTTACATTATTATCCCTTGAACTGTATGTGGGAATGAAGGAGATTGCTGGAAGAGTGGTGCTTTTTACCACTTCTTTCAAAGGCTCTGAGAATACTTACATGGAAGAAAGCAGATTCGTAAAGTGTTCAGTCTGGCCAAGATTCACATTCATTATGACAAATCTACACAGACTCACCTATCCTTAGCCAGGCGAGTTGGTGTCCCTTAATATCTGTGGCAGGGAAAGAGGGCAGGTTCAGCCCTTGATTACAATTCAGAGACAGTTAACCTGAAGAACAGTAAGAGCTGTTCAACAGTGGAGCCAACTCCCTCGGGAGGCTGTGGACTCTCCTTCACTGGAGGTGTTCAAGCAGAGGTTGGATGGTCATCTGTCTTGGATGCTTTAATCAAGATTCCTGCATTGAAGGGGGTTGAACTAGATGACCCTTGGGGTCCCTCCCAACTCTACAATTCCATGAAGCCTAGTTGTTCCTTGTGAAATAAAGTGGTTTCGCTTCTCTGTTGGCAAGAGAGCGGAAAACGCAGAGGTAAGAAAATGGTTCTCGTATTTTATTCTCCTTGCATGTTGTTTGGAAAAGCATCCTCATCTGAGAAGGTAACATAAAGAGGAGATTTATGCCTTAAAAAGGAGAAAAGCTTCTTACAATTCAAAGACAATGCTGGGCAGAGAGCAGGAGGAGATTAGTCCCATAGATTGAGATGTGGAGGATGGATAACACGGACTTCCGGATAGGACTAAACAGAAAGGAGAAAGGGGAAGTGGGAAAGGGAAGCATTAAGGCATTATAACCAAGAAGCTATTTGCTAAAGCTGTTTTGGGGAGTTTGGTTAGGTGCCAAAAACTGTCTTTGTTTAGAAGGATTGGAACTTCCAGAAGACTGAGGAAGAGGGCTTATCAACATTGTCTACTGCACCAGCACCGTCCCCTTCTGTTGCTGGTTCGTTTCCTCTAGAGGAGAGGAGAGGAAGCAATTGGAAGCCATCTAACCTGTAGAGAGGGCCCTTCCCCTTGGAACCTCCATAGAGCTTAAAAGCTCTTTCTGCACCCAACACAAAACAGCTCTTAAGGTCTCCCAATTTGCACAATTTCAACCAGATGGCCTTCTACCGTGCAAGGTTGCAATCGAACAAGTTAAATGTGCATAAATTGTGATCGCACTGTATATCCAATTTATTTGGTTTCCCTGTATTCCCCCCCAGCTCCTCACATACATAATCCTTGCAATCATTAATATATGTATTATCTCCATCCAAAAGGATTGTGGAAGGCTATCTTTAGCACAGATTCTTAGGCATGCTTACTGCACTAAAGGAAAATCCACCAGAAAAGTAATCACTTATTATTTCTGCTACTTGGCTTAGTTTGTAATTCCATTCTCTGCACAGATTTTCATTTGACCTTATTATTCCTGCAGAAATAATAATGACTACAAAAAGAAGAGTTACTGCAGAACAGGTTGACACAACTTGAGACCGCCAACCGAACACAGCCCTCTAGCAGCAAAACACACCTGGTACCTTGAAAAACAACATCTGGTTGGTCACAGGTTCTCTTGACTGGCTACTGGACAAAACTGAAGCTAGCAAACCGATTCCTCTGTGAGTTTATCAGTCTAAAGCAGGGTTGTGATTCTGTCTTGATTTATTATTTTATCTTTTGTAAACCGCTTTGAGGGGTTTTTTTTACAACCAAGCCAACGGCCCATCTAGTCCAGCATCATGTTCTCACAATTGCAGACCAGCTGCCTGCAGGAAACCAATAAGCAGGATTCAAGCACAAGAGCAGTCTAGTAATTAGCCACTATAGCAAGGCAGAAATCCCAGATACAAGGTAGTACACTCCTGCACAATGGATGCTAGGGACTAAGGCTGGGTATCATCCCAAAACGTGGTATCGGTTTCATTGTTTTTGACCTGGCAATATATTGTGAAACATGGGTGTTTGTGCGTGCACGCGCGGTGCAAAAATCACAATGTGGGGAAAAACTGTGAAGCCAGCCAATGCCTCTACATCGTTTCATCCTTATTTCAGACATGGAGATATATCAGTATATCGTGGTATTTAGCTGGTGATATATCATGCTGTTGAAAACCAGGTATCGCCCAGCCTTATTAGGGACTCACAGTAAGTGCCTATCTCCATCATGCTCTCCTTGAGAGTTCTCCAGGAGTATCCTTAGCTAGACACTGTTGGGAAGCAGAGTGCTGAACCTGATGGACACTTCATCCAGTCCAGTATAGCCAACCCTTCTGCTTGTTTTGCATCATGCAAGGCTTTGTTTGCACCAGCGCCTAGAGGACTCCAAATTGATTAGAGGGGGCAGCGCACTGTTTGCAGCAGAGTGGATGACCTAGAGAACGTCTGCCTGCAAGTGGATGTGGAACATAGCAAACTGACACAGCTCCACACTCCGTTCAGCTCAGATGGGTTGTAGGGGGTGGGGGTGGGGACTGTTGAGAAAGGGGAGTCTAATAAGAGAAAGGTAAGTGGCCAGGTTTGAAAACAGATGTGCAGCTACGAGAGCAACCAGGTCACACCCGGCCACACTACGGAAAGCACCCTGATAGAATCAGCATTGTAAACAGAAGTGCTATTGTCAAAGAATCGATCCGATAATAAAAAGAGCTAAGGGACAATTGTCTTGCAGAAAATTACTGCCAAGGGCTGCCAGATCCAGGCTCTGTGCGTCTTTCTGGGCTATCGGCCAGCTGCTAATCATTATAGGGCCCCGGCTAATTTTGAGCTCTGCAAATAAACTGCACAACACCATGGCCTGCGCAAAGTTCTCTCCTACCACGTCTTATTAAACCCTGCTGTGTGCTTTAGCTAACCTACAGCTTGTCCACAGAGGCTGCAATATTAATGCAAACATCAGGGAGCCACTGAAGCTTCACCAGACACACCTGTTAACACGACTGGTGTGTATTTTCCTCCTGAAAAACGGAAGCCGGTACATTAATTTTGTCTCGCATCTCATGCCAAGGGCAGAAAACGGAGTGCAGATTAAAAGACTAAGAAGCCCATTTGCTAACCTTCTGGTGCTGCCGCAGTTTAACATTTATACAGCACCGTGTGCTAGACACTGTACATAAGACACACACAAGCCTTGCAGTGGAGGGTGGAGGAGAGCTCACAGTCTATGTTAGCCAGACAAAGAGATGAATGGTGAGAGCGGTCCACAATGGTAAGAGGGAATCAGGTGTCACAGGAGGCCAAGAAACAGAAGTGAGAGTGTGGCTCATAAAAGGATTGGTTCAAGATGTGAGAGGGAAAAAGAAGCAGTTTTGGAGCTATTGGGGGGGGGGTGACTCAAATACAAGCAACCAGGTCAGAATGAGAGGCAGAATGAGATCTGGTGTGGTGCAGTAGTCAGAGTGCTGGACTAGAACCTAGGAGACCAAGGTTCAAAGCCATACTTGGCTGATTTGGGGGCCAGTCACTGCCTCTCAGCCTAACCTACCTCACAGGGTTGCTGTGGGGATTAAAACAGGAGGCAGAGAACCATGTATGCCACCTTGAACTCCTTGGAAACAAATGCATAACAACAACAACAACAATGTCAAAAGGCAGTCATGGAGTCTGTGTGCAGCAGAGGGAACAAGGAGGGTTGCTAAGGAGTGACTCTGCACCACATACACTGGGGCAACAGAAGTGAAGCTGGATCCTGCAACAAAACGTTGATTTTGTTCAGAGACCCAGTTGCCTCATTGCATCCACAGTCAGTCAGTATTCTATACCCATGGAACAGAGCTGGTTCTTATTGGTCAGCGGGAGGCTCTGAGTTGTGAGGTTGACCCCTCTGCCCAGCCCAAGCTATATTAAAATATTTAGATTTGTCCACTCATGTCTATAGGTAGCTCTCACTTCCACCTCTGGAAGAGTTCACCTACCTAGACAATAAAGGGGGTCTATTTTATCCTTTTAATATCCAGGTAACTTGTCTCCTCCTTTTTCCAACCTACTCCACTGCATCCCCCTGCCACCCAGTTCCCATATTTTCCCCTCTCAGTCAGCCAATGTTCCATGCCATGGAGTCCTTATGCCATAGGTGGTCCTGCCCTCCAGAGATTTTGGACTACATCTCCCATCATCCTTGCCCATTGGCTGTGCTGCTTGAGCCTGATGAGCGCTGTTGTCCAAACAACCTGGAGGGCTTCATATTGTCTACCCTGCCATATGCTGCTGTTTTGGAGTTCCCCCTTATAAACTTTCCTTATTATGGAAACCTTGAGGTTAACCAGAGTCTTCAGTGCTGCCTCCCTTGTGTTAGGGTGATGAGGTTTGGCTGCGCTGCAACATGAACACAGGAAGACTTGAATCAGAAATATAGGGGACGATGGGCTGTAACATCAGGGGTGAGAACCTTGGAGTTAATGTTGGGTACCACAAGGCAGTGCAATTCTATCACAACACATTTATCATAATGCAGGTATTGTGGCGCTGTTTCTTCATCCTATAAAAAGCATGATTTGCTGCCAATCAATGGCTAAATCAGTCATCAAACCACTGTTCACATCATGCCTAGTTAAAGGAGATTGTCTTTTTCGGCCAGGATTCTAGCATCATGGCAAACGACATCACACCTAGCACAAAATTTTATATATTTCTTAAAGTGCTTTGTTCAGTTCTCAAGCCAGCATCAACCAGCAACAAGAAAATAGACTGCTTGCTGTCAGTTCTCTCCAGGACAAAGCCCTGCATTTATCAATCAGCTGTGCAAGAAAAGCACAGCAGCAAGTATTTCCAGAAATACTGACCCATTTTGGCTGGAGGAAGAGGAAACCTGAATTCCTCAGGCGGTGCTTCCCACCATCCAGGATAAGTATTCGGGCGCTGCTCAATATGTGAGCAAACTGCTTAAGCAAATTTATTGACTGCATTTATATCCCACCTTCTTCTCCAAGGAGCTCAAGGTGGCATACATGGTTCTTTCTCCAAGTCCTCATTTGATCCGCACAACCCCCCTGTGAGGTAGGTGAGGCTGAGAGGCAGTGACTGGCCCAGGGTCACCCAGTGAGCTTCGTGGCTAAGCAGGGATTTGAACTCTGGTCTGCCAGGTCATAGTCTAACACTGCAACCACTACACCACACTGGCTCTCAAATTGCAAAGGCAATTTCGCGTAAGAAATATTAATGATACTGCCTCTGATTAGTCTTGCTGTGTACACATGTGTTGAGAAGCCACAAATGCCCAAATTCAGAGATTCTCTGGTACAGAATGATAATGCGCTGCCATCAACACATAGGTGCCACATTATTAATAGTACTTAGCATTTATATAGCAGTTGAACATGTTCAATGTGACCACAAAATTACTGTAGGAATTACTATTCTCAAACCTAGTAAGCACATGCAAGAGGCAAGATTTCAACTAGGGATTCTTAAGGTTCCCCTGTCAGCATCTTGGTTATTACCAATGTAAGAAATTAGCTAGGCGCCAGGCACATTTTGCAATGGGCATGGGTGCAACTGGATCTCTGGATGCTTGGCTGGCGACAGACATCTCCATCTAGCTGGCCCTTTTAGCTAAGGCTGCCGTACATCCAGACATAGCCGAAGTACAGAAGTCAGAAATTTGAAATTGAGATTTTGAAAAAGGAAAGGAAAAAAAGCAACTTTGGCTCAAAATAAAATAAAAACAAAAACTTTTGTGTCCAGATTTTCACTTTTTGAAATATGGCAACCCTAGGTAAGCAGAGCTTATTTACTGCATTTATATCCCATCTTTTTCTCCAAGGAGTACATGGTTTCTCCCCCCCCCCCTCAGTTAATCCCTATAACGACCCTGTGAGGTAGGTTAAGAGGCTATGACTGGCCCAAGGTCACCCAGTGAGCTTCCTGACTGAATTGAGATTTAAACCTGATCTCCAATATCCTAGTCCAACACTCATAACCACTACACCACACTGGCTTCCTGGAGTACTCCCGCTATGGGGAAGCTATATAAATTAGGTAAATAAATATGGGGAAAGCAAAATGTCACTTTTAAAAGGGTCTAAAATATTTTCCTTGAAGCTTGAATTTGTTTTATTTGCTTCGAGATTTTCTTCTTTAAAATACAAAGTGGTATAAAAATAATAACAAATTCCACAGGAAAAAAGGTGCCTGGGCATTTCATTGTGGTGACCATAACTTAAGTTTAAGGTGCCATTTGGCAATTAGCTTATATATCTGAGCTTCTAACACTGCTAGTCAGCATAGCTGTATGATGCTGCATCTGAAGGGAATATGGATGTGCTGAGCTGCATCTGATGGGAGTTGTCATCCAAAACATCTGGAAGGCTGCAGGTTGATGAAGACTGTGCCACACTATACCAGTTCTAGGAATTCTTATTCCTACACGGAAATACTTTCCCCATACGAGTCTGGAAAGACGCAAGACCTAAGCACACCTTGCCGTCACCTACAATACAGACCATTCACAGCATTTCCAACACTGGTTACGTCAAATGACAGCAGCGCCACTTTATAAAACCACATATTCCCCCCTCCATTGTGACACCCACGGCTCCCCAAAGAATACTTGGCATCGTTTTTGGTAATAGGTGCTAAATTAAGACCAGGAGAGCTGCCTTTGTTTTTCAAACAGCTCCTCTCCAGCTAACTCATGCAACACCATTTTTTCCACAAGGTTCACTTTGCTGCCTAGGTCCTGAGAGTGCAGGTGCTGGCACCACACAAAGAGCTATTCACAAACTTGATCCCAAGCCCAGACTACACCTGCACAGCAGTGAAACAAACACAAAGGCGCAGCTTTTTTGGCCAGGTGGGCAACCTTGGAGATTGCAAGTTAACACAACCCCCAGAAAGTGCGCATCACTTCATACCTAGTTAAGTCAGGCTTGCAAATTATCTACACTCCAGTTTACTAATGCACCATTAATTCTTCCATATGCTTTGCTAATTACCTTTCTCAGGGTTGCTAAATTTTCATCCTTTAGGCCACACAATGCACCAGCAACAAACCCAACTGTTTAACAATGATGCGAGCATCAACATCCCAAGTGGACAACATCTTTTTTCAGTGAAATTCCAAACGCTCTGCTCTCCATTTCAAATCTAGATTCTCAGAGACTGCAGCCAAAAAAATGTGAACTTCACATGGAAAAGGAAAGGAACAGATAGAGTATCCACTAAAAGACTCAAAGACAGTGCAACGGGTGCAACTGAGACTACCAAAAAAATAAAGTCTCAGGCAACCCCAAAATTCAAAGTGTCCCTCTAGCTAGAATCATACAAGGCCAGGACACAGTGGAAATCTTGCTAGCCACTGGATTTGCCCATTCAGACATATTGAACCCTGACATATCTCCTTCTCCTACACACCACAAAAAACCTGCAAGTTTTTGGCTGTTACCAGCACCAAAACTGTTATCTCTGCAGTCATCTTAAGAATGTAAGAGTTTTGCTAGATCAGGCCAATGCCCCTTCTAGTCCAGCATCCTGTGGCCAACCAGACGGCCCAAAGGGAAACCAGCAAGCAAGACCTGAGCACATGAGCACTGTCCCCTTCTATGGTTTCCAGCAACTGTATTCAGAAGCATTCCTGCCTCCAACCTTGGAGGCACAGCATAGCCATCATGGCTAGTAGCCACTGATAACCTTCTCAGAACAATCACAACTAGAGGAGTCTTCCCCAACCTGGTGCTGTCCAACTGTTGTAGACTACAACTCCCATCAGTGTCAGCCAGCACAGCCATAAGTTCTACGCCAGCACAGCCGTATGACACAGCGTCTGATGGGAGTTGTAGTCCAAGACTGCTAACGGGCAACAGGTTGAGGAAAGCTGGGGTGCCCTAGCACTAGTCAGGCAGAGCACTGAAAGAAACATATTTTGAGGGTTGTTTTGTTTTTTTACATTGTAAGGCTCTTGGGGCAGACTCCTGCCTCACTTTGCAAAGGGCTACCTGCACATTGACACAGCCAACACTAACACAGCTGTTACCCACCATGTATCCTGAGGGGAAGAAAAAGAGTTATCCAGAAGCACCCAAAAAAACCCCAAACCTCTGACTCCTGGGGCAAGGAAAGGGAAGAGCTCAACAAAGGTCAGCTGTGATTGTTGTGCATTGGGGAGCAGCCATGGGTCCAGCCCAGTCCCAGAAGGAAGGCCAGACCCTAACCATTTCTGTTATGAAGGGGGTGGGCAGAGCAACCCTCCATGAAAACAAAAGCCCTTTTTCTCAGAAAAAGGTACCTCCTCTCTCTCTCTCTCTCCCTCATTTGTATAATTTTAGGGGAGGGAATGGAAAGAGGACCCCCCTCAACTTCCACCTATAGTAAAAAGGGGGGACTGTCCCTCAAATACATAAGGTAGGAAAGTTACTGGGAGAGAGCAAGCCACCCCACAATCCTTTCCTAGACTTGCTGGCCTCCTCTAACCCCCTCCCCAAATACTGAGAAGACCTTCCTCCCCAAACACCCCCAAATGAGGAGACACCCCTCCCCAGGAGGCAAAAGAGAGAGACCCACCCCTTTCCTTCTTCCAACCCACCCACCCCATTTGGCTCTTCCAGGGGAGAAAAGGGCGCCGCACCCACAAACACAGCACCCCACTTTTGACTGGCTGCCCTACCGCCTCACCCTCTTACCTGCGCGGACGGGTCCTTGAAACACAGGGTTTTTTCCGCTCCCCTCCGTTCTCCTCTGGGGCAGCCCGGCCCAAGCAGCCACTCAGCAGGAGAGAAAGAGAGTGAATGAGCGCGCGCGGAGAGCAGCAGCAGCAGCAGCAGCAGCCTCGGCGAGGAGACGCCGCCCCCTTCCAACTTCCCGCGAGAGCCACACAGGCAAGGAATGAGGGGGCGGGGCCGCAAGCGAGAGCTCTCGCGCCGTCAATCAAACCAAGGCACCCGTCTATTTGACGTGTGCAAGGATGGGAAGGACGGAGGCCGGGATTGCTGTTTACTCCTTCCCTCCGGCTCTTCGGCACGGAAGCCCAATCACAACACGCCAACCGCTTGGCCAATCACAAATTGCTCCGCCTCTGCCAGGGCAAAAGAGGGGAGGAAAGAGAGGGAGAGGGAGAGGCGGGCCTAGGGTAGAAGAGCCGGCCAATCGTGAGAGCGGTTGGCGGCGCTTTAGCCAATCGGATAACGCGGAGGTCTGCGCGTTTTTTTTTTTCTCTCTCTCTCTCTCTCGCCTTGATTTGGAGCCCGCAAAGTGATCCTCTGCTTCATTTCCACCTGTGCAAAAGGAGGAGGGATTGGATGGATGGAGAACCAGCTTGGGGGGAAAGAGGGGTTTAAAGGGTCGGGGACCAGCCGAAGTGTGGGGTGCAGGCAGCAAGCATGCTGTCCTTCTCAGCACTGATTTGCATATGCAAATTAATGGGGAAAGTGTCATTTTACTTCGTTTTGAAGATGTGGAACTAAAAACAGCAAATGTATAGGGCGGTAATCAGAGTTGAGCCAAGTCAGCCACATCCATTAATGTCAGTGGGGCTACTCTGAGTGCGGCTGACTTTGGCCTCAGCCCGTAGGTTGGAGAAAACGGCGTTAACACGGTGACTGGGCCCTTCCACGCCCTTTGCAGCCTCATCCAAATGTACACTTACTAGCTGCAAACCCTCCAGCATTTCTTCAATGAAAATAGGAACATCCTATTTCATGATAGGACGCGGGTGGCGCTGTGGGTTAAACCACAGAGCCTAAGACTTGCCGATCAGAAGGTCGGTGGTTCGAATCCCCGCGGCGGGGTGAGCTCCCGTTGCTCGGTCCCTGCTCCTGCCAACCTAGCAGTTCGAAAGCATGTCAAAGTGCAAGTAGATAAATAGGTACCGCTCCGGCGGGAAGGTAAACGGCATTTCTGTGCACTGCTCTGGTTCGCCAGAAGCGGCTTAGTCATGCTGGCCACATGCTGTACGCCAGCTCCCTCGGGCAGTAAAGCGACATGAGCACTGCCACCCCAGAGTTGTCCATGACTGGACCTATGGTCAGGGGTATTTATTTCATGATAATGATAATGATATTTATACCCCCACTCATCTGACTGGGTTGCCCCAGCTACTCTGGGCGGCTTCCAACATATATAAAAACATAATAAAATATTAAATATTAATAAACTTCCCAATACAGGGCTGCCTTCAGATGGCTTGGGGGTCAGATAACTCCATAATATCCACATTTCTCTGATGCAAATTTGAACATCAAAAGGGAAAGCGGGACATTCTGGGATAAAATCAGAAGAGGGCACTGCATTGGAGAAGGTTGCTTGCACAAATTTGGTGTGCCTGGCATCCAAAATTTCCCAGTCATTTTTGCTGCAGGGTAATATTTCTCCCTTGTTATCTTACCAAGAGTACAGTCTTCCACATATTTACTCCAGACTAAGCTCATTTAAGTTCAGTAAGTCTTACTCTTAGGTCACTGGCTGCAGGATAGCAGTCTTAACCAATAGCACACTGACCTTCCTTATAGGACAGGAAATTAACATGAATGTGAGCCAAAATTAAACCATCATTTTAATTGGCCATCATTAAAATGTCGCAGTGAAGGTGTTTTAATTATAGGCTGTTTCTCTTCATTGTTCATTAACCAAAAGCAGTCTCCAAGATCAAATGTAACTACGTCCACATCACTTTTAAAAAAAACCACCCCAAAATATCCCCCCAAAATTGTCCCACAGGTGGTTTCTATGGCGACATGTGCGATTGCAGTGTCATGTCAAGAACTTGCCTAAAACACACACACACATAGAGCGAGAATAAAATGCTTGTGGAAAATCTACAAAGAGATTTAGGGATATGAAAGGCAATCAGTTTTTAAGAGCATAAAAGGTACTTATAACCTCGGCTGTCACAGCAAGTCACTTCCATGAATTACAATTGCAAATGGATTCAAAGCTATAATGATGCTTCTACATTCCTTGCCAGATGTAAGAGTTCATACACAATGCAGTCTTTGTACTCAGCGCGTTTCGTATAAAAAATTCTCATGAAGTGTTACTACATGGCAAAGCTCAGGTGCCACAAAATATTAAAGAGCCTTTATTTTATTTTATTTTTTATTTTATTTTAATCTCCCTTTTAGGATTTAGGTGGGGTGCTGGCTCTGTAGTACAGCATCAGCTCTGCATGCTAAAGTTCCCAAATTCAATCCCCATCATTTCAAGTTTTAAAAAGAAGGCATGAGAAAACCTCTCGGACTCTTTACCTGGCACAATCCCAGAAAATGCAGGAGTCCCACTGCAAGAGTAATATATGAGCAAAGGAAACTGCTTTCTACTGAGTCAGGCCATGGAGTTTTGGGGCCCCTTCACATCCAACAACAAGATTTGGGTTGCCCCTGTGACTTTCTTCAATGGCGTTGTTCCATGACAGATCGCCACATATATATTTTTATTAACTAACACATCTCAAATTTTGATTAAATTGGCTGTCCTGTATTTCCTCACCCATCCAAGTCACTGGGGTGGGAAAAAATACTCTATACCTTATAGTTTTTAAGTCCTGCATTGGGCAAAAGATTCCTGCAGTGCAGGAGGTTGGACTAGATGATCCTCATGAGATAATCCAGGAAAAGCACATACCAATTTGTATATTTTAGAAAGGGGCAGCTTCTCCTCCTTGGCCGCTCTCCAGCAGCCACTACGAGCTGCCTAAGGAGGAGGCCAGCAGCAGCAACCATGGAGAGGTCATGGGATGCTCCCTCGCTGCTGCATGTTAGGTTTTCTTAATATGTAGGTGGTCAATGGTGCTACTCAGAGGTGTGTGTTTGTAATAATAACCTGCATGGCAGCACACCTGAGGTATCTTAACCATTAAACTAATTAGCAGGGGGAGTTTACCTACTGCACCGAATGCAGCAATGTGATAGGGTAATCAATTATTTTGAAAACTGTATTTAAGTTGACCAAATGCTTTGTACGGTACTGGCTGGTGTAGAGCGGTGAGTTGCAGCTGTTTTATTACTATTTAAAAATAAAGTAAGCAAAGATATTGCGGGCAAGTTTTTATTCCATCCCCCAGTCACTGCACAAACTCGGTTGGCGAAGAAAGTCGAACACTACCATCACCATCCCTTGGGACAAGCACCAGTTCCTCCTCCTGGATTTCGGCAGTGGCAGCGCTGGCAGGGAAAATAGGGACATTCTGGGATCAAATCAGAAGCTGGGATGGCTTTTGTAATTCCGGAACTGTCCCTGGAAAACCGGGACACTTGGAGGGCATGCAGTCACTTCTTGGACAAAGGTGTTATGTACTGAAGTTCTCACCCTGGGCCAGCAGGGGGATACTGTAGATAGTTTTCACTCAGGTCCACACAGGCAAATAAGGAATTGAAAGTGACGTTCAGTGATTGGATAGTTACAGAAAGTTGTTACTGTTGCTTTTGTAGTGGAGCTCTATAAAAGCAGGTTGGCTGAACCCTTCAGCCCAGTTCTGTTCTGGCCTGTGAATAAACATGAACTGTTTGAAGAATCGCTGTGTCGTCTGATATGTTCACCCACAACTTAACAAAAGCTTTTGTTTGCAGATTAAACATAACTCAAGGAGGTGTGTAGCTAAGAACAGGTTGGGCAGCAGAGGTGGAATGGCTGGGAGGGACACACAAATGCAGGGAGCACCAGCATTTAAAGGGATACCCTCCCCCATTGCTGTTGCCCTGCCAGACCAGACCAGGCTGGCCAGCCCTGCCCAGCCCCAGTTGCTAAGCAAGCAGTAGGACTCGCTGCCCACACAGAGGGAGGGAAGGTGTCAAATACAAGGCTGGTTGCCCAGTCTCACTGGCTAAATGCACACGAGCTCATCTTGGGAGGAGGGCTGAGAGCTCCCTCGAGAGGGTCCCAGAGGTGGCCTCTGAGTCTGGAGTGGCCGCAGGATTTCATGCAGCCTGGAGGACTTTTGTGGCCAGGGTCCCACCAGCATGAGAAACTCCAGAGGCTCCGGTTCTCATCTGAGCCCATCATCCAACTAGGGTTGGTGAGGCCACCCTCAGCAAGGAGGCCAGGAATCACGGACCTGTGAGGTGGGGAAGTCTATCCCTATGGAGGTTTTGGACTCTGTGGAAAGTAGCTTCAGGTCCGGCCAGGGGCAGGCAGAAGCGACGGACCCTTCTCCTACCGCTGCAAGCCGAACAGTGGAAGAAGGGTCATCTGCAGCGGAGTGTCCCATTTGCTACCTCTCCTTCGACGATGTCTTCAGGGCCCCTCGCCTCCTGCCTTGCTCCCACACCTTCTGCTTGGAGTGCCTGGCCAGGCTGTGCATCTTCCTCAAGTCAGGCCAGAGCTTCCAGTGCCCGCTCTGCAGGGGGAGCGTCCCCTTGCCCTACGGAGGAGTCCCCAGGCTTCCAGTCAACATGGACATCGTCCAGCAGTTCCCCCCGTGGATGAGGGAGGTGCAGGAGGTCTGGCTGGACGGCTTCCGTCTGTGCTGGCGCAGGAAGCTGCCAGGGAATGCCAAAGAAGAAGAGGCCTTTGCGGTGCTTGTGACCCTGGAATTGCTCAAGGCTGCCGCGCCCCGAGGGTCTGACCCCAGGGAACTCATTGTTGCCCACCCCATATCCAGATGCTGGGAAACGTGCTGCCTCTTGTGGGACCACTACCCTGGACTCTTCTGCGCCACTGCCCTGATGGTTTTGGGGCTCTTGCTGTCCACAGCCCTAATGTTCGGATTGCAGCGCTGATGCTGGAGGTTGCAGTGCTGAGCTGGGCTTATCAGCTGCAGTGCAAGGCTGATCACTTGCTTTGGGTAAGGTGGCCATTTGCATATGCAAATGAGCACCCCTCTCTCTCTCTCTCTCTCATTATAAGTGAGTGGTAAAGTTTAAGATTAAGCGAAGTTTAAAATTAAGGTTAAGTGAACACTTTGCCCTACAGAGGCAAGTGGACCAGAGGAACAAAAAGGGGCACATTTAAACATCCACCAAAAATACACTGGATTCTGCAGTCTGTGGAAACAGGCAGATTGTGTGTTTTTCTGTGGTGGTGTCAAAACTGCAGGACCCTCCAGCCTGGGCCCCTCACCTCAGGCTCCTGGAAGTTATGCTCAGGCCACCCCTCCGTCCTCTTCGGTCTTTCTACCTCCTTCCCACTTGTTTTAAGCCTTTTCCACCATGAGGACTAGAAACAAAGGACTGCCAGCCCAAAGGACTCCTCCCGGCCTTGAGTTGCTGTGTCCTCTCCCTCCATGTGTGGGCCACTTGCCTAGGAGTGGCGTGCAGACACCCATGGGTGCCAAATGCATCTCCCATCTTGGGTGGTCACTTACCACCCTGCAGCTCTAGGCTCTGAGGAAAGACCAAGCTGTGGCTGGGAGTCCTGAGCCACAGAAGTTTGCAGGTCAACGTTTACAAGAGCTTTCCTGCTGCAACTGTGGCAGCAACCTCGCACAGAAAGACCTTGGAAGAAAGCATTTCCTCGCCACCACACGCATGCCTTGTTCCTTTCTCAGAGTCCAGGCAAGGCTGCAGAGAGGTAGAGGCAGGCGGGGGCCATGTGGCCACCACAGATGGGTGCCAGCTTGCATGGTCTGTAGGAGGGAAGAGGAGGGTGCAATTTGCAGCTCTGCCTCCTGCCCTTGAGCTTTCCCTACGCTCGCGGGTTATTAGAATAACTTGCCATTCAGAACTTGAACTTGCTTCTTTCCTCCTCCCACCGAAATCTGTTTTCCTTTTATGCCATGCCTTTAAGAATTGTAACCCTGAGGGGCAGTGACTGTTTTGTTTGTTGTGATCCATAAGCTGTTCTGGGAAATTCTGGGGTCTGAAGAGTGAGATTTTTCAAAAATAAAAGAAAATTGGGGCATGTGGGTGTGAATAAACACTCATGTGCATGCCCTGAGAACTACTGGAATTATATTTATATATATATTTTAAAAACTGGCTCAGATGCAGGACAAATGCACCAACACAACTACAAAATCTTCCCCACACAATAGTGAATGAAGGGCACTTTAATAATAATAATAATAATAATAATAATAATAATAATAATAATAATAATAATAATTTATTATTTATACCCCGCCCTTCTGGCTGGGCCTCCCCAGCTACTCTGGGCGGCTTCCATAAAAACCAAAAATACAGTAAAATCACACGTTAAAAACTGCCCTGAACAGGGCTGCCTTAAGATGTCTTCTGAATGTCAGGTAGTTGTTTATCGCTTTGACATCTGCTGGAAGGGCATTCCACAGGGTGGGCGCCACTACCGAGAAGGCCCTCTGCCTGGTTCCCTGTAGCTTTGCTTCTCGCAATGAGGGAACCGCCAGAAGGCCCTCGGCGCTGGACCTCAGCGTCCGGGCAGAATGATGGGGGTGGAGACGCTCCTTCAGGTATACTGGACCGAGGCCGTTTAGGGCTTTAAAGGTCAGCACCAACACTTTGAATTGTGCTCGGAAACATACTGGGAGCCATACTTTAGGAGCTCCACTGTCCATTCCTTTCTCATTTATATACCTGGATGTGGCTAAACCCATTAAGCAGAGCTACAATTTTGCTAGCAGGGCTCAGATCCCTTGTCCTTTTGCTGCAGCTCCTATGAAGTCTTCCGGTGGGGCACCCCCATCTATGTGCCACTTCCTTCTTCCCTGACACAGCAGCACGGAAGGCTTTCAGCCAAATAGCCCCATGAAGGCTGCTCCGCAATCCCACATGGAAGCTGATTTCTGGGGTTCAGAACTTGGCCACTTCTTGGAGGTCGGTTCCTTTTGCAGAGCTAAACTTCAGCAAGTGAATCCCTGAGTTGGAGCTGGCGCAAAGGAGTGAGCTGCTTTCGAAGGCGGCCAGCGAAGGCAGAGCCCCGGCTCCTTCAAGGCAGGCAGTAGCCACACAGGCTAGGAGAAGAAAGAAAGAGGCAGTCAGCTGGTGGAGGGTCAGGCCAGCTTAGCTTCACATGCCAAACAAAATGTTTGGGTGGGCTGTGCAAAGAGCCACCCCAAAAGTGGAAATTCAACAGGTGAAGCTTGTCATGGCATGGAGACGAGATGCGGTGCGGTGCTGCAAGACTGACCAGTCAGGGAACTGCCAAAAGGTGCAGGGATCACCCCCCAAAAATTTTCACACTAGGAATACTGTGTCCAGTTCTAGTCACCTCACCTGACCTTACAAAGGATATTGTAGAACTGGAGGAGGCACAGAAAAGTGTGCCCAAAAAGACCAAGGGGGTGGAGAGACTCCCCTGTGAGGAAAGCTTGCAGCATTTGGGAGTTATTCATTTCAAGAAAAGGCAAGTAAGGGGAGGGCATTATAGAAGTGTGTGACCCGGAAGCTGTACACTGGCTCCCTCAGCCAATAAAGCAAGATGAGTGCCGCAGCCCCAGAGTCGGCCACGACTGGACCTAATGGTCAGGGGTCCCTTTACCTTTACTTAACACTGTGCATGGTAAAATGATGCAGGGTTCAGTCATACCCTCCTCTATACCTTGTGCAAATCCTCAAGTTCCTTGTTTGGATCCCCCCCCCAGGTCTGCACATTAGGGGTTTTTTTTGTTGTTGGTTCCTTTTTATCAATTTTATTAAGAGTTTTCAACATACTATACAATAAAAGCCAAACTAATCTAAAGAAGGCAAATAGAAAAGAAGCAAGAATAATCATCAGAAGAAAATAAAGAAGAAGGAAATAAAACAAATGCCAGGTCCTCTATCACAATGATATCTTAACCCTTATTCCACACACACAAAAATGAGCTCTCCCATCTCTCACCTGGCAGCTTTCCCCTCTTCCCTCAGTCTCCCACCCTGCAAAATCCTCTCTACCCTGCCCCTCACAAAGGGGCCTTTCTCTTCTGCCCATCAGCTTCCAATGAGTATCTTCATCTGTCCAAGATAGGAAACTTCAAGAATTACAGATTTACCCCCCACCCCACCCCCGCCATTACTACAGGCCTTCACTTCTTTAAGTGAAGTGTCTGTGAGTGAACATGTGTTTGCTTCCTTCAAGCTTTGCTGATCTAGCAAGGCAGCCCTTGCAGCCAATTCTCCCCCAGGAAGAGGAGCTGAGCGCTCTACCTCCAGAGTCCTGGCTCCACACTCTCACTGTGCAGTCATGCGACGAAGTGGCAATGGCCGGGGAGACCCCGAGGCCCCGAGGGAGGAAGATGCAGGATGCCGTGGTCTGGGAGTGGCCCCAAAACTCTCGCACTCGGCACTTCACCTGCCGCAGGTCCCAGAGCTGGAAGGAAGAGCAGGTGGTGAAGCCATACCCCTCCCAAATCTCATTCCTGTCTTCGATGCTGAGCTTTCCCTTGTTGCTCTGGGGCAGCAAAGCTGGAGTGAAAACACACTTCGGTCTCCAACGTCTATCAGAAAGGCAATATTTACCTTTAAAAATTAGATGTTTAAGGTGCCCTGTAGGGACATTCCCCTGCGAGGCAGCTTTTAATGAGTAAAACACAATACAACAGAAGGAAAAAGGCATCAGCACATTGCAAAGTATCACCAGGTCAGCAGCAACAACTCCCTCAGAGGGAACTCAGCCTTGCCACCCATTTTGGCCTGGCATTGCCAAGCCATTTTCCCACCGACGGCGCCCACCCTGTCTTTTTAGGTTTGGAAGCCAAAGGGAGGGGACTCTCTCCCTCTCTTTTCACTGATGAGGGAAAGTGTTAAAACAAACAATGACCAGGCCATTGGAAGCTAAGCAACAAATTTACCATATTTTTCGCTCTATAAGACGCACCAGACCAAAAGACGCACCTAGTTTTTGGAGGAGAAAAACAAGAAAAACAAGAAAAAAAATATTCTGAATCTCAGAAGCCAGAACAGCAAGAGGGATCGCTGTGCAGTGAAAGCAGCAATCCCTCTTGCTGTTCTGGCTTCTGGGATAGCTGCGCAGCCTGCATTCACTCCATAAGACACACACACATTTCCCCTTACTTTTTAGGAGGGAAAAAGTGAGTCTTATAGAGCAAAAAATACGGTATACTCTTTGTGCATCTGGCTTCAACCCTGACACCGGAATCCTCGCCAATGAGCAGGATACCTTTCAGGAAGCAATGGTGGCTACATTGCGGGTTGTTTTGGAAGTTTGCCATATCGAGAGACCCTTTACGGAGCCAGAGAGGGAGACTCGGTGGGGGACTGGGCTAGGAAGATGCCCCTTTGGGTCCTGTCTCCCCCTCTCCAGTTCTGCGGTTCAAGCTCCCCACCACCACCACTGCTCAGCGCTCCCGCCTCAGCCCACAGCTGGTGGTGGCCTCACCGTGGCCTCACAGCCTTCACCGCCAGAGCCACTGCTGCCGCTGACACAGTACCGCCCGTCTGAACTGACATCGCAGGACGTCTGGATATGCTGCTTGGCAGGGAAGGCGTGGGCCACACGCAGCTCCCGGCTGTCCCAGATCCTGCCACAAACAAAAGGGGCAGCAATGGGCATGTGAAAGGGCTCAAGGTGGCCGGCTGGCCCAAAGACATTTTGTCCCACCAAAACGGCCCGAGAGGTCTGGCTAGAGGCTGCCCACTGCCCTACAGTCCTGAGCAGCACCAAAACAGATTAAAATGACTGGGATGCGATTTTATTCTCGTTTTAAATTTATCTTTCTTCCCCAGTATAACCTCTGGCAATAAATGAAGGGGAAAAAAAGACTTTTGTACAAGCCAGTGAAAGGTTTGGGGCATGTAACAACAACAACCACCCTTGCAGCCTATGGAGCAGCTCAGTTTGACTTAGTCAGAATAGATGAGCTTTGTTATTGATACCCCAAAAGTGTTTACAGTAGTTCCCTAGTAGGATTTGCCGGTTGGATGCTTGGGGATTTGGATCACACACACACATATGGATGATTTTGTTAATTACAAACATAAACTATGGCATTAAAAAAATCAAAACAGATTTTAACCGATGGCTACAGGTAAAAAAAGGGACGCGGGTGGTGCTGTGGGTTAAACCACAGAGCCTAGGACTTGCTGATCAGAAGGTTGGCGGTTCAACTCCCCGTGACAGGGTGAGCTCCCATTGCTCGGTCCCTGCTCCTGCCAACCTAGCAGTTCAAAAGCACGTCAAAGTGCAAGTAGATAAATAGGTACCACTCTGGCGGGAAGGTAAACGGCATTTCCGTGCTCTGCTCTGGTTCGCCAGAAGCGGCTTAGTCATGCTGGCCACATGACCCAGAAGCTGTACGCTGGCTCCCTTGGCCAATAAAGCGAGATGAGCGCCACAACCCTAGAGTTGGTCATGACTGGACCTAATGGTCAGGGGTCCCTTTACCCTTACAGGTAAAAAAAGCTTTTGTATGGGGAGAAGTTCAGCTATAAAGATGTTTTTTATTCGTGTGTATTCCACTGCAGCAAATAAACTGTTTCCATCACTACATCTTGTGGTAGTCCTGGAGCTCAGCTCTGCTACAGAGGAAAGCTTAGCCCCACCAGGTGTACACAGGGAAAGCCCCCCCCCCCAGCAGGAGTTTTGGCAAGAGCTGCAAGGTCTGCTACACCCACCAGCTCCAAGGGATCCATTGCCGACGAACAACTCCACCAGCTCAAATTTCAAAAGCAAAATTTTCAGAAAGTTGGGTTCAGAGCCAGAAATGCTGGATTTGTGCACAATTTGGTCTCCACTCCCATGTGCTCACATACCTAATTGTTTTATCCTCTGATGCTTGGACTATATATGGCTCTCCAGGAACCCAGCACAGATGAGTTACCTGTGGGAGAGAACAATTAATGGGCAGCTAATCTAGCCATATCAGAAAGCGGTCCCCCTGTGTGAGAGGCAGGGAAGGGAAAATCTCCCAGGATGGAAGAAGAAAGGGAAGTTCCCAGGTGAGAGCTGGGAGGGATCACCTTTCTCTGTGTGGGACAAGTTAAGATTTACACGTGAAAGAGGACTTTGTTTTCTTTCTTTCTTTCTTTCTTTCTTCTTTCTTTCTTTCTTTCTTTCTTTCATCTCTCCCTCTCTCTCTCCCCCTTTCTCTCCCTCCTTTGTTTCTGTTTAGATTAGTTTGTTTTTCTTTATTATAATACATTATGAAAATTGTATTAAAAAATAATAACAACAAAATAAAGAATCAAACAGAGAGGTACAGTTTCTTGAACCCAAAACAAAATAATATCCCCTGGGGGGAAAAGGCAGTCTCATATCAGCCTGTGGAGTGAAGAGTGATAACCAAGTTCTAAAGCCTACTCCTTCAAGGTTAAATTACGGAAAGCAGAGGATTTTACGAGCATCTATTGTTTTTAAAACAACCTAGTTGGCGGTCTCAACAATATCAGCACAGCTCAGAATGCCCGTAGAATTTCAAAGAAGCCCACATGAAATGGGACCAAGCTTTCATTCAGACCACTTTCTGACAAAAGCCAGTCAGACGTATGTAAGAAAGCCAAAAACAGGGAATAAACATCATAATCTCCAACATGTCTCTGATGAAAATAGGGACACCCTATTCTACATCAGGAAGATTCTCCGGCATTATAACTCGCCGCACACATAGATGTCATATACACATCTACATCAGTCACCTTGAGCCAATTACCTATCTCACAGGATTGTTGTAAAGAAATAATGTGTGAGGGAAGGGATTGTGTACAACACCTTCCAAAGATAAATGGAATGAAATAATTTTTTAACTGTAAGCTGCCTTGAGTCCCTGTCAGGGGAAAAGGCGGGAAAGAAGAAGAAGAAGAAAAAGAAACTGTGAGAATGATCAGGAACATACCAAGGAGTAAATCCTATTGAACTCAGTGGGACCAAGCTCTGAGCAAAAATGATTTGGATTGCAGTATAAAGCTGCCTAGTCTTTACCCAGTTACCTGAGAGTAAGCGCCGTTGCATTCAGTGGGCAGACAGTGCAAGGCTCCATTTACAATAAGGAATAAACACTCCACACCTTTCCTTTAAAAAATTGGCGGCTACTAAAGCATTGCAATTAAATAATTTAAAGTGGATTGCTTACATTTCCTTCAAAATTATAAGAAGGGCTTCATATACCAACTTCACTGTTTCCTTCATTTGGTGCAGGTATTTTATTTTCAGTATAAACTATGGTTACCAGATGTCCCCATTTCCCAGGGAAGGTCCCTGGATTTAAATATCTGCCCCCAGACAAAATCCGTCCCCGGAATGTGCCCGGATTTCATTTAATGTCCCTGGATTTATATTTTAAGTGTTGTAGATTTATTAGTAGGGAATGAATGTTGCATGATTGGTTCAACGGCACAAGACACATCATATGTGGACTTCCGGTGAGGCAAAATGGCGGGCGCCATGGCAGCGAGCAGCTCCTGAAGCCAGCCAGAGCCAACTGCGCTACCAGGCTGGCTCCGGGCTGCTGAGACTGCCACTGCCAAGGGGGAACCAGGGATGCCCGATGCATCAACTGGGGGAACCACTGACACACACACCCCCGTGACCCAAATCGAGCCGGGAACGAGAACACCCAGCCAACTGCCCCGTGGCACTCTGGGGCCAGGAAAACCCCGGAGCCGATGCAGGGGGAAGGAGGAGAGGAGAAGGAAGAGGGAGAGAGAGGAAGGAGAAAAAAGAGGGGAGCCTTGACTTTGCCATGCCGCTGCCACTCAGGAGGAAAGGTAAGAGAGCACTGGGAGGGCTAGCGCTCCAAGAGAGCAGGCCAAGGCCCAGAGGAAGGCCGTGCGACAGAGGAGACCACAGAAAAAATATTACTTCTTAATTTTTTTAAAAAAACAACTTTTTTTAGAAATAAATGTTATTTTTTTAAAAAAAGAGTATCCCCAGATTCTTTGAAAAAAATCTGGTAACCTTAGTATAAACCGAACTCCATTTTTGCACACACACACACACAGAGAGAGAGAGAGAGAGAGAGAGAGAGAGAGAGAGAGAGAGAGAGAGAGAGAGAGAAGTTCCACTTAGCTATAAATGCTTAAGGGGTCACTTTAAAACTGGGCGAGGGATTTGTGCCTTTGGCATCTGTAATAAATAGTAGTAGTAAGACCTTCCAAGGTCTTCTGGCACTTACCAGATTCCTGGAAATGGACGCTCTGTGCAAACAGTCCCCTGTCTCTATGTCCCAGGTGCAGACAGTGTTGTCACGGGAGCCTGTGCAAAGCTGTTGGAAAACTTAACAAGGAAAGAGAGAGTCCGTGAAGAAACCTGTCAGGAATCCAGACACAGACTTCTTACTCCAGCAGGAGTCACCGCCTCACCTGGGCTGACAGCCAAGCCAGTGACAACCAAGTCATGCCCTGAGAAGCCCTGGACTGCCCCAGAGCCCCCCTGGAACCCCCACATCAGCGCCGTCTTGTCGCGGGAAGCACTGAAGAGCCAGTTGGAGGCCGGGAGGCAGGTCACCTGGGGCAGAACAGGAGAGAAGTGGATTCAGACAACCATCCTTTCCCACACAGGTTGTTCAAAAAACATGGAAGCTGCCTCAGACTGTTCTTCCACCCATCACTGCCTACTCTGACTGGCAGTGGCCACTCTCTCAGGTCTCTGGCAGAAAAAGGGAGAGGGCTGTCCCCCCATGATGATGATGGATTAATGGGTTAACTTTGTTGTTGTTTTCTTATGCATTTTGTGTTTTGCATATTGCAATTTCTTGTTGTGAACTGCCCTGAGATCTACGGGTATAGGGCTGTATACAAATATAATACGTAAATAAAATAAAAATAATTTATGATTTATATGCCACCCATCTGACTGGGTTGCCCCAGACATCCTGGGTGGCTTGCAACAGTTATAAAACCACAGTAAAACACATTAAAAACTTCCCTAAACAGGGCTGCTTTCGGATGTCTGCTAAAAGTCAGATACAGTGGTACCTCAGGTTACATACGCTTCAGGTTACAGACTCCACTAACCCAGAAATAGTACCTCAGGTTAAGAACTTTGCTTCAGGATGAGAACAGAAACCGTGCTCCGGCAGCGCGGCAGCAGTGAGAGGCCCCATTAGCTAAAGTGGTGCTACAGGTTAAGAACAGTTTCAGGTTAAGAACAGACCTCCGGAACGAATTAAGTACTTAACCCGAGGTACCACTGTAGTTGTTTACTATTTCTGTGAGAGCCTTTCAACTGGAGACTGAACCTAGCGCCTTCTGCACACAAAGCAGCCACCTTCTCACACCCTCCCAGGTGTCCCTGCCCTTTCTTAAGGTTGCATGTCGCTTAGCGCTTGATGGTACATGGTGGGGTCCTGGTCTCTGTTGTCTATGCTTGCAAGGGGACGGACAGGAAGAAAACATTTTTGCAGCCAAAATCTGGCGTTTACCTTTGTAACTTCTCGCTCGTGACCTAGGAACCTCCTGACCAGGGTGCCACGACGCCAGTTGTACACAACAACAGTCTGGAGAAAGAGAACGTGGGGGAAAGCTTTCATGCAATATTTCAGATTCCTGCAAAAAGCACCACGTACGCAAGGATTCCCGGGAACGGTAGTTTGTTAAGGGCGCTGGGAACGGAAGCTCCGTGAAGAGTCTCAAAACAACTCTCAGCACCCTTAACAAGCTATAGACCCCATGGCTGTTAAGGTGGAATAGGTGTGCTTTAAAGGTAATGGGTCTGGATGTGGCCTTCCTCTGACGGGAAAACTTTGCGTTAAAATATAGAGTGGGAACGGAGCACAATTTTAAACTGGAAGGGCCTATCAAAACTGAGCTTGTCTGCGACTCCATATATCTTAACCAGCACTAGACAGGGAACTGGTTCAGCTTTTCAGAGGCCTCATTTTTAAATTGAGTTTGCAGCACCATTTGTTTATATGCTCCATTTCTAGCCAACGGACAATAAACCTGTATGCATGTATCATATCTCAGTCGCTCAAGTGCATAGCAGTTGCACCACGATAGCAAATTTCCCCTCAAACAAAAACAGGAAGCGGAGCCTCCAGCATTAACACAAAGCCACCCAAGCAGAATAATAATAATAATAATAATAATAATAATAATAATAATAATAATATGCCACTGCTCATCTGACTCTGGGTGACTCCCAACAAAATATTAAAAACACAATAAAACATCAAACATTAAAAACTTCCTTATACAGGACTGCCTTCAGATGTCTTCTAAAGGTTATATAGTTACTCATCTCCTTGGCATCTGACAGGAGGGCATTGCACAAGGAGGGTGCCACTACTGAGAAGGCCCTCTGCCTGGCTACTTGTAACTTCACTTCCAGCAGTGAGGGAACCACCAGAAGGCCCTCAGAAATGGAGCTCAATGTTGCTCCAGATTCCCAGGGTAAGGTGGACTCTTCGGAGCATCCATGGCATGCTGCCCGCTGAGCTCTGTGCTCCAGCAGCTCCCCTGGACTGCCTGCCCCTAAAGGCAGCCATCTTGAAAGACCACCAGGGGCCGCAACGTGGCCACAGAGGGAGGCGATGTTCTGCCCGGGCTTTTCTTTCGTGAGCCTGGCATTAGAAATCAGGGGGGCAGCGACACAGGATTGTGGGGAGGAGGTTGGGGGAGAGAGAGGTGGACCCAAGAAGTCCTCACACTCTCTTCCATTTGGGACGAGTGAGGCGCTCCTGCCAGCTGCAGCTAGCTGCTCTCCTGCGAGCTACCTTGTCTTTGCCGCCTGACACGCACAGGTCAGTTGTGAGGGATGCCACTGAAGCCACAGCACCGCAGTGAGCAGGACAGGGCTGCTGAACCACCTTGGCAGGAGGGGGCTCTTCCTCATACCTGTCGGCCCTGCAAAGGAGAAGGCAAACATAAACAGACAGGAATGATATGAGGCACTGAAACCCACCTGGGTTTTCTTAACACTAAAGGTTAAAGGAACCCCTGACCATTAGGTCCAGTCATGGCCAATTCTGGGGTTTCGGCGCTCATCTCGCTTTATTGGCCGAGGGAGCCGGCGTACAGCTTCTGGGTCATGTGACCAGCATGACTAAGCCACTTCTGGTGAACCAGAGCAGTGCATGGAAACGCCGTTTACCTTCCTGCTGGAGCGGTACCTATTTATCTACTTGCACTTTGACATGCTTTTGAACTGCTAGGTTGGCAGGAGCAGGGACCGAGCAACAGGAGCTCACCCCGTCGCGGGGATTCGAACCGCCAACCTTCTGATCGGCAAGTCCTAGGCTCTGTGGTTTAACCCACAGCGCCACCCGCGTCCTTAACACTAGATCCCGGTTTATGGCAAAGGAGCCCCCTTGCACCCCACTGCAACAACCACTTTCCACTGTGGCAAAGATTTCATAACCAAGGGGCGATGGAGCCAGGAACTGCTCCGTTGTTTTGTGTTCTGTTCAGGTCGTTTCCTCTTTCAGAGCCTGTTCTGGCCAGAAGGGTCCAAAGTTCAAGCCAGGAACTTGGTGGCTACGGAGGGAATGGAATAAAAAATGTCTCAAATTGAATGTCACTGGCCTGCATGAAGGATTCCACGATTTGAAAGCAGAATGTACTTTTGATACTCATGGAAATCTTTTAATAAAAACATTAAAAAGAAAAGGGAGATGGCCTAATGCCACATTTTAAACAAGTGTTATGCCAATTCTTGCAAATAATAAAGGTTATATTTAAAGAAGATAGGGACGGGGAGGGGTAGGATGAGAGAGAGAGAGAGAGAGAGAGAGAGCAAATCTTAATAAGGGAAATGACAAGGTGGTCAATGAGGAGAAGAGTTATTGAGGGAGTGCAAAGAGAGGGGGACTGGAGAGTCAGAGATGAGATGCCGTCTTGATGATGATGATGATGATGGTGATAATAATAATAATAATAATAATAATAATAATAATAATAATAATAATAATTTATTTATACCCCGCCCATCTGACTGGGTTTCCCCAGCCACTCTGGGTGGCTCCCAATCGAATATTAAAAACGCAATACAGCATTAAACATTAAAAACTTCCCTAAACAGGGCTGCCTTCAGATGTCTTCTAAAAGTAGGATAGTTGCTCATTTCCTTGACATCTGATGGGAGGGCGTTCCACAGAGCAGGCGCCACTACCAAGAAGGCCCTCTGAGTCTGAATCCTGGCAAAACAGAGGCACTGTGGATGAGCAGGTTCCCGAGCCCAGACAACTAAACAATTGCCTGCTTTGGATAAGGACCTTCTACTGCTTCAGGAGCAGGTTCATATTCTGGAGGTGCTCCGAGATCCATCTCTGTAGCTAGAGGGCCAAGTGACCTCTGCATCAACCAGCTTCAGCTGGTAAGACAGCTATGTCTGTTTCTGGACCAGGATAGCCTGACCACGGTCATCCATGCACTGTTATTCTTCAGGCTGGACTGCTGCAATGTGCTTGGTGTGGGGCTGCCCCTGAGGTTATCCCAGAAATGCAAAATGCAGACTCAACTGCTCACCGGGGCAGAATAATGCCCTGGCACTACGACGGCGGTACTGAAAGAATTGCACTGGCTGCCAATTAAATCACTCGGCTAAGGAGACTTGAAAAATGACCTCACCCTTTGCTACAACCAACCGGTCACTATGCTCGGCTTGCTGTAGATACCACCTCACCAGGTAATCCTTTCTGCGACCCTTTGGAACTCCCTCCCACTACAGTGCATAAATCAGACAGGCGCTGTCTCTCTTGGCTTTATTGTGATCCCTCTTCCAGCAAGCCTTCTAAGTGGACACTTTAAAAAATCATTGCCTGCATAGGATGCCTTTAATTAAGAGCGCCAGAGCGGCTCAGCGAGAACTGGCTCCTCCAAGCCTCTTTGGGGTCTCAGGAAGGGGAGGGTCCTTCCCACCACCTGCTGCTCCTTTTAGCTGGAGGTGCTGGCAAGATTGAACCAGGGACCCTCTGGACGCCCAAGGCAGCTGCGCGAGCTGCGAGCTGCGCCTGGCCAGCCCTCTTCCTCTCTCTGTCATCAGGCAACCTCACAGGATTGCTGCTAGGAGACAGAAATGCCAGGCTGCCCCGCTGGGAGAGGAGCGAGATGAAAAGCCAGCATCTAAATCCACAAAAGGGAAATGCAATCCCACCAAATCACCACTTTGGTCCCGTCCGTCCCCCCCCCCCCCCGCACCCCTTACCTGCGTTTGGAGGAGTTTCGGCTAATTTTGCTCTGCAGTTTCCCCATGATCTCAAAGGCACTCGCCGGACGAAAGCGCTTAGCCTGGCAGAAGGACAGGGAAGGAATTAAAGGAAAGAACTTAGTGCCTTATGTTTACACACATCTCAGCAGCTTCTGATCAAGCCCCTCTCATCTGCTGGCCACCTTCCCAGCCTCCTCCCGCCTCTTAGCTCCAGAAGTATGCCAGTGCAGATGCCAAACCTGTGACAGCATTGCTCTTATCTTCCATTGTTGCTGTCTGGGGGGGGGGGGAGGCTACAAACCAGCAGGAAACACAAGCCGTTGTAAAATTAAAAATAATTAATATAATTATATATAGAAAAGCTATCACATCCATTATAGTTGGCTTAGGGCTGGTCCACCATTCATGGCTATCCTTTGATGGGTTCAGGATTGTGCTGTTCCCTCAGGGAAGGGACATATCATCATCATCATCATCATCATCATTATTACCATCATATTTATTTATACATACATACCCCGCACATCTGGCTGGGTTTCCCCAGCACTAACAACAATAATAACAATAATAATAATAAAGTGATAAAACATCAAACATTAAAAACTTCCCTGAACAAGGCTGCCTTTAGATGTCTTCTAAAGGTTTGGTAGTTATTTTTCTCTTTGACATCTGGTGGGAGGGCGTTCCACAGGGCGGGTTTGAGCCCCATGTTGGGCAAAAAGTTCCTGCATTGCAGTGGATTTGTTTAGATGACCCTCAGGGTCCCTTCCAACTAAACCATTCTACAATTCTGTGATTAATATTTTTCTGGTTTTTCTAGCAACATATTCACATCCCGAGAGCTTTCTTGTAAGGTCATTTTGTGGAGACAATGCGCAGAAAGAATTTAGGCATTTTTCAGCAGAACAGCCAACTTCTACTTCTTCTTTGGCAATCACTTGTAGCTGAGTAAGATTGTCTTCCATAAACATGGTTTTAACAGTGAGTCCTTAAGTGACTGTGGAGGCCAATTCTGGATCCACACGTCCTTCCACAGTGGAGACATTGGTTTCCGGGAAGAGTTGATCACGGTGTGGATTACAACAACTGTGACTACTGACTCCACAACTTCAGGATTGTCAAGATAGGATAGCACACAAAATTAATCAATTTGAGTCGTGTGACTCAAATTGGGTCGACCGGACCTATTTTTTAAAAAGCGACATAGACTCAAGTTGCTTCTGGGACCCCTTCCGATCTGCTAAGCCCACCTGGCTCGGGTCCAGCCCCTCACCCCACCCTGCTGGGTGCAGAGACCCTCCCCACCGGGGAGTTTCTCACCTTTGCAACTGGGTGGTCTGGCTGGGGGCTTCTGGAGCTTCCAGGGGTCAGTGTCTAAATTGAGAAGCGTGACTGGGCAGATGGATGGGGCTAAGTTTCTCTAGGAAGCCCCCCAAGCCTGAAAGCCATTAAATCTCTCCTGCCCAATCTGAAGAGGCCTCCTGTGGTTACTCAGTAATAACAAGTGGGAAATACTCAGTCCATGCTCAGAGGCACATGCCAGAGAAAGTTTAGCCTGCTTAATTTATGAATGTCAGGGCACTGTGTAATGCTCAGGAACAATAATAAAACTATAGTATTATTAGTGGTAGTACTAGTAGGGCTATTCATTAATTAATAGTGCTTCTGTGGCACAAAATCAGTTGCAAAGCCCGGTCTCCAGAGCGGTTCCCTCCCTGGTGAGGAGATTTGACTGGGATTAGCAGGGAGATGATCCTCAACCCAGGACAATATTGAGACACAGGCAGCGGTTCTTGCATCAAGATAAACGAATTGGTAGGTGATACGCTTGCAGGGGAGAGTGGTGGAGACTCTTCACATGCTCAGAGAGACCCTTGGCCATCGTTCCTGGAGATCCCCCCCCCCAAAAAAAACCCACTGGAGCAGGTTCCATTTTCTCAAAAGTAAAATGCACGTGTACAGTGGAGGGTTTGTTCAAGCGCTGGAGAGAGCGGGTGGCGCTTTGCACATGCTCGGACCCCTCTTGTTATTCTGCCTGCTTCCCCAACCCCTCCCGTCCCAAATCGACTCCGGGGGCTGAGTTCTAGTCTAGCCCATGGCAGTTCAGCACCTGAGCCACACGACCGGCGAGAATGCGGCCGCTATTCCTTGGAACTGCTTTGCCGGGTCGAGCCAAGCCGCTTGGTGCCTTCCTGCTGCCCCTCGCCGCCGTCTCTCCGCACCCGTCGAACAGCCAGCTAGCTCCTTAGCAGCAAGCGGATATTGCGCCGGTAGACTGCCCCTGCCCGTGGAGGCTCTGGCCGGATGGAGGCGGAAGGGGCGCTCCCCGTCGCTGCTGCTTGCTGCTGCTGCGGGCGGGGCGTCCCCAGGGCAGGGAGGCTCCGACGGCGCGGCCCGCCCACCTGAGCCGCAGCCGCAACAGGTGCCTGGCCCGGCGCGCCCTCGGTCCTTCCTTCCTCCCTCTCCGCCATGGCTCAGGCGCCGGGAGCGGGGGAACGCCGCCACCTCGGGGAGACCCCAAGCCCCGGTGAGGGGCGCCCCCAAGCTGGAGACGTCTGCCCGGAGCATGCCCTGGACCTGGCTTGGTTCTGTTGCACCGAGAGGCAGCTCGTCTGCGCCCAGTGCCCCGTCCAGGGCGGCTGCCGGGACCACCGGTTGCGCCCGTTGGCCGAGGAGGCAGCCGAGAGGAGGGTGAGCCTCGACGGGGAGGGCGCTGCTGGGGACGGGGCAGCACTGTTAGGGGTAATGTGGTAAAGCCCTGTCCCTCTCCACACACACCCCCAGTCGAATTTCCCTGCCGGGTATTTGTAGAATTATTAAGAGTGCATCCGAGCATATGCAAAGTGCATTCCCTTTGCATTGCATCACCACCTCCCAAATGTCAGCAAATGGGGATTTTGGGCAAGCAGGAAGAGGCCCAGGGACACCATTTCAGAGCTTTGAGCCCTGGTGGAGTTTTGTATTTTAGAGCTGGTGCCAGTCTGGTTTCCAGTTTCTAGTGTAAAGTTGGCCAAGAAACTCCTTCCTGTAACTCCCCAGTCCTGTTTTGGGGTGAGCTGGGCAGGGGATGCACTCTGCACATACTCAGAGGCATAGTTTATTCGCTTTCACACTGAAAGCACCAGTGTATGGGGAGGGAGGAGATTTCAGCATCCTACTTTTCCCCTACTCATTTTTTTTGTGTCTTTGTTTCAGAACAAAATAGTGGACGAGTGTGAAAAGCTTCAGCTCCAGAGTGCCACAATTGCCAAATTTGCCACAGAGGTGTTGCCAGAGAAGAAGAAGCGTGTTGTGGTAATAACGTGGTCTGGGGAGAATTTGCAGCTGAATTATTAACCCCCTAGTGCACATAACTTTGGGGTCTCCTGCCCCATCCATAACAGCCTCCCCCAACTTGGAGTTCCCAGATATTCCTGGACTACAGCCTCCATCATCCACAGCCAGCAGTGAGCTAGATCAGGGATGATGTGGGTTGTAGTCCAACAACATCGGAGGACCCAAGATTGGCAGAGGCTGCTGTGTGATATCCCCCTCTGCTCCAGGAGCCATTTTTCGCAGATGCAATCTGGTGGGGCTCTTGTGCCTTTCGCAACTGCCGAACAGGCAGAAATACACTAGGTCTAGCTTGAACCTCTGCCTGTTGGATTTCCGTCTGCGAACTGCACCTGCTGGATTGCTCCATGTGTTGGGTATTCTGGCAAGCTATGACGTATACAGGCCCTATACAGGTCAGGATCAGGATACTTGAAATACAGGTGATCTGTGAGAAAGTTCCTCCTTCAAGTTCGTCTCTCCCCCTCCAAACAAAACTCCAGTTACCTGCTGTGCAGTGACTCAGAGCAGCGCTTTCGGTGTAGCTGTCCTGTTTTGTGAAACAGCATTCCTGTTGAGATACGCCAGCTCTCTGCGCTTTCCGGAAACCATGGGAGATATTTTCGCTCCAACTGGCTTTTCCTGCTGGACGAAACAGTCTCTCTGTCTCAGGTGTTTGTACTGAGTTTGTTTTAAAACCCATTTTCTCCCTGTGTGTGTGTGTGGCGGTGGAGGGGGGGGTTGTACTGTTTTAAATGTCAATGAGTTGCCTTGAGACATAGTCTTGGATATTATTGGAATTATTATTTAATGTGGTGCAGCTGTTAAAAGGCTTGGGAGCCCTGCTAGGAAAAAGGTAGCAACCGTCTCAGGCAGATTCAACCTGTCCCTAACCTTGGTTAACAGGTGGGACTTGGAGAGTTGAGGGGGGGGCTCTTCTTGGGGAGCCCCCTCCTACCTGTGACTTAGGGGATGAAACCTGCCTCTGGCATGGGGACCAGATGATTCGAGGCATATGTGGGGCAGGAATTTATGTTTGATTTCTGCCGGAGCCTGGAGACAATGAAGCAGGTAAAGTCCGAAGAGTTGGCAGCTTTCCCCCCTCAAACAGGAATCTGTGGGGGGGGGGCTCCTTGTCTCGTTTTGGGGGTGGGGGTGTCACCCAGCCAAAGCTGGTTGCTGGGATTCCCTTTGCTGTCCTCGTGGACCTTGCTTGGCTCTTAAGCTCGAGAGCAGATGCAGGAATCCTCAGCAGCAGGGCTGGACTAAGACATTTTATGGCCCCTGAGGCGAACTGCAAAATGATGCGCCCCCCCCCACCAGAGAAGAAAGGGGGAGTAAAGTTTTACGTCATGAACTATGGAGGAGTGGTTGCTAAAATTACGGTACTGGATTTAGCTGAGATGGCGAAGACTACAATTTTTAATCAGAGAAAAGTCCTTGTCAACATTTACTAAAGACTTGAAACGTCTTACAGACTTTTTGCATGAAAAAGAGCTCATGATATTTGGTTTTGAAGATTGACTATATAACCTTGGTTTGTAGAAAGTGGATTGGTTGGGTGTAATCTTGGAGTGGATATGTTGAATATTTTTCTTATATAGATGACAGATGAAGATTTGGAAGTTCTCTTTTTTTCTTTTCCCCAGGCCTTTCCCTCCCCCTTTCCCTTTCTCCTTTCTCTGTCTTCCTGTCTGTTTCTCTCTCTCCTTTTATGGTCTGTGTTTTTATTTAGATTACCATATTTTTCGCTCTATAAGACGCACCAGACCATAAAACACACCTAGTTTTTGGAAGAGGAAAACAAGAAGAAAAAAAATTCTGAATCCCAGAAGCCAGGACAGCAAGCGGGACTGCTGCGCAGCGATCCCGCTTGCTGTCCTGGCTTATGGGATAGCCGCACGCAGCCTCCTCCGGTCAAGGGGAGCCTTCATCCCCTGCCCGGGAGAGACTGCGTGCGGCTAAGGCTCCCCCAAGAGCCGCGCTCCGTTTAAAGAGCACGTGGAGTATGTGTGTGGCTCTTGGGGGCTTTTCCCCGCGGAGGGAGAAGGGCTGCCCTTCTCCCTCCTCGGGGAAAAGCCCTGAAGAGCCGCACACATGCTCCATGCGGCTCTTTAAAGGGAGCACTGAGCAGAGCCTCCCGCCTGCATTCACCCCATAAGATGCACACACATTTCACCTTACTTGTTAGGAAGGGAAAAGTGCATCTTATAGAGCGAAAAATACAGTAGCTTTTTTGTACAAACATATTTGATATCAATTTTTTAAAATCTGCCCCTGTGGATCTTGCCGCCTGAGGTGGCTGCCTCACCTTGCCTCATGAGTGGGCCGGCCCTTAGCAGTGAGCAAAGGCAGGGCTTATCTTCTTCTGTATGCTTGAAATGCGTCAGTGAACCACCAGCAGGCTTACAAAAGGGAAAGAAGTTCCTGCAGCCCATTGTCTCTGCATAACCACAGCCTTTGTGGCCTATGACTCCCTTGTGGGAAGTTTCATTTTCGGGGAGCTCTGCCCTGACGCTCTCCAGCCCATTTTGGTCCATGGGAAAGTCTGTCTTGCTTAACATGCAGACATTTCCCAAGCCCCCTCCCCAATGGCATCTCCAGTTTAAAAGTGGGGTGTCAGAAAGCAGGTGGCCGGGAAAGACCCAGTCCAAAGAGAAGACCTGGTACTACTCGGTCAGTAGAGCATGAGACAGGTAATCTCAGGGTTGTGGATTCGAGTCCCACATTGGGCCAAAGATTACTACATTGCATGGGGTTGGACTAGATGACCCGTTTGGTCCCTTACAACGCAACGATTCTATGATTGGTGATGACGGGAATTGTAGTGCTGCTCCCCACACGGGGCTTGGGTGGGCTGGTGTCCCACCCTTGTGTCGTGCAGATTCCCATTTCACCTTGTCCTCCTTTCTCAGACTGTGGCCAGCAGTGCCCGGGAGGTCCTGATCCAGCGCCTGAACCTTGTGAGGAGTGTGTGTGATAGCGAGGAGCAGCGGCTGCTGGATGTGGCCCACTCAGAGGAGGAGCGTGCCCACCAGAACATCCTCACCCAGCAGGTCCACTGGAATGAATCACTACGGAAACTGGACGCCCTCCGGACTTACATGGTGACCATGATCACCAGCACAGATGATGGTGGCCTGGTGGTAAGCATTGGCGGTTGGTCCCAAGTGAGGCTCACCCTCACCTCGCAGTTTGCATGTGCTAGGTTTAGTCTCTTCTCTCAGTTATGGTGAGCTGTGAAACGGACAGAGATATAAACATTTATCCTCCATTCTTTGGCTCGTAGTCAAGAGGCATAAGCAACTCACGAATTTTGGGAAGCTCCAACAAAATGACAATTACACAGGCATGCCCTTAAAAATGCAGTATCACAGCAGAAATCAATTTTAAAGCCTGTTTCTTTATTTTAAAGATTGTGTTGAATTATAAAAGGTGAAAGAGCTTAACAAATGCATACCTCCAAAAATAAGTATTTCCCCAGAGACGATTTCAACAGCGATAGAATTAAACCTTGGATGCCCATCAAAAAGTCCCTTCCCGCTTTTTTGTTTATTTGGTTTATTTCATAAATAAAATAATTGCAGAAACAACTTCAAAGCAGTTTGCAAAAAGATAAAGCATGAAAATTGAGAGCGGAAATCACCAAAATAGTTTCTGACAATGATTTCAGGCTATGGGAGTACGATGAAACTGAAGGGGTGACACACACACACACACACACACACACACACACACACACACCCTGGGTTGGTTGTAGGTGATTTCCCCCATGGCAGCTTCAGTTGGCTACACTTAGCCCACCTACCATATCCAGATGAACCAAGGTTGGCTGTGAAGTGCTTTTAAAATCTGGTTCTAGACCCTGGTTAAAAGCAAGCCCTGCTTCACCTTATCTATGGTTAAGCACGGCATGATGGCCAACCATAGCTAAGGCCAGTGGTGGCTGATGCCTGACAGAAATGGAAGGGCAGAAAGCAGGGAGCCCCACAGTGGGCGGAGCCAGAGTTAATAGTAGGTGGAGCCAGAGCGAGGAGGAGGAGCCTGCTCGCTCTAGTTTTGCCCCCTCCCCTCCATCCTGCTGAGGTCCGAAGAATCAGCACAAAGGCAGAGAAGGGAGCTGGCAGGCAGGGGCCCCTGCCACCCACTGCTAGACTGGATGGGAGAAAGAAGACAGGCAGGCAGGGGTTGGCGGACAGGCTGAGGTTGGCAGGGCAGCCCCCCTGTCTGGCTATGGGAAAAGTGGGTGGGATGGGTGGAAGAAGTGAAGTCATCTGTGGTTAAGGAAAGGGTAATCATAATCAGTCTCTGGCTTCCTGCCTCCTTATATTGAAACTCGTCTTGAGATTGTGGTCAAATTGAAAGAGCTAAAAATAAAGCAAAAATGTAATCATGTTGGGCTTTTCTTAAAAAATTATAAAGCTGCCATGCTTCAGGTTTTGTTTTTTTTTAAAAAACATTTTTTATTGAGTTTTACATCATTTTTAACATAATCACAACTAACAATATGATCACAAAATAAATTTATTTTGTGATTTATTTTGTGCCATGCTTCAATTTATAGGAAGCTACATTGTACAGTCAAACCTCGGCTCCCAAACGTCTCCGTTTTGGAACGTTTCGACTCCCGAATGTCAAAAACTCAGAAGTAAACGCTCCACTTTCTGAACGTTTTTTGGAAGCCGAACGGCCGATGTGGCTTCCACTTGAGTGCAGGAAGCCACTGCAACCAATCAGAAGCCACGCCTCGGTTGTCGAACATTTTGGAAGCCAAACGGGCTTACGGAATGGATTATGTTCAACAACTAAGGTTTGACTGTACCAGGCCAGATCAGGTGGGCTCTGTCTGGTAGCCCTTCTCCAGGGTCTCTCAGGCCAGGGAGGCTCTTTCCCCCGCCCACCCGCAACTTGAGCCCCCCCCCTTTTCACTGCAGGGACCCTGGAGCTGAGCCAGGGCCCCTTTCCACTCTTACCCTGGGGTTCCCATCCATGGCGTCAAATGGACCTCCATCTACTTAGCAGTGGTAATGTTCTGTTTTCATAGAGGTCTTTTTGGTAACTTTCTCTCTCTCTTTGTTTCTAGCAGGCAGAGGAGGAAATCTTTGAGAGGTGAGTGAAGACATCTTTGATTCCTACTTCTACCTCCCCCACCTCAAAAAAAGCAATAAATAGGAGCATAGGAACATGGCAACAGGCCTGAGGAGCCTGACCAAAGGGCTTCATCCAGTCTCAACAAAATATTAACATCACAATAAAATGTCAACCATTTAAAACTTCCCTGTGCAGGACTACCTTCAGATGCCTTCTAAAATTCATATAGTTATTTATCTTATTGACATCTGATGGGAAGGCATTCTGCTGGGCAGACACCACTACCGAGAAGGCCCTTTGCCTGGTTTCCTGTAACTGGCCTTTTATTCCTACTCTCTGCTTCTTGTTCTTTAACTAACTGCCGAGATGTAAGAACTGTCCTCCTGTTTCAGGATAGCTGTTTGCTCAGGCACATCTGGTGGTTTTGATACCGCTGTCTAGATTCCCACCAACACTCTGAAATAACTCTAAAGGGGAGTCAGACAGGACTTACTTGTGGAGAAGCCATGCTGATTTACCTTCAGCAAGACCTGTTCTTCCCTATGCTTCCTAATGCTGCCACTGATAATGATACCAGAACTGGTATCAACTGGCCTGCACTTTTTTTGGATATCTTTAAAAGAAATGTTTTATATTGTTAGGCTCAACAGCAGTTTCACACTCTGAGTTGTTTAAGAACTCTTCAGATGGAATCTGTCTAGACTGAATGATTTATTTGTTTTTAATTTGTCTAGGATGTCCTCTCTTGCATCTCTTTGCCTTTCTGCTATCTCAATATCCTCTTCTGTCAGCCCTTTAATTTCCTTCCTACCCAGTGGGTCAGCTGCCTCCCTAGTGGGCTTTCTGCTTCTGATGTGTTTTTTAAAAATGCTGTAAATGTATTTTGTGCTATTAAAAGCACATTCCTCATTGCCTCCTTCCGGTGTGTGTGTGTGCAAGTTTGTGTTTTTTCTGTTCTATTCCTTTGGGCAAGGCTTTTGTCCACAGGCCTGGTGGGAAAGCTATTGTTTGCCTCCTTTCTGTTCTTATTTTTATCATGTGTTTTGTGTTTTTTATATTGTAATTATATGTTGTGAACCGCCCTGAGATCTACGGGTAGAAGGCAGTCTACAAATTTAATAAATAAAATAAAAATAAATACAGTTGTACCTTGGGTTAATTACTTAATTCATTCCGAAGGTCTGTTCTTATCCTGAAACTGTTCTTAACCTGAAGCACCACTTTAGCTAATGGGGCCTCCTGCTGCTGCCGCACCGCCGGAGCACGATTTCTGTTCTCATCCTGAAGCAAAGTTCTTAACCCGAGGTACTATTCCTGGGTTAGCGGAGTCTGTATCCTGAAGCGGAGTCTGGTACCTGAAGAGTATGTACCACTCTACCCTAAAGAGCTAAGGATACTGATATATATCATACGTAACAGTGTATTTTACTGGGAATGAATTGAAAAGCGGTACGTTAAAACTAACCCCAGTTGCTTCTGTTGTGTTGGTTTAGGACAGAGGAAGCTGAAGGAATCCTGAAGCCCCAGGAGTCAGAAAAGCTGGACTTTAGCCCATGGTGCCTCCAGAGCCCATTAGTGAGCCGGCTATGGGCCTTAGCTGTTCTCTGTCGGGCCTCAGGTCAGTGTCTTTCCCTTGTGGGGTGGGGGTCGTTATCCAGGCCACCTCCACCTGCCTTCCAGGTTTGCTGCCTTTCAGTCAGCTACGTTCTCAACACCTTTCAATCGAGTGTGTGGTGACCAGTTTGTTTCTCCACCCAGAACAGATGAAGTCCACGTGGATGAGAAAACAGTCAGCCCCCTCTTGCAGCTCTCGGAGGACAAGAGAACGCTGACCTTCAGCCCCAAGAAAAACAGCAGGCCCGACCCCGGTGGCCCGGCACGGTTTGACCACTGGCCCAACGCCTTGGCCGAGGAATCGTTCTGTTCGGGGGTCCATGCCTGGAGAGTCCGGGTGGCCAAAAGCGGTGCTTACAAGCTGGGCATCTCCTATGGCTCCCTGGAGCGCAAGGGGGCTGGGCCCGAAGCCCGCCTGGGTTGCAACGCTTCCTCCTGGGTTTTCTCCCGCTACGGCACCGAGTTCCAGTTTTCCCACAACGGTCGGCACCAGGCAGTGGAGATGCTCAAGTGCCCAGCTGAGATCGGAGTCTTGGTGGACTTGGATGCTGGAGAGGTGCTGTTTTTTGACCCGGATTCCTGTGCCATTCTGCACATGCACCACGAAGCCTTTGCCGGCCCCATCTACCCAGCCTTGGCCGTGGCAGATCAGAGCCTCTCTCTGATGTGAGGAGAGCCCACACTGCAAGGTTGGAGTTCTCTTCACCAAGGTTGTTATTTCCTAAAGCTGAGCGGGGCTGGATCACCTTATTTCCCAGCAAGATGAGCACTGTGGTTCTGGCAGGACGATGCCAACTTGTGCCAGGAAGCAAGAGGGCTTTGCTCTGGGGCAACTCACGGGCTGTCTCTGGCTCTGCGTTCAGAGCAGATGGGAGCTGCAGTTTGCAGCTAAGTATCTTACCAGAGGAGGCCATGACGGAGTCAGTGACGGGCTGAAAGGCTTGGCTTGGGAGGGAAATTCTACCTGCTCCAAGATGGCCATTCTCAGTCTTATTTAGCCTTAGCACTGTGCCACCACGAGTCCAGTCAGAAAAGACAATTGTACTGTACTAGTCCCTGAGGGGAAAGGGACAGAGCCGGCAATTAAAAAAAAAAATCTGACTAGGAAAAGAGGATTCTGCAACCTGTGCAAATTACATAATGGATGGAGCATGTTGCTGCTTTTTTGTCACCACCGAATGTTATAATTATGAATGTAAAGCTACTGTTTAAATACTAGAATTGTGAATTTAAAGCTGCATAATTTAAAGCTACCGTTTTGCACATTCCCCCCCCCACCCCATTTTTGCTGGGAACCTCAGTCCAGTTTGCTAAGAATCTCATTCAGTCTTCCTCAAGCCGATACCAGCACGTTTGGTGATTTTGGCAAGCCCGTTCTCTTCCCACATACTTTCTAGCATACCTTTGTGACCATGAGGGGTAGAAACTTGTTTTTCTTCTTAAAATGTGTTATTCTCAGGAAGCTGAACCATGCAGAATGTTGCATAGCATTCTTGTTTTTCTGTCAGACTGTGGCAAACACACAGCACGGGGCAATAAAATGGGAGATCCTAGAATACTGTAATAGAAGGGTAGAATTTGAAAGGGACCCAACGGTCATCTAGTCCAACCCCCAGCAATGCAAGAATCACAACTAATCACATCCATCAATCTTTCTCTACTGCATCACATAACAGAAATAGGCTGCCTTTTAAAAAGCAGCCAGGCCTCCAGGTTCACATTTCATTGGTTCCCAAGGCTATATAACAGGGGCACTTTTTATTTATTTTTTATTTATTTATTTTTAAAAGGCGCATACAAACAAAAGTATATAAACAACCAAATACTTTAGGCATTTAAGCCAGGGATGTTTTATTATCTGTTTGTTATGAATTTGTGCTAAATAATTTAAGCTCAAGTTTTTAAACTTGGGAGAGGTCCTTTTTTGGGCCACAAACTGACTCAAAAGTAATTACATGCATAAATAACTCGTGGGTGTCAGGGGGCAGGCCCATTATCTTTCTCCCCGATCCTGCTACCTCCTTTATTTTTATTTATTTTAAAAATTAAATTAGATTATTAATTTAATTATTACTATTTTTAATGTAGCAGAACGTAAAATGTTTCCTCTCTCTCTCTCTCACCTTCCACCTGCCAACTGAAGTGCTATAGTCTAGGAGGGACACCAGGTGTGATTTAGCTGAACCCTGACAAAACTCCTCTTCTTAGCCCTTCTCTATAAGGGACGGGAGGTGCATCAGTGAGGGTAGGATGTGGGCATTGGGCACTTCCGCATCCTTCTCGAGAGGCTGGCAACCTGATTTATACAGAAAACTGTGCATCCCTGCCTCCCTCGCTGCCTTGTAGTCATTCACATAGTCGTCCCCAACATGGGCTGCCAGCTGAGGAGACACCCCTGCGATGCGGAGCGCCTCCAGGAAAATCCGCTTGTCCGGCTTGGCAAACCCCACTTCTTCCGAGGTCAGGACAAAGTCGAAGTGCTGGCGGAGGCCGCAGCGGGTCAGCACTTCCTGCAGCCTCCGGTCAAAGTTGGAGATGACTGCCATGGGGACCCCCATTCTCTGGCATTGCTGCAGAGTGTCCCTGGCGCCCGGGAGGAACTCCCAGTTGTGGGCACTGCTGTAATCCCGGTAGAGTTTCTCCGCAATAGGCCGGACGGCCTCCTTGCTGTGGACACCGGAGAGCCGGAACGTCTCCATGACAACATCCATCCACCACTGCTTGGAGCTGAGGCCTCTGTCTGAGCCATAGTTGGGGAAATGCAGGCTTTGGGCCCTGTAGGCTTGGCGGAAAGACTGGGTGAGGGCTTCGGCCTGCACCTGGACGCCACAGGCCCGGGCCTCAGCAGAGTAGCTCTCGCCCACGGGGACACGGAGGCGAAGGAGGGTGTCCTTCACGTCCCACGTCAAGAGCCGAAGCTTCAGCATGGTGTCAGCACTAGCCTAGAAAGAGAGGGGAACGAGAGAGGGGAACTAGGCGTCAACACATCTTATCACGGGCAAAATCTTGACTGGCACAGTTTGGTTCATGGCCCCCGAACGCAAGCAAGGTCTCAAAAGGAAAATCCAGCAGCCTCCAGCCAGCATGACTTTGTAAGCTCTGTCCTGGCAGGTCTGCAAACTGGTTTCTGTCTCCAAGGTCTGGCAGAGGAGGCCCTTTCTCTGGCAGGAAAATCTTGTCATCTGCCAATCCGGCTGCCCTGCAAGGGGGACTTTCACTTGGAGGGGTGGACTTGCTGCTCGGACGTCCAAGGCCAGAGAATGAAAATGAGAGCGGCCACCTTTGACCAGCGTGCTTTCAGGAGGCAGAATTAGCAACAGGTTAATGACTAATCCTGGACGGCCGCAGACGATGTACTGCAAAGCAGCGGCTGAAGGAGGGAGACTTTTGAGTGCTTTCAACTGTTTTCATTCTGCTTTTCTGCAAAGGCTTCCAACATGGCCCAGGCTTAAAAAAGAAATAAATCACCAACTGATGAAACACTTAATGAAGTTACAAAACCTTGAAAGAATGAAAGCAGAGAGGGCAGGAACATAACTTTGGCTACGTACTCTGATCAGACCTTTATGAGGAGCATCCGAAAGACACGCTTCAAGAAATGGGCAGGCAGGGTGAGGTGGGGAGTGGGAGAGACCCACCTAAAAGTCAGCATGTTCTCAGCCGGGGAATTTGCTTTTGGTGCCAGAATCAAGCTCACAAGCCTTTCAGACAAAAATGCAGTCCTAGATATGGCCAGCAGCTGGACGGGGGGGGGGGGGGGGCGGAAGGATACTTGATATTTGCAAGGTTAAAAAAATGAGTTCAGGTGTGTGTTCAGAAACCCAGAATTGCAGATCCGCTGCCAAACAAAACTCTACAAGCAGATCCCTTTTTCTTTTCTGCAGCCCATTTCCCCTGCTTTAAGAGACTCCCACACACAACCTGTGTCCCCCCCCCCCCCGTTGCCTGGTGCCTGACTGCCCTTCTTCCTGCTTGTGAGGCAGCAGGAGTAGAAAAAGGCAGTCGAACCAGTTGGGCAGGAAGGTGAGAGCCAGATGGGGCACAGCAGAGGTGGAACTGGGTGTGGGCATGGCTTGGCTGGCCTTCCAACAGGAACACAAAGGGTGGTGTTGCACAAGGAACCACCCAGGCCAGCTCCCCTCACCCTCTGGGCACTGCCAGGATCCCTTTCAGGTTGTGCCTTCCCCGTGGCAGGGGTGGGGGTGCAGGATAAGAAGTCATTGGCCACCCTGGCTGGGGGCGGGTGGGCAGTTGGTTTCATGCCTGCCACCCTTCACTGGAGACCTCAAAGCAGAAGGCGCTGGCTGGGGTCATTTAGCTCTCTCTTGGAGTGGATAATTCTCTCTCCACCCTTATCTAGGATTAAAGGGCATTATCTGGAATGCTTGTTATATTCTGCTTCAGAGCCCCAAGAGGCTCTCAAAGCGGCTTACAAAGCTTCTCAGCATGTAACGTGCTCTCAGCACCTCATCCATCCATCCATTTGGATGGGCAGGATGAGTTAGTGGCTAGGCAAGAAGAGGGGCATTCCTGCTCTTGCCTCTCCTGGGTGTCACATCAGGAAACAACCTCCCTTGGAGGGGATGGCGTGGGCAGGTAGGGGGGGATGAGGGAGGCGGTGTGGGGGGAGGAGGGGGATGCCGACAGGATCCCCTTCCTGGCAGTGGGTACCAGGGAGTGGGACTGGGAATTGCCTGCTCTTCCTGCTGCCCGTTGTGCCACCTGCCTGGTGTTTGCTGTGGGAAAGTCTGAGTGCAGTGGTGAGTTGGTAGGTGTGTTGCCTGCTCCAAACAGGGTTGCACTCCTCCCTCCAAAGGCACAGGTGCGTAGCCTGGGGGTGTTCCTGGGTCCGCCCTTTGCCACTAGAGGCCCAGGTGGCTATGAGGGCCTTTGGGCCAGCTGTGGTTGGCAAGGCTGCTGCAGCTGTTCCTGGACCAGGAAGGAGCCCTTGGCCTATGTCTTGCCATCCTGGCACTCTGGAGAGGATTAATGCAATGAGCTCTGTGTGTGTGGACTGGGGAGGGGGGGCCCCAGCTTCTCTCGAAATTAACCCAGAAGGTTAAGCATCTGGGTGCAGCCTGGGGCACCATGTAACTTCTCTGCCAGGCAAGCTGCACTGGCTGCCTATTCTAATTTTGCTTTTAGCATTTAGAGCCCTAAACAATTTGGGACCCGGTTACCCCCCCCCAATATATCCGAGAGAGTAACTTTACTCCTCAAGAGGCCATTGCTAAGAGGGAGCATTTGGGACTCTGCCAGTTGCTGGGATCCACAGTCTTGCTCTTGTGCTGAGGTCCTGCTTGCTCGTTTCCCATCTGGTTGGCCGCTGTGAAAGTAGGGTACAGGACTAAATGGGCCATCGGCCTGATCCAGCAATATCCTCTGTTGTCCTTATGGGGTGCGATGCACCAGAGACCTGCCTCTTCTCGAGGTCTTATCTGCAACCAAACGAGAACCGAGTGTTTTGGAGATCGGAGACATTAAAAACAGTCTTCTCCAAAACTGTGATCCAGCTAGTTTTCAAAATAATAACTACAGTTGTCCTCATTGTCTTTTTTTTTACAGAGCTTGTAAATTTTTGGATTTTATATTTCATCTTATTTTACTGCACGCTACTTTGGCTATTCATTTCCAGGCTTTGAAGCCGCTTTGCAATTAAAAAAAACAGAAAGGGGAGGGGCCATGGCCCAACGTAGCCCTAACTGCTCCCCGCAGCCAACTTCCTTGCATGGGGCTCTGGTTGCGCGTGCTGGTGGCCGGAGAGGAGCTCCTGGAGTCGTGCAGAGCTCAGGCTGGGCGGGAGGGGGGGGGGACAGGAGGAATGCAAGACAGCGGCCACCTTACCTCTTCTCCGTAGCTTCACCTCGACTGAGTGCGCAAGCGCAGCTCAGGGGGAATGCGCGTGCTCAGTAAGTGCCTACGCCCTCACTTTGCCCGCTTTCTGGGCGCTGCACTGATTGCAGCAGCAGCAGAATAGGCGGTGAGGGTCTTTTGCAGCAGCACCCCCCATCACCGCTTTGTGAATGAAGACTTGGCTCCGGAAAAGTGCTTTTGAACGATCAGCCTGAGGCTGGAGCAGAGCTTTGTTAAAGTCCAGTAGTGAGGCAGCCAGAAATTCAACAGGTGCAGCTCCTCCCCAACACACACTTTGGAGTGCCTTATGTCACCCAGCTGCCAAAACCATATTTCATTTTATTTAAAAAGTTCAGTTTCCAGAGAAAGCAAACAAAGTAACTTGAATACTTATTTCATGCCCAGAACATGTCCAAGTAATTGAGAGTGTGGGTTCCTCTGAGGAAGTGCAGAGTTGCATTTCCCCTCTTCTGCAGGATACAGTGCCTGTGCAGCAGCAGAGGATAGCAAGTGCGGCAGGAAGATTCAAGAACAATCAAGGAAACATTTCAGTGTAGTGTAGTATCAAAATGCTTTATTTGCAGAATACTGTTTGGATTTTTTTTCCAAAATCAAGCACAGCTAGGCGTTCTTTCTGTTTTCCAATGTATGTCTTATTAATACAAAATTGAGTATGGTGCAAGCAATTTTTTATTCTGAAAGTGTGGCCCAGATAAAGTTCGAGAACAACTGCTTTAAGGACTGTCATGTCATGTGCACATGCGAATGTGGTTTATGCCAGTGACCATCATGCCCCTGGCTCAGCCCCTTTTGCCATTCAAAATAGATTTTTTTTAACATTAAAAACCCTCCTTCAAATTTACTAAGTTCTAATGTAGAGCACTGGTGGGGGTGGGGAGTGGCAGGATTCCACAATGATATGTTTTTACCCCCCCCCCCCCATGGCAACAGGGTCCTCCTGCCTTCAGATCCTCTCTGCAGTGAGGCTCTCTGCTTGCTCAGCACTTGAAAGCTGGCAGGGCACAAACTTGTGTTTATCATCCAAGATGGCCTTCTTAGAAACTGCCGCTGGGGTCGTCCTGCCTGAACATCCTTCTAGTTTTTCCTGTGCCTCTCTACAACACAGACCACAGAGAGAGGAAAGACAAGGGCTAACGTGGCTGAAACACATTCAACACATATTTGTACACTGAAGGGGCATTCCTTTTAAAAACACCAACTTGGCAGCACACCCTGCCTGTCCCCCCTCAACCCACTTTCTTCTGTAGCCTATGTATTTCGTTCTAATATTTCCCCCTCCTCCACCACCATCAGGTAACCATTTCTTTCCAGGGAACACCAGAAAGTTTATTTATGCTCCAAGAGGTGTACTGATAATTACTTCCCAGCTTCACGGGCCAAAATCGGGAGGGTTGCCATACATGTCAGCAGGTCTGGCTCCTGTGCTGATAAAAGCAGCAAGACGTGGACGATGGAGAGGAGAAGCATTCAGTCGGGAAGTGGCACAGCCTCCTGTTATGCCAAGACACAGGAGGAGGCCAGGGGTCTTCCCGAGCAGCTAGGGACCGTCACTTGTGCAAATCAGGAGAGGGCAGAGACTGCAAACCAGGCTCCCTTCTTGTTTTGATTTTTTTCCTGGTGGGGCTCCTGCACCCTAAAGAGCTCCACAAGGTATAGGCACGTTGCTATTTCCAGAATGGGAAGGAAGCACACAGGTAAAGATCTGCCTGTGAATTTCACCTGCCCTGCATCAAGTTAAAAAAGATGCCATCTTGGTTGAGAGTCCCAGAGGATCTGCGCTCTCTGTTGCCTTGCTGCCTGCCTCCATTTGGCTCAGGAGGGTGGGGGTCCTGACTGACTCCAGCTACAAAAGCTGAGGCTGCTGGGAAGGTGTAGGGTATGCATCATGGCTTTTGGGAGGGGCTTGGGGAGTAGTGGCTGGTTCCCGCCCCCACCTACAGCTGCGGGATGGCATGACAACACCCCCACCCCGCAGCATTAATGTGGAGAAGCAGCTGGGACATCGTCCCGGGGTCCTTGCAGCACCAACAAGCATTCCCCTCTGCCCCATTGCCTCACAGAGCTCTAGGGCACCTCTTTGGGGGCTCTTTCACCAAAGCATTCTTTCCCAATCCCTTTACTGAATATCTAACTTGATTTATGTTCAACTATTCCTTTCTTGCAACATTTTTTTTTTTAAAAAACGCATATATTTAAAAAGGCATCTTGGTTGACAATTAAAAGAAATCCTAGCTCCAGGCCTGGAATGCTAAGGGACCATGGAGTCAGTTGAATCAGCTCTTGTAGATGGGCACCCTTAGAGTAAAAGCATGTGAGGGGGGTTGATACTATAGTTGCCCCCTCCCCAACCATCTGCTTGCTCCGTTCCACAAGTTTCAAGACACTTCCGGGATTCTTATTCCGGCCATCTTTGTTCCCAGGAAAGCGATGGCTCAGGCCTGTTCTTCCTTCAGCCACTGGAGCAGCTGAGGCACATAGTAGGTGATGATGATATCAGCCCCTGGAAAGAGAATAGTTTCCTTCTTTAAAAAAAGGACCCACAGTTTATTTGCAAATGCCTTCCCTCAGTTTACTCTGCTTGCCTCCCAAAGGTCTGAGGGCAGCCACTCTTAATTCATCTGCTTTTAGTCTCTTTCATCGCTTCTCTCCATCCTCCTCATGCTGCTTGTGGAAATCCAATGAAGCTGAAAGTTGGAAGATTGGGGACAGATAAGAGAAAGCGCTTCATCGCGCAAGGCAGGGCTAAACTCTGGAACGCGCTCCCCCAGGAGCCAAATTGGGTGGCTTTAAGAGAGGATCAAAAAAGTTGTGGAGGAGAAGGCGATCTATCAGTGGCTAGTAGCCACAATGGCTCTGCTCTGCTAGAAACCACAGGAGGAGAGAGTGGCTGCTGTGCTTGGGTCCTGCTCGTGGGTTTTTGCAGTATTTGCAGAATACTGTATGAATTCCCCCCCCCCTCAAGCTTATAAATTCAGAGCATTTGTGGATGATGTGGTTTTGCTTTCGGAAAATCCGATGGGGAGCCCATTTTCTCCACTTGCTCCTGAAGGGGCTCTGCGGCACCAGGGAGCACCAAGTGACTGGAGGTGGCTGTGCGTTGCCCCAGGATCGGGGCAGCATGTCTATGAGTCCCATCTGCTGCCCCTGCTGAGTCCCACAAGGGGCAAAATTGCTGCTGCACAGGCCGTGTTGTGCTTGTAGGCGTCCCACCGAGCAGGCATGTGGTTGGATCAAGGATGAACCTTTGGCCTGATCCAGCTGCAGAGCCCTTCCTATTGTCAGTTTTGCATTTTGCGGTACAGAAAGTATTGGTTTACAGTGTAGAGATCTTTCCTATTCCAATTGATTCAAGAGGGTTCTGCAAGCTTTTCTGTGTGATACAAACTGGAAGTTTCTAGCTAACAAGCAAGCTTCTATTCTGCCTACAAACAGGAAGAAGGTTCCTGATGTTTGGGTTATTTCTTCAGAGAAGCTGAGCAGCTGGTTTAAACTGGTTCTGTTAACTCTTTCACTCAAGGTCATGCTGACTATAATAATAAGGCCAGAAGGAGCCTGGGTTTCATTTTCTGTCTCTCTTTCCTTCTGGTATGGTGTTCTGTATATGGTATGCTAAATATTAAGGTCTTTTGTAAGTTTAAGTTAAGTCTGCTGCAACTGGATGTCTTATGGACCGTGCCGAAGATGTATGGATTTGTGACTGTTATGCTCATTTGCCTTCAGTAGCAAACTCTGCTGGATGAAGTTCTTTGCCTCTGAGTTATTTGGAATCCTGCAACATGTTTTAAGTTTTTACTCTGCTTACTGTACATTGTGGTCTGCTCTGGATCAATATGGAGCAGAAACAATGGAACCCATCTGCCCAGCATTCCTGATTTCAGTACGTACTGTAACCCCATCTGATGGAAAGCACTTAAGGGCATCCCATGGAAGGTTTCGAGACCTGGGTGGGAGGCCAGGGAAAGTACCCCTTTTGCCGCAGGGGATGTCTTTCCCTGTGACACGGCAGCCCCCTCCACCCCCACCTACTTCCCTTCCTCTCTCACCTGCTCTTCTGAATGCAGCCATGGCCTCCATCACCACAGCCTTCAGGTCAAAGGCCCCAGCTTGTGCTCCGTGCCACAACATGGCAAACTCTCCAGAGACATGGTAGACGGCCAGCGGGTGGTTGGGATGCTGTAAAGACACAGGTGCACATCAGTCGAGACAGACGCCCTTCCCCTTTGCTCAGCCAAGATGATGCCAAGGCCCACCCAGTGGGGGTGGGGGTCTCCCCTCCCACTCATTCCAGGGAGCAGGGAGCTTACCTTTTCCTTCACCTCCCGCACGAGATCAAGGTAAGGCATTCCTGGCTTGACCATCAGCATGTCTGCTCCCTCCCGCACATCTCGCTCCTGGCAGGGGATGGCCATGTACAGAGAAAAAGCACACAACAGAGGGAGTTGGGAAAGGTTCAGAAAAGGGGAACCGGAATGATCGAGGGGTCGAGCAATCAACAGATTGCAGTGTTGGAGACTTCTGAGCAAAGGCAAGGAAGATGCAACATGACAGAATTTTACAAAACTGTACCTGGCATGGGAAAAGCTCCTTTTGAGTTTCCAAATAAGGCTGTTTTCTCCCCATCCCCCATACTTCATATTATGTTTAGGATTAGAATATGTTGAATTGGAAAGTAAGCTTATTTGGCTACATCCAAACACATTTTCAAGGATGTAGATCTAGCTCATTCCGTTCACGGTTCATTCCAGCCCTGCACACAAACTATATATTTAAATCACATGACTTAAAAGCACATGGCTTTAAGGTGGATAGACAAGCTGGAGAATGTGAAGAGGAGGGCAACCAAAATGAACAAGGGTCTGGAAACCAAGCCTACTGAGGGGTGGTGGTGGGAGCTGGCAATGTTTAGTCTGGTAAAGAGGAGTTTGAGAAGAGATACGAGAGCCACCTTCAAATATCTGAAGGGCCGTCACATGGAAAATGGAGCTAGTTTGTTTTCTGCTGCCCCAGAAGGTAGAGCCTGAACCAACGGGTTCAAATAACAAGAAAGGAGCTTCTCATGGAGAAAAAACAGAGCTGTTTAACAGCTGAATGGACAGCCTTGGAAGGTGATGGACTCTCCTTCACAGGTGGTTTTTAAGCAGAGGTTGGATGGCCATCTGCATTGCAGGGGGTTGGATGAGATGGTACCAGTTCCTGGAAGCCACAGTGAGGGGACAGGGCTCTTGTGCTCAGATCCTGCTTGCAGGTTTTCACACAGGTACCTGGTTGGCCCCTGTGAGAACAGGGTGCTGGGGTATAGGGGCCACTGGCCTCATCCCACAGGCTCTTCTTATGCTATGGCAGACAGGCATAAGGAGGGAGAATGGAGGCCTCGCTGGCAACTGCTTCAAACCAGGCCAGACCCTGGAGCCATCTGTGCTGGGGCTCTGACACAGGCCAGCTTCGGGGGCTACAGTCCAAGGAGCTTCTTATTTGCTACCATTTGATCACAGGGGTGGGAGAGAGGCCACGGGAGAAGAAAGCCAAGCCGCTGCCCTCCAAAGCGGATTCTGCACGCAGATCAAGCTGCCCAAGGGTGGCTCGCTCTGGCCGCCTTCCAGGCGCTCTCTGGGGAACTTCGGTCGAACCTGGGACTTGATAACAGGTCAAGAGTGCAGCCCACCACCGATGCAGGAGTCAGGGACAAGGCCATTTTGGAGCCCGGCGAGAGTCCGGTTTTGCCGCAGCACCTCGAGGCAGGGTGGGCTGTTCCTGAGGAACTGGGGCAGGGCAAGGAGGAACGAAGGACGCGCAGAGAGGCCTGGAGGTCGCTGGAGCCAAGATAGAGCCCCCTAAGCAGCAGGCTCAGTCTTAATCCCTGTTTCTCAGACGCACTAAATCCACTAAGAGGATCGCTGTGTTGAGTTGAAGGGAAGTCTGGGTTCATCCCACCAGCAGCCTCCTTCTCCTCTTCCACCCCCAGTAGTGCCTTCCCCCTGGTGTTCACAGCTGGAAGCTAAGACGGTAAGAATCACAAAACTGTAGAGTCTTTGCCCGCCCCGAGATTCATCTAGTCCAACCCCCTGAAATAAAGGAATCACAGCTAGTGATTTTGCACAGAACCGTACAATGGGAAGTGGAAAGGGTCACCGAGTCCAACCCTGTGCAATGGCCACCTGACCTCTGCTTAAAAACTTGCAAGGAAGAAGCATCTGGCTCCTCCTGTGGGGGTCTGTTCCCTCTTTCAGGGAATATGGGGGGGGGGACGACTCACCACAGCCCGCAAGGCCAAACCCCGTGACCCCGGAGGGAGCTGGTAACACCGCCGGTCTCCAAAAGCAGGCTTAGACTGGGCGGCATCTCTGCGCGGAACCAGAAAGAAGGACAAAAAATTATCAAGCCTGTGAAATCACCCATGAGACCTCCAAGTACCGATTGTGGGCAGCCCTTGGTCTACAGATGTACACTGAAACACCCCCCCCCCATTAGCCCCAGAAAGAATGGCCAAGGCCAGGGCGGGTGGAACTTGCAGCCCAGAAACACCTGCTGGACTGCAAACCCCTGCAATTTGCCCTCCCCTCCCCTCCCAAGGGCTGATGCAGCGTACATCCCATCGCCTCAAAATGGATATTGCAGTTCTGGAGAAGACTGAGAAAAGGGTCAGCCAAAACAATCAAGGGGATGAAGCGCCTCCCCTAAGAGGAAAGGTCGCAGCCTTTGTGACTTTTTAGTTTGGAGAAAAAACGGGAAAGAGGTGACATGGCAGAACTTTGCAAATCCAGGCCTGGTGTGGACAGAGGGAGGTTATTTCTCCCTCTCTCCTTGCGCTAGAACAGGTGGACGTCCAGCGAAGCTGAACATTGGAAGATTCAGGACGGAAAAAGGAAAGTTCCGTAGTTAATCTATGGAACTCCCTCCTGCAGGAGGCAGCCAGGGCCACCAACACGGATAGCTTTAAAAGAGGATTAGACAAATTCATGGAGAAGGGGGCTGTTAATGGCTACTAGCTCGGGCTCCGTAGCTGGAGGCAGCCATGCTTATGAATCCAAGTTGCTGGAAACCACGGGTAGGGAGTATGATGCCCTGGTGTTCAAATCCTGCCTGTGGGTTTCAGTCACTGTGAAAACAGGATGCTGGACTAGATGGGCCATTGGCCTGACCCAGCCTCACGGCTCTTCTCATTTTCTCACCTGAAGGGGCCGTAGAAGCAGGAAGCAAACTTGGCACTGTAGCTCAGGACGGAAACCTGCAGCCGACACGGAGGAAAGGTGAGGGAGGTTTGCTGTCTAAAGGGCTTTTTTTTTAAAAAAAAACCCACACAGGATCTCTTGCCCCCTGCCTGCCAGGCCCCTCACAATCTCTCCTGAGGGGGCACAGGGAGGGAATTGCATCCATTCCCCTCCACCCCTAATCTGTGGCCCTGCAGGCCCATTGAGGTAAGTCGTTGCCGTGGCAACCTCAGAGGGCCTCCTGTCGGCCTAGTAAAGGCACCATGACCCTGGAGGGCTCTGTGAGGAAGTCTGCCAAAGGAGGGTGCGGGCTCGTTCCTGGCTCACCTTGTTGCCCAAATCGTTGGAGACCAAGGCCTGCTTGATGGCGCCAATGCGCCCATCCATCATGTCCGAGGGGGCCACGATATGGCATCCTGGAGGAGGAAGATGGGTGGTGGCTTAGGGGAGCTGAGGGTGGACCACTGCCAGAGACGGGCTGGCAAAGAGGAGTGGTGGGAAGCACCAGCCAGGGGACCCCCATGGGAACCCCCAGAAGAGGAAGGCTCAGAGCCGGGGGACTGGTGGTGGGACACGGAGGAGAGGTCAGAGGGAGAAGATTGGTGGGAGAAGGTGTCAGATGCTGAAGGGTCAATAAGGCTTGGTGAACAGGGAGAGATAGTGACAGGGAACAGTTCAGACTCTGAGGCTGAAGCAGAGGAGGGGCGTCAAGAGGTTGCTGAAGAGTCTCCCTCTCCTGCTGCAACAAGCTCCCCTCCCGCTGGTCTCCAATAGCATGCAGGAGGGCAGGACAGAGGCCAGAGGTGTGCAAACACAGTCTGAGACTGCTTGGGAAACTTCTGGGAGAGGAGGAGCCTTAAGAGTGGTAGAAGGCAGGGATCTTCCGTCCTGGCACCTGCTCCATAGGGGCAAGACCTGCTGGGAAAGGGTTGCTGTATGCCATCTCCTAGAATAAAGAGTTAACTTCATTGGCATCAGAGATTCGCATCCTTTCTTGCTGACTTGCATCTGACTCCAGCCCTGATAGACGGACTCCCTTGGCCACCAGCTTCCCCAGGAGCCCACCCACCACACAAAAGGAGCCACCCAGCCCAAGCAACCTCAAAGGAGCCATGCTCAATCAGGGCAAAGGCCTCTCTCCTCACCTAGCAACAGCCCCCAAACATTCCGAGGTAGGCTGCCTCTGAACCTTGAGGGTCTGCTTAATGTCATAACCAAGAGTTGCCCTCTCCTTAGAGTTTTGCCCTAACCCAACTTTTACACTCCCTCAGCTAAGCAGCCGTGGCCACTTCCTGCAGCAGAGAGACCTGTCTTGCAGCCTCACGTCCGTCTGGAGCGTCATTCCTGTGGCACCTGCGCAGTGCCACTGATGGGGCTCGGCAGCCAACTGTGCTCTCACCTGCCTTGGCATAGGCCAGAGCCACCTCAGCCAGCCTCTGGCAGCTGATCTCGTTCTGGAGGGTGCCATCTTCCCGAAGAATGCCTGAAAGGGCAAGGGCAGTGGTCAAGATTCTGGGGGTCCAATTTCTCCCTATTCCACCCCCCAACACACACACACACACACACACACACACACACACACACACACTGCCCCCCAAATTCTACTGACGTTCACGAGGACTCTTGGAAGCAAACACCAGAAGCACACCAGGAAAACCTTGTTTCACCCATGCGTTGTTTAAAAAGTGTGCTGTAGTGACGTAATAGCAGCCATATTTCAAGAGAGATAAAAAGGGGGGCGGGGAGCCTTAGGAGAAGATGCAGGCCTGCAAGAGCCACAGCATCAATGCACTGAACAGATCTTGCTTCCCTTACATCCCACAAAAAAACCTGGATTTGGGAAACCCTGATTTAATGCAATACACATGGCAGAATTTGAGGGGCTCTCCCTCTCCCCTAGGCCATGTGACAAGAAGTGGGGGTCCTGCTCCTCCTGCTCCCCTCCAGCAGCACTTACCACAGTGCCCGTGGGAGGTGTAAGGGCACAGGCAGACGTCGCAGGCGATCAGCAGCTCAGGGAACAAGGCACGGATCGTGGCAATGGCCTGGATCACTGGGGTGTCCTTGGCATCGGCCGCAGATCCACGCTCGTCCTGCAGTGGGGGTGGGGTGAGGAGGGGCAGGTAGGAGGAAGGTGGTTAAACTGCAGCTGGCAACATGGTACGTGGGGCTGGAGCTCAGCAGCCAGGTGCAGGATTTGTGGATGGAGGCTAATCTAATTGAACATATGACTGAAACTGCCAGGGTGCCTCCACCTCCTTTACCCACCTTGACGGCTCGGCTTGGGACCCCAAAAATCAGAATGCACTTCAGGCCATCAGCCACAAGGGGACGCAGCATTTCCTCCAGCCTGTTGACCCCATAACTGTGGGGGGAGGGGGCAGAGAGAGAGAGACCAAAGGAGGTTGATGAGCAAAGCAATAGGGTCACATAGGCACTGAGAAGCTGCTGCCCCCCACCCCCAGAGGGATCCCACGTCTCAGCAAATGGAATGGATCAAGCCCACTGCCTTAGTAAGGAAAGCTGCTGGATCAGCCCCAAGCAGCTCCCTCTAGTCCTCTGTCTGGTTCTCCTGTGGAGGCCAGGCAGCTGCCCAAACCCCATCCCCAAAAGCAGAGCATGAGGGCAGAAGCCCCTCCACCCGTTATTTGCCTCCACCACCTGGCAGTTTTAAGGTATGCTGCCTCGGGACGTGGACGCTCCACTTAGTTTTTATCAGGCATGTCAGGTCAACAGGTAAGAGCGCCCACTGCACCAGGGGGCAACCAGATGGGAAGCCTGGCAAGCAGGATATGATGGCATCCCTGGGCCCCTGTTCACTGCTCCCCACTCCTCAGCCAGTGCCATCACTGGAACACAGCTCCTGGAGCTGCAAGATGTGTCATGCCCCATGCATTCTCTCTTCTTCTTCTTCTTCTTCTTTTTGAAAATGTATTAGGTTTTCAAGAAGATGAAACTGCCGAAGCAGAGAAGTTGTCTGTTGGCTTAGGCAGGCCGATTCCATTGCATTATACTGCTGTGTTTTCCACCACTCAAGATACACAGAACCGCTATAGCAAATATCTTTTCCTCATCAGGCCAGTGTCAGGTTTAGGGCAGTTCTCCACATAAGCCAAGGGGGCGCAAAACCACCACAATCAAAATAACAGTAATACAGTGGCGTAGCGTGGGGGGTGCAGGGGGGGCCGGCCGCACCGGCCGCAACATTTGGGGGGGCGCTCGCACTCGCAGTGCTAAAATCCACGGGTTAGGGGGCGCAAATTACTTGCCTTGCCCCGGGTGCTGACAACCCACGCTACGCCACTGCAGTAATACCTATGTTTATAAGGGGACTTACTGAGGAGAAATGCAACTCTACCAAAAGGAATTATTGTATGAAAATAAGAAAGGGAAGGGAGGGAAGGAACCATATTTTGTCCTCCCTCAGGGCACCAAATTACAAAAGTCCATCCCTGGTCTGACCAGCTGCTTCCCTTGGAGAAACTTTCTCAGGTCAAAGCCACAGCCCCACAGAGCAGCAAAGGCTCCCAAGCCATGAGAAGGCTGGGTTGAGCACAGCACTCTGTGCCCCCAGCCCAACGAGTGGGCCGGGGCCTTGGGGTGGACCTTGTTATCTCTCATCTCCAAGTTGCAACTGCAACAAAAGAGCTTTTATCTTGGGAAGGCACGGTGGGGTGGAGGCAAGCATCAGCTTCTGGCTGCCCATCGGGAGCCCTTATCTCGCGGGGGCCAGAGAAGTCTGGGGCAAAGGCAGCTGGAAACATAAGCAAATTCCTGTCCTTCTGCTGGAGTTCGAGCTGCATTGACTCAGGCAGGCAATATGGGGAAGAAAAAATGAACGGAGGTTTGTAGGTAGGACTGGGGAGCTGCCTCCCCACCCGCTGCCCCCAGTATCTCCCCAAGACCCTCTCAAGAATCGACAGGGCTGGGCTGGGCAGATCCAGGGTTTGCTCAGCCTAAGGCAGTTCCCTACATTTCAACGTGTTCACTCACCGGGCTTGACCAGGCAGGCTGGCAATGGGCTCCACGGCATCTGGGCTGTCCCTGAAAAAGTTAAACAGGGGAAGTGGGAGCTGGAGAGGATCCTGGCAGCAAGGTTGGCAGTCCCAGAGACAGGCTCAGTGCCAAGGGACATTCCTTTGCCGTCACCTGACAGTGCCATCATTGTGGGAAGCCTGCAGCCCCCAGGAAAACAGAGGGCTGCCAACCGCCCCCCAAACCAGGAATAGGAGGTTTTCTAGGTTGGGAGGCTTTGTGCCCCAAAGAGAAGACGGGAATGCAGTTTGCTGAAAGGCAGAATAGAAGAGAACCCCAGGGATCAGTCAGAACGGTGGCTAATAGCCAGGGATCAGGAAGGGCCAAATTAAGCTGCTCCCCCTACCCTACCCTCCCGTCACAAGCTCACAAGGTGGCTGTAGGCAAGCCGTGGTCCCTCAGCCCCTGACCACCCTACAAATATGGAGTTAAGGATATTGTCCTGCCCTGTGGGATCACCAAATGCTAAAATTAATAGTTATTATTATTATTACTTATTAAATTTGTATACCGCCCAGGTCTCAGGACGGTTCACAACACCAAACTGCAACACGAAAAGGCAAATCGCACAATAAAAATAAGAACAAAAGCAAACCAATAATCCCCTTCCCACAACAGATTTAAAAGGGCATCGGATGCCCATCAGTCCAAGGCCTGGTTAAAGAGGAACATTTTCGCCGGGCACCTAAAGGTGTACCAGGAAGGTGCCAGGCGGGAGTTGAGGATGTCAGAAATGACCCAACTGGCTCAGACCCAGCAGGGCCCAACTAACCCAAGCCGGACACCCCAGTTAGGAAATGGCCGAGAGACTCACGTCACAAAGATGGGGTAGATGAGGTTGGATGCACGGAAGCTAGCGGCCGTCGCCTGCCACAAGCGGAGGGTGGGGTGAAAGTAGCCACTGTGCAAGAGGGAGTCGGCCTGCATCTCGAGGTCTCACCAGGTCTGAGCCACAGGAGGAAACAGCTCTGGAAAGCAGAGAGGCAGCGGCAGTTTTAGAGGGGTGACTTCTCATGCTGCCGGGGGTGCTACTGCCCAGGCACCACAGAGGACTCTGGAAGATCCCCCTATGCATGCCCAACTCCTGGTGCAAGTGACGGCCATGCAAAGAAATGAGAGTAACATCAAGCGAGTGCAGAGAGCAACCCCAACCCCACTGATCAGCCACAATTGGTCTGAGTATGACTGGTACTGGGTGCAAGGAAGGACAACGTAACTTAGAGGGAAATCTGAGGCCTGGCAGGGCACCTCTTTGTGTTGTAGGAGTCTATGCATCTGAATCCCAGCAGCTGGAAACTGCAGAAGGGGAGAGTGCAGCCCTTACACTCAGATCCCGCTTGCGGGTTTCCCATAACGAGCATATGGCCTGCCAACTGTGAGAACAGAAGGCTGGATGACCTGAGTCCCTTTGGGCCAGGCTCTTCTTATGGAGCCTCTAGGTGCAGAGGCAGTCTGGCTCTGAATTTATAAGGTGGCGCTGTGGGTTAAACCGCTGAGCCTAGGACTTGCCAATCAGAAGGTTGGCAGTTCGAATCCCGGCAACGGGGTGAGCTCCCGTTGCTCGGTCCCTGCTCCTGCCCACCTAGCAGTTCGAAAGCACGTCAAAGTGCAAGTAGATAAATAGGTACCGCTCCAGCGGGAAGGTAAACGGCGTTTCCGTGCACTGCTCTGGTTCGCCAGAAGCAGCTTAGTCATGCTGGCCACATGACCCGGAAGCTGTCTGCGGACAAATGCCGGCTCCCTCGGCCAGTAAAATGAGATGAGTGCCGCAACCCCGGAGTCTGTCACAACTGGGCTTAATGGTCAGGGGTCCCTTTACCTGTACAGGGCCCCCTGGTAGAACTGGATGCTGGGCTAGGTGGGCCCTCTTGGGTCTCATCCAAAGAGCCTCAGGGCTCTTCCTGTGTTCTCATGAAAGAGCATTCTTTAGGGATTAAAAACCTGCTCCCTTTACTTCGAAGGGGTATTTGGATTTTTGTCGGCGGTTCTGAAAACAAGGAAGACAATCTCTCTCCTGGCACCCTGAAGCCTGGAAGAAGAGGCCGCTTAATAATCTCTCATCTGAGGGTGGCAAATTCCTCTGCAGCAAGATGAAACGGGTTGGGTGGTGCAATTTGCCCACGCATGACATGAGGAGAGGCAGGTTGCCAGAGGCAAGAGCAAAAAGGCAGCTAGGCAGGGCTCTAATCCCGGTGGAGGAGGGCTTTGTTTTGGGCTTCAGTTCAAGCGGCAGTTAAAGCCCAGCAGGTTTATCAAGCCAAAAATCCACACAGCCCACCGGCCTCCTTTCCACACATCCGCCATCCAGGGGCTTCCAGGGAGTCTTAAGCAGGCCATAAAGGTAACAAGTACTTGGAGATAGACTGTCCCTGAGCATGTAAGTCTCACTGAGCTGTCAGGGTAGGTAACGGCAGATCTCCCCTCCTCTGTGCATTTCAAAGCCTCCTAAGGCAGTGGCCGTCACCAGGTATTGTGGCAAGGAGTTCCGTAAGCCACTATTGTGTTGCGTTAAAAAAAAAGTCCTTCCTTTGGGTGCCTGGAACCGTCGGATCTGCTCAACCCTGAGCTTGAGCATTGCAAGAGAGCTGATCTCACGTTCACCAGCTCTCTGCAGAAAAAGTTATAAAGGGAACCAGCCCAGGGGGTTCAAACCCCCGTCCCATCCTACCTGCTGACAACCTTGGGGGTCCAGTCACCTTCTCTGAGCCTAACTCACAATTTAATGAGGACTAGGACTTGGGAGTGACCAGAGTTCAGATCCTGCTCCCTCTCCCAAAACCCAGTCCTTAAGCACCCTAGATGACCATGTTGTATGGGGGAGTGGTTGCCTCTCTCAGCCTAACCCACCTCACAGGGCTGTTGTGAGAATGCAATGCATAAGGGGAGAGGCAGAGAGAGGTTGAGCAAGCCTTGGCCCGCGTGTATGAAGCAATAAGGAAACAGAAGTGCTTGGTTATAGAAGCTGACCTCCCTCCCAGGGAAAGTTGCAGGAGCAGACCTTTTATAAAATGAATGGATCTTGAGCTGCGGGGCCCAGAATCCCGAAGGAGCCCCAGAAGCGACTTGAGTCCACATTGCTTTTAAAAACTGGGTCCAGCTGACCCGATTTGAGTCACATGACTCAAATCCATTCATTTCGGGTGGTATCTATTTCGACAGTAGCACAGATGTCGTAAAGGCGGTAAGTTGGCCATTCTGCCGAAGAGCGCTTAAATTCTTTCTGCATATTGTCTCCAGAAAATGACTTTGCAACTATCAGGATGTGAAAAAGTAGCTTGAAAAAGTAGAAAAAAGAATGGTAGAATCCTAGAATGGTCAAGTTGGAAGGGACCCGAGGGTCATCTGTCCCAACACCCACAAGGCAGGAACTTTTTGCCCAACGTGGGGCTTGAAAAAAAACTATAAGGCACCGGGTATTTTCATTCACCCCAGTGACTTGGGCGAGTGAGATAACCCAGTACAGCCATTTTAATCAAATCTAAGATGTAGTAGTTAATTAAAACAAATAAAAATGCAGCGATCTGCAGAAGGTCAGAGCGGAGACCTCATTGCTTAAGGGCTTCCCCAGGCCAGTTCGAACTTCAGGGGCCCCCATAGGTCCGCCACGGCCCAGCGGGCCATTGCAGCCCGCAGCCACTTCCTTCCGCTTTCTGGAGCCCGAGGATCTGCCGGAGCAAAGCTCAGATCCAGCCCCCTCCCCCTGCCCGGGAAGGCGATCCTCACCTGCTTCTTCTGCCGCGGCTCGCTCACGCGGGAGCAGTCAGCTGTTTTCCCGGCAGCCCTCGCGGGAAGCCACTTCGTTTGCATAGCCACACCTCCCAGAAAAAAACTCGGCGCGTCCGCGAGCGAAGCAATACGCTCCTCCCCCGCTTGGGCGGCCACGCCTCCTGCTCGCAAATGCCAGGACTGGGTGGGTTCAATGGCGGACCTACATTCTGGGGGGCGCTGACTCCATCTGGCAGCTTCTTGTCACAACCAAGCAACAAAGGCGTCAAATCCTTGGGGCCCTGGGTGCCCGATCACCCACAGATTTCGGTGCCAGGGCCATGCACGCTGCATGGCACCCACCGCCGCGGTTGAGCGCAGTGAAGGTGTCTTTCTGGTGCTGTAGATTAATATTTCTGCGGTAAAACTGTGAGAGACCCTCCTGTCAGTCAACCCGCATTTGCATCCCTGCCCGTCAGCGGATGAATGAAGGACGGAGCTAATGCCCAGTCTTTTGCCACCTGTTTGCCAGCCCAGGCAGCCTGGCATTCTGCAAGAGTTTTTAATTGGTGCTTTGTGACATGTAGCAGCAGCAATAGCAGCAGCACGGTCTTTCAACACATCCGACTCTGGTATTTGTTATTCACCTTCATGTTATGCCTCAAGCCAAGCAGAAAGCAGGGAAAATAGAATGTTGATCAAGAACGAACACACAGATATATCGAACAAAGCAACATAATAAAAATAATAGATCTACAAGTACAGTGATACCTTGGTTTACAACTATAATCCATTCCAGAGGTCCGGTTGTAAACCAAAACAGGTTGTAACCTAAGGTGTGCTTTTGCCAATGGGGCCTCCCCACCAAAAAAAATTGGTTATAATCCAAAAAATATATAATGGGTTGTAATCCAAAAATAAAGGGACACACACTTCCAGGTTTGACGTGGTTGTAATCCAAATCGGTTGTAATCCAAAGCAGTAGCAAACCAAAGTAAGGTAAAGGTAAAGGGACCCCTGACCATTAGGTCCAGACGTGGCCGACTCTGGGGTTGCGGCGCTCATCTTGCTTTATTAGCCAAGGGCGCTGGTGTACAGCTTCCAGGTCATGTGGCCAGCATGACTAAGCTGCTTCTGGCGAACCAGAGCAGAGCACAGAAACGCCGTTTACCGTTTACCTTCCCGCTAGAGCGGTACCTATTTATCTACTTGCACTTTGACGTGCTTTCGAACTGCTAGGTTGGCAGAAGCAGGGACCGAGCAGCGGGAGTTCACCTTGTCGCGGGGATTCGAACCACCAACCTTCTGATCAGCAAGTCCTAGGCTCTATGGTACCACTGTACAAAAGCAGTATATCCGAAAGGAGAGGGGGAGAGAGGGAAAAACAAACATGGTATTTGGGAGCAGTTACCCTGCTCCTAACAATGTGTTAAAAGTTACTTCTTACTCTTCCCATCTCAAGGAAAGGATAAGGGGGGAGGGGAGAGAAAGGAGTGGACCAATTCATGGAGGAGAAGGCTTTCAATGGCTACTCGCCACAATGGCTCTGCTCTGCTGGAAACTGCAGGAGGGGAGAAGTGCTTCTGTGCTCAGGTCCTGTATCTGGTTGGCCACTGTGAGAACATGATGCTGGACTTCATGTACCCCCTTGGACCTGATCCAGCAGCCAGGTTTATATTATGTACCTATCAACTCACTGGTTACTGTCAGAATAGGATGCTGGATTGGATAGGCCTTCGGACCGATCCAGCAGGGTTCACCACCACTACCTGCAAGCCTATCCAGTGGTACCTTGGTTGTCAAACCTAATCCGTTCCAGGTGTCCGTCTGACTCCTGGAACGGTTCGAAAACCAAGGTACAGCTTCTGTTTGGCTGCAAGAGCTTCCTGAACTCAGTCGGAAGCCGCAGAAGCCACATTGGACGTTCGGCTTCCGAAAAACGTTCACAAACCGGAACACTCACTTCTGGGTTTGTAGCGTTTGGGAGTACCAAGGCGTTTGACAACCGAGGTACGACTGTGGTGGGAGCATCCAGAACTCTGTTGGCTTGGTTTTCATAATGTGTAAACTGGCTCTTATCTCTGAGGCAGCACCCAAAATACAGTGGTACCTTGGGTTACAGATGCTTCAGGTTACAGACTCCGCTAACCCAGAAATAGTATCTCGGGTTAAGAACTTTGCTTCAGGATGATAACAGAAATCGTGCAGCAGCGGCGCAGCAACAGCGGGAAGCCCCATTAGCTAAAGTGGTACCTCAAGTTAAGAACAGTTTCAGGTTAAGAACTTGGTGATGTGCAGATTTGCAGCAGGATCTTCTTTAAAAGGTCCCCATTGCCAGAGAGATGGTCGGAGGCCTCTTTGCAGAGAGATGGTGTTTCTGTGCCATAGGAAATGTGCTAGAGCCCAGGCTTCGTTGCCATCTGTCCCTGCCCTTGGTTTGGCAAAGCAGAGAAGGGGTATCAGCTGTTTTCCTGCACTGACCCCCCCACCACTTCCCCAAACTCTGCTGCTCAACAACTTGCAACTAAACCCCGCCCCCCTCAAAGCAGCCTCCAGGTTTCCTGGGCAACCTGCTGCCAGAGGCTGATCAAGTTGTCATCAATTGACTGCCATGGATTACGCCCAGCTGGGGTATCAGCCAACGATCACCCCACTCCAGGAAAACACAAAGGATCACTGGGATGCAATCCAGCCCACTTCTGACACCATTATTCAGCAGCTGAAAGATGCCCACAACTCTGCCCTGCCCACTTACACATCACCAATTTGCATATATAGTGCAGATTAAATTTACGCAGAGACAGCAAGAGTCTTTGCAGCATCAGTTCTGCAACACCACAGACTATAGGGCATTATTTCTGAAACTTGGGTCTCCAGCTGTTTTCAGACTACAGTTCCCATCATCCCTGACCACTGGTCTTGCTAGCTAGGGGTGATGGGAGCTGTAGTCCAAAAACAGCTGGAGACCCAAGTTAGGGAACAAAAAATAAGACCCAGTTGCCAAGAACCCTGAAGAAGCAACAAGGTTTAGGCAAGGTCTGTTGTCAACAGTTGCCAGCCACTGACTCTGTGTGTCAACAGGAGGGTTTGTGGCGTGACAAAGAGGAAACATTGACTTCAGTCACTTCTAGATCACCAACTTCTAGAGCAACTCCCAACATCCTTAGTTTCAAATGACCATGCTGGCCTAGGGTGTGGTTGTTTGTTTATGATTGGCTGTGGTGATTTTTGTTTTCATGTGTGAGTGGGGTGGGTGGGTGTTTTGGATCAGGTTAGCCATATTGATTTGTATGCTGTTGGTGGATTTTTGTCATTGTCTTGTTGGGCTGTGATGTGATAAAGGGGAGCCATACTAGGGTAAAGGTGTCTTCTTCTGTTTGTCCCCGTGTCAGTTTCAGTTTATTGGTTAATTTTTCTAGTAAGGCTGTTTCCCATTCTATTTGGTACCATTGGTCCATGCTTACTCCTGACAGGTCTCTCCAGTGTCTGGTTATGGTGTTTCAGGCTGCTGAAAGTAGGTGGGTTCTTTGAAGTGAATAGCAGAGAACCTGCCTAAGCGACGCTGACACAAAAGCCCACATATATTAAGTATAATAGAAACATCGCCACCCGACCCCACCCCCACTCACCTTTCCCACCCCTCCACCTTTCCCCCCCTCTTCTTCCTAATGTCTCAACAATTGAAACTGATCTGTAAAAAATGTTACTTGGAAAAGAGAGAGAGAGAGAGAGAGAGAGAGAGAGAGAGAGAGAGAGAGAGAGAGACATTGCACATACTTTTGTAAACCAAGAAAATCTTTAATAAAAATACATTTATTTATTTTTTAAAATGACCATGCTGGCCGAGGCTGATGGGAGTTCTAGTCCAAAACAAGTGGAGGTCCCCAGGTTGGGGGAAGGCAGAAATAAACTTTTTCTCAAAAGATTGTCTGACACTGCTCAGTGAAGACCCCGTGTCCTTGAGCAACTGAAACCACTGAAGAGGAAAGGAAGGGAGCCTCACTAAGAAGCTGATTTGCAGCAGCTGGCAAGCAGGACTGGCACTGAGCACACCCAGGAAGCAGGAGAGATGCCAGTTGAAGGGAATGACAGGCTCCCCTTTCTCTACATGTTGCAGGAGTTGTGCTTCCAGGCAACTGACCCCAGAAGAGGCAATCCTGTGTCTGCTTCCCACGGAAGGTGGCTCCTGGCTGTCCTAGCTAAAGGGGGAAATGGGGAGGCAACAGCTGCTGAATGAGGGATGGCAATTCATTTCCAAACCAATGAATATCCTGGAAACTGGCTCTTGTTCTGCTGGAGGCCCCCAGAGTAAGCCATCTTGCCCAGTACAATGCCAGGAGTTGCATGGCAGATAATACTTCTTCCTCCTTGGAGGGTCTGAAAGGGAAATCTGCATTTTGCGTTTTGTAGCTGCAGTAGGGAGGGAATGCAGAGACACCCCACACTCACCCCCCTCTGGAGTCAGCTCCGGAGCAGAGGCCTGCTTGGAGCCAAGCCCAGTCCTGTTGGGTTCTCCCGGCTGGCACCGCACACTTCAGACTTGCTAATTGATTCTGCTGCCATAAAGAGCCTCTGCCTCTCCATTGATTGGCCTGGAAAAAAAAGATCTGACTTTCAAGGCCAAGCAATAAAAGGAATAATAGAGCAGTTAATATTTTATTCCGGCAATAAACACAGAAATACCATGCCGAATCCCCTTTTGCCCTCCCGGGCTGGACTGCAAAGGCAGAACATAATAAATGGCCACATGCTGCATGCTGGCTGTGCCAGGGGCAGGCACTAAAGAAGAGCCTTCCGTTTGTCATGCCATGCCCGGTCAAGAGCCCACCCTCCAACATTTCTCCATTGAAAATAGGGACATCCTATTATTATTATTATTATTATTATTATTATTATTATTATTATTATTATCTGATTGGGTTGCCCCAGTCACTCTAGGTGGCTTCCAACACACACACACACACACACACACACACACAACATTTTAAAACTTCCCTTTAGAGGGCTGCCTTTGGATGTCTTCTAAAGGTTGTATAATTACTTATCTCCGTGGCTCAGGGGTCACATAACTCCATGCCCTCAAATGAAAATAGGGGCATCCTAAAGAAAAGTGGGACATTCCAGGATCAAATCAGGAACTGGGACAGCTTCTGTAAATTTGGGGCTGTCCCTGGAAAATAGGGAGACTTGGAACTGAGCTACATAAGTGGGTTTTTTTTTTTAAAGAAAAAAGATTAAAATGCATTCTAAGACTCTGACACCAGATGGCGCTGTGGAGTTCTGTCTTTCTGCAATGTGATTTCCCATTATGAAGTTTACAACACGTTTTCCTGAAACTTTTTTTGATGTCTCTAGATCCAGCCTTGGAGGATGTGAGCACCATCCTACTAACAGCCAACTGGACACTGTAATAGCTATTGCCTGTGGTTTATTCTCAGAGGCTGGCTATTATCCTACCTGAGAACATGAGCACACGCCACACATTCAGGGCCACTGTTTTGCACATGTCAACTCTTGGCCAGGGACACAGATGAGAGCATAAGAGCCTGCTGACCCATCTAGTCCTCACAGTGGCCAACCAGATACCTGTAGGAAACCCACAAGCAGGACCCGAACACAAGAGCAACTCTCCCCTCCTGTGACTATTCAAAACTTCCAGACAGATAAAAGAAAGTCATTTTCCACGCAGCACATTAAACTATGGAACTCTCTGCTGCAGGAGGCAGTGATGGCCACCAATCTAGATGGCTTTAAAAGAGGATTGCATAAAATAATGGAAAAGAGGACTTTGAAGGCTACTAGCCCTTGCCAGCAAAGGTCTGTATAGTTAAAGCTATGGTTTTCCCAGTAATGATGTATGGAAGTGAGAGCTGGACCATAAAGAAGGCTGATCACCAAAGAATTGATGCTTTTGAATTATGGTGCTGTAGGAGACTCTTGACAGTCCCATGGACTGCAAGATCCATTCTGAAGAAAATCAGCCCTGAGTGCTCACTGGAAGGACAGATAGTGAAGCTGAGGCTCCAGTACTTTGGCCACCTGATGAGAAGAGAAGACTCCCTAGAAAAGATCCTGATGTGGGAAAGATGGAGGGCACAAGGAGAAGGGGATGACAGAGGACGAGATGGCTGGACAGTGTTCTCGAAGCTACAAACATGAGTTTGACCAAACTGCGGGAGGCAGTGGAAGACAGGAGTGCCTGGCGTGCTCTGGTCCATGGGGTCACGAAGAGTCGGACACGACTAAATGACTAAACAACAACAACAGCCAGCATGATTATGCTTTGCCTGCATGGGCAGAGATCCTGCTTGCTGGCTTCCCATTGGGGCACCTGGTTGGCCACTGTGAGAACAGGATGCTGGACTAGATGAGCCATTGGCCTGATCCAGCAGGCTGTTCTGATGTACTTATGGTCATCGCTGTACTGTCTCTTTGTCTCTCCAACTGATAAAACTTTATATGATCATCACTCAGGCTCCATCCAGTGAGGCTGCCCCCTGGCACCTTCCGAAACGACTACAACTCCCATCTGCCCCTGCCAGCACAGCCATGTTCCCATCCGACCCAGCATTCCACAATGTGTTGACAGGGGCTGATGGGAGTCGTAGTCTGAAGCACCGCAGGGTGCCAGGCTGGGGGGAGACTGACTTAATTCAAATGAGCAGAGAAGCGCAGTGATGAAGGGCCGGATTGATCTTCAGCGAAATATTATGATGTTCCTTTCAAACAGCATGGCTAATCGTGTAATAACCGGAGACAGTGGAAGGTCCCAGCTCACCAGCATCAGACAGGAGCTTTTAAGTGGCCTGCATTTATTCAACACCGTCTTTCGCAATTTGACAGGGATCGTTGGCAAGGAAGCAAAACTTAAGTCAAGGAGACAGCTAATCAATCCCTGGTGTTCTAAGATGAACCGGCCAACCAGCTAGCTTGCCCTGCGTTGATGGTCCAAGAGAGGCGGATGGCTTTTTGAAGTGAAGCCCCAAGAAAAAATTATTGATGCTCTCAGCCCTGTGAAATATATTGTGGTTCCATTGCTGTTAAATCTGCACACTGGATTGTATGTTCGGACTGGAGAAGGGAAGACTGAGAGGTGATATGATAGCCATCATCAAATATCTGGATGATTGTCACATGGAAGATGGAGCAAGCTTGTTTTCTGCTGCTCTAGAGGACGGGATCCAAACCAATGGATTCAAATTAGAGGAAAGAAGATTCCAACTAGACAGGAAAATAAAACCATCCTCCTCATGACCACCATCATCAGTCCTGGCCTTTCCCCTATACACATTGTCCATGTTTACTCACAAGGAATCAGCAAGGCTGGTCAGATTCTTAGAAGATCCCTTCTTGGATCCCCTGGTTTTGGGAGGGGAACAAGCTGCAAAAAGAAGTTCAGCTTCTTATCTAAAACTCTCCCCACCTTGGCTTCATGGGGTGTGTGTGTGACCCCTGGATCTTTCTGACCAGGTACCGCAAGTTCCTCAGTTAGACATTTGAAGTACAGTGGTACCTCGGGTTAAGAACTTAATTCGTTTCTGAGGTCCGTACTTAACCTGAAACTGTTCTTAACCTGAAGCACCAATTTAGCTAATGGGGCCTCCTGCTGCCACTGCGTCACTGGAGCACCATTTCTGTTCTCATCCTGAAGCAAAGTTCTTAACCCGAGGTAATATTTCTGGGTTAGCGGAGTCTGTAACCTGAAGCGTCTGTAACCTGAAGCGTCTGTAACCCGAGGCACCACTGTACAGCGGAACCTCTGTTTTCGAGCATCTCGGAAGCCGAATGATTCAGAACCTGAATGCCGAAAACCGGGAAGTAATTGCTTCCATTTTTGAACATGCCTTGGAAGTCGAACGGCTTCCAAGTCACGTTTCTCAATTTTCCCCATTGAACTTGCTGACAGCCCATTGCGCCTCAGTTGTCGAACATTTCGGAAGTCGAACGGTCTTCCAGAACAGATTACGTTCGACAACCGAGGTTCCACTGTACCCATTATGCATATGAGGAGGACTGGCAGGAGATACCTGACAATCTCATTTAGAGAAGTGCTGGACAGCTTAGCCTCCACTCTATTAAAAAAAAACTTTTAATTCATTTTTGGGGAAATGGTATACTGTACAAGATTCTGCAAAATACAACGCTGTCATGCAGGATCTGGTGACAGTATGCATAGTCCATAAGCAATTATTGACCCCTGTTGATCACAGAAGGTTGCCCTAGAGTGTTGGCAAACACTAAAGTTTCGACATGGAAAGTGCAAGGTCACCTTTGGTCAGGAGAACAGTCTCACAATGATCCAGGAAAAAGGTGGCACTGTCTTCTTTTGACCCCGACCCAGACTTCCTTCCCCTTCCAAAGCACCAGAATAATGAAGATACGCAAAGGCTAGACATCCTTTTTGCTTCATTCAAACTTGCCAGCTTATTTTTTTTTTTTAATAATGTTTTTATTTGCTTTTTTCCAAGGTCAAATACATCGTCAGTTATTCAACAAAGGCAGTTTTACAGAAAGAAAAGAGAAAAGGTTATAAGTAAAAAAGAAATCGTACTTTGCAAAACAATTTTTCATGATCTACTGGACTTCCCCACATCTTCCATCCCCTGCATCCTTTTCAATAAAATAAAGTTACAGCAAATTAATACCTTGTTTCCTGTGTTTTTGTACTTTCCTCAATTGTATATTAGGTTTAGGGGAAATATTATTAGTTCACGATTCCAACAGTCCTCAATATAGAAACTTTACCCTAGACTTTAGTCATTTCACAATCAGAACTTAAATTCCAGTAATATCAAAAATTTGGAATCTGAAGCTTGTTGTTTAAAAACTTAACAAATTCTCAACATTCACATAACTTATAATGTTTTTGTAAATAGTCCTTAAATTTTTTCCAGTCCTCTTCCACTGCTTCTTCTCCCAGGTCTCGGATTCTGCCTGTCATTTCGGCCAGTTCCATATAGTCCATCAGCTGCGTATGCCACTCTTCCAGCGTGGGTAGCTCCTGTACCTTCCAATATTTAGCTAAAAGAATTCTTGCTGCTGTAGTTGCATATAAAAAGAAAGTTCTATCCTTCTTTGTCACTCTCTGGCCCACAATGCCCAGGAGGAAGGCCTCTGGTTTCTTAGTAAAGGTATACTTAAATACCTTTTTCAACTCGTTATAAACCATTTCCCAGAATGCCTTCACCTTCGGGCATGTCCACCAGAGGTGAAAGAACGTTCCTTCAGCTTCCTTACATTTCCAACACCTTTTATCAGACAAGTGATAAATCTTTGCAAGTTTGACTGGGGTCATGTACCACCTGTATATCATTTTCATAATGTTTTCTTTCAAGGCACTACATGCCGTGAATTTCATATCGGTGTTCCATAACCTTTCCCAGTCTTCAAACATGATGTTGTAACCAATGTCTTGAGCCCATTTAATCATAGCTGATTTAACTAACTCATCTTGAGTGTTCCATTTAAGCAGCAAGTTATACATTCTTGAGAGCACTTTCGTCTTAGGTTCAAGTAGTTCTGTCTCTAATTTCGATTTTTCCACCTGGAAACCAATCTTTTTATCTTTTTTAAACATCTCTTGAATTTGGGCATAGAGAAACCAGTCTCGCACCTTGTCCTTTATTTTTTCTAAACTCTGCAGCTTCCAATTATCTCCAACTTTTTCTATTATCTCACAATATTTAGCCCAACCACTCTCCATGTTAAGTCCTTTGGTGGTCTTCGCCTCCGTTGGTGACAACCACCTCGGCGTCTTATTTTCAAATAAGTCCTTGTATTTAATCCAGACATTAAACAAAGCTTTCCTGACAATATGGCTCTTGAATAATTTATGTACCTTTACCTTGTCGTACCACAAATATGCATGCCATCCAAAAGCATTGTTAAACCCTTCCAGATCTAGGACATCAGTGTTTTCTAGTAGAAACCAATCCTTCAGCCAGCAGAAGGATGCTGCCTCATAATATAGCCTTAAGTCCGGCAGGGCAAACCCCCCTCTTTCTTTAGCATCTGTTAGTATTTTAAGTTTTATCCGGGGCCTTTTGCCCTGCCAGACAAATTTCGTAATGTCCTTCTGCCACTTTCCAAAACACTCCACTCTATCCACGATCTGCAGGGTTTGAAACAAGAATAACATCTTTGGCAATACATTCATCTTTACAGCTTAAACCAGTGCCTTCCAAGCGTAAATACAAGAATATGCTGAACAGAAGGATAAGCCAAAAAAGCAAATAACAAATTTTTGCTTCAAAAGTTAAAAACATTTCTTTTTTTAAAAAAATTAAAAAATAGGGAAAATAGCTTGTTCAAACTGTTGGATAGGCTAATTGAAAGCTAATATAGCCTCTAAATTGAATTTCAAATGAATTTTACATCCATAGTTCATTTTGCTAATTTCATTCCCTGCAACCTGTAATTTGGTGACAGTGATTGATCACTTGAGTGAATAATATCTATGTAGCAGGACCACTTAGTAATAGAATATGTCATGTGAGATCACACTGGTAATGAATATGGTTTATTGAGAAATTCATTATGTATTTAAGTTTCAGGCGAACAAAGGAATAGCTTTGGCTGGGCTGCACGAGCGCACAGACAATAGGGACAGGAGGGTTTCTGCCATCGTGCTGCCTTTTTAACAAGGGTGTTTCAGCTGCTGCTTCAGCCTGGATTGTATTTCCGTCTTGCTGTACTGGAGTCCTGTCCTCACTGGGTCCTAGATTACATGGGACCTTCCAGATAAAGAAGGCTCAGAGCCAGGGGACTGGTGGTGGGGCAACGACGAGTGGTCAGAGGGAGAAGCCTGGGGGAGGAGGTGTCAGAAGCTGAAGAGGTAACAGGGTTTAGTGAGCAGGAAGAGGCTGGGGCAGAGAGAAGCCCAGAATCAGAGACAAAGGCAGAGGCTGGAAAAGAGGGAGTTGAGGCAGGCTGCTGAAGAAGCCAGGGGGTCTCCCCCTCCTGCTGTGACCAACTCCCTTCCCCCCTGGCCTCCCAGCACCCACAGAGGTATGAAGAGGGCAGAGCAGAGACAGACAAGGTGGCGTAGTCTCAGGTTTCTAGGGAAGGAACCAGGGGAGGAGGAGGAGACTTGGAAAGTGGTGAGGGGAACTTCAGTCCTTGCAACTGCTTTATGGGAGCAAGACGTACTGAGAAGAGTTGCTGGGATAACTAGGCCTGCGTTGTTTTGGTTTCTTTGGTTTCTTAGCTTCATTGACACCGGTGAAGGAACAGAGAGAGCTGCCTTGCACTGAGTCAGACCATTGGTCCATCTAGCTCAGTATTGTCCACACTGACTGGCAGCAGCTCTCCAATGTTGCCAGTAGGGATTCTCTCCCAGCCCTACCCAGAGATGTTTCGGGACGTTTTTAATGTTTGATCTTTTATTGCGTCTTTAGTATTCTGTTGGGAGCTGTCCAGAGTGGCTGGGGAAACCCAGTCAGAAGGGCAGGGTATAAATAAATTATTATTATTGATGATGATGATGATGATGCAGGTTGAACCTTGGGCCTTCTGTATGCAAGGAAGATGCTCTGCTATGGGCCTTTCCTGCTTGTTTCATTTGGACACCTTAAGATCTTTTGCAGAATTTCATACTAGCATTTAAAGTGGTCTCCATGGCCTCCTTTTATAGATCCTTCTTTGAAAAAATTGGCTGCAGCAGGGGGCAGGTTAGGGGTGGGCAGGGGAAGAGAGAGACGTAGCCTGCTGCACATCCAGGAATGAGTTGGCAGAAGGACAAACCCAATTTGATTGCAATAAAATTTTCATGCAAGGAAGCTTTGCACTTTGCCACCAGCCCACAATTAGCCGTTGCTACGTTACAGGCAGTCTGACAAAACGAAGCAAATCAACCGGGGAGCTGTCTTGTTGGGAGACAGATCCCTGCTCCCCCTAGCCTGGGGTGGGAAACCGTTTCTTTCTATCAGGTAGGGGGGCTTCCCAAGGCCACCATGGAAGCTTTGCTGCCGAGTCAGGATTTGAACCCAGGCCCTTCCAATTCAACCCGGCATGCCTACTCGACCACACAGGCTCACAGCACATGGGAACAAAGCTGCAATTGATGGGAGGGGGGAAGTTGGCACAGAGGGCTGTACCAGGTAAACAGAACTTTGCACCTTTCTGCCAAGAGCTGCCTTTTCTAATTTCTGATTTACAGTCCTAATAGCAAGATTGACATGAAATCCAAGTACAGCCTGTTGCTTCTCCGATGCTTGAAAAGGGGATTGCAGAAATCATTGGGAAGAGAAGTGTTTGTTTGTTTAATTTACGAATCACTGCCTATAAAGCATAACCAGAAGTGATTTAAGAATCAGAAAACATAAACAATAAAATTATATTTAAAGGCAATTATAAGTCCAGTACAGACTGGGATAAAAATGATAATAATCCAGAGTGGCAGACGAAGGTGATAGACTATATGGGATTGGCAGAAATGACTGGCAGAATCCGAGACCAGGGAGAAGAGTCGGCGGAAGAAGATTGGAAGAAATTTAAAGACTATTTACAGAAATATTGCAAAATTAATGACTGTTAGAACGCTGTTGGATAGAAATTAAGTGGTTTCCAGCTGTAATGTTTTAAGAGAATATGAAAAAAAAAAAGGTCTAGAAGCAGGTTAAAGGATTTGCTGAACTAACAATCTGAATTGGAATACAAAAAAGGGAGGTACGAGGAGGTCTGGGAAATAAGTTAATGGAAAATAAGTAATGGAAACTTTGTGTGTTTTTAATTATTTTTATTTTTGTATTTTTGTTATTTTTTCTTTTTTTCTTTTTGATTTTTATTGTATTAATATTGAAAACTTTAATAAATATCTTTTAAAAAATAAAAATAAAAATGATAATAATCCCCACTTAAAGGGCTTGTTGGAAAAGGAAGTTACTGTAGTTACCGTATTTTTCCATGTATAAGTCTAGGTTTCCCCCCTAAAAAATAATGTCCAAAATTATGGGGCATCTTATACACGGATACATCTCCCCCCATTTTCTTAAATGTTCCCCAAAATAGGGGGCGTCTTATACATGGGGGCGTCTTATAGACAGAAAAATACGGGATATGTATTTACATGAAAAACAATAAAAATTATTGGGGGAGATAGCAGCTGCAAACACACTGTCCAGGCTTGCGCCAGCTGTTGTCTCTATAGCCACAGTAAGCGCCGTAACTCTCCAGCGATTTGACTTCACCCCCAAAGGTGTACTCCCACATTGACTCCCAGGAGAGGTGGATGCCAACAATGAAACAACGTTTCAAAAACAGGGCACATCAATAAAATGAAGAAAGTCGAACCTACAAAAGCCAGAGACAAATTAGCTTCTCTAGTCAAAGGACTGCCTGGAAGGGCTGTCGCTCTGCTGCAGAGCGATATGGATTTTCTGTTGTGTGGTGGACAATCGGAAGGCACCCCTAGAGCTAGCCAGGCACTCGTTGGTTCCTAAGTGCAGCTGGTGCAGCTAGGAGCAGTGGCGTAGCATGGGTTGTCAGCACCCGGGGCAAGGCAAGTAATTTGGGCCCCCTAACCCGTGGATTTGCGCCCCCTAACCCGTGGATTTTCGCCCCCTAACCCGTGGATTTGCGCCCCCTAACCCTAAGCCCCAGATGTTGCGGCCGGTGCGGCCGCCCCCCCCTGCACCCCCCACGCTACGCCACTGGCTAGGAGGATGAACTGCAGTCCCATTTTTCTGGTCACTGAATGGGTTCTGCTGCCAGGCAGGACCGATCAAGTCGTAAGCTTCTTCCTCCTGCAAACTGATCTGCCTTGGGGACGCAGGACAGAAGACGCATGAGTGCTTGGTTCAAATCCCCCAATGCTGCCACCACCTTCCATTCTGCTGTGATCAAATCCAGAGCTCTCCACCTCCAGCACCGTTACATGAAAGTAGAAGCGACACCTGTCAGGGGACCCTCAACCCATCTCCCCATTTTGTACCTCGTTGGCTGCAGGCTAGATGTGGGACCACCCAACTCCAGTCGGGAAGAGGCAGGCAGTTGTAATCCAAAAGAGCTGGAGGCAGTGGCATAGCGTGGGTTGCCAGTGTCCGGGGCCGTGCGGAGGGGTGGATAGGAGAATGGGAAACGGATGGAGTATGGGCATGCACATTCAATTGCCCAATGGCGCCTGTGTTACTTTGGAGATTGTGGCCACAGAGATGAGAACAGAAGAGTCTTTCCACTGTCTGGAGAGGTCACTTCTTGATTTGCATGGCGAAGCCATTTTCAACATAGCCTAGCGACGGAAGCGTGCAGCTGTATGGAGGCCGCACTGGGTGTTGGAATTTTGCACCCCCTAACAATTTTGCAACCGTCCCCCGGGCCCTCCCCCTTGCTACGACACTGGATGGAGGGCACCAGGTTGGGGAAGGTTTGGGGAAATGTGTTCCACCTGCATCCACAGTTAGGAAGTGGCTTTGAGTATTGCATCTGCAGCAGATCTGGCTGCTTGGAATTCCACCCCCAAGCCGCCCACGCCGAGCTCTGAAATTCGAGGGGAATCATGGTCAGCAAAGACATAAATGTTTCATGTTGTTTGTAATTTCTCTGACACATAAAGAGAAGCGTAATTATGGACTCCCACGCACTCTGCACACCGACTGAGATGAGCGGCTCTGGCTTCCCCCTCCCGCTGCAGCCCCCACTCCCTGTCACACATTTGAACCCCTATTATCTTCCCACGGACTATGCCTAGCACAAAAACAAAACAAAAAACCAACCCAGCTGCCTGGAATATTTGTTCTCTAGGCTCCTGCAAAGGGTCTTTCCAGGCAACGACTGTGGAGTTCCTACTCGGCTCTCGTGCAAGAGGATCCAGGTGACTCCAGGTTGGTCAGCACCTTGAGACCTACAGAGGCCAACAAGGTGAATCCAGGAAGCCCCAGGGGAGGGTGTGGGCTGTGTGCCAGTGCTATAATGTAACAAAAGCAGGGCAAAACAAAAAAACTTGGAAAACCTGTGGTAGGAAAAGGGATTTCCGCAGGAGTTGATGGGATGGGATGGTTGGATGTGAAGGAGTGGGCCTGCCCCAAAACATTTGCAGGCACAAGCAGTATTGGAAGTGGGATTGTGGATAACTGTGCCTTGTGCTGCCATGAGCAGCAATAATCGTAGTGTCAGGAATGAGCCATCTCCTAGCGAAAGTTTGCAGCCAACAGCAGAAAGCAGCCAGGAACAGAGAGGCTTAGATATTAGTCAGATGGGAGAGCCGGCAGCTACAGAATTTGGTTCTTCCTGAACTTGACACACAAGCTGATAAGGCAGTAATTGAGAGCAGGCTAGAACACAGCCAAAGCTTGGCGGAAGCACAAACACAAGCGAATAGACTCAGAGATAGCTCAGAACAGGAAGAGGTTGGAACAGATCCAATAAGTTCACACAGTTGGCGAATGGGAGGGTTTTTAGACAGGAAGCAAAACAAGAGATGCAAGTGACGTTGGTTCAATATATTCTGTAGACACTGGAAGGAATCTTCAGAAGGGTCATCTTGAGTAATACTGCCAGAGGCTTTGTTAGAGCTGTCTGGAGCTATCTGTTTGTTTTTGCAATAAATTCTCCTTTTTAATTACCTACGCTTACTGTGTTATCAAGCTGGGAACCTGGACTCCTGACACATGGATGCAGAATAAAAAGAATGTCTAGAGAGTCCTTTAGAATTGTAGAATTGTAGCGTTGGAGGGGACCTCAAGGGTCATCAAGTCCATCCCCAGCAATGCAGGAATCAAAGCGAAAGGATCCCTGGCAGATGGCCATCCAAACTCTGCTGAAAAACGAACAGTGAAGGAGAGTCCACCACCTTCCCCGATCGTCCTTTTGACTGTTCTTACCGCTGGGAAGTTCTTCCTAATGTTTAGTTGGACTCTCTCTTCTTGTCATTTGACTCACCGATTTGGATCTTCCCCTCTGGAGCAGCAGAAAACAAGCTTGCTCAATCTTCCACGTGAGGAGGGCCTTTCAGATATTGGAGGATGTCTCTCAGCCATCCTCTTAGCCTTCTCTTCTTCAGGCTAAACATTCCTGCCCACCTCTTCCTCCTGTTTCTCATAAAGCTCGGTTTCAGATCTGTCTTTTGTCAACCTAGTGCCCTCCAGATGTTTTGGGCTACCACTCCCATCAGCCCCAGGTAGGTCTGTTAATGGTGGGTGGGGCTGATGGAGAGCCCCAGGTTAGGGCATGTCAGAATAGGTGAACTAATAGCCGATGTTCTCTGCAGTTTTCTGTGCACCGTTTGATAACTCTCTTCTCTGGAATTGGTGAAAAGCAGAGAATAATGGAATTACCTGACAAAGTCAATGCTTTCTGACAGGCTCAATTAAATAGCCTGTATTATGTCTCTATCTTACAGTTAATGGAGCGGGCAAAGAAAGTACATTAGCCAAAGGGGAAGAAAATTGACATTTGATCTCTGTTGCCTCTGCTCGTCGCTTTCCTCTGAGATCTCTCGATCCCTTCATTAGTTAGAGTTCTTTCTCAGATGTGGTCCAAACTGAGTCCTTTGTCCTTTGTCCCATAACCAATGCCTTATTTGGTGCTTTGGGTTGAATGTCTAGGTTCAAGGGCAAAAAAATCCCCAGAAACTGTTATTGGTCTATGCTGAGAAGATATAAATGGCAAAAGGGAATTTAGAAATCTGACCGTGTCACTGCTCGGGCTCAAAGCTGATTCCTGGGGATGGGTTTGGCAGCTCAGAATGAAGCCGTCCTTCAGAGTGGCTATTATTAGCCTGGCTGTTTTGATTTATCAATAAAATATGATGCGGAGAGCACTGGGGCTTTGGAGCAGAGCAGCGCCACCCGCAACATGCATTTCTTATGGGGCCATTGTGTCGCTTCTCAGATAATTGAAGCCATTCATGCGTCATAATGCTGCACACAGTGCGCCCTAATGATGCGGAAGAGGGAGCCTAAATACATCTCCCCCACAGCTGATCCACAGAGAGTGCATTGGCACAGAGCCTCTGGGACCTTGGCAGAGTGCAGGGAAACCACCTAAAAATCCAGCACCTGAAGCCAGTCTGGATAGGTGTCCCACAGAGGAAGGGGAGACCTTCCGTCAAGTCTAAGGCATTCACAGTCCTTTCTCTATGGCTTCCTTACATTGTAAAAGAGGCCTGGACAGGAAGAGAAAGTGGGGAGCGGGGTGTCCAAAACCTGGGGTCCTTTCTCAGAGTAGCCAACCAGAAGCCTGCAAGCCGGAAATGAGTACATGACAGCCTTCTGCTCACCTGAAGATCCTGGCAACTGGTATTCAGGAGCATCACTGCCTCCAGCTGTTGAGGCAGAACCTATCTATCATGGCTAGTAGTCATCAATAGCTCCATCCTTTAAAGCCCTAAACGGCCTTGGCCCAGTATACCTGAAGGAGCGTCTTCACCCCCATCGTTCAGCCCGGGCACCGATGTCCAGTTCCAAGGACCTTCTGGTGGTTCCCTCACTGCAAGAAGTGAGGTTATAGGGAACCAGGCAGAGGGCCTTCTCAGTAGTGGCTGTGGAATGGCCTCCCACCAGATGTCAAGGAAATAAACAACGAACTGACTTTTAGAAGACATCCCTGTTTAGGCAAGTTTTTAATGTCTGATGTTTTATCACTTTCTTATTATTAATATTCTGTTGGGAGCTGACCAGAGTGGCTGGGGAAACCCAGCCAGATGGGCAGGGTATAAATAATTTATCATCATCATCAGTATTATTATCCTCCTTAAATTTTTCCAATTCTCTTTTAAAGCCAACCAAGTTGGTGGCCCTCACTGGGGTGGTGTGGGGTGGAGTTCCACAGATGTGCCGCATGTCCTTTATTTGATCTGCCCCCATTTTTCCAGAAGTCCATGAGTTCTAGGAGTTAGGAGAAAGGGAGAAAAACGTTTCTCTCTCCACTTTTTTCTTTACACCATTCAGTTTTTGTTACAGTTCTATTATGTTTCCTCTTTGTCCCCTTTTTCTCTAAATTACAAATCCCTCCCAAAGGGTTGCCGGTGGTGCAAGTGGAGAGGCACCAAAGGCTGGCTGCTGGGGGCCCTGGTTTGATCCTGCCCCCTTGGCACCTTACAGGAAACGAGAGCAATGCTAGCACCCTGAGTCGGGTGCTGTCAACTGAAACTGCACAGCTACGTGATTCCAGGCAAAAGTTTTAAAGCCAAGACTTCAGGTTAATGTTAAAGGCGGCCCAGTTAAAACCATTGCCCTTTGCCTTCCTTGTCCATTAGCTGGCTCTCCAGAGAGTTCCAGCTGCTGTTTTGCTGCGCTGCTCTGCCAAGGTTAATGGGGAAGAGGTGTGCTAAATAGGATTGCAGCAGCAATGGGTCACCGTCCAGGCATGCGTGGAAATTGCGATGCGGAAAGTAGAGACAATCGTTGTTCTTTTTTTTTTAGAGTCAAAAGTGGTAAGATGAACAAAGGCATCATTGTCCCAGTGGCATAGCGTGGGGGGTGCCGGCCGCACCGGCCGCAACATCGGGGGGGGGGGTGCGCTCGCACTTGCAGCTCTCTGCCCCTACCTAAAATCCACGGGTTAGGGGGCGCAAATTACTTGCCTTACCCCGGGTGCTGACAACCCACGCTACACCACTGCATTGTCCATCCTGCAGGAATGCCTTTCCCCTTTTCTGCTGTTGTTATCTGGTCCAGCAAGTTTTACAGGCCTTTGAAGCCTTACAGAAACCTGCCGGACCTGTTTGCTTAGTCTACCCACATCTAAGTACAGTGGTACCTCGGGTTAAGTACTTAATTCGTTCCAGAGGTCCATTCTTAACCTGAAACTGTTCTTAACCTGAAGCACCACTTTAGCTAATGGGGGCTTCCTGCTGCCGCCATGCCGCCGGAGCACGATTTCTGTTCTTATCCTGAAGCAAAGTTCTTAACCTGAAGCACTATTTCTGGGTTAGCAGAGTCTGTAACCTGAAGCGTATGTAACCTGAAGCGTATGTAACCTGAAGCGTATGTAACCTGAGGTACCACTGTAGAAGGATCCCTCTTTCAAAGGACTCTCAACTCTCTGAAAGTAAACACAGACCATTTGTCTCCAGGCAAAGTCTTTTTTTGCATGTGATATGGATTTCTCCATCCATTCCACACACACACACACCTCTCAGCCCTCAGAGCATCTGGATGCACCAGCTGTGCTGTCTGGAGCTAATGGGAGTTGCAGGTGCCCAGTTGTCTCTGCCAGCTGAGTCCAACACATAAAGCCTCTCACCAAGTAGACTCCCTCCAGCCTGTGAAAGCTTCTGACACGAGAAGTGCGGTTCCTCTCTCCTAAGCTGCAGATGAAGACGCTGTGTGTGTCCTTCATTCCCATTTAGAGGGTGACATTTTCTCAAGGGAAATAAAGCTTCATAAATGAAAGGGAAGGGTCATAGCTTGGTCAAAGCATCTGCTTTGTATGTGGGAGGTGCCAGGTTCAACCCCTGGGCAGCATCTCCAGGTAGGACTCCTTGGCTGAAATCAGTGTTGAGCTAGATGTGACATAGTGGTTAGAGTGACGAGGACCTGGGAAAGACCAGGTTCGAATCCCCACTTGGCCAGGAAGCTCTTTCTGGGGGACCTTGGGTCAGTCCCTACCTGTCACCCAAACCTACCTCACAGGGTTGTTGTGGGGATTAAATGAGGTGGAGGAGTGAAAGTAGATGAGAACACTGGATTACAACAGGAAAATGAAGAAGAAGAAAATTAAAATATTTCACACAGACTACAAAGGACTAACCCGCTTGTTAAACGAACTCAGAGGCTGTTAAAAATAAATGAAGGATCAACATCAGAAATATTCATTGGGACTATTCGACTAATTAAGGGATGCAGTACACTATTAGATCACCACTCCCTGAACTTCAGAGCATGGGAAGCCACCCAAAGATATATAATTTGGCATGTTTTAATGTGGTTTTCATTGGATTGTTAAAATGGAAAATTTAATATATATACAGTGGTACCTCAGGTTACATACGCTTCAGGTTACATATGCTTCAGGTTACAGACTCCACTAACCCAGAAATAATACCTCGGGTTAAGAACTTTGCTTCAGGATGAGAACAGAAATCGTGCTCCGACGGCACGGCAGCAGCAGGAGGCCCCATTAGCTAAAGTGGTGCTTCAGGTTAAGAATGGACCTCCGGAACGAATTAAGTACTTAACCTGAGGTACCACTGTGTGTGTGTGTGTGTGTGTGTATGAGGTGGGGGAGAACCATGTATGCTCCTTAGAGGAAAGAAAAAGGTGGAATCTAAATGCAAAATTAGAACTAGATGGGCAAGTGGTTTGACTTGGTATAAGGCAGCCTTCTGTATTCTTAAATAAAGCACGGCAGCTGGAATGCACTCCTGTCTGAACACTCCCCCCCCCCAAAGAAGCTATGGCACAATGCTCTTTTGCAGGCCCTCTCTGGAGCATGCTCAGAAGGCTGGGAGCTGCAGCTGCAGAGCAGGGAGGTGAGCCCAGACCCTGCTGCTCTGCCTGGCTGCTGCCTGGCCTTGCATTGCATCTGCGGCCCTTTGGAGGCCGGCAGATCAATTAGCATCAATTATGCATCAGCCACTTAGCTCACTGCCTTCATCTGCCCCCAGCTGTGTCTGTGGAGCGACAACTCACATCTTCCTCACAACACAACAGCCTGTCAGGGAGTGCCTCCTGGCCCACCGGCAAAATATGACTGATGGATGGAGACAGATCCCACCTCCCACTGCTCCCTCCTGGAGATCTGGAAATTGTTAGAAGTTTGTGCACACCGTAAATACTCAGGGCTGGATATGTAAATGGTTAAATATGCCTATAGCATGGTGTAGAATGCTGTGACAAAGACCAGGGGCGATGAGCTGGACAGCCCCGGTTGAAATCTCAGCTTAACTTTAGGCAAGTAGGAACAAAGGAAAGTGCTTTATCCTGGGTCAAATCCTTGGTCCATTTGGCTCAGTCTTGTCTACACTGACTGGCAGGGGCTCTCCAGGGTTTCAGGCAGGAATATCACAGAGCCCAGGTCTTGCCGATCAGAAGGTTGGTGGTTCGAATCCCCGTGACGGGGTGAGCTCCCGTTGCTCGGTCCCAGCTCCTGCCAACCTAGCAGTTCGAAAGCACGTCAAAGTGCAAGTAGATAAATTGGTACCGCTCCAGCGGGAAGGTAAATGGCGTTTCTGTGCGGTGCTCTGGTTCGCCAGAAGCCGCTTAGTCATGCTGGCCACATGACTGTACGCCGGCTCCCTCAGCCAGTAAAGTGAGATGAGGTTTGTGCAATTACAGATTAAAGCACTCTGTCACCCTAGTGAAAATCCAAATAGGGGAGCGACATTGATTACATCAGGAATCTTCAGATTCAGGGAAGCGGCGTAGCTGGAGGAGAATGCCGCATGGACGAGGGGGAATTAAAGGGGGGGCACAAGGGCTTCATAACCTACATTAAGCTGAGATATAGATGGGCCCAGAGCCGCTTTTAAAAAGAGTCCGTCTTGTTGTGGTTTGGAAAGAGATAGTGAAATGAACTGGAAAGTGTGGGAAGAACAAACTGCTAGCAGGAAGTTGTAAGAACACACTACAAGTGAAGCAGGATGAAGGTTGGGTGAATGATTGTTGTCTTGCAAAAAAATCAAAACAAATGCTCAGTAAAGACCAGACATGGGGACCCAAGATGTTCTGTTCATTGTGCATTCATGATTATTTGTGCTCATGAATTGTGATATTGGAATGGTTACAGTGGTACCTCTGGTTAAGTACTTAATTCATTCCAAAGGTCCGTTCTTAACCTGAAATTGTTCTTAACCTGAAGCACCACTTTAACTAATGGGGCCTCCTGCTGCTGCCGCGCCACTATTAGTACCCGCGAGGTACTATTTCTGGGTTAGCGGAGTCTGTAACCCGAGGTTCCACTGTATAAGCTTCCAATACTGTTTGTGCCTGCAAAAGTGTCTCTGCTTCCAGTCAAGGCTCATTCACATTTCCTCTTGTCTCACGGTTTCTAGGCACGGGTTCAAGAAGTTCCCCCCTTGCCCCACTCCTTTCCCTGCTTCTTAGCTTTAGATCAGAGCAAATGGCAATTTGGATTTTATCCGGACTGATGTTTGATCTGATTTAGCACTAAAGAGTGGGTTTTCCACTTAAGTGACCTTTTTTGAAAAAATGTATTTTTATTCAATTTTATAACCAATTTATAAAGGTAATACAATAAACAACAAAACAACAACAGCATTAACTAAGAAAGTGGGAAAGATAAATGGCATTGTGACTCCATGAACCTAGCTGCTAGGTAGGAGAACAATAGTAGGTAGGAGAGGCAGAGTATGTGAGCTGAGCTGGAAGCAGGCTGGAAGCTGGATACACTTAGACATGCTTGCTTTGTGCTGGATCCAAAGCTGCAACTCAAGGAGAAGCAAGATCTGTAGGGGTGTTAACACTGGGAGCCCCTCCAACTTATTCTCAGGTTGTATATATGTGTAAACAAAACTGGGGACTCAGCTACATTAGTAAAGCAAAACTGCTTTATATGCGTTATAACACCATAACACCAGATGGCGCTGTGGAGTCCCGTCTTTTGCCACTTTTGCCATAACACCGTAACACCAGATGGCGCTGTGGAGTCCCTTGATTTCCCACTTTGAGGTTTGCAATGCGTTTTCTTGAAACACCTTTTTTGATGTGTCTAGATCCAGCCCATATTTCCTAAAGACACGACAGTCTCCGCTGACCTTCATTCCAAGGAAACAGAACCCTGAGTCTGGAAGCCCTGGAGTCTCCTACCACTTGGCGATTGGTGTGGCATGTAACACTATTTTGTGCAGCAAGGAAAAGGCCTCTTACTGCTCCTTCCCATCTTGCTGCTGCTGCTGCTGTGAGTGTGACTTTTCAGTTCTTCTGGAGATGAAAGGGACAGACAAATCCATGCACATGGCATCCCATCACACACACACACACACACAAACACACACACTGCTTTGCCAATTACCGTCCCAGGAACAGAGCAGGGCTCCCCTGTGAGCAAGAATGGGAAGCAATCGAAGAAGACGGATGCGTCACTGGAGCCAGATGTACGTGGAGAGCCTTAAGAAATGCCAGCCGGTTTCAAGCATCAGGTTTTCGCCCTACTTTATCTGCCTGCACAGAGCCCAGGAAAGCAGGGAGGATTGTTGCAGGCAGAAACAAATGCCTCCACCGCGGCCCCAGGTGTGTCCTGGGGAGAGTAGCAAGATGAGCTCCTCTGCTCATGACCGTCACCAGGGCAAAAACCTTTCGTTAGCTAGGTTTCCTGAAGATTCTTGTTCACACATGAATGTACATCCCTCCGTATTTCATCTCTCAGTGACCCTCAGTTGAACATTTTGGGTGCCAGGTGAAAACATTTCTTTTCAGCCAAGGCTTTGGCCTTTAACTTGGAGAGTTTAAAATACTGCAGCCTCCTTTAGGATGGGCAGGGAGTGTATATGAATGTTTTTTTAGCTTTAGCTTTTTAGCTTTCATTTTATTTTCATTTTGTACTGGTTTTAATTTTTGCATTGCATTGTATTTGAGTTTACTTTTCATTTTTCTAAAAAAAACCCACCTGATGATGATGATGGAAGAACTGGCAATGTGATGAATGTACAGTGGTACCTCGGGTTAAGAACTTAATTCGTTCTGGAGGTCCGTTCTTAACCTGAAACTGTTCTTAACCTGAGGTACCACTTTAGCTAATGAGGTCTCCTGCGGCTGCCGTGCTGCCGGAGCATGATTTCTGTTCTCATCCTGAAGCAAAGTTCTTAACCCGAGGTACTATTTCTGGGTTAGCAGAGTCTGTAACCTGAAGCGTCTGTCTGAAGGCACCACTGTAATGTATTAATGTCAATAACTTTTTAAAAAGATACCAAATAATAAAAACTGCTGAAAGATTCAGGACAGACAAAAGGAAGGACTTCTTCATGCCGTGCATAGTTAAACTATGGAACTCGCTGCCACAGGAGGCAGTAATGACCACCAACCTGGATGGCTTTAAAAGATGACTGGCCATATGTATTAGTGAAGGAGAGGGTTCTCATTGGCTGCTAGCCATCATGGCTATGTTCTCCCTCCACTGTTGGTGGTAGTCTGCCTCTGAACACCAGTTGCAGAGGAGCACAAGAGGGGAGAGTGCCCTTGTGCTCAGGTCCTGCCTGAAGGCTTCCCATTGGGGCATCTGGCTGGCCACTGAAAGAACAGGATGCTGAAAATAATAATAATAATAATAATAATAATAATAATAATAATAATAATAATAATTTATTTATATCCCGCCCTCCCCAGCCAAAGCCGGGCTCAGAGCAGCTAACAACAATAAAAGTAACACAGTTTACATAAAATCACAATCAAATTAATTGAAATGCATTCTAAAATCAATTCAAAATCAAATTCATGGCAACCATTGGGCTAGAGTTCTATGAGGATTACCGAAGGAGGGGGTCAGACTGTGCCTTGGCCAAAGGCCTGGTGGAACAGCTCTGTCTTGTAGGCCCTGCGGAAAGATGTCAGGTCCCGCAGGGCCCCAGTCTCTTGTGACAGAGTGTTCCACCAGATCGGGGCCACAGCCAAAAAGGCCCTGGCTCTGGTTGAGGCCAGCCTAACCTCCCTGTGACCCAGGACCTCCAAAATGTTTTTGTTTGAAAACCGTAAGGTCCTCTGTGGGACATACTAGTAGAGGCAGTCCTGTAGGTATGAGGTTCCTAGACTGTATAGGGCTTTAAAGGTTAAAACCAGCACCTTAAACCTGATCCTGTACTCCACCGGGAGCCAGTGCAGCTGGTATAGCACTGGGTGAATGTGATCCCGCAGCAAGGACCCCGTAAGGAGTCTCGCCGCGGCATTCTGCACCTGCTGGAGTTTCTGGGTCAGTCTCAAGGGCAGCCCCATGTAGAGTGAGTTACAATAATGGGCCTTTGGACCAATCCAGCAGGGCTTTCCTTACGTTCTTAAAAAGCCCATCTCTCTCTCTCTGGTTGTCAGTAGATATTCCACCTTCGTTCCACTCCAAGGAGGCCCTGCCAAGCAGAGCTACTGCGAACCAACAAGGATGTGCCCATTAGCAGAAGTCATGTATCCCTTGGTGTGGCAAATGGAGCATGATGAGCAGGTTCGGGTTGTACCACATTCCCCCTTGCACGCTTTTCATTTTCAGTTTATTCGATATACATGTACGCATGCAAACTCCCCCCCTTTTTATTTTTACTCATGGCTGATTTTGCCATAAAATAAATGTCTCCTCTGAATGATTTTCTGCCCCCTCCCTGCAAACAGAGGAGTCAGCATATTGCACAGGCCCATCATAAAAACGGCATATAAATCTGCCGGGAAATGTGGTTTAGCAGGAGTATTTGTGTAGGGATGCGATCGGTCCCTTGTGGGCAATTGATAATAAAGAGAGAACCTCAGCCAGAGAAGCCAGAGTCCCCGAGCCCCTGCTTTCTGTGCCCATGTTACTGAGTTGCTCTCCTGAATATGGTGGGTGGATGCCTTCGTTTTATTTTTATTTAATTCTTTTTTAAAAAAGCAAGCGAAAGCAAAGATTAGCCCAGCTCTCCTCCTCCACCCCTTTGCCCAGCCGCCCACTATTTTCTTTGCAATGAAAGCCTGCAGAGAAGTCTGCATGGAAACGGCGAGGTCTGGACCCTGTTTCTGATCACAAATCTTTCATGTAAAATGTCTGTGGGTTTTGCCTTCTAATGCAAGCTCCCCCTTTTCTCTCTCTCCCACAGCTAGCAGCCAGCAAGGCCACAGGTGAGGTAGGCTTTGCATACGACCCAACAGACTTCGGGACAGAAATGCAGATTTCTGTGATTTGAAGTTTATATACCCATTTATACAAGCTCAGCAGAGGACGGAAGGTTCACAGTGTCAACACTCCAGTGGATCCTGCTCCCATTAGTGTTCTTGGGGGACGAGCAAGGATTCTTATCAAAAGCAAGTCAAACCTCTTGTTGTGTGTCTCTCAGGCCCAGTTTCAAGACTGCCCTGCAAACAGGAGGCATCTTGAGGACATCGCCTCCAGAAAGGGGATTGAGGGAAGAAGAAAAATATGCTTCCCCTTACAGAAGAATCTCCAGCTATTCAGTTTCTGTGGCAACACATCACTTGTACTTGACCATCTCTTTGGTGATGCAAAGGACCATTCTCCCAAACAAAGAGATTGTGACATCCAAGTTAAGTTTGTCAAGGCCATTGAACCTCTTTTTACCTCCAGAGTCACAGGATTCTTAGTGGAGGATATTTAATCTAACTCTAACACCAATTTAGGGATGCGGGTGACACTGTGGGTTAAACCACAGAGCCTAGGGCTTGCCGATCAGAATGTTGGCGGTTCGAATCCCCGCGACGGGGTGAGCTTCCATTGCTCCATCCCTGCTCCTGCCAACCTAGCAGTTCGAAAGCACGTCAAAGTGCAAGTAGATAAATAGGTACCACTCTGGCAGGAAGGTAAACGGCGTTTCCGTGTGCTGCTCTGGTTCACCAGAAGCGGCTTAGTCATGCTAGCCACATGACCCGGAAGCTGTACGCCAGCTCCCTTGGCCAATAAAGCGAGATGAGCGCTGCAACCCCAGAGTCAGCCACCACTGGACCTAACAGTCAGGGGTCCCTTTATCTTTACCTTTTAACACCAATTTAATTACAGTACAAACAGCTGCCATGGGCGTAGCTGGGATTTATGTTAGAAGGGGGCAGGACACCCACCTGCCAGCATCTTCTGTCTGGCTCTATCTAGCAGATTCAGAACGAAATGTCTCAACAACAGTTGTTTTAAATTACAGTTGTACCTTGGATCCCAAATGCCTTGTTACTTGGATGTTTTGGCTCCCGAACACCGCAAACAAGTGAGTGTTCCGGTTTGTGTTCTTTGAACATTCTTTGGAACGTTCTTTGGAACGTTCTTTGGAACGTTCTTTGGAACCCAATGGGGCTTCCGCGGCTTGTGATTGGCTGCAGGAGCTTCCTGCAGCCAATCAGAAACCGCACTTTGGTTTTGGAAGTTGAACGGACTTCTGGAACGGATTCCATTTGACTTCTATGGTACGACTGTACTTTCTTTTGAACCCAAGTGTCCAGAAAAATCTTTCTACAATTTCTACTTTTAGTTAAGTATTTTCTTTATTTAGTTGATGGGGGGGGTGCCCCCCTGACTACTCCTATGACCCACAGAAACCAGCTGTTCCTGTGGTTTTTCTGCCATGGTATATGAGGCCTCTGAACTAAGAAGGCAGGGCAGGATGGATCCCTTGGCCGGAAGAGACCGTGGTCAAGGTTGGCCAACTTGACCAAAAAGCAGAGAAGGCTCCCGCTTTGTTCTGTGGCTCACAAAGGGAGATGTTGGTACTACCTTGGAAAGTTTGGCACAGCTGGACGGAATCTGATTTGTGCTAGCAGCACCCATCAAAGTCCAGCCCTGGCAGCTGCTTGCAATGGGAATATGGGAAGAACATGTAAAAGTGGCAGACAAGATGAACTGTCTGACCTGGAATAAGGCACTTTTCTGCACCCCCTGCTTTTTTGGGGGGGGAAATCACAATCTGCTTCTGCAGAAGAATTGCTTCTTATGCTGTGAAAGTAGCTGTGAAAATCCCTGGATTGTATGCTTTATATTAAGTGAGTGGTTGGAAGCGAAATCTCCTTCCAATTACTCATACATCTGCTGATTGAGCCACATGAATTCTCGCTCAAGGAGGGATATTTTCGATGGTGAGGTGCTGGCTCCCTCTGGTGGCGAAGAAAATTAAATTTGGCAGAGGAAGGAAGTGGGCTTAAAAATGTAGGGGGGCTAAAACACACTTTGAACATTTTTACATTTTGAGCAGGTGGGAAGGGGCACAGGGAAATAATAATTTGATTTTAAACAGCTCTTAAAACCTCAGTTTTTCAAAAATACAGTATTTTGAGGGGGGCTGATTGGTAAATTTTAATTGTATATTATGTTGGTAATGTGCACTTTGAATACTTTAAATGTTTATTTTATTTTGGAATTCATGGATTTGTATTGTAAATGGTTGTGAACTATTTTGGGGGGCATTTGTGCTTAAAAAGTCTATTTTAAAAGTATTTTGCATTTATATGGCACTTTCAAATGTTCAAAGCGTTTCACATCCAGTACCTTGCTGCCATCACTTGTTATCCATCTCTATTTCCCCTGTATTACAGAAAGGAAGGCCAAGGCTGCAAGATGGGAGGGGTAGTTTGGCCCAGGCCACTTGATGCTGTCACAGCTAAGGAAAGACTTGAACCAGGCACTTTCCTGATTTGCCTCCCAGTGTCTTACCCAGTATGTGATGCCAGTGCTGGGCAAATAGAAGCATATAAGCTGGAAAGATGAAATTGTCTTTGGGTGGTGGTGGGGGAAATGTGGAGCTAACCTGCCCAGAAAGCAGCTTGGGTGGTGGGGGCACCATTGCCAGCCAAGCCCACACGAGACAATGGCTTCAGGATGAAATAAGAAATTTTAAGGTCTTGTATAATAAATGTTCATAAATGTACCAAGCAAACACGTACATAAATATATAAACCACATGTCTGAAGCAGCACAGGAAAACAGCCCTGAAACCATTTTGACTCCCAAATTGACCTCAAATATTTCTCTGCAAGGTCGAAGGAAATGGAAAAGCCTCCCCATTGTCTTTTCATTCACAAATCCTGTCTTAAGGGTATGTCTGTGTATGAATAGGGTCAGCCTGTGACCTGGCGCAGGAACTAAGTATTTGTCATTACAAAAGACTGGCCAGGCTCCCCAGGGTATCCAATCAAGTGACCATTAACGGGTCTGCCAGACAGGAGATAAACAACACACTCAGATTTCTGTTGTAGACTGCCCTTTCTGTGATGTATCTGGGGGTTGCCTTGGACTCCAGGGCAGGCAATTTAAAATGTCTATATAAGGGCAAAACAAAAAAATTCCTTCCAGTAGCACCTTAAAGACCAACTAAGTTAGTTCTTGGTATGAGCTTTCGTGTGCATGCACACTTCTTCAGATACACTGAAACAGAAGTCACCAGACCCTTCTATATAGTGAGAAGGTGGGGAGGGGTATTACTCAGAAGGGTGGTGGGAATGGGTGATTGGCAGATAGCTGTGATGAGCCTGTTGACGACTCTTAACGACTGCAATAGGTCTTACAGGAAAAAGCAAGGGGTGAGAAGGTGAAAAATGGCTTTGTCATGTATAATGAGATAAGAATCCAGTGTCTTTGTTCAGACCAGGTCTCTCCATGGTTTTAAGTTTGGTAATAAGTTGCAATTCAGCAGCTTCTCTTTCCAGTCTATTTCCAGTCTATTATATATAAGGGCAGGCACACCTTTGTTCTGGGTCCTCCTCCTCCTCCTGCGTGTGAAGGGGGCAGGCACCCTGTTGCAACAGTTCAATGAAGATCAGGCTTACTAGCTGCTTTGCTTCTCAACATTCTCTGGTTGGCCTCTGTTATTTTCTCCGACCGATGGAGAACCTACAAAGGACTCTGTAAAGGCTCTTGTGTCCCCCATAAGGGAATAAGGGCAGATTTTTGTTTATTACAAGGATTACACTCACTGAGCAAGAATCTCTTGTTTATTAACTTAAAATGAGGGCAGCTATGTCTGTCAAACACTGGTAGAGGAGGAGGAGGAGGAGGAGGAGGAGGAGGAGGAGGAGGAGGAGGAGGAGGAGGAAGAAGAAGAAAGGTTGTCCTGGCTTGCCCCTAGGCAGCTCCTGCTTTCCAGGCCTCAACAAACAGACACCGTCCTCCTCCTCCTCCTCCTCCTCCTCCTCCTCCTCCTCCTCCTCCTCTGGCATTTCTTCATTCCTTTTGCCAGTCCAAGCCTGCCTGGGATAGCAGGTAGCAGCTGGAATCATCGCCTGCCCCTTGGAGGAGTGCTTCCTGGAAGAAGGAAGGGGGATATTTTCTCTCCCAGGAAAGGATAGTGTGATGGGATGATGAGCTGCTTGTGCGTAAAATGCAAGTCCCTCAGAGTTTGATCAGGTTTTCAAACCTCTGCCTGTGATGGAGCCCCTCCAGCATGGCTGCGTCAATCGCTAGTAGAATCCGAAAGTGGTTGCTTTCGGAATCGTTTCCAACATAAAAGCTCTTTAACGGAAACACGTCTTCTGGACTCTCGGCGTGACAGTTTCCGGCGAGGAGTGGGTGTCCCTATAGGAGGTCCTGAGACCTCCCCACTGTTTTCGCTGGAAGCGTCTCTGAGCCATCCCTCCAACTCACTTTCCCTTGGAGTTCTTGCTCGCCCTCTACTGGTTCCCTCTTCCGCTGCTACTTCTCTCTCAACCTCAATGAGCCTTTGCACCTCCGGTTCTTTGGATGGCAGTTCCCTGACAGATAGGAAATAGGGAGCCCGTGGCACCAAGTTGATGGAGCTCTTCTTGACTACTCTTTGACGATGGTGGGAATGCAGTCTACTCCAGGAAAGCAGGGGGCAGGGGCTTCTCAAAATCTGCTCAAGAAATGGGTAAAATGTGCTTGATGTTGGCCCTGCAGGCATCATAAAGCAGATTTTGAGACACAGAGAGAGAGCAGGGCCTTAGAGTGACAATATTGGGCAGATGAAGGTGATGGACTACATGGAACTGGCGGAAATGACTGGCAGAATCCGAGACCAGGGAGAAGAGTCAGTGGAAGAAGATTGGAAGAAATTTAAATATTATTTACAGAAATATTGCAAAATTAATGAATGTTAGAAGGATGTTGGAATGAAGTTATGTGGTTTTAGCAGAAATGTTATAAAGGATTAAGAAAAAATAGATTGTGAATTGGTGAAAGGAGGGAAAGTAAAGTTACATTAGTTTAAGATAAATTACAGGACAAAAATTGGAAAAGATGGAAAGGATTTGCTGAAATAGCTAACCGAACTAGAATACAAAAAAGGGAGGTGTGAGGAGGTCAAGGAAACAAGCAAATGAAAGATAAGTTATGGGAAGATTCGCTGTGTTTTTTAATTGTTTGTATTTTTCTGTTTTTTTCTTTTTCTTTTTCTTCTTTTTTCTTATTGTGATGTGTTGTTTTGTTTCTGTTTAATATGGTGTTTTCTATTTTTTCTTTTTGTAACCTTTAAAACTTTAATAAATATTATAAAAAAAAAATAGAGTGGCAATATTGGGGGGGTGGGGTGCGCGCGCTCAAATGAGCCAGGCATGCATGTGTGAGCTGAGAGTGTCTTCTGTGGCATTGCAAGGAATTCTGGGGCGGGTTGTGCTATGCAACTGGCAAAAGCATCCCGAGCCAGTGCAGCTGCTGTTCCTCACCCTGAACCAAACATGTTCTTCTGCCTCGAAGGAGTCTGCTCAGCTGAGCTTTCCCCACTGTCCTTTCCCATTGCAATGGTGACTCTGCAGGAGACGTTCCCTTCTCCTCCTCCTTGCATACCGTTGCAAGAGAGAAGAGAAAGGGCCAGAACCCGGGGTGTGTGTGTGTGTGTAGAGGGATCCAGATTGGGACCACAGCAGGGAACAAAGTGTTCAAGCCCCCTCCCCTCCCCATGCTGACCTCCCTCCCAATCCAGACAACTGCCTTTCACGCTGGCTATTTCGGAAATAAATCTTTTTATTTTTATTCAATGGCAAATTACATAATTAACCACAATGTGTAGTTTGGCCCATTCAAACACAGAGGAAGGGTTGATTCACTAAGTATCCCTAGGACAACAGTTATCAAAAACATTTCTAAGGACTACTTGAAAATGGCTGGGGGTCTTGGTGAACTATTCCACAAAGGTTTTCTTCCACAAATCAAATTGCCTACTTAACTCACGCATAACTTGCAGCCTTAACATCGCAGTCCAGGATAGCCCAGGGATGCTGCTCAAAAGTGCTCCTTGAAGAACTGGAAGTTGAACTGTTCGCAATGAGCTTTGATGACCTTGGCAAGAGCTGGAGAGCCGCAGAAGAAGACATGGACCTTCCCTTTGTTTTCTTTTGCTAGTTTCTGAAAGAGCTGGGGGTACCGGGAAGAGATACAAGACAGAAATCTAACAACTCTCTTTTCAAGCTTCAGAAGAAGGTGCTGGCCTTGCTTTGGGCTCCCCAGATACATCTCAAATGCATTTTTTAAATTAAAAAAAAAAGCATTTTTATTCTGCCCTTCCTCCAAAGGTTCCGCTCGCCTGCATTTTATTTTCACAACAATTCTGTGGGGTCAGTTAGGCTGAGGCTCCCTGGCCGAAGGGAACCCACTGAGCTTAGAATCTGTTCTTAAAAAGCAGCTCACACCACAGCCACAAGGATGCTTGGGAATCAGTCTCCCCAGCCTTGTGCCATTCAGCTGTTTTGGTGTCAGGGACTGGTGGGAGCTGCAGCTTAAATACGTACATGGGGCACCAGGGGTTTTTTTTGGGGGGGGGAGGTGTTGTAAATTATGTTAAAAGTAGCTTTGTGAAGTCTACCTTGTTCCAGTCTGGGCGCCCCGGCTGGGTTCTTGTCTTGAGGCCTGTGATGGAGTCTTTCTTCTCCTTTTTGGCTAGGAGATCTAGCGCCATCTGCAGGCCGATAGCCTTCATGTCATTCTTGCCAAGCGCAGAGGTCATGTACAAGTGCATCTCCAAGAAGCGGTCTGCACATCAGAAGGAACATGGAAAGATATCTGAAGCGGGGGGTTCAGGAGTTTGTGACCCTCACCTCAACCCACCAGCTGCATAGGAACAGAGGAAACTGCTTTATACGGACTGAGAACCTTGGGTCCATATAGCTCAGTATTGTCTACACTGACTGGCAGCAGTGGCTCTCCAGGGCTACAGGAAACCTCTCCCAGCCCTACCTGGAGATGCCACCAGGGACTGCAAAGCAGGGGCTCTTCTACTGAGCTATAGCCCCTTCCCATCTTTTGCCCTCATGGGATGTAGCTCTACATGGCCATGGCAACATATATGTGAATAAAGCTCCTCCACATAAGAGGTGGGCGAGGTCCTGGTAATAATAATAATAATAATAATAATAATAATAATAATAATAATAATAATAATAATAATAACCTGCCCATCTGGCTGGGTTTCCCCAGCCACTCTGCGCAGCTCCCAACAGAATATTTAAAACACGATAAAGCGTCAAACATTAAAAACTTCCCTAAACAGGGCTGCCTTCAGATGTCTTCTAAAAGTCAGGTAGTTGTTTATTTCCTTGACATCTGGTGGGAGGGCGTTCCACAGGGCAGGCACTACTGCTGAGAAGGCCCTCTGCCTGGTTCCCTGTAACCTCACTTCTTGCAGTGAGGGAACCGCCAGAAGGCCCTCGGCACTGGACCTCAGTGTCCGGGCTGAACAATGGGGGTGGAGACGCTCCTTCAGGTATACTGGGCCAAGGCCGTTTAGGGCTTTAAAGGTCAGCACCAACACTTTGAATTGTGCTCAGAAACGTACTGGGAGCCAATGTAAGTCTTTCAGGACCAATGTTATATGCTCCCAGTCACCAGTCTAGCTGCCGCATTCCAGATTAACTGTTGATTCTGGTTCACCTTCAAAGGTAGCCCCACGTAGAGCGCATTGCAGTAGTCCAAGCAGGAGATAACTAGATGCACCACTCTGGTTGGCCCAGGATCTTACCGCATGTGGAGAAATTCTGTGCTGGTTTATTGGTACACACACAGAGTGCCACCTTCTCATGCATGCTGAACATGCTGGTGGCATGGCTGCCAGGAGCATTAGTGGTGGCAGGCAGTGGGCATCCCTTGCACAGCCCCCACCCCTCAATGTTCCATCACACATTTATTTTAAATCATATTGAGAGGTCAACTGAAACATGGTATTTTGCATGTGTGTGTTTTTTTTACATTAATTTCAATAAGGAAAAGCCTGGAGAAATTCTGTGTTTTGAGCCAGTTCAGGTTTTCTGGTACCCCACTAAGAGAAGGTGTGTGTGTGAGAGAGAGGGAGGGAGGGAGGGAGGGAGGGAGGGAGGGAGGGAGGGAGGGAGGGAGGGAGGGAAGGAGGGAAGGAGGGAGGGAGGGAGGGAGGGAGGGAGGGAGAGATAAAGGATGCTGGAGGGGGGGTTAGGATGGTTCATGTGTGAATTAAGTCCAGTTTTCCCATCAAAATATATCCAACCCACAGTTTAAGTTTGGAAGCCTCAGGGGGCATCATTCTGGCTCATCCTCTTGAGGATTGTGTTCAGTTTGGGTCACGGTTAAAGAAAGAAAAGGACAAAAATTGGTCACCTACTGCTAGGGTCTTCTTCAGCCTGATTGATTTCCAGCTGGGTCAGCAGGCTTACAAACCATTCAAATGATTTTTGGTCTCTGTTGATCCAGATAAAGTCAACCTAAAGACAAGAAGGTTTTATTTACTGCTACTGCTGTTCATTGTTTTTGTAGCAAAAAAATGCTTTTCTGCACAAACGTCCAAGCCACAGCTGAGGACGCCACCTCACCTTCAGGAGTTTCATGTTTTCCTGGCTAGAAGAGGTTTGCTTTCGCATACGGTGTCTAGAAAGAAAGAAAGAAAAATTATAGGGTATCTTTTGAGGTGAGCAGAGCATTGCCAGCCTTTCTTAGCAGCTGGCATTAACAAATACAACCAGGAATGGCTGTTGCTTATTACTTGGAAAGTTCAATGGCGATTTTTTAAAAGTTGCAACCATTTTTAAAAGTTGCGTGTATTGGTTTACAAGAAGTAGACAAGGTTTCGAATCATACTGCCTTTCTGGCAGTAGACCAGGGGTGGGAAACCTCAGGCTGGGAGGTTTGGGGTGGGATGCAGACCTCCAAGAACCAAAGGCAGATCTCTCTATTTATCCATGAAGATTCTCAGTAAGCCACACTTCCTCCCCAGAGCTACACTTCCTGAATGTTTAGGGAAGGCTGGAATGCGTCCTTGACCTGCAATAATCCTTCTTGGTTACCTGGATGAAGACTGTAGAGATGCATCATCTGCAGTGACCTTTGCCATTTTTGTGGCTGGAATTTAGTCTTCTGTACAGACACACCCGCTTTTGCCCTGACCCTCAGGAGGTACCCATGCGAGAATACAGCTCTCAGACTGAAAAGGTTTCCTCACCCTTGCAGAAGATGTTGATCAAATAAAAGATTGCACACTCTACAACTAGTTTTGGAAAGGGGGGCGGATACAGGTTCTGCACCTTTGACAAAAGAATTGATTCTAATCTGCAGCAGACCAACCTGAACATGATGCTTTGCAAAATGGAGGCAAAGGGTGTAATCCCAATTCCTGCTCCTATCAGAACAGCATGCTCTGATGTGAAGATCCTTCGAGTGGGAGTCCCATAAGGACCATCGATGTAGCACTAGGGAAGTAACGGCACGACACTGATTTGATCCTGTTCGTGGTAAATCTGGCTTGTTATGTTACGATTTATCCTTCGGGACCGCAGAGGAGTTAACTGAGCTTTCAGTGAATAATCTTCTTAGTGATAAGGAAGAATTCACAACTGTGGGAGTTCAGAACCCTGGCCTGCATTTGGGCCTGGCTAGCCTAGGGATTCACTCCCCCTGCCACTGCCACTAGCTGCCACTGCCCCTCCCTTCTGGGACACTTCTTTGTGGCCATCGCTTTTCCTGTTGGCTGCTGTCTTGCTGCCAGCTTTTCTCTTGGAAGGGCTTCTTCTCTGCATGATCCCAGCCCATCAGGGATTGTGTAACGAACATGATGTCACCGCAGCACCAGATATAGCCTATTTAGATTTGGCTACGTGACAGAACGGAGGGCAAGCAAAGCTTTCGCTTTCCTCTCGCTCTGAGAGAGAGATTTAAACTGCATCAAAAGTGAGGGAACATCTTTTAAAAAGGGGGAACATTGTCCCAAAGCCCACTCCTACATTTTAGCTTAGCATCACCTGACACACGCGAAGACAAACTGTGGTTTTGGAGGTGCTAATATGCTTCTGTCTCTGCCCAGGGCACATTCCCACCTCTTTTTTCTTCAAGTGCCTGCCTGCCCCTTTATTAAGCCTTACAAACTTTGACTTCTGTACTCAGCTATTTGATACACTCTGAGCTTTCTCCTGATACCTGGTTGCTTCCTCCTGCACCCGCCCCCCATGTCTCTGGGGAAGGGATGCTTCTAAACTCTGTACAGAACCTGGCCTGCTTGTGGGTGCTCAAGGCATTTCATAGAGCAGCAGCAGATCTTACCTTGATGTTACAGAGTCTCTGATTCTCACTAAGCCTGCCAGGAATCTGTTAACAAATATGTTATTGTTAGCAAAAGGTCCACCATGTCCCATTAGAAAAAAAGAGCCTATTTAGGGATGGATGGCACTGTAAATTATTGTTTCTTTTGCTTTCTCATTTTTCCCTATCTCTTTTTTAATTTTTTTATTCTTATTTAACAAAGAATAAGGAAATACACACACAGAGAGACTAAAGAACAGAAAAAGCACACCAACAATATACCCTGCCAGTTCACAGTGCTGATGTTCCCTAATGTCTGTGCAAGTTTCCTTAAGAGGGCAATTTACCTGCAAGTCTGAAACCAGCACTCTTCAAGGAGAGATGAAAGAAGCTGAACTTTTTTCATTCAGAAACAGAGGAATAGAGCTGTGAGTTTAGTGCTATATAGATGCTTGCCTGGGAGCACAGGGGAACTGGTGAAAATTTTCATGTCTGTCTTAGGAGTCTGTTTGCTTCTGCTCTGTTCTCCTTGCACAATTGTCAAGATTCAAGAAAGTGCCTAAGCCTCCTGTAGCCTCACTCCTGAAGGAAACTAAACACACAGCCTCTGGATTCCTTGCCATATAGCAAGAGCTGAAGTATGTTTTCTGTGGGGGAGAGGGGCAGATCTATCAAGGATGGAATGTACACATATTTGCCAGGAGAAGCCAGACCTTTCCTCTTCTGGGTTGTGTGTTCCCCTCCTTGCACTGGCTGGCTGCTCCGACACTTGCAGTCTCCCAGCTGGGATGCCTGATGGGCATGTAAGATAAGATCTCAACCATCTCATCGGAACTGCTGGCCACAGGCTGGTCCAGGTCAGAGGAGCCAAAGAGACATTTCTGGAACAGAAGTTCATGGTGAGCTGCAGGATCTGACCTGCGGCCCTCTTGGCTTTGCTTCAGCTCTGTGTTGCTGTCCACAAGTTGACAAGGGCTGGGTGAGTCAGTGATGGGTTGTGCTCAGTATTCTGCCTACACAAATTGTAACTCCCCTCCCCACAAAAGACCTTGCTCCTTACGGAAATAATTTCTCTATGCAATGCATGTCCAAGCATGCCCAGAGCCTCAGCTTTGCCTCTGCCCCCACCCCATAACCCCCCAGTACCATGTTCATCCAGTGCAATGCCACAGAATTTAACTTAGAATCAACCCATTAATATTTTTTAAATGCCACTGAAGACCCCACAATCATGGTTACCGAGTTGTTGTTTTAATCGCAAACCTGCACCCATTTCTGGGACCTGTTCTTCTTCTTTGCCTTTGCCTTTCTGTCCAGCCATTCGGACCTGTGGTCATGACACTCCTGTTGATTCCAGAAGTATTCATATAGCCTGTTGGTCCATTGTCCCAGGGACCGTATATGGAGCCAGATGGTCCCTTTGGAGAGAAAGCAGAAGGTTACCCAGTGAGGAACACAAGCATCCTTAGCCGTCCTCGTTAAACTGAGCCAAGAGCCAGGAGGTAACCCACCTCATAGCAAGAAGCGGATCAAGGCCACCTTTCCCAAATTAAGAGGCAGGAACTCACCACTTTCTTACAGCAGCCTCAAGGATGAGGTGTCAAGGTTTGGGTGGTCTGGAGACACCAGGAAAGGGATTATACCTGAAACGTCCTGAGCCTGATCTGAGCTTTGCAAGCCTTTTGGAATATTGCAAACTTGATTTTGAAAAGAGTAGGAACAGGAACAACGTTAATTTCATAACACATACAAACCAATGGGAATATCAAGCCTGGGTCACAAGAAGGGGATTAGGGAGAGAAGTGACAAATCCATTGCAGCAATTGGGTTGCTTCAGTAGATCTGTACAGCCCTGAGTTGCTGCTCTGGGACAATAGCATGGAACTCTTTCTTCCTGGTATGATAGACTGTGGGACCAGACGGATAACGTATCAAGGCTTCTACACCCTTTACGCCATCCTTCACCAACCTGGTACCCTCCAGATGTTTTTGACTATAGCTTCTGGCAGTGCTGGTTGCGACTGATAGGAGGAGTTGGCATAAGTGCTGGTTTTGAGCTATAAAACTACCCGGACCCTGAGACCATCTTCTGAAGCCCTCCTTTGTGTGCTGCCTCCTTGAGAGGTCCGGAGGGTGGCAACACGAGAATGGGCCTTCTCTGGAGTGGCTCCCCATCTGTGGAATGCTCTCCCCAGGGAAGTTCACCTTCATTATACACCTTTAGGCACTAGGCAAAAACGTTCCTTTTCAACCAGGCTGATCCGATTTACATCCTATGCCCTCTAAAAATGTGGGTTTTTTGTGTGTGGAAGGGTACTGGCTTGCTGTTTTTATTTTTATTAGGTATTGTGTGGTTTTATATCTTGATTTTATTCTGTGAACTGCCCTGAGACCCCCGGGTCTAGGGCAGTATATAAATTCAGTAACTAATAAGAAGAAGAACACAAGAAGAGCCTGGCTGCTGGATCAAGCCGGTGGATCCATCTAGTCCAATTCTTTGTCTTCACAGTGGCCAACCAGGTGCCTCAATGGCAAACACACATGCAAGACCTGAGTGCAACCATTCCCACGACACTTGCATGGGATCTACCTGGTTGCTCTGGAGCACTGCTGATGGTGAATGGATGCCATTCATACTTGGCTATGATTGGGATATTCAGGTACACGTAGTCACCAGGTTTGTAGTGGAAGAACGGAGGTCTCTTGATCACCAGATGAGTCACCTGGATCCAAAAGAGAAAGATAGGAAACATATGAAGAGGGGAAATGCTGTCACTAAGGGAACATCTTGTTTGCATATGACCTGGAAGCACAATGCCCAGCTCATAGGAGGCTTCTAGATGGTCACTATTTAGCAGGTTGGGATTCTGTCGCATGCCAGCAAATTCAGGTTGCACAATGAGGCTGTGCATGTTCTATGCATTCCAAGTGCATGACTCCCCCTCAAAGAATCTTGGGAGCTGTAGTTTGTAAAGGGTGCTGGGAATTGTAGCTCCGTGAGGAGTAAACTGCAATTGCCAGCATTCTCTGGGAGAAGTCATGTGCTTTAAATGTATGGTACGCATACAGCCTTACAGTGGATTTGGTGCTCTTGCACAGCAAATCCATTTAAAAATAATTCTATTCAGAATGACTGTTATTATGAGGAACAACTGAGGGAGTTAGGTATGTTTAGCCTGGAGAAGAGAAGGATGAGAGGTGATATGAGTGCCCTCTTCAAATATCTGAACAGGCATTCACATGAAAGATGGAGCAACCTTGTTTTCTCCTGCTCTACAAGGTACAACCTGTCCATAAATGAGATTCTGATTAAACCTTAGAAATAACTTTCTGATGGTAGTAGCTGTTTGACAGTGAAATATACTACCTTAGAAGGTGGGGAACTCTCTTTCATTTGAGGATTTTAAACAATGGGTGGCCACCTGTCAGGGATTCCTGCTTTGCAGAGGGTTCGACTAGATGACCCCTGGAGGCCATTCCAACTCTGCAATTCTAGGGTGCTATGAATTTCTGGGGTAAGGAAATTGATGTTTAAAATGCATGGAAAACTCTGGGATTGACACAACATCCTATAACCTCCCTGAAACAAATCAGAATGCTTTGTAAGCTTAGGGAAATCAAATCAGATGCTCAAGCCACCTCACTTCCACTTCTACGCTGTTCGGAAAATTAGGTATTTTCACACATTTCCCCTTTTAATTCATCATTGTTCGGGAAGCTAACCTTTGAGGGCAAGAGGTTGATTTCCACTATGTACAGTCCTCCAACGTGTGACATGGCAACACCGAAGATCTTCTCTAAGAGGAAAAGAAATCCAGGCACCACAAACCACTTCCAAAAGTTAGGACCGTGGACAATTAGCAAAGCCCAAATGACGATGTAAGAAAGGTGAGTCCAGTAGAAGACCTGCTGGTGACAAAGAAGGGCATCTTACTTATTCAAGAGAGCAAGGAGGTGTTTTGAACGATTAAAGGCTTGTCTACACTTCTGCTTGTCCCACCACTTTCCCCCGGAAAACTGCTGTGTCCCGGTGAGTCAGTTCAAACAACAATAGTATTTTTCTGTGGATTGAAGTTTCCACTGAACAAGTGGAAATGTGGATGAGCCCAAAGTTAAAATGGAATGAAGAGCACATCAATAATTTAAAATAAGCAACGCTCAAAAGAGATCACTGACGCTTGGGAGTTACTTGACTCGCAAGGCAAATGATGTAAGCAACAGGAAGGAGAAGGAAGTCAAGCACATCACCTCAAAATGGCCACCCTTGCGGACGAAAGTACTAGAGCACACCAGCATAAGGGCGATGAGGAGCTGCAGCATGAGGCCCGTGAGGGAGGCAGTTCCAGAAATCCAGCCAATCCCAGGCCGGGTGGTGAAGAGATATTCCCAAAGCTGGTAAGGGCCTTTGATCTGAGACATTCTCACTACAGGGGAGAGAGAAAGACCTCCACTAAGAGAATTCAAGTCGTGTAGTGGACTAGCACCGCAATAACGGCATTCTGTACATTTCCAAGCACAATTCAGTGTTGGTGCTGACTTTTAAAGCCCTAAATGGCCTCGGTCCAGTATATCTGAAGGAGCGTCTCCACCCCCATCATTCTACTCGGACACTGAGGTCCAGCGCCAAGGGCCTTCTGGTGGTTCCCTCACTGCGAGAAGCCAAGTTACAGGGAACCAGGCAGAGGGCCTTCTCGGTAGTGGCACCCGCCCTGTGGAACGCCCTCCCACCAGATGTCAAAGAGAACAACAACTACCAGACTTTTAGAAGACATCTGAAGGCAGCCCTGTTTAGGGAAGCTTTTAATGTTTGATGCATTACTGTATTTTAATATTTTGTTGGAAGCCGCCCAGAGTGGCTGGGGAAGCCCAGCCAGATGGGCGGGGTATAAATAATAAATTATTATTATATCAGGATGATGATGAGGATGATATGAACCATGAAGCTCTAAGACAACCTTGTATCATCCAGATGAGAGTTGGACTACAACTCCCATAAGCCCCTGGCATGTTGGAGCAGACAGTATGTATGTTTGTGTAGGCAGGGAATGTAGGGAGTGCACACACTTTCTTCAAGCAGATACCACTTTTTGTATGTGAACATCCTGATCCGTTCTGTCCACATCAAAGCATGTGAGCAAGGAGCAAGGTGTTGGAGAAGGACCAGAGCATGCATTTTTTAGACCTTTAAACAATTTGATTTTAAACAACTGTCCAAGTATGCGCTAAAGCACATTTTTATTTAACTACTATGGCAAAGTTGCTTCAAAAACTTTAAACAGATGTTTCAAAGAGTTTTAGCGGAACTTGGAGGATTGGAGTGGGCGAACGAGATGATAAAATGGTACCATCCAGAAATGCCAGATCAGGCAGCCTTTAGAAATAACACACAATGATACATTAATGTATGCAAAAAAACCTCACACATTTCTGATTTACGCACTATTGTGTGTGAATATTTCAGTTTTTAAAAATAGGTGTTTTAGTGCAAATTAAAATCCTGATTAAGGAAAAAAAGCAACATGCTGATAAAATAACACCATGGGCAAAGGCAGTAGTTCAAGTGTGCCTATGTGGATATTCATGGCAATAGACATTATCTGCACATGTAAAAACCACACTTCTTTTTTTTAAAAAATGGGGGGGGAGATTAGTGCTAAGTCATTTACACCTGTGGAGATCGTGCTATTGGACTCTTTAAAAAAGTCAGTTTTTCTGTAGCCTAAAAAAAGATGCAAGCACCACAGGGAAAACACAGGAGAGTGGCCCATGTGTGGCTAAAATTATTGTTCTCCTTATGTCCTTATGGTGGGAGTGAAAAGTCCACAGAGCCCCCCCCCCCTCCCCAGGCCTACCTGTTACTTAAAAGGAGGCATGGTAGGATTGAAAGGCAGTATAAAAATATTTAAAATAAATAATTAGAAAACTGTCACTTACCAAAGTTGGCCACATGGGCCCCTGTGTGAACCGCTGTTAGAACTGCCACTGCATAGCCCATTAACTGGTGCAGAATGACATTCTGGTCTAGAGGCAGAAGTCTGGCTACCCAGGTAGCCCGTAACCAGGTCAAACATCGGCGCAACATCAGCACCTTCAAGGGGTGAGAAAATAGCTGTAGAAGTTAGTTGAAGGTCTACATGTTTGCACCAGGCATGCTTCTAAAAGGACAGTGCTCCACAAGCATATGAAATGGATTTATACTGAGTCAAAAGTTTAGTCCTTCTAGCTCAGGCTTCCTCAACTTCGGCCCTCCAGATGTTTTTGGCCTACAGCTCCCATGATCCCTAGCTAACAGGACCAGTGGTCAGGGATGATGGGAATTGTAGTCTTGAAACATCTAGAGGGCCGAGGTTGAGGAAGCCTGTTCTAGCTGTATAGCCTGACTGGCTGTGGCTCTTCACAGCATCAGGGATACTGCTTGCAGGGCTTTTTTTCTAGAAAAAGAGGTGACAGAACTTGTTGAGCTTCTTTTAGGGGAGCACCCACCACACTACTGCCACCCTACGCCACACCAATTGCCGCACCACCCCCGCACACAGCCTCCATCGCGCAACACAAAGCAATGTGCCAAAGTGCCGCAAAGCTACAGAGGTGACGCAACACACCAAAGAGGTGATGAAACTCACTTCTGGTGAGTTCTGGCTGAAAAACAAAGCCCATGTGCTTTCCCAGCCATTTAAAGATGCCAGGGAATTGAATCTATGCATGCAAAGCTTGTGTTCCACTTCTTGGCTATGAGTGTCTTCCAGAGCCTGGACAAAATCAAGGATGGCTGCCAAGGATGCTTGTGAATTGGGCATTGTCAGACACAGAATGCTGGGTAGGCAAATCTATTTATTTCAAACATTCAAAGCACACCTAAGCAGCAACAGGTGAGATTTGATGATAGAAATCAATAAGGGGGCCTGCAACAAAGTGTTCCTTTCCACAGTTCTGGTGGTGGTGGTATGGAATGGAGTATCATGGTGGTTGAGCCAGCCATGCCCTTCTCCAAGACACTCCATTGCATTCCCCAAACTTTTCTTCTTTTGTTTTTGTTTTTCCAACTAACACTCAACTTATTGAGTAACTTCAGTCCTCAATGGGTTAAAAAAATATTTTAAAGACTTTCTGTACTTTGGTAAACCTTGAGGTTCTCCCCAGCATGGCCAATATTGCCCTCCTGTTTCTCAGTAGCCCTACTGTGGCTCAGATCTTGCTGATACTCACCACCTGAGTTACTTATTGGAGGCTGTGGGTTTTTATTAGTCTTAGAGGAGCAGCATAGAATACAAACAGAGAGAATTAACTTGTTCTTGCGCCGTCTTTTCGCCGGACCTCTGCTCTGACCCACCACGGCCACTTCTGTACACTTAACACATTCACTACATAATGAATACATCACGTTACTCACCACTATAAATGCACAGTTGAAGTTCAGGCACTGACCGCAGCCTTTGGCCAGCATGATCCAGGGGCCAGAGTCAACATGCTTCAAGGCCGCAAATGTGAAGAGGATGATGTTCACACACAGGTAGCTGCCCAGGAAGAGAAGCTTGCTCCTATTGTTGTGCCAATAGGCTGGGCGCAGGTAGCGTGGGGCGTGGCTCTTCCTGAGAGCAGTGGGGGGCTTTAACCAGCTTGCAGCACTGCGAGAGGTGAGAGAGAGAGACCCAGAGAGAAGAGACCATGAAGCATGCCATATAAAATAATAATAATAATAATAATAATAATAATAATAATAATAATAATAATAATTTATACCCTGCCCATCCGGTTGGGTTTCCCCAGCCACTCTGGGCGGCTCCCAATAGAATATTAAAAACACAATAAATACATCAAACATTAAAAACCTTCCTAAACAGGGCTGCCTTCAGATGTTTTCTAAAAGTCAGGTAGTTGTTTATTTCCTTAACATCTGATAGCCACTACCAAGAAGGCCCTCTCCCTGGTTTTAGGGGGTGAAACTAAATTTTTGCAAATTTCTTCAGGGAGCGGTCTTAAAAATATGGTTTGGGGTGTGAGGAATACGAATCTGCTATGATTGATGTGACTGGACAACATGCAGCTTGGTAAGTCTATGTCTGATGAATAAGCACATAAACTGCTTTCTGAAAACTAAATAATTTTAAGCCTGCCTTCTGAAAATGTCAGGTAATGCTTAATAATAATATAATACTATTGAATACCTACTACTACTACTACTACTACTACTAATATATAACATATCTGCAAGTACTTGGCCATCTTTTTTTTTAAAGGCTTTTGTGCAATTTTTCACACATCTTACTTACCAAGCAAAACTGAATTATATTGATTTAAGCAAAACATCTTTTGAGTTCCCAAGTTCTTTTTGGAATTTGAAAGCTGGAAAATTCAACACGCCCTAATGAAGCACACACCTTCCAGCTGTTCACAAAAGTTTCAGGAGAGCATCTCTCCCCGATGCACATATCATACTGCAAACAGTTGCTCTTTTAATCGCTCACTAGAGTGTAAGCCTTGCTTTCAACCCACAAATGCAAATAGAGCTCTCAGGACTCTATAAACCACAAGTGAAACCTTAACTGAACTGAGTTTTCTTTCTTTCTTTCTTTTTTGGAGGGGGCCTCTTAGGTTTTCTTTGTAAATATTTTTCAGTGTCTACAAACCTTGGGGTTCTCAGTAGACCTGTTTGGGCTACATAGCTTGCATAACCCTGAGCTCATCAGCAGTAAACTGTATATTATTATACAGTGGCAGCTGCTGCCTACTGGGGCTGGTGGGATAAAGGATGGGGCAGAGGGCAGGACTGGAAACCACAGGAGGAGAGGGCTCTTGTGCTCAGATCCTGCTTGCAGGTTTCCCACAGGCATCTGGTTGATCACTGTGAGAGTCAGGATGCTGGATCAGACGGGCTGCATGCTGGATCCAACAGGCTCTTTAGGTTCCTAAATATACCAAGAAATAGACCTGATATTTGTGGTCTTTTTTGACCAACGTTTTGCTTTCCCACAGGCTCTTTAGAGGAGACATCTGACAATGTTCTCCCCTCTGTTTGAAAGCACATGACTCCCTCCACCCCAAGAATTCCAAGAACTGTAGTTTACCTCCTCAGAAGCTACACTTCCCAGCATCCTTAACAAACAACAGTTCCCAGAATTCTTTGGGGAAAGCCATGTGCTTTCAACGTATGGTGTGACACAACCACTGTTATTGAGTTGTTTTCTTCAACCTCCCAGGATGACTGATTGCCATTTGGGGGTTAGAAAATACAGTGGTACCTCGGGTTACAGACGCTTCAGGTTACAGACGCTTCAGGTTACAGACTCTGCTAACCCAGAAATAGTACCTTGGGTTAAGAACTTTGCTTCAGGATGAGAACAGAAATCGTGCATTGGCGGCACGGCAGCAGTGGGAGGCCCCATTAGCTAAAGTGGTGCCTCAGGTTAAGAAGAGTTTCAGGTTAAGAACGGACCTCCAGAACGAATTAAGTTCTTAACTCGAGGTACCACTGTAGTTTCTCCCAGGGGCAGATTGGCAGGTGAACTGGAAAAGCACAGAGGGAAATGTGGCTTGGCTCACTTGCACGAGTTGTCTGCCGCTGCTGTTCTAAAGCTTTGTTACATGGTGCAGCTGAACTGTGGCTTATGGGAACAAGAATATGTGGGCTGACTTGAAGAATGGCCAATGGGTGGATGTTTCTGCCATGGGTGAGGCAATATGTATTCAGATACTGGAGCATGATAGCTCGAGGGTCTGGCTTCTGTGAACAGCATGTGCTTCTAGCCTCCGTGATCACACAGAGCCACCTGCTGGTTCACTCAAGTACCAGAGGACTGCTATCACATATGGAAAGATTTCAGAAGATGGAGGATCTGCTCGATAGAACCTCTTGCTGCAGCCTGTCATGTCTCTTTTAGGCTAGAGAAGCCAGTGTGTGATGCCCAAGGATCGCTTGACAAGTAAAGCACCGAACTGGACAGCAGACCCCAGATTTGGCATGATTTAGTCCTTGCCACATGCTCAAAGCAAAGAAAAGTCCATTGGACTTTCTCTAACCCCTGTGGAATTCTCAAGTAAAGCAATAGGTAAAGGTTGGTGCTGCCTTGGCTCCTCTCTGGAACTGACATTCTTTGCTTCCCGATGTAGGCTTTATTATATTTCAGGCAGATATTTCAGATTCAGCTTTTCCACGTGTGTGATCGGTTGGCTCACGAGCTTACACACATTCCTGTTTCTTTAACCGTGATGTTCACTGCTATTTTGTCATTTGCCATCCACAGAACAGAAGATGGTAGAACATGCTCTACAGGGAGCTGGCTTCAGGCACCAGGTCCATTTGCAGTCCAGCTCTGTGCTACAAATATGTCTGCAAATGTGAGATGAAAGCTGGCAACATCAACACTGCCTTGTGGGCATCCTTTGTGGACGACTGCAGTGCCTGGAGACAGATCATATATCCTCAAGTAGTGACCAGAGGAGGAATGACTGCTGGGAGGAGCGCAGAGAGGAGAAACGCCACGGTGCATTGCAGCAGCAAACCCAGATGCTATCATATGCCCCAGTTGCGACAAAACATGTCTCTGCCATATTGGTCTCTCTAGCCACAGGACTGCCATGTTCCAGTGCAGCCCAGCCGGCGTTGGGTCCCAGTTGCCTTAAGCAGGATTGCAGGTGTATTGCGGTCTGGACAAACCAAGGTCAAGCAGTTTAGGTCCTAAATATGATCCAGGGGTCAGGTCAGGCAGCAGTCTAACATTTAGCATGACAGGGAGTTTAGGCATGGTATAAAGAGAAGGAACTAGACTCAGGAGCAAGGAGCCAGAGACCTGTGTTGCTTCCAGCAACTAGAAGGCTCAAGAGGATGACCTTACATACTTTGGCATCCTAAGACATCACCCTGGCAGCTACTTATGGCACTGAGTGAGTTTCAGGGATGCCTTAAAAGAGGATTCCTTACCCACACTGGGCCCATAGGTGCATGCTATGCCGTTGCAAGTTGGCTTGGAACTCGAGCTTTTGGTGCTGCCATTCTCCTCTTACAGTTTCAGCAGGTATCAACCCAGGGGACCCCTATAGGGGAACCTGCCTGTTCCTCAAGGTCATTGACCTGTGGGGTGTCTGGTTTGTCTTCCGATGACTCCACATCTGGCACCAGGTCACGGATAGGCATGACACTGCTTTGGAAAAAGAAACTGACACGGAGGCTATAGCTCAGAGAGGCGATTCCTTGCTAATTTCCCTCTGGCTCTCTCTCAGGAGCCAACAACAAAACAGGCTGAACCTGCGAGGACAAAACACTCAAATCGTGATGCTGAGAATCCATGATAAATGGGGCTTGCTTATGAGTAAGCAAAGGACCCGTCTTGGCCACAGGAGAGGTTACTGCTAGATAATATGGTGCTATACTAAGTTTTCATTTTGGTTCTGGTTAATTGCAGAAAAGCAACACTCCAGCAGTGCTAGAGGGCTCCAACATGGAAGCAGCTAGAGACAAAGATACAGCCCTTCTCTTTTTCCAAAGGGAGTTTTCTCCTTCCGACCACTGGTCCTTTGTGAATTCCAGAGGGACAGCTGCTCTAGTTTTTTCCCTGCAACCAAATCAGCGAGAGAGACTTGGGGCACCTTTAAAAGATGGGAACCGATTTATCGCGGCATCTTTCGCTGGGCAGAACCCACAGCCAAGCACATCTGACGAAACAGGCTCTCATCCATGAAAGCTTCTGCGGGAATAAATGCGTTAATCTTTAGGGTGCCACAAGATGCTTTGGCTGTTTTTCATCTGCTAAGGAAACCGAAGTCCTCTCTGCCCCAGTGTTGCAAGCCGCAGCAGATTTCCGCCGCAATGACAGCTGACAGCAGCGGCAGCAGGCTCAAGAGTTCCAATTACGCGGAGCTGAAACATAGCAGGGGAATGCAGCTCATCCCCAAGAGAATGCAGGCAGCTGCGGCTGAGGGAAAAGGGTGCAACTTTCCTTCAAAGAGGCTCCCAGAGCGAGTTTCTTCACCTAGGAAGCAAGCAAGCAGGGGTGGGTAATTATTTCTAAACCCCAGGTGCTGCTGGCAAGAACATTTCAAGGTGTCAAAGGGGAAAATATTTCTGAGGCTGCCAATGAAAATGACCTGTCTAGGCTGAGTCAATGGTTCAAAGCAGCCTTCCCCAACATGGTGCCCTCCAGCTGCTTGCAGGTACAACTCTCACGAGCCCCAGCCACCCAGCCTGCAGAGATGGCAACTGAAACCTGACACCACCACCTTCTTTCTGCTTCTGCTGCTGGTATTTCCCAGGCTCTTTGGCCCAAGCTTTTGGTCTGATGGGTGCACAACTTTCTAAAACTAGAGAAATTAAGAAAAGCGAGGCGTGTCAGGCCCTGCCCCAGCATAATTTTAGGCAGCTGGTAAAAAAAGAGTTCCTGTTTTAAGAAGGCCTTCAGATAACATTTCTGTCTTTCTCTTATTTCTCTTTGATGTTTGTTTGTGATGGCTGTTTTGGAATATGTTACAGTAGTTTTGGTGTTTTGTGTTACTGTTTTAATCTCATGCTGGGTGTTTTAATGGGGATTCTTATATACGTCAATATCATTGTGTTGGCTGGATTTGTTACCGGCTTCAAGTTTCTTTTGAAATTTAGGCGGGATGTAAATTTTAAAAAAATTAAAATTAAGAAGGTGTTGGTTTGATGGGATGGATCCTCCTGTAAGTGGCAGAAGGAATTGTAAGATGGAACTGAGGATGAAGGAGCCCCGGTGCCGCCTTACTGCTGCTGGAGGACAGTGAAGCAGCATTTTCAGGGGGTAATTTGGGGTTACAGGATACAGTCTTCCCCAACCTGGTGCTCTCCAGCTGTTTTAATGCCACAACTCCCATGGACCCCAGCCAGTATGATGCTAGGAGTGGTGGGACTTCTCCAAAACATCTGGAGGGCATTAGGTGGGTTGAGAAAAGTTGGATTAGGAGGTGGAAGAGGAAATACCTTATGGTTAAGTTCTCCATGACCTCTGGGAAGCGCTCCAGTTCCTCCCTGAGCTCCTCAAAGGTGATGGACCCACTGTTGTCAGAGTCAGCCGACTCGAAAAGGGCTAACGTGAGGTCATCTAATTTCTTCTCTGGCAAAGATATTGAACTCTCCTTCAGGCATGAATCCAAGACCGTGCGCAATTCTTCAGGTTCAATGGACCCACTGCCTACAGTGGAAGAGGATCTCCAGTCGGCATCAAATAAATCTGCAACAGGCAAGATTTAAGGCAGTTGGAGCCTCTAGGTTGGATTACCACAACACAGGCCCATGCAGAGCTTGTCTGAGGCCCAGAGAGGCATGGGGTGTCCTCGTTTTTCTTGCATCCCTTTCCTTCCTGTTGCTGCCTGTTCACCTGTTGCTTCCAGGTGTGCAAGCAGTGGTGTGAATGGACAGTAGTGACAAAGGCAAGCCCAACAACGACACACTCACACACACAAATATGAAATCACTTTTAACTAGAATATTCTTGCCTCTAAAAAAAACCCTGAGGACTTTTTCATAACCATTATTTAATGCACTGAAGAAACAACCAACACAGTGGATTTGGGCATCCTGGGCTAGCTTTGTAAATGCTCCAACATATTTCATAGGCCACGATTTGATACAATTTCTGAAGACTTATTTCACGATACAGTGAGATGTAATCAAGTTATACTAGCACTAAAACAGAAATAAAGTTCTGCACCAAAATAAAAGCTACATTTATGTCTGTTACAAAAACATTACTGAACTGACAATAAAGCATTGCTGTAGTCATTTACCATTCCATGTGAATGGACCAACCAGGAGCATTGGTAGTTATTGCCCTAAAGTGCCAATGCTGAGCAGAACAGTGATATTGTTTTGACAAAATGCAAGTGAACAAGGGTGCTGTTTTGGAATTTTACCGTCCACATCATAAACTTGGAAGAGGAACCGGAGTTTGTCTGTTTCACTTCCATGTACCAGCAGCTTCAAGGCCTCCAGCAGCTCGTCCAAACTGATGGTGCCGCTTCCATCCAAGTCAAACAAAGCAAAGAAACGCTCAGCGAAAAAGGACTATAGGAGAGGGCGGAAATGTTTGCAAAGTCAACTGGGGGGCGGGGGTTAATCCAGGAGTGGAAATCACACACACACACCCTCAAATTTCTCACTAGTCTTTATTTAGACCTTGCTTCAATATTATGGGAATAGAAGCAATTGAGTACTTGAAATATTAGTGAACGGGGGACTTTCAGATAAAGGGTGATCTGGCTGGTTATTAAAAATAGGTTATGAAAAACGGGCCCCCCACTCTGACCTAACCCCAAATCCCCCAATCTTCAACATTCCCTTACTTTTTCAGTCCCTACTGATGCCAGCATTCTCCCCCCGCCCTGCTGATTTTGCTCTTCAGCACCCTCCTTCTCTGCCCATGACCTCCTAGTCTCCATCAGCCACCCTTCTTCTGCACACCATTCCCAATTAAGCATCTCCAGGTACGCATGAACAAATCTATATGCACAAATTCCCTCCCAAAAAAGGGGTGAAGCCAAATATCTTCATAGTATTTCCTCACACACGGGCCGTTCTAAGCAAAAACATCGTTGCATTGTCACAATCCTCAGCCCAATTGGGTTTCCTACCCCATTTGACAAAACTTGCCTCCTTCACCTTGAGAGCAGCTTTGAATTCTTCCAGGTCGATCTCTTTATCTTCCCCGGCGATACTTTCAAACTGTTTGGCTACCCACTCGAGCCACTTTGTGTCATCATCTAAGTTCATGGTGCTAAGAAATTGGAAACCAGCAGGAGCTTTAATTTCTTCTTCTTATTATTTTGCAGTCAACTTTGGGCTGATTGTTAAGATTTCTGATCTGAGCTTTGCATTGTAAGTAATGTGAAGGAACCATCTCAGGTATGGCGGAACATGTTAGTTAAAGAGGACAGTCATTCAGTGTTTTGTGAGCAATTAGATATTGCACTCTAGTGACAGCAAAGATTTTATTGCCAGAAAGTATAGTAGGCAGAAAATATGAATGGCATCCACATGCTGGTAAAAACAGAATAGTAAACTTAACATACTCTGAAATCTGCTTTTGAGGTGAGTTATAGCCCTTCATTTGTACCTGGAGTGCTTCCCTGGAAGTCATACTTATCTCAAGAGACTGAGAAAATTGTGTCTCATTTTACCAGGTTGATGACTTTCTTTTTTTCTCTTTTTTTCTTTTTATTTGCTTTTTTATTGAGATTTCCACACAAGCAAAAAACATATAACAGAAGAAAAAAGGGCATATAAAAATAAACAGTAAACACTCTTATCAATCAATCAATGTTAAGTATCATCCACTTATTTACACTGCGTTAACACGCATTTTGACCTCCCTCCTATCCTGCTACGGTTTTCTTACATTTTTTCTTCTCCTGCAGTTTCCATTTCCAAAATTTACGCATAACAAGGATTATGTTATACCCGCTGTAGTTTTTAATTTACCGCAATTTCTTTCAATATACGCCACAAATTTACTCCACTCTTCAGTAAACTTTGTTTCTTTTTGATGTCTGATTTTGTTTGTCATTCTTGCTAATTCTGCATATTCAAATAATTTTGTTTGCCAATCTGTGATCATGGGAATCTCAACTGATTTCCATTTTTGAGCTATCAATATCCTAGCTGCCGTTGTCACGTACTGAAATAAATTTTGGTCTTTTCTTTTAATTTCATCCCCAATTATTCCTAAGAGGAATGCCTCTGGATTTTTTGAAAAAGTATACCTAAAGATTTTTTTAAATTCATTATATATGAGCTCCCATTTTTTTTTTTTTGTCACATGCCCACCACATGTGGTAAAAATCTCCCTCCTTCTGTTTACATCTCCAACACATTTTATTTCCGCTTTTATACATTTTATCCAATTTTACCGGTGTGATATACCATCGATACATCATTTTCTCTAAATTTTCCCTTAGTGTGGCACACACTGTGAATTTCATTCCTTTGTTCCATAACCTCTCCCACTTTTCATACTTTATATTATGTCCCATGTCCATGGCCCATTTTATCACTACCTCCTTTACTACTTCATCTTTTGTGTCCTATTCTAACAACAAATTATACATCTTCCCTAACAGTTTAGTTTTCCCTTCTAATACGTCTGTCTGGTATCTAGATTTTTTCTCATTCATCCCCAATTTTTTGTCCTCATTCCAAAGTGCATTTATCTGATGGTATTGCAACCAACCTGTTAGTCTATCTTTCAGTTCATCATATGATTTGATCTTCCAACCTTTTTCCGCTTTAATCAATATGTCTTCATATGTTAGCCTTTTCGCTTCCATGTTTACCTTTTTTATTGTTAAGATATCTGTTGGGGATAACCACCAAGGAGTGTTCTTTTCTATAAGTTTCTTATTTTTTTTCCAAATTCCAAGCAGTGCTCCTCTGAAAATATGATTGGAGAATCCTTTATGGACCTTCCCTTTATTTAGCCACAAGTAAGCATGCCAACCATATATATTGTTAAAGCCTTCTAGATCTAACAGATCTAAATTCTCCAGAGTAATCCATTCTTTAAGCCAACACAGGCTGGAAGCCTCATAGTATAATCTTAGGTTTGGTACGGCAAAGCCCCCTCTGTCAGATTGTTGTTAACAATTAATTTAGCTGTTTGGTTAGAGTAGATCACCTTTATGGCTTTTATGAAGTTGCCCTCTATCCCCATTTCCTCCATAGACTTTAACAAAAACTGCCATGAAACGTTATCGAATGCTTTTTCAGCGTCTATAAACAGTAAGGCCGCCGGTATTTCATTTTTAACTACTAGGTATTCTATGATATTTATAATATGTCTGACATTATCCTTTAACTGTCTATTTGGGAGGAATCTGGCTTGGTCTTTATGTATGACATCTTTTAAGCAATTTTTGAGTCTGTCTGCCATTATTCCTGCAAAAATTTTATAATCATTGTTCAGCAATGAGATAGGTCTGTAATTTTTTATGTTTAAGCTGTCCGTATCAGGCTTACCAGGTTGATGACTTTCATCAAGAGAGGCGGGGAGAGCGGGATCCTGCTGATTCTCATTGGCCTCTTCACACCTTTTGATACACTGACCATGGTATCTTTCTGGAGTGGCTCTGGGATGTGGAGGTTGGGGGCACTGTATTGCAGTGGTTCTGCTCCTAATTTCAAGGCAGTTTTTTTTCCAGAAAGCTGTTATGAGGAGCTATTGCTTAGTGCCATGAGAATTGTCCTATGGGCTGCACTCTCTCAGAAGGAGCAGACCAGTAGGCTGGTGATATTCCTGAATGCAACATTGTCACTAGTGGCTCAGGTGGCCTTGGTGGCATATTTCCATCTCTGCCTGGTTTGCCATCCATGTCCCCTTTTGGACAGCAATTATTTGGCCATTCTACTCCATGCTCTGGTAGGTTACAGACTGAATTATTGGGATGTACTCTACGTGGGGCTGCCCTCGAAGGTGACTCAGAAACTTCAACTGAGCCAAAATAGAGCCACCAACGAATTCCATTTAGAACTCATGTAATTTCTGTTCCAAAAAAGCTGCACCAGTTCCTTGGCTCAGTTCAAGTTGTTCACATGTGTGCTTAAAGCCCCATGGACTTAAAAGTGGATGCCACATTTGGTGAACTTCACAAGTCTTCCCTTACAGATCTGAACCCTTTGTTACTTTCAGTGACAGTGACGCTAGTGCCAAATCATCACACTATTTGGTGCCTTATCTGTGAGCAACTAAACAAATACACCATCTTCTTGCTTGGCACCGTGATAGCTAAGAGAAGCAGCTGTATTATTACCTATTGCATAGATTTGAACCAACCAATTTGGTTAAACCTCTGCTTGTTTGTTTAAGTATCAAGATTCTCATCTCATGACAAATTTTTCTTCTGCATTATCCTCAGCTTGAGATTGGCTATTTATTGCTGCATTATATTTAAAATGCAGCTGATTGTGATGACACCTGTCTTTTCTTTACATTAATTAAAGTACCTAACCTTTGCAAGATTGGATCATGTCCACACAACCTGAGTCATGCTGTGCCTTTATTTTCTAGCTGTCAGAAACACACAGGAAAATATGTCCCATTCATGTCACAGCCTTTTTACTCATCTTTGAACAGAATCCTGCTTGTAAAGCAACAGATGATGGGTGAGCTTGTGACACCAAAGTTGGAGGTGGGTTGCTATGGGAATGTCAAAACCAGGTAACAGCAAGGAAGCTACTTATATTTTTCTCTTTTTGATGCAGAAAAGATGCTATAATGTGTGAGAGAGCTAAGCTGCCTGTTTTGGAAGGTAAAGCCCAGCCTGAAGGAGAAATTGTTTATGTGTATTTTACTTAACCAGATTAGAGCCACCCGTGTTATAATATGGCAAGTGTTGATTTATTGTGGCATGAGAGAAGCAGGTTTACTTTCATGAAATGCACTGAGTAGTCAGTCTGGGCCTCAATGTAACCTACCTTGGAAGATTGCTGTGGCTATAAAAATTATAGCTCTGTGCACACTGAAAAACACTGCAGAAATATGTGCACACATTCACCTTGCTCTCTTTTTGTCAGACTGCAGTTTGATGGAAATCACATTATTCAGGGGAGGACTGTTACCGTGAATGCCATTTAATGCAGTATCATTGACTTAAGTCTCAAATACGTTTGTTCTCTTTCAGCTGAGCATGACTGTTAACACTCATGGCCAAGTAATGATCCACTTCCCTTGGCAAAAATAACCACCATCCTTAAACATCATGAAATGAGATTTTCATGATGTACCTCACCCAAATCACAGGACGGGTAGGGACCAAAGGGTCATTTAATTTAACCTCCTTGCCCAGAGGAAGGACAATTCATTGATCAGCACACACATCCTTGCCTCAGATTTATCTAGCAATTCACATGATATACATCAAAGCAGAGAGCATAAAGAGACCATAAAAATGAGTAACTCTAGAAGACTCATGCAAGCTAGTCAAGCCACACACTTCAGGGGTAGACAAAAAAAGCTGTGTGTTACCTGCAATGTCTGTCCCAGAGACTTCTTTGTCTAGCTCCTCAGACTTCTTTCCCCTCCCAGCAGTTTACAGAATCTCTTGCACTTTCTAACTCAGTATAAAAAAAGATGCAACCTAGTGTACCATGGGAGATCCTATGGTACAAAAAGTATTTTTAAACATACTTTTTAAACATACTTGAATACTGAAAATGCCGTTTGTTGAGATGCAAAATTTAGTATCTTCTTTGCTGATGAACAGTCAAGTCAGACTGCACTCTGAACAAGACAGAGAAGGCTGCTCTAATTTAGGCAGCAACCCAGAAACAGGTGTTGATGACTAGCTGTATGCAGAAACAAAAGCATGACTAGCCTCTTCTTGTCCATGAAACCTTTTGTAAGTAGTAGGACAAACTGTAACCTATTTAAATCTATTTGTTTCCACTATTCATTTGAGTAACAAAGGAGAAAGAATTTAAACAATCAGAATTCCACGTGATCATAGACAATTTTGGGGGGAGAGGGATCATATAGCTCTTCCATTACTGCCAGGAATATTTAATTCTTCTGGAATTTTATTGCCTTTGCGCTACATTTTGTTAGTTTTCATATCCTCCTTCCACTCTTGTCTACCATCTTCATATAACACACAGTTCTTACAGGGATTTTTGCTGAAAGACCACTAGCAACATTATTTAGAAACGAAACGAAACCACGAGGCCAATCCACAGAGACTGGATCTATCAACGACTCTTGGATAGTAAAGCTAAAAAATGGAACCTACATCTATAGAGGCAAAATACCTCACTTCCAAACACAAGGGGCAAGCAACAAGAAATGGTCTTTACCATCAAAAACACTTGTGAGCTTCCTGGCGTATCTGGTCAATGCTAGATCAGGGTGCTGGACTACATGGCCCTTGTCTGATCCATTGAGAAAACTCTTTTTATAACATCACCACCACACTGCTATGGTGACCTCTGAAGGCAAGAAGTGCCTTATATTCTGCTGCTGCTGTTGTTGTTGTTATCATCATCATTACCTGCCTTATCTCCTGTTGGGACTCAAGGTGGCTTACAACTAGAATAGAAACAGCTTAAAAACATGTTAAAAAGCAATCAATTAAACATGCACAGGATTGCACTGTAAAACATTATTTTAGACATGGGAGGGGAAAGGACATTTAAAAGAAGTACATATACTCCTTTCTCCAGTGAAAACGAGCTTCTGTAATAATCTTGTGCCTTAACTCAGGTGGTCCCTTGAATAACCTTTCACATTAAACCTTAACTGGTGACTTAAATTATCTTAAATATAAACTCACACTCCACAGTGAGTACCCTGAATATCAGTTCAAACTGAGGATGAAAAATGAAAACAAAAATATTGAAAAATAAGCATTTAATTCTAGATTTGGAAAGGGCTACAAACGATGGATATATGTATATATGTAAATGGCTCTTACAAACAACAAAACTGATCTCTAGTGATACATAACTTGGATGAAAAATATCTACCCTAACCAAGAAACAAATGTGTCTTCTTAAGAGACTCTTTTTTCCTTCATGGCTTGTCTTACAAGCTCCATGTCTTCCTTTAACAACTGCTGCAACATCAGTTTGCTTTGCCCTTCAGGATTTCCACAGAAAATGCTTTTTATGGCATGAAGGACTGCCATTGCTCTATCAACAATGTCCTCACCAACTTTTTTATTGGCCGAATTCTGTGCATATGCAGTTAGGTGGGGACTAAAACCATACAGCAAGTTAATGAATGCTTTTAACTTCCCCATTTCCATTTGTGCCTCTTCTGCCTTTTCTGCTACAGACTCAGGTGGAGATGCAGGCAACTGGACTGCCACTGTCGATACGGGCACAGTTTCTGATGGCAAGGGAGGAAGTACTACTTCCACCTTCTTCTCTGTCTCCACCCACTCCTGGCCCAAGGGAGGACCCTGAGCTTCCACCTTCTTTTCAGGCTCTGTGTGAGGAATCACCACTGTCACTTTTTCAGACTCTGTGTGAGGAATCACCACTGGCACGTTCTCAGACTCTGTGTGAGGAATCACCACTGTCACCTTCTCGGACTCTGAGGAAGGAATCACCACTGTCACCTTCTCGGACTCTGAGGAAGGAATCACCACTGTCACATTCTCAGACCCTGTGGAAGGAATCACTACTTCCACCACCTCCTCTGCTTTTCCCTTTCCCAACCTCTTCTCTGCTTCACCCGCTAGTTCCAGAGCACTTTTTAGGTAGCTCTCTGCTTTTCCAAGATAGGTATTGAGAGCTGGATCTTCTATAACTGCGCTAGGTGCATTCTTAATGGTTTCAATGAGTCTGTCAATCAACTCCAAGATTTCTGCACTTACAGACTTCTCTGGGGATTGTGTCACAGCAGTTTCACTGTGTTTTGATTCATTACTGGTATGAGTTAGTTTCACATGCATTTTTCTCACGTTCCTTAGAGACTCCACCAGACTTGCCAAAGCTCCATTTGTTAGCTGATCAAAAGTCATAGCTTTTTGTGTGGTAGTATCTGTTTCCAACAAAAATGACACACTGACCAGTGATTGATCTGGAGTAGTTTCAGAAGAATAAAATACACTTGTCTCAGTTTGTTCTTCAGTATTTCCTTCCGGAGTGACTATATCAGAATGTAAAACGACTGATGCACCTGCGTCATTTCGGAGGTCCCAAAATGCTGTTGAGGTAGTTGGGGTATTTTCACTGGTCAGGGCAACTGTTTCCAACGACTCTACTTGTATTCCCTCAGTCTTTGGATTCAGGTTTAGCAAAACTGTGCCCACTGCTTCAGATGGAGAAGGCTCTGTGTGGGAAGGCTCTTTGTGGGATATGACAATAGTTGCTGTTTCTGTTGGTTTTGGTGTTTGTGCTTGCGCTGATGCTGTTGGAATATTTTTCACCATATCTTGCAAAAGGCCTACAAGGTTATTCAAAGTCTTCTCTTCTTCGTTTGTTGTTTCCACTTCAAATATATGAGAAGGTTCTGTAAAGCAGAAAGTGAGGTCATGTAAACCACAAATGGACCCATTTCTTGCTCACTTTCTCCTACTCTATAAGTGCAACAGTTTCTAAGGCCCACTCTACACTGCAGCAAACCACAACCCATGTGTTGCACAGTGTTGGGTCATAGGTCTTGTTCTGCCTAGAACTGATGTTCCTTGTTTTAGAACATGGAAACAGAGACAATGATCCATTTCTCTAGTGACTGGCTTCTCTGAAATGGACCTTTCAAAATGATTCTGTAGCAAGGATTTTCAAAGGGGTTGTGGAAAAGTAAAAGATGAGTGCTTACCTAGATCTTGAAGATTGTCTGCTGTCTCTGATGAAATCTGCACAGTCATAGTTGGGTTCAGAGCAATCTGCAAAATAAGTAAGAACCCTAGTCATTCCCAGATGACTGTTACTTCACTGCAACAGCAAGATTTCCCATCATTTGGCATATGTCCAAATAAGCCCCATGTGCCAGGGTGTAATTGATATCAACATATTTAGCACAGGAAGAAAATAAAAACTATGGCCAGGTGTCAGGATCCTGCCCAATTAAAACCCCAGGGAGACTTCCTCAGAGGGAGAGGCATGACACCTTGTGGAAAATCTCACCACAGCTGGGAGCATGGAAGAGCCCTCAACAGCCCTAAGGCAATCTGAATTACCGGTACCTTGCCTCACAGACACCTTGCCTTCCTTCACTCCCAGACAACCTCTCTGCCACATCCTGAACTAGAGTTCCCAGGAAAAAGAGAAGTCAGGACTCCTGCACTTTTCATAGTTGCATAGAAGAGGGAATTACAGCAGGTGCAGCTTCTCATAAAATGGCACAATAAATTACAACAGCAAAAACAGCAGGAATTATTAAGAAGGAACAGCCAATTAACACATCCTCTAAGGATTGGAACTGGGGGGCAAAACTTGATTTTTTAAAATACTTGCCTCAACACGAGCAACAAATTACCCGTCAGTTAGTCAATCTGGACAACCTCATCAAAATTGTCCTTGTGCCTACATTTCATTGAGAAAAGGGTCTCAGACATGGAAGTTTCCAGGCATATATGTACAGGAAGAGTAAGGTTCCTAAAATACTCAGTTCCTAGATTGCTCAGGGCTTTAAAGATCAAAGCATAAGGGAGAACAAGCTCTGAGGCTCAAAGGTACAAAACTCTGAATTGTAGTTCAACGCATTTCAGAATGATCCAACTCCTCCTTAGAAGCTTGAAAAGTTTGCAGAGATTACATAGATGTATATATAGAATACACTTTTCTGATACCACATTATCAAGCTGGTTTTTGTGCTGTTCAGATTTTAAGAATGAGATGTTTCTGAATTTTAGGACCTTGCAAGCTTTTAAATCTCATGAAGGAGTGTTTCACTCTGAAATGCACTGAGATAAAATAAAGTTTTGTACTAGTGAGCACCAGGGCCTGTTCTCCTTTTTTTTGTTTTGTTCACTTTAGGTGCTTCCCCCGACCCCACCAGCTTTTTCTTGCTGTAAAGGACAAAGCCAGAGTTTTGCATTGAGCCCAGAAAAAAAGGACAAAGTGAAGCTGACAGTGTAATGTCAACCCATCAGCTGGTCCCAGACAAAACCCTGAGAGATGAATTTGAGATGACTTGAAGTTTCCAGAAAGTCTTCATGGACAGACCAAAGCCATTTCCCCAAATACTAAAATTAATGTTACCTGCATTTCTTTAATATTGTCAAAAGTATGATGCACACCTAAAAAAAAGAAAATAAAATTAAACACCAGAGTTTTCACCACATTTTGATTAATTTTACAATGTTGATACTCTCAAAGAGGCCAAACACATAATTTTTTAATATGTGGTCCAAAGTCTTTGGGATGTTGTTGTTGTTACTTTTTTTTATATCCCCCTCCCCCACTCAAAGGAACCAGGGTAGCAAACACACAAATGATAATTTAAAAAACAACAACACCCCAATAGAAAGGGAGACTGGAAGTGACCTTCATTTAAAAGGCTTGTAGAGACATATTAACAACCAACAATGCTGCTGTTCTAACTTAGTTTGCAGATTGCTTCTCACACATCAAGCACTCACAAAACCCATTAAGAAGCTACTTAAAATGGCAACCAACAGTGACATCATCATACACAATGGCTGAGTACTGGCAAGGTCTACCTTACATTGTTATGAAGAAGACAAATACAGTGGTACCTCGGGTTACATACGCTTCAGGTTACATATGCTTCAGATTACAGACTCCGCTAACCCAGAAATAGTACCTTGGGTTAAGAACTTTGCTTCAGGATGAGAACAGAAATTGTGCAGCAGCAGCGCAGTGGCAGCGGGAGGCCCCATTAGCTAAAGTGGTGCTTCAGGTTAAGAACAGTTTCAGGTTAAGAACGGACCTCCGGAACGAATTAAGTACTTAACCCGAGGTACCACTGTATGTTAAATTTTCAAAGATGTAAAAGGATATTTGAAGTAAAACAGGAAGGGCAGGACAAAAAAATGGCTTGCTTTTACTACAAAGATTTTTCAAATGGAGAGATACCAAGAGAGAATCAAGGAGATGGACTAGAATTTTATTCAACATTTCAAAACAATTACTGAACAATATTGCCAAAAGAAACTTTAGAAAATAATTTTAAAATATGAACTGATTACACAGATATTGTGGTTTGATGTCCAGCTACGTTCTGAATCTTTCTTTATAATTATTAATTACCCCACCCTATTAGGCTGGGCTGCCCCAGCCACTCTGGGTGGCTTCCAACTCATATAAAAACTTAATATAACATCAAACATTAAAAACTTCCCGATACAGGGCTGCCTTCTGATGTCTTCTAAAAGTTGTGTAGTTCTTTATCTCCCTCCGTAGGGAGGGTGTCACTACTGAGAAGGCCCTCTGCCTGGCTCCCTGTAACTTCACTTCTTGTAGAGAGGGAACTGCCAGAAGGCTCTCAGAGGTAGACCTCAGTGTCCAGGCTGAACGATGGGGGTGCAGATGCTCCTTCAAGTATACAAGGGTTTAAACATTTTTAATTGTGCTCAGAAATGTACTGGGATCCACTGTAGATCATTTATGACCAGTGTTATATGGTCCCAGTGGTCACTCCCAGTCACCAGTTTAGCTGCTGCATTCTGGATTAGTTGTAGTTTCCAAGTCACCTTCAAAGGTAGCCCCATGTACAGTGCATTGCAGTAGTCAGATAACCAGAGCATGTACCACTCTGGCGAGACAGTGCACAGGCAAGTAGGGTCTCAGCTGGCATACCAGATGGAACTGGTAGATAGCTGCCCTCGACAAAGAATTGACCTGCGCCTCCATGGACAGCTATGAGTCCCAGGCTGTGCACCTGGTCCTTCAAGGGCACAGTTACCCCTTTCAGGGCCAGGGAGTCCCCCACCCCCATCCCCCCTAAAACAGTACTCTATCTTGTTGGGATTCATCCTCAATCCGTTAACCAACATCCATCCTGCAACAGGCTCTAAACACTCACACATACACATCATAGTGACACATACAAACATGGTGAACATATTCAGCATGCACAAAATTATAAAAGGGTATTTAGAACTTTGAAAGGTAATGAAATATGCTCAAAAGTTTTAGGCCAATGAAAGCAAAATAGGTATCAAATCTAGATTATTTTGTCTGTGAAGTTCATAAAATACTCTGTGAAGAAAAAGAAAACTTCTTCTTCCCTCCATCTCTCTCACACACACATATGCATATCAATGAAGAAGGGAAAAGATGGGGGAAGAGGAGAGTTACACACACACACAAATTTAGAAAACAGGAAGTCTCTGGTGGCTGCCTTGTATTTTGCTGCCTCTGGGGGACAAATGCAAACGGAAGAAAGCGAAGATGACCTGGGTTGTCAAGAAAATTGATTGGTACTTAGCTGTCATCTTTGAAAATTTCTCACAAACTGCTATGGAATAACAAATAATGTTGGATGAACAGCCTGATCGGCTGCAACTTGACATTCAACCTTCCTGTCCATCTTTCTAGTCTAGAAAGTAATTTTATATGCTGAAAGGGGAGGCAAATTCTTTTTTAAAAAGTCTTAAATTAACAAATGTCAAAAAAGTCAAAAAATATATCGGCAGTATTTATTTATCTATATGCAGAACTGAATGTATGGGATAACCAACCAATTTCACCAAGTTTGAGTACGTACTACAATAGGAAGACAGAGGGAGTATCCCCATTTTTTAAAAAAAGTTAAAGAAAGGGATTCCTCGGTTTTTTGTATTTCCCCCTTTCCCTTTACTGTACTTCACTTTCCATCTTATATGCTGGAAGCTGCCCAGAGTGGCTGGAGCAACCCAGTCAGGTGGACAGGGTACAAATAATAACATTATTATTGTTGTTGTTGTTAAGGCTCTTGACCACTATGTAACAATAGTCAAACCAACCAATTTCAAACACTAGGGAATATAGAGAGGCTTTTTCCTACTGTAGGTCCACAGTTATGGTACTTCTTTGGAGACTCTTGTATCTATTCTGGCTTAAGCATCTTTCAATAGTAGGAAAATTTTAGAGCTGCTATGGAAGCAGACATATTTGGCACCTGGTGTAAAGCTTATTAGCTACAATTCATAAAGGTAAAGAGCTGAAAAATACTTAAAAGAAAACTTAAGCACAGAACTGGACTGTGACTTCATACACGCCATACATTTATAGCACATGACTTCCCCCAAAGAATCCTGGGAGCTGTAGTTTACCCATCACAAAAGCTAAAATTCCCAGCATCCTTAGCAAACTATGGTTCCCAGGATTCTTTAGAGAAATTAGTTATCTGTTTTCCATTAATTAAATGATGTAAACCATCTCCTCTACTATAAGCCTGCTTGCTCTTGAATATCTGAAGGAGAGGCTCTTCTCACCCCTTGAACATCTGAATTGTGTTTTACTAGCACACGACAGGAGTGCCTGGCGTGCTCTGGTCCATGGGGTCACAAAGAGTCCGACACGACTAAACGACTAAACAACACCACCACACAGGGGGAAGGACTTCTCTGCTGAAGTATTGTGAAAACCTACTTTCTTTCAAGATGTATTTGGATTGTCAAATGGATGACTGTTTATGCTCCCTGAAATTTTTGAAAATGTTTATATTCTGTCCCTGTCTCTCTTAATCACTTGCTTTTTGCTGACTGGTAAGGTGGTTTGCAACACAAAAAGTGTTTCATTTAAATAACAACAGGAAGGCAAAGGTATATATGCTCTTAAGAGTAATTGGTACCAATGACTATACTGTACTTGATCACAGTCACCCTATTGATGTGGCTCCTTCTGTTAAACTTTTTTGCAGCACTGCTGAAGCAAATAACTAGTAGTCCATAAATTCTAGGAGGTGGCAATGATACTACATGGTGTTAATAACACACACACACACACACACACAAAATCCTCTGCAATACCTGGGTGGAAATCAAAGCCAGGCTAGTTATCTCTGATATAGGGACCACAGAAAGAGGCTTACTTCTTTAGAGGAAGCCTGCATACATAATACTGATTGACAACATACATTTAAAAATGTAAAATAATTCCAGCGCAGGAATGATAGCTAGCATTTATATAAGTGGAAATCCAATGCCCAACACATTATTCAGGAGAATTATGGATATTGGTGGCATCCGTCTGTCTTCAGACACAATGGAGTGTGCCTCCAGAGGTGAAGTCAAATCACTGTGTTGGGCGCACTGAAGTGACCTCCTCAGGGCGCAAGCCTAAGCAGTGTGTATGGAGGTCCTGGGCTGCCCAGACAACAAGACCTCTATCTCAGCCTCGCTGATGTGGTCCAAAGGAAAGCAATGCATTTGGCACCAGCTTGGCTACAGGAGTTGCTGGAAGGAGGCATACAAGGCTCATGAGCCTGGGAAGGTAGCTTATCTAGCAGAAGGAATCCTAAACCTCTGCTGCTTTTTGGGACATCTTTGGGACATGAAAAAGCTGAAGGAGTAAACCCTTCACAAATCCAGAGTGGCTATCCAAGGGCACTTGGATGGTGTTTTGTTCGCTTCCTTCCAGCAACTGTTACAGCACAGTTGATGCCAAATGTATTGCTCTGCTTTCCTTTGGAACATGTAAGTGAGGCAGAGAGGGATCTTGTTGTTTGGACAGCCCAGGACCTCCACACACACTGCCCATGCTTGTGCCTCGAGGATATCACTTCAGTGCTACTATCACAGTGGTTTGACTTCACCTCCGGAGGTGCACTCCATTTTATCTCGAGACTGATGGATGCCGACAATATATACACACACATACCGTACACCGTGTGAGAAGCACATCAGAAAGTGAAATCATTTCCAGAGGAGTAACCCTGCTCATCTTCCCGGGGGAATAAAAATAGAGCAGCAAGTCTTGTGGCATCTTAAAAACTAATACCTCGTGATTGTTAATAAAAAAGGATTGTAATAACCAAGGCTAGACCGTCTCAGAGCAGACCCACTGAAGCTAATGATAGGTCCCCTCTGCGGAGGACTAGAATCTGATATAATAACAACTATCAGACTTTAAGGTGCCAACATCCTCGTTGTGGCTATTAATCCCGTCCAGGCAGCCCCTCGAGGCAGCAGGAGCAGGCCATACTCAGGGGCTCCAGGAGCTGGTGAGGGGGCCGATTTGGGGGGCGCCCCTTCCCTCTTCAGGGTGCGGGGGGGGGGGGGAGTCTCCTCCACGCTTGGCCAGAGAAGCAGCGAGGGAAGGCGGCGCTCGCCATTGCCTCAACTCACTCACGCTGGGCCGGTGCTCCCGGCAGCAGGAAGCCGAGGAGGAGGAGGGCCCGCAGCAGAAGCGGCGGCGGGAGGAGGAGCCAGGGCCGCCGCCGCCGCCCCACCATTCTCGCAACAGGCGCGCGGCTACTAGGTCTCCGGGCGTGCGCTCCTCATGGCGGGAGACGGCGGCGGCGGGAACCCCAGAGCAACCGTCGACCGTTCGCCCGCCCCTCCCCCCTCCTCCTCGAGCGAAGGGAAGGAACCCGCCGAGCCCGGCGGCGCGGGCTCTTCTTTGTTTCCCCCTCAGCCGCCTTCCTTCCCCTCAGAGAACCCAAATATCTCGGCTCCCAACAGGCTGAGAAGGAGCGGGGCTCCTGTGCGCTCCCCTACGGACACCTCCTCCTCACGGACACCCCACCACCGTCGCCCGCCCTTTTAAAAGGGCCTTTTTATACCGCAGGAGGAGGGTGGCTCCCCAGATGTTTGCTGGTGGGAGTCCGAACACCTGGAAGGCCTCGCATGTTCCCCACCCCGTCCCTGATAAGGCGGAGGGGAGGGAATTTCGCCCTCCCTCCAGTTGACTTAATTCGCCACACACGTACAAAACACTGCCTCCGTTGTGCCCTCTCTATAATTATTCCTCCCCAACCTGGTACCCTTCAAATGTTGTTGGATTCTAACTCCCACCTGACCAACATTGGCCCTGCTGGCAGGGACGGAGCAGTTGGGAGTCCCATCACCTGGAAGATGCCATGGGTTGGCTAATCTTCACTCTGCGCCACCCGTCCTGGTACATATTTCCTCATGCACAACACCGTCTTGCCATGCTTCCACTAAGCTGGTGCTCTCCAGATGTTTTGGACTGGAACGTCCATCATCCCTGATTCTTCGCCATACTTGCCAAGGCTAATGGGAATTGGAAGTACAGAAACATGTGGAGGACATCATGCTGGGGAAGGCTGTGCAGGAGGGCATTATACCCCCAGCCTCTCACTGACTGCCATCCTTTATTTCACCTCTATTCCTGTCTCCCCAAACACAAACAGTGGTTGCCCAAACCCCCTTTCTTCCATCTCATACCACCAACCCATCTCACCCACCCCTTCATCCAAGATCTCCCTTCCAAGGCTACCCCCTTCAGCACACTGCCCACCCCCTTCCCATTTCCCCCCTCTTATGTCCTCCCTTGTTCCCCAGAGCCCCCTTCCTCACATTCAGAAGGATTAGCCATATTCGACCTCCCAAATCATTCCTATCCATTGCAGCATCATTTGTGCAACTGGCCTGGCTGAAGTGGTCATTAGCAGTCCAGGACATTGCTTTCAAGGTAGGTGAAGTTTATTGCACAGCCTCACATTGTTTCAGGGCAAAGTCACCTAATTTGAGTAAGGTAGTAGTTTATCAGACTTCTAGGTGATTTTCAATACCATTAACCAGTAGCCTTGTGAACTAGTTGGCTAGTACCATTTACGGCTTTTCAGATTGGTTTTAGGTGGGGGTTGGAGGTCTGCTGCTCTTATCTATAGCACCTGTAAAGTGGGGCTCCATCTTGTCCTCTACCCTGTTCTAACACCTACATTAATGTGCTAAGATTTGGAATGTCACCAACATGCCTGTGATACACAATTCTGTTTCATCTTGTTCAGGTTGATGCCCTCAACAGGTTCTTGGATGAAGGCCAATACACTGAGTTCAAGCCAGGTAAGAAGCTCCCAGGCCAGACAACTATAGATATATGAATTTGACATGTTATGGATGAGGCTGAAGTAGAGATGGGTAACCTCAAGCCTATGGAGCTGAATGCAGCCCTCTAACTTATATTGTCTTTGGTTTCAGTGTGTTTTGATGCTGCTTTTGACTTTGAAAAGAACATTGTTGTTTTGCAATCTGCTCCTTCCTGGCCCTGCGAGGTTCTGAATGCCTTTGTCTTGCTGGAATTTCCTTGAATTGTTATAACAACTTCTTGTCTTGATGGAGTGGTCTGTGGGTCTACAAACCTGACGTGGCAGGAATATTGCATACTGTGCAAAGTTAACATTGCTCCATCTACACTTGCCTCCAGGCCTGCCCAACCCTATCCCACACCCCAGCCCAATTGAAAAATTACAGATTCTTGCTTTAAAACATCAGGTTTATAGCCTGGGTGTGCTCTTGCTAATCCACCTTTGCTGATAGATGCCCTGGTGTCTTCTGTAGCTCATAGAATATTTTAAGAGCTTGAGCTAGAATGACAGCTGCAAACCTTCTTGGAGAAAGAAAACCTAGCTTGTTATTCATACTCCTGATAGCATCCATCTTAGATTACTGCAATGCCTTCTACCTGGAACTGCCTTTGAAGGCTGTTTGGAAACTTCATTTGGTTCAAATTCCAGCAGCTAGGCTAACTTGTACAAGTTAAAGGGCATATTCTGCTAGTGCTTAAACAGCTACACCAGCTGCCACTTTGCTTCTGGGCACAGTTAAAGGGCTTGTCTTGTTAAACCTAGGGCTGCCTTATGTCCTGATTTTCCCATACATTACCAGAATTTCAGAGGGGGGCATGCTTTGTCCTGGATCTTAGGTAAGGTAATCAAAAAAAGTTGTGTTTTTTTGCGTTTATGTAAAAAAAAAAGTTCAACAACTTTTTGGGTGTCCTGGTTTTTACTTTTTGAAATATGGCAACCCTAGTTAAACCCTGAATTGCCTAGCAGCATTTCCCACAAGATATGAAGATCTTTAGGTCAGGGTGGGAGCGCTCTACCTTATGCAGTATGGTGGGTGGCAACATAGAGGTGGATGGTGTCAGTTCACCTTATCCCACTGTCATGGTTTCTAGGTTACATACAGCTGATCATTTTACTCTCTCTTATAGTTGCTGAAAACACTAGTCTCTTTTGGATTTTATTCAGTTTTTTATCATTTCAAAATTATGTTAAGACTCTTACAGTGGCTTCAACTAAGAGACAGGATAGAAATATTTCACCAAACAATATTAAACATAATTTCCTTTGGCTTATCCTTATAATTCTATAGTTTCATGTGTAATATTTTGACTACAACTGAAATAATGACAGCTTTCAAATTATCCTCTTCAATAACAGTTTTTATTAAAGAATACCTTCATAAAATACAGAAAATAGTGTAATTTTCAAAATTAACTGGGATTGTAAAAATAAGAGGGAAGAAAAAAGCCAACTTTAAATGAAGTCTGAATGACACATGCATCTCTGCTAATAAACAAGTACAGGTATTTCAAGATACTTAGTCTGCAATTCTAAAAACATTAGAAAGTCCTTTAACAAACACAGTGGTACTTTTGAGTAAATATTTGCAGGAGTATGCTGTTATAGATTTTTGTTTGATGAAGTATTTAGTGTTATCTTACAAAGCTTTCATTCTTTGTGTAGAAATAATTTTTGTTCTAGACACCTTATATTGCATATAGCAATGGTAATACTTAAACAGCAACCCTATAACAATAGAAAGACAAAGCAGCAAACACAACATCAGATCATCCTCCTTGAAAGGCCACTTCCATGTTAACACCAAAGTTGGTGATAAAAACTGAGCTGGTTTGACAGACTTTTCTGAAGTGAGAGTGCTGCTATCACAGAAAGGATGTTGCACCTTGAGCACCAGTAAGGGTGACAAGCAGTAGTGGTGCTTGTCTATTATTATTATTATTATTGACACTTAGTTGCTTTTTTTTACCACAGCAACTCAAAGTGACATACAATATTTTAAGCAAAAAATAAATACATAAATACATTAAAACCAGCAAAAACAAAAATAAAACAACCCATATTAAACATACCACCCATGCAGAAAGGCCATGTTAAAAGCTAAAGGCCTGATTAATAAGCAATGCTTTTGCCTGGTGACTAAATATATGTAATGATGGTGCCAGGCAAGCCTCCCTGGGTCAAGCATTCCATGAAAGCCACCACTGAAAATGCCCATTCTCGTGTTGCCACCCTCCAGACCTCCCACTGAGGCACACAAAGAAGGGCCTCAGATAATGCCTGAACAATAACCTGGTGCCCTCCATGTTTTAGACTAGTGTTTCCCACACTTTGGTTTCTAGCTGTTTTTGAACTACAATTCCCATCATCCCTGACCACTGGTCCTGCTAACTAGGGATGATGGGAATTGTAGTCCAAAAAAACAGCTGGAGGCCCAAGTATGGGAAACACTGTTTTAGACTATAGCTTCCATAAGCCCCAACCAGCATAGTAAAGGCTGCCCTAATACAACAGCAAATAGGAGTACATTCACCAAAAGCAAACCAGGAGACCTCCACACGCTCCACTGAAATGGAAGCTAGAGGATAGTGGTTTATACCCACAAGCTACTTGCTAAAAGCTGGAAAACATGTCATTTGCCCTGAATCTGAAAAGAGCATTATATTAAACTTTCAGATGGAATCAGGAAACTGATATATTTCTTGTCTTTCAGTCCAATTATATCGCATTAGAATCTTAAGATATTTTGTTTAGAACCCTTAATTTAAAAACACAATTTAAAAATTCTCCTTTAATACAAAAAGGAAAATAGATTACACCATGCTCTAATAGAAGTACTTCAATTGGCTGTGCATGTGCACACATGTGCAATATCAAATGTTCCATATCTGAAAATGGTCACTATGCTGTACATTTTTTTGCTTTTTATGAAAAAAATGCACAGTTGTCATGAAAAGTTGCCCTATGCCACATTATGTTACCCATTCTGTTGCCTCAGTCCAGCTTAGTTTAGAAAGCAAGCTCTTCCCTTTATCCTCTTGCAGCAGCCTGAAATGCATTAACGGTTGTGAAAAAGTACATACACTTTCATTTGAAGTCACTTATGTTCCAGTGGGGGAGGGAGTGCCAAAAAAAGTAAGAAGTATGTGCTTTTAATTCCCTTTGGAATAACAGGGGTTCCTGCAGCAAGGGAGAGAACAACCATTTCCATTTGTATTTCTCACTGAACTTTGGTGTGATCACACTTTTACAAAAAGCTGTTATTTTGCAGTGCTGGTTGTAGAGGCAAAACAGCAGAACCTTATGAAATTGTACAAGGCTTGCAAAACAGTGATCTTCTGATCACTGTTTTCCCCATACCTGCAAAAACAGAAAAGCGGGGGTGGGGAGGAAGACAAGAATGCCTACAGCTCTGCAAGTGCTTAATTTATGCTAACATTTTTCAGAGATTCAATGTCAGATACCATCCTCCTTTAAGACTTAAATTTTGTGGGTACTTGAATCTTTAGTCCTAACAGCTGAAGACTATAAAGCACGTTGCATACTGAAAACTGAGAGAGAGCAGCAGTAATGCGACTGATCGTGCACTACAGCTTGGGTTCCCAAGCACTGAGGCTAGGCAGAAATATTAGCAGTTGCTTGTCATCTAATCAGTTGGCCCCAGAATCATGGCTGTCACCTCTCTTACTCTCGCTATGTAATGCAAAGTAAATGTTTGAGCTCAAGTGCTGTGTATTTCATGGTTCTTGAAGCTCACTCATGGGGCTTTTAAAAATGCCAACAAACTCCACATGTCCTTGTGGCTTATGTTTTTTTTCCTTCCAGCTGACCTTCCCCTGACCTCTCTACAAGACTAGATAAAAGATATGGTCCATAGTCAACTGATCTTTAGGAAGTCTTACAGAAAATCCCTCCCTTGACTTGTTGACTATGCCAGTTCCAGTTAAAATAGCCAGACAGCTCAGCAGACCTCTCCTGATGCACTACTTGAAAAGGAGAATGCTGGAATACCAAAGTCACTTTATGATGACTGAACCATTGAACTTTAAAACAGTTCTACCACTGGAATATGCTGATATTGGCAATTAAAAGGGAACACAGAGACCAACTTAAGAACACTGACGCAACTTATTTGGTTCTTTAGAGGTATCATTGAAGGGTGAATTGCATCCTGCCAATCTTCCCTGAATTATCACATGTGAAAATATAGAAAGTCAGCCCTCCACTAAAATCCATTACAGTATTTTAAACATATGAAACTCAAGAAGATTTCAAGAAGAAATCCAACTTAGCACCCTAGTTTATCATGCTTGAATAGGCTCCTCGCTGCTTGGGAGGACCAAGAGCAAGATTTCAAGCCTTGGGAGGAAGGAGAAGAGAGACAAGTCCATACCTGAAGGTTCGTCACTGTGACAAGAGCAATTAACATAACAGTATGACCCTGTTTAAATAGCATTCCCACATGAACTTTCTTTCTGATCCTGCAGCTTGAAGTCCTGGAAGTCCTCCAAAGAAAGTGAGCTTGCAAGTACCAAGCATTCCTTTTATAAATACCCCAGTGATTACCAAAAGATCTCTTCTTCACTCTGGGGAGTAGTACAAGAGGTGCAATGAAAGGGAAGAGACGTGTGACACTGCTTGAAAAGCAGAAGTGTAACAAGATAGGCCAACAGCAAGGGTGCCAACAAAAGACAACCTTCCCAAACCAACCACACCTCTTTTCAAACAAGCCTGGGTATTAGGGGAGGAAATGCAGTCACATCGGAGTACACCCCTTCTGTTGCTTCAAAATTTCTTCTGATGGATTCTGCCTTCTTTTTGTCCCTAGCTGGAAATGCAGGGGAAAGGAACTTGCAAAAATTATTGTATCAGACGCCATAGTTGAGATACAGCTCTCTTGCAGCAATTCCCATTTGACAGCCCCCAAATTCTCTCTCAATGTAAACAACTCAGTCCTGGCATGCATTATTTTATTTCGAAGTACCAGCCCTACATTCAGCCCTAACTTTAACAAACACCTTCCAATACTGTTGCTCATTGCCCAATAGGAATTCTGCCTAGACCTACTTGCATCACTTCAAGGCACAGTTCCTGCATACCCAACAGTGCTGCTGACTGTATAATACCACCAGCAACTTTAAAACACTGCCTTTTCCTCACATTCCCTTGCTTACACCATTGCTGAACTATTCATATAAGGGGACCACCTAATCTTTAAACATATGCTCTACCTTTTTTGTAGTTGACTACTATTGCTTCTTTTCCTATCCTCATCAGACAAAGAACAAGTGTCCCCCACCTCTTATTTCTGAGATAATTTTTATTCCATGAAAACTATCAACATTTGACAGCAATTATTGTTATCTTGGGGAAGACTGTCACTTTCTTGCAAGCTTTCTTTCTACTCATCATTTCCCACTTGACTCCTGTATTCAAAGCCAGCCCTCTCATTTCAGGAGCCACACCCACCCTACAACTGGAAAAGAAGTGTTTATATTTCTAGGAGACAGTGCCACATTTCTAGATGCTAGGGCAATATAGAGCTAGGATTTGTCCAGCCGTTCCCCATCACAATGATCCCCCCCTCAAGAAACTCTCAGTCTTCTATCTAATTTCCTTCAACTCTTTTCAGCAGAGCAACCCATTTCACAACACACTTCCCTGAACTATTTCCCCTGCCAAAAATTCTAACCCACCTGTCAACTCCCAGCCCCATTCTGGATCTAGCCTCGTCTTTTCAATTTCAAAGCATCCGCTCCTCTAAAGTACAGGCTTCATGCATTAGAAATTACGACCTATGCTTCCTAAGCTTTAAATAATTCCCAGATCACTTATATCCTCTTCCCATCCCATAATGACTCTCAGGCAGCCCTCCTTCCAAATCCAAACCAACCTCGCTCCCTCCCTGAATCCGTTCATTTCCTAACCCTTAACGCAGACCCACAACTTCGCCCTTCCCATTTCTACAGCCCCACAACCTTTAAGCGCTCCCATCGCATCCCCAGCCTCTTCCCTCCCTCCGTCCCTCCCTTCTATCCCCACCCCTTTCATCTCAGGGTCAGCAGTGCCCCTACCCACCCACCATTAACCCACTTTTTGATACAGACCCCACCGCACACATTTCTGCTTAACAGCCCCTCCCCATTGCTGGTCCTCCTCCCCGACCGTCCTCGCAAATGCGCGCACACGCACACCCCGGCGCGGGAAAGGCCCCCTCCTCGCTTGCTCGCTCGTCGAATCCAGCCTCCGACAGCTCTTCCACCCGTCGCCTTCCGCGGCTAGTCCCGACTGCGCCTCAGCTCGCTGGTTCCCAACCGGGCTGTCCTCCTTGGCCGACCGTGCCGCACTCTCCCATTGGCCCCCGCCGCCCTTGGTCGCTCCCCATTGGATCGCGTGTGCGCTCCCCGAACTCCGGTTGGCTCTCGCGCACGTCCGTAACGGAGGAGCTTTTTTTTTCGGCAAGCGCCCGCCCCCGCAGTTATCAGGTTAGTGTGCGCGCTTGTTGGCCGCGTTGGGGGATTCCGAGCGGAGCTGGTTGAGCGCTCAAAGTCCCTCTTGCCTCGCGCGCTGGCTTTGGTCGGGGGGGCGGGAGGGGGGGTCCCTGGCTTGCTCCATTGGTGTCAATACAAAAGAGGGAGCCGAGCGCAGCGCAGCGAGACGGAGCGAGCCTCCTGCTGAATCAGGGACATGGACATGAAGAAAAGGATCCACTTAGAGCTGCGGAACAGGACGCCCTCCGACGTAAGCCTGTGCAAGGAGATTTTTATTTTATTTTTGTAATGTGGGGCGGGGGGCTTTGTGAGAAGGTGTTGGTACGGGGGGCAGCTTGCAAAAAAGAGAGCCAATACATCAGGAGTAAGGGGGCGCGCTCGCCGTGGGGAGAGGTGGGCGCCGTCTGTGCCAGCTGCCGTCGTGGGTGCTTTTGCTGCCCTTGAGGTGCCCACGGTGTGTATGTGTGCGCGCGCGTGGCTGTGTGTGTACCCACATGGGGGGGGGGTGCCCAAAAGCTCACGCGTTCGAGTCTGACCAAAGATGGGGCGAGGGGGGGTAAGAAAAATTACCACCCGGTTTCCAAGGCAAGTCTCCTTCGTGTTTGGTTGCCCGGGTGGCAGGGAAAATAGCGCCCCGGGAAAGCGCGTCGCAAAAGCCTCGGCATAATAATGGCTTGTCGAGTTGGCGCTGCGCTCCGGCGGGGACTGGAGGAGTTTGCTAGGATCAGGTTCTGGAGCCGGGCAGGTGGGGGGGGGTCTGCGAGCGACTTGGGGGGGCGATCACCAGTTTTCATTGCCTCTTCGCAGCGGATCAGGCGAGGGTGACTGGGGAGCCATATTTGCAACTTTGTAGTCCTCATGAACGCGCCCTTTCTCTCTCCCTCTCATCCTCCCCTCCCCAGATGTTGCGAAGCTCAGGCATAGTTTTTGGGAGGGTAGGGGGAGTTTGCATTCAACACAAGGGTTGGAAGATGGGTGGGGGGCTTAAACCCTCCGATATAGCGAAGAGGGCAAGGAAGCTGGCGGCCGAAGCAGCCCCTGATGGAGCCACCATCCTCACGCAAACACAAGATACACAAAAAGGCGGGCGAAAGGAAGCGGGGGTTGCTGACTGGTTGAGTTACCCCCCTTTTCCTCGGGGCTGGACTTGGGATGTTGTTCTGCTTCTGCCTCTAAATAAAGCTGAAACTTTGTCCGAGCGAGGAAGAGGTTGGAGCTGCATTTTGTAAAGTCTCCCAGCCTCGCCCGGGCGATTTCTAGGGCTCCGTTTCCCCCCCTGGTGCCTATTTGCAACAGAAGAAAACACTTCAGCCTGTGTAAGGTTGGGGCGGGGGGGGGGAGAGAACTTGAGGCGCTGCATCCTTCCCGCCCCGCCGCCCAAGGAGAAATTAAGGTTGCCCGTTTCGAAGGCTGGTCTTCGTGGGGAGAGATTTGGGTGGCTTCTACTCTGCGTAAAGACGATGGCTTCGGAACCGGAGTGCGAGCTCTCATCTCCCCCTCCCATTCTTTTGCAAGAACTCGCCTGTGTCTGGGGAAGCAAGTGCCCCCCCTCCCCAACCCCACCCTCTTTAAAGATGTTTTCCTCCGCTAACGCGGGGGTGGGGGCATTTACGTAAGGTTTTAAAATCATAACGCAGTTTGGTTCCACCGTGCTGGTGGCGGTAGTGGGGAAAATGGATCTGTCACCTGCCTCCTTTCGCCCCCATCTCCCTTACTACCCTTTGCCTCGGAAGCAGCAGCAGCTGCAGCTCTCTGCGATTTCGGGCCCTGCCTAGACAAGCGCAAGAACCTGACCTGCAGATTTATGTAACGTGCTCTTTAAACTTTAAAAGAAAGAAGTCTGGAAAGGGGGGGCCGCTTTTTATGGCACACACACCGGCGCAATTCTGCTTCTCCGTCGCGGGTGTTGACTAAGGCTTGTGCAGGCAGACGCGTCTCTGGCCGCGGGCGTGTTTTATGTGTGCGCTCGTGGGGACGCCGGAGCCGCCTTGCTTGTGGGTCGGGAGCTCCGTCGGAAGAGCGCACTCCTCGGTCTCTCTCTCTCTCTCTCTCTCTCTCTGCCTCCGCCCCGCGGAAAGCCTCTGCCTAACTTGGGTCTCCTCGCTGGCGCTGGCCACACACACTCACTCCGAAGTAGGACACGGCGCCATCTTTCCCCCCGTCGAACTGCAAAGGAGAGAAGAGGCTGGGCTGGGAAGCGGAGGAGCCCTCTGGATCCGCGCGAGGAGGAGGAGGAGGAGAACGCAATCTGCACGGATGCCTAGAAAACAAAACAAAAAAATATGGGGGGTGGACATGCTCGTTCTTAAGCTGGGCGGGGGAGTGTCTGTGGATCGCGGCGCCCGCCCGCAGGAATCTCTGCGCGCGGTGCATAATTCATGGGCAGAAGGTTACCTTTTCCTTCCCGGGCGGCGGGAGCAGCAGAGCGAGCGAGAGAGAAGCAGGGAAGCGCCTCCACCCACCCCGCGCCCTCCTCCCCCCCCGTGCGCACGCTTGGGCTCCGATCACGGGAACGGACGGGGTGGGGGGATGGACGGTGGCGCTTAGCCGCCTCGGAGCCAAAGGGGGCAGCCGCCCGCCCGCCTGCCTCCCTCCGCCGTGCGTGCGTGCGAGCGAGCCGAACATGACTGCCAGCTTCCAGGGGCTGCCATTTTGTCACTGGTGTCACTGACGCGGGAGGGGGAGAGGCGCGCCGTTTAGACGGGCAAAACGGCCAGGAAAAGGAGGTTTGCACAAGCATTACGGAAGTTGCACCCAAGGTGATTGCGGGGCGGGGTGTAGTTTGAAGGACGATCTTGCTTTCGGGGGCCCAGGAATTTCCCATCTGCTTGCTGTTGGCGGGAAGGTGGGGGGGCTTTTTGGAATCAGCCAGTCATTTTAAAGTGCTTCCCGACAGAGACAATATTTGGGTCGGGAGGAAGGGTGGGCTGTGGCGAAACGCAGCAAGGGCCTTCCATCCTATTTGGGGAGGGGGCCTGTCTGGGGCTCCTGCCCTATAGATTCTACAGTCGTTCCTACCGTCCGTTGTCAGTGGATTTTCTTTGAATTGTGGAAGATGTGGGAAGGCAGAGTCAAGGCCATCTTTCCTCGGGAGACAGGAAGGTTCCTTTTCTCTTTGGCGGCAAAAATACAGGCTCTGGGTTTTAACTTTATTGTCTTTGAGTTACCAGCAAGAACCGTGGAGCTCCTTTCCTTTCGAAAAAGCAATTGATTGCCAACAGTCCCACCTTAAGAGAAGGCATTGCTGCAAAACTTTCATTTACACTGTATCCTAGTTATTGCTGAAGAGAAATAAGTGGGGGAATTCTTCATACTTTATGTCCCCTAGCAGAGCCTGCTGCTTAAAGGATTTCTTGTAGAAGGTTTGCCTACTGTCTTCTACAACAATGATAGCTTAAAACTAGAATTTTAGCCATGGGACCACATAATTTTATCATGAGAATTTCACAGTATTCTGCAATTTCTTAAAATAATATCAGATTACTTCTAGATAGGTACATTTTGTCATGGAAAAGATAATCATCTATTTAAAAATGTCTCAGTTACAATGAAAGCAAGTATTGTTAATCTAGTTGATTCATTGGAATATAGTGAATTTATTTATAGTGTGCCATTCCAGACATGTATAAAAGTGGCTTTATACCTAACTACCTTTTGTTCATTTACTATTCATTAGGTCTTTGCTAGACATTTGAATATTTACTATTCATGAAGTTCTAGCCAAGCATTTGGATTTGTTTTATTAAAGGCTCTTGCTTGGAAATAGGTTACAAATGTGTCCAAAGCAAGACAAATTAACTTCCAATAAAATTTTTGTTGAGGGTGATGTGTTTGGAATAGTCTGTATGGTTTATTGGGTTGCTGGTGGTGGTTTTCTTTTTTTCTTTTTACAAGGATTGAAATTATGCAAGCCGAGTCCATTAAAAATCAAACAAATCCTCTGTTGGAGCTTCTGTTCTCTTGCCTTATATGAATGGGAGCTTAGCTACAGCAGGAGAGCCCAGTGGATTGTGTCCAGGGCAAAGTTGATAGTTTTAACCTGGTGTATCATATGCCAGTCTTTCCCAACCTGGTGCCCTCCAGATGTTTTGGACTACAGCTCCCATCAGCCCAACATAATACAGCTGTGCTGGCTGGGACTGATGGGGATTGTAGTTTAACATATCTGGAGGGCACTAGGCTGGGGAAGGCTAACATATGATGTTTTTCATGTTAACTCCTTATGCCCTGGACCTGGTGAATTTCAATTCTATTTGACCCATTTAACTGAAATGTTTAATTCAGCAGAATTTCCTTTTGTTTCTGCACTTGTCTCAATATTCCATGGGTCTCTGTAAACAGGAGTTGGCTTTATTGGAAAAACTACATGCATGCTTACCTATGCTGTAACACAGCCGGTTACTTTTGAGATCTGGTAATCCTGTTGGTTCACAACAGACGTTCGTTTACACAGGTATAGAGGGCAAGACTATTGCAGTCCATTTTTAAAGCTATTTATTTCATGGCAAAATCAAGGAGCAAGAAATCTAACTCACCCTGGGCAGCAAGATGAGCCCCACCTACCTGAGCCTGGAACTGGAGAGGAGTGCTGGGGGTGGGGATAATCTTCAAGGTGCATGGGGAGAGGCCCTCATTCATTTGGAACTGGGCTAGAGGATTTTCAGCCTGGTGTTTTACTTATGATGGGCTTGCAGCAGCATGTCTGAAGCTCTGTGTAATAACAGAAACAAGATCCCAGTCCTTTCCCTTACTGTCAGATGTGGGTAGAGGGGATTGAAAACTGGGTGGAGGGTTAATGGAATGGAGTATTGTGGCGAAGGGCATGACTGACTGACTGGGACACCGAACAGGAGGACACTGCAACAATTAGTTGCAGGTCTTCTGTATTCCAGCTGTATTCCACTTTGAGAAGAAGGGGTGCCAAGAGATCAGTTGTAGCTGATCCCCTGAAGAAGAGTGAGCCTGGAAATATGGGATGATTGTAGATTTGTAGAGTTGGAAGGGGTCCCAAGGGTCATCTAGTCCAACCCCCTGCAATGCAGGAGTCTTAGCTAAAGCATTCATGACAGATGGCCATCCAACCTCTACTGTATTTTTAAAAATTGCACTATTTTATTTGTTCAGACATTTTATCCTTGTTGTTTTTAAAATATCTGATCTTGCAGCTGTGTGGCTTTTCGCTTTTCTTTCCACATCCCAAAATCTGGTATGATAAATCCTGGGAGCCTGTTGCCTGGTTGGTGGAGAAGAGTTGGCTGGACTTCAGCCCCAGCTTGGCTGTAATAGAGGATGAGAAAAGGGTGGGGGGAAATATTGGTGCAACAAGGAGGATCTTGTGCCACTTGCTAGGGAGGGCAGTTGAGTGGTTGATGGCTCCTAAGTATACAATTATGTGTACTAGGCACTTCTGTGCTTTAGCAGGGAGCTCAGTCCTTGCCCACATGCTCTTGCTGTTCAGTTTCTCTCCAATAACCTTCCTTTTGCTGAGACAGCAAGGAGGTGCTGGCTTTGCTTAATGCAGTTCTTCAGCCATCTGGCTCCCAGAGGCTCTGCCTGCCTGCCTGCCTTTGATGGGAGGGGTTCCTTTGGTACTCTGTAGGGAGAGTATTCCTGCAAGATGTAGTTCTTTGCTGCTGCTGCTGCTTGTTTTTATCTGATGTGATTTCCACATTGCAAGCCAGGTAAGCAGTGCTGAAGGTATCTGTTCCTGCAGAGGGAATGCCACAGAGGCAATTTCAGAACATGTTTGTTCATTGTAATTGTTGAACAGAGGTTAGACTGTCTGAAAAGGCAAACTGTGGATTCACTATTTTTTTAGAAGTATAATAACCTGCTGGCTTTGTATGGAGAAGAAGGAGGTACACCTCCATCTCCTCTTTATAAACTGCCTAATGGTGAACTATATTCTGGTGACATCTTCATAGTCACCCACCCACACCCCATATGTTTTTCTCTGGTCTACTACCTGACATCTGAGCAACATGAACCTGGCTGTTGGATCAGGCCGAAGGCCCATGTAATCCAGCATCCTATTCTTACAGTGGTCAACTAGATGCCTCTGGGAGGCCTTCAAACAGGTCCTGACCTTAGTTTTGCATTGTTTTTCTTTCAACTTTTTTTCCAGTCACTGGCCTGGTGTTTTTCATGTGAGGGACCCTGTACCTCAGCGTGCTAACCTCTTATTCGATGACTCCTAGGTTTCCACCCATTGTTCTACTTAACGGTACTATTTATGGGTCACGATGTTTTCAAAAAAACCAACATGCCCTTTTATGTGCCCTGTCTGGTACTAAATAGCACACCTGCACAAATCCCTTGACATGAATGAGAGCTGTGCCAGAGCAACCAGCTGAGCTATCCCATCTGTAATTAAGTCATAATTTGGCATAAGAAGAGTCCTGCTAGTTCAGGCCAAAGGCCTATCTAGTCCAACACCCTGTTCTCACACTGTGACTGACTAAATACCTATGGGAAGCCCTCAAAACAGGACGAGAGTGCAACAGCAGCACTCTCCCTCTTTGTAAACCCCAGCAACTGGGATTCAGAGACATAGTGCCTCCTACTCGACATAAATTAAGGAAGCTACAGGCATCCCAAAATAACAGCTGTGGATCCCCTCTGTGGTTGTGAAGCCAGCTTTGAGGTTGCACCAAGACCGTTGGAGATTTCTTTTGTCTCCCCACCTCCTCCCTCCCTAATTTGGGCTGGGAGAAGAGGGAGGGTGCCTAAGAAGACTTTTATGGGAAGTCCACATCTGTGAATTAGCCATTGAAGGTAGTCCTCCTGTTTTGGACTAGAGGCTCACCACACCTTAAATTCTCACACAGTTATTATGGCAAAAGGTTTCATGGACCTGAGCCCACAAAAACCTAGGGCATAATAAACATGCTCCTTTCTAAGGTCTCTGGCTGTTTTTTCTGCAATAGACTAACCCTGTTACCCTTCTGGAAATTACAATAAATGCCATTTTGTTTATTAAATTGCTGTTGCACCCTTCTTCCAAGGAGCCTAGTTCCTCCCTGGTGTTTGATTTATTTGTGTAGATACTTACACTGGCCAAATATATAGATTGCAAAGAGTGCCATTTTGAATCCACAACGAATCTCTTCTCATGCAAGATCATAGCCAGGATGTTGGGCCCTGGGCGATGGTGATATGGAAGGTTAGGCTGAAATGCACTGCAGGACCACAGCTGGGCTCAGGCATGCAAGGTCAGTGGGTGGATTCAGATGGCTTATCAGCAAGCCATTCATGTAGGGAGGAGTGTGCCATTCATGTAGGGAGAGTGGTCCCATATTTCATTCCTCCCCATGCTATAAAAGGAGGATCTTTTGCGATGTGAAGCACTTCGTTGATGCAGAACACTAACAACAGGGATCTTCCTGGGACAAGTAGCAGCAACCTTCAAAAGCAAACTTCATGGAGGAAGCTGAGGGGCATATTGCAAGGAAGATCCAGAGAAACCTGTTTGGAAAGCAGTTTTGGGTTCAGTGAAGAGCAAAGCTGTGGGGTGCCAGGATTCGTCAGCAGGGCAGGGGTGTGGTGATCTGTGCTTTAAGCGGAGGTAGAGAAGCTGACTAGAGATCTCTGCTCTTCTCACTGTGCACTTTTGTAATAAGTTGCAAAGGCCTGTTTCAGCTGCCCTCAATGCAACTAGCACAAAACCACCTGAGGGCAGTTTTAAGGAACAGAATGTATCATTTGGAGAAGGACCCGTGATAAGGGGACATGATAAAAAAAACAAAAACTTTTAAAGCAGCCATCTAATTTCACTGGGGCTTTTAAACCATCAAAATGGGTGGGAAACCTCAGGCTGTCTGTGTTCCTTGGCACTCTCTGAAAAAGCCACACACCCACTTCCAGGCAACTCCTGCTCCATCTCCCCCTTGAGCACTTTTACCTGGCTGGAAAGAGACTGACATCTGATCCTGCCTCTTGCTTGCTTGGATGGAGGGCAGGGAGGGGGTGTGAGCGTGATGAAACTAGCCTACTGTTCAAAGGTAGAATTTATACTTGTTGCCCTGCCCACTTTTGCCTCTAGCCCCACCCACACTGGCACGTGGCACCCAGAAAGTTGCCCAGAAATGAGTATCTTGGGCAAATTTATTAAAAATTAATATAAAATATCTTAAGTGGTGAAGAAAATTAGCTTATATTTGATGGCAGATTTCTTGTGCATAGAATATTTCCACATGGTTGGATATGGGCCCTCCTGAAAAACCCCAGTACATGTGCTTAACTGTCCTTTCCAAGCAATTATTGTGGAAGTGAAAGTATGGCTGTAAGCTGTCTTGAGTCCCTGTCAGGGGAAAAAGGTGGGGGGAATAATAATAATAATAATAATGGAAGAACGGGATCTTTTATAATTATGGCAGATACATTTTTATATAAGTAGTAAGGCATAATAGAGGATCAAGATACAGTTGCAGACATAGCTCGTGTCTGCCTTTCTCTCTTTGAATATTAATGTCAGATCACACCTGGAGTATAGTGTCCATTTCTGGGTGCGACAATATAAGAAGGATATTTACAAGATGGAGCATGTGCAAAGGAGGGCAACCAAGATGATTAAGCGTCTGGAAACCAAGCTTTAAGAGGAATGGTGGAGGGAGTTTAGCCTGGTAAAGAGGAGACGGAGAGGAGATATGAGAGCCATCTTCAAATAGGGATGTCAAATGGAAGATGGCACAAACTTGTTTGCTCTGGACGGTAGAACCCGAACCAATGACTTCAAGTTACAAGATAAAGATTCCAACTAAACACCAGGAAGAACCTTCTGACAGTAAGAGCCAGTGCTTTTTTCCCTAGGGGGACGCAGGGGTACACATACCCCTAAGTATTTTGTGAATCTAGGTTTGGCCTCATTGAGGGGCAGTATTTCAATATGAGTAGGAAAATGAGAGTACCCCTAAACATTTTTTATAGAAAAAAAGCACTGGTAAGAGCTGTTTGAACAGACTCCCATGAGACGTGGTGGACTCTCTTCCTTGGAGGTTTTTAAGCAGAGGTTGGATGGCTGCATGCCATGGCTGCTTTAGTAGAGATTCCTGTATTGAAAGTGTTGGACTAGATGACCCTTTGCACCCCTTCCAACTCTACAATTCTATGATTCTAATACAGTGGTACCTTGGGTTACAGACGCTTCAAGTTACAGACGCTGCTAACCCAGAAATAGTACCTTGGGTTAAGAACTTTGCTTCAGGATGAGAACAGAAATCGTGCTCTGGCGGCGTGGCAGCAGCAGGAGGCCCCATTAGCTAAAGTGGTGCTTCAGGTTAAGAACAGTTTCAGGTTAAGAACAGTCCTCCGGAACGAATTAAGTACTTAACCAGAGGTACCACTGTAGGTACTGTGTCGGTCTAGGACGGGTGGGGGAACCAACTGTCACCCTCCAGATGTTGTTGGTCTCCCAACTCCCATCAGCCTCAACCAGCACGGCCAATGGTCTGGGGTCCAACAACATCTGGAGGGGTGCAGCTTGTTCCCCTTCCCTAGCTTAGGTGGAGGAAGGAGTGGAGCTGTGGCAGGTGCATTTTGCTTTAGAGTTCTTCTCTCCCCTCCTTGTCTTTGCTAAAAGATGCTGTATTCCTCTGAGGCTCTTAATTCCACACACACGCACACACACACACACACACTGCTATCGACACCAGTTGCTTAAGCCTTCTTCTTTGTTATCTTGAGCAGAAGCTGGCAGCATATGGTCAGATAGACAACAGTCTTGATCAGCTGTGTGCTGATCTTGGGGGTATTCTTACTGAGGTCACACAGGGGCCTGGCTAGGCACTGTTAAAGTTAGAAGAATAAAAAAGCTCCATGAAACCAGCTGAAGATGCATGTCAGAATGATGAGGATATCGGGCACGCTCAGGCTTTGGAGTGATGCTAACACTGCCTGTTGCTTCTTTCCTGGTGGTAAGATGTTCCTCTCTCCCACCACCTGCAATTGATTCATACTATATTAGATTGAGGACCTTAAGAACAGTTACTCCTGGAAAAAATTAAAGGTGCAGTTTTATAGAAACGTACAGCATTTACAAAGAAACAGTTTTTGCTTAGATGCGGCATTAAAATGCATAACGTTTATTTGTAGGCATGCCCTATTGATTTTGGTGTGTTTAGGGTCATAGTTTTACTCTGGTGTAATTAGAGGGCCGGGAGCAATTCAGCTGTGGGAAGGTGTGTTTGATTCACAGAGCTTAGAGCAGCATATTTGCAGATGAACTCCATTTTATCCTCACAACAACTCAGTGAGGTAGGCTAGGCCGAGTGAGTGACTGGTTCAAGGACACCTGTTTCACAGATGAGCGAGGATTTGAGTCCACTTCCAACAGGCTGCCGACTGCACTTACTGGCTCTTTCAGTCTCTCTATTCATTTTTATACCATAGTGTACATAAATAGCGAGTTGTCGCCTTCTGTAAGGTAGCTAGTATCCTGAAATCTATAGAGTGAGTGGAAAAGAAGAGTCAATGGGCCAAGTCATTTGTTGATCTACAGTGTAATCTAGCTCAATAGATGGAGAGAGATTTCCTAGTAGCTTTTTATGGTAAACTGAGACCAATAATTCTTGAAGTGCTGTTGCAGTTTGCCTCAAAACAGCTTGTATGTTCGCTTAAGGTGGTGGTTGCAACTAAATATAATTTAACTTAATATTTTTGTTGTTAATTTTTATCTGCAGGTTAAAGAACTTGTTCTCGACAACTGTAGATCAAATGAAGGCAAAATTGAAGGTCTGACAGATGAATTTGAAGAGCTCGAATTCTTAAGTACAATCAACGTAGGCCTCACCTCAGTTGCAAACTTACCAAAGTTAAACAAGCTTAAGAAGGTGGGTAGATGTCTTTATTTAAAAAGAAAAGAAAGGCATTATTATTAAAGCATGGAATGAGTTTGCCAAAGAGGAACTTTTACATCAGATGTTTAGATTTCCTTGTGGCAAAAGAGCAAAGCAAAATTGTGGCGTTTTATTTTAAGTTATTAATAGTAAGACACATATTTCTACATAATGAGAGTTCTGAATGCATAAACTTCATCTCTGACATTGTTGACTCTCCTCCTTAATCTTTTCAGCATAAACCCCCTTGACCCAACTGCTTCTCATCTCCTCCTCCTTTGCCTCTTCCATCCATCTTTGCCTTTGGGCTGATTCTCTCCTGCCCTGCCCTGGACACTCCTTTGCTCTTGCCTTCACCAAGAGCTCCTCTGTGTCTGCTGTAAAATTCCCTCTGTCAACTCATCCCCTGCTCCCTTTCAGCACAGCACCTTGTCCACCATGCTCTGCCTTGTGCTCCTTCCATGACCTCCAATCTATTGATCCAGTGGCCTTCCCTGCAGTATCCCCTCTTCCCCATGCCTGCCAGACTCCTGTGTTTCCTGTAGTTTGCACCTTCGCTTCATCTGTCTCATCTGCTCTTGACTTCCTTAACCCTTTCCCAGCGTTTTTCTTTGCCCCTTTCAGCCCTCCTAGCTCATTCCCCCCATTTGATATCTCTCTCCATGGCCTTGTGAAGCTGAGTTACCTGTGAAGAACTAAAGAGTGGACCAACTTTGCCCATTAGAAGTTCCCATATTCTCCTCTGCATCTTTATCTGCTGTCTACCTGCCCAAGCAGCACCATTTTGCCTCTCTGATTCACACCAGCTGCAGGAATTTTCACTTCCCGTCTTCCTCCTTTTGATGCACGTCCCACCCCACCCCCTTCTTGCTCCCTGCCCAAGACTTTTCCTCCTTATTCAGTGCTGAAATGGAAACCAGCAGCTCTGATTACTTGCCGCCTCTCCTCTTTCGGCTGCCCTTCATCCTGCACCTCCCTCTTTGCTTTCCGTTATTGCTTGATGAGTTGACTGCCCTGTAACCCCTCTCAGCACATGCTTCCGTCATCTCCTCCCTTTTTGGAGTTGTCCTCTCCAGCACCATTATCGCTCCTCCACATACATAGCTTTTCCCTTCTCCCCCACGGTGCTCAAACATCCTGCAGTTTCCCTTGGCCCGCCTTTACTCTCCCAAGTACCACCCCCTCTCCCACCTCTTGCCCTCAAACTGCACATGCTGCTTACTCCTATTGCCTCACCTCTCCTCTTGACACCCTCCAGTCTGGGTTCTGCCCCCTGAACGCCACTGACTCTACAGTCTCAAAAATAATTGCAAGATCTAAAGGTGCTACGTTCCTCTTGACATTCTGCTGCCTTTGATACAGTTGATTTCCCCCCACCCCTTGCTCCTGGCTTGCCTCCTTATGCCCTGGATCTCCATAATGCTGTCCTCCTGGATCTTTTCCTACATGTCTTAATAGTTCCTTCAGTGTTTTCGCTGGTGGGAGCTCTTCCTCTGCTTCCCTTCTCTCTGTTTGTGTCCTTCAGGTCCTCTACTATATTTTCTCTCTCCACAACAAGGGTTGGGTTTCTTTTGTAGCCTGATAGTCAGAGTCCTCTCTGGGAAACTTTCCAAGGGCCACATGTCAGTGGTGGGTGGGGCCAGAGGCAAAAGCGGGTGGAGCAACAAAAGCTGTATTGTATAGTAGGATTGTTTCTATACACCCTCTGCAAGGGCATATTCCAGCCAGGCAAAAACCTTAAGGGTGTGAAGCAGGGCCTTTGAGAGGCGTGGCCTGAGGAGAGTTCAAAGGGCCAGACAGAGAGCCATGCCCCACCTCTGCTCCCTATTGTGTCCCCAGGCAATTCAGGTTAGTGCAAGCCATTCCACAGAGCCATTTAAAGCCCCAAACTTTAAAATGTGATTGAATCCTGAAAACTGCAAAATGTGTGGACCATTTATATATATATTTTTTGCCCTCAGCTCGAGTTAAGCGACAATAGAATCTCAGGAGGACTGGAAGTATTGGCAGGAAAATGTCCGAACCTCACACACCTAAACCTAAGTGGCAACAAAATAAAGGATCTCAGTACAATAGAACCTCTGGTAAGTCGGTGCAAAACTGTCAGAGAGCCACTTGAGGCCAGCTTTTGATGCCATGGCCCACACTAATGCCTATGATTCGTAGTGGGGCTTTCCTTGCCTGCTGCATTTGGGGCCCTGGCGCAGATGTGGTCACCAGAGTATTGGATTGGAACTGAGGCACCTCCGGCTCAAAATCACCACCACTCAGCCATGAAGTTGACTTTGGGCCCATCACTTCACCAAATTGTTGTGGGGGTCAAAGTGGGGAGGGGGACAATGTTTGCCTTGACGGAAAGGTGGGACTATAAATGACAGCAACAAAACAATTCATCCTCTTGGGTGCCTCCTGCCCGTTTCTCCTCTCCCGCTTGGCCTTGTGGGTGCCCAAACCTTACACCCCATGACCTCTTTGCCCACCCAGTTTTGTTTCAGTGGCTCTCTAGCCCATCCCCATCAGAGTTTGTCTCTCAGGAAGGCCTAGCAATGAGTGGCCACTTCCTCATCCAGCCAGTGGTGTTCCTGGTCTACTTTTTGCCATTGCCGCTTCCAGGATCGTCCTGTCATATTTGCCTTTCTTGTTTCCTGGTGGCTCTTCAGCAGTAGAGTGTGTGTGCCTGCTAGTGGCACAGGGAAGGGGATGGAATAGTGTGTGGTGCATTGCAAGAGATTTAACACCGTGCATTCTGTCAGTCATCCTTGCCAGGGCCCTGTAACTTCGGTGCGGGGAGGGGGGGGGGTTGCCTGTGGCTGCATGGGCTGTTTATGGCCAAGACCAGATCTGAGCAGTAGTTCACCCTCATAGCCCCCAAACATCACCACACTATCAGAATTTCTTCTCCACCTGCTGCTGCTGCACTTTGTTTGCTGCATTTATATGGTGCTTTTCCCCCAGGGGGGACTTACAACTAAAAACAAACAGAAAATGAAGCTTGTGAAAAACAAAACAAGAAAACAGTAGAGTTGTGTCAGGTCCTTGATGCAGTAGATGTCAGGCCCTTGATTCCACAGCTGATGGCCTGAAGTTCTCCTTCCTCCCATCATTTTATTAGCCAGTAAAATGTTTGCTACCCTCTGAACCCAACAGCTGAGGGAGCCTTCTTAAAATTCCAGAAGTGGTGCAAATCTTCTGGCTGCGCCTTTTTGCTCCCTTTTGCTGTTGATTGACATGCAGAGTTGTTTCCACAGCTCCCTCTGGTGGTCCTTTGAAGGGTTGATGTTGCACATTGCCCAGAAGCAAGGTCTCTTGCTTTGAGTGAGGCTTTGAATTCTCAGGGCAGCCACAGGTGACACAGCAAGTTTATTGTCTGAGAGATTTGGGACCCTTCCTTCTCAAGCCTCCCAGGGCCCAACCAAGCCCATCCTGGTCTCTGCAGTAGCTTAAATCTCCTAGGTGTCGCCTGATGTGTCAGCTAGAAGACCTTCCTTCCTGTTCTGGGAGCATATTTGCTTTTTAATATATACTTGGTGAGCTTTGGTCTTTGGTAAGGTTTGATTCTGATAGGTGAAACCCTTCATTTGCCTTTCAGGAAAAGTTAGAAAACCTGAAGAGTTTAGATCTTTTCAATTGCGAGGTAACTAACTTGAACGACTACAGAGACAACGTCTTCAAACTCCTCCCACAACTCACGTATCTCGATGGATACGACCGGGATGATAAAGAGGCCCCCGATTCAGATGCTGAGGGCAATGCGGAAGGCTTTGATGACGATGAGGAGGAGGAAGATGGTAGGTCACCTTGTTCCTTACCTCTGTCTTGTTAGTGGAGTTTCCCAAGAGCAGAAACAAATGTCCATGTGCTGTTTCCATATTAAGAACATCCGGAAAAATTTGCTGCAGCTCAGTACTTTAACAGCACTCTAGTTTTATCCCGAAAAAGGTTGGTAAAATATAAGAACAGACTTTCTGGATTGGACAGAAACTATCCATCTCGTTGACTAGTCTGTGTCCAACAGCAGCAGGCAGATGCCTCTGGGAAGCTCCCCAGAAAGTCAGGGCAATGATCCATTTTTGCTGGTTGTTGCTCATACCTGCCGTTTAGAGGCTCCACTTAAGCTGTCATGGAGAATGGCCACTAATACAGACATTTTCCTCCTCATTCTCCAGATTTACGTCAGTCCCCTTAGCTTCGTGAGCTGCACATCGCTTTTTCAGATGCTCCCTTTGAATTTCTGCGGCGTCGCCTACTTTAGCTCTTTATCATTATTGTATCTTAGCCCCTCTCCCCTCCCCATTCAAGTACCACAAGAGCCTGAGGTTTGCCACATCCCATGACAGTGAGTGCTGTGATGCATCAGGTCACAAGAGCAGAAAGCCTGACTCCGCAGCATCACGGTCTTTTCCCAGCTCCCATCAATTACACCAACTCTTGGCAAGAGAAGGACCTCCGGCTGCCACTTGGCTTTACTTGGCTGGAGCTCCTGTGAATTTTATCGTGAGCCTGGCAGGCAGAAATCAAGCAGGTGGCATCTTTCCCCACCGCGACTATCGCCATGCCCAGGAAATGCTTTTCCTACTCAGCTTGCGCATGTCAGGCTGCAGGAAGACTTGATGGCAAATTGCTCTCAAGCAGATCCGCACTGCTCCCCAGTAGGTCCTTGCAGCAAATCGACCTTGTGACCTTGCTTGCTTTTTGCAGAAGAGGAATATGATGAAGATGCTCAGGTAGTAGAAGATGAGGAAGATGAGGATGAAGAAGAGGAAGGAGAAGAGGAGGATGTAAGCGGGGAAGATGAGGTAAGAATGTCATTTTGGAGGGGCGAGGATATAGCTGAGAGTCTCTCACTGCTGAACCATTGTGGATTCTTTCCCTCCCCTTTGAAATCTCTACAGTATTTCCCAATAGCTTTGCCAGCTTGAAAAAGTTCTGTACAAGGACAAAGCATGCATTTTCCGCTTTCTTTCCCACAGGAGGATGAAGAAGGGTTCAACGATGGTGAAGTAGATGATGAAGAGGAGGAAGAAGAAGCTGGTAAGCGCAGAACTGAAACAGGAAAAATAATCACCTCCTTGTGAATGGTCAAAGGGTTACAGCAACACAAGCTTAGAGTCTGAATAGCCCATTTCTGCCATTGTGCCCAATAAGAGATAGAAAATGCCACATGGAGGAAAATCCATGACCGCAGTGTGATAAGATTTTGAGATATTTCACATGGAGGCTCTTTTCACAGAGATTCCTTCAAGATTCTTGACTTCGGATCTTTCTATGCTGTTTCCCCCTCAAGCCCTGCAAAGAGGCTGCTGGCTTCCTCCTGCCGGTTGTGGCTGTTTGACAAATGATAAATCATTTTTGTGCAGATGTTTTTATTCTTTGCACATACTTCATGTGGTGCAGAGTTGTTTTTTAATAATAAGCCTTTGGTAGACAGGACGATGGGGTCTTCCTTCTGGTGGCACCCAAACTGTGGCACTCCCCTCCCATAAAGGTGTGTTATCTGTGTCGACGCTTGGTGCCTTTGGTTGGTTTTATTTATCCTGGCCTTTGGAAATGAAATAGAAATTTTTACTTGCCTTTCCTGTATGGAATTGTTGTTAGCTGTTCTATGTTTTTGTTTGTTGATTATTTTGTACGTGCTTGTTTAGTTTATGTAAACTGCTCTGGACCCTTAGGGTGCGAAAGCCCTGAGACGAAGAGCTGTCTGTGCATCTCTATTTGGCCCTTCAGTGGCTGGATCTGAGTGTGGGTTGCTGAGACACTGCTGGTAGATGGCATTTGGGATTTGTTGGCCCCCAACCCTCAGTCTGCCCTCTGACTGACCCTCTAGTTGCTGCTCAGGTTTTCCTGCTTCAGATGCGAGGACCAGCACAGGCCTGAGCTGTGCTGGATTTGATGTGGAACAAGGTCATTCCATGCTCTGGCACAGAAAGGAGAATTTTACAGTGCTGCTTCTTCAACATGCCGGCTCAATGCGCTTGCCAAAAATATCCCTGCAATGGAACAAGTGCCAAAACCACGGGGCCTGGGAGGCGTTAGGTCTCTCACTTGGGAAAACCATAACACGGCCTTTTAATTTCTTTCCACAGAAGAAGAAAAAGGACAGAAGAGAAAACGAGAACCTGATGATGAAGGAGAAGAAGATGAAGATGATTAAACTCAAAATAATCTGTTGTGGGGAGGGGGTGGGGAATAAATTTCCTACTGTGATTTGACTGTTTCTACCCTGTATTTCACCCCTCCCCGGAGTGTAACGTTGCTGTGGGATTGAGCGGGACATGCATAATTGGGTGGGCGAAGGAATTAAAATATCATTTTTTAAAAACAACAACAACAACAACCTGCCACTCTACTTTTTGTTCCTGAATAATTTCCTTTTGTGCCCATTATTAGTTCCTGTTAATGCAATAACAAATATAAAGCAAGTGGTAAATTTGTTTCTTGGAGTGGATCATTCTGGACACAACTTGAGTTTTGTTTTGTTTTTGAAAAGACGAGCGAGTAAATTTCCACATGTGATGCAAAGGTGATCTGAAAAGTGAGATATTTGGGGTCCTGAGAATGGCTTTTGCCACTCTCTGAGCATTTTTTCTTCTACTTCTTCTGGATGCAGCAATTTTTTTGCGGTGAAAGCATTCCAGCCACAGCAGCGGGGGTGCAAGCAGCATCTTGATAAAAGTGTTTTTCTTTGTTGCCTGTTTGTGAATGGCTGCCGTTCCCAGGAAAACACACACACACACACACACACACACACACACACACACACACACACAAACACTATTTCCTCCACTTCCTGTAGGTATCTTTTTACTTTCGCTGTTTGTAAATAGTGACCAAATATGTAATCTCTTTCCCTGACTCCTGGCCCTTTACCACCATTTAATTTGGTTTGGGGTGGTGACTTTGCAAATCTTCCGTTGTGGGTTTCCCCCATACTTGTTGTTATTATTTTTTAGAGCACAAACCACCCCCTGAGGGGAATCTTCCTTGATTTGGAGATGGCCGGGCAGACATGGATTCCCCTTGAGTTGTGCCCTTTCTTTATTTCAGGTATATGGAAAAGTTCTCTGTCAACGGCAGTCATTGAAATATATATAAAAATATATTAAAAAAGTGTTCCTAATTTCCTGAGTTAACTGGTGAAATGAATCTGACAGTTGTAATAAAAAAGAAAATGTTTGAACCCTTTTAACTAAGGTGTGTACTATTTTGGTCTGTAAAATATTATATATATAGATATATTAACACCTCCTTAATGATAAGTGAATGAGAATCTGTTTCCACTTGTGCTCTGTAATACTCTTGAAGATTTTTACAAACCTTTAAATACTGGAGGGGGGGCGGGACGGACAATGCCGCATGTCTAGCCTAGGCTGATTTCCTTTCGTACACTCAAGCACGGAATGCTAATTGCAAAAGTTGTATTTTCTTACCATGTTGCGAAGTCATTTAAATTGACTGTGCAACATTCCTAGTTGAATGTACAGTTTTAATTTCATATCCCTCTTTAAAAAGATAGTTAGAAGTGACTTGTATTTCCTAGTCAATATCTCACCTGTGTATAAAAGACAAAAGCAAAAAAAAGAAAAAGAAAAAGAATATTGCAACCTTCCCTCTTGCTCCCCAAAGAGCCAAACTTTTTCAGTTTTATGTCTTGTTTGTCATTGATGAATTTCAATAAATCTTTTTATACAATTTTTTCCCCCTGTGGCTTATTGCTGTAAAACGGGCCACGTCGGAATCCATTCCTCGCTTGTAAAGACGGGTGTTTTTCTGTTTTCATTTTTTGAAGAAGCTCATTCTGATTCATTGTTAGCAACACTTAGTGCATTATTTCAAAAGAAATCGCGACAGCCTAAGAGGATCCCCCACGTACGGAAGGATGATGCCTCTCAAGTGCCAGATGCCGCAGAACAATTGTGTGCACCCATCTCCATGGGACAGACCTTTTCGGTCTGAATCGGCAGGGTGATGCAGATTCATTTTCCATGCCCAAGGTAAAGTAATCCCTAGAGTATTGCGAAGGTACAAGAGACTCCATAAAGGTGTTTGACTTTATGGCGCCTAACTCAGGCAGCTTTCTCAAAATAGGATTTTGACCTGGTGCATGTGTCCATGTAATGTGTGCAAAGGAAATAGCCAGCCTTATTCTACAAGACTGTCGTATTTGAGGATTCAAAACTTTATAGAGGCCTCTTCTCTAGCCTGCTGTCCTGCAGGTGTTTTGAACTGCAACTCCCAGACAGCATGGCCATGAAACAATGGGAATTGTAGGACAGCAGGTGTAGAGAGAAGTTGCTCTAGAGCAGTGTTTCCCAAAGTTGGGACTCTGGCTGTTGTTGTTTTTTTGGACTACAACTCCCATCATCCCTCCCTAGCAGGACCAGCAGTCAGGGATGATGGGAATTGTAGTCCAAAGACAGCTGGAGACCCAAGTTTGGGAAACGCTGCTTTAGAGATTCATCATGATCATCCCTAGACGATTCTTTCCCCCTGCCCCAGCCCCATCGCTTAGGACCAGCTTCCCACCGAAGGCAAAGGGAGACTTTACCACCAAATTTGGTTTTGGTATCTTGGTAATTTTTTTTTTTATTTTGTCACTATTTTTATGGCAGCATAAATAATAAGCGAGTAAGAGAACACTGAAATGTAGCAGGGTGGGGTCAGCGTTAGGCACAGAACACAATGTAAACATTGGTGGCGTGGGGGAACATGGGGAAGTATGTGGGGGGTGGGTGGAGAGAAAGCACACCTGTCTTTTTGGATGGTGCTTGGCGGTTAACGCATGTGTGTGGTGGGGGGCACACACACATGAATGAGCACTGTGCAGAACCTCTAGCAACTCGGGTCTAGATTTCAGCCGACAGATGCAGAAAGAATTCGGCAGGACTTGGGTGATGCACCTAAAGCTTCACCCTTTTGATCGGCTCATTCTACGGCCACAACAGCCTTGCGGAACATTTGCTACATCCAGTTGGTAGTGGCCATGGAAAAATTCGGGGTGGTTTCAAGACAGTCTTGGTAGACACATGATTTCTTGCGGCCAACAATCAAAAATGTTCAAATATGACCCCCGGAACTGGATCTACCTTGAGTCTAGCTCTGAGGATCATCTTGGACCAAGTTGCAGGTGTTGGCATTTTCAGAGGCCATTTTTTTTTTACCAGTTCTGGCCCCAGAAGTCAAATCTCGTATGTATGTATGTATGTATGTATGTATGTATGTATGTATGTATGTATTTAAACATAGCAATTCTATATACTGTAGCACTTTCTGAGTGTTCTAGTTGCGTCAAACTCTGTGAAATCAATCGTAAGGTAGGCCCTAATATATTATCCCCGTAAAGGTAAAGGGACCCCTGACCATTAGGTCCAGTCACGGACGACTCTGGGGTTACAACGTTCATCTCGCTTTACTGGCTGAGAGAGCCGGCGTACAGCTTCTGGGTCATGTGGCCTGCATGACTAAGCCGCTTCTGGCAAAACCAGAGCAGCGCACAGAAATGCTGTTTACCTTCCCGCCAGAGCAGTACCTATTTATCTACTTGCACTTGAAGTGCTTTTGAACTGCTAGGTTGGCAGGAGCAGGGACGGAGCAATGGAAGCTCACCCTGTCGCGGGGATTCGAACTGCCAACCTTTCAAGCGGCAACCCCAAGAGGCTCAGTGGTTTAACCCACAGCGCCACCCGCGTCCCAAATTATCCATGTGTTGCAGACATAATGGCTCACCTATTTTTTATCCTCCCATTCTAGGGTGCAGATACATGATAGCTCCTCATCATAGGGTTCCTGCACTCAAGACCACAATGGTGAACTTATTCCAGGATAGTTGACTGGGGGCAAAGGAATTTCAGTCACGGGGTCCTGTCTCTTCACCCTCTGCAGGGGAATGTTAGCAGTCAGGACTCCAAAGCGAAAACTACCCTTACCTAATTTCTCAGCAAGGCGATTGTCTTCAGAAGGAAGGGAATGCCCCTAACTAAATACTGAAGCAATCTTACTGCCACTTGGATTTCCCCCACATCATTCACTAAAATCCACAGTGGCAAGTCCCATTTTCATTAAGGAAGTGAAATGCTTTCGGCTCACTCCATTGGCAGGAGGCTCTACCTGTGATGCCAAATTCAGGATAGATTTACCTTCTAGAATATCCGTCTCCAGGACCCACTTCCCTGGGGCTCTTTCTTCAGACCATGGACCAATTTGGAGCGGATGACTGTAGGAATCCAACCTGAACAACAATAACTGGCAAGGCAGGTTGCTAGGTGATGCTAGGGGCTCATTGCATGGGAAGCTTTTTTGGGAATCTCAACAGGGGCATGGCAGCCAGCACCTTGAAGGTCCCAGTTGCTGTGTGAGAGTACCCCTTTTGCAGCAAGCACCCATTGGGCAACCTTGCATTTGGGTGGTGTTAGCAGCAACACCTCACCGTCCCCCAGCATATAAAAGTGAGGTTTGGGGACTGGTCCCTCCCTTTGCTGCCTCGCAGCAGTCGCCAATGGTTTGGCCTAGGGCAGAGCTTCACTGGCAGCAGCAGAGAACTGAGCTAGCAAATGCATCAGAAGATGCTAGCCAGGATCCAGCCAGATTGAAGCATCTTGCAGCCTGAGCCTCAGCATCCGTCCACAGTGGGACCTCTTGCCTTCAAGATTTCCTCCTTCCTTGCAGTCCTGTGTCACGGAATGTGTTAATAACCACTATTTGACAGCAAGAGCTGTTTAAGACAGTGGAATGGACCACCTCAGAAGGTGGTGGACTCTCCTTCATAGGAGGTTGCTAAACAGAGATTGGGTGACCATCTGCCAGGGATTCTTCCTTCATTGCAGGGGATTAGACCAGATGACTCTTGGTGGGGGGGGGGGTGTCCCTTCCAATTCTATGATTCTAGGAGAAAATACAAAGTTCTATAATATGTGAAGGCTTGGGATTAATGGTTAGGAACCAGAGATACAAAGAGCGGGTATCCCTTATAAACTGGCGCCACCTGTTTCGATAGGACAACCAACCAAGGGGTTGATGCATAGAAAAGCCACTGGGCTATGGCTGAAGCAGAGCTGGCCCCACGGTACAAATGATGCCAGTGGCTATGGGGTGGGGAGGTGGGGAATGGCATTTTTTAAAGGAATACTAAGAAAGCTGTGCATGACCTTAACCCCCAACATCCGCTGCAGCATTAAAGGGATCCTGGGGGTTCTGCTCTTTTGCTTGCGCGGCACATTGCGGGGAATTTCCCGGGAGAAGGGGGTGAATTAATGTCCAGCTCTCCCATGTACCTTCCAGTTTCATGGACCTGAATTCCAGTTTTGTATCCAGTGTGCATTGTCAGTCACACTTTGCATAGGAAAGAAAAAGAATATTAATAATACTAATCAATGCCATTGCTTCCTGCGGGGCATGCAGAATTCCCTTTTCATTCCTGCTCAAGGATGGAATGGAAAACCGAATGCCCCGTTTAGCTAATCCCGTGACTTGGCGGCATCAGGAAACGCAGTGACTCCTCTACTTCCTCCAAGGGAAGCTCGGGCTCTACATGGGTGCCTTTGCTTGTTTCATGCAGTAGTTTTCTCAGTTAACATCATACAGACAACACGTCTTTCTTTTAGTGCTAGGAAATGACCACAGAAGGACACAGTTCCAGTTAGCGGGTGAGCTCCCTGGGGGCTGGCCACGGGGGTCTCTGGCTCATATCGTGTGTTAAGTGGATACAGTAAAATTAAAAGAGTGGGTATAAACAAAGAGTTTGTTTAGAAAATGTCCTTTAGAGTTCATTGTTCTTCGGGCTGTTGCGCAAGTTTTTCAGCTCCAGCTGTAGCTGTCGGATTTTGATGTCCTTCTGCGAGAGCTCAGCTTTCAACCGCCGGATCTCATCTTGTTGCCGGAAGAACATTCGGAGAAGCTTGAAGTTGAGGAAGAGAGAGAAAGAGTTGGCCTCCGTATTGTGCTGTTGCTTCATTTATTTATGAACCCCCATCATTCTGACTGGACACTGAGGTCCAGCGCCGAGGGCCTTCTGGCAGTTCCCTCGCTGCGAGAAGTCAAGTTACAGGGAACCAGGCAGAGGGCCTTCTCAGTAGTGGCACCTGCCCTGTGGAACGCCCACCCACCAGATGTCAAAGAGAAAAACAACTACCAGACTTTTAGAAGACATCTGAAGGCAGCCTTGTTTAGGGAAGCTTTTAATGTTTAATATATTGAATTTTAATATTTTGTTGGAAGCTGTCCAGAGTGGCTGAGGAAACCCAGCCAGATGGGCGGGGTATTAATACTACTACTACTACTACTACTACTACTACTAATACTAATACTAATACTAATACTACTACTAATTATCCCGTCTTTTCATCCAAGCACCTCAAGGTGGTGTGCATGGTTCTCCCCCTCCTCATTTAATCCCCACAACAACCCTGTGAGGTAGGCTAGTCTGAGAGGCAGCGAGTGGCCCAAGGTCACCTAGCAAGCTTCCTGGCTGAGTGGGGATTTGAACCCTGTTTTTCTGACACTCTGACCAATGCACCATATTGACTCTCGAAAAAATTATGGTACTTTGATATATCATAGCTGGCAAGTATTTGTGGGGGCCATGTACAAAAAAAGCCCTGCCAAAGGCTCATGTCATTCAGCATCCTTTTCCCACAGTTGCCAGCTAGATTCATATGGGAAGCCTGGAAGCAGGACATGAATACAACAGTACCTTCCTACTTATGATCTGCAGAATCAGATGCATCCTGCCTCTGATAAGAGGAGTAAATAGCCATCATGACTAGTAGTTGTTGATAGGTATGTCCTCCATGAATTTATCTCTTTTAAAGCTGGTCCTCACTACCTCCTGTGGCAGCAAATTCCACAGTTTCAACTGTGTGGTGTTGTGGTGTGTGTATATAAGTATTTTCTTTTGTCTGTGCTGAATCCTACCAACATTCAGCTTCTGTGAATGACCACACTGGGTTCCAGTATTATGAGAGAGGGAGAGAAAAGCCTGTTAAAGTGCTCCCACCCCCTAGCTGAGGGAGCCCCGATGCTTTTCTGGCTTCGCTGACCTCCAAACGAAGCCACCATCATGGTCTGCCCCTCATACTGGTTCTGGGCAGCGTATGGGATACATTGCCCAGGCCTAATGATGACAACTCTCAATCTGGACAGAGGGTAGCTGTTTTTTCCTTACCTCATTCTCTGTTCTGGGGGGCACGTTTTCTAAGAGGTCGAAACCATTAACAACAACACTCTTCTTCTCTCTCATCGGTGCCTTAAAAACAACTTTTGATGCTTTCTTATAGCCTTCCTTTAAAGACATCAATATGGGATCTAAGAAAGAAAGAAAACTAGAGACAACAAATGCTAAACCAAAGGGCTAGAGAGACAGTTTTTGGAAACGAGCAAATAATCTACCCTATTTTAGCTAAAACCGGGACACGGGTGGCGCTGTGTGTTAAACCACAGAGCCTAGGACTTGCCAATCAGATGGTCGGCGGTTCGAATCTCCGCAATGGGGTGAGCTCCCATTGCTCAGTCCCTGCAGTTCGAAAGCACGTCAAGTGCAAGTAGATAAATAGGTACCAATCCAGCAGGAAGATAAGCGGCATTTCCGTGCGCTGCTCTGGATCGCCAGAAGCAGCTTAGTCATGCTGGCCACATGACCTGGAAGCTGTATGCTGGCTCCCTCGGCCAATAAAGCGAGATGAGCGCCGCAACCCCAGAGACGGTCACGACTGGATCTAATGGTCAGGGGTCCCTTTACCTTTACCTATTTTAGCTAAAGGACCAAACATTTGTGTTCTGTATTTGGGACAATGTGCTGGAACTTTGTGAAGCTGAGGTTGCGTTGGAGTGGCAGTGAAGCAGCCCATAATCTCAGAGGTGCAATCGAAGCTACTGCAAATATCAGGGTTCTGAAGCTGGGGAAACCCAGGCACCTTTGTTACTCTACCACTATGCCAGCTTTCCAAAAGAGCCTGCCCTCTTTTGAGCTTTAGTGCCACCAGGACTGCTGGTCTGAAACTGGCACTGCAGTTTCAACTTCAGGTGTGCCCAGGTGACAAAATGGGTCCTACAGAGATCTGCCTAGCTCTATAAGGCTTGGAACAGACTGGCTCTTTGGTTAGATTCTCAATTGCTTTAACAATCACATTCCTCATTGTATATTTTAATATGGCAGGGAGATGGGACAGGTCCAGCATTTCAGATGATTTCACTGGGGAGAGAAACAAGAGAGCATCACTTAGTCACAGATCAGTCTTCACCATTTCCAGATATTGAAATGGTAAATGCCTAGACTTCAATATTTGGAAATATTCGGGATTTCAAGCAGTGTTAGCCGTGTTTTGCTTGAATTCAAATTGCTGGCCACTTTAAAAGTTGTTTTTCTTTTTAAAACCTAGGTGGTGTTTGATTTTCCACCAGGTTGCACATCACAAAATTGCAGAGCTAGTGCATTTACCCCGGTTCGTTCCACTCAGCCATTCATCCGGTGTGAGAGCAGGCTCTGTTCCTGGAGTCATTGGGTAAATATCTTCCTGGTATGTTTCCGACTAGAATGCAGAAGGAAGAGAAACAGCATATTTGAAATAATTACCGTAGTAAAGGACTTCCAGAGCGGTGGTGGTGTTCTGGGAAGGGTGCCCCCAGGCAGGCAGCAAACACATAATGCTGTTGGCATCAGCATACTACTACTAATAATTTATTATTTATACCCCCGCCCATCTGGCTGAGTTTCCCCAGCCACTCTGGGCAGCTCCTAATCAAGTGTTAAAAACAGTACAGCATACCAACCTGTATCCCCCCCCAAATATAATCTAGATTTATCTTTCCCAAGAAAAATTCAGTAAGTAACACACACACCGGCAATGACCCAGTTGCAAACAATCATTTAACAGTGGTTCCCGAACCATTTTGGGCACCCACCCCCTTGGTTCCATAATCGTAAGCTGCCCAAAGTGGCTGGGGATTATTGTTGTTGTTGTTGTTATCATTTCATCATCAGTCCTCTCACCCCAATTTAAAAGTGATAGAAGCAGTAAAACCTTAAATACAAAACAAGGAAGTTTTTTTGTTCCATGTTCTAGCCCTGTCAACCATAAATTAGCAATCAATGTGTTTGGAGGGCCCCACTTCCAGTGCCCCCCTTCTGCACCCTTGCCTCTTGGGGCCTCATTGCCCCCCCCCCAAGGGTGGTACCACCCACTTCGGTAACTACTGCTTTATAATATTAACCCCGTCTGTGAGCCACTAAGTTCCATTTTGCCCTCCCCCCCAAAAAAATCTAAAAGATTTTTGATGCTATGGCAGTAATTAAAGTACTCAACATACTCCCCCCATCCCAAAAACGAGGAGCGGACATTTATCTCAGGAGCAACACAAACTTTTGGCACATTCTCTGAGCCAAGCGAAGCTATGAGCATTGCAACATAGCGGGTTAACCCCATTTGTCGGATTGCAGTTTGGGATGAAGGCTGCACATCCCTTTTGCCCCGAAGATCTGGCTCCACGCTGCTGCAGAAAAAGAGCCCATGCAGCAGGGAGCTCGGTGTGTTTGTGGTCTGAAAGGAGAGGCAATCAAGGCAGGAGAGGCTTAATAGAAGGCATTTGGGCTTGTGGAGTGTTCAGAAAAATGACTACGAGTGAGGGGAATGGACCTCTGGGGCTTTGTGCGGAAATAATGGGACAGAATCGCGATCTTCCTTTACCACACCAAAACATAGGGAAAGGCAACTGAGCATAAGTGCCAACTCCCTGGGGCCCTGGGTTGCCTGAGCACCCACAAAATTCCCCATGAAGGAGCTGGGCACCCACAAATTTGGGTACCAGGGCCATGCACATTGCATGGCACCCACAACCCTGGGCACCCACGGTTGTCTCCTGCCTCACTGCCTCCAGCGGAAGCAAGTTCCATTGTTTGAGGCAGAGCAGGCTTCTTCAACCTGGGACACTATAGCAGCAACCCCCATGCCCCCATGCCTCTGCCAATCTCTGAGCAGGGTGGTCAGAGCTTGGCAAATCCCATATGGCTCCTTTTCACCTGCCAAGGCCACCTGGAGGTGGCACATCAGCCAAGGGAGCTTCAAGGCTGCTGCGGTTTGAGGTGGAATTTAACAGCGTAAGAAATTTCAGGTTGCACTGCTAAGTGCTGATTTTGCTGATTTGGCGTTGTTGTGCAGTAAAATTGGGAAGCGGCAGGGAAACACCCTGCAAAATGGGCGCTAACTCTTGCTTGATTTCCTATAGCAGCCCCGCAAGCAAATCAGGATGATGCTCAGTAAACAGGTCATCTGGAAGCAACTTCAGTTATGTGAACTGGACCCAACTTCAAAGCCTCAGTCCCACCGCACATTTAAAGCACATGGCTCCCCTCAAAGAATCCTGGGAACTATAGTTTCCCCCTGTGCCATGCTACAGTTCCCAGCATTCTTCACAAACTACAGTTCCTAGGGTTCTGTGTGTGTGTGTGTGTCTGTGAATTCCTGTGTATGGCATGTAGGCAGCCTCAGAGAGCAAACCAGCTTCCTGTGAGGGCCAGATTACTCACCCTCCTTGGCACGATCATGGAGATGGGCTCAATCAGCCCTTTTAACGTGATGAGCTTATAGAACCGGAACACCTCGCAGGCAGAGACATCCAGGCCATGCTTTGGCATTACTCCTACAAACACAAGGAATAGGAAGAAGTGATGCTTGTTGTCCTATAAAGGTAAAGGGACCCCTGAACATTAGGTCAAGTCATGGCCGACTCTGGGGTTGCGGCACTCATCTTGCTTTACTGGCTGAGAGAGCCAGTGTACAGCTTCCAGGTCATGTGGCCAGCATGACTAAGCCGCTTCTGGCGAACCAGAGCAGCGCACGGAAATGCCGCTTACCTTCCCGCCAGAGCGGTACCTATTTATCTACTTGCACTTTGATGTGCTTTCAAACTGCTAGGTTGGCAGGAGCAGGGACCGAGCGACGCGAGCTCACCCCATTGCGGGGATTCGAACCGCCAACCTTCTGATCGGCAAGTCCTAGGCTCAGTGGTTTAACCCACAGTGCCTGTACATAACAGGCGATCAAATCCTTGGAGAGGTTGCAAGGCGACCCTTTATCATGGCATCTGAGTGACACAGCAGTTCCGCACGATTTTCTCTGTTTCCTTTTTTTTTTTTTATCTCCTCAGAGATCTTCCTGCTGCCCCCCCCCCCCGCCTAGGTAAACCCCCTGCTCCTCGCACCACCCTCTGTTTCTATAAAGTGTGCCAGCCACTGTCCTTAGCTACTGGCCCTCTGACCAGTGTCCTGGGAATGTTCATAAACATTCCGTCTCCAGAGGGGAAAGGGCTCGGCGCACAACTATCACACACAGCGGAAGAGGAAGGGTTGGTTTGGCCTGAGGGGAAGACCTTGCACTGGGACAAAGGGCTGCCAGAACTTTATTTGGGGTGAGGGAAGAAAGTCTGGGGCTGAGCAGGCCAAGATGTTGGAAAGGCAGGGAGGGCAAGGACTGGGGAGAGCGTCAGGGAGGCAGCAGACCTGCAGGAGGAAGCCGAAGAAAGGGGCAGAGTAGTTAGAGGAGGTTTGGGAGCCTGTGACTATGCTGGGGAAAAGAGGGCAGAACAGAAGAAATAACATAAGAAGAAGCTTCTGGATCAGGCCAGTAGCCCATCAAGTCCAGCAACCTGTTTGCACCATGACCAAATGACCCTAAGAACCTAGGTATCCAGATAGACTGCCTCCAGGTCTGGAGGTTTCACAAGAGCACCAGAAGAGCCTTGCTGGATCAGGCCGATGTCCCTTTGATTTATTTCATAAAAATTCACAAGCTGGTTGGTTATATATATAAAAAAAACCCCTCAAAGTGGTTTACAAAAAGAAAAAATCAAGAAAAACTACAACTCTGCTTTTTAAAAATCCGGAAGTAAAAATACTGAAACAGATCAGAGTTGCCTCAGCTTCCTAAGCCTCTGGGCAGGCTTGTCTAAAAGGAATGTTTATAGCAGGTGCCAAAAAGAGTACAGTGGTACCTCGGGTTAAGTACTTAATTCTGTACTTAACCTGAAACTGTTCTTAACCTGAAGCACCACTTTAGCTAAGGGGGCCTCCTGCTGCTGCCGCGCTGCCGGAGCACGATTTCTGTTTACATCCTGAAGCAAAGTTCTTAACCCGAGGTAATATTTCTGGGTTAGCGGAGTGTGTAACCTGAAGCGTATGTAACTGAGGTACCACTGTACAGTACAAACATAGTCCAATATTTGGTTCTCACAGTGGCCAACCACATGCCCCGATGCAGAGCCTGTCTCCAATTGTGGAGACAGAGCACAGCCATCGTGGCTAGTAGCCACTGACTAGTCCAAGGAAAGACTGTAGCGCAGACGGTAGGCACCCCTTACCGAGGCCTTTTTGTGGAGCCGGAGAACGGAATTCCATGAGGTAAGTGAGGTATGGCTTCTCTGTACTGATTTCGTAGTAGCGGATATTCCCATCTCCCTAGGGGGAGAGAGAAAGAGAGAGAGGTGTGAATCAGTGGGACTTTTGTGAATATTGGGGTGGGAGGAGAGAGCACTGCACAGTTTAGGTCATAGCAGAGCCTTCTCCAACCTGGTGCCTTCCAGGTTTCTTGGCCTACAACTCCGATCAGCCTCAGTTTAACATAGTGGTGCCAGTAGGCGCTGTGGGGAGTTGTAGTACAAAACATCTGGAGGACCTCAGGTTGGGGTGGTTGTCATAGGAACTCTGACTTGGCCCACCCTTAAAAGCATGGATGGCCCTCTGTCAGGAGATTGGACTAGATGAACCTCAGGGTCCCTTCTAATTCTACCCTTCTATGATCCTGGGCGCTGTCTTGTTTTTGCTTACAACAACCCTGTGAGGTATTCTGACTTTATCCCCATTTTCTAGCAGAAGGACTGAAGGTTGAAGGACAATGGCTTTGCTGGAGCCCCAATTAACATCCTATAATCTCCACAGTGCTCAAATTGGGATGGATCCATTTCCAGTCAGCCCAGATTCAGCTACATCCACTGAAAAGAAGGAGGCTGGTTTTAGGTCTGCCGGGAAATGGAGCATGTGTCCTTCATACATCTGAATGGAAACAAGGCATATTAATTTCATTAAAACCTGTTTCTGAGTATGCATGCTCAGGATCTCAGCCCTAAAAGACCAAAATTTAGAATAAGAAAAAGTGTACAGTTGGAAGGGACCCCTATGGTCATCTCGTTCAACCCCTGCAATGCAGGAATCACAACTAAAGAATCTCTTTGGAAACCACCAGCGAAGGAGAATCCACCATCTTTCGAGGGAGTCCATTCTAATGTCAAACAGTTATTACTGTCAGAAAGTGCTTCCTAATGTTGAGTTGCAATCTCCTTTCTTGCAATTTGACGCCATCAGTTCAGGTCCTACCTTCTGGAGCAGCAGCAAACAAGCTTGCTCCATCTTAATATTAGCAAAATAGTAGTAGTAGTAGTAATAGTAATAGTAATTATAATATCTGACAACTCTTCAGATATTTGAAGTTGGCTGCCAAATCGCCTCTCAATCTTCTCTTTATACAGTCAAACCTTCTCTTTATACAGTCAAACCTCTCAATCTTCTCTTTATACAGTCAAACCTGGTATCTGAAGAAGTGTGCATGCACATAAAAGCTCATACCAAGAACTAACTTAGTTGGTCTTTAAGGTGCTACTGGAAGGAATTTTTTTGTTTTGACTATGGCAGACCAACACTGCTACCTATCTGTAAGTCAAACCTTGGTTGTTGAAACCTTGGCTTCTGAAATGTTTAACAACTGAGGCGCAGCTTCTGATTGGTTGCAGGAGCTCCCTGCACTCAAGCAGAAGCCGCATTGGACGTTCGGCTTCTGAAAAACGTTCAAAAATCAGAGCATTTACTTCCAGGTTTTCGGTGTTTGGGAGCTGAAACGTTCCAAAATGGATGTGTTCAGGAGCCAAGGTTTGACTGTAGATTTAAATCTATAGCAACACAAATTGCTTTGGCTAAGCATCTAGATGAACGCCTTTTAAAAAACTACTTTGAGGGAAATGGTTTGTTAATTTTTTTAGTCCAAGGGAGTGACTATGACGTGACTCCAGATATACGTTGGTTCATAGTACGTACCTAATGACAAGATACAGAAACTTTGGGATTCTGTAGCCAAAGCCCAATCCCCCATGCCATAAGCATTTTGTGCCCACTCACCTTGCCAGCCAGGTACAGCATGTGGGTATCAGCATCGTAGAAAGGGAAGAGGAGCCCAGACAGCCCGTCAATCTCCTCCTCTATTAAGGGCATGGCGAGATCTTCCTGCAGAAATCAAAGATATACTTGTTGGTTTGTTTTTTTTAAAAAAAAATAGCTTTCAAACCTGCTGCATTTATAACCTTGACACTAGGAATTTTATTACAAATGTGAAGAAAGGTGTCTTTTAAAAAAGCTGTGGCCAGCCTTCCCTAATCTGGTGCCCTCAATATGCTTTTCGACTACAACTTTGGGCCAGTCATTGCCTTTCAGCCTAACCTACCTCCCAGGGTTGTTGTGAGGATAAAATGAGGAGGAGAAATATGTATGCCACCTTGAGAACCTTGGAGGGACGTTGGGATATAAATAAATAAAGATTTCTTCTCTCAGGGCTTGGTCCCAAAAAGGGATGATTGAAAAAATAATATTTTTTAAACTATATAATTATTTATTATATTTGTTAGTTGCTTTCTCTTGCCCGTGGCAAATTACAAAGTGACTTACAACCAAAACAAAACAAAAAACTCCACACAGTTATATTAAAACCAAAAACACCCCTCTGACATCAAAAAGGTCACAGATAGTTAAAGGCCAAAGGCCTGCTTACAGAGGAAAGTTTTTGCTTGGCACCTAAAGATATATACAGTGGTACCTCGGGTTAAGTACTTAATTCGTTCCAGAGGTCCGTTCTTAACCTGAAACTGTTCTTAACCTGAAGCACCACTTTAGCTAATGGGGCCTCCTGCTGCTGCCGCGCCACCGGAACACGATTTCTGTTCTCATCCTGAAGCAAAGTTATTAACCTGAAGCACTATTTCTAGGTTAGCGAAGTCTGTAACCTGAAGCGTATGTAACCTGAAGTGTATGTAACCCAAGGTACCACTGTAATGAGGGTGCCAGGCGAGCCTCCCTGAGGAGAGCATTCTGCAAACCACCACTGAAAAGGCCTGTTCTTGCATTACCACCCTCCAGAATAAGTAAATAAATATCATGGCCTGACCTGATCCCAGAGGGCAATCTGCCTCGTGTTCCACCGCGAGACTCCAGTCGTTAGAAGCCGCTTCATGTTTCCTAAAAAGACAACCCGGTTCACGCGATGGTTCTTACAATTCGCCTCCTGGAAAGACAACCAAGATTTACCCAGCCAGGTAGCTACACTCCTGGCAGCCTCCAGCTCCCCTCTTCAAATCAATCAGAGAATTGCAGAGTTGGAAGTCTAGTCCAAAAGTCTAGTCCAACCCCCTTCAATGCAGGAATCACAGATCAAGAATCCCTGACGGATGACCATCCAACTGCAGCTTAAAAACATCCAGTGAATGAGAGCCCACCACCTTCTGTGGGAGTCCATTCTACTGTTGAATGGCACTTAAAGTCAGAAAGTTCTTCCTGATGGAGGAATCTCCTTTTCTGTAATTTGAATTCATTGGTTGGGGTCCTGCCCTCTGGAGCAGCAGAAAGCAAGCTTGCTCCACCTTCCATGTGACAACACTTCAGATATTTGAAGGTGGCTGTCAGATCCTCTCTCCATCTTCTCTTCTCCAGGCTAAACATACCCAATTACATCAACCATTCCTCATAAGGCTTGGTTTCCAGACCCTTGGTCATCTTTTCAATATCCTTCTTAAGCTGTAGTACCCAGAACTGGACACAGAACTCCAGGCTTGATCTGACCAAGGCAGGATAGAGCGGTACTATGACTTCCTTTGATCTGGACACTAGACTTCTGTAGGCAATTGATTAAGGCAGCTTTCCCTGCTGTGCTCCAGATGTTTCAGACCACAATCCCCATCCATCCCAGCTGAGACAGTTGGGGCTTATGGGAGTTGTAGTCCAAAACATCAGGAGGGCACCAGGTTGGGAAAGGCTGGCTTACCATTCTTTCAAATACGCCACTCAAAAGCCTCACTTTTCATTTCATCCAATGCAACTTGTGATTAATAAAAGATTAAAGCTAGACATATAAACATGGCAGACAGTGAATTCTTTCTGTTCCCTCTGTTGAAATTGTGCTTATCTGCAGTCAAAATTTGCACGTTGACATTTGGGGGGTGGGGGTGGGAAATATTCTAACCAAGAGATCAAGAAGTTTTTATATATTTTTTTGGAAAAGGCTGCTTTCTTGGGAGATAGGCACATGCTTATAAAAAGATTGCTTTTGGAAACTTCATTGTCGGAAGAAGGAGCTGTGCATTCTTACCAACAAAAACGTATCCAACTTGCTTTTCCTGCCTTAGGAGAGGAGGCAGTTTTTACACCAACGATGTTGCAATTTAGGTGGAGGTTGCAAAACATACAGGACATGAATTAATTTATTCATGTAATTTATTAGCTTAAAAAACAACAACCTTAAAGCTGCTCAGGGGAGCCCCTCTGTTTCTGAGCAGTTTCTTACACCCCTATGCCTTTTCGTTAATCTAAATTGCCCCCCTCCCCCAAGCTGCTATCCACACTGCAGGCATAATTGTTTTTTTGGTGGGGCATTCAGACTGGAAAAATAGGAAAGCTGATGGGAGTTTTAATCTGTTTCTAGTTTCACTGTTGGTTTAACTTTTCAAAAGTCTTAAATTGTTGCTGATTCCTCTTGTTGATAATTTTATTGCTCTTTCTGTTTTGTAAACTGCTCTACTTTGAAGGTTCTTTTTTGCCATCAAGTGGTGTATAAATTTTATGAAACAAATAAATGAATAAATAAATGCAAACAAATAACATAAAAGCATAAGAAGAGCCTGGGTGGCTGGATCAGGTCAGTAGCCCATCTAGATGTCCAGCTGTGGCCAACCAGATGTCCCAGTACAAAGCCAGTCTGCAGTCAGGGCCTCAGCACCAAAGCAACCAACCAGCAATTGTGTTCAGAGTCATGCCGCTTCTGACCGCAGAGGCAGAGCAAAGCCATTGTGGCTAGCAGTAGGCATGGACAGCCTGATCCTCTTTGAATCTGCCTAATTCTCTTTTAAAGTAATCCTGGCTGGTGTCCATCGCTACATCCTGCACCCCCTCCTCCCAGAGTTGTTGTCCTGATAAAAACTGGGCATGCGCACCCCTTTCTGCGGCTGATTTAAAAAACAACAACAGTCAGGATGTTGGATGATGGCTCTCTGCCATCGCCTCTCTCTTTTGACCCTTATAAGAAGCTCCTTGCCTGGAGGACTTTGCCGGAGCGCGGCTCAATGACGCGGAGCTTCTTGTCTTTGCAAGTGGTGGCCAGCAAACTCCCGTCTGTGTTGAAGGACATGCAGAGAATGACGTCGGTGTGGCAGTCAATCATCTTCACAGGCTCACCGATGTCCAGGTTCCAGATGAGAACCTAACAAGGACAGGAACGCAAAACAAAGGTCAGCCTTCCCACCACTGGGGAGAGAGCCAGTGTGGTGTAGTGGTTAAGAGCGGTGGACTCATAATCTGGTGAACCGGGTTCGCATCTCCGCTCCTCCACATGCAGCTGCTGGGTGACCTTGGGCCAGTCACACTTCTTTGAGGTCTCTCAGCCCCACTCACCTCACAGAGAGTTTGTTGTGGGGGAGGAAGGGAAAGGAGAATGTTAGCCGCTTTGAGACTCCTTCGGGTAGTGATAAAGCGGGATATCAAATCCAAACTCTCTCTCACTGGCTGCAACGTTTTGCTTACTGTTGCATTCATACCCCACCTTTTTCTCCATGGTTCTTCTCCTCCTCATTTAGTCCCAACAACAACCCTGTGAGGTAGGCTAGGCTGAGAGGCAGCAACTGGCCCAAGGGCACCCAGCAAGCTTCAAGGCAGAGCGGGGATTCAAACCCTGCTCTCCCAGGTCCTAGACCAATGCACCACTACACACCACACTAGCTCTCAAGCACAAGGGCATCTTTGCCCAGCTCACCTTATAGTCATAGCCGGCACTGAACAGGATGTTGTTGGTGGTCGGGTGCCACTCAACAAGGCCGACACGCCGGCTGTGCCCGTACAGCTCCAGGACCGCCTCCATCATGTTGCGCTTCAGTCCTCCGTCTGGAATTTCCCATATCCGAACCTTGAAGGACAGGAGAGCAAAAGGATGCTGTGAGGAGGGTGTCTTTGTCAACTCAGCGGCTTGCCTGGATGAAGTAGGTTCATTATACAGTACACACACACCTGAAACGTTCCGCTACAGTAAAAATGCTTTTTAAATGTCTCAGGAACCATGGGCCACACTCACACCATACTTTATTACTATTATTATTAACCAAAAATGGCAAGCATAGTAAACAAACATAAACAAAGAATGAAAAATGTAAACCATAAAGCATCACAGCCTTGTTAGAAGCATGGGAACCCAAGAACCTGCTAAACATTGTCAGCAGTGACTGGCAGTGGCTATATTATTATTATTATTATTATTATTATTATTAAAGGTCAAGGGACCCCTGACCATTAGGTCCAGTCGCGGCCGACTCTGGGGTTGCGGCGCTCATCTCGCTTTATTGGCCGAGGGAGCTGGCGTACAGCTTCCGGGTCATGTGGCCAGCATGTCTAAGCCGCTTCTGGCGAACTAGAGCAGTGCACGGAAACACCGTTTACCTTCCTGCTGGATTGGTACCTATTTATCTACTTGCACTTTGAGGTGCTTTCGAACTGCCAGGTTGACAGGAGCAGGGACAGAGCAACGGGAGCTCACCCCAACGCAGGGATTCGAACCGCCGACCTTCTGATCAGCAAGTCCTAGGCTCTGTGGTTTAACCCACAGCGCCACCCGCGTCCCATTATTATTATTACCCAGCCCATTTGGCTGTGTTGCAGTTTCCAACACATATAAAAACACAATAAAACGTCAAACATTAAAAACTTCCTGATACAGGGCTGCCTTCAAATGGCTTATTCAAGTATTGTAGTTCTTTATCTCCTAGATATCTGATGGGAAGGCATTCCAACATTTCAGGCAAGCCTTTACGTGGAGATACCATTGGAGATTCAACTGGGGGGCCTTCTGCCTGCAAGACAGGGGCTCTGTCGCTGAGCCACCACTGTCCCCTTAACACACATAAGTATGGGAAGCTGCCTTCCTATATTGGTCCTTCTGGCTCAGGATTGTCTGCCCTCACTGGCAGCAGGCGGCTGTCCAGGATTTTAGGCAGGGGTTTTCGTCAGCTCTACCTGGAGAAGCTGTTGAATCTTGGCATTCGCCCTTCTTTAGCCTTTCCACCACACCAGCTTCTGTTACCGGTATGAAGCTGAATGGAGTTGTTGTCAACTTGCAGATTAAGGACAGAGCTCCTTAATATAATAATAATAATAATAATAATAATAATAATAATAATAATAATAATAATAATTTTTATTTATACCCAGCCCTCCCTGGCCAGAGCCGGGCTCAGGGTGGCTAACACCAGTAAAATTACAATAAAAACATAATGGGGGGGGGAACCAATTTAAAATACAGGTTAAAATGCAATTTATAATGCAGCCTCATTTTAAAAGTAGCCCATGGATCAAAACCGTAAGGGGAGGGAAAGCGTAAGGGTCAGACTGAGTCCAAACCAAAGGCCAGGTGGAACAGCTCTGTCTTGTAGGCCCTGCGGAAAGATGTCAAGTCCCGCAGGGCCCTAGTTTCTTGTGACAGAGTGTTCCACCAAGTTGGGGCCAGTACTGAAAAGGCCCTGGCCCTAGTTGAGACCTTGCGACTTGGGACCTCCAAAGTGTCATCATTTGTGGACCTTAAGGTCCTCCACGGGGCATACCAGGAGAGGCGGTCCCGTAGGTACGTGGGTCCATATTTTTGTATGCCTGATACATATAGAACATGCCAAGATCTGCAGTCCCTGAGGTCTTTGGAGGAGAAGCAGGAGCTGCTGCTGTGGAGGGGATGAGCTTCCTTGCAGCTGCATGGCTTCCCAACTGCAGCAGCCACCAGGCTATAAAAAGCACTTTCTGCTGACGGAGATGCATGACATCATGAAACGAGAGGGCGGGAGAGGCAGAGCCCCGGACAGCGGCTGAAGATTTGCATGAAAATGTGAAGCAGTCTTCAACATCTGTCAGTGCTGTGGACCTTTTTGCAAGTGCCTCTATGTCTGACAAACATAATGGAGGCGGACGAAGCCTCCACATTTAGAAGCAGTATACTTCTGATTCTCAGATACAGGACAAGAAAGATGCATCTGGCTGGTAACAAGGCAAAGAGTGGCCCCATGCGGACGGGAGTTCCACAAAACACGGCCCACAAAACTTAACACAGCACAAGTGGATAGAAGGTCCCGGGTGAGCGACAACAATATCATAGGCAGATATCAAAGCAAGGGAATCATTTCTATAAGCAAGCAAAACAAGTAAAACTGTTCCAACCAAAAGAGAACAGGATAGACTTAGCCAGAGAGGTGGGTCACACAAAACAAGATACTTTTGTCTGTCAAAGGCTGGTGGAATAAAGAGGCATTTTCAGATGCATTGGCTGCACATCTCAAATTGGAGATCAGACCTGGCAATGGCTTTTTAAAGAAATGCCCCTCCTCTAAAAATCCTCCTGCCTGGACAGCTTATCGGCCCCTCAGGACAAATGTATAGGGAAGACAATCCCCCTGGGTCCTTCACCCCAACAGCATCTTCTTTGACTCCTTCATGCAAATGTTCCCTTGACGGCTCCACCCCTCCACGATGCAAGTTTTCTGTGCACAGACAGAAGGCTTTGCTGACCCTGTCCTGGCATGCATCCACCCCACTGAGAGAGAGAGTGTGTGGGGCAGGGAGGGTTGTTCCTGCCATAGCAAAGTACCCTGGAGCTCCCTTGTATTGCAGACTGGGCTGGCTGCTAGCCTCTGCCTCCTCCTCTTTCCCTCTCGCTCTCAAGCACTGAAAACCTGCTTTGGCACAAGACACTCCAGCTTGCCTGCTGCGCCAGCCACTTGCTCTGAGCCCCACCTTCTTCTCTCTGCTGCAGGGATGCAGGTGACCTTGAGAAGGTCGAGAGGAGACTCCAGAACTGCAGAGGCAGCTCAGATAGGAAGGCAGGCAGAGAGGGAGGGATGGAATGGGATGAGCTGCCCCTACAGAAACCTCGCTTAGAGCTTGGGGTGAGAATTTGGGGTGGTGGTGGGGGGGGGAGACTTCTGAAAGGCAAAGTTGGTGGTGAGAGCTATATGTCAAGGTAGAAATAGTCTATCCTTTCCTAGCGCTGCTTTTCTTTAAAAAAAGAGGTGTCACTGGCCACTCCCTTCCAAGGGAAATCTCCCTCTTTAGCAATAGATCGGAAGAAATGGCAATCTGGGGGAAACCCGAATTGCCATTTGTTCCAAATGAGCACTAAAGAGCCGTTTTCACTGGGGGAAAGCAGTGGGAGAAGAGGAAATGTAGACGAGCCCCCACATTGTACATTTAATGCACTGTGATACTGCTTTAAAAACCCAAGGAATTTTGGGAGCTGTCATTTGTTAAAGGGTGCAACCTCTGGGCCTTTCAAGTTAAGAGAAAAGGCAAGGAAAAATTGATATCATAGAGATTTATAAAATTATGCATAGCCTAAAGAAAATGGATAGAGAAAAGTTGTTTTCCCTCTCTCATAACACGAGAACTTGTGGACATCCAATGAAGCTGAATGTGGGAAGATTCAGGACAGGTAAAAGGAAGTGGGGGTGGTGATTACTGGGTTGTTGTTTTTATTTTGATTATATATTTTGTGGTTTTATATTTTGATTTTGTTCTGCGAACCGCCCTAAGACCTCTGGGTATAGGTAAGGTAAAGGTAAAGGTTCCCCTGCCCAGTCGTGGGCCAGTCGTGTCTGACTCTAGGGTTGCGTGCTCATCTCGCTCTAGAGGCTGTGAGCCGGCGCCATCCGAAGACATTTCCGGGTCACGTGGCCAGCGTGATGAAGCTTCAGCTGGCAAGCCAGCACCAGCGCAGCACATGGAAACGTCATTTACCTTCCCGCTATAAAGCAGTCCCTATTTATCTACTTGCACTTAAGAGTGCTTTCGAACTGCCAGGTGGGCAGGAGCTGGGACCAAACGACGGGAGCTCACTCCGCCGCGGGGATTCGAACCGCCGACCATACGATCGGCAAGTCCTAGGCACTGAGGTTTTACCCACAGCACCACCCGTGTCCCTCCGGGTATAGGGAGGTATATAAATTCAATATCTAACCAACCAACAACAAACAACTATGGAGCTCGGTCTCATAGGAGACAATGATGGTCACCAACCTAGATGGCTTTAAAAGAGAAGAAGACAAATTCATGGCAGAGAGGACTATCAATGGCTTCTGGCCATGATGGCTCCTCCTCTATATATGGAGGCAGCAATACCTCTGAATACCAGTTGCTGGAAACCACAGCGGGGCAGGGTACCCTTGTGCTCAGGTCCTGCTTGTGGGTTTCCCATTGGGAACCGGATGCTGTGAGAACAGGACGCTGGACTGGATGGGCCTCTGGTCTCATCCTGCAGCCTCTTCTGACGTTCTAATGCCCAGCTTTTGTCGTGGTCCCCTCCACACACAGCAATGCTGCGGAACGTATGGGTGGTCCAGTATGAGTCCACCACGAAAGCACTCTTGTTGCATCAATTACGTGTTGCAGAAAACGCTTGCAAAAGTTCTACCAGTCTGAAGGGTCTCCACTAATCCTTTTGAACCCCCTTCCCCTGAAACAGGCAGCACATTCTGCTGCTTTCTACTTACCGAGGTGTCTTCAGAGCAGGATGCAATGACGTTTTCAATAAAAGGGTTCCACTTGATGTCGAGCACGTTCCCCTGATGGCCGCACACTTTGGGGTAGTTTGGTTCAATCCGGCCAGTCTGCAAAAACAGAGCAAGAATCTGGGATCAGCAACTTTTCAACAATTCAAGTACAAATGTTTCAAGACCACCGCCTGCCGTTAACAGGGAGTCATCTGTGACCCAAATAAGGCACTGGAAGTACTCGGTTTAGAAGCATTTATGTTGTTGTCGTTACTGGGGTCTCATCCAGACAATATGCCACTAGTCTGGAAATGTTTAAAGTCCTGTGTCTGAGCGGGCTCTTTTTCGGTCATTTCCACAAAGTCTAGGTGAGGTTGTGATTTGGAAGAGATGGTCTTCTTGCAAGGATAGGGCTGCTTTGAAGTTCAGTCAATGTCAAGAGCTTCAAAGGTTCGCTGGAGATAGTGGCAGACTTGCAGGTAATTTCCACTGTGTGCCAGGGATCCTGTTTTGACACTGCTTCACTGGGAGGCTCATTTAATGCGGCTCCCCTTTCATCGCTTCACATCTCACCGCTTCAAAGTTCCCTAGCTCCCCTCATCCAGGGATGGGCGCCATGCCATCTATAAATACACAGAAGTGTGCTGTTCTGATGGCAGAGAGCAGACAGGCAGGGAGATGAAACCAGACCAGGTGGGTGGATGGAATAGGGGAACGGATTCTGAATAGTCGACGACACCACATGACTTCCCACAATTCTCCTTTTTGAAAAATAAAAACAAAACCCTCCCTCTAGCCAGTGCCGGTTTTACGTATAAGCTAAACAAGCTATAGCTTAGGGCCCCACTCTCTTGAGGCCCCTAAAAAAATGTAACGGAAAAAAACACACCTGGATGTACATTTCCAAAATATAAGGTAGAAACCAATAAAATAAAATTTCAGTTCAACAATTACTTTGATAAAATACATATTTTGTTATGTGCAAATGGCTTTAGATACCTATTAGGTCCATAAATTACTATATAGCGTATATTCAACACAAAAAACACTGCCATTTTGTTGTTGACAAAGGACAGGTGGACATATAAAGGACCGCATCACCTTCAGTAGCTTAGGGCCTCATCAAACCTAAATCTGGCCCTGCCTCTAGCACAGGGATGGGAAAGCCTTGTGGACCCAAGGGCCACATTCCATACTAGGCAACCTTCCGGGGGGGCCGCATGGCGGTTGTGGGTGGGACCAGAGGCAAAAGTGGGCAGAGCAACTGATGTCTATGTTACCTTTGTGCCATAAGCCAGTTTCTAGACATGCTGTTACCCCCTCAATATTCCAGACAAGCAAAGGGAACCCTCAGAAGTCAAGGGCAAATTCCAGCCAGGCAAAAGCACTTGCGGAAAGTGTGACATGAGGCTGGTGAGGGGCAAGGCCTGCAAAGAGGGGGTGTGGCTTGGGAAAATTTGGAGGGCCAGGTGGAGAGCTCTGGGGGCATTTTGCTCCCTGGCCTGATATTCCCCACCCTGCTGCTGTTGCAGCACAGATGCATATTCTCCCCTAAGACAGCTAGACTTTGTTTTATTCACTGCATTCATATCCCACCTTTTCCTCCAAGGAGTTAAAGGTGGCTTCTCCTCATTTCATCTGCACGACAACCCTGTAAGGTAGGCTAGGCTGAAAGATGGCAGTGGCTGGCCCCCAAGGACTCCAGGGCCAAGTGGGGATTAGGACCCTGGTCTCCAGGGTCCTAGTCCGACGCTCTAACCACTACGCCACACTGCCTCTTGCAACCACAAAATGGGCTACACCTAGCCAGCGGCAGATGCTCGAGCTCCCTGGAAATGCATAATCAGGGGCTTGCTGTGCATCAAGATAAACCTCTTGAAGCTGCCAGCCCAGCTGGTGACAGCAGTGGTGCAGTGGCCAGGTATTAAATGAGGAAGCTATTCTGGAGCAAGGAGCATGGGGAATACTCTCTCCTCCCCAGCATTGCATGGCTCTCTCTCCCTCCTGTTTATTGTCCCATCCAGTCCCATCGCAATGCTTCTGACTTCCATTTGTGAAGGTAAGGGAGGGAAGCCTCTCCTCCCACCCCCCGCTGAGTTTGTGGGATTCCCACTGGGGCATCTGGAAGATTTAATCCACTTGCAGAACTAAATTCTGCTCTTCTTCAGGGCTCGGGTCCTCAAATCTCCCTACAGAAGCAAGCCAGAGAGAACAATTCCTCTTCTCACAATGGCCAACCAGATGCATGAATGGAAAGTCCCCAAACAGGACAAATTCCCCCTCTTGGAATACCATCAACCGGTATTCAGAAGCATCACTGCTTCCAACAGTGGAGGGAGAACATAGCCATCCTGGCTAAAAGGTAAAGGTAAAGACCCCTGACCATTAGGTCCAGTCGCGGACGACTCTGGGGTTGCAACTCTCATCTCGCTTTATTGGCCGAGGGAGCCAGCGTACAGCTTCCGGTTCATGTGGCCAGCATGACTAACCGCCGACCTTCTGATCAGCAAGCCCTAGGCTCTGTGGTTTGGACCACAAAGCCACCTGCGTCCCTAGTAGCCGTCAACTGCTTTCTCCTCCATGAGTTTTTAAAGCCATCTGTTTTAAAGCCATCCAAGCTGGTGACCATCACTGCCTCCTATGGGAGCAAATTCCATAGACATAGAATCATAGAGTCAGAAGGGACCATGAGGATCATCTAGCCTGACCCCCTGTGATGCAGGAATATGCAGCTGTCCCATACGGGGATTGAACTTGCAACCTTGGTGTTATCAGCACCATGCACTAACCAACTGTGTGCTGTGTGAATAAAGACTTTATTTTATCTGTCCTGAAAAGTCCTATGCAGGCTGGAGTGACAGCAATTTCAAAGCAAGCCCAAGCTTTATTTTCAAAAGCTGAGAAAGAGATATTTAATCCACATTAAACTGGATTATTTCCCTGAATCAATGTATACAGAGAAACAATTTTTGAGAGGATAGTTTAAGCAAGGTTTTAACCAGCAGAGGGTGCCATCAGGCACCCTTACAGTCACCAGCTCTTTTGACAGGATATATCTGGCCACTGAACAGCTACCGTTCCTGAATCATAGCATCATGGAATCATAGGAGTTGGAAGGGACCACAAGGGTCATCTAGTCCAACCCTGCAATGCAGGAATCTTTTGCCCAGTGTGGAACTCGAACCCACAACCCTGAGATTAAGAGTCTTATGCTGTACCGACTGAGCTATGCTGTTACATTCAAGAAAAGGTCAGTCATGTTTTCATATAATCCTGAATGACAGTCCTGTTTTTAGATTGCTTTAAAAAAATTATTTAAAAAGACAAGGGGGAAAGTCACCTGCAGGTCAAGGTCCATCGAGCCTCTCCAGGAAAGCATCTTTGCAAAAATAAGATCAGGAGAAAAATCTAACCTACTGTTATTGTCTCTAGTGTGAAATGCAGTCTTCGTCACCACAAAAGTCGTGGATTCATCACTCTCACCAGAAAGGTGATAAACTGCCTGGAAAGGGAACCTGACCTGCTTGCAGCCACAAAACTGAATCAAGGGCTAAACTTTCAGATAGTAAATTAGTAAATGGCTGGTTCCTCCCTTCCACCATATGCATGGAGGGGGCCCACTGCTGTCTAAATCTTGGGGGAGCCTGGTCTTGTGAATGCATCAGCGCCGTCCCTTCACCCTTGGATTTTGCTCTTGGGTATCCAAGCCTAGTCACAAAGAATCAAGCATGAGTTTCACCAGCAAGCCTAAGAAACCAGGTAAGCTGGAATGAAGAGAAGAAATGTGCGATTGCCTTTCTTAAACTGCATGGGAATGCAGCCTTTTCAACCAGCTTACAGATGTGGGAAATGCAAAAGCCTTACACAGATCAGAAGAGCCTTGCAGCTAGATCAGTCCAGTGGACCAACTAGTCCAGCATCTTCTCACAGTGGCCAGCCAGATGCCCCTGATTGGATGCAGGACCTGAGCGCAACAACCACTCTCCCAATTGTTGTTCCCCATTATTTGGTATTTAGAGGTAGAGTGTCCCTGGGCATGGAGGTTCTTCTATCACAAGAGACTGCCTTAAGGTCTAGCCCAGCATCCCGTTCTCACAGTGGTCAACCAGACATGACATTGGGAAACATGCAAGCAGGCCCTGAGTGCAACAGCAACTCTCCCCTCCTGCAGCTTCTGGCAACTGGTGTTCAGAAGCATTACTGCCAGTTTCCAGCCTTGCTGGTGAAAAGAGAGAGAGGCTGACGGCTGGCCTCATTTTTCACTCTAGTGCAGGCATAGGCAAACTCCAGCCCTCCAGATGTTTGGGACTACAATTCCCATCATCCCTAGCTAATAGGACCAGTGGTCAGGGATGATGGGAATTGTAGTCCCAGACATCTGGAGGGCTGGAGTTTGCCTATGCCTGCTCTAGTGCAGGAAAATGCAGCAGAGCCCAGCAAAGGCTAAAATAGTTCCTAGCTGAGGATGTCTGCGCTTTTCATTCTCTGCACCCCTTCCCACTCCCTTCCCCTAAAATGAGGCATTCAAGGTCACACAGGAGGACATGCCTGGCAGATGGGGGAGCAGAGATAAGGGGCGAGAGATTAGCCTGTCTACCATGTGGCCTGTCAGGTCTGCTGCCAAGCAACCTAAATACAAGCTCTGGCCAAGAGGGCCCCCAACCTCTTGAAAATGCTCGTTTCTCTCAGAGATGTTTTGGTTTGGGAGTCACTCCAGAATGACAAAGGCAGGCCGGTGTGGACACCACGGGTCTCCAAGGGTGCAGTGGACATGAGACATTGGCTCCCTGGTGCAGAATTCAGCTTGCTTTTAAAGGATTAAACAAGTTCCTTTGACTTCATCGTTGCAGGAAAACATTTGGCAATATTTCCGTGACCTTCTTTCCCCTCTGTCGCTCACTCCCTTAACAAGCTAATTCCATTTTATTAGGGGGTGGAGATGATGACCCACAAATGGAAGCCCCACGAGAGAAAACCAAGCACTTTGTATTGAAGTTTGCTTATTAATTTAATACTAGAACTTACAGACATCCAGTGATGATGATGCATGCTGGGAGATTTCAGGGCACATCAAAGAAAGTCCTTCTTTATGCAGCGCATGGCTAAACGATGGAACTCACTCCCACAGGAAGAAGCGATGGCCACTAACCTAAATGGCTTTACAGGAAGATTAGATAAATGCAAGGAGGAGAGGGCTGTCCATGGCTGCTAGCCAGGATGGTTATATACTCTGCTTCCATGATCAGATGCAGCAATGCTTTTCAACACCCGTTGCTGGAAACTTCAGGAGGGGAGAGACCTCTTGCGCTCACATTCTGCTTGTGGGTTTCGCACAGACGTTTGGTTGGCCACTGTGAGAACAGGATGCTGGACGAGATGGGCTACTTTTCTTATGTTCTTATGATTGCTTAAGGATAGAGGAAATGATCTACTGAATAGATCCTTTGGTACATCAGCTCAGCATTGTCTACCATGTACCGTATTTTTTGCTCTATAAGACGCACCTAGTTTTTCGAGGAGGAAAACAAGAAAAAAATGTTCTGAATCTCAGAAGCCAGAACAGCAAGAGGGATCACTGCGCAGTGAAAGCAGCAATCCCTCTTGCTGTTCTGGCTTCTGTGATAGCTGCACAGCCTGCATAAGACGCACACACATTTCCCCTTACTTTTTAGGAAGGAAAAAGTGAGTCTTATAGAGCAAAAAATATGGTAGTTTCTGTGCTGACTAGCAGTGGGATTTAGTCAGAGATCTCCCACTTTCAGCATGCAAAGCAGATGCTCTGCAGTCATTCATCATTTGTCTTGTAGTTAGTACGCCGCTTTCAGACTGCAGCATTGTATATTTGGAGGCTCTGATCCCTGATTCAAACACCAGAGTCTCCTGTGAGCCTCTTTCCTGCAGTACCAGATCGGTAGGGCCAGAGGGAACCTTTGCCGGAAAGCAGCAAACCATCGCCACCTGGCTTCCAGCAGCCCTGAAATTCTGCACATTATTTTCCAGACATCCACTGGGCTCCAAGTGCAGCTGCAAAGGGGGGGAGACCTTTTTGCTCTTTCATGACTGGTGTCCATCAGAAAGGAGAGCAGCAGCCTACATCCATCTGTTCCTTCCCTCCCGCTTCTCAAGATGCTCTGCAGCTGCCTTGCTACTGCCTTGGAAGAAAACTTCACTGCAGAGCCTGGCAAAGGGACACAGGAGGAAGTAGTTGACTGAGGAGTCTAAGCTTCTCCTTGCAGAGAGCAGCAGAATCAGGGCCAAAGAAAACACAAAGGGATCCTCCAGGCTAGTTTACTGGGTATCCAACCTGGTTTGCCTGTACAAAGCTTATGAAGAGGTGTATCTTGGACATTCATTCTGATCCATCTTCTTGTTAATAATTCCTTCACCCCACACTTTCCAGTGCATTTATTTCCCTGTCCCCTTCCGAACCACAGATAGTCCTTAAAAAACAAAAGTGGGTTTGTTGCATCAGGCTGCAAATGGGGGCAATCAGGCAAGCTTCTTGGCCTAGATGACCAGCCCTTTAGCTCCCCCCGGGATGGGACAACCCTGACAAGTGGGCAGGATCCCAACCTGTCAAGCGTAGAGAAAAGCAGCTCAGCAAATTTTCAGCCAAGGTTGGCTGTGTACAGCATAGATTGGTTGCTGTCCACGACATCATTCCATTCCAGGGAATGTTTCTGAAGCAGTTTGTGCCCATTTAAAAATGCTGGTCGTGCTTTCAGACAGAATAAGTAAAGAGAACAAATGTATATCTAAATGAATAAAATATTGTGTGGTATTCAGACTAAACAGCAGGCAATGGAAACTGAAGCTCATGGAACATGGCCCCTGCCTCCCCCCAGCTGTAGAGTGGCCGAGGGCGCGTGCAGTCAGTGTGGGGGCTGCCGCTCTCGTGCGCCATCCATACGGACGTCCGTACTGGCTGCCGTGTGTGTGCACTCCATACAGGATGCAGCGCATGCACAGTCTGTACGGGATGCCGCACATGCACAGTCCATATGGGATGCCACTCGCGCAGCAGCCCGTACGGTCACCATGCAAGCGGCAGTCCATATGGATGGCGTGCATGAGAAGCAGCCTGTACGGACTGTGCATGTGTGGCATCCTGTACGGAGTGCACGGGCTGCTGCACATGCGCAGTCCATATGGATGTCACACGTGCATCACCAGGCAGTTCGTCCCACCCCTCGGCGTCCCACCCCGGGTGCCAGAGAGGGTTCCTCTGCCACTGCTTATGGGCTCCCCATTGAGGCACCCGGCCGGCACTGTGAGAAAAAGATGCTGGACTGGATGGCCCCCAGAGGCCTGATCGAGCAGGGATCTTCCTATGTTCTGTTTCTCTTCTCCTATTCTCTTAGGGCCATAGCAGCAACAGAAGGAGGCCTATGGCAGCAGGCGATGGAAACTGAAGCTCATGGAACATATCAGGCTGACTTCCTTGGCACACCCAGGAGGAATCGCTGTGGACCATTTCGTGCAGAACAAGCCCTTCGATTGTGCAGGGACAATCGCGAGAAGGAAAGAGGGTGTGTCTTCACTAGCCACACCCCCTTGCTGCATTTCAGACCATTTCTATTTCTTGCTTTCCTGGACATGCAGTTCTTCCTCTTGGAATGTCAAGCTGGGTTGGTGTTTGTGTGCGTTGCTAAACTTGGACACTTGTGCCCAAGCCTCTCTCAGGAAATATGATTAAAAGCAGAGGGATCTTGATATGGGATATTTAAAAGGGAGTGGGCTAGGAATTGGTCAGAGCTCTCCATTTCAGATTTTTGCAGTTTCTCTGTTTTTCTGCAAATCTGAAATTCAGTTCTCTGCTTCTCAACCTCTGTTTCCCCTCCCCCCTTTTAAAAAAGAGGTCCTTATGAAAATTCATCAGCAAACTTCTCCCAATGTGCTTGTTTTGTGCAATTTGGATGGATGCACACATTTTTACAAAGGATTGGCTCCTAATATAATGCAACTTTGCTTGCTATTTCCATGAATATATGGATTTCTTGCATATATTCTTACGTATATACACCTTTGAACACCTTGGTTGGCTAGAGAACTCTGTTGCAAAATTTGGAGAAGTTCAAATTTGGAACTTTGCTTTCAAGTTTAAAATATCCCCCTGGATGCTTTGGGCTGGAACTCCCATCCATCTGGGGCTGATAAGAATTGTAGCACCAAACATCTGGCAGGCACCAAGTTGACGAAGAACACTTTAGCTTTTCAAAAAGGCTTTTAAAATCATTTCCCCCCCCCCCCGGAATTTAGTGATTGAGGGGAGCAGTGTATGTAAAACATCTTCTAAACTTGTAGCCTCTTTTTCTATGGAGCTACAGCAGCGATAGGAGATAGAGCTTCATTTCTTCAGCAGCTGTGCTGGGAACAATTGGCCTTTGTTACAGGAATGGCTCCAGCAGGAAGAGCAGAGGAAGAGCCTTCCTCGCCCTACGGGAATGTTCATGCCCATCCCAGCACAAAGGAGTGGTATCCCTGCCCCCCCCCGGAAACCCACTTGGTCAGCCTGACACAGCCAGAGGCCCAAGGCTCTGGATCACATGACATCTCAGGCAGATCATAGAACTATAGAATTGGAAGGGACCCTGAGGATCATCTAGTCCAACCCCCTGCAATGCAGGTAAGGTAAAGGTAAAGGGACCCCTGACCATTAGGTCCAGTCATGGCCGACTCTGGGGTTGCGGTGCTCATCTCGCTTTATTGGCTGAGGGAGCCAGCATACAGCTTCCGGGTCATGTGGCCAGCATGACTAAGCTACTTCTGGTGAACCAGAGCAGCTCACGGAAATGCCATTTACCTTCCCGCCGGAGCGGTACCTATTAATCTACTTGCACTTTGACGTGCTTTCGAACTGCTAGGTTGGCAGGAGCAGGGACCGAGCAATGGGAGTTCACCCCATCACGGGGATTTGAACTGCCGACCGCCCTAGGCTCTTTGGTTTAACCCACAGCGCCACCTGCACCCGCAATGCAGGAATCACAGCTAAAGAATCCTTGACAGATGACCACCTAATCTCTACCTAAAAACCTCTGACTAAGGAGAGTCTACCTCCTTCCGAGGTCATCCATTCCACCACTGAGCAGCTTTCACCCTCCGGAAATTCTTCCGAATATTTAGTCGGAATCTTTTTTCCTTGTCATTTGAATCTGTTGGCTTGGATCTTCTCTTTTGGAGAAGCAGAAAACAAGCTTCCGTGTATCTGAAGATAGCTATCATGTCGCCTCTTAGGAGGGGAGAATAATCTCATGTAAAACCAAGCAAACTCTGTTGGCTCTAACTTCTGCCCAGGCTTCTTAGAGAAGCTGAGTCGGTGGATTGTGCTTCCTCTCTTTGAATCTGCGAGAGAACATGACCTGGTGAGGGTGCTGTGTTGGAGAAGGAATTGGAGAATTGGTGGTGCCCATGGCCACTCTCCAAATTCCACAGGTTAGGGTTCCTCCCTCCCTTTGTATGGGAAGGAGACTAAAACGGTTAAAAACAAAATGCTCTCACTTAGCAGCCAGGTTTTCTACTTCTCTTTCTTTCCATAATGACAACCATTCTGGGTACCCACTCCATCCGTCTAAATGCTAAATGTTGCTATGGAAACCCTCATTGGACGCACACAAAATTATCTTTGACATCACTTGGCGCAGACGAGCCATACCTTGCGATTTTAAAGCAATCCTCCTCTCTTACCCAGATGGCACATTTTACACACTACAAAATGTGGTCAAAAAATGCCCCTCTGCCTCCAGCTCCTAGTGCTGAGCTGCTTGCGTGGGCGGACGTCAATCATCCATATGGATCCCCACTTGTCAGTCATTCAGCCTACATGCTCAAGGCAGACCCTGTTTCTCTTTGCATGCTGCTGCCCAAAATATCCGAATTTCCCCAGTCCTTCTTGCCTTTGACAGCCTGGATAGCTCTGTTGGTTAGAGAGTAGTGCTGAAAAGGTTGCAGGTTCGATCCCCATACAGGACAGCTGCATATTCCTGAGAGCCAGCATGGTGTAGTGGTTAAGAGCGGTAGACTCGTAATCTGGGGAACCGGGTTCGCGTCTCTGCTCCTCCACATGCAGCTGCTGGGTGACCTTGGGCCAGTCACACTTCTCTGAAGTCTCTCAGCCCCACTCACCTCACAGAGTGTTTGTTGTGGGGGAGGAAGGGAAAGGAGAATGTTAGCCGCTTTGAGACTCCTTTGGGTAGTGATAAAGCGGGATATCAAATCCAAACTCTTCTTCTTCCGTGAAGTAGGTTGGACGAGATGATCCTTGGGGTCTCTTCCAACTTTGCAGTTCTTATCTTTGTTTTTCTTATCTGTGAGACTAAAGAAGAACTGCTGCACCTTTCAGCGGTGACATGACTCATAGAACCATGGACTTAGAAGGGAGCTGAAGGGGCAACTAGTCTAACCTCCCACAATTCAGTAAGCACGGCTAACAGACTCGTTTCAGTTTGTCTGCCCTTCTGACATGGGGGTCAACTGACAACTTCCACTTTGCTTTTGCAGTCAGAAGGGCAAGAGTAGCACCTGCTGCTTGAATGCCATGCGTAAAGCAGCTTGTATCATGCTAGTGTGGCATAGTGGTTAGAGCGTTAGACTGGGGTTCAAATCCCCACTCAGCCATGAAGCTTGCTGAGTGACTTTGGGCCAGTCACTGCCTCTCAGCGTAGCCTACCTCCCAGGGTCATTGTGGGGATTAAATGAGGAAGGGGAGAACCACGTATGCTATCCTGAGTTCCTTGGAGGAAAAAGGTGGGATATAAAATGCATTTTTTTAAAAAAAACTGTTTAAAAAGTGAGATACGGAATGTTCAAGACTGGAAGGGGGGCACACGACTTCTTCGTTGCACCAAATTTGACTCAGCTTGCCGCAAATATACTCCCATCTGGGTGTGTTATTAATAGCACTGCCTACACATTAAAACAGGATGGAAGAGGTCAAACAGTCCACAGAGAGTACATAGATAATTGCAGGATCCTTTCAAATCTCTCCATGGCTCCAAAATGCTGATTCTAGGATCTGAATTTGTGGGGCAATTAAGACATTCGGGGCACGTGAGCCAAGCAGTAAACCCACGTGTCTCTGAAAAGAGGGGTTGGAGGTTTTGTTCGGAGGCAAGGAGCAAGCATGTTAAAGCTGATAGGATACACATCAGAAACAGAGGGAGCTGATTTATACAAAAACCACCAGTTCATCTAGCTATGTGATGTCTACACTGACTAGACATGTGGCTGCCCAGGATTTCGGGGAGGGGACACTCCCAGGTTCAGTCCCTTAGAAGCTGTTGGAGATTGGTTCTGGGACCTTCTGCATGCAAAGCAGCTGACCTGCCTCTCAGCAACAGCCCTTCCCTCCCTCCTATTTTCCCCACCACGATGGAACGTAATTAGCTCGCCTCAAGCCAAGAACATAGCCTGCACACAAAGCCATCTCTTCTCCAGTGACTCAGCTGGGCACCAGTAGAACACTTTCCACCTTTAGACTTTCCTGGTGTTAACCACAAAATGAAAATTCAAGCATGAAGCTAGGGTTGCCATATTTCAAAAAGTTACGCCAGGACACCTTGAAAGTTGTTGAGCTCTTTTTAGGAAGACCCCAAAATTGCTGAGTCTTTTTAAGGAAAACCTGAAATTATTTGGCTTTTTATTTTTACAGAAATATGATTTTTGAATTGACTTGCCTAAGATACAGGACAAAGCGCCACCTTTCAGAAATTCTCCCTGGACGTCACTTCTGCCTTTGAAATCATGGTAATGTCCAGGATGTAAGGCAACCCTGATGAAGCCATCGAACAAATAAACACATCAAGGAAGGACTTGTACAATCGACGGCTATTATCATGCCTCTTTTGACTGGCTGTCCTGCTACAAAGGAATTACCTGCATCTATTATGGCATCTGAGCTGGTGTCTATAATGTCTTAAGACTGGAAAGGTGCTGGCATTATGGACTCCTCTGGTCCTGTGACTTCTGAGGAGATAGAAAGGTCAAAGGCTGAATCAAAAGAAACATTCTTCTCCAGGTATGAGATGCCCTCTAAATCTGTGGCATCTGGCTGACGCCTGTGAAAACAGGATACTGGATTGTCATGGATGCTTTAGCTGAGATTCCTGCATTGCAGGGGGTTGGACTAGATGACCCTTGGGGTCCCTTCCAACTCTACAATACTACGGTTCTAAGTGTTTACAAGCACTGCTCCAGAACCCCTAAATGGTACACTTTCTGGGAATGTAGCCTAGAACCAAACTCTGCATTGGGGCAACAAATTGCACAGTGAACCTATAGTTTGCTTTTAAAGCGAAGAGCCGACAAGTTTGGTTCTTTTGTGTTTGGATCCCTATGGAGATCTGCATGAGCATTGTGTGATGTCGTCTCCATGTACAAATAGTCAAAGATGCTTGCTCAGTGTGTCCAGTCAAGCTCCTTCATTAACCCAGTCCACATCAACCCCCTGGAGATGATATTGGCAAGTATGAAAAAACGCATTTCAGCCAACAGGTGATTAGGAAAAAAATTATGCTCCTAAACCAGAGATGTGGGACATCTTGATGATCAAGATGGATGCTCTGTTCTGACCACAAGAGGTTAACAACAAAAGATGCTAAAGTGCTATATTAATGACTCTGGATTTGAGATCCAGTGGCAAAGAGACAGAAGAGTCACTCCCGATTGCAGCTCATGTACCTTGTTTTTGGAATATTAATCGGAATCAAGCTGCGTCTCACAATTAGAACGCTGATTGTACTTCCCTCCATCTGTAGTCAACCCAATTAAAGGCAGCAGCTTAGGAAGAGGTTCATCGGGGGAGCTAATTGGGGGAATGAAATGGGCCTTTATTCTTAGGAAATGGAGGGGGCACTGCCGAGCTTGAGGGGGCACCCTGCTTACACTTCCCTGCCACTGCTGCCCCCACTCTGCTGCCTGCCTGAAATCTCAAGTTACGAGATCTCAATGAGTACGCTGCCTCCCTCTTTCTCGCTGGCCTCGTTTCCTCACCGCTGATGCAACTTGCTAATTTCAGTGCCACCATCAGAAGACAGAACAGTGACTTCTGGTTGTTCAGCCTTCTCTTAGGGAAGATGGTGTCTTGAGTTCCCACCGGATAATTTCACTGAGGTGTCTTTTCCATCTGATTCTAGGATCCAAATCTCAGGTGGCAGGGATGACCACCAATCTAGTTGGCTTTAGAAGAGGATTGGATAAATTCATGGAGGAGAGGGTTATTGATGGCTACTTGCCAGGATGCCAACGCTCTATCTCCAAAGTTGGAGGTAACAATGCTTCTGACGACCAGTTGCTGGAAAGCACAGGAGGGGAGAGAGGGCTCTTGGGCTCGAATCCTGCTTCCTGGTTTCCCACAAGTCCCTGCTTGGCTGCCATGAGAACAGGATGCTGGACGAGATGGGCCACTGGTCCAATCCTGCAGACTCTTCTTATGTTCTAATGAAGTCCCTCTGGGCTTAAACAGTTACAACCCAGGAGAGTATTTTCTCCTCATACATCCTTTACTCCTTGGGAAATTCATAGTGAATGTCTTCTCATGCTCTTAGCCGAAGCGCCTGTCTGATCTGCTTTGTTTTAGCCCAGCACTCCACGATGGTACAACCCTGAGCCAGGTGCAAAAAAGCTTACAGATAGAATTAAAGAACAGGGATGCCTCCTAGCACTTTCTGTACAGGAGAAGTCTCTTTTGCTGATCAGAACTGAACTGAGCTCATACCCTTTAAGACAGAACTCCACTCCTGTTCGCCCCTAATTTCAGCAGTCTAATACAGGTGAGCAAATTTGTTTCCTTATTGCTGCTGTTGGGCAGTTGAGACTCACTGAGCATTCAACCAGAATTGGGCTGTGTACACTTTACCAACCTAACATGTAGACAGGCCATTCTTTTCCTCAATTCAGATCAAAGCTGGGGGGTTTCGGGGTGGGGAAAACATGAAAACAGAGCATTTTATAAGAAAGGACAGGATAGATACAAGGTAGATATGGACTGCAGCTAATGTAATGCTAATTCACTTCCCAAACCAGTGGTGGGAGCGCCATGGATGCTGGTAAATGGGGATGCACACACTGCTTTCTTTGCAGGGAGATGAGATGACACCGACTATTTCATCAGCATTCGTTCTGGTCTGCTTGCGGAGCAGGTTAGATGAGGTTGCATCAAAGCAAGTGCCATTCCACACTTCGCTGCACAGTTTTGCATCACTTTCCCAAATGCCAATTGGAGGGAGGGGGAGTCAGGTTTGTTGCAGGAAATCTCTGCAGGGTTAAACTATGGAACTCACTTCTGCAGGAAGCAGTGGTGGCTAGCAACTTGGATGGCTTCAAAAGAGGATTGCACAGATTCATGGAAAAGACTTTCAGTGGCTATTGGCCATGATGGCTATGCTCTGCCTCCTGAATGCTTCTGAATACCAGTTGCCGGAAACCTTGTTGTTGTTGTTGTTTAGTCGTTTAGTCGTGTCCGACTCTTCGTGACCCCATGGACCAGAGCACGCCAGGCACTCCTGTCTTCCACTGCCTCCCGCAGTTTGGTCAAACTCATGCTGGTAGCTTCGAGAACACTGTCCAACCATCTCATCCTCTGTCGTCCCCTTCTCCTTGTGCCCTCAATCTATCCCAACATCAGGGTCTTTTCCAGGGAGTCTTCTCTTCTCATGAGGTGGCCAAAGTATTGGAGCCTCAGCTTCATGATCTGTCCCTCCAGTGAGCACTCAGGTTTGATCTTCTTGCAGTCCATGGGACTCTCAAGGGTCTCCTCCAGCACCATAATTCAAAAGCATCAATTCTTCGGCGATCAGCCTTCTTTATGGTCCAGCACCACCACCAACAACAACCAACAACAATTTATTATTTCTACCCTGCCCGTCCGACTGGGTTTCCCCAGCCACTCTGGGCAGCTTCCAACAGAAGGTTAAAAATACATTAAAACGTCAGTTTTAAAAGCTTCCCTAAACAGGGCTGTGCTCAGATCCTGCTTGTGGGTTTCCCACAGGCAAATTTGGTTGGCCACTGTGAGAACAGGATGTTGGACTAATTGGGCTCCCTTTGACCTGACCCAGCAGGCTTCTCTTACATTCTAACGTTTAGCCTCCCAATCACCTAACATTCTGCAACCTGAATTTCTGGCTATGAAAGTGGATCCTGCCTGAAAATTGAAATGCTCAGCAATCTACTGCAGTAGATTTCCAATCTCCCTTTTTCTCACTCTTGATCCTGGCCGTTTCTAGGTTAAGGAATCGGTAGGTCTCTTGCAGCTCGCATCTTCTCCCCCAAACTTCTCATGTGGGGCTTTCCCCCCCCATAGCTGCCTTGCAGTCTGCTGAGTGGGAGTTTTTCTGGCTTCCAGTAAGAACAGGGAAGCAGGTTTTTATCATAAGTAGCTAAGATTTCTGATCTGCCAGCAGGGGAACATATGTCCCCCGAGAGAAGGCAATGTACTGGATGAGGGGGAAGAAAGACATTTTAATAAAAGCTCGCCAGAATATCGCAGCAAGGACTTTAGACTCCTGAGCTGAAGCGGCTGCTCTTGGTAGTTTCTAGGCTACCTCAATTTCTTTCTGCTAAATATAGAAGCATATTAATTAGGGGTCTGTTCATTTCAAAAGACTCCAGCTGATTGCAAAGAAACTAATCCAATCCTTCTTTGTTCTCCCAACCCACCTGTTAATTATGCAAATGCAGCAAGGTGCGCCCCTGATTTTATCTAGCTCCAGCAACTAGAAACCTAGGAAGCTGCATTATATATACCAAGTCAGACCCGTTGCTCCAAATAGCTCAGTACCATCTACACAGACGGGCAATGGCTGTTTGGGGTTCGAGGCACAAGACATTCCTAGCCCTACCTAGAAGTACCAATGATTGAATCTGGGACTTTGCACAGAACTATGGCCCTTCTCCAAGTGAGTTCAAATACCTTGTTCCCTCCACCATTTCACAGATGCAGATAAGGCCACTCCCTTACATGGTGGGTGGGGTTAGGGGCAGAGTCTGGCAGCCCATCAGTATGATTTTATGGACAGTGGTGGGCTAGCACAATCCAATTTCAAATCTGTCTCAGGTGGAATTAAAAGTTCCTGCAGGCAGGGGCTGCAGGGACAGAGGACACCAGCCTTCTTCAACCTGGTGCCCTCCAGAAGCATTGGACTAGAACAGGGGTCAGCAACCTTTTTCAGTCCACCGTCCCTCAGACCATGTGGTTGGCTGGACTATATTTTTTTGGCAAAGTGAACCAATTCCTATGGCCCACAAATAACCCATAGATGCATTTTAAATAAAAGCACATATTCTACTCATGTAAAAACACCAAGCAAGCCCCACAAATAACCTAGAGATGCATTTTAAATAAAAGCACACATTCTACTCATGTAAAAAGACACTGATTCCCGGACGGTCCGTAGGCCAGATTTAGAAGGCGATCGGGCCAGATCCGGCCCCCGGGCCTTAGGTTGCCTACCCCTGGACTAGAATGCTCATCAGGCCCTAGCTAGAATGGCTGATCTAAAGTAATGCATTCATCCCAGAATTATTTAGGTGGACATTCAGCTGATTTCAAAATTAGATGGCTGCTGGCTACTTTCTGCAGTGCAGGGGCTTGAACTGGCTGGCCCTGTGTGTTCCTTACAGCTCTACAATTCTGTGACTCTATGAATGTAGATTGGTTTGCTGCCTGTAGGGTAGCTTCACATACACCAGCAGTGAGAAAGTTATGGACTGCTTTTTATGCAAATCCATGTTGACTGCTAGGAGGATTGTTCTAAGCCCTAAACAAATTGGGAGGAAAGCTTTACAATTCCATGTTTTGACCATTTGCATTTCTGAAATGTGACATGTTTAATATAGGTCACCTCCAGACTCTGTGTTCTGTGGGAGTGATTCAGTCACATATTGGAACTTCTGGTTTCCAGGTTTAAAGTGGAATAAGGTGTTCTAATCCACACAAAAGATTTTTATGGCTAGGGAAATGCTTTGAAAAATGCAGGTTGAATGAATGGCCATTGACAAGGCATAAGCACCTGCAAGGAAATCAGAATGAATGCAGGACAAATGTTCGTTGCCATATAACCTCCCTGCAAACAAATTGGAACAAATACTCCCTGAAGGCTGGATATGATCTAACTGCCACCGAAACTTTGTGCCTGTAAAACAGGATGAAATCTGAAGAGAAAGGCCATCTGGAGGACCCCAACTCTTGGACTGTATTGTTTTTGTGTATTACATTGTGATGGCTGTTGGTCACAGACAATGGAAGACCAGGTGGATAACTGATTGCTATTGCAGTGACAAAGATGTTGGGTGCTTCCAGAACATGAACTTAATCCAGAATTCTCTGTCTGCTAACACAAGTGGAAGGGTAAGCTTTAATGTTGCACAACAGCAGTTGCACTGGCAAAAACTCTGTGCAACAGAGGGCTCTATTTATTTATTTGTTTGTTTGTTTGTTTGTTTGTTTGTTGCATTGAAAGCTCACCTTTTTCTCCAAGATGCTAAAGGTGGAGGACAGGGTTTTCTTCCCCTTTTTCTTGAATCCCCACAACAAGCCCCAAAGGTCACTCAGTGAGTTTCGTGGCCAAGTAATGATTTGAACCCTGGTCTCCAGCAAATTTAGGTTGTAAAGCTGATTTGGCACTCTGGGGCAACAAAGCCATTCTCTCTCTCTCTCTCTCTCTCTCTCTCTCTCTCTCTCTCTCACACACACACACACACACACACACAATGTTTTATGATAGGGGAAGTGATGGGGGAATGCACTGTCAATGTAACATTGTGTAATCTCTGTTCAAACAAATGAGGCTATATGCTCAATGAATAGCTGACATCATCAATTTTCCCTGGAAATGTTTTGCAAACAGATCAGGATGCATGTTTGATAAGCAGGGCACCTGGAAAGGTACACAATCCCAGCTGAAATGAGATAAAGAACATCCCCACCAGGGCTATATTTGGCTGTTTATAGATTCAGACCATCCAGTAGAGTCTGATGGGATTATCAGCTCTGGGGTTAGGGATCTCTCTCTCTCTCTTTCTCCCCCCCCCCCCCGCCCCCATGTCTCTCTCTCTCTCTCACATACACACACTATTGATTGTGGGTGAATGCAGTGCTGGTTCACAGCATCAATCTCTCTCCAACACATTTCCGTGGAAAGGGAATCAGGCCCATTTCTATCCATCTAAGCTGTAGCCACACCCTGAACCCTATAGCAATTATTATAGCATTGCCTGAGAGCCTTGGACCATAAATAAACGTGACTGACAGGTGCCCCTGCATCCTCCCTGAGGCCCATTTCCAGGAAGTCGGTTTAAAATTACTCGGTGTTTAAAATTTTATAACCCAGACTTTCATGTTTAATTTTTAAAATCCACACAAGCATCTTAGGGAAATCCCACAGGGCAAAGTCAACACATGCAATCATTTGCAGGAAAATGTGGGGGTGAAACATTCCCCCTCCCCCACCCCAGTGTTTTACGTTTTCAAGATGCTGGTTCCACTTTTTCCCATGCAGAAAGATTCTTCACTTGAGTTGCCATTGGCAGCAGCTGGAGAACAGAAGGCAAAACAAAGAAAGTCCCTCCCCCATGTTGGAAGGACAATAAACTGGGGTTAACATAAGCTTGTTGAGCAATAATGATGATGATGATGATGATGATGATGATATGCATGCGGGGGGAGGGATCAGGCATAGGCAAACTTCAACCCTCCAGATGTTTGGGACTACAATTCCCATCATCCCTGACCACTGGTCCTGTTAGCTAGGGATGATGGGGATTGTAGTCCCAGACATCTGGAGGGCCGGAGTTTGCCTACGTCTGGTCTGGATGATGCCCTAAATCCCTTCCAATTCATGGGATCCTATACTTGTGGGGGTAGAATATATGGAAGCAAAGTTGGCAAACCATTCCTTTTGTTTGGCAAAGATTGTGGCTGACTAGTTAAACGGATTAGCATAACCAAAGAGGCTGCTGTGTGCCAGAGGGGAAGCGGATGTGCCTTTCTTCCACTCCCTCACCTAGCTACTAGCTAGGAGAACACTAACCAGTGAGGTGTGAGAGAGCTAAACTGGAAGTAGGCTGGAAGCTGGAGACACGGAGACCTGCTTGTTCAGTGCTGGATCCAAAGCTGCAAGATCTGTTGAGGTGTTAATTCCGTGAGCCCCTCCATCTGATGCTAAGGTTGTATATATGAGTAAATGAAATCAACTATCCTGAAGACCCCACAATCTCCTCTGACCTTCCTTCCAAGGAAACAGGACCGTGGTAAGCTTTTGGAAACCCTAGAGTCTCTCAGCGCTCGGAGATTGTGGTGGCATGTGACGCTGCTGATCATAATCAAACAAAGAGTCGCTTACTTGTTCCACTGGAATGACAAGAAAGGAGCCCCCTCCAGCACTTTCCGTTACTATGGCAAGGAACTTCGTATTCACCGCACAGAAGTGGTTGTCATGGACATTCTTGGTGATTGGGATCCCGTCAAAGCAGTGCTCTCGGTTGGCCACTTTGCCATAGACGTTTCGAAACTTGGAGCTGCGATACTGCGGCCGCCATGACATCTGCAAAGGGGAAAATGTAGAGGGTTTTTTTGGGAGGGTTATAGCAATGTCACCTTTTATGAGGGGTGCCTCAGGCTCCCACACTTAAAACAGAAAGGAAAACCCAACAAGATACAGAAGTACACCCCCCGTTTTGGCACCTAGACACCCATAATGCCGTATTTTTCACTCCATAAGACACACTTTTTTCTTCCTAAAAAGTAAGGGGAAATGTCTGTGCGTCTTATGGTGCAAATGTGTGGTCCCTGGAGCTGAATTGCCCAGGGGCAAAATGCAGATCATGCTTCTTCTTCTTCTTCTTCTTCTTCTTCTTCTTCTTCTTCTTCTTCTTCTTCTTCTTCTTCTTCTTCTTTTTTTTGAAAGAGGGAAGTGGGTGTTGAAACAAAGTCGCTGATTGGCAAGCGAACAGGAGCAAGATAAGGGACACTAGCAATAAAGGAGGCTGCCTGGGAGGGAGGAGGTAAAGATAGCAAACTTGCAAGGAGAGGAGACAGGAAGGCTTAAGCAATGAGGAGAGAAATTAGAAGAAAAGGAGGAGCAAAAAAACCTGCTCCAGCTAAGGAAAAGACACTAAGGCAAACAAGAGGGAAGGGGGTGTTGAAAGGAAGCAGCTGATTAGTAAGCGATCGGGGAGGGAGATAAGGGAGGCTGCCAGCAATAAAGGAGGCTGCCTGGGAGGGGGAGGTAAAAGCCCATGGATCCTCAGGATTTTTACATTGGGTCACCTCAAATTCACCATCAGATCACATAGCATGTCCATGGCTATAGCCTGCACCAAAAAATCACCCACTCACTGTTGCCTGGAGCCGCAATGGCGCAAAAACGTGGTTACAAAGCATGGATCCACATGGATCCTCAGGATTTTTGCATTGGGCTACTCCAAACTCACTGTCAAATCACATGTCTGTGGTCACAGCATGAACCACAAAAATCATACTGTTTCATTCAGATTTTTTTTTCTTGTTTTCGTCCTCTAAAAACTAGATGCGTCTTATGGTCAGGTGCGTCTTATGGAACAAAAAATGCAGTAATACCATAAAGGTCAGACCACAGCCTGTCTCAGGGGTGTGGAGCCAAGGGACACATTCCTTCCTAGGGGCCACATGCCAGAGTCCATAGTGGGTGTGGCTGGAGGCAAAAAGGAGGTCAAGCAACAGGTGGGACTCCTATATTTCAGCGCTGCACAGATCTCTGCAGCCGTCATCCAGGCAAGCAAGGGGGATTGTATCAGAGTTCAAGGACACTCCCCAGTCAGGCCAAGTGCCCCCAAGGAGTGTGCAGCACAGGGCCTGTGAGGGGCATGGCCTGGGAAGCCTGGGCTGGATAGGGAGTCCTGAAGTGCTGCATTTGGCCCCCAGAGCTTGAGGTTCCCAACCTCTGGTCTATGGGAATCTAGTGTCAGCCAGATCCCGGCCTCTGGAGAGAATAAACCAGACTTCACATCCTGCTGAAACTCACAGCTCGGCTGCCCACCAGAGAGCAAGCCTGCATGTCTGCCAAGAACAACAAGCCCACCAGATGCATGGAGGGAGGGTGTTCACTCTTTGTAAGACAATGTAAGATCTTAACTGGCTACTTCAGAGTCCTCTTCACCACCCCAAAATAGTGAGCTAGGTTGCAAGAGCTAAATCTAGGGGATAGTACCATGGGAGGTACTAATGGGAGGGCATTTCTTCCACCACCAGCAGCCTTATATAACTACCAGTAGGAGAATAATAGCCAAAGTGGTGTGAGTGAGTGAGCTGGAAGCAGGAGATGCAGAGACATGCTTGCTCTTTGCTGGATCCAATGGGGAAGCAAGATCTGTTCGGCTGTCAATGAGATTGGGGTGGGGTGTAACTGTTATTGGCATCAGTCTGTCTTGAGAAACAATGGAGTGCAAGCCTAGGCAGTATGTATGGAGGTCCCGGGCTACCCAGACAACAAGATCTCCCTCTCAGCCTCGCTGATGTGGTCCAAAGGAAAGCAGAGCAATACGTTTGGCACCAACATGTCTGCAGGCATTGACGGGAGGAGGCGTACAAGATGCTGTCTAACCATCTTACGGACTCGGTTCTGGGTTTGTGAAGGGTTTACTCCATAGACTTTTCTTCTTGCAAAGATGTACCTCAAGGCAGTTGGTATGGGGTGGGGAGTGGAATTCACAATTATATATATATATATAAAGGTAAAGGACCCCTGACAGTTAAGTCCAGTCACGAACGACACTGGGGTTTCAGCGCTCATCTCGCTTTGCTAGCTGAAGGAGCCGACGTTCGTCCGTTTGTCTGCAGGCAGTTTTTCCGGGTCATGTGGCCAGCATGACTAAGCCGCTTCTGGCGAAACCAGAGCAGTGCACGGAAACGTCGTTTACCTTCCCGCCGGAGCGGTACCTATTTATCTACTTGCACTTTGACGTGCTTTCGAACTGCTAGGTTGGCAGGAGCTCGGACCAAACAACGGGAGCTCACCCTGGCACAGGGATTCGAACCACCGACCTTCCAATCGGCAAGCCCAAAGCTCAGTGGTTTGCATCACAGCGCCACCCGCGTATGTATTCTGAATATATATATTCAGAATATTCAGCATTCTGAATATATATATTCAGAATGCTGGCCAATGCACCCACTTGACCTACAAAGCTGATAGCAAGGAGCCTGCAGTTCATTCCCTCTTTTTATTATGTGTGTTCTCATCTGCACATACACAGCCACGCACTTGGTCACCCAGCCAAGCTCTCTCCCAGATTTCCATTCTAAAGAGCGGAAGTCATCCATAAGCAACCCATGTGAATTTGTCAGAGCAGGGAGAAAGGGGAGGGAGGGGGGTTGGGGAGAGGGGGCCCTTCCGCGCCCCTCTGTATTTCCTGTAAACAACTCTGAAGCTTCTGCGCCTGCCATAAGCTGGGAAAGGCAAGATTGCAGCTGCAGCTGGATGTGACTTTTGCACCGGGTCCCCTGGAAGGCTGCTCAGTATGGCAGAAACAGCAGGAGACTCAGTCCCTTGGAGCACCCAGAGATGAATGGCTCTTTTAGGGGCTGAATGGGAAGAAAGTTCATCCTGAACAAAAAGGGTTCTTGGCGTCATGTGAGAGTCTCAGGACAGAGGCTCTCACACATCGAGCCAGCAGTTTCCAAGACTTTGGGGAGTGACTCATGATTCCAACACACACACACACACACACACCATGGTAAAAAGAATTGCCAAAAGGAAGAGCTGCCTCCATCCAAGTCCATGCACAAACCCACACAATGGCTGTGCCTTCAAGTGCTGCAACTGCTTTGTGAAACCCCCAAAGTCAGTATGATCAGTATAGAACTCAGCAAGTTCCTAGTCCATATGGGGGAAGAGGTAAGCTTGAAACCCAAAGGTCAGAAGCGAGAGGAGGTGGAAGAGATTGATGGCGGCTTCAGTCTTGCCTTGCCAAGACTGCAGGAGACTCCAGGATAAATGAGGAAAGATAAGACAATCTGTACTGATTTGCTTCTAAGCTACAAAATATTTGGGTTCACCATTTAGGCTTTTCAGAAAATTCTCAGGATCTTGGCAACAACAACAAAAATAAGGATTTTTTTGGGGGGGAGGGGGTAGTCCAGAGTACACACTGCTTGTACACTCACAACAGAGGACATAGGCAGTCATTGCACTTTAATCACTTTTAAAATTAAAATCACTAATGACCTCTTAGGAGACTGTTAGGTACTTTCAAAATAATGATAATCCACATGGAGTTTAAACAATAGAGCCTTGTGGCACCTGACAGACTGGCAGACTTCCATGCCTTCTGCATTTGTTTATTATGGATATGCAGAAACATATTAATTTATGCATCACTTGGGAAAGGAGAATATATTGCTCTCTTCTTCTATCCATTTATCACTCGCCTGATGAAGTCAACAAAGAAAGATTTCGTTGAATTACCGATAGTGTAAGGGAGCAGAGCCAGTTCTACGCCATAGTGATATTTCTGAGTCAAATCTTTACCATTTTTATAAACTACTGTGTCTAGGAGCAGGCTAACTGCATGTCAAAGATCTTAAGTCCATTGTAATGTAGCACTATTTATCCCCTGATTTTGCTGAATCCAGCCTCATGAATGGTGCGCATTCCAAGGCTGTCTTATCCACATTCAGAAAAATTATAATATCAAAAGCCATTTCCTCTGCTTCCTCCTTTGCCTTGCATATGAAGTAGCTCAAATTCTGACAGCCTGTTTTGTTCAGCTTTCCGTGCTCAAAGGTCTGAGCTGACTCACAGTTTCCCCAGCTCTTTGGTGGCAGGAATCAAGTTTCTAAAACTAACTAGGTGGTGGTAGAGACTCTTGAAGAAAGTCACATTGGCAGTGTAACATCAGGAATTCCAATGACCACCTCCATCCAGTTAAGTCCTTGGAGTGTGTATATGTGTGTCTGTGCTTTTTGGGAGGAAGGTCAGCTGCCCAAAGAGCTATGGAAACACCTGACTCCAGATCAGCAGCTTCTTCATGTTCACAAAATCACAGAATTGTAGAGTTGGAAGGGACTGCAACTCTCCTCCAACTCAGGAACAATGCAGGAATCACAGCTAAATAATTCCTGACAGGTGGTTATTGAACCTCTAACTAAAAGCTTCAATTGAAAGAGAGTCCATTGCTTTCTGAGGGAGCTTGTTCCACTATCAAACAGCACTTAACGTCAGGAAGTTCTTCCTCATGTTGAGTTAGAATCTCCTTTCTTGTCATTTGAATCCATTGGTCTCTTAGTCTACTCCATGACACAGGATACGTGCCAGGTGGAAGGCCAGGAAGCACAGAAGAAATGCCCATCTGTAGACCAGAGGGTTAGTTCATTAAGGATTGCTAATCTCACAAAGTAGGTGGAGTTTAGGAGCAACAGATGGGAGGCAGAGGTTCTGGTCCTCTAGGCCCTGCTGGAGCCAAGTGGCTCCCTCAGAGCTCTCCATGGTGCTGAAACACCTGGCCTATATTACAAGAACTCTGGAGCCAACAAAGGCTCCCTCCTTGCCCAGAAAACAAGCAACTTATCATGAGGAGAAGGGGTAATGAACACAAGTTGCTCATCATTCAGCAACTTCATCCACATTGCCTTGTAAAACTGTTGCACTCCCAAAGTGAATGGAACATGGCTCTGCCCAGGCCATTCACGGTTTGCCACCTGCCTGTCATGCCTCGACCTGACCTGATGCAAGACACCAAGTAATAGAATCATAGAATTGTAGAGTTAGAAAGGACCACAAGAGTAACCCCTGCAATGCAGGAATCACAGCTAAAGAATCTCAAGCAGGTGGTCACCAACCTCTGCTTAAAAACCTCCAATAAAGGAGAGTTCACCACCTTTGAGTCCATTGGTTTGGGTCCTACCCTCTGGAGCAGCTTGCCCTATTTTCCATGTGACAGCCCTTCAGAGATTTGAAAATGGTTCCCATATCAATCTCAATCTTCTCTTACACAAGCGAAGCATACCCAACTCCCTCAACAGTTCTTCATAAGACTGAGTTTTCAGACTCTTGATCATCTTGGTCGCCCTCTTCTGTACACATTCCAGCTTGTCAATATCCTTCTTAAATTGAGGTGCACAGAACTGGACCTATTACTGCAGGTGTGATCTGACCAAGGCAGAATAGAATGAAACCATGACTTCCCTTGATCTGGTCACTATTCTGATGATGCAGCCTAGAATTGCATTAGTTTTCTTTGCTGTTGCACCACAATGTTGGCTCAAGTTAAGCTTGTGATCTACTAAGACCTCTAGATACTTTCCACATTTATTGTTGAGTCCATGGAGGACAAACCAGACACTCTACAGGTCAAAGGCCTTGGGGAGCAGGCAGAGCTTCCACTTGGACCAGTTGCTGAGGATCCCCTGGGAGATCCCTCTAGCAGGAAATCTGCTGAAGAAGCCTTGGAGCTTCAAGAACGCAGGCGCCAGAGTGATGGCATGACATGCAACTTCCAGCCCAGAGTTGTCATGCCACTCTTGAGTAAGTTGCCTACTAGTGAGTAAGCAATTCCTGGAACTCCTTTTTTACCAGCAGCTGAGGTCAGGGTGCAGTCTGGGAAGCCAGAGTATAAGGTCTGGTCTTGAGTCTTCCATTTGCTGGAAACAATACAGGGCTTGTATCCACTGTTGCAAATCATCATAAAAATAGCTTAATTTGGAAAGGAAGGCTGGAAATTATAGAACAAAGCAACCCAATCACATTTCTTACCCATCCACAGCAAGCTGAATCTGCTAAAATGCTCCTTTCTTTGCAAATGTGGGAGCTGTACTTTGTTTCTTCACATGCCCTTGGGCGTGTCAGGTCTGCATTTTTAAAATTAAAAAACCCCAAATTCTGTCCCAAAGTAACTGAGATTCTGAGGCACTCTCTGGTGGCCAGAAGGATGCAAAAGTGGGAGCTTCCTTGCCGGCTATGTTTCAGCTGCAAACATTTCCCAAATCACACCATGCATCAGGAAGACCATCCTGGAAGGAAGCTGTCCTTACTTGACATAGAGGAGTTTTATGAAGTAGGACATTTAAGTCAGTTGTCATCAGTGAGTCAGCAGGGGCCTGAGGACAAAGGAGCTCCATCACGCTGGCAGATTTCTAAGCTGTTCTCTCCAGTGCCACCCCGTTATATAAGAAAAATATGAATGTACAGCAAGGAGCCTGAAGGCAGAACTCCATAGAAGCCTTCCAGTTCTGCCTGTTGCCACCTCCCCACCAAGATTCTTGGCCATTTGTGAGGCAGGGCTGGACTGATTCACTTTCTGCATGTCCAAAATGCACGCCAAGAAAAGCCTCTGATTGTGCAACCTGAAGAGTTTATGCATATGAAGCAAATGCATTAAAAAAAATTATGCATAGCTTATTTCTGCTAAATATTAGAAAGGTCAAGAAGCTGAACAGAATCAAGTCTGCACAGCCCCAAGAGCTCAACAGGCATTGTCCACACTTTCTCCAGCTCATTTTCCCAGTGTCATTAAGGACTAGAAACTTACAAATGATGAGAAATGTATTTTGGCACCCAGTACAGAATGTGGCAGTTGCACACACCCAGAGCAAGCTGTTTACTCTTTAGCAGCATTCCTCAATCATGGTGTCTGGGAATTGTAGTCTAAAACATCTGGAAGGCACCAGGCTGTAGAAGGCTGATCTATGTACAGGGTGAAATACTGTATTTATTGCTCTATAAGACTCACTTTTCCCCTCCTAAGTAAGGGGAAATGTGTGTGCGTCTTATGGAGTGAATGCATGTTGCACAGCTATACCAGAAGCCAGAACAGCAAGAGAGATTGCTGCTTTCACTGTGCGGCTGTTCTGGCTTCTGAGATTCAGAATATTTTTTTTCTTGTTTTCCTCCTCCAAAAACTAGGTGCGTCTTGTGGTCTGGTGTGTCTTATAGAGCGAAAAATACTGTATATGGTAGGGGGAAAGGTGGGAGAGCCACCTCAAAGATCATTTTGCTGAGGGTTTCTTTAGACAGCCTGTTTCTTGGGCATCGTTCATCTTGATTTGCTTTCACAAAGCTTACGTTGAGATTAGACAATGTCCTATCTTTATTGAGCATTCCTCTTGATTTGATTTATGACGATGGGCATTCATTCCGATTTCTTTATAAGTCTTCTCATCAATCACCTGTTCATCCCACACTTTTCAGTGCATTGCCCCCTCACTGTTCTCTGCAAAAAGTCTGGGCTTTTTTTAAGAATTGGATTGCTTAAAGAAATGGATTTGTGCCACCCCCACTTTGATTGTACATCCCCCACATTTCTGGTATGTGCTTGAGTGTTTCCTGCAAAACAGTGCCAATTTGGAGGCAACCTAAGATCCCACAACTAGAACAGACTCAGCGTCATCTATCTCCACTCACAGCTCATAGTCTAATCTTACTCCCTTTTATAAGATTTTGTTGTTTCACTTCAAGGCCCCCAACTTCCCCACAACCCCAACAGAGAAGGTTTCCATGGATTCTTTCAATGGAATGAGATTATATCAACACCCATTTATATTTTAAGAATTGCCATCTGGTACCTGGTCGGCTTTGGGGGCTTTTCAGTCCCAATAAACATATTTCTGATAATATGTGGACGTTCTGGAGGTGGCATGATAGTACAATTTATCCCTTGCCTCCTTGCACTGAGTTTTCCAGGCCGACTTTCTGGTGAGCTTGGGGGGCGTTTCTGTCCTTTTTGCCCCTTCTCCATTTCCCAGGAGGAACATTCGCTTTCCACATCGAAGGCAAGGCTTTCTTTTCTGGGATCCTGGCTCATTTTTGGCTTGGACCAAAGAGAGAGAGAAAGAGTCCAGCGTGCTTTGTCTCCGAAGAAACACCTCAGAACTCAGGAATGTTAATTAAGGGATGTTTGTGGCCTTACAACACTTATTCTCTCTCTCCAGCTCATGCTTTCTTACCATTTCCTTCTTGCCAACAAGGAAACGCTGGCGCAGATTATATTGTTGCACACACTGCATTCTTCAGCCTTCTGGATGACCAGAGGAAGGTGGAGAGGGCAATGGGGAGGACTGTGAATACACCACACGTTTGAGAGAGAGAGAAGTTTTTCTTTTCTGGAGAGCTTTGAACATGGAGACAATGAGCTGCTGGCTGATGCAAGGATCTGACTCTGTCCAAGCCAGCTTCTTCTGTTCAGCTTGGCAAGAGATGCAGCTGTTGGGAGTTGTCCCAGCAGGCCTGATTCCCCTTAAGAACGTATGATGAGCCCTGCTGAACTAGGCCCATGGCCCATTGAGTCTAGCATCCTTTTCTCACAGTGGCCAACCAGATGCCTGTGCGAAAGCAGCAAGCAGTAGCGTAGGAAGGCCTGGGAGGGGAGGGGTGCACCAGGTGCCACAGGGGACCGTGGGGTGGCCTGGGGGTTGCTGGGCTGCAGGGGGGTTGCTGGGCGACACAGACGCTGCAGGACAGCAGGAGACGCTGAAAGCGTTGCTACGCTGCTGGGCACAAACACAGGATTCAAACACAATTATCTCCCATCTTGCGGCTTCCAGTGCCTGAGATTCAGAAGCGTTGCTGTCTCAACCGTGGAGGGACAACTGCATATTCCTGCACTGGATTGGACCCTAGATCCTCAGGGTCCCTTCCAGCTCTATAATTCTACAATTATATGAAACTTTGCATACTGAACATTTTCTGAGGGTGGGTGGGGGTTGGCTGACTTTTGATAGCCCTTCCAGACAGCAATGACATGGTAGCATAACTGGGGAAACATCAGAGATCAACTAATAAAGCAGAACAAATCCACCGCTAATGCACCGTTATTGTGTCAGGAACAAGTTGTACAAGAAACCCACAATAACACACTAGTCGGGGGTGGCTTTGGATATTGACAGAACCATAGCCCTGGGGACACACTGCAGCCACTGGATTTGTCTGGTAAGGCAACTTAAAAAAGAAACTCAGAGCATCTGCCCGTTTTAAACAGGCAGGCAGCTCACCTTCCAGCCCGTGGGACAGACAGCACGAAGCACTGCGGTGCTCTCCACCGAAACCTTTCAGGCAGAAAGAGCCAGGCGGCTGCCACCTCGCCACAAACGCCTCCCCACCCTCCAGAAAAGCACTTTAAGGAATCTATACCGCTTCAATTATTCATTGCGCCAGACAGAGTGCTTTCCCGCAAGGGTGGCCCCAGCAATGGGCAGGCCTTCCTTGCAAGGCAAGCAAAAGGCGTGCAATCCGATTCCTAAGGCAAGAGAGGGAGGGGGACTGAAAGCAGAGCCTGGCTCTGTTGAACCAAGGGGGGCGTTTGAGTCTGAGAGGTCTGTCTGGGTCTGCAGAGGAGAGGGCTTGACAAGTTTGGAGGGCATCTCCCGCACAGGCCATGGAAATGGATCCCAGCCACTTTCTATTCAAGAGGAAGGTCAGCCTCGTCTCTGAGTGACATTGGGGGATATCGATTGACCCGCTAAGCCAATGGAGGCGGTGGGGGTGGTCAATAACTCTCCCTTGCAAAAGTCACGTCCGCTGTGATGTTCAGCAGAGAGTGACCGAGAGGGATGGGGTGAGGCATGTTGTTCCACAGTTGTTTCTGGGGTAACTTTCACAACACTACAGCCACTGAGGTCTTAAATACTCACACAGCACAGATAGTACCTGTCCTGGACAAAATGCCATAGTGTTTTTTTTAGTGTTATGGCACCTCCTACCATTTGCGATTTCCTTCCATTAAATATTAGGTGGGCTCCATCTCTGTTTATTATTTCATGGCGTGAGAGTCCCATGGACTGCAAGAAGATCAAACCTATCCATTCTTAAGGAAATCAGCCCTGAGTGCTCACTGGAAGGACAGGTCGTGAAGCTGAGGCTCCAATACTTTGGCCACCTCATGAGAAGAGAAGAATCCCTGGAAAAGACCTTGAAGTTGGGAAAGATTGAGGGCACAAAGAGAAGGGGACAACAGAGGACGAGATGGTTGGACAGTGTTCTTGAAGCTACAAACATGAGTCTGACCAACTGCGGGAGGCAGTGGAAGACAGGAGTGCCTGGCGTGCTCTGGTCCATGGGGTCATGAAGAGTCGGACACGACTAAACGACTGAACATCATTTATATCCCACCTTTTTCTCCAAGGGACTCAAGGTGGCATGCATGGTTCCTCCCCCTCCTCATTTAATCCCCCTGTGAGGTAGGTTTGGCTGAGAGGCAGTGACTGGCCCAAGGTCACACCCACTGAGCTTTATGGCTGAGTGGGGAATTTGAGGTCCTAGTCCAACACTCTAACCACTACACCACACAGGCTCCCTTTGTATTTTTGGCACCTACTGAAGACCTCCTTCTTCCAGCAAGAAGAAGAGAGATCTTGCCTGGTCTGTGTCTGTCCTGGAATTGATTTTAGAAGTTTTGATTGTTTTATCGTTTGCGTTTTGGCAGACCCCAATGCTTGGGACATTCTGGTTGGTTGTCATAAAGGGACAATGGGATTTTTAAAACAAAAAGTGGCCGTTGCCATTTGAGCCCTGAGGCATTCCTTCTGATGTAACCTGCCTCTTTCTCTGCTGAGCCTATCTGACGGGTTTCTCTTTGAGAAAAGTTGATTCACTTGGCATGCAGAAGATTGGCAAGGAGCATCTCAGGAGATGACATCATGGCTCATGCTATGAAATAAGTCCCTGTTCCACTAGACCACTGCTGGAGTGGAAGGCAGGCAGCTCTTTCTAGAGATGTATCTCTATCATCTATCTATCATCTATCATTTCTCATCTCTCTCTTTGTGTGTGTGTGTAAAGGTAAAGGGACCCCTGACCATTAGGTCTAGTCGTGGCCGACTCTGGGGTTGCGGCGCTCATCTTGCTTTGTTGGCCGGATACAGCTTCCGAGCATGTGGCCAGCATGACTAAGCCGCTTCTGGCAAACCAGAGCAGCGCACGGAAACACTGTTTACCTTCCCGCCGGAGCAGTACCTATTTATCTACTTGCACTTTGATATGCTTTCGAACTGCTAGGTGGGCAGGAGCAGGGACCGAGCAACGGGAACTCACCCCATCGTGGGGATTCGAACCGCCGACCTTCTGATTGGCAAGTCCTAGGCTCTGTGGTTTAACCCACAGTGTCATCTGTGTCCCCTGTGTGTGTGTGTAGGCATTTACAAATTGCTTAATATTTCCAAAAGCAGCGTACAGTCCAAAAGGCAAACAACAGGTTACTAAAGCATTTCAAAAGCCTAAAACAGCAGTATATACACACATTAAGGGAAGAAAAAACAGAAAATTACAGAGAACTAGATGGTGACAGCTAATCCTGAGTGTTGATGATGCCCCTGGTACATCTCAGACAGTAGAGCATGAGACTCTTAATCTCACAGTCATGGGTTCAAGCCCCATGTTGGGCAAAATATTCCTGCATTGCAGGGAGCTGGACTAGATGACCCTTGTGATCCCTTCCAACTCTACAATTATATGATTCTGTGATTAGCGGCATTGCAAGGTAGGGGAGAATGTACACTTGTTGGGCATTTCCCTAGTCACCCAATTCTATTAACTGGATTATAGGGTTGGGGGTTGGAGACAGTGGGTCATTCAGACCGAACTCCAGCCTTAAGACAAGACATGGCTAAGGCTCATTAACTTAAGGCACAGATGCTCTCCTGGTCCAAAGCTGGGCAACCGTCTATAAGTATTTCATTGTCTGGACCCAGCTGCCAAACAGCTTAGTGAGTTCATAAAACCCTGCGAGTTTTTGGTTGTTGTTTTTTATATATAAAAAAATCCCCCTTGTGAAAAGCCCTTGCACTGATGAAACCCCAAAAGGCCCCTCTAGGGTTCAGGTCGGTTGCAAGTTCTTGGGAGCAGAAGCTGCTTTTTAAAGCACAGAGGATGCTTTTTGCATCCTCAGCAGGGGACAGCCTCTGTGTTCAGCCTGACAGCATTTTCTTTCCTTTGTTCTTTCTTATACCAATGGCATCCTGTGTGAAAAGGAAGGAAGGTGTAGAACAGGGGAATTCATGTTCTAAAGAGTAGCCAGCTTCTCTCCAGTGTTCCCTGGAAGGGGAGACCTTCCAAACACCACCGAAAATAATTGGGACCAATCAACGCCTTGTGCTTCCAATTAAAGCAGGCTGCAAGTACAGACAAATCTTGGCACACGGACCTCTAGATTAGAAGAACTGCTGCAACAACAGAGATGCTGGCATGGCTTCCTACTACAGCAAACTTTTTAGGCCTAGGCACATATTTGGAAACCCAAGAAAATGTCGTGGGCACCACAAAGTAACCATTTCAGAGAAGAAAAACTGACAATACCCAGAGACACTCCTTGAGTGGCAGGCAAAACGCCTGCACCATCACAAAAAATAACACACACATACAAAGCAGGCTGCAACCCCTACAAAACCTCCCTCCAACCAAACAACAACAGAGGTTGTTTAATAAAAAAATTGGGAATGGCACAGAGACTGTGGGACCAGGGCTGCTCGGGGGCCAGGCCAATCGAAAGCTTTCTTTTTGACAACCAGGCTTAGCCCAGATCATATGAGCAAGAGGTGCCGCTGCTTGTTTACTCCTTGATCATCTGCCTGGCTGACAAGCAAGCGACAGCAGTGATGAGGAAGAAGAGAAGGTGGAGATAATGGTGGTAGGAAGGTAGACCCAGTAAGTGAGCAGGGCCCATGGAGAAGCACTTGCCTAAGACATGAACAGCCCAACCAATATATGCTGTGTTGAATGAGCCCCACCCTACCTTGTCAAATGCCATTTTGTAGGGAAATGTCACATTAGCTGAATCAGATTTATTGGCAGGGAAGCGAAGCCAAAGCCTGCAAGCTCTTAAGGAGCCTGCGGAGCCAGCTCTGCCTCCCAGCAGGCAGAAATCGCTCTCAATCCTACTGCATTATTATCCTGGGTGAGAGACAGCTTTTCAGCAACTACTTCAGTGTTGTAATTGTGCACCACTGCCACCCACTTCCCTTTTCAAACAGGTTGGGAAGCAATTCCGGCAGAAAGAACCACCAGAACTGGAACCATTAGCAACCTCAGAACAGCACGGGTCTCTCTCTAGTTCTCAGGCACACAGACTTGCAGAAAGCACAGCTTACGAAGCCCTCCTTCCGGCTTTAAAAGCTGTGCAGCTTACAAAATGGAGAGGAACAGAACATTTATCATGCTTTTGCGAGTTAATAAAGCCACAGGCAGGTACCAAATCAATCCTGGAATTGACTGATTTGTAAGTAGCCGGGAAAGGAATATTTGCTCATTGCATCTAAGCTCACTCCATTTTCAGCTTTGGGCAAATGAGCTGGCAGGTTTTTGCATTGTTTTAAACCCTTGTTAGACTCGAGGTGCCAGTGAGAAAAAGGAAGATGCCTTAAGAACATCTAGAAAGCCTGCTGGACCAGGCCAGTGGCCCATGTAGTTCAGCATCTTATTCTCACATGGCCAACGAGATGCCTGCAGGAAACCTGCCAGCAGGACCCAAGCACAAGAGCCCCTGCCCCACAATGCAGAAATCACATCTGAAGAATCTCTGACCTCTTTCTAAAAACCTCCAATGAGGTTATATGCCATAGCCCTGCAGTCCAACTCACCATCTTCAGAAGAAGAGGCTGTGGATGATGCAGAGGAGGTATCTAACTGGGAGAGTGTATGGCCATCAGACATGGCCCTGGATGTCCTCCGTGGCCCCAGTAGCTCCAGCACAAGAGATTCCCAAGGAGCCAAGCACAGAAACCCCAGTGGAATTCCTGCTCCTCTGCATCCTTAAGAGTCAACAGGTATTGAAACAGGCCACATCTCTTTAGCTGACCAGAGAGTAACTTCAGCTCTGTTTAAGGCTCAATCTGGGAGCGTGTGTTGCTGAAGCAATATCTGAGACTTGCTCTTAGGAGTCTTGGGCTTGAGTTGTTTCTGGAGCTGTCCAGGGTGCTACCTGCATCCTAAATACCTGCCTTGCTTTACAGTATTTACTTTGCTTCATCAGAAGAAGCTGGACTGTGCTTGGCCTAACCTTGCTCAGCCTCACAGAAATCTGGGCTCTGTCCTCTGTCTCACCTGACTCTCCTTCGCTGGGCCCTCAAAGTATGCCATGAACCTCCTGATTGAGCTAAAATCCTCAGATTGTTGTGGCCATCAGTCAGAATAGAACAGCATAGCATTTGGTCACCTTCGGGAGGAGGCAGTCAGAAATCCACTCTGTCTCCCACACATTCCAGCTCTACCTGATTCCCTCCTTTGTGCTGGCAGAGTCCCACTTGCACATGGGGGTCACAAGAGCAGGGGATTTTCTTTTCCTGTTCCATTTTGCTGTCCTGGTGTAAGAGGGTGCTACTCCATCCTGAGGGTGTAACTGACAGTTTAAGATCATGCTGCTTCAGATGCTTACTACTGTCATTATCACCATGATCACTGATTTATTAACTGCCTTCTATACAGCTGTTTCAAGGCATATCTTGTTTTATTGCGAGAAGGGAAGCTACAGGGAACCAGGCAGAGGGCCTTCTTGGTGGTGGCACCCACCTTGTGGAACGCCCTCCCATTAGATGTCAAGGAAATAAACAACTATCTGACTTTTAAAAGACATCTGAAGGCAGCCCTGTTTAGGGAAGTTTTTAATGTTTGACATTTTATCGCTTTTTTATGGTTGTTGTTGGTATTCTGTTGAGAGCTGCCCAGGGTGGATGCGGGAACCCAGCCAGATGGGCGGTGTATAAATAAATAATAATAATAATAATAATTAATAATAATAATAATAATAATAATAATAATAATAATAATAATAATTGTGCATTGCTCTATTGCGTGTCATAGATATTGCTCCTTACGAGGATGCGGGTGCAGCTGCAGGCAGCTCAACTGCTTCCAGTGGAAAGAAGCCCACCTTTCTTCTGGCCAAGGGAGTGCTGCTGGCTAGGGCTAAAGCCAGGTTTTTTGCCTCCTGCCCCTGCAGCTGTGGAGAGCCAGTGTGGTGTAGTGGTTAAGAGCGGTAGACTCATAATCTGGGGAACCGGGTTCGTGTCTCCGCTCCTCCACATGCAGCTGCTGGGTGACCTTGGGCCAGTCACATTTCTCTGAAGTCTCTCAGCCTCACTCACCTCACAGAGTGTTTGTTGTGAGGAGGAAGGGAAAGGAGAATGTTAGCCGCTTTGAGACTCTTTTGGGTAGTGATAAAGTGGGATATCAAATCCAAACTCTTCTTAATAGACCACAGTATAGTGAAAACCAGTGTTCGAAATTAGCCAGGCACCAGGTGGATTTTGCACCCGACTATTGACCCCTTGCGAACAAGTGAAGATGCCTGGGCACCAGGATGGCACCTCACATCTCTGTCATCTGGAGACGCATGCCTGGGGATCACTGGATCTTGACTGTTTTCGCACACTAATACCACATCCTATAGAATTCTATCAGTCATATTTTATCTGCACAATCAGAATGAATTCCAGGATCCAAGTTGTTTTTCCCTGCAGCCTGAGCAGGAGCAGGAGCGAACAACAATATATATACACCGGTATTTGTCTTCACTTACCCCACCCCCCTGCCCTGCTCACAGTTGTGAAGAATATCTTTACGTTGTGAATGGTCCATGTCACCATTCAGAAAAAGAGGTCAGAATAGACCAGTGTTTCCCAACCTTGTGCCTCCAGCTGTTTTTGGACTACAATTCCCATCATCCCTTGCCACTGGTCTTGCTAGTCAGGGATGATGGGAGTTGTATACACTGGAATAGACCAATATAAATGTGGACTGCCCCTGGATCTAGTGACATTTCTTCTTAACCTAACTCAAGGTTGTCATCTGAACTAGCCATCTCTACCAATCCCTGCACATCCCTCTTTTCCCACATTGACTTTTCATCACTTTCCTGACCTGGATAGCGGTGATTGTATTATTTTAATTCAAACACAATTATCTGCCCAAATTGCTATTGAGACTTTTCAGGGCTTTAATTAGTAGGTCTCTGCTTACCCCTTTCCATTAAGTTAGATATTTAGTTGCTTCTTATGCAATTGTTGCGGCATTTCCGAATTTCCCTTAATTAGTCAGTTCCTGTTCCATGGGGGTGGGGTGTTAGCTTTAATTATTTGCTTCTTCCTTGCAGCAGTGTCCCCCCCCCCCTTTAAATGAGTGCAATTTTACAAAATAGAATACATTGAATTAGCAAGCAATTGTTCTGGCTGCAAAGAGGAAACCAGTAATTAAGGTCCCCTATCCTGAGCAAGGAAGAGAAACTGACTAATTAGCAGCAAGTCAGGAAGACCACAGCAAGGCAAATGAACAGGAAGAAACTAATTAGCCACTTTTAAAAAAAGAAGAAGTAGTAACAGCAAGAAATGTTACATTGACATGGCTGAATGGGACTTCTGAACAAATATATATATTTGCATCTTGTGCAAAGGACATTTCCAAATTTTGATGGGGGACAGAGAACTACATTAATTGCCATGTGAAACTGCTGGGGTTGAAGACATTTGCAGTGGGCTGCCAAAATTTTTTAGTTGTGACTCCTGCACTGCAGGCGGTTGAACTAGATAACACTTTGAGTCCCTTCCAAGCCTACAATTTATGATTCTATGAGTAGCTCAGCAGCACTAATGAGTCCTAACATGGAAGCAGACAATATCCACTCCATCTTGAAGCCAGTTCAGAACTGGGCTGGAGTTTAAACCAGCCTTTCCCTGATATATTGGACCACAACTCCCTTCAGTCCCAGCCAAGCGTGGCCATTTGTCTCACTTCACCTCAAAAAGGATATTGCAGAGTTAGAAAAGGTTCCGAAAAGGACAACCAAAACGATCAAGGGAATGGAGTGACTCCCCCCTGAGGAAAGCCTGCAGCGTTTGGGACGTATTTTTGCTCAGAGAAAAGCTTGTGAGTAAGAGTTGTCATGATGGAAGTTTATAAAATTATGCATGGCATAGGGAAATGTTCCCTGATACCAAGATGAGGGATTCTATGGAATGCAGACCACTAAACCACACTGGTGTACATAAGGATGTAAATATCGAAAAAGAGGCTATGAAATGCAAGCTATTATCCCTCCCCAACCCTGTCAAATTTTGCTGTCATCAATGGGAAAAAGTAGCACACAGGTTGGCTTCACAAATCCAAGTCACTTTGACCTTTTGTATTGGGCGACACACCAAACACGCCTGGCTTTGGGATGCTCTGAATTCTGTCAGCCTCACTTCACTGTGGCTGCACTGAAGAGAGATAAAAAAAACCTGGTTTGAAAAGACCTAAGTATACAAAGGCCTCAGCTGGCAGGCAACAGGAATTCTCACCAACCCATGTGGACAAAGGATAATATTCTCAGGGTGGGAAAAGGGCGATTCTCCATTCCCATGGAGCTCCGTGAAGTGGAAGAGCAAGAGGGCATGCAAGCCAGCCAGCCAGGTTTCGGAGCAAAGTCTTCCAATTTGCCTTATGTTTGAGGGAGAAATTCACCGCAAAACCGCCACCTTCCAGGCCAATAACTGGCCCTCCTCCCCAAATTGGCACAGCTCTCCCATGGAGACATTTTCCCTCTGGCTAGATTTGGAGCCAGCAACAAGTCATGGGTCCTCTCCCATTGCCAGGCAGGGCAGATTGTTGCCCACTTCGTCCATCGCTCACTGGGTGACGGGACTTGCATTCATACTGATTGTGAAAAGCTCCTTCTAGCCTGCTTTTGTCCCATGCTTATGTTATAAGCTGATCAGGGAACAGGGAAGGCGGGGGGGGGGTAAGAAATCGAATAAAAAGTGTGTGTGTTGTTGTTGTTGTTTCACTTGGCTTGACATGGCGGGCAGGGCAGACGTTCCAGAAGGATTATCTCATCGCCATCGGGGGTGGGGCGGGAGCTGATGGAGCAGAGAGGGAAGCAGCAGCAAAAGCCCAGGGGAGGTGGATGCAAACCGATGGCTTATCTGCGTTTATTGAATTCAGGTTGTGACTGCCACTTAAGAGAGATGAGTAATGGAGGGCTAGTGTGGAAAGAGACACAGCTCAGGGCTACTGGATTTGTCCTCCTCCAAAACAAAACAACAAAACAAAACATAGCTTGCCAGCTGGCACGTATAGAAACATAGAACTGTAGAGTTGGAAGGTGTGATCAACAAAGGGATCCCAAGGGTCATTAAGTCCAGCCCCCTGCAATGCAGGAATCACAGCTAAAGTTGCTTAAGCGTGTCACAGGGATCAACATCTACACTGAAGTCTTCCTCAAAATATCCAACTTTTTTCACTAAGCAATGGGGCAGGTCAATGCATTGGAAAGTATGGGATGAAATTTGCTGGCTACAGTATCTTCTAACCTTCCCACAAGCAGATCAGGATGGATGCTCAATAAACAGGTCCTCTGGAAGGGGCCTCTCTCCCACCAGCCCCAACCACCACCATGGCCAATGAATGGTCAGGGGTGGTGAAAGTTGTGGTCCAATGACATCTGCAGGACACAGGTTGGCTATACCTGCCTGGTCTGGGGCAGTGGGGTTGCAGTTCCTGGGCTTACCAGGGTCTTTGAACTCTGGAGGATATGAATGGATGAAAAGGGGCCTTGTAGAGAGCTTCAAAGGTCTTTCTCCAATACCACAGAGTAAGCAGAGAGAGTCATCACACAGCAGAGATTGCAGGGTGGAGTATTCTGTTGTTTCCAGACAGCGCTGAGCTGCAATGTATCTCCTTTTAGCAATTAAGCATCCTTTGGCAGCCTCCAGTGCCCCAGCAGAGGAGGAGGGGGAGGAAACCCCCACCATTCCTGATGTGACAGACAGCCAGATGCTCTGTCGGCAGGAAGCCGACGTGACTCTACCCACGCCAAGCTGGCTCTGCAGTCTGCGCAACAATGCCCGCGTCTCCACCATCTGATGCTGCGACCTTGAACGACAGATGGGAGATGCCTGGGCAAAGGCAACCGACTCTCTGGGTGGACCTGATGCAACTGCCCCCTCTATCTGCTGTAGAAACCCGCCCTGCCCCCAGACAGAGCCCTGAGGCCACCAGCATCATGTACACCACCCCGCAAGGAAAATGAAGAGACCCCCAAGGCAGCTGTGATGTCCTTTGAAAGATCAACCTGTGAAAACAGATTGCGAAGGTTTTAGGATGACCCGACAGCAATTCTAGGGCAGAGCAAGCAGAAGATGTCGACCCCCAGGGTCCAGCAAACTATTGGTTAAGCAAAGCTCATGTCCTCCAGATATTTTGCACTATAATCTGTGTTAGAAACTGAGATATGAAAGCTAGGAGCTAAATGGCACCTTAAACCTAGGTTATGGGTGCAACAACGGAACAAGCGCGCCTTTTTATAACAAGAATACAAAGCTGAAAATGAATGAATTGCAGCTAAAATATGATGTTCATTTTTCACATGGTCTAGTCCTTCCCCTGCCCACCCCCCTAATATTCTTAAGAGGGGTTCTTCTCCAGTCTTCAGAGAGGAGCTGGAAGTGGGGAGGTAGAAAAAGATCCTACTTTCCTTCCACTCTGCAGTTTTCATCTGAAATCTTAGGTGCAGTATTGCACCCAGAGCTCAGAAACTGCTCGCCCTAATGAAATTCCCTGTCGCAAATGCACCTAGAGCAATAGGAGTTTTGAACGCTGGCTATAATCCCACCAGTCACATGATGCTGGGGCAGATAAGTGCATGGTCATGCAGGCTGGGGCTCAGGAGACATGTAGTCCAAAACATCTGGAAGGCACCAGGTTGGCAAAGGCTGATCTAAGCGTGGCGCCTTTTTAGATTAGGAAAAATGACAACTAAAGAGGTCCATAGTCATGAACAGTGCAGAGGGGGGATATCTTTCTCTCATCAGGCTGGAATTCAGGGTCTACACAGAACTAAAGGGCAATAGATTCAGAAGGAGCAAATTTTTGGATCACCGCCCGTTGGGTTCCCTAGTTTCCCCTACTCTACAAATAGCATTATTCAGAATAGCATTTTGCACGACACACTAAGGAAGATAAAAACACAATGAAATTTCAAACAATTAATTCAACATTTGTTCAAAACCCAATTACAACTGTTTAGTTTAATTAATTCCACAAAATTTATGAACTTGATGCAGTCAGACCAGCTTTTCAAAGTCTAACAGGCATTTACACCTCCAGCAGTTCACTGTAATCTTTCTGCCTTTTTATACAATAAAACATGTATACAGCTTGAGACAGAGATGGTGGAAAATATTATTCTCAAGCTCCCTCCCTCCTCCTTCAGCCTGAGAGAGAGAGGCCCCAATTCCTGGGCAAATGTCAGATACCATCCATAGGCCTTCATGGGCCTAAGGAACTAGCCTCCCCGGTCATGGGCTGATACTGACTACCGTAGTTATCCTGTCTTCGTGAAATTCAATTTTCTGTTTCTTTTGGCAGAGGGGAACTATGCAGGTTTATAAGGGTGCAAAGTCCTTTGGGCAGGCTGATGTGTGTTTCTTTCATGATCTGCAACCATTTAAATATTAAAAGAAAACAACAAGATCCTCATTGCAGGAGGCTGGCTCTGGTTTGTTATTCTGCTTTGTAAGTTACCCAGTTCCCTCTTTAATGTTTCACTCCAGAGGGAATATTAGAAGGCAAATATTAGTACTGGGTACGTATCACCTTGAGACAAGCAATCTCAAATAGATTGAGGGTAGGCTCTCTCTCATGGATATTCGTAAGCTGCTTGAGAACCTTTTCCGGCTGAATAGCGGGATTTTTTAAAAACTAAGGACATAAGAAGAGTGTGCTGGATCAGGCCAATGGCCCATCAAGTCCAGCATCCTGTTCTTACAGTGGCCAACATGATGTGTGCGAGATTCAAACACAAGACCTCTCTCCCCTGCATCTGGTATCATCTAGTGCAACCCCCTGTGATGCAAATGGCCATTCAACCTCTGCTTAACAACCTCCAGTGAGGGAGAGTGCACCACCTTCCAAGGTACTCCATTTGACTGGCAAATGGCTCTGTCAGAAAGTTCTGTCAGAATTTCCTCTCTTGTCATTTGAACCCATTGGTTCAGGTCCCACCATTTGTAGCAGTAGCCAACAAACTTGCTCCATCTTCCATGTGACAACCCTTTGGATATTTGAAGATGGAGATCATTCTCTTCTCTCAAGCCAAACATCCCCAAGTCCCTCCACCCTTCCTCACAAGGCTTGGCTTCCAGACCCTTCATCATCTTGGTCACCCGCCTCTGCACACGTCGTCTGGCTTGTCAATATCCTCCTTAAAGCCGTGTGATTTAAATGAATGGTGTGCATGCAGGGCTGGAATGATCCCTGAACATACAGGAATGTGCTACATCTACATTCTTACAAATACATTTCGATGTAGCCAAATAGGCTTACTTTCCAACTCAAGATATTCCAATCCTTAATGTAATACGAAGATTGTGGGGGGATGGGGAAGAAGCAGCCCTGTTTAGGAACTCGAAAAGGACAACTGCATATTGGGCTTTCCTCCTTTTTTTGAGGGGCCAGATGTTTCTGTTGTTTTCTTAATACACCAAGGCACTGATGCCCATTTTGATGAGGCTGGTTCCATCACTCTGCTGGCACCCAGTGGACAGATTCCCCACTTCCTGTGCCAAGCTGGCTATGAGACGGGCTCAGGGTGTGGGTGCCACTTCCATTGCCAGTCCACGGGCAGAGGCAGCCAGCTCTGCTGCAGGGCTTGCGAAACAAACATCCTGGCAAGCATTCTCCAGCTTCACCCTGAAGACATGCAGTCCATGTAGGGCCCATTGGAAATGAGCAAACAGGCCTGCATCACAGAATTGTAGAATTGGGAGGGACCAACCTCTGTTGAAAACCCTCCAATGAAGTAGAGTCCACCACCTTCTGAGGGAGTCCATTCCACTTAGGGTTGCCATATTTCAAAAAAGTAAAAACCAGGACACCCCAAAAGGTATTGAGGTTTTTTTTAGGAAACCCCAAAAACATACAATTTCAATTGACTTGCCGAAGATCCAGGACAAAGCTCTGCCTTTCGGAAATCCAGCAGTTCTTACCGCCAGGAAGTTCTTCCTACTGTTTAGTCAGAATCTCCTTTCTTGCAATTTTTATTTCCATTCCCCCTCCCCTTTTAAATGCTGGTTTGAGTGCTGGACTCTGGGGCCCTGGTTCAAATCCCAATGGGAGCCGTGAAGCTCCCTGGGTGATGATATTTTGAGCCAGCTGACCCTTCTCACCCAAATCTACCTCACAGGGTTCTTGTGAGCATAGAATGAGGGTGGGAGGGAGAGAACTGCAAATGAACTCACTGGAGGAAAAAGTGGGGCAGGAATGCAATAAACTGAAATGCGAACATGGAAATATGGAAATGTATATGCTGCTTCTAGTTCCGTGTTGGAGGAAATGTGGGAAAATGTGGGAAAATAAAGACATCAAAAGACAGAGCATTATATCTAGCAGGAACAGTGAGCAGTAGAAGGCCAGGAATCTCCCCCTCCCACAAGACCTATCTGGGCAAGGCTACCCCCCCCCCCATTTGTGCTGCAGACTCATGTATCTCCTGCCCACCCCCCTGCGGCAACTGCCCTCCTAACCTTGTTGCATGAGGTTCATGACAGAGTTAATTAGGGTGCTCTGCAACCCAGTTCCTATGGCAACACACCTCATGCGCACGCACACAAATGCACATCAACTACTCATTGATTTAATTTTGCCTTCAGCAGAAAGGCTGATGATGCATTTGCAAGAGATGCGCCAGGAGGTCCAGAGAGTGGCCTGATGTGCGCACACACACACACACACACACACACACACAAAAACAGGGTCCCCTGCTACTGAGGAGGAGCCACAGTTAAGGACAGAGCACTTGCTTTAAGAACATAAGAAGAGTGTGTTGTTGTCAGGCCAATGGCCCATCCAGTCCACCACACTGTTCTCACAGGAGTCAGCCAGATGCCTGTGGGATTCGGGAAACCTGCAAGCAGAATTTGAGCACAAGAGCACTCTCTCCTCCTGTCATTTCCAGCAACTGGTTTTCAAAAGCACTAATGCCTCCGAGTGTGGATGCAGAGCATAATTGTAGCTAGGAACCATTGATAGCCCTCTCCTCCACGAATCCTCTTTTAAAGCCATCTAGGTTGATGGCTGGAGGGACGCGGGTGGCGCTGTGGGTTAAACCACAGAACTTAGGACTTGGGGATCATAAGGTCAAGGTTCGAATACCCGTGACGGGGTGAGCTCCTGTTGCTCGGTCCCAGCTCCTGCTAACCTAGCAGTTCAAAAGCACGTCAAAGTGCAAGTAGATAAATAGGTACCATTCCGGCAGGAAGGTAAACGGCATTTCTGTGCGCTGCTCTGGTTTGCCAGAAGTGGCTTAGTCCTGCTGGCCACATGACCCAGAAGCTGTACGCCAGCTCCCTCGGCCAGTAAAGTGAGATGAGCGCCGCAACCCCAGAATTGGTCACAACTGGACCTAATGGTCAGGGGTCCCTTTACCTTTACCTTTACTAGGTTGATGGCTATCACTGTTTCTTGTGGGTTTAAGTTCCATAGTTTATCTATGCACTTTGCAAGTAGAAAGCCTTGGTTCAGTATTCAGGTAACAGGTGGTAGGAATGACCCTAGAGACCCCACCCCCTGCCAGTCTGGATATTTCAGCCTTCCCCAACCTGGTGCCCTCCAGATGTTTTTGACTACAACTCCCATCAGCCCCAGCAGGACATACTGCATTTAGGCCACATGAACACCATACATTTAAAGCACTATGATATCCTTTGAAACAATCATGGCTTCCCTCAAAGAATTCTGGGTTCTGTTGTTTGTTAAGGATGCTGAGAGTTCTTAGGACATCCTTATTCCCCTCCCAAAGCTACAATTCCCAGAGTTCCATGGAAAGAAGGATTGATTGTTAAACCACTGTGGGCAGGGGTGTCAAACATAAATATCATAGGGGAGTGGCAGGTAAGGCCCATCCCGTATAATCCATCACACGATGTGGCACACAGACACCCTATTTGAATGGCAATGCTCATCAACTTTGAGGGCGAGCCAGCCCCCTCAAATATTTTATGGGGGTGTGTGAAGGGACCTCGGGCCTTAGGAGATGGCTCCTCTGACTGGGAATTGTAGTTTGGGGAGGGGAACAGGGCATCCTAACAGCACCCTTAACAAACTGCAGCTCCCACAATTCTTGGATGAAGCCATGGCTGTTTGGAGTGGTACCATAGCACTTTAAATGTTTGGTGTGAGTGTGGGCATACAGGACAGATGAGCCAATGGTCTGGTAACAGGAGAAGCCAGCATTCTGCATGCTCAACCAACCCCCTGCTTCACAGATGCTGGCAACTGTACTGCAGACAAAGAGGCTGAGTACAGACCCGCCTTATCCTGGTCTCTACCGACATTCGCTCTGTACAGTTAAAACATTGGCTAGTATTACAAAGAGCATCTTTTCCGGCTGAACGGAACCCAGCTTGTGAATGACTGCACTATACAAACAGCTCCGCGATTTCAGCCAAGCACTGCCTCTCCCAAATTTAACATCCAAGTTTGCTTCTGTTTGTGTATTTATTGTGGGCCTCAACAGGAGACGGCCATTATTCAGCTCAAGTGTCAACGGTGGACCACGGATAAGAAGAATCTTCTAGAGGCCCAGCTTAGGGCTGGTGAGCCCCACGCTGAACCCAGAACAACTGCTGCCTTGATACGTTTAGCAGCTGAGCACCAGGCGGTGTGAGCAAGAAGAAAAATGGCCTTTTCCTTTGAGGAGCTTCTCCCTTCCTTTCTCTTTTTAAATAGAAGTGGTTTGACAAACTGTGCCAACGATCTGCTGCTCCAAAGATCCCTCAGAAAGACTCAGTCTGGCAAGCGGAATCGCTGCCGGGGCAACAGGATAGAGATGGCCAACAGACTTGCTGGAGAGCTTCCTTCAAAATAGCTGTGTCAGAAGCGGCAACTACCAAAATAAAAATGGGAGAAATGGGATTCCCAGCCCCAAGTCAGGAACAAGGCCTCGGGGTCATAGTCCATAGCTCGATGAAGATGTCCACCCAGTGAAAAAGTCAAATTCCATGCTGGGGATTATTATTATTATTATTATTATTATTATTATTATTATTATTATTATCCACCCATGCATACGTTTAGAAAAGACTGGAAAATGTTTATTGAATATATGGAGGGAAATTGTGTACACTTGAAAATGTTGGCAGCATTAAGATAAATTCCACAGTGTAAATAAGTTTTGATGGATGTAATAATGGAATGCTGAATGGTTTACTTTATGTAAAATATGCAGGGATTCATAATATGCAAAATGAACCATGGAAGGAGAAGAGAAGTCATTGATATTTTAAGGATGTTTAAATGAGTATTCTACATTGTAAAACAGAAATTTTAATAAAAATTAATAATAATAATAATAATAATATTTCTTATAACCCACCCATCTGACTGGGTTGCTATTTGGGATACTGTGTACGGTTCTGGTCGCCTCACCTCAAAAAGGATATTGTTGAGTTTAGAAAAGTTCACAAAAGGGCAACCAAAAGATCAAGGAGATGGAATCTCCCCTAAGAGGGAAGGTTGCAGTTTGGGCCTTCATTTTTTAGTTTAGAGGGAAGGTAAGTAAGAGGTGACATAATAGACACATATGAAATTATGCATGGCATGGAGAGAGTAGCTAGAGAAAAGTTTTCTTCCTCCTTTCATAACACTGGAACTTGTGGGTATCCAATGAAGATGAACATTGGGAAATTCAGGAGATATAAAAGAAAGGACATCTTCATGCAGTAGTACCCCGTTATACGGAGCCCTCTCCCATAGGAGGTAGTGATGGGTTTAAAAGCGGATTAGACCAATTTATGGAGGAAAAGGTTATCAATGGCTACTGTGCTCTGCCTACTTGGTTGGAGGCAACAATGCTTCTGAATGCCACTAGCTGGAAACCACAGAAGGGAGAGGGCTCTTGGGTTCAGGTCCCAGTTGAAGGCTTCCCATTGGGGCATATGGTTGACCACTATGAGAACAGGATGCTGGACCACATGAGCCCCCAATAGCCTGATCCAGCCGGGAACTTCATATGTTCTTATCACATCTGCCACTCATACATCAGCTTACAGCTGCTGCAACTGATCATGCAAAGCGTTTGTTTTGGGCTGGCAACAGAGAGCTGGAGCCCGGATCGCTGTTCATGGTACAGCCACAAATTATTCCTCATTTAATGAATACACTTGCACTGTACTTTTAGGGCAGGCATCCCCCCACTGGCTGCCTTCCAGATATGTTGGACTACAACTCCCAGGCAACTCCCATGTTGGCTGGGGCTGAAGGGAGTTGTAGCCCAGCACATCTGGAAGGCAGTAGGTAGAGGAAGGCTGATCTTAGTGGAACTTCACATCCACTCATCTTCAGTTTCACAGCAGAACATGTGCATTCAAAATTGCTTGAGAAATGAAACACTTCAGCTCAACAAAGGCCCATCACTATGTTCCATTTACAAGCCACTTTAAAGAAGGAGAAAATAAGCAGGACAGAGTTACGTTTATGGCGGTCAGTCCCATGTGAATCCTCCCCAAACACCTGGAGAATCTAACTGGGCCAGCCTTTCTCCCTTTCCGTGGGCGGCTGAGCAGAAAACAACAGATACACAGAAACTCTACCAGCAATTGAGAGGCTTGGAAGACGCACTGGGAGAGATGTACATGCATGCCCATTACCCATGACAACACATGAATTCATGCAGTCTTCTGCATGGAATGTACCCTTAGCTTGCATTAGTTATGTGCAGAAGCTAGAAACTGACATCTGCTAGTCTGAATCCATTTTCTGTTCTCTTCACTTGAGGATTAGAAAGACCTGTTCGTCCCCAATTGGTGTTGTCTTCCCCCCCTCTCCACCATTTCTACACAAAGCAGCTTATAACAAAGTCTGGACAGACTGAGGGAAAGAGACAGCATCATTTTCCATGAAATATTCTATTCAGGAAGGTGTAAGGAGGACCAAACGCTCGCTGAATCAGGGCCTCTCCTCCTGGCATCCTTTTTATAGTGTATTCAATGATGATTTGTGCTCATGACAGTATTGAGGATGTGAGAACATGATCCTGCTTTCAATACTAGTTGTGCCTGCAAAAGATTCAGGGCAGACACACAGCTTTGTTTCCGTTCAGTGCACATCCCATAGTTCCCTGCTAAAATCCTGTAACGGGGTGGGGGAGTGGGCAGCGAGGAGGAATAATTATTATCATTATTTCATTTTATAATGTATATAAAACAAAGAGCAATTATAACAACAAATGAAAATTAAAATATGAAAAGCAAAAGTATAAAATAGGCATGTAGAATAAATAGCTGCTCATGAGCTGAAATAACGATCTGATCGTCAAGTATAGTTCCAGATTTCCATCCTATCAATTTATATGCTACAAATGTTCTGCGGTTTGTCTGTTGTCCCACTTTTGTTACACTACAGTGCAAGATGGCAATAACATGGTAACAATGGGGAAAGATTCACATAGCTACGAGTAAAGTGGATTGATGTGTGGATGGTCCAGTATAAACCCACCCCACATGCCCTCTTATTCAATCATAGAATTGCAGTTGGAAGAGACCCCAAGGGCCATTTAGTCCAGCCCCCTCCAATGCAGGAATCTCAGCTAAAGCATCCATGACAGATGACCAACTTCTGTTAAAAAACCTCCAAGGAAGGAGGAAGAACGTCAACAATGACATGCTGCGGATTGCACTCCCAAAAAAAACCACCCACTAGTCTGGAGGGGTCCTTGGAGTATATCCTTCTCAACATACTTGAAAGGTACAGGATTACCCAGAGATCTTTGTCCACCCCACCCCCATGCCCAAAGGCTGTGTAGGAAAAGGCCTGATCAGCCTGAATGGGAGGGAGACACTGTGCCTATTATTTGACAAGTTACAATGGGTCAGTCAGGACTGATGAAAGAGGGGCAACGAGTGGAGAACTGTACCAGGTCCCCCAAGCTCAGAGCCATCCCCTCAGACAACTGAGATATGTACGGATATATGATGGGCAAATAAGAAGAAGAAGGGTGTACTATTTTGTACAGAAGGGTTGCTGTGCGCAAATCGGGCCATGTCCACATTAGGTCTGCTGGGATGCCCTAATAAGCTGCCTTGCTCTGGTTTTTCAATCTACAAGGCACAGGTGATGTGCACCCAATCCTCTCAAACTCCTCTTGGCAGACACAACATTGGAATATAAAAGCCAGGAACGGAAGATGTGATGCAAATGTGAGAACGTAGCTAGGGAAACTCTGGAGAGTGACTATTCTACCCTCCTGGTGCCTTCCAGATGTTTTGGACCATATGATGCTGGGGCTGATGGGAACTGGAGTCTGGGCTAGTTGTTAGAAATATCAGCCAGAGAAGTTCAATTGCCCATCCAAAGCTTAGGATGCAAACTTTCCAAAGCTGGCACAGATGTAGAGCTTTATAGAAGCACCAGCTGAAATTTACTGTATGGCAACTGAATTTTCTGGGACGCGGGTGGCACTGTGGGTTAAACCACAGAACCCAGGACTTGCCGATCAGAAGGTCGGTGGTTCGAATCCCCGCGACGAGGTGAGCTTCCGTTGCTTGGTCGCTGCTCCTGCCAACCTAGCAGTTTGAAAGCATATCCAAGTGCAAGTAGATAAATAGGTATCACTCCGGCGGGAAGGTAAACGCCGTTTCTGTGCGCTGCTCTGGTTCACCAGAAGCGGCTTAGTCATGCTGGCCACATGACCCAGAAGCTGTACGCCAGCTCCCTCGGCCAATAAAGCGAGATGAGTGCCGCAACCCCAGAGTCAGTCACGACTGGACCTAATGGTCAGGGTTCCCTTTACCTTTACTTTAACTGACTTTTCTGTTTATAAGGTATCTCACTACACCCAGTCACAAAGCCAGAAGTGCAAGCAAGCTGCCAGGAGGAATCAAGGAAGTAAGCAGAGTGGTGGAGTAATGGGTGGGCTCTGGGATGGGTGCAGGACGACTGAGTTTTAAGAGCTGTTATGCAGGCTGCTTTGCAGGTCCTCAAGCACTAACTCCCTCTCCTTCCTTCTGAAAGAGAGATTCAATATATGGTGCACCCTTTATGCAAATAAGCAAAAGGCTGGACCTCACTTCTCCTACAGACTTCTGAAAGTGTTAGGGAGTGGCAGATCAGGGGAACTGTCTTTAGAAGAAAGTTTGCACAAAAAATGCAAGTATTCATGGGGGGGAGGAAAGTACATTGCTTGCAAAAATGCGTAGGGTGGAGAAATACATATAAAAACACTGTCTTAAAAAGTTTGTTAATAAAGAAATGGTGTGAAATGAACTGGAAAAAGAAGAAACTCAGAGAAACTGATTCATCCACACATACCTCTGCCAGCTATCTTAATTTGCCCAGAAGGCGCTCCATACATTTCTGCCTCAGTCTTGTGTATTTGGGTCCCGTCCCCACCGTACAAGAATGAAAAGTAACCCCATTGCTTCCCATTCCACTGTTCTGCTCACTGCAATATATAGGGTGTGATAGATCATTGGTCCATCTAGCTCAGTATTGTCTACACTGACTGGCAGCAGCTCTCTGGGATTTCAGACAGGGGTTTCTCCCAGCCTTTCCTGGAAGTGCAGGAGTTTGAACCCAGGATCTTTTGCATGCAAGCAGATGCTCTACCAATGAGCCATGGTCCTTCCCATTGACAGCTTTGGGTCAGTGAGCAAACCATGGTTCCCTACTACAAGAACATAAGAAGAGCCTACTGGATCAGGCCAGTGGCCCATCTAGTCAGGCATCCTCTTCTCACAGTGGCCAACCAGATGCCTCCTCTGGGAGACTGACAAGCAGGATTCGAGCACAAGATCACCCTCCCCTCCTGTGGTTTCCAGCAACTGGTTTTCAGAAGCATCACTGCCTCCAGTTTCAGAGGCAGAGCATAGCTATCATGGATTGTAGCCATCAATAGCCCTCTCCTCCATGAATTTATTTAATCCTCTTAAAGCCATCTAGATTGGTGGTCATCACTGCCTCCTGTGGCAGTGAGTTCCACAGTTTAACTATGCACTGGAAAAACGTCTTTCTCCATACATGCCCATCTTATAAAATAAGAAGAGGAAAGGGGAAAGTTGGTGTTCCAAAGACTGGGATGCCATTTAGGTCTTTTGACGGTGCAGTTTTAATGGATCAATGAGTAGTTAAACATTTATGGATTAATGCCACTAGTGGGGCACATTTTAGGGAGCACATCCAGCTTCTCTGGATGCATTTCCTACCCACATGGGATGCTTTCCCCTGCCCCCCCCCACCCCAGTATCAAACCAGGTAGAGCACTGCTGATAACCTTCTTCCTATTTCTGATAAATCACCATTCCTACTCTGCTTTGTAGGACGTCATCCCTGGGTGGGTCTCCCTGTAGCTCGTGAGCCGGCTCATTTTGCTGACTGGGGAAGAGCAATTGGTGCCCCTTTCCCCCAAAACAAGAATATTAGAAGAGCATGAATACAGGATCAGGCCAAAGGAGTCCTAGCTAGTTCATCATCCTGTTCTTGCAGTGGCCAATCAGAAGCCAGTTTCATCTGTACCAGTGGCTGAACCCCAGCACTGAAAAGGCAAAGTCTAGGACAGGCGTTTTGTAAACTCCCAAACTCCCAGACCCTCTAAGTGTTCCCAAGGACAGTCCTAGATTTACAGAAGCTGTCCTAGTTTCTGATTTGATCCTGGAATGTCCCACATCTTCTTGGGATGTCCCTATTTTCAGCAGAGAATTGTTGGACGGTATGGAGATATGCGACACCCGAGCCAAGGAGATAAGTAACTATACAACCTTTAAAAGACACATGAAGGCAGCCCTGTATAGGGAAGTTTTTAATATTTAACAAATGTTGGAAGCTGCCCAGAGTGGCTGGGGCAGATGAGCGGGTTATATATAAAACTATTATTATTATTAAATAGAACGTTCCTATTGTCATCAGAAAAATGTTGGAGGGTATGAGCTTCCCTTCCCTACCCTTTCTCCATTGCAAGAAATCAATGTGGAGCACCTACACTTTGGAACTCCCTGCCTCTTGATATCAGGTAGGTGCCTTCACTGTACTCTTTTCGGCACCTACTGAAAACATTTTTGTTTAGACAAGCCTACCCAGATATTTGGGATGTGGGTGACGCTGTGGATTAAACCATGGAGCCTAGGGCTTGCCGATCAGAAGGTTGGCGGTTTGAATCCCTGCGACGGGGGGAGCTCCCGATGCTCGGTCCCTGCTCCTGCCAACCTAGCAGTTTGAAAGCACATCAGTGCAAGTAGATAAATAGGTACTGCTCCAGCGGGAAGGTAAACGGCGTTTCCGTGCGCTGCTCTGGTTCACCAGAAGCGGCTTAGTCATGCTGGCCACATGACCCAGAAGCTGTACGCCAGCTTCCTCGGCCAATAAAGCGAGATGAGCGCCGCAACCCCAGAGTCAGCCATGACTGGACCTAATGGTCAGGGGTCCCTTTACCTTTACCTTTACCCAGATATTTAGAACACAGATGTGTTTTTAGTTTATTGCTGGTTTAATTTTTTTTGAATGTTTTAATTGTTTTTACTAATAATCTGGCTGTTTTGCTCTTCTTGTAAACCCCGCTCATCATCAAACACACAAACACACACCACCAGTTTAGGTGACAATCTCACAAGGAGGTTTCCATTTTTAACTTGGGAGATTTCTTCTAATGAGATTCATCAATAGAAGTACCCTCTCTGTTGAGAGATTCTAGGTTGCCCTCCTATTTTTAGCCTCTGTGTGCTATCAGTACCAGGTCAAGGTAGGATTAATCATAGGTGACATCTTAACAGTTTTAACTCGGTGTGGTCACCTCTCAGGTGTTCTCTGCTAGGGAGGAGGAAAGAGCTTTATAAAGTGTTAAAAGGCTTCCCCACTCCAGAACCCACCAAAATACCTGCTTAGCTTCTTTCTAGATTCTTTGACTTCTCTGGATACTGCTCACCCATTTTCAAGTTTTGTCCTCAATCATAAGGGCTAGAAACTTGGTGGTTTTTTAAAGTGAAAATAAAGATTCCAAGGTGGGGTCACCTTGTGTGCCTGATACTAAACTACACACCCATTTGACTGCAGAAGTGCAGTCCTTTTTAGCCCCTTAAGAATGCCATACATCCTATGTAGCAGTGGGACTTGCTCCTAAGTAAACATGCATACGACCAGACCAGCAGTAACTGTCAAAATTAACCCAAGGAAGTGAAAGATAAAATTTTGCTCAGCTTAAGGAATTTAACAGATACCAAAGCGTAGAAGATAAAGATGTGTGGATTAAAGCGAGTACTTTCATCACACTTCAGAAAAAGCTTCAGTTCTTACATTTTAACGTTTGGATTAGATGTGAGGAGTAATGAGATTGTGGAAAATGCAAGGATCACCTTTGGGCCCAAAGAACAAGAAAATATGCCCACAGATGATCTGACCAGAGAGGAAGTAGTTAATGCTTGCAAAGCACTAGAAAGAAAGAAAGAAAGAAAGAAAGAAAGAAAGAAAGAAAGAAAGAAAGAAAGAAAGAAAGAAAAGAGCATGGGCAGGGTAAACTCTTTAAAAAATAAATGAAAAAAGTAAATACTTAGAAGCCAAACTGCTAAATTTCTCCTGAGGGGGTTCATATTGGTACACTATGCCCGCAATTTGCATGCATTTAACTTTATGAGGGTAGCAAAATGAAAACGAAAATGAAAATGACTTTGGCAATCCCACCCGCCATTGAACCCAGTAGGTTTTGACTATATGCAATTTTGACTATATGCAATTCAGGTATGATCTCCAAAATGTAACCCCTGTGTAAGCTGCAGGCCTACTGTATTGTAAATGGAAGCTTCGCTGGAAAGGAAACAAGGCCTTCATTTGCAGAGAAGTCTAAGATTGCTTCATTACAGGAACGTGAAACGCTGAGCACAGCTGCCCAGGAAGTTCACCTGCAGAAACCTCATTGAATGGATAGTGCAGCAGCAGCATAAAATGTCTGCAATGGCAGGCATGGCACCACCTCCCCATAGCTGGTGCCCTCCAGATGTTTTGGACTACAGCTCTCATCAGGCACAGGACCCATGATGGCCGGGGCTGTTGGGAGTTGTAGTTCCAAATATCTGGAGGGCACCAGACTGAGGCTGGCCAGCAGGGTGTGTCGCAGGTTCCCTACTTAGATTAAAAGAAGCAGGGCGTGGGCAGAACGTATGACTCAGGCAGCCCCAACATCCAGGTTCACCTTGTCTCTCATATTCAGAAAAGATGCTGAAGGAACCTGGACACGATGGGATCACAGATGAATGCTTCCCCTGTTCTACAATACCTGCCCACTTGCACTGTGTCTCGCAGCAACAAAAAGTATTGCCCAGCTGAGAACATCCAGCAGTGTGTCACACATTGAGAATCGGTGATGCTGTGTGGGTAGAAATGCAAAGGAATGAAAAGGGATAGGTTCCCTCTTCCTGAGCTACAGAGGCCTCTGTGCATGTGCAAAACACTTTTCAGGAGCACGTGGCGGGCTAGTAGCTGATTTTAACTTTCAACAGCTGCTTTTTAGTCCCTTGCTGGGTACTGCTTTGCAGGGCCCTGAACTTGCAAGGGCAGAGCTCTGCAAAACGGAAGACAAGACTACAAAACTACTAAATTCAGTAGGTGTTTCTAGAGTTAGCACGAGGCTGGAGGGTTGCTGACACTGTAAAGGCTGTCAAATTTGAGAGAGCTTTGTCTAATTCCCCAGCTAACCTGGCCTCTCTCATATCATGTTGGAACAGAAGCCACAGACCCCAGTAAACAGTCAGACCGAAGCACCAAGCAAAACTTTTCACTTAAGAGGAAAAGGGAATTTTCAGCCTGATAAACAGGGAGGAGAGACCACACGCTCTCAAAGAAAGTGATAAAAAAATCCCCAAGACTGAAACAGTAAAACTGGCTCCTTTGTATGGTATATAGCCTTGCAAAGTCTCTCCAGAAAGCAGGGACCTCTGGGTCATCTCCCTTCAAATTCCCTTCCCTGCTTTCTCATTCCGCATGTGTGGGCAAACTCTTCCAGGTTAAGGGAACTGACTCCAAGAACCCTCAGATTTTGAGGGATGCACTATTTGTCTTTATTTATTGAAGTATTTCTATATTGATTTCTCACAAAACATCAAGATAGCGTACAGCAACATGAAACACATTTAAAAGTAACTCAGAACCATCCTTGAAACTACTGGTTACTGCTTGAGATATTTTGGGACTCAATGTGCTGATATACAATCCTTGCGTAGGTCATAAGAACCCTGAATGATCCTATTTTGCAGTTTTGATCAACTGAGGTCAGGGGGAATCCCTGGTTATAACTCAGGAAGGCTGGATTTTGAACTCACCTCCACGTATCTGCAGTTAATCGTTTGACTGGAATGTAAAGCTGAGCAGGTTTTACACTTGTGCCAATGAAGCAGGAGGATTGGGCAAGGCTAGTTTAAACTGTGAGAGGCTGCTCCATCCCAGGGCAAACTCCCTTGCCCTCCCTCTTCCATGCCCCCCCCATTAGACTTCCTTCCCCAACAGCCACCTGTAGGGCTCCCCAAGCACCCTACCCAGAAGGCTTTTTATATTACAAAAACGCCCTCCCAGGAATGGGAAAAACGCGCTGGATCTCCGTCAGAAGCAGAACTTGGAGAGCTGGGAGCTTTCCCTTCCCTTGCTGGGCTAATGCGAAGCCAAAGCGGGACGTGTCACAGCAACCACGGGAAGCCAAACGGAGCTTGCACACGGGAAAAAACGCACGTACCACACCGGGCAACAGCTGCCGCCACTGTGGAGCGGGCACGCTGGCTGCTTCCGAAAGGGTTAAAAATGCAGTATATCTACTGCACAATCTCCCCCTGTGCAAAGGCGCTCGCAAAGCTGATGCAAGGAAGCCCAACCACCACCTCGCTTGCTCACACTCGGGGGCCTTTCCTTGAAAAACTGGCCAAAGACCCTTCCTCATTTTGCAATTAAAAAAAAAAACCACCTCGCGAAAAAGGGAGCTGCAGAAAATCACGAGGCACTCAATGCCAGCTCTGCGAAAAGGACTGGACCTGGAGGCCGGTCTGCAGCCGGGAAGGCGCCTCTGCTAGGGACCCCCAGCCCGGGCAGGCAGCCGCCGAGAGGACCCCAGCAACGGGCGCTGAGCTGACGGAGAGAGTCCCCCCCCCGACCACCACCTCTGGATGACAGCCGAGGCAAGGGAAGGCAGGTCCTTACCTTAGAGACAGTCATGCAGAAAGTTGTCTAGGAGGAGTGAGGCAGCTCTCCAGCAGGCAAGCGGGGAAGCGGGAGGGCGCTGCTATTCCCCCCCTCCTGAGAGAGAGAGAGAGAGAGAGAGAGAGAGAGAGAGAGAGAGAGAGAGAGAGAGAGAGAGAGAGAGAGAGAGAGCGCACGCGGGCGGGAGGGGTGGCTCGGAGAAACCGCCTCTGGATTTTCCCCTGCAGAGGAATCAGCGTCAGTGGTTACAGGAAGAGCAAAGGACCACCCCTCCCCCCTCCCCTCCCCTTTGGCACAATCTGGTTAAGCTGCCCTTAGTTTATTCCGGGGTGTGTGTGTGTGATTCTGTCCGACTGTGTACTAAGAAGGGACGGAGCCTCCTCTGCAGGAAGAGAGGCAGGAAGAAAGAAAAGGGGGAAAGAGCCAAGCCTGGGGGGGGGGGGGGAGCGGAGAGAGAGAGAGAGAAACCAGCAAAATGAAACTCCAGGGGGAGAGCAGAAGCAGCAGCAGCCCAGTAGGGCGGGGGTCGACATTCAGCCTCCCCTGCGACACCCTCCTCTTAACTCTTGATGGACCAAATATCTGGGCAGAGGGATTTGAGGATGCTCTTCAAAGGCTTGCCACAAAGGCCCAGACTGGCCTTGGTGGATGCAGCTGGATGGAAGAATAAACCGATGCAGTTTCAGAGAGGGAGGGCGGAAGGAACAAGACACCCACAAGTTTCAGTGCCAAGGTTGGGCACATCTGCTCCCCAAATCCTGGAGCCGGGGGGGGGCAGCGTTGTTTGTTGCATTTATATGTCACCTTTATATCCCACCTTTTCCTCCAAGGACCTCAAGGTGGTCACACAGCTCACCCCTTCTCATTTAATCCCCACAACAACCTTGTGAGGTAGGCTAGGCTGAGAGGCAGTGACTGGCCTTGAAGTCACCCAGTGAGCAGGAATTTGAACCCTAGCTTCCTAGGTCCTGGTCCGACACTTTAAAGGCTGGCAAGCCTCCCAGCCTTGACTACACATGCATGTTCTTGTGGTCTGATTAGAAATGGACACAGTCATGGAGAAGGCATTATCTATAGCATCCTCCCTCAATGCACTGCCCTCCAGCTGTTTTCAACTTCAGCTCCTATGAGCCCCAGCCAGCATGCAGCACAAAACATCTGGAGGCTGCTATACGCCGTCTCTGGCTGGGTCTGATGGACGTTCTGCTTTGAAACATCTGGAGGGAGCCAAGCTGCAGATCAACGGAACCTCCATGGACAGGTATTGTCCACCTCTGAAAAGTCAATGCTGGAACAAACAGTGTGTGTGTGTGGCTTTTTGCCCTCTGCTGGTGCATCTCTCCCAGGCACTGTATTGCAACCAGGATCTCAGAAAAGGGCATCAAATCCTTAGTCTAATCCAGTTTCTCTCTTTTTAGATTCAGACCTGAATGGCTTGCAGATGGTAGAAGGGCCCCGAGGAGTTCTGCTCACTCCAGACAGTCGCTTCCTGAAGCTTTTGTTTCTGAGCACTCATTTTATTTTATTTTATTTTCATAAAATTTACGCACTCCTTATTGTAAAACAACACAAAACCTCGAAGCGGTTTCCAAAAAGGATAAACCAATAATATAATTTTAGAGAAGAAGAATCGATGTCAATGATTAAAGCCTTCCAAAAAGTTAAAATAACAATAGACTAAAAGAAAGGAAGATTAACAGTCGCACAAAATTTCTAAGTATGTCAGTTGGCTTGCTATACAGAAATGTTTTTAGCAGGTGCCAAGAAGTGTCCAGTGAAAGTGCCTGCCTGACATCAAGTGGCAAGGAGTTCCAAAGCTTGAGAATGATTGAGTTGTTACAAAAACAGGAAGGGTATTATGTGGCACCTGCAACAGGGCCAGTTCCATCAGTAGAAGCGGTTGAGGGGGCATATTTGGGGTAAGGAGATCTCGTAGGTAAACTGGTCCCAAGTTATTAAGGGCTTTATACACTAATTATAAGACCTTGAACTTGGCCCAGTAACAAACTGCCAACCAGTGCAGATCTCTGAGCACAGATCTCAGTCCTATCAGCAATCACGTTGCAGCATTCTGCACTAACTGCAGTTTCCAGATCAAGCGCAAGGGAAGCCCCACGTAGAGCACATTGCAGTAATCCAGCCTTGAAGTAGCCAATGCATGAACAATATGGCCAAACTTTTCTGGTCCAGGGATAACTGTGGCTGTCAAACCCACTGTTCAACTTGATATCTCTGTAAGACTCCAAAGTCCAGGCTCAAAAGTCATGGACTGAGAGAGGAGAGGGCCTCTTAAGTTTGCAAGATAGCAAGCCCGAGAAAAACTTGGAGGAATCACTCGTGCCAACTTTAGAAAAGTACAAGCTGTGTTCTTTGTTGCACGTTATCAGAGCATCAGTTCCGCTGGGGAATGTGATGTGCGTCCTTTCCGGGCGGCACCTGGTGGAGCTCAATTACTCCATTGGCACCTTGCAGGATGTTTGCAGAGACGGATCATTGGCAAGGTAGCTTTGAGGTCAAAGCTGGGACTGCTGTTCCACCAGCTGGGCTGGGAGATCCTGGACCCTGCTGAGCAGTGGTGAGTAACACAGGGAGAACCTTTGCTCAGCTGCCCCTGCTACTGGAGAAGTCAGATGGGGCCACCATCGTTGTTGAGGGCTGCCAAAAAAGGCCTTGAGGGCCACATGCAACTTGATGTGTTGGACTACCCTAACTGCTACCATCACACTGGCTCATGGTATCAGCTATCTTGATGCCCTTTCTGTTAGGACCCAGCCAGTACATTCAAGGCCACGCCAGGTCAACTATGAGCGATTGTAAAGTGAGCAGTTCCTAGGCTTCTTTTCCTTATCTTGATAAATGAACATTGTCTGGAATGGCGATGGCTGGCAACTGCCAATCTATTTACAAATACCTCTGATAAAAATGAACAATGGTTTTATTATTATTACTGTCAGTGATAAATTCTGAAGTGCCTGAGGACAGAAAAATAATAAAATTAAATCCTTTCTGTCTGTCCGTTCAATCCCTCCTCAGTTTGCCAGCAAACAAAGGGGTATTTTTTCCATAAGGAGACGATCCAAGTGTATCCTTGCTGAGCTGAGGCATTTCATAAAATCTGCCTGGATCTGATAGGGAAGGAACGCCAAGAAAACTACTTTCTTGTCTTTCTTTTTCAGTGGGGGTGGGTGGGGCAAGAAAGAAATATCAGATGATGACAACGCTTTGTGTGAAAGCCATGATGGGTTTGTGATCTTCAGAAAGGGGAGCTTGCATTGCATTGTGTTTGGCACAGTGGGACTGAGACCACTTTGGGGGTGGAGTCAGGGGCAGGTATAGTGGTTAGAGTGCTGAACCTGGACTGGGGAGACCAGGGTTCAAATCCCCTCTTGGCCATGACGCTCACTAGATGACCTTGGGCCAATCACATTCTCTCAACCTAACCTACCTCACAGGGTTGTTGTGACGATAACAATGGACATGCAGTGGCTCCACCATGCGGCACTTCCCATTACCCTCAATATTTCAAGAACTGGTGAACCTGATACACGAAGGTACAGGGGCCTTAGTTAGAGATTGGAGAGAAAACTGATTCGGTCCTCAGTTTATTTATTTATTTATTTTTAATTTTTTAAAATAATTTTATTGAATGCAAAAAAAAAAAAGAATATCAAATAAGAAAAGAAATACAGAACAAATTTCATACATATACACATAAACACAATATACATATACACAAAGACTTTAGCAACTAATCCACACCTAATGACCCACCTAAGTGGTACTCAGGATATCACTCAAGAAATCACTCAAGATATCCCTCAAGTAATTAAGGAACAAAAGAAGAAAAGGCACACTAGCCTGGGAACTTCCTCTCTGCCCAGAACATTGGAGGCTATACACCACACCCCCTCAACAGTATTTATAGGAACTCAAACACTGAGATCCTGCTCTGTTCCAGTAACAAGAAGCCGAAAGCACCAGCCTGAAGATGACGAGTGAGACCTCGTCGAAACGTCGCCTAGACACCCCAACTTTTACACGGGAAGACACCCGAGGACACCAAAACCTGCATAAACACAATTATTTATACATCTATAAAGCAATACTCAGAGAGAAAGAAAGGGGGAGGGGAAAAAGAATACACGAAGAAAGAAAAAAGGAGTACAGTGGTACCTCAGGTTACATACGCTTCAGACTCCGCTAACTCAGAAATAGTGCTTCAGGTTAAGAACTTTGCTTCAGGATGAGACCAGAAATCGTGCTCTGGCGGCGCGGCGGCAGCAGGAGGCCCCATTAGCTAAAATGGTGCTTCAGGTTAAGAACAGTTTCAGGTTAAGAAGGGACCTCTGGAACGAATTAAGTACTCAACCCGAGGTACCACTGTAAAATAATTTGGTCCTCACTTTAATGAGGGGCAGATGGGGCTCATCAACCTGGAAATGTTGCCTACTAGAAGGTAAAATCAATTGCAAAAATGTGGTGGCACCAGTTATGCAGAATGCTTTCCTTGCTGAAATAGGAAAGTCCCCATCAGTATTGGCATTCCGCCGACCCCTGAAGATGCACCTGTTTAGGTAAACATCCCTTTCTTTTTCTGGCTCAAACCACCTGCTTAAATTGTTGTCTTACCTGTTGTGCTGTTTGGACAGGCTTATTTTGGTGCACATTTTAACTGAGGGTGTTTTAATGTTTCGATGGGGTTGCTTCGCCTCCCCCATCAGCCCCACCATCCTACAGTTGGGTCTGATGGGAATTGGAGTCCAGAACATCTGGAGGGCACCAGGCTGGGGAAGGCTGCTGTTGTAGCCTCACAGGAATGATGAAACCCAGCCAGGACTGTGTGTGCAGATTAGGAGTCCTGAGCTGCACTTTTAAGCATGTTGCTGCTGCTGCTGCTGCTGCCGCCCTGCTGAAATTAATCCTGTTTTTGGCATCTGCTGTGTGTCCCCTCCTGGCAAGCCAGACAACCGCGCCTGAGCAGAAATCTGCAATGACACCAAATCTCCTTGGACTGCATTGCATTAAACTCCCCTTTGCAAAGCAGTGTGGGTCTCCAACACCTTGGCTGCCAGAGGGGAGAAGGGGGCTGCCTACAGCTCCCTCTTATGGCCCTCTAATTGGATTTACCAGTATCTGTGGAGAAGCTCAGAGGGAAACCTCAGTGGCCTCTGCTGCTGAGATTCTCAAAGCGTGGGGGCCATGCCAGGTGATCACTTTGATCCATGCCCGTCTTAATATCCAGGTCAGGGCTGCCTCTCAGGAACATTGCTAGGAATGGGCTTAAGAGGGTTGTATCTTAGATCTTTTTTGTAAGTGCCCTGACTGTTTTTGGGTGGGGAAATCAAAGGAACTTGCTTTTAGATTGGGGGGGGGATTTACTGGGTAGGGTTTTCATTGGGGAAATGAATTGCTTCGAGGTGACTTTATCTTGAAATAGTGGGGGTGGGTGGGGAATGAATAGGACTAATGAATGATAATTAATGGTTACTGGGGGGCAACAGGAATTGAATTCATTTGGAACAGGATCTGTTGGGAAACTAATTGAGAGGGTTTGGGGCACCTAAGAGGAACTAATCTGGGGTGCAAATTAATTGAAGAATTAAGCTGGATGGAGAATTAGCCCGTTTGCCTTCTTTGACATTCAAATTCTAAACTTTGGTTCTGTACCTATGAATTAGCATATAATGGAAGTGCTTATGTATGTTGATGTCTAGACAGGGGTAGGCAACCTAAGGCCCGGGGGCCAGATGCGGCCCAATCGCCTTCTCAATCCGGCCCATGGATGGTCCAGGAATCAGCATGTTTTTACCTGAGTAGAATGTGTCCTATTATTTAAAATGCATCTCTGGGTTATGTGTGGAGCATAGGAATTCATTCATTATTATTTTTCAAAATATAGTCCGGCCCCCCCACATGGTCTGAGGGATGGTGGACTTGCCCACGGCTGAAAAAGGTTGCTGACCCCTGGTCTAGAGGCTTCTGCCCTGATAAGTTTTATGTTCCTAGCAAAGCCTCTGCTGCTTCTGAATGGTTAGATGAGTGTCATTCTCCTGTCTGTCTATCTGTCTGTCTGTCTGTCTCCTAGGATTTGCATTCAGGTTTGATTTGGGGACCACTTTACCTTCTGTTGGAAAATGGCCTTTGCATCCTGCAATATTTGGCTGAGTAACTTGCAAGCCCAGGCGGAAGACGCCCTCGCCTCCAGGCATTCATTGGCCACCTGGCTTACTGAAGGGTTGTGGACCCGAGGCCTGAGCAGCCAAGCATTCCTGTCTGCCCTTTTGGAAAGTCCTGTCTCTTGCTCTGGGATGGCCAACTTTTCTATCAAATCCCATGCAAATCCCATGCTAGGGGATCTTTGGAAAGGAATCAAAAACAAAACTGCTGATATCATAATGTTGTTATGCAACTATATGGTGTGACAGCACATAGAATACTAGGCACATGTGATTTGATTGGATTGTTAAAATGGAAAACTTAATAAAAATTATCATTAAAAAAAAAGAATACTATGCACAGCTCTGGCTACCTCACTTCCAAAAGGATATTGCAGAGTTAGAAAAAGTTCAGGAAAGGGCAAACAAAAATGATCGAAGGGATGGAGCAACTCCCCTAAGGGGAAATGTTGCAGAGTTTGGGAATTTTGTAGCTTAGAGAAAAGGTGAGCAAAGAGGTGGTGTGATATAACTTTATAAAATCATGCACGGTGCAGATGGGGTTGTTTTCCCTCTCTCCATAACACTAGAACCCATGGATATCCAATAAAACTGAATGTTGGAAGATTCAAGACAGATAAAAGAAAGGACGTCTTCATATGCCACAGAGCTAAAGTATGGAACTTGCTCCAGAGGAGGCAGTGATGGCTACCAACTTGGACAAATTCATGGAGGAGAAGGCTACCAATGCTTCCGTATACCACTTGCTGGAAACCACAGGAGGGTGTAGGGCTCTGGTGCTCCTGTGCTGCTTAGCCTTATGGGTTTCCCATAAACATCTGGTTGGCCCCTGTGAGAACAGGATGCTGGACTAGATGGGCCATCTGTCTGATCCAGCAGGCTCTGCTTATGTCCTTCAGGCAGGGACTGCCATGCCTTTGATATCTACACGACAAAGGAACACAGGAAGCTTGCCTTACACTGAGCCAACAAAAACAAGGGAGAAGGTCCCCAGGCATATGAGAAACAATAGACAAGACCACAGGAGCCTCCCAAAGCAATGAGAACATATTTTGAAAAATAAAGCGAAGAATTTAAGGCCACATATAAAATGTTTGTGTGTCTGTGTGCATATGGACGCCACAGTTTGTGTGATGGTTTCTCCAAACATCTCAAACGTCTGTACATAGGAGGGCAACCAAGATGATCAAGGGTCTGGAAACCGAGCCTTATGAGGAATGGTTGACTTGGGCATGTTTAGCCTGAAGAAGAGAAGCCTGAGAGGTGAAATGAGAGCCATCTTCCAACCTCTGAAGGGCTGTCACATGGAAGATGGAGCGAGCTTGTTTTCTTCTGCTCCAGAGGGCAGGACCCAAACCAAGGGATTCAATTTGTGGGATGTGAAACACAAGAGCAGTCAAGTACAACATTCCTAGAGTGAACATGTTTACACATGGGGAGGAATGTTTGTCCAGCCAGCAGGTAAACTTCCTGTTTCCTTCTGGGCTGGGACAGACTTCCTCTGCATGTGACTAGAGGTGGGTGTGGCCTCACCTGTGCAGGTAACGACAAAAGCACAGGGCAGGGCAGCCATCTCTCTCTCTCTTTTGACTACATGCATCGAAGAAGCAACATCTGCTTACCCAAGAGAGGACAAAGGGACTGTTTTCTTATGAGATAGTTTCTAGGTATATGTTATTTTCTAAGCTAAGTCTGCCTTCTGGGATCCTATTGTGAACAGAATGATGTGTGAGTAAACCTTTTTATACTTTTATAGAAGACTGTGTCATGTCTTATCTTTTATGAGGGAATAAGGGGGAAATACCAGAACAGTTATTATAGAGGCTTTAGCAAGCCTGAGCAAACACATCCGCTGCAAGTTTAAAAGGGGGGGGGATGTTACTCTGCTAAATTGTGAACTTGTTAACAGAAGTTGGAAAGGCTATTGTCAGACAATATATTCTCTCCTGCATCCCTGAACATTCCCATACAATTAACAAGAAAGGAGATTATGACTAGACACTAGGAAGACCTCTCTTACAGTAAGGGTTGTTGGACAGTGGGATGGATGCTCTCAGAAGGTTGTGGACTCTCCTTCACTGGAGGCTTTTAATCAGAGGTTGGATGGCCATCTGTCAGGGAATCTTTAGCTGTGATTCCTGCATTGCAGGGAGTTGGACTGGACCACCCTTGTGGTCCCTCCCAAATATACAATTCTATGTATACAATTCTATTCCATTCTATATGAAATGTTAGATGAGATATCCTGGACTACATCCTGTTTCACGCTCCATCAGAAATAAAACTGGATAGTTCCTTTCAGTTGGCTGCCACAGATCTCACTGAGACTTCTTGCTTGTTTTTTCCAAATTGCATTATAAATCACTTTTTATACCTGTGATGCTGTCTGTTTCCCATACCGAACCAGACCACTGGTACACCTATTCCAACAGGCAGTGGCTTGCCACAGTTTCAAGTATAATTATTTCCCCAGTGCTACCTGGAGATGTTACTGGGAATTGAACCTGCGACCTTCTGCCTGCATAGCAGGTGCTCTGTGACTGAGCCAGAGTCCTTCCCTGTGGACAAATGGCAGCAGGCCAAGCTTTCCCAATCATTCAAAGCCCTTGCTTCACTTCCTGAATTTCTACTTGTCTTGCAGCAATTAAATGGAGAGGGTGAAAAATTAGCTCCCCCAGCCATTTCCGGCTCTCAGCTTGAAATTGTGCCTCAAGGAAAGCATTTGCGGATACAATCCTCCTCCTTGGGACATGTGGAAAGCAGTTCCCGCTGTGTGTGCCTCTGGGGTAAAACCAAAAATGAAACTGAGAGTGTGTTCAGCTTGGATTTAGGAGGTCAGCTTCAAGCGCTGCTCTGCCAAGAAGTCTGCCTGTGCACCTGGTTAGGTAGCTAGTCTCGGACCTTCTTTTACCATCTGTAAAATGGGAATAGGCAAAGAGAAAGGTGGTCAGGCCTTCACTTCCTTATAAACATATAACCATAGCACCTGATAAGTGGCATCACTGTCTTAAGCTCCCTCGGGGAGTCAATCAAGTGGGGAAAGCACTGCCAGTGGCATAGCAAGGTCAGCTGGTACCCGGTGGGGAAGGTTTCTTGTCACCTCCCCACATTGAAATTATCAAAAGAAGGAAAAATAAGATACTCAGTGCTGTTGCACCCTCAGGTTCTGCTTATAGGCTTCCCAATGCAGCATCTGCTTGTCCACTATGAGAACAGGGTGCTGAACTATGTGGGCCACTGGCCTGATCCAGCAACTAACTACTTAGGTTCTTCCACATCCTTCCCCAACCTTGTGGCCTCCCGATGTTCTGTACAACTCTGGGCTGATGGGAGTTGTAGTTCAGAACACCTGGAGGGTGCCAAGTTGACACCAAGGCTGTTCTTATCTAATGCACATTCATAGGTCCATTAATTATACGTAACCCCCTTCCAGCTGATATCAGGCAGGCTGCCTTCCTAGTGAGCTTCCGATGCCTACCAAATAATTAATGTTCGATTTTATAGTTTTAATTGATTCTTATCTTATTTATTTATTTACCGTATTTTTTGCACCATAACACTCACTTTTTTCCTCCTAAAAAGTAAGGGGAAATGTCTGTGCGTGTTATGGAGGGAATGCCTACGGGTGGCATGCCTGCGGATTTTCCTCCTCTAAAAACTACGTGCGTGTTATGGTCGGGTGCGTATTATAGAGCGAAAAATACGGTAATTGATTATTTTATTTATTTATCATGTAAAACTTATTTATCATGTAAACCGCTTAGAGACTATTGTAGGTAAGCACCATATAAATTGTATAGATAAACGAACAAACAACAAAATGCAAAAAAAAATCTAACATAAAATGAGTTAAAATGGGAAAGAGAAAAACAGTGCAGCTAGGATTAAACTTGCAGAATCTCTTTTCGCTTCTTTACTGCAGGAAAGAGAGATCTAGCAGTGGTTCTCATTAATGTTTTGCTTGCTGCTAAGGAGGCCAAATCGGTGGAGTGATTTGAGGGAAGCTTCCCTTCTTATACTGTCTGCACATGCATTTTTTTCTGCCCCTCTCCTCCCCTCTAGTGAAACAGGTTTTTGAAACAAGATAAAAACCTACAAGATCTGTTAGTGGTAGCTGATGTCCATTGACAGGACAGAAGGCAAGGAGCCCAACAGTAGGTGGCGCCAGAGTCAACTGATTCTGGTTTTGCCCCCATCCTTGAGTTCTACAAGGGCAACACTTGAGACTAAGAAGGAGGAGGAAGCTGGCAGGCAAGGCCACGCCCCAAACTGATTATTCTGGGAGGAAGTATTTGTCCACATAAAAGCAATTACTGTACGTGACACAATGTTTCTAAATGTCCAGAGCTGTTGCACCTAAACTCTTTCACCAGAAACCATATTAACCTGCAACTCAAACCTCAAATAAATTCTGTTCTGCTAACAGGCAGGCTTATAATGACGGGATCCTGGAAAAACTTAGATGGGGCTTCTCTGACAAATTGGTGCAACAAAAATACGGCAAAATTGCACTTGTGGGAAAACAATAATAAAATAAAATTGGCACAAGGTTTAAAGCACAAATACTCTTTTTGTAGCCGATCGGAACAGTTTTATTTAGTACATGGCTAAAAAAAGAAAATTTGACCAAACTGCGGGAGGCAGTGGAAGATAGGAGTGCCTGGCGTTCTCTGGTCCATGGGGTCACGAAGAGTCGGACACGACTAAACGACTAAACAACAACACAAAAAAGAAAACAGAGGACTCACATTATAAAACTTTTGGGTTCACATAAACTGTTTATCGCCTTCCTTAGTAGTCTGGGATAAGAACATTAGTTTATTCGGATGTTATTTTACACTTATTGTCTAAACGCTGGCTTGTATGATGTTATATGTTGAAAGAGTTTAATTATAATAATAAGTAAGAAGGCAGGCAGGTGGGGTTTTGGCTGAGGTTGGTGGGGCAAGGCTCCATTTGCTTTAATGGATAGAAAGCCATTGTGGTGCAATGGTTAGAGTAGGACCTGGGAGAGACCAGGGCTCAGATGCCCCCACTTGGCCATGGAATCATAGAATTGATTCCCTGCAATATGGGAACCTGTTCTCCTATAAGGGGCTCAAACCCATGACCTTGAGATCAGGAGTCTGATGCTCTATTGACTGAGCTATCCCATCCACGAAGCTCACTGGAAGACTTTGGGCCAGTCTCTGCTTCTCTCAGCCTAACCTATCTAACAGGGTTGTTGCTGTGTGGGGATTAAATGGGGAGGGGGACAACCACATACACCACCTTGAGTTCCTTAGAGAAAGAGGTTGGGATAGAAATTAAATAAATCAGCAAATTAGCACTGCATTACCCAAAGGCTAAAGAGGGATGTGTGTGCGCAACTCTCTGAATAAATCAACCAGTTGCCCACTCGCCCTACAGAGTGGGAACGCTGCAGAAAGTAAGTGGGAGCACGCCTTCCATTGCTCACACTAGAGGAGAAATAGACCCTTCCCTCCCTGGGCTGCGCTTGCCTCTCCCACCAAAATAACTTAAGACTTCCTAGCGGATGCCGAGGGCCCCTTTCCTGTCATTGTGGCTTAATGCACTTTGCTGGCCAGGAGCCTTTGAACCAGCTTGGCGTTATCGACAAATGAGCTCGGGGTTGCTGGACAGGATTCCCGGAATACCAGGATTCTGGCAGGGAAGGAACTCGGCTTTTTTTGCCTCCTTGTATCATGCCTGTCTGGGTGGAAACAAAACTGACAGCCAAAGGGAGGAAGAAAATGGCAAAAAAATAACAATGCAAGACATTCCCATGCTGAAGCCTTTCCAACGAGCCTTTGGGAATGCGGTTCGAAAGCCAGCTTTTAAATCCTAGGTGATAAATGTTGAGGCAATCCCGTATTATAGTTTGCTAAGTTCAATGCTTGCATAACTTAGGGCAGCCTCCCTCAGTCTCCAGATGATTTGGGCTACAGCTCCCAGTACAAACCGGCCAACATTCTTACCTCTGGACCCGGGACATCATGCGGGGGCATCATCCTGGGGGTGGAAGTGACAGGGAGGAGTGGCGGCTCAGTCAAGTCTCCTGCCAATGTTAAAGTAAAATATTCAGTCCAGTTTATTTGGGTACTAATTTTCCTGCTGATTTTGTCCCAGTGTCAGTTTCTGTTGCTGCTGGGTGTTTGTGTGTGTGGGTTTTAATTTCCTCTCATCCCCCTTCACCATTTAACTTTTTAAAAATGAAATACTGGGGAGAAAAATGGAGCTGTGAGGCAATGGAGAGCTGCTGTTGCTCGTTCATCTTGCTCCTATACTCTTCAGGAAGCAATAAAACTGCAAGCAAGAAGCACTTTACTAGAGGCACAGAGCCCTTGAAAGCCTCAATAGCACTTCACCTCCTTCTTTGCACTGAGAGACCGTCAATGTGGTGTAGTGGTTAGAATGCTGGACTAGGAACTTGGGAGGCAAGGGATCAAATCTTGAACTGGGCCATGAAGCTCACTGGTTGACCTTGGGCCAGTCACTGCCTCTCGGCTTCACCAACCTCACAGGGCTGTTATTGTGAGCACAGGGACTGGGTTGCCCATAAGATTGAAGGGGCCTGGCGCACACTTGTGACATCACACATGCAATGAGTGATGTCACACACATCTCCCAACACTTTTTAGACATGCTTAATTTCGTGGCACAGTAATTCGGTTTTGCATCTTTTTGCGACACAGTGGTTCAGCTTTACTATCAAACCAGAGGTTAAACAAACCCCTTTCTAGCCCCAGGAGGAGCGTGGGGAATTTTCGCATGACACCTACACACTGCAGCCGACACACTAATGTGTCGCGACACAGCATGGAAAGCTCTACTCTAATGGACTACGCAGGAAGGATTCGAAACCTGCAGGACCAGAGATTCACAAAAGATTGGAAGAAATATACAAACTATTTGAAGAGCAACTGTAATCAACAAATTACTCTAGTAGGACTACAAGAAGTTTTGTAAGGAGAAATGTATGAAACATTGCAAAGTAGAGCAAGAACAGAGATATCAGTTATGAGTTAAATGTAATTGTGGAAGTAAGAAATGTATACTGTATTTAGTGAATAGAATGGAAAATTTTCAGATGCGATTGATGGAAGTTCAAAAAAATGGTATAAGATATGAAGTATGTTTAATTACTGTTGAAAATGATATGTTGAAAAACTAATAAAAAATTTATATACATATAAAAAGGAAAGCTCTACGCTAGGCCTTACAAGTCCCTGCATTAGGAGATGTTGCGCAGGCCAGTGTGACCTTGTGCCAGGCATGCTAGTCTCCACAGTGTCTCCCAGCACTTCACAGGCCGGTGCAGCCTTCTGCTAACTGCAGGTAGGCCTGGCGGAGCCTGGCAGGCCATGGAATATTGAGGGGGACTGACCCCCTTTGAAAATTGGGGGCCCTTGACCCCCCCAGCCCCCTAGATGGTGCCTCTGGTTTTGAGGATAAAATAGGGGGCAGAAGTATGTACACCTTATCGAGCTCCCTCGAGGAAAGGTGGGATATAAATGTAACAAAATAACAACAACAAATTGAAAAGTCACCATAACTCCAGTCTGAAATAGCCAGAGAACATAGAATTACAAGAGGCCAGCAATGACAGATAATCAAGGTGCCCTGTCAAAAAAGTTGGTGCATAGACAGTGACGATTCCAGAGCAGTGTGGCTAAAACCAGACCTGCAAACAGGTATTTGGAGAGGGCTGTTGATGACTCCTAGCCATGATTGCCTCCACAATCAGAGGCAGCAATGCTTCTGAATTACTGTTCCTGGAAACCACAGGAGGGGAGAGGTCTCTTGTGCTCAAATCCTGCTTTTGGGTTTCCCATTGGTTGGCCACTGAGAGAACAGGATGCTGGACTAGGTGGACCATTGGCCTGATCTACGAAGCTCTGCTTATGTTCTTCTGAGTTACAATTGGCAGCAAAGAGGGTTTAGAGATGTGCAGTAAGATAGTGAGGTTCAAATCTGCTCCGCCTTTGCAAGAAGACCAGTGGGTCTTTCTTCCTCTTTCTCCCTGTTCTGAACAGCCACCATCAAAGGTCCAACAGGGCTACACTTTGCACTTTTGAACTTCGGCTCTCCATCTAGATCCTTGTTGCTCAGCAGTGCTTCTGCACAGGATGAAGCGATGGAGGATGCTAGCAATTAGGACGTAATGATCAATGATCTTGGAGACAGCCTGTCTGGCTTGGCTTGGGAGCATCAGGGCCTCTTTTCCTGGGGAAGCAGAGCTCTGAGCTGTGGCTTCTCTGCAAGGAAGAATGCTGTCAGCGGAGGTCTCCTTTGCACATGCTTTGCATCAGCCTGGGTTGCTGGGTCCTGGAAAGACAAAGGTGAAAGGATGCAGTTTGGTCCTACCTTCTGCAATATTTCAACTGCATCCTCTGCAAACAAGCACCCAGTCTTCTTTTCTTCCCTGGGCACCTCATTCCAAGCATTCATTGCTCTCTTGGCTGGGAAGCTTTATCTAAGGACTCAACTATACAGCTGCAAATAAATGTTTTAAGTGTGTTGTAAAGTGCATTATACAAATGTGACACTAGATGGCGATGGTGAGCTGTGGCAAATTCAATATATTTTTCAAAACTTTTTTTTAAGAAGCATTTTCACAACGTTTTTTTATATGTGTCTAGATTCCACCCAAGATTATTCTAGTTTCACACAGTTTTGTATAGCAGACTGCAATGTTGGGCACAGAATCCAGCTTTCTAGGAATGCCAGCTTCCTTTTAGAAAGAAAAGAAAAAGTGCATGTATTGGCCAGGGATGGAGAATGTTTTTTGGCCTTATTTCCTCAAGGGAAATACATTGGGAGGCCCATACCAGGAATAGGCGGGGTGAGAGTTTTTAATGGGCAGGACTAAAGAAAAATGTGGACAGGGCCAAAGTGAGTGGGGGGTATTCATATTCTCTGTCTGTCTGTCTGTCTGTCTGTCTGCTTGTCTGTCTGTCTTTATCTCTGTTCCTGCATGAAGAGGACCTTTTTCTAAGCCCAGTTTCCATTTCTAGCTGCAAATCCCCCCCCCAATGCTGCCCACTTGGCTATGGGAGCTTTTTCTTTTTCTTTTTGGAGTGGGGGGGGGTTAAGCCTAATTGCCCAATGGGGCACAGAGCCAAGGAAGGTGCAGCATGCACATAAGCACATCTACAGTGGTACCTTGGTTCTCTAACTTAATCCATTCCGGGAGTCCGTTCAACTCCCGAAACCATTCAAAAACCAAGCTGCGGCTTCTGATTGGCTGCAGGAGCTTCCTGCACTCAATCGGAAGCCATGGAAGCCGCGTCAGACATTTGGCTTCCAAAAAACATTTGCAAACTGGAACATTTATTCCGGATTTGCGACATTTGGGAGCCAATTTGTTCATCAACTAAGCTGTTCGGGAACCAAGGTATGACTGTATTAGCAAAAACAAAACACAAACATGCATAGTATTAGGAGGAAATCCTTTGCAAAAATGTGCATATTAGGCAAAATTGCATATGCAGTGGTACCTCAGGTTACATACGCTCCAGGTTACATACACTTCAGGTTACAGACTCTGCTAACCCAGAAATAGTACCCCAGGTTAAGAACTTTGCTTCAGGATGAGAACAGAAATCGTGCAGTGGCGGCGCAGCGGCAGCAGGAGGCCCCATTAACTAAAGTGGTGCTTCAGGTTAAGAACAGTTTCAGGTTAAGAACGGACCTCCGGAATGAATTAAGTACTTAGCCCAAGGTACCACTGTATAAATCATGTGCTGCAGGAGAAATTTGATGAATTTTAATGAGGCCTTTAAAAAATAATAATAATTGCAAACTGGTCCAGAAAACGGAAGAACTGAATTTAGGATTGGAAAAACGAGAAAGTGAGAGAAACTGAAATTGGCAGATTCTCCCCTCCTGACTTTGACCTCACCCTGGGGTCTCCGGCTGACTTCCAGCCCCTTTCCAGGCTCCATCTTCCCCCAAGGAGAATATTGTGGCAGTCTAGTTCACTCTGCCTCCCAGCTGCCTCCCGAATCAAAGCAGATGCATCGCGCACACCCCTGTCTGTCCCACACCCCACATCCATGGAGCTGTTCTAATTTTGCTCAAGGCAGGATGTTTCCCCACTCAAAAACAAAACCCTGTTTGAAAGAACCTATTGCCTTTATCTTAACAGCTCCCACAACCCTGGCTATTAACACCCTCATCTGCTTTGGATTAAAGGAGATCTCATCCCTGTTTGGTTTGGGAGCTGAAAGGAAAGCTCTGGAGCCCTTTCTACTCGTGCCAAGTATGAACTGAATGTGGTGAACAAACACAGCCGAGATGGGTCTCCAAAGGGGCGTGTGGGTGTGTGGACGCCTGTGCACTTTGGGGAAGAGAGAGAGAGAGCGTGTGGGGTTTGTGTTTAAAGCTACAGCAGATCAGGAGATGGGAAGGGATGGAGCTCTCTGCTTCTGAGTAGCCCTGCAGAAGGAAAAAGGTAAAGGTAAAGGGACCCCTGACCATTAGGTCCAGTCGCAGATGACTCTGGGGTTGCGGCGCTCATCTTGCTTTATTGGCCAAGGGAGCTGGCGTACAGCTTCTGGGTCATGTGGCCAGCATGACTAAGCCACTTCTGGTGAACCAGAGCAGCGCACGGAAATGCCGTTTACCTTCCCGCCAGAGCAGTACCTATTTATCTACTTGCACCTTGATGTGCTTTTGAACTGCCAGGTTGGCAGGAGCAGGGACCGAGCAATGGGAGCTCACCCCGTTGCAGGGATTCGAACTGCTGACCTTCTGATCGGCAAGCCCTAGGCTCTGTGGTTTAACCCACAGTGCCACCCGCAAGGAAACTCACTGCCAAAAGCCATGTCATTCCAGCATTGTGCGTTGCAGGGAGAAAAGGGTACCAGACTTTTAGATGACATCTGAAGGTAGCCCTGTTTAGGGAAGCTCTTGATGTTTAATGGACTATTGTATTTTAATATTCTGTTGGAAGCCGCCCAGAGTGGCTGGGAAAACCCAGCCAGATGGGCGGGGTATAAATAAATTATTATTATTATTATTATTATTATTATTATTATTATTACTAGCCTCTTCTCCATTGCCAGCCTGGAGACCATCAGCAGGAGCGAGTTCTGACACTCTTATCTCTCGAGGAAGGGTGGAGATAGTTCTGCTTTCTCTGCTCTGACCTGTGTAAGCTTCCCAGAATCTGGCGCCTGGCACAACATCTGGATTCCTGAGCCTGTTCTTTGCACATGAAAGGGGGAAAGAAGAGAAATGAAATGAGCAGAACTGTCCCAGACCTTGGAGGCCCACTCCATCCAAACTGTTGGATGCCCATCCTTCTCCTTCTGTTTCCAAAGGAGATCAAGCAAATGCCACTGGGAAGCTCATGAGGACAGCATGACAGCAGCAGCCCCCTCTTGCTCTTGGCTCCAAGCAGAGGTAGACTGCATCTGAACAGAGAGGTTCCATTTATGTCTCATGACCAATAGCCATTGAGGGGCCCATCCTCTGTGAATTTCCTAAAGCCTTAGAAAATGTAATCTGAACAACTTCAGAAAGAGATGGACTCACTTTCATTGGAGTTTCTTAAACTGAGGTTGGATGGCCATCTGCCAGGGATTCTTCAGCTGTGATTCCTCCATTGCCAAGGGTTGGACTAGATGACCCTTGGGGTCCCTCTCAACTCTACAGTTCTATGATTCTATGCTCTACCCCTAGAGCTGAGGCCCATCTTATGCCAGTAAATGCCTATAAGTACCTATAATTCTGATATAACGCCATCCTTTATTTTTAAAAAACAGATTATGTAATGTGAAGGTATGCAAAGAACACCATTTAGCTCACTTGAAAGATTAGTATAGGAAAGAACATTCTCTTACAAATAGAATAGAAGAGAATCATAGAGCTGGAAGAGACTCCTAGGTGACCCTCGGAGTCTCTTCCACCTCTATGATTCTATTCTATTCTATTCTGCAGCAAATATGCAAACACATTTAGAAAATAATCAGTTTTCATGGCTGTCAGTTGAGATCATTTCTTACAAATACACAGATTAAAAATGAAGCTACAAAGTAAACTAACAGAATATGAAAAGATAGTAATAAGAGATGGTATATTGACTAAGGGATTAATTTCCCTTTTATACAACCCTCTTTTAAAGAAGCAGTTTTGCCCCGACAAAATCTAAAAAGCTGATGGGATATAAACATTGAAGAGGATAAATGGGACAATTTATGCACAAAACCGCCATACAAATTTTTGTCAGCAACAGCTAGGAATTGTGTGTGGGTGGTATTTAACACCAAGGCTCCTATCTTCTATAAAGCCCAACAGCTCTTCATGATGTTGGAGAGGATACCAGATTCTAGGTAGTAGCCAATGTCTGTGATGGGAATGCCTGCAAATAGAGCTACTGTGGAAGGGAGTTTTTTAAAGAGATACTTGAGATTACAGCTCAGACAATCCGTATACAGTAACCCCAGCATTTGCCTTCTCTAATTTGTAAACTTCAGACATGGACCAATTAAGACAGGCATATCCAAAGTCTGGCCCGAAGGCCACTTGCAGACCCCTTGCAGGTTTCAAACGTCCCCCCAGGCAATTTTGAAAAAGCAATCTCTTGTGCCCCCCCCCCCCCCGAGCGCCTGCCCAGGCACCATTAGGGAGTCCCCGGCTGTATCACTCCTTGGGTCGAACCATCTGGCCAGCCAGCGGGGGCGTGGCTAAATAAATAAATAAATACTACAGTACACATTTGGGAAGTTGATGCTGCAGTGATGCCGGTGGCTGAGGGGTCGCTGCCGCCGCCTTGACCCAGTGCCGTATTTATGTATAGGATAAGTAGGGCCTCTAAGTCTAGGGGGCCTCGCCAGCCCACCCACTCCCTAGCGGGCAGTCTCCCCTCTCCCAAAATTGCAAACACAAGGCCATGCAAGGCCAGGGCAACTCAGGCCTCTAAGTCTAGGGGGCTTCACCAGCCTGCCCTCTCCCTAGTGCCACAGTCTCCCCTCTCCCAAAATTGCAAACCCAATACTTCGTGTGAGGACAGGGCAACTCAGGCCTCTAAATCTAGGGGGCCTCACCAACCTGCCCTCTCCCCATTTTCGCAGTCTCCCCTCTTCCAAAATTGTAAACCCAAACGCAAGAGCAGGGCATCTCAGGCCCAGCAACTATGGGACTCAGGGCTAGCCAGTGGGGCCCAAATTGAAGCAGTAGGGTGCAACTTGATTTTTTTTTTTTTTGGTAGGGCCCCAGTTCACAGCCAAAGTCTGCAAAATCCATCTAGATTGCCCTGGTGTGGGGACCCTTTAGGAGCGGCACGTGGGACCCAATTTGGTCAAATTGCTCCAATTGCACCACTCATTAGAGCACTTCTGTTCCTCTGTGTTTCCCAAGTTGATTTATTGAAGAACTCAATTTGCTGATTTGCTGTAATCACCTACCATTGCTATGTACTGCAGAATAATATGTGTAGTATTTCACTCCTTCCAGTGACCCATATATTGTTGGTCATGTCACGTGCAATTTTGTAACAAGAAAATACAAAAAATTCTTGTTTTTAAATGCCCGAAGTAGTGCGTTCTTTAATCAGTACGGAACCTGCTCTTGCCAATAAGATTCATTAGGTTTTGAGACGGAGTGTGGGCTGTGCAAGGTTTCGCCAGCTCTGCCAGGTACACATCGCACAAAACTCCTCCGCGCTCCAGCCCGATGTTAAGTAAACAACCATGCGGTACTTGGGAATAGTCAGGCGGACAAGGCTGCCCTCTAGTGGTAAACAATGCACATGACGTTGGGTGGCGATTTGGTTCTCTGTGATCTGGGTCCGTGGTGCTGTGCAGCAGAATGAAAATACCTGGTTCAGGTGGTACCAATATCGGGATATAGATGGGGGCTGGAACTGAGGCAGAAAGTGGGTTGGCTATGGTTACCAGATTTTTTTCAATAAATCCGGGGACACTTTTTAAAATTTATTTCATGCTTTATTATCCATAATTAAATCTATTCTATACATCAAGGACGTATCTTCCTTATTTTACATAACTCAATTTGTCCAATCATACAATTCTATGATTCCATGATCTTGAGCCCATGGAAATGTAACCTGTTTCAATCAAGTACAGTGGTACCTCTGGTTACATACTTAATTTTTTCCAGAGGTCCCTTCTTAACCTGAAACTGTTCTTAACCTGAAGCACCATTTTAGCTAATGGGGCCTCCTGCTGTCGCCGTGTTGCTGGAGGACGATTTCTGTTCTCATCCTGAAGCAAAGTTCTTAACCCAAGGTACTATTTCTGGGTTAGCGGAGTCTGTAACTTGAAGCGTCTGTAACCCGAGGTACCACTGTACGCTAAACTGTCAATGGCAATTTGGAGTCATTGCTACTAGTTAAAGAATAATGCAGCAAACTACATTTCACTGGCCCTTCCTCGCGAAACATTTTTAGGATAGCAAAGGACCAGGATAGCACCCCAAATAGCACATGTGACCGAGAAGAAGCAACTTACCTTGGGCCCACTGGCTAGCATCCTCTTCGTGGACTGGGAAACCATACGGGCAGCAGCCAGGAGCAGGTGGGAGACTGGGGACATCGCTATCCCACAGCCACAGGGAAAGAGGCACTAAGAAGGGCACCCCTCCCTGCCAACTTCGTTTCCACTGGAGGGAAAAGTGGGAGCGAGGCAGGCTGGAGGCTACTGGGCCCAACCTGTGGCCCACAGACCTGCCAAACCCTCGTCCTGACATTACAGGTCCGAAGGGAGGGAAGGGGAAAGCCCTGCCTGCCGCCCATAGCGGTACAAACAGTCGTAGCAGCGGTGCCTCCTCTGGCCCCCTCAGTCCAGCAGCTCTGGGCTCCTTCCCAGGGCTGCCCTTCCCCTCCAGGGTGGCCTGCGGAAGGAGCTAGGCGGCAGAGGCAGTGGGAGGCGAAGGGCGACGCTGGTGGACCCAGTAACTTACCGCTCCAGAAGTTCTCCTGAGCCAAATTGTGGCCCTCATCGAGCGGTGCGCCTCTTTTTTCAATGAAGCCTGGCTCCAGGCTGCTGAGACTGCCGCTGCCACATTTCCTGGGGACATTTAATGAAATTCGGGGAGATTCTGGGGACGGAATTTCTCCGGGGACAGATTTGCAAATCCGGGGACTGTCCCCGAGAAATGGGGACGTCCAGTAACCCTACCTTAGTATAGAGGGCTGAGTATATTTGGGCTTTGATTCAGGCAGTGAAAGGTCTTGAGCCGGCCCTATCATTATTTTAATCTGTAACTGGGACATTTGTCCTGTTGAACTAAAGATAGAGGACACAGACATGCAGCTGGACTCGGTCAAAGGAGCGAACCAAATCCAGCATCCTGTTTTCACAGTGGCCAACCAGATGCTTGTTGGAAACTAGTAATCAGGATTCGAACACAAGAGCACTTTCCTCTCCTGTGGTTCTGGAACTCAGAATCATTGCTGCCTTCAGTCATGGAGGTAGAGCATAACCATCATGGCTACTAGCTATCGATAGCTCCCTCATCCATAAATTTGCCGCATCCTCTTTTAAAAGCATCCAAGTTGTTGGCCATCGCTGCCTTCTGTGGGAAGGAGTTCCATTGTTTAACCTTGTGGTGTGTGAAGAAGGACAGTCTTTTGTCTGTCCTGAATGATTGGCAGAAGACTACACAAAAGGAAGCTATTCCTCACACAGTGCAAAAGTAGATTCTTTCCCAGCCATTCGGTCTCAGCTGGTAGAAAGAGCATTGTCTAGGCCAAGGCAGGAGAACTGGAGGGGCTATCCTGGGATATACCATATATTTATTTCATTTCTATCCTACCTTTTCCTCCAAGGAGCTCGAGGTGGTCACATGGTTCTCCCCATCTTCAATTACAGTGGCACCTCGGGTTACATACGCTTCAGGTTACATACGCTTCAGGTTACAGACTCCACTAACCCTGAAATAGTACCTTGGGTTAAGAACTTTGCTTCAGGATGAGAACAGAAATCGTGCTCCAGCAGCGCAGTGGCAGCAGGAGGCCCCATTAGCTAAAGTGGTGCTTCAGGTTAAGAACAGTTTCAGGTTAAGAACAGACCTCCGGAATGAATTAAGTACTTAACCCGAGGTACCACTGTAATCCCCACAGCAACCCTGCAAAGTAGGTTAGGCTGAGAGAGGCAGCGAATGGCCCAAAGTCACCCGGTGAGCTTCATGGCTGAGTGAGGATTCAAACCCTGGTCTCCCAGATCCTAGTCCAACACACTAACCACTACGCCACAGTGGCTTTCTTGTGTTTAATAAAGAAAGGGCAGGTGCATGCCATACATTCAAAGTCCACCCAATTCACATTTCAAGCACATGATTCCCCCCAAGGAAATCCTGGGAACTGTAGTTCATTAAGGATGCTTGAATCTTGGTGAGGGGGAAACTACATTTCCAAGGATTCTTTGGGGGCAAGTCAGGTGCTGTTGTTTTTTTACGGGATGCGGGTGGCGCTGAGCCTAGGACTTGCCGATCAGAAGGTTGGCGGTTCAAATCCCCGCGATGGGGTGAGCTCCCGTTGCTCGGTCCCTGCTCCTGCCCACCTAGCAGTTTGAAAGTACGTGCAAAGTGCAAGTAGATAAATAGGTACCACTCCGGTGGGAAGGTAAACGGCGTTTCCGTGCACTGCTCTGGTTCGCCAGAAGCGGCTTAGTCATGCTGGCCACATGACCCAGAAGCTGTATGCCGGCGCCCTCGGCCAATAAAGGGAGATGAGCGCCGCAACCCCAGAGTCGGCCACGACTGGACCTAATGGTCAGGGGTCCCTTTACCTTTACCTTTAACAGGTGTTTTGTAATGTGTGTTGGGTGTTATACATATGGTGAGGATCTGCCTGAAGACACCCACAAAATCTGTTTGTTCTGAGGCAAGTACTGACCTCATTAGAAGGCAGGACTTCTGCAAGGCTCAGGCTGACTCCTGTAAGAGAACACTCTGGTGCTGTTTCAGCAACAACCAGTTTTAGGTTGAGCCTTGTATAAAAGCCCCCTGCTCCGCAAGTCATCACCATATCTTGCGAAGCAGTAATTATCACCAGCTACTCAGAAAAAGAAAAACCAATCCAGCTTTGGAAGGGAAAGAAGCACACTTTTGCTACCCTGGGCAGGGCAGTAGTGTCATCTCAGGGACAATGTTTGATAGCTGAGTGTTCACAGGCCACCGCCAGAAAGATTGCGCCACCCTTTAACGACACACACACACACACACACACACACACACACACACACACACTTACACTTTAATGATTTATCATCTGCCTGAAAGTTTAATAAAGATAAAATATGGCAAGGCGGTTGAAAGCAGGAAGAGCAAGGATAGAATGTCCTGTTTCCTTTTTAAAACCAGTAGATCAATAAATGGCTTGTTTTTCTAGAAAGATGGGGTGCAGGAAATAGAGAGAAATGATTGGTAGGACCAGGTGGGCAACTGGAGGGCAGAAGTGGCCTGGATCTGCTCCCATTTCTCTTAGATGAGAGGCGGTCTTCCTTTGAATTTGCCCTGAGCATCTGGCAAGCACATTGGCCAGGAAAGGACCCACCAAAGCAAGACAGAGGTCTGCCAAAGTGTTCTATTCATGTGACTCCAGACTGGCTCTTATGGGGGAGAAAGCCAGGGAGGGGGGCCTTTCCAGATTATCTATTTTTAGGAGGTTAAATACACACAGTTGTTTCCCATTTGCAGCAGCCTGTCGAGACACCTTCCCATGGTGTGGGGAGATGGCCTTTTTGGAATGCTCCAACCACAACATTTTATAAATTAGGAAAATGTTATTCTCTCCCCCCCCTCCAACTAACCAGATCACCAGATGTTGCAACTGCTGTATACAATATGAGCTGGTGGAGAAAAGAGGTTGGTGTGAGCATGAGTTGTGCATTGGAAGTGCTCTGTTCAGCATTGAGTTTTGGAATCTCTCAGTGCATGAAGGCATTGACCCATAGCCCTAGCGAAAATTCTTAAGAAAATAATAATAATAATAATAATAATAATAATAATAATAATAATAATAATATTTATACCCCACCCACCTGGCTGGGTTTCCCCAGCCACTCTGGGCGGCTTCCAACAAAACACTAAAATACAATAACCTATTAAACATTAAAAGCTTCCCTAAACAGGGCTGCCTTCAGATGTCTTCTAAAAGTTTGGTAGTTATTTTTCTCTTTGACATCTGGTGGGAGGGAGTTCCACAGGGAGGGCGCCACTACTGAGAAGGCCCTCTGCCTGGTTCCCTGTAACTTGGCTTCTCGCAGCGAGGGAACCGCCAAAAGGCCCTCGGAGCTGGACCTCAGTGTCCGGGCAGAACAATGGAGGTGGAGACGCTCCTTCAGGTATACTGGCCTGAGGCCGTTTAGGGTTTTAAAGGTCAGCACCAACACTTTGAATTGTGCTCAGAAACGTACTGGGAGCCAGTGTAGGTCTTTCAAGACCGGTGTTATATGGTCTCGGTGGCCACTCCCAGTCACCAGTCTAGCTGTCGCATTCTGGATTAGTTGTAGTTTCTGGGTCACCTTCAAAGGTAGCCCCACATAGAGCGCATTGCAGTAATCCAAGCAAGAGATAACCAGAGCATGCACCACTCTGGCAAGACAGTCCGTGGGCAGGTAGGTTCTCAGCCTGCGTAGCAGATGGAGCTGATAAACAGCTGCCCTGGACACAGAATTGACCTGCACCTCCATGGACAGCTGTGAGTCCAAAATGACTCCCAGGCTGTGCACCTGGTCCTTCAGGGGCACAGTTACCCCATTCAGGACCAGGGAGTCCTCCACACCCACCCATCTCCTGTCCCCCAGAAACAGTACTTCTGTCTTGTCAAGATTCAACCTCAATCTGTTAGCCACCATCCATCCTCCAACCGCCTCCAGACACATAAGAGGATCCTGCTGGATCAGGCCAATGGCTCACCTAATCCAGTACCCTGTTCTCACAGTGACCAACTAGTGGGAATCCTGAAAGCAGATCCTGAGCACAACAGCGCTCTCCACACTTGTGATCCCTAGCAATTGGTATTCAGAATCATTACTGCCTCTGACAATTGAGGTAGAACACAGACATCAGGACTAGTAGCTACTGATAGCCTTCTTCTGCATGAATTTGTTTAATTCTCTTTCAAAGCCATCCGAGTTAGTGACCATCATTCCTTCCTCCTGAGTCAAAATCTGGAGAGCTGCCTTCATCCTTGTGAGCCTGGCTTTTCCTCTCCTGAAACTGTGTGTTTCTATAGCTTAAACCTAAAAAAAGTTTTTGTGTGACCATAATCATCTAATTTGGGAGCTAGAAAAGCCACTCCTAAAATGTGCCAGTCAACTTGCATAGGCATATAGGGATAAAAGCAGTACCTCCAACATAGATTCACAGAAACAGAATGGATCAGACGTCCTCAACCTGTTGCCCTCCAGATGTTGCAGACTACAACTCCCATCACCCTCAGCAGAAAACATTGGGAGGGCACAAGTTGAAGAAAGCTGAAATGGCATTATTCAGAAAAGTCAGAAAGTCATTTCTCTCAAAACAGTTGCCCCCTTGCTTAAAAAAAAACGTGTTACAAAGAAAGGGAGAAATTTACTGCTTTGCCTTTTTGGTTTTGCTTTTTAAATAATTTCTTTTTTTAAGAATTAGGAGCAAGAGAGACAATGGAATGCCTTGTAAATGCTTGTGATGCACATATTCTGATTAGCAATAAAATCATGGCCTAAAAAGAAACTAGACACGGAGCAACAACATAATTGTTAACCCCATCATTCACACCACATGCAGGAGACAGAACAGCATCACTGCAGTAACTTCTCTGCCTGGACACAGGATTATTATTATTATTATTATTATTATTATTATTATTATTATTATTTTGTAATTCTTCCTGCCTATTTGTTGAAGATCAGTCATAGCAAAGGAGGAGAGATGTCTTTCTGAATGGACATCTCTTGCCTGTGTTTTGGCACTGTAAGTGTTGACTCTGGCCTTGGAGGGATGGGCACCAAATGAGATGATTTACCAGAGAGACAGGTGTCCAGGTCCTGGCTGAGCCCATTGCAGAGTCTTCATTGCAGAGCCAAGCTCACAGTGATAGATAGATTGAAGGGGGAAATGTAACCAAAGCAAACAGACAAGGCGGCTGGAAGGGATTTCATTTGCATATCCATCTCTACAAACACTCCCCAAATAGTCTTCTAGAAGCCATGTTGGGGGTCAGGGGTTTGTTCTTCAAGACCCCCAAGCCACCCCCACTCTAAGATCAATTCATAAGAAGCCACTTTAACTGCGTCAACTGAAAATGCCTGTAAGTGCTTGAATCCCTCCTGTGACAGAGCCAACCCTTGCTTTTTAAACAGAACCGTGCCATTCACGGCAGGAGAGCGACAGAACTTCAGGCGACACACAGCGCCAAACAGGGGAAATACCAGCATCTTCCACAAGAGGTCGTTTTGAGGATGCTGGAGGGAAATGTGTCTGACCCAGTGGTGTCCAAACTTTTTTCAAAGAGGGCCAGATTTGATGAAGTGAACATGCATGAGGGCCGGCCTTTTTTTAGGATTGCTCCCCACAGAAATTGTTGGGTTTAACTTACATTTACACTTAGGTGTTGAGGGGACAGAAGAGAAGAGTGACTGTGGTCAAACTTCAAAGAAACAGGCTCTCCATTATTATTGGCACCTCCTTTCCTGGGCTCCTTCAACTCCTGAGACTCTACAGCAGCTTTTGTCAACTTGTTGTCCCAGATGATGGAGACTACAACATGCAGCAGCAGCAGCAGCAGCAGCAGCAGCAGCAGCTACAGACATCATGAGAGCTGAGGCATGATTTGATGAAGTGAACATGCACGAGGCCCGGCCATTTTGTCTGACATTCTTAGAATCATTAAAATTAAATGCAATTTTTTTGCTAAGATTTTATGCAAAGTTTATTGCAAATGGCATACTTTTCATTTTGTCACATGGATGACAAATCTATTCAGGTGTTAAATCACTCTACTTCTCATATCTGAAGGCCAGCTGAAAAATAAATCCAGAAAGCTGAAATATATGTCAGGAACATTGTAAAGTACATTACACAGTAATGAAGGTTGTCTATCAACATTTCACAACATATGAACAGGAACATAACACCAGGTATACTTGTTGTGTCCAAAATATATTGTTGTGTCCAAATATATTTATACCTGATTTAGATCAACTAACATTAACTGAGATTTTACAATGTATTCATCTCAATTGAGATGGGCAGGCTGGAGGCCTGGGCAGGCTGGGTCGTCCTCTTATATACCTGTTGGGATTGACAAGGCATCTGTCCCTCACCTGAATCTCATAGCTGGGCAGGCCGGGCCGTCCTGTTATATACCTGCTGGATTGACAAGGCATCTGACCCTCACCTGAATCTCATAGCTATCCTGACAAGTGCTTTTGTTTGCCCACCAGATACCAGGCACTCTATTATTTAAATTAGGCCCCAGTGTTTTTGTTACAGTCCCCTTCTCAATTAAGTAATCTACTTTAAATTCTCAAAACTTTCTTATTTGTTAATTTGAGCAAGTAAACTAATGCTCTCACTTCATTACAAACAGTATTTCTACCTGTTTTCCTATAACTTGATATTGTTGGATAATTTTGATGAACAGCAAAAGCATTTTTAGTTTGCTTTTTGTTGCCACCCTGGAACTTTTCTTTATTAGTGCCATTTTGTTTTGTATGATTCCTTTCAAATGAAGGAAAACAACTTTTCTGCTTGTATATGTCGATAATATAATTTTGGTTACTGAGGACAAACAAGATTGTACAGAAACAAGATTGGGTGCAGGCCTGGCCAGGACATAGGCCTCCTGACTGTGACAAAGGTGACCTGTGTGTGTGCTTGCTTGCTTGCTTGCTTGCTTGCTTAGCAGCTGTTGTGAACTTAAAGGTCCCTGCTCTCCCTTCTTATAGTCTTTGTACTGGACTTGGAGACTCCAATAGAGAGCATTCCATGTCAAGAAGGAGGGCAAGTAGGCACCCTATAAAATCACAGGGCAGGAGCTACATGGAGCAGGGCCTTTTCACTGGTGGTGCCCATTGTATGCCTCACTCTTCCCAGACCTGCTCTCTTTTGGCCTGTATTTTGGAGCTTTATTATTTAGGAAGACTTTGGAAGAACTGGTTGACAAGTCTTATTAGTCACTGACGTGCGAGCAGATTTTATTTGCTGCTATTCTGGGCTTCTGGTGCACCAAGGTTTATACCAGCGTAATAGAGTTGGCCAGCATGCCAGAAGGGATACAATTTATGAGCTTTCTCCATTGTCTGCACAGCAGGGGGTGTTCAGTCAACAGTGCAAAGGCTGAGCTGAAGCATTCCCTGCTGGTTACCTGCTTTCAGCAATAGGGGTCGCTGTTTGCTAGTACCCAATGGGTTAGCTGTCAGATTCTAGAGTTCCCTATTGGTGGCTCTTAGGTAATTCACAAAATACAGAGTCTATTCATAAAACACAGTGTTCATTCATAAAGCAGTAACATAAATCTCCATTGCTACATATTGGGTGTATATTTCAGCTGTTGAACATACAGGTTTATGGCCATGTTGTAGCGTAGTGCTTATGCGACTGTGAATAAAAGGTGGCTGGGCTCATTGTCTCAGGGTTTGGTGGGGAAGAGATGACAAAACTGATTTCCAATAAGTGCCCCCCCCCCCATTTCCATAACAAGTCCTTGAGTCTCTACTCTGAATAGTGACACCAGGGACCTAGAAGGTGCTGGGTTTGTCAGTCCAACCCCTGCACAGTCTCATCAGGGCCAACCTGAAGGCAATTGGAGCAATTTGGCCAAACTGGGCCCCCTGTGCCACTCCTAAGGGGTCGCCCGCACTAGGGCAATCTAGATAGATTTTATTTATATCTATAAGATTTTGCAGACTTTGGCTGTGAACTGGGGCCCTACAAAAAAAAATAATCAAGTTGCACCCCACTGCTTCAATTTGGGCTAGCCCTGAGTCTCATAGTTGCGGGGCCTGAGTTGCCCTGCCCTTGCGTGAAGTCTTGGGTTTACAATTTTGGAAGAGGGGAGACTGCAGAACTAGGGAGTAGGCAGGCTGGCGAGCCCCCCCCCCTAGATTTAGAGGCCCAAGTTGTCCTGCCCTCGCATGAAGTCTTGGGTTTGCAATTTTGGGAGAAGAGAGACTGCGGCACTGGGGAGCAGACAGGCTGGCGAGGCCCCCTAGATTTACAGGCCCTAGGCTACAGCCTACTTATCCTATACATAAATAGAGCACTGGATCAAGGTGGTGGCGGCGGCCCCTCTGCCACCGGCATCGCTGCAGCATCAACATCCCGAACGTGTACTGTAGTATTTATTTATTTATTTAGCCATTCCCCCCCCCCCGCGGCTGGCCAGATTGGTCGACCCAAGGAGTGATGCAGCCTCGACTCCCTAATGACGCAGGGCTAGCCACAGCCCCCGCGCAGAGGGAAGAGCTCATGATGAGCCAGCAAAAAGAAAATGGCTTTGGTGGGCAGGCACTGGGGGCCGTTTGAAAGCTGCCTAAGGGGCGCAAGTAGCCCCTGGGCCGGACTTTGGACATGCCTGGTCTGACCCAAAGTGTCTGGATTCTGAGACTGCGTCTCTGCTCCAAATCCAGAAGCATTTTCAATGTGGGTTTTTTCGGTTGAGCTCATCAGGGGCTCGCAGCCAAGACAAATAATCTCCACCATTCTTCTTGAGTGGAATGAAGCTCCACTGCCTTTGAAATTGACGTCTTGCAATGGAAGAGCCGTCCCACCGCCTGCTCCTTGCCAGTAAAGACGGCGCTGAGAGTCTGGTGCTGCATAATAGATTCTTTCTCGCAAGCCAGGCACGGGGTAGGGGGGAGGGCAGATTAAACAATGTGAGGCCGAGACAGGCTGCCAAAGGCTTACGGCAGGGAGACCGATCACTTGCCCCAGTTTAATGTCTCTAGCAGACCCCGGTGAGTTCATGTAGTGTCATTATCTTTATTATCGTTATTTAGAGCTCTGCTAAATGGCTTTCAGGTGCAACAAGAAGGCAGGAGGTAAGATCTTGTCGAGCTCCGCTGCTTTCACTCACCAGAAGACATAAATTCCCGAAGTTAGAGAGCAATAGAGGAGGAAAAGGTGGGAGAGGATTTGGGTGATCACTCACACCCTTTCATGTATTTATTCATTATTGCATTTGCAAAATTTACAAACCTCAAATACCAAATTTTCAAAGTGGCGCACAACTTTTTTTAAAAATACAATCAGTAAAACAATTCAGGTAAAATTCAACTCTGTATCGACTGGCAGAAATAAGACACCAGGTAACCTTGAAAAGCAAGCGTTGAGGAAATAGTGAACATGCATCAGAAATCAGAGATGCATGTTGCATGTGCAAAGGGACTGTGTCCCATAATGTCGGCACCATTGTGCTAAATGGTGTCTTCCCAGGGACCACCAAGAAGCCCTCTTTGGATGACCCCATTGGCTGCACCCCCAATTCTACAAGAGGTGAGAAATTTCAGCAATGCAATGCTTGCCCTGGTTATCTCCCGCTTGGACTACTGCAATGCACTCTACGTGGGGCTACCTTTGAAGGTGACCTGGAAACTACAACTAATCCAGAACATGGCAGCTAGACTGGTGACTGGGAGCGGCCGCCGAGATCATATAACACCAGTCTTGAAAGACCTACATTGGCTCCCAGTACGTTTCCAAGCACAATTCAAAGTGTGGTCCTGACCTTTAAGGCCCTTAAAAAGCCTCAGTTCAGTATATCTGAAGGAGCGTCTCCACCCCCATCGTTCTACCCGGACACCGAAGTCCAGTGCAGAGGGCCTTCTGGCGGTTCCCTCACTGCGAGAAGCCAAGTTACAGGGAACCAGGCAGAGGGCCTTCTCGGTAGTGGCCCCCTCCCTGTGGAACCCTATGAGGTAGGTTAGGCTGGGAGACATTGACTAGCCTAGTGGACTTCATGCCTAAGCAGGGAAATGAACCTGCGTCTTTTCTCAGGTTCTAATCTGACACTCTAACTAGTACATCACACTGAACTACCTCGAACGGGCAGCCTTGAGTTGGACTCAGCAGAATCTCCCATTCTTTTCACAGGCAGCTCTTCCATCCCTAGCCAAGGGGTGAGTAAGGGATCCCATCTCAGAGGCGCCTTCCATGGTTTCCTTGACATGTGATGCCAAGAGGGTCACTAAGAACCCAAAAGGATAGAAGGCAGAAACTTGAGTCGTTCTGCAAAGCTGGTTAAAGGCGTGTGTGGGTGGGGGCAAGGGGGTCCTAGATTGATAAAACAGCAAGCCCCCAAACCCCAGCTGGCCTACGGTTTCTTTTAAGAAAATCCAACCGAGTGTGATGCCTGTCTGGCAGTTTTCTGGAACTGAGTAAGAAAGGAAATCCATCTGGGTGCTGCTGAGAGTCCGAGGTCCTAAATCTTGCAATCTTGCTAATAACTTGGAGTCGGAGCTGGTACCCGAGTTGCCTGTCACTCATTCGCTTTTTGTGCAAGACTGTTCCTGTGCAAAGAGTTCAAATGCTGGTTTAATGGTTGCAAGTTAACATTTGTTCACCTTCTCAATTTTTGTTTCCATGTTATCATTTCCTTGGTTTGGATTTTGGAATGGGGCGCGCGCGTTATCCTGATATATCAAGGCAATCAGGAGGAAATGTCCACCTTTCAAGGCAGATGAGAACAAAAAGGATATGGCTATGTTTAGCCTGGAGAAGACGGAAGACTAGAGCAGGGTGGCGGAGAGACATGGCAGCCCCTTTCAAAGAACCGAAGGGCTATCACAGCCTTCCCCAACCTGGTGCCCTCAGGATGTATTGGACTACAACTCCCACACCACTGGCTGTGTTATCTGGCTTGGGGCTGATGGGACTTGTAGTCCAAAACATCTGAAAAGCATGCACAAGGTTGGGTGGGGAAGGTTGGGCTATCAGATGGGAGAATGGGTGAATGGTTCTCTACTTGCAATTTGCAATGGAAGCTTTCAGTTGAACATTAGGGGAACAAATTCTGAATGGAGTAGAAATGAAAGCTTTCTCTTGACTTGATTCTGGCCCTGCTTCTTGTAAAGGGGACACAGAAATGTGGTTTCTATTGTTGTAGATTTGGGAGGTCAGTCTGGATGATGATCTGAGTCCTTACCAATTCTTGGGGTCCTGTATTCTGGGAGGGTTAGACTGTAAGATAGGATTCTATTGCTGAACAAGTCAGACAGGTTTCCTTATGAGACAACTGTAGCTGGCCACTTAAGTGTCCCATAAGAGTGAGCCAGGTTGCAAGAGCTACAACTAAGTGATGGGGCCCTCCAGGTTAGTGGGTGGACTTTTTCTCCCGGTTAGAAGGTATAAGAACAATAGCCAGTGTGATATATGTGAACTGAGCTAAAAGCAGACTGGAAGCCAGGTTGGGGACATAGAGACCTGTTCGCTCTGTGCTGGACCCAAAGCTGCAACTAATGGAGAAGCAAGATTTGTTGGGGGGGGGGGTTTAATGCTGTGAGCATCTCCATCTTATGCTTAAAAGGTAAAGGGACCGCTGACCATTAGGTCCAGTCGTGGCCGACTCTGGGGTTGTGGTGCTCATCTCGCTTTACTGGCCGAGGGAGCTGGTGTACAGTTTCCGGGTCATGTGGCCAGCATGACTAAGCTGCTTCTGGCGAACCAGAGCAGTGCACGGAAATGCCATTTACCTTCCTGCTGGAGCGGTACCTATTTATCTACTTGTACTTTGACATGCTTTCAAACTGCTAGGTTGGCAGGAGCAGGGACTGAGCAACGGGAGCTCATCCCGTCGCGGGGATTCGAACCGCCGACCTTCTGATCGGCAAGTCCTAGGCTCTGTGGTTTAACCCACAGCACCAGCCATGTCCCTTATCTTATGCTTAGCTCATATATATGTGTAACTAAAACCATCTATCCTAATGACACCCCAGTCTCCTCTGACCTTCATTCCAGGGAAACCGGACTTTGGTAGGCACCTGGAACTCCTGGGATCTGTCACCGCTCAGAGATTGGGCTGATGTGCAACAATATGAATAAAGAGGCCAAGATGAGAAAAAGTGGTAATGCCATCTTCCTCCTTTCTTTGGTTTTCCCTGCTTCTAGGTCACAGGAGAAGGTGGCTTGCAGCCTCTGCAAGGGGTCTTGGGCAGAGGTTGCCTTTTCTGCCTCCCTCTCTAGTACAGTCAGCTGAGCATTCAACAAGGTTTCCTCCTTACATTGCATGACTTTATGAGCTGCTGGCTCAGACGGTTTGCCTGGGCTTCGGGATTTCAGTGGCTTTTACGTCTGCCTTTGGGACTTAACCATGTGTGGTGCTTTGCAAGGATTAAGCAGGCAAATGGCAAAATGTAAGTCTCTGTTTCTGTTGGATGGCGGATAGCCTTTACGAAAGGGGTAATTCCTCCAGACAGACAAATGGCAGTAGCAGAAACACCACTCAGCCGAATGTTTCCAGGGAGAAAAAGATAAAACCATCATAATTACAACCATACAGTGCATGGCATTGTAGCCACATAAAGGATTTTATGGAAAGCATTTCCGGGGGTGGGGGGCGGATCCTGTTTTATTAATGGAATATTTAATTCCCCCCTTTCCCCCCAGACTGAAAGTGTATGGGCCACACTTCAGACTGTAATGACTTTGAGTGTTAGTGCGCAGTGGAAATTATAAGGCTCGGATTTTCCTGGCAAGGTATAATCCACACTTGATGTTATACAGGTGGGACTTGCAACAAAATGCTGTAGTGCTGAGTGTTCCTAGTGAGCCAGATATGCCGCCCTCCAAGGTGGTTTATAATCCCCCTCCCAACCAATTTTCCACTTCCCCCAATAATCAGCCAGAAGTCTGTGCACATTGAGCACAACGGGTTATTCCTTTTTGGAGTGGAGGGTCCCTCTTGAGTGATTTCCCTAAAAATATTATTTTGAATTTTTGCAAACTTTGGGATTCCTCGGAGCCTGTGTTCACAACTGTACCTTTAAATAATGCACATTTCTCCCCCTCCTCTAAGAATTCTGGGTATTGGAGGTTGCCCCTCACAGAGATCTAATTCCCCAGCAACCCTTAGCAAACTACAGTCCCTAGAATTTGGGGGGGCGGGGAATGTGTTCCAAATGTGCTTTAAATGTATCCGGCAGAAGTAGAGCTTCCTCAGCAGATTTTAATGCCTGGAAAGATGGGAGCATTGGAGGCTGCTTATACCAAGTGTTTGAGGTCACTCCAGCCAAATTCCAACATGGCAACCACCATGCTACCCGTTGCCAGTTCACTATTTTGTGGCAGTCATAGGTTAGTGCAGCTACTTGCATTCATACACTGTCCTTGGGAGCATACGAGCGCTGTCGTCATTGGCTCTTGCACTCCACAACTGATCATGGCACTACTGAATGCAAGACTTCAGGTAGGACAAGTGGGAAGCCACCAAGGTCCATTTAAAAGTGTTCCAGATGTACTATTCTGCATTTTGCTGGTACTGGGACTCCATCTAGCCAGTCTAGTTGTTTAGGGAAGTTTTTCATGTTTGAAGATTTATTCTGTTTTTAGTCCTCTGTTGGGATCTGCCTATAGTGACTGGGGAAACCCAGCCAGATGGGCGGGGCATAAATAATAAAATTATTATTATTATTATTAAAAAGGTAAAGGGACCCCTGACCATTAGGTCCAGTCATGGCCACAGAGCCTAGGAGTTGCCGATCAGAAGGTTGGCGGTTCGAATCCCCACGACAGGGTGAGCTCCTGTTGCTCGGTCCCTGCTCCTGCCAACCTAGCAGTTCGAAAGAACGTCAAAGTGCAAGTAGATAAATAGATACTGCTCCGGCAGGAAGGTAAATGTTTCCGTGCACTGCTCTGGTTCGCCAAAAGCGGCTGAGTCATGCTGGCCAAATGACCCGGAAGCTGTATGCCGGCTCCTTTGGCCAGTAAAGCGAGATGAGCGCCGCAACCCCAGAGTCATCCGTGACTGGACCTAATGGTCAGGGGTCCCTTTACCTTTAATCTCCTTTGGTCCTAATGTCAGAATCTCCTTTCTTGTCCCTTGAATCCACTGGTTCAGATCCTGCCCTCTGAAGCAACAGAAAACAAGCTTGCTCCATCTTCCATCTGACAACCTTTCAGATATTAGAAGATGACTATCCTATCACCTCTCAGCTGTCTCTTCTCCAGAGAGGAGGCTCAGGGCCATTCAAAAGCTGCTTATGAGGCATGATCAGAGAAGCCCGGAGTGAGGCATTGCCCTGGAAGATATATTATTTCAGGAGTAGAGGAATCCCCAGGCAGAGCTCAGCCTGACTTACATCACCTGCTTCCCCTTTCTAGCTCCAAGATTCCTTGATGAGATCCCATCATGAAACCCCAGTCTCCGGGCACATGCTAAAAGCATCAAAGGGAGCAGAGTGTGCCTCAGGACACTGAAAAACTTTCCAAATGAAAGAGAGTTTGCCATTATTGTGGGCTGGAGGAAGGCAGGGAAGTCAAGATGCAATTTGCACCCGGTGGAGTTATGCAGTTAATTTTTTCTCCCTCTGCAGCCAGCCTCGCTAATGAGGACCATGTGAACATCCCAGCCACTTGCTAGATCCCCCTCCAACTTGGAAGGAAAGACTCTCCACCCCACCCCTCCCTCTTGGCACCGATTTGTCATCAGACTAACTTTGGCAAAAAAAAGAGAGAGGGAAAAATGGAATTCCATTTGTTCCCTCGAGATCTGGCACACAGACCCTTAAGTGGCCCCGTCAGACTGTCAAGGGTTACACTGCGATTTGTCTGGATTTATCAATCTCTTAGGAATCCTCCAACTCATTTGAGATGGTCTAAAAAGAGAGAGAGAGAAAGAAATGGATGTGGATTGTTTAGGAATCTTGGCAGGGTCCAAATGCTAATTCTCTGAAACAATATTATACAGCTTATTCTCTTCTTTCCACTGGAACAGGTTCACAGTGGAGACATTTCCAAGGGAGCCAGATTTTCAGCTGTAGGGCTTCTGCAAAGAAATAAAATAAAAGGAGGGTATTATGAATGTGTATGGACAAATGTTTAACAGAATCCTTTGCAGGTTGCTCAGCCAAACTGGGAATGGGTCTCCTGTCTCAAAAACAGGTCTGCTAAAGGTATTTCCAGCATTTGCCATGAAGAGTTTGAAAGATATTCATTTCATGGAGGAAATCTAGACAGGGCTGTGGAGGTTTGGCAAAACAGCCCAGCCTGGAAATACATCTGTTGCCAGGGATCGGTTTTGATTATTGCATTGATAGTTGGCAGGTCAGACAGAAACACAGGATCAATTCTTCAGTAGATGATGGCTCTTGCTTAGGGGTCGGCAAGGTTTACTTCGCCTGGGCCGGTTCACTCCAGCGGAGATCCCTCCGTGGGCCGGATTGTGTGTGTGAGAGAGCGTGCACACCCATGATTTCCAGTGTCTGTGTCTATTGTTGTTTAGTCGTGTCCGTCTCTTCATGACCCCCTGGACCAGAGCACGCCAGGCACTCCTGTCTTCCTTCCTCCCGCAGCTCAGTCAAACTCATTCTGGTAGCTTCGAGAACACTGTCCAACCCTCTAGTCCTCTGTCGTCCCCTTCTCCTTGTGCCCTCCATCTTTCCCAACATCAGGGTCTTTCCCAGGGAGTCTTCTTTTCTCATGAGGTGGCCAAAGTACTGGAGCCTCAGCTTCAGGATCTGTCCTTCCAGTGAGCACTCAGGGCTGATTTCCTTAAGAATGGAGAGGTTTGATCTCCTTGCAGTCCATGGGACTCTCAAGAGTCTCCTCCAGCACCGTAATTCAAAAGAATCAATTCTTTGGCGATCAGCCTTCTTTATGGTCCAGCTATTTATGGTGCAGCCTTCTTTATGGTCCAGTGTCTGCGTCTGCGCAGATGCAATTTTCGGCGTCTGTGCATGTGTAGACATGATTTCTGGTGCCACAGAAGCGAGTCCCCACACCACACTGTTTAGCACAGTGCACAGGGGCTAACTGAGTGGGTGGCTCAGTTTGGAGGCGGCTAATGGGCAGGTTAAATGACCCCCATGGGCCACTTGTGGCCGAGGGGCCTTTGGCTGCCTACCGCTGCTCTTGATTGATCTGCATCCTGGGCCTTGTCCCATGGAAGAACATGCCAAGAAGTAACTACAAATGGAAGGCATGCTGATTCCTCACCAAGAAGAATGGAGAAAGTATTGGCTGGTGGAGGGGCCTGGCATTGAGAACAATGCTTTCTATACTGTTCTGGGGAAAGCTCCTCAAGCACTTATTAGGGGGTTCTTGATAAGATCAGTGATGGGAGACAAGCTCCCTTCTTCCCCTGTGAATGGGGCTGAAGGTACAGCATCTGCTTTAAGAACAAAGAATCATAAGAAGAGCCTGCTGGATCCGGCTGGTGGCCCATCTAGTCACAGAATCACAGAATCATAGAGTTGGAAGGGACCCAAGGGTCATCTAGTCCAACCCCCTGCAGTGCAGGAATCTCAGCTAGAGCATCCATGACAATCTGGAGGAGAATGTTTCTTCTGAACCAGCCTTTGACATTTCTACCTCCTCAGAAGTCACATCACCAAACAAGTCCATAATGCCAGGACCTTTTCAGTCTTAAGACGCAATGGATTCCAGCTCATATGCCATAATAGACACCCCCCCACTGCCAGAGTCCAGAGTTTCTAAAATAGACAGGGCCCTTTTAAAAGTGGATGCCCCATCCATTAGGGGCTAGCTGTTCAGAGGTCTATTTAGTGCTCAGTCTGGGTTTGCTGGTTGCTAGAACAACATTCAAGCCTGCCTTGGCTGATGGCTGATCTAGGTGTTAATTGGAGCTATCCAAGGTACTGCTCACCTTGCTGGCTTCTTTTTTGGAATGTGACCTCTGCTTTGCCTGATCTTCCTTATTCAGACTTGCCCTCTGCTGTGTTGGCTTTGCCTTGCTGGGTCTTGACCTGACTTTGCATGTTGGATTTGGAAGCGGAGCTAGCAGTATATGATATGGTGACCCTGTACTGTGCGCCTAGCTCAAGCCCCCTCCCTCCCCAACCCTAGTTCCCCCCAATGAGCCAACTGTCTAGCATAAGGTTACCAGACGTCCCCGTTTCCTGGGGACAGTCCCCGGATTTACAAATTAGTCCCCATACAGAATCCATTGAAGTTGAAAACTGATCCCGGATTCATTGGGGGGGGGGAATCTGGTAACCTTAGTCTAGCACAGAATGGGCACCCGCAACATGAGAGTATTAAAACTGTGGCCAACTGAATCCTACTCAGAGTAGGCCCATTAAAATGAATAGATTCAGACAGGAGTGCCAACTTGACCCCGCAACCATGGGTGCCTGGGGCCATGGGTGCCATGCAACATGCATGGCCCTGGCACCAAAATTTGTGGGTGCCCAGCCCCTTTATGGGGAATTTTGTGGGTGCTTGGGCACCCAGTGCCCCAGGGAGCTGGCACCTATGGATGAAGGTTAATTTTAGTGGCTCTTTTCTGAGTGGGACTAATACTGGATGACAACTTTGATGGCTTCGAAAGAACAACTGGACACATTCATGGAGGAAAGGGCTATCAGTGTCTGCTAGCCATGATGGTTATGTTCTTCCTCTATGGTCACAGGCAGTAGATGCTTCTGAATACCTGCTGCTAGAAACCACAGGAGAGGAAGAAGAAGAAGAGTTTGGATTTGATATCCTGCTTTATCACTACCCAAAGAAGTCTCAAAGTGGCTAACATTCTCCTTTCCCTTCCTCCCCCACAACAAACACTCTGTGAGGTGAGTGGGGCTGAGAGACTTCAGAGAAGTGTTACTAGCCCAACGTCACCCAGCAGCTGCATGTGGAGGAGCAGGGAAGCGAACCCGGTTCCCCAGATTACGAGACTACTGCTCTTAACCACTACACCATGCTGGCACTCTTGTGTTCTCTTGTGCTTGAATCCTGCTTGTAGGTTTCCCTTCAGGGCATCTGGTCAGCTACCATGAGAACAGGCTGCTAGACGAGATGGGCCCCTGGTCTGATCCAGCAGGATTTTCTTATGACACAACCCCAATTTTTTCACACATGCTCCAATTTCCTGGGGTAGACACCATATTTTGAAATGATGCATCCATTTTCTTGCCCTTTCTGGAATGATGCATTCCACCACAATTTGATGCTGAAGCTGCTGCCTTCTGAAAGGCAGTCACTGCCTCTCAGCCTAACCTACCTCACTGGGTTGTTGTGAAGTTTAAATGAGGATGTGGAGAGCCATGCACGCTAATTTGAGCTCTTTGGAGAGAGACAAGGCGAGATGCAAATGCAGTAAAGGGGAAAAAATGAATTCCCCCAAACAGAGCTGACATTTCTGAACACATTTTTTAAAAAAGAATAAATCTGGAATTTTGAATGCGACCCTTTTCAGGTTTTTTAATTTGAAGGACACCCCCCCCATTTATAAAATTCCCCTTCCACCTCATTTGAAAATCAATAGGAATTTGCAAAAGTCAGAATTCTATACCTTGTTCCCACCCCCCTTAGAAACACCCTCAAACTCAACAGCATGCATGCATTGTGGATACTGCAGACTTAGGCTGTTTTGTTTGCAGTTGCAATCAAAAGCCCCACTGAGTGAAGTTGCTTCGGATTCTTTCCTTTTCTCTCCTAAAGTTCTTGCAAGTCTCTGCAGCCAAAGGGAAATCCCAGCAGCTCCCAGGGTGGCCCCTCCAGGGTGTTGGGAATCTGCTTCTCGCCTGGTCCTTTCTCCACTCCTCTCCCCCTGCACCTCCTACCATTTATTCCCTCCCACTTCCTTCTCAAGAGCTGCTTCTGTCAGGGAGCAAAGAACGGCTTGTGGGATAAGCAGAAAGCTGTTCCCCCCTCGGAGTGGAGCTGCCACACTGCCTTGGCGTCTCAAGCGGATGGTTTGGGTCGGGTACCACCAGAAACTTCCGCCACCCACATGGACTTCTACAGAGAGTTGGTGGTAGCTTGGGCTATCGGCCTCCTATCAGGTAAGGCAGGCTGTGTGTGGTGCTGAATCTCATACAGGAGCATAGCTGTGCACCGTGGCGGGTGAGAAACGCAATTCAGGAGAAAGAAAGTGCTTAGGTCAGCAAGAAGACGCAGTTGCCAAATTTTCATTATTATCATTATTATTTATGCAGCAACTGAGAGATTTGCCTCCAAAACATGTAATGATGGAGCTGTCTGTGTCTCCTCCACTTTTAAAATGCAAAGGGTATAAATTCTTGCAAAGTTTCAGAGGGAGGAAGTCGAGAAGTTCTTTGCATCTCAAGATTTTGGCACCTAGACCCAGTTTTGAATGTTTCAGTCTGCTTCCTTTTTAAGCCCCCCCCCCCCTCAAGCAGCAAAATGAAGTAACTTTGTTTTGCTTTTTCAACTTTCAGAGAGTCTTTCTTTGCTGAAAACTTTTGCAGTCCAGTTAACGACTTGATGGTACCCGTTATTATGTTTAGGTGCTCAGTCCTTTTATTTATTTTAGAAGATGCAGCCTGGCCCCCACATATGGTTTGATGCGTGGCTGCTGGCGTGCGTGTTGAGTTACAGCAGAGAAGGGAGAGAGTGAAATTTTGCCTTTTTGCTGGCTGCCTTCCTGCAAACTTAAAAACTCTGTTAGGTATGGAGGGGGCTGAGCTGATGGAAGGGGGGACGTGTTTGCTTCAGTTATGTTTGACATCGTTCTGTGCCCAGTTCCAGCTCAGAAGCAAAGGGAGGGGACGGAGGGAGGGTGCTCTGCTGCGAGATTTTCAAACAAAAGAGAAACTTTTCCGGCTTGTGAGTGGAACTGTGGCTCTGGAACAACCCTGGGGCTTTAGGAGGGGTTCCAGTCCATTACTATTTCTGGGAATGTTTCAAATGTAAATATGTACCTTTCTCCCAAATTGAACAAAACTGGCAAGACCTGAAGGCAGCCACAGCAAGACAAAGTGTGGCTGATGGAGAGAGCTGGTATTGCGCTTTTCCACGTGGACACGTTGCTGTGTTGTGCCTGCCGCAACCCAGCTGCACGCAGCGACCGGCTAGCCTTTTTCTTCCAGGGGTGGCACTTGATTCAGTCATGACTCTCGCTGTGCTCTTTGAAGAGGTTGCCCTGCGCATTACACCCCAGTGGCAGGCAACAATACTAACTAGACGGGAAAGTTGAGGTTTTGTGTTTTCCTCCTGCATTTAAAGGGAATCAGCTGTAAGGCTGCAAGTTGTCTCCTTGCTATTAATGTTGCAGTACCATGGAACTCGTTCCCATAGGAGGCAGTGATGCTCACCAACATAGATGGCTTTAAAAGAGGATTGGACAAATTCCTCATAGAGGAAAGGGCTGTCAGTGGCTACAAGGCATGATGGCCATTCTCTTCCTTCACATTCAGAGGCAGCAATGCTTCTGAATACCACTTGCCAACAACTACAGGAGCAGGGAGGGCTCTTGTGCTTACAGGTTTCCCAGCAAGCTCTCCTTCTATTCTTACGGAAGCCTAGTAAAAAGTTTAATCTGAAGGATAGGTGGAGATTTGCCTGGGGCTTGAGCTACATGGGGTACTGTCCTACCAGTAGGCTGGGAGTGGTCCCTTTTGATTCCACACTTCCGTTGTTATCGGAACCACCTGTCAGGAGCTGTTGCCACTGCCCCAAGTGGTGAAGTGCCAAACTGCAGCCTTTTCAGAGAAGAACCTTCTGGGTTTTGGTCTGGCTCTGCCCATCAGGCTAGCTATTGGTTCCTCTAGGGCAGGAAGGAGTGTATACTTCCTGTCTCAGTGGTGCCCATCTTGAGGGCTTGGTCAGCCTGTCCTATGGTGTATGTCTGGTTTTGGTCTTGACTCCAGGGATATCTTCTGGTCCTGCCTTCTGCTTCCGCTCTCACTCAACACTGCTGCCCAGGATAATTTGTGTCCAAATGCTCCTAGCTGGAGACATTTTGTTCCTGCAGTTACAGTGGTACCTCGGGTTACATACGCTTCAGGTTACATACGCTTCAGGTTACAGACTCCACTAACCCAGAAATATTACCTCAGGTTAAGAACTTTGCTTCAGGATGAGAACAGAAATCGTGTTCCAGCAGCGCAGCGGCAGCAGGAGGCCCCATTAGCTAAAGTGGTGCTTCAGGTTAAGAACAGTTTCAGGTTAAGAATGGACCTCCGGAATGAATTAAGTTCTTAACCTGAGGTACCACTGTACTTAGATCAGTCTTTGGCCACCTGGGGGACATAGTTCCAGAATGTCATGCTAATTTAGGACAGGTATATACTCCAAATCCATCCAACCCCATCCTGCATGGCCAATGAGCAGGGATGAAGGCAGCTATAGTCCAGCAATGTATATTGTTCTTGTCACAGTGGTGCTCAGTGGCTACAGTCCAGCAATGGTAGCTATTAGCCATGATGGCTACGCTCTGCCTCTACATTCAAAGATAGTTATGCTTTTTAATACCAGTTGCTGGAAACTGTTGACAGGGAGAGTGCTCTTGTGGTCGGGTCCTGCTAGTGAGTTTCCCATTGGTCCAGTGGGTTGGTCACTGAGAGAATAGACAAGATGGGCCATTGGCCTGATCCAGCAGGCTCTTCTTAGGTTGCTCCTGCTGTTTATTTACATAGTGCCAACAGTGTGCTCGGGACGCAGGTGGCGCTGTGGGTTAAACCACAGAGCCTAGGACTTGCCGATCAGAAGGTCGGCGGTTCGAATCCCTATGATGGGGTGAGCTCCCATTGCTCGGTCCCTGCTCCTGCCAACCTAGCAGTTCGAAAGCACGTCAAAGTGCAAGTAGATAAATAGGTACCACTCCTGCGGGAAGGTAAACGGCGTTTTCATGTGCTGCTCTGGTTCGCCAGAAGCAGCTTAGTCGTGCTGGCCACATGACCCAGAAGCTGTACGCCGGCTCCCTCGGCCAATAAAGCAAGATGAGCGCCACAACCCCAGAGTTGGTCACGACTGGACCTAATGGTCAGGGGTCCCTTTACCCTTTGCCAGTGTGCTCAGTGATCTACAGAGAGCAAGAGGTCAGGTCCCTGCCCCACAGGAGCTTACACTCCAGAGTTTAGCATGGAAGAAAGAACTGAAGAAGGGGAAGGAAACTAAGGCCACAGCTATACAGAGAAATGCAATGTGGCTATTTCAGTTCCACATTCTTTAATTTAGTTATAAGCTTAGTTGCAGCCAGGCCTGGGACCTCTGGGGTTGTGCCAAAGGCTTAATGGAAAAGGTGGTTTTGTGGAGGGATGTGGAGGAAGTAAGAGAGGCTTCGTCCCAGCCTGGGCTGAAATATCTCAGGAAAGTGTTTCTCTTAGCAGTGCTTGAATATTTTCTTTTTGGGGGATCTCTCCAAACTGTTGGAGAATTTCAGGAATCCCAGAGAATATTCTGTAAAACGCCACTACCACCCATCTCAAGTTCTCTGCCTCTGACTGAAGCTATGGCTCCTGTAGTCCTTGTCTCTTAGCCCATGACGTCGTCTTGCATCTGTGCGCATAAACTACCAACAGAATTTCATTCAGTATTGGAAGATACTTTTCTTGAGAATTTATCATTTTCCTGCTATTCCAAAACCGTTTGATAGTTTTGCCTCCCTCCAGAGCAAATTCAATGGACCCTCCCCACATGCATACAATTTTACTGCCCTGAAAAATGGATGGATGGATGGTTTTGGGGGGATTCTACTGTTGTTGCATCAATGCAGATAAAAGGAAGTCCTTCTTCACCCAGTGCATAGTTGAACTACAGAACTCCCTCCCACAGGAGGCAGTGATGGCCACCAACTTAGATGGCTTTGAAAGAGGATGAGACAGATCCATAGAGGAAGATAAGGTTGTCAGTGGATACTAGTAGTTGGAGGCAGTAATGCTTCAGAATACCAGTTATTCTGGAAAGGACCAGAAGGGAGTATAAATCATAGAATAGTAGAATAGTAGAGTTGGAAAGGACCCTGAGGATCATGTAGTCCAACCCCCTCTTGCTACTCTTATTGACCCCACAACCCCAGAGGAGGTAACTGATAGCATGAGCTGGCTGTCACTCTTGCCCTGGCATCAGAAATGTTTTTAATTAAAAATGGTGGGCAGCTGGAGGCTTCCTGTCATGGCCTGCTAGGGCACCAGCTGTTCTGATGTGAGCACTGACCTCAGTAGAGGCAGGTTGGGGCAAAGGTACCCTGGACAGCTCCGTGCAGGGCTCAAGATGACTATTGCCTGGGAGCAGGGCTCAGGTGTTGCTTCAGCAGCAGGCAGGCTGAACCTTACATAGGTGCTGCAGCTCTGTCCCAGTAGCTAGACTAGAGCAACCATCGCTGAGTGGTTCTGCCCCAGCCTTTTCCAGCAGATGTTTGATCTCCAAGCAGGGCTGGGAAGGATGCTCCCTTTGAAACACTGGAGAGCAATAGCCAACCAGTGCAGACAATGGATGGGCCAATATTCTGGCTGCAGCTCCCTGTGTTCATGTGTGCTAAGGGAAACATGGTAGCTCAGTAGAAGAGCATCTCTTTTGCATGCAGCTAGACCTAAGTTCAAATCCCAGCATCTCCAGGTAAGGCTGGAGCCACAGCCAATCAATGTAGACAATCCTGAGCAATATGGACCAATGACCTGCTAGAAGGCAGCTTTCTATGTTCCACACCTACTTCTCTGCCCAGAGAAAGATACCTGCAAAATTCTGTGGCCCCAGTTATACCCTACCTGAGACCCTAATATTGCAACCTTATTGCTGGTAGGATTGACCTTTATTATATTTGGGCAGGCTAATTTAACCATTTGAATTAATGTCACTATTTAATACTTCTCTCCATTTTCTTAAGAGTTTTCTTCTGGTGATAATATTTAATGTACTTCCTATCTGATTAATGATATTTACCATGTATGTTAAAATAAAACTTAACAACAACATCAACCTTTAGACCCCCAGTAGCCACATATTAGCTTTACTATTCCAAGACTGTTCAGAAACAACCCCAATTCAGGGCTAGACATTGACGTTTATTATAAACAAATCAGACCAATATGTCAGCATAAATTAATCCCTACAGAATTTCCACTGGCTTGCTCGGCCCAATTTGAACTTTTAAAACTGCTGATGTACGGATTCATTGTCCATAATTGTGCATGTCACTTTCTACAATTTATGTGGTTCCTCAGTAGCGGGATAGATCTCCTCTTCTTAAAGGAGTTGCTATAGTGACTTGTTAATAAATACTTAAGTTCCAACCATTACGTAGATGCTAGGAAGGAAACGTCCTCTTTTTCATAAGCATACTTGCTCACTCTGTTAATTCTAGGCACTCCCCGCAGAACCGTCCAGAATTTAACAAGGAAAAAAAGAAAAGAAAAAGGGAGCTCTAAAAAAAATGGGAACAGAGAGAGATGAGCAGAGTAACCCAAAGTTACGCAGTATTTTTAGCTTCACATATGGAAGTGAGTGGGTTGAAATCCTGATGATCACAAGCCATAAATTTCAAGTCTGAATGGCATGTTTTGGGTGAATGTACATCCTTAAGATTCCTGTAAGTGTGTGATTCATTCTTGAGAGTGAAACACAGGAAGCTGCCTTATGCTGAGTCAGACCCATTGGTCCATTTAGACCAGTACTGCCTACACTGACCGGCAGCAGCTCTGGGGTTTCAAGCAGGGAATCTTTCCCAGCCCTACCTGGAGATGCTCGTGGGATTGAAGCTGGGACCTTCTGCATTTATGGGAGATGCTTTCTACCACTGGAGGACCAAGCACCCAATTGAGTGCCAAAAGAAGTGGGGATTCTGGCTGGGAGGGTGGCTGCATTGCGGCAGCTTGCCAGGAGAGGGCGACAGTCTATTCTCGGCTGTATTTGAGTGCCACCACCAGTGCTGTAGGTGGAAGGCAGCACTGCAGCAGCCAGCTTATCAGCAGTCAGGTGACACAAAGGGCCAATAGGATTCCACCTGGCCCTATAAAACCTTATTCTTAGGGATGGCTCCTTGCCATTTGCTCCTTGCTGCCTGCCCTGAGCTTGCTTTGCCTCACCTCCAGGCACCCAGCCCTTCTGTGACGTATCAACTGGCCACCAGCAATTACTCCTTCTTACAAGGCATTATATCCCACTATTTCCTCCAAGGAGCTCAAGGTGGCATACGTGGTTCTTCCCCTCCTGAATTGATCTACACAACAACCCTGTGCAGTAGGCTGGGTTGACAGGCAGCGAATGGCAGTGAGCTTCTTCATGGCTGCGTGTGGGATTCGAACTCTGGTGTCTCCCAGTTCCTAGTCTGGCATTCTAACTAGGTCACACTGACTCCCTTCGCACCTTTGGCCTTTCCCTTGAAGGTAGGATGATGCCTTGGTTTGTTGGAGCCATCCTCCTGTCATCCAGAGGAAGGGAGCAGGCAGAGGAGGTGTTGCTCCTTCTCACCATCACTTTGGAAGGGAGAGGGAGCGCACCCAGAAGGTGTTGGCAGGAGCCCCGCCCCTAAACCCTGGAACCAGCCCTGATTCCTAGTGTGGGTTAGAAGTTCTCTCATGGCCAAAGATAAAGCACAGCCATTGTCATCTGGACAATTCAAAGCCGTCCTCCTTGTCACACACACACCCCACTCTTTTAAAAGCCAAAGCATTTGTCTCTTTGGCATGAAGAATTTGCACACCGGCGCATTTAATGCTTTTAACAAAAGTTGCTCTGGATGGAGAACCAGAAATTGAGAACCTCCCTAAGGAAGAACCACATGAGTGTTGGATGGCTATACAAAACGTGAACTGGATGGCTTGCAAAAGCAAAAAATCATGGAGGGGGGGGTAGATCTATCCATGGCTACTAACCTGAGTGGTTTTGTACTGCCTTCGGAGTTGCAGGCAGCATAACTCTGGAATACTTGCTGCTGGAATTTGCAAGGGCAAAGAGTGCTGTTGCACCCGTGCCCTGTTTTGTGGGCTTCCCATTGGGGCATATTCAATACTTAAAGGAAAGGTTAATCCTAGGTGCTCAGAAGCTGCTTTGTATGGACTGTTGGTCCAATCTAGCTCAGTATTGTCCGCATAGATTGACAGTGGCTCACCAGGGTGTTGGGCAGCGAATCTTTCCCTGAAGATGCTGCTGGAGGGTGAACCTGTGACCTTCTGCATGCAAATCAGGTGCTCTCCCATTGAGCTATAGGCCTTCCTCTGGAGGGGGCAGGCAACTGGCCACCTGGAGAGGGTAGGAGGGTCACCTTGCAAGGAAGAGGGTGGTTTCCTTGCCTTATTGCCAGGTATCCCCAGCCAAAATATGCTATGAGGGTTTTCCGAAAGTCCGAGTGAGGAAAAACACCCATCAATCCTCATGTCCAAATGATGGCTGTGAATTCAACTCAAGTTTTATCCCTCCTCTTCTCTGGGCCAAGTCCTTTCTGTTTTGACAAAGACCAGACGTTGCCTTGGTCTCTCTTATATTTCCACTATATTATAAGACAGCAATTAGATATGGCAACAAACATTCTTTTGAATCTCCTCATTCATTTCTGGCTGCTTAAAGATCATTCCAGGGGGCGGTGGAGAAGAAGAAAGGGCAATATTTCTGGTTTCTCCTAAATCATACTGTTATATGTCACCTCAATCTCTGAGCAATGAGATAATCCAGGGGTCCCAGACGCTTGCCCATGTTCAGATTCCCTGGAATGTGAAGGTTAGTGGAGACTGTGGTGTCTTTGGGATATACGGGTGGCACTGTGGGTTAAACCACAGAGCCTAGGACTTGCCGATCAGAAGGTCGGTGGTTCGAATCCCCATGACGGGGTGAGCTCCCGTTGCTCGGTCCCTGCTCCTGCCAACCTAGCAGTTCGGAAGCACGTCAAAGTGCAAGTAGATAAATAGGTACCACTCCGGCAGGAAGGTAAAAGGCATTTCCGTGCGCTGCTCTGGTTCACCAGAAGCAGCTTAGTCATGTTGGCCACATGACCCGGAAGTTATACGAGATGAGCGCCGCAACCCCAGAGTCGGTCATGACTGGACCTAATGGTCAGGGGTCCCTTTACCTTTACCTTTACAACCTGAGCATAGGATAGAGAGGCTCAAAGCAACAGATCTTGCTTCTCTTTTTGTCACAGCTTTGGATCCAGCACAAAGCAAGCATGCCTTTCTGTCTCCTGCTTTCAGCTCAGCTCACACACAACTCTCTGACTCTTGTTCTCCTACCTAGCAACTAGGTGAGGGGGTGGAAGAAATGCCCACCCTTTAGCCTGGAGGGCACCATCCCTTAGTTGTAGCTCTTGCAACCTAGCTCATTCTTTTGGGATGCTGATGAGAACACTTAAGTGGCCAGCTCAGGGCAAACTTGTCCTACTAGTTCAGCAATAGAATCCTCTATTAAATTCTAACCCACAGTGAGTTCCTGATCTCAACAATTGGAAGGGGTGCAAGGCATCATTCCGACTGACCTCCCCCCCCCCCAAGCCCCCAACAATACAAAAGCTGGAATGGTGGAGCACTGTGAGTCGAAGGGCCAGAGCTCAGTGACAGAACATCTGCTTTGCATGCAGATGGTTCCAAGTTCAAATCCCTGATGGCATCTCTGTGCGGAGCTGGGACCTGGGAATGTCCCTTGCCTGAAGCCCTGGGGAGCTGCTGCCAATCAGTGTAGAAAGCACTGCGCTTGATGGACCAATTGCCTGAAGCAGAACAATCTAGTACCTTGTGATCCTCGACAACGTCACTCCTGTCCCTTTTAAATTTATCCTAGTGTTTTGAAATGTTTTAACTCGTAATGCCCATAAAGGTATTTGTATTTGTATTTGACCAATTGTCTGACCTGGCATAAGTCATCTTTCTTTACTCCTATGTGAGTCAAGCAGGTCAAACCTCATCAGGGGCAGAGAGTGGTGTGCTGGGTCAGTTTTGAAGCATGTGTGATTGTGATGATGATGATGATGATGATGCTTGACTATTTTAAAGCATTCTTGTAACTATGTCTGAGGCACTTTTAAGGCATTCTTGTAACTATGTCTGAGGCATTCTTGTAACTATGTCTGAGGCACATAACTAAACTATGTCTGAGGCACTTTGACTATTCAATAGGAGCACATAACTATTATGGTTGTTAAAAAAAATTGTGCAAGAAACTTGTGCAACCTTAGGGCACCATGACACTGGTCTTTGCCATGGGGTGTGGTGTGGAGAAGTGAAGGCAGCTAGGGGGCATTTTCAGCAGAAAAACAACATGAGGGTTAAGAAGACCTTTTCCTCCACCTGCTTTCCACTTTTAGTACCCTCCGAGGCTGCATTTTTGTTAGCAAAAAGAGTTGCCACACAGTGTATATTGTGGAACAGCCTTCACCAACTGGGTGCCCTCGATATATTTTGGTTTACAAGTCCTATCAGTCCCAACCAGCACAGCTAGAGGCTGTTTTAATTCTTTTGATTGTGCATTCATGATGATTTGTGCTCATGATGTTATCAGGGGGGGTCATACACTCTCCCATTTTCAATACTGCGTATGCCGCAAATGTTTTGGAGTGAACACGCTGCCACATTTCCATCTGGCTTGTGTTCTGTAGCTTCCTGCTGAAATTCTGTCACTTTTTATAGCACAAGTATTTTGGGTTTGCAATTTTTGTTTTGTTGCACTGTAGTGCAAGAATTCCCCCCCCCCCTTGCAGATGGTAGTGTGGTAACTTTGGGGAAGCATTGCCAGACAACTAATAAAGCAGAATGTTGTGTGAATGGTCCAGTATAAGCCCATCACTAATGCAAAATCACTGTATCAGTAACATAGAATTAGAGAACTGTAGAGTTGGAAGGGACCAAGTATCATCTAGTCAAACCCCATTAAATACAGAAATAACAACTAAATCCCTGACAGATGCCCACAAACCTCTGCTGGAAACCTTCCAATGAAGGAAAGTCCACCTGCTTTTGAGGTTGTCAATTCCACTGTTGAGCAGCTCTTACAATCAGAAAGCTCTTCCTAAAGTTGAGTCAGAATCTCCCTTCTTGTCAGTTGAGTCCATTGGTTTGGGTACTACTCTCTGGAGCAGTACAAAAAAAAAAAGTTGGCTCCATCTTCCGTGGGACAGCCCTTTGGGTTTTTGAAGATGGCTATCATATCCCCTCTCAGTCTTCTCTTCTCTGGACTAAACATACCCAACTCCTTCAAGCATTCCTCATAAGGCTTGGTTTCCATACCCTTGGTCATCTTGGCCACCTTCCTCGGCACCTCCTTTTGCAGAAGATAACTGCAAAATAAAAAGCAAGAAAACCCACCAGTCTTCACACAAGCCCTGAGTGAGTCTCATGAGAGACTGAAAGCTTCCAGACTCTCTGTGTCCCCTCACCCACCCCCAATTGCTTATAAAAGGGAATCGTGGAAAGGAGAAAGAGAAAACTGGAGAAGGCAGAGGCTGCCTCTTGAGGAAGGAGAAAAGAACTCTGGGGCAGGGAGTGGTGTGCTGGGTCATCTGTTTTCTTTGCCCATGAAGAGTTTGGATTTGATATCCTGCTTTATCACTACCCGAAGGAGTCTCAAAGCAGCTAACATTCTCCTTTCCCTTCCTCCCCCACTACAAACACTCTGTGAGGTGAGTGGGGCTGAGAGACTTCAGAGAAGTGTGACTAGCCCAAGCAGCTGCATGTGGAGGAGCGGAGATGCGAACCCAGTTCCCCAGATTGCAAGACTACCATTCTTAACCACTACACCGCACTGGCTCTCTAGTTTGATGGGGGGATAGAGGGACCGCAAAAGCGGGAGGAGCAAAACTTGTGTTCCTGAAGGAAGGAAAGAGCAGCTGCTTTAAGCTGCAAGGGGGTGTGGGATGCAGGGACTTGTGACATCAGAATAGAAGTATTTTAAATCTATATTTATATAAAATAAATCTGATGTAAGCTCTCTATTTTGACACGTTGAAATAGATTCTAGCTGTTGCTGTGTGGATCAAGGAGTGCCAATCGCATGTCAAAAGGCCTCCCTCCTTGCCAGCTCAACATTCTTCCCATTCAGGAACCAAGCACCCTTATCATTCAATAATGTTAATATTGTCTCATCGACATAATAACGGTAAGAGGTAAACACCAGATTTTTGAGATTCTCAGAAGACAATCCAGGCTCTGCTCTGTGCAGGAAAAAAATAATAAATTTTGTTGATGAAATGAAAAAGAACTTTATCTTCTGTCACATGAAAATTCCACCCTGGATTTATAGCAGGAAACTTAGCCCAAAAATATGATCACGGTCCTTCTGTTCCAAACTGCAAGAGTTATTCTTTTATTTATCACCACTGTCCAGAAATACAATATGTGCAGAAGGGGAGAAATGGCAGAAACTCCATTCAGAAGATAAACACAGCCAGGTAGCCCTTGTCTCTTCCCCTACATAATCCTCTTGCTAAGTGGTTTGGCCCAGATAAAGACTTGATTCCTGCTCCAAGTCCAGGCACTGAGAAAGAAAAGCAAGGTCTCTCCAGTTCCTTTGGAACCCGCTTCTGTTTATACTGCATTGCACCCTTAATTGATGTAACTGATGAAACAATGAAACATTTCAGCCTTAATTATTACACTGACATTTTCCAGCATAAAAACTTAACTTCTAGTTTTTAAAAAACAATGAATTTTAGAATTGCAATTCGGGGAGAGGAGTATTAAATTCACACTTGCAGGCTTTAAAAAAAATCATTTTATTTATTTTTTGAATGTAAAACGGGCATTGTGTTCCCTTTGCTGCACAACTTAATTCTGTTCATATTTGTTTGTCTCAGGATTCTGCAATGCCTTCAACATTGACACGAAGAGGCCACGAATTATTCCAGGATCTAAAGAAGCATATTTTGGCTATACGGTTCAACAGCATGAAATCAATGGGAAGAAATGGTAAATGAATACCACATCGTGCCTAAACGGGATGCTTATGCTGTGATGTTTCTTCCTGTGCTTTTGGCAAGGCATTTGTCTTTTATTATGTCTCTAATACTGTCCTTAATCAAATGCTGGTAAATTGCATTTCCTTTTTACCTGCTCACATGAAACATAAAACCATGGTGAGACCCTCCTTGAAAAACCTCCATGAACCCCAGCGAAGTGTCAGGATCATGCACCCTCCTAACTCTTTTCCTCCCTTGCAGGTGGGGGAAGGATTTCCAATTTTGCTTTCAAGGAATCTTGGCTTAGTGGTACATGCAACTCAGGTGATATGTTGTACAATAAATGATGGTTAGTTGCTAAGCAAGTGAACTTCAAACTCTAGGTTATGAAGCTGGCTTCCTAATTAACCATAGTTTCTTGTACGCCATGATTCCTGGTTTATATGTAATGTTAAAGCCAGAATTCTTTGAAAGAGAAACAAAACCTTGAAGAAATCTTCCTGCTGGCCATGCAGGAGGGGAAAAGAGACCACACGAGCTTGGCATTTTGCCCGAACCCAGAAAAGTTCACTCACATAGCAGAAAACCAAGGTGAACATAGGCATTGTAGTAGTAGTAGTTGTTGTTGTTAATTCAACTTACACACTGCCCTATACCCAGTGGTCTCAGGGTATTTCACTACAAGACCACAACATATAAAATCAAACCCAAAGCAGTAACCCAATAACCCCCCCCCCCAAAAAAACCATATTCTAAAAGGGTGTTGGATTAAAATGGAAGGCCTGGTTAAAGAGGGATGTTTTTGCCTGGTGCCTAAAGGTGTACAATGAAGGTGCCAGGCAAACTTCCTTGGGGAGAGCATTCCACAGATGGGGAGCCACTGCAGACAAGGCCCGTTTTCATGTTACCACCCTCCAGACCTCTTGAGGAGGAGACACACAAAGGAGGGCCTCAGAAGATGGTCTCATGGGCCGGGTACGTTCATATAGGAAGAGGCAGTCCTTGAGGTAGCTGTAGTGAACACCTGAAATATCAATGCTAAGTGTTGTTTGTCCAGATGGAATCATGTATGGCTTTAACTAAAGGGAAGAAGCTAGTTCAGTTCATGAACAGCAAAACCTGGGCTTCCTTTTTAAGGAAGGGTGGAACAGCACAGGACAAAGGTTCCCATGTTCCTGGTCTGAAGCCTTTAGAGCACAGACTGAACATTGGGAAGCAAGGAGGGGGAAAGATCATTGCATTGGATAGGTCTTTGTGCAGCTGCCTGTTTTGCGACTTTGACCAGTGATGCAGATCTGAGCATCTTTCCAGGCAGCCCTTCAGACTACCGAGGTAGCATTGTGGTCAGTGAGGGCATTGTTTTGCTTGTGAGGATCAGATGTACACAACAGGAGTTCCCCCCAAATGTCTTCAGCATATATTTGCTTTGCCCACCACTCTTTCCTTCCAGTCTCGTCATGTTTATTAGATGCCTCACCAGTTCTCAGTGAGAAATTCAGTCTGTGTGTGATTAAAAAAGAAAGAAAGAAAAAAGCAAAGGTAACTGTTCTGGCCTATAAGAACATCTACCTTGGGGCAACCCATTTCTTAGGCAAACCAAAATGTCACTAAATAGTGTCTGGCTTTTGAGTTCCACAGAACAATTCATCAGTCTAAGTGGTAAACAATGTGGATGGGTGGAGGAACAATAGGCTGGTGGTATAGCCCTTTGTGTCTGCATCTGGTCAGAGTCTGAAGATGGAGAATAAGAGGCCCAAGTCGAGACTAGGAGCATCAGAAGTTGCCTTGTACCAACTGGGACCCATTGGTCCATTGCCCACACTGACTTACAGCAGCTCTCCAGGGTTTCTACCCCAGGAAATGCAGAGATTAAAGCTGGGACCTTCTGCATTCAAGACACATGTTCTTCTACTAAGCTATGGCAACAATCTGGCTGAGGGCAGTAGCACTTTCCTTCAACACCTCATTGCCACCCTTCAGCATCTTCCGTCTGAGACCTCTACCTCACTTTGCCTAATGGTAGGACCGGCCCTGTTCAAATAAGGTTTTGTTAGGGGCCTTGGAGGTTACTGGTTGCACCAAGGCATATTGGGAAGAAGGAGCTTATAATGGAAGATCCCCCATCTCCTTGTGTGTGTTCCATGGCAGCTGAACGTGTGAATGGATTCCCAGTAACAAACCTTCTCTTTGAGGTGGTGTGAAAGTTTTATCTGTGATGTTAGATCTGTGGAGACATTGCCATCTTTGTGTAATGGGTGTGTGTGTGAGAGAGAGAGCAAACTCTGAAAGCTCCTTCCCTTCTCCTCAAATGCCTAAAATGAACCCCATGCAATAAAATAAGGAGCTAAGGATTCTTGTTTTTACCCCAAAAGCAAAAAAAAGAGGAAGAAGCCATTGTAAACCCACCATGACTCACAAAGTATGAATCACTAAACAAACAAGCCATCTATACTACAAAACCAACAGACGTATGTTTCGCTACCAAAGGATCCAGTATCCCAGCGATTGCGGTGCCACTGTCAGCCAGCTCTGCTAGATGTGAAATTGGCAGGAGGCAGACGCAGTGGAAAAGAGAGCAAAGCCGCAGCGTGATGTTAAGAGGGAAACCAGATGACCATCCCTGAAAGGCAGCCTGCAAAGATTCCAGAATTCCAGCGAGAGGGAAAGCAAAGGCACCATCACACAGCTGAACGGCAAACGGAGAAATTCTGGGCTGTGGAGGGAAGATGGTTATAATAACAGCTCTTACAAATCCTGGCATCCGACCAAGTATTTAAAGAGGAATTTAAGCTCACTGAGCATCTTGGATTCTTTCTTTGGTGTCTTTCCCCCCAAAGATATTTTTTTTTGAAATTCCCTCAGATAACTTATGTGTGTCATATAAATAAAAATCTGCTGTCTTGGTTGTATAAGATGTGGAATCCATGAGAAATCCCAAACTGGTTCTGTAAATGCCATGAGCCTGAAGTTTGGGCCTCCTTTGGGTGTAAGTGTTGGCGGCCAGCAGGCTGAGACGGTGTTACTCACCTGGCTTCCCAATACAGAATACACCAAGTAGGGAAGGGACAAGGTGGCAGGGAGGTTGGTGCAGTGGCAGAGCCCATATCACAGGGACCTCCCACTACCTTGCCTCCCCACAGCCCGGGATGCTTTGCCACCAGCCATCACTGCCTCTTCCTCCTCCTCTTCTGCTGCTGAAGCGACTGGAGACAGCCCAGGGTAGTTCCAGTGCTGAATGAGTCTGGAGAGATGAGCAGGCGGCAGTGCAGGGGGGAGGGGAATGGCCCTCATCCCCACCAAAGTTGTCCTTCAGAACATCTGCAAGGGCTCTTGTACTGGTGGGTGGGTGAGTTCCGCACAACAGAGCATCTCAGTGAGGCAGTTGTGCTGGTAGAAATTCAAAATGCAACAGATTAAGCCATCTGTCGCTCAACAAAGTTACCAGCAGCCTCTTGTGCAACAACATTCTGTCAGCAGAACAAACGGCTCCCCCCCCCCCGACGGAATTCACCGGAACTCAGTTCCAGCACTTGTCAGGTGGGTGCCATGGTCATTATAAAAGAATAAGGGAGGTGTTCATGATGAGTTCTGGCACCTCTTTTTCTAGAAAAATAGCACTGGGAACAAGTATACAAGTGACTTTAACTTAGCACTCTGTTGGAGGGCTTGGGGGTGGGGTGCCCTCTTGCTTGTTCCACCTCCCTCAGAAATTCAGGATAGTGATGACCTAGGAGAGGGCCTTCTCTGTGGCAGCCCCTTAGTTGTGGGACTCCCTCTCGACAGAGGTGTGTCTAGCTTCTTCACTTTTCAGCTTTTGGTGAAGGCTGAAGACACACCTCTTTCTCCTCTGGTTTTTGATGCCTGAGATCTGTGCTTTCAGGGCCCACCATATTCCTGTGACTGTAATCTGCTTTAACTCTTTTTCAGTTCTGAATTTCAAATTGTTGCAATCCGCCCTGGGACTTGTTGGTGAAGGGCAGGTGATACTGCTTATACTACTACAACTACATTAGTAATGCAACCCCTGGAGGGCACCAGATTGAGGAAGGCTGATTTAGAGGGATTTAGAGAGCGGAAGAGAGGTGGCTGGTCTCTTTCTATTGTGTCTGAGCATGTATAAAAGATCTGAGCAGGGCTTTCGGGGGCAGACAGCCAAGAGTTACACATTTGGAGGAGGGGGGTTCAAATATAACCAAGGTAGTGGAAAGTCTAAAAAGAAGGAATCCAGATTCCCAAATTCCAAGGGAGGGGGTGGGAGACGTAATTTGCACTGCTCCAAAATCCAGCCAGCACATTAGATCATCTTCTCTCTTCATTGTCTTTCCAGATCGGCAATTTGAGTTCATTCCTTCCTCATTAAGTGGCCTTGGCTCTCCCCCACCCTTCAAAATAAGCCTCCTTTTTCTTTCAAAATGAGCCCAGTCACAGTCTGTTGATATTGAACCAGGTTGCATTGGACAACGCCACTTGCTTTTTCTGTTGTTTTCATGTTGTAGCTACTGAAGTGGTCTGAGACATTTTTGATAGGTGTGCTGTCCTTTGAAACTTGTGTATGGAATGCAGACCCCCACATACGTGCTGGTAACGTAAGCGGCTCCCTTGGCAAGGGTCAATGCAGGGGATTCTGACACAGGCCTGGATGGGTTGGAGTTGCCACTGGCATACAACACAGAGATAAGAAATCCAGAGTGATAATCCACTTGTATGGAGGTGGAACTTGGTGGCCCCTTATGATGTCCCTCTCTCCTTACATGGGCAGAAGAGAGAGTTGCTGATATTTTAAAAAATGGAGAAATCCAGGACTTTAGCATGGCTGTGAGCTGGCAGCAGCCTGTTGCGTCCTGCCCCTGATCATAGGAAGCTGCCTTTTACTGCATCAGACCCAGAGGTCCATCTAAACCTCGATTAACATTGTTAGCAACCCCAAAGTGCAGTAACAGGGCATTACATCATACCTTATACAAAACCAACAAACAGTAACTATTAAGAAATAGAAATGGTGACACACCAATAAAATCAAGACATCCCTATTTTCTGAGCTGGCGTGGATGGTGAATGCTGAGCATCTAAGCCTGAAGCATAGGAAATAAAATCTCATCACATAACATAAAAGCAGCCTGGATTCACCATTCCCCTGGAAACACATAGTTCATGTGTATTTTTTTCTCTGCAATAGCCAAAGTCCATAAGTTCTTAGACCACAAAGACAGATGTGGTTTTCCAAGGTTTTCCATTGCTGGGCTACTGAAATCCTAGTTGCATCTCACTCACATCCATGTCTCAAGCTCTGCAGAGTGACAAGCTTCCATGCTGTCCATCCACATATTCAGTAATGACAGTTGTGGGGAAGCCTGAACAAATGATTTAAATATTTCAGATATTTCTTTATATACTTGGGACCAGAATAATGAAACCCAAAGCCATTTCCACTGAAGATGTAAATGTAAAGGTAAAGGGACCCCTGACCATTAGGTCCAGTCTTGACAGACTCTGGGGTTGCGGCATTCATCTTGCTTTATTGGCCAACGGAGCCGGCATACAGCTTCCGGGTCATGTGGCCAGCATGACTAAGCTACGTCTGGTGAACCACTTTACGGAGGTGTGGAATGGCGGCTGTCCCTATGTGATATGATTTTTGGAGAGTGTAAAACCCACACAGAGGATGTTTGCTTTCAACCCGCTTGTGAAGTTTATCAGAGATCGCAAAGAAAGGAATATACAATAACAACAAGAAGATGAAGAAAGTAATAAAGAGACTATCCGGATAGAACTGGATAGAACTGTCTAATTAAAGCAGCAATAAAAGTGATGCTTGGACCCCCGTTCGGAGCTTGAAGTATGGGTACCCCCAACAAAATTTAAAAATTTGGCTGTATAATTTGGAACTAATGTGATTTGGAAATAATGTGATTTGATTGGCCTGTTAATAAAAATTATATATATATATTTAAAAAAGAACCAGAGCAGTGTACGGAAACACCGTTTACCTCCCAGCTGGATTGATACCTATTTATCTACTTGCACTTTGACGTGCTTTTGAATTGCTAGGTGGGCAGGAGCAGGGACTGAGCAACGGGAGCTCACCCCGTCGCAGGGATTCGAACCACCAACCTTCTGATCAGCAAGTCCTAGGCTCTGTGGTTTAACCCACAGCGCCACCCACGTTCCAACTGAAGATGTGTTCATTCATAATTCCATTTTATCCAGATTCTGTATTAATTTGAGGTATGTTCAGGTGATATAATAGCCATCTTCAGATCTCTGAAACACTGTCCCATGAAAGATGGAGACAGCTAATTTTCTGCTGCTCTGGAGGGTAGGACCCGAACCAATGGATTCAAGTTACAAGAAAGGAAATTTTGACTAAACATCAGGAAGCACTTTCTGACAGTAAGAGCCATTCAACAGTGGAACGGACTCTCTTAGAAGGTGGCGGACCTCACCTTGATTGGAGGTTTTAAAACAGGGTTGGATAGTCACCTGTCAGGGAATCTTTAGCTGTGATTCCTGCATTGCAGAGAGTTGGACTAGATCAGTGTTTCCCAAACTTTTTTGGGCAACGGCACACCTGTTTACTGAAAAAAAATCTCACGGCACACCACCATTAAAGCCCCGCCCCGTGACGTCAGCGCGCAGCGTCACGCCGGGAGGGACGCACGAAAGTGAAAGTTTTTTCCCTCCCCCTTGCCGGGGAACCTCCAAGCTTTGGGGGTGGGAGGAGGCAGCAGAGCGAGGGACTGAGGGACGGCGGCAACTGAGGCGGCGGCGGCTGTTGTGGTGGTGGCAGCGATAGCGGGCGGAGGAGGGGGCGGCGGCGGGGCTTGAGGAGCCGTCGCCGGGAGTTGCTGCTGCTGTTGTTGCTGCTGCTGCCCGGACATGCCGGCCTCCTCCTCCTCCGCTGTCTCGCGCTCCTCCCTTTTGCACGCGCTGCCCCGCCGCTTGGCACCACCACCGCGGAGCCGCCCCCGGCTCGACGCGGATCCTCGCCGCCGCCGCCTCTCACCGCCCGACTCGCCCGCCTCCCTCCCACGGCACACCAGCCAATGTCTGACGGCACAGTAGTGTGCCGCGGAACACCGGTTGGGAAACACTGGACTAGATGACTCTTGGAGTCCCTTCCAGCTCTACAATTCTATGATTCTGTGATGCCATATAAACAGAAATAAGATGGCAAATTTATTCAGACAGCTTTTTTGTCCTCATTCTTGGGGCTTCCTACTGTTGCAAGCCAGTAGTGATCGCCAAAAAATTGATGCTTTTGAATTATGGTGCTGGAGGAGACACTTGAGAGTCCCATGGACTGCAAGAAGATCAAACCTCTCCATTCTGAAGGAAAACAGCCCTGAGTGCTCACTGGAAGGACAGATCCTGAAGCTGAGACTCCAATACTTTGGCCACCTCATGAGAAGAGAAGACTCCCTGCAAAAGACCCTGATGTTGGGAAAGATGGAGGGCACAAGGAGAAGGGGACGACAGAGGACGAGATGGTTGGACAGTGTTCTCGATGCTATGAACATGAGTTTGACCAAACTGCAGGAGGCAGTGGAAGACAGGAGCACCTGGCGTGCTCTGGTCCATGGGGTCACGAAGAGTCGGACATGACTAAATGACTAAACAACAGCAACAAACTATTGCAAGGCAGAAGACCTACTGAAGATCTTTTGGGGGAAGGAGTGGGGCTGAGAAGCTGAAACTCACTCAGCCTACGATGGAAGCAGGTCTCCTACCTACCCAAGCATCCATCTGGGTTACGAAGGTGGCTCTTAGTGGATCACTGGCCCAAAACCATTGGACTGAGTTCTAAAGATCAGGCCTTCAGCTCTCATAGGGTTCATCTCATTTCCTTTCTCCCACCCCAACCTTTCTTTTCTCTGACAGTTCCATTAAACTTGGATTTCCTCTTCCCCCGGTGATCTTGCTCGCCTGCAGCTCCAGGAAAAGGAAGAGTCTGCCTGGCTTCCTCTCCTCTCCTTCAGCCTCTGCTGCACATGTGTGTTTCCAAATGCTGACGTGACCATTTTCTAATTCTGAAAGATCATCTTTTAAAAATAAAAAAGTCCAACCTAATTGCATACTTTAGCCTCGGATATTTTGCAACAGCCCATTTTTCATCCTGAAAAGAAATGGCATCTCCTCATGAGAGCAAAGCGGGCGGTGAATATGAAACTCACCCTGAACCCTGGAAGGTGAAATGAGTTTTTATGTTCCCTGATTTGATTACTGTTGCTGAAGTATGTGACAGCTGTCCAAGTCATGAGAGGCCTGTCCCCTTCCCCAAATGTGAAGGGTTTTGTTGTTGTTGTTTTTTAAGAGAAAAGGTGAATAAGAGGCAACATTTATGTATCTTTATACAGTGGTACCTCGGGTTAAGAACTTAATTCATTCCGGAGGTCTGTTCTTAACCTGAAACTGTTCTTAACCTGAGGTACCACTTTAGCTAATGGGGCCTCCCGCTGCCGCCGCATGATTTCTGTTCTCATCCTGAGGTAAAGTTCTTAACCCGAGGTATTATTTCTGGGTTAGCGGAGTCTGTAACCTGAAGCGTTTGTAACCTGAGGTACCACTGTACAGCACACAGATGAATTGTGGAACTTGTTCCTACAGGACACAGTACCCTCCAACATTTCTCAGATGAAAATAGGAATGCCCTATTCCACAACAACAACAACAGTTTTATTATTTATACCCTGCCCATCTGACTTGGTTGCCCCGGTCACTGTGGGTGGCTTCCAATAGATATAAACACATTTTTTTAAAAAAAAACCTTTCCTATACAGGGCTGTCTTCAGTATACAGTGGTACCTTGTTTTGAGTCCAGGATTAGTTCTGGAGCCCCAGACACTCGACAAAAGGGACTCTTGACAAAGCATTGCTCTGCACATGCACACGGAGTGGTTTGCGCTTCTGCACATGCGTGAGCTGCAAACCCAGAAGTAACCCATTCTGGTACTTCCAGGTTTGCTGCAGACATTCACCGAAATGGACGCTCGACGGGGCGGATGTTCACGGAGGTATTACTGTATAGTTACTTATCTCCTTGGCTTGAGGGTCACACAACTTCATACCCTCCAACATTTCTCCAATTAAAACAGGGACGTCCTGAGGAAAGACAGGGCATTCTGGGATCAAATCAGAAACCAGAACAGCTTCTGTAAATCCAGAACTGTCCCTGGGAAATAGGGACACTTGGAGGGTCTGCAGTAATGGCCACCAACTTGGTTGGCTTTAAAAGACGATGAGGCAAGTTCCTGGAGGAGAAGGCTATCAATAGTTGCTAGCCAGGATGGCTGTGCCCTTCCCCCACAGTTTGAGGCAGTAATGTCTCTGTAGTTGCTGGAAACTACAGGAAGGGAGAGGGCTCTGAGTCTTGTGCTCATGTCCTGCTTCCCACAATTTAGTTGGCCCCTGTGATAACAGGATGGATGATTAGATGGACCACTGAGCTGATCCAACAGGCTCTTCTTATGTTCTACAAAGGCAACACAGAGACTGAGGGAGCAGGAAGCTGACGGGAATGGGGACCCCCACCTTGGACTGGTTGTAAGTAAGGAGGCAGGCAGGTGGGGGCTGGTTGAGAACAGAGGGAGGCTGGTGGGGCTGTGCCCCACTCTCCTGAAAGGACAAGCCCTTGCTGCCTAGCATTCTTCAGTGTGTGCATTACATCTCTCGGTCTCTTGTCTCTCTAATCCTTAAAATGGCACAGAGCGGCTTCGTGGCTGAGCAGGAATCTCAAAGAGGCCCAATCCAGCCCGAGAGCCGCAGGGCTCCCAGGCCTGTGTTGTTGGTTACCTCACGAGCTCGGAGGAGCTGGTGGCAAACCCTCCTATACTTTGGGTAATCACAGGAGCAGACATGACGTCCTCTGTCTTACTGTAATGTGAAAAAAAGGGAAAGGGACTCTGGGGAAGCCGCATCAAATTTGCTCTGAAGATTTACAGCAATAATTGTGCTGATCTGGAAAAGGAGTTAGTCATTTCCCCAGCTTTCTTGGCTGTCAGTCCTTGGTGGTCTGGCTTGCGACTGGATGCACCAGTTTGGGGTTTGAGAGGGGGAGCAGGGGAAGGAGAAGGAGGGTAGGTAGGATAGACTATTCTTATTCTTATTGGGTTGCATCCAATGTTAGGGCTACTCAGAGTAGACCCATTGAAGTTAGTGGACACAACTAATTTCGGTGGGTCTACTCTCTACATAGGACTTAATTGGATACAGCCCTTTATTATCTTAATGTTGTTGTTATTTAATTTTGTTGTTGCAACTTTTACACACACACACAAAATAACTGTGCAAAGAGAATGAGAAAATGAACCTATAAACAAAATAAAAAAGATAGGGTTAGCTATATGAATTGCACCACTGCCCACCCCCACCCCCACCCCCCAGTCTTGGTAGATGTTCAGGAGTGCAAAAATGAGTGGCGATTTTAGCCTCATTTCTTGTTCAACACAGAATCGCATGGGTCAAGGGCTTCTTGAACTACAGATGGGGAAAGGGGCTATGTGGCCTTTAATATATACTGTATATATCCCTCCATGTGGAAGAATCTGTGTTGCACATCAGAGACGGTTTACAGGGGGGGAGCAGGCTGTATTAGCCTTTTGCATCAAAAGGAGCAAAGAGTCTTATGACACTTTAACAACTAGCAAATTAATAATAATGATGATTTTATTTTAATTTTTTTCTAAATTGATTTTAATGCTGTAACCCACCCAGGGACCTTAGGGTGGAAGGCTGATAATAATAATAATTTATAACAATTATTTAATTAATGAAGAATGAATGAATGAACTGCAGCATTAGGTTTCATGAAACACCGGCCACTTCATCATGCATTCAGCATAATCCAGAGTTGCAGGGTCCCACATGGATGGGAGGGGGAGTTGTTAAAAAAAAAGTGAGGTAAGAGAAAAATGAAATGCAGGAAAGCTCAGAGACTGATGTTTCCATACTTTAACAGCAGCCATTCCCAAGGCTATTAAAGGGACAGAATAGGATCCCGCTTTTCAAAAGGATATGAAAACCTTTGTGAATCACCCTGCTGCCCTCCCAGCCCAGTTCAGCTCAGGACTTAATATTCTACATAGGAAGGAACTCTAGAAATAACAAAGCATTGCCAGAACTGAACTGTTGTTCCTGAATTTGTTTCAAATTGCGGGAGCCAAAGAGATTTTCGACAGAATGCTCTCGCACATATTTTTCCCCACTCTGGAAATTCTGGATCGCCAAAGAAATTGGTTTTGTCTCCTGCTTGGATTGTGGTTTATTGTCATTTCAGTGCTCACTGCAAACTACAGGTCCCATTGTATTCTGTCATGAAAGCAAAGGAGGATTCATTGGCTTCCATAGGCCTTCCTTCTGTAGTAAACACAACTGATATTTCCCATCGCATATGGACTTAATCATAGAATTATAGAATTGTAGCATTGAGGGGTACCTCCAAGGGTCATCTAGTCCAACCCCTGCAAAGCAGGAATCTTGGCTAGATCACACACGACAGATCTCTGCTATTTTTATTAAAAAAATTGATTTTATCAAAAACATATGGACACACTAAGACAGGGCTCGGCAAGGTTTTACCTGCCTGGGCTGGTAAAGTCCCGCAGAGATCTCTCCATTGGTCAGATTGCGTGTGTGATTTCCAGTGTCTGGGCATGCGCAGGCGCAATTTCCGGCATCTGGGAATGCACACATGCGATTTCCGGCACTGCGGAAGTGAGTCTATGTGCCATGCCAGTTTAGCACAGCGCATGGGGACTCGCCAAGCAGGTGGCTCAGTTTGGGGGGGCTCATGGGCCGGTTAAATTGCCCCCATGGGTCGCTTGCGGCCCATGGGCCACAGGTTGACAACCCCTGCACTAAGACATAACCATACAAACAATAACAACTATACATGGAGCATATTCAGTATATATAAAAAAAATACAGAGATGCAGTTACATGTAGTTAAGTTTTTAAGATGAGTCTCTATAGCCCAGCCACATTGAGGAGTGAATGATGGGAGGAGTATGACTCTCCCTCTTTATATATTCAAAATATGGAGGCCTCTGTTTAAAAACCTCCAATGAAGGAGAGTCCACCACCTTCTGAAATTGTCCATTCCACTATAGTTCACTCCACTACTAAACAGTCAACTTCACATTGATACCAGGAAAAGTCCTAGAACAGATTTAATTAAACTGTTGGTCTATGAGCACTTAGAAAAAGAAGATGTGGTTATTAAGACCCAGCATGGGTTTCCCAAAAGCAAGTCAGGCCAGACAAGTCTCATTTCTTTATTGGTTTAGAGTTACAAGTTTGGTGGATCAGGGGAATGCTGTAAATGTAGAGTATCTTGATTTCAGTGAGGCTTTGGACAAAGTCGCCCATGATATTCTTGCGGGAAGCTCGTAAAAAGTGGGATATACAAGATAACTGTTAGGTAGATTTGGAGCTTCTTGAGTGACCAAACCCAGAGTGTGCTCACTAATGGTTCCTCATTATCCTGGGGGGAAAATGACAAGTGGGGTGCCGCAGGGTTCTGTCCTGTGCTTGCTGTTGTTCTAAACCTTTATAAATGGCTTGGACAAAAGAATTGAGGGAATGCTCATCAAATTTGCACTAGACACAAAATTGAGAGGGGTAACTAATGCCACAGAAGACAAAATCAGGATTCAATCTGACCAAGGCAGAAGATAGTGGTAATATGACTTTCCTTGATCTGGACACTATACTTCTTTTGATGTAGCATAGAAATGCATTAGCTGGTGTGTTTTGTTTTGTTTTGTTTTGCTGCTGCATCGCACTATTGATTCATCAACCATTCTATGCAGTATTTTTGGTTCTGAAACACTGATATCATAATGCAACTCATGATTGCCTCCAATGGGTGTTTTTTGTTGGGTTTAGCAAAGCAGCCCTTATCAATATATCACAACCCCAATGTAGCTGGCACATGGGGCTCTTTAACTGTAGCAGCATTCCCCCAACTCTCAGCTCTCCAGATGTTTTGAACTACAACTCCCATCAACCTCTGCCAGCCTGTCTTGAAGAACCCATTTTATAGATCAGCTCCCACCCTCTCAAAGCAGTATGGAGAGATGATTCAAAGAAGCTTCCATATGCCAAGCAGTGAATTAAGAGATGCACTCCTCAGAAGATGCTATGTAATTAGAATTATCCCTTCCAAGCCCAAAGCCACAGTCACTGAGAACATCTGTTTAGATTACAGTTGTGTCAGATTTGGATGAGAGGGCTTGATTTAAAACAGGAAGAAAACACTCATTATGACTTGGGAAAAGAAAGTAAAGTCACCTCATTGCTTGTTAAAGATTAAAGAGAATATTTTTGTGGGGATTATCCCATTGGGGAAACATTTTTTTTTTTAACCTAAGGAAAGGTATGAGCTGCTAGAAGGCAACCAGCTGGAGCCACTTGGTAGAGTATCTGCTTTTCAATCAGACAGTCCCAGGTTCAATGCCCAATTTCATCAAGTAGGGGCCAGAAATGTCCCCTGTCAGAAACCTCAAAGAGCTGCTGCCAGTCAGTGTAGACAATACTGAACTAGATGGACCCAACGGTCTGAATCGGTATAAGGCAGTTTCCTGTGTTCCTGAGTTGCCAACAAAATGAGAAGAAAGGTCTTCCGGGAAATGGCATTGTATTTTGCACATCCTCTGCGGAAATACCTGTTGCATTCTAGTTGTAAACAATTCAGTTAAAAAAAGAGATGCTTAAACAGAGGTGAGGAGACCTTTGACCCTTCAGATGTTGCTAGACTACAACTCCCATCATCCCTGCCCATGCTGCCTGCAGGGGCTGATGGGAGTTGGAGCCTGCAACATACGGAGACCCACAAGTTATCAAACCCTGCTACAGTCTACCAGCTGGAGGGCCACAGATTCTTAGAGCATGGAGTTGTAGTAACCAGGTGATACCAGCCCTTTTTGCCCTGGATGGGGCAGAAGGTGGTGCTGGAGGAGACTCTTGAGATTCCCATGGACTCCAAGAAGATCAAACCTCTCCATTCTTAAAGAAATCAGCCCTGAGTGCTCACTGGAAGGACAGATCCTGAAGCTGAGGCTCCAGTACTTTGGCCACCTCATGAGAAGAGAAGACTCCCTGGAAAAGACCCTGATGTTGGGAAAGATTGAGGGCACAAGGAGAAGGGGACGACAGAGGACGAGATGGTTGGACAGTGTTCTTGAAGCTACCAGCATGAGTTTGACCAAACTGTGGGAGGCAGTGGAAGACAGGAGTGCCTGGCGTGCTCTGGTCCATGGGGTCACAAAGAGTCGGACACGACTAAACAATTGCAAATTACTGTTTTTTAAAAACCCTCTTGAAAATTCATCAGCACTGTACTGCAAAATTCTCCAAATGCAATTCTCTCTAAAATATGCTTTTTTGTATGGCATTTTCAGCAATATATGCACTTTTGTGCACCTTTTACCATGCTGTATGTATTTTGGTACACATTAATTGGCTGGAGAACTATACTGCAAAATGTAGAGAAGCGCAAATTTCAAAGGACGGCTGTGTTTCAGTTTGCGTCCTGCATCAGAAAGTGTGAATTAGGTTGATTTGCATTTACATGTGAACTGAATCATATTTCTTCCCCATCCCTAATATGCTTGCCTGCACCTGCTCATTCTTTCTTAGAAATGAAATGCTGGTTTTCCCCATTCTGAAATGGAAATAGCTGGGTCCTCATCCACCAATCCTGGCTTCTTTTCCCTATCGATATGAGCCTAGACATTGCCAGGGCCTGAACAAGGGAAGGCTAATTCATTTTCCACATGGCCTCAGTCTGGTTTCACAGGTGTTAGTTAGCACAGCTCAGATGTTGTTTGCTGACTCTGTGGTCATGGGGCGGCCTGCATAGCAACTCTTCCAAGCTTGTTTTCTCACAAGGCCTGTGGCTCTTTTCATCTTGCAAAACCCCAAAACCTCTTTCCCAAACCACAAACAGTTCCTTCACTAATAAGGCTGTAAAAAGTGGCAGGGAAGACCATCTTTCTGCGCCCACCGACTTGGGAGCAATTGAAATCAGTAGGGCTCGATTCCAAGTAAACAGGCATAAGCTTGGGCTCAATGCTCAGAGAGGGCCTGAGCTTGGAACTGGAGTGAAAAAACCCTAAACATTGGAAAAGCAAACTACTTTGAGCTTGTAAGGGAAGGGAAAGTGGGAATTAAAAACGAAAGGTGGTTACAAAGGAGAACCACAATTATGACCTGTATGGTACATAGAATCATAGAATTGTAGAGTTGGAAGGGACCAGGGGGTCACATTTTGCATCTTTAGTTGCAATTCCTACATTGCAGAGGGTGGACTAGATGACTCCTTGGGTTCCTTCCAACTCTTGAATTCTGTGATTCATTTTCTGTACACTAAAAAAAAAGAATCACCTGAGACAGGCAATAGGATGACTACATGCTCCACTGCAATTGCGGGAGAGACAGCTGTAAGGGCTATTTCTAAAATTCATCATATGTTTAAGAAAGCCACTTCCGACCCTAGGGAGGAGGTGGGGTTGTGGGCTTCCCGCCCACAACACCTGCACGGAGGCTGGCTCACAGCCCTGCGCGTACAGGGGGAATCCTCTGCCGCATCATCCCCTGGCCAGCGTATCGGCTGGCTCAGTGGGCGCGGCTTGCCGCATTTAATGCAAGCGTGGCAGAGGAGCTTCCTCTTTGCCACCGATCAGCTGGGGAATCTCCCACCCACCCTCCCTTTAGGGTTTATCTTTGACCTTGTTATGGACACTTTGGTTGGTTGCCGTTAAGGGACCTGGTAGGAATTTTTCCACTTGGCAAATTGGCACTGGCCATTTGGTTTTTTCGTCTACCTCGTAGCAAATCGTCACAACTTCCACGGTTTGGTGGTGAGGCATTGGTCAGGGTATTGTTATGTAGTTGGGGGGGGAGGAATGCCATCACCACCCCTGGTTGTGAAGGGTAGTCCGGTAAAGGACTCCGGGGGCGTGGCCCCATCCGAAGCCTATGGAGACCAGGGCCCAAGGCACGCCCCTGAGCGGTGACCCGGGGGAGTGCCTAGTTGATGTGCATCAGCAGGGCTCCCCCTGCTGGTGTTAACCCTTCCCGGCCTCTCAAGCAGACAGCCTGAAGCCGGATAGTCGATTAGGACCAATGCCTGGGCCAATACTGCTCAGCACCTGTAACCAATAAAGTTGTGGCCAATTTTTCACCCATTAACCTTAATTATGGTGTCTTGTGTCTTTATTTCTTCTGGTGGGAGGTGGGAACTCGCCACGCAAACAGTCTCATTTGATATATTATCCTGCAAGGAAACCTTTGCATAAGAATGTTTTATAGGAGCACCTGCATCCCAGTACTGATCTGAACACAGCAGGCACCTGTGGAAATGCAGGTTCAAGACCCCAGATCACAATGCTGTCTATTTTATTTTAGGGGAAAGCTGGCTGAGCCGGGGGGTTGGAGCAGGGGGTGGAATTGACTGAAAGTGATAAGCCCCTAATGTCCTTTTTCAAATCCAGCCTATAAACGTAATATAACACCCTGCCCTGGAATTTTTTTTGCAACGCCCATTGGAAGAATTCCAATTTTTGCTCAAGTCTTGTGGATTTTTAGAGGCCCATTCCAAGAGAGCAGCCATGTTGTTCCATATTACTGAAGAAGGAGGTATTGTACCAGAATCCCACACCCACACACCAGTGCACTTAATACTTACAATATTATTTAATGTGTGTGTATATATATGTGCGTGCATGCGTGCGTGCGTGCATCTGTCTATCTATCTATCTGTCTATCTATATCTATCTATCTATCTATCTATCTATCTATCTATCTATCTATCTATCATCTATCTATCTATCATTTATCATCTATCATCTATCTATCTATCTATCTATCTATCTATCTATCTATCTATCTATCTATCTATCATCTATCTCTCTATCTATCATCTATCTATATCCCATCTTTCTCCCAAGCTCGGATTCAGTTGCAGCTTCCAACACTTCCATTACAAAACACAGATTTTAAAAAATCAAACTATTTTTTTAAAAATAGTTAAAATACATCAGTTAAGCACATGATACCCCAGTATATGCAATTTTGTACACATTGCTTGGCTGGAGAACTGCGTCGCAAAATTCGGAGAAGCTGCGAATTTCCAAGAACCATGTGAAATCAATAGCAGAGTGAAGATAACATATTGCTTCAGATAGTGTGAATTGAGTAAGTTCACCTTTAAATGGAAACTCAATCGAATTCAGGGGTGGTTGGGTGCTGGCAACCCCTTCCTTTCCAACCAAACCCATTGAAACCCTCCTTGCAACCCACTCCCTTTCTCAGCTCTCATTTGCCGCCCAGCCCCATCTTGAATAAATTAGTGGCTCCAGAGCTGCTGCCGGAGATTAACTGTTCCATTGATTGCAAAGAACGAGCTGATCTTCTGTTGTTTCATGTCTGCTTTTCCAAAAATACCCGTTTCTTTTTTCTCTCCCTGGTGTCTTTCACATTAATCATACATATTTTTTGGGAAATGCAATATACGTGTGTATTTTAAACATGTGTAACTGTATAGCTCTTTCCCCCATCGGTTTATTATTTCAGTGAGCAGCTGATTAGATGTAGAATTGAAATGCCAATGAAATTCAGGAGCTCTTTGCATTTTGGCTGCTGTTATTGTTCACTTCTGCCCGTGGCTCCAGGAACCAGGCCTGTCTTCTTTTGTAGACAAAGGAATATTTAGGAATAAGTGACAGTTGCAAGACGGAGCAGACATCAGTGAAATTTGCCCTGGAGAGCATAGAGACCTTGTCCTCAGCCAGACACAGTTCTTCAGCCTTTGACACATTGACACCATGTATTTAAAGTGCTTTGCTATCACTTTAAATACCTGCAGTTTGTTAAGGGTGCAAATAGTTGTTAAAGTAAAGGTAAAGGGGCCCCTGACCATTAGGTCCTGTCGTGTCCGACTCTGGAGTTGCGACGCTCATCTCGCTTTATTGGCCGAGGGAGCCGGCGTACAGCTTCTGGGTCATGTGGCCAGCATGTCTAAGCCGCTTCTGGCGAACCAGAGCAGAGCATGGAAACACCGTTTACCTTCCTACCAGAGCAGTACCTATTTATCTACTTGCACTTTGACGTGCTTTCGAATTGCTAGGTGGGTAGGAGCAGGGATCAAGCAACAGGAGCTCACCCCGTTGCCGGGATTCAAACCACCGACCTTCTGATCTGTAAGTCCTAGGCTCCGTGGTTTAGACCACAGCACCACCCGCGTGGTCCTTATTCGCCTCGCAGAGCTACATTTCCTAGAGTTCCCTACAGGCCTTCCCTGAGCGTAGATGCTGAAAATAGGTCCCTCTGGCTTCAAAGTCCAAAGAGCCAAAATAAGAGCCAGAGTTTTCATTCTCTGTCCATTCATTGCATGCTACACAGCGACTGGAAAAAATAACCAGACCCATCACAGCTGGTTTGGTTTTACGCTAGATATTTAAGACAAAAAAGGGGGGAAACTACATTAATTCTGCAAGGGGGAAAAAGGCTTTAAAACAGCCATGCTTTGATGCCTTTACAACAAAAGAATCTGGTTTTGTATATCATCACTCTGAGGTGTCTAATTAGCAAGTGGGGTTTTGCAAATGAAAAGCTTTGCCACAAGCAAGATTTGCTTGGAGGGTCTAGCAACCAGCTAGTAATTCACACCTCAAGCACAGCACAGGTTTCCTTCAAGGAATTCAGCCTATTCTCTGGCACTCAGATGCTCCTAAGTAGCCAACTGCATCAGCCAGGTGAGTTGATGACTATCTAGGTCAGGGCAATCCAACTTTTCATACCAAGTGGGCCGCAAAAGTACTTCAGCACAGAACCCACAGGCCACACGCTGCCTTGTCACATGGGGTGGGGGAATGAGCCCACAATTTGGTGTCCCACCCACCTCTTTCCCAAAGCTGGGAAACTGCTAACTAGGCTTTGCGAAGGAGGAAGGGGGACTCTAGGACCCTGCCAGAGCCTTCATGCCTCCTTCCCAAAGCCCAACACCTCACTTATCTGGCTCTGGGAAGGCAGTGAGAGCGCAGTGGGGGGGCACTGAATGTTGCCAAAGGCCACCAAAAGAGGTCTTAGCCCTCAGGCCACTCACTGGACCACCCTCACCTAGGTCCTGCAGTTGATCCAGAATGTTTTCCCCCTGTAACTTGTCATTTCTTTCTATAGTTTTAATCGATGCTTTTTAATATTTCATATTAAGACCACTTGATAAGGTTTGCCTGAAAAGAAGTACATAAATATCTCAAATAGACTACTTTTTTTGTTCATGGTGAAGACATACATTCACAATTAATGCTTTTGTTCATGGTGAATACTAAATAATGCATACGTTCACAATTAATAACATCATTAATTGTTCCACTTTTGGTAAGTTGGCTTGTTGTTTTTAAGTATTTTTCATTTCATGTTTCTAGACCCTAAGAGTGTGGAAAGTAGGATTAGCGAGAGCACTTCTGACCAGGAGACAGTATCTCCTGGCCCTTGTGTGTTGTGATTTTTCTGCCTTACATGGATTTGATTGACGGTGACATTTTATTGGACATTTTATGGTTTTAATATGCCACTGGCGGGCAAAAGAGCGGCATATCAATATTGTGCTGATGATTATGGTTTCTAGGCGTTATCAGAAGCAGTAAGATATGCTATTTAATGAAGTTGCTGTTGGCATCTGCCTGTCTCGAGAGACAATGAAGTACACCTCTGGGGATGAAGTCAAACCGCTGCATGAATGAAGTAATTAAATAAACATTGATTGTTTAAATATTATTACTTTTCCCTTTGCTGTGTAAGTGTGGGGAGCTGCTGTGCTCTTCCTCCACAGTCAGAGGCAATAATGCTTCTGTAACTAGTCGCTGTGGGTTAAACCACAGGACTTAGGACTTGCCGATCAGAAGGTCGGTGGTTCGAATCCCCACGACGGGGTGAGCTCCCATTGCTCAGTCCCTGCTCCTGCCAACCAAGCAGGTCGAAAGCACATCAAAGTGCAAGTAGATAAATAGGTACCGCTCCGGCGGGAAGGTAAATGGCGTTTCTGTGCGCTGCTCTGGTTCGCCAGAAGTGGCGTAGTCATGCTGGCCACATGACCCGGAAGCTGTACGCCAGCTGTCCCTCGGCCAATAAAGCAAGATGAGTGCCGCAACCCCAGAGTTGGTCACCTTTACCTTTACCTAGTTCCTGGAGACTACAGGAGAGGAGAGGGCTCTTGTGCTCGAATCCTGCTTGCAGGTTTCCCTTAGGCATCTAGTTGGCCACTGTGAGAACAGGATGCTGGACAAGATGCCCATTGGCCTGATCCAGTAGGCTTTATTTATGTTCTCTGACCTAGCATGAATTAGGGAATCCATAGCAGGGGGTGAACTCTGGCCCAGAAGAAAGCTGCATTGTGAGGCCCACTGATGATAACGAAAGGAAACTTGGCACAAGTCTCTTAAAATAGTGATAATCCAACAGCCACCTTTGCAGAGTCTTCTCCTCTCCTGCAGGGCCCTTCATTTCAAGAGGGAATGGATTGGATATCCAACAACATTCTGTGGTTGCCTCTAGAATTTTAATAATGCTGCCTAAGCAAGCCTAAACTTCTCCCACCCAATTCCAGAGGCATCGCAATTCCAAAGCTATATAAAGCATTAAAAAATGAGTCATTCAAGCTTAGAGCTATGGAGGAAACCAAAACCTATAACAGTCATGACAATGAAGGAGGCAAAGTCCTAAAATGAAAGGAAGCCACATAATTTTTTTTTGTCTTTCTTGGACAATGACACATTGCTTTCCATTGGGGTTGAACTTTAAGTTTTTAAAGAGCGGTGGTGATTGAGCCTCATGGAAACTTAGCGTCCATGGAAATATTCCCCCAGTTACTTTGAAGGTGGAGATGGGGATTAGCTGCTGCAGATGTCAGAGCCTTGACAACTGCATTTGAGGAGTTCTCCACGAGGTGCGTCAACACGGTTTGTTGAAAACTTTATCTCCTCTCCTCCTTCACTAGCTGGCTGGACATCCTATTTGCAATTCAAAAATAAGATGCTCGGTTCAGTTGCTACCTTTGCAGCCTGGTGGTGATGTTGGGATTGGGTTGAAAACAAGTGCATTTTGATTTTTCTTCTGAGTAAAAAGTAATCCATAATGCCAAGGCCTGTGGGGAATCTTTCCCGGAGGTTTGTCCTTCATCAGGACTGCATGACATTATCATCATCATCATTGGGGCAGGCTCAGTCTCAGAGATGAAACTTAGAAACAGTCCATCTATCAGTCCCTTACCTGCCACTCTCTTCTTGAAGCAGAGACCTGGACATTTCCAAAGGAAAGAGCTGCAGAAAAGCTGCCTAGCTTGCACATAGCTAGATCCAGAGGAACAGCTGGCAGTGGTCCCTCATGGATTCCAGATGTGGCACATCACTCCATACAGAGGGATATTTGACATCCCTGATTGATTCCCTGCAACAACACTAAGTAGAAGAAACATTCCTTGGTAGGGCTTTTGCATGAATGATAGATGTATTCCGGTATTAGAGCCAGCCCTACCATTAGACAAAGTGAGGCAGCTGCCTAAGGCAAAAGATACTGAATGGAAGAGAGTTGTAGGGCCAAACTGTGTGTGCCCTCACTGCCCTAAGTTAGCCTGTTGCCTTTAAGTGTGGTGGAGGATATCATAGAATCATAGGGTTGTAGATAACAGCAGCAGCAGCAGCAGCAGCAGCGATTGTAGAGCTGCCAGGAGCTCCAATGGTCAATCTCCTGCAATGCAGGAACCACAGCTAAAGAATCCCTGACAGATGGCCATGCAACCTCATCTTAAATACCTGCAATGGCCCACCTTCTGAGGTCATCTGTTCCACTGTGAAACAGCTCATTAGTTCTTCCTAATGTTAAGTATACCTGAAGGAGCGTCTCTACCCCAATCGTTCAGCTCAAACATTGAGGTCCAGCTCCGAGGGCCTTCTGGTGGTTCCCTCACTGCGAGAAGTGAGGTTACAGGGAACCAGGCAGAGGGCCTTCTCGGTAGTGGCACCTGCCCTGTGGAACGCCCTCCCATCAGATGTCAAGGAAATAAACAACTGACTTTTAGAAGACATCTGAAGACAGCCCTGTTTAGGAAAACTTTTAATGTTTGATGTTTTATTGTGTTTTAAATATTCTGTTTTGAGAGCCGCCCAGAGTGGACTGAGAAACCCAACTAGATGGGCGGGGTATAAATAATAAATTATTATTATTATTATTATTATTATTATTATTATTATTATTATTATTAAGTCAGAATATATTTTCTTGTCATTTGAATCCACTGATTTGGGTCCTGCCCTCCAGAGCAGCAGGAAAAAAGCTTGTTCCATATCTTGTCCTTTGTCTCAGGCAGCAAAATGTCTTATTCATTTATTGAAATTATTAGTCACCTTTCACCTAACAGGTCTCACACTAAAGAACAAATATATAAAAATACATTACAGAAAAGACAAGAAATCATATGAACATATGACATATTAGAAAAAGCTGTGTGCCCCCCATATTAGAAAAATATTAGAAAAAGCAATGAGCCTTGCTCCTCTCCTGTCTCTACCAGGGGACCAGCCTTGGGCCAGCGCTCTCCAGTAGCATACAATGATGTGCTCTAGCAGCATCAAAAGCAGGTCATGAGCAACAGAAGGCAGCACACTCCATGGGAAGCATTCAGCCAAAGAAGGCCTGCCCAGCTTCTACAAGTCTACCCAACCCCGACACGGTACCAATGGGTGGTACCTCATGTTTTTCTGGGTAGGGTGGAAATGCTTGACTGGATTCCAACCCCTGGTTCAGATCCCCCATCAAAGATAAGGGGGACCTTCCATCTAATCCACCATGTCATATATAAAGACCAACTATTGTTTCCCAGAAATTACACTGACTGATGTTGCTTCCTGCTCTGCATTGAAACTCTTTTTTAATCAGCTGATATATTTAGTCCCCAGACTCTCAACTCCTGCCAGATTTCGATCCGGGTGATTTGAAAAAGATCTCCATTCCAAACAGGAATTAGTCATTGTTTAGATTTCTTTATGATTCCCGGCTGTTGTGGGGTTCTGCTGGAGTTGAATGAACTCTGTCCTTAAATATTAAATGTGGTTGGGGGCAGGGAATGAATCTCCTCTCTTCTCTCATCCAAAAGTGACTGCAAGCATCCTCTACACTACAGCATGATGTGGTCTAGCAAGGCAATAGACAGTGTCCAAATATTGGAAGGTTTGGGGAGGCTGTTTGTTTCTTAAAGGGAACTGCCCACTTAACTGGACGGAAGGCTCAGTGCAAGGATGGGGAACCGGATGAACTTGGACTCTTGACTCTCATCAACCCAAGCCAGCATGGCCAATAGTGATGATGGGCATTGGAGTCCATCAACAGCTGGATTGCCACAGGTTCCCAGCACTGGCTTAGTGCATGGGCCCTATCCAGAGGTGCATACACAGCACACTTGAGATATTTATTATCTGTCCTCTACCAAACCCCGACAACGTATTTTCAGTTCACCTTGGTTAAAAATTTAAACCTTTTTTTGAGGGTGGGGACTAACGTGGCCTGTGGCCTGCAAGTTAGCCACTCCTGGTTATATCCAATTCTAGTTCTAATACGAGAATACCCATTGGAATCAATGGACACAACTACAATTATAGAATTGCAGAGTTGGAAGGGAACCTAGATAAGTGTTATCTAGTCTAACCCCCTGCAATGCAGGAATCTCAGCTGTCTAAATTAGGCCCATTGATTTCAATGGATTTTCCCTGAGTTGGCCACAATGCATTGCTATTTGGTGCAATACTTTCATGTGTTTAATGTATCTGGATTACCAGTGTTTTATGGATAGTTCCCCCCCCCTTTATGATTTTATTGTCTAAATTATGCCAATGTGAAGACTGAATGAATGAATGAATGAATGGTGTAATATTTGGGGGGTTGGAGCAGACTGCAAGGAAACAGTGGCAATTGTAAGCAATTCCTATGCATGCACTCAATTCGGAGGCTTTCTATGCTTGTTGATTTTTATTATTATTGTAACATATTTTTAAATATGCTACAACTGACCATGAAGGACCAACAAAGGCAATACAATAATGCAATGCTGCTTCTTTTTATCAGTTACAATTATATGGTTGTAGATTGTCTTTGTGTTTGACGTTCCAAAACGTCAGAAAAATACTCCATCGTTGTCAGGGGCTCAGGAGCAGAGGCACGGGAGAGGGAGGAAATGGAGAGCGAGGGGGAGGAATCGGCTGGCGTTGGTCCTCTGTGAGCTGGGACCTAGAGGCAGCTCTGACAATTGTTCTATACATTTTTTTATAGTTGATCTTTATAAATTATTGTATATTTCAATAAGGTAGCTATATTCTGTATTTTGTTAGACCATTCAGTGATAAGGCTTTTCAGTGTTTGTGGTCAAAAGTGTGATGTTCAGAAATGGCCAATAAAAGACCTCCTCCTACCCCTCCCTCAATTTTTTTTCCTCCCCAGGCTGGTGGTCGGAGCCCCTTATGAGACCAGTGGGCAACAGAAGACTGGAGATGTGTACAAGTGTTCGGTGAATGGTGAAACCAACAGCACCTGTTCCAAGCTCAATCTAGGTAAACCCATGGGATAAAATCTACCACCTTGAGCATCTTTTCTGTATGTGCTCCACTGAAATTGCTAAGGGTCACTCAAATGCACATGTATCTTCAAATCCATAGCTACCAGTGACTTCTCTGAGTTGTGCATAGGTAAGAAAGATTGCCACTAGATCAGTTCTATTTTGTCTTTAAACAAAATAGCCCTGGAACATTTTTCAGTGGGAAGTGAAACCAGCAGGCCTCTATGAAATGCCAATCTTGTTGGTTAAAATGAAAAATGAAAAATAGATATGGTAAAATAATAAAAAATATTATTCCCTGGATGCCTCTATCCAGGTTTGGGGCAAGTATTGTTTGGTGAGAGAGCCCTAGGAGAGAATTAAAATAACAAAACATGCTGCTGCAAAGCATAGAAATATAGGCTGTTAGACCTTTAAAATACCCCCTTCTAAGTTGTTCCTAAAATTCCACACTTCCTTTAGCATAGAAAGAGACCACATGTTTGGTAAGCTTAAAATTGTTTACTTATAAACTCTTCAAATGTCAGATTCATGTGCTTTTCCATACAACAGCAACAAAACACAGGCAGTATAACTTCCAAAAATGGTAAATTTTTCTAAATAATTTGCATAGAAACACAGAGATGGCTTGCTTTAGTCCCACAGTCTTAGCTTGGAGCATCCAGTTTAGACCTCCTTACTGGCAGAGTTCACATGGAGGAATATGAGAGAACAGAGAGCTTGGCAACCCTTCCTCCTAAGAGGAGGGGAAGTGACCTAGCTAAGCCTGGCAGGACAGCTTACTCTATTGTCTTAACCCCTTCATGCATTAATTAGAGTTAAGCATGCTGGTAAGGCATGTAGGTGACCTAAGAGCATGGTGGCAACCAGCTCTGAATGTTCCTTTTCAGTTTCAGGCTGATGCTGCTTTAGACTGATGCTACCAGTTAACCAAGTTCTCAAGTTCAAAAGGGGAGAGTAAGTGAAGGGAGCTGCCTTCGACCAAGTCAGACTATTGATCAATCTAGCTCAGTATTGTCTACACTAACTAGCAGCCATTATCCAAGGTTTCAGGCAAGAAACCTTTCACAGCCCTACCTGAAGATGTCAGGATTTGAACCTCGTACCTTCTGCATGCAAAGCAGATGCTCTGCCACTGAGCTATGGCTCTTCCTGTAAGTGCACATTGTTTTCAGTTTTATACATGGTCTGATTGCTGCCCCTCTTCCTGAAAAACCAAGCATTAAAACTGCTAGAGGAAAATGCACAGAGTTTGCACAAACACTTTCTGAAGCTCCCTGTTCTACAGCTGTTCCTCCTTTCCACTACATGCCTAACTCTGGCATTCTTTTCCCAAGGAAGAGTAACTCTTTCCAATGTGTCGGAGCGCAAGGATAATATGCGTCTGGGTCTCAGCTTGACCACAAACCCCAAAGACAACAGCTTTTTGGTAAGGAATGATTTGCATGTAGGCTTACAGATGTTCTCTGAGTTGCTGCCGTCTTCTGTCGTGACAAGCCTAAGACTCATTTTTAACCCCAACCTGCAACACAGGACCAAGTTTAAAATAAAAATAAAAAGCTACATAGTTCCATCTTTCTCATCCTCATTCCACCTTCCACCTTCTCTTAAAATAACACATTTAGAGTGGAAGTTAACATGGTGATGGCAATGTGACACACACACCCCTTTAAATTTGTCTGTGCCCTATCTTTATATGATACCTGACTTCCCCCTGGACAGTTAAGTGCAGTTGAATTCAACCATGGGGTGCTGTGCTCAAGCCAATGATCTACAGCAGAAGTGACTAGTCCCTTTATTTTATTTTATTTTGGGTTTGAGGGTTGCATTCAGTCTTGGGGAACCTTATGGGGGCTGCTTGCCTACGATGGGTTCAGGCAGCACAGATTCTTGTACAGACACACAGAGCCCGCCCACCCCCACTCTTCAGAGAATCAGTCCAATGACTGGGGGAATAGGAATGAGGAAGAAATCCAATTCAGTTTGCATTTAAAGGCAAGTTTACCTAATTCACACTTTCTGGAATATATGTAAACTGAAACATTAGCAGCCCTTCAAAAATTCATGCTTCTTTGCAATCCAGTTCTCCAGCCAAGTAAAGTGTGCACAAATGCATATCCTAGGGTACTGTTTGCAGAACAACTCATCTGTTAGACATACAGAAAATGTATATATTAGGGGAAATCGCTTTGCAAAATGTGTGTATATTAGGAGAAATTCGCACTAAAATGCAGGTGACTTTTCAGGAGGATTTTAACAAAAGAAAACCCCCAACTGATGTGAATGTAGATTGGAATATACACACACACACACAGTGGTACCTCAGGTTACATACACTTCAGGTTACATACGCTTCAGGTTACACACTCCGCTAACCCAGAAATAGTGCTTCAGGTTAAGAACTTTGCTTCAGGGTGAGAACAGAAATCGGCGGTGCGGCGGCAGCAGGAGGCCCTATTAGCTAAAGTAGTGCTTCAGGTTAAGAACAGTTTCAGGTTAAGAACGGACCTCTGGAACGAATTAAGTACTTAACCCGAGGTACCACTGTATACACACACGCACGCACGCACCCTACAGAGAAAGTGATATTGGCAGATCCATCCATCTCTACTGAGAAGACCATCCCAATTTAGGCACTGTGCTGGAAGGAGAGATTTAAACTTCACAAGAATTCTAGCCTGTATCACTTTGACTCCCTTTTTTAGCCTTCTGGGCCTGGCTAAAACATCTAAAAGAGACTCCTGGCATGTCCCGTGTCCTGAAGAATTTATCCCAGCAACAACCGACAGTAGCAGTTCTAAAACCTTCCTCCCTGTTTTGTTCCCTCCTTCACACAGGCTTGCAGCCCTCTCTGGTCTCATGAGTGCGGAAGTTCTTACTACACCACAGGAATGTGCTCCAGGGTGAACTCCAACTTCAGATTCTCCAAGACTGTGGCTCCAGCGCTCCAGAGTATGAGAATGCGCCTGCTATATAGACCTTTCTCCCTCTCTCTCTCTCTCCCTCCCTCCCTCCCTCTCTCTCTCTCTCTCTCTCTCTCTCTCTCTCTCTCTCTCTCTCTGCACCACTTTGAGGGAGGGGGGCTAGGAACCTCTGCTTGAATGGAAGCAGGACAGCAAAGGGAATTTTGTGGGCCGGCAACAGTAAAAATTGCAGCAGCGAAGCATAGGCACCTTTTCCTTCCAGACCCAAAAGAAAGAGAAAAGGACATGTTTTGGATATCTATGACTTTACATTACAGGGTGAAAACAATGTAGTTTTTTGATAAAAAGAAAAGTTCCTACAGAAGACTATTGGTGTTGGGTCCACTTCTCAGTATGCTATAAGTTAGGAAGTTACTCTAGCTTCAACTTTCTTTTACTGCTTCTCAAGCAGTGCTCCCCCTACGGCCCCTTTATGGGATCAGGTATATTGCAGAGGCCCAACCCAATGCCCTGGTGAGTTGTATGTGATGTTGCCCCTTCCAGAAACTGGTGGAATCCAGGTGTTCCTATGCCATGCCAGAGGAGCACACAGCCTTACTGTAACAATAGCTGTTTCTATATAAAGCCGTTAACAATCTGAGACCGGTTTACCTGTGAGAATGCCTTGCCCCATATATGCCCACTTAACTGCTTTGATTGGCAAAACTGGCACTATTACAGGTCCCAGATCATCCCTGTTCTACATTTGTAAGAACTCGATCTTTCAGTGTGGCAACAACTACGCTTTGGAACTCCCTGCCTATTGATATCAGGCAAGTGCCTTCACTAGACTCTTTTCGGTGCCTGCTAAAAACATTTTTGTTTAGACAAGCCTACCCGGATGGGACACGGGTGGCACTGTGGGTTAAACCACAGAGCCTAGGACTTGCCTATCAGAAGGTCAGCAGTTCGAATCCCCGTGACAGGGTGAGCTCCCGTTGCTCGGTCCCTGCTCCTGCCAACCTAGCAGTTCGAAAGCACGTCAAAGTGCAAGTAGATAAATAGGTACCACTCCGGCGGGAAGGTAAACAGTGTTTCCATGCGCTGCTCTGGTTCATCAGAAGCGGCTTAGTCATGCTGGCCACATGACCCAGAAGCTGTACACCAGCTCCCTCTGCCAATAAAGCGAGATGAGCGCCATAACCCCAGAGTCAGTCACGACTGGACCTAATGGTCAGGGGTCCCTTTACCTTTACTGTTACCTTTACCCAGATGTTAAGAAGGTTGGTGCGAGTTTTAATCTGTAGTTAGGCAGTTGTTATTTTAACTTTTCAGAAGTCTTAATTTATTGTTGTTATTTTTTCTTGTTGATATTTTTCTTTTATTTTGTATACTGCTTTAAAGGTGTATGTTTTTTTAAAAAAAGAATCAAGCAGTGAATACATTTTATAAAATAACTAAATAAGCATCACTATAATTTCTGCAGCTCCCTCCTAATAATCCTGCGAACTGTACTTTGCTGAGCTGCTGAGGCTTTTTTATCCTTCGCCTCCACGCAGAACTGCAGTTCCCAGAGTTTCTTGAAGAGTATAAAACCAATTAAACATGTAATATAGATTTATATATATACCCTTAGGGAACCTCAATAAAGAAGAAACACAGCAGAACCCAGGAGATAAGATTTCAGAACAGGAAAGGAGAAAGATTGGCCTAAGATTCAGGACTTTCTTGCTCCAAAGGAGACAAAGAATATATATATATATATTGGCAAGCCTTTATCCGCTTCCTGAAAGTAGCCAAGATCTCTTAATGATCTCCTGCCTGTTCTATCGCAGGATGCCAGACATACATGGATATAATTATCGTCCTGGACGGTTCCAACAGCATCTACCCCTGGGTGGAAGTACAGAATTTCCTGATCAGCATCTTGGAGAAATTTTACATTGGACCAGGCCAAATACAGGTGAGAAAACACATGTGAGGAATTTCTCTCATATCAGCACATCCTCATCTTATGTTTTATAGCTTTTTCCAAGCTGGCGTGCTAGGAACCGTCACCCTTGCCAGCGCACCGTGCTTTTCTTCAAGAATCAGTTGAATATTGTTTGCATTTGAAAGAGACGCTACCCAGGACGAAGCAAATGCATTGCTTCATAGAATCGTGAGGTTGGAAGGGAACCCCAACAGTCATCTAGTCCAGCCCCCTACAGCACATAGTTAAACTATGGAACTCCCTCCCACAGGAGGCACTGATGGCCACCAATTTGGGTGGCTTCAAAAGAGGATTGGACAGATCCATGGAGGAGAAAGCTATTGATGGCTACAAGCCAGGATGGCTATGCTTCTGAATACAGTGGCACCTCGGGTTACATACGCTTCAGGTTACATACGCTTCAGGTTACAGACTCCACTAACCCAGAAATAGCACCTCGGGTTAAGAACTTTGCTTCAGGATGAGAAGAGAAATTGTGCGGTGGCAGTATGGCGGCAGCGGGAGGCCCCATTAGCTAAAGTGGTCTTCAGGTTAAGAACCGTTTCAGGTTAAGAACATACCTCTAGAACCAATTAAGTACTTAACCCGAGGTACCACTGTACCAGTTGCTGGAAACGGCAGGAGAGGAAGGTGCTCTTATGTTTGAATCCTGCTTGCCAGTTTCCCCCAGGCATCTGGTTGGCCTCTGTGAGAACAGGATGCTGAACTACATGGGCCACTGAAGTGGTCCAGCAGGTTCTTCTTATGTTCTTATCACAGGCATAATATGTGCACCATATCGGATGTAGAATCATAGGACTGTAGAGTTGTAAGGATTGTATGGTCCAGCTCCCTGCAATGCGGGAATAAGAGCTAAATGCAGAAATCGTGTGTACAGTATAAGACTGCCTGTTAAAATAAATCACGACAGGTTTGTTCAGAAACTGGAGCTTGTTAACGTGTCGTGCATTATTCTCATAGCAATCTGTGCTATTAAGCACTTCATTATGCTAAATATGTATTGTATTAATGTTGTATCAACATATATTAAAGCCGGTGTAACCAGTTATTGTTGGGCTTTAGCCTAAGCCAGCATGACTATTGGTCAAAGATGATGGGTATTGTAGTCCAGCAACATCCAGAGGGCCTCATATTGGCTACCTTTGCCTTAAAGGATCCACAAACCATGTGCTCCTTCTTTTCCCCCATTCCAGGTTGGAGTCGTCCAGTATGGAGAAGATGCCGTGCATGAGTTCCATCTGAATGACTACAGGTCTGTGAAGGATGTGGTGGAAGCTGCCAGGCACATTGAGCAGAGAGGGGGCACAGAGACCCGGACGGCCTTTGGGATAGAATTTGCTCGGTGAGCAATGTGGGACAACCGGCTTCAGATAACCAACATGCTTAAGTCTAATTAGTGCATGAAGGGGTTAATACCATAAAGTAAGCTGCCCTGCCAGGCTTAGCCAAGACACTCTCCATCACTGTGGGAGCAAGATAATCAAGCTTATTTTTACCTTGATGAACTCAACCTCTCTTGTGTTCCTGGACTTTCACCACTGTGAACTTTCACCACTGTAACTAAGCCAAGTTTTACTGCCTGCGCAACTTTTTCTGAATGCCCATGAATCTGACCTTTAGAGGATTTGTAAGTAAACCATGTGTAACTTGCCAAATATGTGGTATTTCTTTATGCTAGGGGAAGAGGAAAGCTCTGGAACTCACAAGGGCATATTTTAAAGATCTAACAACCTATATTTCCACTCTTTACTTTTCTGCATATTTTGTGATTTTAAATCTCTGCTGGGGTTCTCTCACTGAAGAGTACTTGCTCCAAACCTGGATCTTGGCATCCAGGAAGTCTCCTTTCTATATACCTATTTTTCTCCTTCAAGATCTCCCAAAGGACTTTATTGTGCATGGCTGGTATCTTTTTGTATTCATGAGGTTAAAGGTAAAGGGACCCCTGACCATTAGGTCCAGTCGCGGACGACTCTGGGGTTGCGGCGCTCATCTCGCTTTATTGGCCGAGGGAGCCGGCATACAGCTTCCGGGAGGTCATGTGGCCAGCATGACTAAGCCGCTTCTGGCAAACCAGAGCAGCACACGGAAATGCCGTTTACCTTCCCACCGGAGCGGTACCTATTTATCTACTTGCACTTTGACATGCTTTTGAACTGCTAGGTTGGCAGGAGCAGGGACTGAGCAATGGGTGCTCACCCCGTCGCGGGGATTCGAACTGCCGACCTTCTGATCAGCAAGTCCCTTTACCTTTCCCTTTCCCTTACGTAATGAATAGTTGTATGTTGCCTTCACTTGGTATGCTCACTTTACCCGAATATATGCACTTTAGTACACAGCACCTGACTGGAGAACTGCAGTGTGGTATAACGGCTAGAGTCCTGGACTAAGACCTGGGAGGCCAGGGTTCAAATCCCCACTCTACCATGAAACTCATTGGGTGTGCCCTTGGGGGCCGGTGACAGCCTCTCAACCAAACCTACCTCACAGGGTTGTTGTGAGGGTTAAACGAGTAGAACCACATATGCCATCTTGAGCTCCTTGCAGGAAAAGGTGGGGATATAAATGCAATGAAATAAAGAAATAAATATAACAAATCAGAATTCTCCCCCATCCCTAGATATAAGGCAACTTTGGCATGCTTTGGTTCTGAAACATTCAATTCAACCTACAGTGGTACCTCGGGTTACATACGCTTCAGGTTACATACGCTTCAGGTTACACACTCCGCTAAGCCTGAAATAGTGCTTCAGGTTAAGAACTTTGCTTCAGGATGAGAACAGAAATCGTGCTCCGGCGGTGCGGCGGCAGCAGGAGGCCCTATTAGCTAAAGTGGTGCTTCAGGTTAAGAACAGTTTCAGGTTAAGAACAGACCTCCAGAACGAATTAAGTACTTAACCCGAGGTACCACTGTAATAGAAATGGTTCCTTAAAGATCTTGGACAATCTCTTTCTCACTTTTGTCTCTCATTCGCCATGTTTCTCCTCAAGATGCTTCTTCAGCCCTTTAAAAAATCTCCATAGAAACCAGACCAGCCATTGTGAACATGTTGTGATATTCACACTTCATCTGCAAAGGAAACTTCCGCAGAACTGAAATGTTAACTCCCCATAATCTCTTGAATTTCAGCACAGAGGCGTTTCAGAAAGGCGGGCGCAAGGGCGCCAAGAAAGTGATGATTGTCATCACAGACGGAGAATCACATGACAGCCCCGACCTCGAGAAGGTGATTGAAGGCAGCGAGAAAGATAATGTCACCAGATACGCTGTTGCGGTGAGTCTCCTTTTGGCACCACCTACTGGGAGCTTTGGCCAAAATTGCTCCAGAGTGAATGTAGAGTCAGGATCGGGCTCTCCACCGGTGAAACCATCAGTGCTGGTTTTCAGACATTCTGCTTTTGAGGATCGCAATTGACATTTACTTGACTGTCAGAGAAACCCTGGATCTTGCAGAGTTTTCTGGAGTGTGTTCAGAGGTGCACTCTGGGAGCCAAACTATGTGTTACGCTCAATGCATATCTGGCAGTTCCATCTCAGTTTTCCCTTTCATTAATTACACATAGTGGGGTGTTGTTATTACAGTGGTACCTCGGGTTACATACGCTTCGGGTTACATACGCTTCAGGTTACAGACTCCGCTAACCCAGAAATAGTACTTCAGGTTAAGAACTTTGCTTCAGGATGAGAACAGAAATCGTGCTCCAACGGCAGCAGCAGGAGGCCCCATTAGCTAAAGTGGTGCTTCAGGTTAAGAACAGTTTCAGGTTAAGAACGGTCCTCCGGAATGAATTAAGTACTTAACCCGAGGTACCACTGTATTATAAAGGGCAGGGAGGCAATGGTTGCTATTGCACATAATGCTAAGCTATGGTTGCTCAACGAACCATGAGTCACTGCACTGAAAAGCAAACAAGCCATGCTTTTCCCCCTCCAAAGTTTGGCTTGCTTACAGTCTCTCCTTGCCTGAACCCTCTGTAGCTTGGTGAGCATCCAGGGCGAACTGGGCGAACAAACCCTAGCTAAGCAAGGCTGTTTGGTTCAGAGCTACAGTAATACCAAACCATCGTTAAAACAAGCCACACTTTTGTGATCCAGCAACATCATGGTCTTGCCAGAAAACAAACCACGTTTGAGGCTGGGTTCAGACTTTCAAAGAAACCTCACTTAGGCTAAACAAACCATGGCTTAGCATTCCCCCCCCCCCCGACATAGAAGTACCGTACTTTTCCTTGTATAAGACGAGGGTTTTTTCTTCAAAAAGTATGTCAAAAATTGGCAGTTGTCTTATACATGGGTAGTGGATCTGGGGGACTTGGAATTGGTTGGTGCTCCGACCCGGAGATTGTTAGTGGTTATCGGGTGCATTATTGATGGCTGTGGAAAGGGCTGTTGTTGATTGGCTGCCATTGCAGCAAATGGGCGGGCAATTGGCTGCTTCTGCCGGTGAGGGAACAGGTTTTGAGATGCGTGTGAGAAGCAGCGTAGCTCAGGCAGGTGAGTGATTTTCGGCAATCCTCCCTTAAAAAAGCTCATCAACGCTGGGCAATCTCCCCCCATTTTCTTAATTTTGAGTCCTCAAAAATAGGGGGCATCTTGTACATGGGGGCGTATTATACACGGAAAAATACGGTAAGTTCATTTTGGTGCCAAAGGTATAGCAGACACATGGCATTGCTTGTAGAAGTCCCCAGTTTTTATCCCTATCATTTCTAGTTTTAAAGCATTAGGGATAGCAGGCTTGAAAAGGTCTTCTTCCTATAGGAGCCACTCCTAGTAGACCTGAGGTGGGCAGATTCAGCTCTTTAGTGCTGGAAAAGCCAACTGACATTTGTTCTAATTCATTGGTAAAGAATGGGTTTCTCTGAGGGAAAGCAATGAGACGAGCGGAAATCTGGATGAGCCCTTAACCTCGCACTGGAATGTTCTTGACAAATGCCTTTCATTCTGCGGAAAAAAATATGAGGCACATCTTTTTGCTTTCTAATACAGGTTCTTGGCTATTATAACAGAAGAGGGATCAACCCTGAAGCCTTCCTGAAAGAAATCAAATATATAGCGAGTGACCCAGATGAAAAACACTTTTTTAATGTCACTGATGAAGCTGCTCTCAAAGATATCGTGGACGCTCTGGGGGAAAGGATTTTCAGCTTGGAAGGTGAGCTGCAGAGTTTGCTACTGCCTCAAGTTTCTCCATCTCACCTGTCCCACTTTTGAAAGGCAGGTCACGCTAGTCAGTCCTTTTGCAGAAATGTGCATATTGGGCACAGTTGCATGCAAACATGTGTTTCCCTAAAACACCAATGAATTTTTATAAGGGCTTTAAAAATAATAATAAAACCCTCTAACTGTTGCAGAAATGTGGAGGACTAAATTTGAGACAGCTCTTACCCTCAGAAATATTTAGTCTCTTCCTAATGTTTAGTCAGAATTTCCTTTCTTGTCATTTGACTCTGTTGGTTCAAGTCCTACCCTCCAGAACAGCATAAAAGAAGCTTGCTCTATCTTCCACCTGACATGACAAGTATTTGAAGGTGGCTGTCCTGTCACCTCTCAGTCATGAGAGGTGAAGCTGTGAAGTTATGTGGAAGTTTGTTCCAGATTTCAGAAAGCATAGGTTAAATTTTGATTCATGCAAGTTCGCCAGTGTTCTACTTCCTGTTCTGTCAATTCCAGACGCCTAATTCCCCAAACTGTAGAAATTAATGCTGTAAAATTATGCTGGGAAGCGGTAGTTCATTATTATTATTTTTTCCTTTCCCATTGTCCCTATTTGGCATCTGACTGTTTTTTCCCCATGGAAGGTGTCTGACAATTCCTGAAATGCCTTTCCCTTTTGTCTGCAGGCACCAACAAGCATGAGATATCCTTTGGCCTCGAAATGTCCCAGACGGGATTTTCATCCCATATTGTGGAAGTGAGTGAATAACACTCTTGTTTTTGTCATTTCCCCACCATGATTCATGTGGCTTTGGCATGTGGCTTTGGCATGCGGAGAGCTTTTCGGTTGTGATGGATGGGGGCATCTAAAGGCCCATGTATGGTAGCAGATGATACCTGGATTATTTATGCACCCAAAGCTGGAAGCCACTGAGAATTCTCAGCTCCTCCGTGGGCCAAAAAAGCTGATTTCCTGATGCAATTTGAAACAAAAGCATTGAGCGAAGGGCCAGGAATGTTCAGATATGTTTTCATTTAGCTCCTCATGGAAAGTGATCCCAAGGAATGGCTCCTCCATTTCTGAGAATGTGTTGACTGAAAATTTAGATGAAGCCATTTTTAGTATATATTTTTGCCATCTCTGGACTGGATTGTTCTTGGCAGCATGGACAAGACTTCCTAAGACTGACTCTCCTATGAAGCAGCAGGTTATGAGAGACTTGAAGTGGCAAGAAATGGTTGGACGTTGAAGTTAATAGAAAAACAAATCACAAGGGGCAGGGAGTTGCCATTTGGATTTTCACGCATATGCATAAACCCACACCATACATGTCTTTAATCCTGGGAACTGCAATTTACCTACCACAGAGCAAACAAACTACAGTTCCCAGGATTCTTTGGGGGAAGCCTAAATGTGCTCTAAATGTATGGTATGAGTGTACCCACAGATCCAAATGCCTGGAAGTTACTGAGAGTTTCTGGGAGTTGCGTCTCTTCCCCTTCTGCAAGGACTCAGGGAACAACTCTTGGTTCCTTCTATGTAGCTGCTTGACATGCAAAAAAACCCCCAGTAGGTGCATTCCAGTTTCCATGCTAGACAAAGCCACATCTGTTGAATCTCTGCCTACACTACTGCTGCTGAAGACACAGGAGTTCTGGCCATAATGAAAGAAACAGTGACAGCCTTACTCTCAGCCTATGGTAGTTTTTGGCCAGAAGGGGAGCTTTGATTATAAATTGATTTACTATGCTCTTTTCACAAGGACTGAGCTGATGCTGGTGGGGATTTTTTTCCCTGGTGTGTGTTTTTTCTAGAGTTGCACTGCCAAAATTGACAAGTCTGGAGGAACTGGCAGGTCTCAGAATATTTCACTTGCTGACTTGGCAGAGGCTTCCTTGCACATTCCCAGAGCTCCTTTAAATACTGGAAGCTTCTCTTGCTGTAGCTAAAATGCAGATTATAAGCCAATGTGCTGGACGGTTTTAAATAACAATACCAAAAGCGATGCCAGCGGTTGAATGCCAAGGGAAGCTGTGCGGGTGGCTGTTCCTTGTGAGGGACAGAGACCAGGACACACAAGAGCCAAGAAGATGTCTAGGAAACTGCCAAAATGCTCCCAAAATTACACATCAATTGCCTAATATTCCGGCCATCAATGATTCAGCATCTAATTTAGGACTTATCAACAATGATCTTTCCTCTGCTCTTTCCAGGCAAAGTCCACAGTTCAAAGCTCCATGTCTGTGCACCCTTTTTTATTGATCTGGAGCTTTCCCCACAAATAACTGCTCTTTAAAGCTGAATTGGAGCAAAAGGCAATTATGGAAAACCCGAAGTGATGTTTGCTCTGATTGAATGTTAAGGAGCGGGTTTTCATGGGGGAAGTTCGGGGGGGGGGAGCATTCAGACACAAAGCTTTAAAGCTCAAACCAGTGTGGATAAGCTCTTTATTGCAGCAATGGCCTAACACACACCAACATGCTCAGGAAGATGAGCTCTACCACATACAAAGAATTTCCCAGAATTGCCTGTTAGAAAAATTCAGCACACACACTTTATACCATAATTCCCCACCCTATTCTGTATGCAATTCTAAATCTCTAGATAGAAGAAAGGTAGAAAATGAATAAAGTTTGAGGATAGCGATATGGATAGGGGTGCGAATTGATTCAGTTCATATCTGAAAGCAACCCTACATACCGTATGTTCCGGCATATAAAATGACTTTTTAATCCCTGGAAAATCACCCCAAAAGTTGGGGGTTGTCTTATACACTGGGTATACGCGTTGGGAAGGAGGAGAGGGAGCTGGTGAGCAGAGGCACCCTTTGTGCCGCCGCTCCTCCTCCCTCCCCACAGAAGGGGACACGGAAAGTCCTTCTGAGCATGGCACTCGCCCGCCCACCAAACGCCTTGCCTCGGGCTGCTGCTGCTGTAATGGCAGAGGCAGTGGAGGGAGGTGCGCTCTGCCCCTGGCGGCGCTCAGACTCTATAACTCTAAAACTCTAAAACTGAACAGCAGTTGAACATCCCAGTCACCTAATACACAGGAAACTATGGTAATTTAGACGAATCAAACCACACTTCTCTTAATTTTGCAATGCAGTTCTTTAGTCAAGTAATCTGTGCAAAAATGCATATGCTAGGGTAAAGTGTGCTCAAAGAGGCATATATTTGTGGAAATAGCATACAAAAATACATTATATTAGGAATTGCTTTGCAACAAATGTGTAGACAGTTTTAGGAGAAAATTTCACTGAAATTCTGGTGCTTTCTTGTGTCACATCCGGAGGCGAGATCTTTAGCACATAGAAATGTCAAATTTGTCTCTGTGTGTGTATGCCCCAAGCATACATGTACAAATATCTTAGGGCTCATTCATACTTGTACTTGACCCATTTTCGATCATACTGTGTACCAATTAATTCCCCTGGTTTGAGAGCTTTTCTCATTGTTCCATGGCTGCCGCTTGCAAAAATCCATTTTTATCCATTAAATCAGATCTTATCAGACACTCCAGAGGGAAATTTGGCATAAGTGAGCTTTAAATCAGCGGGTAAAATGGGATTTTTGCAAGACACAGCCAGGGAACAACAAAGAAAGCTCTTGGACCCTGGGGGATTAATCAGTACACAATATAATCAAAATACAGCTCAAGCAAAAGTGTGGTTGAGCCCTTAGAAATTGCCAATAGCTCCTTTGTCTCCCCCCATGACCAGGATGGGATTTTGCTCGGAGCTGTGGGTGCCTACGACTGGAACGGAGCAGTCCTCAAGGAAACCAGTAGCGGCAAAGTCGTTCCTCACCGAGAATCCTACCTCCAAGAGTTCCCAGAGGAGCTGAAAAATCACGGAGCTTATCTGGGTAAGAGGAATCACCTCTTTTCAATTGCTAGGCAAGAGAAGTGGGTCAAGCTGGTTCACACAAGCAGTTCCTCCCTTCTGGACCTCAGACTATGCAATTGCTTAGGGAGGGGCTAAAATGTAAGCAGATCATGGTGTAGAGTGCACCAGTCTCTGGACTGTGGCAGGCATCTGAAGCAACAGTGCCAGGGAGATGAAGCTTGTGTGAATTGCATGATTCTTTGTCAGTTTATCCATTTGTTGTAAGAATTTATATCCTGCTTTTCTGTACTCAGTGACCAACAACACAGTGAAATAACATATCAAAAATATGACGAAAAAAGATAAGATGTAAAATGTATTAAACGGTAGTCAGTTATCATAGATATCATAAAATTAGTCCACCCCTCCCCCTGCAATGCAGGAATATGCAGCTGTCCCACGCGGGATTGAACCTGCAACTGGTGTTATCAGCATCATGCTTACCAGCTGAGCTACCCAGGCATTAAAGGTAAAGGGACCCCTGACCATTAGGTCCAGTCATGGCTGACTCTGGGGTTGCGGCACTCATCTCGCTTTATTGGCCGAGGGAGCCAGCGTACAGCTTCCAGGTCATGTGGCCAGCATGACTAAGCTGCTTCTGGCGAAACCAGAGCAGCGCATGCCCTTTACCTTCCCTCTGGAACGGTACCTATTTATCTACTTGCACTTTGATGTGCTTTTGAACTGCTAGGTTGGCAGAAGCAGGGACTGAGCAACGGGAGCTCACCCCGTCACGGGGATTCGAACCGCCGACCTTCTGATCGGCAAGTCCTAGGCTCTGTGGTTTAACCCACAGCGCCACCCACGTCCCTGTACTCAGTGCCTAAACTGGCCAACAACACAGTGAAATAACATATCAAAAATATTACAAAAAAAGATAAGATGTAAAATGTATTGAACGGTAGTCAGTTATCATAGATATCATAAAATTAGTCCACCCCTCCCCCTGAAATGCAGGAATATGCAGCTGTCCCACGCAGGATTGAACCTGCAACCGGCGTTATCAACATCATGCTCTAACCAACTGAGCTATCCAGGCGTAGGTGTTACAAAAGCCAGTAAACAGTGCATCAGAATAAAAAAAGGATGATCCAGGTTAAAACAAAATAAACCCACCAGGTTATAAGGCCAGATGAAATAGAAAATCTTTATCAGCTGGGTGGAAGGGTAAAGCTTTTAATGGAAGATGAGGCTGTCTGTGGCTGCTAGCAGGGCTGTTCTTGTGATTCCCTCTGCATAACCTGCTACCTTCTTTTCTGTCTGCCTTCCTGTCTTTCTGTCTGTGTGTGCTGCAGGTTACACCGTCACCTCAGTGGTGTCGACAAGACTTGACAGGATTTACGTCGCTGGAGCACCCCGCTTCAACCACACGGGGAAGGTTATCATTTTCACCATGCACACCAACCGGAATCTGACCATTCACCAGTCTCTGAAAGGAGAGCAGGTAAATTGGGCAAGGGGGGGGCATTGCTTTGGGGTTGCAGAAGATCTAATCAAGGCAGTTAGTCCAGTATGAAACTGATCATTTCACTATGGGTATATTCAAAGGTCCGTGCCTAGTCTTCAAGGACCGCCTCTTTCCATATGAACCTACCCACACCATGAGATCATCTGAGGCCCTCCTTTGTGTCCCCCCTCCTCAAGAGGTTCGGAGGGTAGGAGGCCTTCTCTGCAGTGGCTCCCTGTCTGTGCAATGCTCTCCCCAGGGAAGCTCACCTGGCGCCTTCATTATGCAACTTTAGGTGCCAGGCAAAAACCTTCCTTTTTAACCAGGCCTATGGTTAATCCGATTTACATCCTATGCCCTTTTAAAATGTGGGTTTTGGGGGCGGGGGTATTGGGTTGCTGTTCTTATTTTTATTAAGTATTTTTGTGGTATTTTGTGGTTTTATATCTTGATTTTATTCTGTGAACCGTCCTGAGGCCCCCAAGTATAGGGCTGCATATGAATTCAATGTAATAGTAGTAGTAGTAGTAGTAGTATGAGCATCCACTGCGACAATTCATAGAATCATAGAATTGTAGAGTTGGAGGGGACCCTGAGAATCATCTAGTCCATGCAGGACTATGCAGCTGTCCCATACAGGGATTGAACCTGCAAGCTTAGTGTTATCAGTACCATGCTCTAACCAACTGAGCTATCCATTTCCCATAAGCAGAACATAGAATCCAACATATGGAGAATCTCCAGTACCATTTTAAAGCAAAAAAACCCATCCTCATCCCCCTGTGACTGCAGAGAAATGTGTGGTCGTACTTCTGTACTAGCTCCTTCAAGAGGTTGATGGAGTATGGGTAGTGAATGCCATCCTTATGACCTCTTCTCCAAGGAATCCATTGTTGCCAGTGGCCATCGCTATTTGCTACAACAGGAACAGGGAATCATATTCAACCCAAGGGCCACATTCCATTCTGGGCAGCCTTCCGAGTGCCATGTCCCAATGGTGGGTGGGGCCAGAGGTAAAAGTGGGTGGAGCAACGCATGTAAATTTTGTGCTTGTGCAGTAGGCTAGTTTCAGCACTCACTCAGCCATTCCCCTCTCTGTAAGAGGCATTGCCAGAGATTAGGGGCACACTCTAGCCAGGCAAAACCGCTTGGGGAGTGAAGCAGGTGTGTGGCCTGGGGAGAGTTCTAGGGGCCAGATAGAGAGTCCTGAGGGGCCACATTCAACCCCTAGGCCTGGGGTTTCCCACCCCTCTCCTACACAAATGAGGCCCATAGGTACTTTAATTTTGAATTGATTTTAAAACGAATTGATTTTAGAATGCTGTGTTACTTTTATTGTTGTTAGCCGCTCTGAGCCCGGCTTCGGCTGGGGAGGGCGGGATATAAATAAAATTTTATTTTATTATTATTATTATTAATAATTTGCTAGTATAAGGCCTCTCGTCTCTTGGTTTCACTGGGTGACCTTGAGTTTTTGCATTTTCAGACACTTGGGACAGCCAAATGGGGTTAGACAGCAATGTCATATCTTCTAGATACCTCAGCATAGACACAATATTGTCTGTAAAGATGTTCCATCCTGGAGGTCAGTCAAGAAGCTGTGAGACTTGAAGATTGCATTTTACTTGCTGCAAATCAGCTTGGATCCTATCATAAATAAATTAATCATTCTCATCATAGTCTTTGGGCAAAAAAGGAATGAACTCAGGAAGCAGCATCATAGAGACAAGCCATGAGTCTGATCCTTAATCTTCCAGGATCAAAGTTTTGAGTCTGCCTTTCTTTGTTCCCGAGGGAGATGTCTAGACAAGGAGATGATAGATTGCTTCCGTTTCGAAATACCTCTCATTCCAACGGGATCATTAATTTCTCGGAAGCAATTGGAGATTTAAAGACACACAACACTCTAGCACTCGTACCATGCATGCACACATATGTCAATGTATTCTTTTTCCCCCAGATTGGTGCCTACTATGGAAGTGAAATCAATTCTGTAGATATTAATGGCGATGGTGTCACGGATGTTTTGTTGGTTGGAGCACCAATGTATTTCAGCGAAGGAAGAGAGAGGGGGAAGGTGTATGTCTACACCCTAAAAGAGGTAATTTACTTGGTCTTGTCCCCTACAAGCACAAAACAATTTAATAATTTGTTTACATTTCCCACCTCTTATAGGGGGAGGGCCATAGAGGCTCAGCAGCTGAACACCTGCTTGGGCTGCAGAAGGTTCCAGGTTCTATCCCTGGTATCTGCAGGTATGCCTTGAAGAGAGCCCTGCTGGAGAGCTGCTGCGAGTCAGTGTGGACAGTACTGAGCTAGATGAACCAATGATCTGACTCCATATAAGGCAGTTTCCTATGTTGGTTCTAAAATTAATTGCCAAAATGGGGAAAGGCCTTAGCTCAGTGGCAGAATATCTGCTTCACATGAAAAAAGTCCAAGGTTCGATCCCCGGTATCGTGAGAATGTCAAACTGGACATGACTTTAGTTTCACTTATACAATTAATGTACAATGTAATTTATACAGTTGCATAATTAAATTTGGGTTGCCATATGTTCAATTTCAATGGCAGAAGTGTCTGGGGGAGATTTCCAAAAAGCAGCTTATTTCTCAAAAATAGCTGAACCAATTTGGCCTTTTTCTAAAACAAGCTCAACAACTTAGGGAAATTTCTCTTAAGAAAGCTCAACGATTTGTTTGTGTGTGGCTTTTCACTTCTTGAAATGTGGCAGCCCTAATTAATTTTAATGATGTAAATAGCAAACCAGGGAAGCTTGAGCGGAAGGAGAGGAGAAATCAAATACTTTCTCTCCCTGCTGCAGTCCTGACAAAAATTGCCTCTCCAAAGGTCCTGTTTGCATGTCAAGGGAAACTTCCCCGGGCACCAATGAAGGCTTCCCTTCAAAGGCAAATAGTGTTTTTAGAGATAGCAGGGGCAGAAAAGCTTGAGCACCCTCTCTCCACCCTCTCACTCCAAGTCCTGAGGGTGCTTAAGCTTCCCTACATCAATAACATTTACCATATTTTTCGCTCCATAAGGTATACCTGACCATAAAGCGCACCTAGTTTTTAGAGCTTCTCGGGGCTGCCGGGGGAAGCCTGGGTCCCCCCCCCCGCCCTAAAGAGCAAAGCCAGCGGGATCTCGCTCGCTGTCCTGGCTTCTTTTTTAGCCACACGCAGATTCTCCAGCCGGGAGAGGCTGCACACAGCTATGGCAGAAGCCAAGACAGCCAGTGGGATGGATCCCGCTCGCTGTCCTGGCTTCCTCTTTATGGCAATTCCCCCACCTCCCACAAAAGCCCACAGGAGCCGTGCACTCTTTAAGGAGCACACGGCTCCTGCAGGCTTTTCTACGAGGAGGGAGAAGGGACTGACTGGCCGCATCGGTCCCTTCTCCCTCCTGGGCGAAAGCCCGCAAGAACCATGCGGAGCTTGTGTGTGGCTCTTGGAGGCTTTTCCTGCCTGCCTCCCCCCTGCATTTGCTCCATAAGACGCACACACATTTCCCCTTACTTTTTAGGAGGGAAAAAGTGTGTCTTATGGAGCGAGAAATACGGTATATAAAATAGGAACAAAAGAAGAGTCTTCTGGATTGGGCCAATGCCTTGTTTTGTCCAGCATCCTTTTCTCACAGTGGCCAACCAGATGCGAGCAGGACCTGAGAGCAACAGCAATTCTCACCACTTGTGATTCCCAGCATCTGGCATTCAGGGACTCACTGCCTCCAACAGGGAGGGAAAGCATAGCCGTTGTGGCTACTTCATCCATTCAACTAAGAGCTTACATTGGTAGAATGAGTATTTGGTTTCCTTTCCTCTTTCCATCCCTTATCAAACAATGCCAATTGTTGTTTTGCTCTCTTTTTCTGCCAGCTACCTTTACATATTGCATAACGGTGAATCGTTTTTCTGCCCAGACTGAACTGTCGGATTTCTCTCTCTCCGCAGAGTTGCTTATTTGGGGGCATTTGACAGAAAAAAACACAATGTCTGTGGGCGTGGGTGATATATAAGCTCTTTTCTTCAAAGGATCGATTTGTTTCCAATGGGACTCTGGAAGATTTGCCAGGCTACCAGAACTCCAGGTTTGGCTCCTGCATAGCTGCCGTCTCCGATTTGAATCAGGACTCCTACAACGATGTCGTTGTGGGAGCCCCGCTTGAAGATGAGCATCAGGGAGCAATATATATCTTCCATGGCTACAAGGAAAACCTCGTGCGGCAATATAAGCAGGTAGAGTTCCCATGTAGGGTGAAGGCAAGAAGACATTTCTTTAAAATGACCAAAGAATACATTTTTCTGAGGAAAAATTCTGAGATTTTTTTTTCCTTCCTCTGACCTCAGAAAAAGAAGGCCACTGTACAGAATGTTCTCTGAATATTATCCACCATATTTTTTTTGTGTGGCAGCCACCATTCCTCTGTAGCAGCCAGGCTCATGCAGCCGGGGGGAGGGGCACATGGGTACATTTGCCCAGGGCCTCAGAGGGCTAAGATGCTTGGGGTGCCCCACCAGGGACCAGTTGCTTTTTTGTTTGTGTTTATAACTTTATTCTAACAAGACTGCTGTCCCGGGTCTCAGACAAGCTCTGCATGGGCCTAGTGGCAGCCTCTCTCTGGTTTATCCAGTGGTGAAGGAAGGCTCTCCGGCACCCGGAGTGGGGTGTTGAGGGGCAGGGCGAACCACCCACAGGGGCAAGGCAAACCGCCCAGTGGCACATGCGCAGCGTCGATACGGATGGCACATGCGCGGTGCCAATATAGATGGCACTTGAGCAACGCCCATAACGACAGCACACGCATGTCCTCAGCCTCCCTACAGTGAGTGTAGCCCTTGGCCGCCTGCCATTTTGTCACCCCCCCCTCAGGGTGACCCCCGGGGTGGACTGCCGCCCCCCTTCCTACGCCCCTGGGTGTATCTGGCTTCTTCACTATACATCTTTTGGCGAACGCTGAAGAGGTACCTCTTTTTACCCTGGCGTTTACCTGGGATGGGTGTTTTCAGGGTACACGCTATTCTGGTAATTACAGCTGCAAATATAACATTTTAAGTGTGTTTTAAATGCATTATACTGTGACACGAGATGGTGATGGTGAGCTTATGGCAAATTCAAAATATTTTTCAAAACGCTTTAAGGAAAAGCATTTTCACAGTGTTTTTTAATGTGTGTCTAAAGTCCACCTTAATCTGTTTTAACTGTTTTTAATTATGAAATTTAAATTGTGAATTGTGACCTCCTGGTGAATAAATTTAATCATCCTCATTCCAATGTGCTAGAATGAAGCTAAGCCTGGGGCCTTGTGGAGGATGCAAAATGGTGGCCAGGCTGCCAACATACTTGCTGTTATAGAATTGTAGAATTGTAGGGTTAGGAGGGACTCAAAGGGTCATCTCTCTTGCGTGTACCCAAACAGAAAGGAATGCAAGATAACACCGGTCCTGAAAGTCCTACATTGGCTTCCAGTATGTTTCCGAGCACAATTCCGAGCACAAGTGTTGGTCCTGACCTTTAAAGCCCACCCTGTGGAATGCCCTCCCATCAGATATCAAGGAAATAAACAACTATCTGACTTTTAGAAGGCGGCCCTGTTTAGGGAAGTTTTTAGTGTTTGATGTTTTATTCTGTTTTTAATCTGTTGGGAGCCCCCCATAGTGGCTGGGGAAACCCATCTAGATGGGCAGGGTATAAATAATAAATATGTTGTTGTTGTTGTGCCAATGTGGTGGGGCAGTGCAGTGCGCCAGCCCTCCTGACAGCAGAGTCGCTGCTGCTTACCTGGATGGTGTGGAGGCAAGGCAGGAAGGCAGCAAAGGTCAGGGCATCAACAGTGTGAGTGTCAGATTGGTCCCTCCTGCATTCCTGTCCACACAGCCCTGACCTCGCCTTTGCATCATCCCAGCTAAGCAGCAGTGGCACAACCTCAGCAAGCTGGCAACTCCTACCAACACTCTTAAGTACCTGCTGGATTATTTTGGGTACCCACCTGTCAGGGAACTGCCATCGGAGCCAGAGGCCGAGGGAAGGCTCCAGAGGGATGCCGGAGAGGGTCCCAGTAGGGAGAGAGGCAGCCCATCTGCTGGGGAAGGAAATCAGCGTAGCACCAGTGGAGAAGGGGGGCAGATGGGGGAATCGGCGAGGGGGCTCCAGGACTCCTCGCCGGAGACCAGCGGGGAGAGCACGGGTCCCACACCCACCCTGCGCAGAAGACTTCCGTGCAGGGAGAGTAGGAGGAGACTCGGCATCAAAGAACTTCTTTGCTGGAAGAAGTTCAAGAAACGCCCACTGACGGATTCTGCCAGCGATTGAGACAGCCACGGATGGGTGGCTGTCCGGACAGAAAGGGTTCACTCAGGTAACCCAGCCAGGTGTGGCGACAACTTACGCACGAGCAACCCCTAGAACCATTACACCACCCTTGCGAGAGAGAAAATGTGAAAACATGCCATCACTTTCGTACGGCGTCTCTTTGCAGCAGGATGCTGAACAGGATTCTCCTCTTGTCGTTTTTCAGAGAATTACGGCAGCTGAAATTTCTCCAGGCTTAATGTATTTTGGATGCAGCATCCATGGCAGCTTGGACCTGAATGAAGACAGGCTTGTGGACCTCGCCGTTGGCTCACTGGGAAATGCTGTATTATTATGGTTTGTTATGGAAGATTTATGGCTGGTGGGGCTACTTTTCAGAGCAGGACTTTGTTTGTCGAATCTGACTGCTGGAAGATTTGGGGCAGATAAAAAGCAAGCCCTTTTTCACACAGTGCATTGTTAACTACGGCACTTGCTTCCATTGGAGGCAGTGATGGTCACCAACCCTGCCTCACGTTGAGAAAGGGCCAAGGGGGTCTTTCTTCAGAGGGAGGCATTCTGGACAAGGTGGCTAGGAAAGTGCCTGTACCACTGCTGTTTTACCACAGCAGACAGAAGTGCTATTCAAATTTATGTAAAAATGTAAAATTAAATTACTTTACTTGATCTACTCAAATTTAGGTTACTTTAAACTCTGACCCACACATCTGAATTGGTAATTGAATTTCCGGGTTGGCTCAGGATATCATCAAACTTTTCCTCTTCTCCACAAGGTCCCGCAGTGTGGTACGGATCAATGCCAGCCTCAGGTTTGAGCCATTCAAGATCAACATCTTCAACAAGGACTGCACTCGGAACGGGAAGGACGCCACTTGCCTGTCTGCATTTCTTTGCTTCACTGCCATTTTCCTCTCGGCTCATTTTCAGACGGCAAGCGTGAGTAAGTGGAGAGCCCAGATTTCTGTCTAGATTTGCTCTCCCCACAAGGTGACAGTGCCCTACCCTCTCCAAAACTGCTCTTCAGAGAGACTTGGGGGTGTATCTAAGGCAGCACTAAGTTATACCAACATAGAGGTCTGCTTCTTCCACTGGCAAAATGTTTTGTGCCATTGGAGCCATCTAGCTCAAGAGAAAGCATAAACAAGTTTCTGGTAACTTGGGACTCAGCTACATTAGTCAAAATACAGCATTATGAATGCATTATAACATTGCGACACCAGATGGCGATGTAGAGCTGAAATCACAACTCAGTGATATTTTCAATTGTGATGTGAGCTTTACAACAGGTTTTTTGTAGAGCGATTTTTATAGCTGTGTAGATCCAGCCTTGGTTGCGCAGTGCATTTCTGCTAGCACAACTGTTGTGTTGGATCCTTCTGTTGCGCAACATTAAAACTGCAATAATATGCAGCTGTCCCTTACAGGGATTGAACCTGCAACCTTGGCATTATCATCAGCACCACACACTATACCAACTAAGCTATCTGCTAAACTATGGTTGTGTAATTCACTATGCATGTGCAAATCATTTTGAACCAATCATTTCAGCACTGAATTACAACATCACCATTGACGAGCGACGGTATATCCCACGAGCCCATCTGGATGAGAATGGAGACAGGCTCACCCACAAGACGGTTACATTGTTTGCAGGGCAAGAATGGTGTGATAAGCTGAATTTTCATGTCTTGGTATGTGCTCAAATCTCTAAAACTTGAATTTCCTTGCCAGAAAATGCAGTTTAGCAGTGGGGGGTGCAGGGGGGGCTGGCCGCATCGGGCACAACATCTGGGAGTTAGGGTTAGGGGGCGCAAATCCACGGGTTAGGGGGCACAAATTACTTGCCTTGCCCCGGGTGCTGACAACCCACGCTATGCCACTGCAGTTTAGTCTTGAGCGGTGCATTCAAAATACCAGTTCATTAGTGGACCCAGAAATGTTGCCTTATATGCCCAACTTTGTGTAACATCTCTTTGAAAAAATAATAATAATAATCATGCACCAACTACAGAAATGTTTATGAGCCACTGTGCTCACATATACCTGTTTAGGTGAGTTTCCCTTGAGACAATGTCTACTTGCCACGGGCAACCAAATTGCATGCCTTTTTACAACTCTGGTGAATAGTTAAGGAGAAACCTTTCCCGTTCAACTTATGCTTGCTGGGCCCTTGTTGCAAAAGTGAAAACTGAAGGTAATGGTGATTGCTTTCTCCTATCCTAGGACACAGCCGATTATGTGAAGCCAGTGACTTTCTCTGTCGATTATGCCCTGGGTAGCCCTGACAATGGACCGGTGATGGATGGCGGCTGGCCTACCTTGCTAAAAGTTGCTGTGCGTAACTGTCGTTACATTAGAGGGAAGGTGGAGAGGCAGCCTTGGAAACATTGCAGAGTATTTTGTCCATTGATCTGTTTGGGAACTTGTCCCTATAGGCCGTGTCCAAGAAATATTCAGGACAAGAGTTTGGCCTTCCAGGGCCAGGAGCCCAAGAGTAAGAGGATTGGGGGGAGGGCAGGTCAGTGAAGTATAGGGGGCAGAGGAATGTGGAAGAGCAGACCAGGAACCAAGGTGTGTTGTTTTTATTATTTTACTTATTTTTTACACTTATATTCTGCATTTCCTCCAAGGAGCTCAAAGTGGGTGTGAATGGCTCTCTTCCTCCCCCATTTCATCCACACAACAACCCTGTGAGGTGGGTTAGGATGAGAGGCAGTGACTGGCCCAAGGTCCACCCAGTGATTTTCTTGGTCGTGTGGGAATTTGAACCCTGGTCTTCCAGGTTCTAGTCTGACACTCTAACCACTACACCACACTGGATCCCCTGCATGTGGTTTGAAATTTGTATAAATCAAACAGTAATAACTTGCAAGGCTGCCTAAACATATGAAAGGAGGGGAAGCCTGTTGTTTATGGAAGCCACCTGGTCCTCATTTTTCAATCCAGACGCTGAGACGTATGAGCTAACTAAATTGCCTCTCTGGGCTTCACATATTGGTTGGGACAACCAGAAAGCCAGCAGATGTATTATGTGTGTGGTCAACCTTTCTGGCACAACATCAAATCGTATTGTTTCTATGGTTTTTTAAAAAGTATTGTTTCTATGGTTTTTTAAAAAGTATTGTTTCTATGGTTTTTTAAAAAGTATTGTATTGTAACTCAGGTTACCCAGAACTGCCAAGGGTACCTAGTTTATAGACATCTTCTTTATCCTTCCATATAAAAACCAGAGAATCCTCAGAGGCTTGCAGGGTGCCGGTGACCCAGGAGAGGGCCTGCTCTGTGGTGGCCCCCAAGCTGTGGAATGCCCTCCCCACAAAGTACAGCTTCTGGAGGATGCTGAAGATGCACCTCTTTACCCTGGCTTTTGACACTTGAGGATGCACATTTTTAGGACCCACCTTATTTTTTATGATTGTCAGTTGTTTTAAACTGTTTAAATGTTGTTACCTATCCTGGGAGCTTAGGGCGAAGGTTGGGAAATAAATACTTTTCCTTCTTGCCTCATAGGTACCTTTCTGGAACGGATGCAACGAGGACGAGCATTGCATCCCTAATTTGGTCCTTGATGCTAAAACTGATATCCCAACTGCCATGTGAGTAGCTCATCTGGAGTGAGAGGGATTTGGGAAATCAGATTACAGGGTTACCACTCTTAGAACAGGAGTGGGGAACCTTTGATGCTTCAAATGTTGCCATACTACAACTGCCATCAGCCCCAGCCAGCATGGCCCATGGCCAGGGAGGATGGGAATTGTAGTTCAGCAACACCAGAAGGCCCGAAGATTTCTCACACTTATTTTATAGGTTATTGTGATGTCATCCTGAATTTGGCCATTTCTTTTCCTCTTGTTTGCAGTACCTTTAGGGACAAAACAGAGCAGGGGAGGGGGGTTTGGCTGGGAACCAGATTGGGAACACAGATCGGAAGCACAGCATAGGATTTAGAGGACTCTGGCTACTTTTCTTTCAGAGTACAAGTGACAACAGCATTATAATTTTATTATTTGTTTGATTTCTGTTCCTCCAGTTGAAATCCATGGGTGGTGTCCAGTATAATTAACCACTATCCCAAAATACTTCACACACAAACCCCATTTCTTTAAAACAACAGCCTAGAATGGGATGCTTTCCATAATTCCCAAAGACCTGGCGAAACAAATACAGTCGTACCTTGGATCCCAAAGGCCTTGGTACTCGTCTGTTTTGGCTCTGCAACCCCGGAAATGAGGGTTACGGTTTGTGAATGTTCGTTGGAAGCGTCCGACAGAACTTCCGCAGCTTCTGATTGGCTGTAGCAGCTTCCTGCAGCCAATCAGAAGCTGTGTCTTGGTTTCCGAACGTTTTGGAAATCGAACAGACTTCCGGAACAGATTCCATTTGACTTCCGAGGTACCACTGTAACCATCTTTAAGTGGTGCTGAAGGACAGCAATGAGAGGCACAACTGTATTTCCACAGGGAGGGAGTTCCAGCCTCTGGGTGCCAACACTGAGAAGACCGTCTTGTGGAATCCCACCAACTTCCCCGTGCTGGCACTACAAGAAAGCTTTTTTAAAAAAATAATAATAATGTGTGATTAACATGTGTAATTTGGCCTTTTCTCTATATTGAGCTTGTGAAAATAAATTGGGGACACCCTTTCTAGTTTAAGAGACCCCACAGGACACTGTCCGATAAGAATGCCATGTAGCATATGAATGCCTTCCTTCCAGGTCCATTGTCTTACATGCCTCACTGTTCAGCCTCTTGCTGTAGTGCTGGGCCCTTGCCTGTTTCTTGTTGGTGCTGCAGTGTGACCAAGGCACTTTGGGCGTTGACAGGCTGCCCCTTGGGAGACTGTGGGGAGTCTCCTTCATGCGCAGTTGCAGGGAGGGTGGACGCTTCTTCCTGGGCTGCTGCTTTAATGTTTGCTCTTTTCATAGGGAGTATTGCAGACGCGTCCTGAGAAAGTCGCATTCGGATTGCTCCGCCTACACGCTGTCTTTTGACACCTCCATTTTTGTCATAGAAAGTGCCAGGAGGAGGGTGGCAGTGGAAGCTACGCTGGAGAACAGAGGAGAAAATGCATATAACACCGTTCTAAACATTTCGTTCTCGAGGAACCTGAAGTTTGCCAGCTTGATCCAGAAGGTAAGGAGTCTCTGAATGGAAGGGAGGAGAAATAAACAAGTAGCCAACAGTTGCAGGGAGGGGGTCATGCATGCACACCAAAGCCCAGGCTTGCAAAAGAGGTTAAAATTAATATTAAAATGTTCCTTTGGCTATGTTCAAAACAAGAGGAAGAACAAGCAAGTGGTAGCTTCTCTGCTCTCTATTGGCTCCTCATCCAGTTCTGTCCTGGGCCTGTTGTTGTTCAACACCTTTATAAACAAATTGCATGAAGGAATTGAGGCGCTGCTCATCCAATTTGCAGAAGACACCAAACTGGAAGGGGTAGCTAATGCAGAGGTTGGATGGCCATCTTCTCAGAAATTCTTTGGCTGTAATTCCTGCATTGCAAGGGGTTGCAACCCTTCCAACTTTATGTTTCTATGATTCTGTTATTCCCCTAAAGGAAAGGTTGCGGTGTTTGGGACTTTTTAATTTAGAAATAGGCCTTCTTCAAGCAGTGCATATTTAAGCTATGGAACTCACTTCCACAGGAAGTTGGCGCTGGCCACCAACTTGGATGCCTTTAAAAGAGGATTAGACAAACTCATGGAGACTACAAGCTATCGATGGCTTCTAGCCAGGATGGCTCTGCTCTGCCTCCACAACTGGAGGCAGTAATGCTTTTGAATACAAGTTGCTGGAAATCACAGATGGGGAGAGGGCTCTTATGCCCAGGTCCTGCTTGCTGGTGTCCCATAATCAGCATCTGGTTGGCCACTGTGAGAATGGGATGCTGGACCAGCTCGGCCATTGGCCTGATCCAGTAGGCTCTTCTTAATGGTCTTATGAGCTTTCGCATCACAGGAAGTAAGGACCAAGCGGGGCGTGATGTTGACTGCAACTGTGCATTTTCCATGCCCCCGTCACCCGCATGCCAACTTTTCGTAAAAGAAAAATTGCAAACTGATGCAAAAGTAGGGGAAATTGAATTTAGCCTCAGGGGGAAAAAATAAAAAAGCATCCTTGCCAAAGTCATCCGTCCTCATTCCAGACACATGTTTTAACCGCGTACCCACTTCTGGCATTCCAGGGCAGGAGAAAGGTGGAAGAGTTTCAGGGGAAAGATGGTGGGTGGCAAAAGTTTGGAGCATCCCCGCTGCTTCTGCCGTGCAAGTCTTCCTCTTCCAGAGTCGCTCCATCTAGAAGAAGTGGCCATCAGGTTTTCATTAAATGCATTTCCTTGTAAAACACAGTCCCACCATCAGAATCTAAAGCATCTGTAATGCAAGAGCCAGCCTGTCCTCAGCTCTCCATGTGGCACTGTTCTCCTAGCAGAATCCTTTGACCTGTCTTATTCCTGAAGGACCACGGCTTCCTTGGCCAGTTATCCCCAGTTCAGGAAGCCGAGGTGGTCTTGGGCAGCTATTGAGGCTTCACACAGCCCCCCAGATTGGGCCAACCTGACCCACTCTGTCTCCAACCCCAAATCAATTCAGGGGCAGGACTAATGCTTTGCTAGGGTTTTTAAAACCCTGATTGAGCATACAGTCAGGTGAGGGAACAGGGAAGAAGGGGGTGATGTGCCTCCTTTGTATCCCAAACAAGAGCAAGAAGGTTTGGTCCTGCTGTGATCAGGGCTCTCTTTGTGAGTGCCTTTCTTGGAAGGAGATTCCCACGATAAAAATCATATTTGAGTCTTGTATTGGGGAGAGAAATAGCTCTACAGCAACAAGATGATTGACCTTCACTAGTGTTGCCTTGCTACTAGGCAGCAGAGCCCAGTGAAGACCCCCAAGGTGAGGGAGTGGGGCAGAGCAACTGCAACTCACGCAGCACATGATGGAGACACTTCTTGATATCCCACTTGCTGGAAATCACAGGATGGCCTGTTGCGCCCAAATCCTGCTTGCTGATTTCCCACAGGTGTGTGTAAGAAGAGGATGCTAGACTAGATGGGCCATTGGCATGGTCCAGCAGCTCCTTCTTACATTCTTATGGCAGTTCCCAGGACGCTGTTCCTGCTGAGGTCCTCTGAGGCCAGGGGATGGGGCTAAACAGCTGGCGTTCACTTAGCCCATGATGGAGGAACAGCCTTTGCTGTGTAGCGGCTGCTGGGAGCAAATGAGGAGATGCCCAACAGTCCTGTGCATCTAGCAGTTGTCCAATATTAGTGAGCCCTTGATGTGATCCAGCATAGGCAGTGATGCATTTCTCCTTATCCTTTTGAGCAACAAAGTGATGTCTTTCATCAGGAAAACTGCTTCAATAAGAGACACTGAGGTCCCTTATGGATGGATGGATGGGTTGGTTGGTTGGTTGGTTGGTTGGTTGATTTAAACCCAAACTCTTAATTTTTATGAAAGAGTTAATCAGAGTGCTTCCAAGTCCATGTCATCCTCTTCAATCCTTTAAGTTTTTTTCTCTTTCTGCCCTCCACAATTGTTTTTCCCCCCTTAAGAAGACTGACAGGCTGCAAAAGTATTTCCTGTGCCTTCTGAGTTCTCAGAGTCAATGAGATCTTTGCTTGCAGGTGCTTTCATTGTGCAATATGGGACGAATAAAAAGCACAGCAGACCTCTGACCACCTTGTCAACTTCTCAGGTTTGAGCGTAGTGTGGCTGCCCCCAACTCCAGCTGTTTGTGTTATTTAAATGCACAGCTCAGATGGTGTGTGTGTGTCCTCATACCCAACCAGCAGAGATGACTTTCTCTGCTCTGCATGGTAGAAATAATATTTATACATGCACACACAACCCTCCACCCTTTCAGGTTTTCTTGTTTCCACACGTTGCTGCGCATGGAAAAGCTGGTAATCTAGTTGTCCAGAAGCAATTGCTACTTGCCCCAGGAGGGTGTTTTAACTTCAATATACCTCAATGATTAACGACTTTGTCCATTTTCCTGGTGGTTTTCAAAAGCATCTCCCTCCTCTTTTGCTTTTGTGCTTGCCTTGATGGCCAAGTTTCAGTCAGAGGTGATTTTTTTTGCACTGAATTATTGCTTCTCTGGAAACGAGGGGCTTAGAACGGAGAATGAGCTATAGTTTTTGTGCACTGGGCTATGGATGATGCCACGGCAATTACTGATCTCGGGAGGGAAGATGGAAGGAGGCTTGGGGGGCCTGCCAAGCATCTGCTCAGCACTTGGGGGACATCATATAGGACTCTGCTGACAGCCAGCCCTCGAAGCCAGCCAGCGTCTGGGAATGCTTTATTGAAAAAATGTTTCTGATTTATACTTTTCATATGGCTGTGTCCACGTCAGCTCCTTTGTCATCCAGATTGTTGCTTGCCTGGGCTGTGGATGAAGCAGCTTTTCTGTCACTGCCTTGGCCCTCTAGGGTTTGTCATTTTTACAGTGGTGCTGTAACCATACACATTGCCTCCGCTGAGAGCAGCAAAAGCGACAAGGAGCCATGACAGTGGCTCATTTCATTTCAAGTAGAGAGGAGCAAATCTGTCCATTTTGGTTTCTCGCAGTTTCTCATATTTTTCCAGTACAGTGGTACCTTGGGTTACAAACACTTCGGGTTACAGACTCTGCTAATCCGGAAGTAGTACCTCAGGTTAAGAACTTTACCTCAGGATGAGAACAGAAATCACGTGGTAGCAGCGGGAGGCCCCATTAGCTAAAGTGGTACCTCAGGTTAAGAACAGTTTCAGGTTAAGAACAGACCTCCGGAATGAATTCTTAACCAGAGGTACCACTGTATTCAGTTCAGTTCTCCATTCACCTCAGTGTCAGCTGCAATCCCAGTGAAGCACCCTGCTACTGCATCTCTCAGCCTCGCCTTTGCAACACCTTCTTTCTGTTACCTGTTTTACAACTAGGATAGAACACCATTGCTGTGCCTCCATGCATGAGGCCAGCAGCTTTCTCTCTGTTTTCTCATTTTTCCATCTTCACCCATTTGTGAAAATTTGCACCGAGTTTTGCCTAATATGCACACCTTGGGAAGCAATTTCCCCTAAATGTTCTATAGCTCTGCATGCTGTTTTCACAAAGGTGTGCCTTTTTTGTGTATTTCTCTTGGCTGGAGAGCTCCATTGCATCATTTGGAGACCTGCAAGGTCCAAAGGATGGCTGCATTTTGGTTCACTTAATGGTTCAAGAAGCGTGAATGAGCTGTTGCTGACTCCTGTCCCTGCTCCACTGGAATGCCCCCCCCCATTTTTGGCTTGTGATGCTACCACTGCAACATCACAGGCTGTGATACTGAAGCAGTCATAGCAGTCATTATGCTGAGCCTAAATGTAGATTCATTGATGTGGTATTTGATGATCCTCGTAACTAGCCACAATGGCCCAGGATGGAGCCTCCATATATGGAAGCAGTATTCCTCTGAATTCCAGTTTGCTGAGAGGCAAGGGCTGATGGATGTCACCTTTATGTCCTTTTCAAGGCCTTCCCAAAGACATCTGATTGGCTGCTGATAGAAATACAGTGCTGGGCTAAGCGGTTGTGCTTGGCAGAGGGCAGAGGGCCTTCTCTGTAGTGGCACCCACCCTGTGGAATTCCCTCCCATCAGATGTTAAGGAGATGAGTAATTATATAGCACTTAGGAAAGACCTGAAGGCAGCCCTGTATAGGAAAACTTTTTAAGGTTTAATGTTTTACTGTGTTTTTATACATGCTGGAAGTCACCCAGAGTGGCTGGTGCAACCCAGTCATTTACGGGGTGCAAATAAATCATCATCATTATCATCAACAGTGCTTTTTTTCTGGGGGGACGCAGGGGGACGCATTCCCCTAAACACTTGTGAATCTAAGTTTGGCCTTATTGCGGCAGTATTTTAATATGAGTCAGAAAATGAGAGTACCCCCAAGCATATTTTTTTTAGAAAAAAGCACTGATCATCATCATAATCCATCAGAAAATTACATTCAGAGGAGCTTCATACATTAGGCCAAATTAGCCACTGCCCCACCATTCTGCTTTCCTATTCACAACCAGCCACAGGGTGCCCCATCTGTCATTGGCTCTGGCGCCACCTACTGTTGACCTCCCTGCCTTCTGCCCCACCAGTCCCAACAAGCCAGCCACAGCGGGTTGTATTTCTTTTCATAGGAATGCCTCCCAATTGTGACGACTTCCTAGCTGGTCCTCTGAAACGTCCTCTTCCCAATGTTGCCGTCTAGACTCGCAGTAAATGGTGAAGTGTTGACAGTGTGTGTAAGCACTTTGCCGCGAGCTTTGGACAAGCCATGCTCTCTCTCCCTCTTTATTAGTAAATATGCTGAGCTTGCTCTAGCCACCAAGCATCAAGTGTCTTCCTTGTGTTGGTTTAAAAGGCTCTGCCAGTGGAAAATTGCAGGAAAGATTAACCACAAAATAGGAAAAGTGCAAAAAGCTTCTCTCTTTTTACTGATGAATTACTCCAAACTTAACCAAAGAACAACATGAACAGACGAAACCAGAACAAACACAGGGGCAGCAAATAAAGGAAATGTTTTGTCGACTTGTAAAAACAGATTCGAGGCTCTCAGCTATTCCATACAGTGGTACCTTGGGTTACAGACACTTCAGGTTACAGACGCTTCAGGTTACAGACTTGGCTAACCCAGAAAAAGTACCTTGGGTTAAGAACTTTACTTCAGGATGAGAACAGAAATTGTGCGGCCGCGGCGCAGTGGCAGCGGGAGGCCCCATTAACTAAAATGGTACCTCAGGTTAAGAAAAGTTTCAGGTTAAGAACGGACCTCCAGAATGAATTAAGCTTTTAACTCGAGGTACCACTGTATTATGAAAGGAATCTCCTATAAGAAGGGGGAGGTTCTGAGTTTGAATCCAGAAGCCAAGAGTGTGTTCTTTCCCCCATGTCAAAATGCTTTTGCAAATCACCTTTCACGTCAGGACAAATACATCAGCCCCAAGTGGTTTATTACAAAACTCCCTGGAACTGTGTTAATTTTCAGATTCCCTTACAAAGCAGTGGTCACATCAACTCCACATATTTAAATAACATTTAAACACATGGCTTCCCTGGGAACTGTAATTAAGCCCTCACAGAGCTACAGATCTCAGCACCCTTAACAAATTTACAATTCCTGGGATTCTTTAGGGGGTGCTGTGCTTTATTTTGATAAGAATTTTTATTAGCTTTCAATTACAACAATCCAACAATAGCCTCATTATAACAATGCCAAATTACAATACAATTAATAATAGCAATCACTGAGATGCCAAATGATATAATTTAGGTGGCCCTCCACATACTTGAATTGATGGTTAAGTGATTTACCTTGTTTCTGTGTTCCAAAATCTTATAAATTCCAATTACGCTCCAGTCCAAATATATCCTTTATGTCGCAACAGCCGTTTTAATGACTTCTATTCGTATTGACACTTTGATTTCTACGCCTACAGATGAAGCATTTACTTTCTCCTTCCTGTGTGTGACAATTATTCTGTCTAGTGTTTCTTCCTGTCCTTGTAATATATTTTGTCTATCTTTTGTCAGTTGTTGCTGTTCTCCAGCCTGCCTTGGGTGGAGCTAGTGTCCCATTGTTGTTTCAGAAGATAGGGGGTGCTGTGTGCCCTAAATGGACAGTGCCAGTATGATCAAAGTAACTTGCAATCACTAGACTCCTCTTTTAGGACATGCCAGTGTGACCAATAGTAAAGGTCGTTCCCTACAAAGCACTGTTTCTCATGCCAACCTGCCTGTATGCCTTCTGATAAGACAGCACCCAGCGGGTTTCCAGAACTGTCCTTCCAAGGCATAAGTGAGGGGCAAATATCACGTCTTAAAGAAGCAGAGTAGTTTCATTAAACGCAAGGTAGAGTGGTATACCAGGCAATGAGACTGCATTTCAAAATGCTTTGGGGGGCCTCTTTGCAATCTAGTTCCCATGCAAAGCTAGCGTCAATTCTTTCCCTTCCGTTTCAGGATGACCTGGACATTAATATTGAGTGCGTGTCTGAAGAGAAGCATCCGAACCGGAGGGTTTGCAATGTCAGCTATCCATTCTTCCGAGCCAAAGCAAAGGTAAGAGGCTCTGGGGCACCTGCGCACAAAACAAGCACCAGCTAAAATAGGGAAAAGGAGGCAGCCAAGGCAAACTTGAGCTCACAGCCCGCTTTTGGGGACATCCTCAAGGTGAGGCAAAAACCATGGAGCTTTCTCTAAACAGGAGCTGTTGACCAGCCTCTCAACCACCCAGTGGCGTAGTGTGGGGGGTGCAGGGGGGCCGGCTGCACCGGGTGCAACATCTGGGGGTTAGGGTTAGGGGGAGCAAATCCACGGGTTAGGGGGCGCAAATTACTTGCCTTGCCCCGGGTGCTGACAACCCACGCTATGCCACTGCAACCACCTCTTTCTTAGAGAGCTGCTGTAAGGTCCAAGCTAGTCTAAGGCAAGTTTGCCTTCCAATGAGTAGGGCAGCAGCAATTCCCGACACTGGGAAAGTAACCCCCCAAAATAAAACGAAAAGCTTCAGTGATGCATGCAGAAGGTCCCAGGGTCAATCTCTGGCAGCAACTCCAGGTAGGGCTAGGAGAGACTCCCTGCCAGAAATCTTGGACAGCTGTTTCCAGAGTGTAGACAATGTTGAACAAGATGGACCAATGGGTCTGACTCAGAACAAGGCAGCTTCTTGTGTTCCACCTGCATTGAACATCAAAAGAGCTCTCCATTCTACAAAACTGGAGGATGGGAGTTGGTGAAATACTTGTCCACTACTGTATCCATACCTGTTTCTGAGACCATGAGACTCGCTGGCATCACTGATGATGCCCTTGTTAGGTTCTATATCTCTGTTCCTCCACAGGTGGCCTGTACACACATCAGGCTCCCAGAGCTTCCACAGCTCGTCCCACAAGTCTCTTCATCATGGTCCTCTGACAATGCACCCTTTTCTCTGCTGGTAACCCTAAGCCAGAATTCTGATAGCTCTGTCTCCGTGGAATCATTGTATATTAATCTGCAGATATACCACATTCTGTATTGCAGGATCCCTTTGTGATAGTCACAGCTATGCCTCTTCTTCTAAGATTATACAATAATCTCATAATTATACAATAATAATAATAAGGGATGCATTGTAATGATTGGTGCAGATCTCCATGAATTGCCTTTCAGCTAGAACTATGTTCTTTGCACATGAATTGGAGTGTTCATTTCAGAATGACTTTAAGTTGTGTTTTCTTTGATATTCCACTGCATATAACAGAACCTGCACCCCATTCTCTTGAAACCCAAACACCTTGTGTTTTCAGTGTTCCTAAACAGCTCTGATGTGTTAGAGTTTGGTCCTGAGAATGCCAAGGTTGCAGGTTCAGTCCCCGTAATGGAGAGCTGCATATTCCTGCATTGCAGGGGGATAGACTGGATGATACTCAGGGTCCCTTCTAACTCAACAATTCTATGATTATTTTTTCATTATTTATGAAATTTCTATACCACCCTTCATCTGAGGATCACAAGGCAGTTTCCAATATAAAATGCTTATATTTGGAGCATAAAGGTAAAGGGACCCCTGACCGTTAGGTCCAGTTGTGGCTGACTCTGGGGTTGTGACGCTCATCTCGCTTTATTGGTTGAGGGAGCCAACGTTTGTCTGCAGAAAGTTTTTCCAGGTCATGTGGCCAGCATGACAAAGCCGCTTCTGGCGAACCAGAGCAGTGCACAGAAACGCCATTTACCTTCCCACTAGAGCAGTGCCTATTTATCTACTTGCACTTTGACGTGCTTTCGAACTGCTAGGTGGGCAGGAGCAGGGACTGAGCAACAGGAGCTCACCCCATTGCGGGGATTCAAACCGCCGACCTTCTGATCGGCAGGCCATAGGCTCTGTGGTTTAACCCACAGCGCCACCCGCGTCCCATTTGGAGCATAGAGGGGCTAAAAAGCTCCTCTTATCTGCTGTTGGGGTGCCTCTGGGATGCTGAAGACAGGGACCCTGCTGCAGAAATAGCAGCGGGTCTTCAACCCCCACAACCCTGGAGCAGTATGCCACTGACCATATTATAAAATGGTATAGCCATTCGGGGTGCTGGGGTGCACAACCTTCAAGGGTGGGAGGTTAGCCCTCTCCAGAATTTCATGGAGCGATGTTGCTCTAAGTAGATTCATCATCCACCCTAATCCCAGTTGCTTTCCCAGCTCAGTTTGAGACGTTAAGGACTCCACACACACACACAAATAATTGGAATATTTGCTTTTTCAAGGCTGCAGAGCTCCGCCGGGAAGCCAAGTTAGGAAGCAACCAGTGAGCAAAGAAATTTCAGCTGCTTATAGATGGCCCAGAATCCTCAGAGGCCTTTGTTTGGGCAGTCAAAACCAGAAGGCTGATTCCAAAAACGTTTGCTCTAATCCTCTGGAGCACTTTGACAGTGGCTTTTGGGTAATTTAGCCCCCAAATTCCTTTGCTGCTGTATGAGTCACCTTTTTTTCCTGTTTTGCAACCACTGGGTTTGGGGATTATATTAGACTCAGATTTCTCCTGTTTTCAGCAGGGGCACTTTCAGCCCCATGTTAGATTCTTGGAGCTGTTGTGGGTTCAGACCATCTTCTTACGTATTCGAGGAAGGATGTTTGGGGAGACACAAGTGTTCAAAGATTCCACACTTTATAGTTCTTGGTAGCCATGGCGGATGGATTCCTTCTTACCTTTTATGGCTTGTTTATGCCAAGGAATAGTTCATTTTAGTTAAAGCTTCTGGCCAAATCCAGATGTGACTGCAGTATGGAATGAGAATAGAATCATAGAATTGTAGAGTTGTCAGAAGGGACCCAAAGGTCCTCTAGTCCAACCCCCAGCAATTCAGGAATCACAGCTAAAGAATCTCTGACAGAATGGCTTCCGGTTTCTCTGTGAAGCAAAATGGCAGCGCAGTGCGAGTCATATGTTTAAAAGACGACCGCTACCGGGATTTCTGCAATATTGAAGAGTCCACCACCTTCCCCCACAGAAATTGGGGTAGGGAGTCAGAGTTAAAACTATGATTGAATAATTGTTGTAAAATGCATAAACGGAAATTGTAAATAAAAACTTTTTTAAAAAGAAAAAAGAGTCCACCACCTTTTCAGGTAGTCCAGCCCACTGTTGAATAGTTGTTACTGTCGGAAAGTTCTTTCTAATGTTCAGTCAGAATCACCTTTCTTGTCATTTGAATCCATTGATTCGGGGCCTCCCCTCTGGAGCAGCAGAAAACAAACTTGCTCCATCTTCCATGGGGCAACCCTTTAGATATTGGAAGACAGCTGTCATATCACCTCTCACCTCTAAGTAGATTGTATTAAGAACATAAGAGGAGCTCTCCCGGATCAGACCATTACCCATCCAGGCAAGCATCCTGCTCTCACAGGGGGCAGTCAGATGCCCCAATGGGAAGCCTACAAGCAGGACTTGAGCACGAGAGCCCTCTCCCCTCCCGTTGTTTCCAGATACTGGTATTAAGATGCATTTCTGCCTCCAGTGCTGCCAACTTGAATAAAATATTGGAGGGGGGTGACAGATAAGCCCCATGCTGCATAATCGATCACATGATGTGACACATGCACACCATTTGAATGGCCATGCCCATCAACTTTGAGAGGGGGCTGGCTCTCTCAAATATTTTAATGGGGGGGACTGAAGGCTCCTCAGCCCCTAGGAGTTGGCTCCATGTGTCTGCCTCTAACTGTGGAGACAAAGCATAGCCATCATGGTTAGTATCCATTGACGGCCTTCTCCTCCATGATTTTGTCTAATCCTCTTTTAAAGCTATTCAGGATATTGGCCAGCACTGCCTCTTGTGGGAGGGAATTCCATCGTGTAACTACACACTGAGTATTTTTCCCTCATCATTCTCTAGTAGGCCGAGTCTTTGTTCCATCCCATAACGTAAAGCAAACTTATAGGAAACTGAGGCTGATGGAGTCCTCCAGTTTACTTAAAATCTATAAATCCCATAGTGACAACACTAGCCTGTTCCTCTCTTTTGGCAGCTTATCAACTCATCATGCTCTTAGCTATGTAAGCTCAAGTCTGTATGCAAAGCACATGGATGGTTTAAGAGAGGCCTCTAGGTCACCTGCCTTGCATGCAGAAGGTCAGTCCCTGGCATCTTCAAGTAAGCAAAGGGTTTCTCTCTGCCGAATACCTTGGAATGTTGATGCCAGTCAGAGAAGGCAGTCCTACCCAAGATGGACCACTGGCCTGGCCCAGGAGGAGACATCTTCATTATTTCATTTTCATAACAACTTCCATCAGGATTCCTCAGCAGAGACCCTGAGAGGATGTTCAGGGCTTGAAACGATGTTGGGCAGCTGAACTCTCCCATCCTAACTCTCCTGACTCCTTAAACAGAAGAAGTTTCACTGTGCTGTCATAGATGATCTACCTGGAAAATAAATTATCCCTCATATCCACTTTAGGCTGGAAGGAAAGCCTTGGAAGATCTACAGGCAGACAGAGAAGAAGTTGAAGGCAATGAGAGGCTTCCCAGATTCTAAAGAAAATGTTAAGATTGAAACCTCGGCTTGGCAAGGGATTGACAGTGATGGATTTGATCTAATCACGGCGCTAAGATTTAGCCTTTGCAATAAAGCAGCCCTGTGTGCTTTTGGACCATGAAATACTATCATAATGCATCTGTATGGCATCGAATATGTACAGCTCTGCCAAAGCAAATAGAAGCTAAAAATGGAAAATTCAGCCCTCGGAGCCCAAGGAGGGGAATTTTAATATTATAATCAGCTGTGCACAGACCTGGGGCTTTTTTTAAAAAAAAATGTAGTTAGAGCGTCTTTTTTTGGCAGCCAACCTCCCACTTTCAGCAAGGCAACACCCCCAGTGTAAGTGAACTGGGCAACACAATGCAACTAATCAGACTTACTAAGTGCCTCTCCAATCACTGTTGCAATCAGAAAGGTAAAACTAAGGTCCATAGCTCAGTGGCAGAGCATTTTCCTTGCACCCAGAAGGTCCCAGGTTCAATCCCTGGCAACTGCAGGCATGAACCTGAAGAGCTACTGCCAATCAGTGTAGACAATGCTGAGCTAGATGGAGCCCAATGGGTCTGGCTGAGAAATAAGATACTTTGAATGTTTCTATGACTTTCACATCATACACCAGGGGCGACTGATGGACCTTTGATAGGTTGCTGATTTCAAACTGAGTTGATGGAAATGTTCGCCTAACCTAAGTTGGTCAAGTCCATTAATTTCAATTCAGTTTTATGACTAAACGTTGGCTACAGGACTCTTGTCCTGACAGTCTAGTGTTTGCTCCAGATGGCTGTGGGAAATGTTCCTGAGTTGTTTTCCTTAATGCATCTGTCTGTTTTCAATCTCTGCAGGTGGCTTTTCGCCTGGATTTTGAGTTCAGCAAATCTATTTTCCTCCAAAATCTGGAGATCTCTTTGACTGCCAACAGGTCGGCAATAACATTATTTTTCTCCTTTCTTTCTTTCTTTTTTTACATCCACTCATTTCCCCTCCCCACCACCACTGCCTGCATCCCGTTCTTCCCCAGGCTGTTTCCCTCTCTGATGCTTCTGAGTCAGAACAGAGAGGCTTCCGAAACGTATACTCAGAGGCTTCTGAGTGTCTAGCCTGCCTCTTCCCAAAGGCTCAGCAGTTGGTGAATGGTGTATTTAAAAGAATGAAACTGCAGGTGCTAAAACCCCAACCATTCAATAGCTCTGTGGGCAGGGAACTCCACAATGCTCTGGGTGCACAGAAATTATTTGCCATCCAAGTAAGGTGGACAGGTTTTGGGGGCATTATGAGAGAGGCAGAAAAGCTTTTCTCTGTGAATTCTCTCCACCACATGCATTTATACTTTGGAACTCCCTGCTTATTGGCAACAGGTGACTGCTGAAAACATTTCTATTTAGGCAAGCTTATCCAAACATGCAAAATGTTGGCGTGTGTACAAACCTGGTTTTTTGCTTATAGTTGATTTCAATTATTTTTGAAGGTTTTATATAATGGTTTTCAACTGCTTTTTTAAAAAAATGATAATCTTTTTTTTTTTTGTAAACTGCTTTAATATCATTTCATTTACAATCAAGTTCTTCATACATTTTATGAAACAACTAATTCACCAAACAAATAAGATAGCTTACATACCTCTTATTTGTTACAATTCTGTCCTGCCTTTTCTCCTAGGCACTTAAATAGCCCCCATGTATTGTGGCCTGTTTCTTCTATTTCAAATTCCATTTCTTTTTTTAAAAGGGAGGGAGGGGGTCACAGGCAAGAGGGAACTGAATGGGCATGGCTAGTAGATGAGGGGCATGGCTTCAAGGCCCAGCAATGCCTCTAGGAGTCCCAACCCACCCAAACTGGCATCACTGACAATGGGACAGAAGTAAGCTTGGATGTCCCCATGCCAGAGACAGCAAAGTGACCATTTAGACAGTGTGGTCCTGATGCTGGTCCTCATCCTTCACATGAGTGGACTCTTGTCCAGCACGGGGTAAATCCTCGGTTCCTGCAAACTGTGGAAATTGCATACATTTATGCATACATATGCTAGTAAATAGGGACGCGGGTGGTGCTGTGGGTTAAACCACAGAGCCTAGGACTTGCCGATCAGAAGGTTGGCGGTTCGAATCCCCGCAACGGGGTGAGCTCCTGTTGCATCGATCCCTGCTCCTGCCAACCTAGCAGTTCGAAAGCACGTCAAAGTGCAAGTAGATAAATAGGTACCGCTCTGGCGGGAAGGTAAACGGTGTTTCCATGCGCTGCTCTGGTTCGCCAGAAGCGGCTTAGTCATGCTGGCCACAGGACCCGGAAGCTGTACACCGGCTCCCTTGACCAATAAAGCGAGATGAGCGCTGCAACCTCAGAGTCAGTCACGACTGGACCTAATGGTCAGGGGTCCCTTTACCTTTTTATGCTAGTATATATCTTTGGCGGGGAGCATTGTCTAGCTGTGCTGTGAAAATATACAGTGGAATACAGAGGCTGTCATTGTCTGTGCATGCACGCACACACACACACACACACACACAAGCCCAATAAATGTTGCTTATAAAATTTGAGCCTTTGTGAAACCTGCCAGGTCTCCCTCACTCCTAAGAGACCCCAGGTGCTATGAAAACAAAGCTAACTTTGGTGGTTAGAAAACCCACAGTTTCACTTGTAAATCATAGCTCCCTCCCATTCCCTGTATGATGTCAGAGGGACCTTTTCCAGCATTGTGCCAAACCCGCTGGAGAAATCGGGGCAGGGAAGGAAAAAGACCTCACATTCCATCCCTTAAAAATGTAAATATCCCCAATCCAATGGGACTTCTGCACAGTACCTTATTATGGGTTCAATGGTGGGTCAGTCACCATCTCTCAGTTTTGAATTTTTGCTAAAAAGGGGGGCGGGAATAAGAGAATTAAAAGAATTACTTCCCCGTAGGTGCATTTAAGGTACGGATACTAAATTGCTATCACAGAAATGGCAGTGGAGGCGATGTTTCAGATGTGGGTGAAAGTTCCTTAAACTTGGGCAGATTGAGAGAGAGAGAGAGAGAGAGAGAGAGAGAGCACTTAGAGAACCCAGAGCTGTGTCAAAAATTGGTAAGATGAGCACTTGGAAAATGACAAAAAATTCTGTTCACTTCAACTGCAGAGTGGATTAACTTCGCACAGCTCGTGAATCATGCTGTGTCAGCCAGAAATCCCCTTTTATACATCTCTATATCCCGCTAGGCCAGCATAGTATTGGCGAGTGGCAAGGGGAAAGTTCTGTCTACTGCCAAAGTCACCCAGAGTATAAGTAAGAGAAATTGCTACTCTTGGAAAGGGGACCAGCGCCAATCCTGGCACTGATGCCACAGAAGAAAAACTGAGCTCTCTCTCTCTCTCTGTATATTTATAAGTGCTAACAGCTCCTAATCCCATTCAGTAGGAACTTCTTGTAAGCAGCCTAGGTCCACAACGTTCCTCATGCAGCTGAATCTGAGCAGGCAGCTGCTTACAGCCCCTCCAGGCACATTCACAAATAATTGTGCTCATGGTGGCGTCTGGACAGTTCTCCTCCATCCCATTTTCAATGCTCTTTGCTCCTGGAACAGTTTTGGGGCAGACCTACTGCTCCATTTCCTCTCTGTGTACATTTTGCAGCTTCCTGCTGAAATCCTGTAGCTGTCCCCTGGGAGACCAGGGTTCTAGTCTCCCTTGGCCAGGAAACTCCCTGGGTGACCTGGGGCCAGTCAGTCTCTCAGTCTAACCCTTTCTCACAGGTTCGTTGTGAGGCTATTATTATTAATAATAATAATAATAATAATAATAATAATAATACATACCCCGCCCATCTGGCTGGATTTCCCCAGCCACTCTGGGTAGCTCCCAACACAATATTAAAAACACGATAAAACATCAAACATTAAAAACTTCCCTAAACAGGACTACCTTCAGATGCCTTCTCAAAGTCAGATAGCTGTTTATTTCCTTGACATCTGATGGGAGGACATTCCACAGGGCAGGTGCCACTACTGAGAAGGCCCTGTAACCTCACTTTTCACAGTGAGGGAACTGCCAGAAGGCCTTCGGAGCTGGACCTCAGTCTCCAGACCGAATGATGTAGTAGAAGACACCTTTAAAAAAGCACCAGTTTGGAGGGGCCTTTGCCTTCTCATCAACATTAGCACATTCCCTGTTAATCTGCTGGCTTCTGAGTCTTGCTGTGTCACCTAAATGAGCTTCTGGTTCTTCTGTATTCTAGTGACAGTGAGGAACAGGAAAACACCAAAGACGACAATTCTGCCCTCCTAAAGTTTCCGCTGAAGTATGAAACAGACCTGCTTTTCACCAGGTACTTCTGATGGCCTTGAGTGGAGTCTTTATAGTGCTTTGATTTGTTAACGCTGAAATTTCCACCCCACTGTGTGCATTCATGCTCCTGTTTAATGGCACTCACTATGTTTCCAGTGTTGGGGTTTTAATCTGAGTTCACACAGCATTATTAAAAATGTAGGTGTATCCTGGACTTACTGCTACTGCTGCTACTACTAATATGAATTACCTGCCCTTCACCCTAAGGTCCCAGGACAGATTAGAGCACATTAAGAACAATATTAAAAACCATTTCAAATGCCTTGCTTCTTATAAGGTACTACTGTTTGGTGTGTTGATTGGAGCCCTTAAGCTGTTCCTAATTCACCTCTAGCCAAGGTGTGACCACCTTTGCATGGGATAAAGACATCCAAAGGATGTATACAAACAGAAATGAATCTGACACTAATGAAGCCCTGCTGATGTGAACTAAGGGGCAAAAGAGCTCAGCTGTGAAACATCCTCAGCGGGGAGGGGGGAAGGGAACAACTTTACTTTGCTCTAAGACAGAAATGTGAACACACCCTTAGTTGAACTATGGACCAAAAACTAATCGGACAGTCATGATGAGAGTGCATGACGGATCTCGTCTCCAGTTCTCCTTTTTCTGTGAACCGCCCCTTGGATCTTTCCGGGCCCCAAGCCGTTACTGTCACTGTTCAATGACCACCCTTGCATTGTGGTGTTCCCCTTCTGTTGTTAGATGTACCGGTTTTTATGCTTCTGTGTTTTTATGTTTGTACATATTTTATGGGCTAATAGCCGTAAATAAATAAATTGTAAAATAAATTGTAATTGAACTATGGATGGATGAGTTTTCTCCTTTTTGCCGTTATTCAGGAGCCCCAGCCAGAATTACTACGAGGTCAAGTCAAACAATTCTCTGGAGAGATATGACAGCATCGGCCCGCCTTTTAACTGTACCTTTAAGGTAGTGAAGGAACCTGTTGGGGGAAGAGGAGGAGGGATGTTCCCTTGCAGAAGGGTATTGATCTGGTGTGTGTTTGTCAACTTTCACAGCTGCAGAATCTGGGCCTCTTTCCTGTTGATGCCATGGCTATCAAAATCACAGTCCCTGTGGCCACACGGGGAGGCAATCGCCTTCTGCAGCTAGCAGGCTTCCATGTGGATGAGGTAGCTAGAAATTTTATTTGTGATTCTTAAGGGATTTTTTTAAAAATAGCCTCAAAGGAACTTTAAGGTGTGGGTTACAAATCAGGATGCTCCAGCAAGAAGCCACAATGTAGGGAGTTTTCCCCCAACCCCCAAATTTGATGGTGTGATCATATCAACCTCCAAATTTAATGTGGTGTCATGATGCTCAGACTTTCCCCTACCCCTTGTAAGCAACTTCCAGTTCTAGGATCAAACCCCTTTGGCTCACGTAAAGACTTGTGGTGCTTACCAGGAAGAGCCATGGCTCAGGGACACAACATCTGCTGTGCACGCAGAAGGCCCCAGGTTTCATCTCTGGGTAGGGCTGGGAAGGCTGCCTTTCTGAAACCCTGGAGAGCTGCTGCCAGCCCGTGTCAATGATATTGAGCTAGATGGAACCCAGTGGTCTGGCTTGGCAGTCTCCTGTGTCCAGCTTTAGCGCTTTTTATAAAACTGGGCCCCCAATGGCAAATTTGGCAGGCTGTACCATCCTCCCATCCAGATGTTGTGTCATCTTTTGGTTTCCTCCCATCTGTTCTGCTAATAGTCACCCTCCTGACCCAATTATTACAGTTTTTGGCTCCGAAAGGAAGCTGTCTTAAGACTAAAGCCAGGCCATTGCTTCCTCTAACTCAGTATCTCCTACACTGACTCACAGCAGCATTCCAGGGGTTTCAGGCAAGAGACGTTCCCAGCCCCACGTGGAGATGCCATCGGGGATTGAACCCTGAGCCTTCTGCACCCAAGGCAGGTGCTCTGCCACTGAGCTACAGCCCTTCTGCATTAATTGTGCACTCAGGGCTCCATCCACTTCCACACATAGCTGGCTGGGGAGGTGGAAAAGATTAGGAGCCAGCAGCAGCAGAGAGCCAAACCTCCCACTGGCATTTAATGACTAGCTTGTAAGGTCATGGAAGAATTTTCCTCCTAGAAGGACTGTTGCTGGAATCCAGGTGCCCATTAAATCACAGGGCACATTTTGTGTGCTGCCTTGGGACGGACTGGTTGCACAAGCGGAAGCTGTATTTTAGGGGCCAGGATGTGCCCAGGGGGAGCAAATCCCCCAAACAGGCTGTCCAGTCTGTGTCATTCTTTGCAGGGTGTTTTTTTGGATTTCTGTTCCCAGTGAGCGATTCCAGCTTTTCTCTTCTATTATAGGAACACATAACATGCCACATTGGGGGGAACAACACAGATTATCGAAGGACGCCCTCTGACGAGGACTTGGGGCGCCACCCCCAGCTGGTATGTAATGCCCATCTTTCTGTGCTGGACTTCTGAAAACACAAAATCAATTCCTGTGTGCTGAGACAAGACTTGAACATAGGGCTCAAATTCTGGTCCATCTTTTATTTAAAAAGTATGCAATGTCATTGCCAAGGTATTCACAACCTGCGCGGCATTTCCTGTGCAATGAATACTTTTTATGACTTGGGGGGGGGGGGAAATGCCCTCCCTGGCTTTAATGTTACATAGCAAACATGGAGAATGAGGTCAGATAGCAAATTGACTTTGGGCCGATGCACTCAACCAGCCTTTCTGAACCTGGTGTCCTCAGTGGGGGCTGATGGGAGTTGTCATCCGAAATATCCAGAGGACATCAGGTTGTGCATTAGGAAGCTGCTTGACTGGTCTGGAGTGTGGGCAGCCCAATCTTGCTTAGGATGACACCTGCAAGTGATTCTCAGGCCTGTCCAAAGGAGAGGACTACAGGGGGAGGTCATTCAAAACAGCAAGGAAACCTGAGTAGGCTGTGAGTCCCGTGGGGGGGAGCTCCCTTTGGGCTCAAGCATGCTCTGAGCAACAATCATGATAGAGGATGGGGACCCTGTGGCCCTCCAGATGTTGAAGGACTCCAGCTCCCATCATCCCTGCCCATTGGCCAGGGATGTAAAGAGGCACCATTTTTTTGGCATTCCCTGCCTTTGGAGCTGATGGGAGTTGGAGCCCAACAACATTCGGAGAATCACAAATGTTCCCCGTCTCAGCTTATTCCGTGTGGCAGGCCACCTTTGGATTGCCAGCCTGGCATAAGAACATAATACGAGCCCTGCTGGGTCATGCCAATGGTCAAGCCCATCTAATCCAGCACCTTGTTCTCACAGCAGAACCTGAGCAACAAACGCCCTCTCCGCTCTTGTGCTGTCCAGAAACTGATACAGTGGTACTTCGGGTTACAGACGCTTCAGGTTACAGACACTTCAGGTTACAGACTCCGCCAACCCAGAAATAATACCTCAGGTTAAGAACTTTGCTTCAGGATGAGAACAGAAATCGTTCAGCAGCAGCAGCAGCCAGTGGGAGGTCCCCTTAGCTAAAGTGGCGCTTCAGGTTAAGAACAGTTTCAGGTTAAGAACGGACCTCCAGTACGAATTAAGTTCTTAACCCAAGGTACCACTGTATTTAGAAGCAATACTGCCTCTGAGAGGAGGTAGAACATAGCAGAGTGGCTAGCAACCATGGATAGCCTTCTCCTCTATGAATTTGTCCAGTCCTCTTTTAGATCCATCCAAGTGTCAGGGACTGGACTGAAGAGGACGAGGAGTGGTGGAGTTCATCCCCCGCCCTTCTCCTGTAGCTTCCAGAGAAGAGGAAGGCAGTCTCAAATTACAGCAGGGCTTTGAGGAAGATAACAGTTCAGAGACAGGCGAACAGAAGAGTTATGAGGTGTTAGGAGAAGGTAGAGGGGAGACAGAGCAGCTAGCTGACACGTCACTGGACAGCATAACTGAGCCCCCTTCTCCCAAAACACGCCATTCATTAAGAACAAAGGGCACAGTGACAGTTCACCATGGGCGCATGCCGTAGAAGCAGGTGTTGTTTTTAGATGGGAAGGAGGAGGAGCTCAGTGTGAGCAACTCCATCACTGATGAATGACTGGACTTCTTTGTCTTTCGTCATCATCATCATCATTTTATTTTTATGCCACCTTTCTATAGCTAAAAACAATGCTCAGGGTAGCTTACAACATCACCAGATTTACGTAATTACCAACATAACAGAAGTCATTAACAATAAACAAAACACATCAAAAAAATACGCAGCCAAATGGAAAACAATTTCCACATAAATCATAAAATCTAAAACTAAGAATACAGCATTAATATCAATCACAATTTAAAATGACACACGTGAAAAATAAAAGCAATTTGAAAACAAAACAAAAAAAATGGAGCCCTCTCTGCCCCACAGCAGCAGCAGCAGCACTCCTTTATGGAGCCTGTCAGGCCCTGCCCCAAGCCAGGCAGAGAGAAGCAGGGCCAGGCCCTTCAGGCCCCCAGCAGGTCAGTCCTGGGCAGCACCATTATAAGTGAACAAATCATAAGTAAGAACTTCCTTGTTTCCTCCCTGCTTCTTGGTGCCATCGGGGGAGGGAGAGGATTCCTCAAGCCTGACTCCAAGTTGGTCACTGCCTCCTGTGGGAGTGAGTTCCATAGTTTAACTATGAAGAACTTCCTTTTATCTGCCCTGTTCTCAACCTGCTGGTCCCCAGATGTTGTTGGACTACAATGCCCATCATCCCTGACCACTGGTCATGCTGGCTAGGAATGATGGGAGATGTAGTCCAACAACATCTGGGGACCCACAGGTTGAGAAACACTGTGCAGCTAAAAGAAAAGAAAAAGTGCTTCCTTTCATCCAGCATGAGCAGGATCTGACCACCTCATTGTGGATGCAGCAAATTTGAGAGAATGCCCAGTGGTGGTCACCCACCTGCCCAGACCACTGCAGTAGTCAACTTTTGGTCCTACTTCCATGTGGGAGGAATGAGCCTCGTTCTGGCCCTCTCCACTTCTAACTCCTTTTCTCTTTTCTTTTTTACTCCTTCCAGAACTACAGTAATTCTGATGTGATATCCATAGACTGCAGTGTAAATCTGGCTGCCAATGGAGAAGTCAGCTTCCTCTTGCATGGAAATCTGTGGATGAAGTCACTGAGAGCTGTAAGGGCGAGTCAGCAAACAGTGTAGCTTCCAGTGCTATCCCCATTGAAGGCTGGCAGATTATTGTGCTTATGCGGCTGGGCTGTATCCCGAACTAGCCCCTGACTCCAGGGAGTTGGGCCACGAGGAAGTTTTCAAACTTCCTCTTTTCTCGCCAGCTTTTTCAGCTGCTAGTCATTCCCCGCCCGTCCCCAATGGAATCCTCCCTCTCTACGTAGCTGGGAAACAAGATTTGTCATCCTCTTCAGTGCCACATCAACACCATTTGCTAATTACACCAAATAATGAAAGAATTAGGTCAAGCCAGGAACATCTGTGACCTCTTTTTCACTAAGATGAGTGCTGGGTGAGACTCTCCCTGGTTTAAAGAAAAGTGTTATTTTTAACGCATCATAAAGCCAGCCAGCTTGATTTTCTGGTCTTTATTTTTTTATACACATCCTTCAATAAATTGTTTTTATCTGTTTGTTTGTTTTTTAAAAAAGCCTAAAAGTGGTTTACAAAAAGAATAAAACAACTAAATTATCAGTTAAAAACAATTTTAGGACTACTGTTTCAAACAGGGTTTCCCAAACTTGGGTCTCCAGCTGCTTTTGGACAGACATGATTATTATTATTATTTTATTTTATTAAATTTGTATACCGCCCTTTACCTGAAGGTCTCAGGGCAGACATCAAGGGAGTGATGCTGCGGCACAGAAGAGTTATTTTCCCTGGTGTATCACTTGAAACATTCCAGGCAGGAAAGAGTGCTGCTCTTACAAATGACACAACCCCTGGTTTGGTCAGATCAGTGAAAAGGCCCCCCAAACAAGCTGAGTAACCGACTAGCTGAACTGTCCACTGCTGAGCCCCCTCTTGTGACTCTTATCTTGCCCTGTCTTTTCAAGATGAAATTCAAGTCGCTGAGATTTGTGATTAACGCTGTCCTGCAGAGAGGGTTCCGCAGTGCCTTCGTCTTCAGAGAGGACGATCCCAGTCGGCAGGTGAGTAGCTTGACCACAGGTGCTCATCAGATCTCATAGAATTGTAGCGTTGGAAGGGACCAAAGGGACATCTAGTCCAACCCCGCTGCCTTGCAGGAATTGCAGCACATGTTCGAACCCTCGTGATCTGGGAGGCCACAAGCAACTTGGGCAAGTAATGGTACGCACCAGAACTGGAATTTGTGTTTGGAGAAGTGTGGTATGTCGTGGGGGTGATGGATTTATTGGGAAGAAGGAAAACTTGCTTCTGAAATTGCTGCTAAGTGAGTTCAAAGGAACCCTGAAGCCTGCAGTCAAAGATGCGGTTTCTCATCCATAAGTGAACTGCATCTCTTGGCTTGCCTCTTCTCTCCTCTCAGATCATTTTGTCTCCTAATTTGATGGCAACAAAATTTGCCATCGGGTTTAGACGGTAATTGGGGAAGGGCAAATAATTTTTGCTTTCAGTTACCAATGTAACATTTCAGGTTGCATCTACACCAGACACATAGTGTGAAATAGCCATGCTTTGTTCACTCATTTTTTACAGGGCAAATAGTAAAGGTAAAGGGGAACCCTGACCATTAGGTCCAGTCATGGCCGACTCTGGGGTTGCGGCGCTCATCTCGCTTTCTTGGTCGAGGGAGCAGGCGTACAGCTTCTGGGTCATGTGGCCAGCATGACTAAGCCGCTTCTGGTGAACCAGAGCAGTGCACGGAAACACCGTTTACCTTTCCCCTGGGGCAGTACCTATTTATCTACTTGCACTTTGACGTGCTTTCGAACTGCTAGGTTGGCAGGAGCAGGGACCGAGCAACAGGAGCTCACCCCGTCGCGGGGATTCGAACCGGCAACCTTATGATCGGCAAGTCCTAGGCTCTGTGGTTTAACCCACAGCGCCAATAGTCATGGACAAAACATCTTCTTCTAGTGCTTTCCCTGTTCAGCATCTGCTTCCCCACCCAGAGCTCAGAAAAACTGACCAAAAAAAGCAATGAAACAGCTGTGCAATTTCCCCAGATGACCCATCATGCAGCTTTCCTGTGGGTTTCGGGCTGGTTCTGGCCTGTATTGAGTGCTCCAGCCATTTCCTTCTCTGGGGTTTGTCTCTCCTGTCTAGCAATTAACTCTCTCACTTTAACCTTCCCTTTCCAAGTAGCATTGCCTTTCTATCAGCCTCCTCCTGCTACCCTTTAAACTGTGTCAAGAGGGCAGGAAGCATTTAATCCTTTCCTGCTAAGCCATAGTCCCAATTAAAATTGTCTCTTCCCCACCCCACCCCCATATCTGGAATTGCCACTGGGCCGCAGAATGTCATCTGGATTCCAGCAGTCTGGAAGCTAGTTCCTGATCCACTAGCCATTCAGAGCAGAACAGCAATGACTGGGTCCTGCTATGTTGCCCTTATCTGAAAGCAGCAGTTGCAAATCCAGTTTAACCCAACAGGGGTAAACTGCAGCTTTTGCATCCAGCATCTCTCCTTCGGAATTAGGCCCCAATGAGGGCCCCTCATGCTCTTGAATAGACTTGTGCTTGCAGCCCTTGAAGAAGAGATAAATAAATGCATATACGACACAGAGTGGAAGAACATTATGGCATGCTCTTTGTTTCTGAAAAGCGGGGCACTGGTGCCCTCTGCTGGCAGGAGATGTCAGTATGTGCTTGTCACGGGTACACTTCTGCAGTGAACCCAAACACACATAACCAAACTTGTTTCTTCTTTTTCAATTCCATACAAATCACACCCATCACCCTGCTCCTTTTTGGATGCAAAGGAGGTTAAAAGTCGAGGGGGGTTCCAGTTGGTAGAATCATAGCATTGGAAAAGATCCCATGGGTAATCTAGTGCAAGTTCCCTACAATGCAGGAATCACAGCTAAAGAATCCCTGACAAGTGGCCGTCCAACCTCTGTTTAGAAACCTCGAATGAAGGAGGGTCCACCACCTTCTGAGGTCATTCATTCCACTGTCAGGCAGCTCTTACCCTCAGAAGGTTTTTCCCCCCAAAGTTGCAAGTGTTCTTGTTGTGTATTCCTCTTGCAGGTCATGTTTGAAATCTCCAAGGTAGAGGAGTCCCAAATCCCCATCTGGATCATCATTGGGAGCACCTTAGGTGGTCTTCTCCTGCTGGCCCTCCTTGTGCTGGCGCTGTGGAAGGTGAGTCCCTCTCCCACCAGAGGCGCATTTAGGGGAGCGCAACCAGCTTGGTTGCACTGGGAGTTGAGCCATGGGGGCACCACAACTATGGTGTAATGGTCACACAGTGTCACACAGGGTGCTGCTGAAATCCGAGACTCCCCCAAAGTCTGCCACTGCTCCAACCACCCCTTGGCCTGATGGGGTTGTAGTGTACAAGCAGCTGGAGGGCACCAGATTGGGGAAGGCTGAAAACTGGCAATGGGGACCCCAATGGATGAAAGATGTTCCTCACAAAAACCAGCTTTATATATGAAGTCATTGTCTGCCAACTGCCCTTTCAGTGGGAAGACAAGAATAGGAGTTTTTAAAATAATCCATCAACAAAAATCATTACTCTCTATTCCTACCATTAAAGCAATAAATTCATTTCCATGAAAATTAGTCACACTGCTAAACATTTGGCCTTTTCCTTGTTTAACAACTAGGATTGCTATATGAGCCATGTAACAGGCAGAAACTCAGCTGATTGGGTTTTGTTCTGCTTTTTTGCTTCCCACCCACCCACCATTTCCTAGTTCAATGTTTGGCCTTTTATGCATTTGCATATTTCTTTATTCAGTTGTAAGCCAGTCTGAAGTCACTAAGATAGGATATGTCTTAATAAACAAACTAATACTGTACCATGATGTCACGTAATGATTGGTGAGTTTGGGCTGGTCCTCATTGTTGCCTGTTCTATATTCTGATATTGTGTACCCATCAATTCCCCCAGGTCCGAGAGCTTTTCTCATCCTTCTGCAGCTGTACTTCGTGAAAATGCGATCTTACCTGCTATACTGAACTCATTTAAGCAAAATCTCCTTTTGGATTTTCCCCACATCTGAGAAGACCCGATTTGGCAGGTGCAATTGGATTTTCACAAGGCGCAGCTACGGAACTACAAGAAAAGCTCTCAGACCCAGGGGAATGAATTGAGACATGATACAGTCAAAATACAAGTCAAGCAGAAATATAGGCGAGTCCTGAGTTTGAGATGCAGCTGGATGAGGCAGGGAGCCTCAGCTACATGTGACCTATCAATACTGCCAGGCATATAAATTAATGGTGGGTTTTTCTTTATCTTCCTTTTCCTGCAGCTTGGCTTTTTTAAAAGTGCTAACCGCAAGAGAGACGCAGCCCAGAACCAGAACACCAAGGACTTGGACTGAGGCTTCCATCTCCCTAAGTGACTCACTTGGCTCCTCAGAGCCAAGTTTCCTTTGCAATGATGAGATCCCTCAACACCCCTTCCACCTCTTCTCATGAAAGCAACCCCAACTGCTCAGTGTTACCTGCAAGGGGCAAGATGCAGCTGGCTAAAAAGGGACTTCAAACTGGTTTTAATTGCTTCCTTCAGCCTAAGACACTGGAAGCTACGCAGCAACGGCCAGGAGAATAAATTTACAGGGACAAGGGACCCTTCAGTGGCCATCGCTTTCTTAAAAATGACAAATCTTGGCTCCACGAGGCAGACAACTACCATGCCAGAATAGCTCTGCAGTGATCTTAAAAGCCTCTGAGCTCCAGTCCTTTTTATCCGTTCATGGCATAAGCATATCTCACTGGGGAAAGCTTTTCACCCCACCAAAAAAGGGGGGGAAAACCTGGATCTGCATTGATACCAGCAGCAGCAAACTTGTAATGGGTCTTCACATATTCTTTTTACAGCAACTGCTTATTCAAGATGCCATGGGAGAATGAACCAGACCGATATATTCTGCACAGGTGGTCTTCAAGAAGTTGAGATATCAACACAGCATGCCTTTGAAACAAATGGAGTTGCCTTTACAAAATAGTGCAGCATTTGAAAGCATTTGAGGACGGGAGGTTCTTTCTGGACCAGAGGACTCTGTAGCAAGTTAATGCTTTAAAAAGCAAGATCCATTCATGTTATCCATAAAACGTGTAAGAGGCTGGGTAACTTGAATGAAACAGAAGTTAACTTGCAGGTGGGGACACATGTTCTCTAGCTATTCCCTTAATTGTCAGAAGAAAGGGACTGCCGCAAGTAAGGGGCACCGTGTGTTTATCTATGAATGAAAAAAGTTACTAGATTCTTATCCGATGCTCTACACCAAATGTTTATGAAGAGCCCAAGCAGGATATAACGCACTGGGCACTTATTCTGTACATGAAACTCCCATTCATTCCAAAGGGGTGGGTGCAGGATACATGCCCAGCTCAGAGCCAGACCGTCCGCCACTCTGCAGTGCCTCTCCCAGTCTCTAAATGGAGCAGTTGAAGAGAGAGATCTTTATTGCCTTCTTTTAATGCACTGAACACAGATACCGACAATTGTAAGCACCTTAATGCAAGCCTTCAATCCTCAGCTGTATATACTTTTTCTGAAAATGTTTACCTTTCTTGTTTTTGAAGTCGACTAAAGCAAACCAGTTTGAAGTGTTTCCCCGCAAGTTGTGCAATTTCCAAAAGCAACACATGGAAAATATGTACTATATGTGTATATACTTTTGTACGATGGAAATGTTTTAATTTGACCCTTTTTGTTTCTTTTGCATAATAAAATTATTTATGCTATTGTGAATATTAATGACTGAAAATGAGAAATCAGTTCCACCGAATGCAGTAACCTATGTAAAATGCTGTAGCAGTAGATTGTGGTTTGTGGGATTTTGTAAAAAGAAAATTAAAACTTTTTAAAGTGAAAGTTTTAGATGCAGTCATTTGTCTAAGACTTTTTTTTTTTTAAAGGAACTAGGAATTTTGCCTCTTGGTTGGAGAAAACCCAAATGCACACTGACATTCATTAGGTGTTTTGGATCACAGCTCCCACCAGCCTGTCACCGTGACTTTGTTGTCTGGGGCTGATAGGAATTGTAGTCCAAAACAGATGGAGAACACCAGGTTGGTGAAGGCTGCATTAGAGCAGCCTGACATTAACATAGCTGCAGCTATTTTTAGTTGTCATAGCAAGGACACTTAACTGAAGTGTTAGCAGTGCAAAATTGCTCTCACAGAAAGGGAAGAAGACAGGACACATTTGACCCTGGGAATCTCCCAGAGCGCTAGAAGTCTGTCTGGTTCAATTCACCAGCAAACGTTTCCTTCAGGAAAGCCAACCCCCCGTTATGTAACTACTGCTCCACAGCCACTAGATCAGAGCTCAGGTACAAAATTCTAAAAGGGTTCTCAACCTTTCCGTGCTCTTTCTCCTAGTAACAACATGCCAGCTTTCCTTCCCTCCCTCACTCACTTGAATCTTCTTAGCAACAAGCTCACTGCCTCGAAACCACCAGCTGTCTTTTAAAACCCAATGCACCCCCTACGAGACATTCCAAATCAAAGCACCCAGTCATCCTTGGGAGTGTTTTTTTTGGGGGGGGAGGGGGGAACCATGTGACTAATGAGAGTTGCAGTCCACAACATCTGGAGGAGACCAGCTTGGCAAAGACCATCAATTTTGCTTTCTGCTTCCCCCACTGAGCTCGTTTGACTTCATGGTTTGTTTTCCAGAGTATTCCAAAGAGACAGATGCTGCCCAGATTAGGATACAAAGCTCCCATATCCCTCCTTCCCTCCCCCAGGCCTTTTAGCAATTGAACTTACAAGGGTGGGTAGAGTATGTAGCATTGAAATAATCCACACTGTCAGCATCTGTAAGGCTGCCTCCTTCTGCAGGCATGCTTATGCTCTGTGAAGGGGGATGTGCAGATATTTTTTTTAAAAAAAAATCTTGTTAAAAAATAAAGCCTTGAACAGCTCAAGGCTAGCCAACCTGAAAGATCACCTGCCCCTGTAGAGACCTGTGATGTCACTTAGATTGTATGGGGAAATTCCACTCTGTGGAACATCATAGGGCAGTGACCCAAAAAAAGGGCATTTTCCACTACTGCCCCTGTAATTATGGAAGGTCTTTCTCTTTGCCATGAATGAAACAGCAGCCATCAGCTGCTTCAGACGTCTTGTAAAGACCTAGCATTTTAACCAGGGTTTCCCTGACCTATAAGGTTGGACGCTGCCTATCTCTTTATGAATTCGTTTTTATTCTGTGCTGCAGACGGTTGGGCTAGCTGACCCTCAAGGTCCCCTCCAATGCTACAATTCTATGATTCTGTGGTTTAATGTTGCAATTTTGTAGCAATGTTATTATTTACTGTTTCTATGTTGCATGCATACTACACACACACACACGAATATATATATATATATATATATATATATATATATATATATATATGGTAAAATATTGAAACATGCAGTATTGGAAGACCAGGGACTTGGTCAGAATTGGAGGTTTCACAGAGCTCATGCCTACTGTTTTGTTGGCAGAGGCCAAAGTCCAGCTCCTAGGCTGCCAATCAAGATACAGCATCAATCTTATGAAAAGGAACCTTTGTGTGCTAGTTCACAGAACCAGGTTCACAGGAGAACTGGTGGCATTTCATCTCACCACATTAACATTATCTGTATCAAGAGAGGCAGCTTGGACTGACCCCTAAGCTTCTTATTTGCACCCCAAAATTAAAATGAGACAACAACATGAATCTGGGAGTTCACACTTTAGTGACTACCACCACACAGCCATTCTTTTTTACCTTCTCAGGGGAGAAAAGCAGCATTTTGAGTTTTGGAAACAAGTGCTGAGGAAGCTTTGGCAACTTTTAAATCATCCTCTGCCCTACTTCATCAAGGAGGAATTAATATAATTTGGCCATCCCTCAAAGCCCCATGAACAACATGCTGAAATGCAGAATGACCTGGACTTCAGACTGTTCAGAATGAAATCATCCACACAAACACCACAATATTTGGCCAACTTATTTGTTTAAGGCTCAGAAGGTCAGAGCTTAGCTGAGCGACTTGTCCATTAATCAAACTACAATAAAATTTAAATGCAATGGCATGAAACCACTTCTTTTCAAAACGAGAGGTCTGCTCCTTACCAACATCCCACAAGAGCAGCTACCAATCACTTTGTAGCAGGACACATCAGGGTTAAGTTTCACATTCAAGATTTTATTTGTAATACAAACACACATACCTGTGCTCAGAATGCCCCTTTTTATTTGAACTCTCTGTTCCGTTTTTTTAAAAAAATGACTGCAGAACATTCTTTTCCCAGCTGACAGTTAGAAAGTAGAATTTAAAATCATGGGAAGTGTTTTCAGTAACCTGTCAAAAAAATGGCATTGGGCTGCTGAAGTTTTCTGCCAAGGAGAGATGCTTTTCACAGGTCAAACATTCTTCATACAATCAAGGTACTGTGAGTGATTTAAAAGATGGCCTTTAGAGAGGATGATTTGGACGTGTGCAGGTGGGTGTGGAATCTATTTTTCTGAAGAGTTCCATAATGAAGAGGGCTGAAAAGACAGAAACTGATTCTCAGGGCAGGGTCCTGCCAACACAATTATTCTTCCCTGATCCTTCCCTGCCAGGTTTCTAACATTTTTTGTTTTTGTTTTTAATTTTAAAAAAGCTCATTTTTTTCAAACAAAACCTGTTTGCCAGCTACTTGGAAGATTTCAGGAAATGCAGCAGTTATCATTTCAGGTGTGGGATTAAGATCCAGCCTTAACCACTTTACGTTTTATCTTACCAGAGGGAAGCTGGAACAGGGAACCACGCATAAAACAATACTCAAATAATGCAAGCTATTTCTGCATGCTACTTATCTTAAAGCAGCAAAAATGAGAATGAATTTGAGGAGGTATGCCTGTTTTGCCCCCCTCAACAACAACCAAATAAATACTAGTAATTTTATGTACTGATAGGCAAGCACATTCACACATCTGAATTTCAACCTGCATTTCCCTTTTTCTGTAGCCAAACAATCGGTTATTTTCATCTCATTGCAAGCAGAAATTAAAACTAAATGTTAGTGACGACTCTGGTAGGAACTGAAAGGCATTAAAAACAGGCTGGTGAGAAGTAAATTTCCCTGGATTGCTTTGCATGTTTTAATAAAATCCCAGCAATAAGATCCTTCTCCATTTTCTCTTCCCTTCCTCCTCTTCCCTCCCGCAAGAAGACTTTCCAAACTGCTGCATAGGTAACATGCTGGCTCAATTAATTAAACGCAAAACCTCTTTGCAGGTAGCTGCTTAAAGCATTCTTGGCTGTCAATGGTAAAACCCGTGTGCATCGTAGTATCAAAATATTTTACACTCATTCTCATTTTAGAGTTTGACTCTCCACCCTGCCCCAGTTCATTAAGAGAGAGAAAAGAAACCTGTTCGCTCTGCCATCGGAAGACAGGTTTTTGCAAATCAAAGCCATGTTAGCCAGTTTACGAGGGGGCTGGTTGGTGTGTGTCTGCTACCAAAAAGAAAGGAGAGGAGAAGGGATTTCTAAAGCTCTGCCCAGTATTTTATTGACAAGAGTTTGACCTTTCCGGGAAGGGAAGGAGCACCACCCCGTTGGCGTGGCTAGTGGAATTCAACAAATTCTTCTAGTGTCTTGGGGATCTGGTTGTGGTAGCTGATGTGATAAACCCGCACAGCTCGGGCAGCCAGGCACTTCAGACTCAGCTTCATCTGAGTCTTCAGGAGTATTTCCGACACGCCGGTGGTACTTTTGTCGAGAGGGGTCTTCTTCTGCTTGTTTGTCATGTCCGTATGAGCGCCGGCCTCCACCAAGCTGATGATGATGGAATGCAAGGTCAAGAAGTCACTAATGGGCCTGTTGTACTGGACTATGACGTGCAGCGGTGTGTTCCCTTCGTTGTCCACAGCGTTGACGTCAGCGCCGCAGTCCAAGAGGAGCTTGGTGACCAGTGCGTTGGGAAAGCTGCAGACGTCGTTGGTGTGGAAGTCGTCCACCGGCGTGCCAGAGTTGACGGCGTGGTGCAGCAAGCCAGAGCCGTCTCGCGTCCTGGGATCCAGGTGGATCAAGTTGTAAATCTGCTTGTTGATCCGCGACTGCTCCTCGTCCCTGCACTGCGTCTTGGTGGAGATGCACACCAAATACAGGAAGGTGAAGATGTTGCATTCGTAGTTGTCCATGGCTGTGTGGAGCTCAGCATCCTGAGAGCTTTTGACCCGGGCCATCCCTTGCTCTATCTCCAAGACGCTGCACCTCAAGACGCTCTCAATGTCCTTGGCTTTCACCGGCTCGTTCAAGTGTATCATCTGAGAGAAGACTTGAGCAAACCGGAGGAGGTCCTTGTGGGTATTCCTATTGCCTTTCTGCCGCAAACGCAAGGCGTGAAGCCAGAGCTTGATGCACTGCTCAAACTGCATGTTATCTGCGTAAACAGCACCGCGGTAAATGATGGGGTGCGAGACATCAATGTTGTCGGAGCCCAGAATTCGTTCTCGGACAATGAGGCCCTCCATGTGAAGAGCATCCCGGTCCTGCCGAATGGATTCCAGCTCTTGAGGAGTCCGGCACTCTGTCCGGCTGCCGTAGGCTTCTATCTGAGGCAGGACCTCCTTCTCTATAATGTTCTCGCTATCTCTGTACCGCTCCAGCATGGCTAAATACAAATAGTGATAGGTCTTCATTATATCGTAGTTTTCTCGGTCGTTGGCAAACGAGGCACCCAGGAGCTCCAGAGCTTCTATCCGGCTCTTGCGGTTGCAGTCGGCGTGCGCCAGCAGCAGCTCAACAACGTCGGCCTTGCAGCTCTCGGCAGCCACTTTCAGAGGTGTCATTCCGTGGCCGTTCACCATCATGGCAGATTTCCACTTCACCAACTCGCGGACGATCTCCAGGTGACCAGCCTCCGCTGCAAAGTGCAATGCTGTCGCGCCACAGTGTGCTTTGGCATTGGGGTCCGCATGCTGCTCTAAAAGGTAGCGCACCACATCCACGTGGCCCTTGTAAGCAGCGATCATAAGGCAAGTGTTGTCATACTTGTTGGCGATGCTGATGTTGGCATTGTTCTCCACGAGGTACTTCACAATGTCAAGCCGGCCGTCAAAGCATGCAGCGCGAAGCGGAGTAGAGTTGGTCACGGTTGTGTGGTTGACGTTGGCTCCGTGGCTCACCAAGAGCTTGACGACTTCAAAGTGGCCAGCCCCAGCTGCACACCACAGGGCCGTGGCGCCATCGATGACATAACTATGGAAAGAAAGAGACCAGATGTTAAAATTGGTGCAATTAAAAAAAAAATATCTTCAAAATAATATCCTATAAAACAGTCTAGAGTCAGTGAGCGGAGGAATTTCAGAATGATAGGGAATGCAAGGGCTAGGTTCACAATGGGTGGCTGGATGTGGGCAGAAGAGTTGGACAAGTACACGTAATGAAATTTCTAATCTGGAGGAGAGCGTAACTTCTAGCAAAGGGGGCATAATTTTCCAAAACATGTATAGAATCCAATCTGTAACTGAGGCAGGATTCATCTCAACCCTGCAGTTGATGGCAACCAATCCTCAAGCTTTCTAACAGCTACAGGGAGGACTCAGACCAAAATAATGAATATAGTTTAAAAAACAACAACAACAAAAACAACCACTTAATGAGGTGGTATTTGCATTCAGCAGCCATACTAAAGAGAACACCGAGTGTTTGCCATATTGGATACACCTAGTAGTAAAAGTTTGTCACAGGTATCCAAATACTGTGGAATAACCCTCATGACATTTGGACAAATGTGATTCCAAATATTAGTAAAGAGAAGGCAAAGAGAGTTACCAAACATTCAGTTGCAGAAATAGGAAAGTGATAACATCTTTTGGCCTTGGGACTGCACTGCCTACCCCAGGAGAAAGCATTAAGCAATTTTTCAAACTGTTTTAACCTGTCAGTTGCATCTCACCACGCCTGAATAAAGAACCCCAGGCCAAAAGACTTTTCAGACAAATGTGTTTAAATCAATTACAGCTTTTATATTTAGAGGGAGCTTCTTGTCAGAACATGCTGGGACAACAAAGAAGCAATTGGTTTTAAAGGCAGTTCAAAGGAAAGAAGGAAGTCTTACTGCAGAACACGCAAAATAATTCTGAGGCTGGGAAACAGAGGATTTTTACAACAGCTATGGCTTCCTTGGATGTTTGTTGTTGCTGTTGCTTTGACTCCTATGCAGGCAGGGACAGGGATATTTTTTACCACCCATTTGTTTACCATCTCCTACTTTGCATGTCAGTGTCAAGCACTGTCAGTTGTTTTCAAAAGGGAGATTCTGGAGTTCTCCCTAGTGACTCAACAGTGGCCTAGCCTCTTTAAACTATCTAAGATCAACAAGTGACTAACAAAGACTCTCAGGAGGCTTACACTGTGGTGTAATCTCTGATAATCAAATGAGGTACTCCAGCAAAACTCAGTTAGGAGGGACTTATCCACAAAAGTCTAATTCATATAACTGGAATGGCAGCAGAATAAGTAGGCTGCAGAAAGTAGCTGTCCTTCTCCCCCATCCCAAATCTGATGATGAGTAGTCCCATATGACAACCCCCAGAGTTGGCTTTCTGTCTTCAAAAGAAATATTCTCAGCTGTTTAATTATCTCCAAAAGAAAACATTTCTGTATAGTTTTAGAGCTATGCTCAGATTACTATCCTGTCAACTTCACTAGAAACTGAAACACAATCATAATACCTAGTCCATTTCAACAGGAGCAACGGACAGCTAGGAGGTGTGGTTGCAGAGACAAGTTTGGTACAGCCTCTGCTCCCCTCTCTGATGGCGTGTCCCACAGCTCCCAGCAACCTCCTCAGCGATGTCACAGAAAGAAATTATCAAGTGCCTTTGGCAAAAGCTAAAACACCCCATTACCAGGTAGATAGGCATATGGGAAATGTTGATCCTTACATGTTCAAATGCTCTGTGCTTGCCCTTTGGCTCAATAGCCTTAGGGAAGAATAAGAACTACTTCCAAAAGTAAGAATTCTAATATACATCTTAAGACCCCAATTGGCATTACTGTCATGCCTTGGAAGACATATGGAGCTGAAATGTATCTGAAATCTTTCATGTGAGGCCTTTGAACCACTTTTTAAATATATTCCTGATTTTACCTTGGCTCTTTGTCAATAGCTCCCTCCAAGCATTACTCACATGGAGGCTCTATGTGTTAAGTCACCTTCTGATAACAGGACAGTGGTGGGATCCCTCTGTCTCTTAATAGGTGAAGCGTCCCTCGTGTAAGTAACACATGAAGGGGGTCAATGTATCCAAGCAATGTAACCAGGACTTTGAACAATTCCATGAGCTGCATCTTTTCCAGTAGGCTAGATAACTCATGCCACCCATTTTTCACTGTGCCCCACACTGTTTTCTACAAACCACTGCTGCATGTAGGAGAGAAAGGAAGAGTTCCTAGTCCTCACAACTGCAATACGATGGCAAAAATTAGAAAGGACCAGGCTCTGGCTAGAGACTGGCAGGAGAGGACATATCTGTGTGCACCTTCTCCTGAAGCATCATCTGGAATTAGTTGGTAAAGTCATCTCAAGTGTTGGTCTATACAGGTACCTTTCTGCATTGTGCCTGTTCTTTATTTACAGTCCAGCACAGGTAGGGTTACGTAAATTGATCCAGGGGAAGGTCTTGCCTCACAGCAGGCAGCTTTCGGCTCCTTCCACTTTTATGATTCTTGGAAGATCATTTATAGAAACAGCATATGCCAATCAAATGAAGGCATGATGTAACCTACTATATTCCATTGAGTGAAAGGAAGCACCACAACAGCCAGGCTGAATTTATCAATCCACAGGACCATCCCATCTTCTCCTGTTAGAAAGAAGCCCAAGGCCTCCTCTGTGACCACGTGCCACACGTGTACGTACATACCCATCAAAACGGACCGTGCCAGTCTGCTGGGTCTGCACACGGTAGTGCTCCAGGAGCAGGCGCACAACTTTGGCGTGTCCATTGCGGGCAGCAATGATGAGAGGTGTTGACCGCTGCCCACCCTGGTGGGTGACGTAGCCCAGCAAGTAGCGGATGTCGCTCTCCGAGCGGTTCAGGAGCAGGGCTGCCAAGGTCAGCACCCGCCCCTCGCTGGCTGCCTTGTAGACGTAGCCCGCCAGGCTCTCCATGGCTGCCTGCTCCTCCCGGGACCGCCAACGCCAGCCACCAATCTCCCCAGCCGGCGCCAGGGCCAAGCCGGGATCTTCCTCCTCCGTCTCCTCCGCCTCCGTGGCTCCGCAGTGGGGAGGTGCATGCGGGCCGACCCCCGTGGGGTCAAGGGGGGCACCGGGGCTTCTCGTCGTCCTGCCGTTCCCCGCCACCACCGCACACTGTTCAGGCCAGCTGTGCCACCCCCAAGCGCCTGCCTTTGAGAGCCCCAGACCCCATGCTCACTGGGGTTGGGGCAGGCTCAGCCGACCCCCCGCGATGCCCCCTCCTGCTCAAAAGGGACCCTGGCTGAGGGGCTCTGCCTGGGTCCGCACGCACAGCAGTTCCAGGCAAGGCTGGAGCTCGCAGCCCCTGCCTCAGGCGGCGGCCGCCCGTAGAAGCCCAAACCCAAACCGGGGAGCGGGACAGACGAAGGCCCAGGGGTGCCAATTCCCTTAGCCGGGCTCCCCGGAAGGCCTCTGCGAAGTGCCCGGGAAGCTGGACTGGAGGCCTCTCGGTGCGGCAGCGGCTCCCCGGAAGGCTCGCCAAGCGCCGGTCTTGGCGGCGACGGAGGATGGCAGCGGGAGAGGGAGCGCAGACGGCTACGGGCCGCCGCAGGTGCCCTTCGCGGCCGCCGGACCGGCTTTCGCTTCCCTCCTTCCCTCCCACCTTCCCTGCGCCTCGGCTCCCGGAAGCGGAAATGGCCAGGCGGGTCCCCCTGGAATCGGAGCCGGACTGGGAAACCTCCGCCCGGGGGAGAAATGTTCCGTAGCCAAGCAGGGCCGCGGACAGATAGCCGGGCTAAGAGGGAGGAAGAAAGAAGGAGGAAGAGACGGTGGGGGGGAGGGAGGAGGGGGAAAGGAAGCCACGTGGATGGCTCTGGCCCTTCTCTCCTCTCTGCTTCGAGCCACGTTTCCGGAAGGGCCCTCCAGAGCTCGACTGTTTCCATATTTCTGCCAGGAGAATCCCAGTTTTGGTTTTGGTTTTGGGGAGGAAAACAAACAAGGTGCCCAAAGGACCCCCTTTGGAGCCGCGCTGCGTTTGCCCCAATGGACGGTTCTAGTCGAGGAAGCCGAATTGCTGAGTGTTCATTTGAAAAGGATGTGGTGGAAAAGGGCAAACAAAATGACCAAGCGGGTGGGGCGACTTCTCTATGAAGAAAGGTTGCAGCATTTCGGACTTTTTAATTTAGAGAGAAGTCAAGCAAGAGGCGGCATGATCGACGTTTATAAAATCTTGCGTGGCATGGAGAAAGTGGAGAGAGAGAAGCTTTTCTCCCGCTCTCACCACAGAAGAATTCATGGACATCCAATGAAGCTGAATGTTGGAAGATTCAGGACAGATAGAAGAAAATGAACCTGGGCAGCAAAACCAATACAGAATCTTGTAGCACTTTATTTAGACTAAGACTACATGTATCTGATGAGGTGAGCTGTTGTCTATGAAAACTGCTGCTGCAATAAGCCTATTACAGTACTGTATAATTCATGTGCTCTTTATGCAAAGATCCAGGATAACTCCCAGGCTGACTGGGTTTTGTATATTTTTTATTTTATTTTTGGAAACATATACAACAGGAAAGCAAGATACAAGCATATTGAGATATACGTGCCAAAAATGACATAAAAACAGATATGAACCAGCTAAACCCAGCATTCTGCTGAGAGCAATCTGTTAGCCTAGGTTACAGCAGGTCCAATAAGCATGAGATTAAACTGTTTTTCGTATTTGCAGGGATGCCTGCAGGTTTTGACAGGAATCACACAATGATGGAATACAAAAGCCAAAGACAAGGAAGGCTTGTAACAACACACAACTTAACCAGAGATTGACTGGGGGTGGGGTACTAAGAATTCCAAAGGCTAACAATGTGGAGGAGAGGTTACATGATGTTCATTTGAGTATGTAGTAAAATGAAACCAGTCACCAATAACTTTATTTTTGTTGCCCTCCCAGCACTCTGAAGTTTTTGTGCAATTTTTTCCACTAATGCCAGGCACTACACCTTGTAACTTATGGAGAGAATGCATGCTTTCATCGCATGCAAAAGGTAGCCCCGGGTACAATCCCCAACGTCTCCAGACAGAGCTGGGACAGAACCCTGCCTGGAGAGCTACTGCCTTTGCCAACATCTGTTGGGACAGCAATGTGGATTGTAGTGTACAGACAATATTGAGCCAGATGAATTAGTGGTTTGACTTTAGAAGGCAGCTTCCTCTCTTCCTCGGTTCTGTAAATTCGGCTTCCTCAACTAGAACTGTCCATTGGTGTAAGGAAAAAATAAAGGGACCCCTGACCATTAGGTCCAGTCGTGACCGACTCTGGGGTTGCGGCGCTCATCTCACTTTACTGGCTGAGAGAGCTGGTGTACAGCTTCCGGGTCATGTGGCCAGCATGACTAAGCCACTTCTGGCGAACGAGAGCAGCGCACGGAAACACCGTTTACCTTCCCACCGGAGCGGTACCTATTTATCTACTTTCACTTTGACGTGCTTTCGAACTGCTAGGTTGGCAGGAGCAGGGACCGAGCAACAGGAGCACACCCCGTTGCGGGGATTTGAACCGCCGACCTTCTGATCGGCAAGTCCTAGGCTCTGTGGTTTAACCCACAGCACCACCCGTGTCCCTATCCGTTGGTGTAAACATTAGTGTAAAGCTTGCCTTTTCTCTGTAAACCCCTCCTTTGGGCTTGCTTCCATCCAGTCAGTCAGCAGACACGCCCAGAGCATTGACTCCCACAAAAACACAGGAGGGGGAGAGGGCTCCTCCAAGGGCTAGTCACACTCTTTCAAACACTTAAAACCATTTTGAGTAAAAAAGGGAAATGTGTCTCTCATTTTAAACCATATGCTACTGCAGTCAGAAGTCTAAAAGACATTTGTCTTAAAGGTTTGAAGGTGCCAGAAAAGATTTGGAAGTCAGAATAAGGGAAACTGGCAGATGAATGCTGGAATGGTCCTTGCTGGCTTTATGAGACCACCACAGTATAAACAAACACCTGCACCGCTTTGCACCTGCCAGATGTAGTGGGGACAGGTTTGATATCCTCTTGAACAGGCAGTGGTGTTCCTTCTGCAGACACTGGCTAGTGGCATTGCTCCTCTTCCTCCTCTCCTAGGAACATAGGAAGCTGCCTTATACAGAGTCAAACAATGAATCCATCTAGCTCAGTACTGTCAAGACTCACTGGCAATGACTCCAAGTTTTGGCCTAGGGACTCTCCAGCCCCATCTAGCAATACCAGGGACTGAACCCAGGACCTTCTGCATGCAAAGCCAATGCTTTGCCACTGAGAAACGGCCCTCCCTCCGGCTTTCTTGTTGCAGACGCCGGTCTTTGTTTCCCGAGGCTTTCAGGGGGACCCACCTATTGTCACGAACTAGTCATTTGCTGGAGCCAGCTGACACGGTCAGTAATGCGATCTTGCTAATTGGACCCAGGGCCTGTTTGGTGCAATTGTTTTGCCGTGGTTTCAATAACAACAAAATTAATAGTTAATTGGAAGTCATGCAACAGGAGCCGCTGTCAGCTGTGGAAACTGCGCAAGAGCAATGCCATGCATTATGCATGGGAGGAATGGCCTGGTTGCGCCATGTAGTTCTTTGGATCACATCAAAGAGGTGGCAGCAGGAGGAAGGGATGGTGAGCACAAGTCGCCCTCCTGAAACACACAGCATTTGTGTATATTCTCCTCCTCTGGCTGTGTACACAATCCTGTTTAGTACACACAGTGCAAACTATGTAACTCGCTCCTGCAGGAGGCAGTCATGGCCACGAACTTGGATGGCTTTAATAAATGCTTGGACAAATTCAGAGAGGATAAGGTCATCAGTGGCTAACAACCATGATGGCTACGCTTTGCCTCACCCTTCAGAGAGAGTAATGCTTTTGAAAACCAGATGCAGGAACCTGCAGGTGGGGAGAGTGTTGTTGTGCTCAAGTTCTGCTTGCAGGTTTCCCACAGCCATCTGGTTTGCCACTGTGAGAATAAGATGCTGGACTAGATCGGCCATTGGCCTGATCCATCAGGCTCTTATGTTCTCCATGCCCAGTGTTGCTTTGGGAAGTGGTGTTCACATGGCATTAACCACACCCCATATCTGTGTTGTGAGCTATACTATCCTGCATCTATCCTGTTGCTTCTTATAAAATACTGCACTTGGATGTGTTTCTCTGCAAACCATCTTGGATCTAAATTGCAAAAAAAAGAGAATGACCTCGCTGCAATGTGTGCATAGCCCTCCCCTCCCTTCCCCTAATCTCCCAGGGTGGATAATCTGATGGTGATTATCCCGAGAGGCATCAAATCCATCACTCAAAGGTTCAGCCCGGCATGCAGAGACCTTGTGTCACAGATGCAGGGCATAGACTCAAAAGATTTCTACGCTTTTGATCTACGTACTGCAAATACAGCTTCTCTCTGCCAGAAATCTTGCTTTTGGTCATAGGACTGACTGCTCCAATTAGAATGAAATCCCTTTAAGTAATAGAATTGTACAGTTGGAGGGAGCCATGAGAGTCATCTAGTCCAACCCCCTGGAAGGCCTTATTGTGTTGTGAGGGATGACCCTACCATTAGGCAAAGTGAGGCAGCATTTTCTTTGATTGTTGCAACCTGCCTTGGGATTATGATTTCATGATGGGCAGGTTAGCAACTGGAGCAACAGATGCAACTGTGGCTACATGCCAGCTAAGCAAAAGTCAGAAGCTTCTACTACCCCTCCCCCCCCCCCCGGCACCCACATCTCTCTCCATCCTCCATTCAGAGAAGCAAAATGCATTTTAAAGGACACCAGCCAGAAAAAAGGAATGGGTGGAACAGTTAGCGAGGGGGTGGCCCCAAAACCCACATTTACCCCACCCTGCCTTTAGTTCTCCACACTTTTTGTAGAGGGAAGTTGAAAGAATCTTGATGGGCCTGGGCTAAGGTGTTGCCAACCTTATTTTCCCAGCAGTTCTCACATGCCATTAATAGTTGCACAGAAATATACAATAATCAGACCTTTTCTCACACCTGCTCTCCATACCAGCAAATGCTTCACTGCTGAAATGGAGCAGGGTGCCATTTAAATAGGGTTGCCAAATATCAGAAAGTGAAAATCCAGACACTAATGTTGAGCCCTTTTTGGGGGCAGATTTGTCGAGTTAGTTAGTTTGTTCGTTTGTTTGGCCAAAATTGTTGAGCCAAAAATCTAATTTTAAAAAGAAAGTTTTGGAGCTATTTTGAAAGAAGTTCGCCCAAATATACACTTCCAACATGGGTTGCCATACGTCTGGACATTTCAGCGATTTCCACCCAGATATTGTTTCCGACGGCTGAATCCCAGCTACGTCCCGGAAATTCCAGACGTATGGCAGCCCTAATTTAAATTGAATCCAAGAAAGCATGAGCCATCCTGGATTGGACTGAAAGTCCATCTACTTGGAGCTCCCGTTGCCAGCAGTGGTTGCCCAGATGCATCCAGAAATCCCGTAAGCAGGACAAATATATTAAAATATTTCCAAGTTTGCATTTTAATATATTGTAGCAGAATTGACTGCTCCCTCCTATAAAAGAATTAATTGATTGAAGTCTGCCAAGGCTTTCATGCACAAAAAAGCACATCAGCACTGTGTAATCATCAAAGTATTCACAAGGCTTCTGCTCTGGGCATCTGGCAATGGTGGTTCCAAGCCCCGATGGTTGGGACAGGACAATAGGAACAAGGCAATCTCTCCCAGATTTATCCTCTTAACTCCTAAAGCCACCTTTGCCAAGCAGGTGCCCTCCAAGTACTACTGAACTTCAAACCACAGTTTCTAGGATTGTTTAGGGAAAGCCATGAATCTTTTTATCCCACAATTTTTTTAATCCTTTTCAATTATTTATTCAAGAAGCAACAATCAATATTCAGCAATCCATCCCACCCTACACAGAAGCACCAAATGTCAATTTAATTACATTTAACTTTTTTAATCATTTCAGTTTTTAAAGAAAGGTATCATTCCGCAAGTTGCCATGTGTCCTTGGAGGCCAATAACCATGCTCTATCAATTTTGCATATGCAGTAAAACTGTTCCAGGCAGATTGAAAAGTAGGGATTTTCTTGTCTGTTCGACTCTTTTGGACGTTGGCCGTCCGTTTGTCCCTTAAATCCTGGAGTTGTGAGATCCCGATCTCAAACAGGTCTGCGTTTAGAGTTTTCCAATACCTTGCAATAGTAAGCAGTGCAGAAACCCTCAGGTGAGTAATGAGATCTTTGTGGGAAAGTGGCTGGGCAGTTGCTGAATAACAAAATAATAACAGGATGACAAAAATGCTAGGATCCAAAGGGACAGCTTGTGCTGTGATAAAGCCCGCTTTTTAAAGCGAATCTTAAAGTGGCATAAGAGTGCTTTTAAACGTCTGGCGTGCTTGTCACCGGTCTATCCAGCGGTTGCCAAGGTCTCCAACTCCCAACAGCCTCCTCGCACAGCTAATGCTGAGGGATGATGGGAGTCCGGCCACCCCTGGCGGGCAACGAACAGACCTAGAGCATGTGCAGAGTTCCTTTCCGCCTCCTGGCGTTCCCGCGCCTCTCCCGTGCGTAAAGGCGCGCAGCCACTGCTGCTGGTGATGGCGGCGGCGGCCGGGCGCTGCTGAGCCTCGGAAGAGGCGGGCCCGGCCCTGCCCCGGCCGCTTGGCCCCGCCTCGCCCCCTCCCCGCCCTCCTCCTCCTTTCCCGGGCGAGCATGGAGAGCCGCGGCGGAGAGGAAGGCTCCCGAGCTCGGGGGCGCCCGCAGGAGACGCGCTAGGCCAGGCAGCCCCAGCGCCCTCCCCATGTCGGGCGTGCGGAGGCGGCAGGCGGCCGCGGGGGTCTCGTCGTCGGGCAGGTGAGTCGCCCCTCGGAAGAGGGGAGATGCTCCCAACCCAGCACCCTGCAAGCCCCTCCGCCCCTGGGTTCTGCCCGTTGGTCCAGCCGCTCAGGAGGCTGCTTGGGCTGCAGCGCAGCCCTATGGCTTTGCAAGCGTGGGGGGACGTAGGTCTCTGCCCCGAAGGCGCTGCAGCGCTTCTCTGTTGCGCCGGGCAGAGATTGGGGAGGGCGCCTGGGGAAGCCGCCCGCGCAGGGGCAGGCAGGACAGAGAGTGTGGAGCCTCGCAGGCAGGAGGCCACTTGCTGCAAAGTGCGGCCAGAATCAGGGCCTTTGATCAGGGACCCTCCCCACATTTGCACAAAACCCTATCATTGCTTGTGGTTTAGACGGTGTTTGGCAACGCCGCCTTCTTTGCGTGGAATCGTTTTAGGTGCGGGCGGATTTCCCCCGCCCACCCCACATTTTGCAAGGCTGGTTCTTATCCGTGGTGAAATCCTTACAGTACTTTGAAAAAAAGGATTTCCCTGAGCAGGCAGGTCTAGTCCCCTCGCGGCGGAATATATCGTGCAAGGCATGATAGTAGCAGGAATTAATGAAAGGCCTCTCTTATAAGCCCCGAGGATCAACGACTTTCCTCGCTGATTTTTTTTTTTAATACTGGATGGATTTAATCCGTGTTCTGAGACAGAATCTCATGCTTTTCCTAGAATAAATTTCCGCAACCCACTTGCCAAGCTGTAGCAGAGTTTCCAAACGGAGACATTTTTGTCTTGGTGCTGATGTATATTTTAACTTTGCTTTATTATGAAATTTTGTGGTTGTTTAATTTGTTTGTGAACCGCCTTGGTAATTCCTATTCGGAATGAAAGCTGGTACATAAATTCCTTGAATTGACTAATAAAGTGGTATGCATTTTTGAAAGCCTTCCACCAACACCAGCACCCTGAAAAATTCTTTATTTCCAGTCTGGTGGAAGAAACTGCATCATATCACGTTTTTAAAAACCAGCTGAAGTTCTGTAGAAGACTTCAGTCCTCTGAGGGTAGTATCTGAGACCTTCTCTGTGGAGTTCAAATTTAAACTAGATCCAGCACCAGAATTCCATAACCATCCCAAATACTTAGTTAATGAAACTGTTAAGTGTCACTCTCTCACTTGTTATTTTTTAATTTAATTCTTCATTCTAGACAATTTGTGTACTGCTTAATTACACTCTTATCTGATCGCATCAGTGTCTAAATAAATGACAAGAAGGCTTTTATGGGCAAAGGGGCTACTTCAAAGCAGCCTTCCCCAACCTAGTTTAAGTGGCCCCCACCAACATTTTTGGGCTTCCATCAGGCCCAGCCAGCACAGCTTTATTGTAGTCCAAAACATCTGGAGGGCAGCAGTTTGGGAAAGGTTGCATCTAAGCCCAGAAAGCCCCTCTCTTTTGTCTCCCCATAAAACATGCATTAAAGCTGACTTTCCACAGTAGGAGGCAGCAGTGCTTCTGAATAAAATCAGTTGTTGGGAACCACGGGAGCGAGGAGGGCTTTTATGCTGGGGTCCTGCTTGTGGGCTTCCAACAGGCACTGTGAAAATAGGATGCTGGACTAAATGGGCCACTGGCCTGATCCATCAGGGCTCTTATATGATGTGCTTCTTGACTTAGAGACAAGAGACCGCTGATGGGGAGGGACAGCCATCTCAAGAGACATGAGTTTTGTGGCACTTTAAAGATAGAGGATGTTATGTACTGAGTTGAATAGGATCCAAATGCAGCAGTCTGATTGGTCTGCAGGAGCCACCCAATCCAGCTCCAGGTGGAAGTGAATCCGCAACCTGATTGGCCTACAGGAGAATCCAGGAATTAGCCAATCACGTGCGACCCATTGTGTAAATAATGTATATAAAGGAGATATTTTTGGGGAACTTCCATTTCCTCACTACTATGAGCTGAATAAAGAGCATGAAATCCACACTTGACTCCGAGTCTATTTCAGAGGATGTCTCTCAGTGGCTGCTGACCCTGATCCTCCACCATCAGAGGTTGTGAGGCTTCTGAATACCAGTTGCTGCAAACTGCAGGAGGGGAAAGTGCTCTTGTGCTCAGGTCCTGCTGGCAAACCTCCCACAGGCACCTTTTTGGCTCCTGAACAGGATGCTGGATGGGGCCCCTGTTGCAAGGCCCTTCTGACATTCTCAGTGTAGCCAAAGGCATTTGTTGACGAGAGCCCACTAAATGCTCTGAATTCTTTGTCAGAGAAGAGCTGGTTTTACCCAGGAAACCTGGACATTGGGGTTAACTGGCAGAAATTGGGAGAACTTGAGTTAACCAAAGGTGGTCCAGCAAGTGGCCAATTCCACTCTTGGTTGGCCAAGGTATAAACTTTTCCCCACCCACCACCCCAGTATTTTGACATAGCCCTACTGCATCTTTCACCAACATGCCTCCCTCCAGAGGTTTCTGAATCTAGCTTCCATCAGGTCCATCAAGGCCAGTGGGATGATGGGGGTTGTAGTCCAAAACATCTGGAGGGTGCCAACTTGGGAAAGGTTGCTCTGTTGCATTGAGTACCACAGGTAACCCTGCGTGGTTGTGAAAACTTCCTTTTGTTTGCTTCCACCTGGAGCTGGATTGGGTGGCTCCTGCGGACCAATCAGACTGCTGCATTGTTCTAGGACCAATCAGACTGCTGCATTCTGAATCCTATTGTTCTAGGACCAATCAGACTGCTGCATTTGGATCCTATTCAACTCCGTACATAACATCCTCTATATTTAAAGTGTTTGCAAGTTGCGCGTAACATTATTACTATTTAATGTATTTATAACCCACCTTTCTCCCAAGCTGGGATCCAAGGCAGCTTCCAACATTTAAAAACATTGTAAAATGCAAAATTATTTTTAAAAACCTACCTAAAAAAAAAAATCATTAAAATATATCAAAACACGTTTTAGAACCAGCAGTTCAAGTACAATTTGCCCAGTGATCAGCGTCGCCTGCTCCTCAGTTTCCAAAGTCAGTCTGAACAGGAAGGTGGAAGGATGACAAAGGCTGGCAGAAGGATAACAAAGAAGGAGCCAGTCTGACCTCTCTTGGGAGGGAATTCTGCAATATGGGGGCATCCACAGAAAAGGCACCCTCTCATGTGACCACCAACCTTGCCTCTGATGGTGATGGGACTGAGAGAAGGTGCTTATCTTAGCACCCAGGCAGATTCATGTAGGGAGGTACGAGATTTCAGGTAGCCTGGGCCCAAGTCATAGGGCTTTATAGGTTCTAACAAGTACTTGTATCCAGAAAGTTGTTTTCGCAGTGGAGTAACCTGTTTCCTGTCACTGGTCTGAGTCAGCATTCTGGGCGGGCTGAAGTTTCCAAACACTTTTTAAAGCTCTTTCTTTACTATTGAATAACTGTTCTCCTTGGCAGGCATGGAGTGGCTCAAGAGGAAGACGCCTGCAGGAACCCCCGGTTTCATTTCGACTTGTGGTTTTATTTCACTCTGCAGAACTGGGTGCTGGATTTTGGGCGCCCCATTGCCATGGTGAGTGCCGCTGCATTTTCATTGCCATCCAGTGGCTGTTAAAAATGTGGGTTCCGGGCAGAAAGAGGTTGGTCACTCTATGTGACCGGGGGGCAGGGGGTGACAACATATTTTGGTCGCAGCATTTGGAATTTCCCAGAACCAGGAATTGTGAGTTCCTCATTTCCTCGCATGTTAAAATATTTAGGACAGACAATAGAAAGTACACAGTGCCTTAGTTAAACTCTGGAATTTTATGTGATGCATTGATGGACCCCAACTTGGCTGGCTTTAAAAGGAAATTAGGCAAATTCAGGGAGGGTAAGGTTACCCATGGCTAGTAGCTATGATGGCTGTGCTCAGTTTCAAAGGCAGCATGCCTCTGAATGCCAGCTTCTGGGAATCACAGGTTGGGAGAGTGTTGTTGCAGCCAGGGACCTGCTTTGGGGCTTCCCTTTGAGGCATCTGTGAGAACAGCTGGATGAGATGGGCCACACGCTTGATCCAGCTGCAGGGCTCTTCTTACATCCATAAATTCCTGGGACAGCATTACCTAGGCAGCCTTTTCTTTGGAAGAGAGAACGCTAGAGATTTCAAGATACATGCTTTATTTACAAGTAGACTATACATGAAGGTAAGCTGTGTGTGCTCCTGTTAAGCAGCAGATCTGATATCCCTTGGGAGAGAGAAGCCTCTCAAGGTGCCTTCTGTGCAGTGTCTCTACCTGTTCCCAATATGAATAGAAGAAGAGGCCTGTTGGATCAGGCCAGTGGCCCATCTAGTCCAGCATCTTATTCTCACAGTAACCCAAGCACAAAGCACTCCCCGCCCCCCACCCTTCATTACATGGGCACAAACTTCTGAAAAAGCTCTGTTATCAGGCAGGAATGCAGGGGGCAATTGTAAGGGGTGGGGGTGTTCATCCTTCCTTGTGCCTGGAAATCCTCCCGCACTACCCCTGCCCTTCATTTTTGGGGCAACATGGGGTTAGGAACTGGGGTTTTATTGATCGTGGTTAGAGTCTCAGACTTAGACCTGGGAGACCAGGGTTCAAATTCCCACTTGGCCATGAAGCTCACTGGGTGACCTTGTGCCAGTCACTGCCTCTCAGCCTAACCTACCTCATAGGGTTGTTGTGGGGATAAAATGGGAAGAGAACCAAGTATACCACCTTGATCTGGGTGGGTGGGGGGGAAGCAGGATGTACATGCAATGAATGAATGAATATAGTGGTCTCTTTTTCATTTACTGCAATCTCTGTTGCGCTTGGGTTTTGCTGCACAAAAGCAGGAAGGAAATGGCTTTTGTGGCCAGCCTTGACAAAAAGACCCTATAACAATATAAAACTAAAAAAGAAGTCCACTGCTCAGTGTGGCCTGTCAGTGATGAAACTCATCCCTTCTTCCGTTTTCCATTCTTTCAGATCGTGCTTCCGTTGGAATGGTTTCCCCTGAACAAGCCAAGTGCTGGCGATTATTTTCACATGGCTTACAATGTCATAACACCCTTTATTCTTCTGAAGGTAAATTTTTGAGCAGTGTTCTTCTCTCATTTCTGCTGAGATCTGTTTGTGTGTTTTGGAAGGCTGAATAGCGGGAATAATGATCAGAGTGGAAAGTGAATTCTCTGAAACCATGGTGCTCAGAAGTAGTTCTGTGCCAAAAAAATTATCATGTTCACTTATTCGTGCCACCAGTTAATGAGAAAAGAAATTGCACCAGAGGAGAGAAAATTTCAATGAAATTCTCATGGGTGGCATGCAGGGTTTCTGTTGTGTTCATCTTACTCTTAAGATTGTTCATGAGAGTCTGTTCTTTCATTGTGCAAATCATCATGCCAGTGGTCTACTTCGCAGCTTTCTTAGGTGACCGCTCTCTGGTTAAAAGTTCAGGGGAAAACATCATAAAGTAACTCCTCCTGTGTAGCTTTTTCAGATCAGGAGGCTGCAGGGAGGCTGCAGAAACATTTACTGGAGAGATAAACACAAATGCCACCTCTCAATGGCATAGTAAGCTCAGATCCCCACACCTGTTGAAATTCTAAAGTGCTGTGTTACTGAGGTAGAACTTTGGAAGACTTTTGTGGCAAAGGAAGAAAACTTTTACGAAATCGGAGGCCAGATTTTGGCACAGTGCTTCTCGGAACACACACTGATACAGTCAACTGTCACTGTTAACATGGTAGAGCTTCATGATTGTGATGGGTGTCATCAGGTAGTGCTGCTTGCATTTCACATCATCAGTTGAACAAATGACAATAGCTCTCCAAGAAGCATGTTACTAATGGCAAATGTCAAGCTTGGAGTTGGCATCTCAGAGCCCAGCAAAGTAAACACAGCCATGGTAGCATTCACCAATGACAACCTTCCCCAAGCTTTTGATGTTGTTGGGCTCAGACTACCATAATCCCTAACCATTGGCCATGGTGGCCGGATCTTCTGGGTTTGGGGAGTTCAGAGCATCTGGAAGGCACCTGGTTTGGGAAAGCTGGTCCGTGAAATATTAGGCATAACTGCAAATGTTTGCTATAAGTAAAGCAGCTTTTCTCTGGCAGAAAACGGGGGCTAAGTAATTAATAATACTTAGCATTTGTCTAGCTTTTTTTTAGTGATCACATATGTGATCTTGCTGTAATCCCTACAGCAGCTATGCAATGCAGCCCAAATGATTCAGCAAAATAAGCTGTCGGAGCAACCCCCTTTTGAGTGTCTGTTCTCAGAGATAAAACATTCAGATAAAAATTGTGTCATAATGACTACATACAAAAGGTCTTGTTGAAATGCAAGCAGGTGAGTGACAATTGCTTGTGAGCTGAACAGATGCACATTACAAGGTGAGTTTATATAGGGGTGTGTGTGTAAACACATTCGGGTCTTTAGAACTAGCGAGGATGTTTTCTGCAGTAGTTAGGTCAGTGTGAATGTTTAGGTTTCTGAACCATAGGAACTAGAATTACTCTTTTTCCCTGGGTTCAACTCGTAACATAAGTTAATTTGGGACCAGTCTCATTGTTTCATTCTGCCTTATATGACTTAATGGCCGGCGTTGCCTTTAAAATTTGATATGAAATTGCATTTCAAGAGCTTTGCAGATTGGGGTGGGGGTGGAATCAGCCGCTGCTTGTGGGGCACAGGAACACTCTCAAATAGTGCAGTGGAGGCAATGGAATTGGCCGCTTTTGATCCTTCAGGCTAATGCATAACAATCAATTGATTTGACGTGGAAAGGGTGGTTGAATTAATTGCAGGTCAGTGGAGGCTGCAGTTCTGCTCTTTAATTTTTATTTTTAAAAATAGTCCTTTCCTTTAGGAAACAAATGAAATTAAAAACAAATGAAATTGAAAAAGTCATTGGAACCCAAGAACTGTGAGTCCTGTCTACAGGATGTTTCCAGCTCTTGCCTGCAGTGGCGTAGCATGGGTTGTCAGCACCCGGGGCAAGGCAAGTAATTTGCGCCCCCTAACCCTAACCCCCAGATGTTGCGCCCGGTGCGGCCGGCCCCCCCTGCACCCCCCACGCTACACCACTGCTTGCCTGAGGAAGAGGTGTGTGTGTGTGTGTGTAGGTGTAGGGCAGGGTCTGATTGTCTCCATGTTCTTGAGAGGAGTTTCCCATTGCAGCTCATTGAAAGGTCCCCCAAGACTCTCCCACGGTCCATGGTGTACATCTGCATCATCACCTTCGTCATGGGAGCCAGCATCCACCTGGTGGGGGACTCCGTCAACCACCGGCTGATCTTCAGCGGCTACCAGCTCCACTTGTCCGTCCGGGAGAACCCCATCATCAAAAACCTCAAGCCGGAGACACTGGTAACGGGAGGTTTTGGTGCTTCCTGCCTGTTTTGTTTCTGCTGCTGGCTGGGAAACTTGCATTGGCTTAACTCTCATTTCCTTCCTTTCCAGATTGATTCATTTGAACTGCTGTATTATTATGATGAATATCTGGGCCATTCAATGTGGTAAGTAAACTGCAGGGCGTTTCCCACGTATCAGGTTGGGGTATTGTGCTGGTGTTCCTCGCTTCCCCCCCACACACACACACTTTTCTTGGAGGAGAAAATGCCACTCAATAATAATTCCTATTTTATTTCATAAAATCTATACACCATTTAATTGTTTAAAAAAAAACTTTGAAAAAGCTTACAAAGAAAATAAAACAATAATATCATCAGTAAAAAGAACTCTTTAAAACATTCAAGGGATAAAATCCGTAATAAACTAAAAACAGATCAAATCAATCACCAACATTTACATCTCTTGGTAGGCTTGTCTAAACAAAAATGTTTTTAGCAGGTGTCAAAGGGAGTACAGCAAAGGCATCTGTCTGGTGTCAAGTGGCAGGGAGTTCCAAAGTGCAGGTGCTGCCATACTAAAAGATCAAGTGCTTGCAAATGTGGAACTGATATGATGTGGCACTTGTAATGGGGCCAGTTCCACCAATCGAAACAGCAGAGTGAGCATTTAAGGGGTAAGGCGATCTTGCAGGTGGTCCCAGGTTGTTAAGGGCTTTGTATACTAATAGCAACACCTTGAACCTTGTATCTCTTTTGCAATTGGTTTCCAAAAATCATTTCTGACAACCAAAATCTTGGCCTGGTTCCCTCGCCTCCACAACACGTTTTTAATTAAACTCTGTGCATCTCTTTTGACTTGATCCCTTGTGGAGGTGCATTTTACAGATCTCTCTCTCCCACATTTTTTTTTGGGGGGGAGGATTTTCTCACCCTCTATTAACAGTAGCATAAGAAGTCCGTTTCTGGTTGTGTCCGCATTTTATTCTCAAACAGTCCTGACAGGAGGAAGGCGTGACTTTAGAAAGCACATACATAAATGATCTTCCACTGGGAAGTGGAGGGGGGAGCAGCAGTAAGGACCCAAAATGAAATGAGCATTCTGGATTTAACAGCGATAGGCAGCTTGAACGGATAACCTTTTCTTCTGTTGAGTGTGTTCCCTGGTAAAATTGGTGACATTTATCCCTGGCTAATATGCGGCAGAATTTGGCTCAGAGAGACTTGACGTCTTTGGTTCTGGTTATTGACCTGTGACGCTAGCCACTGCTCTGGGCTGCGGAAGGAGCAGTGAAATGTCCTTGATGCCTCTTAACTTCTGCATAAGTCCTGGAAGACGGCCGCTTGCATGAGAGGCCCCCTTGCGCTTTTCTCCTTAAGCCATTCCTCGCATCCAGTTCCACCCAGACTTCTCTCGCTGACCTCCCCAGAAGCTCTGTGTTATCTCCCAAATCAATTGTGCTTTCGTTCGTTCGTATGGCCATGGGTGGTTGCCAGCTGCGATTAGATAACAAACCGAGCATCTAAGCCAGCCCTTGCTTTTACTTGATTAAGAGCTAGGGTTAAAGTTAGTGGTTAGTTAGAACAGCCTCCCCCACCAACTGGGGATGATGGGAGTTGTAGTCCAAGACATCCGGAGGACAAATTCACAGAAGAGAGGGCTATCATTGGCTACTGGCCACAATGGCTGTGTTCCGCCTCCACATTTGGAGGCAGCAATGCTTCTGAATGCCACTTGCTGGAAACCACAGGAGGCAAGAGGACTCTTTTTCTTAGGTCTTGCATGTAGGTTTCCCACTGGCCACTGTAAGAAGAGAATGCTGGACTAGATGAGCCACTGTCCTGAACCAGCCAGACTCTTCTTAGAAGGGCACCACACTGGGCAAGGATTGCTTGCTTGCCTGCCTGCTTTCCTGCCTGCCTGCTTGCTTGCTTGCTTGTTTGCTTTATTTATGAATGAATGAATGAATGAATGAATGAATGAATGAATGAACTTTCTGGCTCTCAGGGCTGTAAGGAGCAGCTTGAAACCATCTGCAGAGGACCTGGTCAGATCTCTGGGGAAAGGGACAGAGCACAGACCTTTACTACTACAATGCTCTTGTTCAGAGACTTCACCCAGTGTTCATGCTGTTACAGCTGAAGCAAAGAACCCCTCTTTTCTGCATTAAATCTGGGGAGGTGCCTGTTGACAGTGTCTGCTGATGGCTCCGTTGTAATTGTGTTCCCTCTCGCAGGTACATCCCTTTCTTCCTTATCCTGTGCATCTATTTTTCCGGCTGCTTCATCCCCATTAAAGAAGAGCAGCAGAGGATACCTGTGGCTGCTTTACTCCTCATTGGGCCCAGCAGCCTCTATTACTGGTAAGTGAGCCAGGTGTGGCTTTGGAGAGGAGGAGGAGGAGGGGGAAGTCACAATTAGATGCTACACAGCTACATGAGGCCACCGATGCATCATCGGGGGGGAGGGGGCTACTGTTCAAAGGCTACTGCAAATATCCTGAATCTTAACCAAGATCCCTAGTTGTAACTTGGAAGAGTAGAATTTGTTACTCTTAAGTAACACACATCTGTTTTTAATTGTTTTTCTGGAATGTTGCTTTTCTTCAAGGTTTTGCTGGTGCTGCTTTTAACCGTGGTGTACTAGATCAGTGGTCCTAGATCAGTGGTTCCCAAAGAGCTTGGTACACCCTTTGCGGGAGGGAATAATAAAAGACAGGGGGCACTGGAGGTGTAAATGACTATCAGACCTTGAAAAGCCGGTATCCCTGAATCATGTTCATCAGGGGATGGGCAGCCAGTTTTGTTGAATTAATTAAGCTAGATAGCTTTATTTGCTTTTTTTAAAAAAAATAATTGTGCAATTAATTACCGTTTTGAATTTCATTGTGTTCTTATCTTCCTTAGAAGGGTCATGCAAACTGCTATTCTGAATCGTGCTTTTTATAGGGTAGGGGGCCCACTAGGGATGAGTTTATGGAACCAAGGGGACAGTGGCCCGAAAAAGTTTGGGAAACACTGGTCTAGATCATTTCAGTAGTTATCACAACAATTGTTTGCAACCTGCCTTGATTCAGATTTCGTACAGCAAGGCAGGGCACAAACATCAGAAACAAACTGTGTGCTGGGAAGCCAACCTGGGAGACCTCTTACCTGAGAGGCATCTTCTTCTAGTGCTGAATGTTGTCGCCTTCCCCATCTGCCTGCTTTCTCTTCCCTGCTGTATGAAAAAGCTCTCTGACCCCCGTCCCTTTCCCCCCTGCTTGCAGGTACCTTGTCACGGAAGGGCAGATCTTCATCCTCTTCATCTTCACCTTCTTTGCTCTGATGGCTCTGGTGATGCACCAGAAGCGGAAAGGCTTGCTCATGGACAGCAACGGACGCTTCCTTTTCTACTCCTTCATCATCACACTGGTATTGATCGCCCTGTGGGTCGGCTGGCTCTGGAACGACAAGATCCTCAGGAAGAAATACCCCGGCGTCATCTACATTCCGGAACCATGGGCTTTTTACACCTTGCATATGAGTAACCTGCACTCTGCAAAGGGGGAGAGCATTTAACTTTGATTCTTTGGTTGGGGGGGGGGGCGGCGGAGAGAGAGAATTTGAAAATGCAACCCTTGGCCCAAGTCTGCTCTGTTGCAAGCACCATTGAAGAGGGCATGGTGTGTGGAGTGGATCAGGCCCACAGTACAGAGCAAGAGAAGTTCCTTTCTCCCCCCCCCCCCAAAAAAAATTCAATGGCTAATCCTAACGTAGCTCAGATAAAGTGCTGCATTGTGATCCTATGCAGGTTTACATGGAAACAAGCTCCACTGAGTTCACTGGGGCCTACTCGCAAATAAAGCCAGGCCTACTCAGAAATAAATGCTGTTGAATTCAGTGAGGCTTCATGCCCATGTAAATTGTGTTAGGGTTGCAGCCTATGTCTGTTTAGGATCACAGCCTTAGTCCGTAATAAGGGCATGTGTGGGTTGTACAGAGAATTATTTACACCCATTGGGACCCACCATTGAACCTGAAATATTTGTCTGCTTGAGCTCTAGGTTTCTTCATCCTTCTGGTTCCTATGGCTGATAAGGTAACCTTGTAAACACATCAGCAGAGTCTGTGAGGATCTCAGAAACCAGAGAGGATCATCTACAGCAGGCCTCCCATGGTCACGGCAGGTTCAGCGCTATGCATACCCACTTGTCCCCCGTTTTCCTTCCTGTATCCTGCAGAATAAACTATGCAAAAAAGAAGTGAATCTCCTTCTTCCGTACAGTCTAGCTTAGTTCTCGCTGCCTTTTTCTTAAAGCCCAGGGTTGGGAGAGGCCCACCAATGTCTGCTTTTGGTTTTGAGAGCAGCTACTGCTGAAAATCTCAGTGGGAGTTGTTGTTTTTTTGTTTTTGTTTTCTTTATCTTAATGGATTTTGAAATGCCCTCTGATCATTTTGCAAGAGGAAGAATACTGTTGATCCCACTGGGGACCCCACTTCTTAAATCACTCCATAGAGCCCTGCTGGGCACACCATCTGAAGCAGCTGGAGGGCACCAGGTTGGGGAAGGCTGTCGAAGAGGCAGGTGCATGCACACGCGCACACAGCCATGTTCAGAACCTGATGCTAAAGCAGAACCTCAAGAATGGCCACTGAGGCATACTGCACAGCTCTGATCAGGAAGGCTAAATTTCTGCCACTTGTCAAAATGGATGTTTCCTCCTTGCTGCATGCCCTCTTTGTTCCACTGTCTGTTGTCCTCTCTATGCTTTTCCTCCCCTTTGATACTCAGGTAGAAAATTTTTAATTCTAAGGGAGGTGCACGGTTATTTCTTCAAAACTTTTTAAGGACTTGTTCAGTAGAACTTTCCTTTGTAACCTCAAATTCCTGGGCCGAATCTTCATTGACTGTTCGCCTTCCATGACTTTGCCTTGTGTACATTTATCCTGAGTGTGATCCAAACTAAGTGGATGTAAAAGAGTTTGTGGGCAGAGAAATAAAAGTTTGCTAAAGTCTTTGTGGGCTGAGATTTTATTTTTTTTAAAAAAAAAACACACATTTAATATAGACCAAGGTGGAATCTAGACACATATAAGTGACACTGTGAAGTGCCTTTTTAAAAGCGTTTTGAGAAATATATTGAATTTGCCATACGCTCATCATTGCCAACTATTGCCACATTTGTAAAATGCACTTAAAACACACTTAAAACATATTTGCAGCTATATAGCTGAGTCCCAAGTCTCCATTTCCTGAACCTGGCCTGATAGCTAACTGGCAGACAGTGCAGGTCTATCAGCTGCAGCATTACACAAGTGTTAAATAGCACTGGGTACAGGATGGTGCCCTGTGGCACCCAACAGCATAGTTGTCTTTTTTCCCTCAGTTTCTTTCCTTTCTCTTTTTTTATATATAATTTTTATTCATTTTAAAACATATAAGTTGTCATACATTTCACAAAATTTCACCTCTTATACAATCTTTTGGACTTCCATCAGCACCTCTAATAATCTCCCATTTTTATAATTTCTTGCCAACGGCATAGTTGTCAGAGAGTCAAGAAATAATCACCCTGAAATCAACCCTGAGATAGAAGTGGAACAGCTGCAAAACAGTGTCCATCTCGCAGAACCTATTCAGAAGGATATCATGGCCGATGGTACCAAAAGCTGCTGAGAAAACAACAAAGAATGGCAGGGTCTCATTCCCCCTGTCCTCTCAATAAAAGTCATCCTTAAGGCAATCAAGCCTAATTCAATCCCATAAAAATCCCAGGCCTGAACCCTAATTGGAATGGGTCAATCCGATCAGTTTCATCCATGAGTATTTCGTTCCATGTGGGGTTGGGTGCCACAACCTTCTCAATCCCCTTTCCCCCAAAAGGGGGTGTTTGCAACCGAGTGGTAGGGGTCCAGGGACATTCTCAGGAGTGGTCATATTTCCACCTCTTTCAAGGGTATCGTACTTTAGGTTATGCGGCATATTTATTTATTTATTTAGCCAAACTTCCTTGTTTCCACATAATGCATTTGTTCAGGTGCCGAGAGCAATTGTCCTAAGGCATTATTGATGCTTGTAAGGAAGATCCAAATGGTAGCCCTCCGCTCCCTAATAAATACAGGGCAAAATTCCCAGGAGATGTTATCCTTGCACAGTCACTATTCGTCTCAACTGGTTTGTAATTAAAAAACAGCAACCTGAGGCCACCTGGGGCAGACCTAGTTGTCTCTCGCTCTGCCACCATTAACCGTCTCTCCTGCCTTCGTGGCTAAGGCCCCCTCTGGAGAAAAACCTATTTAATCCTAGTAACATTTTGGGCAGTGCTTTTTTTTCCTAGGTACTCACTGCCCAGAAATGGCTTGAGGAGGGACAGCCGAGTGGGAAAAAGGAAGCAGCACTTTGCACATGCTCAGCGGACCGCCACAGCCGCTTCGGCCCTCGCCTGAGGCTGCGGTGGCAGGGGGAGGCTGCTGCTGGGGCTACCCACCTTGCGAGGGGCCTCCTCATGAGGGCAGTGGCTGAACGTACTTGGTGGTGAAATGCTGAAGTAAATGTAGAAGGTGCTAAGGTGGCAGATGCAGGGCAGGAAGGGGGCTTTGCTTGGGTGCAAGGAGGGTGGAAGCAGCGGCTCCTGAGGCACCCATGGAAGGGGAGGGGAGGGAGTAGCCGGTTAGGATGGGAGGCAGAGGAGCCAACGGTGATGTAGAGGCCTCCAGTGTAGCTGCACCAACAGCAGCTTGTGCATCATCACAGCAAAGAGCAAAGGGTGAATGACAGGACGTGTCCCAAGGTGAAAGACTTATGGGGAAAGATTTATAATGAGTTGAAAAAAATGTTGAAAAATACATTTATTTAAAAACCAGAGGCCTTTGTACTTGAAATAATAGGATTGGGACTGCCTAAAAAAGATGTTAGATTGTTTTTGTATGCCATTATAGCGGCAAGATTACTACTAGCTAAAAATTGGAAATCTCAAGAACTACCAACAGTAGAAGAATGGCAGATGAAGATGTTAAGACTTTTTGGAGCTGGCCGACCTGACTGGGAGAATCCGCAATCAGAAAGAAGAGGAATATCAAGAAGACTGGAATAAATTTAAAGACTATTTAGCCAAACATTGTAATATAAAACAACAGAAGTCACTTGAAAGTATCAAAATGGCTTAGGATTAGAGTATGAATGTATTGTAAAACATTATGGATTTAGGAAATGTTGAAAAGAAAGGAAGATAGTTATTTGAAGGAGTTAATTTTATTAGAAAGAGGATATTGGAAAACTGTTACAAGGTGATTCAATGAAATTCAGATAGGGGGGATTTGAGGAAGTCAGTTAACAATGATAATGAAATTGGGTCCTAGAGTAATATTGGTTCATATTTTTGTCTTTTTCTTTTCTTTTTCTTTTTTAGTAATGTAATGTCTTTTTCTTTGTGTGTTATATTTGTTATAAATTTGGAAAATCAATTAAAAAAAATTGAAAAAAGGGTGAATGACAGCTCCCTGCAAGGCCCGAGCAGGTGGGTGCCTACCGTCTCTGAGCGCATAAAGCTGGGAAAAGGTAGGAGAGGCAATTCAACACCCACACACCCACCCAACTGGTTGAAGCCTGCGTGGAGAGAATTCGCTAGGTGTCACGAGGAGTGGCCAAGAGAAAGGGTACTGTGTTCTGGCACGATTTGGGGGACCAAATTTTTAAAGTGAGGTCTAAGCATCCGTGGGAATCTCTTGTCCTGCTTTCTTCCACTGGAAGATTCATCCATGCTAACTCCTAGTGGTTGAGTGACCTCCGTGTGTCCTCCTGAAACAATCGCATTAAGCATTAGCAAATGGGCACTAGTGGGTATTTAAACACAGCATGAGGTGTCTTGAAATCTTTTGGGGATTACCAAGCCTTTGAGGCGCTCTATCATTTGGGGGATTCCAGGGTGGTAATTGCTGCTTTTAGTATGGTGGCATTTTCTAACAACTGTCACCCTTGTTTGTTTGCTTTTGTTTTTTAAAAACACCTATGGAGAGGTGAAAAACAGCTTCTAGTAAATCGACATTTCCATGGCCTACTTACTGTCTGTTTAGTAGCTGCTGAAATCCAACACACAGCATGTCCTGTATCCATGACAGCAAAGAGTATTTATTACACCTGCTGCTTCTTGCTACTCGTTGGCACAGGTGGACTTTAGACTTCGACTATACTAAGTCAGACGCGGAAGGCAAAGAGACTAGCAAGCTGGCAGGCAAAGGGAGTGGCACACCCCACTGAAAAGGACAATTAATACCCAAACAATGGTGAATGAAGGGGGACAGAATCTAGCTTGTCTATGTGTGTTGGAGATGACTGGGACGGTGATGTTTCTTGCTTTGCAGATTACAGTTTAATTTATCAAACTTTCCCTTTTGTTCCTTTTGTGTGTTGCAGGCAAAATTCCTGTCCCAAGATCAGATCAATGGTATGTACCTTTTAACAAAACACTCTTTGCAACTAATTAAATGTTCTTACCTTCTTGTTGTGTGTGTCCTGCTCTGCCTTGGAAGAATGCAAAGAAGATTTTGAGGAATTCTTTCCAACAAGTTTCTCATTGAAGCACTGAGAAAGGTCATTTTTAAGTCTTTAAAATATTGGGGAAGTGAGTGCCCACATCTTTACTAGGTATGATGGCACCAAGGATGCCACCATTTAATGCAGGGTTTCCCAAACTTGAGTATCGAGCTGTTTTTGGACTGCTTTTCATAATCCCTGACCACTGGTCCTGCTAGCTAGGGATTATGTGAGTTGCAATCTAAAAACAGCTGGAGACCCAAGTTTGGGAAACACTAGTTTAATGTCTTTTGCAGTTCTTTATAGACGGCTTGTCTATTGATGCATCTGAAGGCAGCCCTGTATGGGGAAGTTTTTTAATGTCTGGTGTTTTACTGTGGTTTTATAATTTGTTGGAAGCTACCCTGAGTGGCTGGGGCAACCCAGTCAGATAGACGGCATATAAATAATTACTACTACTACCTTAGAAACAGATAATAAATAACTTCAGCTACCAAGAACCGCTGCTTGTTCTCACCCACAAAGTCCTTGTTGATGTGAAAAGTTAAGCACAGCTTCACAGTGGTTCCTCTGCTTTTCAAAGGAAAAGTTGCTGTTTTACCTTGAAATGGGTTAGCATTATATTATTGTTTTCCTGCTGTTTCGTCCAGTTGTTTTCCAAGTGTTGCTCATGCAGTGGTTATAGTAATCTGAAAACAATATATAATGAAATGATAGAGAGGGACTTTCACTATTCCTAGAAGGTAGCTATTGTTGTTGTTTAGTCGTGTCCGACTCTTTGTGACCCCATGGACCAGAGCACACCAGGCACTCCTGTCTTCCACTGCCTCCCGCAGTTTAGTCAAACTCATGCTGGTAGCTTCGAGAACACTGTCCAACCATCTCGTCATCTGTCGTCCCCTTCTCCTTGTGCCCTCCATCTTTCCCAATATCAGGGTCTTTTCCAGGGAGTCTTCTCTTCTCATGAGGTGGCCAAAGTATTGGAGTCTCGGCTTCAGGATCTATCCTTCCAGTGAGCACTCAGGGCTGATTTCCTTAAGAATGGATAGGTTTGATCTTCTTGCAGTCCATGGGACTCTCAAGAGTCTCCTCCAGCACCATAATTCAAGAAGGTAGCTAGCGTCCATCGGGCCTCAATAAGCATATATAATGGCCAGGGGTGATTATGGGAGTTGCAGTCCAGAAACATGTGGAGGGCCAAAGGTTACACACACCTTCTTTAGGATGTGTCAGTGAAACTGGGTTTCTTCCTCTCCTCCTTTTTCCCAACTAGAGTTCAAAGAATGTTTTTCTCTCTACGATAAGAAGCATAAAGGCAAGATCAATGCTAGTGATCTCATCACTGTTATGCGCTGTCTGGGGAGCAGCCCCACCCCCGGAGAAGTGGCCAGGCACCTTCAGCTGCAGAAAGTTGGTAAGTAAAGGGTAGGCATAGTCAGCGCTTTAATAAACACTTTCTAGCAAAGGCAAGCTGTACAAATTACTTAGATCCCACCCCAAAATTCTTGGTCAGGTGCTTCTTTCCAAGGGTTTGAGAGCTAGAGTATTTTAATGCTTAAAGCAAGGTTAGCTAAGGTGATTCTCTCCTGCTGTTTTGGAGTCAAATAATCATAGAATTTTAAAGTGGGAAGGGAGCTAAAGAGTTGTCTAGTCCAACCTCTTGCAATGCAGGAATCAATCATCCCTGACAGATGGGCATCCAAACCCTTAAAAAAAAAACTTCCAGTAGAGTCCACCACCTTCTGAGTCCATTCTACTGTCCAACCACTCTTACTGTCAGTCACCTCTTCCTAATGTTTAGTCAGAATCTCCTTGTCATTTGATTACCTCCCCCCTGAAGCAGCAGAAAATAAGCTTGCTCCCTCTTTTATGTGACAGCCCTTCAGATATTGGAAGATGGCTATCATGTCTCCTCTCAGACTCCCCTTTACCAGGCTAAACATCCCCAACTCCCTCCACGGTTCCTCACAGGGCTTCATTTCCCCACCACTGCCTGTTCAAACCCTAGTTCCAGTTACAGATAGGTAGCCGTGTTGGTCTGCCATAGTCAAAACAAAAAAAATTCCTTCCAGTAGCACCTTAAAGACCAACTAAGTTAGTTCTTGGTATGAGCTTTCGTGTGCATATGGTGTATCTGAAGAAGTGTGCATGCACACGAAAGCTCATACCAAGAACTAACTTAGTTGGTCTTTAAGGTGCTACTGGAAGGATTTTTTTTTTGTTCAAACCCTATTAGCATGTATGTGGAATTTGAAAAAAAAAAGTTTCCAATGTGCATCACTTTACACTTCTTTACTTTGAATTGCATTCAACATTTTAATGCCCAGTTTGGAGAGGTCCTTTGGGAGCTCCTTTTTTCTCCTTACATCTGTGAACCACTTGGTGTCATTAGCAAACTTGCCCAGTTCACTGACCATCCCTAAGTCCAGGTCGTTTACGAACAAATTAAAAATCTCAGGTCCGGATGCTGATGAGCCATGATGGGCTGCTTGATCCCCTCCATGGGGCCTATTAGGCACAAGAAACAACCAATTCAGGCAGACTACCCAATCTTTTTTCTGATTTCCAGACAGGACTGGAGAAATGGATTTTTCAACTTTCCTGACCATCATGTACAGGCAAATGCAGCAAGAAGATCCCAAGAACGAAATCCTCTTGGCCCTGTTGATGGCAGACAGGAAGAAGACGGGATTCATTTCAGTGGCAGAGCTGAGGGCCAAGTTGATGAATCTAGGAGAGAAACTGTCTAAGGAGGAAGGTAAAAAGTTCTTAGTGGAGAGATTCTCTCTTGGCTGGCATGCATTTCTGACGTGTCCCCTCAATCTTAATTTTGCCTCCAGCGAACAGGTTTTTTTTAAACAATATTGTATTGATCAGGAGTAATAGGTAAAGGGTATGCTTACTATGTGAAGCAGAAACTCTCCAACCATTTCCAGGTTATCTACCATCAGCCAGATGTTTCGTTGGACTACAACTTACATCAGCCCCTGACAGGAGTTGCAGTCCAAAGTATCTGGAGGACACCAGGTTGCAGAAGGCTGCTTCACAGAGTCTGACTTGAGAGTCGGTGTGGTATAGTGGTTAGAGTGTCAGAGTAGGACCTCGAAGACCAGAGTTCAACTCGCCAGTGAAGCTCACTAGATGACCCTGGGCCAGTCACTGCCTCTCAACCTAACCAACTTTACAGGGTTCCTGGGATTGAGAACCATGAACGCCACCTTGAGCTGTTTGGAGGGAAAAAGTGGGATATAAATGCAATACATAATAGCAACAACAACTGGTTATATTTAAAAGCATTTCCTTTCTATTGACATAGGCTTTTCTGAAACATCTCCAGTCCCCAGTTTGGTTAATTACTAAACTAATCCCATATTTAGATTGCTCTCTCAGACCCCTTTGCTTTCCCATTTTCAAAATGGTACTTCTCTTAAGGAAGTTACCTAAATTAGCAGTGGCACTGGCTCCCACACTTTTCTTGAGAAAACTGGGTTGACAGCACCAATGTAAATATATGGAGCACCAGAGAGACAGGCGGGTGAGTGGAATAGACACAAGTTGTCAATTTCTGAGACCAACAGGATTGGGAAGGAAAGCTGTTGGACTTGTGCCTTTGCACAATGTAACCCACCTATTCCTTGAAATGGGAAAACTCCTTGGACCCACTGTAACATGGTTTACACTTGTTTCACACACACGTGAAAAATAAAAAAGGTAGACAATAATCTAGATATAATGCACAACTAAACTGACATGCCACAATTACTGTGCAATTGTTTACAGTGGACAACCTCCTGAAGGAAGCCAAAGTGGGCCACAATGGAATAGTCAGGTATGAAGACCTGGTCCAATCCATTACTCTCCCTGTTGCCGACTACTGAATCATTGGAAACAGAAGGGCAACCGTCGTCCTTGTGGCTTGCAGTGCTCCTTCAGGTGCTTGATGGAACTGGGATCTCTCCCACTTACTTGCCTTAAATGCTTTGTCTTTTGGAATCCTCAAATTTATATAGTAAAGATCCTATTTTCCCCAGGCCCAAATTGTTGGTTCAAACAAACCAGTGGAACTGGGCTTGTATAAAATGGACCACCTATTTCACTTCAATTTCAGTGTTTTAAAAACAAGGTGCCTAGGAATTGGGGTTATTTTTCAGTCCTGTGTTGGTGGGCCAAGAATTTTAAGGTAGCGTACAGGAAGAACTTGCAGGTTATGTACTATTATTATTCAGCAGGGTTGTGTCTCCTGACCTTGGCAGGAGATGTGTGGTTATTTTCCCTGTATTGAGAAAGCCCATTCAAATCTTGTTTCAAAACAAGGTGGGCTTTAAAAACCAAACAGCACAGAAGGTGCTGAGCAGCCACCACCCACACAATCAGTGGCTACCACTCTTGTCTCTGTGGGGCATGATCTACCAAGCCAGAAGACAGCTCCCAAATTGAGCAGGTCTGATTTAAGAGTACTTCCAAAACCCACTGGCAGAAATTGAGACACAGTAGAGTCCAGTTGTGTCACATTTGTGCTGGTTACCTATAGGACTTCTCAACAGACATGCACACCTCCCTAATAGCTTTCCTGCAGATGTAAATTTACAGTGTGCAAATTCAGCAACATTTATTCCAGAAGAGACAACGTAATAATGCTTTTTATTACATCTAAAGATGTTTTACATAAACAGGTAACATTCAGTAGGGTAAACCATTTTTTTCCAATGCATGTAATAAATATTTTCACTTGATACTTTTATACAAACTGACATTGGTCTACTATACATTTTATTTAAAAGCCACTTTTAAAACTTGTTTGGCATGCTGTATGGAAAACTAAGAGAAAGTTAAGGCAATGAATCACAGATCTGAGTTTATGGAATAACTTTTTTAAAGTTTCTGCTTATTTACATATTGTTTTCCCTTTTGTTAATTAGAGTAACAAACAGCAGCACAAGCCGGGGGCCTCTGGCAGGTTCTCTCTCAATAAAAATCTAAGCTCTCATTGAAAGGAAAATAATAAAAACAAAGCAAGACATAATGTATTGTGAAAAAGAAAACACCCTGAAATGTTTAATGCAATGAAAAAGATTAACCACATTAAAAAAACAAAAAAACAAGGACTAGCTACAAGTTCGGTGGAAGGTTTCTAAAAGTGCCTTCTTCCAGGGGAGTATGGTATATGTTTGATAGGGATAAGAAAATCTGGGAATGCAGTAATGAAAATATTGCAAGACTTTGCAACAAACTGCTAGTTAAGTCTTAGCAAGGTTTAATTTGGTTTTGCTTTTAGGTAAAAACAACAACAACAAACTCTGCATCGAGTAATGCCCACAGAAGTGATTCAGAATCACTCTACCCCTGCTATTATACAAGGATCTTGCATCTGTGTGTACTTGTGTAGACACACACACACACACACACACTCACTCACTCACTCACTCACTCCCCCAAAATTTTTGTACAAAGTGAGACACACATCCAAGCAGCACACATCCCTCTACTTCTCTTTTGGAAAAACAAGGACAAAAAAAAGTGAGCCAACAAGTTATGAAATGCAAGAAGTACGCTTTCCATATTCAAATTTAACAGGATTTGTGTGTTAACTAAAAAACACGCCTTAACTCCATGTTACTAAAAAAAATATCTCTGCAATTCTTAAAAATTAGTATTTTAAAGAAACTGACAGACTGCAGGTAATGCCAAAAATGGAACCTTTCCCCAATTAACTATTATTGTTGGCTAAAAAACACACAAACAACTTAAAACACACACACACTGGCCAGGAAATAGCTTTTCAAAAGAGGTTCCCGGAATTAAATACATCAAAAATCCCCTCCCCGGCCCAAAACCCAAGTTAAGGGAGGCCAGGAAACACTATTCAGTTTGAATTGGGAAGATTCATTGTTTTTACTTAGTATGAAGGACAGGAGGAGCAGGAAAAGACATATAAACAATGGTTTGCTACCATAAATTTCCAAGCGCTCTCCACATTAAACATTAACTGACTGACCTTTTTTTGTGTGTGCCTTGTCTCATTTGTAATGCTTTTAAATTTCTCATTCCCAAACTGCAAGTGCAATGCCCACCCCTTACTGCCCACCGTGGTGAGAAGTGTCATTTACCTTATCAGAGAGAGAGAGAAACATGGAAACCCGTGGGCTCAGTGTAGCAGGTACCTTTTAATTTCACAATTAACTGGACTTAAAAAACCTGAACCAGTCCTAGAAGATTTCTAGTCTTACACAGTTCTAGATCTTTATCGAGCACCCACAGGCTAAGAAAGAGGATGGGCAAAATCCTCCCCCGCCCCCAAACACCATTCAGGCAAGTCACACTGAAGATAATTGCACTCTCAGGCAGTTCCCGTTTACTGTAAAACACAATATTACTTCCAGCATTCAAACACACCAAACAGCACTGAAAGCAGAGTACGGCATTCCTTGAAGCCTGACGAATTGTTGGAAAGTCTCCTAAAATTCTGACTCGACAGTTGTTTTGTCAGATGTACAAAAATCTCAACAGACATGCAGATAAAAACCATTTGAGTTGCAGTAGATACATTTGGTGAGTAGGGGGGGGAGCCTTGTGTAGATGCTGTAGCCAAGTGCACACTTATATATGCTTGCATTGCATGACAATAAATGGGTCATAAATACACTCAATTGCAGCCCATCATCTGCATGCACTTGACTGTACCACATATTCCAGGTAACAATATAGGAAGATGCCTCATACTGAGTCAGACTATTGGTCCATATAGCTCAATATTGTCAACACTGACTGGTAGCAGCTCTCCAGAGTCCTAGGCAGGGGACCTTCCCAGCTCTACATGGAGTTGGCGGAGACTGAAGCTGGAGCCATCTGCATTCAAAGCAAGCTACAAGACCCACATCTTACAATGTATTTAGCAGGTGGTACCCAGACTCATGTTTAAGTGCCTGATAAAAGGCATTCACCTTAAGCTAAGAAGCAGAGCATCAGCTACAGGGTTTCATCAGAACACTTGTCAATTTTGATTCCTGCAACTACACTGTGACCAGACTTTCCAAAGTTAGCAAATCTCTGATTGTTTCAGTGTTTGGAATGATCCTTCCAATTGCAACAAAATGGGACCACATTTTATATTAAGTTAAGCCAGTTTCATTATACTTTTTAAAAAAGAAATCAGTTTCTGATGCCTCCAAGCTAGATTGAACTTAGAAAGGATTCCTCTTTTGTGTTCCTTTTATTTAGATTTTACTGACATTTAATAAATTATAAACTAGTCAAAGGAAACATTTCAGCCAGACAGTGATGGAATTCACATGCATGAAACAGACACACTGAGACACACACACAGAGAGATCTATAAATACATATATACACACACATATACATATGAACAAACATTTTAAAAATTCAAGTCAGCTTTTAAAATGGCGAAGGGGACATTTGAAAACCCACTTAGAACATTTATACTGTCTCTCAATTAGTTGAAAAGAAATGATTGTTTCCTATTAAAAAGTGGTGGCTTGATATCAATGCAAAGTTTATCTTAAAAACAATTTTGAAAACAGAGCTGGGGGGACAAGATACTAACTTCTGCAGCTATGGTTTAAAGAAATTGCTAACATGGTCTTTGATAAAGTATAGCAAAAAAAGAAAAAAACTACAACCAACCCTGCTACCTCCCTCCTTCCTATCCATTCCTGATTTGTTGTAAATCTAGATTTTTAAAAGCTAGCTATAAAGTATTTTCACAGCAGAGAACAGATCTGCACTCCAATGAGGGCTCTGGGATACATCAACATGGCTGCTTGGCCCTCCCCTTCTTTCTCCCATGTACTATGAACAGTTTCCCTTTCTCTCTGTTTACATGTTCTGTCATTTAGTAAAAAAGGAAGAGTTTAAATAATCCCCAAGTTACTCTTTCCTAATTAATCATACAGGTTTCAAGGTAGTTGGGGGGGGGGAGAGACCCACAAACACTAAAGGGGAATTAAATATAGTTTCACATGCTCAGTCAGAAGAAGCCAAAATCATTCAATAATTATTTTGAAGCCAATAAGCAGGTAGGGGGGTGGGTCACCCTCAAGATTTTAACAAATTTTGGTAAATTTGAAGGAAAGGGGGAAGGACTTTGAACTTAAAAAAAGAGCTGTGTGGGGTTCGGCCACTAATATAGCCCAATCTGATGCAGGTTTGTTCTGAAGCACAAGTGCGTAGGATTGGAGCCTATTGTTCAAATATGCTTGCAGAATGGACTCTGCGTGCTATTTGTTATTATCCGCTGCAAAATACATTTTTTTCAAATGATATCATCTCATTCAAGTCCTGATAGCACAGTACGATGTAGGAGTTTAGATTTTTAAAGTCCCGGGGAAGGAAGTTTGAGTGTCAGCCCAATGTCGAATGACCTCAAGAAAGCAAGTCTTTAACACAGAACATTTAACATACAAGAAAGGATCACCGATGCCTTTATGGCAGCAGGATTTTAAGAAGCCATTTTGCCTCATGCAAAAGCGGAGAGACCTTCCAATGGTAATGCTTCAACATGCAGGAGTGTGGGTATTTTTTCCCCCATGAGGAGAACTGATGAACACACAAACAGAACAATATGGTGTCTGGTGAAGGAACAAGGAAGGTTCCGAACAGAAGTTCGGAACCAGAAGAAAGAGCTGAAAGAACATTCCAAGAAGCCACACAACCAGTTTAGCAGGCAGAGAATGCTGTGGAATTGACATAAATTACAACGAAAGAGAGAGGGCCTGATCCACTGGCACAAGACTAATTCATTTCAATGGTGCTTGTGCAGGAAAATATTCCCAGAGGATTGTGCCCTAAGGAGGAAAACCATTCCCTCCAGTTATTGTGGGTGCCATCTGTCTTCCCTGGAACTAGAAGCCTCCCAGAACTTTTCAAAGCTTCAATCACTCCATTACTTTTCCATTAATATCACTGTGAAGAAACAAAGTGATGCAGTTAAAAATCAAAGCCTTAAAACAAACGAACACTCGAGACAGAAAGGTTGGTGTAAAATCTTCCGTATCCAAAAATCTAGGTTGGGAGCTTTTGTCATTTTTTTACCAGTCAAACCATATTTTGTTTATATACAAAAGTACAACTGAAAATATAGTTTTGTTCTCTGTACATATCTTAATATTTTTTTCCCTACAAAAAGGAAAAGCTCGTCTGCATTTCTAAACAAAATAAGATAAAACAAAACCCCAGATCTCTCCTCTAGCTAGTCCAGTGAAAACTCAACAAAATTCAGTCCAAGGAAATGATATCCGGCATGACGCCAAAGAGAGAGGCTGGGTCTGTGTTACTTCTGTTGGCCACGGGGTGGCCATGGGTCTCTCGCAGGCTGTTGGAGGACACCAGGCTGCTGTTGCTGCCGCTGTTGCTGCCGTTAGTGGCTGGAAGGGTGGCACTCCCTCCTGCATTCAACTGATCCAGGAACATCTGAGACGAAGCATAGGGGAAAAACCGGGAGTGCAAAAGTTCTGGGTCATCTGAAGCAGACACGGCGGCGGCTGCAGCGGCCAGAAGAGAAGTGCTATAATGCTGGAGATGTGAAGGAGGACAAAGGGCAGCTGTGAGGCACTGGAGAGCAGGTTTTAATAAACGGTACTCATGCATATTTTTCCTACTACTCCACTGTTTTTATTTCACGCCCTTCACCGTAAGGGTGGGTTGCAGCAATATGCTCACACAAGTAAAAAAAGCAAAACCAGCACAGTATAGATAAGACAAAAGAGGTGGGTTCACAGGGTTAAAAGGCCAGGGGGCTACAGGCCAATGAAGAGGGGATTCCAAGTACTTATGGGCAGCTCAGTTTCTTTCCAGAACTGCCACTGTTACAGGTTACAGGTGCCATGTAATAAAATCTGCTTCACACTTGTAAGAAACCTGTATTTTAATATAGAAGCACCTACACTTTGGAACTCTCTGCCAACTGACATCAGGGCCGGTGCCCTCACTGTATTCTTTTTGACACCCACTAAAAACATTTTTGTTCTGGCAAGCCTACTCAGACATGTAGGATGTTGGTGCATGTTTTAAACTGGTTACTGATTGTTGCCGATTTTGTTTTGTTTTTGAACGTTTTAAACTGCTTTTGCTGATTTTACTATTGTAAACTGCTTTGATACAATTTATACACTCAAGCTGTGTATAATTTTTTTGAAATAATAAAATAATAAATAAAAGGGTCATCAAAACTCCTGCATGCAGATCACAGGCATGTTGGATTTGTTGGGTGCAGTAACTGGACACAGAACCGAGTGCCCCAAGAATACTGGTTTTCTGCAGTCATGCTCTAGGGAAAAGGTCAGGCTCAAGGTTTCCCTGAGAGGATTACTGAAATCAGAGGAGGCAGTATAATGGGGAGGAAGTGAGACCTTGACTGTGGGGAGAAGCCCCACTTCCTATTTACTGGACTTTACTGGCAAAATGCACGCAGAGTCCTTTAGCATTTCCTTAAGGAAGAAAAAGACCTGAATGCTTTTTAAAAAACAAGTTAAATGTTCAGTTTTAAGCAATACTTTCGCAGTGCAATCCCAGTTGTGCAGGCGTGCTCCCCTCAGTGATGGAAATAAATGCTAGAATAATGTATTCTGGCAAAGATATTCTAGCACATCAAAAATAATTTATAATACTGCCTGGTGGTTTCAGCCACTTGACATTTTCAATTTGGGATACTGTATTAAGAAGAAATTCTCCCTATATTAGATCAAAACTACTCCCCTTTGTGACTGTTCTAGAATTGTTTCCTGCCTCCCATTAGCAGCTTACCTGATTGTCTCCTGGTAAGAATGAGAAGAAGTCCAGTCCTATGAAAAAGGCAAAATGAAACAGGTTCATTTTCTCTAAACACACATCCCAAAATCAAACAGCTTTAAGCAGAATATAGCACAGATCCTAATCACTCTTGCTTAGCCTCCAGCCTTCCTCAAACAGTGCTTCTCTTAAACTAACCTACGCAAAATTATGTCAGGAAAAAGAAAAATATGTTAAGTATGTTGGTTTTTTTGCTACAAACCTTTGGTGACAGGCCTTGTGAAGCCATGAAAAGGGGCCAAACCTTGTATGACCCATGCTCTGCACACCTTAGATTGTAGTCTCAACCCCCAACACCATCAGTTTAAAAGGATATTAGTAGCAAGGTTGTGAAAGGCTCCATCACTCAAGGCAAATACCTCACACTCAGTAATGTGGTGGCTGCTTCTCTACTACTAATTACAGTAACTAATTCAGTTTATATTCCACCCAAAGAAGCCCGGGGCAGCAAACATATCAATAATATGAAATATGTTTAAAAGCCTTCTGAAAACGATTGAAACATTCTTAAACAGTTAAAATATCCAAACAGTAATTTCAGGTATTACTATTATCTATGATGTTTGTCCTGTCAGAAACCTACCTTGGAGGTCATAAGGCATGGGTGTCATATGGAACGGGTGCCTGTAGTCTTGTATAAGTGACGTGTTGATGTAGCTTGTGTCAACAGCCGGAAGGCTCGGGGTTCTTGAAACAGGAGAGACTTGATGCGGCATACTTGAAATGCTAAGAAGCAGAAGCAGAAGCCTGAGTTTAGAAGATGGGGCCTGCAGACTCCTCCTGCAGTATCCCAAACAGACAGAGCCTGGGGTTCAGAGCTGGGCATTTGTGGTCTTTCCTAAAAGACAGCTCCTTTCACTTCATGCTTTCTGACAAATGTTTGATGCAGCTAGATTTTGCATATATACTACTGCCACAAATAATCCTGAGGTTCTCTTGCAGGGTCCTTTTCACCCTGCCTTTTGCTTTTGCACCTCCTGCTTGCCATCCTTATCCCCACAATTCAGAACCTAATAACATAAGAAGGGCCTGCTGGATCAGGCCAATGGCTCACCTTGTCCAACATCCTGTTGATGTATGAAACCCTCATGAATAATTTCTGCAGCACAGGCCTCTGCCAAACATTAACCGCATGGAGGGGAGAACCTAAGAGCTCTTCCATGTGCTTCTGTTTCCAGAACTGGGGCTAGTGAAGGATTTGGTCACCTGGGGGCAATTTTTATTCACCAGAAAGGGACAGGTGTGCAAGCAATGGCAAGCTCTTATGCACAGCACAGAAATGAAATACTTGAAGATATCTGAGAGCACCTCTGAAGGCTTGGGGTTCAAATCTCACTCGGTTTTATACTCCCAGCCTCCTTTAAGTATTCCGGCAACTGGAAATGGGCATTGTAATTTCAGCAAGGTAGGGGTAGAGGCAGGGAGTGAACTAGTTCAGACTTCCTGTTTATGGAAACTCAAGACAAAAAGTCACACATAACAGAAACCACCCCCCTCCCTCATGCAACTTAGCCATAAAAGACTCTGTACAGTTAGTTCATCATTAAAGGCAATTTTTTGAAGTAGGGTATTTCTATGCTTCCCAAAACAAAATATATTCTTATATTAAATACACTCATGCCAATACCCTACTGTATTTTGATTAGCTAATCACCTTGGTTACAATGTCAGAGGTGTCATCTAGCTTCCACAATTGCCCCAATACTTGTTATAGGTCCAGAAACTGTACTGCCTCAGGGAAATTCTCAATTATTATTTGTTGTAAAAATGCATTGGATACAGTCTTTTTGCCAGAACCGGTAACAACTTTCTTTCTTATGGGAAAAAGAAGCAACAGAAGGGCCACATTTGCCATTAAAATGCCACTGTCTGCATTCCATGTTAGTCATAATCAGAACACGCCTATTGAAATTAATGGATCTGACTGACCGAGGTCCATTAATTTCAGAGAGTCTTCTCGGAACATAACTTCAGCTGAATACAATCCAATGCTTTTAAGTTGAAAGGTTTTGATGGCTTACAAGTTCCATGAAATGAAACAGTGAGCTCTGCCTATACAGCCTCACATCGAGGGCGCTGAGCTGCAGCCCACCACTTCCCAAGGCAGCTAAGTGTCTCCTCACCTCTTATTGTTAATGGGTGATGCAGGAGACAGGGAAGGGCAGCTCCTCTTGGCCGATGGCTCCTCCTCTTCTTCATCCGATGAGCTGTCAATGGTTAAGTCAATCACCTCAACTTTCTTATTTTTGCTTGACTGATGAGAGGACACTTGATGATCCACAGAAGAACTTAAGCAACCTAGAAAGAGACCAGTCCAGTGCTGAAGTCCCAACTGGTAATTGCAACGTGCGTGTGTGTTAAAATACAGTTAAACAGCCATACGATGCTGGGGGCTGAAAGGAGTTGTAATCCAAAACATCTGGAGGTCTCCAAATAGACCCAAGGCTGATCTAGATAATCAACCTGTTCCAGAACAGTGTGCCTCAAGAGGACTTAATTGTAAGGTCTGCACTTAGGAATTACACACTTACAAAGCACCAAAATCATGAGCCAGAACAAAGAGGAGAAAATGAAAAAGTCAGAAAGCAGGAGCAACAGTTTAGCAAGTCGACTTCAGTAACTCACCTTCCACTCCATTAAAAGATGCAGTAACCTCTTGTGCCTCTTTTTTTGATCTCATAGGAGCCCAGGTTCCGTCTTCCTTAAACTGAATTTCATCACAATCTGTGCAGTATTTCAAGATTTCCATAAACAACCTATTTAAAAAGAACCTCCTTAGAATCTCACCCAGAAAGCATGGAGGAATTTGCACATAAGGAACATTCATGCTTCTGAAATCCATCAGAGGTGGCAAAAACACACAACCTCAGTGGTTTCAGACCTTTACAAAAAGGGCAAAAATATTTCCAGGCACATTACTTGCTTCACTATACCCAGCTTTTACTGGCTTCCAAAAAGTACTTACCCATCAATTATTAGGTGTTCGTAAGGAGCTTTGTTGTCACACACAGGGCAAACCCAGGTGGGTTTCTTCTCATTCATTTGAATATACAAAGTGGCATCAAAGCACTGAAGATGTGAACAAGTCAGGGACCTGCAGGGTATCGCCAGCCGCATTTTACCAAGCTATTAAAATAAAAAGCAAAAGCATTCTTTCTATGCCTTGATTTACAAAAAAAGAACAAAGGACTCTGCTTAAGAGAGATGCATTTTAAAATCATGTAACTCCAGGTAAGTCAAGCAAGAGATTCAGGTTACACATAAGAGCGGAAGGCACACTCTCCTTTCACAGTCTGCATGAGCAGCAATCAGTTCACCTCCCCAATATGATCTTCCCAGTGGAGTCTCTTTGATCAACACCTCTGGTGTAAATATTGCCCAATATCTCAAGTCACAATTTGGTCCAAGTCCTATTTCAAAAACCATACACTACAGAACCATTTTCACAGCCTCAGAGTTCACAGGTTTCATCTCTGCGATTGTGTGCTCTGATTGAGAAAAATACCTCTCACCTCTGTAAAGCAACTTACAAATTTATCACTGTCACATTCAGCATGACGAAGGACAGCCTCTGATACATCTCAGCTAAATTATCTGTCCCATTTACAAGTCAAGAACTGGCAATGATGCCCCACTATCAGGTTGCAGGAAAATGAGGTTGCTTTAGGACAGGGTTGGCTACCCTTTGGGTGCGCCCCCCAATGTTGCTGGACTGCAACATCCAGCAAGGGGCATAACTTGGACAAGGCTGTCTCTGACATTCACAGTGGAAAGAGATCCTTCCTGCTAAAATTTGACTTGAAACTTTCTGCCCCATTCTACAGGCAGCTGAGGCTGACAAGAGCTGTAGGCTATGGGAGACTGTTCCATACCAATTACCTGCCCTTCTCACAAGAGGATATTGCCAGTTTCAGACTTCTACCCTCCTGAACACCAAGACCCTTTGCATCAATTAAACTTGGGTTTTCAACTTCTATTCAAATTGGCATTGCTACAGCAAATAAAGCCACTTTAGGGAAGTTAAGACTTACTGGGCATAGAAGAGAAACTCTTAAGCTGGTTGTTGCTATTTCACTGTCAGGATCTGCAGTTAGTTTCTCTTTGACTGTCAAGGAAAGAAGAAATGGGGGTGGGGAGAGGAACAAAAGAACTATTAAAAGATCCATCAGGCACATTGGTTAAAAAGGCTGGAAAGATCAGCAGCACAGGAATCCTAACTGGAGAAACCATCACTTGCTGTAGGTGGAGTTAGGATGTTCTGCCACCTTAGAAGCCCCAAGATCAGCTGGCAGGTGGAAGAACAGCAAGACACCAGGCACTGACCTTTCACCCATGGGATACTGTAGGTGGGAAAGGGAGAGAAAGTCATGGAGGCAGAAACGGTCCTAGACTGAGACTAACTAATGAGCAAAAGGAGAAAGGTCTGGAATGAACACCAACCCAGAAAGAACTATAAAGCATCTTGTGGCACCTAAGAGACTAGTAAATTCATTATGACTTCAGTTTTTGTGGTCCACAGTCCACTTCATTGGCTGCATAAAGGGTAATCCTAAATCCAGCACACACACTCAAACATTCACTTCCAAGATTCAGCAACCCCCCAAAAAACAGCAAGCAGACCAGCCCACTCCAGTTCAGGAGGCTTTATATTCTGAGGTTTTTTCTTTGCAAAGGAAACTTAAGAGCTGGGTTCCACAGAAACTGTGGACCCCAGATGCGGCAGAATTATCAGAGCGTGGAGAGAACTTTCATTCTGGGCACCCTGAACATTTCAGGCCCCCATCACAAACGGCAGCATTAACTGCATGAGGAATAGTTATCACTGTGTCTATCTATCTGGACATTTATATAAGGAATATGCATGAAGTGGACATACTTAGCGCTCTAGAATGATCAGGATTCCTGATGCCTTTCGCTCGTAACCTCTGCAACAGGACTGTAGAAGACAGTTGCTTGACAAGGTAGACCGCCATAGAATAATTCTGAATAGAAAAAAAGCAAGAACAAATGAGAATCAGCTTGGCCAATGAACATGCGTCTTATTTTAATGTGTCCAAATCCCATCCACCCACCGCGTTTTTTCAGCCCTCAGGAACCAGAGGCAAAATTCACTGGCAACATGTGCAACACAACTCTCATTTATGTCTATCTACACCATTCCAGCAGGGGAAAACATGGCAGGTGCTTTTACTTTTTTGCTCAGGGTCGAAAGACAGACCTTGTGCGAAGAATCAGGATAAAAGTAGGCGTGCCCTGCATGAAGCCTTTTACCTTATCAACTCACAGTTGGCAGTGAATTTGGAACAAGAGAACACCAAAAAAAGTGCGTCCAATTGAGACTAACTATCACCCAATGATAATAATATTGCAATGACTAACTCAACAATTGTGACCATTAGGGAAACTCCGCATGTTCCCCTTCCCCACTCCAAAATCTACCAACTGATCACAGTTTGGCAGGCAGGCAGAACAATGGCACACTGAAGTCTTTGCAAGAGACATAAAGGCATAAGGTGTAAGTACAGTTACAAGCATAACACAAATGTAAAAGAAGCCTTAAAAATACTAACCATAAGCATGTATTACTCCTACAATATACTCTTATAAAAACACTTTGTAAAAAAAAAAATCAAGGGTAAAACAAGCCCATTTTCTCTAATATTTAAAACATAAAGTTATTTTATATTTTATAATGTGCTTAAGAAAGATATTCTTGTACCAGCAGATGCAACACTAACATTGAATAATGTAAAAACTGTGGTTTACAAACAGCTTCAAAATGTATTGGCACTGACAGCAAAGTTAATTTAAACATCTCTTCAAAGTCAATGCAGGGGAATTAAAAAGTAAATCTGTTACATCAGAAACAAAGTAATAAATATATTGATTTACTCCAAATGCAAGCCTGCTAGCACTGTCTTACAGAATTCCTATGCTGTGACTATATGGAAAATGATTTCTAACTTCAAAGAAGAAATTGGCAGTTTCCTTTATTTATTATTTATATCTGCCATTCTTTTTGGCATAAACATCTAAAAATAATTTGGCTACTCTCAGAATACAACAGAAGTGAAAAATAAAATTATCTATTCAGCTAATCCAAATATAATAAGCAGATGGTACAGAAACATCCACTTCCAAAGTAGAAAAACCTATATACGTCACCACCATTTAACAGTGTCAATGAATAGATTGTCAGGTGAATGAATCAATTTCTCTTCGAATTCACCCATATAAAATTAGCCAATTCTGAAGTCATGGACATCACAGTACTCTTAGTTTGCCAATTACATTTTCCAGTAAACAGAAAAACCTGATTCTTCAAGAGACTCGGCTATTGAGGCAAGATGGTATGTTAGTGGGTTCCTATCGTCACTCCTTCTGTTCAAGATGTTGGTTGTGATGACATTCCATTAAAGGAGGCATTGAATTTTTAGTGATGCAGTTGAAAAGTTTATTTACTTTTAAAGCTTGTGTTCCACAGATTGCCCCAATAAAGACAGCTGAAGATGCTGATTTCTTATCAAAATATGTGTGCACCTTATTGCTTTTCCACCTTCCTGTTGTTGGTGTGCTCCTCCTCCCTCTGTGTATGCTATGAAAGTTTGACAAACAGTGCATTGCTCTGTGTAGCAGAAATTACTTTTAAGAACTCCAAACAAGCTGTCTTTGCTAGATACATTAGAGCTAAATCTCCTGCTGCCCTGCCTGAAAGCCTCAAAACGAGTTGAAAGCAGAGGAGGGTGATAGTGCTTAATTAAAAAAAATTAACCTGGGGACTCAGGGCTGCCTAGAAGCTACATCCTCTGATCTAAAAGCCTTGTTCTCCTGAGCTCAAATTTCTCAAGGCAAAGGTCTTTAGAAGCACAAAGGATCCTGCTGGAATCTGAATCCAATTCTGTCCAGCTTTATGATTCCACAATTGTAGACAGCATTGCTTTTTTAAAAAAAAGCAGGGCCAGATATAACAAAGCCAAACCTTTCTTTATTAAGCATTGCTTAGTATGTTATTATAAATGTTTTCCCCATCAAACTTGTAGAGGGCTACATGTTTATTTAATGCTTCAATTAGGGCAAAAGACAAGAGCTGCTAATTAACAGCATTATTTACTGACAGCTTGAATCCACAGAGCGTGGAACTTGCCCACAGCAAGTTTTGATGGAAATTTTGGTGGGTGGGGAAGAGAAGTCACATGGCATAGAAGCTGGAACAAGGTTATTATGCCTTTACCTGAATTACGTTGATCCAGACTGGAAATCTGTGTTTGAAAGTCCCAGATGGTATTGCAAATACCAACGCCCACTATGAGACCTTGTAGAATTAATTACAAGTTCCAGAAGGCAATCATGTTTGAGTCTTGTGGCTACCAAACTGAATGTGCCATGCAGCTCTATGACCCTTTAATTTATGTGGGGGCTCTAAATGTTAACTGCATGGAGTCAAGCAATGGCACTGGGATTGCTTCTTCTTTTGCTTACAGTAAGTCTTTGGAAATCCAATATTGACATCCTTTCTCCATCTCCTTATCTAAGCTTTCTATTTCTCAATCAAGGACCTACAAAGCCTTACGTGGCTCAGACCCATTACCTCAAGGACTGCCTCTCCCCATATGAACCAACCTGGAACCTGCAATCAACATCTGAGGCCCTTTTCCGTGGACTTCCATGGGAGGTCCAGAGGGTGACAGCAAAATAATGAGCCTTTTCAGTGGTAGCTCCCAATCTGTGGAGGGAAGTTCGTCTGGTGCCATCGCTGAATATTTTCAGGCACCAGGCAGAAACATTTCATTTTAAGCAGATCTTTGGCTTTTAACTGTACGTGGCCTTTTAGAATGTACGGGGCGTTTTAATGGTTTTTCCACCCTGGTTTTAATTTATGTATTTTTTTTTGTAAACAACTAACAAATTTAACACATAAATAAATCTGTCTATATTCCATATCCCTCTTACACGTCTACATACAGTCCATTCAGGGTCCCTACTCAAATGTAGCAAGGTAAACTAAGATATAGTCAGTACATAAAAGTGTAAGAAACTACAGAAAGATTTCCACAAAGGTATTAGATCTTGACAGTACTAGTCAAATTCCATGAATTTCTACAGATGCATACAGCCCCCCCACTCCACCCCACCCCCACCCCTCTGATAGCCAACTGTAACTCACTCTTCCTATTTCTGCAGTCCACGAGACAACGATTGTGTTTGGTACTGTCGTGGACAGCCGCACAAGTGAGGTGATGTTGATTGGTCTGCTAGGTCGCTTTGGTTCAACCCCATTTTTGGTTGGTGGAAGATAGCCCTGAAACAACACATACATCACCATGAATATGCAAAGCAACTTCTCTTTTGCCCCCTTGTTTGTCCTTGAATGACCTTCCCTTTTATTGATAGGGAACTGAGGTTGAGACGCAAGCATCTGATGCCCAATGACCAGTGCCTCCCCTTACTTACTCACTGCCTTCCATCTCTTAATGAATGGGAAACAACATCCAGTCCCTGATATCCTCCTATAACCTCTCAGGAGGAGGAGTGAACTGGACAGGAAATACAGAGTAAAACGATTCCGAAGTCCCTCTCAGGATCTCCCACTCCTGCTCTCTTTAAATTTCCCTAGACCCCAGTCTATATGTGAGCGAGGGTGTGAATGGCAAATGGCAATGAAGCATTGTTAAGTGGGAGTCACAGAAGAGCTCATTTGCTTTTCTTGTGTGTCACTTGTTGAATCTTTCAATACAAGACTTCGGTAGCATTGCCTTGAATTATCCGGTGCAATTCAAGACACCACTATTCACTTCAATATCCCCCAAACAATTTCTTTCTTTCCCCCCGCCCCAAGAAAGCATCTTTAACTATTGGCCAAATTTCTGAGGATACTCACAGGAAGGCTACATGGTTTTCCATTAACTTTCACGCAAAGATTTGGTGGGAAGTGATCTTCCTGTGGGCAGCTGGTCTCAGATAAGCAAAACCTAAAGACAAGACAGTGAGTTCAGGGACATTTTATATTAAACTCTATACAGGGTCTGTAAATACTACAAGTGACATGAGGAAATATCATTATCTGTGAGCCAGTGTCCCATAGTGCTTTGAAGCAGCCTTCACTAATCTGATGCCCTCCAGATAGTTTTGACAACAAATACCATCAACCCAGGCCAGACAGCTATGCTTCCACCAGCTCTATCACTGTACAGTAAGCCCACAATTTCTCACTTTACATACACAATCACAACTTTACGTGAGTCAATATGGTGGCATAGAGCCCACTCCAAGAAAGAAAGAAAAACACAATTATGTAAGCTAAGAAAATCTACATACATCTTATTTTGCATCCAATTACCAAGTGTGTAAGGTATAATGTGAATTAAATATTTCAGACTTTGAAACTTGGGGAGCTCAAAAGCTAATAAATCAGACAGGCTACAGACTCCTATTGGAAGAGAAGCAAGACTGGGTCCCCCAGGGGGGAGCACAAAAGCTTCATTCCCTGAATGACAGATGTTTCTGAAAAGACAGACTCTTATGGAGTCTTCCACAGATTGTGTGGAGCAGTCCCCATCAAAAATGGGGAAACACCTGCTGTATGCACATCAGAGCACCATGTCCTCTAGTTCAATCATTGGATGACCTAAAAAGGTATCGCCACCATTGGGAAGAGGATTTGCTTAATGCCCCCAATCAAATTTTATGTCATTTGTATGCCATCTCATATCATAAAACTTCTCTGGATGGTGCACCCAACTAAGCTACAGAGTAAAACAGAAAGCCGTTAAAAAGTATTTCTGAGCCATCCACCATGGATTCCACCATGGATCCTGCATGTAACCCCTGTGGTTAAGGGCTCGTGCCGCAGGCAGCCTGTCACAGGCTTCTTCCACCTAACGTAGTCCTATGAAAGCTGCTTACAACCAATGGCGATATTCCTTCCTATTGTTCCCTCTTCCACCTCCACAGCTGCCGCGGCTGCAGCTCTCTCTAATTACTGCTGGCGCACACAGTCAAGATTCTAGAGCTTCAGTTCAGCCACACTCCAATTCCATTCATCTTCCTGATATCAGTGCTTGCTGCACGAGCTAGATTCTCCTCTGCGGGTCTGCAGGCACCTCCCTATCCAAGATGCTGACAAAAGAAAGATCAGACCTCAAGAGGCAGAGGGATGAATTCAGAGGAAGAGGCTGCTACAACCCTTTCAACAAACATCACTAAACAGAATGAATGAAATTACATGCTCCTGAGGAGACTCAATTATACCCCACATTAATAAATCAACAGCTAGCAAATTGGGGGATGGAAAGAGGGTGAAGTTTAGATTCTCCCCATCACCTGCCTTTAGCTCAATCTGAAACTCAGACATGGATTTAAAAGGCTAATGTTTGCACATGAAGGTGTTAAGCAGAAAGCACGGTAGCAGTGAACAATCTTTCCCTGTCTCTGTCTTTCTTGAATCCATTGAACACAGATCCTGTTTCAGGGTGGAAAGAGGGAAGAGGAGTTGTGGGGCCACAAGTGAATCAGGGGCTAGTAAAGTGAGAAGCATGTCAGATGCAAGACACACAGATATCAAAAGGCATAGCTACTAGCACAGAGCATCATTCTGGGGCTTTAGGTCTCATCGATTTAGAAATGGCTACTGGGCTGCATCAAGCACTCTCAACCACAACACATACAGCCTCTCCCCTGAAGGTGCGTGAACACACACACACACCAAGGTGCAAGTCCTCCTCTGGCAGATAATGACAGAATTAATCAAAGCAGCAGCCAATTCTTCTGCCACAGGCAAGTAAAAGCAACATAGGAAGTAATGAGGAACTGCTGCTTCTCTGTTTACCAATATTACTAGGAAGGGGGTGTGCATGGAGCTTACAGTGCATAGAGTTATTGTGCTTCTTTCCACAATTATTGGAAATAATATTTATTATTATTTCCAATAAATATTTCAAATAAATATTTATTATTATTATTATTATTATTATTATTATTATTATTATTAATATACCACCCTATACCCAGAGGTCTCAGGGCAAATAAAATTTATGTAAAATAAGCATGATCATATATGCAAATCTCAACCATCCTTGGTAGAGAATTTAAGGGAGGGGGGGCAAAGTCCACCAAAACAAAGACTGAATTGTAGGGAAACAATACCTTAGCTGGACCTGCACAGTGAAGTCACATTTGGTTCCAGAAATATCCCTAGCAAAGACATTAGACATCAGTTAAAGACTGTACATTGCAATAAACCAATGCAAGATCTGAGTATTTAAAGGTCTCAAAAGTTAAACATGCTACTCACAGTCTATGCTGAATCACTGACCAGAACTGGACTTATTTGCCAGGATCATACCTTACTGTCCACACACACACACACACACACACACACCAACCTTTGCAGGATGCTAGAGCAAATGAACCTTTGATCTGATCCTGTAGCTCACTGACAATTGACCTCTGCAGTGCTTCCTGTAATGTGTATCACTTTGCCCAATTATGCAAACAGAACACATAATAGTAATTCCATAAAAACAGCTTTGGGCCAGCACGCATTAAACGATTCAGGCAATGGACTCTAATGTGCTTTCATATGCTGCTTTGGGAAACAGGCCTACGCTTCAACACCCTCAAAAAGCCTGGGATCCATCTTGGGAGGCTCACCAGGCAAGCTCTTTTATTTTCCTGAGCCTTTTAACCCAACCTGTTTTAATTCTACTGATTGCTCTCCTTGCTTACTTACTTACCTATTTTCTTACATTTTATATCCAGCCTTTCTTCTGACATGGAATCCAAGGGAGCAAAGTTGCGGCTCCCAAGTAGTCTCCCATCCAGGCACTGACCAGACCTGGACCTGCTTAGCTGCAGCCAGGTGGTGGCCTCATGTGCCTGCAGACTATACCATGGGACCAGTGGGTCACTGTGTTGCATGATTAACAGTTCTTCTTGCAATTTTGGTTTGTTGAAAGGGAGGGTATAAACCCCTAAAACATGTAAATAAATAAAAATATGTCCTCACTCCCATGACGGATACTCCATCTCCAAATCCCTCCTGATTTACTCATACAGAAAAACCCTTTCCCAAATTACTGTAGCTCTCCCTTGCACTTCTACTCTTACCACTCTCTTTTAACTCACTTTCGGTTATTAAATTCCAAACATCTGTCTTGTTTTTCAATCTTACAGTTATGCACGCGCACGCGCGCGCACACGCACACACACACACGCTCTCTCTGTCTCTCCGTCTCTCTCTCAAATGGTTTATGCATTTCAGAATTCAGATGCACAGGACTAAAAGGTGTCAAAAGATCACTACCACTTACATGGAACTGCTGATCTGCTGCACTTGCTGTGGAGTCAGGGCAAATGCAAAGCAGGTTTCCCGAAACCGCTGGCTATTATCGGATGCTATGGGAAAATAAGAGGAGATTTGAGTGTGCAAAAGGAAGGATCACTCTACTCATCCATTTTGGAAAATACAAACACCCCACCCTCTCCTGAGAAGCCATGAACACAGCCTTCCCCAAGCTGGTGTTGTTGAAATAAAACTCCCATCAGCTCCACCTAACATGGCCAATGGTCAGGGATGATATGAGTTGTAGTCCAACATCTTCTGGAGGGCACCAGGTTGGAGAAGGCCAATTTAATGCCAGGCCCACGTTTCATCTATAATCAGAAAGAAGATCCACAACCTCACATATATTCTAGAGTTGGATACTTCTCCCAATAATGCACCCTTACCTTCTCCCCTGACCAACTTGAATATTTTTTCAATGCTTCCAAAAGAGAAATACAGTCAAACCTTGGTTCCCAAACGGCTTAGTTACCGAACAAATCGGCTCCCGAATGCTGTAAGTGTTCTGGTTTGTGAACCTTTTTCGGAAGCCGAACGTCCGATGCGGCTTCTGCTTGAGTGCAGGAAGCTCCTGCATCCAATCAGAAGCCGCACCTTGATTTTCGAACCGTTTTGGGAGTCGAACAGACTCCAGGAACAAATTAAGTTCAAGAACCAAGGTACCAATGTAATGTACTAGAAAAAATAACTGCTATGAAATATATACACTTTTGGAATGAATGGAATGCTCATAAGACAAGGTTTTCCTCACTACAAATGTGTAGTGCATAAACCTTTGTGCAAAACAATCTACAGCAGGGTGGCTAACCTTCAGATGTGGTTGGACTCCAATTCCCATTTTCCCTGGCCACTGCCCATGCTGGATGGGACTGATAGAAGCTGGGAGGCTAAAAATATCTGGAGTGCCACAGGTTCCCCACTCCTGACCTACAATATCAGCAAATGTTAATTCCTGTGTAGACACTATGATAAAGACATACACAAAATCCAAATGTTTTCAATGTTGCTATAAAGTGTAACATACAATATTAAAGATTAGCAAAGGTTTGGTGGCTTGCTATACAAAACAGTTTCAGCCCCAATACTATACTTACTTTACTTTATTACCAACTTTGTGGCTTCTATTTTCCACTAATGCAAGCACTTAAGTAGCATAGGACAGAGCAGTCTGCACCCATCTCTCTAGCTAGCATTGGATATATTCCCCACCTTGCTTGTACAAATATGCATGGGTTTACAAATTTCATAAATATATCAAATAGTAAAAACTGGTACCTCAGTACTAGCCAACAAAATAGTTGTGCTGGTGCAAGGTACAGTAACAGTATATCCCCACTCTCCTTCTCCCCTGTGCATCCTGTGTCAGGGGAGAAGGGGAAATCCTTGTGCTGTTGGAAACATGTTGCTTAGTGCAATTAAGCAAGTTTAGCTTTGACAGGAAACTATGTATTCTCTATATATTTCAGGCTTTCCTCCCTGCCCCCGCCCACACCCTGCCAATCTCTATAGTCTCAATATATATTAAAATCTTAAATTTATATGTAGGCCTTAACCATGACAATTTGATACAGAACTTAAAAACAGTGGTCATAAGAACCAAAGAGGTAAGCCTTAAGAGTAGCCAACAGAATAAACTTTCAGATGCTTCCAGTCTCTGAAATATCAGAATAGCTTATTATTCCACTATAGATGTCATCAGGTAATTGCTGTATAGACTTTAGCATTTTTCAAATGACTAGTTTCTTAAACTGCATTTCTTCCCACTAAAAACACTGGCACCTGTAACATGGTAAATCATTTCAACATATCTATTCACTGAGTAATTCACGGAGTAAAAGCATATCAAGTCATTCACAATGAATTAATCTGCTTCCAAAATACCTAGGTCTTTTGATTCTGTGAGGCTTTTAGTATACATCTGTTCAAACAAGTGCTTGCAGTACAAGGCAATGAAGAATTAGCTCAACAAAAAAGGGACTATGTTTCATCAAATAACAGGGTAATTTAATTAAAATACCAAAAAACAAAAAAGCATCCTGGGAAAAGCTAGACATTCATTTTCCATTTCTCAGTTAGCTTCAATGAAGGATGCAACACTGCAGTGACTAAATAGGTTTCCTTCCAAGCTGGGATTTTTTAACAACCACCACGATGTATTACAACCTGCGACCCCAAAGTCGGAGCCTACCATTACACCGGCGTATTTTGTGTGACAGCAGATTTGGCAACACTGGGCTGCAAAGCTGCACCATTTAAAGGAACTGAAAGCAAAAATAATCTTCCTGATTGTAAGTGGGAACTGAGAGTGAGCCAAATATATCACTAACAATATATTATTCATCAAGATGGAAGCTAGCCAGAACTCTAGAACCAAAACCATCTCCCCTGGGGAAATGGCTGAGGAGTCCTTTTTATAGTGGGGGAGGGGGGAAGGATTATGGCTCAGTTATTGCTTATTCTTTAACACTGCAGACTATTCTGGGGTCCTGGCTTATTTTACAGTACTAAAATGCAGAAATTCTTTTAATATAAAGTATTTATTTGAGGAGAAAGATAAAAGTTTCTATCATCTATTTTCATTTAGTGAGTATATCAGCCTTACCCAACATGGTGTATTCCGGATGTGCTGGATGATTCCTACTCCCATCAGCCCCAGCCACCATGACTGTGCCAGCTGGGATCTTTTGTAAATACAACACGTCTCGAGGGACACAAAGCTGGGAATGGCTAACGTATACTTTAGGTCTCATTCTTCCCCTCAGGAGCTTGACAGCAACACATGGGTGATTCTCCCTAGATCAGCGGTTCTCAACCTTGGGTCCCCAGATGTTGTTGGACTACAAGTCCCTTCATCCCTGAGCTCTGGCCTTGCTAGCTAGGGGTGATGGGAGTTGTAGTTCAACAACATCTGGGGACCCAAGGTTGAGAAAGGCTGCCCTAGATCATACAACTACTGTACCACGCAAAGTATATAAGGCTATAAGAGCCCAAGGAGATCCATGGCTGACTGGACAAATGCAAATCCAACACTATATCCACAACATCACACTGCCTGGCTCTTCTTTTTAGGCACATTAAAAGATATGCATGTGAAACACACACAAAGTGTTTGGCCAAGTGAAGGTGTATGTAAATTGTGTATATTGAAGACTGGGGTTAAGAGATGCAATTAGAGCTACAGGAGAAAATGTTTCAAATGTAAAGGCATGAAAGAAAATTTGTAAAATCTAGTTGGATGCCTCTATTTCCTTCCGCTTAAAAAAAAGAATGTGCTTCTCTCTCCCTTGGTAGTAGCCAGTGGCTAAATATAGCACCACAATCTTTCTCTTTTAAAATATTTCTTGCCCTGTTGGGAAAAGCTCCCCTCCGATAATCATTCAGAAATGCTCTTCTACTGCCTTTGATGAACACTGTACTATTCAGCCTAGAGCAGGCTGCACCACTCTATTTCAATGGTCATCAGCTCAATTTATTAGCTAAGAACGCCTTCCATCTTCCCTAGCAAATTGGCCATTGCTAAATAATTAAAGAGCTCACTGCGATGACTAAGGATAAAATGTATAGGGAAGTAACTGTCTGCTGGGTAGGTTTCATAGTATAATAAACTCCGACTTATTTAAAATGAGAAAGTTCTATTGCTGAATTGATGCATTGCATTTCTCTTTCTGAGAAAGTGATGCAAAAGGAATCTCCTGGAGACAGCACAACATTATAGCAAACATATTAAGGTCCATAAGAGATGCAGTGGCTCAACGAAAGTAGAGTCCTGCAAGAATTCTGACACGTATTGCCAGGGCTTGATGCATCCAGATAATGCACAGCCTATGGCACACCTATAGCAACATCATGCCCATGGACACTTGCTAACTGTGGACTCAACAGGGGCAAGAGAAAACTGTTCCCTTTTGTGTGGTTATTTTTTGTGTATGCGTGTGTGTTTTCATTTCCACTCATTCCTCCATACCTTCAAATAGCTTCAGTGTGTCATTTTGAGGACAAAGATCCTATATTTAGGTACAGATACTATTCTCTGCCATGGGCCCTTGGAGAAGGGTCGGTGCAACTCCTAAGGATTCTGCTGAATGAAGCCAGCCATAATTCCCACTAGCAGAATCCAGCATTTGTAAATAAGAGCCATAGAGGCATCAACTCTTAGAACTGGTTGAAAAGAGGTAGTATTCTTGAGGATCACCCACAGCAGTGGAAGGCAATGTGGGTGGCATAAGGCAGCATGGTTTTGTAAAGATCCCAAAATTTCCACTTGGCTTAGTAGCCAGCTCCTATCTGTGCTCATCACCAATTCTCTGCACAGAGAGTCATTGCGAAAATGCAGAAGGCTTGGGGGAGATGTGAGATTTTCCTCAAAAAAACCCGAACAGTGTAAGACACTCTTGATGTTTCTCAGCTTCTCCAAATCTCAGAGCAAATGAGATCAGACCCCCCCACCCTTCTCAAGCCCTCTGCACATTCTCAAGGACTGAGGTATAATTGGTGGTGAGCAAAGGCTCGTGGAAGAGGCATGGTTTTCTGTCACTTGCGAAAAGCTATAACACCCCAAACAACGCTCGTCTCTTATTCTCTTCATACCATGAGGCATCTGAGAGCCTAATGGAGGCAAGGCACTCAACAAGTGACCTTCATGCTGTTGGGCTGGGACACTTGGCCTTGGTAAGCAAATGTGGCCATGCTTGTGGCCATGAATACATTAGACAACATGGTAGCTGCTCTATGCAGAAGACACAAACTGCAGACACCAAGGAAAAACACACTATTCTACCAAAAACTTATGCTTCTTTGACATGGCATTAATGCCTAAAGTAAGCCTTGTATTGTGGGTACACACAATGAAAATCCACTGCTGCTTTCTGGCTCATTATGATCTTTCAGTTCCCTCTTGAGGAGGACTTTTCTTTGAAGCAATGCTTCTTAAAGTGCCAAACAAAACACCACTAAGTCAAACAGAAAAGCAGCCCAGGGTTTTGGGGACACAAAATGCCTGCTGGATTTATGGCTAGTCGGTCTATGAACAGATGAGGCTCAGATTTTTCCAGAGTGCGGGCTGCAAGTAATGAGTGGCATGGAGAAACCCCCACGGTTTTAGAGCCTGTTACCTCAAGATGGAGAGGAGATAGGAGAGCAAGGGAAGCAGCAGTAAAAGAGGTGAAGAGGATATTAAAAGATCCTAATTTCATTTTTAAAAATAGGGAAAGATTTAGAACAAAATATATTAGAATAATAGAAGGTAGAATCTGAATATGGTCTGCCAGAATTCAAAATGTAAAACTGAAGTTTTCATTTGAATTTCAGCTTTGAAATGCAAAATATACCAGCTCCAAGTTTTTTTAAACCGTACGAAAGGAGTAGCTATTGTACTAGAATATCACATCCACAGCAGAAGAAAGCAGCAAATCCTTTCAACTCAATTGTAAAACTTTTGAAATCCTATCACAAATCATAAAACTGTATGTATGTTCTCTTCCATTGCTTCCTACCCCCCACAAGGGTTTCTCAGTTTCCCTAATAAAATGTTTGATGTACATGTAGTTTATTAATGCTTGGGCCACAGGCCATTCACATAATAAAATCTTTATTGGTTATGAAAAAGGTAAGTATTATTTACTGACAAAACAAGAAGTGGACTTGAAATATCAAATATTCACACAGCTTCAAGCAGGGACCCACAAATTTGGCCTGGATTTGGTAGCCAGCTAGTTTCTAGAAGCCCATAATGCTTGATTTTCTTAAACATCCCTTTCAAAACATCCCTTTCAAAACAAAACATCTCTTTGGTACTTCCTGCCCAGAAGAAGGGTTTTACTGGGGTAGGGAATAGTGTGTTTGCGTAGCAATCCATGATACTAATCCCACCAACAAAAACAAAGGCGCTCTCTACATTTTTGTTTTGCCAACTTTAAAAAACTGTTTCCTCTGCTAGACACCCCACCCCAAATAAAGTGCTCGCTGGCAAATGTATTTGTGAACCCTAGGTTTCAAGTTACCTTGTGCAAGCAGGTTCCTTGGGAAACAGTATTTTTCATTTTAAAACTGTAAGTGAATTCTGGTTGCCAAGAACAAAATGTGAATGATGTTAAAATGATAATTGTCCTGTTCCTCTCAAGCATTTTAATATTAGCCACACTTGGAGACAAGGAGCTTAGCTAGAGTGACCAAACTTGTCTAACCCAATATGGCATGTTTCCACTTGCCTGTTCTCAGAAGTTTCTAAATCTAGCCAAGGTCTTCAATATGAAGATTTTGAGCTGGCGAACCCAGCTCTGGAACTCTTTCTTGCAGTTTGAAGATACAGATGTTTACAGAAGATTGAAATACATCAGAATATTTTTATAGCAAACCTAACCTGACCAACCAAAACTGTGGTCAATAGGTACAAGACGTTAGCCAGGGTTGTGTCCCTCAGGAATGTGCCCACATCAAGTGTGGGCAGTCTTTGGCCCTCCAGATGTTGCTGCTCCTCAACTTCCATCAGCAAAGATGACTAATGGCTAGGAATTATGAGAATTGTAGTTCAGCAACATTTGGAGGGCCAAAGGTTCCCTACTACTGGCATACATGGATGGGGCTTGAGAGCACTCTATTAACAGTGGCTTTGGTCCCTCACAGAGTACAGACTTCAGAACTGCTGCTGGGAGATACCTTCTCAAGATTTTCACCTTTGGTGTAAACAAGCAAGCATAGCCAATATGATGTCATCTAGATTTTGTGGACTACAACTGCCATGAGCCCCAGCCAGCAAGATGAACACTCAGGGGTGATCAGAGTTATAGTGCACAACAGCCACATAGCACCCTGTTAGTTCTTCCTGGTGCATATTATTATTTCTTAAATTTATTGGTCCTTTTTTCAGCAGGTTAACTCAAAGTGACCTACAACATATATATAGTGTCACACATAGCTTCAACATCTACATGAAACTGCTGAGAAAGATCACTCAGGGATCTGGAATTGGCAGTCACTAGCACGCAGATAATATGCATCTCTATAGCCACGTTCTGGCATTTGCATTAAAATGGGGACAGGAGCAAGCAATCCTGCCCCAATGCCCCCAGACATGCTGGCTGCTCTCCAGACCTTTGTACATTTAGTGCCAATGCCTGAAGAGTGTGTTGAACATACTTAGAACCCTCACTGTAAGCCGAAACACTACCTTATCAGGGTTTCTGGTCATAGGGAGGATTTCTAAGCATGTTCAACAGAACTTAAAAACTCTCTTCAGATTGTACTGCTAAATGTGTTAAACATCATTCATAAGTGCCTTGAGTGGCTCATTTGTCAGACATAGAAGGGTGGGGTATAAGTGCCCTAATAAAGAAAGAAAAACAGCAGGTAGATGGTCTACATGCCTGAGAACCTGAAATCTTCTTCCAAGCCCTTTACAAAATGCTCATTGTCAGTGGAAAATGCTCCTTAGCCTTATTCAACACTTTTGCATTGTGCAAAGTTAGAGATGTACACCTGAGGCAGATCAGCTTGTGTTTTTAAATCAACTAGAATACAAACAGATTGGTTTCACTCCCATTCATCCTCGTGAATCATTTAAGTGGATTGCACTGGGTTATTATTAATAGCTAAAGGTATTACACCCAGATGTGGCAAGCCGGGATTCCTTGGGGCATTAACAAAGGAGGTTCAGTTCAGTTTGTTCTCAACAAGACACCCTATGAGATTTATGTACAACCTCATTAGATAAATCTGCAAGAAAAGCATATTCAGATTAGGGAATGGGGTGGAAAATAAAGACATCTTCTCCAAAGGCTCCTTGAATGGCTTGGAGAAAAGTCTCATGCACAAACGTACATTCTTTTAACACCACTGACATTGAAATGGGTCTACAAGCATACATGCAATGGCTTTTCTACACTTAGCTATCTGGGAACCTTTTAGGACTAAAAGATTGCTTTTTCATCTATGATGCTTGTTGTACTAAAACCGTGCTGTAATGTTTGTTCTCCATCTCTAGGTGTCACCACAACACTCTTTTCTAACAGCCCTTATCAGCAAAATAGAAACAGAAGTCTTTCATACACTTTCTACAGTAGGGATGCATGAGGCTGAATTGGACTTGCTTTAGACAAGCAAGTAATTTGGAAAGCAAGAACAAATCAACTTACACAACAGAACCCATGGAAAATGAGGACTGCTTCAAAGAACAGTTAAATGACATTTTCCGCTACATAGTTTTCAACACAAATGAACTCCCATGTAAATTACAGGAGAAAAAGGAAGCCCAGATGGTTCCTTATAAAAAGTTGTTAGATGTTGTTAATCAGTTTGAATCAGAGAGGGATGCCAGAAGTTGCTAGAGTTGGAAGTAGCTATAATTTTGCTACAGTTAAGGAAATTGTCAAGCAGTTGTGTCCCAGATACTATGGTCCACCAAATCAGGGATGTTTGTCTTGCCTTCTCATTAGGAAACCAGGTCTATCAAAGCTCTCCTGGGGCCAGAAGGAGTATAAATCTGTCTTTGTTGCAGTCACTGTAACCATGCCCTTTTATTAACAGAACTGGCATGGTGATGGGGTGAGATTGATGCTGCAAATGTTTTAGGCAGAATATGGCCAGGACTAGCAAGAAATTTATTCCCATGTTTCTTAGACAATCAAGAGTGAGTTGATCATCTTTCAAACAATTAGAGGTTCCAATGCCTCACTAATCCACAGACAACTGCTATCAGGCAAGGTAAGCATTGGAACTAAACCAACTTATCATCCTCGTTACATGCATTAAAAGAGAGAGGTACACAGTGTCATTCACAATTATCAGGGTAGAACACTGTTTCTCAAGATATCAAAGAGGTCAAATCCCTAAGCCATTAATGATTGCCATCACCAAACAAGGGTGGGGTGGAGAGATCAGAAGGAAATTCGAATGGTTACCATGTAAGTATTTCAAAAAGGGAATCATCCTGTCCAGAAAGTATTTAACTCCACTGACAAAATAAAATATATCCAAAGAGTAACAATGACCTAGGATCTGTTTCCCAAGGAAACAACCCTTCTTGAGCTCTTCCACAAGTCACCAAGATGACAGCATGAAAACAAAAATTCCTGTTGTGCTAGGAAAGGGCCTAGAGATAGAAAGCCAGAGACCCTGCAGGGTTGGCTATAATCCAGGCAGGAAGAGTCACAAGTGACTGGAATTTACATCAGCCTTTTAGAGACTGAACAAGTGTTCCAAAAAAATGAGGGGCACATTCAAAATACTAAGTGCTTCAGACCCATTTGTTTACTACCTTGAGACAGACAGTGCTAACAAATATTTGAGAACAATGCTCTGACAAGGACAGTTAAATGCATTGTAACATTATCCATGACAATACAAAATAACTTTGAAAAATGCTTATCTTCACATCTATTTTTTAAGGAGCACCTTTTCAAGCTTGAGGTCGCCTTGCCAGATCTGAACTGTATGAACTAAAGAGTTTCCCAAAAGACTAAAATAAATTATAAGCTAACACACAGACTTTTGTGAACTGCCAACTTTTGTGGATCTATGTGAAAGGCTAAATTCATAGATTTTCAGACTTAAATGTTTACCAACATTTAAGGTAGTACTCCACAGCTAGCTTCCTATAAAACATTCCTTGGAGAATAATTTGTGAATGAACCACTGTAAACTGATTATGACAAAACTTCCTGCTCTTCACATTATTAAATAGTAGGTTAACTGCATTCTTGAAAAGGTATCCAAATGACTGCTTCCTTCAAACAATCTCTGGGTGAAATGTTTGACAAAACTGTGGGCTACACCCATAGTAGCTTCAAGACATTTAATTACATATGCTGGCAATACAGTATCTGTAACCTTATTTCCCTCTTGCTCGCCTGCAGATTAAACTTTTTGCAATGGGCCATCTGCCCCACCCCTCCCATTAGCAAATGATTAAGACAAAGACTGGATAAGGCAACCGACAGACCTATGCACCAGCATTCCCAAGGAAGGAAAAGTATAGCTTAATGACCTTGTATTTATTGCCTATACCCCCATGCACAATGAGGGCATTTGTAAAAAGTAACAATCATTGTTTATTATTAATATGATTTATTACCTGCTCTTCACCACCAGGGTGGGTCACAACAATTTAAAATTTAACATTAAACACCGTTTAGAACAAATGACAATTAGAAGCATTGGGTGGGTCCTAAAATACACATCTCAAGTGCCAAAGGCCAGGGCAAAGAGGTGAGTCCTTACCTAGGCTGGTTGGCTTTATCAGTTCGTCCAACAAGTCGTAAAAGGGTAATTTCTGAAGCTTTATGTCTGGATGGACAGGATGGAGTGCTGAGGTAAGGTGGGGCAGTTCCAGTTCATGTTTAGGTCCCATGAGAGAAACAGGGAGCAAAGGTGATGTTGCAGGGTGGCTGTCATAAGCAAGCTGTGGAATGGTAGATGGTGACAAAGTACCAGATATGGAGCTTGAGTGGACGCTGGGGATGGACAAGTCTGCAGGGGTCATGATTTTCTGTGGGAACCGCCGCCTGTACAGTTCTTTGATTTTCATTTGGACAGCAGGACTGCAACCAGATTTGAGCAAATGCAGGGCTTTCGTAAGGAGTTCGTGTTTGCGGCCGTGCTTGTTCCTCCCTGCGTATCCAAGAAGTACTTGCAGCTCAGAAACTCGGAGGCTCATCACCATTTGCTTGAAGACAAACAAAAAGCCAAGATAAGTGTTATTAATATCGCACCATCATTGTACAAGGTGTTTTGCAGAATAAGCAAAGCAAGACAGAACCTTGCCCCAAGGAACTTACAACATAATTTAGGAGGGAGGAGAGAGGCCAGGGTAACAAGACACACACATAAGAAAATGCAATTCCTCATATTTAGGCATCATTTGGGCTATGGGTGAGGAATAAAGACTTAAGTCAAAGGCTAAACAAAAGAGATGGGCTTTGAACGTAGGTTTGAAGGGACAGAGTGGTTCCACAGAGTTGTTCTCTGAAAGAGTTCCAGATATGAGAGGCTGCAGGAAAAAAACAACTTCCCTACAAGCCCTTTTGGAATGAAATGCCATGTCCCTACTAACTTTGATGAGGTTTGAGAAGCAGCCATTCACAGTGGATTGTAAATGTTCTTCAAACTTGAGGCAGAAATCCCGAGAAACACTTTCATTACTGCAGGCATAAGTCAATTTGCCCTAAGATCTCCTCCTCTCTAAAAATGGTTCTACCCATTCTAGCTTCTCAGTGCCTTGGGATCAAGCTACCTAGAACATCCCACTCTTCCAGATATACTTACCCAAACCTTAAGAATATATCTAGAGGTCCTGCCCTGGGTGCCAAATGAAGCGAGGTGGGCAGCCATCAGGGAGAAGAGAGCCTTTTCAGCATTGGTTTTTCTCTGGTATGGAAAATTCTTCCCAGGAAGGTTTGCCTGGTGTCATTTCGGGTGTTTTTTCAGTGCCAAGTGAAGACCTTTCTGTTCACCTGGGCCTTTTTATAATTTAGGTTGTCTGGAGCTCTGGGATTTTAAAATCTGTCTTTAACTTGGGGTGTGTGGCAAGTTCTGTTGTGCTTTCGCTGCATCAAAGTAGGTTTCCGTCCCCATCCTCTTAATGGTTTTGTTTGTATTTTAGTTGCTTTTTACTTACTTATTGCAAGCTACCCAGAAAATTTCATGCTATGGAGAGGCATACAAATGTCACAAATAAATAGTCTGCTTCTGTTCTTAATAGTCAAGGCTAATGCAGAAGCTCCTGCCCATCCTTCCAGTATCTAACACAGCGTATAGCCTCATATCCCAAACAATTACTTTTCCATGGTTCCATTATACTCCCCCCTCAAGGTTGCATGATGCATCATATTTGCACAATATCCAAACTGTCAAAAGACTGAGGGTTACTACAGAAGAACTGGGAGCTGCAGGAATGCTGACGCAATATATAACCTGCAACTCTCAAGTAAATGGTTGCATTACATCTGCTCCAGCCCCTAGAAGTTTTATACTGACACCTATGAATATGGAAAATCTAGACCTCTTTGGGCCAGGCTGAGCCTTATTAAATCTCCAGAACTGGCTTCCAGAAAAACAAGGGTGGAGCTCACAAGTCTGAAATATTTTTCCATCTACGAAAGTATACTTAACACGCCCAGAATTTGGGGAGTTTAAGCTCAAAAGGTTATACACTCTCAAAGGCAGCAAACTGGCTTTTAAATCAACTGAAAACTACAATGTGTTTTAGACCCAAAAAACTTGTTTGATGATCTATCCCCATTTCTTCTATATGTTGTGCAGCAAGATACACAAATCCTTTAAAAAAAACTTAATAAATGGACGAAAATATAAAACCTAAGGAATAAAAGTGAGCAACTGTGGATTGTGAAGTCTAAAAAAGTATTCAAGAATGCCACATTCACCTTGATAAAACAAGCAAACTCACTTAATTCCTACTAGAAACTGAATAAAGCACAACTATTACTACAATTGTAAAATATATCCCTAAACATAGACTGTGCTGTCTACCTTCATTTTCTTAAAGCAATCTCAAGAGAAGAGTTTACTTTGGACTTATATGGAAGAGATCATGGTGGTTAAGAAAAAGACACAAGGCACCTAGACTCCCAAGCTCCTGAGTAGTAGCTTGAAATTCAGTATTCCCTCAGTTATGTACATAGTCTGCCCCTCAATTTTTTGAATTTTTCCTAGCCTTCACTGGGACCATCAGATATCCCTTAAATTTCTCTGTTGTTCAAGGAGCCATTGACAACATGAAGCTGCTCCCCAGTATCACAGAATGCGGCATATAGTGTAAATGGTTTGTCTGTGAATCGCCTCTTCATTTAGCCAAAAATTCAAATCCAAAATCTCTGGAAGAAATTCAAAGAGCACAAGAAAGCTCTTTTTAAAAAAAATCGGTTCTGTAAATAAGTAAGGAGAAGAACACCAACTGCCCAAAATGCTGATGAGCCTCCTATGCAAGGGGTTGGATCCAATAACCCTTCCAACTCTACAATTCTATGATTCTATGTGATATGGCATACACAAAACATGTTTTCAAATATTTTGCTTGGTGGGGACACAGGAGAGGGCTTTCTCAGTGACTGCACCCAGATTCTGGAACTCCCTATAAACATTAATAAGAATAATACATTTTATTTATACCCCGCCCTCCCCGGCCGAGACTGGGCTCAGGGCGGCTAACACCAAATATATAATACATTAAAAACACAAAATCATATTTAATATAATATTTGAGGAAGCAAAATTAGAGAATGAGATGGAAAGCCATTTCTCAGTAAAAAAAAATGCTAATAGTTTCAACTGGTCCTTTCATTCTATCTGAAATATTGTTTGTTTACACTCTGTCATCACCTCATAAAGTTAAAGACTACCAATTAGCCTGTAAGCAAGAACCTAATATTTCCTGTTTGGCCACATTACTTTATATACTAATTCCCATGTGGTGGTTGCCTGCATTATTCATGGCATGACTCTCATCAGATGTAGAACCTAACCTTGCCTTCTTCAGCCCCCACCTCATGAATCATATGCATCTTCTTTATTGACCAAGTCATCTAGCATCACTTTATATGAGGATGCTCACGGAAATAAAAGTACAGTGGTACCTCAGTTTAAGAACAGTCTGGTTTAAGAACAGTTTGGTTTACAAACTCTGCAAAACTGGAAATAAGTGTCTTGGCTTGAGAACTTTACCTCGGTCTAAGAACGGAATCTGAATGGTAGAAGGGCACCGGCAGCGGGAGGCCTAATTAGGGAAAGCGTGCCTCAGTTTAAGAAAGGTTTTTGGTTTAAGAACAGACTTCCGGAACGGATTAAGTTCATAAATCGAAGTACCACTGTATCTGGATTGGGAAATATTCAGTTCTCTTATTCCTCCTGTATCTCTAAGAATTGGGCATGGAAAGGGAACTGTATTCCAACTGTGCAGTGCCAATCTTCACAGGTGTGTAATGTTGTTTTGGAGAAAATGAACTTCCATCTTGTGCAATAAATTGTTGCATTGTGTCATCCAAAAGTTTCCATCAAGAGGCACTACTTTGTTAAAACTGTCAAATTCTGCAACATAGCTAGAAGGACAAGCCTTCCATCCAGATTTTTCAATGTAGAGAGAAGAAGGAACATCTAAAAAACCTTATCAGAAGGCTACCCCACACCCAAACTGATTGAGTCTTGCCCATAGTCCACTGCAAAGCCTTGAACACATGTTGCAGTCAAGATAGGGAGGTCACAGCAGATGTCATCATTCTGATATAGCTCTATCTAAACCACAAAGAACAATCTTAAAGAAGCAGAGCATGTGGTGTCCAGGATGCTGCCAGTGAACTGTCGTATACAGATAAGGAATATTCCGCCCTTGCTAGCTGTTTGGTCTGGAAGGAGGACATGTGTAATGCTGCCCATATAAGAACAAAGGAGCACAATGCCTATGATGAGATTGATGTTATTTTGGGATCAGAGCAGTGCAACTTTGAGTAAGCAGCAGAGCACTCCCTCCAACTTGTTCATGGCTAGAGGCTAAGAACTTGCAGCTCTCCAGATGTTGAACTCTAACTCCCATCAGTCCCAGCCAGCATGGCAAATGGTATGTAAGGGGGTTAATCAAGGACTAAAGAGAGGGGAAATAACTTCCTGCGCTGAAATACCTAACATTTTCAGCAACCTCATGCCCTACTGATGTTCCTATCAGAGCCAGCCAACAAAAAAAATAATGGTCTGATATGATAGGAGTTAGATAGAATAGAAGGGGAAGAAATGGAGGCAGTGAGAGATTTTACTTTCTTGGGCTCCATGATCACTGCAGATGGTGACAGCAGCCACGAAATTAAAAAACGCCTGCTTCTTGGGAGAAAAGCAATGACAAACCTAGACAGCATCTTAAAAAGCAGAGACATCACCTTGCCAACAAAGGTACGTATAGTAAAAGCTATGGTTTTCCCAGTAGTGATGTATGGAAGTGAGAGCTGGACCATAAAGAAGGCTGATCGCCGAAGAATTGATGCTTTTGAATTATGGTGCTGGAGGAGACTCTTGAGAGTCACATGGACTGCAAGAAGAACAAACTTATCCATTCTTAAAGAAATCAGCCCTGAGTGCTCACTGGAAGGACAGATCCTGAAGCTGAGGCTCCAATACTTTGGCCACCTCATGAGAAGAGAAGACTCCCTGGAAAAGACCCTGATGTTGGGAAAGATGGAGGGCACAAGGAGAAGGGGGCAACAGAGGACGAGATGGTTGGATAGTGTTCTCGAAGCTACCAGCATGAGTTTGACTAAACTGCGGGAGGCAGTGGAAGACAGAAGTGCCTGGCGTGCTCTGGTCCATGGGGTCACAAAGAGTCGGACACAACTAAACGACTAAACAACAACAACAACAACAACAACTGTGAATGAAGAGAGAACATCATGGGGAAATGCAATAAAAATCCTACTTGCAGCAAGACTTGTTTTCCCCCCAATTTGACTAACGTTTGCTCCATCATTCATTGTTTTAGAAGACAAACTGCTGGAAATTGAGATTCATATTAAGACCACTGAGAACAGCAGTAAATGGTTCATGAAGGATAATAGAGATCCTGGGCTATTATATATGGGCTTGCCTTAAATTCCAGTTATAAGATTATAACCTAAGCATCCCATTAGGAAGGGATTATAAGACTATCATCATCCACTGCTGCAGAACTGCAAAAGGAAAGCAAGAGAGAAAAAAATTCATGGACACTCAGGTCCTTGACAGACAGGCAGTAACTTACTTCATTTTACCTTATGGTTTTGGAATGCTAAAAGCCAAGGGTTGTTCTAATGTGAGGGAGGAGGGAATATATAAACAAATGTATCACATAGCTTCACCTTTAAGTACTATTCAGGTAGCTGAAAGGAAAGGACTCTTCCTTTCAGATTTTGTATACAGAATGAGAATGCCCCCCCCACCCCAAATCACCATGGCTGGGATAAAGAGCATTCACATTTTTCTTCCTTTTCCAAAGAACATCATCCAATGAAGTGTGCCTGCAGTTATAAAAGCTAGAACAGAACAGGCCAATCTGTTCAGAGCTTTGGCTGGTTCTCTCCTAGTCTTAGTTCATAGCTCACATATCAAGGATGACGCAGGGAAGGAGGCAGGAAGGAGGTGTAAGAGAAGGATTTTACCAACGTACACGCAGGAGATCCAAAACAGAGCACCAAAGTCCAACAGCAGCCCACGGGTAAATCAGGAAAACAAATGAAATCCATTAATTCCCTTAGAATATTATCAAAGTAACACTGACAGCACACAGAACAATCCTGATGATTTCCTAACAATATAAGCTAAAACTCCAGCAAAGCAACTGTAAGCAAAACTCAGAGACCAAAATCTAGATTAATTGAGCACTAACTCCTACAAAACAAAACAGAAACAACTTCAGTGGGTTCTGAAGACAGCAATCAGATAACTGACTGATGATGGATTACAGGAATCATGCAACTATCTTGTTATACAGCTTACAGGAGCATTATACAACATGGGACTAAGTTATCTGAAAGACCACTTTCTGAGATTCTTGGGAAGGTCCTTCTTTCTTGTTCCAACATTGGAACAAATTTAGAAGGAACTCAAGGAAGGTCCTTCTCAGTGACTGCTCCCAGGATTGGGAACTCCTTGCCAAGGTAGGCCCAACTAGTCTTGTTTCCAATGACCTCCTGCCAACAAACAAAGACATTTCTTATTTAAACAGGTATGTGACCGATATGCTCACTTGTAAATATGCTGAAATTGAATTTAACTGATGGTTTTCTTTTGTGCCATCAGCCCAAGAGACTGGAGTCAATGAGCTGATGCACGTTGCCCAAATACATGTCTCCAAAACTTGTACCCCAAATTCCGCAACCAAGACAGAGTCTTCAGTATGCCTCAGGATCAGGCCAGTCTTTTTAGTACAATCTACCCACCAACACTTCTGCTTTAAGCTTCATTTAAAATTAATGGAACATATGAATTACACAGCATTACTGCCTTTCATTTCAATGGGGCTTTCCCCATGCCTATAAGACATGAGGATGTACAGTGGTACCTCGGGTTAAGAACTTACCGTATTTTTCGCCTTATAGGATGCAACGTCCCATAAGGAGCACCTAGTTTTTTGGGGGGAAAATTAAGGGGGGGATTATTTCCCCCCCAGGCGCGGGGCTGGGGCGGGGGACGCCCGAGCTTCCCCCGACCCCAGCCCCCAGAACAAGCACCGGGCTCCCGCACCTTGCAGAGAGCTGCGCCCAGCCTTTGGCATGCAGGCAACTCTCCGTAAGCCGCGGGGCTCCCGCACCTTGCAGAGAGCTGCAGGAAGTCTGGGTGCGCTGAGCTCAGCACGCCCAGCTTATGGCATGCAGGCAACTCTCCGCAAGCCGGCGCAGGCTCCCACGGCTTACGGAAATCTGCGCGAAGCCTGGAAAGCAAGAGGGGTCGGTGCGCACCGACCCCTCTCGCTCTCCAGGCTTCAGCGAAAGCCTGCATTCGCCCCATAGGACGCACACACATTTCCCCTTCATTTTTGGGGGGGAGGGGAGTGCGTCCTATGGGGCGAAAAATACGGTAATTCATTCTGGAGGTCCATTCTTAAAATGAAACTGTTCTTAACCTGAGGTACCACTCTAGCTAATGAGGCCTCCCGCTTCCGCCGCACGATTTCTGTTCTCATCCTGAAGCAAAGTTATTAACCCAAGATACTATTTCTGGGTTAGCGGAGTCTGTAACCTGAGGCGTCTGTAACCCAAGGTACCACTGTACAGTATATCCTCACGTCTTATAGGCATGGGGAAAGCCCCATTGAAATGAAAGGGAGTAATGCTAGTGAAAGATGTTTGAGATTTATTTTCTTGCAGAATTTTATTGTTATTTTTTGTATTAAACAAGGCTGTGGGTTTTAACAGTATTCTTTATTTCAGTGCTAGAAAAATAAAGTCATCTTTGCTGGCATTTTCCATCTTTATTACCAGTGTTGTGTTTAGTCATGCAGATGGGAGCTGTTTTACATTGCTATTTGTTAGCCTAGTTTAAAGACAAGTAATTGCAGAAAAATACATTAGCATTAGACACTGTCTTAGTGTATACCGTGGAGTGTCTAGAGGAGAATTAAAAGTGCTTGTAAGAATCAAGACAAAAGGCAAAAAATAAAGATGACATTATTTCAAGGGAGTCAAGAAGGGGTTGTCAGATTAATCTTCCTTTTGTTCTTTAAAAAAGAGATTGCTCCCAAATTCCCTTCCATTCAGCTGGAGAAATGTTGTCATTACTTTGGCAACCATCACTGGAGTCTACTAGTCCATAAGTAATTTGAAAGAGCCAGTTTCAACATTGATTTCCCCCATTCTCCAATTCCCACATGAGATGAGATGCACATTAATGGCTCTTTCTTTGTATCTAAAGACACAGACACCCAGGTTATTTAAATTACTTAATTTTTTTATTATTTTATTACTGAAGTGTACAAAAAAGGAAATGCAAGCAAGTATAAAGGAAAATACTAGAATGACTTGTCTAATATTATAGTAACACTTAATATATCACTTTTACGAACAGCTTAAGCTAATACAAACACTCCCCACTCGCTCCAACTTCACTTCTATCATAATTCTGCTTTTTTTATTATACACCATGCCTTCACATTAAATACAACTCCTGACTGTTCCTTGATGTATTTGACCACAAGACCCCAACCACTTAAGCACTTCCTTATACTCCTTTTTATCATCATCACCATCACTTTAATTATCCCTGGTTGTTCCCATTACTTTATAATCTGTTCAACTTTATTTGGTTTTCACCTATCCTTCTACCATCTGGCATGCACTAACCATGCTATGAAGAAAATATGCACAACACCCATGTCTTTTGGGATACAGTGGTACCTCAGGTTACAGACACTTCAGGTTACAGACGCTTCAGGTTACAGACTACGCTAACCCAGAACTAGTACCTCGGGTTAAGAACTTTGCTTCAGGATGAGAACAGAAATCATGTGGTGGCGGCATGGCGGCAGTGGGAGGCCCCATTAGCTAAAGTGGTACCTCAGATTAAGAACAGTTTCAGGTTAAGAACAGACCTCCAGAACAAATTAAGTTCTTAACCTGAGGTACCACTGTACTAAAACTTAACATAACTATAATTATTATTCCATCATTATTCCAATTTAAAAGTGATGCAAGTATCACAGTTAGCAAACACCAGAAACTTTCCACATTGAGACATTTCTATCACATATGACTCCTGCCAACCTAGCGGTTCGATAGCACATCAAAGTGCAAGTAGATAAATAGGTACCGCTCCGGCGGGAAGGTAATCGGCGTTTCCATGCGCTGCTCTGATTTGCCAGAAGCAGCTTGGTCATGCTGGCCACATGACCCAGAAGCTGTCTGCAGACAAACGCCGGCTCCCTCAGCCTATAAAGCGAGATGAGCACCGCAACCCCAGAGTCGGTCACGACAGGACCTAATGGTCAGGGGTCCCTTTACCTTTACCTTACCACATATGATGGGGGAAAAGATTACTGTATTGACAAAAACCAACAATGACAATTTCCCACTTCCCACACTATTTATTTTTCCAAGATGTCCAGTGCCATTAGGTAGCTATCTTAATATAGTTTTCTTTGTAGGTTATAAACACTATAAAAGCTGTCACTTTACTAGTTGAAAACCAACAACCCGTACTTCATTACAGAGAGAAATGGAAGAAGGAAACACAAATATAGGTGAAGTTCTCAGTGGCAATGCTCTTTAAGGTTTGATAGATTTTTTTCAATAAGTATGTACTTAATACATTGTAAGTGTGTACCACCTTGCGAGGCAGTGTATGGTAATTCTTTAAGAATAAAGTCAATATTTACATTTAGCATTTCTAGTCTGGCCTCCATCTTGCCCACGAGGCTACCTGTAGCCATGCATTGGCCAGGATCCAAAAAGTTACCTGGATGCGCCCAGTAAATTTGAAGATTGATAATCAGGACAGTGAACAGAAACTGCTTGTTCAAGTACACTGGAGGGAAAGGGGAAGTAAAGAAACAGAAATGTTATTGGGTGGAAGGGAAGAGATTGTTCTGAGGGAAAGAATTTAAGGAACAGAAACTGATGGTGTGCAGAAAAGAGGGTGGGGCGAGGGCCATGGTGACTGTTAGGGCCTGGGTCAGGGAGGGAAGTGGATTCTTCCTAGAAGGAAACAGCTTTTATGGAAGGAAGATGGAGAAGTCCAGGGCAGGGGTTGTGAGACTACCAGATGGCAAGTAGCTTTGCTTGGCAAGAAGGTAGCAGAGCTACACGCAGGGGGAACTCAGAGTGGTGACAGACACAGACTTCTGCCAAATATATTCAAAGCTGCTCTTGAGCAAGAGCACAGGAAGCATACAGAGGATGTGAGCCAGCACTAAGGATTAGGAGGGCAGATGGAACTATAAGGAGGGAGATGGGAGGACAAGAAATAAAGCTGGCAACAACAGAATCAAGGCAATGGGGGTGGAGAGGAAAGACACAACTGAGGGCAAGAGAAAGGATATGGAGGAGGCCCTACAGACAGAGTGATGGTAAGCAGGTATTGGTGGGAAGACAATGAATCATTGGAAAGGATACAAAATACTTTTAAAGACCTTAATCTCACAACTGCTAACAACGCCTTTAAACTGACCCTGAAAACAACTCTCTTCTTCATAATCAAGGATCCTTTTATGCCCATAAAGAGTTCACAGTTTTTTGTCATCTACAAATAAGAGCCCAATGCTGAAGACATTCTACCCTCGGCTTTAACTGGAAAACATGACTACAATAATCTGGAGTAGAGTTTAACTCTGCTTTCAATACTTCTTGAGAACGCTCTGCATCATTTCATCCCATAGCAAAAGCATGCCTCTGTCTGGAGAAAAATTATTTGGGCCTTGAGGTGTGTTGGGGAAGCAAGTAGAATGCAAAAGCAGCAACAGGAAGTTGTATAAGTATTGAAGATTGCATTTTTATCTGCCACAACACTCTGCCTCAAATTGTTCATTGAGCTATTGAGCATGATCTTAGGATTTCTTCCATGGTGAGCCAACATCAGTGCAGATCCCATCAGTGATCTGATGGAAGCCTTTTTCTTTTTTTGATGGCATACAATAACAGTTTAGACACACAAGTAGAGCATTTTCTATACAAGGTCGACCTGTCTCAAAATGTTCCCATGCTTTACAAGCCTAAACCCCTCTTCCCAACGTCCTTCCCTTATTCACACACTTAAATCTCCAGCTTTGCCTGCCTAGCTAACTTTGCATGTAGAACAGATATCATTTCTTCAAAAGAAGCAGCAGAAGAGTTTGGATTTGATATCCTGCTTTATCACTACCCGAAGGAGTCTCAAAGTGGCTAACATTCTCCTTTCCCTTCCTCCCCCACAACAAACACTCTGTGAGGTGAGTGGGGCTGAGAGACATCAGAGAAGTATGACTAGCCCAAGGTCACCCAACAGCTGCATGTGGAGGAGCGGAGACGCGAACCCGGTTCCCCAGATTATGAGTCTACCACTCTTAACCACTACACCAAACTGGCTGTTTTAGATCATCTGAATTTTACCATCCTATCTAGCAACTTGTTTTTTCCCTTTCAGGACTACAACAATGCAGTCACTATCCATGCAGAGGTACAAATCCCCCCCCCAATACTTTTGACAACTGAGACCTTTGCATCAGGCAGACAAGTAACTTTGCAGTTAGTATGCCCATTACAAATCTAGGTCCCTAAGTAAACAATCTAAAATTAAGAACATAAGAAGAACCTGATGCATCAGGCCAGTGGCTCACCCAGTACAGCATCTTATTTTCACAGTGGCTAACCATATGCCTATGGGAAGTCCCCATGGCATTACCCTCAGAGGCACATCCTTGTTGTGAGAGGATATCAGTTCATCACCAGGGGGATGCTCATTTTTTAGACATCTGTGCTCTTTTCCTCATTATGATCCCATCTGTCCCAAGACTCCACATCCCAGAAAACTCACAAGGTGACATCAAATTGACGTCAAATGAACACCACCACACCCCTGAAAGTCTCATCTATATCTCTCTTTACTTCTCAAATTATCCAAGTTAGCCATCTTGGCCTCAACATGAAAAGTCAGAAGCTCTTTGCACTGACCACATACTGAGAACCGCCCTGAGATCTTCAGGTGAAGGATGGTATACAAATTTAATAAATAAAATAAAAAATACATGTGACTCTGCTCAGCAGGAAAAACACTGGACAGTGAACGTACACACACCCACACACCCCAGTAAGCATCTGCTGGCTTTCTACCATCATTAGGTCTTTGGCTAGAAGGCCTTTTCAGTTGCAACATAAAATGTCTTGATTTTAAGTACAAGCAGCACACAACAGGTTATCACCATTACTGCAACTATAGCAGTGCTAATTAGTGCTTCTGAAATGAGTGCAAAACACTTTAAAATGTTACCCTACAGAGATTTGGTCCAGTTTTCTTGAGGAGGAGAAATGAATAGCCTTGTATGGTTTTGAGCAATGCATCTGGAGTAGGAAATAAAGGGGGCACGCACAAGCAACCTTCAAAAAAACTGCTTATAGGTGGCTGAATTATACATTCCCTAGCCTCCCCTGCCAGACTCCAACCTCATTCAGCATAACTGATAAAAGGTATTTCAGTGAAACAGCTCATCAATATTTCTTTCCAGCCTCATTATCCAGCATGCACCCTTTCTAACATGCAATGAGGGTCCTTTGTAGTGGTCATCAATATGTTGTACCCCTCACAATATTTAAATCTCATATCCATAGTTCAAAAATACAACTTAGAAGTAAGGGATACGCCTGATGTATAGGAAAATAGCATGTGACAGATGAACAAACAGCTGTTGCCTTGGTGTCCCTCAAAACATCAGATCAAGAACCACTGCAAATTAAAATGTTGTTTTCATTTGGATCAACTTCTGTTGGTGCAAATGCATATGGACATTCAAGCTACAGTGAGTTTACATCCATCAGGCAGATTGGAAGGCCAGCTTACTACTGCAATCATCACTGCAGTTCTACACACACTTTGTGGAATTTCATTTTGTTTGAGTGGAACTTGCTATCAAGTAAATCTATTTCAGTGAAGGTGCTTGTCTCTTCAGAGAAACAGAAGCCTAACAACATACATTGCAACTTATTATACTGGTCAATAGATTGATTAGTCTGCTACATAACAAATGTTGCATTATTACATAACCTCCATTTGTGGATGAGAATTTTTTCACTTTCTAATCTGACTGGTGATGTGGACAGCTAAAAAAAATATTACTCAAGGATTGACAAAGTCCTAGCTAAGTTTCCAGAAGCATACTGACAAGTTCTTGACCCAGTTTTTCTAGACTGTACTGTATAGGGAAAATCACTCTTAATAGGTTGCCAACCATCTCTCACCCCATTTTCAACTGGATGAGCTGGTTTAATGCCACAGAATGTTCACAAGCATTGTAACTGTTTAAAGGGAAACTGTCAGTTATGACAAAATTTAAATTCTGTGACCTGAACTTGCCTGACAATGCTAGGCTGTAAGTTTTGTTGGCAATTAAGATTATTCCCCTCCCTACTGTTATGAAACCTCATTTTGAGGTTCGCTTTTTTCTATACCTTTACCTCTTTTCAGAAACAATTGCCCTGCAAAGATTTAATACTACCCTTCACAAAAGGAGTATGCATTGTTCAACATCTGGATGGACATTGCATGAGCCCCTTGAAATACGTTTAGGTTCTCCCTTATCTATGTGACGCCTATAACCCATTAAAGCCTTCGTCATCTGGAAAGAATTCTGTTCTATACATCCACATGCCCTGGAGCCTTCTAACAAATCTCAGTGCAGCCAAAGGCCTAGAAAGCAATGCAGCACTTCTTCAAAGGTGAATAGTAAAGAATCTGACAAAGAAAATAAACCTAGCGGCTAATATTGCAGAGGAGACAAACATAATCTTCTCCCACCTAGAAGCCTTTGCCTGGGAGCCTGATGCTCTTGAAACTTGCACTTTTTCTTTCTTTTCCAAAAAGAAAAATGCTAAGTATTGTTTCCTAGCAAGAGAGCAAAATACACAGTAAAGGACACTGATGGTGCTCAGTCAATGGGGATTACAAGAGATGCTTATCAGGACAGGAACTGGACTGCTCTCTCAGAAGACAAGTCAATTAGGTAAATATTTCAGCTTTAGGTGTTTTGTCATTCCCCCGCCAGCAAAAACTAAATCCTACTACCAAAAATTGTGCAAAGATAAAGTAAGTATCCAAATACAACAAAAATTAATCATAAATCAGTATGATTGAACATTCACAATCTCAAGCAAGACAGACAAATGAACTTCCCTCAAAGGAAGGGGAAGAACTGACATCCAGTCAAACAATGCCTTTTTTGTGGACCAGAACCCTGTGGTTATTATCCAAAGTCTTTCCAACAGGAGGCTGGAAACATGAGGTCAGGTCCTTTCAGTTGTGGCCCCCCATTTGTGCACTGCTTTCCCCAGGGAGAAACACACTATTTATGTTTTGGTGCCACTGCTAGAAAAGGGCTTTTCTTTTTCTCCAGGCTTTTGGCCCTCAACTTGAAGAGTGGCACTGTAGCATATTTTAGTCCTTCCTTCCAAAAGTTGCAGAGTATAGAACATGTTCAGGTATTTGGCCAAGGATTGCAATCTGAGATTCCACCAAGCATATTGTACTTACCTACTTCAGATTCCTCCAATAACTTGTCTGTGGTCAGAAATACTCACAGGAAATCAAGAACTAAATTGGCATGTGAAAGTGTATAAGCTTGCTTCAATCTGTGTAAATCTTCAGTTTCTAGAGGTCCATGATAAATATGGTGACAAATACAGAGAAACAGAAACAGATAGTGATAGCTAAGAAAGAGACTGATTAAATTTCATGTAGTGTTTACTTCTGTTCCCCCTCCTCTCTTTTTTCAGATCTTTTTATGGAAATAAGTGCATTATGTCTGCTTGATACTGTAGAGGACTAGAGAATACAAATAATTTGCAGAATAAATTATCATTTGTTTTACTATACTATAATGTTGATTTCTGTTTTTACTGTTTTTGCCTGCTCCTCATAAACTGGCAAAACCAAAGATATGCTAGGTTCCTTACGATTCAGCAGTTTGTAGCTTCATTTGTAATGAAAACTTGTGATTTTCAATATGTAAAGAGTACTTTAAAAAAGTATTGCATTTTTTATTTTTTCCATAAATTTACCATTTTCCCCATAGCTTCAAGATTTCCATAAATTTTACATCTCTTGTTGTACAGGAAGCCTTCCTACTTGGTCAGTGCTCTTCAATTGATTCAAAATGCCTCTAGAACCCTCTCCTGTCACTCCTCTGGCACAGCATGTTTGTAGCATGCAAATATTAAAAACCCAATTTTATTAGGACCAACTACAAAATGTCACAAAACAGCGAGCAAGGTTTTGAGTTATTAATCACCTCCCCTGGCCCAGTCACCTGTCCCCTCCCTGCAAGTTTTTATCAGCCAAGAGGGACAAGGATCCAGAATGCAAGTGGTCGCCCTGACTGATCCAAGCACATTGTACACACCCTTGAGCCTTATTAACTGAAACTCATCCAACGCAACAGGACTAAACAGTGCTCTGGACACCCTTCAGCTTTCGTAACTGGAGTCAGTCAGGGCCCCACCCTCCCAGACCAGGTAGAAAAGGAATGCAAGGCAGGGAACAGATCCTCCAGGACTCACAGCCAAGAAGGTCTACCTACTTTCCTGTGTTTTACACATTTGTAAGGAATTCTGGGAATTGTGATTCTGTGAGAATCTAAGCATGATCGTAAGTATAATGGAGCACTTAACTCAACATCAGAGGGTGATAAGAGGAATAACAAAGAAAGATGGGTTTAACTTCATATGGTCTCTATTTATATTAACTATAGTACAGTAATCTCCCATCTCTTGTCATAGTAGGCACTATGAAGAAATTATTTTAATGCTCTAGATTGAAGTATACCCTGTGGGTGTGAGCTTAATCTGTAATGTAAAACATTTCCCAAGTGTCTTGATGCCATGCAGATGACTGCACACAAGATTTAACACCTGTACATGGATTTGTCCTGGAAGAGAACACTTTATGCTTTAGTTACAGGTAGGTAGCCATGCTGGTCTGCCGTAGTAAAAATAAATAAAAAAGTTCCTTCCAGTAGCACCTTAGAGACCAACTAAGTTTGTTATTTGTATGAGCTTTTGTGTGCATGCATTCAGGTATCTGAAGAAGTGTGTATGCACAAGAAAGCTCATACCAATAACAAATTTAGTTGGTCTCTAAGGTACTACTAGAAAGAACTTTTTTATTTTGTTTCGACTTTATGCTTCGTAATTGTTTTTAAAAATTTCAATAAAGTTTGTAATTTAAAAAGTATAATGCCTAAGATTACTTTTGGAAACTCATTAAGACTGACTCACTCTCAACCGCACATGTACCCAAAGTATCTGGCTCCCAGTTGATTACCGTGTGACTTCCAACCTCTCAATCATCCTTGTTTAGACTGCTATGCTTTGTACTTAAACCAAACCTTCTCATTCTTCGTCTGTCCTCTTTGCAGCGCCTCCTCTCCATGAAATCTGCCTCTCCATTTTCCTTTTCCAACACAATCCCTTTCAACCAATGCATCACTTCCTGGTCTTTCCAAGACTACCAGTTTCATCTGTTCTGCAGTTTCTACTATTCACTCTGTGCTTTTATCAAACCCCATCATCTCCCATCACCTTCCATCTATCCAAAATATGCCCTAATCCTAAAGGCATTGCCCAGAAGCAAGCACAATTGACATCCATACAGCTTACTTCATGCAATGCATTTAGGACTGAGAGTGCTTATTTCTGTTCTGCACCACATCTGAAAATTGCTTTAAATAAATGTTAAAATAATACCAACCTAATGGTTACAAATGACTCATGCCTCCTTCAGCAACCACCACTGACATTTTCTGTCTATATGCAATACCTTTAAGCCAATGAGAATTTCCAGTCTTTATTAGACAATAGTTACTAGCGTATCCATGAATAAAAATTCCACCCCATATCCCTGTAAATATAATTGATGAGAACTCCTAATGAAGTATAAAACCCTTCACAAACAAGTATGCATACACTATTCATATTTATGTGTGCATGAAATTTGCAATCTAATTTTTATTGGCAAACATACTTAAGTACCATGGGCTGGATTATTATTTTTACAGTGATGCACAGCTGCTTATTTGATCTTTGCAGCTTCAGCATGAAGAAATAAAAATGTAAAGATGACTTCTCAAAGCGCACTGAAGAAACACCATGGATTATACAGTACAAGAAGAAAAACTGTAAATAGGAAGATGCATGGTAAGGGCTGCTCATTAAAACAATTTCAATTGTGAAATTATTCGGCTTGTATCCAACATTGAGATTTAGATAGACCTTCAATGGAAATGGTTTGAGCAAAATTATAACTAAAAGCTGAAAATGGTGGCTTCTGCTTATTTGGCTATTTTGCTAGTGCTATTAATGAAGTTTCTCCATCCTTGGAGGCCTAATCTTCATTATTACTATCATCTAAAAATACTAAGTACCTTGCTTGTTAGTAGTTTCCTCACATCCAACAAGCCTAGTATTTGATTTCAACTGAGAGATTTACATTCATAAATTCACCTGTACAGAAGAACACATGACTAGATATTTTAATTCAAAATCTTTCTTTAGCTTCCATCACCATCACTCCTTAAAATCAGGAAACATAACTAACAAGAAACACTTCAAGGATCTTTCCCAGTTCCCAAAGGCACTCCTTTAAAATGAGAGTGTAAAGACGGAAGCTTCTCAATATGCACTTTTGACATCCATTCAGAAGACAGCATCAACAATGAAATTTTAGAAATAATTAAACTCTGATCTATATGTAAATGTTATGAAAACCTAGAACTGTGTAATGAAGACATTCACACATAGATCACACAACATACTACTCCAGAACTAGCTGTTTATTTATATGCTTCCCCACACGTAGTGCAGAGCTTTCCAAACTGTGTGTCACGACATGTTACTGTGTTGGCTGCAGTGTGTGGGTGTCACATGAAAGCTCCCCGTGCTCCTCCCGGGGCTGGAAAGGGGTTAGTTTAACGTCCGGTTTGCTAGTAAAACTGAATTACTGAGTTGCAAAATGATGCATGTCTAAAAAGTGTGTAACCAACATGAAAAATTTGGAAAGCTCTGACATAGTGCATAAACTGCGGGACTCACTCCCTTGGGAAGCAATGGTGGCCACTCATCTGTAAAGCTTTAAAAAAGGATAGGACAAATTCATGGAGGAGAAGACTATCAATGGCTACTAGCCAAGATGGTGTGCTTCTGAAAAACCAGGGTGCTCTTGTGCTCGGGTCCTGCTTGAAGATTCCCACTGGCATCCTGTGGCCACTGTGATACAGATGGGCCACCAGCCTGATCTAGCAGGCTCATTTTATGTTCTTAATATGAGCTATTATATCAGCACACACACAAAATCTCATAGGTGAATAAGAATAAGGAACTGGGGGATTCACAACCCTCTAAAAAAGAACAATGTTGGGTAAGAAACCAATGTTTTCAGAACCTGTTTGATTTTAAAAGTAACTAGATGATATATTAGGACACAGGAAATTTTCAATGACAGAAGAAAAATTCTGACTATCTGGCACTCAAGCTATTTAATGTCTCAGAATGTTTTAGTTTGAATACAACATTCAAAAAGAGGCAGCTCTGATGTTTACTAAGAAAATACAAAGCAAAACAGAAGAACACATCTCCCTGTAATTTAACAGCTTTTAGTGACAGTTTTACACACAATGGGCTGGATCCACACTGAAGTTAGCTGAACTTAGGTTCCACTGAAATCAATGGGACAAGTTAGTTAGGCCGCCATTTAAATCTCACTGCTTTCAATGAGTACTAAGTGCAACCAACTTACTCTGAATCTAAGTCAGGATTATTTATTTTAATGCCTGCATTTATCTTACTTGTTAAGAATACTAACAAGAGGCGGAACAAAATATTTCCGTTTAGACTGCACACAAAAGTTAGCAGAAATAATTATTCAAGTTACAGTGGGGGGTATTTGCTTGGTATCAAAGCGATCCAACAGGGCTTAGAAAGCCATAAAAGATGGAAAGTCTCCCCCACCTACTTTCTTTGGGAGCATCCTTGAAAATATTAATTACTTGAAACTGTGGTCATGGTTCTATGACAATTTACAGTGAGCCATAACCCCTTCTTGCCATCCCTCAATAAAGCCTTTGCCCCATCTGACACCTGAAGTAGGGTTTTTCACAAAATCTACAAACTAACCTTTACTCTTCCCATAACTCAAGAAGCAGAAGGACTGGACATTTCCTGTGTCACAGAACTTCAATTTTTGGTTGAGAATATGTCAAACACAGGTAAGCAGGAAACTTAATATAAATTTCAAAAGGGAAAATATTTTGCCCAGCAATTTGACTGCTAGCTTACAAAGAACCTCTTAAGTAAATAAAAGTTGCTTTATCTAAACAAAGGATTGTCCTCGATAACAAAACAGAAGGCATTTTTTTAAGCCTGCAACCTTCATCATGCCATGCCTGCGGGTCACCCCTGCCCACCTCTCCAAAAGAAACAAATGGACAAGATTGATGAAACAAGTCAGTTTCACATTTCTGGCTACAAACCAGTAAGGACAGAAAATTGAGAAGAACTATCTCAGTTTCCTTATGCTGATTTTTGGGAAAGCAAGGGTAATAAGCAGTAAAGTTAAGCATTATCGGGAGAAAGGAAAGTTAGCATATGCATTGAAAAGATATTAGAGGGAGGGGACAAAAACTTGCCTACTCAGATAGGAACTGGAGGTTAGATAGAGGGCAGCCAAAGTAGACCAACATAAAATTCCAGTTTTTAAAAAGAAACATAGGAAGAGCCCTGCTGTATCAGGCCAAAGGCCCATCTAGCGGAGCAGCTTGTTCCCACAGTGGCCATCCAGATGACTATGGGAAGCTGAGAGCATCAGGACTCTCCCTGTTAGCAATTACCAGCAGATGATATTTAGAGGCATGCTGCCTCCGACAATGGCATCTATTTAAAAAACACAATCTAGTAATTCATCAAGTAATTTTATCAAGCTCTCATGAGGAGGAATTGCACACACATATATGTATTCCCTCTCTCAGGAGAGGCATTGAAGGAAGAGGTAAAAGATTGAGGTGGAAATCTTTTGCCACCCAGATCAACCAAGCTTAAAACAACTACCTAATAAATGTAGCATCCTAGCCAATAAGGGTCTGCTACCAATACCTTGCTGTATTTACTGCACTAAGATTAATGAAGCAACCCCAAGTGTGAAGGAAAACAGATAAACCTTTTTATGCTTTACAACAAGCTGCCTGCAGAAATGGGCACTGGGCTTCCTTAAGTCTCCTACTGCAGCAAGATTCCACACACCCCAAACACAAAAGGCAATGGAGGTTATAAACAGGATCCATTCATCTTCACCTCACAAAGAGAGCTGCCATCACTGTGTACACATGTCCCAAAGGAGCAAAGAACCTTTCTGAAAAGCCAGGATAGAAAAGCCATAAAAGCAACATGTGTGATTTCCAAAAGCATTAAGACACTGAGAGACACTGTAAACAAAATAATCCCTTGGTAAATGAATTTTAACTGGAAAGCATTTGACATGCATTTTGACATATTATCTATAAAAAGGTATTAAACATGTGGTTTCTATTTTGCTTACAAAGACATCATGATTACAAAAGTCTATAGTATGTAGGGAAAATAAACACCCCCACTCAACCTAGACACATTTTGTTATTCAATATTTAACATGTGACTATTGTAATCATTGTTGAATTTTATAGTATGTAAACAGGCAAGTCTTCAAAACAGATTAAAAAAAATACTAAATACTTTTTACTTAAAAAACAATCCTTTGTGTTTACCAAGGGTGGGTATGTTGAGGACTAAAAAAGGGAAATTATAATCTATTACTATAATACCCCCTGGGGAATCACAGCAAGCAACTAGAATTGTAGCAGCCATATCAAACCTCACTCATTTAGTGAGTAGGGCATTTCAAAACTTTCAGAAAAGGCTTTTAATATATATACTACCTCACACACACACTTTATTCGGATGAAGGATTGGCTGCAAAATCATCTCAGATATTTTTAAGCTCACTCTTTTTTCTCTAGCTGTCATGCATGGAGGCTATACTGAGAAAATAGCAGTGTATAAGAGGGAAGAGCAAGTGAGATTCAGCACTTTTGGTTTCCTCTCACTTTAAAACAGGAAACCAAGGTGGTGGGCGTTTCCTCCTATCTACTATCCCTCTAGAGAGTTCAGAGCGCTTTAGATTTCAACATGAGAGAATTTCTTCTCAGGAAATGAGCTAAAAAGCCCTCTCCAACACATGAGCTTAAGGATCTAAATACAGCCAAAGTTTCTATTCAGTTTCTTACTCCCATTAAAATAAACCCTTGATCATTTCATCTACGATTTCAAATAAAATGTAGGTTTAACAAACCTCTTGGGAAGTAGAAAAAATGCATGCACACATGCTTATAGTTTTATTTACTTCCTCTGAAAGGCAGCTGTTGCTCACACGCCCATAATTTGGGTTCCCTGCCTACTGCACTAGCATCTTTGGATGGAGTAATAAAACCTTTGCAATCCAGGTTAAGGATTACAAAAAAGGAAATGTGAACGAACATCAAAAGGATCTACTACAAAACCAGTTTCCACCCTTTGAAAGTGAAAGTTTGGGGAGGGGGGTCTCTCAGTTTCCACTCCTTTCAAGCACCCTTCTCTGCCACTGGCAAATACTAAGCATTTAAAAGTCAGGGAGAGCTGTCAAAACTTCGGGATAAGACGATTAGGTAAAGACACATTTTCCTCCTTGTTCTCTGCCCCTTGCACAGTTGAAGAAACGTATGGAAGAGGGGCAGAAAAGAGGGGGCAAAAGCTGGGTAGGTGAAAGAAGCCAGATTCTGGACAAACTCCGTCCCACGTAGGCGAATAGGACGATCATCTTTGTCAAAGAAGGGGCAGCTTTGTGCGGGACCCCCTTTTTAGATTATTTTCCTCTTGAGATGGGGAGGGAGGAGACGCACATAACCTGCTCTGCACTCCTCAAATTCGTGGCCTTCAAGGGGGCGAGGACCCACTGAGCCAGCTCAAGGTGGAGGAGCAAGAGAGAGAGACGGAGAGAGGCTGATCTGATGCAGGTGTGGGGAGAAAGAAGAGTCGCCCACAACTTGGGCAGGAGAACGAGGTCTCCTCTCCTCCTCAGCCCTGGCCAACCTCGCAGGGCAGGGGGTTGAGAGAAAAGCACCTCGGAGGGAAAGTAGACTCGAGCAGACTCGCTTCCTAGGGTGGGGGCTGATGAGAAAAGCAAGGGAGGCCATACGGGGGGAGGCAAACTCAGTTCAATGGGTGAGCCAAAGGCGCTCCCCCCCCACCTCACTTCTCCCTCCGTCCCTCCCTCAGCGCCTCTCTTCCCTCTCCTCTTACACACCCCCGGATCGCCGCCAGCCAGCCAGCCTTCCCTCCCTCCCTGAGCTCCTCCACTGGGTCGCCCGGCCGCCGGGCCAGGCCTGCTGCGGGGAGGAGGAGGGGGGCCCGGGAGTAGAGAAGAGCCACGGCGGTGAGGCGGGGGGGAGGAAGAGGGGAGGGGGGGCGGCTTGAAACTGCGCCTTTACCTTTAGTTCCGCACTGTCCGCCATCTTGAATCGCGGGGCGCAGGCGCAGTGAACCCCGCCGGGAGGCCGCCTCCCACCACCGCCGCCCCGCGCGCTGCGTTTGAATCAACGGCGCGCCGCCGCCGCCATTTTGTTGGTCCCTCCTCAGGGCGGGACGAGAGAGGGGAGGGGGCGTCTCGTCGTGCCACCCTCGGATATTAACAGACATATGAATGTCACTTCTCGTTATTGGCGTGGGGATGTAGAGTGTGGGGAGCCTTTGAAATCAGTAGGGCATGAGGCATTTCAAGTCTACCTACTTTGAGCATTACTTATTTCTTTGGATATTATTATTATTATTATTATTATTATTATTATTATTATTATTATTATTATTATTAGTGCTTGGAGGCCTAAGTGTTTGGTCTCTGTTTCTTGTTCCAGTCCTCTCACTCCACCAATGAGAATATCTGCTGGCGGAATATCTGCTGAGTCCTCTGGTCTGGTGGTGCTGATTCTGAATGCTAAATCAGTCCATAATAAAAATAAAAATAATAATAAATAACACAAACATATTTGTGCACAATCTGATTGTGCATGAGCTGGAAGATGTGGTTTACATTACTGAGACTTGGGTGAGCGAGCTGGATAGGCCGAACTTTACACTGCTGTGCTCACCTGGGCTTTCAGTAAAGGCAATCCTCGTTTTCTGCAGGGGGGTGGTTACACTTCAGGCCCCCGTGCATGTCGGCGGAGCATGCATAAGCCTGCTCTGCCCCATTTCATCACCATTCCTCATCATTTCCGTGACTTATTTGTTGTTGTTATTATTATTAAATTTGTATATTGCCCTATACAGTACCCATCAATCTCAGGGCAATTCACAACGTTTTGGGGCTACTTCCAAGTTCAGTGCCATGCATGCGAGATCACATGTCATTCAGATGCAACTAAATCCATCGTTGTCTGTACTGCACCAGGCTAGACTAGGGAGCTGCAGTGGAGGTGTTGTGTTGTCCATAAGAGCACCATCTACTTGATGCTTAATCTTGGGATGGACTTACATGGTCGGCACCTGATGTTGGGCCAGGGATGATGATGATGATGATTTATTACTTATACCCTGCCCATCTGGGCGGCTTCCAACAGGAGATTAAAAATACAATAAAATATCAGTCATTAAAAAACTTCCCTAAACAGGGCTGCCTTCAGATGTCTTCTAAACGTCAGATAGTAGTTTATTCCTAAGAAACAGATTGGGGATGCTGCTGGTTTACTGACCACCCTGTTGCCCAGCAGTATCCCTGATCTGGCTAGCCAATGGTATTGTTGGAGGCCCCTAAAACGATAATCCTGTGTGGCATCAATATCCACGTGGATCCTGCTGTTCATGGCCTTCATGACAACTGTGAGTCTCTCTCAGATTGTCATTGGCCCAGAGATTCAGGAGGGGCACACCCTTGATGTGATATTAGCCCCAAATTATAGAAGACGGGGGGATGCAGTGCACTCCCTTGTCATGTTTAGATCATGATTTGGTTAATTTTGAACTGACAATGGCAATTCTCCCTGTAAGGGTGGTGGGCCTGCTCTGATAGCCCACCCTCAGAGACAGATGGAACCTAATGTACTCCTAAATCCTTGGGTGGGAGGTTTCCAGTGGTGAAAGCTGGTGATCCTCCTGAAGCCCAAGTCTTGCTATGGAACAGAAAGGTTGGCACAAACGCTCTGAGTGTCATATTGGGTGCTTTGGAGCCTGAGCAGCTCCTTGGTACTCTGAGGAGCTCTGGACTGTGAAACAGAACAGACGAAGACTATAGCACAAATGGCTCATGTTTTGCATTGAAGCTGACCTAACACTAGTAAGAAAACACAATCATGCCTACTGTGTAGCAGTGCAAGCTGCAAAGAATGCTCATTTTGCAGCTCGCATTGTGTCCTCTAGTAGCCAGCCAACAGGGTTATTTTGGGTGGTCCAGAGGTTACTGTGGGGAGGGACCCCTTTGGCTTTATGCAGTCGGCTGATGTGGACAAGGTGCTTCTGGATCCAGCTGACTTCAGAACTAGGCCTGTTGGCAGACCAATTCTGCATTAAAAAGATGTGTGCAAATGTGACACAAAGGCTGATAACATTAACCCTGCCATGTGGGAATCCCTTGCAGACCTTGCTCAGATTACGTCAATAAACTGAAGAGCTATATCTCAAAATATGTGCATGAAGCAATCTCCATAGGTAGAATACCAGACTGTTCAGTGATAAAAGAAATGGGGGGGAGTGTGTCTCTAAAGTTGAAATTCCCTCCTGGCAAGTCGCATGACTTCATCCCTACAGGTTTTCTCTTTCAACCATGCCAACTCACAAGGAATTTGTAGGTTTTTGTATCTTGTACTGTGTAGATTCTTCTTTTTATTTTTTTAAAAAAGCAAATGACTTGCTCCTAGGTGAATTCTTATTACTGAGAGCTGAGAAGCTAACAGTACAGAAGAGAAAAAGAATAAGACTGGCAAAAATGTGCTGTAAGAGTTCTAGGTGTTTTAAAGTGAAAGTTCCCTAGCCAAACCTGATCATTTAGAAGTATGGTGTCAGCTATTTTGGGTACACCATGCTGCACTCAACCATGGTAATTGCACACACTTATCCCATATACATGATTAGGAAAAGTTTCTCACCACCCATGTGGGAGGAGGAATCTGGCACAACCAGGCCGCTCTAATTCCAAGGATAAGGAACACTGTTTAAGCGCGGCTTCTGAACACCACAGCCCATACATATGTCATTCCCTCCTGTTGCCTATGACTAACAAAATCCATGTGATGTGTTAGTCAGGATGTCCCTACCACTGGACACAGTGAAGCAGTTGCCTCAGGTGGTAGATGCCGGGTTGCAGGTTGAAGGACAGAACTGCATGTGCGCCATTTGCCCTAACCTGTGCTTCCCGAGTTAGCATGTTGCCCTCAGATGAAGGGGAAGAATCTGCCCCATGGATAACACTGAAGCACCTCATCGTAGCTACAGTAAATCTAAGTTTTTGCATCTTGAGAAACTTACCTCCCCTTAGTTACAATTTGAAGAAATTCATACCATGCTGTACCACAGTCCACTAAAAAATCTAGTTCATCATTTTCACCAGAAATCAGGACTCTGACTATATGTCCTTGCAGTCATGTTTCATTACAGCAATCAGAACCAGTGTGCATTTATCTAAGAATATGGCTGCAATCTTATTCCCACTTGCTCCATTGAATTGCGGTAAGTGGGACTTACTTTCAAGTAGGCATGTGCAGGATTACTGTGTAATCCACACATTCTCTGTTCAAAGTCGATCCCCTATGGATGGTGTTGCCCTTGGGGACATACCTCAGTCTGCTTTCGCTTTTAATAAATTCTTCTGCTTTGGAGCCACTTAGACTTTAGAGGAATAATTGTGATGTGTAAATATGATCTATTTCTATTTCCTCCCCTGTTAATTAATGCTTGGAATATGAATGCCAATTCTGTTAGTAGTAAACACTAATTACTACAATGCATTTAATCATCACATGCTCTAGATGAGTAGAAATCCTTCCTGTGTGGCCTTTCATCTTGACAACTTAAACTCAAAGATGGCATCAAAGGGGACCAAGCTGGAATATGAGCAATTTGTCTCACTCGCATGAACACATGCACAGGCATAGGCATACACCATATGGGAACTGGGTGAAGATGAGTGGTTCACCTACTTCCAAAAGAAAACAACAGTAGCCTTAAAAAGCTAAGATCAGCCTCTTGTTTGCATTCTAAATATTAATCATCAAAACATCCACATAATACAGGATGACTGCATCTTATACGGGGGTTACTTTCCAGGGAGTGCACATACAGCCATACCTTGGTTTTTGAACAGTTTAGTTCCCGAACACTGCAAACGTGGAAGTGACTGTAAGCCAAATGTCTGTCGGGGCTTCCGCAGCTTCCGATTGGCTGCAGGAACTTCCTCTGCCCTGGTCTTTGGCCTGGTGCAATACAAGGCTCGCAGTGCATAAGTTCTGGGATGCTTTCGCAAAATCTCACAGAGCCCGTCCTAGTTCCCACAAGATCTCACATGAGCATCGCTAGCCTTCTGGAGTTTACATTTAATTTGAGAACAGAATGCTGGGCTAGATGGACCTTTGGCCTGATCCAGCCGAGCTCTTATGTTCCCTGGCTGGCCACTGTAAAAAGCAGGAAGTTGGATGAAGTGGACCTTTGGCCTGATCACTGGGGTTCCTCTTATTCTGCTTCTTGGAAGTCCAGCATATTATTTAGCCTGTCGGAAGTCCTGCATATTTAGTGTAGCTCTTCTGAAGACGGGGTTATTAAGTTTTCACAGAATCATTTAACTGTGTTATAAAAATCATTATCATTTCTTTCATTTCTATACCACTTTATATGTTTGGGGGGGGGGAAATCTCAAAGTAGTTTATAACAAATTAATTCATCAAATGAAGCAATCCAGAATAAAACGTTACTGAAGAAAGTAAAATGTAAGGTATAAGTTGAAAGCAATGTAATTAAAAGGAAACTAAAATATTATCTTAAAATTTTCAAAAGAAAACATTACTAAAGGAAATCAAATATAAAATGCACATTTAGAAGATGCTAGACACAATTTTTTAAACCACAGTTTAAAGAAGGCCATCTGTCAGGCTGCTATTTCCTGCATTTCTCAGAGTGGTAGAACTTCTGAGGCCCCTATGGATATCTTAGCAGGTAGGGATGGAGGTGGTCTTTCAGATATTTGGGTCCTAAGTCACTTAGGATATTTATGCATCGTTGTGGGTCCTTGAATAGGGCCAAGGATGTAGAAATCAAACACTAACAGACCTTTGCTTTCCTGGATGGAGAGATTTGGTATTGAACATCTTCATCTGAATATAAGACATTTTTCAGATGCTTTTGTTCTGTCTTGCAAGGAGACACCGCACCTAGACACTCGGAAGAGGAGGAAGGGAAACTGTTGTAATGGTTTGATTAGGGACGGTGATTGTAAACAAGTTTGGCCAAAGCCATTAAGTGCCCACTGTTTTCGCTTGTTGGTTGTTCATTTTTCCCTTTGAAGTGCCAAGAGAGTTGTGCAACATTTCTAGATCACAAAACAGCTGTGGGGAAAGGGGGCAATTAAATGAAGATAATAATTAAAGCACGTATAAAGTTTGTTCTTTTTAAAAAGAAGAAGAAGCAGCAATGATCTACTGGGAGCTATTTCTAGAACCTAGGCAAAGGTTCACAAGCATCTTATCCTGATTCCTGCTAAATGCTTTCAAGCAAATGAGTTGGGTTTGAGTGAATATGGAGGTGAAAGGGAAAGGAAGGGGTGTGTAAAGAATGAAGGAGCAAAGGTGTTTGGATTAGTGCAAGCTGATAATTACACTGTTCTCACCAACTGCTGGGATGGGGAGGTGAGGAACAACCATGTCCAGTGATGAATATGGATTCTGAGAGTGTGTGACTCCACCAAGTAAGGATAACAATGCGAGTTCAAAAATAGCAGCACCCACTATTGCACAAACAACATACATATAATTTCCAGGTAATTACTGCAAAATAATTAGCAGTGCTGGTTTTATATATGCCCTGCTTGAGATCAGTCAGTGCTGCTTCTTCCTACTGTAACTTGGCTCCATGCCAAACGTAGAGAGTGGGAGAGAGAGAATGAACACATTTGAAAGTCAAGAAGATGAGGCACTTCAACGGGTTTGGCACATCAAGCATCTAGGTCAAGGGTGGGGAACCTCCAGGCCTCTCTAGCTGGTCCTTGAGATTCTGCCCTAGGCTGTGCCTGCCTAAAGTGTTTCTTATCTGGCTGGCAGGGCCTACCAAAGACATTTTGGCCCCTGAGGCAAACCACAAAATGGCACTCTCCTCCCTGCTGATGAAGAAGGTGTGAGTGAATGTCTAAATCAGAAACAGGAGGGAAGAAAGATATACATCGGGATCTGCTGACCCCATGGATCCTGGTGCCCAATGGCACCGTGGGGTATCTAAGGTGTCTGCCCGCCTCCTCCCACTCTGTCACCATACAGCTGAGGGGGAGGCAATGGGTGGACTGTTTGAGGCAGCGCGGAGCTTTCAGGTCAAGCCACCGCGTCACTCCCAGTTATTTTAACTTTTCAAGTCTTCAATTATTGTTGCTAATTTTTCTTATTGGTAATTTTATTGTTTTATCTTTTTATAAACTGCTTTGAGGGTTTTTATGAAGAAAGAAATTAGGAAGAATGCAGGCACCCTATCAAGGATAAATGACCCTATTCTGAGCTCCTCCAAATGCCCTTAACCTATGATAGACATTTCAATGGCTTTGTCTTAGGTCTGAGTACTACATAAGAAATGGAGAATTTCTGGCCTAATTAGGCAGGTCAGGCCTCCCCCATTTGGCCCACGAAGCCATTTGGGCCAAACCCTGCCCACCTGCCCTAGACCTGACATCATATGTGGAGCAGCAAAGATGTGGCTCAGTTAAAGGGGGATTTGCATCATTAATCAGCAGCGCCTACAAAGACCTGTTCAAAGCAATGGGCACTGGGCATTTTGAACCCAGACATTCTCTACAGCACACTATGTCTAAAAATAAAATAAAAATATAATTATGAGTTGCAGCCAATGCTAGTCCTTTTCAGAGTAGATCTATTAAAATTAATGGACCTTAGTTAGTCATGCTCATTAATTTCAGTGGGTCTGCTCTGAGTAAGACCAGTGTTGAATACAACCCTATGGCCCAAACACAGCTGAGGCTAGGCTACCCATGATTCTACTATTTATCAGACAATATATTTCTGGAAGCTTAGCCATTAGGCCACTAGCTTCTCTATTTTCAATACAGTGATAGATCTTCCTTCCTCTGCTCATAGAAGATTCCTTCTAGCTCATATCAGGCAGCTTGGTTTGAAGGAAACGATAAATTGTCGGCCTCTGTTCCTTTCCGGCAATAATATTCAAGGGCAGGTTTGGTTTCATTTTCGTAAGATTTCAGCCTCTTCATAAGTTTGTGGTTTGTTATCATCCCATTGAAAAAGAGGCTCTCCAGTAATATCATCACAGCCAAGGACTTGGGGAATGTTGAATTCAAGGTTGCAGATTAGGCCATTGGCAGGATGCATCCAGCGGGCAGTTGGGCATTGTCTGATAGTCACAAAAGGCACAGTCAAGTCCACCATGGTATCTGTTGGTCTTTAGCAGATGCGGTGCTGGGGTGCAAATATCTGCCCAGCACCCCAAAATTACCATGGATACTGTTGGGGTGGCCGTAGCTGCGCACTGCCAGCCATCCGGGGGTTGCAACTCTCCCCCATGCCGCGGTGGGAGAGCGATCCCTGCAGAAGCTTGGAAGGGAAGCTGCACGCCTGTCATCCTTATGGTTGGTGGGGCACAGCTGGCAGGCATGCAGGGAAAGGGGAGGCCGCTGGCAAAGCCGCGCAGCTCCCCCACTTGCTGAGGTGCCCCTGAGAGGCCAGCACCCTGGTGTGACACACCACTAAGCCCTATGGGAAAGACAGCTCTGTATTGGACACACTTTATCCAGAGCTTCAGGCTAGGTAAGCCATTTGGCCACACACTGTACTGCTCTAGAGTTTTCCGCTCACTTAGTATCAGCTGTGTTCTAATGTCACCAGGAACCAGTCACTCTTTATCAATATATCTTAGCAACTTCAATCTTCTTGATCATATTGTCCTAGAGAATGTCCACACTGGAGAAACATTTCAGAGTGAAGTGCTTGACGATGCGGGAGGACATGGTGCCTTCTCTGGACCCATGGGGGTCACATGACCAAGACCCATGGCAGCAGCGTCTACACCAGGCATAGGCAAACTCGGCCCTCCAGAGGTTTTAGGACTACAATTCCCATCATCCCTGACCTCTGGTCCTGTTAGCTAGGGATCATGGGAGTTGTAGTCCCAAAACATCTGGAGGGCCGAGTTTGCCTGTGCCTGGTCTACACCACCATCTTGCAACCATTTCACAGTGCAGGGAGAAATGAGACTAGGTGCCCAGTCGGCTTTCGAATCCAGCAGTAGCTCTTGTTTTGCAAAGCATTTCCTCTGGGACTTGATCACATGGCATATGCCACCAACCACTCTGCTCACATCTGCCCTGGCTACTTGTGAGTGACTAAGTCCTACTGGAAGCAATGAGGTAAGGATATGATGTAATAAGAGGAACCCTGCTGGATCTGGCCAATGGCCCATCTGTGCCAGCGTCCTCTTCTCCCAGTGGCCAACCAAAAGACTCTTCTGGGAAGCCTTCAAGCAGGACCTGAGCACAAGAGTCCTCTCCCCTCCCTCAGCTTCTAGTGACTTCTGTGGCTTCTGCCACTGACTGTGAAGGTAGAGCATAGCGGTCTTGGCCAACAGTTATTGATAGCCTTAGCAATTATGACTTTTGAACTGGTTTTAACAGGGCCTAGCTATGGGTCAGACACACTGTATTTTAAACTTATTATTATTATTATTATTACAACTACTATTCTTATTATTTGCAATACAGCGGTTTGAGGTCAATATGAATTCTAAACATTGCTCTTAGCCAAGGCATTGTTGGACGACGTGCCATAGAAATCATCAGCCAACAGCTGCTTCCCAAGCTCAACGAGTTCCCCCATGTTTGCTATCTCTAATTTCCCTCACAAAGAACTTTTTGTCAGTCCCTTGGTTCCAAGCACACAAAAATCTCCACCCCCCCTTTTTTTTTGGGGGGGGAAGGGATCCATCCTTTGACCAGATGTTTTCAAGGTGACTTGTTAATAGAAATGAGTGGTTGGATAGTGCCCAGCAGGAATCCTGGGGCAAAGGTTACGTTCTGCAAACCCTTAGCACAGTTTGTTGCTTTGAAAATAAATGAAATCTCTCTTGGGTTGAGGCTTCCCTTTCAAAATGGCGAAGGAAGCGAGAGAGTGAAGTAAGAGAAATACAGAATATATATCCCAAGTCATAGCAATGCACTTCAGCAGTGGGGAACCTTGGGTGCGCAAGCTGAATGCGGCCCTCCAGGCCTCTCTGTCTGGCCCTCAGGACTCCCCCCCCCCCCCAGTCCATGGTGCCTCTCTAGGCTCCACCTCTCACTGACCCTGCTCCATGCCCTCCTTGAATGCTTTTGCCTGGATGGAATATTCCCCTTGAACTGTGTTAATGCCTCTTGCTTGCCTGAATGTCAAACAGAGAGGGGGGGTGTCAATTTAGGTAGAAACCCATGCTTTTTACATGGCTGAAATAATAATAATAATAATAATAATAATAATAATAATAATAATAATAATAATTTATTTGTACCCCGCCCATCTGGCTGAGTTTCCCCAGCCACTCTGGGCGGCTTCCAACAAAGATTAAAAATACATTAAAATGTCACACATTAAAAACTTCCCTAAACAGTGCTGCCTTCAGATGTCTTCTAAATGTCAGGTAGTTGTTTATCTCTTTGACATCTGGTGGGAGGGCCTTCCACAGGGCGGGTGCCACTACCGAGAAGGCCCTCTGCCTGGTTCCCTGTAGCTTTGCTTCTCACAATGAGGGAACCGCCAGAAGGCCCCTCAGAGCTGGACCTCGGTGTCCGGGCAGAACGATGGGGGTGGACCAAGGTATACTGGGTATACTGGGCCGAGGCCGTTTAGGGCTTTAAAGGTCAACACCAACTCTTTGAATTGTGCTTGGAAACATACTGGGAGCCAATGTAGGTCTTTCAAGACCAGTGTTATGTGGTCTCGGTGGCCGCTCCCAGTCACCAGTCTAGCTGCCGCATTCTGGATTAGTTGTAATTTCCGGGTCACTTTCAAAGGTAGCCTCTTCAAATGTAGTGTATGGTACCAAAGTGAGAGTAACAGCAACCGTTGCTCTGTTCACTTTTGCTTTTGGCAAATTGGGTCTATTTTCTTTCATTGCATTTACTCATCGCCTTCTGGAAAATAAGGAGGAGGCTTGCTCGGGCTCGGGCTTCTTTCTAACACGCCCCACCCCCCTCCGGATTTTGGCCCTCCACGATTTCAAGAGCATCTCATCATTATTAATATTTTTGGCTGTACACTCTGCCTTTATTGTCTTGTTATTGCTTAGCTTCTCAGAGGATGCTTGCTCTCTTTTTTTATTTCTCTTAGTTAAATAATAATGGCTCCTCTGAATGTCTTTTTTGTTTTTAATTTCCTTTGTAATGTTTGGTTTATTTGAATTTGGTTTTATGGCCGTTTCTCTGTCAATTTTTTTGGTACCCCTGCTGGGGAGAAACACAGGGTGGAAATGCTTTAAATGCACAAATAAACATAAGGCCTAGAAACTTATTTTTTAAAATGATGAGACCTGTGATTCTCAAGATGTTAAATTATGCGCCTGGTATCAAATTCTATGCTACTTACCTGAGATTGTAAAAGGAAGAACTATGCCCAGTTTTAAATGTAACATATTGTTGCATGTACCCCAACATCTGAGCAGTGAGAAACTACAGGGGTTCCAGCACTTACCCAGAGTTTGGATTCCTTGGAAGGAAGGTCAATGGAGACTGTGATATCTTTAGAATTTTTTGTTTTATTTACACATCTGTGAAACCTGAACATAGGATAGAGGGGCTCACAGCATTAACACCTCAATAGAACTTGCTTTCCTATTATGTTTCTAAGAAAGCCTTAAGTCACAGCTTTGAATCCAGAACAAGACAGGTTTCTGTGTCTCCAACTTTCAGCCTCAGCCAAAACTCCCTCCCTCCCTTCCTTCCTTCCTTGCTCGCTCTCCCTCACACACACAGTCCCCCCCCCCCCGCCTGTTGTTCTTCCTCCCAAGATGCCATGGCATCCAGGCAGGTGAGTTGAAGAAGGGCCTACCAATTGTTTGTTTCTATGGCAACAGGGAAGACCCTGATGTTGGGAAAGATGGAGGGCACAAGGAGAAGGGGACAGCAGAGGACGAGATAGTTGGACAGTGTACTCGAAGCTACCAGCATGAGTCTGACCAAACTGCGGGAGGCAGTGGAAGACAGGAGTGCCTGGCGTGCTCTGGTCCATGGGGTCACAAAGAGTCGGACACGACTAAACAACAAAATGGCAACAGGGCAACGTCTTTGGAGATGTAAATGGCAGTACTTAACTGGCCAGCTAAGGCCATTATCTTCCAAAGAAACTGGTCTGACAGTCTGCCTCAAACCTCATAGACACAGGATCACAGACTTAGAAGGGACCGCTGACTGACACCCCCCCAAAAAAACCCCACCTATAACAATGTATAAACACTTATCCTTTTTCAAACCAGCATTGATGTTTTTCCATACCCTATTACAGAATTTGCTTGAAAGAAAACACAAGCCAAGCTCCTCTTCTCGTCATGAGAGAGAAAATGAATATCCTTCTTTAATTGTGGTGCCCAGAACTGGACACAGACACCCCCTTGGGCTCCAAGATGGAAGAATGGTAGGATACCAATGTAGGGAAAACAATGGGGTGAAAGAAATTGGTCCGTACACTTCAGGCAAGAAACTGCCAAACCCTGTGCTTCTCTCAATTCTTTTAAAAACATTCTCCCTTAGTTAATTGTTGGAAACTAAAATTCCAATATAGTGTTGAACCTTACGTATTATTTTCACTCATATAATCCGACATTCTGCTTAAAATGTAATAGTAACCAAAGAAACGAAGTCAGTGTATGCAGCACTCTTTAACTGACTCTTTTTGTCAATTAACAAAGGACATCAAATAATTTTGTATATGAAGGATACATGATAATATGAAATAATATTTATGTTTCCTGCTTACGTGTATGGATGAAATTGTATTTCTTTTTAAATTACGGTATCTTTCCTTTCTTTTTGTACAATAAAAGGCCTCAATCTAATGTATACAACTACTGCTATTATTACACAATGGTCAGTCTGCCTCCAATTTAACATATGCTTAGGTCCTGAACCTAAACAGAGGCTGGAAGTGTTCTGCTGAAAACAGACATTTTAGTTCCTCCTCTGTGCTGTAAGAATTGGTGAAGTAGCCAGAAATCTGGGTATACTATTGGAGAGTGGACTGGTATCCCAACAGAAACATTCCGTCCTCAGATGTCACAAGCCACAGACTATCTCAGATTGCGCCTGGGGTGTCAGAAGCACGTCTGAACCCACATGGTGAGTCATTAATGAAACTCCTCCCTGACTTGAAGGTGATTTTCCAATGGACAATCTTGAAAAGTGGTGCAAAAATGAAGTTTGCGGGAGACCATCCCAGAAACTGCGAAGCAATGGGAAGCTCTACTGCATCTGGAAATTCGTTGCTGGGGGTGGGGTGACAAATTGCAATGAACTGGAAGCCCAAAAGGCTAGAACAAGCCATTTCTCCTTTCATGCGCAACAGCAGTCTAAGACTCTTGCATGATCTAATGCTTTGGGTTTTGATTTAAGCATACCAGTGTGTTCAGGACAGTCTGTCCCACAAACAAATAGGAGTAAATAGCTTGTCAGTTAATTACAGTATGCCAGTTAATTACAGTCTGCTTCTCTTATCAGCACTCTGCTGTTACAGAACATACAGTTATGCACTATATATATATATATATATATATATATATATATATATATATATACAGAGAGAGAGAGAGAGAGAGATAACCATGGGAAAATAGGTTACCCCTGAGCAAACCTGGATTCATTTGGTCCTTGGAAGCCACAAAACATCTCAAGCTGAAATGCAGACATGAATTTATACCACCAGTAACTCAAGCAGGGGGTATGCCTTGCCTGTAATGGGTTGTGTCTAGCCAAGACCTACTCAGAGTAGACCCATTAAAATTAATTGACCTAAGCCAGTCACGGTCATTAATTTAAATGGGCCTACTCTGAGTATGACTAACACTGAATGCAACTCCTCGTGTTCCTTTGTAATGAAATCCAGGTAGGTGAGCATTTTTCTTTCCTCGTTGGGTCCATTATTTTCACTTCCTAAATTTTCTATATGTGTAAAAAATGAAGAATCACGGGAGGAGGGAGGTGCAAGTCCCAAGTTCAAGTCCTGAATCTCCAGGTAAAGCTGGGGGTGTCCCCTAGCCTGGAAAGCTGCTGCAATAAACACTTACAATACTGGGTTAGGTGGACCAACAGTTTGACTCAGAATGAGGCACCTTCCCATGCTCTTAAGCAACCAAATAATTACAAGCTGAGAGGTACACCTAGAAAACAGTATAATCACTTCCTGTGTGGAGGTTACCGTATTTTTCGCTCTATAGGACACACCCAACCATAGGATGCACCTTGTTTTAGAGGGGGAGAACAAGAAAAAAAATTATCCCCCTCTCTGTGCAGCACCCCTTCAGCTAAGTGGCAGGAGAAACGGAGCCCCTTCCATTTCTCCTCCCACTTAGCTGAAGGGGCACTGCGCCTTAGCTGAAGGGGCACCTTACCCCTTCAGCGCTCTGGAGGCTTCAGGCGGCTATCTTTGAAGCCTGGAGAGCGAGAGGGGTCGGTGCGCACCGACCCCTCTTGCTCTCCAGGCTTCAGCAGAAAGCATCCCGAAACCTCCCGAGCGCGGCGGGACCTACCACCGCGCTCCGGAGGCTTCAGGCAGCCTTTCTGCTGCTCCCCGCAGGTTGTGGTGTTGGTGGCGGGGAAAGCCAAGCTTCCCTTACCGCCAGCCCTGGGAAAGCCACCGCCAGCCCCAAAGAGCAGGTCGGGAAGCAGCGGAAAGGCTGCGCGTAGCCTTCCCGCTGCTCCCAGAGCTTGTCGGGGCTGGCAAGGGAAGCCCAGGTTCCCCCCCCCCCCCAGCCCCAGGGACCACACATTCCCTCCATAAGATGCACAGACATTTCCCCTTAGATTTTAAGAGGGGGAAAGTGTGTCTTATAGAGCGAAAAATACAGTATGTTCCAGGGATGGCTCATATACACAAAAACACATTTCCTTAAACCAGCCCCATATGAACATCCTTACCTTTCTAGAGCCATGCGCCAAGCAGGTCTTGTTTACTGAGCTCTGGGATGCTCTCACAAGATCTTGTAGGGCTATCCAAGATGCTATGGGATCTCACGAGAGCATCCCAGAGCCTGCACCAGAACATCCCAGAATCTGGTAAGCAAGGCAGAGAGCTTAAGAGCTCTTTCTGCACTGGCAACAACCCTACACAAAAAGAGCTTTTAAGCTCTCTGCCTTCTGCACATTTGTGTGATGTCAGAAGGCCCGCTTTCACTGACCTCACACAAGGCAGGAGCACCCTGGACAGCTCCATGCAGGTGTCAGGCTGGAGACTCCATAAGAGCAGAACTTGAATGTTGCTTCAGCACCAGCCACCCTCAGACTGAGCTTTAAGGAGGGGCTTCAGCCCCTACTCACTTGCTAGCTCTGCCTTCCACGAAAGGAGCCTCTTTATTTAAAATCTGCTCCAGCAGTAATTTACTCTGCTCACAGTGGTAGCAGTATAGCACAGGTTCCCCAAAGTTCCCCTCCACAGATAACTTCAAAATTTGCTGAGGGTTTTGTTGGACCACTTAATGATTTTTTTCTGCCTGTTGTAGGAATTGTAATTCACTCTGTTAATTTTATTTTTATTTTTATTGCTTCTTTTATTCCTCACTTTGTATGACAATTTGAATTCTATGGAAGTTAAATTGTATTACAATAAGAAATAAAGGGAGCAATAAAAACATTATTTTCAAACCAATATGAATATATAATTCAATGGCTGTGTTGCCTTCCATCTTCAACCACAAATCCACAGATGCATGGCAGATTACCTAAATGAAGCACATGGACCATGGGGGTCTGTCGATCACAGTTTGAAAAGAAGAAGAGGAGTTTGGATTTGATATCCAGCTTTATCACTACCCAAAGGAGTCTCAAAGCGGCTAACATTCTCCTTTCCCTTCCTCCCCCACAACAAACACTCTGTGAGGTGAGTGGGGCTGAGAGACTTCAAAGAAGTGTGACTGGCCCAAGGTCACCCAGCAGCTGCATGTGGAGGAGCGGAGACGCGAACCCGGTTCACCAGATTACGAGTCTACCGCTCTTAACCACTACACCAAACTGGCTCTGCCCTAGAGCTTCTAAGATGGCTCCACAGGCTCTTCTTAGGGAAGGGTTCCTAGTTGGTTAGGTTGCTTCTCGGACTGGCCCTGTGGATCATCCCCTCCCCTACTCTGAATCCTACATCCTCATCCCATGAAGAAACAAAAAAATTTCCTTCCAGTAGCACCTTAAAGACCAACTAAGTCAGTTCTTGGTATGAGCTTTCGTGTGCATGCACACGAAAGCTCATACCAAGAACTGACTTAGTTGGTCTTTAAGGTGCTACTGGAAGGAATTTTTTTTGTTTTGACTATGGCAGACCAACACGGCTACCTATCTGTAACTGGAACCCATGAAGAAAGTCAGCCTGACCCCAGGAGAGTGCTGGTAGAGGAGAAAGGGAGCTGGAGGAAGGAGGGAGCAAAAAAACAGAGGCAGAGAATCAAGGAGAAGAGCATGCTGAGATAAGAAGGGACAGAGAGGTAAAGTTGACCTGGGGATGAGACAAGAAAGGGTTGCAGAAAGAATGATGGAAAAGTGAGGTAGAATTTATTATTATTATCCTCAGTGAGGTCAGTACATAAGATTACAGCCTCGCCAGCATGGGTCCCTTTTTCCACACAGGTTGCCAAAATTCAAACATGTATCATCCAATATAATGTGCACTATCTCAGCCTCCTCCATGAACTCTTTTTTCTTTTCCAGGAGGAAGGTGGGATGCGGAACCCTATTACGGCCTCAGACATTGTGAATTGTTTTACTATTACAGACCTAAGACTTCTAACCACCCCTCAAACACACACACACCCGCCTCCATCTGCCCGTTTGTCCTGAGGATCTGTTTAAGGATGGGCAGAAATAACAAGCTGGTTCCAAAAATAAAATAAAATGGACAATCCTTTGGCAGTGAGTGAAAGAAACATGGCGTAGCAACAGAGCCAGGGCACATGATCATATTTTGAGAGCTTTGTCTCCAGAGCACTGTTAAAAACACCCACTAATTAGCGCTTTCTGTGGTTGTCAGAAGGCAGAGGGAGGCAGGCAGAATGCAATAAGAGTGCAATCTCCAGCGGGTTGCAAAGCATTTTTTATATTTTATTTTTATTTAGCAAAGCATTATTACTTCTGAAAGTTTAGGTCTGCCTTCCCCAATTTGCTGCTTTGGACTATGACTCCCATCAGCCCCAGCCAGCATGACCAATGGTCAGAGCTTTTGCACATTGGGAGTCAAACCATTTCTAGAGATCACCAGACTGGTGAAGACTGGCCTGTGGGGTCATGTGCTTCAAGCATTGGTGATGCCAGGCTATTTTGTACCACAGACAAGACTTAACCTCTTGCACACCTGCAAAAGTAAAATAAAATGCTAATTTTCAAAAACAGATGCCTTCTAAAAATGATTAAATTCTTCAAAATATAAAACAGAAGTAAAATATTATCTGGAATGTATAAGAAATTTAAAAAATCTAGTATGTATAAAACTGTGCCCCTCAAAAGTCACCACTCTGCCCCTCTGAGGTCTATGGCCTAAGGGGCTGCACTCACTGTCTCTGGCTGCAAGCAAGAGAATTATTGCTTACTATTTAATTATTGAATTTATATCTCACCATTCTAAGGAGCCCAGGGAGGCAAAAACAGATATTCAATTTAAAAACAAAAACAAAGCAAAAACATTCTAAAACCAACTCAAACCTTCTAAAAACAATTGCAATTTTTTTAAAAAAAATTCAATGATCTGGAGGCTGCCAGGAGCAGTATTCTTCAGCCAGCAAACGCCTGGTTAAACAGGAATGTTTTCAGATTCCTCTTGCAAGTTAATGATGTTATAAGTTTGCAAGGGGAGAAGAGACCCCTGCTAAACCCAATAAATTAATGAATGTCAGAATCTAGCTAATAATTGGAATAGGAAGAGGAAATAATTAGGATAGGAAGCTGCAGCTCTTCCAGAGAAGGGGTCCCTGGGCCGGCTCATGCAAACCAGCCTGGGCAAGCTAGCCAAGTGTAGAGCCCTAAAGAAACAATACTTAGCCATTGGCAATGCAGAAGAACCGTCCTTCCTCCAGCTCTGAGGAGGGGACAGACATGAGAATTGGCTGGTTACCAAGGTGGTGGTGGGATGAGAGGTGACAGGAAAAAAGAGTGTCGTTTTGCATGGGACAGGGGCGTAAGAAGGGGGGGTGGACTGCCACAGGTGCCCTCACTGCGGGGGGTGACATTTAGTGCGCCGCCCACCCACGACTCCCAAGCCTACCCCGAGCCGTCGGGGTACGGGGTGTTAGAATGCCTGCTCCATGATTGCAGTCATGGGATTTTTGTCTATCACATGATGGTGTATGTTTTGACTGCACAGAGTGGGAAGTGATGGAGACAGGATGTTTGTGTTACTGTGTTCCGTGAAGTGGGACTATTGTCCTTTGTTCTTTTTCTCTTTGCTGTCTGATGCTAGAGAGAGAGGGAGCCATGTTGCAGTGCTCCGTGTGTGTTTATATGCAAATAAAGTAGATTAGCCAAAATGCTGAGTTGCTGAGGTCTATTATGCAAGCTGTGCAAACTCTGCAGATCCTTAAGTGTGCTGGCATCTGTAAGCATCAGTTGCTGTGATGTTTGGGCTGAAGAAAGATTATGAAGCTCCCAAAGGATCGACCAGAAGGGAGAGAACATACCAGCTGGGCATGTGTCTATGCCTGGGTCCTACTCGAATTTAAGTTGAACTCCTGACAAGGGGGGGAGCTGCACTGCTTTGCTGACGGCGTTCCCTCCTTCGTTTTAACAGCTTGGGGGAGGCTTGGGAGTTGTGGGCAGGCGGTGCACCAAATGTCTGCCATGGGCAGCTTGCTCCACCCTTCCGGCCTCAGGGTGCGCGCACCGCTCTGGGCACCCGAGTGGCTTTCTCGCACCTGGGAGGGCACCCTCTGCACCACGTGCCACCCCCTTCGGGAGCACGCACGCCCTGTTGACTGGAGAGGTTGCAAGCCAGAGACTGGAGAGCATGGCTGGCTGCTCTGGACTCAAGTTGGTTGAAGCTATGGGAGAAGAGACATCTCTGGAGATGTAATGCTGTGAGCTCTCTTCCTCTCCATGTAGATCCAGGTGTATAGAGCGGTAAAACAAACCATATATCTTTAAAAAAAACTACAGCCTCCGCCATGCCCTGAATTCACAACAGAAACATGGCCCTAAGTGAGTGCCCGAAACCCCTGGTATCTTGCTACCACTCAGCAGAGATTGAGGGGTGTAACAGTAATGATGGACACACAGGGACCTCAATAGGGAGGGCATTTCACAACCAGGGGACTACCACCAAAAAGGCCCTGTCGCGAGTCAGCACAAACAGCCTTCAGTGACGGCACCGACAAGGCCTCGTCTGCCATTGTAGGGTCAGAGATGGTTGGAATTAGAAAAAGCTCATTTAAGGCTTTGTATGCCAGAATTGGGCCCAGTAGCTCAGTGACAGTATTATTGTTGCTGTTTCAGTATAGATGTAACTGTGAAACAAGAGAGCACACTGTGGGTCAATGGAAAATTGCATTTGCAGCAATCCTTTTTATATTTCATTGGTTAGCAATTGCTCCATCATTCATTGTTTTAGAAGACAGACTGACTGAAATCCAAGTTCCTATGAAGGCCACTGAGAACAGCAGTATAAGAGCTAGGAGGACACCAGGCTGATGGAAGTTGCTTTGTGTTCTGTGAAAAGAAAATGATGGATGACTCGTGGGGGGGGGAGAAGGGGAGAGGTCAAGAATAGGTAGCAGGAATGAGGGAGAGCCAGGGGTGTAGTGGTCATGGGGGTTCTAAGACCTGCTTACTCTTTCTGCAGCAGGTTTTCCTCAGGGTCCCAGTCTCCAGGGTCCAAGAGCCACCCAATCAGCATGAAAGGGAGCTTCTTAGCCACAGAGAAGTCTTCTCACCCTTGGAGCTGATTGGAGTGAAAGGAGGTGAGTCAGCCACTCTCGCTCTGGAGAAAATGCACAGGAAGATCAACAGGGGGAGATGTTCTGTATGCTCCAAAGCTAAGCATTCAGGAACACTAAAAACACAAGGTGCTTTCAGTTTCTGTTATGTGTGTGGAACTTCAAGGAAAACATAAATTAAGTCGCTCCAAAGGAAGATATTGGAGCACTCCAAGTCATTTGCCCAGGTACAGGCTGAGAAAATAGTAGATCCAGCTGAAATACATGGAGATCTGCATTGACCATTGCAGTACATCTCTAATTATTACCATTGTATATTTATCAGATTATTGTATAAGAAGGAGCATGGTTGTGACTATCACAAAGGGACCCCTGCACTGCTGAATTTGCCACTACGCTATGGATATCCAAGGTTCACAGAGGAGCAGGTTAAACATAGCCAAGGTGGTATCATGATTGGCAAAATGAAGGTGGAATCCGGAAGCCCCAAATAGGCAGTAAAGGCACTACCACCTGGCTGCCAAGCTCCCTGGTTCAATAAAATTCATATTTAACAGCTGGTTTAGGGAGGGCTTTGCTGGAGGTGCTGTTGCTCGTGTGATGGCTTCCTTATGGTAAAGGTAAAGGTCCAGTCGCAGATGACTCTGGGGTTGCGGCACTCATCTCGCTTTATTAGCTGAGGCAGCCAGCGTACAGCTTCCGGGTCATGTGGCCAGCATGACTAAGCCGCTTCTGGCGAACCAGACCAGCACACGGAAACGCCGTTTACCTTCCTGCCAGAGCGGTACCTATTTATCTACTTGCACTTTGACGTGCTTTCGAACAGCTAGGTTGGCAGGAGCAGGGACCAAGCAACGGGAGCACACCCCATCGCGAGGATTCAAACTGCCGACCTTCTGATCAACAAGTCCTAGGTCTGTAGTTTAACCCGCAGTGCCACCCACCACCTCTAATTGTTCCATGAGGCAGCTCTGACATCATGTGGGGGACCTGGGCGATTTTCTGCTAGACGCTGCCGGGACTGTGAGCTGCGCTCATCAGTGCTTTTGGACTGTGCTTTTATCTGAGTATGAACAAAGTGCCGTGTCCTCACTACCACCCTTCTTTCCTCCAGCATCTGAGGGCTGTGGTGAGCCTCCCTTCTTTTTTAAAACTCAGCCCTGCTGGAATTCCAAACTACATCAGCCAATTAACCAACTGGAAACTGAGTTTTTTTTGGGTTGGGGTGAGATAGCAAGGCCTTTGGAAAATGTCCAGCATGACCCTTCCTTGATCAAAAGACTCCACCTCCCAGCCAGAAATTTTGAAAGCAGCTGGTAATTTGGACTCCTGTGGGAAACTTGGCAAGAGTTGCAAGGTTGGAATTTTTACTTGGGAAGGCTGAACTATTGCCTGCTTTTGAATTTCTCTCTCCTCTCCCTCCCTTCTGAGTGAGAAGACATAACTCCAGGAATGTCTCCAGGCCCCAGCTGTGCTGATGAAAGCCTTCATGAATTCACAGTTAATGCTTCCAGCCCTGGAAGAGGAGACTGGCTGATCTAGCAACCTGAGTCACCCAACGCCAGCACAGGGTGCTCTCCTCTGCTACGTGACTCTTCGACTGGGTGCTCCCCGGGTGATTCATACCCCCAGACTCCAGAACCTGGCGGTGCATGAGGACACCCACTAAGCCCAGGAATCTTATAAATGGTCATTGACAATAAGCTTGTCATGCACAGTGATTTGATGATGCTTTCTGTTTGTCTGTTTACTTTTTCTCTGAGGGAAAGGTACAGTATGTTTTGCATGCTCTGTGAAGAGGAAAGAGCAAGAGACCTACCATCTCTGTTGCCAAAGGCAGTAGTCACGTCCTCAGCTTCTGTTATTTGATCATTTGCAAACCTTTGACAATGATGGAACCTTTGGAGAATCAGACACAAACTGATGGGTGAGAAAAGGCAAATGAATTACTGCAGTGTTTCCCAACCTTTTTTGGGCAAAGGCACACTTGTTTGATGAAAAAAATCTCGAGGCACACCACCATTACAGCCCCGTGACGTCAGCGCGCAGCGTCACGCCGGGAGGGACGCACGAAAGTGTAACTTTCAATTTTTTCCCCTCCCCCTTGCCGGGGAACCTCCAAGCTTTGGGGGTGGGGGGGGGAGGAGGCAGCAAAGCGAGGGACTGAGGGACTCCTCCAACGACAAGGGTTGGGGAAGAAGAGAAAGGGCTATTCCGCTCCAGTCACGGGAGGGGAATATGTACTGGCCCAACTGGTGTGCGGTTTTCGGAAAGCGGGGTGCGGGAAGGAAGGAAGCCTAGGCTCGGGGTCCACCGACCTCGGCGGAGAAAGGCAACAACCGGAGCCGATTACGAGCCGGCGCGTGCGTGCAGCGGCTGACCTCAAGCTCGGGAAGCTGCGCACGGCGATGTTGACGCGGGGTGCGCGAGAGCTTGGGGGTGGGGCGGGAGAGAGAGAAAAAGAGTTGGCAGCACCAGGCGCTGTTACTTATTGCGCTGCGGACGCTGCCAGCAACTGCGGTGGTTGTGCGGCGGCCGCCGCCGCAGAACGTCCTCGTCAGTCAGCTGAGCTGCCTGGCGGCGTAGGGAGCCGTGGGGCTTCCTTTCTGAAGGAGCTGAGGGTGGGGGTCCTCCGGTGCCTTCGGTGAAACGGCGCCGGCCCAGAGCGCTTCTAGGAGGCTGCCTTTGTGCGCGACGTAAAGCCCTCTTTCCCTCCCTCCAGCCCCGTGTCACATGTGGAAAAGGGGGCCGGATGCAGTGACGCAACTCGGAAAACTGTTAGGGAAGCCAGAGCAGGAAAGTGAGTGGGAGGCGGCGTCGCCGCTTTAACCCACGTTTCCTTTTTGAAAGAGAAACCAGTGTTTCCCAACCTTTTTTGGACTCGCTCGCGGCACACCAGGCAACATCTCGCGGCACACTAGTGTGCCGCGGAACACCGGTTGGGAAACACTGAATTACTGGGCTGGAGATTAAGGCTAGGGTTATCCGTGGAGTCAGTTGACAATAGCAAGGTTTGTGCTTCTTTAACCGTGCAGTTGTGAGATAAGAGATTAAGAGATTGGTAGGAGATAGTTAAGAATCCACAGTCTAGGACTGCACTCCTACCTAGGACTGGACGATATATCGATATATCGTCCAAAACCAGTTTGAAGTCCATGTTGTGACATTGGTTTCTTAATTTTTGACCTAGCAATACCGTGGTACCTCAGGTTAAGTACTTAATTTGTTCCAGAGGTCCGTTCTTAACCTGAAATTGTTCTTAACCTGAAGCACCACTTTAGCTAATGGGGCTTCAGCTGCTGCTGCTGCTGCACGATTTCTGTTCTCATCCTGAAGCAAAGTTCTTAACCCGAGGTAATATTTATGGGTTAGCGGAGTCTGTAACCTGAAGCGTATGTAACCTGAAGCATATGTAACCCAAGGTACCAATGTATGCCACAGATCATGATGTGCATATGCTGTGGAGAAACCACAATGAGGGGAAAACCCTGAAGCTGGCCAATGCCTCTACATAGCTACTCCATAGCTTATTTCAGACATTGTGATATATCAAGATGTTCAGCTGGTGATATATATATCAAAATGTTGAAAACCAGAGATCAGTCAGCCCCCTTCAGGTTGTTATGGCTAAAATCTGGGTGCGGGGCTACACTGCCACCCAGCTCGTCGGACTAAGTGTCCACGGGTCCCTGCGGAAGAAAATGAGCTCAGCCAGACAGGAGCAAAATGCGGAGATCCAAGGTTTATTGCGCAACAGGTTCAAGACGAGATTGAACAGTGAGAAAGGGGTGACATGAACTTTTGAAACTCCCTCCATGTCCCAGAATACAGTGCAAAATACATCCCAGTTACATCATGAATACATTAAGGAGAGGTTGGGTTACACCGGATTAACATAAGGAGGAGGGAGGGGGGAATATGCAGAGCTGGAGATATGCGCAGATAAGCGCTTCCTGAGGGTGATGGGAAGACAATGGTCCATGTATGCATAGTTTGTCACCTGGCATTGCACGGGGGGGGGGGGGAAGGTTTGGCAGAGTGATTTTGACAGGATTAGGGTCTTGACACCTTACTTGAGGGATTATGGAGGACAGGGGAGGGGTGATGGAGTCCTAGAGAAATTGAGCAAATTGGCACGTTGATTTTCTATGGATTTTATAGATTTTAGTCCCTTTTGACATTGACAATTGGGAATAAATGGATATATTGTAGTGAAGAAGGTGAAGAAGACATGCCCCCCCCCTTCCGTAACAAGGTGGACTGCCCAGCTGTGGACTTTGGCAGCTTACTAACTGCACCTTAATTCCTTACACTTCAGGGCCTGGCTGCAACTGCTCTCTGGCTGTGCCCTAGATTGCCCTTATCAGCAGCACTCTGACAGCAGTTTTCTTGGAATGACACTGCTCCTGATCCCTTGGTGTGCCCACTCTGGCCTGGTGCTTTGGAGGGGGTCTTAGGTCAGGGCCAGAACCCCTCTGTTGCATGCATGCAGCACATTCCAGGCTTAAACCACTCCGTCTTAATCCACACTTACTGACTTGTGGGTCAAGCCGGCCAGTGGAAAATATCACCATTCCTATTCAGCTTCACGGCTTCTGCTCATTCGTTTAGGGTGCAGCGCCCCCTAGTGGGCAACTACGGGCATGCAGTGCTTCCTTTCTGAAAATAGAAGCCGCCTTCTATTGAGCTGTTGGGCCATCAACCCCAGTATTGTCTACACAGACTGGCAGCAGCTCTCTAGGTTTCAGAGTCTCTCCCAACTTTATCTGGAAATGCCAGCAGGGATTGAACCCAGGACGTTCAGCATGCAAGGCAGATGTTCTGTCACTGAGCAGCAGCCCTGTCCCATCAGGCCTTATCCTCCTGAATTTATATTGACCCCCAACTCATGCCGATATCAGTCTCTGACAACCTAGTATTCTGGGGTGCAGCTCCAGTAAGCATAGCCAAATTTACTTACTTATTCAGGAATCTGTCTAATTTGATACATCAGTGTGCCACCTTCCTCTCTAAAACAAAGCTCCCACAAACTGAAGCTTAATAAAAACCCAAGGAGGAAATACTGTTACTACCAGGCAACAGAGACCTGAGAACACAGAGCAGAAATCAAAGACCACTTCCAGCTTGATTTTTTAAAAAATAAAAAATAGTCTCCTAAAACTTCGTGCCTGCCACCTTGAGCACCTTTGTGGGATATAAAGGCAATAAATAAATAAAAGTTTGAAACACCCAATTACTGTGGCAAACAATTCAAGTATATAATGTTTACCCCATGAGGATGGTGTGCCAGCCAAGTGCAGAGGGAAAGGTGCTAGTTACCTGGGAAGAGGAACCAAGTTCCTCCTCACCTGTTGCCGGAGGTGAGAACTCTGAACCTGAAGAGGAAAGGCATGCAGGGTCAGTCCTACTCAAGGCCACTGCTCCTCAAGGAACCTGTGAAACCAGGACCTCCCTCCCTCCCAGGCCAAGGACGTGGTGCTGCCATCATCTGACTTGGGGGGCTCTGCGGCAGACAACTCTGGAAGACCTGAGGCTTCTTGACTCCCTTGCAGTAGGAGATTCCTATAGAAGTCTGGGCCCTTTTCATAAAATCCTAGAACTGTAGAGTTAGAAGGGACCCTGTTATATACAGTGATACCTCGAGTTACAGACGCTTCAGGTTACAGACGCGATTACAGACTCCACTAACCCAGAAATGGGACCTCGGGTTAAGAACTTTGCTTCAGGATGAGAACAGAAATCGTGCAGCGGCGGCGTGGCGGCAGCGGGAGGCCCCATTAGCTAAAGTGGTGCTTCAGGTTAAGAACAGTTTCAGATTAAGAACGGACCTCCAGAACGAATTTAGTTCTTAACCTGAGGTACCACTGTAACCAGTGGCGTAGCGTGGGTTGTCAGCACCCGGGGCAAGGCAAGTAATTTGCACCCCCTAACCCGTGGATTTGCGCCCCCTAACCCGTGGATTTGCGCCCCCTAACCCTAACCCCCAGATGTTGCGCCCGGTGCGGCCGGCCCCCCCCCGCACCCCCCACGCTACGCCACTGACTGTAACTAAGCTTGGATCCTAGAACAATAGGCAAGTAGGATCCTAGAATGCAACAACTGATTGGCTTGCAGGAAAAGACCAATCAGGCTCCAGGAGGGAAGCAGAATCAGCCAATCAGACAGGACTCATTGTGTAAAATAATGTTATAAAAGCCTGCGGTTTGGGGGCCAGTTCAGTCACTGTTTTACAAGCTGCGATAAAGAGCATGAAATCTCTACGGGACTCTGAGTATTTTTCAGACCCCAAGGGGGCATCTAGTCCAACCCCCTGTAAAGCATCATCCCTGCGGCATGGCTGCTGCCATGAGTGCTGGAAGGAAGACCTGCTCCCTGCTGCAAGGCCCATTTTCACTGGCCTAGGGGGCGGGGCCCAGACTCACCTTGAACAGCTAAAAGTCTCCTGAGAGGCTGGAGGGCCATTGCTGGAACAACTCTTGGGTTGGGGCAACTGGCAAAAATGTTTTAAACAGTTCTAATTTTGGTGTTTTCTTTTAAGTTGGGTTGGTGTTGGTTAAATGTTTAGTTGGGGTTGGCGGTTATTTTAATTTGGGTATAACTTATTGTTTTTATTGTTGTTGGTTTCTATTGATTTATTGATTTGTTTGTTGCTTGTATTGGATATTTTCTTTAATGTTTGATGTTTTGTTGTGCTTTTATATATGTTGTAAGCTGCCCAGAGTGGCTGGGGAAACCCAGCCAGATGGGTGGGCTATGAATTACTGTAAAAAGTTGTTATTATTATTACAGCAGCATCTTCTTGTACAGGTGGTGCTAACAACTAGGCTGCCCCTGCTGCTATTACATAAAGCAGGTGTGCGGAAACACCAGGCAGGTGTGCCAAATTGAATAAAATATTGGAGGGGGTAGGTAAGCCCTGCTCCACATAAATTGTCAGGAGCTCAGCCTATACTCAAGTAGGACCCTGGCAGAGACACATGTCTGACTGGCATGTTCTCTCGCACCTGGTTGATCGTTTGGGAGCTTCAAAAGCTTTCTTCTGCCCGAACATCACAGCGACCGTTGCCAACCGACCCTGACACTTAGGGATCTGCAGAGTCTTTACAACTGCGTGACAGACCTCAGCAACTCAGCATTTTGGCTAATCTACTTTATTTACATATAAACCCACATGGAGCACTGCAACATGGCTCCCTCTCTCTCTAGCATCAGACAGAAAAGAGAAAAGGAACAAAGGACAATAGTCCCACTTCACGGAACACAGTAACACAAACATCCTGTCTTCGTCACTTCCTACTCTGTGGAGTCAAAATATATCACGTCATGTGAAAGACAACACTCCCATGACTGCAATCATGGAGCAGGAATTCTAACATAAATCACATGACATGGCACACCATTTGAATAGCAATGCCCACCAACCTTGGGGTCACCCAGCCCCCTTAAAATATTTTATGGGGGGGGCAAAGGGACCTTGGCCCCTAGGAGTTGGCTCTTCTGCCTCCAGATGTTTCTGGACTACAGCTTCCATCAACCCTGGCCATTGGTCTTGATTGCTCAGGCTGATGGGAGTTGCAGTTCAGGGACACCTAGAGCCCCTTTGCACACCCCCAAGCAGGATGCTCTCTCTGCTGGATGCTGTTTTGTGAGCATTGCACATGATAGCTGCAGGGAGAAGGGTGCATTACCAGGACTAGGGATACCCTCACAAGTATTTCCAGGAGAAGCTCAGTGGGTGGGGGTGAATCATGCTCAGGATCCAGCCAACTGCCATGCGTGGCAATTGGCCAGTAACGCTGGGGTTGGCGGCAAAGAAGGGGGATAGGCTTGGCCTTCTGCCAAGAAATATGGCTACTTGGCTCTCACCTGAATCATCCAGACTTCTTTTAGCTGCCTATCTGCTCTGGTCCTGCTATCTTGGAATGATGGGAGTTGTAGTCCAAAAGCAACTGGATGTCACGGTCCGAGTTACAGGCAGTTGGAGTCCCGGCTCGGTACGTCAGGACTGGGGTAGAGGTCAGGAAGCAGGAATCGGCAGTCCAGGGTCAGCAGTCCAGGGATCAAGCAGCCAAGAGTCCACGAATCAGGAAACCAGGAGTCAGGAAGCCAAGCGTCCAAGAGCCAGGATACCAGGAGTCAGGAAGCTGAAGCACAGCTAGGTGGGTGACATGCTGCTGAGGCAAAGAGCCAGAGGGAAATGCTGGTCTTATATATCCCTCCTGGTCCTGGCCACCTGGTGCTTCGAGTCTTCTGTCAAGCCTCACCTGTGCAGCCGCACCTTGCCCTTCCAGGCCATACTCAGGAAGGCCCCAGTCCTACAAGGCTCTCCCAGTCACAGGGCCTGGCTCCTGCACGCACTCCTGACACTGGAGACCCATAGGCAAACACGGCCCTCCAGATGTTTTGAGACTACAATTCCCATCACCCCTGACCACTGGTCCTGCTAGCTCGGGATGATGGGAGTTGTAGTCCCAAAACATCTGGAGGGCCGAGTTTGCCTAAGTGTTTCTGTGTACCAGTTGCTAGAAGCCACAAGAGGAGAGAGTGCTCCTGTGTTCAGGTCCCGCTTCTCAGAGGCATCTGGTTGGCCACTGTGAGACCAGGATGATGGACTGGCCATTGGCCTGATCCTGCAGGCTCTTCTTATGTTCTTATGCTAGTAGCAATTAATCCATGGACACCCTCGCTTTCTCTCATCCTTACCCTAAATCTTGAATTTATTACAACTTCAGAGACAGGCCAGTCCGACTGAAGTGCTTTTTACTTTGGTGTCAGGACAATGATTTGAGCGTCCTCTCTCTTGCTAGCTGTTCATTTCATTTCTTTTCCAGGGTCTGCCGTCTCCCTCCAGCTGTTCGAAGGCACTTGGCAGTGCCGGTCTTCCTTCAGCCGCTGACGTCTCATTCCCTCTAATTATTTCATATTGCACAGAGTAGATCAGTTTCATAATTTCTAGTATATTAAGCACTTAATATGTTGTGTCATTTGAAATCGCATCTTACAGTCAGCAAAGTGCATTTTAATGAGAGCTAAGTGGTGTGAAAATACTAATCCCACATAACAGTTGGGTTGGTGTTTCATTTTTGCTTTTTTGAAAATTTTAATTTGAACTCTCATATTTTCATAAGCTTTGGCACCCTGCACAGAATTATCGTTTGAGCAGGTGGTTATGTTGAAATAAAATTCAAATAAATGGGTGCTTTGTTAACTCATTTGTCATATTGCTGCGGGGAGTTGCCAACGTATTTACCAGCCCCTGCTCCTGTGCCTTTAAGCAGCAGCTTGGTCTGCACACATGATTAGCAGCTGACAAGGCTGATTGCGATGCCATGAAAAGATTGATTTGCTGAACTCTGCAGATGAAGCTTCCGCTAAAAGCACAAGAGCAAATAGGGTCGCTTTTTCCAAGCAGTTGGCAACTGTAGCATAATGACCTCTCCCTTAACAGAGAGCTCTCAGAATGGCTCTTATGCAAGACTGTGGGTTACCGGTATATAGCAGCAAGAAGCTACCTTCTTCAGAAACTGACTACTGGCTCCGGTTACACTGTTACCTGCTCAGACTGGCAGCCCTTGGAGAAGCCGGGGATTGAATTTCGGGCCTCCTGCATAGAATGGTGCTCTGCCATTGAACCACAGCCCTTCCCCAGCGCTTGGCTGCAAAAAAAAAACCCGCATAGAAGCCACAACCCTTGACCAGGGTTTAATTTCAGCCCCGAAACCCCTTTTCAGTCTGCACTATCTCTAATCCAGACCCCCGAGAAACATCAGACAAACGGTGTTTGGCTACATTTTCCTTCCCTGAGCAAAAATTCCATTGCATCTAGTAAAATTAAACCGTGGGGGGGGGGGGGTGAGTTCGAGCAAACGTGCAAGGAAGGATTCGGGAGAGCCTCCGCATTCCTCGGGAGCCCGCAATTGTCTCTTGCGTCCACTAGATGGCAGGCTTGCGATGCGAAACTAAATTAATTCACCATCCGATGGGCACAGTTGTTCGTTCCGGGTTTTTAATGGCACCATATTTTTCCTATTAATGTTTCATTTTACTTAATGAGAATTTCAGAAGCTAATTAAAATATATACCAGAAACCACAATCAGCAACAAATTGTATAATTATCAATAATTATGCACATTCCAATAGTTGGGTGGTTAATGCCTCAGCGAGGTGACATTTCAACAGTGTGAGAACAACAGGGCTTATAGACTGATAGGCTGTGGTCCTCCTTATCAAAAGCTTAAGAGGTTGCATGGACGTAGCCGGGGGAGGGGCAAAGGGGAAACTGCCCCCCAAGTCAATCAAGCTCAATACAAATCTGAGGTTCTGCCCCCCCCCACAACAAAAGCCTGCCCCTCCCCTAACAAATTGTGCTGGAGGAGACTCTTGAGAGTCCCATGGACTGCAAGAAGAACAAACCTCTCCATTCTGAAGGAAATCAGCCCTGAGTGTTCACTGGAAGGACAGATCCTGAAGCTGAGACTCCAATACTTTGGCCACCTCATGAGAAGAGAAAACTCCCTGGAAAAGACCCTGATGTTGGGAAAGATGGAGGGCACAAGGAGAAGGGGAAGACAGAGGACGAGATGGATGGACAGTGTTCTCGAAGCTACCAGCATGAGTTTGACCAAACTGCGGGAGGCAGTGGAAGACAGGAGTGCCTGGCGTGCTCTGGTCCAGGGGGTCACGAAGAGTCGGACACGACTAAACGACTAAACAACAACAACCCCTAACAAAAATCCTGGCTACACCCATAGTAGGCTGCTTCAACCTGAGTCAGTTCATCCAGCTCAGCAAACAGCCTACACCAGACATGGGGGAGATTTGGTTGCTGGACTGCCACTCTCTTCACACAGCAAACAGTTAAACTACGGAACTCCCTGCCACAGGAGACAGTGGTGGCCACCAACCTGGATGGCTTTAAAAGAGGACTGGGCAGATTCTGGAGGAGGAGAAGGCTCTCCATGGTCACAAGCCACAATGGCTATACTCTGCCTCCAGAAGCTTTGAACTATAACTCCCACCGGATCCAGCCCCCTAGAGCTGTGTCATTGCTGCCTTTGATGGAAGCTGGAATCCAAAATGTGTGGAGGGCACCAGATTGGCAAAGGATGGTTTATACAGCCAGTAAGTGGAAATGTGAAAGACCCATAACCAGGTAGCAGTTTGCAGTCGATTTGCCACACTTTACAGTGGTACCTCGGGTTACAGACGCTTCAGATTACAGTCTCTGCTAACCCATAAATAGTACCTCGGGTTAAGAACTTTGCTTCAGGATGAGAACAGAAATCATGCTCCAGTGGTGAGGTGGCAGCAGGAGGCCCCATTAGCTAAAGTGGTGCTTCAGGTTAAGAACAGTTTCAGGTCGGACCTCCAGAACAAATTAAGTTCTTAACCCGAGGTACCACTGTATCTGTATAAAACATTACATTCTCAATAGCGAATGAGCATAACTGCCCTCACCACCCACCTGAGACATCAGCAGTGGGGGTTGAGTGAAAAAAGGGTTGAAATTGGTATTACTCTTGCAGGACATAGCAGCTTTCACATTTGACAAGGGAAAGAAATTCTTGAAAGAAGCCATCGCTCAGCAAAGCCGAGAGAGACTCAAATAACGGAGCCTTGCATTCTGGCTGTAGTGTATGTTTCTCGTTTCTAGAGAGCCAGTGTGGTGCAGGGGTCAGAGTGTCGGGCTAGGGCTTGGGAGACCAGGGTTCAAATCACCACACCGTCATGAAGTTCACTGGGTCAGACACTGCCTCTCTCAGCCCAGTCTACCTACCTTGTTGTGAGGATTAAATGAAGAGGGGGGGAACTATGTATGCCACCTTGAGCTCCTTGGAGAGAAAAAAGTGGGATATAAATGCAATGGATAGACATATAAATAAATGCCGTCACATGTCAAAGTAACAAAAGCTAATCCTAGATCAGGGAAGGACTGCAGGTATTTACAGCTTTCCTACCGTATTATGAACTACCTTTTGTGGTGAGACCAATGCCGGATATACGTATAAGCTAAACACTCTCTTGGGAGCCCCCAAAAAATTTAAAGGGGAAAAACTGGATGTACATTTCCAAAATATAAGATTAAAAATAAAATAAAATAAAACCTACATACAGCAACAATGTTTTGTTTTGTGTGTTGTGTTGGCTCCTATGATGTAAGTAATGGGCCCCACCTGCTAGCCTGCTCCCTAAAATATCACTGGTTTGCTCCTTTCTATATATAGGGTGCCTACATTCTACAAGTACAAGTGGCTTTAGATACCTATTAGGTCCATAAATTACCATATAGCATATATTCAACACAAAAACAGTGACAATCTGTTGTTGACAATGGACAGCTGGACCTATAAAGGGCCCCATTACCTTCAGTCGCTTAGGGCCTCATCAAACCTAAATCCAGCCCTGGGTGAGACCAGATTCAGTCTTCTCCAGATTGTGGGCCTCGTGTTTTGGGCCTGGTAGATTTTCTGATTACGTCTGCAGCCCATGCGCTGTTATTTCTGATTGGCCAAGATCAGTACATCAGCCTTTCTTCAGCCTTCAGCCAGATGTTGTCCATTCTAGTAACTGGGGCCATCCCTGGCTTGACCTCTGGAGGCCTGACCCTTTCCATTTAACTTGGTCTGTTGCACTTAGGTATATAAGCATGATCTTGTGCAACACTCAGGCACACCCAAGCATACCTGGGATGTCCAACAGGGGTCCATTCCACACACCTGATAAAGTCCTTCACAGATACAGCAGAAGGATGTAAGAGGATCCCTGCTGGATCAAGCCAGGATACACCTAGCCTTGCATCCTGCCCCAACAGGAAGCTCACAAGCAGGACCGAAAAGAACACAACCACTTGTGTTCTCCAGCAACTGGTTTTCAGAGGCAACCTACCTGCCACAGTGGTAGCACAACCCTCATGGCTAGGAGGTATAGGTAGCCCTTACCTCCATGAATTTGTCTGATGCTCATAAGAACCTAAGAAGAGCCTTCAGCTGGATCAGGCCAAAGGCAGATCAAGCTCAGCATCCTGTTCTGACAGTGGCCAACCAGATGTCTCAGTGGGAAGCCCCACAAGCTTCCTGGGGTAAGAATGCAACCTCTTCATGATCAGCTGATACATGAGAAACATGTTAGCATGCTCGCACATAATACAGTGGTACCTTGGGTTACATACACTTCAGGTTACAGACTCCGCTAACCCAGAAATAGTAACTTAAGAACTTTGCGTCAGGATGAGAACAGAAATCGTGCTTCGGCGGCGCAGCAGCAGCAGGCGACCCCATTAGCTAAAGTGGTGCCTTCAGGTTAAGAACAGTTTCAGGTTAAGAACGAATTAAGTACTTAACCCGAGGTACCACTGTAACTTAAAAGTGTCACCTAATGAACATGATTGTGTAAAATAGTTGGCACTTGGATTTGTTTGTGTAGAGCTCTCTCTCTCTCTCTCTCTCTCTCTCTCTCACACACACACACACACACACACACACACTCCTCTCTTTCCAAAGATGCAGGATGAGAAGCAATTTTAATTTTAAAATATCAACAGATTAGGAAAGCCCTTTGGTGCATGCAATGCTTACAGTTACCAGAGAAAGGAAAGCATTTTATTTCTGGAGACCAACATTCCATCTCCTCTACCATCCGCCAATGGCCTATAAATAAACCAGGGGGGGGGAGGACAGAGCATCTTAGAAAGATGCAATTGAAAGGGGGCCTTGGAGGAAAATAGTGAGCTTCCAGCCAGTCAGTTGAGCCTCCAATCAATCAATCAATCAATCAATCAATCAGCAATTTAAGGAAGGATCTGTATTGCTGCTGCCCTCACCAGTTCTGAAATACTTCGCTACAATTCAGGAAGGAGAGGGAGGACATGACCACTGGCTACACAACAAGAAGCAATTATTTTAAACACTCAGTCTTTAGGTCAAAGGCCAGGAAGGCTTTCCTGACCAGAACTGCATGTACAGTGGTACCTCAGGTTAGGTACTTAATTCGTTCCGGAGGTCCGTTCTTAACCTGAAACTGTTCTTAACCTGAAGCAGCACTTTAGCTAATGGGGCCTCCTGCTGCTGCCGCACCGCCGGAGCATGATTTCTGTTCTCATCCTGAAGCAAAGTTCTTAACCCGAGGTACTATTCCTGGGTTAGTAGAGTCTGTAACCTGAAGCGTCTGTAACCTGAAGCGTATGTAACCCAAGGTACCACTGTATATAAAAAAGCCAACTAAAGAACCTGTGAAATCTCTTTTCTGCCTTGAAGGTGTCCAAACAAGGCTGGTCCAGCACCTATCAAGAATTGGTTGTGCAATGGCACAGGGATAGAAGCCATAGGTGATTAACCCCTTGTGACCCACCAAACCAGTTGCAGCCTGTCTGCCATTCTTGCAGCCTGCCTGTTGCATGTGCTACCAGAAAAATGCCCACTGCATACCCCGCTATTCTTTTCTCTATACCTCTGTTGTGTTCCTCCATGTGCCTCACCACATGTCCCCAGGATACACATAAAACAAGTGCACCCTTATGTCACCCCAAAGCACCACACAACACGTGGTCTCACCTTTCTTCACCGTTTAAGTCAGATACATCTAGCTTGTTAAAACAAGGGGAACTTGAATTTCTCTATGGAACAATGTGTAAAATTGTTTATAAATGTGTAATTCTTGCTTTTTGATCTTGTTGGTCATGTATGCCTCTTTGCGTTGTGGGAGACCCTACACCCTCCATGATTCCCCTTGCCTGAGATCTTGTAAGGCTGCTGCCTGCCAGAGGAAGAAGAGGAGGAGGAGGAGGAGGAGTTTGGACTTAATAGCCTGCCTTTCACTACCCTTAAGGAGTCTCAAAGTGGTTAACATTCTCCTTTCCCCTCCTCCCCCACAACAAACACTCTGTGAGGTGAGTGAGGCTGAGAGACTTCAGAGAAGTGTGACTAGCCCAAGGTCACCCAGCAGCTGCATGTGGAGGAGCGGGGAATCAAACATGGTTCACCAGATTATGAGTCCACCCCTCTTAACCACTACACCACGCAGGAAGTACCTGAGGGGTTTTCCTCCCCACCTTTTAGTTTATATGTGTCAATTGTCTTGAAATATTGTACTATTTGCCCAGCTGTGTCACCTGAAAGGATCTCCAGGTCCTGCTGGGCACCCTGGTTGTCATATCAAAGGAACTTCAGGAAATCCTATTTCCAATATTAATGGTTTGTGTAAACTCTGTCTGGAACTATGTAAAACTTGTTCACCCTCAGGAATGTCTCACCTTGACTTGCCTGAGCCATTGGAACCCCACCTTATACGTATTTCTGACATTTTGCCCTTGTGACGCTGAGTTTTAAAGAGGAAGTCCTTCTTCTCTACACCAAAATTTCAAACCTTTAAAAGAGATGTCACACTTTATTCTTGGTCCCTCACCTCCTTGCAAGGACGGGGCGGACTCTGTTGCAACAAAAAATAAAAATCAGCCTTCCTTTCTCTGGACCCTGCCTCAGCTCATTCGTCTCTGACCGAAAACGAACTTGGGGGACACTGAGTCCTTTAGACAGGGTGTTAGGCAAGAAGAAGAAGAAGAAGAAGAAGAAGAAGAAGAAGAAGAAGAAGAAGAAGAGTTTGGATTTGATATCCCGCTTTATCACTACCCGAAGGAGTCTCAAAGCGGCTAACATTCTCCTTTCCCTTCCTCCCCCACAACAAACACTCTGTGGGGCTGAGAGACTTCACAGAAGTGTGACTGGCCCAAGGTCACCCAGCAGCTGCATGTGGAGGAGCGGGAAAGCGAACCTGGATCACCAGATTACGAGTCTACGGCTCTTAACCACTACACCACAAAGGCACACACACACCTATTTTCTGGTGACAGTATCAAAACTAATGATGTTATTAAGCATCTGTTGAACCACCACAGAAGCCTCTATCTAACTTATTGGACAGATTTATTTCCAGGACAGATTTATTTCCAGGGGTAGAATTATGGGTGGCCCCTAGATGGCCATCTCCCACCCACCTCTTCTTATGTTTGATCCCTCCAAGGACAACTTCTGGGGGTTTCTTCCCACTTCAATATTCTGCCTTCTTTCTAATTTTAGAGGTTTTGCAATGAAGAGAGAGAGTGTCAGGCCATGGCTGTTCAGAAATTAGAAAAATGAACTCTGCACATGCTCAAAGGCTGTTTCCATCACACATCCCAGCAGCAAGCCCTGCTTTCGCCAAGGGGCCCAGGGCTTAAAATATGCTGCGACTTGGTTCAAATTAAGCTGTGAGAGGAAGACTAGGAAGTGAGTAGCGGGAGCAAAAGAGAAGCTGTGGCTCAGTGGGGGAGCAATTGCCTTCTATCTGAACATCCCTGGTTCAATCCGCAATGGAATCTTTTCACTTTTGCCCTCCCATCAGATGTCAAGGAGATAAAGAACTACGCAACTTTTAGAAGACACCTGAAGGCAGGCCTGAATAGGGAAGTTTTTTAATGTTTGATATTTTATTTTTTATATTTTGCTGGAAGTCGGCCAGAGTGGCTAGGGAAACACACAAGGTGGTATTATTATTATTATTATTATTATTATTATTATTATTACTGCTACAACTACTACTACTATTAATCCCGCCCAGGGGATCCGATTCCGGCGCCCTCTGCTGGCCAAAGAAAGTATAGTGAGCGCTTGAGGAATTGCGCTAAGCAGGAAAGGCGGCTGTTCTCACGTTTCTTTTAATTCGTGTCTAACAGGCAGGTTTGGGGAGGGGCAGCAATCCGATGCTGCAGAAGAGGAGGAGGCAGATATGAGCACAGGGCTCCAGGCAGGAGATGGCTTATATTTGTTCCCCAGGAGCTGCGAACAAGCAAAGCTGGAAGGAAAGTAATAAAGTGGTTTAGGATCGTCCGAGGCAGCTTATCCGGTTTGGCCCAGGAGAATGCAACACAGATCACTGGTCCATCTAGCTCAGCATTGTCTACACGGACTGGCAGCTGCTGTCAAGGATTTTCAGACAAGTAACACTCCAAGCCTTACCTGGAGATGAGGCCGATTGAACCTGGGGCAAAGCAGACGCTCACCACTGAGCTGCAGGCGTTTCCCATGAATCACTCCTGGCCTCCCCCCCCCCCCGCAGCTGCTCTCCCAAACGCAGCTCAGGCAGAGTTGCGGACTTGGCTTACTAGCTGGTCAAACAGGAGATTCCTGCAAACCAGCCAGCAGCTAAGGGCCATAGCTCAGTGCTAGAGCATCTGTTCTGCATGCAGAATGTCGCAGGCCCATTCTTCTGTATCTCCAGGTAAAGCTGCAAAAGTCTGCGGATCTGAAACCCTGGAAAGCCTTTGTCAGCCAATGTGGGCAATATTGAGCTAGATGTGTGCTAACTCAGTCTAAAGAAGACTCCTCTATTCCTGTTTAAACCTGCCCTTGATAGGAGGGCTGAAATCCTATTCGATCTTTACAGGAATCATAGAATTGGAAAGGCCTCATCATCAAGCCCAACCTCCTGCAATGCAAGGATCACAGCTTAAGGAAGGACCTCAGCTCACGGTAGGAGAAGTTCCCAGACTCAATCCCTGGCAAGATTTCCAGGGAGGACTAGGAAAAACTCCTGTCTGAAACTCTAGAGAGAGCTGCTGCCTGTCACTGTGGACTCTACTGAGCTTGATGGACCATTGGTCTCGCTCAGTATTCGGCTTGAAACGTCAGGATTCAAGCAGGGGTGCTGTCAAGGCACGACTTTGGAGGAGTCTCCCGGTTACATGAGCTGGAAATGCTACAAGGAAGTGATTGGGAACCCTCATACCTCAAAAGAGGGGTCCCGCGTAAATTCACCAGCCAGGGGTGCCAACTTGAATAAAATATTGGGAGAGGGCAGGTAAACCCCACCCCACATAATCGATCACATGATGCAGTGCATGCACAGTATTTGAATGGCAAGGCTCATCAACTTGAGGGGAGGACCTGGCCCCCTCAAATATTTCATTGGGGGCCCGAAAACCCCTAGGTCCCTAGGAGTTGGCTCCTAGGAGTCCAGCATCTAAAATGACCTCACAGCTCCACCGCTGCAAGGGAGCCTTAACTGATGATGAAAAACTGTTGTCCATATTTTGCAAAGAGAGAGAGAGACCATTTCAGATGCTCTGAACCTCGATCTGGTCTCTCCTCCTTCCCCCAATAATAAATCCATCACCAATCACGTGTGGCTTTTCGAAGTTCGCTACTTTGTTCAAAAGTCGAATTTTATTAAACAAGAACCAAACAAAAACGGGGGGGAAACAAAACCCAAAAACGAACACCTGACAAATTTTCTCCGGGAACAACTAGGGGGGGCGGGGGGAGGAGAGTCTGTTCTGGGAGCGGCCGACGCTGGCGATGATTTTTTGGGGGGCGGGGGCGCCAGGCGTATGTCCTGATCGCCGGCCTCTGTCTTTAAAGTGCTGTTATACATCAACAGTTTACAAGAGATGATGGTCGAGGGGGCTGGGAACATAAATAAATATACAGAATAAATAAACCAGCAAATAAATAAAGAATCGTAACGAATACTGGACGGGGGGAGTCGGGGAAATCACAGTACGCTTCTTCTATCCATTGCACATCGCCACTTGGAAGCCCCCCCTCCCCTCCCCAGACCAAGTCTGTGCCAGGGTGGAGAGGCGTGGACCCAAAAAGTGGAAGAAGATGGAGAGAGAGAGGGGGGCGGAGGCGGGCCAAGGAACTGGGCTGGGCGGAGCGGGGCGCTGGGGTGACTCCCCGTCTCACCCCCCCAAGTCAAAGGACCTCGCCTCCGCCCCCTCTCCCGCCTTCCTTACCCTCCACCCTCTCCGAGGTCTTCTCAGTCTGCTTGTGGTCCCGATGCCATCGGCGGAACAATCCGACGCAGCCTCTATTTACACGACGGGGGCGGGGAATGGAGCGCAGGTCACTCCGGATTCCCTCGCCTGTCTTATTTACACAGCTCTGCTTCTTTCGATTCAGGCATGGCTTAGTGTCTCGCGGGCGTCCTCCCCGTCCAGGATTTCGTGAGTCTGAGTTTGTGTGGCACGCACGCCCCTCCCCCCCCATCCCGCTTCCACGCTTCTCTGCAGCGACGGCTTCGGCCCCAGACTTTTGCGGGGAGGGAGGGCGCTGGATGTGGGGAGGGTTGCTCACTGGGGCAGCAAAGGAGGCTTGAAGGAACAGTTCCCGGTGCAGTGGCGAGGAGTCAGCATTTTGCAGGAGAAGTGGTGCAGCGCGTCGTGAGCCTCTGTGGAGCGGGATGCAGGAGGGAGGGGGAGGGAGGGAGGGAGGGAGGAGAGAGAGAGAGAGAGAGAGAGAGAGAGAGAGAGAGAGAGAGAGAGAGAGAGAGAGAGAGAGAGAGAGAGAGAGAGAGTCAAACGCAGTGTAAGTCGTCCCACATGCCAATCCCCCGCGCCCCAACACTAATTTCTCGTGGGTGGAAACGGGCGTGTTTAAATCCGTGGTTTTTTTTTTTTTTTTGCTTTATTTCATAAAAATTTATAAGCCGCTTGATTGTAAAAGCAAAAAGCAAATCTAAAAGCGGTTTACAAAAAAGATAAAACAATGTCATTATCAATAAGAAAAACTAACAGTTTAAGAGTTTCACAAAGTTAAAACAACAATAGCCTGCATTTCAGTGGGTTTGATTCTATGATTATGTGGCCAAGCACAGATTAAAACTCCTTGACACCTGAGTGTTGTTGTTGGGGGTGAGGGGGAATCTTGACACACTGACTAGGCCTCCTCAGAGCCAGGGGTAATGCAATATGGGGAGGGGGACCCTCTATCTTCCCAGCTCTTCCTAAGCAATTGAGCATCCAGGAACCCCATTGCACACACCCTTAGGGCCCCAAGCCCTTCAAGATCACAGCCAGGGAGGCTTAATCTTCTTGAGGTCCATGCAATCTGGGAGTGGAGCGGCTCCACCCTTGTCATTCAGCCCAGACGCTAAGATCTAGCTCTGAGGTTCTGTTCTGGCAGTTCCGTCACTGAGAGAAGTGAGGCTACAGAGAACCAGGCAGAGGGCCTCCTTGGTAGTGGCTCCTGCCCTGTGGAATGCCCTCCCACCAGATGTCAAACAGATAAACAATCCTTTGACTTTTGGAAGACATCTGAAGGCAGCCCTGTTCAGGGAAGTTTTTTATGTTTGATGTTGCATTGTGTTTTAATTTGTTGAAAGTCGCCCAGAGTGACTGGGGGAACCCAGTCAGATGGGCAGCATATAAATAAGTTTTTATTATTATCTTCATCTTCATCATTGTCAACAACCATACATCCCTTTTAAATCTTACCTCTTGGTTTTATTAAAATAGTGTTTATATTTATATTGTTGTTATTATTAATATCCTGGCTTGAAAATGTATCAAACCACCCTCCCTCTCTGTATCTTCACCTCCATGACTGAAGGACAAGAAACTGCAGAAACTTCGAAGGAGGAAAAAAGAGGCATAAATGCCTTATACTTTCTTAAAAGGCATAATCCTATATGTTGGTACAGGGCCAGCTTGGTGCCCTCCAGGAGCTTTTGACTGCAACTCAGCAGGCTGGGGCTGATGAGAGTTTTTGCTCAAAACACCTGGAGGCCACCAGGTTGGTAAAGACTGCTTGCCTAGACAAAAGCGCATCCTGGTGAGTTCAGTGGGGCTTTACTTCCAGGTAAGTGGTTAAGAGTCGGTGGCCTTCAAATGTCACTGAAATCTGTGGCACTTGCTTGCGAGTAAATGTGCATAGAATGGAGCTGCTTATTGCCCAATTGAAATGAGCCTTAGAAACAAGCTGACCTGCCTGATTGATTGATTGATTGGCTGCATTTACTGTATTTTTCGCTTTATAAGACGCACCAGACCACAAGACACACCTAGTTTTTGGAGGCGGAAAACAAGAAAAAAATATATTCTGAATCTCAGAAGCCAGAACAGCAAGAGGGATCGCTGCGCAGTGAAAGCAGCAATCCCTCTTGCTGTTCTGGCTTCTGGGATAGCTACGCAGCCTGCATTCGCTCCATAAGAAGCACACATATTTCCCCTTACTTTTTAGGAGGGAAAAAGTGAGTCTTAGAGAGCAAAAAACACGGTATATCCCACCTTTCCTCCAATGAACTCAAGGTGGTTACATGGTTTCCTCCCCCCCCCCCCAATTTAAACCTCACAACAACCCTGTGAGGTAGGTTAGGCAGTGTTTGGCCCAAGGTCACGCAGTGAGCTTCATGTCCAAGTGGGGATCTGAACCCCTGTCTTCCAGGTCCTAATCCAGCATTAGTTCCTTTGTGGGCTGTTCAAAGGGAGACAGAGACCATCAATCTGTGAGGCACTTTGACTAATGAAAAGGTCCCATACACAAGATTGATGCCTATTCTACTCCAAACAAGCCCCTGAGCATAATCTGTGCCAGTGTGGTGCAGTGGTTAGTGTCCTGGACTAGGAGACCCGGGTTCAGATCCTCACACACAGCCATGTAGGTCTCTGAGTAACCTTGGGCCAGTCACCATCTCTCAGCCTACCTTACCTTACAAGCTTGTTGTGAGGATAAAATGGGGAGGAGAACTATATTCGGCTTATGCTGGGGGAACCCAGTCAGATGGATGGGGTACAAATAATATTGTTGTTGCTGCTGCTGCTGTTTTAGTTTGTCCAGCTTCTTGGAGCAAAGGTGGGAGATAATTTAAATGGATCTGATGATGCTCACAATCTGATAATATACATATCAGTATACTCAAGATATTGCTGTTGCTATTGAATAACTGCATTGATACTGATGAGGGGAGTCCCTCCGGTGAGACGTTTTTGCAGAGACACGAAACTCTGACGATGTATAAAATTCAGACGATACTGCCCCACCAAACCAGCAGTTTGAGGGGGAAGTTTCCCCGCATTTCCACCAACCTTTTAGCTTCTGCTGAATGGCGTAGCGAGCTTTCCTTTCTTGGTCCAGCTCATTGCACAGGGTATCTGGGAAGAAAAGAGGAGAGTGGGCGGGTGGAGATTTGGGAGAGGGAATGAAAGGGTATTTGATCCACACACAGCCTGTCTGGCCACACTGCCTTTCATCTCTCAAGGCCCCAATAATCTGGCTTCCCTTACACTGGTGTTTCCCAAACCTGGGTCTCCAGCTGCTTTTGGACTACGACTCCCATCAACCCTAGCTAGCAGGACCAATGGTTAGGGATGATGGGAACTGTAGTCCAAAAATAGACCCAAATTTGGAAAACACTGCCTTACAATATGCTTTGACAGCTCAGCGGAAAGGGGACAAGAATCCTGCCTTTCACTCGTGACCCCAAAGAAAGTGAAAAGCAACAACTGTTGAAGTTTTTAAGGAGGCTGGAGAGAGGCTTTGCTAAGGCTTATTGTAGCAGTGCTACAGGACGCAGGTGGCGCTGTGGGTTAAACTACAGAGTCTAGGACTTGCCGATCAGAAGGTTGGCGGTTTGAATCCCCGCGGCGGGGTGAGCTCCCGTTGCTCGGTCTCTGCTCCTGCCAACCTAGCAGTTTGAAAGCACGTCAAAGTGCAAGTAGATAAATAGGTACCCCTCTGGCGGGAAGGTAAACAGCATTTCCATGCGCTGCTCTGGTTCGCCAGAAGCGGCTTAGTCATGCTGGCCACATGACCCAGAAGCTGTACGCCAGCTCCCTCGGCCAGTAAAGCGAGATGAGCACCGCAACCCCAGAGTCAGCCAAGACTGGACCTAATGGTCAGGGGTCCCTTTACCTTTACCTTTATTGTAGCAGCAAACAATTTGCAAGGGGGGCTTGGCCTGCTAACTTCTTGCAGCAAAAGCAATGCCATTTTGCTCTAGGAAAGGGTCTAGCTCAGCAGTCGAGCATCCATCCTCCTTGCATGCAAAAGGTCCCAGATTCAATCCCCATGGCATCTCCAGGTAGGACCAGGAAGTCCTCTGTCTAATAAACCTAGAGAGCCATTACCAAGCAGTGTCAGCAAAACCGAACTAGTTGTATTCCCTCCCCGCCATTTTTGTGTCATTGTTGCTATACATTGGAAATCAACAAACCTATATTTATATTAAAAAAAACATCCCTGAGCTACATCATGATGGACCCATGAGCTGACTCTGCATAAGGCTGCTCCCTGTGAGTTTTAGGAGCTTAAAGAAAAGGTTGGAATGCCCACTCTGACCCACAGCAATCTTGTGGAGGGGGAGCCATCTGAAGCAAGTCTTGGAAACAAGCAGAAACACTTAGGTGGCCACATATTATTGGGAGCATCTTACTGTCTTAGACCCATTGGTCCCTCTAGCTCAGTAGAGTCTACAGGAGCTGGCAGAAGAAGAAGAGTAGTTTGGATTTGTTATCCCGCTTTATCACTACCCTATGGAGTCTCAAAGCAGCTAACATTCCCCTTTCCCTTCCTCCCCCACAACAAACACTCTGTGAGGTGAGTGAGGCTGAGAGACTTCAGAGAAGTGTGACTGGCCCAAGGTCACCCAGCAGCTGCATGTGGAGGAGCAGGGAAGCGAACCCGGTTCACCAGATTACGAGTCCACTGCTCTTCACCACTACACTACACTGGCTCTCCAGGGTCCCAGGCAGGGAGGCTCTGCCACTGAGCCAAAATTCCACTATTATTTATAGTCGTCGTCATCCTTTAGCAAACAGAAAGGGAAGGGTGGCTTCTCCTAGTTTGGCTTTACTGGCGAGCTCTGGCTTGGGTAATTATGGGGTACGAGAGGGAGGAGGAGGAGGAGGGAAAATCATCCCGTACCCCGCACTATTTGCAGCTGCTGCACCATTTCTTCGCGGTAGGCCAGTTCCCTCTTCATCTGGTCTTGAAAGTTATCTGTGGGGTTTAAAAAGGGATCTGTTACTCCCGGGAAAAAGGAAATCCGGCGAAGCGAATATATACAAACGTTGTTCCCGCGCTTCTGAATGTATCAATCCGGATTAACTGCAGACCCCCGCCACAATCCAAAAGACACAGAAACAATTTCAGACATGCTTTTTCGTTTATAGGTTTTCATTTAAACTGGCTTCTTTTTTTCCTTTTAAAAGTGCAAAGGCACCTCACTTCCATATACAGTGGTACCTCCGGTTTGTATTAATCTGGATTAATTGGTAGTTTCCTTTCCCCGTCCCGCCCCGCTTCTCCCAGAAAAACAATTTCAAAGGTGTATTTTCCTTTAATCCCCACTCTCCATTTCAACGTTTATTTTTCAGGGACAAGCACTCCCGTATTAATCCGGATTAACTCATGGGGTTTACTCGCACAATCAATCAAGAATACAGAGAAAGCATTTCAGAGGCGCTTTTTCTTCTAATCCCGGTTCTTTCTCGCTCTGCGCTCCCCCGCTGTCCTTTAAAGGAATCTTGGCGTCTGACCTCCCTTAAAAGACAATGTGTGAAGGAGGGCGGAGGAGCAGCCGCTCTTGTAAACAAGCGAACAGTTTTGAAAGCGGTTGTGAAGACAAAAGCTAAGGAGGTCTGGGCGACCTTGAAGTCCGGCCCCAAATCCAGGCCCTCTCGCCTTCTCTGCCCGAGACCCTTCTCCGTCCGCGCCCAGCTAGGCTTGAAAAGTTGGAGAAAAGTCTGGGTGGCGTATCTAATAGTTGCAACCGCCTTGCAGCAACCTCGCTATAGGAGTCCGCAACCCGAATCAAACACCCTTCGAAATGCATGGACTGAGTGACACTTCCTCCATCTTTAAGATCTCTCAAACAGAATAATTGAGGGGCGATGTATGAATGGAGGAATGCGCGCTTCACCTGCATGAAAAGCTATTTTCAGTCCTTTTGTTGTTTTGTTGTTGTTCTTGTTATTATTACCCTCCTTTCATCGTAGCTGTTAACAATAATTTTAAACCTCATAATTATAACGAGTTTGAAATTCTTTACGCTCGTAATTTATGAGGAAAGGAGCGGTCCTGCTATTTTAGAGGGCAGGACAATATTTAATTCCAGTTCAACTACAGATTAAACACCCGACGAGGATGACGCTCTCCACACCCTTCAATAACATCGATATCTCGGTTACTCGGCAGTGAGTCAAATTAATTTCCATGGAACCCACTTCCTAGAACTGAGGGCGTTTAATGGGAATTACTCCCAGGAAAGAGGATTGTGGGAATGAATGGAAGAGGAGATTCCTCTCTCTCTCCTACAATTCCCCCTGCCTTTCGGAGTGGGAAGTCCAGGTACCTCCAAAGAATCCGCCTTACAGATACAGCAGTTCGGCTCCAAACCATTCGAGCCAAGCAGAAACTCTGCAAAGGCGCGAAAGAGTTAACCTATAAATTAGCAAATTAATAATCGATCTGCTGCTTCAGCCACGGCAAGAGCGCGGAATATTCGATATCAATTCCTGGCGCCTTCAATTGGCTGAACTCCGATTTCCCCTAAAGATGCTGAGAGCTTGCTGGTCAGCTCGGTGTTATTTGGACCGGACTTGGAAAGGGTTGCGCTCAACTGCAAAGGGCAGGTAAAGACCCGCTTGGGCAAGTACGCCAATGCAAACTTCGCAAGTGAACCCCGCATTTAGTCTTCAAAACCCACAACTAAATTTTATTAGGACCGACCGAAAGGTTACAAAACAGTGGCGAGCTTCAGTGTTCTCCAGAACTCTTCATCAGGTACAATGCAAGATTGCCTGATGAAGAATTCTGGAGAACTCCAAAGCTTCCGCACTCTTTCCTAAAAATGTTCGTTGTTCCTAATAAAGGTATTGCCCTGTTGTGGATTTTAGAGGTTTCTTTGCTTTCCCTTATGAACCAACGTGTCTCCCCTGGCCTTTTGCGTACATTTTAATCGGATGGTCTACAACCCATTAATTGCAATCCGCTTCATGCAATTTCCCCCTTATAAAATGTTTTATTTGCAATCGTTGTAGAAACAGCGGCCCTTTACAGAGACCTAAGAAGGCGGTGGATATACCTTTCAGACTTTGGAATTCCCGTTCCAGTTTTTTCCTCAGCTCCATTTGCTCCATGAGGAGTTTTTGCAACTCATCTGTGAAGAAAAGAATATTGGGTTGAGCCCAGAGGGAGAGTCAGGGTAGGTGGACCCCAATCTTCTCGTTTCCCCATGGGGAATCATATAATTGTAGAGCTGGAAGGAACCTCAAGGGTCATCTAGTCCAACCCTAATATAAGAGATTTTATTAGAAAGAGAGAAAGAGAGATTGACAGCTAAGGCATTTAAATTCGTCAAAAGCTGTTCTATTAATTTCGGGTTGTTGCTATTTTAAAAGAAAATGAAATCAAAACAAATACACCAATGCATCTTCACTACCAGCGCAGTCCAACGCCTGTTTACTCGGAATTAAGCCCCTTGATTCCTAGGTCAGCGGGCTTCCTTGAACCCAAGCTGCAAATCTGGGCTGGGGAGGTAAAGATCCTCCTTCCAGATGCGCCCTGACCCGGTGAGAAACCACCCATCTCACTCTCCTGCTTGGATACTGACAAAAGACCCTTTAAATTTCTCCATTCCATACCACAGCAGAAATCCATAGCGAGGCTGTCAATGCGCATTATGAACGGGCTCCCACCGCCGCCCCAGAGATGGATAGATAGATCTAGAAATTAGGTTCGATGGACCACAGATCTCGAGGAATCGCTGCTAATACGTCCCTCTCAAATCTACATTAAGACAGGCAGGCGAGCCAACAGGGTCTCCTGACCTAGAAACGTGAATGAAAAACGGGGGGGGGGGGTAGCGAAATGCGGGAGGGAGCGCGTTTGCTTCATCGGGTGTCTGAAAAGCGAGGGAGACGTTTGGGCTACGGAGTGTAGACAAGAGAGACTGGACGTAGGCAGACGACGGAAAAAGAGAGAATGAGTTTGCCTAAATAACAAGGCATGTAAGAAAAGAAGAGCTATAGTCTCTTCCCGATCTGGTGCCCGGTCAGTTGGTTAATGTAAGAGGAGTCTGCTGGATCAGGCCCATTTAGTCCAGCATCTGGATCTCACAGTTGCCAAACAGATGGGAAACCCACAAGCAGGATCTAATCATAAGAGCCCTCTCCCCTCCTCTGGTTTCCAGCAACTGAGATTCAGAAGCATTGCTGCCTCCAACTATGGAGGAAGAATATAGTCATCCTGGCTGGCAGTCACCGATTAGCCCTCTCCTCCATGAATTCATCCAGTCCTCTTTAAAGCCATCTAGGTTGGTGACCGTCACTTCCTCCAGTGGCAGTGAGTTCCACAGTTTAACTGCACGCTGCCCGAAGAAGCACTTCGGTTGGACTCCAGCAGGCTGGAGCTGATGAGAGCTGTAGTCCAACACCCCAACACCAGGGTGGGGGTGGGGAACTGAGCTAGAAGATAACAGGGGAGGAGGTCCGGGAGGGAGAATCGCTGTGGATTAGCCCTTTGTGAAAGTTATCCTTAGATGCTTCCCATTGTCCTCGACCTTCTTTGCGTAGGCCCCGCTCCTCTCCCCGCCCCCTTCCCTTGTCCAGCAAAACCACCAAAAAGGCGCTCTTACCTCTGGCGAGGTTCCCAATATCTTTCTCCCCCAGTTGAGTCCCGGTGACGTCAATGCTGACCACCTCGTCTCCTGTGGCCAGGAAAGAGGAAAGGCAAAGGGTGAGAGCTGATTCAGCCCTCACCCCCCAAAACGCGCACACACCCTGGCAAAGGCACAAAAGGAGCCAAGTGTAGAGGACCCCCCCCCCCATCACCTGCCCTTGGCGGGCAGTAGCAATGGACAACTTGGAGGAAACAAAAGTAGAGATGCAGTTGGTGGAGATTGTCATACATTTGATAATCAAAGTTAATGTGAGACTCTGGGTCCTTCTCGACATTTGTGCACACGTTGAAAGAAAATACCTCGATCGTCCCTACAATATCACGCGATGACATGCACGTGTGGACGGACCGGCATTGGCCCAACAGCAAGAGCTTCGCGTAACCTGTCAGGGCCTCAGGGATTCAAGAGCGGAGCTGTTAAGTGATGCTCACGCACGTGTGAACTCAGCCTTCCTAGCATTGCCATCGCTTCCAGGCACACCGTGCTTGCACCCGGTCGCTAACATCTCCCCTGGGTCCTGCTAGGCTTGTCGTACCTCCTTTTTACCTACTCTATATATTACAGTATAGAGCCTTAAAGCGTGTAACAGCTGATTTTAGAAGTCTGGTACACACCCGGCAGAACTGGGAGCACATTTACTGGACACTTTAGTCCTCGTCTGAAAAAATGGGCATAATGGCGACATCTCTCCCACACCGCTAGTCACACGACCAGACGTAACAAAGATGGCTTTGAAAAGGCAAAAGTGGCATACTAAGATGTGCTTAGAAATCCCATCCGCCTCCTTCCTTGCAGACTCAGTTTGCGCTCAGCATCAGTCCTACACACCACCCGACCATAGGCACGTGTGAATGGCCGTTCACAGATCTAAACGCCACCCAGAAGATGTGCAGACTGCGCCAAACGCTGGGTGCTACTAATTGCACATTAAGGTTAGACTGTGCAAAGGACCTGCGTTCCCACGTCAACCAGACCGCAGCTTAAGCGGTTTCGGGGTCCTTGGGGTGGGACCCTAAGGTGTACTCAGCCGGAGAGTAAGCCCCGCGAGTCCAATGGCTTACTCATTGCCACCTTTCATTTAAGGTAGGGGGCGATTTCCAAGGAATCCCACAGACAGTCCCGGGACTGGCTCTCGAGTAAATCGGGCTGTTGTTGCAAAGGGGCTGAGAAAGACTCTGGCAGGAGAAAGCGTCGAAACAGCCCCGCGAGGGGATCCAGGTGTCGCCCTCCTGAATTAACTACCGAATGAAAATTTCAAGAGGGCGGGTTGGCTGGGGATGGGGGGGGGGCAGAGCAGCCGCCGCCCTTGAATGGAAACCAAGCGGTTTCTTCCCAGCCAAATCCCGCTGCTCCTTTGCGCGGAAAATTTATCACCGAAATTACAGAGAAGCGTGGAAGGTGTCGGGAAGGGAGACAGCGAGGAGTCCCAGCCCCCCTTCCCCCGTTTAAGGAGGCCTTGATTTGTAACATCTAGCTATACCGTCACCATTCCTTCGTTCTCTCTCGTTCTCTCTTCCTAACTTCAACTTTAAATATTTATTTACCATGTATTGGAGGCGGGGGGGAGAGCAAACCTCTCACTGAGATCTCCAATACATCTGGCGTTTCTTCTCCCCTTTTAAACTGGGAGGGCTGCCTTATATTATTTAGCTACGGTCCAATATATCAGTTCTGAAAAAAAAGATGAACTGTGCTCACTTGGGCGTAGCCAAGCGGGGGGCAGGGGGCAGTTGCCCGCCCCCAAATCAAGTAAATCAATAAAAATATTTAGCTAACTGTGGTTCAGCCCCCCTAACATAAAGCCCCCTCCCAATAAATCCTGGCTCACGTCTTTCCCTCCTCTGCCACACGCACTTTTACTTCCGAGAAGTTTCATTCGTGTTACATTACACATTGAAGTTTAGACGGAAGCCCTGAGACGGGTGGAGTTTTATACCCATCGAAGTAGCCCTAAACAGCCTTGGCCAACCTGGCGACTCCCCGCCCCCAACTGATTTCAACTACAACTCCCATCAGTTCCAGCATTATATAGCTCTGCTGGGTGGCGGGAATTGTAGTTCAAAGCAGCTGAAGTTGTTAAGAAAACCGGGGGTGGGACACCCCATGATTTACTTGGGAAGTCAATATTAGCCACTATTGACACGAAGGGTTGTTTCCAATGCCAGTTGGACTCAAGAGTTGACCCACTGAAATTAATAAGCATGGCTAACTTTGGTCCATTCATATCAATGTCTCTGCTGTGCGTAGTAGGACTTCGTTGAATGCAGCTCCTAAGTTAACACGCCTTTCACTGCCACTGAGTACATAGTAAAAATGCTTCCGCTCACAGCTATTTCTCTCCCAGCCCGTCAACAGAATATGAGTGAGAACTACTGCAAAGTTTTCACTTACAAAGCCCATATGGGTGTACAGAGGCTCAGTGAAACCTCTGGCCAGAACAGGACTCATAGCAGACCCGGTTGCCTTGATGCTCCCTTTTATCCTAAGTTTGTGGTCGTCTGAGTGCAGCCAGATGTTTCGGTCAAAGAGTCCCGCCATGACTGCTTGAGGATGGTGGGACTAGAGGTTCAAAACATCTGACCAAGCCCAGAAAGGCTGTTTTAGGGGCTGTAACTCCAGAAGCCCCAGCAAATCTAGGCACCGAGTCTTTTGCTAACAATTAGCATCAACCAACCCTTCTCTTCCAGTTGTGAAGGAATTTATTATTATCTCGGTCAATGAAAACAGGGGCGGCAATGAGGGCACATCCCAGCGAATTTCGGCTACCAGGAAGCCTGCTTTGGTTGAAGGTGAACCTGGCCATTAGCCAATGGGGACAACTGGCCTGGCAGGATGGTTAAGCACCTCCAAGAGCAGGGGGCACAGCCTGGAATCCTCTGATCCACCTCCTATGCGCCGCTACTTCTGCAGGGTAGGTCTCCGAGGCAAGAGGTGCCTTTAAGAACACCTTTGCTAACCTGGTGTCCTCCAGTTGTTTTGGATTGCAACTCACATCAGTCCCAGCCAGCAGGGCCATAGGAAGTTGGGAGGTGATGCAGCCCGCAAAACCTGGAGGCCACTAGGTTGGGAAAGGGCTGGTTTCAGGGCCGCCCACCCTCCTTTTTCCAAAGTCAGCACATCATTTTACCTCGGTCGGTGTGGGCTGGGCTGGGCTGAGAGACGCTCCTTTGGTTCTGATAGGATTTCTTGCTCTCCAAATCCTCAGCTGTCGAATGATTGTCTTCTTTATCTGGTTCTTAGAGCGAATAAACCGATTTTGCAGCACAGGCAACGAAAGTATGAGCCTGATATATCCTTAATTACATAATTAAGGACAAAGTCCTCGTTAAAGCCTTCTTAGGGGACAGCCTAATCGCCTTGCCGAGGAAAGGAGCTTGCTCCTTGGGAAGCTTTTATCCCACCAGTTTTCTAACCCCCCCCCCCTTGCACCGACTCCTTCCTCATGCAGCGTTCCCAGCTGCCCTCCTTCTATGGGGTGGGCGCGCGGCGTCGGCTGCGCTTCAAAGAAGTGGGTTTTGCAGAGTCCCTCCTTTGGAGAGTTGAAAACATTGCAATACGACCCCCGGAAAGAGCATGCTTGATTAAACGCCTGCAGGGTATAGTCTATTTTCTCCCTCCCACCCCACAAAAAAATAAATAAAGCCAATAGCAATATATTAGATAAACAATATTGGCAGGTGAAAGTTTTGTTTTTAAAAAATGACCCCTGGTTTATTTGAAACGTCTGGCCAAATATTACTTTTTTAAGGAAGTGGAAACGTTTTGACATCAATTCAGACAATTATTAAGACTTTTGGAATCAAACAAAAATCCCGCCAATGATGCTTCAAAGTATCTCTAGGCACGTGGTTCATACTTACCATTCCTCTCCGGAGTGCAGAGGTAAGGGGTTGTCTGGGGGCCCAGAGGGGTGCTGGCCTTGAGAGCTTGCGACCGATCCTCTCTGTCTTGCGGATACACCTGCGAAAGAAACAGCGCAACATTTACATTTATTATTATTTTTCCTATGCTCCATTGTTTATTTTTTTATTCTATTTGTTAATTAATGTTATGCCGCCGTGGGAAAATCTCTCTGAAAGCAAATAAGTGAGACACACACCCCTCAAAAAAAGCGTTCCAAACGCTGCCAAATTGGAAACTTTTCCATGTCCCCCGCCCAGCTTTTCCGAAAACAAGACCCCGCTCCAGCTCAACTCAGAAAACTAATTGTCCATTGGGGAGAGGGAAAGGAGTGGGGGGGCGTGTTCGGCGGCTGTGTGTGTAAAAGGTCTCTTGTCCAGCACAGAAAAAGCCACTTCAGCTGCGATTTTCTTAGAGGTATATTTATTGGGGACGGTAGAGGAAAATTAGCCCCCTTCCGAGTCAGCCTTGGAAGTCAAGAGTTTTCCAAAGCCTGCAAGCTTCTCTCCCCTCTGACCTGCACACCCCCGGCATCACCCCCCCCCCACCTTCCCTTTCTCAGCTCCTCAAATCTAGCAGTACTTTAATTCTATCAGCTTCAGCCAATAGATCCGGGGGTGGAGGGAGTGACGACTCTTCCTAGGTAATCCGTGTCCTTATAGTTCCCAGGGGTCGTGCCTGAAACACTTCGTGTCTAAAGAGTGTGGGGACCCAGGAAGCTGTGGGGGTGGGTGGGGTGGATTTAGGGAGGATTCATGCTGGTGATCCAATCCCACCGGAGGTAGTTAAAATGGGGAGGGAGAGGGAGAGAGGGAGAGACCTACTTCCTAATATTGAAAGGAGAACTCTCCCTTTCAACTAAGCGAGACACCGCTCTCCTCCCACCCCACAGAAAGCGGGCTGGAGGGCAGTCCTCGCTGTGGCAGTCCCTTGACCCCTACTCGTATTGTATTATCTCGCTTATTCCTAGCGTCGATAACTATCCCTCAGTTGACTCTCTTGTCAACTGTTTTGCGCGGGATGAGGACTAGAAACTTGCGTTGCCTCGCTCCAGGCTCACAGCGTCTCTTGCCTGAGGACTGCGCTCCGACTTTTAGGGTCTTTGCAAGTGGGTCAGTTCATACAACAGCGGGCCAGTCCCTGCCTTCACTCAGCCTAGTCTACCTCACAGGGTTGTTGTTGGCATTAAATGGGGGGGGGAGAACCATGTACCACACCTGGAGCCCCTTGGAGGAAAAGGTGCGCCAGAAACGCGGTAAATAAATACACAATGATTTAAAAACTCTCTGTGGGGAGAGGGCTTCCTTCCCAAATCCATTTGATTCGAAGCGTCTTCGCAAACGCTGCCTCGGTGCGCCCCTTTGGCTGTTGCCGGAGCAACCTGGTTCAAAGCCACCGCCTCTGCCATAGAGAAATTGGGGCGGGCGAGGCAAGTCCTCTGGGCTTCTTACTAATTAGATGCCTGCTATGGCATCTGCCCCTCGATTCCGGGAGAGATGGGGCCCACCAGCCGGTCTTCCGACGTCCGGAAGCAGCTTTAACCCAACTCCTAGCCTTCGCGGCGCTGCAAACTGGGATCTGTCCACGGTGCTGAAGACAGCGCAAGGTGCCTTCCCAGCATTTGCGGTCTTTGGGCAACGGGTGGGATGCAGACTTTCAAATCCGAGCCGTAAATTAACGGAACTGGAACTGTTTTGACACTTCGGCTACGATCAGGGTCAATCCACCGCCTTCTCCCAGCCCAGGCAGGTACAGTCATGGAGAATCGTATCACGTGGTTCAGGGCTGGCCTGGCTCAAGCCTCTATGCCCACGGATATCCCGTCAATGCGTTATTAAGAGTGCAGATTTAGGAGGGACTCACTAACTTGTGCTGAGTTTGCCCAGGGACATGGAAAGCTGTTTCATACCAAGTCAGGTCATTGGCTCATCTAGTTCAGTATTACTTGCACTGACTGGCAGCGGCTCTCCAGGGTTGAGAAACGGGGATCTCTCCTAGCTTTACCTGGAGGTCCCAGGATTCGACCTGAGACCTTCTGCATGCAAAACAGGTCTTCTAGACTACTCCTGAGCTACGGCCCGGCCTTTCTCCTGAAAATGTGGGAAGTAATTTGCAACTAAAGTGGGAGCACTTGGACCAGCATCCTTTGCTTGCCTGACCTATCTTTTTAAAAAATATATATATTAATAATTACACAACCAACTCGAGCAGATAATAATAATAATAAACTTTGAAACCTCTCAGACTTCTTTTCAATCCGCAACTGAAAGCCATTCGGTCGCACGCAATTAAGTTTTACTCAGAGTAGACCCATTGAAATGAATGGACCTATGTTAGTCGTGTTCATTAATTTTCATGGGTCTGCTCTGACGAGGACTGGTGCTGGATCCAACCATTGGTTTCTGACCTCCTTCCTCTCTCCCTTGGAAGAGTCTCCCCGCATGCCAGTCTCTTTTATCAGAGTTCACTAAAACCTTGCGCTCCTGCAGGGTCAGATTAAGAGGCCCTTAGCATTTAGAAGATTATGATGCACCCCTCCAGTCTAGTATGTAACTCAGAATAAAAACAATACTAAAAGCGGGCGAAGTGCACGTAGTGGGATGAAAGGAAGTCTAACAATTTTCCCCGACCACAGACAACCAATTCGGTGCATTTTTTTTAAAATCAAATGTCAAATTCTTAAAAATAAAATAAAATATCGGTTTGTGAGCGCGTGTCCCTGCTTTGCTGGTGCCCCAAGCACGTGCTTGGTGTGTCTATTGGGAAATCCAGAGCTGCACTCGCGAGCAAAACCTCGGAGCTCAGGGTCACTCTTTCCTCTTACTCTTGGTCTTCTAGACCAGGGATGACTCAGACTCCCAATTGTTTAACAAACTACAAACGGCCCGTCTTCCCACCTGCCTGCTTATATCAAGTAAGGGGGTGGAGGAGGACAGGGGGTCCTTATCCGGCAGGACTGCAAGCTCCCGTCTGATTAGGAACATGCATTGCTGGGCTGAGCCTGGGCTCCCAGCCTCCCTACATCTTAACCACTATTTTGCGCAAAGGTTATGGAAAATCAGCAAGAATAACGAAGTAGAAGGTCCCACAAGCCCGAGGTCCTGTCCTAAACCACCCACCCACCTGCATTTGGCAACCATGGCTGGGAGAAAGTCTCTCAATAACACCCCCTGCCGCGCGCGCGACCTCCCACTCCGGCGCTGGAGAGCCACCCAGACATAGTTCTGAGCGACTCACGCTCTCTCCATCGTGGTGGAATTCGGGGCGAGGACGGGAGGGCAGGAACTGGCATCGCCGCCCTTGGTTCCCACCCCGCTTCCCCATATCACCCCTCCTCGCACCTCATAGCCGCCCCTGCTGTTGTTCCTGGCCGGGGAGCTCCCTTCGGGCTCCAGGGCCTTCTCCGCAGGCTTCTCCGAGGCCGCCAGGACGCCGACGCTGCCAACGGCTGCAAGAGGCTCCTCGGTCTCGGTCAAGAGAAGCTGCTGGGGCGGAGAGGCTTCCTCGGCTTCCTCGACGGGCACCTCTTCCTCATCCTCGTCCTCGGGAAAGCGGTTGGATTCGACGTCCACCTCGGGCTCGTCCACCGTGTCGTTGCCCGGAGAGAGGGAGCGGTAGCTGGAGCTACCCTCGCTGAGGAAGTCCGGTGAGAGGTAGCCCGGGCAGCCGGTGGGGCCTCCGTAGGCCTCGCGGGTCCCGTAGAGCTTGGCTATGCTCTCCGCGTCTTTCACGACGGGGCGGAAGGCCGACAGGTAGCTGCCTTTCCTGGGCAGGGGCAGCGGGGGCAGCAAGGCTTCGTCCCCGGAGCGCTCCTCCTCCCCGACGGCCGCAGCTCTGGAGAGGGCGCTGGAGCAGCGCTCGCCGTCGGCGGCCCCGGAGCCCGAGCCTTCCTGTGGGGTGGCGCTGCTGCGCTCGCTGCCCGACGGCTCCGACCCTTCCAGCTCCACGTGGCCGTGGCTCCGCAGGCCCAGAGGCTCTACTGCGGCGGCTGCGGCCGCGGCGGCCGCGGCCACAACAACCGCCGTGGCGGCCGCCTTGGCCTGGCTCTGGGCCGGGTAGGGCGGCACCGGGAGGCTCCCGGAGGCCGGCCAGAACATGGGGAAGGACGGGTAGACTCCGCTGTCCTTAGCCGAGCCCCCCGGCTGCTGCTGAGGCTGGGGCGGGTGGGGGTGCGGCGGCCCCCAAAACATGCCCTGCGGCAAAGCACCGGCTTTGACCTGGTCGCCTCCTCCGGCGCCTCCCAGGGAATCGTCCTGCTTTTTGGGGCACAGCCCGAAGGCGGCGGCGGGGAAGCCGTAGGGGGGCGGGAAGAGAGGCGGCGGCAGCTTCTGCAGCATCCCGAAGCCCTTGCTGGGCACCGGGATGACCGGGTAGCTTCTCACGGCGGCGGCCGGCCCGTGCGCCCCCGCGGGCAAGCCCAGCCCGCCGCGCTCCCCGGGCTGCTCCTCGGCGCCGCTGCAGCGCAGGCTCTTGTGCACCGGGGGCAGGTCTGTGGAGGAGGGCGGCGGCGGGTGAAGGGCGCTCTTGGCCGCGTGGGAGGCGCTTCCACCGCCGCCGCCGCCGCCCGCCCCGTGTAAGGAGAAGGTCCGCTTGCGAGTGCCGCCGTTGAACATGGCCTTGACGTCCTCCCAGGCGTGGCTGAGGTCGTCGGTGGCCGTCTTGTCGCTGAGCTTGAGGTGGCGGCGCCACGAGTTGAAGTTGGCGGCGTCGGGCTGCGTGTACTTGGCCTCGGGGGTGCGGTGGGAGTGGAAGATGAACTTGTTGGGCGAGAAGTACATGCTGCAGTAGCTGCACTTGATGCACTTGGCCCGCGAGCTGTTGTAGCGGGCCGGGATGAAGCTGCCGCGCGAGCCCCAGGCGCACTCGTGCACCACGTCGAAGGCGAAGTTCTCCGGCAGCTTGGGCGGCTTGTGCTCGCCCAGGAAGGACTTGCAAAGGCGCTCGGCTTCCCTCTTGGTGATCATGCCGCAGCGCCGCGAGGAGATGGGCATGGCGCCGGCCCGACGGAGAATCTCCAGCTGCACCGGGGTGCACTGCACGCAGGTGATCCCCAGCGCGACCCGACGGTTGTGGATCTCATTGTAGCTGTAGTTCTTGAGCAGCGTGTTGGAGATCTGCGCCAGGCACAGGCGCTCCTGCCCGTCGATGACGAGCGACACGATGGGCACGCCATACAAGGAGGTCTCCCCGACTTGGTTGGGCTTCAGGGGGCTGGCGCCCGAGTAAGGCTGCAGCTCCTGCTTGGAGTGGGGCGAGGAGGAGGAGGAGGAGCCAGAGTCTCTCCCAGTTCCCAGCTGACTGGCGGCGGCCAGCGACTCCATCTCCCCCCCAGACGGCCGAGCTCCTGCGAAGGAAGAAGGAGAAGAAGAAGAAGCACTCAGGGCGGGAGGAGGCTGCCAACATTTTCTTACGAAGTGGTGGGGTGGCTGCGAGGAGGGGGAAGCCGCGGCTTGGGGAGGGGGCTGGGCAGGGGAGACTCGACCCCCAGAAGCCCAGAGGCTCGCCGTCGAGGCAAGAGCCGTCGCCGGAAAGAAATGAGGACAGACCCAAGTTCACAGACAGCCGGGCCCAGTCGATCCAGCCGGGCGAAAAACTCCTTGGGTGGGTGGCGGGGGGAGCACCTGTCTCTGCACCCGCCCCTCCCTCCCTTCCTCCTTCCTTTTAGGCGAGGGAAATGGGGTTCCTTCTTGACCTTCTATCGGAAATTGTTGGAGCCTGGGAACCCCATCAAACTCCACCGCCGCTACCCCTCAAAAGAGACATTTCGAAACCCCACAAATATTGGGAAAGAAACAAACGTTGCTTGTTGTTTTTAGAAAGACAGAGACACACACACACAACCCTGGTGGAGCCTGAGACTAAACACTGCCCTGGCTGGGGTTTCAGGGGTGGTTTACAGTGAAACGAACAAACACATCCCAAAAATGTCACACGCGTGACTGGGGAGAGCGTGTGACAGCCTTCCCAGAACAAAGTATTTTCTCTGCGTTTCTCCGTTTTTCCTTCACATTCACTCACTGTCTCTCTTTTTAAAAGGACTTAGTTCTTTTTTTGGGAGGGCGGATATGTTTGTTTTGTTTGTAAATCCTTGTGCATATGTTATAGTATATAGTCAACCACAACAGCAACAACACTATTAGGAAAACGACAATTGCTTCCACCGGGGGCGGGAGAAAAGGAGGCGGCTTTAATTAGAGCAGCGGGCAATTGTATTTACACGTTAGAGGAGCTACCAAGCGAATCCGGAGCCAAAGCGCCCGGCTCGCTCCCGCTTTAGACGGCCAGGATCAAGGCTGGTTTAAATACACTCGCTGTCTTTCTTAGCCTGAGCAGTAATCCGGCCCCAACATGGTGCCAGATGTATTTAACAAAAAAGAAAAAGAGCAAACAAACCCACAACCAACTCTGGGTTTCCCTGCTGCCAAACAGAAGCGGGGGTTGAAAAATTAGGAAAAGATCCAGGAGGTTCCAAACAACCAGAAAACGGGGGGAGTTGGGGTGGGGGAAGCCAGTCCAAGTTGCTTTTATTGCCCCCCTCCCTGTATGGGTCTCTAATTTCTAAATAGGGTTGATGGAACAGACTTGAAAGTAGTTGCGCATCGTTGGAAAGTCTCCCTCCCCCTCCTCCCCCGTTTTCTAATGTCTTTACAGGAGATTAGGAGCAAGGAAGATTACTTAACCGTGCCACTTAAAGACTCCACCGGCACGTTAAAAGAAAATAAAAAAGAAGGAAGTGGGGGGAAGCGGAGCAGCAGAAGGGGACCCTGAGCCAAGCGAAGGAGCTTACCCAAACAGGATCGCCCCGGATTAAGTAAGAGGCTTTCGTGGTAATTACACAGAATAGTCCAGACGCCGGTGCCTCGCTCAAATGTGAACACAAACTTCCTCCCCGCCCCCCCATATCTCACATCTCCGTCTTCCCCCGCCAAAAAATAAAAATGAACATGCAAACAAACAGACTCCAACCACCAGAAGACAGATTGTTTAAAACATAACAAGAAAAGGGGAAACGCGAAATAAACAAATGCGCCTTCACGTGAAAATTAATTACATTTTCAAAGGACATTAATACGCAAAGCAAGACCTCTCGCTGGGCCTGGGTTTTTTTTTAAATTGTATTTGCCCTTTTTTAAAGCGGAGGTTTCTGAAAAAAAGTGGCTGATCTACGGCAGCGGCCGCGAAAAGAAAACCAAACCCGAAATAAGGGAAGGAAATATTGATATTAGATTTAAAAACGAATATGCACAGAGAATGCAAAAATCTAACAAGCAGGAAATCAAAGGAACCAACAAACAGACGCAAGGCGGGCAGGCGAGGCTCCCCAAACAAACCTGCAAAATTAGAAGAATATGGGGAGGAGAGATTATTTTTTATTTATTTTTGCAGGGGCAGGTGGAGAATAGCCGAGGCCAGGCTGTCTTTGCAAAAGCAACCGTTGCGAGTGCCAAGCCAAGCGGTCTCTGGTACTATTTCTCTCCCCCCCCCCCCCAATAAAAAAACAACAACCAAGCTTCGGTTAAGGCAGACGCGGAGAGGGGAGAGGGACTTACCGTCGGCAAACAGGCGGTTTCCTCTGCCCCAAATCCTGGGCGGGCTAGGAGCCTCCGGCCGCGGCGCGGAGTTTCATTGGGGCTGCTGCTCCAGGCGGGCGCCTGCCCTCTGCCTCCGTCCGTAGGTTTGGAGATGCGAGCAGGAGGCTGACCACATGGCTAAGCTTCACGGGAAGAGAGAGAGAGGGGGAAGAAGGAAGAGAAAAAAAAGAGGAAGGAAGGAAGGAAAGGAAGGAGGGAGGGAGGGAGCGAGGGAAGGAGGAGAGAGAGAGAGAGAGAGAGAGAGAGAGAGGAGAGAAAGGAGGATCCTGATCCTTAGTTGAAGACGTTGTACATTGATCCAGTGACAGCTAAAATAATAGGAAGGCAACTCCCACTTAGCAGCACCAACATATTTACCCGAAGTGCCGTCGGGACTCTGGCGCGTGTCAATCATCCCGCGGCGCCAGTCAATCAAAACGCAGACGGGGCTTCTTTAAGGAAAAACAGATTGCCGGCTTTGGGGGGGGGGGCGGTGGGGAAGGGGGCGTTGCGGGGGGAGGAGGAGGAAATTCGGTGCGAAGCAGCCGCCGCCGCGGGCGCCGAGAAGGTAAGCGCGCGGACTTGTTCCTCCCCCCTTTTTTTGCACACCTTTCCCCGGTCAGGTATCTTCCGAGGAGGGCTGGGGAGCGAAAGGGAGGCTTGGAGAGGTCACCCCCCCTTCAAGGCTACACGCCAGGAAGAACCGTTTCAGCTCCCCTCCTCGCGACTGTTGCCTGCTCAGCGCCAACTGGGGCTCCTCGGTTTCCCTGCTCTGTGTACCCCCCCCAGCCCCCAGGGCGGCTGGTTTCCTTAAAGAGGCGTGGGGGCAGGGGGCCTGAGGTGTGGTGATATTAAAGGGGCAGCGGCCGATGTTTCGCTACGGAGTGGAAGGCGATCTTCATTCCATCTCCTCACCGACCACCTGGACTTCGACAGCGGCGCTGAACCACTTAGTTACGCGGGACGACCCCACCAGGAGGGGCTGTTAATATAGAATTTCGGGGGTGGGTGGGGAGGCTACAGCATGCTCGGGGCACAGAGTGCAAAGGAAGGTATTTCTGGGCTGAGAGGCTGCTAAAACGCTGGAGCTTTTACCACCTGTCTAGGCGGCTCAGGTCTCTGCCCCGCAACCCTAATCAAACTGTGTAGAAAGACCAGAGTCCCGCAGGCGAATTTCTCCCCCCTCTCTGCCTCTCTCCCGCTTTTCTTTTCCCTCTTCTGGCGTCCCACTTTTATTTCCTTCACCACAACTGAAAACCAGAAATGGGAAGCGGGTGGGTGGAATCTGAGCAACCCCTCCCCGCTCCCAAAATAACAGTTCCGCTCCCGGACGCCGGGAACAATACGAACTGAAGCATAAGGGTTGCTGAGGTTCTGGGAACGAAAAATATACAACCAGAGAGAGAGGACAGATCGTATCTCCCCCTCAGGCAAAGGCGTTGATTTAACAGGCAATCTTCTGGCGGGGGCGGGGCGGAGGGGGGGAGAGATACAACGAAAAAGATGCCCAATTAACTATTCATAAGCCGATCAATAGACAGCAGGGCGGGCGCGGGGGGGGGGCACTGGAACCCCGGTGAGTTCTTAGCTTTGCAGGAATTGTCGGGCAAAACCCGTCCTCCCTTCTGAAGAAGGGACACATGTCTCGTGTCCCCCCCCCCACCCCGCGCCGTCTCATGACACAGTATCGTGGCCACCGTCAACATGAGGCGATGAGCCCAAAACTGCGGGGAAGGAGGAGGAGGCTGGTGCCTAAACTGTACGGCTTGATCAATATTTATAGCCTCATTGGCTCTGTTTGCAGGGAGGACATTTAAATAAGGAAGTGGAAATGCGCCTGTCTCGACATACCTAATGGAGAGCCTGCTGTTTAACGGGGAAAGTTGAGGCGTCTTGGAGTGCCCGGGACCGGCTCAAATAATTTACCCCTATAAAATGATCCCTAAATAGTGCATGTTAGCGTGACACAGGTACAATTATTTACATACCTGTTTTGGATACAGACTGTCTATCTGGATGATGAGTGATGGATAGGTTAAATTGATTAAAATATTTCCGAGGAACATTTTGCTGCATAAAAGTGCAGCTAAATATTTATTTCAGATTTTCATATACATAAATGGAGTGAGGGAAACAGCGGAAGGGGGTTTTCTAGTTCCTTTCATTAAAAAAAAATCCTCTCCAAAACAAATAAATCCGGTCGATAAAATGACGATTTCCCCTCCTAGTTTGTTTAGCACATCCCTTATAAACTACATCCCTTATAAACTATTTGAAGAGTCAAATGGGACTTCTGGTGCCCAGGGTTGGGGTCTGAAGATGCCTCAGTGGTCAATTTCCACTGGAACCCACCGTAGAAAGGGGTTCAAACGTGGGATATAGACCCAATTTCAGACCAAGATCGGCTGCTCCCAATGGCGAAAGGGATGGAAGGAAGGAGGCGTGTGTTTTTTGTGTGTTTTTTTAAATCCAGCATGCAGGGAAAGATTTCGAAATTAGAAAATATTTTTTTATTTTAGTATTAGTCTTGGATTTAATTTCTTCCCAAACGTATTTCTGTCGGGGGCTCCCTCCTTCTTTTTTTGTCTTCCATCTCTTCCCGCTTCCTTCTTATGGAAACCTGACCCGGTGTATTTCCCCCCCAACCAAATAAATGTTAAAAATGAAAATTAAGCCGCCGCCGCCGCTTCCAATCTCCCCTCGCCCCTCTTTCCTGGAGCGCCCATTCCTCAGGCTGTTTCTAAAAGCATCGTGGCATTAAGTGCTCTTAATGGACGCGTTAATTAAACTGTAATTAATCATACTGTCCGGCCCCAAATTTGAGCAATTACACTAATCAAACAGAAGTTAATAACGGCCCAGGCTGGCGGCCTCAGGCACTTTGAGGGGAGCGGGCGCTCCCCTCCGCCAGGAAAACAGCTTTCGCCCTTCGCCCGGGCATATGGGCTCCATCTTCCAGCGCGCATTGTTATGAAAATGCCCGCGCCTACTTGAGAGTTGATGTATCAGGAAGCGGAGTTTGTCCTTGAAAAGCAGATTTGGGGGCATAAATCTCTGGCGAGGAATATGCGGTGGCGGAGGAGAGGGGGGGGGCGCCGGGAGTAGACTTGCGGGAAAAGTCTGGTGTGGTGTTGTTGTTGGGGGGTTGGGGGGGGAGAGGAAGACCAGAATGCATTACATTTGTGAGTGGGGAGAGAAAGAGCGGGGGGAAGGATTTGAGAGAGTTTTGGCTTGGAGTTTTGAGACTTCTTTTTCGCAGCGCGGAGAGCGCGGAGAAGGAGTTGTGGGCAAAGAAAAAAGAAAAAGGACTTTTTAATTGGTGCTCCGGGTTTAAGGAGCACAGCCACATACAAACTCACAAACACACGCTCCCCTTTCTCAAGTCCAGCGTCCCTCCTGGCTGCCTCCCCTAGACAAAAGGTGAGCTGGAAAATCCTGGCAGAGGCCCTCTTGGTAACCCTAACCTCGACTCACCCTCGATGCGGCTCCCGTTTCCAAGCGCGGGTGGCTCGCCATAATTACAATGCGAGTCGGTAATTATTCCTCGCCTTTTAATTATTTAAAGCGCACACACTGAATTCTGCATTGTGACCAATAAATGTTGCTGCCCTGGATGGTCAGAGCTGAGGACGCCCCCCTCCACTACATCTCTGCCCCCACCCCACCCCCACTCCCGGCATTTGTCTTTAATTAGACTTTGCCCTGGCGATGGGAGAGGCGTCCTTGAGCTTTTGGTACCCCCAGCCGACTCCTGAGCCCCTGTAAGCCTCCCCCCCTCGCCTAACCCCCCACCCCCTGCAAAAAGCAACAACAAATGCGTAGTTAAATATTTATTAGCCGTTATTACTGCGCCAACCGAGGCGCCCGGCTACAAACCGAGGCCCGCCCGCCCTGGCGAGGAAGTTAAAAAGATGGAACCTTTTCATAAGATCCAGCCGGAGAGGCTGGCAGGGGCGCGCAGGCCGCCCCCCGCGGAGACAGGCGCTTTATGCATTATTTTAATATGGGTTAAAGAGAGAGGGAGAGAGAGAGAAAAAAAGTGAGGTTTTCAGTATTAATTTGGTGGCATATTTATTTGGTTTTGAAAGAAGGGAGGTGTTTCCTTCGGGGTTTTTTTTTAATATATATTTTTATTAGAATAATTCACAGTTCGTGATGGTTTAATGAGCTTTTATGTTGAAACTCTATGTTTTGTTTTGTTACAAAACCGAGCAAATAAACAAACGTGGGACGCGGAGATTAAATGTAATTTTAAATACTTACAAAGCGCCGTATTTAATCCGATCTCTCTTCCCTCCCCCTCCCTCCTCCCCCTCTCCCTCTCTCTTCGCCCCCCCTCCCGCCCCGCCGCCCTTCGCCCCAGGGCTCTTAACCTCTGCAGCGCGGTTGATATTAGACCCGTCTGTTAGCCCAGAGTGTCAATTGCAAAACCAACCCCGAAGGGGGGCGGTGAACTGGGAAGGGGGGGGCGCAGAGGGAGGTAAAGTTTGCCACACCGAGGGAAGTTGCTTCCCGACAGACGACTGAGTCATCAGGGGACCCCGAAGTGTTTTTGGCGAGGGGGGGGGCTCAATTTAGAATAGTGGCAGATCGTTTGGTCCGGCGTCATCCCGGGGCGGCCCCTCCTCTTCCAAAAATGAGGAAGGCAGTCTAACCTCAGGAACGAATTTGGGAGAATGGAGCATTGAGCTCTGGACTCGTTTCTAACCAGAAACCTTGTCCTACAAATAGCTAACCGAGATGGACCCCGCCGCAGTCCCCAAAGTTGGCTGATTTTAACAACCCTGATTGCTTTGCGCTGGGAGGAAACGAGTCTTGCTTAAGAGGTCGCCGGTACAAGTCTAGCCTGTCCAGAAGGATGAGTCTCTTAACCACCCAGGAAGTTTGGGGAAAGCGGGAAATGCTATTTATTAATTTACCTGGGTATGTATTCCACCACGTCCCAAAGGCCTGAGATGGCCAAGACCATGTTATTACAAATAACAACGAGTAGAGGCTTTGACGCGCTTTCAGGAGTGAAATCTCAGGAATGCAAACTTCAGGACTTAGCTTGTAAATGGGCAAGACCGCATTGTCTCGCCCACCCTAGTCCTGGTGATTTAATGTGAAAAGCGGGGGGCGTTATTTGGACCGTGGGCCGCCCAGACACTTACTCGGAGAGAGCAGCGATTGGAATCGAAAGTGGCCGGTTCCAAAGTCGCAGAGGCGAATCGGCCTTCGCCTCCAGTCGCGATCGGTTTAAAAGGAAGGACTCGTCGGGCGTCGCCTAGCGCTGCGCTGTCCCAGGTGCTGAACTGACCCTTAGTCGGAGGCCCGCACTTGCGGTTGCTGCAGTTATTCGACCCGCACCGGTGGTTTCAGCACCTGAGACAGCGCCATTTGTAAAAGGAGGCGCTGCCCGAATAACACCGTTCCGGGAAGTTGTGAGACGAAGGACTCTATACCACATGCCCCCACCCTGTATGAACATTAGCAGGGAGCAGCACCCCTCTCTAACTTCTCCCTCCCCCCTTTCCAAGAGAGCATAAAAGCAACAAGCAAGGCTAGCAGCTGCCTTTTGAGGTCTCTCATAATCCTCCCCCTTACATGGGAATTTGGAGGGACTGAAGTTTCGGCGCAGCAGGATATCCATTCTGCTGCCCAACAGCTCCGACAAAATATTCCCCGCTCATTTTAGGGTGGGTGCGCACTTAGATGCATGCTTGCATTCTCGTCCAGATACTATACCAGAGCCAGAAATAATATTATTTCCAGTGCTGTTTCGGGATTAAAGGGAGGGAGGGGAGCAAGCGGTGGGGTGGGAGCGAGTGAAGTGGGAACATTGATTAAGGAGCCATGGGGCGGCCGTTCAAAATCTTCCTTTTGACCTCTCGTGTCGCTCTGGAGGTCTCAGATCTTTATCGGGGAAAGCCAACGACGACGACCGACCTTTTTTAACTTTAACAGCCAGAGCCTAGTTTATAACTAACCCCCACCTGCCTTCTCCCAGTGCAAACAGGAAGGGGAGGGCCCTCCCCTGGAAGGTATCCGCTCCCCCTTTTCCTTTCATTGCTTCTCTTAAGCTCCTTGCGATCCCATATCTTTTAACAGTTGAATTAACTGCAGTTTTTTGTCAGTTAATTAGGTTTAATTTACATAATTAGTACAGTATAAAGAGTATTGGGGATAATCAGGAGGTACGTCTCGCTTACTGTGTAAACACGGATTTGGAATTAAAAATCAAATGTAATTAAGGCATGTGTGCGCACGTGCGTGTGTGTTGGGTTTAATTGTAACAATTTTTAATTAAAACTCAATGATCGCCCAATGCAAGGGGTTTTGGGGGGATATACACGGGTTGTTGTTTTTCTGAGGGAGTGTGGGTTAAGGAGATGGCTGAGAGTCTCCACTTTTGTCCCTTGTTTTGAAATATGAGCGGGAGCTGGCCCTCCAAGCAGGGGTTGCTGGAGAGGTTCTAGGCGCAGCACCTTGAAAGACCAAAAGGGTCTATAGTGGAGAAGAATCTGCAGGCACACTCCTAGCCCCTTAGGCTGTTTACAAGCAAGCTTGTGTTCAAGGAAAACACTCTCTTACAACATGTCCAATGGACCCAAGGAACTAACTGCCACAAGATGAGCATTGTGTGTTTGCTGCCCTGAGCTCCGTTGGGAGGAAGGGTGGGATATAACTTAAACAAACAAACAAGCAAGCAAGCAAGCAAACTCAAAGGGAAAAACAAGAACCTCTCTAACCATGTATCCAGCCCTGCACCCGCCATTCAACCTCTCCCATATCTATAGCCACCCATTCACCCATACTACAAGAACACACCGCAGAGCCTGAGCCGTGTCAAACAGAGGGGGCATGTAGCGGCAGAGATGGGAACCTCGAAGTACTGGAGAGCTAGAGTGGATCCTCCTTGTCCCATCCCCTTCATTTCCTGAGCTTGATGGCTTCTGGACACCTATTATTATTATTATTATTATTATTATTATTATTATTATTATTATTATTATTCCACCCTATACCCGCAGTAAAATCGCAGTGTGCATTTGAATGACCGATTTCCTTCCGCATTTCATATATGGAACACAGGAAATGGGTTTATATTGAGTCTAAGCTCCGTATTCTGTGGCTCTCCAGAGTTTCAGGCAAGGAATCCCTTCCTGCTCTACCTAGAGATGCCAGGATTGTACCTGGGTCCTTCTGCGTGCAAAGCAAACGCTCCTCCCGCCCGGCCCACTTGGATTGCCAAACAGAACCCCCACCCCTTGTTCCTCGCTTTATACTTCTCTCCTCCTCCTGCCCCCAAGGGGTAATGAGGAAGATGTTTGCGCAGGAGGAGAATGGGTGGCGATGGGGGTTCTTCTTTAAAATGGGACAGCTGGAGGAACGGGGGGAAAGTATTATCATGCCGGTCACTAGTGAGGAAAGGGGGAATGGCTTGTCCCAACCTCTGCTGTGATCGAGGCAAATCAAAGGTGCAAGTGTTACTTGGGAAAAAAAATTCTCTGGAAGGCTTGGGGTGGGAATTTCCAAAGTTTTGTTTTAAAAGGGAGGCCTCACAGCAACCCCTTCGACCGTTCGTGCGATAATCCAGCACCTCCTCTTCCGCTCTGCTGTTAATCCGTGTATTTCAGCCAAAACAAGGTACCATTGAAGCGGCGAGGGAAGGCCCACCCTTGTAGGATGCTTTTGATTCCGATGACCTAAAGTCTCGTGACAAAAGACAGTTGGCAGGAAAGTTGGCCCCGTGAGCTGGTCTTGGAATATTTCGGCTGGGTAATGGGCGCACAAGCAGATCAGTGTCGATTCGGAGGCAAGTCCCAGCGCCCTCAATGGGACTTAGTCCCTGTTTCCTGCTTTTATTTTACTCCTTATTTTTGCACCCCGCCTTTCCACCCAACCGTGCTCAGGGCGGCTAGCAGAAAACCTGGGTAGGCTTGCAGTCGTGCAGACCCATGTTACTCCAGCCTTTCTGTCCAGTCTGTTGGAAATTCCTGAACTGAGTAGGGAACACTGGCGGGGGTGAGACCGTCACACTTGGCGCTGGTGGGCTTGGGTGGCTCACCTTTTAGGTTCCCCCACCCACTCTCCGTCTGCCTCCCGATCCTTTGCCTCCTTGTCACGTCCCTCGAAAGTCCTTTCCTCGCCACTCCGGCTTAAAACTCAGAGGCCCGTGTCATCTCTTTATAAATATCTCTCTAAGAGGAGGCCGCCAAGGCCCTTCCTTCCCCGCTCTCGTTCCTGGAGGGGCTCGCAGGCGGGAGATTGCCCCATAAATCACCGCGGTCTAATTCAGTGGAAGTTTAATAAACGCCTCCTATTGGAAACGAATGTCCCCCATTTAACAGTTGTATCAGCACCATATAAAACCATGACCCCAATAAATTTCATTTTAGCGGCAGATCAATCCCAGCCCTCTCGCTATCGATCCGCGCGGGGGGCTCGCTCCGCCGCAGCAGCCCGCCTGCCGGTGCCATTTTCGGGTGGGAGGGTGGCGAATAGCCTTTCGATTAGACTCTTTATTAGGAAAAGATTGCTCCGAGAAGGCCTGAAAATTAAACGGTGACATTTTAATTACTGGACATTGATAAAAGAATCCGGGTAATGGCTCTTTACAGCCTTGGCACACCCGGACGGGCCTGATGGAGTAATCAACCTGGACGGGGCGGGCAGAGGTCAGAGGCGCCGCCAACAGAGAGAGGCGACCCCCGGGGCAGGCGGGAGGAGAAAGAGAGCCTCACCCCACCGCCAGGAATAGGCAAAGGACTGAAGGAACCTGCATCCTCTGCCTTGGCAGTTGGCTCCTCAGGTCAGGGGACCTTCAGCACCTCGGAGAGCGACGCGGAGGCAGACGCGGGAGGGTTAGGGAGCCTTCAGGACCCTGGAGAGCGACACGGGAATCCGATGGCCAGTTGCCCCGCGCCCCTCCTCTGCCAAGATCAAGTCATTGCGGTATTTGTACCCACCCCTACTCAGCACAGCCCTTGGTGTTTCTCCACTATGGCGGTCAGGGTGGAAGGCCCAGAGACATGGTCCCAATCCGCAGGTAGTGTCGCCTGGTTCCAGTCAAGGCCGTTTAGGAATGGGGCAAGTGCAAATCTAGGCACGCCCACTCATTCAACAGCACTTAGACGTATCCCCCTCCCACCCAAGGTCATCGCGGGCCGGAGAACATATTGCAATAGGCCCTGGCTTAGAAAGAGCGGGTTTCTGGATTTCCACTTGGCACAGCATCCCTTTCTTCAAATTCACACATGAAAGCCGCGCCAAAGACTCAGGGCCCGTCCCCCAAAGCAGCTTACTGCGGGGCGGGGGACGAGTCTGCCCCTGCCTCTCTCGCGGCTCAGTGGGAGAGACTGGTAAGTGACGGTTGCCAAATGAAATTTACACGATCAATAGACAAGACTTTATTGATTAGGTTTAAGCAGCGCCTTCTCCTGCTGCCGGCCGAACATGAGCTAAAAAGGCACAATTAACGCTTTAGTTGGCCCTCCTTCTCTCCCCGCAACCCCGCTCCCTCCCACTTTCCACACGCTGGGAGAGACGGAGGTGCTTGAGTGATCAGGCCCTTGGGAAAAGAAAAAAGCCTTGGAGAAGTGGATGAAAAAAAAGGCAAGGGGGGGGGCTGAAAGCTTTTCCAGCACAGCATCCAGCTGCGGAATCGCTTGCTGGATCGTTGGTTCACACAACCAAACAGGTACACGCAGGCAAAAACAGAGGCAGCCTTCCACTCACCTGTCTTTAGAGTCGTCTCATCTGTTGGCTATGCATTTCTCTCTTGGCCAGAATGTGTGGTGGATCAGCTGTTGAGGAACAACCCTCCCCCGCAACACACACACACACACCTTTTAAAAACCCTAGCCTAGACATTCATTTTCCATTAAAAATCTCTTGGGCTGACCAGTCACTTATAAACCTTGAACTTTCTTTCCAGGATTCCAGCTCAGAGCAGCTGCGCCAGTGAAAAAAACAGGGATGAGCTGCACAGGTTTGTTCTGCAATAGGCAGGAAGGCTCAGTCCATAAATCCTGTCTTTAGCCTGCACTTGTAGTTTATGGGCCTACCCTTTAGTGAAGGTAAAGTCCCCAGTCAGTACAAATCTTCAGCAATTGTATAGCCAGAGTCCCACTCCTATAAAAATGACACCAGGATCCTGGACAACTCTGCTGATAAAAGAAAAAACCAACTCAACCTAAACCACAATTATTGTAGAAGTTTCCCCATCAGAAAGTTAGATGAAAGTGCATTGCCACAAGGGCAGCAGGCTCAGAACCTAATCTGGAGCTGGACTGGCCAAGTGACAATCCTGGAATTTGTTTTCCCCCCACCCCCACCCCCCTTGGATCAGGTAATAACAGCAGTAATAGTGATCTACGTACAATTTACCGTATTTTTCGCTCAATAAGCCGCACCAGACCACAAGATGCACCTAGTTTCTGGAGGAGGAAAACAAGAAAAAAAATATTCTGAATCTCAGAAACCAGAACAGAAAGAGGGATCACTGTGCAGTGAAAGCAGCAATCCCTCTGGCTGTTCTGGCTTCTGTGATAGCTGCGCAGCATGCATTCGCTCCATAAGACGCACACACATTTCCCCTTACTTTTTAGGAGGGAAAAAGTGAGTCTTATAGAGCAAAAAATATGGTATATAGCACTTTGAACACTCACAGAATCATAGAATTGCAGAGTTGGTAGGGACCCAAAGGGTCCTCTATTCCAACTCCCTGAAAAGCTGGAACCACAACTAAAGAATAACCACTTTGAGGGTTTTTACAACCAAGAAGTGTATAAATTTTATGAAATAAGCAAGCAAGCAAACAAACCCCTGACAGTTAGCCATCTAACCTCTGTTTAAAAACCTCAGATGGAGAGTCCATTATCCTCCAATATTTACAATAAACAATATTTATATTTTATTTCAGCAATCCTTACAACAATCCTGAAAGTTACACCATTAATCTCACTCTCATATTGAAGTTTGGGGGTTCACAGGTTTGAGAGTAAAGCTGAAAGCCACCCTGTGTATTTATAGCAGAGGTCACATTTGGAGCAGGCATTTCCTGATTCACAGTGCAGCCTCTAAGCCAGGGCAGTCCAACTTTTCATGGCAGGTACTTTGACACAGAACCCCAGGCAACACACAGAACTGAATTTCCACATCATACATTAAAATGTTTGCAATATATTTAATATTAATATATTAGATTAAATATATATAATTAAACAATTAATAGATTAAATAATCTAATTAACAAATTTAATGTACAAATGTATGCACTTTCGTTAACAACACATGACACAAATTTAAGATGTTTTTTCTTGAAGGTTGCTGAGAGCAGTTAAAAAGGTCCTTGAGGACCACCCTGTTCAACCCATTGTGCTCCACTAACTCTCTCATGACAATGTAAATGGGAGTACCTCTGTGCATGTGCAGAATGCTCTCCTCTCTCTACACTACAAAGAAACCATAACCAGCTCTACTGAAACTAGAACTAGGGAGCTGAGCTCCCATGTCCAAATCTGAGCCTCTGTATGTCTTGTATTAGGTATAGCTCAGACCTGCATGATGTATACTCACCCAAATTCCATCTACGCTGCAGAGTATTAATAGGATCAGCACTGCATGAGCAGCATTAGCTTCCAAAAGGGACCATTCATGACAGTCACACTAGAATATAATTTGCAGAAAAGCAATAACAAATTAAGGAATCCCAACTGTAAAGCATCTAAGGACCAACTAAGATGATCCTGTATCCGAAAGCATCCACCTCCTTCCCAAAGAGAAATTTATGCAGGATGTTCAAAGATCTGTGTCTGGCTGACCTAGGACAGGCCTGAATAATTAGTGGGGTATTGCTAAGATACTGCAATATTGCAATATGTGTTTCTTAATAAACTTAGTTCAACTTTGCAGGTTAGTTAATACAAAACAAAACAACTATACTCAAATAATATTTTGCCAATCTGTACATCCACACACAGTGAGGTCAATGGTGGGGTATGGCTAGTATCTGATAAAACCAAAATGTTAATGGTCAGTGGCAAATTGCAAACTGACATTTTTTTAAAAATTGGCAAAATAGCTTTGGGATTTAAAAGTGCTACTCAGAATCTTCCATTCCCTTTGAACCAAGTTAACATTCCAAAGCTGTAACTAAATGAGCACACACAGACAGCATGATCTAAATCACTAGACAAAATTGTGTGAGGATATCATTTCTAAGCAGGAAGATAACATTAATTTCATTTAAAAGGAAAATGTCATGCTCTGAGAACTTTGCACATTCTGTCACTGAGCGAGTACAAACCAGCTGAAACTTAACTCAGGCAAAATGGATTTCCTGCTGGTGAGTGGGATGTCCCAACAACAGTTGGGTTCCACAGCCTTTTTTGTGTGGGGCTGCACTCTCTCTGAAATATCAGGTTCATAGTTTGAGGTGCTCCTTGATCATATGCTCTTGCTAGATGTGCAGGCAGCACTGTTGGTGAGAGGTGCCATTTCTTCAGTTTCAGCTGGCCCATCAAGTACAATTCTGCCTGACAAAATTGGACTTTGCCTCAGTCATTCACAACCTATTGACTGCCAGATTAGATCACTGCCACATGCACTCTCTGGGGCTGTATTTGAGAAGCCACTGGAAACTGCTTCTAGCAGCAAATGCTGTTGCGGAGGTGTTTTTCATTCTATCATCACACAAATTTTGTGTGTTCTGCCTGTTATGAGTTCATGAGTGCCAGACTCCCCATAATTCCTGGGTCCAGTTGGTGTTAGAATTTAATCAAGGCTTGAGGAGTTAAACTGGATGGCAGACTCTTAAACTCTGGACCCAGCTCCCCATGTTCAGGCAATCGCCTGGGAGATGGGCCATTAAGAGAACAAATGAAAGGTAACGGGCTATTAAGAAAGCAAAGGCTCTGTGTCGCATGGCAAATGGGTGGGGGTTAGTTGGTCAGAGTCAGAGTTAGTTAGATTACAAGGCTAGAGTTTGAATTAGAGTTGAGAATTGGCTGTGATGTGACCTAGCGACTGGTGAGGGCAGCAAGCTAAAAAGCCAGAGAAGCAGAGCATGATTTTTGATGCCTGAGCCACCGTAGGCTCAGGTTGTATATATGTTTAAATAAACCATATATCCTAAAGACACCACAGTCTCCATTGTGCCTCATTTCCTAAAGAAAACAGAGACCCCGGTAAGTGCTCGGAATCCCTGAAATCTCCTACCACTCGAAGGTTTAGCCCTAAAGCAATGCAAAATAAATACCGTAAATTAAAAAAAATCCCTTATGCAGGGTAGATTTGTGCGATGTTGTGTATAGAGAGACTCTTAAAGTCAAGTGTACTGAACATATGCAGCTTTTGGAGCTAATGCTATACAAAATACTCATGACTAGCAAAAGAACAAAAGCAAAAAACCCACCCCACACTAAATAATTCCGAGTATCAAGTGATAACTGTAATCATGACATAGTGGATGTAATGTGTAAGTTGATCCTAAGGAGGAGGATTTTGCTCCAGCTGAAATAATTTGGGTCTTTTCTGGTGGCTTTTAAAACAAAAAACAACAGAGTTCGATCTGTTCCATGAATTGTTTTCTCTGCCAATAAATCCACACACCAAGAGAGCTTTTTCAAAGTACTGTTGAGGAAAGGAAGAATGACACTTTGCCGGCACCCTGCTCTGAAAAACAACAAGGCCAAATTGCAGACATTTGGGTCATCGGGGAAGACAGAGCATATTCATCCATCCATCCATCCATCTATCATCTATCTATATCTATCTATCTATCTATCATCTATCTATCTATCTATCTATCTATCTATCTATCTATCTATCTATCTATCTATCTATCTATCTATATCCCAGAATGTCTTTCTTGGGAGTACATTTTTAGAAACAGCCACACTTCAACTAATTTGGATTGTGGATAAAAATTCCCCTGGTGACTCCAATCCAAAATGTGCTTTACTTATGAGCCACTAACATCCCACTTCTGTGCAAGCTGCATATGAGATTGCCTTTCCAAGATTAGAAAGAAACAGAAGGGTGCATTAATTCCCTTCCCCCTGCACGATTTAGTGAGAAGTGTGGGTTCTAGTCCACATTAGTGATACTCAGTACCAGATCAGGGCACAGTAGAAAATGCCTTCATCTCCAGCCAGCTTTCTCTTGGAATGCAAAAGAGTTGAAGGCAACAGCTATTTGGGACATTGATCTAAGATGGGTGGAGGACTGATAAAGCAATACATGATGTGGTAGAAAACCTCACTAAACGTACATTGGTAGATATGTAACAAGAATGGTTGAGCAAACTACTTTTGATTAAAATAAAAAACCCACATTGTCAGCCATTTTGATCTGCTGAAATTTATTGATACCTAACAGGGGATGCCATTCCAGGTTTTGTTGTGGGTTGGAAAAAGGTTTCAGTGGAGAGTGAATTCATAGCATGGTCCAAAGGACTGCTTATGTGTCTGTACCTGCAAGGGGCAAGTTGGAAATGACCAAAAAGGAGAAAGTATAATTGAAGAGCATTTGTTGTGGTTACTTGTGGATCCCATACTAGTCAAGAGTTTGGGGTACTTCTGAGGAACGACCCCAAGTGAACAAATGAATAGGGATGTCTGAACCCTTTTGTAACAAGCGTCCTTAAAAGCCAATGGGATATCTAAGAAGGATGGGAGGAATTGTTTCTGTCTATGTGTACTATGGAAGGAAAACACAGATATTGGAGCACTCTGAGCTTTTCAGGAATTGTGATTTGGCCACTGTTGAAGACAGCTGAAACCGAGGCCCAGTGAAGGTTGGAAACATCTCCCACCAATAATTGCACTTGATGTATTGTCAAATTTCAACTTGCCCCTTGCAGGTACAGACACATAATGGAATACTCATTTAAAACAAATATTTGGGGGTCTCCTTCTTCCCTTCCCCAGCAACTATTAAACATTTTAATCTTTCATGTGAAGCACTTGAGAATTATGGCTTGTTTACACACTACACCAACTACATGGAAACTGCTGGGAAATGATCTCATAGTAGTGGCTCACCATATAAAGCCTTGACACATGTGTCTCCCATAGCGCCAAGTTTCTTTCTGCCTCCACCAGGAGGCAAAGAATTAGGAAGATATCTGAGGGCAGGTACTACCCCAGGTATAGACAGTTCAATCCTAGCTGAGCTCAAGTTCTGTTTCATCAGATTGTGTGTTTTATCCTGAAACATCCAAGCATTTCAGCATCTTCATGACAACACAAGGCCACCGAAAGCTAATTTCCTCTGCTTTGTTGTCCTTTTCTTTGAGTAGATTTAATATCAGAACAAAGTTAAATAGGAGTCTTGAAGCATTTGGCTCTAGTGACCTTAAGTAGCTCATGTGATACATGGAGAAACATGAAACCAAATTTGACAGTGTACACATAGCACTTCTGGGGTACAAGGGAGAATGGTTCTATGTGCAGAGGCTGTTGACACAGGTCATCATACTTCCACTCTCTTCCACGTTACCCAAGGAGGGGCCAGAGAATGGTCCAAAGGCACATGTAACAGTTGCACTACTGAAAGCTAAATGAAAGAAGTCTGCTGGCTTCATAAGCTGTCTGGATGAGAGGTTGCCTGGGAACCCTAAGCAAGGTGCTCCAAGCTCTTTGGGGGAAGAGCTGGGTGTAATAAATGAGTTGAGATTCATGTCCATTCCATTCATTGTTTACACTATTCTGCCAATGGAGATGTATGATGTGGTCCTTATTCTGTAGTCCTTTTTTTTTTGCGGGTGGTTGTTTGGGTGTCAGTAGAGGGCCAATTCACAAACAAAATTGGCATGACATAAATGTGGGTCAAACAGATCCATGTGATCCTCAGTAATTGTGTGTCCATAGATGTAATTGCTCTGTGTACATGCAGGTAGATTTTACACATTTATAAAAAGGGTTAACGCAAGCAAGACGAAGCGATGGTTGAGCAAATGGCTAATTAATTACTATGAATTATGGTCAAGTCCAAAAGCTCATTTTTAACCATGCCACCACCTTCTCTCTACAATTGCTAATTGAGACATTTAGAACCCACACTCTTCATCACTTGCAACAAACCTAGACCATCTATTTGCATCCTTTATCAGTCTCTGATGTATGGGCTGATAAATGGAAACCAGTGGGTCAAAATGGCATGACCCTTTGGGCTAAAGATAAAGATCTTTCTCATATATATATATTTGTGTAAATGAAGGCAAAAGGAGAATTCTTTTTTTATGGACTTTGAGACTAATTTTAACACAAACACCTTTTATACAGGGGAGGTATATGCAAAAAAAAAAATGCTAGGAAATAAATAAATGAAAGAACTGCCTCAGCTCAGTTGGCTCAAAGGAAAGAAATTTGTCTCACTTTTAGCAAAAAGCACCTGCAGCTACCGGTCACATCGAGTCATTCATTGTACTGTTATCTGCCAGAGAGGTTGTGACATTGGAGCAATTAAGACAAACTTTAGTCTATAAGTTCATGCCTGCAATCTCTATCCTTCACCTGAAGATTGATGATCCCTCCAAGGAAGGAAGCAAAGTATTTTCCAGTCTACCTCTGAAGTAATGGTTAGGATTTGTAATTGTTCAGCAGAAATTCCTCACTACAAGGGACTGGTGTACTCCCAAGCTTTTTTTTTTATGACCCTCTTCAGGTTTTTAAGTGACAGTGCATCAGAAATAGCCACCTCAGTGTAAACACTTTTGTTGGCTATCATACAGTCTTTCAAGTCACTGGACTTTTGAGAAATCTCCCTTAGAATTTCAAAAAACAACAACACAACCCTGATAAATAAACGAATTATAAGACTTTAAAAATACATTTTAAATTAAAACACTGGTCTACTAAAACAGCCTCAAAATTAGAAAACAAATTTGGACAATCAAAGTGGAAAAGTCGGCTCAAGACATTTTGGCAATTGAGAAGAACCATAAAATGGTGGGCACCTCCCCCCACACCCTGGGCCAGTGAAGATCTACATCAGGAGCAATGGGGAGTGAAGATCTACGTTGGGAACAAGGGAGGGAATCAAATCAACCTTCCCTGATGGTTGAAATGGGAATTGAAAGCCATCATGGGAGGAAAAGGGCCCCTCTCTGAATCAGGCTGGTGAGTGCAGAGTCTAGGAGACACCAGAGGGAAGTTCCCATTTCCTCCCTAGCGGTGGGAGGAGACCAGCAATGCCTCCTGTTCACAAAGAAGCCACTGAGGCAGGGGGGGGGGCGCTGCTGAGGAGGTGGTAGATCTACCTTCCAATGAGTGTGCCACAGGTGATGCTGCCACTGCAGCTACATTCCTTAGAGGTACGATCTGCTGCCCTTATGGATCCTGCTGCCCAAGGCATTTGCCTCACCTTGCCTCATGGGTGAATGAATTCATATATCCACATACACCAGGATGGACAATGTGGGAATGGAGACCTTTGGTTGTGTTCCTACTGGTAAAGCCAAGTAAATTCCAACCTCCATTATATTATCCCACTAAAGAGGACGCATTGCACAATGTCCTCATTTCCCTGTATTGAGAGCTGCTCTTGGGGTTGCTTTGATGAACAGCACACACTTCTCTAATGAGTACAAATTTAGCACACATCCTGTGACTTATACCGGTTAGACTTTTTATTCTTCCAACATAATTATTTCCCCTGCCTGGTCCATTTCAACTCATTTTTGGTGTTAAAAATAAAAAGACTAAAGGAGATATGATTGAGTCCGCAGGACAGTTAAATTCATGCCCATCAATTCATCCACACCACCCATGGACTGCTTTTAAGCTAGTAAAAGATGTATAAAATACTCTGAAGCCAAGAAATATACAGTAAGTTTAATAAAATATATAATATTTTCTTAATGTTTCAGGAAACAGTGTGATGATAATGGGGGAGGGGAAGGTATTTCTTGAATAAAAAAGTCACCATGCCTTCATCAAAGTCTCCTGCCAAAGCATAAAAACCCCGCATGGGCTTTGGATGACACCAGAGTCTTTGTCCTTTAGACATTCAGCTTCCCTTTGGTTCACTGAGATCCCTGTTGCTGCTGCTGCTGCTGCTGTGAACGTCTCTCCTCTAACATCCGGCAGACCCACATGGAGACAACCTCAGCATTCCCATCATTGTACTGGACGATGAAGAGGTGGCCCTGAAAAGAAGCAGAGATGGACTCAACCAACAGAATCAAGCATCTAAGAACACAAGAAAAGTCCTGCAGCTGGATTGAGGCAATGGCCCACCTAGTCCAGCATCCTAGTCTCACAGTGACTAACCAAATGCCCAAAAGGAGGACCTGAGTGCCAAGGCAGCACTCTCCCTACTTGTGATTCCCAGCAACTAGCACTGAATGAATGTACAAAACACACAAGGATCTCCAGGTATTGCTATTCAACATCTGTTTTAACTGGAGGGTTTCTGGACTGAATCAGGGGCCTTCTGATTGCAAAGTTAGTATTCTACCCCCACCCAATCTATGGCCCCTGATGTTTTTCTTTTCCACGGAGAACATTGTTTAAATTTTTTTAAAAATCTATAAGTCAGTGTCTTTCTTTTGTAAAGGTCCAATCTGAAAAGGAAAGAAAAACATTACAGGGGAAAAAATGTTGGGCTTGTTTTCCAGCCCAGTCGAAGGGCAGAAGGCAAACATACACCTTTCCCAGGTGTTTATTACCATCCTGTATTTTTGCTTTAGACATTACCAGATTGCTGCCACAGCTTCCCAATATTAATTTAGATTACATCTTCTCCTCAACATGACTAAGATGCTCAGATTGGCAATTATTTGGATGGGCTGTGGCAGGGACAGAAAATGGAGACCATTGAGGCATATGGCTGAGTGCGGAAGTTCCCTCTCCTCTTTCCTAGGAGCTCCCTGCAGCCCCCATGGACTGCCTAAGAATGCAACAGTTACGCTTTTCAGTTAGTTACTATGAGGGAAGGCACTAGTTTTACAGAAAGGAACACAGCACTTGAGAGCTTTGCAGGAGCTACCAGATCCTGCATTCTGTGCTCTGTTCAACAGCTGCACTGATGTGAGCTTTATGATGCATGAAGTAATTAGAAAGAAGGGTGTGCAACTGAACATGTGCAGAATGCCTCCCTTTGAGGCATTTCCCTGTTCTGAGATTAGGTGCCAGAAGCCTTGAAACCTCCTTTTTCAAAAGTCACCCACTGGCACAAAGCTCCAGCCTCACACAAGTAACACAAAAGCAAAGAATGACAAAGGGAAAAGTCAAGTTGACGCTGTACTCTGGAATAATTGCACAAACTTCATCAATGGTCGAAGGGAGATGTTGAAACTTTGCTTCTTAATAGCCATAGCTAGCTGCAACAAATACAGTGGTACCTCTGGTTATGAATGCTTCTGGTTATGAATGCTTCAGGTTACGAGCTCTGCTAACCTGGAAGTAGCTGCTCCTGGTTGTGAACTTTGCCCCAGGATGCAAATGGAAATCCCGTGCCAGAGGCATGCATGCAGCAGGAGGCCCCATTAGTGAAAGCACGCCTCAGGATAAGAACGGTTTCAGCTTAAAAAAGGACCTATGGAACGCATTCAGTTCGTACCAGAGGTAACACTGTACATTGGTGCAGGCAGAGTAATATGACCCCAAACCCTTCAAGAGAACATGGAAATGTAATCATCAAAAGGGTGGTGATGATACAATAATCAAAACGCAGCTGAAGATGGAAGTGGGACAAATGGATGGTTGTGGATGGTACAAAGACACCAAAGTATTTTTAGGTTCGTTCTAAATTTGCACCATTTCTGCAATATGAATTTCTATGAAACAGATTTGCCGATCTTCCATTGCCCAATCACCACCATCCTAGGAATTGCATGCTCCTCTCCTTTTACTGACAGCGATGCGAACATCTTTCCTCCCCTGTACACAATGACTTCCTCTTTCCTCATATTCCCTTAATTGCTGCTAAACACAGTAAGATGTGACTACAGGAATCAGGAAGTGGAAATTTGAACATTTGCATTATTTTTCAGATTGTCTAACTTGGGCATTTATCAGTGCCAAAACTTGCTCCTCCTCCAATAACTTCCTGGTCAAGCCTGGTGCTTAGTCTTCCAGTATCCAAGTGCCTTACAGTAATTACTCTCACTGACTTCACAGAATGCCATGAGGTTAAATTCACTTAAGTGTTTGTAAAACTCTTGGAGATCCCTGGAGGAAAGGAACAAATGTCCTTATTCACAATAAAACCTACAATTACCTGCCTGGCCTTTTAAATAAGTCAGCCACAAACAAAACTGGCAAACGAGGAAGGTCAAGGAAGAATTGAGAGGGAAACAAATCAAGATCCCAGAGACAAAAAAAGAGAGAGCACACGCACACTGGGCCAGTAAAACCAGCCATTAAACAAAGTCAGACAGTTTCTACCATGAATCTCCTTTACAGCGGAGAAGCTCCCTGCTGTGGAAAAAACCCATCTCACACCAGTTGAAAAAAGAAACTTGCCTTGCTCAGGATTAGCCACAGCAAGAGAGACAGCAAGGAAATCTGGAAACAAAATGGTGCCTGGGAGCTCTAGGCATGCAGTTGCTGTGTGGAAGAATGGAAGAGGCACTGGACTGCAGGAGTTAACCTGAAAGGCAGGAGGGCCAGGGCTTAAGGTCATTTCGCACCCTGTTGCAAACTCAGTTCCTAGGAGGGAGGTGCAGAGAAAGGCTGGAGACCTGCTGCTTTTGTGGAACAAGCTCTGCTCAGTACCATATTGGCCTAAATATAAGCCACACTTCTTTTCCAAATTCCGTGAAAAGTTAAAGCGCGACTTAAATTCACGACCTTACAAAATTTGGCTTTTACAATATCGCTGCTGAAACAGACATGCGGTAAAACGGAATGGGTGTGAGTGCCTGCAGAATTTTAAGGGAGCGGCTTATATTTGGGTATTGTCTTTTCTGCCCCCCCCCAAATTTTAAAGATGTGGCTTATATTCAGGCCTATATGGTAATTGTTTTTGGGTGGTGGTGGGGAATAGCTTCAAAAACAAGCTTTTACTTACTGTTAATGCCACCCCAATCTACAGAAACTTCCCATGGGGAAGGGCCTGAGCACGGTGATAAAAAATGCAGAAGGTCCCTGGTTTAATCCCCGATACCTCCAGTTAAGAAAGGATCATGGGAGCAGGCAATAGGAAAGACCTAAGGGGTGGAGGACATGCTTTGCATCCAGAAGATCCCAGGCGTTATCCTTGGCATTTCCAGGTAGGGCTGGGGAAAGCTCCTCCACTGAAACTCTGGACAACTACTGCAGTGTAGATCAAGGGTTTCCAAACACAAACCACCAATGGTTCATTGTGTGGATCTGTGCTTGAAGATGGGAGATGGCACATCCATCACACTGCATATTCACATTGATAATTGATAGTATTTTATTGCTTCTTTTCTTTCTCATATTGTATTTAATTGTAATTCCATTGAATTTGAATTGTAATACAACGCCTACGACAGGCAGAAAAATCATTAAATAGTCTGTCAAGACCACCAGCAATTTTCAAGTGGTTTATTGGGGGGCGGCGGGGGTTTGGGAACCGCTGGTACACACAATACTGAATTAGATGGACCAATGTTCTGTATATACAAACCCAACTCTCATTTTCAGAACTGTTAGATCTGGTCTCACACTCCTGGGTATTAACAAAGGTTAGATGGCATTGGTAGTAACATGGAAACGGGTGTTGTTGGCAATAATAATAATAATAAAGATACATTCTTAACCACAAATTTGAAGCTGATGTAGAAGCAATAGGGAGACGATAGCACAAGATGAATTCAGCAGCATTTGCAAAACTGTAGATCTGGAGGGATTTGTAGGCTTTTGGGGGACATCATAAAGTTTTGCATGCCAGAGTGGTCCTAGACATAAGGAAGAGTCTTTTTCCAAGTGGGTAGAGTCATAGAAAGCAAAAGCAGAGGTTGGAGGTAAGGATGCTAGGAAGGCAGAAAGAAAAAAGGCAGACCAAAACACTTGCTTCAGTGTTTTCCCCACTGTTGAATGGATTCCACTGAGGCGGAAGACAAGGGAGCCGGTAGGAGGTAACCAGAGATACAGCTAGAGGGGGGAATGAAGTGGGGGGTGGGGGGAGAAGCAAGCCAACTACATCAGAAATGGAGCTGGCAGTTTGTGCAGGTATAATGAAGTTCCAGGCTGTTAGAAAGAGACAGAACCCATTTGTTAACCAGACACTCTCATTCCTAAGGAAAGAAGAAACAAATACACAAGGCACACGCAAGCAGGGAAGGACATAATGGGAAAAAGGGAGGAGGAAAGATGTGCATTCCAACAGGATTCTGCTCCTTGTGCATCTCAGCAACAAATGAACGTTGCTGGCATCGATGGGATCCACTTTATCCTTGAGCAATATTGGTCCAAAACCAGATGGCAGCAAACCTTTGGTACTTAAATATCCCTCTATTGACTCCCTTCATTTTGCAAGGTAATGTTGCAGAAATGTAAATGCACAGAAGCTTGAAATGTGTTTTCTCTTGTAGCAAACACTTCCTCAGACAAGAGGTGACCTTGAATTATCGGCTTGGCGTGGGGTCAAGACCCATCAGTCTCTGGAGCTGGATTCAGAGCAGCCTTCCTCAGGAGGGATGAGGATCCTCACCGCAAGCCCTGTTACCTAAAGTGCTACCAAGACCATTTTGCCTTGCTTAACCCCAAGTGTTCCTGCTAGTGCCTTGATTCCTAACACTTCGCTCCGCATGTGGCAGAGCAAAGTGGAAGGCTTATTAGGCAGCACAACAGAAGGAATATGGTGTAACCAGCTGTCCTCTTCTATTGGGCTCAGGCTTCTCCTGAGTAGCTCCCCATTTCAGAAGGTTGCCCTCTGAGATGAAAACAGTGAGGGAGCAGAGCTAGGGTGCCCATTCTTGTGACCTCCTTTGCATGTTAAGAAAAGCTTATTTCAAAAACCTGTAGAGGCTTGGGATGGTTCAAGGAGAACCCCAGTTGCTTGCTCGGGGAATCACACCATGCAGGGTTCAAGGAGACCTTATGAAGTCTTGTCTGCTTACAGTTTCCCATCACAGCTTTTTCTCTTGTTTCTAGGTAGCCAGAAGCATCCATTTGTCCAATAGCTGGCGTGCCAGACCACCAACAATTCATTTTGGTGAAGCTTTCTCTCAGGTGCTCACAGTGACCTGGGGGGTAGAATTAGGGTTGAATGCCAGTATTCTTGGCATTCAACCCTAATTCTACCCCCCCCCCGGTCACTGTGAGCTTCTCCCTGGTTTGAATCAGGTAATTCTCAATTTCGTTTTCCTAATCTTCATCTCTTAGCCCTCCATTCTACTTTCACATGGCCCAAATCCATGCCATTTACATTTTGAGCTTGCCCTGTTGCCTCTAGTGCAGCTTGCTAGATCTGTCACTCTCTCCTTAATCTCCCCCCAGCTCCATCTTCACAAACCTAGTCAATCTAGCCTACACTAAAGGTGAAGTTCCCACCTGCTAGCACAAAGCCTTCCTTTCCATAATGTTACTCCTGAAGAGAGAACCCCTGAATGCAGAATCCTCAGGAGTTGAAACCCACTGATCTCTGAAAGCTGCTGGTACAACAGGTTTTTTTTTTAAAGTGGCTGGTGAGCCAGCTCCCTTGCTGTTCAGTACTCTGGTCCCAACCTCCTCTCATCTTGGCTCCTCTTTATGCCTTTGAACTGAGCCACAACCCAGCTCCAGCACTGACAGGGCTGCAACACATGACAGGTTGAAAATATATACAGTGGCACCTCGGGTTACATACGCTTCAGGTTACAGACGCTTCAGGTTACAGACTGCTAACCCAGATATAGTACCTCAGGTTAAGCACTTTCCTTCAGGATGAGAAAAGAAATCGTGCTCCGGCGGCACAGCGGCAGCTGGAGGCCCCATTAGCTAAAGTGGTGCTTCGGGTTAAGAACAGTTTCAGGTTAAGAACGGACCTCCAGAATGAATTAAGTACTTAACCCGAGGTAAAGTAAAGGTAAAGGGACCCCTGACCATTAGGTCCAGCCGTGACCAACTATGGGGTTGCGGCGCTCATCTCGCTTTATTGGCCGAGGGAGCTGGTCATGTGGCCAGCATGACTAAGCTGCTTCTGGCAAACCAGAGCAGCGCACGGAAATGCCGTTTACCTTCCCGCCGGAGTGGTACCTATTTATCTACTTGCACTGTGACGTGTTTTTGAACTGCTAGGTTGGCAGGAGCAGGGACTGAGCAACAGGAGCTCACCCCGTCACGGGGATTCGAACTGCCGACCTTCTTATCAGCAAGTCCTAGGCTTTGTGGTTTAACCCACAGCGCCACCCGTGTCCCTTTAACCCAAGGTACCACTGTATAAAAAATTGACTTAATTTACAAGGATGGCTCCTCCTCTTCCTGTAACTAAGCTCTGCCCAGATTTCTTGCTGCAAAAGTTCTGAGACATGGATGAGGAACCTGTGGCCCTGCAGATGTTGTTGGACCACAACTCCCCTCGGCCCTGATTGGTGGCTGGGGTTGATGGGACTTGTAGTTGAATTAACATATAGAGGGCTACAGGTTAGCCATTCCTGTTCTGTTGTGCCATCACCTGATCCAAACCAAGAAAATAGTGTTGGGTGGAATATAACTCCTAGCACCAAGAGGAGTAACACCATCTACAGAGGTTGTGTGCTAATAGTAGTTCTACGACAACAGGGAGATGAAGGAAGAAAGGATGCCATACAGCTAAAGACTTAAATATTTGTTAAGAAATATGTGTCCCATTCACTTCTGCCCATCTTGTTTCCATTCCACTTGGCCACTAAGTTCTTACACATAGAAAATGGGCACACTCACTACACTGAGAACAAGGTAGCAACACACACTGATTATTCTGCCAAGCCACATTCAAGTAGATAAAAATATTGCAATTTCTCCCCTAAAAAAATTCTTCTAGTTTACCCTGGGATCAAAGCCTAGACAGAGTGATGGCCCAAACACCTCATTTAGAACAACTTAAAAGACTCTGGGGAAAGTTCTCTCTCTCTCTCTCTCTCTCTCTCTCTCTCTCTCTCTCTCTCTCTCTCTGTGTGTGTGTGTGTGTGTGGTTAAGAGATTCAGTCCAGGGAAAGGTCAGGTCGGAGAGGCCTGGGGATGGATGTGGGTGAGTGTCAGCCAGCCTAATTTTCTCTGCCAACTCTGAAAATGAGATAAACAATGACAAACCGGGCATTTTAAATGAACTTGTCACATCTCATTTTCTTGAGAAGGGCTGCCTTTTTTTTTAAGCCACTGGGCTTCTGCAGGAAGATTAACCCTTTCAAAGATGAACACCTATTGATAGATGTGAATGATATAGTTCAAACTACCTGACTTTGTTTAGTAATGACTTCCAAGTAACCCACTACGGACTCTTTGCCTCCTTGGGTTTCTCCCTACCTTTGGGTGTTATACTTCCCCAAGGGAACATCAATGCTTAATTCTCTGCCCTGCCTGTGGATGAACTTTCCCAAACATGAAATATTACCAACAAAGGGACACTGTGTTGCTCCATTTTCTGCCTTCCAGGAGCTGAGAGAGGTCACCTGGAGGCACCCACCTGGCATGACTTTGGCCCATGGGATAAAACATTTTCATATGCAACAGCTTTTCTTGGCGTCTGGTGTTGGATGAGAGTTGGCTTTATTCAAGGATGCTGCTGCTGCTTTTATTCTTATTGACAGTTCATTCGAAATGCTTCCCTTTCTGTATTTTTGCATTTATTACATTGTAGATTAGTATCTTCCCTTCTTTTTTGCATCTTCAATATTTTTATAGAAGGGACTAATCTGTACATGAAACTAAACATTTGGATTAAAACATGCAAATGCAGCATTTGCTTAATTTGAAACACCAAAGTGGTTTATTACATATCACAGCACATTCAAAGCACCTTTATTAAAACCTGCACGTGTAAAATTGGAGACTTATTACAAAATGGAGGGGAAACCAACCGTGTGCCTACAAAAGAAAAGTCTTCCCTTGATGTTCGTCTTAAAATACCCCTCACATCAGTCAGACCTCAGGGCGAGGCTGGAGTCACCAAAAAGAAGGCCCTGCTTCTAAGCCAAGCAGATTGAACTTCTCTATGCAAGGGAATCTAGAGCAGGGTGTCCCCCCCCCCATTCATATAGGATGTGGGTGCTCATTTAGGGGAAAGCATTCCCTTAGCTATGATGGAACAAGCTGCTTAAGACTTTAAAAGGTCACACACAACCAGCATCTCGAACATAGGTCCTGGATTTGGCAACCACTCTGCATTTGTTGCAAGACGGGGTGCTATACAATCCTATAGTCTTCACACTATCAAAAGCCCGGCTGAGGAGTTCTTGACATTCCCAAAGACACCCAGTGGTGTACATGGACAATGTGGGCTTTGAAAACAGGACTAACAATTGCCAATAAATGCTGAGCAAAGGCAAAAACTGAGCTGACAATTTACCGATAATATCAGAGCAAAGGGGACAATGGCATTTCCATTAAATGCAGGAAGCATCTCAATCAAGAACAATAAAATAACATGGAAGATCCTAACCGTTCTACTTGGAGGCAACCTTATTAGGAAGGATGGTGGTGCCCTCAGATGGCACTTCAAGTACAGTTTATTAGTGTGTGATATTAAAAGGGTGTTTTTATTGCATGATATAATGCAATGGGAACATGGGCACTCTGCAGAAAGACCTTGCACTCAGAAGTGTAATGAACCCAGAGCCCGGCAAACATTATACTGTACATTAACCTATCGTTAACGGCACATTAGGGCTGGGGGAACTGCACGCTCGCTGGTCAGGACGCCAGTCAGGACAGCACAGAGGAAAAGGAGAAAGGAAAACACATAGTGCCTGCACAGGAGGAAAGCAAAGAGATAAAATAAATATGGCTACAGGGCCTGATTGGTAAAAAGGTTCTTCTCACAGCTTAGCATGCAATTGTGAGACTTCTCACTGGAAAAAGAAGAAGAACAGAGCAGCTTTATCTGGAGGTATTTAAAAACGAGACTTTAGTGGTTTCTGTGCAATGGTGCAGTGTCAACAATTTTCATTTAACAAAACATTGCGCTCACTGGGTCCTCTCTGCCTGAAAGTCGCCATCAAGATTCTCTGGCTTAATCCTAACACATTTTTGTCACTACTGTCCTTTCCTGCTAAGCTGTCAATAGCAGTTGGTCTTCTTTCTCTCTTTATTAGTTGGTTGAACCTCTTGTGAAAGGGCTCCTGATACAAATCTGAATGTTCACTATGGACATGCAGGAGTAAATTCTGCTACTGCCTTGGAGGCATCTCTGACGGCAGCGACTTTCACCAGCTGATCTGTTGTCAACATCCTGCCGCCACGTCCTCTCCAAACTTCTATCTCTATGCTTCTGAAATCCTGCTCCATCTGGCTATAGCATGTCTGGACACACTTCTCATCATTCAAGCCCTTCCTCAAAATCCAAAATATTTTTAGCAACTGGTTTCCTGAGCCTCACTTTGTCACTAACCCTAGACTCCCTCCAGACATCTCCATGACTCACAGTCAGTTCCCAACTGCTCTCTTAATGTGACCGGGGCAGGTCCATCTCACTTCTGCACCTTGCATGCATCTCTATTGCCCAGCTGACATTACACAAAGGTTAAACAGTACCAACGGCAGGAGTAAAAGTCAGCGGCATCAGGTATGACAATGCAGCCAAGAACAAACTTCAATGGTTCTTGGTTCAATGAAGAGGTTTTTTTGCTGAGCTTGCCCATGGTAAGAACAAAAGAAGAGCTTTGCTAGATCACATTAATGGCCCATTTAGTCCAGCATCCTGTTCTCACAGTAGCCAGCCAGATGCCCTAATGGGGGACCCACAGGCAGGACCCAAGCACAAGAGCCCTATCCCCTCCTGTGGCTTCCAGCAACTGGTAAGGGTAAAGGTAAAGGGACCCCTGACCATTAGGTCCAGTTGTGGACAACTCTGGGGTTGTGGCACTCATCTCGCTTTATTGGCCAAGGGAGCCAGCATACAGCTTCCGGGTCATGTGGCCAGCATGACAAAGCCGCTTCTGGTGAACCAGAGCAGCGCACGGAAATGCCGTTCACCTTCCTGCCAGAGCGGTACCTATTTATCTACTTGCACTTCGTGCTTTAGAACTGCTAGGTTGGCAGGAGCAGGGACCGAGCAATGGGAGCTCACCCCACTGCATGGATTCGAACCACCGACCTTCTGATCGGCATGTCCTAGGCTCTGTGGTTTAACCCACAGCGCCACCCGCGTCCCTTTCCAGCAACTGGTAGTAATGCAGAAAAAGAGCACACGAGACACAACCCTTTTGTCAATGTGCAAAAAAGTCAAAGTGCAAGCTTTTTGGTTACACAACATTCTTCAGAAGACTGGATGTCTGCCATTTTTCAGATTAATAGGAATGCTCTTAGCAGCCAGAGATCCACCAGCTTCCTTCCACTGCCATTTTAAAATGGTGAAGGTGGCCTCTTGCACGGTTCAGTGCCCTGTCACACACTGTAATTAAAATGTTCATTAGTTTACATGAGAGGCAATAGCTTTGAATTGTACGGAAAGCTCAAGATGAGGCTTCGAGAGTTGCCATTTTAAAATCTCTCCCACAAAATCGCTGCAAACATTAATCATCCCCACACTTCAAATGTTCTGATATCCACCTGGCTACACTATTAAAATAAAACTTGCTGCCCCAGGGAAATCCTACTTATTCTTAATTGTTTTGAGGCTTTGATGGGCTTTTAATCTAAGATTAATTTATGCAATTTTAAATAACTCTTCTTATGATTAATAAGCTTGAAAATTAAAAGGAGTCTAAAGCAATTATAATGAGCATTTGGTCATAACCTCATTAGGAGAAGGAGTGAAGGATACAATGCTGGAATTCTTACAAGATTACAATTTAAGGTTACTTCCGGAGAAGTCAAATACAGCTCTCCAAATTGCAAAGGCAGATTAGGCCAGGTCAGTTGGGGGAAACATTGGCTATCTGGATCACCACACTAATGTTATTATCTCAGGAGCAGCATAAGACGAAGCATTTGAGTGAGGGAGAGAATGGATCAGCGCAGACTGGAACACAGCCAAAAAAGAAAAAAGAAAAAAGCATGCTATTTTGGAAGTTGCTTTCTCTGGGCAGTAAAAGCACCAGTTACACTTCATTATTATTTCAAAATTACCAGGGTGTGTTAAGAACTTTGTGTACCAGCACCTCTTCCAGTGAGATAATATCTTGGTGGCTGGACCAGATTAAAAGCCTGTCTAGTCTGCCATCCTGTTCCCACAATGGCCAACCAGTTGCCTCTGGCAAGCACACAAATGGGTCATGGATGCAGAAACCCAGGGCCCCCTAACTGAATGAGCAGGCAGCAGGGCCCCCAAACACAGTGGAGCTGGCTTACTACATTTTAAGGAACTACACACTTTTATCTAAATCACCAGCCCCTCCAATATTTAAGCCCAGAGTCTAATTGTGCTCCTCTAACATGGGCAGGTCTGCAGAGGTGTCCCCATCTTTCTTCTCTTCCACTTGCTTTAAGAAACACTACCTTTGTGGTGCTGGTTGCCTTACCTTCAATGGAAGGTAAAAAAACAAGGGTCTTAAGAGAAGCAAAGCCTGAGCCTGCCTTCTTTGTATTTCTTTCTTTAAAATCAATGTTTAATTTAAAAATTAGAAAGTGGAGCAGGCTGCAAACACAGAGGTTGATTGAAGCAAAATTTAAATTCCTGTCAAGCCCATTTAAACACAGGGGCCCTTCATAGCCAATTAGTTGCTCCGTGTGAATGCAGGATAAACTTAGGCCTGGTCACCGTTAGCAGAGAGCAGACCCACTGTGAGGTGCTAAGAAGGGAAAAAATTAACTAAAATCAGGAGTGTATGAAATATTTATCCTCCCAGCTTATCACGATGGGGTTTTGCAAAGTGTAAATGAGACAAAAATCGATTCCTCGTCACCCTCAAATCAATCCCCCCAAATGGGTCAGGGCATCTGTTTCAGCTAAATTTTGTTTACTATGGCAGATTTTGCCTTAATTGTGGTTGTTTATCTCCCGCCGTCCCCGGGGCCCTAATCTCCCGATAACTAATACTTAACACTCATTCCACATCTAAAGCTACTTCGAATCCTCAACAGGTTTCGGAGCTCTTAAAATTATTGAAACTGCGGAGACAGGAGACAGAGTCGCTTTGTGAGAAGGGCATTCTCTTCTCTACAACCAGCTGGGTCCAATCACCACCAGGGATGGAGACAACAAAGGTGCTAAAAGGCTCTTTCACAATTGCGATTGCGCCACCGGGAATTCAGGGATAAAAATGAGCTTTGATGGAGAACTGGGGGGTGGGGGGAAGAGAAAGAGAGAATCCAAACAAGGTTTGTGGCAGTCTAGCCAAAGAAAGTTACTGTCATAATGAAATGCTGTCAATCACCATGAGAATCCAATTAAGAGCTGTTCGGCATAGGCTCGCTTAAGCAGAAATACTTAAGACGTAATTTCGGCAACTCTACAAATGAGAAAGTGCTTCTGGAGTTATTTAAAAGAAGATCAGGAGCTCCTCCCACAAACCAGTTTCTCATAGTTCCCTATGAAACAGAAAATGCTTCATAGCCATAGATGAACCCATTTTAGGAATGCTTTAAAGGTGGACCAATCCCATTACTACATCCCTTACAGAGAATCATCCCACAGACCTAAATTTGCACTCAAGAATATTTTTTCAAAGGCATAGCATTGTACAGACATTTATTTAATATTTATATTACCCAATGAGAACTGTAGACCCATCACGGACAGGGTTTGTTTTAACGCAAAGGGGAAATGCCCATCTTTGTCCCTCTGCAATTAGTAACTGCCAATTCAATCCATCCTGTTCCAGTTGAATGTTTATTTTTATCTTTTTAGATGTATCATTAAGGGACTTGAAGGCAAACATTGTTCTCCTCACTGGGACTTGTGTAGGAGGAATCCCCCCTGAGGACTATGTCCTAGATTAACAAGTACGGTAAGTGTTGACTTTTCTGTATCAGTTCAAATATTGGCACATGGATCTTCATAAACATTACCAAAGGACACATGGGGAAATGGTGGTGTCCTTCATTCAGGGAAAACAGCTTTGAACTTTCAGTGAATGTGGAAAACGCTTTCAGACAGTGGGTGGCTTCTGGGAAAAGGGCCTTCTTCGTGGTGTCCCCCTACCACTGAACACTCTTACCAGGTAAGCTTGCCTGATGCCTGCCTTACCTTCCTGGTGTCAAGGAAAATACTTGTTTATTTTCACAGACCTTTCAGCAGATTTACTCCTTGTCAAATTTGTTTTATGCTGCTTTTGTTTAAGTTTTAATGTGGCTGTATTTTTAACTGATTGTTTTGTCTTTCATTATGACACGTTGGAATATTTATCTTGAAGGAAAGGGCTCAAATAATAAACAATAGAGAAAAAGTAACCTTATCATGTGCTGCAGATAAGTCTAACTGCTTGAGAGGAATAAATCAGCCTACAGCTTCACTATGTAGGCAATACTAATGTACAATGAAGTAGCTGCACAGCCATGGCTGGGTTTCAGTTGCACAAATCTGATCTCGTAGAGAAGTTCAAAAAGGGACAACAGCAAGTGTGGCTATTTTTCTGTTTTCTTATGTTTTTAGCTTAAGCTGATAACACATGTTTTACTAGTGTAAGCAAATAAAAAACCCTAAAACGAAACAGCAACAACAGCAATGATCAGATGTGAATGTATCAGTTGTTTAATTATAACATAATTCACAGATTTTAAAAGCTGGGATTTAACTTTAGTCTTTTCATTCTGGTGGCATTATGTGATCAGCAATCATTATGCACTGGTATGGAGAGAACATTGTCCTGCCACAAAGACTTCTCTAGCAGTCTGCCCGCCTGTATGAACTCTGAAGGGTTGGGGGAAGAGCTGTTTCTAGCACTCAGTTCCACACCCTAATTCTGCCACATCAGTTAGAAATGTTTACATGCAAAGATTAAGCAAGATAGCAAAGGACTCTTTCTCCGACCTAAGGGGTTCCATTGCTGATTCCTGTCACTTGATGAATTGGCCTTCATAATAATACTAAAAACAGGCTCCTCTGTCCTGTAATTACACCACAGCATCTAGGAGTTGAAAACTATTACTTGCAAGCGCTGTACATATTGCAAATTTAGTTACCAACTTTGGTGGTCAGATAATTTATGCAACTACAAAGTTTTAATAGCAGGCAGGGGATACATCACTTCAAGGACTTCCCCTACTGGTTTTAAAGGGAAGATAACTGCATTTGGGTAACTTGGGTTTCCTACTATATAAAAAGACAGAAGAGGAATGTTTTTAAAAATACAGTAAAAAGGAACAAACAACTAGCTAGAAATACACAATCTTTCCTGTAACCAAAGCTAATCAAAGGCTGCATCTGCAACATTACTGCACAGGGATATCATAGAATTGCAACTATTTCCCAGTGTTTTTGTAAAAACTGGATATATTGTGCAAATCATATAGCTGGATATAGATACAGCCATTCTATTTTGTTACAGCTTTACTACTTTGGGATAACAGCCTGTTTTGCTGGGGCAGGGCAAGGGGCTGGTGTCCAATGAAGCCACCAGTGCAGCAAGGAAAGGAATGCTGGTTCAGTTATACAGGACAATGGAGATGAGCCTCCTTTCCTTCTCCACTTGCATGTAGAGTGAGGGTGTTGCTGCCCTGACTGACTAAGCCGGTGCTGCAACATTAACAAGTTCACTATGTGATCCCTGACTGGCTGGGATCCTGCAGTGAAGGAGCTTTTTCAAGTTAAAAAAAACAAGGCACTGAAGCAAATTCAAAGAAACAAGGACTACAACGTGTGTGTGTGTGTGTGTGTGTGTGTGTGTGAGAGAGAGAGAGAGAGAGAGAGAGAGAGAGAGAGAGAGAAGAGCGGAATGTAAGGCTTATGAATGCCAATCCTTTCATATCCAACCCCCAAATGGCAACTTCTGCAGGACAAATCAAACCTCATAAAAATTTGGTGCAGCGTTTGTAATCTCATGCACCAATGCTTCCTGCTCAGATGCCCTCCCAGCTCACCTTGCTTCCTGCACTGCAAGGGATGGGTGAATGCTGGATTGCTGCACCGTGCTTCTCTGGGGCACAATCTGGCAGGAAACCTCGTTGGAAGTGTTTGGTAGGAGTGGAGGGAGAAGAGGAAGCCCTTGTGACTGAGACTAGAAAAAGAGAGGCAGAGTGGCAGGCCTTGACTTCTGTGGGTATCAGGAAGGAAGAGGAGGAGGAGGGGGAGTGAAGGCTAAGCTGCCATTCTGCTATGGGCTGAGCTGATGGGGTCCTGCAGCGGAGGGTGCTTCAGATGAGGAACGGCCTTAAGAAACACTCTGGTTTGCTCTTAACTTTCTATCAATAGTACACGCTTCACTAGCAAACCCACCAAGGGACCGCAACAGCATCTGAAAAAACACAGCCATGCAAAAGCCCCAGAAAACGGGGCCATCTTTTTAAACAATTCTCAAAAGCAGGCCGGTGCTACTGGGAGACAATTTCCATGTTAGCATGCTTGCTGAAACACTCTCTGCCACTGAACAGCGAGAACAGATAATAACCATTAGTAAATCAAACTCCTTGGCAATATCCAGCTGTGCCTCGCACATTTACATACAGATAGAATGGGTATATGTTTTTAATATGTATGCGATAACGCACTTTCCCCACAGCTGAAGTGTGTCTTACAAAAGGAGGAGGCGAATGGGAACGCATTGCCATGAGATAATAAAGTGACCTAGATAAAGTATTAGCCAGCGATTGATCTCAAACAGGGGAAGGCTGCCTCTCTCTGACCCGGTTACTTACTATGCATAGATTCCATTAAATAGAGCTTAGGAACTGAAAGCTTCAGGAAAACGGTGCCACTGAGGCCGAGATCGACGGCGTCTGGGTTGGAGTGCGCAAATGTATAGCCTCCTGTCCCATGTGAATTCCTGTGGCATTCAGCCACACCTGGAGAACACACCTCCATCAATAAAAGTGAGTCTCCCACCAAGCCAAAGCCTGGTTTAGATTTTAAATGGAGGTGCAGTAGTGTAAACAAATCTTTGCATATTTTTCTGAGAACTTGTGGATTCTATCCTGATATCAAGGCAGAAAAAGTGCTTTAAAGAAACTAAAAATGATCCCCATCTATAAGCATGCAGGATGAAGGAAATGATGGCTCTTTTTTACTTGCTCAAATAGCTCAAGAATGATGCAAGCTTTCACATCCCACAGAAGTCTTCATCATCAGGCAAAATATCTGAAAAGTGTGGTGAAGCAGACAGTGACTGACTTGGAACAGGGAGACTTGGGCATGAAGCTCGCTGGCTGACCTTGGGCCAGTCAGACATTCTCAACCTAAAAGACTATGTAGGGCTGTTGTGAGGGCAGAATGGGATCTGAAGGCAGCTCTGTTTAGGGAAACTTTTACAGTATTTTAATATTTTTTTTGGAAGCCGCCCAGAGTGGTTGGGGAAGCCCAGCCAGATGGGCGGGGTATAAATAATAAATTATTATTATTATTATTATTATTATTATTATTATTATTATTATCATCATCATCATCATCATCATCATCATCATCATCACTATCCCAAGCTCCTTGGAGAAAGGACATGATACTAATAGGATAAAATAATAAATACATAGAATAGGTTCTTGCATGTCCAAGTGTGGGATAGTTCTGCAGTCAAGTGTCAGACAGTGGTACCTCTGGTTAAGTACTTAATTCGCTCCAGAGGTACATTCTTAACCTGAAACCATTCTTAACCTGAAGAACCACTTTAGCTAATGGGGCCTCCCGCTGCTGCTGCACTGCCAGAGCACAATTTCTGTTCTCATCCTAAAGCAAAGTTCTTAACCTGAGGTAATATTTCTGGGTTAGCGGAGTCTGTAACCTGAAGCGTATGTAACATGAAGCATATGTAACCCGAGGTACCACTGTATATTTTATCAGGCACTTGGCTCAATGTGAATTATCTCACTGATTTTCAGGGTCTTTTGCTTTGTGTTTACATGGAGCTTATATGAACACTTTTTGAGACTCATTGGCCACCTGCACCTGGTTAAACTGGCCTGTCAAAGCTGTTTCCTGGGGTGTGGCCGCTGTCACATGATGACAGCTTCTAGGTGCCATGGGTGAGAGCTGAGTGCAGGGTGGGGAACAAGGTGAACCAACTATCCAAGAAGGATCTGGTGCCTTCCAGATGTTTTTGGATTGCAACTCCCATCAGACCCAGCCAGAACAACTGTGCTGGCTGGGCCTGATGGGAGCTGTACTCCAAAGCACCTGAAAGGTGACAGGTTGGTGAAAGCTGCTGTAGGTCATTTGTAAGTCATTCATGGGCAGTGAGAGGAGGGATAAAAATAGATGCTTCCAGTTCTCTGGATATTAGCCACTGGAGATATTGGGACCATGCAGGCAATTTAGGATAATTAAAGGGTGGCAGCAAAATGAAGATAGCTGAGCTCCAGTCTTTTCCCACTCTCTGTTAATGATCGCTAAATTATTATATGCATTTCAGAAAGCCAGGTTTTTAAGGGTTTATTATAACCTCCCATCCTGATGCATCAAAGTTAGTAGCATCATTTCCACTAGGAGTTGGCCTTGGCCACATTCCACCAGGAGGTTTTGCTGCAAAAGCCCCATTTAAAATGAATTGAAATGCAATAGGACAGCAGCAGAAATAAGATTTGGTAGTACACTGTGTTTTTGGTCTTTGTTTCTTCTCTCTCTTTTTCTTTGTGTGTGTTTGAGTCCAAAGAATCAGAGGAAGCTTTTTAAGAGTGATTTAGGTACTTCCATTGCATGCAAAGATAGGCTCTGGCAGACTGAGCAGACAACACTAAATGTGGGTCCAATGGTCAAGAAGGCAGTTTCTGCACTTACTGTAGAGAGAAGTGAGGGGCAGATGGGGCTCATCAATCTGGAAAAGTAGCCCATCTAGGAGAAGGAAAACTGACTCTAAATCTCCGCTGCCTTGTGGGATATCTTCGGGAGAAGAAAAGGCTAAGGAGTAAACCCTACATAAATCCAGAGTGGAGTCCCTAAGATGGTTGGGTGGTGCCTTATTCTGGCAACTCCTGCAGCCAGGCTAGTGCCCAACATTTTGCTCTGCTTTCCTTTGGACCACATCAGTGAGGTTGAGAGGGGGGTCTTGTTGTCTGAGCAGCCCAGGACCTCCATACACACTGTCCAAGCTTGTGCTCCAGGGAGGTAACTTTGACATTCCTAACATAGAGGGTTTGACTTAATCCCTGGAGGCACAATCCATTCTCTATCAAAACAGACAGATGCCAACAATAACATTACAAAGCCAGAGAGAGAGAGAGAGAGAGAGAGAGAGAGAGAGAGAGAGAGAGAGAGAGAGAGAGACTCGTTTATCCATTAAGCTTTCAAAAATCTTGCCCATCCCTTGTTCCACTGCCCAGATCACTTACTGCCACTTCTCTCTTTCTGGTAACCCCAATGCCTGCAGAGTTACTTGCCGGAACTGCCACTGAGAAGGGCCTGTCATGGGTCACCACGGACAAGGCAGTCCTGATTAGGTCCTTGTGACCTGATCTCTGGAGCATAAGCAAGGAAGAATCTGATGACAAAACAAAATCCAGGACACAATGCACCAGGAACGTCTGTGCAAGAGCCGCTGGGGACTCTGCACAAGCAACTTCCCCCTTCACTTTTGGGTCTATGACTGTGGCATCAATAAGGGCATCAATCAGACTTTTCAACACAGGCAGAGGCCCCTTTCAATACTGAGTGGCCAGGCTTCAGAAGCCATTTGCAGTGAAGGGAAAGCAACGTGGAAACAAGTGTTAATTTTTATATATATATTAAAAAAGAGTCTTTTTTAAAAAGCCATTATGCCTTTTTTTAATTATTAAAGGGGGGATGGGAGAAGATACTATCTTATGAGTAGGACCCGGCGCTTCAGGGCAGGTAGTTGGAAAGATATATAACTCTATGTCGTTGTTCCTATAGGCACTCACCCCTTGGCCTCCGTCTTTATGACTTTACACCCTGGAGTGGTGTTACAGCTTCCGAACACGCACATATATACTGAGGGTTGGAAGTGCGATCTGCAGATGTTTTATTTATAAGTGGCAGGCCTATTGCATCACGGAAAACATGCATTTACAAAGAGATACAGGTTTTATGAAACCCCATTCTGTTGGTTTAATAGTCAAGCTACCCAGCCATAGAATAATAACAACGCATCAGGTAAATGCATCTCCATCTCTAGAACCTGTTCCAAGTTCTCTCAGATGTGACTAAGTGCAGGAACCTTCCAACCATCAAAAGTTAATAAAAAAAGAGAGAGCGGCAAATTAAGGCAGCCTCAACCATCACTACCCAGAGACAGAATGGACGGTGTGGGGGGGGGGGGAATACAAAGTTCCTCCTCACGAAGGTATTTCTGCAATTGCTTAACAGCTCTCTTCAGCAGTAGCAGAAATTACTCACATCCAGATTTATAAACATGGTCACATATCTGACAAACGTGATGCCCATGCAGAGGAAGAGTTGCAGAGGGAGGTGGCACCTCTAGGGCCTCAACTAGCACAGCGGCATTTTAGATTTTTCCCTTTTTCACACACACTTCGCTCCTGCCGTATTGAAATCTCCTTTGGAGCATTGTTTCAGGAATGTCCTTGCCTCTGCCACAGGTGAAGCGGCAACCCTCCGTTGCTTTAGACATTTTGGCGGAGACTCTTCTTTTTGCCCAGATCCTGTTTTATTTGTTAACGAATTTCTGTTTTATTCACTTTTATCTGCTTTGATGTGTTTTTATTTGCTGTTTTACTGGTCGTAGGTTGTGATTTGGCTTTTGTTTTAATTTTTTTAATGGTGGATTGTTTATTTTTTAGACTGCATACTGCTCAGAGATTTCTAAAACACTAAGCCTTATATAAATGTTTTTCAATCGATAAAAGTGATAGAGTATACAGCTGTTTGAGGAATGCAGGCCAAACTCCTGCCCCCCCCCCAGTGTTCAATTCTGTGGCATTCAGTGCAATAGTCTAACATACTTCTACAAAAATTCAATAAAGTTTACTTAAAAAATAAATAAATCTGTGACTCTTGGCCATGGTTATTTCATTCTGTTGGGAAAACATAACTCATCTTAGCTTCCTCCCAGTTCTCTACTGGGAAAGTAAACAAACCTATGGGTGATCTATGGGTAAAAGTATTGAAGGGATTTTGTTTGAATAAAATAAAATAAAATAAAAATGTTTCATTATTATACAAAGTTCAGCATGGGCAGAAACAAAGGGCAATTTAGAAAAGAAAATACCATTAATGAGATTTGTTGTTTATGATGTTTCTGCTCTTGCCATTGTATGTAGTAAATTGTTATGCACTGATCATGTCAGAGAGCATGACTGTAAACCTAAAAGCAAAATAAAGGACTTTAAAAAAGGAAAGAAGAACAAAAAAGGACAAAGGGCAACCTGTAGAAATGAAGACATTTCTCTTGGCAATTTGGTGAGGAAGAACGTCACATCTAATCAGTTCCATAGAAACCCCAAGATCAGCTTCGTAACAGGATTATAGAACACTGCCAATGTATACTATAAGGGTGGACATAAATTTATAGAAACTACTGTAGAATTCAATTTTTAAAAGTTTTTTTAAAAAGAAATAATTCAGTAAATTAAAGAAGAAATCTGAGTAATTCCTAATACAGACAGCATCTTGCTTTGATCAAGAGACCTTTCAAACAAAATGTGTCCCATAACCACCGTTATGATTCTGAAACCAAGATAGAAGCTTATGTGCGTTACGCCAACGTCTGCTGGCTGTCAGAGCTGGAAGCAAAATTTAGATTTAATGTTAGTTAACTTATGGAGGAAAAACACCCCCAACAAACTTCTGCATGTCATAAATCAGCAAAACTTTTCTTGTTTGTGTTGTAATGAGAAGCCTGAAGATGTACTTACCATTAACTCTTCAGGGGCTGGGCGTTCCTTTGGCTGCTTTCTCATGCTGTGCAGCAACAACAAAAAACAGAACCCAGATTCAGTGTGAAAAAGCACTAGTCACTTGCTTCATTGTCTTAGAATGCTGAAGATTTATTTTTTTTAAAGTCTCTTATTATAGACGACCAACAGTTAATGAAGAAAACCAACCCCACCCCCACCCTACAGAAGGCTTTATGAATGCACTTGAAATGTCACTGTTTTTCTTTAACTTCATTGCTTCTGCCACCATGAATTAAGGTGGGCACCACCAGGCACTCCACAACGGAACCCACACTGCAGCTGGTGCTATTTGCAAGGCTAATTTGAGTGGAGGGAGGGGGCACAACACTTTGGCAACCCCTGGACCAGCCACCCTTCCTCCCAGTTTGCTTATTGCCAGGGCACTTCACACACATTACGTTTTTAGGTGTTCACTTAGATCCTCTTAGGCATACACATGTGAAATGTGTAGTGCGAGACAAATAGGTGTTATGCAAGTTTACTCACTAGGGGCCTGTGATTGGCCAGCTCTGGTTTGCTGCTGTGCAATGGGCTACATGCCCTTCTACTTCATACAGACATACAGAATTTTATTTGTATGTCGCCTTTCCACAGTTCAAACCATGCTCAAGGCAGTTTATAACATGGGGGGGGGATACATAAATACAATGTAACAAAAGCAGTCATAAACAATAAATAAAGCGTTAAAAAATACACAACCAAACTGAACAATTTCCATATAAACCACAAGATATAATATAAAGATATTTAAAAAAGCCAGCAACAATCCCCGACTCTCAACAAAACCCCCAAACACCGCAGTTCAAGAGTTTGTTCAGCAGCCTCAGATTTTGTCTCCATTATCTCTCCATCCTGATCAAGGAAGAGATTGCAACCAACTTATGTCTCCTCCAATGTTAGGGTACTTATCACAATAAGCATTTACATACAGGTGGGATATATATAATAAAATTGTTGTTGTTATTTTTATTGTTATTAAGCTTTTAAAAACAATTTGCACATATTAATACTTCAGGAACTCTTACAGCAGCCCTGTGGGGCCAATATTATTATCCCTGTTGGAGGAGGGAGATGAATAGAATAGCACCCTAAGGTGCGCTGGTGAACCTGTGGTTGCAGTGAGATTTGAACTGGGAGGTTGGAGCCCATCTGGCTTACAGCTCACACTCTTAACCCCTAGGCTACACCAGTTTGTGCAAGTCAACCACTCTTCTAAGAGGTTAAAAAAAGAAGCTATAGCTCAGTGATATCGCAAATTTTTCCCATGCAGAAGATCTCAGGTTCAATCCCTAGTAGCTTCTCCACAGCTGGGACAGATCCCTGCCAGAAACCTTGGAGATCTGCTGCAAGGTTGAAAATACTGAGTTAGACTGGAGCAATTGTTCTGACTCAACAGAAAGCAGCTTGCTATGTGCCTAAAACATGTAGCATAGCATGGCGTGTGACCTCAGCAATCCCACTTGCCACAACTTGAGAGCTTGCAGAGAACACAGTGCCCCTTGGAAGATCTATAGTTGCCCTGTGCAGTTTTAATGGCACCAGGCACTGCTGCTATGTAATCTTTGTCTGTTTCATAAATAACCATGTAGCACAAGCTCCAAAGAACTTAAAGGAGGACAAGTCAGCAGCAGGAGCACTTGGTGGATCGCTCCCCTTGTAACTAATAGCCATGCACAGCCCAACGGAGGGTTGCATTCTTGCAAGCCATTCAAAGCCGCCTTGGCAACCCTCTTAATCTGACATTCCAAAGTAGCTGGATCTCGTGGGAGAACAAGGCTATTATCTGCCATCATTTATGCTTCAGCCTGACATCTGTGGACATTTCTATAGAGGTTAGCCCTCCTCCTGCCTCAATTAAAAATATATAAAAACGATATGTTTTCAGATTAATCTCTGGGAAGAGACAGAAAGGTACAGCCCCCTGCACCTCAGTTAGCAAGAGCAGGATAGATCACCCACAATTATGGCTGCAGCGTAAAAACCTAATCTACCCGAAACTGGATCAGTCTTATAATAAACATAAGCCTTGTATTTATTATTTCAATTAACTGTAAAGTCACACTGTTAATTCTTCTGTCAGAACATCATCCTTTGGGACACTCTAGAGAAGGTTCTCTCGCATTAGTGTAAATTCGCATAATCTGAATGTATCCAAATGCCTCTTTGCGTAAGGAGCCGATTCCTGGACACTTCTTTGGTAGTAAATTTGTGGCTGGCAATCAAACTTTTATTTCCACAGAAAAGGGGATTTAGAACCAAGGAAGCTATGGATGTTTTCTGGGAATCAGTTTTGATGGTGAGTATCCATATATTGTTACACATGGATTCCTATCATAGTAGCTAATGGATGGCCTAATTCTGTGCAGTGTTGAGCATCCTCCTCCATCTCCAGCTTCTGCAACATGTCTGAATCCAACAGTTCTCCTAAAAGAGATCACCTATTTAGTTTGCCTAGAAGCTTAGGGGTTGCGTGCTTGCTTTGCACTGTTGAATTATGTCCATTGACAGTTTTTGTCCAGAAAGTTCATCTTGACAGGATAAAAAAGGCAATTGTTCTCCATTAAACCCAAATCATTTAGACCAAGCTCAATCTCTCTCTCTCATCCTTTATCGCCTGCTTATTAAGCTTTCTCTATAAATGAGACATTAAAACATGCCTTCATTGTAATAGGTTGTACTTAGATCTTTAACCTTTTGGTGCTCAGGAGATTCCTTTTTAAAACTAGATTCCTTTTTTTTATATTAAAAAAAACACCCTAGTTAATTTTAGTGGCCTTCCACTGAATGAGGCAGTTTGTCTGGAAAAAGCAAAACATGCCCTACGGTGTGGTTTAAAATACGGCCCTTACTGAGAAGAGTACCCTCCCAAAGAAGAACTCCATAAAACCACTTCTAAATGAAAAGCCCATGAATTAATCAAGTGCATTGTTTACCCCATTTAAAAAGGTTGCCTGCTTTCCTAAGGAATATGAGAATGCCTGAATAATGGAGTTATAAATATGATTATCTGTCATCCTTATTTTTCCGAGTGATTTAAAACACAAACACACACACACGCACACACCAATTCCTTGAGAATACACCCAAGATCCCCAACCATTTATTAAAACAGGGGCGGGGGGTAAAAACTCTCCCTCTGAAGTGCTTTTATGACCCTTTGTGTAAATAACGTTTACATAATTTAAACAGTTTGCTCAGCTTTGCTGGCCCAGCTGCCCAAGGCCTGCCAAGTCCCTGGCGTCTCTGGGAGGATGCAGGGAAAGCCATAAGGTCCTGTGGTACTGTGGAGTTAATGGCATGTATCATTTACATTGAGGGCACGGCACATTTGCAAACGAAGCTTACCATTGAGTGATGAAGTGTACAAACGGCTCTGAGAACTCCCCAACCGGAAGGACAGGCGATTCCTGCAATTGAGTTTGGATTGGGCAGGTGGGGGCAATGGGGGGCGGGAGGGAAAGGAGGGAGACAACAACAACAACATCAGAAAGTGAAAGTGCAATTTGTTAATTGTATAGTTGATTTCAGATGGAAAGCAAGCAGGGGATGATGTTGATTTCAAATACCAGACTGTGTACGTGTGGGGAGAGAGAGGGTGAAGCCGTGAGAATGTGTCAGAAATCCTGCATTTAGAAGTAATGAGTGTTATACAACGGGTAAGAATATGTAGAAATAAGACCAAGGGGAGGTAAAAAGGGACAATGATAGCCACGGGGCAGAAAAGAAGGTAGGGAAAGTGTAAATGAGAAATTAATGATTATTTAAGTAACACCCAAATGGTCTTGTAATTAACAAAGAACTGGGAAATTATTCTTGTGTTGACCTTTGCTTCCTGCATCATAGTTGCTATTTATTTACACTTAGCAATCTCAAATCTTGTTAGAGTTAAGCAGGAGAGGCCAGGGGGGTATATGGAGAACTAAATAAAAAAAAAATAAAAAAAATAGTAAATTGCAAGTTGAGCCAACGAACAACAAACCTATCAAAACACAAGGCTACCAAATGCATTTTAAAAAACTCAAGAAACATCCGTATTATTTTTCAAAGAGGAATATTTCATCAGCAAAATAGGGATTTACAAATTGAGGAGAGTTTCTGCCATCTCTCTCCCCCCCCCACCCCCCAAGAATGACAGAGAGACTTGCCAGTGTTTATAGTGTAACAGCTCAGGATGTAATGAAATTGCACTGCGGAGTACTTTAACAGTCATCTCATTAGACCTACAGTTGGAACAAGAGAACCACATAAAACAGGAGTCAGCTGCAAATGACTCCGTTCTCATCTATTCTCATTTGCTATTAAAAATACCTTTCGGCAGCTTTTGCCACCGTTCCCCCCGCCCCCCACAACCTCCCCCCACCCTGTCCCTGAGTGCTTTGCAAAGTATGATGCATGCACCTATTTAAATTAACAAAGGAATGACTTATTTTAATCTTGCCGTGCTTTGGAGTGCTTTGGCCATTTGCAAGAGTCATATATCATCACATACAACCTTCCAGTGCTGCAGGCAAGAAACTCAGAGCGTGCAGCATTTGGTGGGAGCCAAACAATTTCTCTCGCACACAACTGTGTCAAATGCATGTGTGGGGTTCATTATGGAGGGTTGCGAGGGAAATAGCTTTGATGTGGTGCGGGAAGGAGGGGTGGGGGGAATTAAAAAGAAGAAGAAGAAGAAACAGAAGAGGAAAGGAGATGATGATGATGATAAAAGCCAGCTTCACAATACATGCGCGCATATCATTATCAATGGCGGCAGGGAGAAGCGACCACCGAGCTGCTGACGTGATTAGTAAATATACATATAATTGCGGCGGCCAATTATCAGAAAAATGAGAGTGGTAATTACAAGACAGAAAATTAACTAGAACTCTTATTAAGGCTTTGTTTCCGATTCAAACAATCGGAAATTGCAGCAAAATACAATTAAATCAAAAGTAACTGAAGAGTAAAAGGCGACAGTGTTCTGAGGGGCTGCCTTTGACACACACTTTTGAGGATTCTGCCATGTGGGGAGGGCAACTTTGAACCTGGCAGCTGAATGAGTCGCAGAAGGTACAGCTGCCACTTGTATCTCGTGGCTCTTGCTAACACCACTAGAAAGAGGCTTCGCACATGAAGCACATGCACTTATTCAGCAAGGATGACGAGCCGTCATGGCGCAGGTCAAGCGTGCAAAGCCCTGCATGTACTTTCTTTCAGGAATCTTGCTAACAGCCCTGTCAGGTAGAACGATGCCACTGTTCTCACATTGTAGGTGTGTAAGTGGAGGGTGTGTGTGTCAGGACTTGGGTCCAGAGTGGGTATTGGGTTAGAGCCCGAGCCCGGGGGGGGGGAGTAGGTGTGGTCTTGGCTGAGGATCTGCCTGCGCACCACCACCCGCTTCTGGCCAAACTGCAAGTCTTTTTGCACCCACAGTGCAGAGGTGTTCCTTGTAAAAGGTGAATGCACCAGGTCAGGCTAACTTTCTGGTCTGGGCTAAGCAACAAGGGGGAGACCTGCGTTTGCTGACTGCAGACCACTTTGCCAAACCCTGAGAAGGAGAGAGCACTGGCTTGGTTTAACCCAGTGAGAGCTTGAGGCCGAAGCAAGATGTGAACTGCAGACTTTGGCAGAAGTGTGAGTTACGAAAGTGGTGGTTAATAAGAAGGGAGGAGTCCACCACACAAATTAGCCTTACCTCCATGAATTTGTCTATCAATGACTACTAAGCTTGATGGCTATGTTCTACCTCCACTGTCAGAGGCAGTATATTTCTGGAAACCGAAGGAGGGGAGAGTGCTGTTTCGCTTGCTACCTACTGGGGCATCTGGTTGGTCACTGTGAGAACCGGATGTTGGACTAAATGGGCCTCCTTTGGGTCGCTCTCCTTACGTTCTTCTGTAAAGGTCCTCCAAAAGCCCCACACCAGCTCTCCATGATATACCAGTTTGCTTCCTTTCTTATTTTACCCAGCCTCAACTTTGAGAGGCTGATCCTGGGGGCAGCCTAAGTTACGGCATTAAAAAGAGAGAGAAAGGGAGTAGAAGAAAAGAGAGAGAGAAGGAAAACCAACCCAAGTGCTTTGTATATCTCCAGTTTTGAGTACAGAGAAGGGCAATGTGTGTGTGTGGTGGGGGAGAGGGATGTTTTGAGTGATGCCTTTGCCTTGTGAATAATGAACAGTTCAAGAAGGTCAACCCATTACAACAGAAGCTGTTTAATTATTAATTATGCCCAATCTATGAGCAAAAGGACAAGTTCAGAATGTTTAATATGTGGTAAACCCCAAACAGGCCCTCACTTGGCATTTTGCTATTAGCACTCGTCAGCAAGGAGCTCAAGCATAACAAGGAAAGCACAGCAGCAGAAAATCTGAGCAAGGTGTTGGGGTGGGGTGGGAGGGAGGGAGGCAGCTGAACTTTAAACTCACTCCCTAGTATTTAATTTGTGGAAGTGACAGCCCTCCAGGTGCAGAGCTGAACTCTTTGACCAAAGAGGGTGGAATCTGCGTCCCCCCCCCTCTACTTGACCAGAGCGGTAGAATTTTTAGGGGCACTTCAAGATCCTTTGCAATACTGCAGCAGTGAGTAGGATCCAGGTTATTCCCCAGAATCCTCTGATTCTTTCACTTAATGCCTTTGATCACACAAACACACAGCTGATGAGTAACTTTCCTATATCCAAGGCCTGCGGGGGTGTTTCTGTTTCTGGCAATTCTTCCTCTGTTTCTCAACTCCACAGGCTGAGTGTCAACACATAGGCAGCCAAAATGGCAGAACCACAACCCCATGCGTAGAAGGGAGGTATCAGCATGTCTGGAGGAATTCTGGGTGTTTCACGGAATCGCAGAATTGTAGAGTTGGAAGGGATCATGAGGGTCATATAGTCCAACCTCCTGCAATGCAGGAATCTTTTGCCCAACATGGAAGTATAATATATACTTAAAAACCCAGAACAGGGTTAAATAAATCTAAAACTGCAGCAACAAAAATGAAAAGTGTACATGAGGTTGTTTGTCAGCTTCAGTTCTGGGTGCAGCCCCTCTGCTTGAGGAGGGATGCCTGAGAGCCCTTAGAGGTGTGGATCAGGCCAGCTGAGCCTTCAAAAGGTGCCCAGAGAAGGTAAGCCTCCCGGACTGAGAGGGACAATTGTGCCTGTGATCCAAGAGTTATTTCCCAGCATCCTTTGATCTTTTCCCTTAACACCTTTGATCACACACAAACACACAGCTGCTCAGCAAGTTCTCCATTCTAACAGGCTGCATGTTACCCCCAGTATATAGTAATATACAAATCATTAAAATTTATTAGGAAGGTGCAGGATTAAAATGATCAAGCTCTATTGAGAAACAAGTAAAAAATGCAATTACACATCACCTGTGAACTACAGCAGGGATCAGCACCTGAGCCCCCAGGGCCAAATCTAACCCTGAAGCCCTTTCCTAGAGGCAAGAAAGGGGTGCAGAAGGAGACATGCTGAGGAAATGGGCGCCATTCTCCTCAAAGCAGCCCTCCAGAATAACTAGCTGCTAAGACACAACTTACAAAGCTTTTCCCCAATTTCTATTTGTGGCTGAATGTTAAGAATTGTAGGATGAGGATCTTTGAAAGATTTGGGTCACCTCCAGGCAACCTGTTTACTGAGCATTCTTCCTGATTTGCTGGCACAAAGTCTGCAGATGGTGTCAGCTATTTCATGAGCATCCACTCATTTGTTTGCGAGGAGGTTATAAGGCATTGCATCAAGGGGTTGTTACCCCACACTTTCCACTGCACTTTCACTTTCCTTACCGCAAAAGCTCCAATTTTGGGGAGGGCAGGTTTGTTGCACAAGAGCACCCAAGTCATCTTTAATGGCACATCCTGAACTTGCCAGTAAGCGCCTGAATCCTAGGTCAGTGCCCTTGGTTTCCAGAAGAGTGAGCGGTGCTGACTGTCCACAAACTACTGCCACAGCTACACATGATATGAGGCTGCAGCCTCACAAGTCTTTGTGGACTGAGTTTTCCTGTGATTGTGGCTTGAAAAGTGGCTGCTCTGGTAGGTTTCAAAGCTTCCTGCCTTCGAGGAGCTCTTTCTGAATCAACTTGTCTACTATGGGACCTTGCATCCTTCAGCATGGTACAGATTGTCTATTTCTATGCTTTTAGTGTGAGGTCCCCTAGTGAAAGAATCATAGAATTGTGAAGTTGGAAGGAACCCCAAGGGTCATCTAGACCAACCCCCTGAAACACAGGAATCAGAACTAAATAACCCCTGATAGATGGGCATCCAACTGCTGCTTAAAAAATCTCCACCACCTTCTAAGGTGATATGTTCTACTGTCAAACAGCTTTTATGGTCAGAATGCTCTTCCTAATGGGATAGAAACATTGAAAAATAAACATTTTGTTCATGCGAGGCACTGACCAGGCCTGTTGGGGCACACCTGTTGCCCTGTGTGGGTTGTTCATGTGCCCTGGGAGCACACCTAACATGCCTCTGTGCCAACTGTACACAGAAGGGGGAAGATCAGCAAGATTGTGTCCCATTAGTGAACTTCTCATGGAAGAACCACCAAAATGTTTCCAAGGGAACTTGAGGCTCTCTGGAACGCAGCTTGGAAATCACTTGTCTAGGCTAATCTATTAACAGTGGCTGCAACTGCTGTCTTTTCTACAACCAAAGGATTTGGTTCTTGTCACTGTGCCATTCTTGCTGCAGCAAAGATGGAAATGTTTTAGTGTGCCTTCCCTCTCTTGCAGTTTCAAACAGCAAAAGGCACAGAGATATGTGCAAAGCGTTCAGTGGCCGCGTCCACCAAAGGGACCTTCCCTCAAAGAGCTGAGCCCATTTATTGTTCGCTTCCACCCCTCCGTAAACGCCCCATGCAGCCTTATTGCTTTTTCATAAAACACTGCCGCAAATAATCAAGCATGACCATTGACACCCGCAAGATTGAGTTTTTAGGAACCATTAAATGAGTTCGGCCTCTTGGGAAGGTTTGTTTCTCAGGTTGGCCTAAAGGTAATTATTCAGCTATTCCTACCTGTAGTTTTACCTTGTTCTCATCTAGCCTTTGAATCATGCACATGGGTAAGGTCACAATTTCTGGCTCCAGTAAAGAGAACAGCAGAAAACATTTGGGCCGGAGTGGAAGCAGTGATGGATAGATACATTCTGACACTTGACTCTCCTCTGTACACACACATTTAACATCCGAGAGATGGAGGCATACATGGAACTCTGCATGGCACTCTATCCCTTGCTTTGTTTCTTAAAAAGTTAATGCAGTTGTTGAAAACACACCGTAGAAATGTTGAAGTGGTGATTTTAAACGTAATAGTCAGAAACAAGCCAGGGGGCTTATTGCTATTTCTAATTTAACTGATCCAGAGTATTAGACAGTGATCTTGAGACCTGTTTTGTTGCTGTTCCTCTGCTAGATCCCTTTTTCGTCAGCTTATCCATTGTTATTGTTTGCGAAACAACCTGAAATGCCTGCCAGAAGGAGTAGCAGCAAAGCATCAAGGCTACACAAAACAGCCCTCCGACATCAAGTCCAAGTCTACCAAGATGCGTATCTTGCCTCCACAAGAGCCAGATCCTGGAACAGCAGAGACCAGTGCAGATGAGCATGGCAGCTGGTTCTGATCAAACAGACTTTGTCAACCTAAAGGTAAAAGTAAAGGGACCCCTAACCATTAGGTCCAGTTGTGGCCGGCTCTGGGGTTGTGGCGCTCATCTCGCTTTATTGGCCGAGGGAGCCGGCGTACAGCTTCCGGGTCATGTGGCCAGCATGTCTAAGCCGCTTCTGGCAAACCAGAGCAGCGCACGGAAACGCTGTTTACCTTCCCGCCAGAGTGGTACCTATTTATCTACTTGCACTTTGATGTGCTTTTGAACTGCCAGGTTGGCAGGAGCAGTGACCGAGCAACAGGAGCAGCCCCGTCACGGAGATTCGAACTGCCAACCTTCTGATCAGTCCTAGGCCCTTACTTTGCCAACCTAGTGACCTCCAAAAGTTTCCAGCTACAACTCTTCTCTGCCACAGCCAGCACAGGGGATGGCTGACCTAGCTAAACTGGTCTGATGACGGGTTCCTAAAACACTCAAGAAGGTGGACCCTATGAATGGATGTGCCCCTATGCAAATGCCTCATTCCCAACCCTCAGACCACCCTCTTACCAGTCCTTGGCAGCCTCCAAACGCCCATAACTTTAGTGCAGTAAAGAACGTAACAGCCTAAGTTGGGGAAAGTATCTTGCTATCCATGGGTTCACGAAGAAACTTGCCATGCAGAAACAGCTGCAGACTGAAAGGGAGGGGAGTGACTCTGCTCCCCCCACCCCGCACCTACCCTGTGAATTTTAGGACTTTGCCAGCCCTTATTTGCTCTCATGAAGTTGCCACAGAGGGGAGCATTTGGCCCGAGATCATCAGTCTTAGAACACTAAACACTTCTAATAGCGAACACTCACGTTATCACGAATGCACTGAAAACAACAGCAGCTGTACCATACCAGAAAGCAAACAGACCTTCTCTCATGAGGTCCTTATTTAGAAAGAGACACACACATTAGCACAATAAGTGGGAACTATTATTCTCCCCCAACAGGGCTAGATCTTAAAAAGAGCCGAGGGAGGGGAGCAGGGAGAGAGAAACAAGGAGGGAAAACAAAACCAGGCTGCTATTAAGCCAATGTAGGAGGGGAAACCGTAGGGCACCCGCCAGGACCCTAAGGAGGAATGGAAATCAGCTCCATCGGAAGGCAGGGAGCCTAGAAACCAGCATGGCTTTCATTGCACCATTCTGCACAGAATGTAGCTCAGAATAAGGTGGCACTGCTTCCTTGGAACTTCTCTTTCTTTCTTTCAACAAAACAACAACAACAACTATACTAAGCTTATAGTCCTCATGGTGGCGGGTGGGAGATGGGAAACTGAAAACAGAAGCAGGACTTTTGGCAAGATTTGTCTTTGAGGGTTGTATCTAATGTTAGCCTTACTTTGAGCAGACCCTTTGAAATTAAGTTAGTCATTTCCATCAATTTCAATGGGCATGATCTGAGTATGACTAACATTGGATACAACCCTTGAGTCAGGGAGAGCACATAAAATATAATGTAAGAATGGCCCACATGAGTGTCCACTTGTCTCTAAATATGTGCATTGGGAGCCTGATCACACGCAGACATCACCTACACAATGCATGGTGGTTTAAGACACTATATTAGGGATAAGGAACCTGTGGCCCTCCAGATGTTGTTAGACTACAACTCCCATCATCCGTGACCATTGACCTGCTGGCTGGAGCTGCTGGGAGTTGGAAATCAACACCACCAGGGAAGGTCACCTTCCCACATGGCATGTGGTTTGCTCTGAAATACGATTTGCCGTGTTTAGCCATCTCAACCTGTAGTTTGGACATAATGGGCTTTCATATACTTCCAAGGGTGCTATTTCTGTGCACACAAAGTCACATGTGGGGAAGTTGTTGCAGTTACAATCCACTTACGCAACACGGCATCTGTTCACATGTGTGATCATAACTCAAAGACTGCCAAACCAAGTTAGAGCATGCATGTGTGAGTGGGCCAACACAGGCATAAGACCTCAGGTAGAGCTTATGTATACCTTCAGTCACAATGAAGTCAGTTCACAAATGCAAACACACAGTGACCAAGTGTCCAGAAATCAACAGATGTGCATGTCATACACATGCAAACATAAGTATGTATATGCGTAAGTTTGCCCTGATTTGCAAAAAGGGATTTGCTACTTTTCAAGGCACCCAGAAACCATCTCCATCCACATGCAGCCCAATTCCTTTCCTCCCAAGTTTCTGGTTCTGTCACATCAATTCCAGGCTCAGCCTGTTTCATCAGAAGTTGCTCTGGTAAGTGCAGTTCCCTGATAAAGCAGGGAAAGATTCTGGAAATTAACTCCTGGAACTAAGCAGATGGGCTGCCATTCCAGGCAAAAGTGTGCTAGATCTGCTATGCTCCTATGAGTAGGACTGAATTTCAACTACTGTGGGTTAATTTCACTTACGCTGCTGCTTCCTAAAGTGATTAAGGGGTGACCAACTACCACCACCAGAGCGTAAGGAAGAATATTTTGTTAGCTCTGAAAGGGGAAATCTGGCAACTATGATCATCCCATCAGAAGCCAGGTCTCCCAAAGAAAATGGTGGTTAGCAGAGCAAGCACCTAAGTGTTGACAATGTGGATACATGCAGTATATTAAAAATCAAAGCACACACACAATCAAATCCAGGTTGATAAAAGATGCACAGAGGCAAAAATGAATGTCCTGTGTCTGGGATAAAGTGCAGTTTTCCAGCGTTTTCTTTTCTGAGAAACATAGTAATGTGACAAAAAAGAGTGGGGTGGTGGGTGGACACAGATTAAATGTGGTGCATGTAAATGGCAGGAGCATTTGAACAAAAATGCACATTGTGCCCTTCCACAGCTGAATGGCCAGGCATGCAGAAATTTGGGCAACTGGAAATCCAGATAAACAGGAATACTGTTTCCTTAGGCCTGAACTAGTAGTGGGGGTGGGGGGAGGGGATACATGATGCCCTGACCCAGAGGCTCAGATGTGCTTCAACGTAAATATAAATCCTCCTGCATGTAGAGGATTCTCCACTAAATTCAATAGCTGGATCCCACCTGAGCCATGCCATGGACAACTCATGCATTTCACCCACTTTGAGCAGGCCTTGTGGGTGGGGAGCTTCATGTAAGCACCAGAGTTTCTGCTCCTCTTGAGAAATCACTGGATCAGGACTAAATGGGTTCAGGTAGAGGTATGAACAACAGGGCTCCTGCCGTTTTTGGTTTTTCTCCTTTTGGTAAAACCGAACAGAGAGGTGACATTCAAAACTGCTCTTGTTTACAGTTCAACCCTGACCCCTTTTAGCAGGTCCTCTTTTGCGCACCCAGAGCTGCACAAAAGCCTGCCTCATTTAAAAGGCAAAACGACAACTTCCATTTCTTTGCATTACCACATCTGGCAAGGTGGAGAGGTGATCAATTAATATGGGGGGCCTTTGGGGGTCTCTGTTATCCAAAAGAGAGAGAGGGAGAAAGAAAGAGACTTTCCTGGAAACCGCCTCCTTTTGCCAAGGATTCAATAGGAAGAGTCAGGAAACAGCACAAAGCAGGACAAGGCCAGCCAGCGCTCAGCAGCTCAGAGCCGCACAAGGCAACTTGTCTCGCAGTTGAGGACGTTGGGCCATTGTGCTTCATTAGGAAACAAAATATAAGCTTTCCAGTCCATTAGGAATGACTTTAGGAGTGAAAGCACATAAGACGGCGACTCACCTCATCAACAATGCACTGGAGTAACTGGAGGGGCTGTGATGGAAAGGAGAAGTGGGGGGAGAGAGAAGAGAAGTATTAGGCTATATGCAATATCTTTACAGTGGAGTGGAAAGAAAAAATCATTAATGCAATAAAATATAGCAAGATTAATCAACAGCAGCAAACTCTTATAAAAACATCGCGGCTCAGGATGTCCTATTATTTCTAATGGTACCTAATCTAATACAGGCAGTTAAAGGTTTGCATTTTCCACAAAATGCAATTTGCTAAGTTTAAAACAAGGCATTCAAGCATGCAAAGGAAGCAGCCATCAGGAAAAAGAAAAGTGAATTTTTTTCCCGAACTCATAAAGCTTACCATTAAAGATCCCTGGTTTTTCTGAATCTGAAAAGGAAAAAAAAAGGGGAGGCAATATGTAATTAGCATGTCATAATCAAAATGACTCACTTGGACACATTATGATCACTGAGAGAAAATTATTGTATCGCTGGTGGCAATTTGTGGGCATGTGTTAACACAATTTACATAATGAAAATACACAAATGTTAATAGCTCGCTTCTCATTTATAGGCGAAAGTCAGCAGAATGTTAATTTCACACAACACTTTTTAGTACCCTCCAGGTTGTATTAGAATAGGGAGAAAAACCATAATCCATTTCAAAAGGCTGTTTACGATTCAGATATAAATAATGTTTTATATTGCTAGATTGTGAGCACTGCGCTTAATGTTGCAATCATTGCTAATGTTATGAAGCTCACTCTTTTTAAATTAAAAACCGATTTATTTAAAATTGAAATTAAATCATAGTCAGAAATTAGAATTTTGGATTACTGCCAATGTCTGCTCACAATCTTGCCCCTCCTCTTTTTTTTTTTTGAAGGAAACTTTAATTATGTGTCTGAACTATATGCCTGTTCTTAGAGAACAACAGTTTATGCTCCACTTTTTAGAATTTCTTCTGTGCCCCAAACCTCCCACAGCTACTTTCTGAACACCAGTTTTTGGGTTATAATTATCATTTAAGATCACCAGCTGGCCTGTCCCTCCCAAGACTGCAAAATCCACAGACTTAATCTGAGCATCTCGGGAACTGCAGCAAAGGGGCTACCAAACATTGTCAGAAGTGGCTCAAGGGCCACTGTTTAAGGCTCTTATGTTTAAGCTAAGGATGCCAACTGTATAGGTGGGGATGCTGCTAGTTACATCTCTGAAAGCTGGGTGACAAAACTGACCCCCTGACAATTCTACCATTATTAACTATGGTTTTCCGTCAACTGTGTGGCTCTTTGCACATATCAACACAGGTCCCTTCCATTCTGCAAGATGCTTCTTTGCCTAAAACATCTTGGGTTCACTCACAGTTAACTTGGCCTGCCCTTTCCATTCAATATTCTCAGCTGAGTAGTGCCAGAGATGATGAATGGCTGTACTTCTCTCATTGGCTTCGAGAGCTCTCCTTCCTCCCTAGCTAGCCAGAGGCATTATCCTATAAATTAGGGATGGGGAGCCTGGGCCCTCCAGATGTTGCTGGACTCCAACTCCCATCAGTCCCAGCCAGCATGGCCAAAGGTCAGGGACAATGGGAGCTGTAGTCGAGCAATATCCAGTCCGCATTACCCATCCTGACTCAAATTCCCCCCCCCCCAAAGTAGTAAAAGGTCACAGACATATAGAACGCCCACAACAGTGTATGTATTTGCTTCTGGTTGTGCCATTATCAGGCTTCTCTTGTATCTTTCATCCTTATGGTTATTTGCAGCAAAGGAAAATGGAAACGTTCATAATTCTCTGTCTGGTGATAGGGAAAATCCCTTAGAAAATATACAAGGAAACAATGTGCAATCTTGCACCAACCATACTAGTGGAAATTCATTTTATTTACCAGAATTTCTAACAAATAAGCCCAGCATTATTACGTCTGAACACCTAAACCATAAAAATAAAACACATACAGGTAATTTGGGACATCACCTATAAATATGGCCTGTTAAAAAAGTATCACCTGTACATTAAACACAGCAAAATAGATCTCCTCCAGTCATCTATAAGATTAAAATATCAGTTCTCTATACGTCCCTACACCTCCAGATACCACATAAAGCCAATTATAAACTCTCTTTTGGGGTACTTCAATGCCCCTAGGGTGCTGTTAGCATAAAGTACATTCTACAGCAGCAGCAAAAGATTTCATTTAATAGAAGAGGTTGATGGTAAAGAAACAATATTTATTACATTTTTATCCTGGCTTTCCTCCAAGGCATTCAAGGCCCTGTATATAGTTCCCCACTCTCCATTTTACCTCCACAACAACCCTGTGAGGTAGGTTAGGCAGAGAGGTGACTGGCCCAAGGTTAACCAGTTAGCTTTATGGCTGAATGGGGATTTGAAGCTGGGTCTTCCCAATCTTAATCTAATCACTACCCCATCATGGCAGGATAGGGCAGGAAGTTACCAGTGTTTTTGACATATACCTCCTTGCACGGGAATGTGCAGCACATAAGTGCATGTGAGAACTACCTGAGGTTCTGCACTTTATGAGCCATAATCCTGAGGAAGGCGGGCACTTTGCGCTTGCCAGAAGTCACAGGGGAGAGTATACTGCTTCACTTCTCTTGAGCAGCAACACCTTCCGTGAGCTTGCAATCTGGTGCAGTTAACATCCCCATCTGTTTAAAACTGTGCCTTCAAAGAACCACACGTTCCTCTCTAAAGAGGGCAAAGTGTGTGCATGTTGTTCTGATCAGAGACAACATATGCATGGCACAGCCCACATCGAGGGGTGGGCAGGTGGGGGCAGAGTAAGCAACACAAACCGCAAGGGGAGCATGCTGTATCTATATTTATTTTCAGCTACATACCATTTAGAGCTATTATGATCCTGCATAACACAATATGCTGTTTACATTACAAGGGGCAAAATATCTGGCCGACAACCTGAATTGAATATTTACCAGTAAAATGACAGCTAATTGGGTTTATGAAGGAGGGTTTTCCTTCTTGCTGTAATGGGGAAGCCTTAATAGAAGTAGGGAATGAGATGGGATGAGGAGGAAGTAAGGGGGGGGGAGTGAAGGGAAACCACAGCTGTTCAGTCCTGTTGAACTATGGACTTGTCTGAAGCCAGGATGAGCTCAACCTGAGTCTACTGGTTTGATGAGCAGAACAGGGTGACAGGATTCTATTCACAGGAAGCAGAGGAAGAGGTTGTGGGCATAAGATGCTAGGATTTATAAAGGACAGTTGACTAAAACCTTTGGGGAAAAACTCTATTATGCAAATGTTCCAGAGAGGCAGCCAGGTTAGTCTCTTGCAGCAGAAACAACAAAGGGTATTGTAGCATCTTAAAAATGAAGAAAGAAAAAAAGCTATGGTTTTCCCAGTAGTGATGTATGGAAGTGAGAGCTGGACCATAAAGAAGGCTGATCGCCAAAGAATTGATGCTTTTGAATTATGGTGCTGGAAGAGACTCCTGAGAGTCCCATGGACTGCAAGAAGATCAAACCTCTCCATTCTTAAGGAAATCAGCCCTGAGTGCTCACTGGAAGGACAGATCGTGAAGCTGAGGCTCCAATACTTTGGCCACCTCATGAGAAGAGAAGACTCCCTGGAAAAGACCCTGATGTTGGGAAAGATTGACGGCACAAGGAGAAGGGGACGGCAGAGGACGAGATGGTTGGATAGTGTCTTCGAAGCTACCAGCATGAGTTTGACCAAACTGCGGGAGGCAGTGGAAGACAGAAGTGCCTGGCGTGCTCTGGTCCATGGGGTCACGAAGAGCCAGACACGACTAAATGACTAAACAACAACAAAAATGAAGAAACTTATTACGGCACAAACTTTTGTGGCACATTTCGCCAAATGTGCTTACTGAGCCTTTATCTACGCCCTAATTATCACAGACTGTATTTTTTTATCTCATTGCCATTTATTTCCCACCTTGGAATTTTCTGCCAGCTAAGATTTCACTCCATGCACCTGACAAAATGGGCTTCAGACTGCAAAAGCTTATGCCACAAGACATTTGTTAGTCTTTAAGGTGCCACAATACTCTTTGTTGTCATTGTTCAGCAAATGAAGAGAGGTTCTAGGTTCCAACTCCACATATCAGGGAGGATGAGATATAGAATAAGCACCACAACCCTTGAAACACTGGATTCTATCCAGATGGCCTAAGCTACTCATGGTCGGGGAACTGGGGTATGTTAGGGATTGGCCAGCCAAGCTGCACCAAGTGACGTTGGCAAAACTTGTTGCCCACAATGGGAGAAGACATTTCCATGCTCATACTACATGACATCACTATAAGTGACATTACAATACTAAAGCATAAGAAAACCCCCCCACTGTGCTCATCATTTGTAAATCTTTCTTATGTGTACATGTTGCATACATGGGAGTCCTAGAGATATGATTCTCACTTTAGGGTGCAACAGATCTCAAAGTCAGTCCTGGATGAGCCCTGCCAGTGGAGGTGTCCATGTCTAAACCTCAGCAGTGGAATAAGTTGCTCTGAACAGTTGTGGAAGTCCCAGCTGTGGAGGTTTTAAGAAGGTTGAAAGGATCCCTTCTGCTGCAGAATATCCTCTTTTGGGCCATGAGATCTGATGATCCACAGTTCCTTCCTAGGGACTGACTCCATTAAGATGAATGATGAAAACAGCCTTCATGAGGCTAAGTGTCCAAGTAGAGTTTTGAGAAAGTGCTGCGGGTCACAAAATGGCTGCAGCCGAGGCACAACAAAATGGCCACCACATTTGAAATATTGGGGAAAGAGACAGGGACACAAAATGGTGCAGGCATGCACCCCAATCATTCACTGCCTTACTCGATCGCAGAGAGGAGCTCTTTTCACCTCTCTGCTGTTTAGAAGTGGGAAGGGTATCCAATCCTGGTATCCAGTGAAATGTGGGCATGTTTAAGGAGACATGTTCAATGTAGGAGAGGCTGAGCCAGTGTAAACAGGAAATGAGCAGGAACAGCAAACATCTCTCATGCATTGTATGAGGGGAAATTTATTGAGACCTTTCACAGGTGCCATAGGATCTACTGCTGGCACACTGGTGCCTGTGTGTGCTGCATTGGTGACTCTTGGTTTATGCATATTGCTGCCATTGTACAAGTACCGCTATCAAGAAGCATGGATCAGTTGTCATGAGAAGGGCATAACTGCCTCCATGGGAAAAGTGTAAATTGACCTAATTCCATGAACAATCTCAGCTGCTGGTCATGGAAGATTGTAAAATAGTGTGGGATTGCACACAAAAACTGGGGGAAGCAATCCTTGCAAATGCTCTTATTGCTACCACTAAGCACCAACGACACACATAGAATTCCTGGCTTTTTAATAACTTGACAGCTTTATATAAATACGAGAGAGTGAGGGAGGTGGGGGGGTGGACCTCAGAAACTGCTGCTGAAGGAGACAAATGTTTTCTTGAGGGGGGACAATTACAGGTCTCCCATTTCAAAAGGTGCTTTGGAGGAACATGGAGCATGAACTATAACTCTGAAGCACCCTTTGAAATAGGACAGCTTGTAATTGTTGCCCCTGAAGAAGACATTTGTCGGAACATGTTGGGCAGGGCATTTGACCAATAAATTCTCCTTCAGGTTCTTTTTTTGTTGGTGCTGTCTTTTTGTGGTTGTTTTACTTTTAGCTTTACACTCATGTCATCCTTTTTAGCAGGAAGACACACAGAGTGCATGCTATTGCTCAACTGAGGTATTACACTGCAATTTCATAAATTCTGCATCAATATATCTGGGCCCAGTACTGATTCAAATTTCCTAAGACCCTCAGTTACTTCTTAATGCCACTACTGAGAATGACAGACAGCTATTTCACTGATGTCTTGCTGCAATATCATTGTATCTTTAGTCTTTTCTCCATTAAGTAGAGCTGCTCTGCTTTTTTGCCTCTGAAATACTATGAATACACTTTAAAAAGCTGTATGTTGTTTATGGTGATCTACCATTCCAGGTAATTTTGTTTCTACGGCTTTGTTTCCTCTTAATCTCTTAACTCTGTTAGAATATCTAAGTGCTACAACTATATTTTTCCCAGACCCTCAATGGCAAGCTGCTCAAGCTGTACTTATATTAGACATATTTTTCACTGTAAAACAATGTTGTTTACAGTCCACAACACTGGCACATCTCTGGAAAGATAAAACAGCTGTATAGCTGGGACTGCTACCTTTGCACACAGTTCACGAAAAAGCAAAGAATATGATTTTATTGCATACTGAAATAATTTTTTTAAAAGTCAATATAAAATGCTGCACAGTTTGAGCCCTCTCCCTCTGCCCCACACTACCACGGGACAAGTTGGTCTTGGAAGCTCTGATGGTCCAATCCTACAGCCCCACATGGCAATATTTATTATGGAGGGGGATTTTACATGCTGTCTTCTCCAGAGGCTGTACCAGAAACTCTGCTAGAGCTTAATTTTCCTGGAAGGCTAAAGAGCTCCCAGCAGTGACTCACTGTGGCCTCCACTCTTTCTCATCTGCACTGCAGTGTCGTGCTGTGGTGAAGTGACTGAGCTGTGAACCTGGAAGTCTTTGGTTCCAACCTCACCTGTACCACGAACTCACTTGGCTCACCATGCTCTCTGATGTTCAGCGTCCACCCCTGCAATATGGAGATACATCTTAGCACCCTACCTTACAATCATTACTTCGATACTGTACATGAAGTACTTGGAAAACTTTAAAGCTCTACAAGCTCAGTTGGTAGAGCGTGAGACTCTTAATCTCAGGGTCCTGGGTTCAAGCCCCTCATTGGGCAAAAGATTCCTGCATTGCATGGGGTTGGACTCATGTCCCCTTCCAAATCTACAATTCTATGATTCTATATATGCATACTACAATATAATGCCAAAAATTAATTCTTTCCTGTTTGTAATGCTGGGGGACCAAATTTGGAAATGCAATTTGTATGTAAACATACAAAACAAGCGAAGAATAAAGTATAATATTCTATAAATGCCAAGGTACTGGCAAGCTAGGCAGGGTGCTCAGTAAAACATATTTTCTGTATGTTCCTGTCTGATGGGGAGAATAGGTTAGAGGGAATTTATGCCTTTATTTGAAAAGTTGCTTTTGAATAGTTCTGTCTCTATAGAGATATTTTCAACAGAAGTGACAAGGAAGACCTCTGCTACCTCTTTCTGCTTTATAGTCCCAGGCCCAAGCAAGAAACTCAGGTGAATGCCTCCTTCCATTAGTTGACACTTGCCACAGTTCCCATTTCCTCTTTCTCCATCCCTGGCATTGGAACCTGCAACCTTTGCTGGAGAAAGCCTCTTCTTATATTGACTAACAAATCTGCATTTTCCATAGCTATTTAGCTGTTCATGCTAGTAGAGTAATTAATAATAATAAATAATAATATTATTATTTATACCCCACCCATCTGACTGGGTTTCCCCAACCACTCAGGGCGGCTCCCATCAGAATAGTAAAAACTTAATGAAGCTTCACAAAAGAATGAAAAGACAGCAGCAAAAAGAGGTATCAGGAGAATCTAATTTTGAAAGCATCTGTTGCACCTTATTTTTTCCTCAAGATCTGAGCAATTTCTGAATTCTAAAGATTAAACACTGCCTTATATGTTAAAACATTCCATTTCCCTCTATAAATAATATTTGGGTCAAAGACAATACTAGTTCAATTCTTCATTCCAAAGAATTAAGCTCCCTATTTCTGTGTTTCTATGATAGCATAGATGGAAGAAGATATTGCCGCACAACATTATTAGTTGGTTTCAGTTGTAAAGTGGTCTAAAAGACGTGATCTATATTTAATTACTTAGCTAGTCTTCCACTGACTCACAGAATGTGTATGTATGAAAGTAGATATCCATTGCCAAATAAAAAGTCAATATCCCCAAGAATTATGTTTTTGGCACAAATATAAGATGTCTAATAAGAGCAGGAAAATCTATGTGTATAGGATTTCTACAGCCATAGGATAATAATAGCAGCTGTCAAATCAACATAAAGCTATCCCCCTGGAATATTAAAAAGCAAATAGCAGATTTCTTCCAATGTATTCTGCAAAGAGAACCATATACTATAAAGACTGAGAAATATTACATATAATAAAATATGATCTTAAAGATCTTTGATTATAATTCAGCACAGAAAACAGCACAACTTTGGTATTAACATGTGAACAGTGTTTAATGTCTTTTAAATGGTTCAATATTGTAATGTATGCTGATGACACCAGAGTTTCACTCTTATTCTGAAACCAACTGCTGCCACTCATCAATTTAGTCTCACAAAATAAATGAATGCTTAAATGACACTTCTGTCAAATGAAAAAGAAAACCCTGCAAAACAGCTTTTCCTTGCACTCAAGTTAAAAAAAAAAATCATGTTGTTGCTGTTTTTCCCTTCTCCTTCTTTGACAAGTGGCTCTTGCGTTGAAATGAAAACAGGCCAAACTTGGTCAATATTATGGATTACATATAAGAAAAAGAACCTTGGACCTTACTAATATCAAGGAGCAGAAAGCAACAGCTTCAATTAAAACCAGCCAATTATTCAGCCCTTTAAGATGCAGCAAATAAATGAATTGCTTTTAAATGGAAGTCCTTGGATGAAGAGCTCTTTGACCCACAATTCAATTGCACTAGCAGGAATCATAATGAAGGAGGAATTTGCTGAAACAAAAAATTTTTTCTCCCCTGGAAGGGGAAAAAAGGCTTTTGAATGAGTAACCAAGATGCATTTACAAATATTCTCCATTGCAACAGGGAGAGAAGGGCTAGATTATAAAGGGGGGTGGGTCACCTTGAGCTTTGTTTACAAATTACTTTTCCGCTGGCTGAATTCTTACCTCACCACATGCCTCCCTGTGGCTCCCTTTTATTTGGCAATTCCAGGCAGACTTACACCGCTATCTAGAAGCTGAGGGTGCAGACGCCCTTCTGCATATCAGAGCCTGCAGACTCCTCTCTGATAATCACAAGACTGTGCCCAACAATGCAGTGAGTGAGGAAGATGGCACTCTCTCTAGACAAACTGGAGCACCTGTGGGGCTTGGTAGTGGGGGAAGAAGAAGAAGAAGAAGAAGAAGAAGAAGAAGAAGAAGAAGAAGAAGAATAGTAGTAGTAGTAGTAGTAGTAGTAGTAGTAGTTTGGATTTGATATCCCGCTTTATCACTACCCTAAGGAGTCTCAAAGTGGCTAACATTCTCCTTTCCCTTCCTCCCTCACAACAAACAGGTGAGTGGGGCTGAGAGACTTCAAAGAAGTGTGACTAGCCCATGAATGTGGAGGAGCAGGGAATCGAACCCGGTCCACCAGATTACGAGTTTACTGCTCTTAACCACTACACCACACTGGCTCTCAGAAATGCTGTGGCACTCCTGGAGGGAGAAACACAGTTCCTCAAGTTGATTTCCCCCTACTCTAAGTGTCTCTCATAAATGAAAGGCAACAACTCATGACATTTCATCCATTCCCAGTGGCAACTGGGAAGAGAGACGTGGCCAACAAGGATTGGACAGGCACTGCTGAACCGAAGGAAACTTTCCGACAAAGTTTTTGCTTCTTATCTTTTGCTGTATACTCTCATGAGGTGCACCTATTAATGACACGTCAAGGGTAAAAACTAAAACTAATATTTATATCCCTACCTTCTCTTTCCACAAAGCTGGGGATGCCTAAGGCAGCTAACCACTAAGGCAGTTAGCAGTTTTAGGAATATTAGTTAGTTAAGTCAAAATGATTCAAAGATAAATAAATACACAGCAAATATTGTGAGTTTCAAATGCCTTGAGGTTTGCTGACCTTAGCAAAATGATGCCACAGAGTGACAGTGTAATACAGTAAGTCCACAGCTTATGCAGAGGTTGCGTTCTGGGGATCACGCCTAAAGCCAAAATTGTGTCTAGTCGAAACTCATTGTGATCAAAACCCGTTGTGCCAAAGTCATTTTCCTGGAACCCCACCCCCTTTCTGCCCCTTAAAAAATAGTAAATTTTTTTGCCCCTTCATAAAGCTGAATGTGCAGAAGTTAAATGTGCAGAAGTGGTGGGCTTGCTGTATACAAAATTAGGCAAAAACAGTTGCCCCAATCCAGTGACTGTCCATGTATAGAGGACAGAATACTAAACTCATTAGGAAGGGCTGCTACCTAACTGCATCCTTCTGTGAACATTTTGTGCCTGTCTAGAGATGCTCTCACCTCTGAACAGCTTTGCCGAAACACCAGAACCCATATGGGGTCCTGGATCAGGGTAACTCATGAGAACTGATCCAATGCAGGATTTTTACCTCACCCCACCCCCATTAATAATGTTTTGGACTGCTGCCTTCCTTTATAAAATCAACCCAAAAGAGGAGCATGTTCAATCTTGCTCTTTAACATTCTCTATTATTCACTTTTGTTTCCATCGCGCTGGGTGCCTCTACCCGGAGAGAAGCAATATGTCATCATTTTGTTGAGCTAACTGGCCTAACAGTCTTGTCCCTTTGAGTTAGGAACAAGACAGCAACACTTCATCAAACCGTTGGCAAAAGCCAGGCAGGAAAGGGCTGGCAGAAGAAATGGGAAGCAGCCAAGTTTTCAAATCTGGTGACTTGATTAGCCATTATAGAAAAGGGAAAAAACATGTTGGCCCCCAAAGTTGTCCCCTTTTGAACAGAAAGCTCCCACTAAATATCACCTCCATCAGTCTCACCGTTGCAGTTTTGTAATAACCGGCTTGCTAGGTGAACATTTGTTGAAAAGGCATCTTCTCCACTTGCCACTACTGCCTCCTCTTTTTGGGGTTTCCTCTCTCCCTCCTCTCCCCTCCTTATCATACTCCTTATTTGAAACAGATTTTTAACAGATAATCTTGCTCGTTATAACAATATCTCGCTTGCATTTTATTCAAATAATTCTTAAAAACAGCTTTAAAAGCCGTTTGGAATAAACATCAAGCTCACCATCAATCAAAGGCAAAAAAAATTTCTGCTGGCGGTTGTATAAACATCAGATCAACTCACTGATGTCTTCAAGGATTTCAGACTGAACCATAAAAAACTCCATTAACTTCTGACAAAGAATGCAAATTAATCGCAACATGGGGTGAGATGAAATTAAAGGCTCTTTTCTAATCAATGACAAGGCAGGATGAAATATTTACTCCTCTCTCTCTCTCTCTCTCCTCCCTCCCACCTCCAACGCTTGCCTGTGTTCAGGGTTGCATTCCTCAAGCCAAGCCCAAACAGAAGGTGAGTGAACAAACTTGGCCACATCAAGAACTGCTTAGATCCTCTCAGCCCTAAAGTAATCTGCTTGCAAGTTGCACAGATTCAACACGCACACGTGCGCGCACACACACACACACACACACTCCAAATCTCAGGTGCGCCCAATTTGTTATTCACACTCTCCTGTGCCAGTGAAAAGGGGTGGGGGTGGGGGAAGAGGAGGAAGAAGGCTGGCACAGACAGATGCACCAGGAACCTGAAATGACAGTTCTGCCCTCCGGAAGCACGATCACTACAGAAAAATCTAGTACAGCCTCCAGGTGAAATGTCTGGTGCTCCATATGGAGCAGAGAAAATTAACAACAAGATGGAAATCTCACAAGCAGCAGGGAGCTGGATTTTTTTGAGGGGGGAGGGGGGAAATGAAATTTAAAGATGAAGAAGGAGAAGTAATAAATTAATGGGGTGTGAAAACATTCAAAGCTTTACAATACCAGGGGCACTATTTGCTCAGATATTTTTTTTTTAGAATAGGAGGGGGGGAACATCCCCCCCTTCCAAACTTCAAGTCATTTTGATGTAATTTATTAACAAAGATCTGCAAGTGTATCCAAAAATAGGTAAAAGGGTTTTAGCCAGATCCAGGAGGACTAGTTTAAACACATTTCTCAGAATCCTTCAGTTTTCAAGTGCTGCCTTAGAACACTTTTGCAATGGACTTCTCCTTGCTGGCCCTAACTTGGAACACGAGCAGTGACTACTTGACAGTGGCAACTGTCTGCATTTCTCTGCATTTTTGTACTGTTAAGCACGCCCCTGCCTTCTGTTTAAATCAGGGCAAGCTGAATATCTGGAAGAAGAAACTGTACTGCACTGTATTTCAGTTTGACAATTCTTTCCACACAGAATCAGAAAATGCCTCCAAATCAGCATTAAGGTATTTAGAACTTTTAAAAGACTCACAGATACACACACATACATCTAAATGCAGTTGTGTGGTTTTTCTTTGCGGGGGGGGGGGGAACTAACTTGGAAGAAGGTATTTTGGTTTAATGTTTGAACTCATAGAAAAAGTCATTGTTATTGTCATGGACTGTTTGCTTAAAGTCATGAACTTCACCCCAGTTTTTGTAGATATTTATACATACATCAAGATAAGATAATTCCTTTAAATTATTTCTCTTGATAGAAAATACCTCAGGCTTTGAAAAGGATTTCATGTTTCTAAGAGATTGTACTCTATAGCTTCTTAGAGATTTCTGCCCCCTAAACAGCAAATAAGTGGTTATCATCACAATAGTAAGTTAATAAAAACATTAAGTGAATCAAGAATTTGCTGGATTGATCAAACCCGAGAGTTTGTTTGTGTAAACACCTGGTAACAGCAGTGGCTGCTCTAATTATCACAATATTTAAATGTTTTCTCTGCAAATTGACACATTTGCAAGTGAACTGCAAATGAAAAATACAAATAACATTCACCATTCATCAAAACCAAAGTCCTGAAAGCACTTACAAGCTTCTCATGTGACTTGCATAAGCAGTTGTTTCTCATCTATAAGAATATTGTACATAAGATAAAAAATATTCAGTAGGAAACTCTCACTAGGAAACAATTTTATTTTTTTTTGCAAGTCCCCTGTTGAAACCAGCAGGAGCTGTTCCACATTTCGCACAGGCTGTTATGCCTCCAGGTGTTTTGCTTTCAGTGAAGGAAGACAAGATTCCCAATTTACAACGTCCATACTGATCCCAAAATGCCTCCGAGTCCTTTTGCCCCAATCTGGGAGGAACTGAGAAGACAACACATACAAACAATGCAACAAAATATAGCAGAAGGATATATGGCCTGAAAGCATGATGGCCTGAAAAAATGGTGACAAGGAATGGCTGACCTTATAGATAGCCCATAGTGAAATTTCTGCAAAGTCAGGAATTTAAGCAGAGGTGACCAGCATTATTGGTCTGGGGGGCCAATTCTGCTTCTTTGAGTGAAATGTTTCAGTGGCTTACACTAACCCAGAAGGCAGGATTCAAATGATTTGAAGGCAATCTTGGGAGTCAGAAATATATGCTGCTATGTTGAAACAACTATGTTGTTTGTCAGAGGGGGTTAACTTAGGAATTACTTATAATGACTATCAAAATGCATTAGTGGAAGAGTGAAACAGGCAAATATGTTCCATGCTTCCTCCATGATCAACTGATTTTGGTACGTTTTCATGTTAACCACTTTTTGCTATGCACCTGCAACAAATACACTTCTGAACATTCATTCCTCCCCCACAGCTGTTTCTACATATATATTTATTTCTGGAGACTATTTCTGAGATAGCTGCGCATCTAGCTGATATAATGTGCACAGGAACTTGCTTTCACCTGACACCCTCTCTGCGAATTGCTGCACCATGGACTGGGTTTGGGTCCACAGGATCATACTTCATATTGCTATGGTTAGGAGAGATGTAGCTTTGCTGCACGATTTGCTCCAGGATCAGACCACCACCTGTTTAAATATTTCTCGGCCACCACCAGTTTAAGAAGAAGAACAGATGGTGCATCTGCTAACTCTTTTCAAGTCCATAAAATGGTTACGAAGAAGTTGGTTTTTTAAAAAAAGTAAATAAGTGCTCCTAAACACAAGGAAAAGACAAAATCTCTTTCTATTATTCAATAACCACGGTGGTGAGGCATCTGCATAATCTAACCATGCATAAATTAGAATGTGTTATTTGCATAATAATAGCAAGTTAATAGATGCTTAAAGAGCACAGACCAACACCAGCTTTAAATCAGACATGCCTCCAGGCACTTTGGCCTGTATCAACCAAGACTTTAGGAAAAATGGGTACAATCCACCAGGGAATGGGGTCCTGCACGTGGATCACTAAAATGACTCAGAGCTGTGTAAGAGATCCCAACTGATTGCGCACAGCCCCCATCCATTTTGATGCAGAATATACAGGTGATGTTGCGGGTGATTTGTACCCCATGTCCATGAAACAAAAAAGCCAAAATAAATAAATAATTAAAAATGAGGAAGAACCCTCCAAATAACTCATATTGCTGCATGGACATAATTCTTCAAGGACAAGTACATAATTCTTCAACACTTTTCCAGCAAGAATAACAGCAGATCTTCCTCCCACCCCTTGAACTCCTGTCATCCATTTGTCATGACAGGTATTTGCAAAGAAATACAGCCAGAAAGGGACAGCTGACTAGCGTACTGGAGACTTTCTCTTCTCCTTTTGATATTTTTATAGAGTATATTCAACAAGTGTATACGCTATGGGGGGGGGGGGGAAGTTGTGGCTCACAGCTTCTCAAACAACAGTGCCTTAACAATAGTTTCCAGGGAAGTCAAAGGATATTTCCTGCCTAAGTTCAGGTGTAGCATTATTGGTTTTTACTCAAGTTAAGATAATAGAATTGTAGAGTTAGAAGGGAGGGACCCTGAGGGTCTTCTGGTCCAAGACAAGAGAGGAGATCTTGGTTTGGGGATATAAGAAAGTAGCAGGGTGGTAGGTTCTACCATTTAGTAAGCAACCAAGGCCTGGTTCTTGTTGAAGTGAAAAATCTGAATGCTCTTCTATCCAAAAAAATTCCTCCACGTTAAGCAAACAAACTTACATGGAAAGACTAGACCCTTTGTCTTCAACATCTCCCAGACATGCTGCTTTCTATGTAAACTGAATAGAAGAGCAGGCACCCCCCCCCCCCAGGATTGACATAGTTTTACCACCCCAATGAGAACAAGGCCTCAGAAGTACTGGCAGGTCAAAAAAGGGTAGGTTCACCAGATTTTTCCAGCACAAAGTGAAAACTTTTTAGACACTCCTTGTTGGACATACACAGAGTCATGAATGGCTCAACACATATTGAATCATAGTATCACCAAAGCCCTTTTAAACAAATCAACTTCTGAACAAGGGTTAGTCAGCAACACGCTGATGGGTTGAATGCTTCAGAAATACACATAGCATGTAGGTATTTGCATTATACTCATACAACATTGCACATCAATAGTCAGATCAGCCTTAGGCACAGGTCTTATGATCTATGTGGAGAAGAGCTCCTATTTCAGATCACTTTGTGACTGCTAAGACATCACCTTTTTTTCACTTGAGGCACAGGCAGCAATATGATCACTCTGCTTATTTATCTTATTAGATGTCTTATCAGCCCTTCACCACAAGGTCCTAGAGTGGGTCACCACAATAAAATACACAATAATAAAACTAATATATAACATAATTAATGTAATAATATAATATAATAAAATATAACAGTTACAAGCATAAAACAAGGAATGTGTAAAACCTATTGAAACCAGTTCCAATGCAGATGCAGATGCGGACTGGAGTGAAGACTGCCACTTAAAAAGAGGTTTACACTGAATTTTTTTTCTCACATGAATTGCTAATGTGCAGGAACATCTCTACTACCTAATATGACCAGGAGTCTGGCTTTCAGTCACTAGCCTACCTGGCCAGTGTCATTAGCCTAGTTGTTGGGGTTCATCTGGCATCAGTAATTGCCATAGACAATTGCTGGGATTAGTATTGCATTAGCAGCAGTATCCCTTTCCCAACAGCATGTTGCAATTTACTTAAAATAAACTCATACTTTTAAAGATCCCAGCCTCAGTCACCACTTCCCCCACCCTGTATCAAGTCAGTTTAACCACAGACACCCCACATCTCCCCCCCCCCAAAAAAATTAAGATTTGCATTAAAAAGTTCTAATATTCTGTCCAAACAACTGGAGTGATGCAAGGCTTTATACCCCCCCACTCCACAACACATTGCTGAACTCATTTAATAGCCTCAAATATGTCAAATAAACCTGGAGTTTAAAAACAAAATGAGATCAATGGCAGTTTTGGACAACTCTGCAGATATTACCGTTAGATTTAACAGGGCAGATTTATATGAACCTGGTTGCAAGGCTCACAATTGCTCTCTGCAACTTCATACATAGGAATGAACGCCACAGTGGCAGTCAGTGATAATGAACATTCTTACCTGAGGATACGGGAACCTCCCGAGAGCAAGCTGGGAAAGGAAATAATATTTGTCTAGTTAGAGAGATTTGCATTAGGGGTTGAGGAAAAGGAGGGGGGAGAGAGAGGAAGAAGAGGGGGAGAATAACTAAAAAAATCAGTACAGTATTGCATGTAAAATGGACAGAGATAGAACGAGGAGACGCTGAAGCAAAAATAACCTCTAAGCATGGAGAACAGCTATATTTAAAACAGACAATCATACAGAAGAAGAAGTCTGTTAATACATCTGGTGGCCTACCCACCCAACAACCCTGCCCACCTCTGATACCCCCAATCCTAATTCAATGTATTTTGATGAAGAGAAAACAATGTGAAGTGAATAGTATGGAGAAAGCACCCAAGACGCCAGAGTGTGGACGCTGGTCATATTCTCACAATACATTGAAAGCATCATTGGTCCACTTTAACAGCCATGGCTCCCACCTCCCACTCAAAATGAATGATTCCTGTGCACTATAGTTTGTTAAGCGTGCTGGGAATTGTAGCTGTGATTGGGGGCTCTCTTAACAATTCTCAGTAACGCTAACAAACTGGGCCTCCCAGGATTCTTTGGGGGAAGTCATGACTGTTAAAGTGGGACAATAATGCTTTAAATGTATCGTGTTGATGTGAAGAGTGTCAAGAGTGGAAGCTGTAACTGGGGCCCTTTCTGGTTTTGAAATGCAACCCTCATGAGACCACAGCATCGTGCTCCATGTTAACCAACAAGGAAGGAGCACCAGCCATTGGGTCCTCCCACTGTAGGTGACATGGATTAAAATCTTCACGTCATTCATAAGCCACGGGGAAGAGTTTGTCTTTCCACCATGGCTCTAAGGATTGAAGGGCCCTTAAAGGGTGCCAATGGGTACCAAGTCCAAGAGAAGTGATTGCTCCCTCCCTGTGGGCCACGCAGGCACAGCCCAGTTCTGTGGGGTTCTTTCAGAGGCCACATGCTGCCACTCAAAAAGGATGCACAAGGCCCAGAGCAGCTCATACAGCTCCTCCGCCCAGGCCTCACCATTCCAAGCCAGGGTGGTTTTGACTCCTCATTTCTCACAACAAAATACTTCACTGATGCTCTTCCACAGATGCTCACTGGGTTTGTGTAGAGCAGCAGTTAGGGTGTTGGATGTGGGAAAGCACATACAGTTCATTAGATGGCTTTGGCAAAGCCACTCTTTTTCTAGACTGCCTTAAAGGGTTGTTTTAAAAGAGGAAGCATGCTACGTTGCATTCTGCACTGATCCTTTGGATACACGGCGAGTAAGAATTCAAAACCAGCACCCTCATAAAAATGATATTTTTGGTCTAAAACTTGCTTGCCAGAAGAGTGAACATGCCTGCACACAAAATGCAGTTTAACAACCAGCACAACAGCAAGACCCTTAAATGTTATGCAAATTAATTACGAAAGAGGCATGCTTATACAAATTAAGCACATTTATGCAAATATAGTTTATTTTGAATACAGAATTGGGTTTCATCAGTATAGAAATTGTAATTTTTGCATATAGAATGCAAACAAGTCTTGACTATAATTTATTTATTTTAAACACCAGCCCCTCTGTTGGGATTTGCTTCAACTGTGAAGAGGGAGCAGCACCCAAGCAGCAAGAAACCCAATTCAAGAACCATTGTTCTACTGGGCTAAGCAGAGTCCTCCCCCCTCTCCAAGATTGTCAAGGTATTATAAATTAAGAAACTCACAAAAGAGCCTGTAATCTTCCCCGAAATAGCCTGCAGATATGTCACTGTACTAAATGTGTTTCAGATTTAATGAAGCTTTAATGTCCTTTTTAATTTTGCCTGTTTCAGTATCACCAGGGGTCGAGCAAGGCAATCAGCACTCAAGAGGATGGTTTGGTTTAAAACTAGGAAAAAACTCATTTGCTTATGAGTTGCACTGTATTTTCTTAATTAAATTTACTGAGTAAAATGGTTTTAAGTTCAACCAACCAATGACCTCTGTATGTAGATTTAGATTTATAAATAGGCCAACAGCTAAAGCATAGAAGCCAAAAACACACACACAAAACAAAACCCAACCATGAAAACAAACAGATTAGGGCTTTGCCAACAGGAGAATTGCCTCCATACAACAGAAGCCATTTGGACATAAAATGATATATAATCCCGAGAGGAAAATTGAAAAGATAAAAGCACACAACTTAAGACAGTCAATCAGAAAAGTCAACCCGTTCCATCGCAGTTTTGGAAACATATTCCCATTAGCCCTCTTAGCTTTTGAATCCTCCCGGCTTGACAAGTTAATAGATCGGTGCCTCAACACAGTGGAACCCTCCTTATTTGAATCTCGATTATCCAACACGCTTGCTTATTTAAATTCATCGCCTACTACATTTTCATCCAAAATGTCACTTCTGAACACACTGGCTTCCCATAGCTCCTCCTTGCAGCAGCCACATGCTCAAGATGGTCCTATGAAGAGGTCCAGACTGCACATTCTGTGGATTATGCAGAAAAGTAAAGGACACATTTGACAAAATGCCAAGCATTCCCTGCAAAGGACAAACAAAACCAAGCCCCACCTTAGTAATTTTATTCCTGAAATGCAAGAACCCTGAGCATGCTGAGCTCAGACAAATCTTGGAATTATGGAAAGCAGGCAGTGACCAAGTGAGCTCTGTAGATGCAAGTTCATTTCTAACAGCCCTAAAACATATGCAACGGGTAGGAGATTAAATTTTGCCATCCTCAAGCTGCTACACCACAGTATCTGATCCACTGCAACGTCACAGTGGCTCTGAGGTACCACTCCTGTGCAGTTCCAGCATCCTCTCCAACGTACCAGGAGATCCACCTCTTAACAGTGTGATCAGCTTCCTTGTCACCCACATCACCCAAATATGACCACCCCTAAGCCATCGCTTATGCAGCTGGGGCTGCCCTGACTATCTTGAAAAGGAGATATGCTCAGTAGTGGAGCATGTGATTTGCATGCATAAGGCACCAGATTCAACCACTTGCACTCACTGTTGGGTGGCAGGGCTGGAAAAGATCTCTCTCAGCCTAACTCCTTGGAGAGCCAACACCAGTGGGAACAGACAGCACTGGGCTGATTCTGTATAAGGCAGCTTCTAAGATTCAAATGTATCTCTAAATCAGGGTATGGTGCCTCAGTGACTTGCTAGGAGAACTGAATGACAAAGATAAGTGTTATTTGTTATGTCCATGATTAAGAATAGTGAAAGGAGGTAACACTAAAAGCTTTAACATACACAGAATAGTATAAACCAAGGATGGGGCACCTGTGCCACAGCCAGCCCAGTAGCTGTTGGACTCTAACCCTCACCAGTCCCAGGCAACATAGCCAATGGTCACAGATGATAGGATTGTAGTCCAACAACAGATGGAAGGCCGCAGATCCCACAACCCTGGTATAATGGGTGCTTTTGAATTATGGTGCTGGAGGAGACTCTTGAGAGTCCCGTGGACTGCAAGAAGATCAAACTTCATTCTTAAGGAAATCAGCCCTGAGTGCTCACTGGAAGGACAGATCATTAAGCTGAGGCTCCAGTACTTTGGCCACCTTATGAGAAGAGAAGACTCCCTGGAAAAGACCCTGATGTTGGGAAAGATTGAGGGCACAAGGAGAAGGGGACGACAGAGGACAAGATGGTTGGACAGCGTTCTCGAAGATACAAACGTGAGTTTGACCAAACTGCGGGAGGCAGTGAAAGACAGGAGGGCCTGGCGTGCTCTGGTCCATGGGGTCACGAAGAGTTGGACACGACTAAACGACTGGACAACATGCAGCTTTTCAGTGGTGACTCCCTATTTACACAACCCCTGGTGAGGTGTATCTGCGTCCATCAGTACTGAATTTTACAAAGAACTTGAAAACATTCTTCTTTACCCAGGCATGTGATGTCTGAAGGATACTGTTCCTGGCAACCCTGAGATCACTGGATGAGATCATGTTTTAACTGGTTTTTGACTGTTTTAATGTAACTGCTTTTAGAAAGCTTTTTTTAAAAAGAATATTTTTTACTGTGAATGGGTTTGTTTCCCTGGATTTCTTCAGGAGGAGGGGTCAAATCAGAATACACATCTTTCCATCCTACCATGAAACTTTCAACATACCTTCAGTTATAGTGACCTTCCAAGGTGCATTCGGCTGCTGGGGGAAGGCACAGACTGAGGGGGCACTTAGAGGAACACATGCAACAGCAGTTCATTGTTAGAGAACACACTTTGCATTTCATGAAGAGCTAAGTTCAATCTCCAGCATCCTAGGGAAGCATGGCCGAGAAAGACGTGCCTCAGCTTGACACTCTGGAGAGGTGTGGCTGCTGGAGGAGACAATGCTGAACTGGATGGACCAATGATCTGATGCAATATAAGGCAGCTTCATGCATTCATATACAAGCAAGCCGGCCGTCAACGTTTCTTCAGAGGTCTGGGAGCCTCACCTGCCTCTGGTCTACTGGCAGCAAGAAGTACGCCAAGGTGGTCTTGTTGCAATTCCACCTTTGACTAGATCTGGATGGCAATATACTCATTAAATCCCAGCTTAACATCCCTCAAATGGTGAGTTCAAGATCCACTGCAGGCTTGAGTCCTGACACTAAAGTAAGCAGAAAGCCACTGAGGCAAGGGCATGCTGAATATTGTTTTTAAGGACAATGATGCTATAAAGTCTCCTGCCCACCCTTCTTTAAATTACTCTGTGCGACTTGCAAGTTTGTTTGGCTTTTTAATTTACAGTTATACTGAAGAGCACAGGATGGCTTTATTTAGTTGCATTCCATGTTTCTCAGCATAACTGCAAATTGAAAATAAGCACTTACGATACTGCTTGTGATCGAGCTAAAGAAGAACTTTATAGTCTGAAATGTTCTAAAATTTGTTCTTAATTACTTTGTGCACATTTTACACAATTAAATTTCCATCTCAAGATTTTGCATTTAGATTGTGCACTGCAGTTAAACCCTCAATTTAGAGGAAAGCAGCCGACAGTTTGGAACATTCAGACATTGGAAACTTTTTTAAAAAAACAACAACAGACCAAACAAACCCAGACATAACAACTGGATTACCTGAAACTCACATGGTAAGATTTCATTTCCGAGACCAATTTGTAGATTTCTAGATTCAAGGTTTAAAATCGCTTTAACATTCCACTGACAAAGACCCTGATAAATATTAAATACTGCAAGAAGAAGCCCTATCGTTTTTCCTTCCTACCTATACCAATTCCACTGTCCTCTTATTGCTCAGTTTAAAAAAGAATCCAGGAGGATATAACCGCAATTTACTCATGTTAAAGTGCTTTGGAGGTTAAATTGGCAACAAAGAACAAGAGACGCAAACCACCTTGAAATAGGGTTTCAATTAAATGAGAAGGATTTAGTAACACAGGTCCAAAAGAAAAAAAGGGGGGGAGAGTTACAAATTAATTTAATCTTCTGCCTATAGTTCGCAGCTGCACTCCAAAGTGTCTGGGGCTTAGAAACAAAGCAAGGCAAGGCCACTGAGCGGAGGAAGCTTCCATTTTTAATGTACAAGACCATTAGCTGATAACTTGTGGAATGTGCGACCCCTGCAGAGGGCCATGAGCCCGAGTAACAGAGACAGATGAAATGACACGTCTGTTGGAGGCTGCACCTAGGCTAGGGAGAAAGGCCACCAGACCAAGCAAGAAACATGCCCTCTGGGACCTCCAGACAAAAGAGATTAAACCCCAAGTTTAATTCACTTTCACTAAAGCCTTATAAATCAAAAAGAATCACCCAGTGCTGCTAAATTCTGCATACACTCACCCAATTACTTTAGGTACGGATGCTCCATTTTTGAAAAGGCTGTTCCTGATGTAAAGCCTGGGATCTACCTGAGATGAGAGACCTCCATCTTCAAGTTTGGCTGGCAAGTTGAAATCAATGTATTTAATTCAAGTCCTGGAGAGGAATTATTGGTGTCTGGAGGCTGAGGCTTTGGTGCTCTGCATAGCCCACTACCCCAGTAGTTCTCCAGTTGTTTTGGACTCCAATTCCCATTAGCGCCAATCTCAATGGCCAAAGGTCAGCAATGATGAGAAGTATAGTCCATAAACATCTGGAGAGCCACAGAGCAACGTAAGAAGAGATCTTCTGGATTAGCTCAAAGGCCAATCCAAACCAGCTCCCTGTTCTTGCAGTGCTTCTCACAGTCTTTTGTAGTGTCCATGTTTAGTTCTGCTTCTACTTCCCTCCCCTTTGTCTATCTGCCCCCGAGTCGTATTTGAGATTGTAAGCAACCTGGAGCAGAAAGCCATCCTCTAGCACTCTGTCTAGCGCCAGGCGCACTGACGGTGCTGTAGAAATAATAAATGATGTGGAAATGCAAAGAAATGGAATTGCAAGGAGCAAGGTCCTGCTGGCAAATCAGACACAATCCTGCTCAGAGCCAACCTGCCCATGAGGCGGGCTGAGGCAGCTGCATCACCAAGTGGAACACCAAGAGGTGACACCCCTTCTGCCCCTGGCTGAGAAGCGGTGGCAGCAGTGGCTTTTGCCAAGATCTTGTGAGCTCTCACCAGAACCTGCTGCTGTCACAGCCACTTTTTGCAGGTGTTGCCGCAAGACTCAGGTAAGGGAGGCTTTGGAGGTGCAGAGGTGACGAAACAGGACGCGCCACCCCAGTTCTGCTCCTCCCCAACTCTCCCAGCTTCTCTTATTGGGGGAGAGTGTGAAGGGAGATGGGGCTTGAGCTCCCAGTCTGCTGCAGATTTGGCAGGATAGGACTGCCAAGAGCAGGATGCTAGTCTCTTTGTACGCTGATTTGCCTTAGGCACTTCTGTAACAAAAAAAGGAGCTTGAGTAGCAATAAAGAGGGCTAATTAGTTGAGTTTCAGAATCCGAGTTTTGTTTAGAGATGGATTTGTAGGAAGACCACATACATATTTCTTTCACTGCTCATACACCTCTCTGTTCACATAATTGCGTTATTTATTTCCTCAGCACAAAGCCTGCCTACTGTTGCCGAGCAATGAATGCCGGAAAAGAAATGATGCATTGAGGTCTCAACCTGGGCAAACTTTACCTAAACTTACACTTTATTGCAGCTTAGTTCACAATCTTCCCCTAATATAGGGTTACCTCCCAGTGCAGCAAGCGGATAAATCATTCTGGAATATTACTCTGGCTAAGTTTCACTGTGACTGGAGCATATGCGCTTCCAAGCCTCGGAAGCAGAGGCCCATAAAATACACTAATTACTAGAAGTTATGGTCACTGGGTGATTGATAGCACTCTGCAAGGCAACTTCTTCGTTCCCAGCTTTGCTGATGGGCCTCACCCGCCACGGAGGAGGCAATTATTAATTCATGACCCAGGCCTTGGGCAGTGGAACCTTTACTTCCAATTCTACCCCCACAAAAACCACCACAAATGCTGGACATCAGCTTTCGTTGTGACAATAGAGAAGTTGCTTTCAACAGACAACCTTTGTTTGGCAAAAATCACAAGGGAAGAACTAGAATGGTCTGTCTCTTACACACACACACACACACACACACACACACACGCCACTGATTACAAAATTCAATTGGTCCATATGCATCAGCCTGTCTCCCAGTGTGCACATCTCCAAGACCAGTGTACATGGAACCAGTGGAAACTACAGTTCTATAGTCACATGAATGTTTTAAAAGGGCTGGTTTTCAGCTGCCAAATCCTATATGACTTGACCCCTACATAGCTCAACAGCTTCCCCTCCACCTCTACAGAGTCTCCATGGTCAACCAAGAGCGCTCTCTTTAGCCTACCATCTGTGTGGCAAGCCTAGATAAAGGCAAACAGAGAAGCTAGCTCTGCAATATTCTTCCTCTTGAGATTCACGAGTAACTGAGCAATGTAAAACTTCTCATGACAACAGTTACAGAGCCATGCAAATTTATGTTTAAATTTAGAGAGTTTTATAATATTTTATGTTGGATTTGTTTATTTTTTAACCAGTCAACAAACCATCACAGAGCAAGAGTTTAACAAAAGGTAAGACAACAACACATACAGTAAAATTTACACACTCAGTATGCATGAACAAAACTTGCAAGTCTGCATCTCCCTAGCAAGGCGCAGAATTCACCCTTAAAACATGTCTATCATGTCCACTTCTACTATCTAAAAGCTTTACTCATCTGCAACTGTCTCAATTTTTTTGAAACAGAGCTCCCCCCCCCCCATTCTTTATGCATACTTCAGAGAAGTCTAATTTTTCCACTAAAGATGAGAAAAACTACTTCCAGAAGTAGTTGCTCATTTCCTCTAAGATTTTCTTAAGAGGACACCAAGGTTCACTGAAGATAATTTTTAATCAATAGTTTAATGTCATTTTATATGCCACCGTTTGCATTGTTATTGTAGCCCAGGGGTGGCCAACTTAGTGCCCTCTAGATGTTCTGGACTATGACTCCCAACAGCCCCACTCAGCATGACAAGAGGATGGGAGTTGTAGTCCAAAACACCTGGAGGGCACCATGCTGGCTACCCCTGCTGCGGGCAGTTCACCTCTACATACCGGTAAATAAGAAGAAACTAGATTTCCAGGCTGGGGAGGCATGATCAATGGTGGTAAAAAGCAAAGCAAAGCAAACAAGCAAACAACAATACCCAATAAAGACCAAAAAGTTAGCTTGTGTATCCAGAAATAGTCCAAAGGAACAACAGGGGGCCACCTGCATGAACTCAATAAGTAAGAGATATGCCCTTCAATAATTCAAAGTAATACAAAACAATTGACTGTAAAAGAGAAAGAAATGATGTTTTCTTTTCTTTGCCAGCTGTCAGATCAGCTCAGAGCGTCATATGGGGAAAGTACCAGCTCTACAAAACAAGCTTCTCCACTGTTAGCAGCCTAAACAGAAAGGCGCAGTCCATTCTGCTTCCAGCAGAGCTTGTGTTCATTCTTACCTAGCACATGCAAAATCTGGCATCAAAACAAAGTTCCCATTCAGAAGACACTATTTCTCTCTCAAGAAACAGGTTCTGGAGATTGTAATATCACTTCTGGAGAAGATACGCTTTGAGTGCCTTTGCCTATCAAGGTGGTTTTGTGGACGTGCATAGTATTAATTCGGAAATCGGACAGTCAGAACTGGAGTCAGCAGCAACTGCATATGGATGAGAAAGGAGTTGGGGTCAGGGAGAGAAGGTCCTGGAAGGATAATAAAAGACTCAGAGGCTCTGGAGATCTGTTTGAGCAGCTCTGTGGGTTGGACGTAGACTAGCTTTTGGCAATCCAGTGCCCTCCAGATGTTTAAACCTACAACTCCCATCTGCTTCAGCAAGCAAAGCTGTGTTGGCTGGGGCTGATTGGAGTTGTCGTCCAAAACGTCCAGAGGGCACCAGGTCGGCAAAGGCTGATGTGAACTATGAGATTTCTCTTGAGGCACAAGGCACCAACAGCTTATATTATTAATATATATTTTTAAAGCTGTAACTCAATTGTTTTGGTCTGCTTGTTACCATAATGGAGTGACTTGCAGCCATCAAATCACTATCTGGTTCCTTGGATAGTTGGTTATAAAATAGTGTTTGGTTTTTTTAAAAAAAAGTCTAAGGAAGGTTGGAAATGTGGCATGGAAAATAGTTAAAGCAATTTAAAACAAATCATACCGTAGGTACTGAAATGTGCCCAGATCCATCTAATGTGTTCAATTAACAACTACTTAAAATCTTCAAAGAAAGAATGGGGAAATAATGCCACTCTAAATGGGATTAGTTAATACTGACCTTCTATCTTGCAGAAGCAGACACAGAATTAAAAGGGGAGTGACAAGAAAGCTTGAATTTCCAGCAGTGAACTGAAAGCAAACACTGGCCATGACTTTCTATGGAAGCAGATAGGACCACATCTCTACAGTGCAAGCTCTCTTTGCCTGGCACTGGAAATCTGAAAGGTGGACATAACCAGTGCCGGATTTATGTATAAGCTAAACAAGCTATAGCTTAGGCCCATTCTCTTGAGGCCCCCCCAAAAAATTAAAGGCGGAAAAACGGATGTACATTTCCAAAATATAAGATAAAAAACAAATAAAATGGTTTTAGGTAACTATTAGGTCCATAAATTACCATATAGCATATATTCAACACAAAAAACAGTGACAATTTGTTGTTGGCAAAGGATAGCTGGACATATAAAGGGCCCCATTACCTTCAGTAACTTAGGGCCTCATCAAACCTAAATCCAGCCCTGGGCATAATGAATCTAGCAGCAAGTGTGATGCACATTAGGACCAGGGCCCTGCGACAAAGTCGCAGGACCTGGGACCATACAAAGTTGCCTTATACCGAATCAGACCAATTGGCCCATCTAGCTCAGTAAGGCCTATACCAGTGTTTCCCAAAATTGGGTCTCCAGCTGTTTTTGGACTACAACTCCCATCACCCCTAGCTAGCAAGATCAGTGGTCAGGGATGATGGGAATTGTAGTCCAAAAACAACTGGAGACCCAAGTTTGGGAATGACCTACACTAATGGTCAGTGGCTCTCCAGGGGTTCGGGAAGGAATATTTCCCAGTGTTACCTGGAAATAGAATATGGGACCTTCTGCATGCAAAACATGTGATCTACCACTGCAATACTGAGGGTTGCATTGTTTTAAGACATGGAGAGCCAGTGATGGACACAAGGGCATTCCTAGGTTACATTGTTATTGATAACAATGCTGAAGATAACTAATAATAATGATTTGTATAACACTTTTCCGTGTGAGACCATCAGTTGTTTTGTCACCCTGCGCCTGCATGGTATATACTAGAAAAATGCCACTTTCTGGTGACCAGACAGAAATGTCAACATGGGGAAGTAGCTCAAACAAAACACCCTTAACAATCGTTGCAAAAAGCTCTGGGGAGGTTTTACAACACAGAGGAGACAGCAGTGGCCCCAGCACAATATTACAGGACTCATAACTAGGTCCCAAGAGATGCCTCATGCCTCGCTCGTTGCTGTCCAATTTATCTTTTTTAATAGTACCAGGAAAGGGGGAAAACCCACCAATCCTCATGCTTCAGTTTTCGAAGCAAGAACATTTCAAGAAAGGCCAGCCACTTCCACCAAAACATTTCCCATGGAGATAAAGAAGCCTTCCCTAAACTAACGTTAAGGGTATAAGAAAAGTCTAGCTGGAGCAGACTGGTGTCTGGCATTCTGTTCCTTCAGTGGCTACTCAGATGCCCCAGGAAGAACCTGAGTGCAAAAAAGCTCTCCCCACTTCTGCTCCCCAGCAACAGGCATTCAGAGGGATGTTGCTTCTGATAGCAGAGACAGTACACAGCCATCGTAGCTAGTAATAGTAGTAGGATTTATTGGGAAATAAATTGTGAAAGGCTTAATTTTCAACCTGTACTGGGCCAGGACTTGCATCTCCATGGAATTAACACCCTCCAAACCAGAAGTCCCCCTACTGTGGGCTTGTCAGAGTGAACTGTAGCTTAAGGAGGCTTGATCATATGATGTTGCCTAATACCAAGTCAAACAACTGGTCCATTCAGCCATGTACCATTTACTCAGCCTGGCAGCAGCTTTCCAAAGGCTATTACAAACAATGTTTCTTCCCAGTCCTAGCAATGTCAGCAACTGAACCTGGGACCATTGACAAGCAAAGCACATGCTCTACCACTGAACTATAGCTTTCTCATGTATCTACATCTGTAATGTAACACATTCTAAGCTTCCTTCTCTCTTCCACTGATTTTCTCAGATATTCTCTGGGTCAAAACCTGCATAAGGCCTATTTGCCGTTTACTGTTTACTACCCCCTCCTCTTCAAAATAAAGTAGATTTAAGATACAATTGCGTCCTGTAACCTTTTTCCCTTCAAAATGGAAGCAACCCAGTTACACACACGTTTTAAAAAGTGAGAATATAAACATGAAGGGTAGTTTAGGGTACACAATACTGAACAAAATGGATAAATAGTCTGACTTGGTAGCAGGCAGATCCACACATTTTGCTCCAAGCTTAGAAGACTAAAATAAATTTCAGGTTGACAACAGAGTTCAAGCAGGCTCTGAAGCATTACTGCACTGCTGTCAGGCTGGGCTCTTTTCCCCTACACAATGATGCAAAGAGTAGCCTTTTTTAGGGTCTGTTAGGAGTGAGCAGAATGCAATAGCTGCTCAGAACAAATGGCCTTACATGTCTCAATTCTCTTTTTATTACCCTACCATATGACTAATGAATCTACAGTATAGAAGTAGTCTATTGTCATCCAGAAGAATATCAGCTACCCTCTATCTGGGGCCCTCCAGATGTTTTGGACTACAACTCCCATTAGCTTCAGGCAGCACAGCCATTGGGAGTTGCGGTCCAAACATTTGCAGGGCCCCAGGTGGGGGAAGGTTGGTATAGATTGTTGCCCAGACTAGGACCAGCAGTTTTCCTGGTTACCCCAGAAACTTTCAATATTAGATCTCAGCCCTGACACACATGAAGCAATTGTTCAGAAGAGAGTGCACCTGCTTTCACAGAATGCCTCAATCTCATGACTCAACCCACTGGATGCATGTGGGATCAAGGACTCTGACACATTTCTAAGCTCTGGCATCCTTTCTTTTTCTGAATAAAAGAAGTGCAGAGAAAACCTCTTTAGCTTTATTACCCAAGGGATCTAAGGAACACACTAGCTCAATGACACAAAGTCTGGCTCAAAAGGGATGTTTGGAAATTCCAACATAAACTCCAGCTGTCCTCTCCAAATGCTCCCTGGTCCACCCCAGTGTCAACAGAGAGTGTGACTTTAATGGCAATGACCTTGCATGGCTTCCTGGAGCATCACCTTCACCTTTCTAAAGCCATTTTCCCTCGCTCTCCTCATTTAACACATCACTCAAACCACTTCAATAAAACAACGATCATGTTGAGGAGAGGTCTCCGAGGAGCAGATGACACACCAATTAACAAAGCACACAGAGACAAATTGTTCCATGCTTCTGACTCAGGAGAGAAAAGCAAGCAGAAGGCGAAGAAGAGGAAAGGAAGTTTGTTCAAGAAGAGGCAATAAGCAGACCCTCCCTGTGCAAAAAGATGGCACTACCCAGGCCCAGGGCTCTTTGCACAAGCTCTCTGGTATTAAGTTTAACTATCCCTGCTATAGGACTCAAACATTTAGTTGTGGGGGGAGCAGATTACTTATCTGAAGTCATCAAGCAGTGTTAGCAACAGGAAGCAGAAAGGGGGCCTCCAATTTTATCATAATAACTATGTGTGGTATGTCAAGATGAGAAATGAGCTTAACACATGGGATGGAGGTTCGGGTCAAGCCAAAGCCATAGGACAGGTTTTGTAACATTCTGAATTATCCACATTATAATTGTGGTTGCAGCTAAGAGTAGATTACCACCCAGGTCATAAAGCATATTAATGATGGCCAGGATATATACAAATTTTACTCATCATGCCAAAAAACCTTCAGATGAACACTCTTAACTGCAACAGCAATACCTCAAAATGTTACAGAAACCTGGCCGATGTCTTTGGCCTGACCAAGCTAGGCATGAGCTGAGCACCCATTTCCTGCACCCTCCAGTTATCTGGCAAAGGGGTGGTCCATTTCACTTACCTGCAAAGCATGCCCAACCTAACATTTGGCAACCCAAGTTGCAGGCATGGAACAACAATAGAGGCAGAACTGAAATCGAAGTTCATTCTATGAGCTAGATTCAACTAAGATGTTGTACTGGTGCAATGGGGCTCCTTTTGCACTCCCTCAAAAAAACCACACCACTGCTTCCTGCGCATAACAGTGCAGGGAGAGGATGGGGAAAACAGTTCCCTCTGGCAAGCAGAAAAGCTTGTGTTGATAGAACAATGGCTTTAGCACAACACTGAATCCCACCCATAGGCTATAAGATGATGTAGCCAGTATGGGGTCTTTCCAACCTCAAGATAAACTTCTTTCTGAAGAACAAATCCTTTCTAAATAAAACATAGAGACTAAACAATGGTTGTTTAATACTATTCAACATGCAAAAGGATGCTCCAAAGTGCAGTCACTTTGTAATCTTAGTCCCAGTTCACAGGTTTACAAATCCCTCACAAAGAATAGCCCTATACTCCCATTAGCTTCCCAAACGGTGTGTGAGCTGGGCTATCCATGCTGATGCCTGGTCCTCTAGTAGCCCCCATTCCACAGGATGCCTCTCCCTCAAAAGAAGGGAGGGCGTGATCGTCTGTGGCTTGGGCATCAACATGGATTACTTGGCTCACACGTTATTTCCCCCATGCAAAAAATTCATATGCAGAATCTCTTTAAAAGCACCTAAACCTGCATGAATCAGGAATCAAAACCCAGCTGTGTTCTTTTTATATAGTTGAAAAACAAACATATAAAGATACCTACCTCCATGAAGGAAATCCCTAGGCTCCAAACATCAGAATGAATCCCATACTGCTCTCCTGAAATGCGTTCTGGCTGTTAAAAGCAAATGGGGAGAGATAACTGAACCTAATGAAATGTCCAGAAATAAAAACACAATCTTAATTAGAGAAGGAAAATGAAAACTCAGATGCTAAAATTTTGATAAATATGTTTGAAAGCATGTACTCTGCTGAATTTATTTCAACAGCAAAAGCAGACTTTTAAGGACTTTTCTCTTCACTCTCCTAATTGGGACCCATAAGATAAGCTCTCATGTACGTTATGTTGGCAGGAGAGGGAACAACAATCCTAGCTGCACAATCAGAGTATGAGTGGCAACTTTAGAGGGCAATTGTATCACAAGGATACAATGAGACATGGAAGGGACTTAAGAGGTGAAACTGGAAACGTCTGGGCAAGCAGCACAACTGGCAGAGAGTGGAATGGTGAGAAGCCAAAAGTTGCTTGGGGTTTGAGGGACAGCACTCTTTTTCAGAATGGAGCTTAGAAGGAAGCAAGCATGAAACATGTGGCCAGCTTGACTGGGGTAGGTTGTCAGAGCAGCAAAGTGTTGGTGGGGCATTTAGAATTGGAAACCAGGAGCCAATGGGTTGGCAGGGAGTACACCACGCGACCCAATTACTGCCCCAAAGGCAGTATGCCAGCCTCAGTTGTATGTAGCTTTGCCAAGCATGGCCAAACTGCACTGTGCACTCTTGTGACATACAATACTGGATGGAGTTACAGTATCATGTGTAGCCTCACCTACTCAGGGCTAGTATTCCTTGTGTTTCTGACTGCTCTTATACAGCAACAGGACCACCATTCTCCCATTGCAGCTGAGCAACCAAAATGTCACCGGGGAGGCCGACCTTTCAAACTGGAATACCCCTAAAAATGCTAGCACAGGGCAACTTCCTGGGAGCGCCCTAAGAGCAGCCCCAACTATATGGACCCTTCAATAATACTTATTTCTATTTCTATCCCAGAGTCTCTGTTAAGTTAGAATAAATGTACCCTTATAGACAACAAAGCAATCAAAATAAAATTAGATGCCGTAAACTACTCAGGACATCACTTTCCCAACAATGCTCACATATGCATCTCTATTTTCATGTCGTCTGTCTTAGTTACTAGCATATCTGTATGAATGTGTGAAGCAAGCAAGGAGGGTGTCCACAGAAAACCAGCTCTTGTTTAACTGTTCCCAAGCTAATGCACATTGCAACCTGCAAATAAAAGAGGTTCAGCTCACACCAATTAGTGGCAAGTTTAATACCGCTCGAGACAGCAAGGAACGCAAAATAGCCAGCCAGCTCTTTTACTCAAAAGCTGTGCTCTAAGTATTGCCAAGGTCAAGTATAGTGTGAAATGCAACAATAAAAAGACTCAAGACTCTCTTTCCCACTGTGCTGTTAATGCACCTGTCTAGTTCAGGCACCTTGCACAACTCCTTTCCCCCTCCACTCTATAATAACCCAGAAGCCTTTAGAGAAAACAAACGCACCCAAATTAGTGCCAGTCGAACGTGCTCAAGGATGCTTCCTCTCAGCTGCTAATCCCAGGTCAGGAGCTTTTAGCGCCAAGTAAACGTTAAGTAAAAAACACAGACACAATGGCCTAAATGGTCTTTAAGACTCAGCCTTCTAGACAGCACAGAGAGCAGAATCCTCCCAGAAGAAAAGCACATGTAGAGAACAGACCATAGCACTTCTGAGCTGAGTCCCTATGAAGAAAGGCAAAGCAATAACGGTGTTCTAGAAAGGTGAGCCTTTCCTGTCCTGAGCTTATCATGGACTGTAGGGCTTGAACTGGGGGTCTGAGAGGTCAGACTCTAGATCCCTCCACTGTCAGAGGCAGTATGCCTCTAAATACCTGTTAGTGGGAATCACAAGTGGGGAGAGTGCTGCTGCACTCTCAAGTCCTGCTGGTTTCCCATTGCAGCATCTGGTTGGTCAATCTGAGAACAGGATGCTGGACTAGAGGCCTGCTTCTGCCTGATCCAGTAGGGATATTCTTATGGTTTTATGAAAAGCTAGTCAGGGGAGGGAACTACAGACAGTTAATCCTGGAGAGCCAATTCCAGCTTCTGCCCCCCAAAGAGCTCCCAGGTCTGCTTCTCTTCCCCCAGTTTGTACAACCTGCCACTGAGGGCAGCCACCAGGCTCTCCAGACAGGCAATAATGTCCCCTCTGTCATGTACAGAGGCAACCTTGGTAGGGCTTATGTTAGGCCAGTTCTGGTAACAAACATTTCAGAAGTCCATAAATTACTCTCAAAAAGCAGTTCACTTTCTCCTTTCTAATCATCTTCTCAGAGCGGTTTCAGAGACTTGACAGCTATGTCAGCTGAAATGCCATCAAATCTGCGCAAGTACACGTGTGTGCTGCAATTTTATAGGAGCAGCAAAAGGGGGAAGAGCGCAGAATGTAATAGCGCTGCAGAATTTCACTTCCTAAAAACCTCCGTTAAAAACAGTTCCTAGCTTTTATGGCTGCAAACACTTGCTAAGCAATGCGAGTTTGGACAGAGCACAAGATTTCAGTGGTCTGCCTATCCCTTGCTCTTCTCTGTAACTTAGATGTAGTAGAATAAATTATGCAAAATAATTTTAAAAATCACAGAATTATGCAAATAGGCTCAATTTGCCTCATTCATACAGAGCATAGCTTTCCTTAGCACACAATTTGAATAGCCTAGACACAGAATTATATAGAATAAAGCAGTACCCACAGGTTTTTGGAATCTCTCTGCCACTCAACTTTGAAGGATTTTTTATTGTTATTACTCACAAGCTGAATTACTGGCACGTTTCCCTCCATACCTTGATTGAAATTTGGTTCCCACTAGGGAACAAACAGAATGGCTCTGTGGGCAGATCAAACTGTCAGGTTGCCATCCCTGCTTCAGATCTGAAGCTGTTAGGGTAGGGATTTGTCTGCCTGTAACCTTTTTTCACTGTACAATTTTAAGCAACAATCATTCTATTAAGAAGACTGATTCCAGGTAGGAACTGGTATCGCAGTACCCATACAGCCATGTTGCTTAGGCACCAGCTTGCAAATTTGTTACAGTGAGCTGCCAGCACCACAGCTGAAAGGCCAGAGGGAGGGCAGAAGCATCCTTGACATCTTGAGGCAATGTTTCTGAGCTGCTTCCACGCCAGGTGACAGAAGGCCAGCCATGAGACACCTGATCCACCACTAAATGTGCCCCTCTGAACACCTCCTTGAGCAGAGTGCTTGAAGCAGTGGGTGGGGGAAAGGACAATTTCCTTCACTAATGAAGGTGCAGAAAAACTTTGCTAACAAGAAAAAGCTGCTGCTCAACTCTTTGGAAAAGTGTGTGTGTGTGTTTATCCAAGGTAAGCTACTCCTGGTATAAATTTCACAAAGTTAAGCTTAGACATATGTGGGGACTGTTGCATCTGTTTTCTGTTACAAGCTCTTCTTAGTTTGAGACCAAGTCAATTGGCTTCCGCTGTTTGCATTCTGCTCAGCCCCATGTCAGCCCTCCAAACAACAAAGGCGCTGCAAGGAGCCCACAAAACAGTTACATCTGTCCATCTCATCTCCTGTGCACCAGATGGAACAGGATACAGTTCTGTCCCTCTCTTCGTTCCTAGTGTTATATGCATCCCCCCTTTCTTTCAAGATTACACCAAAAAAAATAATCTGATGACTGGAAACAAATTCATTCAAGCAGCAAAGCAGTCCTAACAGAAGAACTGACAAAACATCTTACAGCTTTAATCCTCACTTTTTTCAATTAACAGATGGATGCATCACAGTCATCCGTAAACAATAAGAAAAGAAGTAATTTCTTTAATGTACACCTGGGAAATAGATGTGTAATCGAGGTTTGTACATTAAAAGGAATAATACAATTTAATTATTACAGCTATTTAAAGTCATCCAGAGGAAAAGCTGGAGTTGGGTAGAATAATTTGTTTGAAGTCCTCCCACTGCTTAAATCAGAGTGTTCCAGCTTTTTAGGAGATAGAAATGTGGCAACCGGCAAGCTGGACTTATCAAAAGCAATACCTTTAAAGCCCTTTTACATATTTGTCATTCTGTACTTTAGGACGTTAAGTGATCCAAATACATTTGCTAGAAAAATGTGAAGCGAATCAATGATTGCAAAAGAAAGAAAAAATAGTATCTGCAGTATTCACAATTCAAGATTACTCATATTCCTGCTTAGAGTGCAGGAAATCTTTCCTCTTTAAGCAGAAAGGTGAAGGCAATGGAGTGCCAGCAATGACATCGTTCCTGCAAAGGGGGAGCCTGCGCTCAAGGCATTTGGCAAACCCAACGAACCACCTTCATCTGTGGTGCAGGCAGGGTCCCAGAATAGCAGAGGCCAATCTCTATCATTTGGACTAGCATTTGAGCACACCCAACCTGCGCACATGCCCAAGCACAATTAAAAGTCACATATTCATAACGTCTATTCTCAAGATGCCTGGAACACTGAACTATATATCAGAGATAGGAATGGAATGAGGGCATGCACTAGAATAATGTTCCCCAACCTGGTGCCCTCCAGCTGTTTAGTACTACAACTTCCCTCAGCTTCAGCCAGAGGATGGCTGCACCTGAGCATGAACACCAGAAGGCAGGAACAACTGTTACAGCTGACCAGGCAAGAGCAATAAGGCTAATCCACAGGCTTTATGCTGCCGGCCATTTGCAGAGGCTGATCTCTCACACTTCTGTTCTCTTTAGTACCTGAAGAGGCACCAAAAAAGCTTACTAGGAAAGCACTCAGTTAGCCTGTGAGGTTTCCTTTCAAGGTCCTAGAGACTCTGTGACAGCAGCAAGCCAAGAATTACAACCCACACCCACCCTCTTGCCTTCCTACACGGCGACAGCCCACATGTGGCATTTACCCCCACCCAAGAGCTTCAAAACACAACCAAGAATCATTTTTATTGGGTTAATGTTCTATTATTTCTGTATCACTTTCCCCATTATTTTTACAACCCCGAGTTACACTGAAGAAGCGGACAGGGCCTTCATGGTGGAGCACGGAACTGAACATAAATCCCCCCAAATTAGATGGATCTCTCATGAATCACACATGCTCCTTCTCTGCACACCCAAACCCCCTCTGCACATGGGGCTTTCCATTTGTTATGGGGTACACCCACAGAGCTGCCTCATCTGTCAAAGGGAATGAGTTGACCTTGCAGGCACAGGAGTTTGGTATGTGCACTTTAGCTTTCTATATTACTATTCCTCATGTCACATTAAAAAACACAGTTTCCTTATTTCCATATCTGTTTACTAAGAAAGACTTAAGACACCTAACAGCAGAAGTAACAGCACCCGAACTAAAAACTACCGACAAAATTGAGCAGCCCACTAAAGGCTATTTGTCTGCAACAGAAGTATCTGCATACATTTACTTACCGCCATATAAGCATTTGTCCCGACATACGTCTTGGCTATGGAATTCACCAGCTATCAGACAAAACAGCCTGTTAGAGCCATATAAAGATAATGTGGGAATAAAACGGGCAATTATTCCTCATTTAACCTACAATCATTCCATGTATAAATCAGCTAAAAATTATATAAAGTGTGTATGTGTGTGTGAGGAAACAAATTTGCCTGTGAAGGCATTAAAAATGATTAAATCTCTCTTTCCTTTTGAACAAGAGCCCTAATTTAAAACAACCACAGTATTTCACTTTATGGCAGATAACCTTAAAGACAATTCTCTTTTAAACAGGATGCTTAGAGATTTTAGTGCTCCACCAACCAGTTGGATATAAATAGTCAATTGGAAGGAGGGTTTTTATTTTATTTTATTTTCAGCACATCCAGTCAGCCGTCCTCCTCCCCCCACTGTCAGCTGGCTCAAGATGTGAATAAAGCCACCTTCATTATCAGGCTGGAATGAACACTAAATATGCTGGAGGGACAACAGACTTTGACAACGTATAATACAGCAGTGACCTTCTCTTTGGTCTTCATGTTTGGCTGGGAGGAAAGGTGGCTGCAATTCAATTCAACATTGCAGCAAGCTCATGGGTCAGTATCACAGAGGTTCTCAAGGGAAGCCCAAAATGGAAATTAATTAAAATTTGTGCTGCACATTGTTGAAGCCCACCACCATTGTTGCTCCCAATATTAATTTTTACTGTGGGCCAGTTGGGCTCCCCAGGCGATCCTCCCGCTCTGCCCTCCCTTTTGTTTGATCCAAACGCTTTCAGAGCCAAGCTGCATATCAATGAAGTTTGCTATTCGTAAGTAGTAATTACAATATCAGCAGTTTTTACTGTCATTAAACAATGAACAATCATATTCTGATGAAGAAAAGTCACCAGGAGATTAAAAAAATAAAAGGGGATGAATCCCCCATTCCCAGCAGAGCCAAGCTTGCTTGCAAGGGGCTCTGCTTGTCTTGTGGCCAGTCTGGAAAACACAAGCTAACAGGAGGGATATAGATGAAAGGGCAGAAGAAATGAAGGTACCTGTGTGCTGACCCCAAAGTCACATAACTTGACTTGGCCTCTTGTGTTCACCAACATATTTGAGGGCTTCACATCTGTAAGGGGACAGCAACACATGATAAGGAAGCAAAGCCATACAGCATTCACACTACATTAAATATAGCTTACTATATATAGCTTATCATTTATAAAGAGACATAAAGTTTTCTGGCTGCTGTACTAAGTTTATTTGAAACACACACACGTCTGTGCTTGCAGGCTTAGAGCTCATCCACACTCATATGGGACTCATATTTTGATCGTATTATGTACCAATTAATGTCTAAGAGCTTTTCCTGTTGTTCTGAGGCTATGCCTTGCAAAAAAACCAAAAACCCAACACAATCTTATCTGCTGAGTCAGACCTTATAATTTGCATTAGTCACTGGACCCAGTTTCCCCCTTGAACCCACTCACATGTGCATTTGGCTTTCTGAAGCTTGCCCAGAAGGTAAATCAGCTCGCAGGCTGAAAAAGGTCCCCACCTCTAAGTTAAACGCATGGCATGGAGGACTGCAGTTGTGCTGGGGGTTGAGGTTTACATTCTTCAAAAATATCCCAAATAGGAGCTATAAGCTCTTTGGTAGGGTGTGTGTTTTGCCATCTCTGCTCTAGAGTGAGATTTCTCTAAATCTTCAAAACAGACAGATAGTGGAAACAATTTCCAGAGGAGAAGCATTAATCAACAGAGAGTATTGTGGTACCTTAAAAGACTAATACATTGCCACAATAAAAATTGCTAGCCTTTTAGGTGCGACAAGACTCTTCATTAATTGCGGAAAACCAACCAGGCAACATATATCTACCACAATTTTTACTGGAATTTTAAAAAATGCACCTTTATTTCTTCAAGAAAATAAATAAACCTAGAGAAAGCACTCTGTGTGTGTGTGTGTGTGTGTGTGTGTGTGTGTGTGTACAATGTTCTCCCAAAGCATCTGTTTTGTGATTAATACTTCCATTTTGAATGTGGAAGAATTTAAACAAGAGCCAAAATGGAACATTATGTGCCCATCATCACAAGTGTTTCCTTAATACCAATTATTTATATGAGACAAGCCTTATGGAGGATGAACAGATGCCTTTTCATTCCACCTCCATCTGAGCTATTTTTTACCAGGCTACTGGATAAATGGCATGTGGGCAACTCTTTTCTAGCTGTTACAAAAATGTCAAGGAGAGGGTCAAGAAGTTGAATGCAGTTGCCTTATTCAATACCAAATACATATTTTAAAAATCCATTTTATTCAAAATATTTTTTAAAAACAAAAGCCACCCTCTCCTCTTGAATTGCACGCAAGCATTAGAGTGCAGAATTCCAAAGTTCAAGGAAACTGAGAAATACAAAACCCTGTTTGAGATGTGAATTGCTAAGAGATAATTATCAGCAGCAACACATATCTACATATACATATGAATGTATGTTTCACCACCCCCTGTGCATTAGCAGTAAAAGCAGACAAATTGTTGCTGCTGTTCTGACCCTGGTCGCCTGCTCCCTCTGGAGGTTGCTGGCTATTCTAAGAGCTCAAGGGTGGGTTCACAAATTAGCTCATTTAAAGACTGGATGGCTGCATCAGTAGAATTATCTCTGCTCTGCAAAATCTGCAGTTTGAGGGTTCACACTGGATAGTTTTCATTATGCATATCAGCCACTGATGGCAGATTGGGGTGCTCCAGTTGAAAAGGCCAAGCTGAAACCTCAGCAAGAGAAGTTTGTCACCATAGGATGCATCTGCCATACTTCTCACCTGTACATCAGGTGGGACATCCATTTGGGAGGTGCTGGTGACTGGTCATTACCCAGAAGGAGTCAATCAGCTCCAAAGCAGGGAACAACGAACTACAATACTGGGGCCTGAACAGCTGTTGTAAGGTGCCAAATCACAACTCTATGGCTCACATACTACTCTGAGAAATTATTCTTGATGGGTGCACGGCCAGAGAAATATCAAAATGTAAATTGCTTTTCATTTGCTTTGGATGATATTTATAATATTTCAGCCATCATCAGCAATTTCCACTCCCACAATTTTCAGCTATGTTCCAAAAGCCTGAATCCCATCCCAGACTGTGCTTATATGCACCAAGCCAAATGTTAACTTTATGCAACAGATGAAGTAGGCTGCTCCCTTAAAAAACCCTCCAAAAACCCTTCATTCTACCATAAACCTGTTAATCTTGAATGCATCATAGTGATTCCTTTTCTGAAATTAAACAAACTATTATATGCACTGGGAAAATGCAAAAACAAATCCACAACTCACCTCTATGTAAAATTTTTAAACTCCATAAATATGTAAGGCCTTTAACAACCTGCAAACAGGAGAGAGAAAGGAATGCTTGAAGGTATGGATTTTCATTTTCTAGAGTTAAAACTGGAATCTACCATGATATAAAAATCACAACCAAAAGAAGTCAGATTTTGGCCACCTTTGAGGAAATGTATCAATGTGTACTTTATATATTTTCCCTCCCTTTGAGGATCAAAATTATCAGCCACTAATAGCTTTTTAAAAGTTAATCACCTTTGCTATATCTTGTGGTAGTACATTCCAAGCTTTACTGGAATTCCTGTAATGGAGTGTGAAGAAGCCACAGAAAAGTGGCCCTTGTGTGATCGACATTTATGCACACCCTGTAATAAAAAGCATCTCAAAGCACATGCCTAGAAAAAATGCATTTCTTCTTGTCTTTCTATAGAGCCAAGCCAATCAATAGCTAAGGAATTTAAACCGTCAGGGTGTGGAACTTCTTACTTCCTTAACCCTGTAAATTTTATTCCTAAATCTGCACCTTTGCTTTCAAATACCTTGCAAATTTTATAAAGCCTTGTCTATGATGACACCCTAAAAGCCTGATTTTTTTTGTTGCCTCCTTTCTGTTGGGTCAGCATTTTAATATGGAACATCTTCCTTGCAAAATTCTCCTAGCTATTCTACACATTTGCATTCATCTTCCTGATTCAAATGTGCCACTGACCAAGTCTCAAAAACAACAAAATTTTATTTCTTAGAACTAATGAAAGTTGCTTCCTTAGAATTTTGAAAATCTTTTATTTTCAAAAGTGAATAAGAATCTAATCCTTATGGTAGAAGACGAACACTAGAAACTGTCCACGTTTTCAAGTTGAGTGTACACAAGAAATCAGTTATATCCCGTCCTATAACAGGTGGCTAAGCATCTTTGTTTTTCACTGTACATATTCTGTAACAACATGTCAAGGAGTGGAGGCTACACTAAATGCATATTGCTCTTAATTTTTTAATTTTTAATTTTGGATTTTTAATTAATAATAATATTTTGCATCCAGGGTGACAAAAAACAAATATTAGTTCATTAAGAGCTTTTGTATCAAAGCACGTCTGCTGAATAAATACTTATAAAAAACACACTCTTAACCAAGCAGATTTTTCATTTCAACTTTTTCTTTTTTTAAAAAAAGAACATTTCACAACTACAGCTCCAACAATGCCCTGTAACCCTTTGTACATTGATCAGGAATCACAGCTATTCATTTACACTGAATAAAAGGCCATTTCCCGGTTCAGAATGTAGACGCAAGGTATTGAGCATTATATCAAAGAGATGGTGCATAGAATTCATTTTGACTGAATACTCCAGAAGATATTGTGATATTCAGTAAAGCAGCATTTGACAACAATGACTTGACAAAGCCTTGACACAAATAGTAGTTAGATCGGCCATCAATCACTCACTCTCTTGACAGCTTAAGTGCACATCTTTTGCAGGGGGGAAAAAGCGTCAATCAACATTAGCACTCAATATACAGTGCATTGTGTTATTGCTTCGGGAATGGAAATAAAAATAAAAATGTGACGTTACGCGCAAAAGGCAGTCTGGGAATATTTGGTAGCCCTGTCTTAGCTTTGGAACAGCACTGGAGGAATGTCCTTGTCTTCTGGCTGCAACTGAAAGATTGTTTTTAAGTCTAGCACCAAGAACTAACAGGTGGCAAGGCTGTGTACGGTGGATTCCACCCATGTTTTACAGATTAGGAGCAAGACTGTCACATTCACTTGTGCAAATTCAGTTCAAGTTTCTCTTAAACTGAATTTGTTAAAGAAAGGATGCAGTTGAATATAAGGAATTGGGACAAGGGACAGAAAAACACACAAAAATATATTGGCAAGTTGATACTTAACTGTGACCCCTTAAAGGCACCAGCAAGACATTTGATCTGATCCAGCTGGAGAGCTTCTGCAATCATATCCCCAGCTAAAGGGGAAATCCTGTATCTGGACAGACACTACACATGCAGTTCCCCTCCCCAATCCAATACCGTAGTACCTCTGGTTAAGAACTTAATGCGTTCCGGAGGTCCATTCTTAACCTGAAGCTGTTCTTAACCTGAAGCACCACTTTAGCTAATGGGGCCTTCTGCTGCTGACATGCCGCTGCTGCATGATTTCTGTTCTCATCCTGAAGCAAAATTCTTAACCTGAGGTTCTATTTCTGGGTTAGCGGAGTCTGTAACCTGAAGCGTCTGTAACCCGAGGCACCACTGTAAAGGGGTTCAGGAGTAGCAGTAGCAGCATAATTCATAACACACACACTCCTACTCTACCTTCTCTGCTGAATGCCTGAGAGTGGTTTTTTTAAGGCTCTTATCACATAGCCCGGGATGCAGGTGGCGCTGTGGGTTAAACCACAGAGCCTAGGACTTGCTGATCAGAAGGTCGGTGGTTCAAATGCCCGTAATGGGGTGAGCTCCCGTTGCTTGGTCCCTGCTCCTGCCAACCTAGCAGTTTGAAAGCACGTCAAAGTGCAAGTAGATAACTAGGTACCGCTCCGGCGGGAAGGTAAATGATGTTTCTGTGCGCTGCTCTGGTTTGCCAGAAGCGGCTTAGTCATGCTGGCCACATGACCTGGAAGTTGTACGCCGGCTCCCTCGGCCAATAAAATGAGATGAGCGCCGCAACCCCAGAGTCGGCCACGACTGGACCTAATGGTCAGGGGTCCCTTTACCTTTACTATCACATAGCCCTGGCTGCCCCATGCACACCTCTAGACTTGCAGGCTCACTTGTACAAGTCTTCCCTGGTGCCTCCAGAGTCCTGTACCCCCATGTTGCTGAAATTAAGAATGAAAGAAGCATTTATTGGAGACAGTAGACTAGATTGTGGTGTGTCCCAGGTTGAGTGAGGGGTGGAATGCACCAATTTCTCCTGTTTGCAGATGTTTCCATGAACCCAAAAGGGTTGGACTGAACTAGACACTTAAGATTTCTTAGATCAATCACTCAACGTTAGAAATCATGTAAAAATGTGATTTTAGTTTGGCCATGAATCCACTGCGTGGCCTTGGACACAGCACATGTTCCCTTTCTGGAAAAACTGTTTGAAGATGCTACTCCAGAATGCTTGTTGTCAGGATAAATGCCCAGGAGGAGAAAGTATTTGTAATTTACAGTGAACTATAGAAATGAATGTTATTTAATAAGATCGTGCAAATCCTCTGGACTGCAAAAGTGAAACACTTTTACTCTCACCAAAGCAGTATGTGCATGTGTGTGTGTTAGAAGCGAACCATGCCGAGTCTGAAAAAACAAGCCCATCTGCAAGTGCTCCAAAGTGATAGCATCAGATTAAAAGATGCTCTTTGCACATGCAGCTAAAGTGGAGAGAATGAAGCTGAGCTGCGAATTACAATGAAAGGAGCCTAAATAGCTGCCTGCATCAGATTAAAGGATTTCAGTTGTCAGCTTGATGTATAATGAGTGTGGAAAACAGGCATTTAATTAAATGGTACATTTTAGAATAACTTTTTGTTCTGCTTTAAACCACTTAAATTATCAAAGCCTGCTTCAGATTTAGCAATTGTTCAGCGGCACCCTACCCCATGACACCTCCCTTCCAACTGGTCTTGGCTGCGGCTTTAAAATTATGATACATTCTCTTCTTAGACTTGGAGAATTCAGCTCATTATCCCCAGCATGGCAAGAAGGGATAAGATCTAATACCAGTGCAACAACTACGCTGAAGCAGCTTCTGGATGGGTCATGGAGAGAAGACTATCTGGGACCTTCATGTACACCACACTAATGGATGGAGCAAACAGAATTATTATTGATCTTCTGGGAAAAATAGGTCCTATATATTGGGGTACCTGTATGTTATATGCCTATACGTTGTGCAAGTGCATAACTTAATATTAGGGACTACGCACTTTAGGAAAAAAGAAAAGAAAAAGAAAGAGGGCAAAGGTTTATAGAATTATGAACCATGGCAAAAGGGTGGATAGAGCAGAACTTTTCTCCTTCTGTCCTAACAGTTTAATATGGGGTCACCCAATGAAGCTGCATGGCAATACGTTAAAGACTCACAGGAGGAAGGGCCTTCTTCATAAACTGCTTAATAAACTCAAATAATTTCCTACCATGAGATGGTAGCTGCTGGCTTAGATAGCTTTAAGAAGGATTATGTAAATTCATGGAAAATGAGTCTATCAAGGGCAGCCTTCTGCAAGCTGCTGGACTACAGATGTTTTGGACAACAGCTCTAAAGAGCTTCAGCCAGTATGATGAGTGGTGGGTGATGGGAGTTATAGCTCAAAATATCTGGGGGACACCAGATTTGGGAAGGCTATCAAGGGCCATTAGCCATGGCAGCTACATAGAACCTCTGCATAGACCGTATTTTTCTGTGTATAAGACTAGGGGTTTTTTAACCAAAAATTGGGTTTGAAATTGATCATCTTATTCATAGGTAGTGCTGAGGGGTGTTTTCTTAATTTGGAGTCCCCCAAAATAGAGGGCGTTTTATACATGGGGGCATCTTATACACGGAAAAATACAGTAACTCTGAATGCTGGTGATAAACAGTATGAATTTGCACAGAAAACTAAGCTAATACAAAAAGGGCTGTTGAGATCAGTAGTGGTTTTGCTGTGAAAAGACAAAACAAATATGGGAGGTAGAATTGCATAACACCTTTCCCAAATACACAATAGAAATGTATGTTAATTGATGGTATAAAGTTGATTATGCCCTACACTGGGGGATATTGTTGCACTCCGACTCCCATCAGTCACAGCCAGCATGCTCATCGGTCAGGAAAGATGGGCACTGTAGTCCAACAACATCTGGAGGACCCCATCTTGGTCACCCTGTCCTAAACTCTGTAATGTGAGTTATTTACTTTTTATGAAGTCAATCTGATATACTACCTACTTCCCCCCCTCCCGGAAAGTGAATACAATCAACAGTGCAAATACATGCAGATGAAGATATGTTTCACTTGACAAAAACTTCCTGGTAAGCATGTAATAAGATACAAGTGATATGGAATGCAACATTAGTTTCAAAATATATAACAGGATTGCTATTAGGCTGTTCGAAAAACATGTGGTTTTTATGTGGCTTTTAGAATTTGTTTAGAGTACTCCAACATTATCAAAAACTGAAATTGAACTTTAATGGCAATTTCCAGACATCTCTATGAAAACAACTTTCAGTTGATGAAACTGACAAAATTAAAGAGACTACAGTACGCCAACATGAGAATTAATAATATAGAAACTTTGTAGGGTGTTTTCTTATAAGCAGACTTCTTAGGCTCCAACAAATTACAAACCAAACTTATTTGCGATTCTCCAATACATACTAGAAAAGGAAGAGGTTTTCCCAACCCCCATTTTTAGAGGGGTAGTTGTGCAGTCTGTTGCACCAAAAAAACCCACCAAGGGTCTTGGGGCCTGTTGAAGACTAACAGATTTTATAATGGCAAAAGCTTTTGTGGACTGAAGTCCAGAATGAAGTTCCTCAATAGTTCACACATAATAAATTTGTTAGCTATCAAGGTGCCCCATGACTCTCACTCTCCCCCCACTCCTCATCTTCCTATGTTATTTATATCTACAAATATCAGCTGTGATAAATATTTAAGCATTTAACACTATTATATTAAAAATAGAACCCCAAAGTACTCACTGCTACGGCTATTCTTCCCAGTACGTGTTCTGGAATTTTTCTGTAGACATCCAAAGAGCCCCCTGCAGGAACAAACAAAACATAGTTAATATCAAATAAAACACAGAGGAACTTGCTTGTAAAGATATTGACTCAGAAGAAAGGATTAGCCTGTAATAAGCAAAGTGAGGTCTGCCAACATCCCCCTTGTTCACCTATAGGGCTGGCCCAAGCCACTGCACTGCATCATCTGAGAGAAAAGCACAATCCTGGAGCAGTGCTCCAGAGTTCCTTTGTGATATTGCCAGGGATAGGGAGGAAATATCTTGCTATCAAAATCAATTGCTTGACTCACCTGCTCAGGTGCATCTGCCTTGTTCATGTGATACATTTTTAATTGGATGAACAATGGGGTTAAATTGCTAAGGAAACCCAGGCGAAAAAATCTCTGAAACTCTTTAATCCTGCCATGCCCAACCCACTACTGCTTGCTGAAAACACACAGGACAATGGGTGAGCTAATAGGCTTATTTAAAGGAAAATCTGTGTTGGCGACTGAAACATTAAAAGTGGGAACAGCTGTTTTGTCAGTAAAGACAGATTGTATGGAAGTCGAAAATATCAAGCAACAGATAAAGCAGCATTTACTTCTGTTCTATTTAAATTTTCAATAAAAAGTCAATGCAGCTCTATTGAGGAAAATGTAACATACTTAACATCAAGTAATCATGACTCTCGCCTGCCTGATGTGTTAAGGCTTGTGAAAGGTTATTATTTTTAAAATACCTCCTAAAAAAAAGAGGAAAAGACATCTTGCACCATCTGTACTAGGAATCGCTTTGTGCTTCTTTAGGATGTGCACAAATGTTCAAATTGATTTCCCAATTACATTAAAAAAAAATAACAGTTGAGGCTTTTCAAGAATATGCAAGCACCACTCACCATCCATGAATTCAGTACAAAGGGAAATCCTGTTTTCTACAAAAAAAGCACCGTAAAATCCTATGATATAGGACGAATCACACTGCAGATGAAGAAAGAGAGAAAAATGCTGTCAGTGTTGAAGACATACTATGCATAGAATTGAAATGTAAATGCTAGAAAATTATACCTTGTAAAGAATTTCTAACTCCGACATAATCTGTTTTTGAAGTTCCAGTGTAATATCTAAAGGGATCACCTGAAAGCAAGCATCAGAACATTATATCTCATTACATAATGCATGTGAACACTGTGGCCATCAACAAACCTATATATTTTTCAGGTGGCACGGAAAACTCCTGCTCAAGTCAACTGGCTACCACCAACAGACTGCCAGTTTGTTGCCAACAGAATAGGGTATTTCAAGTGACGATCAACACCTGTAAAGATCTTGGCCACCAGTAACTGAAGCTCACACCTAATAAGTTACCGGCCAGTGTTGCCTGCATTATCCCTGACCATCCTTCAGGGCACATCTGTGTGCCACGGCACACTGGTTGAAAACCATGCAACTACCAAGTCAGTTTTATCTGACCCAGGGAGTGGCAACACATTTTAAATAAAATTATGGTGTGTTATGGAGCTCCCTACCATTACATATCAGACAGGTACCATATTTATTGTCTTTCTGGTGCCTACTGAAGTTTTAAATTTTCCAACAAACCTTTTAGGCAGTGATTTTTATTTAAATAGATTTATGTATTTTATGTGAAATTGTTTTTACATATGTTTTTATTATTGAAATTTTTATCATTAATTGCTTTAGGATGTTTCATGGAAAGTGATTAATAAATTAAATACAATAAGCAATAATAATAATAAATAAATAAAATAAAATAAAATAAAATAATTATAATAATATACACTCCCAAGGATTTTGGTACTTGGTTGAGACTCAATAATATTTTGCAGGATTAACACAACCAACAATACACAAGGTTGGCAATGGAAAGCAACATGGCCTCTGATTTAAAAACAAAACTAAACACCACACCACACACACAAAAAGAACCTATTTCTAAACCTACATTTTACAGTATTGATGTCTGTCTAAACAGAGAAAAAAGAGCATAACCAGTTTCTATCAAGAATTTGCTTTAGGGTTATTTATAAAAGCTCTCACTAAACTAAATTGTAACTGTAATAGAAAGGCTGCCAAGAGAACATTTAACACATTTCTCCAGATCAATAGTCATTTGCCAACAATATTCACTTACATTTTTTTTTCCAGGGTGGAAAGCTTAAAACAAAGTAACCTGCTGGAACACTGTATCAATTTTGCCCATTAAAACAACAACAAAATTTAACCCTCTATCATATCTAAAAGAGATTGCTTTTCCAATTGTTAAAACCCTGCTCGAAACCCAGCTTCCCCCATTGCAAAAGCTTTAGCCGAATATTGACTGGATTCGATGTCACGGATGGCAAATGCTGCATCAGCCAAGACGTGAAATGAAGAAAGTCCCTGAGCTGTTGTGAATTACAGGCACATTGATTTTTAAGAATGGAAGGGTCTTAGCCCTCCTTCACACAAAATGGCCACCACATGGCTTTTACTCAACACTGCATTAATGCTGCCAATTGCCCCAGGCCGCAATGTGTTCACGAGCAGAGGCTTGTCACAGAGATCGGCCACTATGACACAATCTCATGCCACACCACTGAAAAACTGTGGCCACGGCATGCCACATGAAATACCCACTATGCAATTTTATGGAGTTTCCGTTTCCCCCAAAGTAAGTTCAAAACAGTAATCATGGTACATTCACCACTGTGGACTTAGCCAGAATTATTTTAGAACAGAGGCAAGTAAACTTTTTCTGGAAAGGGTTGCATTTCCTTAGGGGTCACATGCCAGCAGTGGGCAGGACCAGGGCTCAAGGTGGGCAGGGTCAAATTCTCTTCTTTCTTTGTCATCTCTGTCACCAGCTTCTCTTTCTCTCTGCAAGGGAAGATGTTCTTGCAAGAAGTCTGAACCGATTGCTTACAGAGGACTTCCCCCCACCTCCGTTTTGGCTTTCCTCCCTATTTTGGTCTTGCTCTGCCTTCCTTCTTTTCTTCTAGTTTCCCCACTGGAAGTAAGGCTGAGGACCACACACAGCCAACTCAGAGGATGCTAGGAAACTGCAGAAGATCCAGATTGTGGCCTGATTTGATATTGAGTCAGTCATGCATAAACCCGCCCATGTCAACATGGCACAAGTCCCTGTCAACTCCCCAAGGCTCACTAAAAGTAAACCTTTGGAATGCCCTCCCCAAAGAGGCCCACCTGGAGAACTCACAGTATCATTTAGCCACCAGCTTTTAAAAACTGCTAATGTAAGCATGTAACTTAGAGCAGTTTGATTTTACCACCTATTAAAATGAGCTAGTTTGCACACATTATTACCTAAATTGTACTTCTTGTTTCTGACTACTCTCTTGGCTGCCCTGAGATACAAAATTATGTTGAAGGCGCAGGATAGAAACTATGTCAGAAAACAGGCAGCCAGGATTTTCCTGTTGGATCACAGACTCAGAATACAAACCAAACCCCCCTTACCCAGGAGTAAGCCTTTTTGAATTCAGTAGGAATTACTTCTGGGTAGACATGTTTAGAATTGCACTGTAACTTTGGGCCCTAAATCACCTACATGATTTTTTTTACATGATTTTAATACAGAAATGGACAAAGGGTATTGAATACTGGGACCTGCATTTGTATTCTGGCCCCATATATTTTATTAATTTATTTGAGTGGAAGTGTGCCAAGAAAAGGGGTGGTAAGGAAGGAAAGGGGTCAGGGGGCATGTTCATACAGTTTGAGTGTAACCCATTTCCCAATTTAAAATGGGAAATGTGACTCCCAGCCCTAAAATCATTGCCCCGCCTTTTGTTAAATAACAGCAGCAACAGAAATAGCAATCAAGTTCCTATCTACAATGGCTTTGACACGGAACACTACAAGGGGAAAGGGTTAACCCTATGAGAAATACCTGAGCCCATTTTCTCCACTTCTCTCCTACACCTCCAGGACAAATAAGGATGAGTTGTCAAGTTAAATACAAGCAGTCAAGTGACTGAATTATAATTTACTCGGTGCTCAATTTAAATTAGTGAGAGGCTATTAAAATATACAGTATAGCGATGGCAATTCATCACCGGCTGTCATGGATGACTTCATCTATTTGCTGGAATGGTGTGCACGCCACTAAAGGGAACGAGAGCAAAATCACAGGTCAAATTAAGCTGCAACTCCATTTTAATTCACTTATTTAATTTGTGGTGACATAATTGTCTTTTACAGTATGTACAACTCAGAGGAAATTTGGGAGTACGATAGTCAGTATACAAATGATTAATCAAATGGACCATTTAAATGCTAGGTTAAGAGCAGAGGGAACACTGGAGTTGCAGAACAGCACACAGCCTCCTCACACACAATGCAAGGGGAGGGATGCTACCTCCTCAGTCGTGTGGCTTCCCGCAGGAGGTAGGAAGGTTCAGAGGGCACGTTCCACAGGCATCAGCTGATAGGAAACCACAAAGCAGGAGTTTCTTACATATTCAATTCATACAGATTTTTCCTCTTTTTTTTTAAGTAAACAGAAAAAGTTTTGAAGTGGGAGGGGGAGTACAAACTGCTGGCACCTTCTTTTTTCAAACTCTTCTCCCTCTTTCCACAAAGCAAGGCTCAATATATTTTCACACCCGAATCAACAAGTCAAATGGCATTCTTATGCCCAGCCTAAGGCCCAGCAGCCTCAACTTGGTTTAGCTGCCAGAGTGCCAGAGGCAGCTTGTTCTCTGAGCCACCGTGAGGACTTGTCCGAGGACAGAGCTGCTGGCCCCTTCTCTGCTGCATTTAGATGCTGCTCTGACAAGCAGTCAGGTGACACAGGAGGCCAATAAGATTCCTTCTGGACCTGTACCCTGAAACTTCTGCCTGAGCAACTTGCCGTTCAGGTGAAAGATCAAGTGTCTCTCAGATGGCCCACATCTGCTCACCAGCTGGCCAGCTAATCTGCTCACCAGCTCATCGGCATCCTGGCTTGAGTGGTCGTCTTGTCAGTGTTCATATTATTATTACATTTAAACCCCACCTCTTCTCTTAGAACCCGTCAATGCAAATATTATGGCCCCTCTCTTTCCTTCCCTTCCCATTTTATCACCACAGCCCTGTGAAGAAAGTTAAGATTATGACATGGGGACTGGCCCATTGTCTTCTAGTGAGCTTTCTGCCTAAGTTGCAGACTTGAATCTGGTTTGCCCAGTCCTTGTCCTGTGCTCTTAACCAATATACCCCACAGGCTCTCACACTGGTCCACACCTGCTTTGCTTCCAAACCACCAATCTTCACACTCATACGAACGGCTGTGATTATCCTTAACCTCTTAAGTAGCTAAAACTCTGCAAGAAAGTGATAAAGCTGTGTCGTTGCTTCAGTCATAAACCTTGATTTACTGGCACCGAAAGTATTGGGATCAGACACTTATTATTTTATTCCCATAATATATTGATTTAACAAGAAACACATTCACACAAAAAGTATACAGTAGATAAAACAATTTCAAATCCAATGCAGATACAGGTTGGGATAATAATCTCCATGTAAGGCTTGCTGAAAAACGACCTGTTCTGATATGTAAGGGGTGGGTGTGTTTGCGCAAATCAGGGCAATATTTGCTGTCAAAACCCTCATTATTTAACAGAAGAATCAGGCTTATTTTCCCCAACCAGGAAGTGGTGGATTCCAAAAAGGAATTCAGTGCAATTTGTCTAACACTGCCTCCGCCAACCTGCTGCCACCTCCCCCACCCCAAGATGTTTTGAACTTCAGCAGTTGTGCTGGCAGGGGCTGATGGAACCTGTAATCCAAATAATGGGGTTTGGATTTTGCCAGGTCAGCAACAACTTAAGTTTAGGAAGAACTTGTTGTTCCCAGAGTATGCTGATGCCTTACTGGTGGAAGACAGAAGGTCTCTGAGTGGAAGCAGGAAAGGAAGACCCATTTCAGAAGGAAAATGAAGAAAGCACTTGAAAACATATTCTAGGAATGCTGAAGGCTTCAGCAACAGAATAGACAAGCTGGGCCAGTGTGCTTGGTGCACCACCAGTATCTGAGATTTTCTAACTGACAGTTTCCAGTTCATCGGTACACATTACTTTTCCAATGCATGCAAATACTTCCCAAGACTACTTGTGTGACCTAGAAAGGAAAGAGTGTGTAGTGGTGTGATTATAATATAATATAATATAAATTATATTATATTATATTATATTATATTATATTATATTATATTATATTATATTATATTATATTATATTATAATAATATGTGTGTGTGTGTATGTGTATGTGTATGTGTGATGCTTTTTGCACTATGGCTGAACATGTATATGTTTTGCTTTCATGCACCAAGGCAAATAATGCAGAAATAAGAATTTGATGGTTGGGGCAGGGTAGAAGAGGACTTTTTTGTAAAGCAGTTTTTGGAAGAACATACCTTTACGGCTAGTATTTTCCCACTGGGGACATGGTTTGCTCTGCATACAGAAAAAAGAGAAAAAGTCAGTTCAAACTGCAGTGGGGGGATCAGATCCATTCTTTGGATTTGTTACACTAATGAATACTTGCAGTCAATGCCATTTTTGAGCAACTTGTTAATTTGGGTGACACACATCACCAGTTCTAGCTCTTATGAAGTAAACAGCTTCAGACATCTTTCCAATTTGCAAACTCACATCAATCTTTCACAACTCCTGATTCACCAACTGAATGCAACCTATCAACTGCATAATGTGGTTTAATAAAAGCTAAATAGGCTTCCCATTTTGCTGCCTGCCTGGGAGTGCAAAAACAGAGAAGGGGGTGATATCAAGCACATGGCAGGTATCAATACCTGGACTATTCTTGTCTTGGTAGGATATTGCAGGACTCAGCGAAAAAGCACACCATAAAATGCAATGTGATTTGCTAGCCTAAGGACTGCGGCCTCAGTGCCTCTGTTCATATATATTATAATTTTTTACAGAATAATCACTCAAACATTTACATTTCTATTATTTAATTTTAACTTATGAAAATACAATTTATGTATTAAAATTATGCACAAGCAATGTGATTTATTTGCAAACACAAGTAAATTTTTAGCAGCATTTATGCGAATCCCAAATATATTTGAAGAAAAAGCATTTAAAAGCAGAAAAGAAGACTATCCACTTAAATGATAATTGAGAGACTGACAGCAGAAGGCACAGTCAATAAACCAAATAGAAGGTAATCCATGAGGTAACTATTGATGAACCAACAATGGCAGAACATTTTGACTTTCAGATAAGCAGAAACGATAAGAAAACAAACATCTGAGATGGGATGCTTAACGTCTGTTAGTTCAATACGTACTGTGCTGGGCAGTTTGGCAACTTAATTAGCCTGTCAAGAAAGCCGATCCTTCCCACCACCTTCTTATTCCATGAGAGGAGTGGGGATGGTCTCTTGTTTCCAAATGAATTAAAAGGAAAGACTTGATGATTTAATTATGATGCACGCCAATTCATCCGTGGAAGTTTGGGTTAAATTTCCAGCAAAGAGCAAGTACCTGGTTTGGTTTACAGAGCATTGACAGTAGCAATTTAACTTTTAATTATCATTGAGAAAGAGATCACAAAACAGATACGGTGCCCACAGGGGCAGAGCATCCCCTTGGCTTCTGCAAGTGCCATGCTACCTGGAAGAAAGGAAACTTGTTTACTCCTGACCGCCATGGCATCTCAATTGTCTTGACCTCCTGCAGCACATTAACTGTAAAGTGATTAATGGAGTCTGAATGGGAGCTTTGGTTACACCAAAAGAAAACCGGACACCTCGGCAGTGTTTTAATTAACAGCTAACACTTCAAATTAGGCTGTAGCTGCTGCAGTAATTACCTGTCCCAATGAGTTTGCTGGAAAAACATTCCCTCGCAAGTGAATACTAAGCAGAACAACTAGTTGACATTGGTCGTTTAAATTATGTGCTTGCTACCTTGATCCAGATACCAAACCCAATTCAGGGCCGGACATGGAGCTCCTACACACAATTCTTCCTCCATTTGTTTCAATATAGGAAGAAGAGCAACACATCCAAAAGAATACATGTTCCAATCTTCTCCTTGTGGTGAAAAGAATGGGGGCAGGACAGGGCTGCTTTGTGTAGTTTCAAATCCCCGTAGTTCTGCTTTCCGGGAGAAGATGCATCAAAAAGGCAAAATATTCTGGATCCAGGTGGATATCTTTAAAATGACTTGCTTAAGTAAAGCATGATTTGTTTGTTTCATTACCTGGTCAAAATTTATATCCTCTAAATATAACATCACTTGAGATAATTCAGTGTTATAATCTATGGATTGATTTTCCAATTAAAGCATTTGGATCAATTAACAGGGTGCTGAAAATCTTGCAGAATAATGCATGGTATAGTAAGCCCTCCTCCCAAATAGAACAGTATTATTTCTAAATTAGAAGGGCATTGATTCATCATCTCACTGACTTTTAACCCCGCTTTCTGCTCACCTAATCAGAAAAATTAACTCATGGTAAAGATTGGCAGTTTTCATTCTTCTGAATAGCCTCTAACGGCTGGAGTAGTTATTTTAAGCTGCTGCTACATTCAATATTCCTACCCTGTTTAAACAGACTACAGGAAAGACGAAGCCTCAGTTGTTGCCTTTTTGACACCTCCCCACCAGGAAAACAAAAACAAAATACAGAACTCTCTTGCTGAATGTTACCTATTTGTGTTCATTACTCTGAGCCTTCTATATCCATTTACAAAGAACAGCTTTTAAGCATGACCAGCACAATTGTGTCAAATATTTTATTAACCTTGACTATTAACCATATCCCCAGACGTTTGAAGCCTGAAGGGACTTGGTGTGGGCCAAGTCCATTTTGCGTAACTCTAAGTTTCTACCACTTGGAAAATTCAAATGCTTCCCTGCAGGGAGCTCTGAGAAGGCAATGTGCCCAGACCTGGAAGGATAGCTATTCTGGGCACAGAAAAGACAAACTGTGTTATCGGAGGCAGGCGTGTGTGCACACACATACCACTTGAGAGCAAAACCATTCAAATTTTCCTAGTTGCTTATTTTCCCCCTCCTGAAGGAAGGGTGATGAGCTCATGTGTCTGTGTACGTGAGTGCGTGGGTGGTGGGACTAGAACAATGAGCCCAAGAAGTCAAGACAGGAAAAACCAAGGAACCTGAAACTGCTTTCTCCAGAATCTTGCAAGTTCTCAACACGGTAATGTAAGTGACAGACGCCTGTTAGGACCAGCAGAAAGATGACCCACACAAAAGGGTCTTTGTTACCGTTTCTGCCTCCTGGTTGAAGCTACATTGTTCCCCTTGATTCCTTCTTATGGGACAGGAAGCACTGACAGAGTCAGATTTGTGGAGTATCTAGAATGCAATGAAAGCCATACTGGATGAGACCAAAGGCTCATCTAGTCCAGCATCCTGTGGCCAACCAGATGCCTTTGAGAAGCCCTCAAGCAGGACAGGAGCACAACAGCAGTCAAATGTAGACACATTGACATGAGCTGCCCAAGAAGAGGAAATAACTAACTACACAATGTTCAGAAAGCCTGCTGGAGGGGAAGATGTCTCTAATCATAATCTCCATCCTCTTATTTTGGATGCAACCTTACTGCAAGGCAGCTGTTGATTTGGCTCCATAATACATTACTCAATGATAGTCGTCAGTGCTCAAAAACTCCTGGATCAGAAAACAAAATGAAGCACCACCCCTCCAGAAATAAAATAAGGAACAGGGGAAAACCAGCCGATCACATCCTCATGCATGAGAAGCTCAGTTTCTCTAAACATTACACACTGTGCAAGGATATGATGCTCACTGGCTGTAGACAACATGTAGCAAAATCACGTACAAATTTGGTTCCAGGCCTTTTTGTTTGCACACTCTAGATTTAGCACTCTGCTCTGTGCTAATGGCCAGAGTTTGGGAGTTTTAATGATGATATTTTCACATACTGAAACAGCCGTCTAAAAAGGAAAAGATTCAGATGGCTTCCAGGAAATTAGCACTTTGACAGTTGTTGCCTTCTGTAATAGGCAAGCCCATTAGCCTGACTTGCTGGTTGTTAAAAAGAGGATATTCAGAAGTGAGCAGCGCTAGTAAAGAGCAGCTCTTATTGGGACTCAGCTCGTTCAGAGCAACAATCTATGCCAGCCCTTCCTTCTGTCTGAAATCCCACCGCAGATGCTTGAATAATGACCACAAAATGATTCATTATTAACTTGAAGGCATGCCCTGGCCCACAAACTGTGTGCCTCTAAAACTCTTCCAATGACTCAAGACCCGCTACACAATTTTTGGAGGAGGAAAAAAAGATTCCTGCAGGGACAGAATGGACTGTACCATTTAAGGCTGCAGATAAAGGAATCACATTCCTGAATGCTCCCCTGTGCTTTTTAAATTTGTTTAGCCTCTTTTAAAAAGGATTTATTTCCAGTCCTTTTCTGCAAGGCCCCAGCACAGCTTGAAACGATAAAATACTATATTAAAATCAGTTAAAATAATTTACATCAGAAGAAGGGGGTGGGTCCTAAAAATATACGACTCAGCTGTTAAAGAGGTTGAGCCTTTAGCTAAAGCTATACAATGAAGGTGCCAGTCAGACCTCTGTGGGTAGGGAATTCCACAGCTACAAACTTCCAAGGGTAGTAAAACTACCAAGAGGGGCCTCCACTGCCTATCTAAATACCCAAGAGGGTCTGTAGGGAATGAGGCAGTGCTTTCATATATCTGGAGACTAAATCATTTAGGGCTTAATGTGAACACCTTAAACTGCAGTGGCAACCAGTGAAGCAGTTTCTGAAGAGGGGTTGTATGTGACTGACAGCTAGGTGGAATCCTAAAAAAAAAAATGGCCTGCTGAAGAAGAAATAGAAACTAACTATACTCCTGTTTGCTTTTACACAGAAAGACAGCCAACATGCCAATCCATGCTCTCTGTACAGCTTGAACAAGCTTGAACTAACCCTCACTGAGCTCACCATGTTAGATCCCATCTCCTAATAAACAACAGGCTTCTGTTGTTCCTTACCAAAAAATACCTGACTTATTTTTAATCAAGAACAACTTAACTTTTTGCTGAAAATTCAGGAGGATGAGTACACAGTGTAAAAAAACAAGTTTAATTTAAGAATCAACCAGTTTCTAATTAAACTGCCATAGGCAGCTGGTTGGATAAGTTTTAATCAGTTTCAGTCACCTATTGATTGGGATACTGAAGCTTTAAAAATTAAAAGTAAAAGTAAAAGATGATTGGGGAATTGCTCCATCTCAGAACAACAGTGCAGCCCTCGGTAAATAACTCCTCTTTTAACCATCAGCTAAATGAACACTTCAATACTGCAGTACAAAGTCTTCTGCAAAATTACTTTAACTAACAAGCAGAAATTTATCAGCTTCAGCCAAAATCAATGCTGAAATCAATTTGAACACTGGTTGTGTCTAAAGGGGCTCATTGGCAATTTAGGGAAATTACACCATGTAAATGTCTGTGCTTTAATTGAACAGTTTCATCAACTAGGCTGTGATTGCTGTCCATTCATTTATTTACTTTCATTGCAGCGCCAGTTCAGCAGAAGGAACGGTTTTTGTCAAGGCTGGGAGGAGGCACTTCATCTTCATTTTATGCACTTTTGTGCATAACAGATTTTATGAGCCAGGCAGCCAACGGCTGGGGTCAATGGAAACAAGTGAACTGCAATCACCGGTCAGTCTTGGTTAACCTGTAACGATTGTCCACAGGAATTTGGTGGGGTGGTAGACCAGATATAGTTAAAGCAATCGTTAGATGAATGCAAGAGGGTAAAAACAGACGAGGAGGAAGAAGATACAAAACCCTGTGGAAAACAGGAGGCTGATGTTCCCATGTGTAAAGGACCCCCCCCCCACGAAAAAAAAGACTACTTGTGCACTAGATTTTTAAAATTCCACTTAAAAACAAAACAGCACAATAATATCAGACCAGAAAGGTGCAACTAAGCTCAACCTCTGATCTATCTGGGCTCCTCTGAGCAGCTCGCAAGCCGAATATGAAGGCAATGGCCTTTCCCTGTGATCTGACAGCTATACAGTGGTACCTCTGGTTACGTACATAATTCATTCCGGAGGGCCGTTCTTAACCTGAAACTGTTCTTAACCTGAAGCACCACTTTAGCTAATGGGGCCTCCTGCTGCTGCTGCGCTGCCGCCACGTGATTTCTGTTCTCATCCTGAAGCAAAGTTCTTAACCCGAGGTACTATTTCTGGGTTAGCGGAGTCTGTAACCTGAAGCGTATGTAACCCGAGGTACCACTGTACTGCCCTTGAACATGGAGTCTCTATTTAGACAGCATGGCTATCTATTTAGATAGTTATTGATAGACCAAGACCAATCTGCCTAATTCGTTTTTCCAATTCACCTAACTTGTGGGCAGCATCAATCTTGTGCTGGTTATATACATAAAAATCTCTAATAATATTTATATCTCACACTTCTGGTACAAAATCAATGTTTAAAATGACACTTTAATTAACAGCATAAAAGACAGTCAACCAAGGAGAGAGGAGCAGCAGTTAAAACCAAACATAAACACATTATCTGCCACATACAATGAAAGACTGCCAGTCTTTAATGACTGATGAAAAATAGTGAGGAAGTTGGCCAAGCGATATTCATGGGGGCAAATGTTACATAGTTTTGGTGCAGCCACCAAGATGTCCCTCTGCTTTCTCCTCCATCCCATTCAAATGGGCTTCCCACTCTAAGTGGGACACAGAGAAGGGCCCTTCTTTCTGCTCTTAGGAAGCATTTTTAGCATCTTCAGCAAGGGACAGTCCATGAGGACTTTTCCTTCCCTGTACCAAGCATAGGCTTGTGAAGAGGTTATTCCTGGTCATGATTAGCTAAATGGAATTTTCGTGTTCAGAGGCAGCATACCAGGGGTGGAGAACCTCAGACCCTGGGGCCAAATGTGGCCCCTCAAGCCTCTCTATCTGGTCCGCAGTATTCTCCCTAGCTACACCGCCTCTTCTAGGCCACCCCCCTCACCAGTCCTGCTATGCATCTTCATTGAGTGCTTCTGCCGGACAGAAAATTTACACCCATTATTCCACCAACTTTTGCCTCTAGCCACTGGCATGTGGTCCTAGAAGGAGGTGTGGCTCTCAGGCTGAAAAAGGTTCCCCACCCTTGCAGTATATCTGCAAGGGAGGCATATGGCTGGGGAGGACTGACCCCTTCCCATGGGCATAGTCAGGATTTTTGTCAGGGGGTCCAGAACTGACATGATTAGTCAGTTACTTAAGTATTTCTATTGTTTTACTTGGCTATGGCCATGCCCCTTCCTGCCCTACTTATGAGGTTCCCAGAGACATCTGGTTGGCTGATTCTGGAAAAGGAAAGCTGGACTAGATGGAACTTTGGTCTGATCTATTAGGCTCTTCATAAATCTAAACCAAGCTCTTAAAGCCAGAATGAGCAGACATGGATAAACATGTGGAAGATCTTGCAAAAGTTTAGATGACGCAATTCAAGTGAGAAATATTATGTGTTATTTACCAGTGACACAGTTTTATATGATACTAATAAGGTGTTTTTGTCTAAATAATTCAGTGCTGTTTCTGCTCAGCCACAAACGTTAGAAAGTGTGCGCTGTATTATAAATCACATTGTTAACATATTTCACTGGAAATGAGGAAGCAATTTTGCAAAAAAAGAAAAAGAAAAAGTGATTTCTCAGAGCTCTGTAAACCAGCAACTGAGTTAAAAAATGTGGCAGGAGGCAAACCCACTTTCAGTGCCACTTGGCCTTTCTAGTGAATTATTTTTCAGAAAAGCAATTTAAGTAAATACCCTAGATGCTACGGTATACAAATTTTTCCAATATATACACAACAGCCTATACACTCTATCATACTTGCTTTTTGGCAAATATTTGTGGGATAACACACACAAAAATATCTAGTTTAAATTAGATAGAGTTAATAAGTCCACAGCGTACAACTACACTAGACTGAATACTGGAAACAACTGAACGTAAATCAGATCCAGTTCACAATGTATAAGGATTTAATAGGTTTGGGGGTGTCACTAGCTGTTGTGAGCATGGAAAGAGATACTTATTACATACTGTGTTTTACTTTAATGGAAGTTACCCAGAGTGGCTGGAGTAACCCAGTCAGATGGGTGGCAAACAAACAAGCAAGCAAACAAAAAACAATCTCTGGTAAATTCTATTAAATAAAATGGCTGGGGCATGGATGGAGGACATTGGCCTAGTGTCAAGCAGTGCTCTGAGGTGCAGGGCAAGCTAGGAGGTTTTGAGTGGTAGCTGCTTCACTGCTTGAGTGGAACACTCTAGGAAAATTCAGACAAACTGGCAATATGCTGAAACACACTTCATAGCCTGAGTAGTTTTGTACTGAGCTACCAGAACAGCATCAAAATCCAGGGGTGCTTAAATTCCAGGTGCCAAGCTCAAAGTGCTCACCATTCTTAAGTTATTAAAATGGGTGGAAATAAACATAACAGAAAGCTAAGAGCTATAAACCACCTTTTCTTTAAACAAACAAACAGAAAGACAAAAAAATGGATTCAGCAAGTTCTCTCTAGAAATATTGCTATAAAAGTATTGATTTTTTTTTTAACCCAACTCAATTGACTGAAAAGTTGTTTGTATAGCAGTATTGGCCTAGGCAATGCACTGGAACAATTTTGCTGCACAGAGTAATCAAGTGCATTTCTAAAGTATAATTATATTGTCATAAAAATAAAGCAAAGATACCCTTCTCTTCAAGCAATAAACCCACAGAGGCAGTAAAAACCCCAAACACATAGGCACATATACACACACTCCAGTGAAATGGTGTCTTCTAAAGAACACAACCCCCCTCCCTTCTCTCACTCTTCCCTTAAGCCACGGTTAGCATGAAAGTGATCAATATCTCAATCTCCATAAACTATTTCAATAATAGTTAGTTCACCTGGAAACAGAAACTGAACGCTTCTGCTCAGCGACCTGAAACGTTCCTTCTTGTTTGTGAAATGCGAGTAATATTTCATTGCCATAATGGCTATGACTCAGTGAAGGGTTTTAGGAAGACACACACACACACATGCTTTTGTTCTTCAGTTACAAATCAATATGAGGTGCACACATTTCAGAAACACGCAGAGAGTGTGGAAAGCTGGAAGCCAGAAAATATAAAATGTAGCAGCAGAAGCATTTGTAATTCATTTTATTTGACGAAATGATCATCAATTGCCTCCAAGGCAATATGTGTGGCTGCTACCTATAGCCAGAGAGAATTCAACCACCTGTAAGCTTTCAAATGGGGTAATTTCAGTTTGGCTTCTGCTGTAACACAATTCAAGGTGCTCACATTAGTGTTTAAACTCTAAATGATTTAGACTCTAAATATCTGAGAGAGTACCTCCTTCCCTACAGATCCTGGGTGTTATGTTTGGCAGAGAGGGTTCTCTTGATAGCTGCAGTGCCTATATAGTTCAGGTAATGGTGGCTTGGAAGAGGGCATTCTCTATGGCAGCCCCTAAGCTGTGGAATTCCCTCCCCACAGAGGTGTTCCAGCATCTTCATTGCATAACTATTGCCATATGTTGAAGATGTACTTCTTTAACCTGGCCTTTGACACGCCCCCCTCCCCCCAGTGTGTGTGATACCCATGTATAACCCACCCTAATCTTCCAATTCAAAAATTGTCTCAACCTTATTTGTTATATTATATTTTAACATTACTGTAACCTGCCCAGGGACCTGATTAAAAAGCAGCTAAGAAATCCAATATAATAAAGGCAATACAATCAAACACAGGATATAATTGACCCCCTATTGAGTCTTCTATTTAATCCCAGGAAATATTTCAAAATAAACTTCCACAGCTAACGACCGTTCTGATAAACCTTACATGGTCTCAAATGGTTTGTTGTGCCATGAACTTTTATAGATAATGATCACCAATGAACATAATGTATTAAATAGGCCGAGAAAGCTGTTCATATAAAGGCTGATCCACATGTTACATAGGACAGGAAGTGCCTCTGAAAACAGCATTCTCTTGCCTTCCCCATAACATCACTAACCACATCAGTCAAAGGTATGGGACAGAGGTTGCAGCTTTTAAGTGCTGTAAGAGTTTGCCAGCCTTGTGCTCTCCATTATGTTCTGGACTACAACTCCCATGAGCCCCAGCCGCCACAGCACATAAGCCCAAGCATTATACGGCTCTGCTGACTGATGGGAGCTGTAGACCCAAACAAGATGTAAACAAGATGCTTCTTTACAAAGCTATTGTACTACAAACCTTACTGCATGCTTGTGAAACACGGACCACTTACAAAAGCCATCTCCAACTTCTCAAAAGATTCCATCAACGGTGTTTCCGAAAAATCTTACACATCACTTGGGAAGACGGGCAAAATAATATCAGTGTATTGGATGAAGTAAAGATCACCAGTGTTGAAGCAATGATTCTTCAACATCAACTTTGTTGGACTGGACATATTGTGCGGATGCCTGATTATTGTCTTCCAAAGCAACTACTCTATTCCGAACTTAAAAATGGAAAGCGTAATGCTGGTGGTCAATAAAAGAGATTTAAAGACTATCTCAAGGCAAATCTAAAAAAAAGTAGTCTAAACACTGACAAATGGGAAACACTGGCCTGCGAGAACTCCAGTTGAACAGCCTTTACCAAAGGTGTCATGGACTTTGAAGACACTCGAACTCAGAACGCAAGGGAGAAACATGCTAAGAGGAAGGCACGCTTGGCAAATCCACACCGTGATCAACTCCCGCCCAGGAACCAATGTCCCCATTGTGGAATGACGTGTGGGTCCAGAATTGGCCTCCACAGTCACTTACGGATTCATTGTTAAAACTGTGTTTATGGAAGACAATCTTACTTGGCTATGAGTGATCACCAAAGAAGAGACCAAAACACCTGGCGGGCACCAGCTTGGCAAAGGCTGTATTAAGGGGAGAGATCTTAACATAGCAATGCTGACTTGGGTGGCAGTATAACATATGCCACATAACATGTCAGCTCCAACTTAAATTCACAGAGAGAGAGGTTGCAGATAGGCTGCTGGAATTAAACCAGGTTAACAATGTAATATTTTTCCATGACAGAATAGTAACCAGAAATATATTTAAAAGCATGCTGTGGTTTTAAAATTCTCTTTAAAAACAAAAAAACTTATACAGTAATGTCTTCTAAGAAAACAGAAACATGTGTTTTGTATATGGAAAACAGTTCTTCCTGGAAGAAATCTTTATCATTCCCTCAAGGCTTTCCTTATGAAGTTTTATTTTAATTCCTTGTGGGGTATTTTTCATACACTACTGCAGACTATTAAGTGTGAATGCTTGCATTATGGGACTTAAACTTTTGCACTATGTAGGAGATAAAGACTTTCCTGTCAAATAAAGCACCCCCTTGCTATTGTAATCCTTAAAATTAATAAGGGTTTCCATAGGCAGCTTCTGCAGGCAGCTGGCTAAGGGAGTTCACTGCACAAGGGTTCTTTTAGGGGATTTTTTTTAAAGAGGGGTGACAAACACATATAAAAGTGGGAGAGAGTATCAAGGGAGCTGTAAACATAAAACATGCATTAACTTTCAAAGCTAGTTGGTGCTGAACAGGTGCAACTGGGGTGATGAGGTGAATGCATCTCTCACTTTCAGGTTGTATGAGTAACCACAGAATAACCTCCCAGTTCTGAAAGAGGCTTTGTCCACTGCACATGTGTCAGCTTCTACCTGCTGTTATTATTAATATTTATAAGTTTATATACCACTTAATGCCAATATAGGCTTATAAGTAATTTTCAATAGTATAAAAGAAGTGACATAAACATTAAAACATTAACAATAATGATTAAAATACACAGAAAACCCCAATTAAACAACAGAGCCATCAGAACAGGACACTCACTCAGATCAAGGGATTGCCTGTGAAAACAGATGTGTCTTCAAGAGAATGCCAGTACAGATGGGACTACCTATATCTGAGCAGAGGGTGATTGATTGGCCTCTCTCGCCTATCACCCACACCCAGGGGTTTGTATTAAGATGTGCCAAGGTAAGCAAAGCTCAAGGGGGCAAACCTATCTAGAAGGGCTAGATTTTCAATCAGACCAAATTAGTTTTAGGCAAAAGGATTGAATTTTGAGAAAGTGGAAAATCCAAATCCAAATCCTTAGCCTCTTATCTGAGAGGTGCCCTGGAGCTGGTACTCAATTAGAACTGGGCAGCTCATCAAAAGGATTAAACTACCCCCAAACTGTATAACTACACCAGGTTCACCAAATGTTCTTATGCATCCAGATAATAACAGGAGAGGCAGCTGCATCTTACGTTGATTAGATGATTCACTGATCATCAAATTTAAGAGGTGGCAACTCCACCATTAGCAAACTTTTCTGGCAACTATGAGCACCATATGCACATGTTGAAAATGGTGGCCAGTTTCTCAAAAGGCAACTGTAATCACCACACAGTGGTTAAGGAAATCACAGAAATCCACCCTAAAGGGCAAAAAAAGGATACATTTGATGAGGTACAAGTAACTCCAGTGTCAAGCTAGGCAGTGGTTAAGAAACTAAAGATGGGCTGGTCAAACAATTCATTGAGCTCAGCATATCATCCACCAACAGTGACCAAGATGACACTTGGGGGGTTGGAAGCAGAACATCATGACTGTATATATCCACCAACACCATTAGGATGCACCAAATGGAGGCTGGATAGTAACCAGAAATACAGCTTTTGTATATACATAATCCTTGCTAGTGGGCTGGCCTTCACAATAAGCATTGGCAAAGAGTTCCACAAGTTGGTTATTTAACATATGGTTACTAGCTGCCATTGGGACGCAGGTGGCACTGTGGGTTAAAGCCTCAGCACCTAGGACTTGCCGATCGAAAGGTCGGCAGTTCGAATCCCTGCGGCGGGGTGCGCTCCCGCAGCTCGGTCCCAGCTCCTGCCAACCTAGCAGTTCGAAAGCACCTCCGGGTGCAAGTAGATAAATAGGGACCGCTTACCAGCGGGAAGGTAAACGGCGTTTCCGTGTGCGGCTCTGGCTCGCCAGAGCAGCGATGTCACGCTGGCCACGTGACCCGGAAGTGTCTCCGGACAGCGCTGGCCCCTGGCCTCTTAAGTGAGATGGGCGCACAACCCCAGAGTCTGTCAAGACTGGCCCGTACGGGCAGGGGTACCTTTACCTTTACTAGCTGCCAACTGAACTATGTATTTATCTAATCCAGTTCTAAAGCCATTTATGCTTGTGATAGCAAGAAGTTCCATTAGCTTGATTCTGCATTGTACAAATAACTTTGTCATTTTGCTTGTTGCAACCCTACTGTCTAACAATATATGAAACACTAAAAATAATAAACTGGCTGTGTTCACAATACTAATCCATGGTTTGTTCGAAATATGACTTGTTTCACAGATGAGCAAACAAGTCATGGCCAGTTTCTTCAAAGCTTGATTTGTTTTCCACCTGCTTTTACATCATGCTTTTTCAGCTTGGCAAGTATCTAAGATGCGGTCAAATAAGCCATGTCCAAGGAAGGCTGTTGGTTCCAAACCATTGTTAAAACAAACCATGGTTTATAATCCAACAGTAAACCATAGCTTCACATTATGGTTTCTTTTGACAGAAATCAAACCATCATTAGTCAGGTGGGTTTGGTTCACACGTTCAAACAAACTATAATTAGGCTAAACAAACCATAGCCTAGTGTTATGGGTATGCCAGGCCACTTGTATATGGGGTATTCTGATCTTCCACCTCAGTTTATTTACTCAGTAGAAGCAAGAGTGACAACACTCCAGAAATAGCATTTTCAGAGTACAGTAGCTACTTTCCACATCCGCCTGGGATTCAGACAATACCAAACAAGATACATAAAAACAGGGGCCATTTTTCAAGATCTAAGGTAGTTATGGCAACTCCTAGAAACATTAAATACAATCAGCGCTTCACAGAGGAAGAATAAAGGCCAGACACCTCATGACACATTCCTAGAGAAGGGGGGGGGGACCACTGCCTTCTCTTTCCCAAAATTTGAGAGCAAAAAGAAGAAAAGGGAGGGGGGCAAACACTCACTTGTAGACGGTTCCTCCATTGCCATGACCGAGGATGTCTCGATACCGTATGTCTTGTTCATTCATCTCCACGAGAAAGAAAGAAAAACAAAAGAGATGTCATGCCGTGGATGGAAGTGTCAAGGAAAAGCAACTCTAGGCCATAAACAACCAGCCGTCTGGGTCATTTCAAGTTCAGCTGCAAGAACGAGGAGATCAATACAACATTTGCTGTCCAATTTATAAAAGACAATACCAAGGGACAAAGTGATGGAAAGTTTAATGACAATTTGTTTGCCTGGGTCATTTCATTAAAGTTTGATAAAAGGTGTCAAAATGGAATGATAACATAGCTCAAGAGGAGCAGATCACAGATATGGAGAGGAGAAAAGAGGTCTTGACTGCAAACCAAGGCCTAGGTTGGGAGGGGGCTTGAGAGGCCCACAGCCAACACTGACATTAAATGTGGCCAGGAACCTGTCACTGCAGTCCACCTACAATTTAGTTCTAGAGCTGGTGAAGAGCTTGTTTGAACTTGTTCCAAGGATGGCATCTTGGTCAACCTGAGATCACAAAATAAGTAGTTCCCAAAATTTGTAGAACACAAACCAGTTAAGAGACTGAGAGTCAGCTGCAGATCCAGGCATTCCTACCCAACAGCAAACTCCTCCCTCCTACCCTGATAACATTTTTCACTAAGCAGATGTTTTCACTAAACAGATGTTAAGAGATCAACCCCACTGTATCCACATGTACCAATCCAGCACCTGGTATTGTGTCCAGAAGACAGTTCCGCAAATTACTAGAGATGCACGAGCACCAGTGAAAATGAAGGTAGTTTCACAGATGTACTATAACAAGTAGACCCTTATCATGAGAGATATAATCCTAACAGACAGGTTTTGTTGGGCAAAATATTTCGGCATGCTTTCAGCTGCAGAAAGTGGATTTTAGAAGCAAACTGCATGCTAAGATAAAATGTTCAAAACTAATCTTCTTGAAGGCAACAAAAGCCAAGCTTAAAATGTTCTCTGATGCACTACAATTCAATGATAATCTAATCCAAGAAAGTATTTCTTATTTCTATAAATGTGCAGGTCTAAACTTGGGCAATCTGTGATCATCAGAAGCACAATGGCACAAAAGTAGACTTCATATAAATTGCTTGTTTAGTTTGTTGCAGCAAGCTTAATATATTGAAATTAATTAATACCCAATGGCCAACCATGAATCAAAATTAAGGTTTATGCTATGGGATTTTTTACTGAATGGTTTTTTCCCCTTTCAACATAAGCAGACCAAGAAGTGTTTCCTCATAAAAGGTATGACTAAGAAAAACCTAAAAGAAAATACCACCTAGGCTCATGAACTTAAGTGTCTCTGAAGGATTTCTTGCCCCGGAGAAATGGGCACACTATGATCCAAGTAAATACAAATGAGGGGTACTATCTACACAAACTTCTCCTGAACAGCAATTGCCAATCATTTCAATGGACTTCCACTGTAAAAGTTCCCCCGATGAATTCTGATGTAGGTCAGTTACTTTAATCTACCTTTGTACAGAGACATCGGAAAAGAAACACTTCAGATTTGCATCGCTGCAAAGGTCCTTTGGGGAGTAGCAGTTTTGTTGCTTAATTATACAGGCTTTGATTCAGGAAGGACCAGTAAAGGTTTCACAAGCACAACTGTACTGGGAGTTTTGCAGGAGTGTTTCTTCACTCCATTTCATTTAACCTGTGTTTGGCCAAGTCACCTATTTTAAAAAGAGTTTATTGTTTCCCATGACTGCTACCTTGAGCATTCGTTCTCAAACTTCCTTCTCTGGGCCACACTTTCAAAATAAAAATCTGCTAGCGCCACACCAATTTTTTATTGAATAAGTAATACATTGGAAAACAAAAACAACTCCTAGCAGTGCTTGATTTTTAACATAGAGCACAACTACTATATAATAGGATCATGAGACATCCAGAAAGTATAAAATAATGCAGCTATATAAGAACATGAATCATTCCCAAAATATAATACTTATTGTCCCTTAATCTTCCCGCCACTTGCCATCCTCTCCTGCTATACCAGTATGGCGTGTCAGACCCTTTGAGAACCACCAACCTAGAGTGTGCATATTCTTCAAAATGTAAACTGTGCCCAAGGATGGCCAGATGCATTTAGAAGCCAGAGTAAAATAAATCCAAACTGCATTTCCCTACCCCACCCCAAAGTGGGCCACAACCCATTGGGAGGTCCATTAAAGCAACTCTGAGCTACACACCTGTTTACTGTGACCCTTAATGATGACAGAGTTCTGTGGCTTGAGCTGGCTGCATTCCACAGCTGAGCCAGGTTTTGATAGGGCTGCCAGCCAAAAAATCCCCCAGAGTCATCGGAAAACCACCTGGATCCATCAGTCTCCAAGGGCAGACCATTCTAATAGGCTCCCTACCACTGCAGATGAGGAAAGCAACTGAAAGTCTAAAACTCAACAGGAGGTGATCTGACCACACAAGCAGCTAATGCTATAATCCTCCTCTCAGATGACCCTCTTCCTGCCAGAGTGTGGCTGGCGACATGTGTCAGGCTGATGACATGTTGGGACAGCCCCACTGCTGTCATGCAAAGCTATGAGGTTATGAGCAGCCCCAGACTTAGAAGCCTCATCGTGAATGTTGACTTCCGCAGGACCAACAACCTGGGGGTCCTCATGCCACATCCAAGACCACATCTGTCAGCTCAGGCTGGGAGGTATTATTATTATTATTATTATTATTATTATTATTATTATTATTATTATTTAATATAGTAAACCAACAGAGACCCTAATGTTTCCTGAGTGCCCATCACAAGACTTCATTCATTCATTCATTTATTAAATTTGCATGCCACCCCTCATCTGAAGATCACAGGGCAGTTCATAACATAAAAATACAAAATGAAAATCCATTCAAATTGACAGGGAGCCTGCAGACAAAGAACAAATTACTATAGACTATAGTGGCACCCTCTGCCTGACCCTCAAGCCTGCTCTCATGCCGCACTGTGTTGCCACACTGAGTAGTCAGGTGGGCACAACAGAAAGATACCAACACCACCCTGCTCACCCACCCAGATCTCAGTAACACAAACCAGGTTGACCTCCTCATCCAGCAACAGGTCATGGATGAGGGAGACCTTATTTAAAACTGACCTAGCATTCAATAGCAGCACCCACAAGCCTGAGGGTTGACTGACAGAGCAACCAGACTTCCTCTGGCTGTCCAAAGAATGTTTCTCCTGTTTAATAAAAGGTTTTTTTCTCCCAAGGAGTCCCCAATTCCAAATTAGTCTGACATACTCCTTGATGAGAACAAGAGGCCTAACACAGGTCATCTTGGTTTGGAGGCTCAAATACATCACCATGGTATGTCATTGCAAACCTGATGAACTCCAGATGTTTTCGACAGCAACTCACATCAGCCCCAGCCAGCATGGAGTGATCATCATTGTACTGGCTGGGGCTGATGGGAGTTGTAGGCCAAAACATCTAGACACTATCAGGATGCCAAAGGATACCCTACTTTACTGATGTAAAATCCAATTGATCAACTCAGAGAGACATTCCTATAGATACCTAGTAATTTATCAATGATAATTACGAAGTGGGAAGCCTCAATAAAATCATAACTACAACTTCATAGCAGGTTCTGAAATACTAACTTTTCTGAAACAACCTTGATTGGCTGCCAATGTTAATAGAACTAATGGCAAGTAAAAAAGTATCCAATTACGGATCAGCAAACAAAACATTCTTTGTTTATATCTGCTGTCCTGGAGAGAAGCAGCATGCATCTCTTATAAATCATTAGAAGCAAAAATGCTCAATTAATCCTTATTTGATACGTAAAGCTCTAGCAGAAGTCCGGCCCTATAAGCTATGCCTCCTCTGTACCAATCGAAGCTCTAATGGCTTCAGAAAGCAGTCACACTCTATGAGCAGACAATTGAAGAGATTTAGTAAATCCCACTTTATAGAGCAGAGACTAATCGGAAAACACAAGCCAGTCAAATGTTTCTTATGAACTGTTGACACTACATCAATGCTGAATCAATTGGCGGCATTTTCTCTGAGTGACAGAAAAGAAATAAATATTTATATCACATAACCTATATCAATGAACCTAGGCAGAAAGCTATTTCTAACCTGTCAATATTTGATTATCTTGAAGAATCGTGTCCCCTTTCTTTTAATGATTAATATGAATTCCTTATTAAACCTAAGTGGAGGCTATCAGGGAAAAATGTCTTTATTAATGCTTTCAAGCAGAAGGTGCAAAAAAAGGAAAAAGAAACAAAGAATTATCCACTGTACTACAGCTATACTAAAGTATAGCTTAAACCACCAAATTGTTAAAAAACAAAAAACAAAAAACAACAACCTTAGAAGTTATAACCAAAGAAACTTCCCATGTCGTGTCTCTGAATCAAATACAGTCAGTAAAAGCAACAAGACCACACAATGTTAGGGAACTTGACATTAATTCTCTCCCCTCCCCCCAGTTAAGAATGTTCTGATTTCACTGACATCAAGAGAACTTAAACAGGCTAGACTTGGAATGGATATCCATGACTCCCACCACCAACCACCCCTCAGTGCAGAGCCCGGCCCATGTTTCCTTGTGCAAGGTTGCTTTCTCATTTGCTTCAATTGGCAGCAGGGTTGGAGGAGAGAATGTCTACACCTCCACCCCTTTAGATCTGACTGCTCTGCTGAAATGATGGGCGGAACTTCCGGTGCACAACATTTCAAAAGAACTGATGGTCACCATAAGCATCTAAGTAAATTAAAGATACAATTATTCGTCTACAACAACAGCCCTTCATTCACTTATTTTTAAAACATTATATAACACTAAAGGGGTATGGATAATGCCCCTAGTTTGAAAACTATGCAGGTCTTTATATCCCTAAATTCCTGAGAACTTTTTGCATCCCTGGGCTTCCCAAAGTCATCTACAAGGGTCATTTCCTTTCCCCATCAAGTATTTAAAATCCTCCACATTCCATCAAGAATATTAAAAATACTTCTGTTCTCAGACAGAATGTTTAAGCCACTTCTTCCTTAATGACACCTTTTTCTCCTCCTCTACCCCAGGAACCTTAAACATTTATTACAGAAAAGCATTTGTGAAAGATTAAATCAAATGCCGAGGGTGGGTAAAAACAGTAGGCATGTATTTTATTTTTATAAAGCCCCTTTGCTATATTTCAGGCAAGAGTCACAGCCTGGACTTAAAAAAAGAAGAACTGAAATCCATATTCCTAAGTTTTATTTAAACAATTCTGATCACAAATAAGCAAGGCTGCAGTGCAGGTGACACTAGCGGGACCATTCTCATCTATTAAGAGCACAATGTTACAGGTGAGCCGCTGAAGGACAAGCGTGAAGACCAGCTTTTATCTTCTTGACATGCTCAACTACAACTACTTGATTCATGAAATGCCAATGAGGCTTGGAGAGGTCACTGTGTGAAGGCACTGAATACGCATCTGAGATAATTAAGATTTCAGCCTTCGAAACATGGAAGGGAAGTGAACAGCAGTTAAGAAAATCAATAAGAGTCTTTTATTTGCAGTGACACAGATGTCTCAGTCAATAGTGTCTAATAGGCAAGCTTGATCGCTGTGGACAGGTGCCTGCCTCCAAGGCTATCAAAGGGCTTTCACCATGACAAACATTAAAACTTATTTATGTTGCTATTGAAAGATCCTGCTGCCTTGCAGGTACTTCCATTTAGTGGTGTATATTTAAAGTCATTATGCTACTTTGGGCCTTCCCGCCTATTTGAATCAAAACTGGCCAGGAAGGATTTGCCCTGAAGTGTCCATTTGCCCATCAGTTGTGAGGCTACTGCATTCAATTGCAGGTGCCAGGGGAAGGCAAGGAAGCCTTCTACAGATTTCTGCCCCCTTTACAGAGCAAACTGATAACTAACACAGAGCTCCAAATAACATGGCACAACGTACTTCTACTACTACCTCCACTCTTCGTCAACTGGCAGTGTGTGTGTGCCTTAAACCTATATGCAAAGATCTAACAAGCCAGGAATCCTATTTGCTATTCAAAATTGATTAAGTTTTCTTCCCCTAAATTGAGGTAGCAGCAGAACGACGGATGCGAAAGGCGCTTCAATCTATTTGGAGCTAAATCTGATTAGTGCATTTTGAGAAAGGCAAAGCAAATTGGTGTGCCAATCCAAATCAATCAGGACAGAGGCGCCTCCACAATACGAGCCCTTTCACAGCTTCTCCTCTACTTTATTAAAAGACCACATTACTGATAAGTGAGCAGTAAGCATCTCTGAGGCTATCCTAAAACACAAGACATTCATGAACAAGCCCATCCAATACACCTACCTGGCCATTAGCTAATATTTTCTTCAGTTCTGCGGAAGACTTCTTCAAACTGCACAATCAAGAAGGACAAAAAAGGTATTTTTAGTGATTGTATCAGTGCACTTTATTGAATGGAACTGCAACTCATACCCAACTAAAAAAGTATAACACTACTTAGCGTTACATCTGCCTATAATCACAGCTGTGTGAACTCAGCACCCAAGCAATTAGCCTAGAATTAATTATCACAGTTTTACTTTTTTCATTTCATTTCTCCTCTTAACATTCAGATTTCCAAAAAAACTGAACTTTCATGTTGAAATGGTAGGGTTGCAGAGAGAAAACAAGTGCGGGGAAAGGGCAGTGGTAAAGCCAGGGTGGTGCAAAGGACAGAAAGTTGGATTTGGGAGCCACTCCTTTCAAATCTCTGGATTAGTTCTAGATCTATAAAATGGGAACGCCACTCATAGTTGTTGATAGAATAAACATGTCAACCAGTTCTAACCACTGATGCTTTGAATGCAATTTTAACTGGTTATTCTTTGAAGACTGTAGAACAGGATGGTGCAGGGCGGGGTAGTCCAATGCTTGGCCCAAGGGGCCCTCTCAAAGCCTTTTTTGATGGCCCTCAGCAACATTTGATGCCCCCCAACCCTTTGTGCTGCCCTAACAAAGCCAAGTAAGCCAGAAACTGGGCTTTGAGAAGGAACTGTGAGGGCTGTAACAGGGTCAAAGTGTCCTTCGGCCTCCGTCACAAAGCCTAGTTAGAGGTTTCTTAGCTTTGGGAAGGAGGTGAAAGGGTTCTAGGACTCTGCCAGAGCCTTGCGTCTCTTTCCCAAAGCCCTTTGCCTCACTTAGCCGGCTTTGAGAAAGCAGTGCAAGGGATGGGAGGGGGTCAAATTTAGGCCTTGTTTCCCCCACCCAACAAGGCAGTGTGTGGCCTGTGGGTTCCATGTTGAAGTACTATTGCAGCCCACTTGATATTAAAAGTTGGACTGTCCTGGCCTAGGGTCACAGTCCAGTAGGAAATTCTTGTGCAAGAGCCTCATTGAAGTGAATGTCAGCTGTGTATGAACAACGAGGTGCTTTTGCACAGCCTCCCATTCATTTCAATTGGGCTTAAGCAAGGACATCTCCTGCTTTATCACGACCCCCAAAAAAGTTAAAAATGCAATGAGATGTAATTAGTGCATATATACCTCTAAATGCACCAGACACTTAATAAGCCAGGATATGAATGTGCAGGCTGCAGCTACACACAGCTCTTTCATTCTTGCTTTGCTTCTCCATTTGCATGGAGGGCAAAATAGACCAGGAAGCTGCAGTTGTAAGCCATAGTTTAGTTGGCTTACAAATCATGACTTGAGATCACGAAATAAGCCATTTTGCTTGGAGAGTTTCCATAGGATCATAGAATTGTTGGAAGGGTTGGAAGGGACCATGAGGGACATCTAGTCCAACCCCCCTGCGACCCTGAGATTAAGAGGCTCATGTTCTACTGTTTCATTTGGAAGCTCCAAGTTCACATGCAATAGAAAGGTATGATCAGCTGTGACTTCTTGATTTGTTTTTCCTCTCCTCATGAAGTGAGTAGCAAAGAAGGAGCAAAGGGGCTGCACACAGGCTGTATACAGGTGCATATTCTTATTAAGCCAGGATTCAATTGTGTGAATGCAGCTGTATTCTTGACAGGCATGAGTGTCTTATCATCGATCATGTTGACTGAAATTAAAAACATGTATATGGTATCTTTGTTCTTTAATAAGCCTCTTGTCTGCTGGACTACTTTAAAGAAACTTTGCCAAATGAAAAGTATACTGATCTTGTCATCTCTTGCAACCAACTGTTTTGTGAACATGAAACGGAGGCAGGCTGTCAATGACTTCAAAACAGTCATTCCTAATGCAGGCAGGTTTTGGAAAATGAAAGTCAATTAACTGCCCCATTAGATGTCAGCTTCTACAGAAGGCACTGCTTGCAGGGCAGTTTCAGAACCAGCTTAAAGTATGTGAAGAAAACAACTGACCACAGAAGGGGGGAAGGGACTTGCTTTAATATGACTTAATAAGCTTTAATAATTTTGTAATAATAATAATTTCCTAATACTTTGCTGATAATTCTTCTCCTCTCGGTAAGCAATAGTTTTGATTCTGACTCTAGACCAATGCAGGTTTCACATACAACACAGAATGACCTCCCCTGCATTAGGGTACTGTGGCATTTAGCTGAGGTAACGGACAAAGTTCTTTCCTTGCATTTCCTAATAGAAACAGGTAACAGAAGAATCATTCTCTCTCGCAAGCCTTTCCTTATATATTCTTCAGTGACTCCTCTTCTTTCATTTCTGCAACAGAGCAGAAGTAACCAACATGGAATCCTTGGACTACAATTCCCATTATCCCTAACCATTGGTCATGTTGGTTTGGGCTAATGGGAACTATAGTCCAACATCTGGAGGGCAGCATATTGGCTACCCTTGACTTAGAGGATTCCTACAGGTCTCAGGCCTCAGCTGCTTGCTTTAATTTTTCTTTAGTATTTCTCCCTGGCACCGCAAGGCTTCACTCATTGTCAGTTCTTTAACCACCTTTACACAAAACAAAACCAATTGTTCTGTCCATCACCCCTTGAACTTCTGGCCCATCATAATCTTACAGAACTCTCAATGAGACAGAAACGTTCTGAAGCAGAAGACAAAACGTATAACCTGTAAAAACCTCTCCTCCATTTCTCTGAGGTAGCCCTATCCTTTCCATAGACTTGCAAAACTGGATCCATCTTTGTCTCTTCCCTTTCCTTTGGCCCACCACATCCAAGCTGTGCCCATATCCTGCAGCCTTTCTGTTTCCCCTTTACCAAGACCCACCCTTTCTTCTGCCTATTGATAAAATCAACCGGCCATGGATCTTGCTATAGCTGTGGTCTTCAGCTGATTTAGAACACCTATGAATTTCCCCCCTCGAGCAAGGATAGCCACTTGAGTGACAAGAGAAGATAACAGCAGAACAGTATTGTTCTGTATCACATAATATTCCCAAATGGGTCAGGAACAGTCCACTATAATATAGGAAACTTAAAGTGCAGTGTCTTTAACAGGGCTGGGCGATATCAGCTTTTCAGTGTTGTGATATACCATCAGCCAAACATCGCGGTCTGGCAATATACCGTGACGTTGAAAAAATAAACCGCATTGGCTTCAGCCTGTCAGGCACCAGGTAAAATTGCCACAGCTCTCACCATGGAAGCTAAGGCGGTTTCATCCCAGCGCCTAGCGGGGTGGGACAAAGCAGGTTGTTTGTACAGCTCAGCTGGGGCGCAGGAAGGCTCTCAATCCCCAGGTGAGCCATCCCCTGTGCTCTCCCTGCTCACAGACAAGCAGGGAGAACATTGGGGATCCTTTGTGAGGTTCTGCTGGGAATGGGGTGCTTCCTTCACTTGCGTAGGAGCCAGCGCTGGGCTTGGGGATCCTTTAATTGCTTGGCTGAAAAGAGGGAGGAACAAGTTGTATCAGCGCTTCTCCCTCTGTGCAGTATGAGGGCAGAGTGGGATGGCGATTACACTCAGTGATATATTGCTGGTGAAACTGCCACTGTTCCTGAGTCCTTCAGCTAGCAACGTTTGCTGGAGGAAGTCGCTAGCAGAGGGACTCAGAAGTGGTGGCGGTTTTATCAGCGATATATCTGCTCCTCATACTGGTCCTGGGCAATATATTTCCCAGGCCTAGTCTTTAAGTTGCTTGATTCACAAGACTTCACTCGTTGGGTCACTAACATTCCCAATTTGCAGAGGCTGAAAAAGAGATGAGCTGCTCAGAACCCAGTAAGTCAATGGCTTGGAAGGGTCTTGAAATCTGGTCTCCGAGATCCTTGCCCACAATCACTGTGCAATATATCAAACTGGCTGCCTGATTTCCTACACTGCAATCCATGTAGAGACAACTAGTATTAATCACATAGGAGAATAAAAACCCTGCCTGCCCCATGTGAAACAACCATAAACACAGGATGTCTATATGCCCACTATAGAGCATGCTAAGTTCTGGACTGGGGCAACTGTGCAGAGAGCACCTCAAAGAAATAGGTTGTCGAAAGGCACAACAGCCTCAAAGACTTAACATTGCTTTCGACAAGCCACAAAACCTTGCTGAAAACTGGTCAACCAAATCCCCCTGAAGTTATCTGGCATTTCCTTATTTGCTCCTGTTAATTACTATGCAGAAATCACTTCTCGGGTTCTGCTTTAATAAAACGCATGCACACTCTTCCCTTCAATTCTTACCTATTGCTTGGAAGGGAGTCCGGGACGGCTGTGCCACTATTGTTAGCAGACCCTGCTCGCGTATTTACCTGCAGGCAGGAAAGGAATCTTTATCAGTTGTTTCTATTCCGAGGACATGGTTCTAATTAACCTTTAATTTGCCATGAATTTCCTATTTTCTCTAGGAAGGTTAATTAGCTAGTTGCCCATGGTAGAAAGCCACCCTCTATGTAGGTTACCACATTGTGTTATCAAGGAATCATGCTCTTTTATTCACTCTGCATTTGAAATGCTTGGTTAAGTAATACAATCAAGAACAGGCACACAATAAGGCTTTCATTTCATTCCTATTAAATACATCTTGCTCATTCCTCCCCTCCCCTGTGTGACCATTTTGCAGTAATATATCAATTACATTTGTCTAATATGTCACTAGAAAGGCTGAGATATACTCTGCACAACTGTGTATCGTTCGTAATTTGAGATTCATGTAACATTACACAGATGCGTATCGATAAAATGCAAGTTAAAACATAAATATTGCACAATGTTTGGGCTATGCTTAAACCAGTATAGATTAAGTACGTCAAAATTAATATGATCTTCTTTCTTTGTTACAGATCGTTGGCACAGCCCAGGAGCACAGCTCCTGCACAACTCTGATGTCTGAATGGGGCACCAGAAGGAGGAGGAGCACCTTATTTCAGAGAGAGAAAGCAAGAGAGAGAGAACAAAAGCAAGAAAAGAAACAAATTTCAGTCACTGATAAACCACACAACTTATTCTGATAGCACAGTCAACAGCATACGGAAGGAATCTTTCCTCCACAACGTTTTTAAAAAATCTGCTTGTCAAAGCTCAGAAAGTACCATTTTGTTTGACATTTCAATAAGTGGAACACAGCATTGCAAATCCATCTAAGTTTAATGAAACGATTATTGAAATTCCTACCTTCAGGCCATGTATGTTCCGTTTCCCTGGAGGTTTGCAGGCTGAAACAGTAATTGACTAAATTGTAGAACACATCAGGGCCATTTACAAATTTGCTCAAAATGAATTTTTTTTTTTTTAAAGAATGAGAGTGATACCAAAATTAGTAGAGAGAGAAAATGATTGAGATATGGTTCCCAAAACCCAAAGCAGGAATTACGAAGAAGTGTTTCTAGACCTGCAGGAATGAGCATTTAAAGAAAGATTTGTATTCTGAAAACCAGCTAATATAAATTCTAATTTTATCTTAAATTTCATCAAAATCAATATAACTGTGAGTCATAATGAACATCTTCTAATCCAATTCCCAGTAACTCCTATGTGTTTTTCATTCCTTTTCAGTGTTTTAACTAAACATTTTCTTCAGGAGATGCTGTTTTTAGCAGAGGTGATCAAAATACATTTGGGGTGGGTGAGGGTAAATGATGGCACAGCTATGCCAACGTGCCAGACACCCACACCATGTAACTGGGATCAATGCTGCCGGCACATTTTGTTCTGCATTTTCCACACTGAAAATCCAAAGATGGAGTTTCAAATTTGACTGCCTTAGGACACCAAGGAGCAGGCATGGCATAAATTGAGATGATCTCCTTGGTTATTTACACAAAACCCATGACAGGCTGTTATGAAATATAGGTTTTTAAGATGAAGTACTGCAGAGTGAGAAAGAATTATTTTCTTAAAACCTTTCAAACTCCACATTGACTTTTTCCCCGCCCTCCCGGCCCCCCCATGCAGTGGATATGCTTTTGTCAAATGTTAAAGCCACAAAGGCTTCGAGCTATATGTTACGGACAGTTCCCATTTTAAAACTACAGTGCCCTACAAATTGTATGTTAAAGGGCCTGTCAATTTTGATTGATTGTCTGGGAAAGGATGAATTTGATTTTTTCCCCTTCTCCACACCACCCATTCTCAGAAATACATGCATTTCACTCCAGCTTTTGACAGGAGGAAACAATGCTATTTATTAGTCAAAAGGACACATATGATAGTTATTAAACACAGCAGTTAGGATCAGCCCATGCAATTTAAGCTATGGAAAATATTACCATTATATTTTTAAATAAGAAATAACGGATTGCTAGTTTAAGGGCAAAAGCTGGGAGGGAAATCTGAAAAGCAGCCAATGAAAATGCAATCAGCCATTCCTAATTTGGGGGTGGAAGGGCCAGAATAGTGAATAATATTTTAGTATTAAATATTTAACCAAGTGTCCTTTCTTTGCAGGTTATATACTAGTAACAAACTTCATTAGGTGCAGAGTTAAGCCCTGATTGGAGAACAATTTAAAATTCCACAATCAATTTCCAGCACACAGCATCACGGCAACCTTAACTCTGGATAGCAGTGGGGTAACTTCAGGAATTGCAAGCTTCATTTTTGGTGCTTTAAGCTGCAATCCTAACCCCATTTTAACCCTTAGGAGTAAGACCCATTGAACTGAATAGCATATACCTCTGGGTAGACATGGTTAGGATTGCACTACAAATTATTTCATCCCTTTGATTTAATTCTGAGCCCTGTGGGTTTCCACCCGACTCCTACCTCCACTAAATAAAAACTAAACAGGCTTATCTGCATTTAATGAGTTACATGTTCTAACCCAATTGCATGCACACCTTTAAACTATTTCTATCTTACAAACAGATTTCAAGTACTTGTTACAAAAACGTGCTTCGCCAAAAAAGATGGAGCAGACATAGGGCAAATTTGCGCTTTAGAAAATTCTCTTTTTATACTTGCATCTGGGATGCACTGGAAAGAGCTTTGAAATTGACATAGTGAGCCTTCCTCTCACTGGTGGGATCCACAAAGATTGCATGCTGCCCTCATCAAGAATGAAAAAGGACCTCTACATCCTAAACCCACATTCTCTTCCACACAACTGATCTCTAAACTGCCAGTGCTGTCAAGACTCTTTTTGAGATCTTATTAGCATGTGTTAGAGAATCCTGTTGGTTAATTGCCCAATTCAAACTTCAGAGAGTTACAAGTAATGAAAAGTCTAGAGTGTTTTTAATTGGAAAGCTTGTGTTATGATTATTTGTATACTATCAGTTAACTGATGAAGAGTATAATTTTTAATTATTTTAATTAATTTATTGCAAGGACATTTACTTAGAGAATTTAAAGCCATCTCTCTTAACAACTATACTTTCAGAGATGGGAAAGGGGAAAATTACATATCGTGTTAAGATACATGTGTTAAGAAAAGATCCCCCTTAGACCAGGTATTGACAAGATTCCAATTTTTGCTGTCCCACGCAAATAGCAAAGAAGTGGACCACCCAACAGAGTTAGTGGTTGCTAGCTGCATAGGCCTGACGGCATCTGTACGCATTCACACCTTTACACTCACCATTTTTAAATGGGCACAAGTTGTACAATGCAAACTAAAATCTGGTCTGGAGAATGACTTTTTATCTGCAGAAACTGTGGTGTCCCCAGAATAATGGATTCCTCCTTCCAAAATTAAGACATAAATGTGACATTACATGCCTCTGAACCCGTAATCACCGATAAAGCAGCTTATAGATACATTGGCTGGCAATTAAAACTTTTTAAAACATTACCTCTTGGATAGATCTGCAGAGGCACTATTAACTGTCCATTTACTTCCTGTTCCATGACTGTGGTGTAATACTACAAAAAGATGTGTGAGAAAGAGAGAAATCACTCAGTTATATACACAGACTGGCAACAGTGTGTCTCCCTGAATTCAACAGTTCCAGAGAGATCATGCTAATTGCAGCAAAGAGATTGACTAATGCTCTTTCTTTCAGCTGTCACCAAGACATTTTGCCCTCTTTGTTGAATTCACAGCAGTATTTTGTTTTTTAAAGTGGCAACTGAACCCTTGCTTACTGACTGCAAAAGAACAACTGTAAAGGGGTTTCCAATTTCCTACAGGGGCGGTTTTAAGACTTTAGTATTAACTTTAAAAGGGACGCAGGTGGCGCTGTGGGCTAAAGCCTCAGCGCCTAGGACTTGCCGATCGAAAGGTCGGCGGTTCGAATCCCTGCGGCGGGGTGCGCTCCCGCTGCTCGGTCCCAGCGCCTGCCAACCTAGCAGTTCGAAAGCACCTCTGGGTGCAAGTAGATAAATAGGGACCGCTTACCAGCGGGAAGGTAAACGGCGTTTCCGTGTGCGGCTCTGGCTCGCCAGATGCAGCTTTGTCACACTGGCCACGTGACCCGGAAGTGTCTCCGGACAGCGCTGGCCCCTGGCCTCTTAAGTGAGATGGGCGCACAACCCCAGAGTCTGTCAAGACTGGCCCGTACGGGCAGGGGTATCTTTACCTTTACCTTATTAACTTTAAAGGCCCTAAACAGTTTGGGACCAAGGTGTCTGAAAGAGTTTCTACTCCTGCACAGACCCGCCTGATCCCTACAATCAGCTGCAGATGCCCTCCTGGTTGTGCCACAAGCTGCATTTGTCCGTTTACCAACAACCGCAAACTGTTTTTTACCACAATTGAATATTTTGTATTTCTATTTGTGTAAATCGCCTGGAAATGGCAACAGTGATATATAAATATTTTGAAATAAGCCAAGCATGGTAAGCTTTATCATTTCTATAGCCTTGCAAGGAGCTTCACAATTATCATTATCCTTTTTTCTTTACTTGAGTCTGCACAATAGGCCAGCAATGCCTCAGATTTACTCACAGGGAACCCCACTACCTTTGAAATGGCCACTACCTTTGAAAAAGGCTTAAACGCACACATGCAGACGTCTGCCAGTAGTCAAGAGTGTTAAATCCAACCTCTTTCACATAGTAGATGCAAAGGACGAACCGAGATGGCCAACATTTGTATATTCTCTGCTGTTACCAGGGGTGTAGAAGCAGCTGGCCGGCCAACACTGGCAAGAAAATCCTGGGCAAAATGGATCTTGGGCCTAATCTAGGTAAGACAGTTCTTCGTTCTAACAGAAGATGGGAAGCTGTGAATTGACCAAGCTGTCCAGAAACTCAAGAGCTGAATGGAGATTTGAATCCCCATAGACTGCCCATGTTCTACACCAGGATGGCTAACCTTTGGTCCTCCAGATGTTGCTGGACTACAATTCTCATCATACTTGGTCATGAGGGTTGGAGGGTAACACGCTAGCCACCCCTGCTCTACTCTGTATGCTGGACCATGGTGTCATTCTCCTCTAGCAAGAAGCAGAGAAAAGTAGCAAGAGCTTAAAAGCAGATATCTGAGATATGCTCCAAGGGCCAGTACCAGCCTCAGAACCCAGATTATAACAGTGCAACTCCCACTCATTTCATTGGGGCTTACACCACAGAGGTTCATAGTAGATTTTGCCCTATGTTTCTTTAAAAATAAAAAAGTAATGTCGCTTTCTCCATTACTCAAACAGAGATGACAAGTAAATGAAATATCAATCATGTCAGCTGTCAACCTTTTGGGACAGCAATAACTGTTAACAAGTAGTCTGGAAAAATTGTCCAAAAATGATTTGTCCTCCACATATGAGCACTTGAGGTTGCCATGGAAAGTTAAGATGCCAGTGGCTATTTGGAACATTGTTCAGGTATTCTTTTTAATGGAAAATTTGCCAGTTATTGATCCAAAACGTGTACCCTTTGCTTCCAGATGGCTGCGAGCAACTTTCCAATCAGTGGCTGTCAAAAAAATTACTGCCTTTTTATACCAATAGAAGGCAATGGTGGCAGTGCAGCCCTACTGTCACTTAATGCCTCTCTCTTAATTAACCAAAAATACCATAAGAAATTCATTCATTCATTGCTATAGGGATTATAAAATAGGTTGTTGGTTTTCTAAAACACCTTTTTGTCTTATATAGCAAATTTAATATGGCATTACTTTCAAACAGCTTGTGGCAGTTTCTGAACAACCTTGGAATATATGTGGTTCACATGTGAACCAAAACAAAGCCTTTGCCAAAGCTGACCTCTATTATATCATTTATTTCTCAGTTAAAAACAAAACTTCAGTTTGCTTTGATAATAGCATAGCCTGAAAAGGCCTGGCACTCACTCCTGCAGGCTGCAACTTCTCAAAATTATGATGTTATGACTCATATACCATACCAAACTCCCTGCAGTTTCAGGGGCAATTTGCCATGCAGAATGAGTGGACTGGGCATTAGTGAAACACAAGTCCAAAACCCTCTTGAGTGCACAGAGTGAGTTGCATGCTTTTTTAGACAAGGGACATAAGTTCCTCTGTACACAAGCTTTCCTTCAGTGGGAAGGGCAGTGGGGATAGGTATTCCAGCAGTCCTCCCTTCATTGAAATGACTGGGAATTTGCTGCACACCGTGAAGTTCCAAGTGGACATTGGAGACTCCTTTTGCATAAGGAACCCCTGGGTTAGGTTATCAGAGCACAATGTAGAATTCAGGTCTACACTGAAGAACTGTCAATCATTGTGTATGTTTTTAGGAAGAAAAGATATGGAAGACCAATGAATTGTGTTAACTCTATTTTAATTGGGGGGAGGGGAGATAATAGCTAAACTCACGCTCATTTATAAAACACAAAGGACAAGTCATTTATAAAGTTATATATAAGTCATTGGGATTCAATGAATAACCTTGTTTTCATATTTTTACAGTTATTAAAAGACAATACATCTTTAAAATCTTCTCTGCCTGCTGAGCCTGCAGCTAAAATATAACTCTTCTGAGAGAAGGGGTGAAAAAGTCTCCAGATGAAAGCAGATTTTGTTTTTAAAAAGCACATTTTTTTAGAGCCGAGGGGTTCATTTTTAATGAGCCGTTACTTTAAGTACTGCATAAAAAAACGCAAGAAATTGATAGTCCATTTAGTTTGCACTATATCTAATGCAAAAGTCATTAGGATGCATTACTCTCAATGTTCATGATATGATCTGTAAGTGTAGTTGCTTTTTTTTCTCTAAAAAAGGAATGAGCACTTCAAAGTTTCATGTGAGATCTCTGTACCAAACCAATAGAATAAATAAATAAATAATACATCCTCCGTTTGCTTTTTAACAGAAAAACACCAGAAAAAGGGATGGAGGAGGAATGAATGAATCTGATCAGAAGCCACCAGAAGCATCTGCAAAAGTCAGACTGAAATGAAGTCATAGGATTCTTTGTATCTGCCATTCAGTTCAAAGTTTCTTATTCAGGAGATGTGGATTATGGCTGAAATCTCACATGATTATTTATGTATTTACTGAATAAAATTTATATACTGCTTGACTGTAAAAAAACAAAACCCCTCAATAATTCACCAAAAAAACCCCACAACCCCAATAGCACTATTAGTAAAATCAATTAAAACATTCAAAAAATTAAAACTAGCTATAGGAAATACCTACATAGGACAGCATCGCTTTCATTTCTTCATCACTTCGAACAGTAATCCTATCACCATCTTCATCTTCATCTGTAAAAAAGCCCATGTCTTTAGAATTATTCGTTTAAAAAGAATAGCACACATTTTACAAAAAGGAACCTTATGTTGTATGCCTTAGCAAACAAAAGTGGACAGTGAATGGATTTTAAATCAATAACAAATCAAGGCAAAAGGATAAGACTGCACTGTTAACCAAATAAATTTCAGATGTATAGTATTTCCTAGTACAGTATAGCCCATAAAAAGCTTCCTTACACCAAACCAAATCACCGGCCCATTTAGCTCAATAACTATCTACACCAGCCCTACACAAGCCTTTCTCAAACGTGGATCTCCATATGGTGTTGGACTACAACTCCCATCTTCCCTAGCAAGCAGAATCAAGGGCCAGGAAGTATGGGAGTTGTAATCCAACAACATCTGGGGACCCAAGATTGAAAAAGGCTTGACTATACTGACTGGCACTGGCTCTACAAGGTTTCAGACAGAGGTTTCTCCCATCCCTACTTGGAGATACCAGTGATTGAATCTGGGAGCCTCTGCATGCAAAGCAGGTGCTCTTCCACTGAACTATGTCCTCCCCCAAATAAGGAGAGAGTGAACAAGAACAGAATGCTGAAAGTCATACAAGTGTTATACCTTCTGATACAGTCGTACCTCGGGTTAAGAACTCAATTCGTTCTGGAGATCCGTTCTTAACCTGAGGTACCACTTTAGATAATGGGGCCTCCTGCTGCCGCTGCGCCACCGCAGCACAATTTCTGTTCTAATCCTGAAGCAAAGTTCTTAACCCGAGGTACTATTTCTGGGTTAGCGGAGTCTGTAACCTGAAGCATCTGTAACCCGAGGTACCACTGTATGGCCTACAGCTTCACATCCTGTGTATATTTTTTTTCCTGCCAAGGATGATTTACATTTATTCAGATAGAATTAAATGGCTATAGAATTTCAGGTCATAACATAATAATAATAATAATAATAATAATAATAATAATAATAATAATAATAATTTATTATTTATACCCCGCCCATCTGGCTGGGCCTCCCCAGCCACTCTGGGCAGCTTCCATAAAAACCAAAAATACAGTAAAATCACACGTTAAAAACTTCCCTGAACAGGACTGCCTTAAGATGTCTTCTGAATGTCAGGTAGTTGTTTATTGCTTTGACATCTGCTGGAAGGGCGTTCCACAGGGTGGGCGCCACTACCGAGAAGGCCCTCTGCCTGGTTCCCTGTAGCTTTGCTTCTCGCAAGGGAACCGCCAGAAGGCCCTCGGCGCTGGACCTCAGCGTCCGGGCAGAATGATGGGGGTGGAGACGCTCCTTCAGGTATACTGGACCGAGGCCGTTTAGGCTGGCTTTAAAGGTCAGCACCAACACTTTGAATTGTGCTCGGAAACATACTGGGAGCCAATGTAGGTCTTTCAAGACCGGTGTTATATGGTCTCGGCGGCCGCTCCCAGTCACCAGTCTAGCTGTCGCATTCTGGATTAGTTGTAGTTTCCGAGTCACCTTCAAAGGTAGCCCCACGTAGAGTGCATTGCAGTAGTCCAAGCGGGAGATAACCAGAGCATGCACCACTCTGGCGAGACAGTCCGCAGGCAGATAGGGTCTCAGCCTACGTACCAGATGGAGCTGGTAAACAGCTGCCCTGGACACAGATTTGACCTGTGCCTCCATGGACAGCTGTGAGTCCAAAATGACTCCCAGGCTGCGCACCTGGTCCTTCAGGGGCACAGTTACCCCATTCAGGACCAGGGAATCCTCCACACCTGCCCGCCTCCTGTCCCCCAGAAACAGTACTTCTGTCTTGTCAGGATTCAACCTCAATCTGTTAGCCGCCATCCATCCTCCAACCGCCTCCAGACACTCACACAGGACCTTCACTGCCCTCATTGGTTCTGATTTAAAAGAGAGGTAGAGCTGGGTATCATCTGCATACTGATGAACACCCAGCCCAAACCTCCTGATGATCTCTCCCAGTGGCTGCATGTAGATGTTGAAAAGCATGGGGGAGAGGACAGAACCCTGAGGCACCCCACAAGTGAGAGCCCAGGGGTCTGAACACTCATCCCCCACCACCACTTTCTGAACACGGCCCAGGAGGAAGGAGCGGAACCACAGTAGGACAGTGCCCCCAGCTCCCAGCCCCTCAAGACGGTCCAGAAGGATGTTATGGTCGATGGTATCAAACGCCACTGAGAGATCCAGCAGAACTAGGAAACAGCTCTCACCTTTGTCCCTAGCCCGCCGGAGATCATCAACCAGTGCGACCAAGGCAGTTTCAGTCCCATGATGAGGCCTGAATCCCGACTGGAAGAACTATTATGTTCATATATACAGGTGTTAATGCTCTAGGAAGTTAGATTTAGGATAAACATTAGGGAGAAGTATGGTTGCAAAGGCAACCATAGGAGATGCTGTCCTTCCTACTTGCTCCCCGCCCCCCATTCCTTCGCATTGTCAAAATATAGATTAAACTCTTTGGGACAGAAGCTTGTCCATTTTTGCTTATCTTATTCTGTAAACTCTGTGCTGCAGCCACAATGCTGTGGGTAGAAGATACCCTGGTGTCAAACTAGAAAATTCATTATATAACAAGGGTTGGCAGAAAGTAAATCAGGATCTACCCATAGATCCAAGTGATTTGAAGTAAATCAGTAAGGATCTCTGACTCTCAGCTGTTTAAGAACACAGCAACAACACAGTGAAAAATGCTGGGGTGGGGGAGAGTGGATTGTTGCGTGAAAGGACTATGGCCCAAGTTCCGTTCTGCCACTAAAAGCACATTTCTGTGTTCGGAATTCTAAAGTGTTTGCCTTCTGCACCTGGCTCCAGTTGGAGGATCTTGGGGTTCTGGTGAAGAAGATGAAAGCATGAAATCTGCTTTTCCCCTGCTCTGCAACACCATTTCTCAAAAGGAGACAGGAACACAAGCCTTCATTTAAAAATATAGTTTTTTGTATCTTCAACAGAAGCCATTAGAATAGTAACTGCTATGAAAATTCTCAACACAATCTGACTCTGAATGAATAGAGCTATTAAAAAAGAACAGAACAGAAAAGAAAACAGAATCCTGTTAAAACAGACACCTTGAAGGAATATTTTGTCGTGAGGGGCCACCATTTGAAAAGCCAATTGAAACAACTAAGAAAGCACTTCATTACTGTAGATTAGCTCTAAAAGCAACACAAGCTTTGGAATCCTCAGGTAAAGCACAGTGTCTTTCGTGTTCTTAACACAGAAACATTTCTGCACAAGACAGATGGTTGATGGGTATTAAAGGAAGTAGGGTCTGTCTAAAACAAAAGAGCATAATTTGTTATTTGGAGGTGGGGGGAAACCTACTAGACACTGTATTTCTCAGATTAAGTAGGAAGATTTTTTACCACCCCACTGGGAATAAAATGTATGGAATCACCCTCAAAATGATTCTGCTCAACACAAAGGTTCAGAAGGGGTTTACCAAGCCCCTCTGCTTGCCTAGAGCACAAACAACATGATATCCCAGCCCATTACGGAAGCAAAAGTAGAACTAAAATAAAATAAAGCCTGGATTTTACTAATGTCACATCCTCATAAGACACCAAATAGAATGCAGCAGATGGCAGTCAAATATTCCAGAGCAATCTTTGCAAAAGATGCAGTGTGTCATGCACAATGCAAAACGGTTTGGGATAAAAGGGCCATAACGAGCCATATGTCGTTAGTCGTTTTATTTGTAGCAACATGGCGTACAACAGCGAAAGGCCCATCAAGGTCCAATGGTGAGGGAGAACTACAGCCCCAGGTAGAGGCAGACACAGAAGACACACTGGAGATAGCAATAACTAAGCAAACAGGAGAGAAAGCTGCTGTGGATAGCAATTAAATGCCTCCGAGAAAGCCATCAAGTAGCTGAGAAGATGCTTAAACCAGTAAATTTCAGGCCTTCAGCATGGAGAAGATAACCCTGAAACCAAGCAGCATCAATATACGTTAACATATTTCTGATGCCACTTAAATGGCAGGGGAAACAATGTCATGCCGGTGTAAAATGACAGGGTAAAACCAAGAACTGGAAAGCACAGCAGCAGATGTGAAATCTATATGTCAAGGCAAGTTCTGCCTAAAGGTGTCAGTAATGTGGATTACTGCTCCGGCTGCAGTGCCTGCTCCTGGCACACAAGAGGTTGATGCACAAAGCAGGAAAGCTGAAAGGACAGTCTTGGCAGCAAGCAGATGTCTTCACACAAACAGTTATAAAAAGCTTGACCAGACCCAAACTCTTAAAACCCTTTCCATGTCTCAAGACCTCTTCCCCAGCAATAGAATAATTATTAATAATAAAATAATGCTTATCCCTAACTGTTCACGGCAAGTGTGAAATCTCTATATAACAATCGTGTGAGCCATGCCAGTCTCATTTCCCACATATTACAGACTGAGGGCAAGGGAGTGGGCCTGAAAGATAGCAGCTTGCTTAAGACCACCCATTAGGTTCATAGCTGAGCTGAGGTTTGAACCTAAGGTATCCAATCCATAGTGTACGGTCTCTACCATTACTTTACACAGCCTAGTACTGACAGTTCTGCCATCAAGAGCTAGATATCAGGAACTTGCACAGATTAAGCTTTTGGAGACTTGAGCTGAGACAATAGATGTTCTCCCACTAACAGAATGATCAGGGATGAGAGCCCCCTGATTCTAGAGAATATGACATTTCAGCAACCAATCTAATGTTCTACATTTGTACACTCCACTCTTCTGAAAGCTAGCTACTGATTTCTGCTTTTAATAATAATAATAAAATCTGAAAATTAAAATCTCAGCCTACAAAGCCTCCAGGTACTTTATACTTTTCATTTAATTTGAGCAATATAATTGCAGCGCGCACAAAGAGCACTGTAAGGTCATGCTGGTAATTAAAGCTATATTGTAGAAATATGCACTCTCAAAATGTGATTAAATAATAAAATATTACTTAGCTTGGGATCATCATTAAACTTGCATTCATATATAAATATTTAACTGTAGCATATCTGAACATAAACAATGTGTAGTTGTCATTTTTTTAAATAAATAATGCGAGTACTGAGCCATCCTCAGACTCATATTCATACTCATACTCACATTCAAAGGCTGTTGTCGTCGCATCAGGCAGAACCTGACTGATCACATCCTGCAAAATAAATATAAAAATGGAGACAGAGTGAGCTATATTTTTATCAACCCTTTTTGTAGAACCAGTTACTTTCAGATCCTTTATTAGCACATTCACTGGTTTTTCTCTCTTGCTGCTGGAATAGAAGATACCAATAGCAAAACCAAGTCACAGGACCATAGAGTTAGAAGTCGCCTCAAGGGTCATCTAGTCCAATTACCTCCCCTACCAATGCAGAAAACCTGCTCATCTAGCAATTTAGACAGGAGGGCCATCCAGTCTCTGCTTTTAAACTTCTAACAAAAAATAGAGTCCACCACCTTCTGAGACAGTCTGTTACTGTTGAATAGCTCCTTTCAAGTTCTTCCAAATATTTAGCCAATATGACCAATCATGTAATTTGAACCCATTAAGTCATCCCCTGGAGCAACAGAACACAAATTTGCACCATCATTTATGTGAAACCCCTTAAAATGTATTGCATTGCCTCTTTAACATCACTTCCTAAGGCTCTTCTCCCTTGGATTTCTTCCCCCTTCAACCTTTCCTCATAAGAGTCTCTAGACCAATCATGATCTTTGTCATCCTCCTCTGGAAATGTTCATTTGGCAATACTTTTCTTAAACTGAGGTGCCCCAGAAATTGGCACAGTATGTCAAAGAAGATCCAACCAAGGTCTGAGTTTTACTTCTTATGCCCTGGACACTATACTTTTCTTCATGTAGCCAAGAATCCCATTAGCCATTTTAACCACTGCATACTCTTGCTGGCCTGTGGTTTACTAAAATCCCAGATACTCTTCACATCTACCGCTGCAAGGTTAGGGGGTCACCCGTCCTTTATTTGTGCATCAGATTTTGTATACTCAAATGCAAAACTCTACATTTATCTCAGATAAAATTCATTCTGTACACTAAGTTGGATCCTCCAGCCACTTTGGTGTCACCTGCAGATTGGGTGTACCTTCATCCAAATATTTTCCTTCATCATGCGTTCAGTAAGCATGTGTCAAGTATACTGCCACAGAAGAAGACACTCTAATCCAGCGTTAGAAACTCCCCTTGGTCTAGGCGTGTTTTGCGACAGGGAATTTTATTAATGTGAGCAGTTTCTGAGCTCTGGGCGCAGTACTGCACCTAAGATTTCAGATTAAACTGCCACTGCTGGAAGGAAAGGAGCACCTTTTTCTGCTTCCTGATTTCCAGCCACTCTCTGAAGACTGGAGAAGAGACCCTCATAAGAATATAAGGGGGTGGGGCAGGGCTTTGTTTTTTGCAGTCTTCAGATGAGGACTAGACCAGTGTTTCCCAACCTTTTTTGGGCAAAGGCACACTTGTTTCATGAAAAAAATCTCGAGGCACACCACCATGCCAGATGGGGAAAGGTCACTTTTTACTTATGTAAAAAAAAATAAAAAAATAGTAACAGCATAGAAGGTAATGGTAGATGACTGTTAGGGTCTCCCCCCAAATGCAGAATTCTATTAATATCTTCCTTAGCGAGCCGCGTTAACCCCTGTAATGCTTTCTATAGAGTAAGCATAGGGGACACTGGGGGATGTGGAACCAAGGGGGCAGTGGGCCAAAAGAGTTTGGGATCTACTGCTTTAAACAGAAATAAGAGCCAGTGGGTTCTTCCTTTTTTAAAGTATCGTTTCAGTGGGGACAGCAGTCCGGATTTCCAAAAAGCGGCGCTTTTTTGCGTCTGAGCAAAGAAGAGAGAGAGGGGAAAAAAGAGAGAGAGATTGATTTGTGGCTGCGCAAAGGGGGGAGGAGCCCAGGAGTAAAAGTAGGAAGGACAAAGGGAGGGGAAAGGAAAGTTAATAGAAGGAAAGGCGGGTGGGAGAGAAAGAGAAAGAAAGAGGGAAGGAAGGGGGGAAGAGAAGTGGAAAGGAGGGAGACCGAGGCGGGGGAGAAGCGTCTGGAGAGTTGCTCCGAAGTTTGGGGGGCCGCGGGGGTGGGCGCGCGTCCCAGGAGGCGGAGGCCAGCCCGGGCTGGGAGCCGCGCCACGGCCCGGGGGCGGTAGGCGGACCGCGGCTCCTAGGATGTGGAAAGGGGACGGCGGCGCAGGGGGAGGAGACCCGCATGGCTAGGGCAGCGCGCAGGGGGAGGGGAGCGGGCCGGAGGCGGGCGAGGGGGGCCGTGATCCCGCGCGCCGCGAACATGGCCTCCTTCCCCGCGGGCCCCGCCGAGCCCCCCGGCCGGAGGAGAGCAGAGGCAGGAGGAGGAGGACGAAGGCGCTGCCGAGGAGGCGCGCCAACTTCTGCCAACTTCGGCGTCTGCCCCGTCGCCGCAGGCTCCTCCCGGCCGAGAGCCAGAGGACGGCGGAGGAGCAGGAGGAGGAGGATCGGGTTTGGCGACGGCTGCTGCGCCCTCTCCAAGCGCGGGGCTGGCCTCCGCCGCGCCCGATCCTCCGCGCTCGCCGCGCTTCTCGGCGGAGCAGGTCTCGTGCAGGTGCGAGGCGCTGCTGCAGGCGGGCGACCCCGGCTGGCTGGGCCGCTTCCTGGGCTCGCTGCCGCCCGACGCCGAGGCACCGTGCCTGGAGGCGCAGGCGGGCGAGAGCCTGGCCAAGGCGCGCGCGCTGCTGGCCTTCCAGCGCGGCGACTTCGCCGAGCTCTACCGCCTGGTGCAGAGCCGGCGATGGGATGTGGGAGGGAGTTCGCTCGCCGCCCCGCGCATGCCTATGTGGGGCACGTTACAGCCCCGTGACGTCAGCGCCACGCAGGCAGCCAGGCAGGCAGACGGCGAGAGCCCCGCGCTGGGCGGCCTCTCCTCGCCGCCGCCCCGCCTCTCGCCGCCCGACTCACCCGCCTCCCTCCCACGGCACACCAGGCAACGTCTCGCGGCACACTAGTGTGCCGCGGAACACCGGTTGGGAAACACTGGACTAGACCATGTGAGTTATGGACATAAGATTTTAGCTGCAGTTCATTCATTTTCGGCTTTGTATTCTTGTTATTAAAAAAAAGCATGCCTAGACACTCCACTGTGGCGCCCATAACCTAGGTTTAAGGTGCTATTTAGCTCCTAGCTTTCTTATCTCAGTTTCTAACACTGCTCTAATCCAACTCTCTCTCCCTAGGAAGACAAAACTACTCATACTCTATTAAAGTAACTGAATGCTGAACATACACTAACCTGGAGGCAAACTCAAGTGCAGAAATGACTATTTGGCTAGATAATAAATAAATAAATAAAATGTACCTTAAGAACCCAGTTTCTAAAATACATGCCAAGTTTTACTTCACTAGTGTCAGATGTTACCAGCCTCACTAGGAAAATGGCCTTTGGTACGCTTTAAGCTAATGTGAAAGTGCCACTGACAAGAATGTAAACAGGGTGATCTGGAAATCTGAGTTGGGAAAGTAGCCATTATCTTCAAAGTCTATACATGATAAATGATGTAAAGTTTGGGTTCACAAAGAAACAGCAGAGCATCTTTTTCCTTTTACCACAGGTCAGCCTTCTTTAACTGCACATACAAAAGACTGGTTGAACCACATTAAAAGTTTGTTTTTACATGACTCTCTGAGTACTAGATCAGCCCAAGGAGAGAAAAACAAAAAGCTCAAGACTCAGCACTCTAAAAGGGAAGCCATTGTGGACATTGGAAGCTCAGGTGTATAGCCAAAAATTTGTCCCTTCTTGCAAAAGAAAGGGATTGTTCCAGATTCTTAAGCAGTATTCTTTTCAGAATCCAGACTCACCTTTTGCCTAAATGTGCATTTGGGGACCTTCATAACTTTTTTGCTGTTGCCACCCACCTTAGGTCAGGCTGTGACCTAGTAGCGGATCCTAACTTTGTTGGCATCCATCTGTCTCAAGAGACAATGGAGTGTGCCTCTGGGGGTGAAGTCAAACCTCTGTGTTAGCAGCACCAAAAAACCCTCTCTGGGGTATATGGAGGTCCTGGGCTGCCCAGATGACAGGACCCCCCCCCTTTGGCCTCACTGATCAACCAGCTGAACCTAAATATTAGAGAACCTCAGAAATATTTACCAGAACTTTTTTTGTGAAAACTGTCTATGTGATGCAAGAAGAACGTAGAGCAGGTCTGCCTGCTGGTTTTGGTTAATTTCATACAAATCTACCACGCATCACCAGCTTTCTGCACTGTAGAAGAAGTTGCCATCATTCAAAAGTTTAAAAAAATGTTCTTTCTTTTAACTATGCTGCAGTTCTATGCACAGACCTTGGGAGCAAGCACCATTGAACTTCTTTCCAAGTAAACATGCATGGGACAAATTATCACACTACATGCACTAACTGATTTACCAATGTGTATTTGTGCTATCTATGTTTCTTGCAAATGCTTCCATGTCCCACTACAGGTGTTAATGAAATCATATCACCAGTCTGCTACTATAAAACATTAAAAGCAATACCCATTTAACATATATTTAAGAACTAATTATCCTTTGCAGACACTAGTTATTCTCATTGCCATTAAAGTCCCATCTTACAAATTTCTCCTTTACATATCTGCCAACTAAGATTGCACTTCACAATCTAACAAGGTGGGCTTGAGTCCATAAAAACCTATGCCATAATACATTCATATGGGCTCATCCACACTTCCGTTTCTCCTGTGATTTCCTGGCACTGGTCCAAGAGAATTTTCATTTGCCCCCTTGCTCTCCCCTGGAAAATCCACTGTTTACTGCTGAATCAGAATAAACATCAACCCACAGTTTGCTCTGATTCAAACTTAGTCTTGTAAGGTGCCACGAGACTCTGACTGTTTTTCCTGCAGGAGACTAACACAACTAGGTAAAGGTAAAGGGACCCCTGACAGTTACGTAAGTCCAGTTGCGGACGACTCTGGTGTTGCGGTGCTCATCTCGCTTTACTGGCTGAGGGAGCCGACATTTGTCCGCAGACAGCTTCCGGGCCATGTGGCCAGCATGACTAAGCTGCTTCTGGTGAACCAGAGCAGCACATGGAAACGCTGTCTACCTTCCCGCCAGAGTGGTACCTATTTATCTACTTGCACTTTGACGTGCTTTTGAACTGCTAGGTTCGCAGGAGCAGGGGCCAAACAACGGGAGCTCACCCTGTTGCGGGGATTCGGCAAGCCCTAGGCTCTGTGGTTTAGGCCACAACTACTCATCTTCACGTGCCTGGAGTTGCACACCACATCACAAGTCATTATTGCTATAAAAAAAAGGAGCGGGGAGTTATTATTATTAAAATTGTGATCTGGGAAGTCTAGTCTATTCACTAACCCAAAACAATATGCTGATGGAGAGGAAGCAATTCTGAAGGCTTTATTACATTTCTCTCCCAGACCTGTGTTTCAGAAAAGCTGGTGCATCTTGTGCCTTTTGACTACTCTGATAAAGTGGTGCTTCCAGATGGGTGTGTATTTATTAAAATATTTGTATACCCCTATATCATTAAAAAAATATCAAAACACTTTATAGCAATAAAAACATAAAAAATATGTAATAAAACCATTGGAACGTTAAGAACATGACTGGATTTGGGCCCTTCATGTGTACAGCATCCACAGGACACAGGCATCAAAATGCCAACACCCAACGTAACCAGGTTAACACTTTCCAAGGAAAATGTGATAAATTTCCAACAACCAGTTTACAATCTGGATGCAGAATTCCCCGTCATTCTCTGAAACCTCCCTAAGTGGAAGAGGAGCTTCCAATTCACTGGACAAAACTGAAATTCTCCATTGCTGCAACTGAAAAGAGGGGGAGCCTGGGTCTACTTCGCAGCAGCTGCGGGGTAGTGTGGGATGGAGATAACCACCTGTTAATCCGGGGTTGTGGGTGGGGGGAGAAGGCATGCAAAACAAACCCCACGGAACAAGCAAGAAGATATCCCAACCCCACATCTCCAATAAGGGTAGTTGCGGTGTTTCGAAACCGAAGCCTCCCACCGGAAGGCGGTGGAAATGCGGGGTAAGTGGCAGGGAAGAAGCCACCGCTACTCCGCCAAATGCCCCCGGGATAGCGCAATAGACAGCGCACCCGGGGCACCCACCCACCCATATTTCCCTGGCACCTCACACCCGAGCCAATGGGGAGGGGTACCCCGAGTGACACCCCCCACCCCCAGCCCCATATTCCTCGTCTCTCACTCACCAGGACGTCCCTGAAGAGCAGCTGAGGCGCCGGGTGGACCGTCCAGTCCACGGCGCCGCCGTCCGGGACGCGGATGCGGATGACCAGCGCCGGGTTGGGGGGCTCCATGGCGGGGCTGGGGCCGGCGGCTGAGGCGGCGTCGGCGTCGCCCACGGCCAGTAAGAGCATCCCCGGAGCAGCCGCCGGGGCCGAGCGAGACGGAGCGGGCGAGGGAGGCTCGCTCACATGGCTTGCCCGGACTAGGCCGAGGCGGGCCTGAGAGGAAGGCAGGAAGAAGGAGCCGGGCGGGATTCCCCCCCAGGCGCGGCTAGGCCCAGGCGGGCGCCTTCGTCGCGGAGAGGAAGGCTGGGAAAGCTGAGGGGAGGCGCCGGCGATGGTGCAGCCGCCGCTGCGCCGGGGAAGGGGGCAGCCGGGCAGGAGTTCGCCGGGGCAGGAAGGCCCCTTCGCCGCAACGGGGACGGCCTCCTAAGCCGGGCCTCGCCCCCGCCGGCGCCACAGCAGCCCCTTTTCCCTTCAAGGGCTGGAGGCTCCGATGCCCCGCGGAATGACTCTTTCTTTCTCCCCCCCCCCCGCCCGCTGCTCACCCTAGTTAGGCCGCCTTTGCTAAACGTCACCCATGCCGCGTCTCCCCCCCCCCCAAGCGTACACGGCGGATATTTCCTGATCGTTCAAATACAGACTTATTTATTTTTTGAAGTCTCTTTTCCCGTATTTTTGCATTGTGTGCAGAAACCCACAATGAAAACCACCACTATTTGTGTGCGCGTGCTACGTAGGTTGCATATATATATTATATATACATATATGCCATAGCAAAACTTTTTCCATCAGCTCCACCGAAAGGACCAGCAGCTTTCAGCTTCTCCTCTTCCTGAAAGTCTTTTCTTTCACAGCAGGTCATTCCAAGAACTCTGTAAGTAATGTATGTGTTTTGTACACACCAAGCCTTTAAAGAGCATTCCAAACACATGCTTTTCCCTCCAGGCATTCTGGGCATCGGAATTTACCCCCTCACGGTTGCAATTCCCAGCAACCCTTAACAAACTGCAGCACCCCGAATTTATTTGAAAGGGAAAGAATATGTTTGAATGTCCTTTTACAGGTACTGTATAATGTGTAGCTGTGTTTGTGTTTTTCCTCCTCCCCTCCACATTCTCTTTCCTTTTGTGTTGTGTCTTTGGAACTAAAGTTGAGAGCAGGGACTCACATATCATTGACATTTGTAAGCTGCTGTAGAAGCCTGATTTGGCTGAAGATTGAGAGTATTGAAAAAAGCGAAAACATTAAAAAGCTTTTACAGCATCTCTCTCACACACACCATGTGGCTGCATATGTATTTTATATGTCCCTTACATTTAAAGTGCACTGCTTTCCCCAAAGAATCCTGGTACTTTCCCCAAAGAATTGGGCGGTGCACAATGTGGTTTGATCTTTTGAGGGCCTTCTCAGTAGTGGGGCCCGTCCTGTTCAACGCCCTCCCTTCAGGTGTCAAGAAAAGAAACAACAATCAGACTTTTATAAGATATCTGAAGGCAACCCTGTTTAGGGAAATTTTTAAGGATTGATGTCTTTATTATGTTTTTAGATAGGTTGTAAGCCTATCTGGAAACCCAGCCAGATGGGGGGGTATAAATAATAAAATTATTATTATTATTATTATCCCAGACAAATCGCAGCTGACACATTCTAATTCTGTTATGAATTTGGATTGGTGGGGGGCCAGATTTCCCTAAATTCCTGGATATAGTAAATGTTAGAATTAATAAAGGTTGGATTAAACTTTGCCAAACACAGAACCCCCCTGGATTTAGAGCTGGCTAAATACGCATGGCCCTTCAAGGAGGGCAAGACAGCCAGGCAAGGGGAGCTGCTGCCCCTTCTTTGCTGGGTGCTAGTGGGAAGAGGCAAAGGGCAGGTTCAGGGTTTCAACTTTGAATGACATAGGCTAGGGGAGGCCCTTCCTATCAGTTAGCAAGGAGAAGGAGGATTGGGGCAGAACTCCATGTGAGCGGGGGGGGGGGGGAATGACAGGCTGGAACTAAGAAACACTGAAGGTGGCTTTTTGCTGTCTTATGAATCCAATGCTGCCCTTAAGCCAGACGCTCCAAGAATGTGAACGCAATCCCTCCATCTATATATGTGCAAATAAAACCATATTTCAAAAAGACACCACAGTCTCTTGGTGTGCCTCCTTGTCCCAAAAGGGAACACAGACTGAACTCCACATGCTGCAACCCCTGTAATGTTGCGTCGCTCGTGGAGATTGGGGTGGCGTGTTACAGTATTGTGCAGACTTCTTCAATGGCTAGTGTTGAGCATGAAGGGCTGGGGCCAGGTGCACTTGCTCCAGAAAAGGGTGCAGCTGACATGCCAGATGAAGTTACTAAGTTGCCCCCTACCTGCATACTTAGTGGGTCTAAGGCAGGGGTGGGCAGAAGGTACAGTGGGATCTATGGGTAGATCTCTGGGTGAGTTGCAGTAGACCAACAATAGATTCTAACTGCTATTTAACAATATCAACAACGAAGAATCTTGCCCCTCTAAAGGATAAATGTTTCTCAAAAAGAATGTTTGGGGGCGTACCAGAAGTGGTGGCTGTTTTTTGTAGGTGGATTTCACATGCTCAAAGTTTCCTTAATTCTTAGCATTTGTCTCCCCACCCCATTTTAGGAGTCTCCCCAAGCCAGAGCAACCCCAAGCTGCAGACCTATTGCTTCATGGGAATGACAACCCTGTCTAACACACCTGGATTAGTAGATCCCCTGACCCACAGAGCCTCCATCTTCTCTGGAGTTTATTCCCATCCCATCCAAAATAGCTTCTGGATATTGGTAGCCAAAATCTATGTTCCTTATGGCTCTGCCAAGTCAGAAGTAGCAAGAAAGCAAAACAAATTATCTTATTATGCACTGGTTTGGTGGTTGTTATAAAATATGCTCTTGACTCTATCCAGGGTTAAGCCTTTAGACTTGCTGTGAATCCTGCTCATTGAAACCTTTACAGGTGCCCAAGAGTCCCTTTCTTCTGCTGCACCTATCCCAGATTTCTCTTGCAACCCCCTCTCCCCTTGCCCAACACATCTCTAGGACAGATTAAAAAATCATAAGGAAATGAACAGTAGAGTAAGTGATCCATCCATCCCAGTGCCCTAATACTAGCATTCATCCAATTAAATACATTGACTATTAAGTTCATTTCCAAAGGAAAATGCTTTTTCACACAATGGAGAATTAACTTTGGGTACTCATTGCCACAAGGTAAATTTATGGTCACAAGTCTAGATGGTTATTAGCCATGACAATTGGACAGAACCTCCATGTTCAGTAGCAGTAATCCTCTGATTAGCACATACTGAGTGCAAACACCATGTGGTAGGTATCACTATAATGCCTTGCACTTGTAAAAAAGGGGGGGGGCGTGGCAGCTCCTGCAAAATAAACAGAGATGCTCATACAGTACAATACCATGTGTGAATAGGCTGTAGTCTTTATCATTCAAGGTAATTGGCGAACTTCATAATTTGATTCAAATTCATTACATTCCCCCCCCAAAAAAGAAGAAAAATAAAGAAGAGCCCTGCCAGCAATATTTGATATAATTCATGAAAGTCTTTGGCTCCCACTCATTAAAATTCTAGATGGTTTAGGGCTTTTTTAAGTTTAATCCTTGAATGGCCATTAGTGAAGATAAATTATCTTTCTGTTCAATAACTTTATAATTTAAACTGGTACCAAAAACCCCCAAAAACCCTTAATAGTCTCATCTTGAGAATATTCCAGGAATAGTGACTGTCCACATGGACTTTCAGTGCTGTTGAAATGAACCTTCTGCCAGAAGTCCCTATGTACCATTCAATGAAAATTCATTTTCTATTAAGTTGTAAAGAATAGGCTATGAAATCACAGCTTTTCTATGGCCTTACAGTCCCACCCTAATATATATATATTCATTCATAAACCTATAGGGAAAACCAATTCAACTTACCAGATTTGCATAAATATTATGTAGCTTTTCAACATGGCTATTCTCTGCCGCAGTTCCTTATTCCAGTTTGCATTGAGACAGCAGTAATCAAACTTCAGCTTTTTAATATTTTTCCTTCTAAAGTACCTCAGATATTTGCAAAGCAGCAGTGTTTTCAATTCTATGGAGAATACAGGAACAAACAAACCAGCTACAGAGCTTAGAAAAAAATATTCTAGTCCTATAAAACAATGACTCTGACATTGACTTAGATTGCATACTCAAGATCACTTAATGTCAATGAGTTACCCCTTAAGACATTTATTGATTAATTTATTCAAAGCACAGTACCAAAGGAGTTTGCGTAGTGCAAAGGTTAAACAGATGAGAAGCATGAATTAATTCTACCAGACTCCAACTTACAATTTCCCAAATGTCACTTGTATGTTCCAAGCTCTACCAATATATGCTATCATAGAGTCACGGGGCTAGTATGCTTGATTACTGCAGCATCAAGCGGTGCTTTGCATGTGAGAATGAGTAAATATGGATCAAATGACACAGACAGAACTTTGAAAGCACTCCCAGCACAAAAATGTCTGGAGACCCCAGGTTGGGGAAGCCTGAAATGACTCAGGGAAGCAAATTCAAATATGTCAGAAGTGTGTGCATACATTCTTTTATCAACCCCCAAAACAGCCCTGGAGCCAAAAATATGTGCAAATCATTCTGCATGGCCAAGGCATACTGTATTTCTCAAATAGCAGTTTCCTACTCCACTTGGCAACAATGGCAAGTTTCTTTTGAAAACTGATAAAAGTTTGAAGCCGTTTGTGTCAGAAATATGGCACTTGTTGGCATCCATCTGTCTCCCGAGACAATGGAGGAGTGTGCCTTTGAGGGTGAAGTTAAACTGTTAGGCTGTATGCCAATCTGGTTGAGCTCACAACTTCTGAGTTTATAACTTTATAACGCCTCCTGTGTTGTTTTTGCTGCTTTAGCCTAGGGAGTGTGTATCAAGGTCCTGGGTTACCCAGACAATATCCCCCTCTTGGCCTCGCTGATGTGGTCCAAAGGAAAGCAGAGCAATACACTTGGCACCAGTTGGGCTGCAGGAGTTGCCAGAAGAAGAAGAAGAGTTTGGATTTGATATCCCGCCTTTCACTCCCTTTAAGGAGTCTCAAAGCGGCTAACATTCTCCTTTCCCTTCCTCCCCCACAACAAACACTCTGTGAGGTGAGTGGGGCTAAGAGACTTCATAGAAGTGTGACTGGCCCAAGGTCACCCAGCAGCTGCATGTGGAGGAGCGGAGACGCGAACCCGGTTCCCCAGATTACGTGACTACCGCTCTTAACCACTACACCACACTGGCTCTCAGAAGGAGGCATACAAGACGCCATCCAGCTGCCTTAGGAACTCCACTCTTGATTTGTGTAGGATTTACTACTTAGCCTTTTCTTCTCCTGAAGATGTACCAAAAGGCAGGGGGTACAGATGGTTCTTCAGGGTTTACTCCCAAATCCTTTCTCACAAATGAGTATAGCCATAAGGCAGTAGAGGTTTAGGATCAGGAGTTTTCCTTCTCCTAGATGGGCTACCTTCCCAGGTTGATGAGCCCCATCTGTCCCTCATTTCACTCAACAGAACATGCAGAAACCACCTTCTTGACGTTGGATCCACTATTGGTCTTGTCTGCTCAATCCACCAAAGCCTGTCTTCGCAAGTAGGGGATATTCAAGTAGTTATGGCACTGGGGTCTGTAGTTCAAAAGCCCCCCACCCCAACTGTAAATATCCATCCAATCCTGAGCGTGCTCTTGAAATAGCTCTACGGAAGCCAACCATGGTGACAAAACAGATCAGTGCCAAGAGCAAGACTAAAGTCCTTCCCCTCTCCACAAATAACAAGCAGGTCAAATATGTACAGTAGTGCAGGGAGAACACATTTATTAGAAATATATCTCAATACTGCTTTTCACTTAAAATCACAAAGCAGTGTACAGCACAATATAAAAATCACAGTAAAGCCAACACCTAAATAATAATCATAAGAACAGTGGATCCAAAGCAAACAGATCAAGAATAGACTGACCATTAATTGTCAGAAATGGCCTGGGAGAGTATTAATGTTTCTGCCCGCTATAACAGGTTGTATGCACGCCATATGTATAAAGCAATCTGTTTTCTCCAAATAATTCTGGGGACTGTAGTTTACCCCTCAGAGCTACAATTCCCAACACCCTTAGCAAACTACAGTTCCCAATATTCTCAGAAGAAGTAATGTGCTTTAAATAATATGGTGTGTACGCAGCCTCAAAGGTAAGATGGTTCTGTAGAGGGCATTACTAGAAAAAGGCCCCTTTGGCATACACAAATGCACCATCAATTTGTTTAATTTTTGTTAGTCTTAAGAACAGTTAAGATATTTCAGACAATAATCAGATTCTCAATTTTTTCTTCCAAATGTCACTTTGGACCATATTTGGTTGTTCTAACTATAACCCCCTCCTGGTTACAGTGGGCTACCACCCAATAATACATCATTTATTTTATCTGTACATTGACTGGTGTGTGCATCCCACTCCTTTCACTGCAACAGGCTGGCAATTTTGCCCTTTTCCCGTGAAACAAAATGAAAAGGTGCTTAAGTGCAATATGTACTACATTATTACAGAACACATTCAGCATGAAAGGTACAGATTGGGCCACATTAACAATGTTACTCAACCTCCTTCCACCAGCTTCAGGGGCTCTGTAATTGTTTTTGCCAAGCTATAAATTTTTGAGTAACAACAAAATTATTGTGATTTTTCTTACTAAATTATTCATACATTACAAAGCATATATGTAACAAGGCCCATGAATCACAAGGCATATAATGACCATATCTTAATGTCAGTTCTTCAAAGAAGAGGAATTCAAATAGATTTATGCATTCGGGTTAACTAAGGCACGTTGTTTTTATAGCGTTCATAATTCTACCTGTTCCTCCCACCCCCCAAAACAGAAACTTTATATGTTCTTTTCTTTAAAACTGCTTTTTTTTTTTAATGAAAGCTTTGGAGGGGGCAGAATAGCAGGCAAGCCAGGCATTTGTGTTAACAAGTGCTTTATATCACGTTTTGCACTTGGGTTCAATTAGTAGTACTAGTATAATTGGAAGAAAAGTTTTGTAATGAACCAGTCCAGAGCTCATAAACTGTGCTTGAAATGGTGAAAGCATCATTAAAGCAAATCTAAGGCCTGTAGACAGCCTATAAGTTTGTGGGTAGGGGGAACAATGACAAAAAAGTAGGGAAGTAGATTATCTGGTCTGCAGGCCTTTTTAAGGTAGGTTCATAAACTGCTTTTAGTTAACCCTTATTTTTTGCAGCCTTACTGCAAGTTAAACATTCAAACAAATTCACTAAGCAACTTCAACAATTGTTACCTTTCTTGCTACCAATTAGCAAAAAAGATTAAAATAAAAAATAACTCACCAGTAGAAGAAACAAGAATAAGCTACAACTGGAGCATAGTTTATAGCAAAAGTTAGTTTAGAAATCATAGTTTATAAACATTTTCTTCAATGCTGCAAAATGTAGTATAAGTTCATTCAAATCCAGGGCTCCAGTAAAGTCGTTATGATAACTTAAAAGAACAAGATCAACTTTACGCTGATATAATATTGACAGTTGCTCTGGATGTACCATAAATGTAATTATTTAGAGGGAAATTTAGGGCAGGCTACAGATAAAATTTAGGGAGGCAGCCCACCCGGTTGCAAGCCTACTTGGCTGTTTGTCCATGCTACCTTGCTTTTTTTTAAAGCAGAAAGACTGTTATACTATCCCAGGGGTCGGCAACGTACAGCCCATGGGCCAGAAGCAGCCCATGGGGGTTGTTTAACCTACCCATAGACCCCCGTCGCCTGCTCAGGGACCGCCTTCTGCGACGCTGGCCAGCTTCCCATTGGCTGCAGGAAGCTCCTGCAGCTAATGGTAAGTTGCTCACGCCTCCTCCACACCAGAAATAGCGTTTGTGCATGTGTGTGTGTGCGCACACACACACACACTCCGGCCCACCATGGCGTCTGCGGGACCATGAACCGGCCCAACCCCTGTACTATCCCTTACTTAGCATTGTATATGAGCGTCAATTCACATTTCCATTTTAAATAGCAAATGCTTCTCACCTCATCTTTGTTTAGCTGTACATTGTCAATGGAACATGCATGCCATCAGATAAAGTACCGTATTCATTACCTATTCAGAATTCCTCAAGAGCCACTTCTTAGCATTAATATTATTTAATTAAATTTATTTATTTTATAAAATATAGCACCATGTATTTAACATTAGAATTTTAGCAAATAAGTGATGTAAATAATCAAGCTTCACAAATCTATGTAGCATAAGCATATTCCACTGATAAATTTTCCTGACTAGTTTCAACTCAGGGTTTGGTGTTGATGTACCTGGCTACCTGTACATAAATTTAATCTATGTAAGTAGCTTTACTGTGTTCTTCCAAACTGTTCATGGAAGATTTTTTTAAAGTTACAAAATACCAGGTTTTGCAAGGTCAACAACTCCAAACAATTGAAATGGGTCAATTAATCATGAATGACAATAGGCATTAGTTTACTTTCTGTGTACAATTAAGAGTTTTTCAGCAAATAGAACCTAAAATACCATTTTACAAGACTATTTTGAAAGGTGAAAGTCACTGGATTTCTTTCCTTTTTTTGCTGATCGTGCTATTTATTGTACCTTAGCACTAATCCTTAAATATCTAAATAAACAGCTTCACTAGTTTACATGTTGGCTTATTTATTTAAAGGATTTTAACCCTGCATGCCAGTCAAAAGAAGACTCCCAAAGCAGCTTACAAATATCAATAAGATAAAGCCAACCTTTAGGATTACAGTCTGAAAGATATGACACAAAAGGAGAAGGGAAGAGGAGGATGAGGGGAAAAGCAAGCACAAACACGATGAATCTGAGTTACAAAGTTCCTGCTACGACTAGCTAAAATACTGAGTTCAAGGAGAGTAGGAGCCAAAACTTGCTGATATCTCAGCTGAGCTGGCAGGTAAGTTCTACGGTCCCATTTACATTATTGGGCTCAAAAAAAACACCACCAAGACAAATGGGTTTCCAAGTCTATGGTGTATCTACGCACATTTCTAAGAGCCAAAATGAAGCAACTCTCCATGACTTCTGTCAGTTTTGTTTTTTCATTGCTTTTAATTTAAAATGTACAGGTTAAAGCTAGGTTTAGTTCTGGAATTAAAATAAATTCCCATCAGATCTGAGAAATCGATCTTTATACAAACATAGATGCTTAAGACCATTACATATTGACATTAGTAGACATTAATGCAAGCAGGACATTAACACAAATACACAAAACACCCAAGAAATCCCAGCCATTTGGATTAGCAAACAATACTCCACGGAACAGAGCTTCTGTTAATAATGTTTCTTATTGTTGGGAAATCTCTAGTGGACCAAATTTGTCAAACACACAAAAGGTCTAAAAGTGAAATATAGTAATTAAGACTCTCACTTTATTGATTGGGCAGCTTAAGTAATTTTTCATTACTAGCATAAGATTTAATACATATAAGTAGTTAAAGATTCTGCCTTGGCACAAGCCATTAGCATGTAATTGAACTAGTAAAAAAGATCAGTTTAACCTATGTTGATTACCACCTTATCTTTGAAAGGCAATTAAGGACCTCAATCATTGCAACAAGATTTGATTGTGTGGCCTTTATTGGACATTGATCTTTCAGCAAAGCGCAGTTACATTTTCCATTAATTTACAGTAACACAGTTTAACTTCGATACCTTAGACCATTGACCCAGGTAAGATGTCAGGCTAAGCACTTGTTTAGGTTAAGATGCTCCCACTAGTCATTACTGTTTAAAAGGGGATGCTGAAAAAATGCAGATACCTATCAACTGAGTTAAGACTAAGGTTTCAGTTATCGGCATTTGTTTCATCGCGCTTAACAACAAAGTTCTCGGCCTTTATAATGTCACCCCCCTAGCTCTTTTAAACATCATCCTTGTATAGAGTGAAAGAGATAATTAAAGCAAGAGGTACAAGGCCAATCCTATTGTGTTTCAAAGGAGAATACAGCAGATCACATTTCCTGAAAGTTTAAGGGTCATTATGTATTCCAGTCATCTTAAATATATAACACACGTACATTTCAGGAGTGGGTATAAACTGCATGCCAAGAGTAATTTATGGCCACTTGTACAGAATGGCCAAGAATCAGCAGGGGTATTGGGGGTTCCCCTTAAATCCAAAAGCAGTTCACTATGTAACATGGAGGGGCAGGGAGGTTATTTGAGAAACAGGAGCCTGAAGCCGTCAGCTGGAAACTGCTCTGGACCAACTGACTGAACTAATCCATGTTCCTCAGCTAGCAAAGTTGACCTGGAGCTGCTAATTGTTTAGTCACCAAGATAACTCTTTTAAGCTGATTTTATACTAGGTGCAAATGGCCCTTAACATCAATATTTCTGTATCTTCTCAGTTCCTATAGAGACCATATATTATTTTGATTTTCTGGTAAAGTGCTTAGGTTTTATTACAGTTGAGTGGTATATATGTATTGTTAAAAATACATACATATCCATATATATAACCCTGTGTGGGTCCTGTGTGGACCCTTCCTGGGGTGCGAGACAAACAAGTGTCATGACCTCAAAGCCCAGCAGAGACTAGGACATACACAGTCACTGGCTAGGAAGCTGGACTAGGTCAAGAAGAAGAGGAAGAAGAAGTTAAATTTATATACTGTCCAACAAAAGATCTCAGGGCGGTTCACAGAATTAAAACAATAAATAAAACACAAGTAAATAATTAAACCAAAACAACAAAACAATACCCCCCCTTTCAACAGGTTCTTGGCTCCAAGATGGATATGGGTGATTAGGGGACCCCTGAACTTGAGGCTGGCTGGCAGACAGGAGCTAACTGAACAAGACGCCACAGCACCAGGGCAGGAACCTCACAGACCCTTCCCCTGAGGAAACAGGTGCCTTTCACAGTACGTTGCCAGCCCAATGGCACAGTGAGCACACCAAGTCAGAACGCTGGTCTTTTCAAGTTTCTCACAAGTGGGAGGAGCCTGGAGGCAGTGGCTGGGAAGCAGAGGCTTAAAGGGCCTCACTTGGCTTCCAACTCTTCTTGGAGCAGGTTCATCCAACAATGCATGCAGAAGGCCCCCGGTTCAATCCCAGGCATATCCAGGGAAACCTGGGAGTGTGTGAAACCTTCAAGAGCCACAGTCTATCAATTTAGACAATATTGAGCTAGATGGACTAATGGGCTGGCTTGATATAAGGCAGAGAACAATAATTTAAATTAAATAGGAAATACATATGAAGTCCAGCCTATCCAGTTGTGTCAACAATTCCTAAAAGTCTGTGTAAAAAAAGTCACGTTTTCAGTGAATGTTGAAATGACATTGAGGCATTGAGTTCCAAATCCCATAGTTACACATCATCTGTCCTACACAGCCATATGAGCAAAAGGAAGCAGGCTTCAGTTAGTTGACACCCCAAAGGAATAATCCCTGAAAAATGAACAAACACTCTCTCATGTATACACAAGAAGTGTAACATTTTATGAGTAGTATTTGTTCACTTCAAGTACTTCAACAGGTCACCCACTGGTCCTAATGAGTCCAACAAGTGATATTATTATATTTGAACTCTGCCCTCAGCCATCTTCCAAGTTCATCCCTCACCACGATCAACTTCAGAAGTGCAAGAGGTCCATTGATTTTCATGTAATAAAAGAAAATGTTACATTTGCTTAATTGTTACACAGTGAGAGCAGAGCAAGAAATCAAGTCTCTGTTTAATGCTGCAAGCAGCACTGAATTCTAGTGGATCAATAGAGTACTTTGTCAAAGAGGTTCTCCAAGGAGGGATGCCCATCACTGTATGGACAAGGAGTCATGTTGCCTCCACTTATTGAAAAACAGGTAAGCAAAGTCAGCAGTCTCCATTATCAGAAATCAAATACGCTGCAGCTAGCAGAGGGGCCACTCCAAGGAAAAACTGTATTTATAGTGTGGTAATTAAAAAACATTTTATCAGTCTTGTGTTGAGACCAAACCTTTACAGCAGAATATTGACAAAATAAGGAGCAATGAATGAGCAGTATTTGATTTTAAACTTATGAGTTGCAGTTATTTAATTTTGCCCATTACTGGGAAAAATCAGTTCCCGCTAATCTAGCAAAATGCTAATACTCACTTTTATTATTAATGAAGCTTAATATAGTATAACAGCTACTCCGCAATGTAAACTATTTATTTAACCTGTGCTAGAAATATTCCTTGGTACCAAATATACTACATTAAGTGTTTCCTTGATTACAGATTTGTTTACAGTTGCTTTGAAGAGAAGCAAAGCCATTCACAATTCAAATCTGAAGTAAGCATTTTAAGACACATACTTGTGCATACATTTCATTGTAGCTTTACGCTTTAAAAATAATTGTGCAATATTTATTTCCAATGCAAGAAATATCTCTTCCCGAGGGAAAAAAAATGCTGAACTAATTTAAATCAAATTTATCCATACAGTGCTGCCAGCCAAATTTTAATCTGTCCTGCAACACTTTGTTCTTCGTCAATTAAGCAATAATAGGACCCCATGGTGGTTAAGTCCAGTCAAATTTGACTATGGGGTTGCGGCGCTCATCTCACTTTCAGGCAGAGGGAGCTGGCATTTGTCCACAGACAGCTTTCCAGGTCACGTGGCCTGCATGAGTAAACTGCTTCTGGTGCACAGAACACTGTGATAAGTTCCAAAGTGCATGGAAACGGTGTTTACCTTCCTGCTGCAGCGGTGCCTATTTATCTACTCTCACTGGTATGCTTTCGAACTGCTAGGGTGGCAGGAGCTAGGACAAAGCAACGGGAGCTCACCCCATCACATGGATTTGAACTGCCAACCTTACAATCAGCAAGCCCAAGAAGCTCAGTGGTGTGGACCACAGCACCACCCGTGTCCCACATATGCACTAGAAGAAGAAGAAGAGTTTGGATTTGATATCCCGCCTTTCACTCCCTTTAAGGAGTCTCAAAGCGGCTAACATTCTCCTTTCCCTTCCTCCCCCACAACAAACACTCTGTGAGGTGAGTGGGGCTGAGAGACTTCAAAGAACTGTGACAGGCCCAAGGTCACCCAGCAGCTGCATGTGGAGGAGTGGAGACGCGAACCCGGTTCCCCAGATTACGAGACTACCGCTCTTAACCACTACACCACACTGGCTCTCTAAATAGTGCATATTTAGTTTGGAGAGCTAAAGTTACTTTTTAAAGTTCAATTGACTTCAGTAGGAGAGTTAAGCAGATGCTTAAACCCATCCCTGAAATCAGTTGAAATGAACTGCTCAGTTTGGACCAGATTATATCCAAACTGTCTGTATGCAGCTTCTATTCAGCACCACAGCCTACTTAAGTAATCCAGAATGGTATGCACAAAACTCTACTAAGTGAAAATGAAATAAACATTTTTCTGGTTTTCTGGACTTTTACATAAACGACTTGCTTACCTATATGGGAATGAAACCCCCACCCTTTACATATCAGTTTTATTTTTGTTTTAAAAATCAATGTTACTTCACGGGAGTAGCCAACATTGAGTCCTCCAGATGTTGCAGAACTACAACTCCTATCATCACTGACCATTGGCCTTTCTGGCTGGGGCTGATGGGAAATGTAGTCCAGAAGAATCCAGAGGCACCATGCAGGCTATCCCTGAGGTAGTCACATTTGGATAGTGTTATAAGTGCTGGGCAACAATATCTTTTATGATACTGCACCAAAAGATACATGATCAGTAAATAAGCAAAGACAATTCCCAAAAATGTATATTTTCATTATTATATTTATTATTTGAAAACCAAAAGTTTTTGAAAACAAAAGTAGCTTCAGGTAATTTTCCATGGTTTTTAAAATCTATTCTGCACTTTGCCGGACTCAAAGAAAACTAAAATGGTACTGAAGGAAAAATAGGGACATTTTGAAACTTGAACATATTACACACAAATAGATTGCAAACAACAATCCCCCTCTGTCTGTCTTTTGCTGCAATATACCATGAAAGCGTCAGTCCTTGAAATGAGTAGTTTAGTACATGGCACCTTCATCTTCTTTATTGAGGAAGTATATAGTGACTGGGCCACAATGTGTGTGAACAGTTTCTGTGACACTGACAAGGAACCAGGAGCCAATTCCATATAATAAAGTTGGGATACCTATGTATAAAAGGGGGGGGGGAAGAACAAATAAAAAAGTAAAACCTCATATAACATAGTACTGCAGGACTCTACCCCACCTCCACCAACAAGCTGCAAGAAGCAAACTGCAAGGCTGAATTAAGACATGATTTTGCCACCCTTTAAAGCCAGGCTGGTTCCTTGAAAACAAAACATAAAGCATGTTGAGGTAACCCATTATCTGCACTTAAAGATGTACTGACCACCTTCCTGCTGCCATTCTTTATTTGGCAACCCCCTGCCTTTCACTGCATGTGCTCTTACGAGATACATGCAAAATCCTTAGTGAATATATTTTGTTCTGAAAGTATTGGCTGCATTCCTGAGGACCAGGAATAAGTAGTCCTGTTTTCTGCACATGTTCAATATGATCATATCCCAGTGTTCTCCACTGATGTGGCCAACACTGCTATGCATTTAGAGAAATTCTAGGATCAGGGTAGGGAGCTTTAGGCCTGGGAGGGTCAAGTGATGCCTCTCTATTTTGTTCTCTATCCTGCTCTCAGGACTCTCTGCATCTCATGCCCTCTATCTACAGACCACACTCCTTTCTGACCCTGTTCCAAACCCTCTTTGAGCATCTCTGTCTAGCTGGAACATGTCCTTGAACTGTGACAATAACTCTTGCTTACTTGAATGGATAGAAAAGTGTGTGTACACAGAAACCTGGATTTTGTATGGCTGGGTTGTAGTGTACTGCACAAAGCTGAGAGTCACATCAGTTGCCCTATGCGCTTTTAATCCTGGCCCTGTCACTTTTGTCCCTGGCCCTGTGGGACTGAGTTCCATAGGTGCTGTGTAAAATACTTTTTTGTATGGTTTAAGTCATCTCCCTGTTACATCAGGTGTTAACTCTATTCAAGGTCTTATTGCACCTCAAGCCCTTGCTGTGTGCGCCACCTCTATACAGGCACAGCCCGTTCGAAGACGACACTCACCAAAGTTTATTAGTTTGAGAGCTGTGAAGAAGTAGTTCTGCATCGCCAGGTCCTGGTGGGGTGCTCGGGAACAGTGGTACTTGATGAAGGGGAAGCAGCCGGTCCGCAGGATGTGGTAGTTTGTCCCTTTCACCTCCCAGTTGAAGTTGGAGAGCCCAAACTGGTCATTGTGCACCGCGCTGTACTTGACGCAGTAGGAGGTCCAGTGGGGCAGCCCCCTCTGCAGCAGGTGCTGGCTCAACACTTCGGAGGCTTTGGGCTTAGCAGGGCGCCCCCTGCGCAAGAGGGCCAGCCGGAGGAACCCCTCATGCACCTGCTTCAGGAGGGCAAGGCTACTTGAGGAGGGCTGGAAGGCACCCCAGCCCACCTGCCTCCCCATGGCTTGCTCTCCGACCCCACAATATCCTGGGGGAGGGTGGATTTCTGTGTCTCCTATAAAATATGGTCTCCTCCAATGATTTTTTTTTTGGGGGGGGGAGACAGCCAATTTTTTTCCTTCAGACTCCCCACCTCAAATTACGGTACTTGCTGACACCTTTCCCAGGTAGCTTCAATTCTTGATATGCCCCTCCCTCCTCAATTGTTCACCCCCCCCAGGTTGCTGAGGGAGACTTTTCTTCAGGATCTGCTGCCCCTCCCCTAAAACAACTCCCCCCCCCTTTGCAGCCCCTCCCCCTCTCGTTATTTGCCCCCGAGCAAGGGGGCGAGGTTCCTGCTTCCCTTACTAACCTTCCCTAACCTGGAAAGACACGAAGCAACGCCACTCCTTCCCCCCATCCCGGGAAACAACAGCGGCCCCTTCTCCCCCCCCCCCTTCCTGGGGCTCCCCTGCACGCTCTGCGCCTGCGCCTGCGCCGGTAGCTTCCCGACAGCCGCTCTGCGCCTGCGCCAGAACCGGCCTACTGAATTTGTCAGACTCCTTGCGCGCTCCTGACTGGGCGACGCGCGAGGCCGAGAAGCGGGCGCGCGCCCAGCTGTCTGCGAGGATCTTTTCTGCTGAGAGAGGCCGAGCTCGCGCGCCCCTCATGTCAAGATAACACCAATAACCAAAAACAACAACATGGTCCTCAGGTTAAAGCACCCTTTTCTAACACAACTAGTACACACGACTTAAATAAAAAGTGTTCTTTCCACCGGAGTGTTTGGAGTAGAAAGCTGCTGCAATTCCAACAAACAAACAAATGAACTCTGTGGTGATTTATCTGAGGGAAACTCGTGGCTCTGAACCATTAAGCATCGTCTGTGATGTGAGGAGAATAATTGCGCAGAAGAGCGAGCGAAGAAATGGGAGCCACCTCTCTTCCCCCTCCCGCCCCCACCCACCCCTCATCCTTCAAATTTGGATAATTATAAACAATATTTCAAACTCAGCAATCTTAGACCAGTGAGCTGTAGAGCAAGATTGTGCTAATTAATCAATTACTACGCAACCACGTACCCTGTTTATGTACTAGAATGCACTTACAAGCCACTAATTATTAATCATCGTCAGTAACACATTTTGACTCAACTTTACCTTTGGATAATTAATAGAGCAGGGAGAGCTTTAATATATTTCTTGATTAGCAGAAACAATGGGGGTGGGGGTTGTAGGCAAGACAATAGACCTGGATACTGGTGCTAGGGGTTTTGGGGGGGCATGTGTATGTCTCTAGAGCAGCCCTTTGGGTGCCATTGCATTTCATGGGAAGCCAGGATCTTGTATCCCCAGGACCTTGCCTGGAATGAAATTACAATAGAAGAGAAAATAAGTGTGTGTATGTGACACTAAAAACTTGGATGTACTAATAGTTTTGAAGCTACTGTTTTGGAGTACAGTGGTACCTTGGGTTAAGAACTTAATTTGTTCTGGAGGTCTGTTCTTAATCTGAAACTGTTCTTAACCTGAGATACCACTTTAGCTAATGTGGCCTCCTGCTGCCACCGCCACACGATTTCTGTTCTCATCCTGAAGCAAAGTTCTTAATCCAAGGTGCTATTTCTGGGTTAACGGAGTCTGTAACCTGAAGCATCTGTAACCCAATGTACCACTGTATAGCTGCACAATGGGACTTTGAAAAATCACCTGTTTGGGTGGGGGTGATGCTCTTGTCTCTCAAGTCATTATCCAAAAAAGGTGACAGCAGGACTAGGCCAGGGGCTGCTGCAACTAAAAGAGACTACCTCTTGTTTCACCCTTCCCCTCCTGGCCCTTTTTTCTGACTAGCTGGTCCTTTTCAGCATTTTGTATCTTTTAAGAACTCATGCTCAAGTTTGCTTTTTTACACCTATGACAAATTCATGGAGAAGAGGATCAGGTTATCAATGGATAAAGGACATGTTGGTTTTATAGTATCTCCAGGCTGCCTCTGGATGAATGTTCCTGCATTCCTGAAGTAGGCCTGAGAATATTTTTGTAGCATTTGTTTATTTCAATATTTTAAATTGTAAACCAAAGTGGTATATAAATGAAATAAATGCATAAATGCACTGTTTGAAGGCTTCTCATTGAAGTATCTGTCTTGCCACTGCGAAGAGTGGACTACATGGGTCCCATTTGATGTGAGCCAACTGCAAGTAAGGTTATTCTGATGCTCCCATTCAGTCTGTTTTTGCCTGTTGTGTTTAGATTGTAAGCCTCTGGGTATGGGACTGACCTATTTTTAATCTGTGTACGGCACTTAGTGAATTTTATGTGTTTTATGAATGAAAGTGATACAAATAACATCACCAGGACTCAGCTCCAAAACCTCCCCCCAACCCCCAATGCCAGGGGAGCCGACTTATAAAAAATATTGGGGGGGCCCATACCGACTTATAAAAAATATTGGGGGGCCCAAGACCTCCAAACCGCTGCTGCTGGGGGAATGAAAGGAGCGAGCCCCGGGCTGCCCCGACCTTAAGTGAACCTGTGAGGGCCCGCCCTTTGCGGCAGCCAATTGGCTGCCGCCGTGGGCGGTGAATATTAATGATGTATCATTTTTGTGCTTCATGCTGTGGCCACAGACATGTGATCTGATGTTGAATTTGGGGTGACCCAATGCAAAGATCCTGAGGATCCCTGTGGATCCATGTTTTGTAACCACGTTTTTGCACCATTGCAGCCCCAGGCAACAGTGGGTGTGTGATTTTTGGGGGGCAGGCTGTAGCCATGGACATGCTATGTGATCTGATGGTGAATTTGGGGTGACCCAATGCAAAGATCCTGAGGATCCCTGTGGATCCATGTTTTGTAACCACGTTTTTGCACCATTGCAGCCCCAGGCAACAGTGGGTGTGTGATTTTGGGGGGGGCAGGCTGTAGCCATGGACATGCTATGTGCTCTGATGGTGAATTTGGGGTGACCCAATGCAAAGATCCTGAGGATCCCTGTGGATCCATGTTTTGTAACCACGTTTTTGCACCATTTCAGCCCCAGGCAACAGTGGGTGTGTGATTTTTGGGGGGCAGGCTGTAGCCATGGACATGCTATGTGATCTGTTGGTGAATTTGGGGTGACCCAATGCAAAGATCCTGAGGATCCATGTGGATCCATGCTTTTAAACCACATTTTAAGTGGGGAGGGAAGGAAAAACACAGAACGGACAAGGAGCACGAGAGGGGTGTGCAGAGAAGCAGCTGGCTAAGAATGCAGGGGAGGGGTATAACGGCAGGGAGGAAAGGAAGGCAAAAGTTTTCCCTCACCTACCCACCCAAGCCAGCCAGCTCGCACGCTCTCTCTCTCTCTCTCTCTCTCTCTCTCTCTCTCTCTCTCTCTCTCTCTCTCTCTCCCTCCCTCCCTCCTGCCTGCTTGCCTGGAGGGGAGGGGCTTTCCCTGCTCTTTGTTCCGTTTGAGCAAACACAGCAAGGAAACAGAGGAGGGTGGGCAGTAAGACCCTGAGGCAGAATGCAGGAAAGCAGCCGCTTCCTCTTTTTGAGGGAAAAATACGGTAATCATTTTCTTAAATTATTGGGGGGGCAGAGCCCCCCCAAACGAATTTTTGAGGGGGCTCGGGCCCCCTCAGGCCCCATGGAGTCGGCGCCTATGCCCAATGCCAGAGCTGAAACCCAGAAGGACTTGTGAAGTGGAATATGAGCACACTTATATGGGATCTGGTAGAGGAGGAGTGCCCCATCTATGGACTCTGCTGCCATACAAATGTACTCTAGTTATTCAGGAAAAGGAATGACCAAGAAATCATGTATTCTGTTAGGAAAGCTTTCACATGGAAAAAGCTTGGGAAATTATAGGATCCCCCTCCCCCACCCAAGGAAGCAAAAATGCCAAAAATATTTTTAAAAATAAATACACTTAATTTTATTGGAAGTATAAATCAATACTCCTCTAAGCCATATACAGGTCATAGCATCTGATACAAAATTTTCAGTGAAAACAAATTCTGTGAGTCAGGATTCACTGTTGACACTGGTCTAAGTTCTGCTACATGTATTTTTCAACAATCCAAAACACAGTTGTAGGTGGAGTGTTTATTGCAGTGTGGGGTACTTTAGAACTGGAAACCAGGTGGATAATTTAAAGATGTTCAGTGAGATTAACCTATAAGAAGAAATAAATTATAACTAAAAAACAATTTAAGGGTTAAAAAAAACTTTTTCCTGCATTCAGTGCCATCCTACCCTAAAGATAAGCACAGGGAGAGACTTATTGTATACTAACATTTTACTATTTGTTTCTAAAATGGTTGAATTGTGAGAGACTGTTTTGTTAAATTTGAGAGCAAATATAGTGTAGAATTAAACCAAATGTGTCTCCTTCCACAGGTTGTATTTAGGATGTCACCCCCCATGACATATTTCATAAAACATAATTTTAAAAAACCAGACACAACCCAAATGTGAGAAATTAAGCTTTGACTGTTGTGGCCCAGGAGGAGGAGGAGGAGGATAGGGTTGCCATGAGCCAAGCAACATGGTTGGGAGGTCACACTCTGGCAGAGCTTATGGGCATAAAATGACTGAAAAGGACTATTTGAAAATGAATAACTTATTTTCCCCAGAGACATGAGAATAAGGATGAAGAAAGATTACTTTTAATGTCTACTAACTATTTTGTGGACGCTTGTGCTTTCAAGTCCTCCTCTTCCTCTTCAAATTTTAACTTGTTTTGCTCTGTAACTCCCAGAATTTTTTCAATCTCTTGGACAGCTCTCTATAACAAAATCAAACACTTCAAGTGGTAGAACAGTTGTTTATGCTCCCTGCTCACCATTGCACCAGTAGTATCAAGAACTCACAGAAAGAGTCACTCTTCAGGACTGGCCCAACCAATTGGCAGATCTGGCAGGCTCCTTGGTCTGAGTAGTAACTAAAGTTAACACCGAGCTGAAGCAACAGGGTCAATCTCATTCAGGCTAAGGCTGAAGTAGTCAGGACTTGCAGGAAACTATTAGAGCTCAAATACAGTTGTTTCACCAGGAGCAATGTGGGAAACCTTTGGACCTCTCAATATTGTTGGACTCCCAACTCCCATTAGCCCCAGCTGGAATGGTCCAGAAATATCTGGAGGGTTCAAAGTTCCCCATCACGGGGCTCTAGCACGAAATACTAGTAAGCCTCCTTAACTCCTTTGAAGTCCTGTGCGTTTTTTAAAAGCCCAACTAATGTACCTTCTGACACTGCTGTGGAGTTTCGACCTAGATCATTTTGTGGCATGTCTCCTGATAGTTGATAACAGTTGATAACTGAGTAGGCCTTTAGCTTAAGGCTACCAATGAGCCCCCTTCCTAACCACTGGTGTCCACCATCACTTGCTCCCCTGGCACCATTGTACTTGCTAGTCACTCAATCCCTCCCACTAGATGAACTTATCTAGTAGCACTGCATTCTAGGAAATATAACAGTGGCAGCCACTCTATTCTGATTGGAGCTAAGTAGCTAAATGGCTCCTATTCCAGAGACCCAGGAAAACGTAAGTGTCAGCCCTTGTGGTAGGTCCTGCTGGGATGCACTAAAACAGAAGTCCCTTCTTTGGCCTGGGCATCAGAAACTAATCAAGCTTACTTATTTGTCATTTCTTAACGTATGTGTTTTAATATATCTTGACGGTTTCATTTTGTAAATCAATAAGAGTATGCTTTAGGAAGGACTGCATGAATACTTTTCTGTGCCACCAATTAGGAACTCCAAGAAAGGATAAATATAAGATGAAAACCTAATTGCTCTTGAAGAATCCTTTCAAGTATACCAGTGGCTCTCAGCTCAAGCAAGTCTATGTTACCACATCTAAAAAAATAAATTTAACTAGCAGATTGACTGGGAATCCTACAATATTGACCTGTACACAGTAAAACATGTACTGCTATGGAAAGAACCCAGGATGGCTTAACAGTTGTTTATAATACAGCATGAGGTGTTTTCTGTCCTCTAACAGAAATTTAACTGGGATCGTTAGTTAATTAACACCTCACCTTAAAATTGGTCTCGGCATGCATATTAGGTGCTGATAATTCTTGATAGATGATGAAGAGTTGCTGAGCAAAGGTCATGAGGACCCCCTGGAGATGTTCTCCAATTGTTCTGTTAATGATATCCAAACAAATGACTTTGCCAATGATTCCATTCGCAGGCTTAAGAACAATCGCCCTCTCATTTGGGCCTGTCAGCCCAAGGAATTTAATGAATATTTTCAATCTCGTAAGGTGGCAATCTTCAGGGAGATATGAAAGATGAGGCTCCATTTTAACTTGTCAGTAGAAAGGATTTGTGTAATAAATAATTTTTATTAATCAAGTAGCAGAGGAGAGCAAGAGGTTAAGTCATTCCAAGCCTTTTCACTTTGGGCATCAAATATGTGGCTACACACCACCATTGGTATGAAAATATCACTGTATTACTAATATTAGAGCATGATGCTGTAAACAAGTATTCAGTGAGATTTGGGCAGAAGTGGACATGCTGCTTGTTCGTGCTCATCCTCTATGTACATCTATGGAATTCCTTGCACCATTTGGGGGCCTTACCCAGGGCTAGGTACATCTGTGAATGAGTTACTTTCTCAGGAGCATGTACGGAAGACTAACCCTTAGCCCACAGGAGGGAGTAGAGGTGTTCAACTAGAGGATTTTCAAAATGCTTCCAGGAGTCACTCTTGAAAACTTACATAATTCCAAATTTGAGCCTTTTATGGTCTTCAAACAGAGTAAAAACGGTTCCTTCTTTTTGCTGTTGGAGTCAAGGGAAAGGTGTTAGCATTGCATAATGTAAACAACAACAACTCCTCTTAAAAAAGTAAGATGCTAAACTGTATTACGGTGTGAATAATCAGAATTAGAGAGAGGTGGTCACTTTAAAACCAGGCCTGAGAGTTTTTTGCTTCCTGGCTGACATGTAAAGTTGTCTGGAAATCTTGCTAGCTGATCTATAAGCCGCACCCCCTTAAAGCCCACATGAGTAGAATCTGACAACAGTTGCAACAAGCCAGCAAGACAGGTTTTGATTCAGAAGCTTGAATTTGAAAACAGGTTTTCAGGTTTTGAGATTGGGTTAGTGATAGATGATAATCTGTGTTAGAATCTCAGAGTTCACAGAAAGATTCTCATGGATTATGGGGATATGTGAGAGAATCACAGAGGCCAAAAATTTGGAGATACTAACTTTTCTGTAGTCAGTCTATAATGGATTTGTGTGCTGTTCCTCCTTCCAAGCTACTTTCCTCCCTCTATTTCATTTAAATGCAAAGCACATGATCTTCCTACCTGGACATCATATCCAACCCCATGAGCCTTGCACATATGAAGGAAAACATTATAGTAGATGAGGGAAAAGTTGGCATGTCTGATCGAATTGCTCATGGCAACATAGCGGCTGACCATAGCAGGCTGGCAAAAAAAGCAGAAGGGAAAAAAGTTGACTGTGATGAAGCACTAATACAGCCTTCCCAGACTTGATGCCTTCCAGATGTTTTGAACTGCATCTGCCATCAGTCCCAGCCACCATGAATGGCTATGCTGGCTGGGGCTGATGCAAAGTGTGGCCCAAAACATCCGGAGGGCACCAGGTTGGGGAAGGCCAGACAAACATATTCTTGCTTCAATACAGAGCCCTTTTACAAACAAGCTAAATCTGGAGTTTATTATAAATCCTGCAAAAACAATTTACTTCGTAAAAGGCATAAGTTGCAATATTTGAGGCTAACTTTATAGTCACGGGGGCCAGTGGCGTACCGTGGGGGGTGCAGGGGGCCCCGGCCGCACCGGGTGCAACATCTGGGGGTTAGGGTTAGGGGGCGCAAATCCATGCGTTAGGGGGCACAAATTACTTGCCTTGCCCCGGGTGCTGACAACCCACGCTACGCCACTGACAGGAGCAATGATAAGCAATGTTTGGTAACACAATTTATTATTATTATTATTATTATTATTATTATTATTATTATTATTATTATTAAATTCTATGGACACAGCCCTCCCAAGGTGGCTCAGTAAAGATAAATAGCTTCATATACATAACAAGTGAAAACTGAAAATGGTGGCAGCTAGGGCCTCTGTAGACAACAAGGTGGACATCAAGGGGTGGACCCCAAGTAGTGATTGCCTATGGGCATGGGCATGGGCTGGGAGTGGGGTGCAGCTCTACAGTTACAATATCTGGTCCTCAGTGAGAAAAATGGAGGAATTAGGGTCCATTAAGCAGTTTTAAAACTGCAATAACTGAGTGTGTTTACACAGCTTAAAAGAGAAAGTAAAAGAGAAAGCATACAGCCATCGGAGTGACATAGATAAATTTAAAAATGTGTTACAATAGTACAGTAGTACCTCAGTTTACAAACTTAATCAGTTCCAGAAATCCGTTCTTAAACTGAAACCATTCTTAAACCAAGGTACGCTTTCCCTAATGGGGCCTCCCACCGCCAGTGCCCTTCCACCATTCGGATTCCATTCTTAGACCAAGGTAAAGTTTGCAAACTGGGACACTACTTCCGGTTTTGCAGAGTTCTTAAACCGAATAGTTCGTAAACCAAGGTACCACTGCATCAGAAAACACCAAACCCACAGGATAAATATAATCAGTTGAATAGTCTTTACTTTATTGAAGCAAATTAATTATTCTGAGAAATGTCTATGCAGTCTGGAAATTCATGAGAGATCCAATCTGGGGTGCCAACTTGAATAAAATATGGGGGATAAGTCCCACCCTGCATAATCGATCACAAAATGTGGTGCACACACATCATTTGAATGGCAATGCCATCAACTTGGAGGGCAGGGCTGGGGAGGCTCCCTCAGATATTTCATTGGGTGGTAGCAAAGGGACCTTGGCCCCTAGGAGTTGGATCCTATGGATCCAATTCTGCAAATTTTGAAAACCAAATTTCTTTAAATTTCTAGAGAGGTCACCAGTAGATGTGCTGTATTATATGCCATGCTAGCTAGGGATGTTAGGAGTTGTAGTTCAAAACATGTGGAGGGCACTAGGCTGACAAAGGTTGCCATATTGGCTCTCATGCAATTATAACATATGAGCGTTCTCTGTGATTTTACTTTTGACTTGCTGGGGCTTCTCCTGATGTAATGTTTGGCATTTTTTAAAGTGAGGCCCTTGGGTGAACGTGACACATTACAGAAATTGTTTTTCATTTAAGTTTTCTGGGATATACCTTTAAAAGCATGATCTTAAGAGCTTAGGAACTCTTTAAATAGTTGTTTCCTTAACAGTGCGGCACTGGTTGGAACTGAAAGCAAAATGCTCAGATCGATATGGAATTTTTGCCCAAGATGTGTTTTCTCACCTTCTTTTATTTCTTAGCAAAGTGCTATTGATTGGGCAGTTTCAATAAAGAGGTAAATAATAACGTGCAAGCAAAACTGTGTTCCCTTTCTAGAAGAAAGTGGCAGAAGGACAAAGGTGTTTTGACCACTGCGTGTGATATTTGCCAAGTCATTTCAGAGCCAATTCACCAAAGTGTTTTAATTTCAGTGGGGTGCATGCAGAACAACACAAGAACAATGGAGGAAGCTTAGTAGAATTTGCATGCATCTTATTTCTTCTTCATGGGCTTCCTTGATGTTCTGCACAAACTTACTTGAGTTGCATTAGAATGTTAATGATCAAAACTAAAAGACATCAGACACCCAAGATGCTTTTTAGTCTAATCCTCAGACCTAAGGCATGAAAACTGTGGCGGTGGCAGGCCAGCCTCATCCCTTCTCCAATCTGCCGCTCTGGGAGCTATGATCTGTTGCATGTCATTGCTATTCCCAGTGGCACTCAGTTCCCCAGTTTTGCCCGCCATGGTTCCCAAAGCGACATTGCAGGCAGACTTGTGCTCACATGCACAATATTACAAGAATGCTGGCAGCCGCTGGGAGCAGCAGGGGCCACAATTTGGCTGGGGTCCTAGCCTGAAGCGCATTTAGCACAAGGGGTAACCCAGCCTTGGCTGAGAATACTTGGAGAACTGAGAGTATTCATTGTCCAATCAGGTACCCAAAGCTCTCAGAAATTTCTTTTGGCAACAGAAGGCCACAAATAAAATAAATGAATGCTTGATAAAATAATCCAAGTAGCAGTTTAACAAGCGTAAACTTGAATGTGGCGGCAATAACACAGAACTATTGTTTAAGCGCAGGCATCAGTTTGATGAGGTGCTTATTTCAGCTACAAAGCAGGCAAACACATGCATAATGAACTGCCGGATGAATTATTAATGTCTTGCTTATTTAGCCTCATCTGTCTCGAAGATAATGTATCCTAAGTATAATGAGTGATTGGTTTTGTACATAATTACAGTAGCAGCAGTATCTAGGAAATTTGCTCTTGCAAAGGAGAATTCTAAAAATAAAAATCATCACTCGCACTCGGTCACCGCTCCATTTTATCAAAATCAAAGCGAGCAGCCTGGTGAATGTGTAATAAATTCGCGGGGACGGAAGCATTATTAACATCATAATTTCACATAAAGTGTTTTTACTTAATCATTCATTACAGATCATGCGCTGTAAAAAGATTTGTCTCCTGTTTATTTCTCTCGGTTCTTTAAAAGATATCTCTGACACACTAGTCCTCTTTTTGTTGCCGCTGACTGCTAGGTAAGCAAGATTTGAAGGAATAAAAAAGGGGGGATTATAGGCTGGGAGTGACAAATTTATGTTAATCCTGACAGAATTTTAATTAAAAAGTTGCTACTTGATTACTTTTCATTTCTAAAACATGTACTACTGGGACTAATCATATGTAATTTACTCCTCTCCAACTCAAAGTAGTGGTGTGACAAGAACAATAGATCAGAAGCTCATTAACCTCTAAATTACAAAGCTCTGACACTTTTTGGATGACATAAAATCTCTATCTGTAGATGGATAAGAAGAGGTTTCTGGTCCATTCTGACCAAGCATAAAAATGGGAGGGTTCCACTCCTAAGGCAGGTTTTAAAAACACAAATCTGAGTTAACTTTTCTGCAAATAGAGCAGGTTCCCACTTCTACTACTGGAGTTAAACACTGGTTCAAAAAATGCAAATATGTTCCCTTTGTGGCGAGAAGAAGATCAATGGCAGGAGTAGGTAAGAAGGTGGATTAAGAAGACCTAGCTACTTTAAATGGCCTAAAGTCTTCTGGGCAAGGAGAATGACACCCCAGAATGCTGAAGGAACCTGTAGGTGTTATTCCAGAACCACTGTCTGCAATCTCTGAAAATTCTTCAAGAACAGGTGAGGTGCCGGAAGGCTGGAGATGGGCAAATATTGTTCATATCTTCCAAGAGGGAGGAAAGGCCCATCTGGGTAAGTAGAGTTCTAGCAGCCTGACACAGATACTGGGGGAAATCTCAAACAGATTAATAAGTAGTCTCCTTTGAGCATAGAAAATAATGCACTGATTACCAATGGCCAACATGGGTTTCTCAAGAATAAGTCATGCCAGACCAATCTTATTTCATTTTTTGGTAGTTACTAGTTTGGTAGATCATAGAAATGGCATGGGCATAGTATATTTTGCTTTCAGTGGAGCATAGGACAAGACCTCCCATTTTTTACTTGTTAACCAGATGGTAAAATATGAGCTGGATAACATTGTTAGGTGAATCTACAACTGCTTGAGCAACTGTACCCAGTGAGTGCTCATTAATGGGTCTGTGTCTACCTGGAGAGAGGTCTTTAGTGGAGAGCCAAAGTGTTCTATCCTATGCCCAGTGTCCTTCAATATTTTAATAAGATGCTTTTGTGAGGATACAGAAGGGTATGCTTATTAAATCTGCAGATGATGGGAAAAACTGGGGGGGGGGGGTAGCTAACACCATACAAGACAGAATTAAGATCTGGAATGATTCCTGCATTATGGGGGGATGGACTAGATGATGCTTGGGGTCCCTTCCAACTCTAAGATTTTATGATTCTATGATTCCACAGGCTCGAACCGTGAGACAAACAAATAAACCAACATAGTAGCATTGATCTGTCTTACTGAATGTCACAGGGTGGCCCAGGACACCAGTGCAATGGAGCAGAGGGGAAGCCAATTCCGTTCTGGCTCCCAAGCAATTATTTGCCAACACAGTGGCTAGTAGGAGGTTACACTGACCTGGGGTGGTTCCTTAGGGGGGCGGCGGCTTTTTGGTTTACTTGGAATGACCTGGCATTCAAAGCGGCTTAACTTGCAATCCAGTGTTCCGTTTGTAACATACAGCAAGACCTGTGTCAAAGCCAGATGATCGCTATAGTGCAGATCCAGGTCTACTGCCCATACCTAATGACAGCAGAAAAAGAAAAGGAAAACTTTTGTGGCAGCACTCATGTAAAGGAATGGACATTTGCTTTCTGACAGTTAACTGCACAATCCACCTCCTGTTCTAGGCTGAGAAACAGACATCACTACTTCAAAGTTAAAATAATCTTTATGGTAGAGCAGCAGCTGCAAGTAACTCAATAAGATGGACTAATTGTTCTGAATTTTTTTAAACTGTTTGTAAATATGTGTCATATTAGTTCCCTCCCATCGGCCCATAACCCAACCACCCCCAAGCTGGTGCCCTCCAGATGTTTTAGACTGCCCCTCTCATTGCCATACTGGCTGGGGCTGATGGAAGTTGGAGTCCAAAAGATCAGGAAGTCAGAAGGTCACGGATGGTTGCCCTAACTAACAGAGCAATCCAATCCCCTGATTTGCCATGCTGGAGTGGGTCTAGATTAAGTGGAGGTGTCCCTCTGTCCAGCACACATGTGGTTCTAGGCAGTTTCCCATCCAGGCACTGAGCAGATCCAGATCTGCTTAGCTTCAGGAAGGTGTGCCTCATGTGCCTATGGACCACAGCCCAGGAGAAATGTACTCAAAGATAGAGAAACAGAGTGTCACTGCTGTTTATGCATGCAAAGCTAAGCATTTGCTTGTGAGCACATTTGTGATCAATTCCACCAGCAAGAGTCTTTCAGCATTAACTGTGATGTGCTAATGCATCAGTCAGCAACAGCAAAGCATCTACAATCCTGCTAGGTAGACTATAAAACTATATATTTACAGTTGCATTTTAGGAGCTCTGAAGCTAACTTGCCCCAGAGACAGCTTTGGGATGCAAACCATATCTCAGTTCTACAATCGGACAGAACTATGCAACTGAGAAAAAAATTAAAGAAAGTTATTATCTGATTTCAGTTATACATTAGGGAGCAAGAATTTAAGAAACTGGGCAAGACAGATAAGACTACGCAACTGAGACAAATTATTCTGGGGGGGGGGGGAACCAAAGTATTTTTTATTTATTTACTTATTTATATATAGCACCATCTATGTACACAGCACTTTATAAAGAACAGGTTTGACAGATCCCTATCTCAGGGGGCTTACAATATAAAACAGACACAGAAGAAAAACAAATGGGAGGTAATGGAAGCAGGGAAGAATATGTGTTGATTTCAAGTGCCTGTTCTTTGACTTAGTTACATGATGATATTGTTACTAGGAGGGTGCTCCAAAGATTTCTAGGAAAGGTAAGCATTGAGGAGAGAGAGGGAGGGAGGGAGGGAGGGGGCAATTCCAGGCATCAGTAGCAGCAAGGAGGAAGGGATGGAGTCATTTCAGAGAGCAGAATGGGGACATTTGGATAGCTTTGGGTGGTGCAGCTGGTTAAGTAAAGGTCATGGGAAGAAGGGATGTGACTAGATGTAAGAACAGAGATTTTGGTAGATGGGGTGCAGGAAGAAGCTGATGGAGGGTTTTGAAGGTAAGCCATGAAGCTTATGCAGGATCTGGGACTGGGCAGGAAGTAGTGAAGGAGTTTAAGGAGAAGAGCCATAGGATCATAGGAAGCTGCTTTAGACTGAGTCAGACCACTGGTCCATCTTACTCATTATTGTCTACACTGACTGACAATGGCTCTCCAGGGCCTCAGGCAGAGAACATTATCAACCCTGCCAGTAGGTACCAGGGATTGAACCTGGGACCTACTGCATGCAAAGCAGAAGCTCTGCCCACTGAGCTAAAGTCCTTTCTCATGTGACATATTCAGAGCAACAAACGAGGCAAATAAAGCTTGCAGCGGAGTGCTGGGTACAGGTGAGTGAGACCACAGCAGGTGAGGCAATAGGAGACCCTAGAGAGTAGAAAGTTTGCAGCCATGAAGATGAGAGCTACAGAAGGTACGGAGCAGATATTTTGCTGAGGATACGAACGGCAAAGGGCTGTAATTTGTCACATTGTAAAGAGAGAAGTGGCATGATTTGGGAACAGATTGCATTTGTGGGTCCAAGGAAAGATAACAGAAAGCCAAGGCTTTATCCTGATCAACAGGGTGGATGGTGATGCTAATGGATAAGGAGCGGGAACAAGGAGAAATGGGAGAAAATGGGATAAATTTTGTATGGACACCTGGAGCTTGAGACAATGCTGACACACCCAAGCAGACATATCAGAAAGGTAACTGGAGATGGAGGATTGGATGGATGGCAAATGATATGGATGGAGAGGTAGCGCTAGGAGCTTATAGGTGGCATTGAAAACCATGAGAAGTGATGAGGCTACCCAGGGTGGTAATGTATACAGAAAGAAGAGTAGAGAGCCAAATGCAGAGCATGCCAGGCATCAATGTGGGAGGGGCCACAGAGCAGCCACGTGGGCAAAGATGTCACATTGGACACCCAAGCTAGAAGAGACACTCAAAATGCATCTTCCAACTGGGCCCATGATCCAAAGGTTCTTCAGAGAGTTCTAAAGTAGGCTAAACACTGGCTGTAGTTTGCCTATCATTACGTCATGGAACGTCCATCAGTATTCCAACTGTTCAGAGTGAAATTGTCAGCGACAGAATGTTAGCAAGCAGTCTAGCTTCTTTAAGGAAATATCTATCTGTGTTTTGGGCCAGGCGGGTTATATTGGGCAAGGAAACAGGGGGAACAGTAGTGTGGGGCAGTAAGGGCAAAGGAGCGACCGGTACTTTGACTTAACTGTCCAACTGGCTGGAAAGTTCTGCTTCTGACAAAGTAATCTTCTGGAATTTCTATTCTTCCCCCCCCCTCCAAAAAACCCCACCACAATTCAAATTACACTTATATGGGCAAAGAATGAGTACCTATATGGGGGGGTATATGGTAGAGGAATAATACTAGGGGTGGCCTGCAAAGGGAACTGAAGAAAGGGCAGCCCCCCACACCTGCCTTTCCCTAACTCCTATTAGTGCAGGTGGCCCTGGCAACATATGTGGCCCCAGAGTTCTTCCCTGTGAGCCATCTACACACCAGTCTGATCTGTGAACATCAGTCCTTCGGAACAAATCTCACACACAATGACTTGAATAAGCCACTGAATGGTAAATGGCATCATTATAAGGCTATTAAGAGGTCAGGCAGTCAAGGCCTCTTGCTAAACTGGAGCTAATTTCTGAATCATATTCACAAAATAATGCCCTTTTTATAACAGCAAATAAATCACATCAGTAACAGTTGTTAATAACAAACTGCCAAGTATCTGTTGCGCGGTTAAATATCCTATTTGTCAACTTAAATATTTCCCACTGCATGGAGGAAAATGCAAATTGGATGCTGATGGCCAGTATTCTTTGGTACATTTCAGTAGGAAGATTTGCCAGTTATAATTCTTTACTTCCACCCTTGCCCACACCTTCAGATTTGCTCTGTGGAGAAATGAAGGGCCTTCTCTAGTCCTGGCTTAGCATGCTGCAGAAGCTTAGATGAGCTACCTGGGTCTATTTATTTGATTGGAACCCCCCTTTAAGTTAAGCCATAAATCAGACCCTCGTTTTTAAACAGTATGTTTGGGGATAAGCGCCCACCTTGTGAATCTGCTACCTTTCTTCAAAGCTTGCCACTGTTTTCTAGACCCCTTCCCTCTTGATATGCTCCTTAGTTTTCTAGTCCAGTTCTAGGGCTACAAGTGATGAAGCCTGAAATATTGCCTGTGGACTGTGGCTTCCCATAGCCCAGTTTGGATTCTAGAACTCACAAATGGAAACGGTGAAGAAAGGAAGTATTTTTGTTTCGTTTTGTCCCTTGCACTTTGGAAGCCAGAAATGCGGGGTGTCCTACTCTCCCCCACGAGCAGAATGATTCATGATGAAGCATCTCTAATTTCCACTTAGTGCCATGGGGGAACTGCTCTTATCCAACACTCCCTGCGTCCTGCACAACCATTGCAAATGTGATGCCTAGTTCACAGCCCACTTTGTTCAAATGTGTGGACAATCTCAGAAGCCAGTGGGAAGCTGAGCAGGGCTCCCATCCACATTCCTTGCTTCTTTCCCCGCAATCATTCCAGCTTTAAGGAATTCTTTGCCACCAGACTGATATGATGGCGGTACTAAAGCCCATTTGGAGGAGATTTCCAAGATGGTTTGTTCCCCCAAACGTGTTCCTCTTAATGATATAGAGGGAAGAGCAGGGTCTAGGATCTTATTGCCTTCTTATTAGTTGCAACATGGAAATTGCACAACACTGGCACTCCCCAGGCCTTTGCTGTCTACAAAACTGATTCTGCAAGATTTGGCATTTTGCCCTTCTAGAGAAATTAACCCACTGAGCTAGATTATCTAGCGACCTCTTTCTCAGTGTGTGGCTTCTGTTTATTTCCTATGTTAACAAGAATACATCCTTCCCATGACCACCCTTGCCTCATTTATAATTTTGGAAAGATAATCTTATTTAATGCATAGTTTTGTCTGGACTGTTCATTTTGAATGCACTATTTGTATTGTGACCCTGTTTCTCTCTCTGGGTTGGGACTTATGTCCTGATTTGTTGTTTTCACTTTGATAAACTCTTCAGCTAAAATAAAAGCACTAGCTCAATTCTGGGGAATGCAGGTTTATTAATTATATTTATATCCTGCCTTTCCTCCAAGGATTTCCTGCTTTTATCCTCACAACAACCTGCCAAGGTAGGCTAGGCTGAGAATTGGGGGCAGGCCCAAGGTCACACAGGAAGCATCCTTGCTGCTTGGGGATCTGAACCTAGGTCTCCAGCACTAACCATTGCACCATGCAAGCCAAGAACAGAACATGCATGTTCAGAGACAGCTTCTGATCATTGCAGGGAATTACAGCAATGTCTACCTCTGCCTGAATCACACCTCACCTTCTGGTTAATCCAGCTGGCCTCTGATCCAATCCAGGAAAGGCAATTCTTACATCTCTAGCAGAAGCACAATAAACTATGCCAACTGAGCAGAAATAGGGCCAAATCCATTTAGTTTGCACATATTGCAGATTTTAAGATTTTAATGAAGGTCAGCCCTGCTGCCACCATGCGCTTTTACAGAGATCATGGATATAAATGGAACAGTCCCCCCACCTGCATAGTGAGAAGTAGCAAAGGTAGCAGAGCGCCAGTCTCAGCTGCTAGTGGTTGACATCTCATCTCAAAGTAGAGGTCCAGCATAGCAGATGGGGTCCCATTATGCTAAGTCAGCAAGCCCATGACTTCTCTTTACTGGTGGGTGGGTAGACCCTCCCAACCAAACCTGTATCTATGAGCTTCAGGCTTGCACAATTATCCCAAACTGCTAACCGCCACAGTGCCTTGCTGCTCAGTGCTCACTTTGTTGTTCACAAAACCGAATTGTTTTCATTAGTTCAACATGCAGGTAGTGGTGTGCTTATGTTATGAGATCTGCAAAGGTAGGCAAACAGATGTGAATAGAATCCTATTAGCCTCTTGGTTAATGGAGATATTTTCATTTCCTGGGGGCAGAGGTGGAAATCCTGCAAAGAGGGGAGCTAGATATTGATCTTGGAATGCCTTGAGCGGAGTGCTTCTGCTAAAATAATATTTCTCTCCCATCGCTACGACCCCATCACTCTTCTCCTTAAGTCTCTGTGCTGGCATCCATCACACCCACTATGAACTCCAGGCTCCAATATGTTTATGTTGAAGACTCTTTGGGCCGCAATTATATCCTCGGCACCACCTTCTTCCCTTCCTCACACCATCCATTCTGCTTCTAGTCCTTCCTCTAGGAGCCAGCTCCTTCCTTAAAACTGCAAAGCCTTCCCAAGGCAACCACTTATTACGCTTTCTCTTATAGCCCATGACCACCAGCTTGCCTCTCCCTGCTCACTGTGTACCTTTGACAAACTCTCTGCTTTGGCAAGCAATGTGTTTCTCCTCTTATCTAGTGAGCAGTCCCAAAGGACTGCTAAATCAATAAATGATAATGGTGTGAAGCAAACATCTGCTAGCCAACTCCAGATGTTTTCAACTCCCAGAGAGCCCAGAGCCTGTTGAGACATTTTGCCACAAAAAGGAGCTGCCCTGCTTGTCATGAGAAGTGGGTAGGACCTCTGCACTACTGCAAGGGACCTAGGCAGTGTGCTTCCTGCACCACTAGAGCCCAATTAATTTTGTTGCAGTTGCTTGGGAATGCTTCTGCTAGTCAACCATGGCTGTTTATAAGGCAAGAACCATAGGAATCTGCCTTATACAGAGTGAGACCAATGGTCCACCAAGCTCAGTATGGTTTGCAGCTCTCTCCAGGGTTTCAGGCAGGAGTATCTCCCAGGCTTGCAGGGAGATGTTGCTGGGGACTGAACTTGGGAGCATCTGCATGCAAGGCAGATGTTCAGCCATTGAGCTACCACTCTTCCCAGCCATGCTCCTCCAGCCCTCCTTCCTCCTACTTCTCCATCCTTCCTTGTGGGATTTGGGTATGTAATCAATGAGGGTGCAACTGGCTACTTTGAAATTTCCACATGGGGTTATTTAATACAGGACATGGTGGTGGGCAGGATCTCAGGTTGTCAGCAAAACCAAAACCTAAGCCATTGGGTGTGGAGTGTGGAGACCGCAAAATGAAAGCATGGTGAGTGAATAAAGTCACAGTTATGGTGTCATTCTTTACAGCTGCCATAAAAATGTTTCAGCTTTAAAACGTGAGAAGGGCAAGGAAGCATAAATTCTTAAACAGTTACTAAATTATCGCTTTTCTTCCCTCGGTTTAATTGTTTCTTTCTGCCTCCAATATTGACTTCTACATTATTATACAGAGTACACCTGCCTTTTTTTTTTTTTTTAAGAAGTGGCTGGATGACACTGTAAAAATGCCAATTAGTAAAATATTAATGCAAGTCGGGTTTCTCAGAAGAGAGCTCTCTTCTTTATGATGGTTAAAATTCACAACGGGACTGAATATTTTAGCCAGGATTGAAGACTGTTATCTTATTTGATTGCCATCTAGTGGTAATAGGTAGAATCCCTCCGATTTAAAAAGCATGTAGCATAGCAGCCAAAAACCGACAGTACGGAGGAGGTTGAAAAAATTGCTTTGAAACAACGCAGATGAAGACGCATGGTTCACTAAAGAGGCTGGGACCAGCATCCAAAAGGTAAGGATGTACAGTATGCAAGTGGAGATTTGCTTCTGAATTTCATTGCAGTATTTCCAGTGCCGAAGAGGCAAACTGGGATGCTGGTTGAAAAGCAGATTGACTCTTCAGTGGCAGGAAGTGTGAGTGCAAAATTAGAAGGCAAATATTTGACCGTGCATACGGTTCTCTTCTTGGCAGGCTTCTACTGCTCCATCGCGATTCCTCATTATTCTCTTGCAATTTCTAAGCTTACTTCCCCTGTTTTGTTAGTGCGCATGCAAGCTGCCTTGTGAGAGTATATGTACCCTGAAAAGGCAGGGTATGAAATAAAAACAAATAATAGATGTCAGGGAACTGCCATCTAAAGCGCCGGGGGCGCAAAGGCTCACTGAGGTTGAGAGAGGAGTAGCAGCGGAAGAGGGAACCAGTAGAGGGCGAGCAAGAACTCCAAGGGAAAGTGAGTCGGAGGGATGGCTCAGAGACACTTCCAGCGAAAACAGTGGGGAGGTCTCAGGACCTCCTATAGGGACACCCACACCTCGCCGGAAACTGTCACGCCGAGAGGCCAGACGACGTGTTTCCGTTAAAGAGCTTTTATGTTGGAAAAGATTCCGAAAGCAGCCACTTTCGGATTCTACTAGTGATTGACGCAGCCATGCTGGAGGGGCTCCGTCACAGGCAGAGGTTTGAAAAACTGATCAAACTCTGAGGGACTTGCATTTTACGCACAAGCAGCTCATCGTCCCATCACAGCAATCCGAAAGTCACCGAAAGCCAGCTTGTGCAGGGAGAAGCATCATGAGCAACCCAGCCGGAACCGGAGGAGCAGGAGCAGCTGGAGGGGGTCCAAGCCTGGAAGAAAGGTACAGGGCGTTGGAGATCCAGTTGGCGCTGCAAACGGCGAGGCTTGAGGAGAGGAGGGCTCAGGATGCAGAAAAGGGAAAGGAGAAAACCACCCCGCTCGCCAGAAAGGTACCAGGATTGGTGCAGAAATTCGGGGGGGATCCCAGGAACTATCATGCCTTTAGAACAGAGATGCAATACGCTCTAAACTTGCAGTTTGATGACTTCCCCGACGAGGAATCGCGAGTGGCTTTTGTGATTGGCCATCTCGAATCCGGGGCGAAAGATTGGGTTAGACCCCTGATGGCAGCGAATAATGAGATCCTAAAGGACACGAGGAAGTTTTTTCGTGCCATGGACCTGATGTTTTCCAGCGATATTGAGCAGGGGGTGGTGCGAAGGCAGTTAATGGCTTGCCAGCAAGGAAGCAGATCTGTCCGTGAGTACTGGACTGAATTTACTATGCTGATTCATAAATTGGGGTGGGACCTATCGGCGGAGCCCATCCAAATGCTTTTCGAAGAGGGGCTTTCTTCAACCGTCAAAGATGAGCTTTCCCGGGGGCCCAGGGCGGAGTCTATGGATCAGTTAACCAAATCTGCGCTGTCCATAGGAGCGCGCCAGGAGGCGAGGGCTTTGGAAAAGCGGGAAGGGAAAGGAGACCGTTGGAGGGAGTTCCGCATTCCAGACATTCCAGAGCCACCTTTCCCGCCGGCAGAGCCGATGGAAGTTGGAACAGCGCGGGCGCGCGCAGTTTCAAATCCCAGTGAAGGGCGGAAGAAGGAGGGAAAGAGCGCCAAGAGATGTTATCTCTGCCAACAGCCAGGGCACTTTGCCAGAGTCTGCCCACAAAGAAAGGAATGGCAAGGGATGGCAGGAGCTGTTGGGGGAAAGGAAGAGGAAGGCAAGGAGCAAGTAAAAGCCAACGCCTGGCTGCCACCGTCGGGGCACAGCAGCCAGGCCAAAGAGCAGTGAAAGTGCCCACGCCGGAACCTCCCAGACCCGCTTTAGTGATAGAGGTGTTACTAGAACTGCCAAACGGACACCCACTAAAGATCAAGGCGCTTTTGGATTCAGGCAGCTCCTGTAATTTCATGAGTAAGGAGTTTGCAGCTGAGCATCAGATACAGACCATCCCTTTAAGTAACCCCTTGCAGGTGACTACGATTGACGGCAGAGAGCTGTTGGGGGGAGAAGTTAGCCAACAGACTGTCCCGATGATAATGAGGGTGGCAAGGCACACCGAACAGATAGCATTTAATGTGGCCATCCTGGGAGGAGCGCCCATCATTTTGGGGATGAGCTGGCTGGCGCTACACGATCCGCTAGTGGGCTGGCATCAGAGGGTGGTCTCCTTTGGGTCAGCGCATTGCCTAGAACACTGCAAGGAGGGGAAGGTCTCGGGAGGAGACAGAGTCACCCTAGCCGGGATGGAAGTAATGGACAAAGGGAAGGTGCCCCCGCAATACGCAGATCTGAGCAACGTATTCAGCGAAAGGGAAGCAGACAAACTGCCACCGCATAGACCCTTTGACTGTCAAATCAACCTACTCCCTGGGGCCCAACTCCCAGTAGGCAAGCTGTACGCCATGTCAGACAGGGAGATGCAGGAGCTGAGGGAGTTCATTGACAAAAACCTGAAGCGAGGTTTCATCAGAGAGTCCCGAGCGGTGGGGGGCAGCCCAGTGTTTTCTGTGGACAAAAAGAACACAGACAAACCGAGACTGGTGTGTGACTTTAGGGCCCTCAATGCAGTGTCGGAGCCCCTGGCTTTCCCTATGCCCCGAATTGATGACATTTTGACCAGAGTAAGGAAGGGAAAGATTTTTACAAAGCTGGACCTGCGGGGGGCGTACAATCTGATACGCATAAGGAAGGGAGATGAATGGAAGACCACCATGTTTACCCCTTTGGGAGCCTTTGAATACCTCGTTATGCCCTTCGGTCTACAAGGGGGCTCCGCGTGTTTTCAAGCTTTTATAAACCACGTTCTGGGACCTTTGCTCTACAAGAATTGTGTGGCCTTTTTAGACGACGTGTTGGTGTATTCGGAAGATGAGGAACAGCATGTGAGGGACGTTCGAGAAGTGTTGGGCAGGCTGCAAGCCAACCAGCTGTGGGTGAAACTGGAGAAGTGCCAGTTTCATACCAAGGAGGTGGAATTCCTGGGGTACCGCTTGTCAGACAAGGGATTGGCCATGGATCCAGGCAAGGTCCAAGCGGTACTGGAATGGAAGACACCGAAGACCAAGAAGGACGTGCAAAGATTCTTGGGGTTTGGGAACTTTTATCGGAAGTTCATCAAGAACTTTGCCCACTTGACGGCGCCCATCACCGACTGCCTCAGCAGCAAGAAGAAATTTGTTTGGACGGTAGAGGCGGATCGAGCCTTTGAAGAACTGAAAAGGGCTTTCGCCTCGGAAGAACAACTTCTGCATGTGGATTTACGAAAACCCATGAGAGTGGAAACCGATGCATCCGACCGGGCGGTAGGGGCGGTCCTTCTTCAACCGGGGAGGAGTGCGTCGGAGTGGAGACCGTGTGCCTTCTTCTCGCGGAAGCTGAATAAATCCGAGAGGAATTACACGGTGTATGACAGGGAACTACTTGCCATTCACGAAGCATTCCGGAGGTGGAGACATTTATTAATTGGGGCACAACACAAGGTGCAAGTGTGCACCGACCACAAGAATTTAGAGTATTGGAGAACAGCTCGAGTGCTCAACCAACGACAAGTGAGATGGGCACAGGAATTCTCCAAATTCAACTTTGAAATTTGTTATGTGCCAGGCCCAGAAAACGTCAGGGCGGACGCGCTCTCACGCAAACCAGAGTATTGGGAAGGGGAGGGGGTGATCGAAGAGAGACATGTCATCCCTGAGGACCGCTGGGTGTGTGGGGCGGCGCTGGTGGGGCAACGAGAACTGGTAGAGGAAACGGAAAATGATGAATATGCCCAGGATAAGCTCAGAGGTCTCAGGGGGGAGGGCGAGAGTCCCGGAGGTTTTGAGGAAAGAAATGGGGCATTGTATTACAAAGGGGCACTGTATATACCCGAAGGTGAATTGAGGGGGAGAGTACTCAAGCAGTTGCATGATAGCCCCACGGCGGGACATTTTGGACAACACAAGACCATGTGGTTGGTTACCAGGGAATTTTGGTGGCCTAAGGTGAGGGAAGATGTAAGGGAGTATGTAAGAGGGTGTGACCAATGTCAGCGAGCCAAAGGGGAAAGAAGGGCGCCGGCAGGGTTATTAGAACCATTACCCACACCAGAACGGCCTTGGGAAGCGATATCAATAGATTTTATGACGGATCTGCCAAAGTCCAAGGGGAAAACAGCCATCATGGTAGTAGTAGACCTGTTAACTAAGATGTGCCACTTTGTAGCATGCTCACATGCAGTCACAGCGGAAGAAACAGCGAAGTTGTTTGTAGAACACATCTTTAGGTTGCACGGGGCTCCCTTGAGGGTGATCTCAGATCGCGGCAAACAATTTACTTCCAGGTTCTGGAGGAAGCTCATGAGCTTGCTGCACGTGGAAGTCAATTTTTCAACTGCCCGGCACCCTGAAACCAACGGGCAGGCGGAAAGAGCAAATGGCATTCTTCAACAATATCTGAGGTGTTATGTCAATGACAGAGAGAACGATTGGGTCGAAAAGTTGGCGTTGGCAGAATTTGCCTACAATAATGCGGAGAATGTGTCCACAGGGATGAGTCCCTTTTTGGCTAATTACGGGTGTCACCCCAGGGCATTTCCAGGGGAAGGAGGGGAGAGATGGAGCGTCCCAGCGGCTGAACATTTTGTAGAAGAGATGGAAGCGATCCATCATCAGCTCCAGCTCAACTTAGAAAGGGCTAAGGCACAATATAAGAAGCAGGCAGACAAGAACAGAAGGGAAGGTGAAACCATAAGGGTGGGGGATCAAGTGTGGTTGTCAACCCAAGGGTTGCCGTTCAAAGGGGGTTGTAAGAAATTGAGGCCCAGAAGATTGGGACCCTTTGAGGTCATTCAGCAGGTCAACCCGGTAGCTTTCAAACTCCGATTACCCAACCACATGAAATTGCACCCAGTGTTCCACAGGTCGTTACTGTCACCATACAGGGGGGGACGTGAAGGGGAGTACGTCAGGGGACCAGCCTTGGAAGAGAGGGAACGCCGCAACCATGTAGCGGAAATCCTCGATTCCAGGTGGAAGGGAAATCAGGTGGAGTATTTGGTGGCGTGGGAAGGGGAACCGGAGTCAGAAAACACCTGGGTAAGTGCAGAGGAAGTCAATGACGAGGTTTTAACAGAAACGTTCCACCAAAGGTTCCCGAGGAAACCTCAGCCGATAGCAAGGTTTAGGAGGGAGTATTTCGGCACCACCGATGAGGAAGAGGAAATGGAAGGGTTCGCGGAGTCGGAGTTGGAAGAGGGAGTGGACTCCGATGACGAAGATTACCGAGAGAGTAGGAACAGCAACAAGTGGAGGGAAGTGTTCGCGACGTCGGAAGATGAGGGAGGTTCTTTCAGGGGTTTTACCTCCTCACCGCCAGTAGGGGAGGAGACGGGAGGGGGTGAAGGGGGCCCTGGAGGGGAGGTGGATGTCAGGGAACTGCCATCTAAAGCGCCGGGGGCGCAAAGGCTCACTGAGGTTGAGAGAGGAGTAGCAGCGGAAGAGGGAACCAGTAGAGGGCGAGCAAGAACTCCAAGGGAAAGTGAGTCGGAGGGATGGCTCAGAGACACTTCCAGCGAAAACAGTGGGGAGGTCTCAGGACCTCCTATAGGGACACCCACACCTCGCCGGAAACTGTCACGCCGAGAGGCCAGACGACGTGTTTCCGTTAAAGAGCTTTTATGTTGGAAAAGATTCCGAAAGCAGCCACTTTCGGATTCTACTAGTGATTGACGCAGCCATGCTGGAGGGGCTCCGTCACAGGCAGAGGTTTGAAAAACTGATCAAACTCTGAGGGACTTGCATTTTACGCACAAGCAGCTCATCGTCCCATCACAATAGATTTGGGTGAAAAAGCCAACTCCCTTAAAAAACAACCCCCAAGCCCTGACTCATTGCTTCTGGGAAAACATTAACAGGTGAGCTTATCTGGCCACGCACTGGAACCATTCACAAGGCCAGCCCAACATGCAGAAGAAGCCCATGGAGTCTACACAGGTTGACTTTCACACAGGCAAGTGTGATTTTCAAATTTATTTTTTATCGGGGTGGAGGACTGCAGCCAAGTGACCATTTGCCTCCTTTTCCACTGAGACGCTTATTAATAGTGTCAGTCCCAGAACGTAGCCTTTGAGAAGGAGGTGCTTTGGATCGTGTTATGTCGAAAATTGACTGTGCAGCCTCCCTCTTTGCTGTCTCTCAGCCATTTCCCTGTCTCTGAAGTGCTCCATCCTTCACCCGGTGACTCCTTTCGTTTCCTTGTGAGGGACTTAGTTAAAGGCAGCTTGAAAGTTCAAATAAATTACACCAGCTACTTCTCCCTTTTCCAATTTTCTAGGGCAATGTTCAAAGAATTCTGAGATAGAGGGCAGGGGGATGGCGGAGGAAAAATGACTTGGTTTCATTTCACAGCAGCCATATGGGCTCACTCTTTTCCTCTCATGTTCAACGAGGTGTTTATAGAGTTCTATCTCCAGGCTCTGCAATTCGTAACTTTCCAACATGGGAGATCAATGCAGCTATTCTACAGGACAGTGAAGCTAGACAAGACGTCTTGGCAGTTGTTTTTGAAAGGTTGCAATTCAGATTTCCTCATTTGAAGACTAAACACTGCCCAGGTGGCATCTGGAACGAGTTAATGCTACTCCAAAACTAGCAAGGAGCAGAACTGAGGGTGACTACAGTGGCTCCAACAACCCCACAATGCATTCCAGAAATTCTGGCTGCCTTGCTGAAATCCAGAATGCTTTTTGCTAGGTTGGTTGCACATGTTCTGCCTAGAATTCCAGTGTCTCTCCAGACTGGTGTTTTATTACAGGTGTATTCTTTACCATATTCTTGACACCATAGTATTGCATCAGTGGTGAACTTATTCTGCTTTATTAGTTGCTCTGTAATGCTTCCCAAATGCTACCACATTATTGCTGTTTGGAGGGGCTATATATAGCACATTAGCAGTAGGACAATAAACAACAATAAAACACAACCAGAACTTTGGTGGTGTTTCAGCAGGAAGTTACAGGACATGAACTGGTTGTAAAAGAAGCAGTACGATGACCCCATAACTTTTGCAAGCACAAATACCATTGAAATCAGGATTGCTTATAACTGTCCTGATAGCATCATAAGCACAAATAATCATGAATGCACAATGGAAAGGACATCTGGAGGGACCTTCAGAGGGTGGTTTTTTGGTTGTTGTTTTTTTGCACCATGCTAAAATTCTGCATTCAGAAAATACAAATTCTGCACCAGGAACACCTGCTTTTTCTGCTTGAGCAAACTCACATATTTTGTTTTGTTTTGCATAATTTGTTTCAATTTTACTCATCATGGGGAAGTGCAGTGCCAAACACAGAGGCCTGACCTACAACTGTTGGAAATCTGACTCAGCTGCTCCTTAGACATGGGCTATTTTAGCAAGCATCGTTCATACACTTCCAAATGTGTCCTGGAAACGTGTTACATTAAAAACAAGAATAACCCCAAACCAAAAGCTGATACTCTTGGGAAGCTAAATCCTGTGCTCACTTGTCACATTTCTTTGTGCTCCTGGGATCCTGGCACTTAACTCGGTTTGTTAATTCAATACCTGAATTTTAACGATATTTTCTTGAAAACCTTTTCATTCCAGAGCACATTGCTGAACCACTGCTGTGCCCCAGTGCAAACTCTGCTAAAGGGAAGGCATCTGCACAGGAGCGGTTCCTGCAGGATTGTGCCTGCTGCCCTTAATTGGCTTGAAAACTCATCATCCAATAGAGTTCTCTGTGGGTTAGATTGGAAACTACAGGGAAAGCTCCAGCAGGAATTGCTCTGTGTTGCTAAACCACAAAGTGTCTGGGCCTTGCTATTACATCCCCCCTCCAATTACATAATTAAAGTCACCTATGATATTTTGAGGCATTCCTTTGACATAGGCTACATCCCACTGGAGATATGTATATAATGAAGGTTTATATGTTTTACAAAATGTTCTGTTTTCAACAATAACTTCCATTACGCCATTTGTCTCTCAGTAGACCCTGCTTCTGCCTTTATAGCACTTGTGAAAAACAAAGTGCTTATAAAACCAGGACTCGAGAATATAGATCTTGACAAGCAAGCAAAAACAGCAGTTAAAGGGCACTTGCCTCCCTCGTAACAAGGCCTCCGTTCTGTTTTCTGGGCTGCTTTCACTTAAGATTTTGATTTGCTTGCTTTTGCTTTAGGGTCAGTTTTGTTCAGTGCCTCAAAACTTTTGAGTCCCTTCAATCATTACGATGATGTGCTATGGGTGGCGGGGTGGGGGAGGGGAGAGCTGCATATTCACCAGCTCCTCTGAGTTGATTACATTATCCCAGTCAATAGGTTATTTGGGTAATTTCTACGACCGTTTGCTAAACCAGTTAAAAGGCATTTCCCCTCCTAGCTTTTAATCAATGGAATAACAGATTCAAATAGGTATTATTAACTTAGTGCAGATTAAACTTCGTGGATAGCCATTTTTTCTCAGCTAAATAATCATAGATAATTTGTTTGGGAAATCAGCTTAAAGCACAGGGCATAAATAAAAGAGCTGTAAGCACACAGAGCTGGATGGAGAGAGCCTCACATGCGCACCAGGGAGCTCACAGAGCTCCAATACACAAGGGCTCTCCCATTCACTACAATGGAGGGGTCAGCATCCTGTGTGCAGAAGGGACAGATGCATAGGGCGTGGCTCCCCCTACTGTAATGAAAGGAAAAGTCCCGGAAGGGAGGGGAACTGCTGTGTGCCAACCAAGAGCTCTCAGGCTCCTCTTTATTTTTGCCCATATTGACCCGGCAGACCAATAAAGTGTTTTCTTTCAATAAGACGTTTTCCTATGCATTTTCTCAAAGCCCCCTTTGGCTTTCTGCAAACTAGCCTTTCCTTGCCATGACCACCAAACAAACAAGGGATGAATTGCCTTTCCATTTATTGAAAGAAAATCATAGCACTTCAATGAACATTTATAAGCAGTTTGCTCTAAAATATCATGATGTTCAATAAAATTTCCTTAAAATGAGATGAAAGCAAAGCACAGCTGTGCCTTACAAACAAAACCGTGAACTGTACCCCCCCCCAAAAAAGTTAAGAATCAAGAGTCCAGGAAAGCTTGGAGAAGTACATTTTTAAAAAGAGGCTGCTGTCCCTTCCTTGCAAATTCCTCAAGGGAGGGCACTCCAGAGGGTGGGTGCTTTCAATAGGAAGGCACACTTCCATATTATCATAAAGTGATAATCCACTGGCCATGCTATAAACCAACAGGGTCTCCTGGGAAGATCTAAACGGTGGGTTTGATCTGTATCGGGGTGTGGGGTGGGGGAGAGGCTGCTAGTTATCCCGGTCCCCAGTTGTTTCTGGGGAGCCTTTTTGCAGCCTGAGGGCCACATTCTCTTCTAGAGAACCTCCCAAGGGCCGCAACCAGGGCAGGGTCAGAGGCAAAATTGGGAAGAGCAATGAATATGCATTTTTCCTTTGTGTACTAGGCTGGTTCCAAGGACACTTCCACACACCCCTCCCTATCCTTCAGTGAGGCATGTGGCCTGGGGAGAATCTCAAAGGCGAGATGGTGAGACCTGGAAGGCAGGATTTGGCCCTCAGGTCCGAGGTTCTGCATCCCTAGTTTAGGCCTTTAAATGTCAACAACAAAACCTTGAACTTGGCTCAGCAGCTGACAGCTAGTGCAGATCTTTCAACATCAGTGCAATATATGTACAGGTGGGTGTCCCACTAATCAACCTAGTAACAGCATTTTGTACTAGCTGCAGTTTCTGAACCAGGCATAAGGGTAGCTCCGCGTACAGCACATTACAGCAGTTTAATCGAAAGGCTATCAATGTGACCACAGCAATCAAGCAGCAACATGTTTTCTGCACTGTATTTCAAGTGAAGTGCCACTATTGTTTTGTAACCTGCCCATAATCTCCTTCCCTTTTGAAATCTGGATACCCACTCAGTCCAGCAGGAAGAAACTGGCAGCAAAGCGGGCTCTCTTACTTTCACACGTTCCCGCCTGGGCATCCACTGCGAATTAGGTGTGCTATTCCTGCCTAGAGGTGAAATTCCAGAATCTTTTCTCATCAGTATTTGAGGAATTTCTCAAGGACACGCATTTGAGACAAGACACATTTTATATCTGAATATGAATTTTGCAACAGTGGAATTCTCCTCAAAACCTAAGAAAATTAACCAGTCAGCTCTCTACCTGATGTATGAACAACACAAGCCTTGGGCTCTAACAAATCAATAGAACGGATTTTAACTGCTAGAGAGGAGAACACACAACACATTGATCTAGGCCATAATAACTCTTCCAGCTGGTCAGTTAATCCTCAGGAAATGCCCAGTGCCTATGGTGTGGTTCCTTGAGTAAAATGGATATTAAATGTATGCTTCGAATATGGTCCATCATTGAACAATGCTGGAGGTGAACAGGTTTTGTTGCTCTTCAGAGACTCCTGGGGCATACGTAGCTTATCAGAAGACCCAGACACACATGGCTTGCTTCCTGCAAACATATGAATGTTGACCTCTAAGTCCTACTTAGAGTAGGCCCACTAAAATTACTAAGGTACTCTGAGTAGAACTAACATTGAATACAACCCATAGGCCTCAATTTACACAGAAGCAGCAACAAGATCAACCATGAGATTGGCACGTGTTTAGAACCTAAAGGCTACAAGATGAAGCCACCAAGAGACCTGATTACCTTTCACATGCCCCCATAGTATGTTTCAGCACCAACTGCATAATATATCAGAATCACTCATGTCAGGTGGTATCATGGGCTGTCCTCCTTATCCTGTCTCAGCCAACCCGTGACAGGTGATGGCTGGGTCTGATCAGTCAGGCTCAAATGCCTTTCCTCCTACATTGCCTGTGTTTTGTTTCAACAAAATCCTCGCAGGCTAAGCTCTGTACTGCAGAAGTGCCATCTAGGCCCTAAGAACCAATTCGTGTCCATCAGGCCCTACAAAGCCCCAGCCTTCTAATCAATCCATCATATTGGAGAAGAAGAGACTGCCTTTGTATGTTTTTGGACAAGACTTGCTTTGGATCATCTTGCTTTCACTTGGAACCTTTGGGAATGTACCTGCCTTCTGACCTTTGCCCAATGTTTCTAGAACTTGACCTGGGAATGTGCTACTACCTGCATATTGCTGACAACCAGCAAACTATGGCCCAGAAACCTGACCCCCACATCGAACCCAGACACAGAACTACTTTACTGTGCACACATTCAGTCTGGGCCAAGGGTCAATTCATGTGGAATACAGTCCCAATTTCTAGGCTCCCTTAAGTGGATACATCCCAGCCAAGTGGATAGACGTTAAACATCCTATCCTAAGTGGTTTGGGGGCAGGCAAGCAACAGCACACTGCTCAAAGTAATGTGGAAACCAGGCAAAAAAAGTAAGGCTGTGTGTGTGTGCTATTTCAGCAACTTTGCAGCTGGTGTACTAAAAACCCTTCAATTCCACTTGATCCAAATTTCCATGATGCCACTAGGGTCTTTTTCATTGGCCCCTGTTCTCTTTCTAACCACTCCATTTGCAAATCAGGGCCGTTTCAAGACACTGTGAGACCCTAAGCAGCTGCTTTGCACCTGATATGCAAAGCCCAGGGTCTCTTGCACCGAACTGATGGTGCAGCTTTCAAGCCTCATATGGCTGGTTCTTGACCAGCTCCGGAGGATGGCAGGGTGGGGCAGTTGCTGCAGCCCACCAAGAAGGTCAAAGGAAGCAGTTCCTAGGCAGCATTGCTCCAGGGAACAATGAAGCTGTATGCCACTGAGCATTGGGTGGTGAAGGTTGTAAAGATTATTTTCCATGTGGCTTGGCTTGCTTGCATGAGCCACCTGGACTCTGGGGTGACCTCTCAGTCTGCCCATCTCCTTCACTCTTCACTGGCTAAGGAAACACATAAATGCTTGGGGGTCCTCCTGAATCCAGCCAATGGCTGCTTCACTGGTGGCACCTAATAATATTGCCTCCCCAAGCAACTGCTTGCACAATCAAGCCAGACAGATGCAGGTATTTGTCACCTATGCCCAAATGTTAGGTACCCATTTTTTTTTCTTATTTCAAAGTTGTGAGCACCCAGTAAAAATCTGGCCACTTTCTGTTGACTAAACAGCTGCGTTTATGCAAAAGATTCATATCACTATGACAGGGTTTTGTTTTTTTTTTTTGGTGATTTTAAGATATTTAACTACTCTTTGACTGTACTGGCAACAGATGTTTAATGATATATTTAATTTTTAGATTTAGCAAAACAAGCATAGATCATTGGTTATTTTCTGTAAAGTACAACTCCGGAAGGATGCCTAAGTGTACAGTAAGTTCCAGAGAATTTATTTGAGCCTTTGAGCTACTGATCTAAAATGGGAACTGGGAAATTAGTGTGAGAGTGTTCGAACAAGTCTAATAGGATTTCTAGTTTGCCAAAAAAATAATGCTTCCAGAAGCACAATCTTTGGTGTAATCTCTCTCTCTCACAACAAGACAGATGGCATCATTAATTGCCTCTATATCTAATTAAGTTGGGGGGGGGACTCAGCTTAACTAATGCTAAAGTTGTGGCACAAGCTGGGAAATGCAGGAAATTGCAAGGTAGAACAACTGAGTGGAAACGAAAAGGAAACAGGAGCTGATGGGAATAATAACAAAGCAGGAAGGTGTTTTTTTCTGGTGATGAAAAAGGGGTGAGATTCGTCCTGTGGAACTGCCATCACTAAGGAAGGTGGGTGATAAGCCTGAATCAATCCCTTACATTTCTGAGTAGAGCAAGTTTACCCAAATATTGCAGTTTCTTGCCTATTAGAAATGTTTATCATTGATGACAACGACATATTTTCTGCGTTTAAAAAAAGTTAGTGGACATGTTTTTATTTTAGCCCCTATGCATATCTATGCTTATCTATAGACTTATTTATTTACTTTGGGCTTTGGGGGTTAATTTAGGATCCTGGGTACTGAGTTGTGGTATTAATTATAAGCAGGCTATTCTGTCATGCTGGGTTTGTGCATTTTTTTAAAGCAATTGGATATGCTTGGTTGTAAGTTGGTTTGGGCAAGATGAAGTGACAAACAAATTTAATAGATAATAAATAAATAAATACAAATATATTAAGGGCTTTAAATATTTAAATATTTCATTGTTAAATGTTCATTTGATTGTAAACTGCTTTGATAGGTTGTATAGAAGCCACTAATCAATCAATCAATCAATCAATCAATCAATATTTCTGCCTCAAAGATTAGCAATTTGTTCTTGTGCTGGTGCCACTGTCAACCAAGGGCACTCAGGGTTCACCTCCCCTAAAAGATTTGGTATAACAAGCCCCTACACAGTATCAACATCTCCCAGTTCCTGGTGTGAACTTCTGGGTCACACATCCAGAGTAGAGGTGGGAGTAGAGAGAGGAATTATATTCAGTTCATAGGTAAAGGCAAATCTACCTAATTCACGTTTTCTGAAACAACATGAGAGCTGAAATGCAACTGTCCTTCAAATGCAGTTCTCCAATCAAGTAATGTGTACAAAAATACATATACTAGGTTAAGTGTGTATATAGTACATCATATTGGGGAAAAGTACTTGCAAAATGTGTATATTAGGCAAATTCACATACTATACAATGATTTGTACATTTAGGAGAAATTCAGACTAATATGCTGATGAACTTTCATGAGGACTTTTAAAAAAGGGGGGGGGGATTTGCAAACTGATGTGGTAATGTGAAGAGCTGAACTTAAGAGTGAAAAAGTGAGAAACCGAGAGAAACCAAAACTGACAGATGGGACCATCCTTAAGCCAGGCAGGACTACAAACCTGATTTTTAAACAATGGTTGCTGTTTTCAAGGTAATGTGTTGTGAATCTCATCCCTAGAGAGAAGAGGGAGTACAAGCAAAATGTCATGTTGCCACTCTCGTCTTGGATTCGTACATTGGTTCCCAATACAGTTTCAAGCACAATGCAAAGTGTTGGTGCTGACCTTTAAAGCCCTAAATGGCCTCAACCCCAGTGTACCTGAAGGAGCATCTCCACCCCCATCGTTTAGCCTGGACATTGAGGTCCAGCTTCCGGCAGTTCCCTCCCTGCGAGAAGTGACATTACGCCTGCCCTGTGGAACACCCTCCCATCAGATGTCAAGGAAATAAACAACTATCTGACTTTTAGAAGACATCTGAAGGCAGACCTGTTTAGGGAAGTTTTTTAATGTTATATGTTTTATTGTACTTTTAATGTTTTGTTGGGAGCCGCCCAGAGTGGCTGGGGAAACCCAGCCAGACGGGCGGTGTATAAAGAATAAATTATTATAATTATTATTATTCCAATGTGTCAACCTTTCTGGCCTGATCTTTCCCTCCCCCATTCCAATGGTACCTCTGGAAAACCACCATTTTGCCAAACCCACCCAATCTGTCTTTGTAATACAGCATGTTTTCTGAGGATGGAAATTAGTAGCCGGTGAGAGGAGGATAGCGGAGAGCTTTCCCCTCTCTCTCTCTCTCTCTCTCTCTCTCTCTCTCTCTCTCTCTCTCTCTCTCTCCCCCCCCCCACCCCCCACCCCCGCTCCACCTTTTATCATGATCACATTTCACAGTATCTGCAAGCGTGTCACAGGATTTAAGATTTCACTTCGCAGACTCACCTGCTGGCCCATGGTTTGAGGGTGGATGAATGTCACAAAGTCAATGGAGAAGTATCCAACCACTCCTCTGGATCTGCAGGCCTCTCCAATCTGATGACACAGCCCGTTAAGGACCCGCGGCTCAACGGAACACTGGGGAAGGGTGGTTCCTGTGGAGCGCAGGGGACCATCTGCATGGAACTGGTCTCCAGAGGAAACCATTGAGATCTCTCCAGTTGGCTCTATTAGCATGTCCACTTTGAGGCTAGTGATGCTGTCTGAGGGCGGGAAGGCTTCTATGATGCCACCTAGAGAGAGAAAAGTTGCCAGGATTCCATCAAGCAGTGCCCCCCCCCATACAAATTAAATGCTTGCTCTGGGATGCAGTATTGCCAGTATTTTCTCTTGAATGATTGTTGCCTTCCAAAAATAAACAATTTATTAGGGAAGGTCCTGCCTGGTTCAATGGAAATATTGAACTTGACTTCAGCTAGGCACTGTGACTTTCAGTTTCCTCTGTGCTTATAAGGGCAGCCATTTTCTAGCCTTGGATGCCACCTGAAAGGGCATGTTTGTTGTTAGAGAGTCATTATTGGGACTGGAAGGATCTAATTTTGTGTACGTAGAAGTAGAGATGAGATCAGAATTACCCAGGAGAAAGATGGAATGGGCATAGCCGCAATGCTGAGCTTCCTGGAGAGGAATGGCATAACAATGCAACCAGATCAATATATATGCTGTGCTTCCATAATTACATGAGCTAGCACAAAACTTGAGACACTTTGCTTCAAGTTCATGAAGAAGTTGTTTGAGATCTCGGAAGCCAAAAAGGAAGAGCTGAGTCCCATTGGTCAGGGAATGAGATTTCCATGATCTCCATAGCTTCTTGACCCAACTTGATTCTGACTAACCAAATCTGAATTGCTAATGAAATAAGACTAAGGAGAATATGAACTGGCTGACATAAGGTCTTCAGGTTGCAGAATTCTACAGTGCAGAATTTAGAGCTTCTTTTATTGCAATAATAGCTCACTAGCCTCAGAAAAGCCACAGAACACACTAACGCCACAGCTAGCACTGTGACTTGAGCCACAAAATGTTGCCAGTAGTCCTTTGAGATTTCTTTCTTCTCAAAGCTTCTTCTGAAGCATCTTTTGCCACCCAGGCAATTCCTAGCCATATGTCTGTTTCCATGTGTTTTCTAAAGTGTTTGTGTGTGGGGAGAGTTCAGCAGTTTCCAGCAAGGAAGCCAAGCCCATTACAACTAGGCGGAATCAAAGATGGCTGCCTACATCTTATTTTTCAACAGTTAAAACTGCAATGGGGAAATGAAAAGGGGCAGAGAAATATCTAAATGAATGAGAATGAAGTACCGGTGATATAATTATCCCTCATAGCACTTAGCAGGAACTTAGCAGTCTTATTTACCTTGACTCACAAATGTTTGGAGGAATTTTCCCCATGTAGGAAATCGTTTCTCATTGACAGCCTGAGCGTGCTGTGCTAAAAGGCCCGGCAGCTCCTGGGAGATCTTCGCCAAAGCTGGTTCCTGCAGAAACAAATTAAATAGAACCACAAGCAATTTTACTGCAGAAATGAAAACTGCTTGTGGGGTGATTAAAAACCAGGCCTCCAACAGGCTGTGTGGTTACTGTTTAACCACAGCCAGAAAGCCTTTTTTTAAATGTTTCCTTTATCTTTTTCCTTATTCTTCTTTCATCCATCTGAGAACATTTCCTCATCAAAGATACTTTCTTTTTAACCACTGGTTCTATTCTTCATTTCTTTTTAGCAGAAAACTGAACAAAATAAACAAAATGGGGAGATGGCAGGCTACAAATATCTGTTGGTCTACCAGGGTGATGGTAACTCTAATAATTAATAATAATAATAATAATAATAATAATAATAATATCCATTCATTAGCTCCTTATTCAGATGCATGTTCCCATTCTCTCCTGAGGGCTCCTGAGGGCTCTCCATTTGGCAACAATCTATTCTGGCTTATCTGCTGGACCTCACCAATTTGGCTAAACCTTCTGGGCATGCCACTGTCGTCATCTCAGAGCACCTTGACCTTGGGTAAGGTAGCAAAACTATTATATTAAGTCACTGTGCATGAAGGAGATTCAAGGGATCAGCAATGTGTGAGATGAGCAGCATCTAGGGATGGAAGAAGGCAGAGATTTCTGTTCCAACCTGTTTTCACCACCATCAATGCCATTTCCATTCTGCTGCAGTTCAGTTCCTACCAAATACAACACTGCCTCTGTCTGCTATGTAGTGTAGATAAGTACATAACTTATGTAACTTATATTTATTTCAATGTAAAGGAAACATCAATACAGTGTAAAAAATGAGCAGCTGATTACGTATTGTTTGCGGACTTAACACAACAATGGAAACAAATACGGGTGGTATTTGCTTGACTGATTTCCATTCCTGATCACAGGTGAACAAACAATCAACCAACACAATTTTGACTTCCTTTCCTGTTTTTGTCAGTATTCTCTGACATCTGTAGCAGCAACTCAATGGAAACATCTTCCTCCATATAACATCCATAGAACCAAACACCCACAATGTTGCATACAAGCAAGCAAGCTAGCTACCTAGCAAGCAAAGAGAATGCAATATTAATTTCACGGCCTTCCCCAACCAGATGTTTCCAGATGTTTTGTATTGGCTGTGGCTGATGGGAGTTGTAGTCCAAAACATCTGGAAGGCGTCAGATTGGGGAAGGCTGTCAAAAAGTCAGAGCGCTGAGCAAGCACATCAAGCTTAGGGACTCTGTATGTTAAAACTCCAGGTCGCTTTTCTCTAGCTGCATCATGATCACTTCTTTGCTTCCCTTGGGCCTCTTTCCTTCTGCTTCATGACCCCTTGAAATTGGAAATGTCCCATGCTCCAAAAGAGGACCAATTGCCCACTTCGCACACCAATCCCGGGACTCTGTTCTTGCTCCCCTGGACTGCAGGATGGACTAGTGAAGCATCACACTCATTTCTTTTCCTTGCTAGACAGGGTTTCTCTTCATTTTTAAATGCTGTGTTTTAAATGCACTGTATGTGGAGGCAACGGCTTCTCTTAATAACACACCACAAAGTAAAACTGCTCTGTTGTGTTTGCCAAAAGGCAGTTTGTGAATTCTGAACACAAATGAACATCTTTGAGTCTCAGCCTGGGAACAAATTACCTTTCCCTGAAGCATATGGTTTAACTCACTTGCTTAGGATATCTAATGCCTGCAAAGCAGAGAGAGCTTCAGAAGCTAGCCTTAAAAAAAGCATCTGCAACAACTACAGGAGAAGCACTCCAAGACATTAGAGACATGTCAGCCTATCCTTCATCCCAGACAAACTGGTAGAAAGAATGATTTATGCTAACACTGTTAAACACACAAACATATATAGAAGAACAAGCCTTGTTGATAAAAAATCAGCATGGCTTTTGAAAGGGAAGGTTTGGCCCAATCAACTTTTTAGAATTCTTTGGGAGTGTCATCAACCTTTGCTCTGGAAGATACTGTATATTTGGATTTTAAAAATATATCGAGAAAGGTATTATTCTTACATTACATTCTTCATGTACAGAAAGCCTGATGGTGCCTATAAGGGTACCAGTGCCAACAGTTACTACTGGCAACTAATACTGGAGAGTCCCCTAAAAGCCACTGGCTTGCTCCAAACTTCTAGCAAAGAGAGAAGGTGCAGGGTATCTGTATACACTGAGGGAGGATTTGCTAATAAGTTATAGATTCCAATGCCGTTGCAGTAGCACTGAACCAGCTGAAAAGCACCATATAGACAAGAGAGGGAAGAATGAATGGCTTGTGCTTTTCTTTCATGTATAACTAATTTAAGAACTAGTGAGAACTAATGATTTCCCATATTGGGGGAGGGGATTGCTTGGTCCACATAAATTTTCTCTTCATTGATTAATGCTAGCAAGATGCTCTATCTACAAATCAATAGGTACCATTAAGTTGCTTCTGTCTTATTTTCAGTGCACTAGATAAAGCCATTCCCTCTAGTCACTCTGGGCTGAATCCCAATGCATATATTTGCTTCTAATCAGGGGGTTGGGGAAAGAGAGAAAATCAGATCCTTGCACTGCATAGTGGCTGTTGAAGTTGTTTTTGCTTCACAGTTACAGTACCCAGTGTCAATACTGATGTCACATCCTATGAGACTAACTGGTTTATTGAAGAGGACTGGACCAGGGAGATCTGGGAGGAGATATGATAGCCTTCTTCATATATATATATATGGCTGTCACACTGAAGAGGGAGTTAGCCTCTGGGGAAGGAGAAAACAAGCTAAGATCCAAACCAAGGCCTTCAAGTTACAAGATATGAGCTTCCAATGAAACATCAGAAAGAACTTTCTGAAAGTAAGAGCTGTTTGACAGTGGAACAGACTTCCACAAGAGATGGTGGACTCTCCTTCCTTGCAGGTTCCTAAGCAGAGGTTAGATGGCTGTCTGCTATGAAGTTCCTGCATTGTAGGGGTTGGACTAGATATCCCTTCCAACTCTACAATTCATTGATTCTATGTTTCTAAGCTAATCACTATCTCCCACCCAACCTAAGATCACACACATGTGGTGAACAAAAAAAATGAAAGGAAAGCCTAACTGTTCCAAGAATGGATGAATCTATCAATTTTGATTTCTCATTTTTCCAATGTGAAGTTCAGTTCACCCCATTTCCACATAAGTTTGTGATTTTTTTTTAAAGTCCTCATGAAAATTTGTCAACATTAAAGTGAGCATTTCTTGTACTTTACATATATTTGCTTGCTTTATTTGCAAGCACTTTTCCCAAACGTAATGCATTTTTAATATATTATTTTCACTAAAATACTGTATGCATTTTTATGCACATATATTTGTCCCTAGCATATCATTTGGAAGGAGACCTGCACTGCAAAATTCGGGAAAGTGCACATTTCAAAGTGTAAGTTGTGTATTCTTTCAGGAAGTGTGAGTTAGGGAGGCTTGCATTAAAATGTGAACCAGACTGAATTTATCTCCCATCACTACTATTCACAGGAAAAGTGAGAGAACAAAGTGAAAAGCGATCCTGGTGGCTGTACTTTTTTCCCCAGGTGGGTTTATTCATTTCCCAACTTCTGAGCTCTTACCACTGTTTAAAGTTCTTCCCAGAACCACAAGGACTGAAAAAGTACTTAGCTGAAAAATCCACTTCCCAGTCAAAAGTTGTCTCTCATGGTTTCAGCCACTGGGTTTAAGAAAAAGCTTATTGTGAGGCAGACTGAAATGGAAACGCTGTTGGGTTCCTTCCGCTACACACACACATGCACACACCATCCAGCAGTTTGCAAGTACTTTAGAATTTGTTTCGTTGCTTGGGGGGGTGGGGTGTTACTCTCTGGTGCTGCAATCTACGCAAAAGAACAAAAATGCTGGAAAATGTTTTTGGAAGCGATCAATCGCCTGCCACACTTACTTAGAATTCAAATGCCGCTTTTAGGGCTGAATGCTTGAGTGTGCAACTGCAAATTTTAAAATTAAAAAAGTCCCGATTTTGCCTTTCATGAGAGACATTCTTTTGGAAGGTAACATCATGTAAAACAGCTGCCATTACCAAGTCACGCAAATGGTTTTTGTATGTAAAATGGCTTTGTAAAATATTTGCTCCATCTGCTGAAAGTAGCAAAAGACAATTTTCCCCGATACCTAATGGCCCATTTCAGCTGGATGGCAAGCGATTCGCCGGGGTAGCGCCTTGCATTATGTCGAATGGCGAGAACACTCCACAGAACTCTCCACTTACGCGGTATTATCTCCTCTCTGCTTCTTGAGAGGCCTGTCCCTCATTACCGCGGCCCGTCGCTCTGGATCAACGCACAGGCCGAGGGGCTGCTTTGGGCTGAAGAGGGCCTTTGTCAAAGGGAGGCACATATGCTGCGCTTCAACAGCGGACCGCCAAGCAGCCACTCGCCTCGACTATTAGAACAAGGAGGTTAGCCCTCTTTCAACTTTCCACCACTTAAACTGCTGCTCCCGTTTTCTCCTCACCACATGGGTCACACTATTCTCTTCTGGCTCGCTAAGGATTTCATTACGTACAATTAATCAATCCCTTTTCATTCTGAATTTGGCCACACACACAAAGCCTAGAGAACATTGTTCTAGCCCCAAACAACCCCCTGCAGCTCCAGGCTTCATTGTGGAGAGATCTCTCCATTTAGAAGCACATGGCTGCCTTGTGCCCTGAACCACGTCAACATCTGTTAACAGGCCAATAAAAACAAACAAACTAGAATTGGGGGGGGGATGCCTTCCCCCTCCCCAAATCCAAGCCCAATGAAAGAGCTACATAGGGACCGCAGGGGATCTTTTCGGGGGGTGGGGGTGGGTGGACGGATATATGTCACAAAAATTGGGATCAACCCAATGTTTTTAAATAAAGGCAATATACTGAAACACACACAGGACTGCTTTCTTTACAAAAGAAATATCACATATTTATACAATTTCATTCATTTATTCATTCATTCATTCATTCTATTGTTGCTGCTTTTTGTTTTTAGCAAAGCAATCGGTCTGGACAATTTATTTTGCCAAGGTGCTTAAAATTATGCCATGCCTAGATATAGAGCTGGTCAGATTTAATTTCTTTAATAATGTGTAATGGGCATTTTTCTTTAAACAGGGAACACTTGTTAATATACATACATAAGTATGTCACTATACATACTTATTTCTTTTATAAAAACTCCCTTCCCCAAACAATAATGCAGAATTTAAGATTTTTTTATCTGTTGAAGAAACAGAAACTAGGAAGGCCAGAGTGCACAGGGCACACCCCTTGCACACCTCCTTATTTATTTTGAATTGTCTTGTGCAGTTGCACCCACGCAAAGTGTGGTTTTGCCCTTGTCTTGCCACTGAAGCGCAAACAAACATGAAATCTTCTTTCAGACTGCTGGGATTGAACATTTTCCAAATACTTCCATTTTTAAAAGAACAACAGCACCAAAAAGATAATTTTAAATACTTTATTCCCTGATGTTATGTTCTATGTTTTTTTACTTACTTCTGAGAGGAAGTCTACAAATGCTAAAATAGAATAAAAATTAAGTTCTTGGAAATTCACAGGAGCCCCCTGTTAATTGTTAGTTATTGAGTTCATTGTTACTGTTGTATTAACTGTTGAGATAGATGACTTTCAAATACCCCTGCCTAATCCCAAAATAAAACAAAAAAATCACCCTTTGTAGCAATACACTGTTGAAATCTGCATTCATTTTTAGCCTGCCTCTGCTTCTTTGAATTTAGCAGAATAAACATTTTAATATAATCTACAGAGGCACTTTATGGCATGTGATAACACTGACAAATTCCAGATTTTCTTTCGTGATCTTGCTTTATTCTCCTCATCTCTGCGCGGTTACTGCTAAAAACTGGCAGTTAAATTCAATTGATTCAAAATATTCTGAATCCATATGGCCTAAAACCCTGAAGCTTGAAGCTCTGATATTGCCTCACTGCTGTTTTGTAGCATTTGCAAAGACTTCAGTCCCCAGATGGTAGAAGTAACATTTAAAACTCCTTTTCTCTGCTTTGTACAATAGACCTTGGCATCATTTCAACTGTTTACTCCGGTAATTAACAGCACTGATACCACAACAATTACAACTCCTACAATCTTAACACAATAATGCTATGAATTAGTGAGAGCTAATGGCTGGAAGGTATAGTGGTTCCAGACTGCGAGATCCGTGCATTTTCCCCGAATAAAATAAAAGGTACCAAACAGCACGGCTCGCGGTAGACAATGATTACCTAGTAATTAGTTTACACAAAGCTTCCTATTTAATGGCAAAACGCTGTAATTAACGCGTGACAGAAAATCAAAGGGTGCTTTGTAAGCATATGAAAAATTAACACCGCAGGCCCATAGCTTTATGTACTGATTAGAAGAATATTAAATCAATAGGACATGCAAACCAACAGCTTGCATATCTGATTATTGTAGGTCCTAGGAATTTAACCAAGGGACATAATAAAATAACAAGACACAACAATTAAGGAATCAGGGAATCACCTGAAACCCAAACACTGGTAGCCACATTAAATATAATAACCGACTGAGCAAGAGCATCACAGCTTGTTCTCTGATGTAATAGGTAAACACAACTTGATATCCCGTCGATGGCTATATAGTTTAGAGACTAGTGGAGACCTCTTCTGCTAGCCAATATAATTTTAACATCCACTATTAAGCTACATGACATTCGGAAAGAGCTATCAAAATACTGCTGCTGCAAATGGCGTTTCTTTTATTTCAGATCATAATCGGTCTGGAAGAGCGTGTTCCCTATGTAACAATTATTACGTAAACTCTGTTGTGATAGCTGGGGGTCACAAACCAGCAGCATCTCTAGAAACATAAACCACAATGCTGCCTCTGGGTGGGTGGGATCCAAAACACATTCCTTCCCTTTCCCTGAGCCCATTCCTGGCCAGGGGTTGGGTATACGCACGCAATTCAGGAATCAACTTTATGAAATGGAGGGAGGATGTAAGTCAGTTTTCCCTGATGCTGGTTTATGGGTTCATGTGGAAGCCCTGCTGAAAAGTCCTTGCTGGGCACACTTGTCCCCATTCCTTCTATCAGACCATGGCTGAGGACACAAGTCCAGTGCCCATATGGAGCCCACCCTTATTTGTTATCAGTCCTACTCAAGAGGAACATGGCGAGCTGCCTTACACTGAGTCAGACCATTGGTCCATCTAGCTCAGAACTCTATACAATGGCCTGAAGTGGCTGGCCAGGATTTCAGAGAGGGATTCTCTCCCAGTCCTACCTGGAGATGCTGGGGATTGAAGCTGGAACCTTCTGCATGCAAAGCAGATGCTCTACCGCTACCACTGAGCTGCAGCCCTTCCCCTAGCACAGGAAGTTGGGTAGGACCACACAGTTGTTTGCTTCTTGCATTTAAATTAATGAACTTACCCTTGAGGGGTGGAGTAGTTGAATGCAAGCACTGAAACTCCCATATTCCTGAAAAGTGGTCAAACAAAGGTTTGCAAGGCATATTTTAATGATCTAGGTCCTGATAATGAAATAACAAGCACTTTCAACACCATAAAAAAAAACCTTAAGAAATGTCTTGCTGGATCTGAGCCCAGGGTCTATCTGGTCAACATTCTGTTTCCAGAAGCAGATGGTCCAATGGACCCTTTGGAACATCACCAGCAGGGCATGGAAGTGATGGCCCTAGAACACACCTTGCTGCTTCTTTAAAACATTTGCTGTTGGGGTGCCAGTTTCTTCAGCTCCTAGTTCTTCTCAAAACATCTTCCGTGACAAAAGATGCACAGCTTTCCACAGACTATAGCTTTGTGTTGTTTTTTCAAGAAATGGGATGACCTTCCTTGTGTCCAGGTGTTTTGCGATGGGCAATCCCATTAATGCCACTTGAGAGCTTAAGGGGTGGAGATGTATAGCTCAACTAAAAGTTAGTCAACCAGTAGTTGGTAGGAAAATTATTGATGTGTTTTACCTACATGTAAGTCTTTAGAATGGTTGGTTATGTGTGTGATCTGAGGGCACAAGCATTGGGGAGGGTGTTGACTTGACTGGAGATGATTCAAATTGCCACATAAACTCTTAAACCACTAACATCCTCAGGATTTCTCTTGAACTCACAGAAAGTTTCAGAGGAGATTACTGTGATGACTGTATGTCCTGAATGGAATGGTCAACATTCTGGTCTGGAGGATCCAACAATTAGGACTCCATTTTTACATGGAATAGACACTCAGTATAAACTCCGGTAAACCACATTATGTTTAATCGGTTGCCCTACTACATACCAATGAAGGAAAAACCTTGGGATCGTATCATAAACCGCTATGCAAATGATGCTATTTGTAAGTATTAACATAATTTAGTGCTTAGAGTCATATTCTCGTTTCTAATAACTCTACCGGAATGGAGAGTCTTTTGCCATGTACTCCTAGCCTGCAGGATAGTCTTTCATCACAAAGCTGAATTTTTTAATAACCTGCCAGCATATGTTTGGTAACGTGGCAGCTTAAGTCGATGACACAATGTCTTCATTATCGAAAGCAGGTCTCCATACTGTAATAGGACATTAAAGCATGCCTGTGCTCATAAACTAATGCTTTGATGTCTAAATGCAGGAGCATTACAAGAGCATTCAGTAACAAAGGAGGATTCTAATCCTCTGCACTCAGTGGAAACATTCAATGGAGACTGCAATTCGTTTCTAAATATGAAAGACTGGTGCTGTTGAAAAGCCAGGGCTGAGATCTAAAAGGTGAGAAATGGTGATATATTATTTGGAACGGGGAGGGGAGACGCTGTTAAGGAGTTTGATCAAATTGCTTGCAGTCTTTTTCCCTGTTATATGTGTACTGTGACACTTCACGGGAAGAACACCAATGGGTCAAATGCAGCATAACAGGACACTCAGGCCCACTCCAGACTGTTGTTTTTTGCAACACAGCACTGATGCACAACAATAGTGTATTTGTGGTGTGTTTGTACTAGATCAAGCTTCCTCAACCTCGGCCCTCCAGATGTTTTTGGCCTACAACTCCCATGATCCCTAGCTAGCAGGACCAGTGGTCAGGGATGATGGGAATTGTAGTCTCAGGTTGAGGTTCTAGGTTGAGGAAGCCTGTACTAGATCGTCTACACACCATTCAGCTTTATTAGCTGCTCCCCAATGCCTCCCCAATGTTACTGCATTATTTGTTGCTGATGGCAGCACTCTAGCAACAGTGGCGGAGCTTCATCAGCACCAGGGGGCGGAGAGCTCACGCTGCTGGGGGCAGTGCGCTCCCACCCCCACTCCTCTTTCTCTGCCAGTGTCTAGCAACACAAATGGGACAACCCCCCCCTAAAAAAAAACCACACAAACTGTGGTAGAAAAAGGTTATAGGATTTCAGCAGGAGACCAACATTGCTTGGAAATAAAGTAGTATGACCACATTGAAACTTTTGATGATATGAACATTATTGAGGATTGTGCATAATTGCTCTGAAACCATCATCTGAGTACAAATCATCATAAATGCACAATAAAAAGTGCTGTGTGGAGGGTCTTCACACTGGGGTGTAGTGCCAAAATGAATAGGTTGCAACAAGTATGCTTCTGAATACTAATTTTGGAAACTACAGGAGGGGATGACACTGTTGCACTAAGATCCTGCTTGCAGGCATCCATGTGGCTACTCTTAGAACTAGATGGGCTACTAGCCTGATCCAGCAGCAGGGGTAACTTTGGTAATATTGTGCCTTGAGTGAGGACAAAAGTTGGTGCCCTAAGTATTTATTTGGCACCCTCCCCCCTCTCACCTTCCTTTATGTGCATGCTCTCAAGTGCACTACATCATAGTTGCAGTAACTCAATCACCTGTCTGGCACCACAGCCCAATAGATTATGAGCATGGAACCTTGGTTTTGCAAGCCAATAACCCTGCCTATAATCACCCATCGTTCATTCTAATGGTGGAATCAAATTGGAAGTCTAAGATGCAAATGTTTGCCCCATTGAAATGAATGGGGGCCCCTGTACAGCCTGTAAAAGATCTGTGAGTGCATCTGATCATACACAGAGACCTGTAGATCAAGGTGAAACAAGTTATTTAACCTTTGTTTCATCTCTGTTCCTAAATGGATTTTAACTGGATGATTTTAGTTTAGAGACTTCTCAGCAAGTTTTCAGCAAAGCAATTCATTACACCAACATGAAATATTTCTCACCTGCCCTTCACCAGAAAGTCCCAAAGTGGGTTGCAGCAATACAATTAAAAAGAAAAGGAAGCTAAACAGTTTGTATACAATTATTAAAAAACACAAATAATTTGAAGCAAAAGGATCATCAGATTAACCCAAACAGAAGAGAGAGGGGGAAAATTAACTGTCAACACTAGGGTAAAGAGGTATCGTCTTCAGCATACTACAGAACTATGTGATGAAAACATTGGACACACCTCTGTGAGAACAGAGTTCTACAATGTAGGGACTGCCACAGAGAAGTCCCTCTTCTAGGCTACCATTCCCCAAACTTCTGAGGGCAATGGAACTACCAAGAGGGCCCCCTCTGTTGATCTCAACACCTGAAAGCATAAGAAGTGAAGGTATCTAAAATATCTTTTAGATATTTGGAGCCTAAGTTGTTCATGGCTGTAAACATCAATGTGAGCCCCTTAAATTGGCAAGCAGTGCAGCTGTTTCAAAATAGGAATTACATGAGCTCTAAATGGAACCCTGGCCAGTAATCTGGCTGCGGAATTTTGCACATGTTGAAGCTTCTGAATCATCTCCAATGGCAGCCCCATGTCAAGCGTATTACAATAATCCAATCTAGAAGTTATCAAAGCATGGAGCTCAGTGGCCAAGTCATCTCTGTCCAAGAGGAAATCATAGCTGTCAAAGCAGCCACAGCTGGAAACAGGCACTCCTTGTCACGGAGACTACTTGAGCCAGACTAAATAAAAAATGGCATGAAGGGAGAGTTTTGGCTTGCCACCATGCGAACAAGGTGCTGGAATAGATGGGCCATTGGGCTGATCCAGCAAACTCCTGTTATGTTCTTGTGGTTTTATGTGAGAATATGCAAGAGATTATTCTGGCCCAAGCTTGGCAAGAAAGCACAGAACAGAAAGAACTTCTAAAGCCTGATTAGTTTCAAGAAGCCACGAGTATGAAAACCACTGCAACACCCCAGATATACACAAGGTGGGGTAAGCCTAATGAAAATATGCTTCGCAGAGACAATCTGGACTGTAGCAACAGCCACTAATCCAAAGAAAGAGAATGTAAAAGTACGGCAGTGACTGCACACTGTGGTTCAGGGCTAGAATGGGATGCTTTTCTCACGAAGAGAATATAAAATGGGTTAAGGTGCTTCAGTTAAGAGAACAGATGGGAAGGAAGGTAACTCATGGGTGTCTTTGATAAAATGAATAATGATTGGTCTTATGCAGACTTCTCCTTCATCTTGTCCCAAAGGCATGTTACAATACATACTACACTGAGATGACCCCAGTGAAGATTTTACTAAGATAAAAAGTAACTTGTCCATGCCAGCTTTTACCTTTAAAGTCCTAAGCAACTATGCTCCCAAATTACCTGGCAAGAATTTTCAACAAGTGTTCCCTATTTCATACAGGACAGTACAGGTGCCTCTCTCCCCTTGCAACTCCTAAGACCTGCAATGTGCCAGGTACCTCTACCTTCTGATGCTATGTTGACACCTTCAAAGTAGCTCAGCTTCTCCTATTGCACATAAAATATGAACTCCAGGAGGCACTGGGTAAACTTCAAAAATGAAAGACACCTGAAAATGACTGATGGACTTACTTGTGCCCACTGCAACTTCCATATCTCAGGGCCGTATCTACGAATCTCTCTCTGAAGCCAGGGGTAGCATTTGAGGTGCTCGGAGATGTCACAGAATGCTGTGCCATTTCCCTCAAAGTCGCTGTCCACTTTGAACACCCAGCGTTTCACTTCTGGGTAGTCAATTATCAGCTGACTGATGACTTCAAGCATCTAGGAAACATATACACAAGGTTTTCAGTTAAATCCAAATGGATGTCATCTTAGCCACTCTCTACCTGAAACTGATCACCTCATTTTCTTACAGATGTATAAGACACAGGTGAGACTACAGGGACAGTTTGAGCAAGGAGGAAAAGCCCACAAAGCACTGTATTTGTGTAATGACAACAAAGACTGTGCTTGAGCTTTGTATTATTTATCCTTTTTTAAACTAGATGGTTCTAAAAATACCCTTTTCTATCTTGAGGCTTCATTGTTGGTGGGTTTGACTGTAACTGCAGAATAGAATGGCTCAGGAAGTATTTGTTACAACAGCCATTCCAAAGCACTTTTTATTATTTGAACTTCAATCACAAATGGAATTATTATTTGTTTGCTCTGTGTCCCGTTATTTGTTGCTTTTGAAAGCCCAATAAATGGGTTTTCTGTTGACGACTCCCCTACAGAAATGAAATGGATCGATAGTATTGTAAAGATTGCACCAACGGAAAGAGTTATGAGGTATATTTAAGTGAAAATTGAACTGTGCCTTAAATTATTGTCATCTTCCTTTGATTATTTAACGCCTCGCATCAATATTTCCTGCTGTAACAAAAACAATCTGAAACAAATTGAAAAGGGGAGCTAATGTGTATGATGGTTTGGAGGGTACCATTTATAGAGAAGCAATATTAAGGCCAACACTTGGGGCAAGTCTAAGCCTGTGAGATTTGTAATGTTGTGGTTCATTTTGGCTACGAGTTGACCTTCTGCCATCTGCTTCTGCATTTAGCGCATGGTTAAGGGATGCAGCCACTCTGCTGAGGATCTCTGACCCCATGAAATGGTCAGGGTGCAGGTGTTTTCTCTGTAAGCAAACTGAATTCTTACAATTCTGGTACGAATTGTACCCCACCTGCCATCGATGTCCCACCCAATGAGGGTGCAAATGCAACCTCTTTGAGCACTTGTCCCTCTAAGTGTTGACAAGCCAATTCCAGCTTCATTTCCTGCCTTGGTTGCTCATCCTCAGCTCTGCCTTGTTTATTGCCTGTCATTCTACCCCAACCTGAGCCCACACATCCTCCTCTCTGGGCAGATCAGTCCTGCTTTTCACACCTCTATGTTTCCTTAGATTGTGTGTGTGTGTGTGTGTTTAGTGTATACCAAATAGATTTGATGTGTATCTCAGATACCTTAAGTCAGCATTAAGATGAAGGAAACATTTAGTACATAAAAGGTATTATTGCCTCATTCTGAGCACTGGTGATGTGCTCTGCCTGCCATCTGGAATAAGCAATAGATTTGGTTATTTTTCGTTATTTACAAGCCATTGTTTAAAATGGCTCTTCTGAAAACCAGCAGCATTCATAAATCAAAGAGTAATCACAACCTCCCCAAAATCATAATGATTCATATCAATGACAAGCAAAGAACTATTGATTCTTGCCCTTGGAAGATATAAAACAGGGTGCGATTTTCAAATTGCAACACAAAGAGGCAGTGTTCTTGTTTCCAAGGAGCTTTCTGTGTTCAGAACTGTCTAGGGAACGTTTACATGAACCAAATTAGGAGTGAGTGCTGAAATAAAATTTCATAGCTACTGATACTCCTGGGTGTTTGAAGACTTGGAAGCCACCATGAACTGGCCCCACATTAAAGTACAATGGCTTGCATCAGATTTGATCCATGTTTATCAAGTAATTTGGTGGTGCAATTTGCATCCATGCATAACAGGGATGGAAAGCCTGTGGTCACCAGAGGTTGTTGGACTACAGCTCCCATTATCCCTGACCACTGGCCATGTTGGCACACGCTGTAGTTCATCAACAGCTGGAGAGCCACAAGTTCTCCATCCCTGATGCATGGTTCGCTTGCAATTATTTAGCAATCATGGTTGATGCCCCAGAACACTCATATGCTCCATCAGTATGCATTTACTGAGTTCCCATTGTCTTTAGCTCTTTGCTAACTTGGCTTTGCTAATTGGTGTGAACTCAGGTGAATTCTGGGAGTATTCCTACATCCCAAGTCATTGTCTTGCCTTTGACTGCTAGATAGGGCCATAGACCTGACCTGACCCAATAATCTTGTCACCACCAATGCAAAAGCTGGAAAATCTTTTAGTCCAGGGATAATTTACATGCATCATATTGAAATTACTGGATGTGTTTTAAATTGTTTTTGTTTTGTTTTGTTAGTTTAATGTCTTAGTGTTAGTGCTATGTAGTGTCTTTGTTTTTGTATTGTATTGTTTTGTTTTAATTTTCTTTCTTTTGTAGTGTTTAAACTGTTAATAAATATTATTTTTAAAAAATAATTTACATGCATCAAATTATAAACAGAAGATGAATATGCAACATTGATCTCTGAGACTGACAGGCAGGAGTATGCCTGGTGGCTGGCATAAAATGCTCAGATCCATTTCATCTAGCGTTGCCTGTTCAACAGAGCATAAGCTCTCTGCTGCACTTCAGGCTCCTGCTTTCAGTTTGAGCCTGAATCAGACCATAACTGGATTCAGCTATGGCTGCACACGGCCCAACCTGGCCATGGCATCTGGGAAATTCTCCCCTAGAAAATGGGAAGGAGGTTCAATACATGGGAGCTGCAAGCGAGCAAACCTTCTTAGTGGCTGCACCTTTTCTTTGGAGGCCCAGTTCTCAAATGCAAACTGTGTTGTGGGAACTGATCATGCAGCTGCATAGTGGAAGCAGTTTTGGTTGAAGCAGCTTCCCTGCATGCAGGTTGAGGAATTGCACATGTAATTGCCTCAAACATCTGGTTAGTTATGTGGAGCTGCCCCCCCCCGGGCACTTATGTTTTAATTGGTTAGCACAACCCTATTCATATGTATGAGCTGGGGCACAGTTCAGGAAATTTACTGAAAGCTGTTGTGCAGACTGATGCTAATGCAAACACTAGCAATCACCCCAATCCTAAGCAAAGATACTTGAGAGAATGTCCTGTGAATTTCAAAAGAACTGACTTCCAAATAAATGTGTTCAGCAATAAAAAGGTGCCAGGCTCTAATTCACAAACCAGACTGGTCTCATTGAAGTCGTGCGAGAGGTTCAAGGGTTGCAATGTATCAACGGTTGGGTGTGGGCCAGCAAGACCAGAGTTCAAATCTCCATTCAGCCATAAGGAGGCAATGTGGTGAAGTGGTTAAAGTGTCAGACTAGGATCTAGGAGACCAGGGGTTCAAACCTCCACTCAGTCATGAAGCTCATTGGGTGACCATGGGTTTCTCAGCGTAATCGTACGGTGAAGGGCAGGTAATAAACAAACAAACAAACAAACAAAATGATAACCTACCTCACATGGCGGTTGTGAGAATAAAATAGGGAGGAGGAGAACCATTTATGCTACCCTGAGCTCCATAGAGGAAAGGTGGGATATAAATGGATAGGGTAGGGTAGGGTATAAATAAAATAAAGCTCACTGGCAAAGACATTAATATCCCACTCATAAATCCTAGGGCTGGTTCCTGGCACTGAAAACAGTTTCCAGGACTCAGTCCTTATGATCCCTTGATGTGAGTGAAGACTTCACCTTCAAAGTAAGATTTGACTGGGGACAGCCAGATGTTTGAATGGCCCAGGTTCTCCTAGTCACCAAAACTGCCACCAGTCTTACCTGCTGCCTGCTGTAGATGTCATAATGCCCTGGGGGTACTGGCACACAAGCAGCTGCAAACACCCTTTTGCTTCCTGACTTGGAACTGTAGAGCTGAGCTACTTCCGGGGTGGGACCTAAAATGGGCACATCCAGCTCATCAGCCACTGCCAGGTCATCTTGGCTTAGAAGGCCTCCGACAATGTAGGCGTCTGTGCCCTGGATCAGCTTCTTGATCCTTTTGATGGTCTTGGGGCTGTACTTCAAGAAGGTGGCCAGGGACATGGGGCGGTTCTGTATGAAGATCACATTAGTCTCGTTAAGAGGTGCTCCTTCGCTTTCTTCCGCGGAGCTAATTTATAATGTTGAGTGCAATAAATACATTATTAATAGCAGGCTGGGTTATGACCTATCCTGTAGCGTAGCAGTTTAAATTGATAAAAGCTGTTGGGGTGAGGCTCCATAATCGCTCACATCTTTAGTGTGTCGGAAATGGGCTCGCTGGGAATAGAACTAATTACTACACATCTGTATTTATTTGATCCACACGGAATTCTCCTTCTGTCACTTGGAAGAGAGGCTTGCGGCCTTTGGATAACGGTGATTCATCTCAACACTTCTGGCACGGGTTGACTCTACTGCGTCAGGGGGGAGAAATCAATACAAAAAAATGAAGAAGACCCACTCCCACAGCTGGGCAATATTTCACTTTATGAGGAGCAGCATCTTAAACGGTTCTTTCAGAACAAAACACTCTCAAGTTACAAAACACCTTTGCAGATCACATGCCGTTCTGTGGGATAAACACCTTTTCATTAGCCTCACAAAGTTCTTATTGTAATTATAACTCTGGTCAAATACAGAAGGAGGACAACTACTTAGAAACACATTGGAAGATACAAGTCATGGCTGCTTCGCACGTTACAGTTTTAGCTGTACATGTAAGAAAATGTGACATGTGAAGGTCACAAATATTGTGCTTACAAATACAGGAGGCTCCCCACTTACGCAGGGGGGAGGTTACATTCTGGGCCCCTGTGCAGAAATGTGTGTTAGAGGGGAGCCCACTGCAATACAGCTTCCCACCCAACAGCTGTTGAGAGGAGTAGAGCAGCAGCACCGAGAGTTCCCACATGCCATTTTGGAGTCTTTTTTTCTGGACTTTGGGTTCTGGGGAGGTTCTCCTTGTGAGCCACGAGGACCTCCCAGCTCTCTCCTGCCATTTCATGTTAGTATTGCATTACTTAATTATTTTCCGGTGCCATGCGTATACATAGAAGCATGTGAGTCGATCGCTTGCAAGTGTGTGTGTGTGGGGGGGGGTGCCTGTATGTGCCACCACATTTATCAAGGAACGGTGCTGAGCTGCAGTTTCCTCTTAATGGTGAGCTGAATTGGCAAGCGCGGATTGTCTCTACGTAATGTGAGAAGAGCCCTAAGACTTTACTAGATTTTTAAAACTTTGATATATGAATCTAGCATATAGGAATCTTGCTGTCCACAGAAGAGATTCATCTCTTCTAAAACTTCCTTTCAGAGCAGGGGTGGGTAACCCGTAGCCCAGATCCACCACGCCAAGACTTTTTTGTTCGCTAAGTTCCCCATAATTTGGAATTAAAAAATTATTTCAAAGTCTGTAGTTGTCCCCCACTGTGGTGCTATTGTGTTCCTGATATGGTGCTGTAGGGGCCCTATCAGTTCTCCAAAAAATGGGCACCTTTGCCTCTATTTGCCCTGCAAAGGGGCACCCTTTCTCCCATTGGTGTGTCTTAGAGCTCAGAGAACATGACGGAAACTTTCTTTTTCTGCACCCCTAAGACCTTGCAATAACACTGCACTTGATAGAGAAGAGGCTCCTTTGCAACATAGAAAGAGCCTTGAATTGATTTGCGGTCACCATCCCCACACATTATAGTGTTAGGGCAGGAGAACAGCCTACTTCCTCAGGGCTGCCATGGGGAGCAAAAATGCTGGGAAGTCTGCTGTTCACCTGTCTGCATTAAGGTGTGTGCATACATCTCCCTGCCTGCTTTTCCCCACTGGTCTGCTAAGCATGTGTGTGTCTGCCTATCTGTATGCTGCCCCTCCCAACTAGCAACTGAGTGTGAGTGTGTTTGCCAGCTGCCTGAATGTGCGTGAGTGTGAGTGTGTCTGCCCGCCTGTCTGCATGTGTTTGTGCATGCAATGGCCATGGCCATGTGGTGTTCCTCAGAGGAGTGGCCAGCCCTCAGAGTTTAGAAGGAATGAATAGAAGTTGTGCACAGACTCATCTCCAACTCCTACCCATTTAAACCTTAGAACTGCACTGGGAAGAACTTAGTGTCATAAAGTCTAAACCAGGGGTCATGGACCACAAGCAGCCCACGGGGTTCATTTAACCAGCCCACGAGCCACTCCTGAGCCGAGTAGCCCGCTTGGTAAGTCCCCACATGCTGTGCTAAACTGGCGCAGCATGGCACGGGGACTCGCTTCCGCAGCACTGGAAATCGCATCTGCGCAGATGCTGGAACTCGTGTCTGCGCAGCCGCAAACACCAGAAATTGTGTCTGCACAGATGCAGGAAATCGCTGGCACGCGCACTCATGTGCGCTCGTGATCCGGCCCACAGAGGGATCTCTGCTGGAGTGAACCGGCTCAGGCAAGGTAAACCTTGCCGACCCCTGATCTAAACATCCCCACTGTCATGGCCACGGTCATGCATGACATAAGTCTGCTGATCTGAGTGGGTGACTTGGCTGGATACTATAACCTTCTGCGTCGTTGTTTTACATTTTTCTTTAGAATAGCAGCCCTCATATCACAACACACCTTTGAAAGTTTCCAAACTTTCCAAAGTGCTTTGTCCTGTAGTATCAGGGGCTGTTGTCAGAAAATCCACGCCCAAAGTCCTTTCAGGCATGCAGAACTAGCTGCTAGGTTTTATGGATTCCACTCCCCCACCCCCAGCTTCAAAGAAAACTGGGTCTATCTGCTTTTCAAACCTCTTACTTTGTGGGCCTCTGTGCTGCAGATTAACTGCTAATGATGTATTTCCATATATGGAGCTGAAGACTGCTGCCCACCTCCACAATTCTCACCCTTAAGTACGCCCGATTGAAATATGCAATTAAAACTTCAGTACAATGGACTGTGCCTGTATTACAAAGAATCCACTCCCGCTTGTGCAAGGTATTCAACATTCACCCTTTGTCCTCCAAATATATATACATGTGAACATACACTTTTGCCTGCTTTTATGATGGTGAGAAGCCCACTGGTGTCGGTAACATCCTTAAGGTCACTGTGCACCGAAATGCTTTGCGAGACTGAGGCTGATAAACTGGAGGCTGTTTGGACTGAACTAAGGGATGACTTAACTGTATGAAAAGAATGGATTGGCTGAACAGAAAGAATATGTTTATAATAGGTCAAAATTTAAGAGCCAACAAATTTGCATGTTGCGATTACTGTTCTCGTATGGTGAGGCATCATAGTTTTATAGTACAAATAATTACCCAGCAGCAGTGATCTTGCAGGGAAAGTGTTTTTTAATATTAAAAACAAACAAACAAAACGGGGAAGGGACAAAGGACTGTAGTTGATGATATAGCCAAGATCACCAACTTACAGCTGAGGCTCAGTGAGTTCAAAATGATCCAAGGAGCATCCAAACACACCCTGCCATAAATGAGCTTTACTGCATTGCAGCATTATCAAAAGGTCTTCAACAATGCAAGGGTACAGTAGTTGGAGGGGCAGAAGAATGGGGTGGAGTGGCAGTTTCCTTTCAGAGTGAATTCTAGAGAATTAAAACCAACTAGATGGGTTCAAAACAACCAAGATATCCAACACCCCTCAATTAAAGACATTAAACGATCCAAGGGGAAAAAAGAGAGTCTTAAATTGGATTTTGCCACAATAAAAAGCTAGAGAGAAGGGAGGGAGGGGACCCACTGTCTGCGCAGCTGCAGAGAAGGAAGCTCTGAGCAGCAGAAGGCATTCTGAGTACTTTGTTTTCCATTCCATTATAAATCTCTTTAAGTTCAGAGATCTAGATGAGGCCAGGCGTTGGGCAGGGACCAGTGGAGAAGGGCTGAGCTCAGCTCAACTTTCAGCCTGCAAAGCTAAACCAGGATATTTCCAACAGTCTTAACTAGTCACTTAATCTGTGAAGCTCTTAAAACTTGCAATAATATTTCACTGACGGCTACCAGAGCGTTGCAAGTTATAAAATTTCCAATTTAATTTTACGGCATTCCCCCCAGCTGTAGTAATTAGAAGACACAAACTCACAGGGAAGCTGTTTATGGCTTCAGGGGTGAGGATTTTGAACCTGTCCTGCAGGTCACCAATGTCCTTAGGGCTTCCAGATATAACAGCTGGCTGCAGACCCAAAAATGTATTGTAATAGTGCAGCATCTCATCGCTCAGTGGGTAGGGGCAAATGTAGATGACGTCCACATTAGGATCTTAAAGACAAACAAATGAACAGGAGACTCACTGTTAATTATTGGTAGAAAGGTAACTTTGCTTGCCAGTATTACTTTTCATAACCACTTTATTTATTTTACAAATATCCGTATCTTTGCACATGTGTGCACACACACCTCTGCTCCAACCTCTCTTTTTCTCTCTCTCTCTGGAGAAAGTAGAACAAAGAGCCAGTTTTCAGAACCAAGTCCGCAAAACACAGAGTGTGGGATTGCTGGCTAGAAGTTCAGAAGTGTTGCAAGGGAGACTTAGATGAATGACCTGTTTTAATATGGATGGGAATTGTGCATGGCTTTGAAAACATTTGCTATTAAAAACCAACGTAGATTCAGCTTATAGCTTAGAGAAGGTTGCAGAAGCAGCAGTTTCATACACTCCCCAGACCAATGGTGGAAGGAACTCCCAATCTTGTAACAAGGAAGTCTTGAAGTGTGTTTGGTCAAATGTACAACACAATATGGTGTGTAAGACACAATACTTTAGCGACAACCACTCCCCATATGAACCTACTTAGACCTTGCAGTCATCATCTGAAGCTCTTTTTTTGTGTGCCACTTCTGAGGTTAGTAGGTGGCAACACAAGAACAGGCTTTTCAGTGGTGGTTCCCTGACAGCAGAATGCTCTCCCCAGGAAGACACACCTGACATTAAAAGGGAATTAGACAAATTCATGGAGGATAAGGCTATCAGTGGCTACTCACTAGGATGGCTATGCTGTCTACTTCCATTGTCAAAGGTAGTATATATCTGAATACCGGGTGCTGGGAACCACAAGTGGGGAGAATGCTTTTGCTATCAGGTTCTCTTTGCAAGCTTCCCATGGACATCTAGATGGCCTGGAGGGATATTTGGCCTGATCCAGCAGGTCTCTTCTTATGTTCCTGCCGTATTATGTTAAACCCAAACTAGATTTCACAGTGGAAATGTGTGAATAACTAATAGTTAGTGTCTGTACACACTTTGACATTGAAAAGGTATCACACTGTTGGGAGAGGGAGGCATATGACTTACCAAAAAAAATCTTCCCCAATTTGCCTCCTGAGTTTTCGTGTTCTCTCCACTCATGGAGAAGCCAAGAAAATCTTTCCCAGAGGTGAGTCACAAAACACTCCTCCAATCTAGCTACTGCGTGCTAGAAATGCTGCCTTCTTTGCCTTTAACTTTTTATTTGTTTCCCACTGCTGTCACCACTTGCTGAACCACCAGTCTTCAGTGCATGACTTAGAACAGTGTTCATGGCCTTCCCTTCTCTCTGCTCTCATGGGTCTCTAAATCCCTGCCTGTGATCTTTACTCCCCCAGCTCCAGCTTCCACCTGCACCCTAGAATGACCCCACCCTTCCTCCTCTGCTGCCATGGATATTGGGAAATGCTTCCTAATATACCTTGGTGATGTTACTTCTCACTTCCTTTAAATCCTCCTCAAAATGTTTTCTGTGAAGCTTTTGGCAAAATCTAAGGGTCTCTTACTGTAGCATAAGTCCCAAGGGCATATAACTGAAATAATCACATTCCCTCCCCCCCCCCCCAAATTACTCCAGTCTCCATTTCACATCCTGATACTTCCTGCATGCTGTGGACTGCTGTGTGGCTGATTTGAAGCTATCCTTTGCCCAGGTGGAGATCCATTTTGGAGGGACAGCCCAAATACACATGTAACCCAAGTGGGAATTTGAGAAAGTAGTCTTTTAATATCTCCCAGGCAGCTCCTTGGGGAAAGGTGGGAGACAGATGCAATAAACTAAGAGGGGGAAGGAGGTTTTTAATAGAAGGAGCCGCAAGCCTTCCAAGTGGTAGTGTGACATGGTGCCTGCAACTTTCCCATTCATTCAGAAGTAACAAATCTTTCCTAAAATAAACACTACCACATAAAAGAACCGCACTGAGGACGAAACAACATTAGTGCCTTCATAATATATAAAGGCAATTAAGTGATTATTTTAGACTCCTGTAAATTTTCAGAACTAATACATTTTTGTGCAAAATTCACTAAATGGCATTTATGAAATAATAATGATGCTGAAATATAAATGAATCATGTAAAGTATGTCATTCTGGGGAGCCAGAAAAGTTGCCCATTGACAAATTAATATTCTTTGTTCCTTTGCTTAAGGAAGGGCTGCCACACAGGGGACCCTCCCCAGTTCAGTTCATGTCCCTTGTTGTCTCCTGTTCACTTATAATATTTCCTTTTGAATACTTTAAATAAGGGATCACCTCCTTGCAACCCTTCAAAGGAAAACCTTGTTGTGAAATTATTTATAGCTTCAATTCCACATAATGCCGAGCACCCGCATTTGACTTTTTTGGAAAATGTATTTATTAAAACATTTCCACCCCACCCGTCTGGTGCACAACCACCACTGAGAACATTTAAAAATTACAATTTTATAAAACAATAAAAAAGCAACAGGATCAGCAATTAAAACTAAGACATACAAATAATTATCAGCTACATACAACAAAAGTCTGCCAGAATAAAAAGGTCTTGAATGACTAGCACAAAAAAGCAAGGAATGGAGCTAACCAAATTATGAGTTTCATAGTCTGGGCATAGTCAATAAGAAGGGACACTCCTTCTTATCTTAGGGAACATGCATGATGATGATGATGATTCATACCCCACCCATCTGGGTGGCTTCCAACAAAATATTAAAATACAGTAATCCATCAGACATTAAAAGCTTCCCTAAACAGGGCTGCCTTCAGATGTCTTCTAAAAGTCTGGTAGTTGTTCTCTTTGACATCTGGAGGGAGGGCGTTCCACAGGGCGGGTGCCACTACTGAGAAGGCCCTCTGTCTGATTCCCTGTAACTTGGCTTCTCGCAGTGAGGGAACTGCCAGAAGGCCCTCGGCGCTAGACCTCAGTGTCCGGGCAGAACGATGGAGGTGGAGATGCTCCTTCAGGTATACTGGACTGGACTGAAGCGGTTTAGGGCTTTAAAGGTCAGCACAAACACTTTGAATTGTGCTCGGAAACATACTGGGAGCCAATGTAGGTCTTTCAAGAACAGTGTTATATGGTCTCGGTGGCTGCTCCCACGGGAGTGGGGTAATATGCCAAAGGATAATGCTTTGAATTGTGTCTGGAAGCAAATTGCAGGATTGGTGTAATGTGATCCCATGGCTAGGTGGCGGCTTTTGGGACCAACTTAAGCACCTAAAGATTCCTCAGATGCAGTTCTATTTACATAGGAGTAATCCAACCTAGGCACAGCAAAGGCACAAGCTGCCAATCTTTTTCAGACCAGAGGGCATAGTTTGGATCTTGAGAGTGCTAAGGGCATCAGTCACAAAACAGCTGCCATGGGGCATGGTATATAACACAACATTGGGGGCATGACACAATACAAAATTAGATGGAGTACAGCCATTGCTGCTCTCTGCCCCTCCAGGGGCAACCTTATGTTTACTATGGGAAGTAAGCCACAGTCTCTGGTCCTGATTGTGGAAATATACCTGTTAAAGGCACAAAAGAACTGTTCCCCTCAATACCAATCTTAGCCTAAGCTGCTATTCTGCACCCACTTAGCAGGGAGCAAGTGTCATTAAATGCAAACACTTCTGAAATGGTGACGTATACCACTGTACTACATGTTAACTTTACAGTGAATTCTTAATGAGTGCCTGAACATTAACTCCTGCCCAATAGGAGACATACCTAAGCCTCTTTGCAAAGTTTTCACATTTCGCATTTCCCATTTCAGGAGGGGATTATTTAACATCCACCTGCACTTATTGTGCAATAGTATTTGCAGAAAACAACTTCTAGGGAGTACCTCATCTCAGACAAACCCACAACAGGAAAGATGTGTCCTGGTTGCTGGAGGGAAAGGAACAGCAAATGGTGGGGATTCCTAAAAGCTACTAGAAAATAAGACTGAAGGAGGGAAAGTGCAGTAAAGGGGAGGGTGGAACTGCTTTTTTAGAACCCCAGGGTTCTATTGCTGCGTGCCCAAACAAATCACTCATCAATCACAGGTCTGACTTCATTCAGTTCTGACAGGTAGGAACAGCCAGGCTGGCTCCTTTCACAGAAATCACATGGAAGGGTACCTGCACATTTTGCTTCATAGCCTTATTTCTAGGAGGACTAGGTACTTTTTATAAAATAACACAAAAGCTTAAATTTGGGAGTCCCTTCCTCAGGGCACCAATGCAGGCCTTTGTGGGTGCCATTGCCATTCCTGCCATTAGCCAAGGTGCCAAACAGTATTGCCTCAACACCCCTGTCTGGAATCAGCTTTCAAGGAAGAACCAAAACCATTGCACAATGGTTACTCTTAAATCTATTCCCATCATGGTGACTTTAGAGTTGGAATTGTATCCCACAAACTGCTTTGGGATCCTTGATGGGAAGTGGTCCATAACAAATGGTTGCTTGCCTTGGCTTGAAAACATGAATCCAACTGAAATGGGTCTTTTTTCTTTTGGGAAACATGAAGGATGTATGACAAGTAGGAGCATGTCTGTACCTCGTATTTCACAGAGTCTTCCAAACTGTGTCCCCTGATAAATAGTGAAATCAGGAGTCGCCTCTCGAACAGAATGTGCATACCCTGAAAGAAGCCACAACAACACATTATCTGCAAATTGCACTTGCAATGATCTCCACACATGGGGCTGTATCCAATGCTAGTCATACTCAGAGTAAACTCTTTGAAATTAATGTATATGCCTAACTTGGGTCCATTAATTTCAACTGGCCTACTCTGTATAACACTTAGTTGACTACAGCCCCAAACTTAAACCTAGGATTATACACTTGGATGGCTGTGTTCTTTGTCTCACCTAGGAAATTTTGATGTCAAGGTTTCGTAGCAGCTTCACTGCTTAGAACAAAGCCTGTCCACATATGAAGTTGATATTTGGTAAAAAAAGTTGTCCAGCTATGTACTGCAATCATCAGAAAAGTCTTCAAAGAAGACATTTTTTGCCTAAAAAGACCTCAAGACCACCATGATGAAGCTACACAATCCAAATAATAAATAAGAAAGTATGGAAAACATTACTGTGCACACTCAAAATCACAAACTTGCACTGGGCTTTGAATCCAACTGAAATGTGATAATACTGTGTCTTGGATTCCTTCTGAATATGGCAGTCAAAATACTTTCCTGTGAATTACAGCAAATTATACTTCCATTAAACAGAGCAGGAGCCTAGATTTCCCTCCCCCTTTAGTGGAAACCTAATCTACAGCCTTTTAAAGAATCTCTAAGTGCCTAAAATATCCACATCTCTCTGCAATACTGTTCAGAAACAGGAGAAATGAGGCATCCCCAGGTTCAAACATAGCATTCCTAATTTAAGATTTTTAATTGTCTTGTTTACTATCACTTCTCCAAAAGCAAGCCATGGACTAAGGTTTTGCGTAACAGAAGACAATGAACAAAACTAGACTATTTGCATTATTATTGGATAATACCATACGCAAACAGAACCATGTTAAATAAAAGGAGACTGCGATGTTAAATCTACATAAAATTCATTCAGCAGACCAAAATGCATCCATATGTATTTTTATTTTAAAAATGTAAAAGAGGAATAACTCATTAAAAGCAAGGCTCTTTTTTGATAGAGCAACTTGAGACATTTTCCTTTATAAGTTGTTTTTTCTTTTTTGCAGTTTCGCACACACTCTCTCTCTCATTAAATGCATATTTAGTTTATAATAGCTGTGACATCTGGAACACTTTTCACCCATTCAACTAAGGGCTTCTGCTCCCCGTTTGTTAAAGTAAAACTTGTGTGGGGTTCCCCAGAACACACTGCTTAGGGGATGGCAAACCTTTTCTTTGTTATCGGACTGAAAATGAGTACATAGGATGCATAAACTGTCAAAGATAGAACCATTACTACAAACCAATGACATGATTTCCTTCAAAATGGTTTATACATAGCGCCTTGTTAGTATGTCCAATTTACAACTTTAAACTTAGCTAATTCAATGTTAGCCTGCCTAAAAACTGTCCTAATGTAAACAAACAAAAAAGATCAATTGGCAAAAGAAAGAGCTGTCATGAAATCAATAGCAAGTGCTGCTTAACAAACACAGGCTTGATGTGGGTTCTTGAATGGTTTGCTAACAAGATTAAAGCAATGCCTTTTCCATATGACTAATGTACCAAGAATCTTCAGAAACGTGGTCAAAATTCCTGGAAAAAAATGCTACAACATGGAAAAATTGTCCTCAATGGTTTACATTTTGGAAAAGCAGCAGTAGTAGACATTCTAGACACACATCTGTATGTTTGTATGTGTGGGGAGGGTGGGTGAAAATTCAAAACTTGAGCACTGAAAAAAAATATTATATGAGCATATATATGTATGCATCATGCTTCCAACAGTAAACAGAGCTTTTAGAAAATTTACATGCAGAGTATGAAAACAAAAGCTTTTCTCTGTCGTTCATATCTAACATCAGGTAAAGACTATGTAAAGGTGTATGGCATATGCTACAACTGAAGTTCTATTTAGTTATAATTTGTGTTAACAGAAGAAGCTATCAGAAAGTAACCTTAAGCAACCAATCTCCTTAACTGGATTAGTATCCTCCATATCATAACCCACAATACTGTGTTCCTAAACATATTTATTGGGGTGTGGGAGTCTGGCTGGGGAAATGGAAGCGTATACCGAAATAAGGCACTTAAGTTAGCAATCCGAGTTATCATCTCAGATGGCCTGGACGATCTGAAGGAATAACCAAAGGTGGAACAAGATGGTAGCAGAGCAAGGAGAAAGTTTAGCAAATCCTTTCCAGATGCTCACGTGAGCAAACCAAACTATGAGCCACAATGGAAGGTGAAAGGTAGCCCAGCAGTTTCCCCTAAGGGGAAGTTCCTTCTGTTCCCCAACATGATGATTAATTATTAGATCCTGAGTGAAAAAGCAAAATCTGCCAAAGCTTGACAAGAAAAACAGAAATCTGTTTTGAAACTAACACCCCAAGCTGGTCTGAATAAGCTATCAGGATGCATGTCCTTAATTAATAGTGCCATGTGCACTGTTTGTGACATTATCCTGGTGTCACGACCAGGAATCCCTAAACCAGGAGATATGAGGTACAGCCTGACCTTCCCACAGCACACACCTTCCTGATTCTAATAGTAAGAAGCCTCTGTACCTTAAAGGGAAGCATTGGTGGATGGGAGGCAAATCTTAGCACAGCCTTCATAGACCTGGTGCCCTCCATTTTCTTTGAACTACAACTCCCATTAATCCCAGTTGCACTCTAAAATATATGGAGGGCATCAGGCAGGCAAAGGCTGCCTTAGCACAAAAACATAGAAGTGTAGAATCACAGAGTTGGGAGAGGTCACAGGGGTCATCTAGTCCAACCCCTGAAATGCAGGAATCTTTTGCCCAACCTGGCACTTGAACCCACGACCCTGGAATTAAAAGCCTCATGCTCTACCGACTGAGCAGCCCCATGTTATGAGCATATAGTAGAGATAGCAATATTGCTGCAATGTGAACGAAGACTACACATTTCCAAAGGAGAATTATGAGCAGAAATTGAGCAGTAAATCTTCAGAAGCTCTCTGTGGAGCTCATGAATATTGCTAGAGGGTCCAAATCTCCTGCCCATTCCCCACTTTTGTACTTGCTTATGGGGAGGATGAGCACACTGAAAAGCACAGCACCACTGGTGAGAATCCAGCCGCCTGCCATCTTAACTACCACAGAGGCATCTATATGTAAAAAAATTCTATACAACAGAAAACTGTGATCTGCTGAAGGATGCTGGTGGACTTGGGTCTAAAAGGCAGATCTTTTCCAGGCAGCCACATTCAGCCCACGAGTAGATGCTAGGTTTTATTCTGGAAATCCACTGGTCTCACAGTAAGATCACAGCCTTCTAGGAACTGCCAAGCAGGGCTCCTTGTACTGAGGAACTGCCTTTGTGACGCTCACTGCTCTGCACATGTGTAGCAAAACTGTGCAGTAGTCAGAAACAAAAACTCCTATTCAACAGCTAAAGGAGGTTTAAGATGGGTTAGTGGGGTTAAGGGGAGAAGGGAATGCTTCCATAATCACACATTATATGCAGCTTCACCAGAGCTGTGCTGCGGAGCAGAACTGTTTATTTTATTAGGATGTAACACCACAATAGCCCAGCGTTTGACTTGGTGAGAACCCCTTTCTGCACCATCATAACCCATAAATCATGGCCGGAACGCCTTATTGAAATTTCAAAAGTAGTATTAATTTTTAAAATTCACATGTTAATTTAGGAAACAGGATGGAATGTTTTTTATTGAAGAACTGCATCCCACTATGGCATTTGCCTAATGTGTTCATAGAACGGTCCTCTGTGTAATCGGGAGATTTCCTAGAGGTTACGACAGATAATGGAAGGGAACTGGACAAGGCAGTAGATCAAGCACAGCCATAGATTAAAATATTAAATATTATGTAGTGCAGGGAGGGGATCTGTCATTCATTTGAAAATAAAACATCCAAGTGGAAGAATTATTCTAAAATCACAGAAATTCTCTCACAATGAATGCAACCTATGTTACTGCCCTTCAGTATTACTGCAAATGAAATGGGCCACTAAGATGACATTTCAAAGGGAAAATATCATTTGTTATTAGCTAAATTCTTAAATATTGTTATTAATACTAGACTTTTAATGCTTGATAATTCAAATTATTTTTGAAACCGATTACTACATTTCCCCCCTTGACTTGTCCTTGGCTTGTTAAATATTATGGTCAATAGATGAATAAATTGTTGTTGATGGAGTGATTTTATTTTCCCAAAATTGCACTGAAAATTTACAAGGCATTTTGCCTGTACTGCCATCAAGATAAGCTGAATATGTACAGAGAAAAATGAACCACATACCCAACTAATCAAAATGTCATTTCGTTTTTCCAATTCCAAAGGTTTACATAAGTTAAAAACTATATGCACACCATTTTTAATACCAGCTGTTTTTAAAGAGAAAGCATCATTATAGCAAGCTGGTTACAGAAAATGCATTGTCTCCCCATCCTGCACTCTCAACAAGTGTCTCTTAAACTCAGGCAAACTATTAATGTTAGAATTATGGCTGTTCCTCAACAATACTGTTCCTTGATGCTCAAGAATCAAAGCATAACATTCACAAGATACACCGTGATCAAGGAAGGGTACATGGTGTGCTTTGATTTTTTGCACTTTCATTTCTAGTCTTAAAGTGACTGACTCTTTCAAAAACAAAGTTGCCAGTAACATGGCTTGCACACAAAAGCAGCAAAGGAACAAATATATTTGCTTTAGCTTTATCTACAAATATTGTGAAATGCAAGTTTAGCCTGCTGCCCAAGCTGAAACATTAGCAAACGCCAACATAACATTCCAGAAACACCAGTTTAATGGCATGTTTTGTGCTATGTGATAATTCTTTTTGTGTACTGTGGTGGTTCTTTTTCTCAAGCATTTGCTGCTACAGAGAAACTGACAAACTGGGAAAAATGCCTCACTCATCTGAATTTATGTCCAGTATGTATAGTTATGATTGCCAATCTAAGGATGTGGCTACTTGCCATATGGACAAAAATGATGTTTGGTTTTTTTATACCAACACACACTTGTGAGTGGAGAGGAGTGGTCTGATAGTGTGGTAAAAACAACAACAAAAACAGTTAAGTATCCATTTGATACAAATATTTATGGTGGAGTTGTATTAAAAGCTGAAAAAGATTCCTTTAAAAGAGAGAAAGAGAGAAAGAGAGAGAGAGAGAGAGAGAGAGAGAGAGAAAGAAAGAAAGAAAGAAAGAAGAGCTAAAAGTGTTACATTAATTTATGGATTCTTTTTTTTTACATCCTGAAAATGCACCAGCATTTTAGTGCAAAGTTATCTTGATATATAGATTATTGTATGCAATGTCACCTAATACACACATTTGGGAAGTGATTTCTCGTAACATAATGCATTTACCTAATATATGCATTTTTCTACACATTACTTGATTGCATTGCAAAATTTGGGTGCATTAAAATATGGAAGGATGACTGTGTTTCAGTTTACATATTGTTTCAGGAAGTACAATTTAGCTATATACATCTTCAAATGCAAACTGAATGGAGTATCTCTCTCAGCCTTACTAGGGAGTAAGTCCCATAGAACTCAGTGGGATACTTCCATAGAATTTGTTTGGTTCCTGGATGCCAGAAAGCGCCCTCCATAGATCAGGCAAAATGTCAATTTTGAAACGGAAATGGTCTTTTTAAAGTGCAAATATTCTAAATACGCTAATTGCTACCCCTTTAGTTATAGCACCAACATTTTATTTTTCTGTCAAATGTTCTCAAAAAGGAGAAACAAATTATTTCTTTAAAAAACATCTTCAAGACATTTGCATAATCTCCAATGACATTTGTATATTTTGCTAGAGGTAACAGAAAGCAAAAGGTTATATAGAATATTAATGGGGCTCACTTGCAGAAAAATCTTCATCTATTTTTATTATATCAAAAGAATTAGAAAGGACTTCTAAAAGCACTAAGAATGTGGTAATATTGCTGACGTCTGATTCCGAAGATCTAAAAATGTTTGTTTGCCAGCCATAAAAATTATTGCCCAACTCCTCTTTGCATTTTAGGTCAAGAGCAGTAGAAAGTACAAAATAAAATGATAAGGTACTATGATAGAAAAGGAAGCTAGGCTGCATATTCCAAACCACTGTAACACTTTACATGTGGCTTTGAAGAGGAATGACTGAATAAGACCAACGGATTGCAAACAATTGTTGGGACATTCACAGCTATGAAATTGCCCCTTCATTCTGTTCATTTTGTGCCAGCCAAGTCACCCCAGAGGTCCCCCCCCCCCCGTCAAGCTGAAACCATAAGCAAGAGCAAAGATGCATATATTGAAGAGAAGCATTTAATACTTCTTACATAGTTTTCACTCCTTTGGATTAAGCTAACTAGATTTCCTGAATTTAAGTGGCTTTTAAAATCTGTGACCATGGCTTATATTTTCACCAATTTCCTAGAAAGAATATTTCTACCCTTTTGAAAAAACACTCAGGCTGCCCCAACACTTTCCAGGAAAGACTTTTTAAAGCCCCCCAATTCATAAATGTAATTAAATAATTACATTAGCGCTAATTAACATGAAACTGCAGATTATTTAAGTACGGGGGGGAAAACCCCACTATTCAACTTCTTAATTATTCTTGTGCACATAGCATCTCCTTTTGCTCAGGCGCCCAAGGTGCAAATAAAGCATCCCATCTGCTCGTAATTAGAACTAAATAATTTCAGAGAATGCAGCTTATCATTTTGACTGCACATTTGATTAAAAACAGGGCGCAAGCGAGACCCCAGTTTATTGGTGTAATAGCAACGAAGCAGGCAAGCCCATGTCCCCCCTGTCATTAACGGATACTGGAAACATTATCTGCTATATTGAGGGGGGGGAGGGGGGAAGAAGGGAGGGGAAAATACAACTTTTTAGTTCATTTCATACAGATGAAAGCGAATTACAGCAAATCACCTCTCCACTGAATAGCGGCCTCTACATAATGACTTTATTTGCTTAATCCCCAAATTAAACGCCGTTTCAAGCGAAGGCCCTGTGTTATTACTCTCATCATGTCGACAACATTTTCCTGCCGAGACCAATTTGAATAAAACAAGGGCCTTCCTTGAACTCAATCAAGGAGTCATAATGTGGTGGGTAATAGAGGTTGCTGATAGATCCAGAGACAAAAGCGTTATACCTAATGATGGGATATGGATAATGGTCCTCCTAGAGGTCCTGATGCGATTCCAGTTGGCGGCCAGATGCTAAAAATCAAGAGAAGGCATTGATCAGTGACAGGGGGAAGCTGTGGCGGATACAATCCAGTCAAACTTCAGCTGTTTCCCTCCCCCCCTTCCCTTTTCCCACTGTACAGTTAAGCCAGGCATAAATTATATTAATTGATTTAATCACATACTTAAAACATCTTCCCCAATTAATTTAATTAGATGGCTACATGAAGCTACTGGCAGGGGAAGATTAGAGGCTGATCACTTAATTAACAGAATATGAATGAAAAAAAAGAAAGCAAACATAAATGAAATGGTGAGCACTAATTAAAAGCCTGTCTGCAAACTTAAGTACTTTCTGACAAAGTAGGGACTGCTACAGAAGCAAGTGAGAATTCTCTCCGCCCTCCAATTCCCCCCCCCCATCAAGTGCACAGCACAGGTGTAAGGGGAGAGGAAAGGTCAGGCAGAGAGAAAACATAGATGAAGGGAGAAAAGAGTGGAACTAGACTGGAAGACAGATGTGTGCTTTGCTACCCAAAATGGCAGCACTGAATCAAGTACACCCTACACTCCCCTGTACCATTTCTAAATGGAAGCACAGGGTGGTATCCAACAAAATGCTTTTGCTACTTTTGGCCATGCAAGGGAATTTCCTGTCCAACTGCTCTCCCTAAGTGGCCTCCCAGTCTGCCCTAGAGTGACCCAACTCTCCAGACTTGAGAAGGGCCTGGAGGAGAGAGATGGGGCACGTTCTGTTGCACTAACAGAAGCATTTCACTGGACACTGCCCATGTTAGGCTCATTCCAAATTTATTAATATTTTTATTATTAAAGTTATTAGTCTCAGGAATAGGGTGGGTCCTGAAACACACATCTTAGGTCTCAATGGCCAGGATAAAGGGGTGTGATTCAGAATATGATGAAAGCCTGGATGTTGAAAAGTTTTTCAGATTGTGCAAGTTAAGAGAGATGATTGAGTATTTCACTGTATTTTTATATGCATCTCTTCATTTTTAGCTGTTTATTATTGTACTCTTGTACCCCACTTAAATATTTTTTTATGTTAAGAAGAATATGAACAATATACACAAATATATAGAATTATGGGGAGGGGAAACGTAATAGGGTTGCCATTTTCAGCCACAATACCACATTCATTGCGACGTCTAATTTCAGCCTCTGTCAATCCATTTAGAAAAACTAGATAGTTTTCTAACTAGAGTGACCCAAGTAGAAAAAAAAGAATTGCCCCCCTAGTATGTAGAGGGGAGGAAACAGGCAGCAGTTCTGGGTGGAACCCCCCCCCCCCCCCGCTCCTTTTTGTGAGAAGAGGGGGTTGAGGAGAGAACTTATGCACAGAAGACTGAACATCTAATGAAGGATGAAATGTGCTTGGACATGTGTACAGTTAAATGAAAAAACAGTAGCATTTTAACGCAACCACTCAAGCAAGTGATGTTTAGAGAAGGAGCACTGCCAGAACAGCTGGCAGCCTTGCACACCTTGGCCCTGATGTAGAAATTCTCCAGGTGTCTCTGTCGCGATTCCTTCAGAGTATTTCTGACACGCCCCCGGTGAACATGCACAAGCCAAGAGATGGCAATCACTCCCGAGGCCCACTGCTGCTGCCTGAAGGTGATGTAGGCTTTTCTGAATTTGTAACACCTCCATAATGCCTGTATCTTGGTAGCTGCTACTGCAGTGCCATTTTGGCCTTTGTATCTCTGGCCAGGTTTACTTAAGAGCTTTTTGACTGCCGAAATGTTCTTTATCACAGAGAGAATTTCCTCCTTAGTTGGCCTCTGGTTCAGCTCAAAATCCGGAATGATCTCCATCACTCTCTTCCCCTTGATGATGGCGGAGGGAACAGCATAGTCCTTCAAAAAGTTAGAGACGTGCTCCAAGAAGGAAAGGACACTTCCCCAGAATAAGCAGCAATGATTTTTAAACCCTTGGAGATCAAGAGCCGTGTAGTCTATGGCTCCCTTGCGAACTGGTATCTCAAACTCTAAAGAGAGATTCTGGAAGGTTGGAGATGATGTTATTTCTGCGGTCTATGGAAAGAGTGAAAGACGTAAAGGAAGTAAAACAAGCAGTGGAGACATGCTGTCCCATTAAATACCTACAATGACATCCTAAGGATCCAAATCCTGGAATATTGTGACTACCAATTCAACATGCATCTAGCCTAGCTACGATATCACAAGCTCTGGTAGCACAAGCGCTGCAGTTTTATTTAGGGTACCGCAATGTGCTCTATGTGGGGCTTCCCTTGAAGATGGTCCAGAAGCTGCAGCTGTGTGCAATGTGAGATAATGTGTTACTGACCCTTCAAGCTCTGCATTGGCTCCTGCTGTGAAATTTCCTCCCACTGGAGATACAGATGCCCTTCACCTTATCTAGACCTCACTAGATGTATTTATTCCTTCAGGCCTATGGAAATGAGTGATTTAAGGGCTTATTACTTCTGGTGTTATTGCTTTTTATCCAATACTGTCATGTTGAATTTTGTGTACCACCCTAGAAACCTTTGGATCGAAGGGCGGATTATAAATACTGCTAACAACAACAATACTAATAACGTTGTCAATGCAAGGACGGTCTTGATCAATCTCAAAAGAGAAATAAAATATCTTATGGGTCAACTGAAGAAGAGTAATGTTTATCTAAATGTGCACTGAGAAAGCTATTGGGGAAGAGGCCAGGGGCTAACATGACCAATCACGACGTAATAGCTATTTTTTCTTTGTTTGTGTGTCAGGAGGACTCTCATGGGGTTGGCACAGCTAGAACTAGGAACACACAGCTCTCTGTGCAGCTGTTCCATGATCTAGCAAATGTGCAGCTTGGAACACCTTCCTAGCAGTGAAGTACCTGCAGGCTCTGGACTGGCTACTAAGTCCTCCTTGACAGGAACAGCTATAAAAAAGGATTCCTCTTTGTTGTAAGATCTTGCCTGAGCAACAAGGTCTTCCTGACATTTGTGTGTCTCTGACCCTGACTCTGACCACTGAGTTCCAGTTTTAGTTCGCTTCAGACAACTGGACATAGCTCAGTCCTGACAATGTGTCCCAATCTACATTTGGAGTCTGTGAGGGATTCCCTGTTCACTTCAATAGAGAGGGCAGCTCCATCCCCAGGAAAACTCATCTGCATACGGAGTCCTGAATGCTATATCAGCCTTTCCAAATCTGGTGCGTACCATACGTATATTTTGGATCAGAACTCCCATCAGTGCATTGGCTGGACTTGAAGGGTGTTGGGAGTCCAACAACCTCTGGAGGGCACTAGGTTGTAGAAGGCCATATTAAAATTGCTTGGTGGCTTTATACATAACTGGGGTTATGTAGCTGGGTGCTATGAATCAAATGGATACCCAACATTTACAGGATGGAAATGATTCTGTCGTACCTTTAGCACCATGGAAGAAGACTTGGACAATGCCCGGTTCTGAATTGCCTGAATTAGGGGCAACTTTGATTTCTTGGGCGAAATAACAGAGATGCAGGATGGGGGTGGAGCAATGTTGCCCTTGCTTCCTCCTCTTCCCTTGCTTGAGGTGGAGGTGGGCCCGGACTTTGGATAAAGAGGAGGAGCTGGGACTTCCCCTTTCTTGCTCTCCACACCTCCATCTACAGAAGGGATGAATGTTTTGAACAGCTTTTATTAAACGTAAATATTAGATCACTAAACCTTAGGTATCAAATATAAATAAATAAATAAATAACCTTGATGAATGATGAAATACACAGGGAATTAAGACTAGATCTGTTTTGTTATTCCCAACATTTCCAATGAAAGCTACAACTATAAGCATCCACTGTATTAAGCTACAAGTTACAATTTGGACTCTTCCAGGCTGTAGCTATTTTCTGGGGAGATTCAGTCACACACAGACAAATTCAAGTTGATTTGTACACACGGAGAGACACTCAAATTAGACTTCTTATGAAGATGAAAGTGCAAGAAACAACTTCCCTGCAAACAAATTGGGATGAATGCTCAACAAACAGGTCAGCTGGAGGCAACCACAGACACAAAATGTATGGCACTGGAAATGCATTTTCAGGTACAAAGTGGACAGAGGCAGAACGGACCTTTCATGGGTCCAGACTCCAATTCTTAGCAGAACAGGAGCTGCTGTTACAGTTTAATTTGCTGAAGAGTACCATGTGATGCCAGGAGGCTGAGCTTTGGCAAAGTGGGATGGCTGGTAGCTTGACTGCTGAAAAGGCAAGGTGGCAATGTTCAAACAAACAAACAAACAAACAAACAAACAAACAAACGATAATACAACAGATAAGGGGAAAGGGACAAGGAGGAAAGAAGAAAATAAAACTCAAAACTCAGGCACCAATTTCTAGACAGTTGTTCCTATACTGACCAACTAGTAAAGTTCAGAGGCAGGAGGTGCCTGGAGCTGGACCTCTAGCAAAGCAGACAGAATGAGCCCTGCTTCCCATCTCTGAGGCAGCCTGATGAAATGTTTGCCCTCAGATGGCAGCTGAGGCGAGAGGAGGCCTGATGGAGCTGGCCTGTCAAAGCAGAGCTGATGGGGTAAGCTCTGCCACTCAGCTCTCCCAGTGCTGGAATGGCTGCCCTCAGAATAGGGGAGGAACTGTTCTGGCAAGTTACCAGAAAGGAAGGAAGAAAAATCACCTTCAGACTCTACTGGGTTTGTCTGCTGCTGTGACCACTAGTCCTCAGAAACAGCAACGCCATCACCAAAATACGGAACACTGACCAGACAATGGAGAAAGTTTCTCCTTTACAGTATCAGCAGCATCTCTTTGTGCCTACCTGCAGCTGGTTTCTTGTGCTTTTCATGAGATTCATGAAGAGGAGCAGCCTGAGGGAGAATGGGAGGCTTCACTAGAGTAATCCTAGCTGCACGTGGAATCAGGCCTCTTTCAATAAGATTCAGGATCCCTAGATAAAAACCAGGGAGACTCAACAAGTTCTTTCAGAAGCAGCTTGGTCTGGGAAGTGTAAACTCCTCAGTCCTAAAGGCAGCCCACCAATATCATAGAACTGTAGAGTTTGAAGGGACCCCGAGGGCCATCTAGTCCAATCCCCCGTTAGCGCAGGAATCTCAACCCGTGGTTCCCCATCCAATCTGAAACCATACTGGACCCTGCTTAGCTTTGAAAAAATGTACCAGCAGTTTTATTGCTGCACCGCTACCAAGCAACATTTTTAAGACTAACATTTGCCTTTGGTAAAGGTGAAAAGAAGGGAGAGATGGAAGAATGCTGGGAGGCAGGAAGCAATTCCCTCTTGCTTCCATCTCTCTCAACCTTCTGAGACAGGAAGTGGTTCAAAAAGGAGATCAAGGTGGAAGAGGAAGAAGAATGTATAAATGAGAGTATTCTTTTTCCTTTTCACTATCTCCTCCAGTTGGAATATGACTGAGGTGACAGGGGAGTAGTGGTGGCGGCTGGTGCCCCCTGGGCAGAAGGTAAGGAGCAGGTTCAGGTAGCTCCTGAACCAATGATGGACAGAGTCAACTACAGTATTCTAGTTTCCCTCCCATCCCTGCTTAGTTGTTCACTAAGAAGGAAGCTGGCAGCCAGGGACAACCCCAGGACTGGTTGTAAATAAGAACATAGGCAGTTTGGGGCTGACTGAGGGTAGACTGAGGCTGGTGGGGCAGCACCGCATTTGCCCTCACAGACTAGCCTCCACTGGAAGGGGGAGGGAGGCAGAGAAGTCCATGACAGAAGGATGGAATCTTCACTTGTGATTTGTTCTTACACTCTTTACCCTCTCACACACCATGCAAAGAAGAGGTGAGAGAAGGGGAAAACAGTGGGTGAACTTCCTGCCAGGTGTTGCCCATTCATCCCTATTTAAAACAGCCCACCAGTCAAACTGACTGCCAACCAGTGGTTTAGGTGAAGTTATATATGCCCAGCATAACATACATGCCAGGACAAGTATAGCAAAATAAATCCCAGAGGACTGGGCACGCAGCTGTGACTGACCTTTCTCCGCATCTGTTTTGGAAACTGGAAAGGAAACCTTCTTCAAATGGAAGGAAGGTGGAGCTACTGAGAGGCTGGGGACCGTAACACCTTTTGCTATCTTCTGAGTTGGTGCCTAAGGAGAGACGAGAGGAAACCTATTCCTTCATCAGCTGCAAACCTTTTTGATATTAAGGAGTTCTTCACGCACGCGTGGCTAAATAATAAATACCATTTCCGCTATGAATAGTTTCATTAAGGTTTAATAACAAAAAACAGTGTGAGCTCAGATTTTACTGCTTAGGAACATGCCACATGATTGTTGACTGTCAGCGGTTGAAGCAATTTAAAGGAGAGTTAATTAAAATCTAATCAATGTCTTGTGATGTCCGCTATGCTATAAATAATAAAATAAATTTATGAAAACAAAAACACCCACGGCCTTTTACAAAGAATTAGCTAGGTTTCAGCGATGACACTATGTAAACCAAGGGAGGTTAACCTGTGGCCCTCCAGACGTTTTTGGACTACAGTTTCCATCAGTCCCAGCCAACATGGTCAATGTGCCAGGGATGATGGGAACTGTAGTCCAGCATCATATGGAGGTGGCCACAGGTTAACCACCCCTGCTGAAAATGTAAAACTGGTTATTCTGAAACAGCCACCATATTAAGGCCATTTAAAATTGTTCCCTGTGGTAGTTCATAAAGTGCTTTAGACAAATCTCATCCTTCCACCACAAATACTCCTTTTTGGGATATTTCTGGTGGCCTGGTGAAACTCAATCAATTCCCTGATATATGGTATACAGTGGGCCCACAACTCATGCATAATCTACTTAAACAATCATGATTCAAGGTGAATAGCCAAAAATTAATTAAACAAATAGGAAACCCACCACAGAAATAGCTTTTTAAGCCCTCTGCCTGGTTACTGGTCTCTGGGAGGATCACACAAGGGCCCTGGAACACTCCTAGAAGCCCACTCTGGACAGGTAGGGGTGGTTGCATGGGATTGATGGTTCTGGGCATTCCTGGCTTTATGTGACTTTGCCTTTGCATGTGGACCCCTAGGACAGAACCCTTACATAAGTGATGGGCCCAGTGTACACGAATGGCTCTTCATCATATCTAACACCAGCAACATGGAGCAGTTTTAAGTCTGGTGCTTATTCACTACTTTATGTCAAATAAGTGAGCGGCAAAATCTGAGCTTGTGCTGTCAATTTACACCTCTGTTTCAGCACAAAACAGGGGGTGGGGAATACAGAGGCGTTGGACTTGACCATCAAAGGCTGTTCAATTATCTTCACAACTGAAGATATCTTTCATCAGAAGTGAAGCAAAGGCCACAGCAAAGAGCTGTCAGGAGAAAAGAGATGGAGAATGAATGACACACCACAAGGAAAGCAGGAGGGGACAGAAAGTGCTTTGTCCATCCTCCACACCTCCATGCTTGAAGCATCAATTAGTTAGTTAGGAAACAGCTCCTTACTAACCTAGAAGAGAATGGGTGGCTACAGACAGATTGTGCCTATTTGTCATACATGACAGTGTTCTTCGGAAGAGAATTAGGGGCAAAGTTGGGAGGCCAAAAGGATCCAGATTTCCAGATTTAGGATAGTGGGGAAAGGCACCCATTGCCCACTGCAACACACTCTCAGCTGGTGGTGTGAAAGTTACCTAGGAAGTTGCCTAAACTCAAAGACAATGGAATGCTGCCATAGGTAAAAACAAAAAGAAGAATTTAGTCCCCCCCCCTAACCTTTACACTACTGTCAAATGTAAGTTCCTTCAGTTGCAGTGCCATGTCTGGCATTGGTTCCAACACTAAGGCTGCAGTCCTAACCATGTCTTATTGACTTCAATGGAGCTTACTACCAAGTAAGTGGGGTTAGAATTGCAGCCTAAGCCATCAACTGATTGTAAGCCTGAACACACCATTTGAGAGCAACATAACACTTGCCACCAAGGGAATGCTTCTCCCCTTCTTTCCCAACAGAGGCATTCACACAAGCAACCTTTCTTTGGACCAGGTTGGCCACACGACATGGTCTGTGGTAATCTCAGGAGCAGGAAGGAATCCGATTAGAATCTACCACCATTGTCACCAGATCTTTCTTGAAAAATCCCCACAGATGACTCATTACAACACAATGAATCTGACATATCTAATTTCACAGAAACATTCTGGCGAAGAGAAACATTACATCAGAACACAATTTTCAAAGGTTAGAAAAGAGATCTTAATTCGGGCTGCCGGCAAACATTTGCTCTGCATAATATGCCTGGAACGTGCTGCAGAAGTATTTTCTCCTGATCTCAAGCAATTCTGTGTATAATTAACTTGAGGCCTGAGACAAAACAATTCTATTAGTCTTTTTGAAGTGCATTTCTCTTGTGGATAAGAACTCCCACTCAATATGGTTATTTTTCTCTGCTTCAATTTAAACCGAGAATTCCCCCCCCCCCCAAAAAAAGATTTTCTGTTTAGCTCATTGTATTTCTTTTGTTATTAACAAAGCAGTGCAGAGGCAAAAGAAGCTTTTTAGGGAGAAACACATTTCAGAAAAGGGGAATGGACACTGGAGGTTACCATCATTTTGTCCACCTTATACTTGCACAGCTGAGTAGCTGACAGACAAGTTTTCTCTTAGCATCAGATCAGTGCTGATGACGGATCACAAGCAGATTTGGCTTCAGATGCTGCTCTTTAGTGACACTGACAAATTAGTTGGATAATTATTTCATATTATCAGTGGCCCATGGAACTGATTTCACAAAATTATGGACACATGGAAAATATATAGTCTGTGCAAAAAAACCCCAAATACTTTCCATCTGTGATGAAACTCTTAAGTTTGAGTATTTGATAGTCTTCCAAAGGAAGAAAAAAAACCCTTCTGATTTTGTCACTCTCTATTAAAATGCTTTTTGACTGTGGAAAAAGGATGTACTAGATGAAAAGATAACGCAACCTACAGATGTTTTTACACATTTAATAAAGCCTTAAATCAAGAGCACTGCACAATTATCTATTCTTAAAGATTTCCATGAGTTGAATATGCCCCCCCTCTCTCTAGGTAGTTAGAAGTGCTTAACATATATGTCAGTAATCCTTCAAACAGTTCTGTAAGGTAGGCCAATATTAGTGGGGTGGGGTTTAAAACATATTCAGGCCACTCAATGAATTCATAGCTAACATGACATTTGAAATAGATATTTCATAGCTCATCCCTTTAACCACTAGGTTAAGTCTGCAGCCTCCTTACCATCTCACTGAGTCAATGCCTTTCAGTTCTTTGTGTGCATGTGTGCACTGGTGGGGTGCAGGAGTCTGCCTTTAAACTGTTAGGAAAGACTTTTTTTACTGAAAACCTACCAAAAGTCCCCCCCTCCCCAAATCTATCCATCTCAAAACTCTGCCGTACCAGGTGTTTGTGCAAAAATAGCTACACAACTCCAGTCTGTGCCACATGTGCTTTTCAAAAAACGAAACAGAAGCAGCACAGAAGGAAGTGAGCGAGATAATTGCTGGCTCAAAGTGCCACACATTTTACTTGTGGGCAGAGGGCCAGCTTACACCAGGCAGAATTGGCCAGCGCTGCTTATTGGAATTCTGGGCTGGGCCTTCATTCTGGTCCGGCGACAGCTGTAAGCCAGCAGCCCATAGCATCTCAATCAGGCGCGAGCTCCGTCAAAGAATGCTGATACGGACGGAAGCCGCTTCAGCTGCACTCCGCCTTGCAGAATGACAGTCAATCTTGGATTCCAGATGACAAGAACTGGATAAAAAATGTAAAACAAATGGTGACCTTTCCAAAGATTAATTTGTTTACCAACAAAGAGCTCTCCGTTTGTCATCCAGGATAGGGGTGACCTTCACATTCCCATTTCTAGGTTGAGAGGAGGCTGAATGTAGTCATCTGTTCACTTAACTCTGTCTCACCAATTATTCCCTCTCTTATTTTTGGTGAGAGGGACAGTTTATTAATTCACTGTGGTCTCCTGTTACGTTCTTATAAATGCAGTCAACGTATTCCAGATTACTGCAGTGGAACATCAATTTGTTTAAGTCTAATTCTGCTACTGATGCCAAAATTATGGTTTTCTTTGTAATTGCAGCCATATGCAAGCATTTAAAGTGTGTGTGTGTGTGTACAGTATATTCTTTTCTTCAGATCTTACACTGCTTCTATCCACTCTCCTGTTCATTTGAAATGAAAGAAATTGCTTTATTGCAGTCATTTTAAAAATGTATGCATGCATCACGTAGGAGATTAATTCAAATACATGCGTACAGAGCACAAAACACACACACACACAGAGTAAAAGCGGGAAGAGGAAAAGGAGCAATTGGAGTAACTTAGTTGAACGGGCAGCAGAAGACAGCAACTCGTAAAAACTCGAGATCGCCACAGCATTAAATTCTTCCTTATGAATAAATGAAGAGGTTCCAAGTTTACATTATTTATTTATTTATTTATTTGGATATTGGGACCAAAATGCCAGTATAAGTCTATGGCTGTGCAGCAATCTTTATGAAAATGAGAACGATAGAATGCTCCTTCTAGGTCACAGCAATTATTTAGAACTATCATTGTGGCAATTTCAACGGCCATTTTCCTTGGTGTATGTTCTATGACCGAGGTGAGCAGCTCATTAGGCCATGTCAGAAATCACTGGCGGGAGGAATGTTAGAGGGATGCAGCTCATTTGCATCTCTAAGATGCAGACAATTAACATAATTTGCATCCCATTTTAATTAACATTGCTAATCTGCATATTTTAGCCACATGTAATTAACATAATTTCATGTGTTCACAAACAATACTAATCTATACATTTTAATTGCTTGCAATTAACATAATTTGCATGTAATTTTAATTAACAGTGCTAATTTGTATATTTTTCCATTGCTGTAATTAAAATAATTTCATATTTTCACAAGTGCTGTCTTCTTGTATATCACAGTTGCATATAACTGATATAATTTGCAGATAATTTTTCATGAATACCAGTAAGTTATACATCCAAGTGGTTTGTAATTAACATAATTGACCTATCATTTTTTAAAACAAAATGTTGATTTTCAAGGACCAGGATTTATTGTAAATGTGCATTATCTAAAACAACTTCCAAGATCCAAGTTGCTATCTTTTGTAAACTTATGGCCAAAAATGGTTAAGCATGGAAAACATGGAGAATATAATTGAAACAGACTCAGGGCTAGTTTGTATATGCAAACTAATCATCAGATGACTACAACATCAAGTGATGGGTTAATGTGAAGGGGCCATCACACATTAAACACGTTAAACACAACTTTCTTTCTACCTCCCATTGCCTCAGGCACAAAACTTTTTAATGGAAAGAGTTTACTCATCAAGAAGGTGTTGTCATCAAATGTAAAGAAATCAATACAATGTCATTTGAAGTCCCATCTTCTTCTGAGGCTGATCTTCTGAACTAGGGCTGCATCTCCTAACCACGCAACCCCAAAAAGCTGCTGCAGTACTGCCTGCCTGGTTGGTTTGGCGGAATAATTTACAATAGTTACAATAATATTGAAACAAATAAACCATTGAACCACATCTTTGTTACTTACAGGGGCTGTTTGTCTCTGATTCATTATTGGCAAGTCAACTCCATAGTTCTCATTTACAAAATTTCGATGGCAAGCATTGCGTGGATTGTACATAATCTTCACCGTCATTGAGAGTTTTTGCTGCAAGAGAAAAAGCTGTAAATAGATGCTAAATGGAACAAAAGCAAAGGTTCTAGAGAAATCATCTGCTGATAATTTGCACACATACTTTGTAAGCATGTGTGGGGTTGCTAAGGATGTATGTGCACTGGGTTTTCTTGGGCAATTGGCTTAGTGCACTGATGTACAACCCCAAAGCAGAATGCAAACAAAATGGCTAACTAGAAAAAACAGACATATGCAGCCCAAGCTCACATCCTGTGTGGATGAGGGAGGTCAAAGGCCAGAATGCAGCACTAAAGTAAGAAACATTAGATTGTACAACCCCTGCTTTTGCCCTTCTGTCACCAAACCGGGGAACTAAACTCTTAGCTACTACTCTCTTTGTGGCCCAAAACTCTGCAGCAAAGGTGATCCTAATCTCAGAGGCTCTTTCTGGCAGCTTTGGCCTCACTTAAGTCAAAGAGCTCTGGACCCTGGGGCTGGCAGCCATACATTTGTTGCAGGACCTAGAGCTTCTTTGGCTGACTAGACTCAAAAGGGTATCCCATCATCTCTGCCTGAGCCTGACACCACAGAATATACTTGAGGAGCTCTGTGGCAACCTCCCTGCAGAACCCTAAGAACATAAGAAGCCCCATCTAGGCCACCACCCTGTTCTCACAATGGCCAACCTGTAAGTAGAACCTGAGGGCAACAGCACTCTCCCTACTTCTGATTCCCAGCAACTGGTATTCAGATGCTTACTGATATGCAGCCGTTGCTAGCCTTATCCTCCATGAATTAATCTAACCTTCTTCCAAAGCCATCTAACTTGGTGGCCATCACTACCTCTTTGGGGGTAAATTCAATCCTGAGGGTAGCTCCACCCAGTGGCACTCTTGGCTTGGCATACTTTGTTAGGAGACTGCAAGGATCCATGAAGGCAGGGATCAAGGCTTCGGGATCTCAGCTGCAGGGATTGGGTATGAATTCGGAACTGGGTATGAATTACATTTTAAGTCCTTCAGCAAAAAAAATTTCCACATATTATTAACCTTGCCTTTTGTGGACTAGAATCTTACTCCCTCCACTTCCAACCCTCCCCCTCCCCCCAATGTTGAGATTCTCTGGAGGTTGAAAAAGCCAGAAAATCCACTGGGCTCCTCTGCTTAGTATCTTTTGCTCTAAGCGGATGTAGTCGATTCCTAGTCTGATCAGCAGGCTACATTTGTGGTCCTGCCAAACTTGCTGTAGATTTTTATTTAGTTATTTATTTTTAAATCAGGGATTACTGGCCCAGTGAACCAAAACAGCTTCCTCTGGTTCAGCTTCAGTTCACTGACTCCATGAAGGTAAAGAACATGCTTAGGAAGTAAATGGGAAATAAATAATAATTAAAGAAATGGGAATTCACAATCCTGAAGGGAGTGATAATACTGGTTTTAGCTGGATGGAATGTCTCCAGCTATTTTGCTTGCTTTAAAAAAAAAATCCAGCGGAAGAAAATCCTAGTGGAAAGGAGGGGGGGGGACATATCTTTAATAAGCTCATCTTTGGCTTAATGAATATGATGCCTTCTGTTTTATGGATATAAAAATAGAAGCCACAGAAGTTAACACACAGGGTAGAATTATCCCTGTGTGCAGGCACTTGCATTTCACACAGAGCCTGTCTTTTAATTGTGCTGAAAGGAGAGGCAACAACACATTTGGACCTGTATCAAGAGCAGTAATACCTCCCTGTAGTTTTCCCGTAAACATGGCACTGAAAATGAACACAGGCTTATTCCCCAGCTGATGAATGGGGAACAAGCATGGCTGCTTAGAGCTCTGATTTTCTCTGCTCTTGCTCAAGCAAGTTCAGCAATTTATCAAGGCTGAAGATCTGGCACCAAAAATGTTTCAAAATTTCTGCCATAACAAAGCCCAGGCCCTCAACATATTTATGCAGTTCTGCCAAAATGAGTCTCATTTTAATGATTTACTTGAACTTCCATGTTTGGGGCTTTCACAGAATCCAGAAAACATAGCAAGTCAACAACGTAAAGGTCTAACCTGCCCTATAGTAAAGGTAAAGGTACCCCTGACCGTTAGGAACAGTCTCTGGGGTTGCTCACTCATCTCACTCTACAGGCCGAGGGAGCCGGCGTACAGCTTCTGGGTCATGTGGCCAGCATGACTAAGCATCTTCTGGCGAACCAGAGCTGCACACTGACAGACCTTTTACCTTCCCACCAGAGCGGTACCTATTTATCTACTTGAACTTGATGTGCTTTTGAACTGCTAGGTGGGCAGCAGCTGGGACAGAGCAACGGAAGCTCACCCCATTGCGGGGATTCGAACTGCCAACCTTCCGATCGGCAAGCCCTAGGCTCTGTGGTTTAGACCACAGCGCCACCCGTGTCCCTATACCCACAAGCTTAAGGCAGGTAACAGGCAGCAATCTCTTAGCTGGATTTCACAACTGTTTCATGATAAAGGGTCATTCTGCCAATGCACCAGCAAAGGGTCATTCTGCCAATGCACCAGAACAGCTGGCAAACTACATTTATTTTCTGAAGTTAAATTAGGGCTGGTTTTTTTGTCGGCAGATGCCATAACAACATGATATGGAAGGGCGGTGGGGCTTCAGCCTCACAAGGTAAACCCTGGGTAGGCCATAGCATGCCCTTCTCCAAATTAAGATCAACCATGCATAGTGAAGTAGAGAAAGATTGGAGGTTGGTATTAGAAGCAAAAAATATTTAATGCAAGAGCATCCCCTTTCTCGCTTAGCCTACTGTCATTGTGGGTTTGGCCAACCTGCTTCTAACCTTCTGTCCATAGATATTTTGTGCTTCTGCTGCTCATCACAGCATTTCATTTCCTTATGATATAGTTCACTTAGAGCATCCACACCTTACATTTAAAGAACATTCAATGCACCTTTTAAATACGTGACTTCCCCCAAATAATTCTGTGGATTATAGTTTACGCTTCACAGAGATGCAATTTTCAGCACCCTTAACAAAACTAGGATTCTTTTGGGGAAGTCATTTGCTTTAAAAGTATGGTGCAGTTGTGACCTTGAACGGGATTACGTCTGCTGCACCACTCCCCCCCCCTCCCAATTTGGCTCATGTGTAGTTTCACACGCTATAGCTACATCCATTGTCCTTGCAGACAAGGACACACTCTGATACCCACTTTCTGCTTTGCAAAGCAAAGCATTAGGCCTGCCCTTTGGGACTTGAGAGGTTCTTTGAGAGTGCACTAGGGAAAAGAGACTCAGTTGGGAGTATAAGATGGTTACAAAATCACTGGAAGGATTACAAGCCATGAGTTCCTTCAGACCTTTGGTGCAGAAGACCTATGTGGTGATAACCTGCCGCAGGGCTGAGTGGTAATTGCAGACATCTCTGGGTAAATTATTTCTTTCTGTGAAGTCTCCATGGGCAGCCCCCTGAGAGAAATAGGGAAATGTTGCAAGATTTGGTTCAGTTCCAACTTTGTTTTCCACACCTGCAATAGTTTAAACTGCTGCAATTTATTTATTACTTGTTAAATTCATATCCCACCCTTTCTCCCAGAGGAGCACAATTCATATCCCACCCTTTCTCCCAGAGGAGCACAGGCAACAAACAATGAAACAATAAAAAAAACCTTAAAACTTGGGTTAAGTATATGAACTCGAAACCACAACAGGAGGCATTATTAGTGTTCTTAACTCTGTAGACACAGAAATTTACAGAATCCTGAGAACAACTAGTCCAATTTCTGCTATAAGATGGAAGGCATGTCTTCTGATACAGCTTTTTGTGTGTGGATTTTTGACTATTTGTAATATGTCATATGAACTCTATAAACACCCAAATACTACAATTAGAATATAAACATCTATATTTAAAAATATACAGATAAAGTATCATAAATAAATTCCAGTACTCTTACCATTTGGACACCTGTCTTGAACACAGATCCACATTAGAAGGTGACGAAATCGTTAGCACAGTTTGGTTTACAGCATTTAAATACTTTTCAGTGTGTTTCTGTTCAGGGGTAGGGAGAAAGAAAATATAGGATATTGAGGTGATGGCAGAGCTACCTCAGCCAGCAGATCTGAACAAATTTTGAGCTTTGAAAACAAAAATGAAAGACATCACCCAAGGCTCTGAATTTGTCTGAGTTTATGCTATGTCTAAGACAGCCGTATAATGCTGAGCACCCAAAACGTACTGTCACTGCTCTAAAATACAATACTTGGCACTTCAAACCATTTACTATTCAGAAACAGAATTTAGAAAGTGATGAGGTGTCACATTTTCACTTGAGGATAAAATACTGATTAACACTTTCACTGGGAGACGTTTCCCCATTTTTGTTGGAAGATTCTCCATCCACCTACCTTTAATCTGTTCTCTGTACTTTCAATAGCAGCTTCAAGGTTCTGAGCATCCTGCAGTTCCCAATCATGGCTGATGTCTCGCAGCTGGTCCTTCAGCTGCTGAAGATCTTCTTGAACCTAGAAAATGAGTTGAAAGTTGCAGTAAATGCATGCATTATCAGAGGGTGTAAATATATTTCACAGAAAATGAAAGCAAAACAGATTTATTAAGCACTGCACACAAACACACACTTCAGGGAGCAACCTCTGCAATTTTACGGAACACAGAAGAGGAGATGAGCAGGTTGAAAGGGGCAGGGAGGGGTGTAAAATACTGGAACCCAAAAAGCATGCATCAGGGGAAAAAACTTGATAACTATCTATTTCTTCTATAATCTGCCTTTCCTCCCTGAAGGGAACCCAGGGCAGCTCACAACAATAACATTATATAAAACAATGGAAAAAACACCACAACATATCACAGACAGTACTTAAAATCAAAAGTGCAAAAGTTTCATTGCTGGGAAATGCAATCAGATTTTTCTTTATATATAGTTTTCTTTATATATATAGAAATAGTTGCACTGCTTAACTGCAATCCTACATAATAATAATAATTTGTTTATAATAATAATGGTTAACAGGCTATTGTATTTTAATATTTGTGTTGGAAGCTGCCCAGAGTGGCTGGGGAAACCCAGCCAGATGGTTGGGGTATATTATTATTATTATTATTATTATTATTATTATTATTATTATTAATATTAATACCCCACCCATCTGGCTGGGTTTCCCCAGCCACTCTGGGCGGCTCCCAACAAAATATTAAAAGCACAATAAAACATCAAGCATTAAAAACTTCCCTAAACAGGGCTGCCTTCAGATGTCTTCTAAAAGTCAGATACAGTCGTACCTTGTTTTGCAGCCGGGTTCTGTTCCAGAGCCCCAGCCACTAGCTGAAAAGGATGCAGGGTAAAGTACCGTGTCTGCAGACACACATGGAACGGTTTGCGCTTTTGCGCATGTGGGAAACCTGGAAGTAACCCATTCTGGTACTTCCGGGTTTCCCGCGGACGTTCACTGGAATGGACGCTAGACAAGGCGGACATTTGTGAAAGTATTACTGTAGTTGTTTATTTCCTTGACACCTGGTGGGAGTTGTTTATTTCCTTGACATTTGGTGGGAGGGCGTTCCACAGGGCGGGTGCCACTATTGAGAAGGCCCTCTGCCTGGTTCTCTGTAACTTGTGAGGGAACCACCAGAAGGCCCTCGGAGCTGGACCTCAGTGTCTGGTCTGAATGATGGGGGTGGAGATAAGTCCTATTGGACTTAATGAAACTGGCTTCTAGGTACATATACTTCGGATAGTACTGTCAGATTTCTAACCCACGTCATCCAAAATGCTTGAGGCAACTTACAACATAGTACATCCATAACGGAAAGGGAAATAAATATGATGAAAGTATCAATGAAATCAACTTAAAATTACCTCCAGAAGCTTAACCGAAAACAATAAAGGTTTGCAGCACTTTAAGCCTGGACTCTGGCAACACTCTAAGAACACAGCAACCAAGTTATAACTCTATACATCATTATGAAATGAGCATCATATTATGACAACAAAGAGGGCATTCTTAGCAGACTGCCAAGATGGTAATGAGACACAGGACTGGAGGTATTTTTTAAAAAATACACAGAGCCCAGTGCATGTGGGCTATGTTTTTCAGCGGGAGGACCACATTTCCTTGTGGGGAATCTTCCAAGAGCAGCATGCCAGTGGTGGGTGCAGCCAGAAGCAAAAGTGTGCAGGGCAACAAATGCACATTTTACCTTTGTGTCATAAGCTTCATTCCAGTCACACAAAGGTCACAAGTTTCTACGCCTACACCTACCCCACACTCGCCTCCATCCAGTCAAGCTAGAGGCATTATCACAGCCCAATGATACATCCCAGCCAAACAAAAGCACTTGAGAGGAGTGTGAAGGAGGGTTGGGGAAAGGGGTTACCTGAGGAGCAGATGTGGTCTGGTGAGAGTCCTGATGTCTAAAGGGAGAGGCCACATTTGGCTCCCAGGCCCAAAGTCAGCCTATTAAACAGGAATGGACAGCACAAGCACCTCAGATTGTACCTGGCATGAAGAGGAACTCAAACATCTGATGGAACATGCTTTCTGTAACCTTACTCATCAGAAAGCATGCATATTGCTGACAACGTACTCCAAAACTCTGGATAACCCCACTAAGCAGTTTCATGTCGATATTAAATAGCACAGGGGAGAAAATTGAACCCTGAGGAGCCCTCACTGGAGGCGCCACAGGGCTGAAGAGCACTCCCCAAGCATCACCCTCTGGAAATGACCATCCCAAGTAGGAACCACCACAAAGCTGTGACACCCCGCTAAGTCAGACAGCTGTTCCAGAAGGATACCATGGTTGATTGTCTTGAAAGCCATTGAGAGGTCAATGAGAATTAACTGGGATACATTTCCCTTGTCTCTCTCCCGACATAGGTCATACAGGGGAACCAAAGCAGCTTCTGTGCCAAAACCCCAATTGAAATGAATCTAGAATATCAGTTTCCTCCAAGAGCACCAGGATCTGGTCCACAATCACCTGCTCAAGAACATTTCCCAAGAAGTAGAGGATTAGCAACTGGGCAGTAGTTTCTTAGATTTTCTTAGTCCAGGGAGGGCTTCTTGAGGAGTGGTTCTACCATTGCCTCCTTCAAGCAGGTAAGGACCACCCTCTCTTTCATGGAGACATTATCAACTCCTTGGCCCAGCCAGTTGTCCCCTCCCTGTTAGTTTTTATCAGTCAAGAAGAGCAAGGGTCCAGAACTCAAGTGGTTGCCCTGAGTGAACCAAGCACACTGCCCACCTTATAACAAGTCAGAGTTGTCTTATCTTATCTAGGTCAGTATTATGTACTCTATTGGAAGCAGCTCTCCAGGATTTCAGACAGGGGCTATTCCCAACCCCATCCAGCAATATTGGGGATTGAACCTAGGGCCTTTTGCATGAAAGGCAGATACTCTACCACTGACCTATGGCCCTTCATCTTTTCCTAAACATTACGGTTCATTCAAGTGGCTTTTCCAATATCTAAGCTTTGCAAGATCAAAGCAAGGGTCTTCACTGCAGACTAATCAAATGTGCTACCTAATTCTAAGCATAGCTTACTCAGAAGCTAGGCCCAGAGTTCAATGGACTTTATTCACCAGTTAAGTGTGCATGACATTGCAGCCTCAGCTACTATGGAAAATCTCAGCTCCCTTGAAATTTTCAATAAACATTGCTAAATCCGATCTTTCTCTGCCAAAAAGCTACGCTTCAATGTGCAAAAGGAGAGGAAAAATAAACATTAACATTTGAAGAAAGCTGGGAGGCATCAAGGCAAGAGCTCACAGAAGTTACGTAAAAGGTGCAATTTGAAAAACAGTTGGAAGGAGGCTCTGGAGCAACCAAAGCATAGAATGTGTTTTTATCTTTCTTATGCCCAGAACTCAGTATAGCCCACACTTCATCCTCACAACGATCTTTTCAGTTGGGTTAGGGCAAGTATGTGCATGTGTGAGATGTTAGTCGTTATGATGCCACATGACTGTTTTTAATGAGTTTGGGTTAATTTTCACTACCATTTCAGACTGGTGAGGGCTGATTTAATTTTAATTCTTCAATACCAAAACAGGGTAAGTCCCCACACATAGACATCTAGCATGTCAGAAGGCTTAGCTACAGCCCTCCTTTCTGATATGCTTTTTGTCTACATGGAGGGACTTTACCTTTCTGCATGGAGAGGCACAGGGACTGACCACTTCAGAGAGGTCCACAGTGATTATAATGTGTGAGGGGAGATTTGAACTTGGGTTGGTGTGGCTATGTGCCCTATGGGGCAGGAAACAGTCCTCTATTTGAAGGAGTCCTCTATTTGTTAGGCTGACCAGTCAAAACCTGGTTTAAAGAAATTCTAAGAAGGGAGTGGGGAGAGCTTTAAGTTGCCCATCAACAATCAGCAAACCTGGACAGCAGAGGAACCACACTAAGTCATCAGGTCACAATGGTGCCAAGATGTATTTCTGTTTAGGAAACAATAGAAGCTGTTTTATATTGAGGGAAACCACTGGGCCTGTCTACTTGCACTGAAAGGTGGCAGTTCTCCAAGGTTTCTTGCAGCCAAGGAGGTATTCTCAACCCCACCTGGAAATGCCATTGGGGACTGAATCTAGGACCTATGACATACAAAACAGATGCTTTACTACTGAATTACAGTTCTTCTCTAAACATGTCATGGAACAGTTTAAAATGCAAATGTAAGCTTCCAGTGTGCTTATTTTTAAATGTGCACCTACGCATATGAATTAGCATGTGCCACTTTTAAGTAAACCTTGTGGACGCTGCTGCTGCTCCTCGTCTTTTCTTCTTGGCACTTTGTAAACGGCCAGCCTAATCAGGGTCTTCAGGGCCTCAAGGCCATCCCTGAGTCCAATGGGAGCGATGCAAGGCTGGGTGGGCGCAAAGAGCAAAGGTTCATGGGAGTTTGGTCAAGTGGCCACAAGACCAATAGAAACGAGGCTAGTGAGGCGGCCGTGAGGGACCTGACTGCAGTGCTATTTGGACCCACCTGGACTAAAATGCGCCCTATCTCCGCCCCCGGCCCGACCACCTCAGCCATGGGTCCTGGCTGAGGCTCCCTCCCCACAGCGGCGGGACTGCGGTGCACCACGTGACCGTGGCCTTAGCAACGGGACGCGCGGCCCGGGCGGGGCCATTCCTGTTAATCTAAGGGGTTTTTATGTGGAGATGCAGCAGGGAGAAAACATAAGCCCTGGGGCGAGGCGGAACCCAATGTTTCCATCTCATTTCACATCTCGTTTCCTCTGCACAAAAGACTTAAACCTCAGTCCACAAACATTCTACGTCTCTCCCCCCTCCCCAGGGCGGTAATAGTACGACCCAAATGGCCCGGAAGGGGCGTGATCTAGACCGGAAGAGGAAGCACAGGGCCGTTTCAGAACCTCTCTAGCGGGTGTCATGGCTGTCCCTTGCGCCTTAATCACGAGCTGCGCCGCCGAGTTCCCCGGGGAAGAGCTGGTGAAACGTGAGTCGGCTCGACCCCCGTCAGCCTTGTTTCTTTTAAACTGCTGCGCCGTGGCGTCATCTCCCGGCGCCGGCTCTGATTTTGGCGCCGTTTCTCGTGGGATTTTCGCCTCCCCCGCAGCTGCGCGTCGCAGTATTTAAGAACTTCCTCCCCCCTTAAAATGCAAACTAGCTACTCAGTTATGTGGAGTTAGACTTGGAGCCTGTTTGCCAACCCCCGAGTTTCCCTCCTCTAAAATCCGGGAAATAATGAAGTGTCCACGAGCATGTGCAGAGTGTCAACAACAGACCTGCTCTCGGTGTCAGGCTTGAAAATAGCTACTAATAAACGGGAGCGAGCGAGATAAAGCAGACTTTAGGCCTGTGCTGATTGCTCTTCCGAAGTGTGAGGAGTAAAGTGGGTTATGGAAGGTGCTCAGAGATCAGACGCTGAACCTTTGTATTCATATCTTCAGACTTGTGAAGTAATAAAGAGTGCTTTGGAGTATATGCAGAGATGATTTTACTTGCCTCCTTGGTAGCCACAGTCAGTCCTCGCATAGGTGGGAAGGGCTGTCACATTGGAGGCCCATTTCCTCTCCTCTCTTGTCCTTCCTCCAGTACCTCCTGTAATCTGCATTTCACATTTCTCTTGATCTGGTGTTCTCCAAATCTACCTCTTTGGTATCTGCCATCTGTACAGCACACAATATCTGTACAAAACATTGCAATGCCACTTTTCTAGTATATGCCCAAAACAGGTTATAATAAAACAGTTAAAACATATAATTCCAATGAAGTAATTGTTAGACAGGCAAATGGCAGCAATTTAAAACCCCCAGAAACAAAAGGCATTGTCTGAATCCTCATTTGTTTGCAATCCGTTAACCATAGCTGCTGTTTCTCATATAATGGGAACTATGGTTAACTCTGGATACTTAGTCTATTTTTCTCCTTGTGCAAAGGGACTGTGGGTGGATGCAACAAAGCTTTTACATAATCTTGTTTATTAAACCAAAATTTGATCATGTGAACAGCCTGTAGATTTTCTTGCAATTCTGTGAGAGGTTTTCTGAAGTTTACTCCAGCAGGTGGCTCTCCAGACACATAAAGCAGGAGCTCTGTTTGCATACTTTCCCAAACCGGAGAGAATTAAATGAGATCACTTTAAAAAGCATTTGAAGGAATCACAACTGCTTATACTATGAAGTAAGCTGAATACCTGTTGGGAACACTGTCAAAAGTCAGGCTAGAAGGAATTTGTAGCTTGCTAGAGCAGCTAGTTAGTAACATACAAAGAATTTTTTGTGTGTGTTTGTGTTCTGGATTGAAGTCATAAAAACAGCCACCTATTGATTTGAAGTGGAAATTCCGCTTTTGCACAGTCACTGTCTAGTCTCCTGGGTAGGCTGGACTGGAATCTGTGGCAATATGATGTTTTTATATTAATTGATGTACCATTACATATATGAAATACAACAAAACAAATAACACAAATGCATGGAGAAGAGAACATATAACCAAATATGAATGCAGTCATAGCTGAAATCATCATACAAGTATATTACAATGTGATTACTCCCAAATCAGATTTCCAAAACAATAATTGAGATGACAGGAGGTTGAATCTCTGGCATCCCTGTGTTGATGTATATATGAGTCTTGCTTAGTTGTGTCTGCGGTCATTTGTTGTACACTCCAGTGGTACTACAGCTGAAATCTACCTGGGGCCACAGCTGCTGATGTGGACACTGCCTTCAATCCTGAGTGAGAGAAGGTGGGCTATATCAGTGTGGGGAATTGTTAGGGTTGGCAGGCCACATCCTTATCCCTCCACCATCCCCATAGGCCTATTTTGACAGATGGGTGGGATCACCCACCTGCCAGTAATAAAGACACCAGGTGATTGATACGTGTCAAAGTTCAAAGGAGGACACAGTGATCAGCAGTCAGCTGATTGTCACTTGCAGCAACATCCTTTGAAGATGCACGTTCAAGCACCAATCAGCTGGTTGATGCTGGGAGTAGATCTTCAGAGAAGCTCCTTGTAAGTAACAGTAAGATGAACCTTGGTTGCATGAAGTCCTTTTGAAGTCTCTGCAGAGGAGGAAATGCTTCTTAAAGTGGATTATTTCCCCCTCTGCAGAAAAAGCAGCTTGCATTCAAAGCGCTCAAGGAACTGGTTTGAGTACAAACTGCTGCCTCCAATGTGGGGAGAGAAAAAAACCTTCAGGAGCTTAACTTGAAACGAAAAATGACTTCTGCTTTTGTTTGTTCTTGGCTATAGCTCATAGTGAGAAGAAAGATTAACCACAATTCCTGGCACGGCATGGCAGTAAAAAGGAGCAAGGTGGCTTCAAGCACATTTGCAAAATCACAGAAAGCCATATCATAGACAAACAGGCCAAACCCTACGGCAAAGGATAAATAGACATAAATCTGACACCAGGAATCACAAGTCAGAGAAACCAGTAGGAGAACTCTTCAATCTCCCAGGACATTCTATACAGGATCTCAAAGTAGCTGTCTTATTACAAAAGAATTTCAGAAATAGACTGGAAAGAGAAGTTGCTGAATTGCAACTTATTACCAAACTTAAAACCATGGAGAGACCTGGTCTGAATAGAGGCATTGGATTCTTATCTCATTATACATGATAAAGCTATTTTTAGCCATCTCACCCCTTGCTTTTTCCTGTAAGACCAACTGCAGTCGTTAACAGTCGTCAACAGGTTTTCCACACCTATCAGCCATTCCCACCACCCTTCTGAGTAATACCCCTTCCCACCCTCTCACTATATATAAGGGTCTGGTGACTTCTGTTTCAGTGTATATATGAAGAAGTGCGCATGCACACAAAATCTCATACCGATAACAAACATAGTTGGTCTCTAAGGTACTACTAGAAGGATTTTTAAAATTTTGTTTTGACTATGGCAGACCAACACGGCTACCTACCTGTAGCAATATCATGGTTTGCCTTACTGTGTCATGTGAATCATACCACTGCATATGTGATTTAAGCAACTGTTCAGTCTTCTTGCTTTCCCCTGTTCTACACTGACCTCTTGGATGCAGAACCGGCCCTCTGGTTCAGATAGGAGCCCAAGTCCACCCCTGTTCAGCGTAGTTCACTTTGCATATGTGAGTGAGTTGGGTGCCTGCTGCAGCAGATCTTCTTTGTCAGAGCACAGTAGGAAGGTGTCAAAGAGCTGGCTTGCGTTTTGTGAAAACACAAACCACAGAGGTTGGCCTTGAGGCGAGCTGAAGTGTTGTGGTCACCGAGTGCGTCTGTTGATTTTTCAAAGCTCTTTGGATGTGAAACCACAGACCTTCCCTATGGTTGTGAAGATCAAAAATGAAAAGCGAGCAATTCCATCGAGACACAGTTGTTTCCAAACCCACATATTTTTGCCTTTATAGCAGTTTTCTGAAAAGCCTTTTTTGGGGCCAAAAGCAAGTGTGGACTTGAAAGCTTATCCTAAAATGGTTATGTTCTCTCCAGCTAGATATAGAAAGGTATCATTATAGTGGGAGGGCTCTATGATATTTGCATGAAAACGTACACTGCTTTTGAGGGAAACATCTGAAACCCAACGGCTTGAGTGCATCTATTCCAAGGTTCTGGAGGGCTTGCGGGTGCTATTGCACGCTAGTGTGTGGGATGTAAGTTAAAGTTGGAGCTACTTGATACAAATGGATCACAGATGAATCAGGTTGCCTCTCCCTTTGGCTAGACTAAGAGCTACATTTATGGGAAGGCCTCTTATGGGATGAAGGTGGGCCACAGCTCCACCCAACCCACAGAGTGGGCTGCCAGGAAGCTCTGCTGCCACAGTCATCTCTCTCTTCACACACTTTTTGTTGTCTCTGTGTTAGCAACTTGAGCGGGGAAACTCTCATTCCTTAGTGACTACCTTGGCCTCCACAAACCTCTTGTTCATTTCCAGAAGCTCTTCTCTGGGCCTTATCTCTGCCTATGGTGTAGTAGTGGTGACCAGAAAGAGAGCTTGGTTTGCTGTGACCTACCTGAGAGGTCTTAGTATTAGTGTTACCATTTGTTTACCAAATTTCAGACTGTGTTTCATTGTGTCATGGGCTATATGAAATTGTGCTCTTGTTTTTACTGCTGAACATTTTATTTCAAAATAGTTTTGAGCTATTATATGAGAAGCGATTCATAAATCAAATCAATTAAATAGTAATTTCAGGGCAGTTTCTTATGTATTACCACAGGTATCAAAATAATGTAAAATAAAAACAGCCATTAAACACCCCACCCCCAAAGTAAAACAGCAACATGAGAAAATACAAAACTCAAGAAGTGGCAATCACTAATTTTCCTGGGAAAATAAAAATGTTTTCACTTGGTGCATCCATGCCTCCATGGGAAGGGAGTTCCACAGTTGAAGGAGCCACAGCAGAGAAGGTCCTTGCATCCCTACCCAGGGGCCAAGCTCACCAGTTGGATGAGAAGAGCCTCCACGCAGTCTACTGCAGGGTGTGGAATGGTCAATATTTTCCCAGCAGTAGTCACCATGATGCCTTTCAGATGCTGTTGATTTACAGCTTCCATCATTGTCCCTGACTACTGGCTAAGGCTGATGGGAGTTAGAGTTCATTTACATCTGGACAGCACCATGTTGGCCAGCCCCAAGCATGTTAACACGTTTTATAACTGGCTTTAGAATTCTCATTGCCCTCCTGAATTTTAATGATTTTATGGATTTAGCTGTAGGACCTTCAAGTTGCAGATACAGTGGAACCTCGGGTTTCGGACATGATCCGTGACGGAGGCATGTCTGCAACCCGCAGCGTTTGTAACCTGCAGTGCTGCTTCTGCGCATGCGCGTGATATGATTTGGCGTTTCTGCGCATGCACAAGTGGCGAAACCCGGAAGTAACCCTTTCAGGTACTTCCAGATTTCCTGCAGTACACAACCTGAAAACGTGTAGTCCGAAGCGTCTGTAACCCGAGGTACCACTGTACCTAAATGAGATGGCAATCCTAGGCTTACTCGTATGAACACTCCTGTACACAACCTCAATGAAAACAGGAGTGCAGACTCACTCTTCTTCTCTCATTTGACTAGAGTACTATTTGGTGTGTGTGACATCTCTTTCCTTTGGTCATAAAGCTCACAGTGTGGTCAACACACTCTCTTACCTTCTCTGCTACCTTGCATGGTAGCAAAATAAGAATGGAGGGATGATGCAATCTGCTTTGAGCTTGGAGTAAAGGCAGGGTTGATAAGTAGTAAATAAACTGAAGGGGAAAAGAATAGTAGTCATTTAGTACTCACTAATGGCTTATTAATGGAATAGTGGGAAAGGACCATAGCTCAGCGATAGCATCTGCTTTGCATGAACAAGGTCCCAGGCATCTGGGGAGACCCCGGCCTGAAATCCTGGAGAGTTTCTTGCAGTCAGTGTGGCAAATACTGGCCTAGATCAACTTGGTATAAGGCAGCTTCTTAGGCACCCACCAAAATGACGTCAACAATGCTGCAGAGGCTTTGGTTTTATTTATTTACAGCAGGGTTTTGGAACCTACCTTTCCCTCCTCCTCACTGGGCAACTTTGGCAGATGGGTAGGCAGATGGAAAGGGGCTTTCCTTTGAAGTTGGTCTGCAAGTAGTTTCATCGCTGACTGCTTTGAAGTGGACTTCAAGGTGATTTTGCTGCACCTTTATGTACCTCACACCTGACCTCATCAGGGATGGGGCAGGTGGGTGTGGTTTGGGGAAAATGGCCTCCTGGGTCTGATTAGGAGGTTTCCTACCACAGGTGTGCAGCATTTTTATGCCCCCCTTTAACAACAAATTCACTGGGTGATGAAGAGAGCATCTGACTAACATTAACAGCAACCCATTCCCTACAGTAACATCTGTTTGGGCAAGATTGTGCAAGCATTTTTGGGTGTCCCTCTTTTCTCTCCCCACTCCCATGGCTTCCCAAAGAGGACAGGGGCTGCGAGGTCATGATACCACCTCTTAAGGTCCTCCATATGTTCCTCTTTCAGGTATCATTGGGACAAATGAGCTTCCCGAAGATGTTTCCACAGGCAGCGGAGCCCGGTTTTACCCCTGGACAATAGAGAATAAATACTACTCGGCTGACATCCATCTCTGCGTTGTGACAAATCAGTTCCTTGTGACAGCTGAAATTGCTGAGTCAGTGCAAGCCTTCTTGGTTTATTTTGACAGCACATCAGTGAGTACTTCAGAACTTCAGTGCCTGCCTGTCTTAATGGATCATGTGTGATCTTTTAAAATTGCTGCTGGTTTTGCTTGCTAGTTTGTTTTGCTTTCTAGGAGGGGGTTTGGTCTTGTTATTAGAGTTTACTTTAGTTTTGTACTGTTGTCAGTTTCCTGTAACTTGCCTTGTGTATTTTTGTAGAAAGGCAGGGAATGAATTCATGAATAATAATTTTGATCTCTGCAACCCTCTGTCCCTGGAAATTATAATAGCCAATTCTGGAACTGACAAATAACTTGGTAAGTTCCTTGAAAGTGGTTTTAAGGTTGCTTGCCCCAAAACTGAGGTAAGGAAGAACTTGTAAAAAGCAACAGGGAATTCTTGTTTATATTTTGCTCCCAGGAACACCGTCATGTGATAATTCCAGCATGGATATTTATGTGCCTTTTAATGTTGGCTACCTTCTCTTCATATTAAATTGATGCAGTTGTTAGAATGTTTTTCCCTCTCTTCAACAACACCTATGTTGTGTAAATTAGCCTTTGCCAACTTGCTCTTTTGGATCACAATTGCTATGCTGGCTGGAGCTCATGGGAGATATGGACCAAAACATCTGGAGGGCACCAGGTTGCTGAAAGCCTTTTTGGCTGTGTTTTTAGAACAACACCATCCCAATTTTGGAAATTCCAGCTGAGCTACGTCATTACTATTTCTGTTACACATACATAATGCTTGTAGAAAAAAGTTTCCTGAGAAATTGTTAAGCAATTTCTATTTGTTTTATATAAATTTGTATAGCACTCAGGGGTTGCCAGTGTGCACTAGTTGGACTCCAGATATATAGTTAGGTTCCCAGCTTCCATCAACCCCAGCTGGCAGAGCCAGTGATCAGAAATACTGAGTTGCAGTCCAGCAAAATATGGAGCGCACCACTTTGACTACCCCTGGATAGTTTCTGTTTACTTGGGATAGCTTTATTACATATGTTATTGTGAGAGGGTCTCTGTTGTTGTTGTTTAGTCATGTCCAACTCTTTGTGACCCCATGGACCAGAGCAAGCCAGGCACTCCTGTCTTCCACTGCCTCCTGCAGCTCAGTCAAACTCATGTTCATAGCTTCGAAAACACTGTCCAACCATCTCATCCTCTGTCATCCCCTTCTCCTTGTGCCCTCAATCTTTCCCAACATCAGGGTCTTTTCCAGGGAGTCTTCTCTTCTCATGAGGGGGCGAAAGTATTGGAGCCTCAGCTTCACGATCTGTCCTTCCAGTGAGCACTCAGGGCTGATTTCCTTAAGAATGGAGAGGTTTGATCTTCTTGCAGTCCATGGGACTCTCAAGAGTCTCCTCCAGCACCATAATTCAAAAGCATCAATTCTTCCGCAGTCAGCCTTCTTTATGGTCCAGCTCTCACTTCCATACATCACTACTGGGAAAACCATAGCTTTAACTATACGGACCTTTGTTGGCAAGGTGATCTCTCTGCTTTTTAAGATGTTGTCTAGGTTTGTTATTGTTTTTCCCCCAAGAAGCAGCCGTCTTTTAATTTTGTGACTGCTGTCACCATCTGCAGTGATCATGGAGCCCAAGAAAGTAAAATCTTTCACTGCCTCCATTTCTTCTCCTTCTATTATCTGGGATGTGATGGGCCCGGTGGTCATGATCTTCATTTTTTTTATGTTGAGCTTCAGACCATATTTTGCGCTCTCCTCTTTCACCCTCATTAAAAGGTTCTTTAATTCCTCCTCACTCTCTGCCATCAAGGTTGTAACATATGCATATCTGAGGTTGTTGATATTTCTTCCAGCAAGCTTGGGATTCATCCAGCCCAGCCTTTCACATGATGAATTCTGCATATAAACTAAATAAACGGGGATACAATATACAGCCTTGTCGTACTCCTTTCCCAATTTTGAACCAATCAGTTGCTCCATATCCATATAGCTCTAACTGTAGCTTCTTGTCCCACATAGAGATTTCTCAGAAGAAAGATGAAAAGGAAATGCAAGAAAGCAAAGAGGGTCTCTGGCTATATTCAAATGTTGTGTTTACCATTAGGCAGCATTACAGTATTACTTTTGCACTTTTGTAACAGCTTTGTTGGTTAAATAGTAAACTTGACATCAAAGTTTTAAAAACTTTTTTGAAAAAGTTTCTCTAGCTCCCAGTGGACTACAAGGCAGAAGTGCTCTCTTCTCCATGTGCCAGAAGATTGGTTCATTTCCAGGAGGAAGACCTTCCACTTTTGTCTAGAGCTAATCTTTCTGTTGCCTTCTCAGCAAAGAGACACAGGGCTCTCTTGTGAAAAGCACCTCTTCTGGTGGCAGAGAGTTTCATTGGTTAATGTGCATTTTAGTGGGGTGGACTCTTGTTCCTTGTTCCTTTTGTTAGAGTGGCATCTGCCAGGTCTAGCATGTACATTGCTAAGCTGAGGTATATCATTGCATCACAGTGGCACTTCAAAGTAAGTGGGCTGTGACTCCTCCAAGGAGGACATCTTTGAGGCTGACAGTGCAAGTTTCTGTTTTGATGCTTGTAAGATTTCCTCCCTGGAGTGAAGGTGGTTGAAAACAAGAGTTACAAGTAGCTGAACCACTATCTAGACCTGTTATCTTTTCTCAGTTTCATTCACCTCCGTGTCTAGTCAAATTTGAGATGCTTGTTTGTTGCTAAGTGGCGGCAATTAAAGGACAGGAGGAAATCAAGTGTGGAGTAATTGAGCAATGTTCTCAAAAGCAATCTTGGAACCCAAATCTCTTTCCTGCCCCATCAAATGCCAGCATTTACAAGCAAGAGTTGGATTTGCATTCCAAATCCCACTTCGTATATATCCTTGAGCAAGTTGCTCTGTCACATATTCAGTTCCTGTCAAACTGCAACTGTAAATGATATGCCTTCCACTGCTGCTCTGTGCGCAAATTAGGAGTGTGTTTCATTTTTCACAAAATGATCCTGATTCCCAAAATAATTAGCCAGAGCAACTAGATAAAGACTTACAACCCTGTCCTGTGCCTGTTGACTTGTCTGCTAGTCTCCTGCATTTTTCTTTTTTGCCCTTTGTTTGGCAACTGGGGGCCAGGTAAGCAGTGCTTGGGTAGTAGGATTTGACCCAGTGAATTCTAGCAGCTGGCCCTTAATCACACTAAGGACATCACATTAAAATATATTTATGTCTTGCTTTTTTCACATGAGTTTCAAGGTGGCTTTTCTTCTGGAGATGATCTCTTGTATTTTAATCTCTCTTACTCTCAGCTGTGCTTTCTTATCAGGGCTATGTTATTTATTTACTTTGACATTTATATACTGCTTAATCATTAGCATTTCTAAGTGGTGTACATAAAAATAAACTATGCAGAGAATAAACAATTAAACCTAAACACTGCCATAAAATGCCTGCTGGAATAAGAAAGTCTTTGTCACTGTGCACCTGAAGTTCAGAAAGGAGAGTGCCTCTCTATAACGGTACTTAATGCACTTTCACTTGTAATACTAATTTTTAAAAAAAAAAATACCCAAAGAAGGCCAGCAACCTCTGTATATTTTTTATAGATCTCTGGGTTGGACAGCATCTCTACGTGGCTCCCTCTCATAGAAGAGTGGCTACCAGAAGTGATGATCTTAGTCTGTGACAGAGTCTCTGAAAATGGTAAGGCAACAAGGCCAGGCCTTTGGGAGGGTGGGCTTGACTGTTCTGGCTGGGGTCAATGGGAGTTGAAGTCCAGAATGCATGGCAAGAACTGGGTTGGCGAATGCTGCTCTCCATCCTAGTAAGATAGCATGGTTTGTGGTTATGTGCTGAATGCTGAATGCTGAATGCTGACCCTGACTTTGTATTTATATCCCACTTTTCTTCCATCATGGGACTCAAGAAGGCAATTTGAGTTCTGCGCCAGCTGCATTGATCAGGTTGTTGAAAGTCCCACCTTCTGTTCTGCAGTTTCCAGCCTTTAATGGCAGCATAAATTAGTTTAAGTGTGATAATGTATGATAGCAAGAACAAGTTGCCCATATATAGCTTCTAGGACAAAATAAGAACCTTCCCCAAGGCATTCCATCCAAGGAGCTCCCAGTACTGTGGTTCTAATGTGGCTGCAAAAGGAAGTGCATCTATTGTTGGCAAAAACCAGATTCCGTTTATTTTAGGCATCAGCCGACAGAAAGCGCAAGAGTGGTGCATCAAGCACGGCTTTGAGTTGGTGGAGCTCAACCCGGAAGAGCTGCCAGATGAGGACGGTGAGTTTCCCTCCACGAAGTTAACTTTGCTACCTGCCTGCCAGTTTCTGCCTAGAATTCTGCAGATTCTTATTTCTGGGCACTCTTCTTCTCTAGCTTCTCTGTCTGCACTGGTGCCATCTGTTGTTGGTGACAGACACAGCACCAGAATTACGAATCAGCATTGTACCTTGTGCCATGGCTGCAAGCTGCCTGCCGGTGCTTTAGGAACATAGGATGCTGCCTTACACTGAATCAAACCAGTAGTCCATCTAGCTCAAGATTGTCTACACTGACTGCCATCGGCTCTCCAGAGTTTCAGACAGGCAGTTTTTCCCTGTCCTGCCTAGAGAGGCTGGGGATTGAACCTGGGATCTTTTGCATGCGAAGCGGATGCTCTGCCATTGAGCTACGGCCCTTCCCCATGAAACAGCATGCCACATCATAATCTCTTTCCTAGTTTTAAAAATTGCTGGTTTAGAGCCCAGTGGGGAAATTTCAAGGTGATTCATCAGTTTAACAATAAAATTGAACCAGCTAAATTGTTTCCAGTCTTTCAATGGCATCACAGTTTCTCTGGCTTCTTTTGACTCTGTGCAAGAGAAAATCTGTAGACAAATGCTAAAGACAATCAAACAGAAGTTGTTGGTTGGTGTTCCTTTCTTTTTTCTTTTTTTAACCCTTCTTCATTGATTCCAATTTGAAAACTGAGCTAGAGCAAAGCTACAGCTTTGACAGAGAGCAACAGCTTTGGCTGAGAACTCAGTATTACACTTTTCATCTTTGTTCCAGGCTCTTTATTTGCATCTCACTCTCCTCCAAAGATTCAGATGGGTAACACATTTTGGGGTGTAAGTTGAAAGTAAGAGTGATATTATGCACCTTAACCAAAGAAAGTCTGTGTCATTTTGGGAAATTGAATGAATATATGTTTATCTTCTGAATATCTGAGAAAGTTCCCCAGAATTTACAGAATGGCTTTAAAAAATAAGAAACAGCAACATTATCACAGGCTTCGTTGTGTGTTTAAGTGCACCCAGAATTCCTAACTAGATTAAGAGATGGTGTCTTCTTCTTCCCAGTTTCTTAATCTGTTGACTGGTTTCTGAAGAAGCCTTTTTAAAAGCACATTTCCTTTCCCCTCTCTGCTTCTTTAGACGACTTTCCAGAATCGACAGGAGTGAAGCGAATCATCCAAGCCTTGAATGCCAATGTTTGGTCAAATGTGGTGATGAAAAATGGTACGTCATTTTCGATCTGCTTTTTAAAAACAGTGTCTCTTCCTCTGTAACTTCCTCTGCTCTCTTACTGCTTTGCTCAGGCTCCTTTTCATGCCGTCATTCTGCATCAGAATTAGCACTCGAGGCTTATGAGAAATTAAAGCTCATTCAAGCAGAGCCCAGGCAGCCAAGCCACCAGCCTCAGCTTGCTCTAGCCCCTAAAACTAGAAATGAAGCTCCCTCTGGTGCTCTGTGCTTCACTTCTATATTTACAGCCTTCCATCCCATCACAGAGCAATGGCTCGGAGCACATCTCCTTTTAACAGGGTCTGAAATGGCCCGGGTTGCAGGAGGCACCTGGCTGGTCTGATTCTGATTCTCCAGCTGCTTAGAATTGGATGTATTTCCCTTGCAAGTGAAGAGAAACAAAAAGTTTTTGGATTGGTCAGATAACGTCACCTCTTTAGACATATAATTACATTTGAGATGTGATACTAGCCGGAAGTAGTGTTGACACCCTGGATTGTCTTGCTCCGTATTCCTTTCCCTTCTCCTTTCTTCTTATATTCACATTCATTCACATTTCTGCCTTGCCTTTCCTTAGGGCAATGTACCTCATTCTTCCCCTCTCAGTTTTTCATCACAATAACCCTGTGAGATTATTTAGGCCAAGAGTCCAAGGTCACTCAGGGAGCTTTGTGGCTGATTGGGATTTGACCCCTGGTCTCTCTAGCTCCTAGTCCAGCACTCTGACCACTGCACCACACTTTCCACTGTGTTTTCTCACCTCAAAGACTTCTAGGTGGGCAGGGGTGAACTTGTGTGGAGTTGTAGTCCCAAAACCTTGGGGTTTTGCATCCCTGTATCATGCTGAAGGGACGCGGGTGGCGCTGTGGGTTAAACCACAGAACCAAGGACTTGCCAATCAGAAGGTTGGCGGTTCGAATCCCCGCGACGGGGTGAGCTCTCGTTGCTCGGTCCCTGCTCCTGCCAACCTAGCAGTTCGAAAGCACATCAAAGTGCAAGTAGATAAATAGGTACTGCTCCAGCGGGAAGGGAAACTGTGTTTCTGTGCGCTGCTCTGGTTCGCCAGAAGTGGCTTAGTCATGCTGGCCACATGACTGGGAAGCTGTACACCGGCTCCCTTGGCCAATAAAGCGAGATGAGCGCCGCAACCCCAGAGTCGGTCACGACTGGACCCAATGGTCAGGGGTCCCTTTACCTTTACCTATCATGCCGAATACATGACAGCTGAGACTCTGTGCTTTGAATACTCCACCCTCCTTAGTTCCATAATAACAGAATGAGCCATCAATGGTATCAGAGCACATCTGCTCATTTGGGGGAATGCGCAAGGCTAACCACTTGGTGGCTTCAAGGTGGGAGTTTTCAGACCTCCTTTCTTTAAGTCGACACTCACAGCAGAGCAAACTCTGTAGGACTCCACTGGGGAAGGAAATTTCCCTTTGATTGCACAGATGGTTACAAAAAACTCAGGGGGCTTTTGAATTTAACTTCAGTGTGGCACCATTGTAGCAAATGGCAGAAGAGGTGCCCCCACCCTTGTAGCGCAGGGGAAGCCTGCTTGGGAAAGTTGTTATGTCCTCCCTGGAGAACAGCCTAGTTATTGGGCAGACATCTCTCTCTAGTTGTGGCTGGTGGCTTAAGCAAAATGGGGGGGGGGGGTGGAGGTTAGAAGAACTCACCTCTAGCCCAAAATGGTTCTTACATAGGAATTCTCCCCCTGGTTATCCCTTATCCAACCCTAGATCCACAACCACAGCCTTCTCCCATGCTCCTTATGTCAGTCAGCTGATCAGCAGCTACGCGAAGCTCCTGCTTATGTTTTTATACAGCAAGCCCACCTCACACACAAAGTGATACAGGAAGGGCTTCTGCTTCCCCCTTGAAGCTGGCATCACTTCAAGTATTAAACTCACAGCTCTTTCTTTTCAGATGTGAATCAAGGCTTTGGCTTCCTTCCTGCTTTAACGGGCACAAGTCGCAGGCTTAGGACAGAAGAAAACGAAGCTCCAGAAGTAAACAGTAATTTTTTTAAATCCTTTTTTTTAATTCCCCCTACCCCCTCCACCCAAAAAACCTTCTTTGTCCATCCTTCCTTGCACTCCTGTCCCCTTTATTGCAGCTGTGAGCTTCCTTTGTGGGTTAAATTGGTCAGTTTACAGGTCCATAACTTAAGCTTATCACAACCATGAGGACTAGGAACTTAACTTGCTCTTTACCTTTTTAGAAAGCCCAAAACACCTCAGATTCCATGGTTGCTAAATTCTTTGCCCAGTACCAAATCCTGCTCTGTTCTTAGCAGTGGGGAACAAAACCAGTCCTGTCAGGGCTTGTGGGAAAATTCCCTTCCACGTTGGTCTGGGACTTGTGGCCTGTGGAAGCCAGAAGACCAGCTCTCTTGTTGCATCTGTTGTATCTAATTTGATTTCTCCCTCCCCACCAGCCTGATCCCTTGCCAGTGGAGAGAGCTGTCGATGCAGGAGAAGACGTGGCTGATGCAAACAGCCAGCAAGCTGACCCCGCTGCTGGTGAGGAATTATCTTTTCTTTGGGAGAAAACAGCAAGCAAGGCCAAACTTCTTGCTGGGAGCAGCTAGGGCCCTGTCCCTCCAGCAAGCAGCTGGCAGGTCACAGTTGCCCATTTGCCCCAATGCTGTGGGCTGAATTGGTTTGAATTGGGGGGGGTGTCTTTGGGTCCATGCTTTGCCCAGTGCAAATGTATATGGTCTAAATCAGGCATAGGCAAACTCGGCCCTCCAGATGTTTTGAGACTACAGTTCCCTTCAACCCTGACCACTGGTCCTATTAGCTACAGATGATGGGAGTTGTAGTCCCAAAACATCTGGAAGGCCGAGTTTGCCTATGCCTGGTCTAAATCCATTTAGCTTTTCTTTAAATTTCTTAATGCAAATCTACCAAAAAGAGGAGACACCTGATGTTGGCTGCAGCTGCTGTTAGTAATTGTCATTCAGTGATATGTGTGTGTGTTTAGTGAATTGGGTTTTTTAATTGGTGGCGCTGTGGGTTAAACCACAGAGCCTAGGGCTTGCCGATCAGAAGGTTGGCGGTTCGAATCCCCGCGATGGGGTGAGCTCCCGTTGCTCAGTCCCTGCTCCTGCCAACCTAGCAGTTTGAAAGCATATCAAAGTACAAGTAGATAAATAGGTACTGCTGTGGTGGGAAGGTTTCCGTGCGCTGCTCTGGTTTGCCAGAAGAGGCTTAGTCATGCTGGCCACATGATCCAGAAGCTGGACGCCTGCTCCCTCGGCCAGTAAAGCGAGATGAGCGCCGCAACCCCAGAGTCGGCCACAACTGGACCTAATGGTCAGGGGTCCCTTTACCTTTTATGTATTCTTTTTTACTTGTTTTTGTTGTAAACTGTGGCTTAAAAATTGTTGAAAGAAAGAAAAACAGCACCAGCTCACATTGGTTTATATATATATATACATATATATACATATATACATATAAACACACACACACACATATATATATATATATATATCAATCCTGACTTGTAGATTAATATAGGTAGTCAATATGTCCAACTAGATAGCCGAAGGAGATGGGCTGCAAATGTGGATATACATTCATTCTGCTCTTATGAATCTTGTAGATCCTATGCTGGATATGGATATTCAAGAGCTCGCAAGCCTCACTGCAGGAGAGGGAGACCTAGAGAACTTTGAGCGATTGTTCTCCAAGCTGAAGGAAATGAAAGGTACTGCCTGTCCCGTGTATGACACAGTCTCTTGCAAGCCTTTCTATTTGGGCCAGCAGTTCTTGGCCACATGGGAGGTTTCCTATTTGTTTTTAATCTGGGAGTTAAGATTTCAGTATAGATTCTACTCAGCTTTCTGTTTTCTAGTGGTGGGTAAAACTCCTTGTCAGACTTGGGGGGGGGGGAATGTTTTCTAAAACTTGATAGCTTGGTTTTAATCTGAGCTTGCTTCGTCCCCAGTGATGTCACTGAGATGGCGGTAGAATGTGACTCTTCCTCCTTGCCACTCTTTGTAGCTTTCGCAACACAGTCATACCTCACATTGCGTCCACTTCAGGTTACGTGTTTTCGTGTTGCATCCCGCAGCAACCCGGAACGGGTTACTTCTGGGTTTCGCCGCTCACGCATGCGCAGAAGCGCTAAATCGCACCGCACGCAGACGCAGCACTTTGGTTTGCGTCAGTTCCATGTTATGGACGGGCCTCCGGAGTGGATCTCATCCATAACACGAGGTTCCACTATAGTGGCAGCAAAGGTGTTTCCTCCTCCTGCAGAGAAATGCAAGTGGCCCTAGGAAAATTGAATTTCCCAGTACTCCTTGCACCTGGCATGCTGCTATAACAGCATCTCAGGCGTGGAGGAGAGGAAGGATGCGGCCTGCCTCCTATTACCTTGTTAGTGCAGTAATGGTAAATGAGAGGTTTAGGAGAGAGCAAAGATGGAGGATTAAAAGCTGATCCAGAGATGAATGTTTGGCCTTTCAGTGCTATTTTTATGCTTGAGATGAGCTTTATGAGCTGTCCAGATTCTTATTTCTCATTCAGGAAATATGCCTTTTAGGTGCATTGCTGGTTTGGTATCTGGTTCTTCAGCAATGAAAGAACCAGTGCATACTTTCTATTTTCAGGCTGGTCCCTTTTGTGTAGTTTTCTTTCAGCTTGGCCAGTTCTCCCAACTGGAGAAACACCCTTCTGCTCTTTCTCGACTCTTGACCAATTTTGACAGTAACTTCCTTTCCTTTTCATTCCTATAGAAAAGGCTGCCACGCTGCCTCACGAACAGAGGAAACTGCATGCAGAAAAGGTGAGGATTTCAGAAGAGTTCAAAACTGCCCTTAAAGAGTCATTCTTGGCCAGCATTTCTAAGTAGAAATTGATCTGCAAGCATTCTAAGCCAAAAATAGCCTAAATCAACTTTTTTTTTTTTGCCGGGGGGAGGGGGGAGCTTTGGTACTTTGGCTCATTGGCATATTATCAACTAGATTCTAGTGGTCTCGCCTTTCCCGCAGATAGCGAAAGGAGACTTTAAGGGAACCTGCTTAATTTGGTTTATCTTTAGAGAGAATTTTAATGTTGTGTTTGAGACCACACAGATTGGCCCTTGTGTACTTAACAGAGGACATCCACTCTTAACCATGGGTGTGTAAATGAGAGATGGTTTCTAGGACCCATGTACCTATGGGACCGCCTCTCCTGGCATGCCCCGCGGAGGACCTTAAGGTCCGCAAATGACAACACCTTGGAGGTCCCAAGTCGCAAGGTAGTTAGATTGGTCTCAACTAGGGCCAGGGCCTTTTCAGTACTGGTCCCGACTTGGTGGAACGCTCTGTCGCAAGAGACTAGCGCCCTGCAGGACTTGACATCTTTCCGTAGGGCCTGCAAGACAGAGCTGTTCTGCCTGGCCTTTGGTTTGGATTGTCTGACCCTTATGTTTCCCTCCCCTTATGGTTTTGATCTATGGGCTACTATTAAAATGAGGCTGCATTTTAAGTTATATTTTAAATTGGTATTTTTTATAAAAAAATATTATTGTAATTTTACTGGTGTTAGCTGCCCTGAGCCTGGCTCTGGCTGGGGAGGGCGGGGTATAAATAAAATGTATTATTATTATTATCATCATCATCATCATCATCTGCTGCAGGAGTGTGGCCATCTCCTGAGACTTTAACTTGTCTTGGTAACTCTTGAATTGTAGGTTGCCAAAGCATTCTGGATGGCCATCGGAGGAGACAGAGATGAGATTGAAGGCTTGTCTTCCGACGAGGACAACTAAGGCCTGTATGTTGTGACGAGGATTGTTTCTTGCGTACCAGCCATTGTTGGCTGCCATAGCGATTTTTCTTTGACGAAAGGCCTAGTTTTTTTGCATTTGGTGCAGCAGCGGCTGGAGAAAGACCGACTCCTTGCTCAGTTCCAACACACTGAAACGTGGATGGCCCCGTTGTTTGTTTCCTTGCCTGGATCTGTCGACGGGAACCTGGGAACTATCAAGTCAATGAAGCAGCAGATGTGTTGCTATTGCATCTCTGGAAGAACAGAAAAAAATCATGGTCCCTACCCAACCCCAGCAGAGAGCTGTAAAACATCTCTTTGTGAAACTCTCATTTGTGTACTGTTTACCTCCGCACATGCACATCTTTTCATTTGCCGTCATTTCAAAGGAGAGACCCAAGACCAAGGGCGGGGGGGGGGGGGCAGATAATAATCAGCAAGCCTTTGTTAATGGGATGGGGGGAAGTGATATTTCTGGATGTACTCGTACATGATGGGAAAATCTGAGACCAAATGGTACTCGCACAGGCTAAAATGCTTTTTGAATATTTATCAACTTTTTGTCATCACAATAGGCATGAGAAAGGTATGGTTTGAAAATGTTCCCTGCCTGTCCTATCCCCACCTCCAAACCCCACCCCCAAATTCCTCTTATGGCAGCTGAAAATGTAGGTGCAGCAGTAAACAGGCAGGAGAAAGGCTTGCGCAGTCCTGTAGTATTTTATAAGCACCAGTTTCCTTGCCCTGTGTACCAGCTCCCAAGTAACTGGGCAAGGTGAATGAAGCTGAGTGTGGATGATTGCAACCCCAACACCTCCATTAAAGAAGGGCAGCTACTTCTGCAGTTTCTAGGGCAAATGATGGGAGCCTCTTGCTACTAGAGATGGGGGCAGGTGGGAGAAGAGAAAGAGGATGCCCAACCAAGAGGCTTGAGGACCACAGCTAGTCTGTCTGGCTCTCATGTCACTGTAGTAGTGTATGAATGAGTGTGGTGCCCACCTCCTTCCAGAAAGCAGGGTTAGAGTGTCACTGTAGTCAAGAGTTCCTACACATATGGAGATTTTCTCGATTGCTGCCTTCAAGTGTAGCCACTTGTGGTCAAAAGCTCTGTATGCAATCCCCCGGGAGAGGGGAATTTTATCTCTGACCAAGCAATGGCAGAATATAGGATTAAATTCACTGCAGCAAAGGAAGAATTAAACTGCTTTTGGTGCAAACAAAGTGTGGATAGAAACAGCATAAAACTTGAGTTTGCACAAGCACTGGCGTTTCCTTTTCTGCTTTGGAAGACTACAATCCACTGATATTTCCCTGCATAAGGGAAAGCCTTGGTTGGTTGGTTTCTTACTTAGCATCATTTTATCACCGGGGTGAGGAGGGGCTTATGCAGGGGGATTTCCCTCGTAGATGGTGATCTAGACATTAATGGGAAAACCCACAGTGAAAGCCTATTGTACCTCTTGTGTTTCTTTTGTGTACTGTAAATGGGCTGAATAAAGTTTGTTATCCATGAGCAGTAAATCTTGAACCCTGGCATTATAGACAGTGAGGAATAGTTCAGGGTCATAAACTAAATACCGTATTTTTCCGTGTATAAGATGTTTTTTGCTAAAAAAATTAGGCAAAAATTGGGTGTCATCTTATACACGGATAACGAATGTGGGGGGGCGGGAGATGTGCAAATAATGGTAACAGCAAGCAGGAGATTGGCAGCGGTGAACAGCCATATGATTGGTGACTGTGGCAAGGCCTGCTGGCAATTGGCTGCGGCTGTGGCAATTGGCGGCTGTGGCAAGGTATGTGATTGGCAGTGGCTGTGGCAAACAATTAGCAGTGGCAGGTGAGTGATTGGTGGAAGTGACCTCCACGCCCCCCAAAAAGCTAAAAAACTTAATTTTGGGTTAAAAAAATAGGGTTTGTCTTATACATGGGGGTGTCTTGGAAACATGGTACATGGAAAAATACGGTAAGCCTAACTATTTGCATGGCTTTCTTTTGGGAAAAATATGTCATGCCCCAGTATATTGAAATTTCAAAAGCTAGTCACAATTTCATTCAAGCAGCATCTGGAGGGCCACAGGTGAGCTACCCTGATCTGTTTGGTACCTTCTGTTGTGCATTACAGGACCTCCCACCCCCCAGGATCACAATCCCCATGGCAGGGGAAGATGGCTAAGGCTGCCATTAAGTTTTTATAAAACAGAAGGGATGGTTCTGTCTGACCAACCTCTCATTTGAATTACCTGCAGAATCATGCACCCAGAGTGTTCATTATGCATGAGGGATTATTAAGCAACCTGCAGTTCGCTATCAGCTCACTGCAGATAGCTTTCGTCAAAGGTGCTGCCCCCATAACTGATGTAGGTGTTATTTTAATGCAAGTACCCTTTTAAGAAGCAATCATTATAGATTTAACAACCAGCACACACACACCCTGGAGAAAAAATAACTGTACAAGTTTCATATAAGAAATAAGAAGACATGGATATTACAGGCTTTTAATAAAAATAAGCTTAATAAGCTAAAGACCCATAGATGACAAGCAAAGGTTCATTAATACATAATCCTCGGGTATAAAATAGAGAAAAAGCAAATACTGGATGCAGACCAGATTGCAAGAGAAACACTTTTTTCAAGGAAATGATTGCTGAGCTACCTCCATCTAAAGACAGAAGATGCTTGAAGAACACGGCAGTCTCCTGAAATGAGCAGCTACTGATTGCAGGGGAACAGAGGTGGAAAGGCAAACCATACTATTTACTCCATATATGTTTCACTGATGATAATAGTAATTTTAAAAAAAACCCAAACAATTTCAGGCTCTGGATACTTGAAAGCATTACAAGTAACAGCTCATCCACCTGAAGGTGTTAACCACTAACGAAGCAGGAGAATGCATACACAAAGCAGCCTTTACCAATGTGGGGCCCTCCAGAGGATCTGGGACTACAACTCCCATCAGCCCCAGCCAGCATAGCCATAGAGTGATGGGGTTGATGGGAGTTGTGGTGCAAAGCATCTGGAGGGCACCAGGGTGGCATAGTGACCCAACCCCTGTCCATTTCAATAGTTCTCAATTCTAGCACATTGAAAACAGAGGGTACCTAATACCACTCAGTGTCTTGTACCAAAAATTATATGCCACTTATCAAACACAACATAATAGGGCTGGTGGGCGGAAGGGGGGGGGTTTACTGTGGGCATGATCCAGCCAAACATTAAGTACGTTCCCCACTAATATAATTGGAAGAGATTAGTCATTCACTTAACTCTCCCACTGCTATCAGTGGGCTGTAAAAGTGCTTAATTTTGGGCTGGATAGGGGTCTTTTTTACTTTCCAAAACCAGCTCCATCAGGTGGTTGTATTTTAAGTACAACCCCCTCCCCCACACACAAATGAAATTCTCAACTCATCAACCCCGAAATGTCCTTTTCGGACAAATTTAAATACCTGGTCCAATCTTGACTACTGAAAGAAGTTACATAAATATGGAAGTCTATAAAGCTATATTAACAATTTTAACCCTGTGGCTCAAACTGGACTACTCTACAAAAGAGAAGGGTGGGAAGGGCTAATAATGTCTCAGTCTACCCTAGAAAAGTTATAAGTTAGGATATTACCACTGGTATGTTCCCTACCACACAGGACTGCTAAAGCCCCTGGAGCGAGAGAGTGTTTTGCAGTTATCATCCCTTTTGCACCTCCAGTCCCACCCAAACCTGTCATTAGGTGTAGGTAGGTAAGATTCAAGAGTTGCTTCAGAGCGGGATTTCTCCCCCAACTTTTCATACCGCTCAGCTTAGACCAGCCTCTTCCAGGCCATTCCTCCATCTTCTAACACACTGCCTTTTGTTGAGTTGCCCTGCCAGCTGCAGACCCATTTTCCAGTCCCTCCTACAAGTGATTGCTGCCAGTTAAAATTTGATCGCACAGGCCTTAAAACTCTACAGCAGCTTCCCTGGACCTGGTAGCCTCCTCTCTGCTGGCTGGGGCAGATGAAAGTTGGTAGACCAAAAGCAGCTGGAGGGCAACCAGAGTGGGGCGGGGGAGAGAGTCTTCTCTACAGTAAGCTAGATGCAAAATAATACACATTGCAACTTGATTCAATACGTTAATTAAAATGAAAAACAGTTTCATCAGTCACTCACACACACACACACACACACACACACACAAATACACACACATCAGTCAAGGCCACCTGGGTGTGCTGGCCAGCAGCCATGTTAAAGAAACACATGTGTAAGAGTCAAAGACCCAGCTAGTGACTCGAATAACCAGTTAACAAGATACCAAAAACTCCTTGCACAGAGGTTGAGGAGTACAGCTAAAAAAAGAGCAGATTCCAGTATGGGTACACGTATAAATCTAATAGCATACACTAGTGCTACATATCAAAATCCTGTACAAGTTAAAAATATTTTTCTTAAAAGCCACATAATCACAGTCACCCTTTTGGCATTGGGGGAGGGGGGCAGAGCTTCGTGGAGCCAGGGCCCAGCCCCAGGAACCAAGGTGAGATGCCAGGAGTGTGTGACGTTACTGTAAACAGGAGGGTGCCTCTGAGCATGCGTGGAGTTTTATCTGATGGAGCCTCTCTCTTTGAAAATTAAGCATGGCACATGGAAGTTACAGGCTACATTAAGCAAGGCCCAAGTGCTTTATGATTCGCTCTTAATTAGTGTCAATAAAGAAGCATATTTAAGACAAGTGGGGACAGAGAGTAAAGAAGGAAGTTCTCCAGAGCAGCCTCCTTTGTGGCCACAGCCCTGCTCCCAGCACATGGTATCTCCCTTCATTGCAGTGGAGGAGGTGGACCTGTGGACACTGCAAGACAGGGAAAAGGGGGTGGGGAGCAACTAAAAACAAAAGTTTATAATGTGGGCAGTACTGAACAATAACCTTCTTGCGCTTCATCTGACCATCTGGACCAAACTACCACTTAAGTTGGGCAAAGCTCTTCTACAAAGTAACGTATACCCAGCTTTAGGGCTTGTTGGCTTAGTATAAAAATAAACATCTGTGCCACTCAAAACCAAATCAGTACTGTGTGACATAATTAAGACGCTAGTGATGTGCGGCTCCAGCCAGAACAAGGAGATTGCAAGGCTGGTGGCTTTTTACACAGAATCATAGAACTGGAAGGGACCCCAAGGGTCATCTAGTCTAAGCCCCTGCCATGCAGGAATCACAGCTACAGAATCCCTGACAGATGCCCATCCAACCTGTTTAAAAACCTCCGAGGAAGGAGATGTCCTTGTCAACAGCCTCTTGCTCTTGCAGTGACAAGCCTGGGATCTGAGGAGCTCTGCAACAGAGCATCTAAGGTGACATTTTAACCTGCAGAAGAGGATTTGCAAAACATGCATAGATCAGTGTCGTCTGTAGAATAAGGAAGCCCTAGCATGCACGGAGGGCAGGGAAACAGGACTCTTCCTGCTATGGTGCTGCCTGCCAGTCTCTCCAAAATAACCACAGCTGAAACACAAGAATGTCATCCTCCTTCCAACCATTTCTGGTTCCTTCCTTGGTCCCATTGTGCACAAGCCCTTTTCACCTGCAGTGAGGCACAATGAGAGGAGGGAGGAAAGGAGGGGGAGAAGGTCCACAAGGGGAGTGTGGTGAGGGAAGCTATAGCTGAGTCCCCCATTTTGCAGCTCCTCTTCCTAACTGCTATCTGGCAAGGCACAAGGGGCCTTTGGAACAAGGTACTAAGGATGCAGTTCGGAGGAAGTTAAGTGCACTTGAGTACATTTGCCTGGATTCCACCTTATATCTAGAAACAAAACAAAACAAACCTCACTTTATTAAAAAGCTAAACAGTCTAACTCGGGAGGTGTGCATATCTATTATGAAAACAACAGTTTACAGTGCAGAAGTTTATAGTGTAGCATGTAATCGTGTAAAACGCTTTGGGTGAAGGGACCCAGTTCAGTGGCAGAGTATCTGCTGCCTTGCAGAAGGCCCCAGATGCAACCTGGTACTTTCCCCCCCCCCCAGGTAGGGCTGGGAGGCATCCCTGCAAGAAACCCTGGCAAGCAGCTGCCAACCAGTGCAGACAGTACTGAGCTAATGGTCTAACTTGGTAGAAGGCAGTTTCCTGTGTTGAGAAACTCAATGGGGGGGGGGGAATGCTGTAATTTTGAATTCTAACATTTGGATACGAGGCAGATTAACCACATCTGTCAGAAAGCATTCCACCCCACCCCCCCATTGGTTTCAGTTGCATATCTTGCATTCTGATGACACTTGATAAATAAGAAAGGGGGTCTCCCTCCATCAGACGCTGAAACTTGGAGGGACATGTGAAGAGGAGCATCTCCAATATGGGAAACAGAACAAATCTCTCTCACAAACAATCATTTGCTGGGCGTTATGGACTGGGAAGCCTTCCTTGGTAGTGAGTGTGTTCATGTGGCACGTTTCACATGAGGAATGAGGCACAGGTAGGCTTATCGAACGTGCTTGGGGTATATGCAATTTGTCTACAGAGAGGGGAGACCTAAGAAGGAAATCCTCGAAAAGCTGATGAGATGAATGTGTGATGCTAGAAGGTGGATTTCTGAATTTTGAGGTTTCCTCTACCTTGCTAATCATTTGTGAATTAAAATGGGAGTCTGTATACAAAAGGGACAACAAACATTCCCCCAATGGCAGAGTATGTACAAACGACAAATCCACAAAGACCACACCATCCAGTTATAAATGGGGGAGGGTCCCAAGCTCCATGGTCGAGCATCTCTGTAGTTCAATCCCCATCATCTTCAGAAAGGGCTGGGAGATAACTTTGCTTGAAACCCTGGAGAGTTAAGCAGTGTAGACAACACAGAGCAAGATGGACCAATGACCTGACTCTGCATTAAGGCAGCTTCCTATATCCCTATGCTAGCAGGTACCAGATCCTACAGGTATTTATGCACACCAATATATGGGACACAGACTACGAAGTACAGTGGTACCTCCGGTTATGAACTTAATTTTGCTAATACAGTCATACCTCATGTTACATTTGCTTCATATTACGTTCTTTCAGGTTACGTTCTGCGGTGATCTGGAAGTACTGGAAAGGGTAACTCTCTGGTTTTGCTGCTCGCGCATGCGCAGAAGCGCCATATCGTGCCATGCACCTGCGTAGATACGGCGCTTCAGGCTGTGCTCTTTTCATGTTGCAAACGGGCCTCTGGAACAGATCCCGTTCACAACCAGAGGTACCACTGTAGGGCCCCCCACTTCCACTCACATCCCGGGGCAGAGTTCACAACTAGGGGCATCTATTTTCGGGTTAGCGGAGTTTGTTACCCGAAGCACCCGTAAGGAGGATGCTACATAACCCAAGGTTCCACTGTAGTCCCATTGAACTTAGTGGGACTACTTTGTTTTCTGTGTGTCACATATATCTGTGTCTACTGGGCAAATAACAGTAGATGAAAAGAAAGGAATTTCCTTGATCCAGGAAGTTGCCCATCCATTCTGTAATGCCTTGTTGAGCAAAAACACCTTAAGCAAGCGCAACACCAGTAATCAGGCTGCACCTGGCAATTATATTTCAGTAACAAACACAGCTGGGCTAAAAATAATGCTCCTCACGGTCCCGATTTCTGTTACTGCCAAGACTGATCTGTCCATTTTGACAAAGGGCCGCTTATCTGGTTCTTGTGTATTCCCATTAACAGCAATGGAGCTTTGTGATGGTTTGACTCCTCCTAGATTTGACAAATACCCGACCAAATTCAATATGTGAAACAGAAACGGCATCTTCAAACCAGCATTTACAGATATTTGCAAATCCACTATGCTGCAAAGGCAGAAAATCTATTTAGCACATTTTAAGCAGCTCCTTGAGTCATCTTACAGTGGCCACAAGGTGTCTCAAATAGGGTTCTCAGGAGGAAGGTAGCCTTTAGTCATTAAAAATATATTCACTACCTTCATCAGAGTAACAGCTTAATGACAGCTGCTTTAAGTGCTGCGCTGGGCCTCTTGCAAATCATCCTAGAACTGGGAGATTTAACTGCCTATACATTCCCCTGTACCTGCAACAGGTCTTGGCTGGGCACTGGTAATCTCACATTTCTTGATCAGTTCACATTGATTACCACACACTGCTTTTGCCCTTGTCCAAAATGCTGACCAGAACATAGAGCACTGAACACACCTGCCATTCTACAGGGCAGGAAGAATGTATGATCTATTTACAGCTCCTTAACCACTCTAAGAAGCAAAAATTGTCAGTCAAGCAGTCTTGGTCAGATGCACATTTCTTACCAATTGCAGATGCTACCTGTCCTTGGCAGAGGAGCATATCAATTTATACAGGACCAGGGCTACCAATGGGCAGTGCCACAGCCTTGGCTGAATCAGCCCTGGGCCATATTAGCACCTCTTTTCCCTTATCAAATGAGCCTTTGACTGCCAGCCCGTTAAAACTGCTGAGCTCCCTTTCCCCAGACTCCCCTAATGAACTTTCAGAGCCTTTAAAACAAGTTAGTTAAGGCAGCACAATGTGAGGACAACCCACAAGTTAAATAGGTTAATGGGGAAATCAGAGGAAGATCAACAAGATCTCCCTGTGACAGAGAAGGAACACTGAAATATACACTGAAGTGGAATGTGCTGATGTTGTGCATAATACCACCTCTGAGATCATTGCAACTACAGTATAAATCAGGCCTTCCACACTGAAACATCTGTAAGATTGGGGCAATGCTGCTTCATTGAATTGCTACTCTCTCTTTACGCTTTCCTCACCATTCCTTCAAATGGTCTAACAGGGATGGCCCTGGCAGGCAGAAATGCAGGCACAGAAGCAAAAGCTTTTTTTTTTTAAAGGAATGTAAAAGCAGTCCCTCTGCCACCCAATTCCCAAGCTGGGTGTCCTCTAGTGAAGCGGCCAGGCTGGCAGTGGGATGGCAGAGGATAGAGACAGACAGAAGAGGCCCTTCTCCTTGCTCTCCCCCGTTCTGAGAACTGCTGACCAGGGCATCTGTGGACATCCAACATGAGATGCAGAACCTCTGCAAGGGAAGTTGCAAGTCTTGCTCCACTTCACTGGAACTCACACTTGGCAGCGTGTGTCAAAACATCTTCTACCATAGTCCAAAATTTCTCGACGACTGAAGTGCCAACTGTCTGGGCAAGGTCCATGAGGCACTGCAATGGCAAAACCTCTGTTCGTTCAAAGCAGCGCCAGAGCAAAATCTTTCACTGAGAGGAAGGAGCCATCACTACGTGGCATCGGGCCTCAAGAGACTGTCGGCCACAATGTCACTGGCGAGCCCTAAATGCTCGTTTCCAACGCGATCCGTAAGTTTTCTTTTTAAAAAACAAAGAGAGGTAAATTCTCAGGTGAGGGACTGACTTAGGTTGCCCTTTGCCAGGAGTTAAAACAGATTCCGCTTGCAAGTCTAGGCTTCTGCTCCCAGGCTCCTTTAAGACACGCTGGAACAGCGGATGCTGGGGGAGCCCATCTGGGTCAGGACCTTGTCTAGCCACTGTAAGGGGCCGTTCAGATGAAGCTCGATCCAGCAGGGAGTGCTTGTGACCGTCTGCCGCCTAGAAACGAGGAGAAGGAAGAATGAGAATCAGGGCTATGTGCTCCCCACACTAAAAATCGCAAGAGAAGGTATCAAAGTTCTGTGCCAGGAATTCTGCAACCAGCACAGATTGTGTCAGTTCCATAGCTGAATATTTTAAAGTGTGCACCCCCTTGTTTGGGGAGGGGAGGCAGCCCTGCACAGCCCCCAGAACTTGCGTGGCCTTTCAACAGCTGGGCAGCCCCCCTTTCTGCAATCTAAGGGAGGGAGACAGAAACAGGAGGTTTATTTGAGACATGGGGGGCAGGAGGGCAGGCAATGTTTCACTGGGTGGGTCTTCAACTGTGCAGACTTGACAAAGAGCTACACGAAGGTTTTAGCTGCCCCTCTGCTCACACACATGTAAGCCCCTGTCCACAGCCTTGAGGACTGGAAGCTTATATTTAAAAACAAAATAAAAAGGAAAGGGGTTTCTCGGGATGCCAATTTGTGTGCCAGAGTCCAAAGACTGAACACTGTAGAGCTGTAAACCCTCCCAGGAAGCTTTGCAGGTGTTAAGAAGCACCTCCCCTGCCTCTGCAAGCACAACCCAAAACCTATTTTGGCTACCCTGTAATTGTCAAAGAGAATCACCACACCCATTCCCAAGCCACTGACTTAGAGAGGGGGTGGGGACAGAATGGGAAGTTCATTCTGTGCAGCTACATTGCTCCCTAAAGCGCATCTTTTGTACAAATCAAAAGCCTGAAGAGCAAAAACAGCAAAGGCGAGTGATTTGGGAAGCGGGGGTAGCTTTGCGCTGGGACAGAGACCCAACTAGACGCAGCAACCCTGGCGATGCCAAAGTTAACTCACTGGAGGACAGCGGCCATATCGCACCAAGAGCAAAAGGCACTCTGGACTGGAGCACCATCCCCGAATGAGAGCCAGTCCCTCCCCACCCAGTGCAACCCACTCATCTGGATCTCATTAAGAGCCCTGGCCCTCGGCCAAGACGAAACACAGTCGGCAAGCGGGAGGGAGGGAGGGAGCAAGCTGGTTTCAAAACAAAATAGACTCCAGACATCTGGAGAAGTTGAAGGGGGTAACCCGAGAGGCCTTGGCTCTGGGCTTCATCTCTAGTCACTTGCAAGGAGGAGGAGGAGGAGGAGGAGGTCTGCAAAGGCGCAGCTGCAAGGAGACTTTGATGGGGAGCCCTCTCTTGAAGAAGACCAAGGAACAGGGACCCAGAATACCCTTTAAGAATCTTCCTGGCTTTGATCCTGTCTGCACAGCACCTTCAACCAAGCAAGAATTAGGCTGTGTTCAATCTCCCCCCTCTCTTTTCCCCCAGAGTTACCAGCAAGGGGGTGCACAAGCAGTAGCCATTAGCCATGATGGCCACGCTCAGCTCCGTGGTCGGAGGCAGCAGTGCTTCTGAGTCTTTGCTGCTGGAAATCGCAGGAGGGGAGAGGACTCTTGTGCTCAGATCCTGCTTGTGAGTTCCCACAGGAACCTGGCTGGCCACTTTGAGAACAGGATGCTGGGCTGGATGGGCCACTGGTCTGATCCAGCAAGGCTCTTAGGTTCTTAACTGAAAACACTCTCGCCTCTCACATGGTGCAAAATGGTGGCTTACTTAGAAATAATTCCTAGAATTGTGGAGTTGGAAGGGACCCTGAGCTTCATGTAGTCATAGCTGTCAACTTTTCCCTTTTCTTGCGAGGAATCCTATTCGGAATAAGGGAATTTCCCTTAAAAAAAGGAAAACATTGACAGCTATGCCCCTATGGGGATCAAACCTGCAACCTTAGGGTTATCAGACCACACTCTTATTAACATCTCCAATCTCAGAATAGATTCCTTCCATCTCCTAGTCCCCTAGACTCCAACTCTAAACGTGCAGAGCAGGGGTGATCGATGCAATGGCCTTCGGAAGTCACTGGACTCCAGTTCCCATCAGCCTCAGCAAGCATGGCCAGTGGTCAGGGAGGATGGGAGTTGTAGTCTAACACCACCTGGAGGGTCACAAGTTAGCTACCTACCCGCCCCGCCCCCAATACAAGGGATTAAAAAGATGAGAGAGAAGACAGTCCCCACGCGAGACGGATTGAGCAGCTAAAGCAGAAGGGGCCCTGACACTCCATCACCACCAGGGCCCCAACCTGGAGAATTCAGCCATCCTTGCCTTATCCACAATGGAGAAGCTTGCAGGATTTCCTGCACTGATGCCCCCTCCCTCCCACAGCTCCCCTTTCTCAAGGGCATGTAAGCTGAGTCAGCCCCCACAAAAAGTGAGATTTGGACAGTTCCCCCCTCTTTTCTATCCACCCCAGCACCACATACAGAGCTGCCTTGTTTTGACAGCACAACAGGACTTCGGGGCCTGCCTGTCTTAATGGATCTTGCGTTATCTTGCTGCTGGTTTTGCTTGCTAGTCTGTTTTGCTTTTAGAGTGTCGTTCCCCCCCCCCCATTTTTAGATTTGACTTTTGTTTTGTACAGTTGCCAGTCTCCTGCAAGCTGCCTTGTGTACTTTTGCAGAAAGGCAGGGTATGGATTCATTAATAACAACAACAAGAAGAACAACAACGAGGACCTGACCTGTATTCGGCCCCCCAGCCCTTGACAAAGCTCATTCGGATCGTGCACATTCTCGTCAGCTGGTAGACGGCTTCAAAGCCCTGGTTCACAGACTGGGCCAGAAGGGCAGCAAATTCCTGGTTGTTAAAAATCTTCAAGTTACAACCTGTTGAAGACAAGATCAGGGCAAATGTCAATGTGAAATGCGGAGACACACGGAAAGATTTTATTTTATTTTATTTGCTGAATGAGAGGTGACAACACACTCCTCCACAAGCCAAAACTTTGTAAGAAAGGCAGCAAGGGCCAGTGGCGTAGCGTGGGGGTGCAGGGGGGGCCGGCCGCACCGGGCACAACATCTGGGGGTTAGGGTTAGGGGGCGCAAATCCATGGGTTAGGGAGCACAAATTACCTGCCTTGCCCCGGGTGCTGACAACCCACGCTACGCCACTGGCAAGGGCAGTGAACACAATGGCAGGCACCATCCTGCAGACACCTGCCTCAAACCCCTTGCAAGGTCAGGAAGATGAGCCCTCTGATCGAAAGAGGAGTCGGGGTAGGGAGGCGATAACCCTGAAAATGCCAGCCATAACCTTGTAATGTTTAAGAATAATGCAACGAGCTCATCCTCTTCTCCACTCCCCCCCCCCCAAAAAAAACCCCCCAACCCTGCCATTCTAACAGGAGAGGAAAAGTGTTTGAAGATTCAGGGCAGATACATAGTCTTCATACAGCACATAGTTAAATTATGGAACTTGCTCCCATCGGAGGCAGTGAAAGCCACCCACTTGGATGGCTTTCAAAGGGGATTTGGCAAATTGCTGGAAGATAATGGCTACTAGCCACAAAGGCTATACTCCACAGTCAAGAGGCAGCAATGCTTCTGAATACCACCTGCTGGAAACCCCAGGAGGGAAGGAGAGAGCTCTCATGCTCAGGTCCTGCTTGTGGGTTTCCTTTGGGGACATGTGGTTGGCTACTGTGAGAACAGGATGCTGGACCAGATGGGCCATTGGCCTGATCCAGCAGGCTCTTTTTTGCATTCTAAGCCTGAAGTCTGCCCGGCCCAGCAGTAAATGATGCTGAAGACTAAGACCCAAGTCCCTCCCCATGGAGGATAACCTTCACCCACACCCATTGCCAAGTGGAGACTGGGGGTGCCTGGGAGAAGAAGATGCTCTTAGCATCATGGCGGAAGCACCTGCGCTCAGTTCTGGTAGCAAGCTGCACAATCAGTTCTTAATGCACACAAACAAACACAAAACACCATTCACTCCCTTCGTCACTCACTCAACGTTCAGAGGAGCTCCTTCCTCCGAAGTTCAAGTTTTTGATGCACGGGCCCAGCTGCGAGCTAAAACTCCCTCTCTTTAAAAAAAGCTTCACAGCTGCTTTGGAGCTCAGGGAGGCAGGAAAATAAAAAACTTCTCCCGTCGGCTGTCAAACACATGACAGCGTCGCCGCGCTTCGCTCAGCGCCCCAACCAGATGAACTCCCAAGTCTTGGCAGGCGCAGAGTTGCTGATCTAGGCACAAGCTCAGGCCAACGCCTACAGATACACACACAAGCACAGCCTCCTGATAGTGAGGTCAGAAGGCAAATGAAGGGGAAGCTGCAAACCCTCCTGTCAAGTTCTTTCTACAAATCCGACTGTACAGGAGCTTCCCCAAGCTGGTGCCCTCCCAATGTTTGGGACTGCAGCTCCCAGTGATCAAAACACCTGGAAGGCACAAACTTAAGGAAAGCTGTTCCGAAGGACCTTGCCATGAAAGCCCAGCTAAGGAGCAAAAGAAGTTCGGTTTGAGGACCTGTGTTCAAGTCCTTTCCCTTGCCATGGACCCAAATGGAAGATGTGCAGAATTAATATCTTTGCATTGCCGCAAAAAAGGCAGACTTCTTCCCCAGAAGCAGAGTGGGTGACATGGCGGGCTCTGGTGCTGGAGAAGACTTCCCCATCAATGTTGTTTGGACAGCTGCCATTGACCCATCCATGGGGGGACCCAGAGAACTTGGCTGCGCTTGAAAACTGGTGGAACTTGGTCAATGAAAATTGTTCTGGAGAAGTGGATAACACTTCCAAGAAATAAGTTCTTGGGGCATTGGGTGCTGCACCCCAAATTCTGTAGTTTGGGTAGCATGGACACAGCACTGCTCAGAAAGCTGGCAAGGGTTACAGCTAAGGGTTGGCAATTGTCTCCCATCCACCAAAAAGAGACCAAATCTATTCCTCCCTTGTAGAGTTTCAAAATCATGGCGGCTGGTGGATTGGGCCTTCATAGGGCCAAAAGAAATAGTGGCACGCACGCAGCAACAAAGGAGGAAAGCCACTCATGAGTTACCTGGTGGGATCTTGCACACAGTGGCCGGATGCCACCCATAGCGCTGGTTGCAGTTAGGAGACTGGACAAAAATGGCACTGTCGCTAAGGCACTCAGCGAACACCTCCCCTCCGATGTAATATAGCCTCACTCCTCTCCCTAGGGAAACATAGGGTAGCAAAGTCAGGGCAAAAGCAGCCAAAAGGCAAGGAAGGACACATTCGGAAGCAATGGCTCTCTCTCTCTCAAATGGCTTGGAAGCTATCCTGGCACCACTGCAGACAGACAAAATGCTGGGCTGGATGAGACACTTAGTGCATTACCCAGCATGGAAATCAGGTGTTCAAATTTTATCCCTGCCTTCCCCACCCCCCAAAAAAGTCACATCGTTGCTTGTAATTTGTCCTCACAGCCAGCATCTGAGGTAGCCCAGGGTGTGTGGCTCAGCCAAATAATAATAATAATAATAATAATAATAATAATAATAATAATAATAATTTATTCATCCCCACTCTTCCCGGTTTAAAAACCGGGCTCAGGGCAGCTAACAGCAAAGATAAAACATTGATTAAAATGTGACTTAAAAACAGCATAAAATACAACATAAAATGCAGCATCAATATCAATAAAATTCAAAAATTCAGGGGTCCTTTTTTTCGGAGGGGGAACCTAGTCAGTAGACATCAAATGATCACCAGGGCTAACTGGCCAAGTTGGTCCTACTAGGGCCAGCAAGGAGACCAGGGAAGAATTTAAATGTGGGGTCCCAGAAAGGGTTTCTTCATAGACGAGGAAAGGGGAAAGGGAATAGAGGATCAGGCTAATTCAAATTGAAGGCCAACAGAATAGCTCTGTCTTACAGGCCCTGCGGAAGGATATCAAGTCCTGCAGAGCCCTAGTTGCGTGGGACAGAGCATTCCACCAGGTTGGAGCCTTCACTGAAAAAGCCCTGGACCTGGTGGAGGATAGCCTGGCTTCCTGTGGCCCAAACTCTCCACCAAATTCCACCACCAAACTCTCCTCGGATGCAACAAGGCAAGAGACGCTACCGATGTGTCGCCTGGTGAGCTCCACCGCTGCGTTGCGGTTGACGTTCGACAGCAACCCGAGGCAGAAGCGCTCAGAATTTGAAGGGTCGGTGAAGCCGTCCACTGTCATGGAGGGCTGCGACGCATGGAAAGTTTCCCCAACACGCTGGTTGAGCTCGTAGTAGGAGATGGAACACCAGAAGGCAGGTTCACAGTAAGTGACTGGCTGGAGATCTGCAAGAAAGGAGAGGAGTGAAAATTTGAGAGGAGCAAATATTAATGCTTCGTTGGTTTTAAAAACTACACAACACAAAGTAATCAACAGAAAGAAAAAAGAAAAAAGGAAACAAACATTCATTCCATAATTAGTGCTTGTTGTAGGTAACAATTTGTAGTTGGTTTCCACATGACCTCCGATCCCCTCATTGTGGTTCCCAAGCTCCATTCTTTAACTACACACTAAGCTTTGTCTCTTCTAGGTTATTTCAATTACATTGATTTTATTGAATTATCTTATTACACGCAGAAAGTCAATCCAAGCCTGCCAACGGATATTTGTTTTTGCAATGTTCTTTTAAATAAACTCTGTACACGTCCCACTCTCTATTAAACTTTTGATCAGTAACATCTTGAAACTTTGCTGATAATCTGGCCAGTTCTACATACTCTCACATTTTGTTTTGCCAATTTAGTTTGGATGGGGTAGCATCTCCTTTCCAACCCTTTGCGATTAAAATTCTAGCTGCTACTGTAGCATACATGAAAATTCTCCTAAATTTCTTTGAGATTTCATTGCTCATTATTCATAGCAGAGAGGCTTCAGGCTTCTTGGGGAATGAACATGTAAACTTTTTTTTAAGTTCGTTGTAGATTATCTCCCAAAATTCTCTAATTCTTTTGCAGTTCCACCACATGTGGACCATTGTGCCTTCTGCCTCCCCGCATTTCCAACAGGTGTTTGGCCTAGATCTAAACATTCTGGCCAGTTTAATAGGTGTTAAATACCACCTGTAGAGCATTTTCATGCAAGTCATAACATGCAGTCATAACTGCAGTCAGGACCTTTCAAATCCAGCCTTAAGCTAATTATTAAAACAAACCACCACTTGCCTTTGCAAGACACTTCCCTGTTAGGTGCCCCACCCACCGGCTTCATATCACTGCCTAGGCCATCCCCGAAACACCTCTATGTGAATTTCAAAAAAGCCCAAGCGGCACCATCCTTACCCAGATTGTTGTGTGCAGGGGACATTGGATTTGGAGATAAATTTGGAGAACCTGGGCGGGGAGAGAAAGAAGATGCAATTATGGTAAGCTACTATCTGCCCAAGAAGAAACACGGAACCCTAGTACTGTAGAGTTACAAGGAACCTAAAGAGTCATCTAGTCCACCCCCCCCCCGCAATGAAGGAATTAAGTTGATACGGCTACTATAGTGCTTTTAAAATAGTGATGACATTCATATCTACAACAATCGCTTCAGGAAGTTCTTGGGCAAGTCCAAAGAACAATTTGTGAGGCACTTCTAACTGGGAGTTACCTGGGGTCCCACTGCTGCCTCTTCAGCAGGTGGGTGGGTGACACTGCTGGCACAGGGAGAGCAGGGCACCGTCCTGCAGCTGAAGGTGGTGCCCGCCAGCAGATTATAGGGCAGCCAGCGGGGGACTTGCACCTTCTGCTGCCTAAAGCCTAGTGCAGTGATGGCCAAACTTGGCCCTCCCCTGTTTGGGGACTACAACTCCCATCATCCCTAGTTAACAGGACCAGTGGTCAGGGATGATGGGAATTGTAGTCACAAAACAGCTGGAGGGCCACGTTTGGCTATCACTGGCCTAGTGGGCTTCCCATGCCCAAAGAGAAAGCAAGGAGGACTTCTTCTTTCCGTCTGAAATAAGAGAGAGAGATGGGGCATTTGCACCCTGCTTTTCTGCCAAGAATACAGCAATCAAAACAAGAGACAGTCGCTATCTAGACAGGCTTGCAATTCAATTTTTTTAAAAAATGACACACAAGGAAAAAAGGACAGAGCGGGAAGAGGGACAAATAAAACATCAGACTTGGGCACCAGTTCTTAAACTATTCTTACAATGACCAGCTGGCACAGCTCAGGGGCAGGAGGTGCCTGAAGGAGCTGGTCTTTGGGCAAAGCTGATGGACTGAACTCTGCTTCCCATCTCTCCCCATGACTGAATGGCTGATCCCAGGTTACAGCTGAGTTGCACTCCAAGACATCTGGAGCCCACCAGGTTGGAAAAGGCTGCACTAGAGGTTCAAGCCTTCACCATATGGCATGGACCAAGACACCTGCTGCATGTCAGTTCCATGAGCACATGCCACTGCTGCCTGAGCATTCTTCGCATCCCCTCTACCTTTGTATTTTGCATGGAAAACATCTGTTTTCAAATAAAGTTTTAGGAATCGAAGACACGGATAAAAAAACTATATGTTTTCCCACACGGATAGGGCACTCTGAGGGTACATTCAAAGCCAAAGCCAATTCAAATAATTATGGCCCTGAAGGCATGCCCCATATAGTGTTTCAGACAGATGCCGACCACACAGCCAATAATTGCACAGACCAATGGTGTTGGACCAAAGAGGGATGAGCGTGAGGCCTACCAGCAATCCCAGCCGGCCTCCTCCCACCTGTGTGCTTATGGCAATAGATGATAAATGTGTCACTCATTCTCCTTTTAGAAACCCACAAGCATTCTTCAGCCCCAGCTATGGCGAGGGAGATGGCAAACGATACGTGGCAGGGGTGTTGGCATGGATTGTCCCATTCTCTCTTCCCAACTCCCCAATTCTCCCTTGACTAGCCCTTGTGTTTGCCCCAACTTTTCCCTTCCTCTTCAGCTGTAAATGGAAAGAAGTGTGGAGCCAAGTGGTGTAATGGTCAGAGTGTTGGACTAGCACCTGGGAGACCAGGGTTCAAAGCCCCACTCGTCCCAAGAAGCTCATTTGGTGTCCTTGCGCCAGCCACTGTTGCTCAGGCTAACCTAACCACGCAAAGTTGTTAGGAGGACAAAATGGAGATGGGGAGGATGCTGTGCCAGCCTGGAGGGGGTGCAGCAATCAGGCCCGGATCAGGCATGATGCTGTCTCCCCAGTGCCCTGCTATGGGGCTTCTGCCAGTGGGATTCCACACCTTTGACAGGCAGAACTGAGAACTGCATGTCAGAGGAGGGATGCCAGCATCACTCCATGGGCATAGGCTGGTGGAGCTGTCCAGGCTGGGCAGAAAGAGATCTCTGTCCCTTCCTCCACTACAACCCTGCCCACCTCTAGACATGATGAAACAGGGGTTTGAATGACAGCCTAAATAAATAAAGAGAGATGGAAGACTCCAAGCCAGGTGGAAAAGGGGCAGTGGGTGGCATTCAGCTAGGTTTTCCGCCAAGTAAATTAAAGAACATGACCAAGTAAAATGTGGCTCCATGCTACCCCCATATACAGAGTGCAAGAGACTGGGAAGGAGATCACTTCTAAGGAGTTTTCAAACTCTGGTAGATTATTCTACTAAAATGACAAGAGAGATGAGCACAATTCCATCAAATGTCACATATTAATTTCAGGTGTGATGTACCTGCATCCATGCTATGGTTCATCTGATGGTCACTGGTTTCTCCATCCTCACTCAGATAACCAGGAGGGGGTGTTTCTGCAAGGGGGGGCAGGGCATGGGGGGAGGGGAGAGAAACAAAGCTGTCATAAAAATCAAGCAAAATTCAGGAAACATGAGCACATATTTATAAACAATGCTGCCCTTGTCCAATGTCTTGAAAAGAGCTTTATAAGCCATCACCTCCTTAGAGTAAATGCTGCAAGATCAGGAGCTACACCTTCCCCTTTTACAGACGGGTCAACTGAGGCTTCTCTAAGGTCCAGGACTTACGAGGACCTTATCCTGAGCCCACTCTAGACTCCAGAGTTAATTTTCAGAAGACCTCCTTCCCCATGCTCCTTTATTCACTGGGAATGGAAAATGAGTTAAGACACACGGGCTCTTTCTCTCTCTGCTCGGAAGCAAGAGAAAAGGAGGAAGAAGTTGAAAGCCCTGAGGCGACAACCTTCATTGCTAAAGTTACTTCCGTTCGAAATAGGTAGATTGGTGACACATATAAGCAGAAATGTTCATGTGTTCTGAGTGTCTAAGCCCAGAGGTGGGCAGAAAATAGGCCAGATTGATTGGAAGATCAAAGCAAGGATTTCTGATTCCCAGCTGCTTAGCAACGTTTACTTATTTAATGACAATAGCAGCAACTGAAAAGGTCTCCCCACTCCCAACAAACCAGGTGGCTGAAAGAGAATACTCAGGCGTTAGAGGGGCACCAGACGTGGATATCTGGTTCTTAGTTCTGGTATTGATCACAAATTCCTGGACAGAACATGCGCTCAGAGGTACTCTGGGCTGAATCCAATGTAACACTGAGTAACACATCCACCACACAAGCAGAAATCCTTGAGTTGGATACCACCATCTGTTGCTTAATTCACAGCTCACCATTATTTTTGTACCTGGGTCTGGTAGACCTGGGGAGCGGGTGGTTCTAGCCAAAAGAGACAATGTAGATCTCCCAGGCCTTGAGCCTGATCACCTCTGGTCTCGCCAACAGAGCACCTGAGCTGCAATTCTATCCACCCAACTAAAAGGGTCCGCACACCACTTCTGTTGGGGCAAGGCATGCATACCGTACCTGGAATGTAGTTGCTTTGAGGTTCTATGCCCGCTGGGAAGTTAGTGTTCTCTGGAATGGAGTGGCTATAATCATCCAGTGGAGGAAACTCAGCTGGGATCTCTGTATGCCTCGGAACCAATACTGGAGGTAGCACTGAAGAGGTAAGATAGCCAAAGAGCAAATGTCAGCAAGACGTCTAACAACAAGGTCAGCAAATATTGGGTGCAATTCCACCACCTGCTCTGGCTTCCAGTGTCCCAGCCTTCTACACAAACACTAAAAACAACAACAACAGAGGCCCATTGTAGTACCTGGTGTCTCCACTCTTTGATAGTGATACGGATTCACACAGACTTCATCCTTCTTCATGTTGAAGGCGTATTCACACATCTCCATGGCTCGCAGTTCGTGGTGGCTGTGAAGATCTGGCCACCGCCAGAGCCGGCAATAGATAACATGAGGGAGACCCTTTCGGTGGGATACCTGCAGCCGGCCATCCAGCGATCTGAAATGTTGGAAACGAAAAGGCAATATTAGAAGTGGAAAAGGCAGAGGGCTTTGGTTTGAGAGTTCTTCCCTATTGAATAAAAGAATCTTATGGCAATTAGAAGGAAATCAATCCACAGAGACAAGTTGGCTGGTTATTAAAGTATCGGCAGAATGGCACTGCCCATTTTGTTCACCAGCGGGGTGGGAAGAACAGGAAAACCAGACGTTTTGATCTTGCTCTCCTGAAAAATCAAGGAAGAAGAAATAACCACTGCACCTAGATCCAGCCTACAAGAGATTTACTTTAGCATGTACAGCCAAGAAGGGGTAAGCAGGAAGCACATCACCCCAAGAACGAAAGAACAGGCTATTAAGCTTCTGTATTCTTGCTTGTCACTATTATTTAGGCACTCCTCTCTCTAACTCTCACATGCTTGCACGCATTGAATTTTTAAAGTGTTTCTCCCAACTCTCTGTATAGAACAGATTAACACTGGGGAGGGCATTTAAAAAACACAAGATCAAAGGGATGCAAACATTTAGAAAGTAGCAGTAACAACAAAACTGCAAGGAACATGCAAAAATCAAGATTACTCTGAGCTGGAAATCTCCGCTCCATTATTTATTTATTTTCCCTGGCATTGTACAGTTAAAGACTAAATCATATAAAGTTTCTTTAATGATTTAAAACACAGCCATGTCCGAAAGGTTGAGGTTATAAAACTCTTCCCTGTAGCAAAATTACAGCTCCTGCAACATGAGACACCTTTTGCAGAAAGCTTCATAATAATTTTTGTTTTTAAAATGCACCGTGTGATTGGAAGTGAACCGCAGAGGATTCCTGGTTTAAAAGCAGAGCAATGTAGAACAGTGGCAGAAAATTCCTCCAAGTGAAGAAGCCTCCAAGCATCCCTTCCCTGCACTCAACAGAGGCTATTCCAAAAGAGGCGGAAACAGAACCATGGCAAACAAGGGTCTTCTAAGGAGGCCAAGCCAAGGAAGCAGGTGGAGGCAAGAAAGGTGGCTTATCTCAGTCATGCCAAAATCTGTTAATCTCATTTTTCCAAGCTCCTTCTATTTCCAAACTTAAATTCAATTTTCCCCATTTCCACAACAATTCACAATTTTTAAAGTTCTCACGAAATCTCACCGGCATTTTAGTGTGAATGTCTCACAATAAGCATATTTTTATATGCAGCTTTGACTAATACATACACTTTTTGCAAGCAATTTCCCCCCTAACATAATGCATTTTCAAGCACACTTGAAAGTATATGCATTTTTGTACACATTACTTGGCTGGAGAACAGCACCACAAAATTCAGAGAAGTGCAAAGTTTCAAAAGATGGCTGTGTTTCAGTTTGCCTATTGTTTTGAAAAGCACAACATGGGTTCATCTTTATTCCTCCCCCATGTAATTTATTGAAAATCAAGACAGTATATACAACATATTCCAAATCAGCAAAATCAGGCGCATCTTTAAATCTGAACTGAACTAAATCTCTCCCCAATCCTTACTCTCAGCTCTGCTTCACTCCCCCCACCTCCTGCGCCAGGATTAAAATTACAATCGAAGCCATATTCCAAGTGGCTTTAAGAAGTCAGCCATCAAGGTCCAAGCCAGCACAAACACAGGGGCCAACTGCAAGTGGACGCAAGTTCTGCCAACGCCCTACTGTGCCGCTTCCTTACCTACCATTTAAACAGCCTCCCCAGCACACCAGATCCATTTATTTGGGACAAAACTGGTGCCAGCTGGGAAGCTTTCCCACGCCCATGGCTGACTGGCAAGAGCCTTGTTTTCCTACTCAAGCTCCTCCATGAAAGGTTGCAACGGTGGTCAGTCCCGTCCAGCATCAGCACTGCCATTTCCTGTGGCAGGAACTTTTCAAAGTTTGCTCTCATAGGCTAAAACCAAACCCAAGCAAACGTCCCAAACATCCTCCGCCCTTCTGAGCTGTGTCTGGGCAAGAAGAGATGGAGGTGGGCAGTGCTGTCTATGACACACAGGGGAAGGTGGAGCCCAGCTCAGTTATTCTGGGCTGACCCCCAGCCAACATGAACTAGATGAAGGAACATAGCTGGATCTGCATTGAGAGAGAGAGAGGGAGAAGCGGGGATACACTTTGTGGGCAGGCCGAGAAGAAAGAAGGGCCTGGTCTTCCAGAAAGGGCACCCAACAGTTCCAGGAAGGGAATTCCAAGGCACCCAAAAGCACCATCCATTATCTATACCTGTGCAATCACAGTAGAAGGTTTGTAGCTCTAGAGCAGCATTTCCCAAACTGAGGTCTCCAGCTGCTTTTGGACTACAATGCCCATCATCCTTGGCTAGCAAGACCAGTAGTCAGGGATGATGGGAATTATAGTCCAAAACCAGTTGGAGACCCAAGTTTGAGAAACACTGCTCTAGAGCATAAGACAAGCCTGCTGGATCAAACCAACGGCCCATTTAAGTCCAGCATCTTGTTCTCACTGCAGACAATCAGATGCCTGTAGGAAACCAGCCAGCAGGATTCAAGCATAAGAGCTCTCTTCCCCTCCTGTGGTTTCCAGCAAGTGGTGTACAGAAGCATTGCTGCCTCCAACTGTGGCAGCAGAGTATAGCCATCCTGGCTAGTAGCCATCGATAGCCCTCTCCTCCATGAATTTGTATAGTCCTCCTTGAAAGCTATTTAGGTGGAAGATGGTAGAGCATCTGCTTTGCTTGCAGAAGGCCCCAGGGTCCCATCCCTGGCAACATCTCCAGATAGGGCTCTGAAACTCTCTTTTCGCAAAAATCCTGGAGGACTGCTGCCAGTCAGGGCAGACAATATTGAGCTAGCCAACTCAGCACAAGGCAAACCAACATGTGGCTACATTATTTTCTTATAAAAGGTTCCATTGCCCCTTCCTCCCTGCCTTCCATCTTCCAGGTTGTTGCAGTGAGTGTGGTTGGTGATTTAATTTCAGCATGGCAAAGACCAATCTATGCAATTGAGAGAGAACGACCTCTCATCTCAAAAGCACTTTGGTGAGTAAGCTAATAATCCTCATTCCAGATCCACTGGAGTCGCGAGTCTCATACTGCTAAATTAAACACTCCTTTGAAAAAGCAGCGGCGATTCCAGGCATACCAATTCATTCACGTCTCAGCGCTCTACGTGATCCAGCAGGGAGTTTCATCAGAACAGGAAGAGAGCAGAATGTCAAGGAAATTCTCTGGCGTGCTGAAGAAGGAATTGCTTAATGCAGCCTTTGTCAACCTGGTGCACATCCGCTTCAGCCAGTATGGCTGTGCTCCTATCAGCTCCCAAAAGCAGATGACTTATGCTGGTTAGGGCTGATGGGAGTTGCAGTCCAACACATCTGGAGGGAGGGCACCAGGTTGGCAAAAGCTGGCTTAAAATAAAGACAGTCAACTCTGGTCCAAGAAGGTCACCAGGAGACAGAGCACAACACTTGAATTTGCACATTGTCAAAGTACCTGCCTGGCATGCAAAAGATCCCAGGGTTCAATCCTGGCACCTTCAAGGTAGGGCTGGGAGAGACCGCAGCCTGAAAGACTGGAGAGCGCCTGCCAGTCAGTGTAGATAATTAGGAACAGAGGGAGCTGCACTGTACAGAGTCAGCCTGTTGGTCTAGCTAGCCTAGTATTGTTTACACTGGCTTGCAGAAGCTCTCCAAGGCAGGGGACATTCTCAGCCCTACTTGGGAGCTGCTGAAGATTGAGCCTGGGACCTTCTGCATGCAAGACAGATGCTCTACCACTGAGCTAGGACCCTACGCCATAGCTAGGCCAATGCAAACCTAGACTGACCAATGGTCTGACTTGGAATAAGGTCAATGGATACCATTATAGGGAAGCAAGTGCAGGCAAAGTTCTCCTTGGTCTGAGTTATTCCTCTTACAGAGTTCTTACGAGTCTGTTAACAGACCCATCCCTGCAGACTCAGAGACACAGAGGTGGTTTAAAAAGCCATGAGGTTTTCATATTTTTAAGTTCTTCTGCATCTGATGAATAATCCAGACCTGTACTTTCTTCCTGAGGCGGTTTTATGACTGGATTGGCCCATTTTTGCCAAATACTAAATAATATATTCCACCCACCCCCCGCTGCCAATTACAGAAGCACTCCCAGGACTGGAGAAAATCTGCCATCTAGTCATGAAACCCAGTTTGCCAGCCCCCTCACACCAGACTCTGCTTTAGAAGGGCAGATGAGAGGGAAGGATGGGGGGGGGGGAGGAGGATGCCTGCACACACAGAAGAGACCAAAAGGGATCCTCTTAAGTTGCTCGCTATCCAACTGGCCTTGTGGTTTGGGGACTGAGGGTGGGGAGAAAGCGAGAGAATAGAAGTGACCGTCCAAGCCCTCTCAGTCTCAGGGCCCGCCAGCTGCAGTCTACATCATTCTAGCTGGTCACCTGTGATGAGCAAACCTCCTCAGGGCAACCAGGCAAGGAAGCCAGGATTTTTTCAGGCCACTGATACACTTCTGGTATTTGTGGCATGTGTGAGAAGGCAAGAGAGTGACCTTCGGGGGACCGGCCTATGGGCTTGTATTTTGTACACCCAAAACCATGCACTTCCCCCAAAGGGGTTCAGTGGCGTTTGATACACCAGTCCTGCCCCCTCCCCCCAAAAAGCAGTTCAACCAGGGCTATTTAGAATCACATGCATGTGGATAACACACACACAGCAAAGACTTGTAACAGGGCCTTCACAGTGGTGGCCCAACAACTATAGAATCTGAGTGCTAAGGAACACAAGACACTATTGTATAGTATCCGTCCATCTGGCTTGGTATTACATGACTGGCAGCAGCTCTCCAGGGTTTCAAAGTAGAGTTTTTTCTAGCCCTACCCAGGACTGAACCTAGGACCTTTACGCAGCATGCAAAGCAGGTGTCATAACACTGTGCTATGGAGGCTCCTAATGAGCACAGGAACCTACCTGATACCAAATTAGACCACTGGCTCATCCAGGTCAGTATTCTCTAAAGTGCTTTGCACCCACCTGGAAATGCCATTGGGGATTGAACCTAGGACCTTCTCCATACAAAGCAGGTGCTACTGCCACTGAGGTACGGCCCTTCCCCGTGGCTAGGCAGGTAGGCCCCATCCACTGCACTTTTAAGTGGGCCTTAATACCTACCGTAGGCCTTCCCTGAGGCCTTTGCTGCTTGAAATAAGGCTATAAAGCCAGGGCTCTGCTGCCAGGGTCTGGAAGAGTTCTATTGTCGCCAGTGCTTTAATTTACTTCTGCTCTGCTGGTCAGCCTCCTAGTGTTATGGAACTGACATTCCAAACGGTTTTGCGTTGTATCTGAACTCCGGTGCCGATTGCATTTTGCGTGGCGAGCTGCTTTGTGGAGCACGGTTCTCAAAAAAAGCTGCAAATCTTTCAAATAATAAATGAGGCATGGGGGGAAGCGCATGTCACATTCCCCGTCTCTCCCCACGACAAAACTGGGACTTCTTGTGACCTGGAACCAACTCCCCTTCTGGGTGTCCGGCCCTCCAGTTCTCACTGACCTCGTTCAAAGCTGCTAATGAGCGAGCGAAGGGTGAATCATTTCCTGCTCATCTGCCACACGCTGTGTCCCAGGAGAGGCTCTCAAAGACTCCCCTTCCCCATGTTGAGGGGTGGGGTCCAATGCACCTGACAACAACAAGACTTTCCCTTCTTGTCCTTACCGAAACACCCTCAGAGTTTCCACAAGAAGGGGTGTGTGCATAAAATGTTCATGCTTCTTGAGGGGGACGTGACTGACACGGCTTTCTCGGGGGAAAGGAAAGGTGAAAAGGGCAGTGGAGAGACAACAGAGTCGAGTTTATTGCTCTCCAACTTCCTTAATTATGAGTCACCATCGGCAGAGAAAAAAAACCCAGTTCCATAAACAGATAGAGAACGCAAATAAAAAAAGTGCGGGGAGAGGATGGAGGACCTGATAAGGCGTTTTTGAAAGTTACTGTGTTACGCAGCGCAGGGTTATCAAAGATTACTTGCCGACATCTGCAGCCTCTCATTTCCCCAGAGATGCAGAAAAGACAAAATCTCATTTGCAACCCTGCTCATCTGAAAACCAACACAAAAGCTATCAGGCCATGGGTGCTCCCTCTCGAACAGAAGTCACAGAAGCGGCCAAGGGGATTTTGACATCTCGAGGTGGGAAAGACAAAAGGCATCCGGCCTCTTCCACACAAGCCTGGTCCTGATGACATGGAACAGGAATGCTGTTCCTGGGTTTAATGTATTCATATTTTCATAAATGTGGGAAATCCAACAAGATCTAGCAGTATGGAATGCTCCTTTTTTAGTTTTCCAGGCAGCCATACCTTCTTTCAGGACACTCTACAGTGGTACCTCAGGTTAAGTACTTAATTCGTTCCGGAGGTCCGTTCTTAACCTGAAACTGTTCTTAACCTGAAGCACCACTTTAGCTAATGGGGCTTCCTGCTGCCACTGTGCAATTTCTGTTCTCATCCTGAAGCAAAGTTCTTAACCCGAGGTACTATTTCTGGGTTAGCGGAGTCTGTAACCTGAAGCGTCTGTAACCTGAAGCGTATGTAACCTGAGGTACCACTGTATTCCAGCCCCCTCCCAGTTTTATCTGGGGCTGATGGGTGCTGTAGTCCCAAACATCTGGAAGACATCTGGTTGCCTAAGACTACTCTGCGTCATTTTCACTCATAATCTTACTAGGGGTGGGGTGAGCAGATGATGATTACTAGTTAAAAAAAAGAAAGATGATTTTGTTGTTTATTGGTTATATGTTTTTGTTGCTGAAAATTCTGCAGCTCTTTATGGGTTACTGTATGGTTTTCCTTATAACATGCTGTTCTTTCTCAATTTTACGTTATACTTTATGTCCTTAAAAGTTTTGCAAGTTGTTTGCAGTTCCTAATGTGGCAAGCAATTATTGGTATAAAATACCATCCAGGGACAAGCAGTTACTTTCAACACTAGGTGTGCTGGACAGCTAAAAAACTAACCCTCGAGGCAAAGTTTTCACAACTGCATATTGGCACATCCAAATGACATCACAGTGAGAGAGATGTGAGGAAAGAGAGAGACAGCCAGGACTGAGCTCATCATGCTTGGTTTTCTTACCATTAATAAAAACAGGGAAAAACAAGATAAATGGGGGGGGGGGGAGAAAGAGGGAACATTATCTTGGCAGAGAAGCTGGTGCCACAAGCAAACTGGTGGGACAGCTGCTCAACAGAAGACACAGAAACCCAAGAAAAACACTTGCCGGCTAGCTGAGGCTCATGGGAGTCATGGTCCAAAACATCTGGAGGGCACCAGGTTGGGGAAGGTTGACTCAAGTCTCCCATGAAAAATCCCAATCATCCACCCACTGCTTTACTACAAATACCTGAGGACTCCTTGAACAGAAGGAAGGGGAGAGGAAGAGATGCAGATTGGCTGGTAAGTATTACCATTTTTGCAAGTAGCTCCCTTCTCATTCTTTGGCTCCTCCACCATTGACTTTTCACTGGTAACCAGTACATCAAAGAATCACACACAAAAGTATTCATCCATCCAGCCAATCAGCCTACCATCTATCCATCCAACCATTAGCTTTTGTGGAAGGTCACCACCCCAATTGAACAGAGAGAATGCACCCTAAATTTAGCTTAAGTTGCATGACTCAGGACCCCAATACCTCCAGGGTTGCCTTTCTTATATGAACCTACTCAGACCCCAAGATCAGCATCAGAGACCCTTTTCTGTGTGACTTATCCTAGAGCGGGAGGCAACAAGAGGACGGACCTTTTCTGTCGTAGACACGTTTATGGAATTGCTCTCCCCCAGGGAAGCTTGTCTGGTTCAGACTCTCACCTTTTCAGTGCCAGGCAAAATGGATTTATTTTCCCAGGCATTTGGACAACAATAACAGCCTGACTTTTACTGGCTGTGCTTTGGTGTTCATTTCATCTTGATGGAGGAAAGACATATATATTTTCCACTGTGCACGAGCAACTTGGTGTACACTGCATTGCTTTAAATGGGTAAGTTTGCCATATACTGTGTTGTTTGAATTTCAACCTTTGCAAGTCACTTCCAGAGAGGACTAATACTGGTTTTCCACTTGCAGGAATTTATAATTGGGAAGGAGGAATTACATAAGGCAGCCTTTAAAAAATGCAATTCCCCCCACTTGCAATTCCCAGGAGGTACAATTCATTCTGTCGCCCCTGGTCTCCACCACTTTATTTCCGCCTCCTTTCCCTGTATGCATAGGCCAGAAAAGCATGCTTGCTTTTAAAATCTTCAGAAATAAAAACAAAAGAGTGGCCACGTGGACCTACATCACTGGATTACTGTACGTGTGATGGCTTTAACCAACTGAGCTGCGGCTGAATGGATGAACCAACTCAACTGAGAAGCCCTGCATTCATGAGACAACATCAAGCAATAAAGCAAAGGGTATCCTGGATTGTGGCAATCAATGTGCAATGGCTCATTCACACATGCAGCTCGTTGCCTGACATCAAGCAACACAAACCTGCGTGAAGCAAGCCACAGATTTCGACCACTTCGGAAGAAGAAGACAGGGCTTCTATTCATTGCTGCTGGTCTGAGAGCAGGATGTGCTTTTCTGCAGGGCTCCCAAGTGTGTGGCAAGATGAAAGTGACCTGCACAAATGCTGCTTAGGGGGTGGAGATGGAAGGAAGACAGACACAGAGCTCTTCTTCCAAACCCCACATTTGCCTGTGACTAAGGACTTTGCTTTGCACACCCACTCACCCCTCTGAAAGACACCCACATGCCCCTCGGCAAAATAAGCTAGCTCACTCAAAAATGCACATATGGGACACCAAATGACGCCTTCTCACCACAGCAGTAAGCCTGTTTACTAAGAAAGCCCGCACCCCCAAACGTCTGCTTCGTGAGGGGTGGAAAAACACCTTCCAACTAGTCTTTTCCCCCCTCTTTTTTTCAATCACAAACCCAAAACAACACCTTATGTTCCAGAAAGGGCCCGAAGCTCTTGCTGTTATTTTCTTTATTCCAGTTCCCAGTTCCTCCCATTTACAAATCCTTCTGTTCTTGATTCTGCACTTTAGCTTGTCTCAAGCTCATGAAATGTTTTACGCCGTATTCAAGCTGCATTCAGTTAACCAGCCGCTGAGCCTATGCAGAGATCAAGCAACACAAGTCCCTCCCAACGTGCAAAGAAATGAACGTGGTTTCAATTTAGAATTGGGGCTGTCTATATAAAACAGCCCGGACAAACTAAGCCTCTGTAAATCTTCCAGCTCTCAAGAAAGTAAGCCTTGAGAGTGCAAAGTGGCATCATTATAAAGGCAGCCTTGCAAACAAGTTCACAAAAAGGGATGGGCCTGCTAGCCTACATAATAGTTACATGGCAGTGCGGTGTAGTGGTTAAAGGTGTTGTACTAGGGCCTGGGAAGCCAGGTTTCAGATTCCAGCTCAACTATGAAGCTCACTAGGTGGCCAGTCACTGTCGCTTAGCCTAGCCTGCCTCACAGGGTTCTTGAGAGGATGAAATGGTAAAGGGAGAACAATATTATGGCCATCTATTGAGCTCCTTAGAGGAAAGCCAAGGTATAAATGTGAGATATCCAAGCAACAAAGTGAAATTTATACTGGCTGTCAGGGATTGGCTGGATGAAGAGGAGTGATGGGAAGCAGCAGCCGGGGAATCCCCAACGGAAACCTCAGAGGAGGAAGGCTCAGAGCCAGGGGATTGGTGGTGGGACATGGGTTAGAGGTCAAAGGGAGAAGATTGGGAGGAGGCAACAGGGTTTGTTGAGCAGGAGGAGCATAGGACAGGGAGCAGTTCAGACTCCGAGGCTGAAGCAGAGGACGCGGATCAAGAGGTTGCTGAAGAATCCAGGGACTCTCCCACTCCTGCTGTGACAAGCTCCCCTCCCCAGGGGCAAGACCTGCTGGGAAGGGTTGCTAAGTTATATGCCAATTCCCTAAATAAAGAGTTAACTTCACTGACAGCAGAGCCCCGAGTCTTTCGTGCTGACCTGCATCTGACTTCAGTTTCATGAAATCCGGGGTGGGGGTGGGATCTGGGATCTGGAAATGCAACATGAATAAAGACAAGATAAGGTTTTGACAACATCAGCTATGGACGGCTCCGCACAAGATAAAACATGCCCAAAAGCGGCAGATGCAGACAGATCCTACTCCTTGAACAAAGTAACTTGAAATGGATCGCTTTCCGTCTCCGCCAGCACACAGCATTTCACACTCACTGGTATTACAGTCTGTCTTAAGACACAGATTGTTCTGTTCCAGCCCAAGCAGACTTTTGGGACCGGATTTCATTTTTGAGACTTCCATTTCAAAACTAAACTCCGTTACTGGATGCAAACTAAAAAGAGGCAGCTACCTGCAGAAAGGCACAGCTTCATTGCAAATTGCCCAGATCAGCATATACCTCCCTCTGCATCTAAAGCAGCCCCCACCAATCTGCTGCCCTCCGGATTTTTTGGACTACAGCTCTCTTCTGTGCCAGCTACTGATCGGGGCTGATAGGGAGTTGCAGTCCAAAATATATGGTCTAAATAATAAATTGTGAATTGGCTTAACAGTATCTCTCAATATTGGCTGGACAGACTTTTTCTGACTTTTATCTTTTTATTACCATTAGAGTTGGTCACTGTAAAATGTTGCATCGCCATTGCAACAGCAGCTCAGACAACAGCAAAAATTATTGAATGACACAGAAAGAAAAAGGCAAGACTAGTTACAAAACTAATGCAAAGTGTTTTCCTATCCTTGCAGCACCTGTAAAAACAATCATTGAAGACAAATGCTGTAGGGAGGGGAAAATATTTTAACAACTTTTTTCAGGTTAGGTGTTGTTAATCTGAAGTGTTCGGTTTTTTAAAGTTTCAGTACTATTTTTATCTTTAGAATTGAATGTGCATTTGTCCAGAAAAACAGCCCCAAAATACTTTACTTTTTAAAAAAAGGCATGGTTGCAACTCATGCCAGACATCTCAGTTCATTCTTCACATTTGCCAAATATCTACAGTGGTACCTCGGGTTACATACGCTTCAGGTTACATACGCTTCAGGTTACACACTCCACTAAGCCAGAAATAGTGCTTCAGGTTAAGAACTTTGCTTCAGGATAAGAACAGAAATCGGGCTCTGCCAGCATGGCGGCAGCCGGAGGCCCCAGTAGCTAAAGTGGTGCTTCAGGTTAAGAACAGTTTCAGGTTAAGTATGGACATCCAAAACGAATTAAGTACTTAACCCGACGTACCACTGTATCTACTTCCAGAATAACACACAACCTCCCCCGGAAACTTTTTTCAAGGCCAACAGCATCTCTCCAAGATCTATTGTATCTCTGCTGCCTTTTTACTGGAGATGGCAAGGACTGCAGTGGACCCAGAAACGTACAGGGGCAAAGCCCAGGCACTGCCACCACCCAGCTCATTTCCATGGACCTTCACACGCCATTACTTTTCCATAGGCTGCAAAGCACCATAAAAAATAATGATGATTTAAAAAAGAAATATTTTATTTAATGGCACTAATTTAAAACCCTTTAAAATGGTTAATGGGGGCCTAGTTCAAACATTATTTTGTTTGAGAACAGCAAAATAGTACAGTATTGTATCATCTTAACTATAGCAGAATGGGCTTTTAAGTCTTCTTTTTTCCAGCAACTGCCAGGGACAATTTTATTGGTCAACAGAGGCCCAACGGAAGGCGCATTCGATGTTTAAAGAGATTTCCAGAGCTCCAGATCTGAGGTGAGTTTTGCAAAAGGCCAAAGAACAAAGTGCTCGGTGTGACGAGGTCTTAGAATCAGCAACGGCTGCTCAACCACCAATCATATTTGCACCAAAAATAAAATGTTTTGAAAAATGTTAGACTTCAAGCCAGTTTGTCCCTTCTATTAATGGCACATTACTCTCCACAGAGGCAGGACGTTTTTGCTGCTTAGGGAATTTTGCCAGAGACAAAGACCAAGCCATTAAATGGAAAGCCTAAAGGCCAAGGTTTTCATTTTCCACTTTCCCTGCTGTGAATAAATCAATATGATGCAAGTGAGATTAATACAGATTTGAGATTAGCTTCCTTCTTACGAATATCGTTGCTGACAGAATCGCGCAGTGAAAATGGTGGGCAGTTAAGCTCAGAGCAAACTTAGAAAACCACTGCTGTGTTGTGTGAAATGATGCACATGTGGCTAGTGGTCAGTTTGGGTGGGGTTTTCTTTTTTTAAGAAAAGGCTGTTAAGACAAATGTGTGGGGATGAGAACTACCTTGTGTTCAGCATTAGGAAGCAGATGAAGGCAAACAGTGCAGATAGCATCTTCCGTGCCCTGCTTGGGACCTTCCAGAGGCCTCTGACTGGAGCCTGCTGGAAACCAGACAGATTCCGCAAAGGCAATACTTATCAGAAGCCAAGAAGACTTCTTACCCTGCTCCATGAAAGGGGTCAGCATCTAGTCAACCAAGAGATGTAGTTTCCTTCCACCCACTGACTGTCCCATCAGCTGACTGTATGGATCAAGCTTCCTCTAGAGGCTGAATGAACAGCTACGCAATCTCCACCTCAAGGGCTACAATATCGGGTAATGCTCTCTAGCTGCAGCCTCTGCGGCTCAGGAAACTTCACTGCGGTTTTCCAAGTGTTGTGCTTACACAGGAGGCTTGGAGGGAAGTGAGATCACCAGCCCCTTCTCCTCGCTCAGCTAAGTAGAAACAGCTGCGCTCAAGACACACAGTTTTGTGTTATTTTTATTCTGCGCAAGCCAGTCCCCGTGAAGCTCCAGCCTTCCCTAACCGGGTGCCCCCTCCCCCCCCGGTTGTTTTGGATTACATCTCCCATCAATCCAAAACATCTGGGGGGCACCCGGTTGAAGAAGGGTGTTCTAGTACAGTTACAAATTATATTAGAAGTCATATACAGTGGTACCTCGGGTTACATACGCTTCAGGTTACAGACTCCACTAACCCAGAAATGCTTCAGGTTAAGAACTTTGCTTCAGGATGAGAATAGAAATTTTTCTCCGGTGGCGCAACAGCAGGAGGAGGCCCCATTAGGTAAAGTGGTGCTTCAGGTTAAGAACAGTTTCAGGTTAAGTACGGATCTCCAGAACAAATTAAGTACTTAACCCGAGGTACCACTGTAAATAGAATCCAATGCAAACCTCCAAACAGTGACAGGGAGCACTAACAGAACATAAGCCAGTTTTAAATCAGGTACAACTGTTTGCTTTTTAATTTATAGCCACGACACGATAGATGCCAGCTGTCTTGGTTTTCACCACCCAGCTCAGCAAAAATAGATATAGACTGACAGACAGAGGGAGAGAAGGAGGAAGTACATTAGTGACTGTGGAGGGTTCGGACAAACTCTGATCCTTGTTCAACCAACAGAGAATAGATATAGGAATGGGATTCAAAGCACTTGCTTTGCAAGCAGAAGGTCCTAGATTCCATCTCTAGGCAGGGCTAGGAAAAACCCTGGGGATCAACTCCCAGTTAGAATTAGCAATTGGAAGATGCATTTCCCTGTAACCAGAAGTCCTCTCCTGGTTTGCTTTTGACAGTTCCACAGCCTCACTTAGGTGGGAAAAGACATTGTGCTGTTCATGGATAGGCAAACTAAGGCCCGGGAGCTGGATCTGGCCAATCGCCTTCTAAATCTGGCCCACAGACGATCCAGGAATCAGTGTATTTTTACATGAGTAGAATATGTCCTTTTATTTAAAATGCATCACTGGGTTATTTGTGGGGCATAGGAATTTGTTCACTCCCCCCCCAAAAAAAATATAGTCCGGCCCCCCACAAGGTCTGAGGGACAGTGAACCTGCTGAAAAAGTTTTCTGACCCCTGTTGATATAATTAAACAATTGGAAATCAGGAACCCTTGCAAATTTACTGCAGATTGTGCAGAGATGTATTGGTAGACCAAAATCTACCTTCTGCCCACCCCTGTCTTGCATGACAAGAAATATCATTTGAATGAAGACTGGAGCAGCAGTAACACAGGTGACAACCCACGTTGGGTGAAATATTCTGGCATTGTAGGGGGTTGGACTAGATGACCCTCAGGGTCCTTTCCAGATCTGCAGTTCTATGAACTGTACACATGCACACAAAGCACACTCAAAAGAAATGAACTTTTCATAGCATGAGGAATGAAGTCTTTCTCTGGGGTTGAAAGGGAAGGGAACATGTGCAATGCAGGAAGCATTTAGTGAGATACATCTAAAGCCAGCAACTAAACCTGCTTCAGCGGCATTTATTACCAAGACTGACACACAAGAGATTTCAAAATATGCAACGGCCACAAGGCTCTTCCCCCTTCCCTACCTCCCAGCAGCTGTCAAAGTCAGAACTGGTTGCATCTTGTGGTTCACAGTGTACACAGATTAGGACTTTCAAAGTGATGGGGAAAGGGGGAAGGAGAGAGAGAGAGAGAGAGAGAGAGATTCCAAGGCTGAAGGAGAGAAAGTGTTATTCTAAGGCCAGATTCTTTCACTCTTTCAGGACAGCACCCAATAAAGCACCAAAGCAATTTCACTTTGTCCGCAGCTGAGCAGTAGCTGTCTCTCTCTCCCACACCCAGAAGTTAAGTTTCCAAAAAGAGCTTCAAAAGCCAATAGCTGGTGTTAGAAGCCACTGAGTTTTACAGCTGGTTTCTGCTCCCTTTTGGAGAGAGGTTTACGTGTTCACACAGGCATTTCCCCCCCAATGATCTACCCTCCTTTAGCGCAATCCTGACCATATCTACTCAAAATAAGTCTTACATAATTCAGTGGGGCTTAGCTTTTCTCTGATAACTGATTTATAGGCATAGTAGACTGGAGGTATCTTTGCCTAGTGGACAAACTCAAATTTCCCAAACCAGGCCCTTGGTGAAATTTAACAGGATGCAATTAATTTTTATGTATCCTTGCATTTATATCTCATCTTTCCTCCAGTGAGCTCGCAGCAGCGTTTGTGGTTCCCCACCCTCCCCATTTTACCCTCACATCACAACCATCCTGTTCAGGGGGTTGTAAGCCCTACTCTGCATAATCAATCACATATGCGGTGCACAAACACCATTTGAATGGCAATGCCCATTAACTTTGGGAGGGCCTGGCCCCCTCAAATATTTTATTGGGGGGGGGCTGAAGACTCCTCAGCCCCTAGGAGTTGGTTCCTATGATCCTGTTAGGTAGGTTACACTGAGAGGCTGCAATTGGCTCAAGGTTATCGTGTGAATTTAAAGGCAAAGTGTGGATTTGAACTCTGATCTCCTGAGTCCTAGTCCAACATGCTAACCACTACAGGACAGCAGCACCTGGATATGACTCTGCTTGTAGTCAGCATACTACAGCCTGCTTACCTGAATTTACAAAACAATATGAAGCCAGGAGAAATAGAACCTCCTCTACAGATTCCACTGAGTCCAAGTGGTACAAGAGCCGTTCCATGCACAACTCCTGCACACTTTCCACTTACCTCCTGAAAAATCAGCCACATTAAAATAAATGGGTCTGGGGTTGGGGTGCAAAAAGAAGAAAGCAAGAAACTGGTGAACGCAACGCAATAGTGGCGTTGTGACTTGGACTCTCACTCTACTTTCCCAGCCACTGCAAGCATGAAGCAAAACACTAACCTCCCTTTCCAAAACAAAATAAACCTTGTCAGCTCAAACCTCTTCAGACTCGTGGCTAGCAGTCCCTTCCCTCACAGATGGTGTTCTTGGTTACATGGAAACCCTACAATACTGTGTCTCATCCTCCTCAAACCACCAACTATTGCCCACACTTTGTTTTCAGTGAATCAAACCCACCTAGCAATGATATACACTCAGTTACAGCAATCTGGGCTTCTTGTGACCCTGCTCATAGGCAAGCAAGCATATTTCAGATTGCCAAAAGCCATATGCCCCTTGTTTTTCTTTTCATTCTTAACATTCTTAACATTATTATTAACATTATTCTTCTGTTGATTTTATTTATATTTTTATAATTTTCTCTTTTTAATGTTTATTTTTAATCACCATTCTAAATGAACATTTTGTATTATTTTATGTAAACTACTTAAGAAACTTATCTGAGGCACATTAGAAGCTGCCCGAGTCAGACCATTGGTCTATCTAGCTCAGTATTGTCTACACTGACTGGCAGCAGCTCTCCAGGGATTCTGGCAAGAGTCTTTACCAGCCCCACTTGGAGCTGCTGGGATTAAACCCAGGACTTTCTGCATGCAAGACAGGTGCTCTACCACTGAGCTACAACCCTTTTTGATTAAGCAGTATATAAATATTGCTAATCTTGCTAAATAACTAAATAAAAATAGAAAACTTCTTGAAAACTTCATTCCACCAATACCGTCTACTGAATATTTATGTATTACGTATAAACTAACCAACAATTTATAAGTCATGCATCATGGAGACACCCCACTCCCTGCCTTTGGAAGCCTTATAATAAGGACGAAGCTGAAACTGTCAAGCTCCCTTGTTATTTCTGCTAATGCCAGGGGGTGTAATGTTGCTAATGCAATCTTGTTATATATTTAGTACTGAAATGTGGGGGTTTTGCATGTTGTTATATTTGTTATTACTGTATGTTGTTGCTTTATTATATTACAAAATTGCTCTTGCCATAGTTGATTTTGAGATGCAATCCGTATTTCTTCGTCGTAAGACGCTTTGGGCATTTGCAGAAAGGTGGCATACAAATGACATTATGATCATGAAAACAGTCCGATAAATAGTTGGATCCCATACTTTTTTTTCTTTTAAGGTCTGCATTTGTTTTAACATATGATCTACTCCATTCCCAGCTGTTCACGGACCAACTCTGGCCTATAAACCTCCAGAGGGAAGGATGTACCAGAAGACCCAGGGAGGGCAAAGCTGTTGTGAGCTCCCTTGAACTCTGTACAGCACAGAAACTCTGTTGAATTAATGAAAAAGGGGAGTGCAGGCTGTGGATTGGAGGCCTTATCAAGTGGAGCGCTGGGGGGGGGGGACTTTCGAAAAGGAAAGGAAAGGGGAAATCCAGCAAAGTCACAGGTAGAAATGCTTAGCAAGAAGACTGAACCCAACTCAGGCTGTGTACACACATCCCTTGCCACACGCAAAAAATCCTGGAAACAGAAGTGTGCCCATCACAGAGTTACAATTCCCAGCACCCTTAACAAACCCCAGTTCCCAAGATTCTTTTGGAATGGGGAATGTGCTAAAAGGCAGCCCTGTTTAGGGAAGTTTTCAATATTTAATGCTGTATTGTTTTAACACTCGATTGGAAGCTGCCCAGAGTGGCTGGGAAAACTCAGCCAGATGGGTGGGGTATAAATAAATTATTATTATTATTATTATTATTATTATTATTATTATTATTATTATTATACCGAGCCTTAGATTTCTCATAAAGCAGAAGTGAAAGTCTCCCCTCTCTTTTGATTCACTTTGAGGGTTGTGTCTTTATATTAAAGTTCAAGGATCTGTCCATGCCAAAACACGACCCCGGCACCAAAAATGGAGCACAAAGTCAAATTCCTCCAAAAAAGGTCAGGCCTTGATCCCACCGTCCTATTTCAAGAAGGATGCAAAAAGGGGTTGCGAGAGAAGGGGCCGCATCCCCCTCCCTTCAGGGGCTCCATCTGGCTCATCTCAGGGAGAGGCTTTTATTGCCTCCCTCCAGTCATGAGACGCAGACAAAGGTTACTAAAGGTTAAGTCTCTGGCCCAAGAGAGAGTCCCTGCCCAGCCAGTCGCCATGGTTACAGCGTCCTCTACGGTCATGGTGTGCTCCCCAAGGCTGGTTGCTAAGGAAGGCCTAAACTTCACCCCCAGGCCCAATTCTGCACTTTATTTGACTGGGCTGGGAGTTGCTGGCTTAATCCCCATCCAAGGAGTGAGGTGGAAAGAAAGGAAAAGCCTTAATTATGTTCGTCCACTGTAATATTTTAACAAGTAAACCCAGCCGTTGCCAGCTTGGAACCCTCTACAGGCTTTGGACAACAACGTCCACATGTTCGATGGCTGGGGCTGATGGGAGTTGTAGTCCAAATCATTTGGAAGGCACCAGCTTGGCAAAGCCTAATTTAAACAGTTGTTTAGCTTCCGTTGACTGAATTTGCACCCACACTTATCTATTAGTAGGCTCAAGGCCACTAACAGAATTGAAGTGTGGCATAACAGGAGTATTAAATCCACACAAAGAACTAGAGGATTGAAGACCTGCCCCTCTTGCAATGGCTGGTGGCATATGACCAATGTAAGGAATGGCCCAGATCTCTGCTGCGGTATAGTCCATGCTCCCTAGGCCAGCAGAAAGATGGCAACTGGAGAGAGTCCACATTCACATCATACATTTAAAACACTGTGATACCACTGTGAACAATCATGGCTTCCCCCCATTGTGGGAGCTATAGTTTCTTAAGGGTGCTAAGAGTTGTTAGGAGACCCGCTATTCTCGCCTAAGAACTGCAATTCCAGTGTTCCCTGGGAAGAGGGACCTGCTCACAAGGTTGGAAACAGTAAAGGCCTTAAGAGCGCCAATAAAACTCCAAGTGAACCATAAAAACACAGAGTGGGCAACTGATTCTGAAGGGCCTTTAAAACAAACAAGAGGGTTATAAACTTGACTTGCAACAAGCCAGCAGATGGACTGAGCAGCCCTTAAAGCCACAACTCGCCTTTCCTCCTTCTATCTCAGTAGCCACTGTGAGCCCCAATGCAAGCCCCACAGGACATGCTGTGAACAATCCTATGCATTGTTTTATCTCCAAGCGCCACCCCTTGCTGAAAGATGTCTGTGCCACCACTGGTGCAACATACCTCAGCAAGCACATCACAAGTGTGCAAAATCAGTGTGGATAGTTGAGTCCATGTCCAGCATAGATCTCCCTTTCAAAAAGCCTTCAATTCTGAAGGGGGAAAATCTGTCTCGTCTCCACCCTTGCATAAGGACTTATTTATTTAAAACATTTTTCACTGTGCTTTTTTAACTCTCTCAGCTGACTTGCAGACAAAGTTGCTTACAAGTACAGTGGTACCTCGGGTTAAGTACTTAATTCGTTCAAGAGGTCTGTACTTAACCTGAAACTGTTCTTAACCTGAAGCACCACTTTAGTTAATGGGGCCTCCCACTGCTGCCACGCCGCCAGAGCACGATTTTTGTTCTCATCCTGAAGCAAACTTCTTAACCAGAGGTACTATTTCTTGGTTAGTGGCGTCTGTAACCTGAAGGGTATGTAACCTGAAGTGTATGTAACTCGAGCACTAGATTCACTCACTTGGGAGTAAGCCCCTCTGAGCTCAATGGCATTTACTTCTGAGTAGACAGGTTTAGAATTAGAATGCATATAAAAAAGCACACAGATCCTAGGTGTGGGTCACCATCCGCCAGTTGAAAGCCACGGCTTTGGAAACTTGGGAGGTTAAAGCACCTTTGTAAGAGATTGGGGGACAGGGCCGGCCCTATCCTTAGGCAGTTTAAAATGGCTGCCTGAAGCAACAGGTGTGCAAAGGCATAGAGTAGTATAATGCCTTCAGTTGGCCCTGGAGTTGCCTTTTTGTCCTGCATTTCCAGCATCAGAGCTTGCCTTGTGGCTACCGTTATGAACTGGTAAAAATGTCCTACACCAGTTATTAGTTGCTACTCTTGTTACTCAGGGAGTAAACAGAGAAAGTTCCGTACTCCACACACACACACACACACACACACACAGAGAGAGAGAGAGAGAGAGAGAGAGAGAGAGAGAGAGAGAGAGTATGAAAATGATACATGCCTCTATAAGGTGAAGCTACCTTTTATCAATAGGTGACTCTTACTTATTAAATGTCCCTACGCAGAATTTTATTATGATGTCTGAAAAAGTGCTCTGAACCTTCTGTTTGCTCAGTGCTGCATGAAGTCGCTGTTTCTTTACTGTTTCTTTTCTTTGTATATAGTTATTTCTTAAAACTCAATAAACACATCTTTAATAAACAGAGGATGGAAAACTTAGCCCTGTCCTGGTCCCGCCACCCCCAGAAAAGACAAGCAAGACAAGAAAGACCAGGGCATACACATCCTCAGCAGGACATTCCCCCTTTGCCTCTCCATATATGGTCCGGCTTGGAGCACACCAATTGCCAGAAAATTGCAAGTGGGTGATGAAGAAGAGCTCACTTAAACAGATGACATCTGCAAGAAGCACACAGAGCTTCATGCCATGTGATACTCTTGGCCGAAAACCAGTGTGCCAAGTTGATTTAAGAGTCCGAATCTTGTCCACTGTCAGAGAGATAGCGACTTGCCCCAAGACCACACAATGAGCACAGGACAACTAGGGAAGAGTTGGGATCTAGAATTTCAAGGAATATATTCAGCACCCTGCCCATTGGACTCCTTTGGCAAGCTCTGCAAATACGTAATCGTTTGAGCTGTCTTTCAGCCAGGAGTGAATGATTAAGGAACCGTCTGCATGAGATGCTTGGCCAGGATTTAAACTATGATCTAATAAGAGACTCCCATTCCAAACACTGTAGTATTAACTGTCCTGTGACCATATATAAACTACTCTTATCTCAAGTTTTTTAACATACACACACACACACAGCCTCAGCAGACACAGTTTGGGTTATCTTAATTCACTCAAAAGGAGCAAATTTTTAGATCAGTAGTGCATGAGACTCTTTAATCTCACCGTTGTGGGTTTGAGCCCCACATTGGGCAAAAAGATTCCTGCATTGCAGGAAGGGGTTGGGCTAGATGACCCTCATGGTCCCTTCTAACTCTATAATTCTATGAAATAGCGGTTAGAATATCAGACTGGGACCTAGGACAGTGTTTCCCAACCTTTTTTAGACAAAGGCACACTTGTTTGATGAAAAAAATATCGAGGCACACCACCATTACAGCCCCGTGACGTCAGCGCACAGCGTCACGCCGGGAGGGACGCACGAAAGTGTAACTTTCAATTTTTTCCCTCCCCCTTGCCGGGGAACCTCCAAGCTTTGGGGGGTGGGGGGGGAGGAGGCAGCAAAGCGAGGGACTGAGGGACCCTAACCCTAACCCTAACCCTCACCAATCACCCGGGAAAGCATGCGAACGAGGAGCCCCCGTGTCCTGCTCCCGGCAGCGGACGGCACAAAGCGAGGAGGCCTGGACAAGGCAGCACGCTCCCCGCTCTCGTTGCATCGGGGCTTTTCTCCTCCAGGCCGCTTTCGAAGTCCCCTTCTCCGCTCCCAAGAGCCGGAGCCGCTGCTTCCAGGCCCTGTCCGAGCCCCGACTTGTGGCCTCACTTCGAGGAGCGCCTGTTGCTGGGGACGGGGCTGCATCCCCCTCAGCCGCCGCCTCGCTTCCTTCCAGGAGACCCGACGGCTCCCCCTCTCCCGCTCGCCCTCCTGCGCCCGCAGCAGACCGAGACCTCCCCGCCCCCGCCCGGCTCGACCCTACCTGGGCGCCTCCAAGCCCGGCCGGCTCCGCGTCACGCTCCACGCCGGGCAGCTGCAGCAGGGGCTGCGCGGGGGCGCGCGGCGGCCCGGCTGAGCGCGCCCCGGAGCCGCCACGCCGTCGCTCGCGAGTCCCTCCGAGAGCCCGCGGGACTGACTCCGGAGTCGCGAGGCGGCGCGTCGCCCAGGGAAGGGGCGGCTTCCCACAAGCACGACGACCGAAAAGAGCCCAGCAGAGCGCGCGCCCCGGAGGACTTGGGGGGGTCTGTAGGGCATCAGTGGCCCCCAGAATTCTGCCCGCCCCTCGCCCCATTTGATCCAGATTTACCCTCTGGGGAGAGCGAGCCCCGGCCCAGCAGGGGGCGCCCTCGCTCCGTCCTCCGGGAAGCAAACGCCCTCGCCCGCCTCCCTCCAGGCAACATCTCGCGGCACACCAGGCAACATGTCGCGGCACACTAGTGTGCCGCGGAACACCGGTTGGGAAACACTGACCTAGGAAACCAGGGTTCAAACCCCACTCAGCCATGAACACCCCTGGGTGACTTCGGGCCAGTCACTGCCTCTGAGCCTATCCTACCTCACAGGGTTGTTGAGAGGATGAAATGGAGAGGGGAGAAGTGTGCATGCCACATTAAGCTCTTTGGGGAAAAAAGTGGGATATAAATGTAGTAGTGATGGGCATGCTGTAGTAGCCCGCAACATGCCCATCCATCCCAGCTAGGACTGGTGAGAGTTATAGGCCAGAGCATTCAGAGAGCTCCAGCTTGCTAAAGCCTGGCTTAGATGTACTGAACAATTACTGTAATCTGGGTTTGGGAAGATTCTGTGTGAGGAGTTCCCTCCTGCTCCTCCTCCAGGGCATAGACAACCCACGTTTGACTCTCTACTCTACCAAATGGCTTGGGGCTGGCTTGCTGCACTCTGGCTCCCCCTTCCCAGCAAAAATGCAAGCCTGAGAGTAAGAAAATGCTTGAAGACTTTCTTTCGCTCAAGCAGAACAAATGATGCAAAACAAAACAAATACAGGAAGGTTTCCTTCATTTACGCAGCTTTTCAGAACTCAGCTACTGTACATACACAAGGTTGTTGTTTTTTTAAAAAAAAAACAAAAACAAAATATAAACACAGAGTACAGCCTGCCTGATTAATTGATATGGAGTGGAAAAAGAAAGAAAAGGGCTCAGCTTCTGGGGGCCTTAATAAAATAGAAACTGCATGTTTACCACAAAGTTTGCCAGCCAGGAAGGCACAATCTGACCAAAAACTGAAGTTTAAATTTGAAAGAGGAAGCACAATGTTTTAAACATGCAACACATGTACACACATAAACACGTCACCAGCAACAGGGGTTTCCCCCCACCCCCACCCTGTAGATCAGGTTGTACAAATCCCGCAGAGATTTGTTTTAAATACACACATAAATTGACGCTGTGGGGGTTTTAGTTGACATTTACAGCAAAGTTATTTTTTATCCTTTTTAAGATCCTGATAAAGATGAGCTACCTCCCACAATACTAGGTAGCATTGCTTGCTTTGGTTCCTAGAGAAGCATCAAAGATTCTGCTCACTCATTGCACACAAGCACACAGACATTTTCCATGTGTATACTTTGATAAAAGGCCAATGGTTTTTTTTGGGGGGGCGGGGCTCTTTCCAATATCCTTGCAACTGTGGGGAGGAGGGAGCAGAATCATGGCCAGCTATATATATATATATATATATATATATATATATATATATATATATATATATGCAGGTTTTGGTGTCCTCGGGTGTCTTCCCGTGTAAAAGTTGGGGTGTCTAGGCGACGTTTCGACGAGGTCTCACTCGTCATCTTCAGGCTGGTGCTTTCGGCTTCTTGTTACTGGAACAGAGCAGGATCTCAGTGTTTGAGTTCCTATAAATACTATAAATAAAAGCCTCTCCTATCAGTGAAGAAATCCAGCTAAGAATCATCCCCAGAGAAAAATCATCCAGATGCCCCAAACTCTACGGCCTCCCCAAGATACACAAAGAAGGAACACCACTCAGACCAATAGTCAGCTCCATAGGCTCACCTCTACAAAATCTCGCTAAATTTCTCGCCAAGCAACTTCAGCCCTATGCAGAATCCATCTCTTCACACGTTCCAAACTCCTTCCAGTTCATAGAAACAATAAAGAAGCAAAACCTACATCCTAATGACCTACTTGTGAGCTTCGATGTTGTATCTCTCTTCACACAAGTGCCCATTAATGAAGCCTTGACAGCCATTCAAAACAAATACAATCCCCCCGAATACATCTTGGACCTGACCAACCACTGCCTAACCAACACGTACTTCATCCACAATGGACAAAGATACAAACAGATAGAAGGAGCACCTATGGGATCACCCCTCTCACCGGTCATCGCAAACCTGTACATGGAACACTTTGAAACCAATGCTTTAGACAAGTCAGAACACAAACCCAAACTTTGGCTCAGATATGTTGACGACACCTTTGTAATTTGGCCACACGGGAAGGAAAAACTGGATAGCTTCCTCACACATCTCAACAGCCTACACCCCAAAATACAATTCACTATGGAAATAGAAGCCAACAACCAACTTCCCTTCCTTGACGTCCTAATCTACAAAAAACCTGATGGCTCCCTAGGACACACTATCTACCGGAAAAAAACACACACCAACCGCTACTTACATGCACAATCACACCACCACCCTGCACAAATAAACTCCGTAGCCAAGACTCTCATCTCCAGAACCAAACGCCTGGCTGACAAAGACCACTTGACAACTGAGTTACAGAATCTCTCAAATGTGTTAATTGCCAATGGATACCAGCAAAACAGGGTTACGAAGCTAATCCAAAAAGAAACACCCCCCAAAAACCAAGACACAGAAGAAAACAATGGCATGGCCCTCCTTCCTTATATCAAGGGCACTACAGATAAAATTAGCAAAATCCTCCATAAACACAATATCAAAACAGCCTTTTGCACCAACCAAAAAATAGCCAATATCCTCAGAAACCCCAAGGATAAAATCCAGTTGGAAAACCAAGGGGTCTATGAAATACCCTGCAAAGTCTGCCCAGCCACGTACATTGGACAAACAAACAGACGAATAAATGCACGTATCGCAGAACACAAGAATGCCGTCAAAAAAGAAGAAAAAACTTCCTCTCTTTTCCAACACATGAAAGAAACAGGACACGAAATTAATTTTGCAGATTCCAAATTGCTCTTTAACATGGAACATCACCACAAGAGAATAATCATGGAAGCCATCGAGATAGAGAAACACCCTCACAACATGAACAAGCGTGACGACACATCCCGCTTGCCAGACATCTGGAAATTAGCCCTCCCCACAAAAACTGACACCAGATCCAGAGGCACACAGAACGCCATCACCAATCAACCACACCAGACCCAAACCCAGACCCTCTCCACAGATAAATTACAGACACCATCCAGTAGCCAAACCATGGTGGCACCTCCGGATGCTGCACCCCCCTGCAATCCCTACACAGATCTGGCTGACACAGGCCACAAAACCACAGCTCGCCCCTATACACGAAGCCAAGCCAGAGCACAACCAAGTGCAGTACAGCCATCTTCTCAGAAAAACTCTTCACAAAGTTCAAGAGGTCAAGACACAAAGACTTTAGCAACTAATCCACACCTAATGACCCACCTAAGTGGTACTCAGGATATCACTCAAGAAATCACTCAAGATATCCCTCAAGTAATTAAGGAACAAAAGAAGAAAAGGCACACTAGCCTGGGAACTTCCTCTCTGCCCAGAACATTGGAGGCTATACACCACACCCCCTCAACAGTATTTATAGGAACTCAAACACTGAGATCCTGCTCTGTTCCAGTAACAAGAAGCCGAAAGCACCAGCCTGAAGATGACGAGTGAGACCTCGTCGAAACGTCGCCTAGACACCCCAACTTTTACACGGGAAGACACCCGAGGACACCAAAACCTGCATTCCTGTACCCGTGAAAATCTACGAAAGCATATATATATATATATATATATATATATATATATATATATATCCCCCACCCACCCCCAGTCCTGCTTGCAAACACAGAGTAAATGTCTGATGCACTACACACAAATCAGGAGCTCTCAAGTTCCTAATTGCATGGAGCGTCTAAACTAGACTGCCAATGTATGCTACTTGGGCTGATGGCATTTGTAGTCCAACACATCTGGAGGGCATCACTGGTGTACCAAGGTTCGCCACCACTGAGTTAGGGGAAGGCTGCTCTACACTGTCGACTGACGTCACTGGCTTCCTAGCAAAATCCAGAAACCAATAATCGCCACACAATTCCCGTTGAAAATCTCAAGCTGTTTTTAGCAGCAAAGACCATGTAGGTGACACCTTCTTTTGGTTTGTGGGGTAGAATCCACCAGGAAGAAAGACACAAGGGGCTCTTCTATCCAAGTACTGAGGGAAGAAGAAAACTTCAGAACTTTCTTGCGTGCACACACACACACAAGCGGTTCAATCCATAGGAAGGTGCCGCAAACTCAACAAGACGCCCCCGTAGTCAAGCCAAAACATGCCTTTTGCATTCCCCGTTCTGAGCAAACAAGAGTCCCTTTGAAAGAGTCCCGTTTCTTCCCACTGAAGGACCTTGAGCAGACTGCAGTTCTGGAACGGCAGAACCTGACAGCTTCCACAAGGGGAAAAAAAATAAGAGTATCTTCTGCCTCTTCTTCCTAAAAGCCTTCTGCCAAAAATAAGCAGCTTAGATGCTGGTGGTTGTTTTCAGGAGCATAATGAGCTCTGTGAGGCACTGAGGGTCTGGGACAGACATACCCCCTGCCATTATTTTAATCCATAAATAAAGGAAAGGAAACGGCAAGGATCTGCACTAGCAATAAGTGATGTGGAGTTGGGTGAAGCAGCACCAAAATTATTTAAATGGGAACAAAAAGACAGCCAGCGATGGGCAGCGGTGAGATCATTGGACTAGGACCTGGGAGACTAGGGTTCATATCATCACTTGGCCATGAAGCTTGACTTTGGGTGGGCCAGTCACTGGCTCTCTCAGTCTGACCTACCTCACAGGGTTGTTGTGGGGATTAAATGAGGAGGAAGAGAGCCATGTATACCATCTCAGGCTCCTTGGGGAAGAAGCTGAGATATAAATGCAACGAAATAGGTAAAAAAGAAATAAGGGATTGTTTAGAGCTCAAAAAAGAGGCCACTCTAGATTGATGAATGGGCAGTAAAAGGGCAAAATGGTGTTCAATGTGAGTGATGCACATTGAGGCCAGAAAAATCCTAACTGGCAGGGGTCAATCAGGAGAGAGGGAGGAATACACAGAGGAAGTTGCCTTGTACTGAGTCAGATCATATTGGTCTATCTAGTTCAGTACTATCCACACTAACTGGCAATGGCTTTTCGGAGTTTTAGATGTGAGACACTCCCAACGCTACCTGGAGATGCCTCCCTGGATTGAACCTGGGACCTTCTGCATTTGGGATCAGCCTCATATAACCAACATGCCTTAACACTAATGTATGCATGAAGGGGTTAAGACCATAGAGTAAGCTGCCCTGCCTGGCTTAGCTAGGTCACACACCCTTTCCTTGGGAGGAAGGGTTACTAAACCTCTTTGTTCTCTCACCTTCCACTATTCCACAAGTGATCTGACCAGTAAGGATGTCTATGCAGAATGCTCCAAGCTTAGACGGTGGGTGTAGCTTTAGCAAGCCATCTTTGTGTTTCTATGCAGATAACATAGAAACATTTAATCAATTTTTGTTACCTAAGTGAAACTGCTTGTGTTTTCTTGCTGCTGTATAGAAAAACCCATGAATCTGACCTTCGAAAAGTTTTTAACTACACCATTTTTAACTTACCAAATGTGTGGTTTCTTTCTGTGAAAAGTGAAGTAGGGAGCTCTGGGAGCAACTTAGAAGGGGATATTTTAAAAGTCTAACAACCTATATTTCCACACTTTGCCGCATATTTTGTGTTTTAAAATCTCTGCTGGGGCTCTCGCACCAAAGAGTACTTGCCGAAAACTGAATCTAGGCATCTAGGGAATTCTCCTTTTATTCCTTAACGTAATTACCAAACTAAAACACCAACACTGCGTGCAAACCAGATGCCCCACCACTGAACCAAGGCTCTCCATAACAGCCAAAGGTTCCACAGATTTATAGGAACATAAGAAGCTGCTTTATACAAAGTCCATCTTACTCAGCACTGCCTACTCTGGCTAGCAGCAGCTGGTCCTGGTTTTCTGGAGATTTAGCTGGGCCCTCAGCACATGTCTAAAGGGCTGCCACATGGAAGATGGAGCAAGCTTGTTTTCTGCTGCTCCAGAGGGCAGGACCCCAACTAAGAGATTCAAACAACAAGGTGATTCCAACTACAGTGGTACCTCAGGTTACAGACGCTTCGGGGTACTGACTCTGCTAACCCAGAAATAGTACCTCAGGTTAAGAACTTTGCTCCAGTATGAGAACAGAAATTGCGCAGTGGCAACAGGAGGCCCCATTAGCTAAAGTAGTGCTTCAGGTTAAGAACAGTTTCAGGTTAAGAACGGACCTCCAGAACGAAGCAAGTTCTTAACCCGAGGTACCACTGTAAACATTAGGAAGAACTTTCTGACATTGAGAGCTGTTTGACAGCGTCCCCAACCACCTCAGATGGTTCTTAAGGTTGGAGGTTCTTAAGCAGAGGTTGGCTGGCCATCTGTCAGGAATTCTTCAGCTGTGATTCCTGTACTGCAGGGGGTTGTACTAGATGACCCTCGGGGTCCCTTCCAGCGCCTGCAATTCTATGATTCTATTACTGAATTATGGCCCTTCCCCAAATACGTAGCAATGCTTTTTGAGGCACGAAATCAACACAGCTCCTTTCCCTCAGGCAACGAGTAGAGAGAGTCAACCTTGCCACACAAAAACTCCAGGCCGCAGTGAAATTTTCATCCAGGGGGTGGGGGAGGGGAGCAGCAGCTCTTCTGGCGCTCAGCCCACACTGAGCCAGGGCCCTCGCTTCTTCCCCAGAGAAAAAGTCTCCCAGCCGGGCCCCAAACATTTAAAGACCCTGCCCTCTGGAACAGCCATGAACAGCTGCGAAGGGGAAGAAGAGAATGCAGGGAAAGAGCTCGAATAAAAAGCAAGCAGAGCTGGAGATTGAAAAGAGGCAGCTGCAAGTTCCCCTTAAGGAAGAGCAAGGATTATTTCTGCAATGTTTCCACAGGAGACACAGGGGTTGAGCCCGTTAGGATTTTTAAAAATTCATTTATTATGCTTGCAGAAAAAGATGGTTTTCAACCACTTTGTAACCATTATATATCGCAAAGCAAAGGAGGTTAGGAGCTACAACTATAAACTGGACTTTTATCCCTCAGTATTTCACTGTGTTTCTACCCAGTGTTACTGTTTCTAGTAAAAAACAGTTTCTGAACACTCATCACAACACACACACAGTCAGTATCCCAATGACTGAAGCGAGAGTCAAAGCCAGAGAGCAGTCCTCATTTAATATAATTATATAGAAAAAAAAGCTTATGTAAAGGATGTGAACCTTGCTCTTAGCCATAGGCATTTGTTCCCCAGCTGAGCTAACAAGTCACTGGAGAAAGAAGGGATCCCAAGAGGGTGGGGGAAGGAGAGGGAAGGGCTACATATTTATGCTACAATTCCAAGCCAGCTTCAAGGCTGCGAAACTGTGGGCTGAACTTTATCACTAAACCATCATTTAGCCCAGAGGTGTGGGAATAAATGCCCGTGGTGGTCAAAAGCGGGCGAAGCAATGAATACAATTGTTAGCTTTGTACGCTAGGCTAGCTTCTATACACACCCCTCTCTGTCTTCCTACTGTGCGAGCAAGGGGCATTATCAGTGTTCTAAGACACAGTACAGTGGTACCTTGAGTTAAGTACTTATCGTATTTTTCGCTCTATAAGACGCACCAGACCACAAGACGCACCCAGTTTTTGGAGGAGGAAAACAAGAAAAAATATATTCTGAATCTCAGAAGCCAGAACAGCAAGAGGGATCGCTGTGCAGTGAAAGCAGCAATCCCTCTTGCTGTTCTGGCTTCTGGGATAGCTGCGCAGCCTGCATTCACTCCATAAGACGCACACACATTTCCCCTTACTTTTTAGGAGGGAAAAAGTGAGTCTTATAGAGCAAAAAATATGGTAATTCGTTCCGGAGGTCTGTTCTTAACCTGAAACAGTTCTTAACCTGAAGCATCACTTTAGCTAATGGGGCCTCCTGCTGCTGCCACGCCACCGGAACATGATTTCTGTTCTTATTCTGAAGCAAAGTTCTTAACCCGAGGTCCTATTTCTGGGTTAGCGGAGTCTGTAACCTGAAGCATATGTAACCTGAAGGTACCACTGTACAGTGGTTGGGGTTGGTGACATGACTTACTGAGCAAACAAGTGTCAGGAGCGAGCTAGTTAAGTCTTCATTAGAAGAAACAGGATCTGCTCGAGTGCCAGGCCTAATAAGCACAGCAACTCTTCTTCGATACGTCTTGTCCCTATTAAGCAATTGTGGAGACTGAAGGTCCCTGCCTTCCCACAGCTGCCTACGGTAAGTCTCCTCTCCTAGGTCCTTCCCAAGGAATGTGATACTATGCCAGTGTGCCTGGTCTTTGCTCTTCCCCACTTCATACCTCTCTTGGTCCTGGGAGACCAGGGGAGAGGGTAGCTTGTCCAGCAGGAGGGGGAGACACCCTGGCTTTTTCACCAACCTGGCTCATCTCTGCCTCTTGGCCTCCTTCCTCCCCTGCTTCTGCCTCTGGACCTCTCTCTGCCACAGATTCTCCCTGCTCACTAAAGCCTGTTACCTCTTCAGCTTCTGGCACCTCCTTATCACAGGCTTCCTCCTCTGATTACTCATCATTGTCCCACTGCCAATCCCCCTTGGGCTTCCCCAGCTGGTGCCTCCCACCATTCCTCTGTGTCCAGCCCGCCCATGACGTCAAGTCCAATTAATCCAGCATTCTACTTCCAATACTAGCTGCTTGTTTTCCTGCCCACTCCCTGTTTTCCCCATGTATACTGCCCATGAATATGGAGGCTCCATCTGGTTCTTATGGCCAATAGACCCAGGTTCCATGAATTTGTTTACTCATGGAAGTAAAACCCAGATGGCAGGTTTTAAACCCTACTGACTCACAACTATACTCAGAAATGTCCTGCTTCTTTTGAAGTGGCAAAGATGTTCGGGAATTATTAAAAACACACTTTCTCACCCACAGGACTGGCACAGTGAACAATCGTTTTGTATTTGCATAGCATTTCCTCTTTGAAACCATCACAGGAGTGAGTAGGGCAACTAATGCACAGTGATAATAATGTCTGGGATTAATGAAGTCAATGTTTATTGAGGGTTTTTTTTCAGGAGGATGGGACTGTAACTCTTGGGGGGAGGGCAGTGCCACCCTCTGGGTTGGTTGTAAGTAAGCAGGGAGCAAGGCAGGGTGGGGATGGCTGAGCTGCAGTCAGAGATTAGCAGGGCAGGGCCCCATTCGCCCCAACCTCCACTGTCTGCAAAGTGTATTTCCAATAATTATAAAGTCTTCCTGGATGTTATTATGGTGAGCATTGCATAAGCTAAAATCAAATGCCTGTGAAGGGGAGGAGAGTAACTCCAGAGCTATTGAAAAGTGATGACACAGTACACAAAGCTTGCTGAGGCAAGCCAATGCCCTGGGGCCAGGGATCTCAACATTCACTTGTGCAGGCGTGGGGAGGGGAGAGAAAATGTGTCCCTGTCCTAAATTCACCTTGGGAATAAGTACTTGACTCAACAATACACTCCCTTCTACCACTACCCCAAAGAAAACTCTGCAGAAATCAAGGTTTGCTTGTCATTAGTCTTAAAAAAATAAAAATCTGAAAGTTGTTGTCAACTCACCACACTAGGGAAAACTGTAGTTCAGAGGGAGAGTGTTGGAGGCTACCAGAAGACAGAGGATACCCACCGGCCCCAAATCCATGATCTTGGTAGGGTGGAATGCTTTTTAACATAATCTTTGTATTTTTATCCCCTTTTTCCTCTAAGGAGCTCAAGGTGGCATGTACATAGTTTCTCCTCTTCTCCATTTTATCCTCACAACAACCCTGTGAGGTAGGTTAGACTGAGAGTGAGTGACTGGCCCAAGGATATCCAGTGAGCTCCACGGTCAAGTGGGGATTTGAACCCCGGTCTCCCAGGTCTCGTCCAATGCTCTTAACCACTACATCACGCCAACCTACTAGAGGAAGGCAAGTCAGATCCTTACAAGACACAGATAACACTAGCTGGCTGGAGGTCTTGGGGCTTCTGGCACAGAACAGCAAGAGGCAGAAAGGGGGTTGACTTCATGAGACCTCGCAAAGGCTGGTCCAGTCACCAGGTCTAGTTGCCCTGGCTCTCAAATTTGTAGTTGTCCTTCTGTCAAAGAACTCAAGATCGCATACCTAGGATCACGCTCTTCATTTTATCCTCTGGACCACCTCAAGAGAGAGGTTGAGACAACAGATAGCAGCCACATTTGCACACAGTAATAAGTCAGGTCATCTCAACCGAGTCCAGTATTGTGGCTTATTGTGGACAAGCAACTGCTACCCAGGTCTGAGCCAGATAAACCAGCTGCGACAACCAAATCTGAGATCAGGATACACTGACCCCTAACAAGGCATGATCCCAGGTTCAAAGGTAAAGGTAAAGGGATCCCTGACCATTAGGTCCAGTCGTGGCCAACTCTGGGGTTGTGGCGCTCATCTCGCTTTATTGGCCAAGGGAGCCGGCGTACAGCTTCCGGGTCATGTAGCCAGCATGACTAAGCCACTTCTGGCGAAACAGAGCAGCGCACGGAAACGCCGTTTACCTTCACGCCAGAGCGGTACCTATTTATCTACGGTGGTGCCTCGCAAGACAAAATTAATCCGTTCCGTGAGGCTCTTCGTATAGCGGTTTTTTCGTCTTGCGAAGCAAGCCCATTGACAGCTTAGCGGATTAGCGCTACAGCTGTCAAGCGGCTTCCAGCGATCAGCTGTTAAGCGGCTTATCAGCGGAACAGCTGATAAGCGGCTTAGCGGCTTAAGAAAAGGGCGAAAAAAAAGCGGAAAAAACCCGCGGGGGGGATGCAAGATTTTTTTCGTCTTGCAAAGCAACCCCATAGGGGAATTCGTTTTATGAAGCGCCTCCAAAACGGAAAACCCTTTCGTCTAGCGGGTTTTTCGTCTTGCGAGGCGTTCGTCTTGCGGGGCACCACTGTACTTGCACTCTGACGTGCTTTTGAACTGCTAGGTTGGCAGGAGTTCAAAGGTAGCAGGAAGCAAAATCTTCCTGGTTTATTTACCCCACTCGAGCAGGAGGAGGAGTGAAGCAGGAGCAATTGGTCAGCTTGCACAATCATAATGCTTGATCCTGATAAACCAGGAATACTGGCTTATTAGGCTTGTTCACACATTACACTGAACAGAGGTACAATTTACTTATTTTTATTTTATTTATTACATTTGTATACCGCACTATACCCACAGGTCTCAAGGTAGTTACCTAATAAAAACACAATATAAAAACACATAACACATAATAAAAACAAAAACAACCCAATAAACCCATCTCTATACATGTACTAGTGTTTATGTGAAAGAGTGCACACTTGTTGAGGTGTGCAGCCCAACTATTTGTGTACGCAGGTGCACAAATTGTATGCTTGTTGAATGTGCAATGATTCAGCAGAGATTTGTAGCCAGGTCACCCCAACAGAGTCTAACACTGTAGCCACTCTTGGGTGACTTGTTTATTCAGATTTTACATGCAATCCCATCATGCAGGATGCGGGTGGCTTACAAAAGGATATAAGAAGTTTGGAAACAAAACTAATAAGTGGTTTTCAAAATGACTCAGGAATGAAGCACCAACATATCCTATTTTGCAGAAAGTAGCCCCACATTGAAGGGCTGTCCAGTTTAAAGATAAAGACCCCTGAGAAGGAAGAGCCTTGAAGTTGCCCATCAGCATTTAGCAAAACCTGCATAGCAGACCAGAAGGTCTATTTAGGTCACCTGCTCACTGTCTTGCTCCCTGGAATGTTGCATACAGGAAATGTTGCATAAATTACACAGCTTCGGTGTAAAAAAACCCCCAAAACAAAACACCTCTAAGCAGTTTGGAAGAAATATTAATACTGTCACTTAAAATAACAGCCATAAACAAGTAATTTAAAATGTTTAAAAGGTCATTAAAATTAACAGGAAAGGAGATTAAAACTTGTCAATATCTAAGTCTCTGAAATGTTTTAAGCAGGTGTCAAAAAGAGTACATTGAAAGTGTTGCGAAGTATAGCTGCTGCCACATCAAAATAACAATTTCTTAAAACTACAACCTGAGTATTGTGTGGCAGCTGTAACAATGTCAGCTTCACAGATCAAAGTGGTCAAGTGTGAAACATATGGCATAAGGCAATTCTGCAAGTTGTTACATTATAATAATTCTTTTAAAGTTTGCATTTGTTTGCAGATATTAACTTCTGCAAATTTGTTTCTTCATTTCTTCCCCTTTCAGCCAAAGCAAAAGTGGCTAGGAAACATCATTCCCCCAACCCCAAGATAAAATTGCCCTCTTTGGGCAGCAAAAGGTTTACTGTTTCAAAGTCCCTTCAAAAGGCCCTCGGCTGATATTACTTGCACTTCGCTTACCTCAAGAAGGGCTGATCCATCCATCAGCGAGCCAAGCCATGACTCAAAAGCCTGAACACTCAGCAAAAAGCAGCAAAGTGACTCAGCCCCTTAATAAAAGCTTCCCACATCACTGATGGGAAGTTCTCCCAGATATCAGAAAGTGAATCACTTGACAAACAAACAAGGGCCAGAGGGCCCTTGTAACTTGCAAAATCTGGGCTTTTTCCAAGATCTGGATCCAGGAGGCTTAGAAAGCGCAGTTGTTTAACAAAGACCAACCCTGAAGGCAAGGTGTTTCTGCAGACCAGAGCCACACCCTACGTGTGGCTTGTAATCTGTGACTGTGTGCAGGAGCGTGTGCATGGACGGAAGTGTGGCACACCCAACTCCCCACTTCTTCTTACAAAACGGCAGTGCTCAAAGTGGGTAGGTAAGACGGGAAAGCCTCCGGAAAAAGGCTCAGAGCTGGCTCAGGATTCCAAGGGAAAGCAAACCTCATGCTAGGTAATTTGTTAAGGACGACATGTGAATTACCTGGCTAAACATTTATTCATTTGCTTATCAAGTTTTATACGACCCATCAGGCCAAAACAGCCCCCATCATGGCAGCTCATGGCCCAGAAACACAGAATTGTACAAGTGGAAGGGGCTCCTAAGAGTCATCTAGTCTAACCCCGAAATGCAGGAATGACAGCTAAAGAATACCTGCCAGATGGCCATCTGACCTCTGCTTAAAAATCTCCATCAAAGGAGAGTCCATCGCCTTCTGAAGTAGCCAGTTCCACTGTTGAGCATTCAAGGGATAAATTTTATGAAATAAATAAATAAATAATAAAAAGGAGAGGGGAGGGGAGCAGAGGGGGGAAACCAACTATGTGAGTGTGTGTTAACTTTAAAAGCGATATAGCCAATAATAATATAAACAAAGCCCTTTTTGAAATAAAATAAATAAAAGCTACAGCTTTCTAGGCTTCTGTTTTGATCACTGTTCCACAGCAACTGCTACAACCAAGGTTAAAACAAAAACTGGACATAGAAGGCAAGAAGTTACAAAAACTCAACATTTCAACCTGTGACTTCCAAGGTCTTGGGACTGGAGATCTGACTGTAAGGCAGAACAGTAAACCACATGGATTGCTGAAGTGGGGTGGGGGGAGAAAGAGAGTATACATTATTTTTTTAATAAAAAAAAGAAGGAATTCAAGTAAGTAGGCAGGAACTTACTGGAAATGGGATACCTTTTGCCCAGAAAATTCATTAAGGGTGAGGAGAAAGAGGTGGGGGAAGGAGTCGGGTTTCATGCTTCTTGGCCTCACATCGTGTTCCACATGTGCAACAGCTGTACTCCTCTGGAGAGAAATATTCCCCACATCCAATATGCAGGAGCCACAGCTTCCGAGCTAACAAGAGCTTAGCAACAAGAACAAACCAAAAATGTTCAAGGAAGGGTTTTAAGCCCTCTGTGTCCATTGAGGAACCTCTACAATCGGCAGAAGAGGAGTCAGAGACTATGTTTTACAGTGATACCTCAGGTTAAGTACTTAATTAGTTCCGGAGGTCTGTTCTTAACCTGAAACTGTTCTTAACCTGAAGCACCACTTTAGCTAATGGGGCCTCCTGCTGCTGCCGCGCTGCCGGAGTCCGATTTCTGTTCTCATCCTGAAGCAAAGTTCTTAACCTGAAGCACTATTTCTGGGTTAGCGGAGTCTGTAACCTGAAGCGTATGTAACCTGAAGCCTATGTAACCCGAGGTACCACTGTACAGCACACTCAGTTGACGCAGGACACAAGGAAGGTTTTTAACCCTTCCCCACTCGCCATGGCAAGTGTGACATTGCCCTTTGGTGAGCACGACCTTCTTCCTTGAGAGATGACGATCCTTCTTAGACTGCTATGTCCAGAACAGGGCACAGTACTCCAGGTAAGGTTTCACCAAAGTAGAAGAGAGTTTCTTAGGATCTGGATCTGACCTCCCCAATCTGGTGTCCTCCATACGCTTTGGTCTACAATTCCCATGACTCCAGCCAGCATGGCGAAGCGTTAGGGATGATGGAAGTTGTAGATCAAAGCACTGGAACCAACCAGGATGACAAAAGCTAATCTGGACACAATATTTCTGTTGATACAGCCAGGAATTGCATTGGCCTTTTTAGCAGCCCATGTGGGGGCTCACATTCAGCTCAGGGTCCATGCAGAAAGAAAGAAAAATCGTAGTTGCTTTTCACATGTACTGCTGTCAAGCCAGGTATTGCCCATCCTATATTTGTGCATCACTGCTCTATGCCCTGCGAGCAAAGCCAAATTCCTCCCCCCTGCATTTGCAACCAACTGTGGATGTTCAGGAGCAACAGGCAAAATGAGAACCTTGGGACAGCTTGGCTCCAACCATCCAGATTTCATGAAGTTCAGTAAGCAACAATGGGTCAACCAGTGTCTCTCCTACCATGCAGGACAGGTGAGTGCATAAGTTGGATAATGCTGTGAATGCCACCATGAGTTTCTTAGAGGAAGAATAAGAGATAAAGAGAGAGAAATAAAGGAAGCAGAAAATATCAGAGAGGGTAGACTTGCTCCAGGGTAAAGCGGCTCCACAGCAGAGTGGTGGATAAGCAATCCGTCAAAAATGGCCTGGGAGATGGGGTGTGCATGCAAGAAGCCCACAGAGATGAATGCTGCAGTATTATGAAGACTGGTTAAGGTTTACCGCCAAACATCTGTGGAATGCTAAGGCGTGCCCAGAGGTGGCACATAGCTAACTATAAAAAGGATGTTTTCAACTAAAAGCCAAAGTCAGCTGCCTTCCCTGCATTTAAAGACTGTTAAAACGATGCATCTGGAAAACGAGTAATAAATATTAAGTCCCTTCGGAAAGATCCTGATCTTTGAACCAGGCACGATTGGGGCTCACAGGAACTGCCCTGCTGGATCAAGCCAGTGGACACCTAGCCCAGGGTCCTGTTCTCATAGTGGCCAGCCAGATGCCTGTGGGAAACCTGACAAAAACCAGGACCTGAGTGCAACATCACTGCTCTCCCCACTTGTGATTCCCAGCAAATAAGAGTCATCTCGCTTCCTTTTTACATTGGGTGTTGTTGTTGCTGCTGCTTACATTATTTTTATAGCATGCGAGACTTAGCCAATGGTTTGCTATGGCCAGTACAGTTGTACCTTGGAAGTCAAAGGGAATCCATTCCGGAAGTCCTTTCGACTTCCAAAGCATTAGCCTTCCAAAGCGCGGCTTCTGATTGGCTGCAGGAAGCTCCTGCAGCCAATCGGAAGCTGTGGAATCCCTGCCAGATGTTCGGCTTCCAAAATAACGTTCAAAAACTGGAACAGTCGCTTCTGGGTTTCGATCATTCGGGAGTCAAAACGTTAGAGAACCAAGCTGTTCGAAAACCAAGGTATGGCTGTATTTCCTTATTAAGCTGAAATATGAACCAGCTCCTTTGATTCTCCCCTCACATGAAAAACATTAAACCAGCAAATCTCTAATTAGCCATAGTTTACTGTTCCATCTGAACTGAGAAACTACAGGGAAACTACTGTTGCCCATTCAGAACAAGCCATGGAGCAAAACTTTGTTTTATTCATGGCATGTTCCAAAGCTGGTAGCCATAGTTTTCAGGGGATTGATGATTAATTACAGACTTCCCAGCTTAAACATGGCTCACAGTAAAGGGAGGAGTGAAGGCGCTAATTGCATGGGCAAAAGGCTTGCATCTTGGCTTAACAAGCAAAGACACAATCATCAGGATACAGCCAGGTCCTCACACTCACTGGCACCACCAGCCCTCTTTATTTCATACCCTTACAAAGAATCTCATCACCATGTGAGTAGTCACGCATTATGAATCAAAGAAAAGATTCCGTGACTGGACTAATCCAGGAAGACTTAGGAGAAGAGAAAAGTATTCAACAAATGGCAAAAAGATCACAATGCTGGGGATCGCTTCACATCTAGGGCATTCCATAGGGCTGCTGCCACAACACTAAAAGCCCATAAGCTAGTAGCAGCATGCTTTACTGTAGGGACCCCATCAACAAATCTTCAGCCACAGATCTGAGCAACCAGGGAGAGATACAGCTTTGCAGATTCTCTGGTGCTTAATCATACAGGGCTTTTTACACAAGTAATAAAACCTTGAAACGAGCGCAGTAGCTAACCCACAAGCAAGGGACTGCCCTCTCATTGCCCCTTATCTCAATTTGAGGGAAGATACTAGCCACCTTCAAAGGGCTGTTGTTATTACTGAGATAGCGCACGCAGAGGTCCTCTGTAATATTACAGCACAAGGAAGAATGAACTCCGTAATTATCTTTGACTATAGTTTATGGGAGCCACACTAGGAAAATTATACCCTGCAATGAACATTACAAAGCTATAAACCAGCCTTTGCCAGCCTGGTGCCCTCCAGACATTCTGGAATACAACTCCCATTTGCCCCAGGCAACACAGGTTGATGGGAGCTCCAGTCAGAAACATCTGGAGGGCACCAGGTGGACAAAGGCTACTGTGAATTTATAAAAAAAAAACCTTGCCCCTCTTTCCACTTCAAGGTGCCCTGAAGGCCCTTCTTTCCATCTTCAAAATGGTGCACAGCCCTTCTCCCATCCCTTTGCCTCCAATAGCTGTGTGGTGCCAAAAACATCCCAACATATACCAGGAGATGCAAGACACACAGGTGTTAGCAATGGACTCCTGCTCTCTTCAGCTTCCTGTTTGCAATTCCCCAAGAGATCATAATCCGGTTGGAAGAATGCAGGCCAAAGATTCCAGCATCCACAACCTTTCCTAAGAGGAAAGTTTACAACTTTGGGGGCTGTTTAATTCAGAGAAATGGAGAGGAAGAGGCAACGCAATAGCAGTGTCTAAAATTATGCGTGAAGTTGAGGAAGTGGGTAGAGAAAAGCTTTTTCTCCTTGTCTTATAAAAACAAGAAATTGAGGACATCCAATGAAATGGAACGTTGAGAGACATAAGCAATAATTTCTTTACACAGCACATAGCAGAACTATGGAAGGGGCTCCCAGAAGAGGCAGTGATGGCCACCAACTCAGATGGCTTTAAAAGAGAATTGGGCAACTCACAGAGGAGGATAGGGCTGTAACGTGGTTACCGGTTGCTGAAAACTACAAGAGGGGAAAGTGTTCCTGTTGCATTCTGGTCCTGCCCACATATTTCCCATAAAGCATCTGGTTGGCCAATATGAACAGGATGCTGGACCAGGTGAGTCTCTGGTCTCACCCACCAGAACTCTTCTTATGTTTTTAAGCAAAAGTGGGATTACAACAAGCATTTGCTAAAGTTCAAGGGAGGAGAGCCTCATCCAGACACCCACATTCTACCAGTGCTCTAACGCTTCCTTGCTGTCTCCAGCTTTTCACGGCCAATCAACACAAACACCTTTGAACTGGAATCCCCTCTCCCTTTTTATATTTTTAATCCAACACATAAATGTAGGCAAGGACAAATTGTTTATCTGGACGATCCAGAAATCCTGCAATCTATATCTATCTTGCAGATTTTGTGCAAAAATTCACAGTGGAAATGCTGCAAGTCCCACCAGGGCAGAGAGGTGGATGAGCACAGGCAAGTCATAGACGAATCTCCTGTCTCCTTCGTAAGGGTTTGTGCCCAAGAGACTCTAGCAGTTATACTGCTGAAGACAGAGTTCGGGTTTGGGTTTGATTTTTTAAAAAAGAATTTCAGGGTTATGTCATCTGGTACAGGGCTGGAAATCAGGAGCCATTTCTGATTAATTGTTGTTGAATTATTACGAGTTTTCATTATTTGTTTACTGAATTTTTGTTATACTATTGTGCCTATAAATACAATATTGATGGAAATCTTAAAAGCTCATTTTTAAATGTTCTTTTATTATCATGAGCTGATTTGGGTTCAACATAATTATCAGAGAATAAAATCAGAACATTTTGCTCCCTAAAACACCCCCAAAATCTTCTGTGATGTAGAGCAGAAATCCCATTGCATATAAGGCCCGATACACACTATACATTCCACCTGCCAATCAATCATCAGAACTGTAGTTAAGGGTTCTAGGAGCTGTCATTTTGTGAGGGGGTAAACTAGAGTTCCCATATTTCTTGGGTGGTGCTTTCAATTGATGGTGTGTACACAGCCCTAGTCAATACAGAAATGATCCCCTGGACTTCCCTGGGGTTACAAAATCCAAGATCCAAGGCTCTATAGATTTCCCTAACCACAGTTTCTTATTACTCCCCTCACTGGAAATGTTTCAACTGTTTGATGCTTCACCATGAAGAAAAAAAGAACAGTTTTGCCAACTTGCGTTCTTCCTGTGGAAATTAATATACAGTATCTGCTGTGACCCTGTGCTTGCAGCCACTATCATTCTCCTAAGGCACTTGCAAGGTATCTACATTTAAACACAGACAGCCAGGACTTCATCAGGCATCATTAATCCTGCATTGTTACACATTATCCCACTTTAATTATCTAACCACAGAAGTCAATAGAATGACTCTGAGGACCCAGCTAAGGCGTAAAGGAAGCAAAAGAACACTCTGGGCAATTCCCAGAGCACAGAGATTTATTTTTAAGTCACTAGGCCCATTGTGCTCATAGAAGAACTACACCCATTTCTTCGGAGAATGTTTGTTTCTTGAAACAAAAAGAGCCAGTCGCAGCAATACCCAAGATTTCTTTAAATTGCAGACACTCTCTACCAAAAACCAAGATCACTATGGTGAAAGTTCAAGAACACGTTTTAATCAGGCTGTCCCTAGAAGCAAAAACTCTCCAGATCCTAGTTGCAAGGCTGCACACATCATACATTTAAAAAACAAGAACTCCTGGGACGTGTGTGTGTGTGTGTGTGTGTGTGTGTGTCTGTGTGTGTGTGTGTGTGTGTGTGTGTGTGTGCTTTCAATGTCCTTTAACAGTATGGTGTGTGTACAGTTTCAGCCCATCTACTTGCAGAATCCAAATTTATCATGGTATAAACTGATACCTAGCAATACACTCAATGGTGCTCCACAAGACTCTGTTGTATTTTTGGAGAAGAGGTTTCTCATTCAAGGCGAACCACCACCCACTTGGCAAAAGGGCTCTAGCAAATGCTTGTCCTGCAGTGACCAATTCCTAGCCTGGCTCTCAGGATGCATTCTCCACATTCCCTGAAAATTTAGCTCTCTTCCGGTTTACTTACTGCCTCACCCATATTGTACCTTGACCACAACCTCCCCATCCGAACTGTGCGTCTGATGGAGCCGCCATCGCCACCCTCTTCCTGTGTGGAAAACTATGTAGTTTTAAGCAGGTCCAGACCAACCGTTTAACACACTTCCCATACACATTTAAAGCACACGACTTCCCCCCCAAAACACCTGGCAGTTAATGGAGCTGGGAACTGTAGCTCTGTAAGGAGGAAACTGCAGTTCCCATGATTCTTTGGGGAGAAGCCATGTTCTTAAAATGGGCATAGGGAGTGCTTTATACGTTGTTTTAAACTGTTTCTAATACAGTCGACTCCTCACTTACACAGGGGTTACATTCCCAGGTACCGCGGATATATGTGAAAACGCGTATAATGGGGAACACCATCTAAAAAGCCTGTACATACCATCTAAACCTCTGGAAATCCTTGAAAAGCCTTTCAAAAAACCAGCAGAGCTTACCAGACATTCCCCACCCCACCCCGCTCTTTTCATGTTTCTAGTTTTCACACTCTTTTCAGGCCGTTTCTGCCCTTTCCATGCCTTTTCACAGTTGAAAATCAATTTGTTTATTTCCCGCCACCGCGCATATACGCAGCCGCACACGAGTTGAACACATGTTAACTGGAGAGTCGCCTGTACTGTTTTTACTGCTGTAATCCATCCTGGGACCTCAGAGTTAAAGGCAGGTAATAAATTAATAATATTGATTATTATGGATGGTGTGGATGCAAAAGTGGGAGAACAAAGAGCAGGCAGTACTCAGAAAACCCTCAGTCTGGAAGTGCCACAGGTCTCAGGGTCCTGCAAGACTGAACGTCACATACACTGTAAAAGCAGGAATATAGGAAGTGTCTTCATTCAGAGTAAGAACCACTGATCCATCTAGGTCAGTACTGTCTCCAGGGTTCTAGGCAAGAGACTTTCCCAGCCCTACCTAGAGATGCTGCCAGGGACTGAGCCAGGGCCCTTCTGCAGTCAAAGCAGATACTCTGCCACTGAGCTATGGCACCTCCCCACTCTCTCTACAGATCAAGGTGCTTTCTTGAAGCCTGCAACAATACAGTGGAACCTCGGTTTTCGAACCTAATCTGTTCCAGAAGACCGTTCGGCTTCCGAAAAGTTTGAAAACCGAGGATCAATGGGCTGGTCAATGGGGGGGGGGATGAAAAACACGGCTCGGAAGCCGTTCAGCTTCTGAAAATCGTTTGAAAACTGGAGTAGTTTTTGGCATTCAGGAGCCGAAACCTTCCAAAACGGAGGCATTTGGGAACTGAGGTTTGACTGTACTTACATATTCACAGCCCTTCTGCCCACTGCAAGAATTCAGAGGGCATTGGGCCCGGTTGGGTAAAAAGCAGGCAGAGAGAGATAAAAAGAGATGAGAAAGTGAAGCAGTATGAAGGAAATGTATTGCAGCCAGTAACCAGAGCATATTGGGATTAAAGGTGGATCTGCATGTGAAAAGGGCGGACAGCTATTGGTCTATATTATTTCCTGAGGGGCAGCTGGGTTTGTCTCTTGCAGTAAAAACAATCAAAGGAGTCTTGAGGCCCCTGACAAGACTCACACATGTATTATAGCAGAAGCTTTTGTCAGCTGTAGCCCAATTCACCAGATGCATGGAGTGAAATCTTAGCTGGAAGGTTCCGGTATATATAAGAGACAATCCTAAGGTGGGAGTTGAATGGCAATGAGATGCAAACAATAACAGTCAGTGGTAACGGGGGCCTAAATGTAGGTTCAAATAGGCACATCTTTTACAGTAGCAGGTTGGTGATAGTTACTCAGCATTGTGGAGCACTGACTGTAGGAGGGCACAAACCACCCATGACGAAACTGGCTTAGATAACAGAGATACTGTAGCAAAGATAAGCCACTTAACACATGTAGTGTGATAAAAATGCCTTGTCTCAGTGTAACCCACAAACTCTACCTTTATTTCAAAGGCAGCAGCACAGTACGTCCAGGGGAAGAGGGAGGAAGACCCAGAATTTAGAATTTAAATGTGAGCCCAGTTGAGTTCTGGGCCTCAGAACAAATTCCTGCGCTCAAAATTATTTTTGCACTCCAGTGACAGTTGGAGGAACTCATGATTCTAGTTTTGCTTTTGTTCTTTAAAGTGTATCTTACAAATTGTATATCATAGACTGACTTGTGTCCTAGATTAGCACCCTGCCACCCACATCCACACAAAAGGATGTCAACAAAGATGGCAGGCGGACCTTGCTGGGGAGAGCATTCCACAAATAGAGAACCACCAATGAAGAGGTCTTCTCCTCCCTTCAAGCCTCCCTCGAAGGAGGAACCAGGAGAAGTGTCTCAGATGAAGATCTAAGGTAGGCTTCCTCAAACTCAGCCCTCCTGATGTTTTGAGACTACAGTTCCCATCATCCCTGACCACTGGTCCTGCTAGCTAGGGATCATGGGAGTTGTAGGCCAAAAATATTTGGAGGGCCGAGTTTGAGGAAGTCTGATCTAAGGTTCATACTGGGAAAGGCACTCCAGAAAAATACTGGAGTCATGAGCCGTAAAACACTGTAATAAACCAGCACTCTGAATTGGGCACAGAAGCGTACAATGCATAATACATGTACACCCATGTTAAAAGTGGTGCAGCAACAGCATTTTTCACATGGTGGCAACTTAGGCACACCCTGGGATCAACTACAGAAAGCCTCAGAGGCACTCCCAGCTGGATTCCCAGTTAGAATCCAGAGCAATGTATGTATTCTGGAGAAAAGCATACCTCCAGACACCTCAAGAGAGAAAGAGAGTATCCCTGACAGGGGAACAAAACACACACATACCAAGGTCATGGGCCAGTTTGAACAAGGGGGACAATTCCATTTCAGCCACAAATAAAGTGGTTAGTCAAGACCCCTGACCAGGAGCAAAGCAATTCCACAGAGAACACTTCCTACTCAAAATGATGCAGGAAGGAGGTCAGCCTCATCTGTAGTCACTCCCGAAACCTACCAGCATAGGACACCACAAACTGATTGGGATTTCTTAAAACTTTACAACGGATTTACTCACATCCTGAAAAAGTGGCCTACATTTCATAAAACAATTAAATAAAGCGAAATAACAATGGGGGATGTCAGGAATCGCCGCCCCATACAAAGAAACATTTCAGTCCTACACGATACTCTCCATCTTCCCAGAGGGGCCAAGCGCAACAGATGCCCCTTTGTGCAAGCCAGCCACTCCATACTAAATCATTCTGACAGCCAAGACACACATTTACAGAGCGTTAGGAAAGCAGGAGGCAAGGATGGAAACAAACAGGGGGAGAGACACACACACAGAGAGAGAAAGCACTATTTCAGGACTTTCTGGACAGTATAGCATGAACTTTAGCCTTTTTTAATGAGAGAGAGAGAAGCAGTGATGATGCCTTATAGCTCAAAAGAAAAGAAAATTTTCAAAGCTGCCAAACAGCTCAGTTTTTCCAGTTCAGCAAAACCTCATAACAGAACGCTAAGCACAGCAGCTCCCACCCCTCAAAGACACTTCTGAAACTTTACAAACTTCCCAGCTCATGCGTGCAAAACATGAGTGGTGTGTGCCTGCACACGCAATGACAGCCACGCACGGAATGTAAAGAATGAATGGCCAAAATAACAACCATGATTAATTACTTGGCCCATATAATAATCCCCACCCTGTTCAGCTTAGGTGTTACTGCCCTGCCCGTAAGAAAGAGCTGCCGTCGCCTGGGCCCACCAAGAGTCCTAGAAAACAGAGTCGTGCTGGTTTCAATGCAGTTAGTTACGTGCAAGTTTTTTTGCGTAGAAGTGGAAGGAACACCAGCATTTGGCACTAACGGGAATAAAGCAAGAGACTCACGCTGTTATTTCCAACAGAAGAGGAAAGTAAACGAGATATGGACGCACGGACCCCAACAGAATATTTGTAGGCTCCCCAGTTTGCATAACACACCTACTGTATTCTACAAATGCAAGTTAAGGAAGGCCTTGCTCTTGGGCAGCCTTCGCCAACCTGATGCCCTCCAAATATGTTTTGGGCTAGAATTCCCATCAGCCTCGTGCCTGCAGAAGCTGAAGCCTCTGACATCTAGAGGACATCAAGATGACCGAGGCTGTTCTTGAGTACCTTCTTGAGCCCAATGGTTGCCATTAATTTGATTCTGAATTGATTTTTGAATGTATATTACCATATTTTTTGCTCTATAAGACTCACCTTTTCCCTCCTAAAAAGTAAGGGGAAATGTGTGTGTGTGTGTGTTATGGAGCGAATGCAGGCTGCGCAGCTATCCCAGAAGCCAGAACAGTAAGAGGGATCGCTGCGCAGCCTGCATTCGCTCCATAACACACACACACATTTCCCCTTACTTTTTAGGAGGGAAAAGGTGAGTCTTATAGAGCAAAAAATATGGTAATATACATTCAAAAATAATGTATACATGTAATTTACACTCTTGCTATTCTGGCTTCTGAGATTCAGGATATTTTTTTGTTTTTTTGTTTTCCTCCTCCAAAAACTAGGTGCGTCTTATGGTCTGGTGTGTCTTATAGAGCGAAAAATACGGTAATTAATTGACTGTGATTTTATGTAAATTGTGCTATTTTTGCTGTTTTAGCCGCTCTGAGCCCGGCTTTGGCTGGGGAGGGCGGGATATAAATAAAAAATTATTATATTATTATTATTATTATTCTGCAATCGCAAGTCTACCAGTACCTCTGTGGGTTGTGAGGGAAGAGATACACAAGAGCTGCTATGGATCAAGACTGTCCATCACTTATCCAGACATCGCTGAGGAGCACTACATTCAATGCTTAAAGGTCCACTACTTCTCAACAGTGAGGTTCTATTTCTTTCTCAGAGGACGTCTGCATGAGCCTGACTTCCAGTACAGGGGAGGGGTTTCCTGTATCAGAGTGTCTAGCTGCCTGCATACAGATACAATGGTACCTATACGCTTCAGGTTACAGGCTCCACTAACTCAGAAATATTACCTCGGGTTAAGAACTTTGCTTCAGGACGAGAACAGAAATCGTGCAGCAGCAGCAGCAGCGGGAGGCCCCATTAGCTAAAGTGGTGCTTCAGGTTAAGAACAGTTTCAGGTTAAGAACGGACCTCCGGAATGAATTAAGTTCTTAACCCAAGGTATCACTGTACCTAGAAATGAGTCACTTCACACCTGCTTCTAAATCAAAGTGCACCTCCCTCATATATATGCTTGAGCTTAACTAACTACTAACTTCTTCCAGGGAAGACCAGATCTTTCATGCTCCTCAGTCCTACCCAGAGGCCCACAGGTTCCGCATCCTTGTTTTGGAACATAGAAACCTGCCTTATACCAATCCAGACCCTCGGCCCATCAAGAGCAGGGTTTCAGACAGGGGACATTCCTCAGTGATTCCTGGAAATGCCATCCAAGCAAAGCAGATGTTCTACTGCTGAGCTACTGCCATATATGTGAATCTGGCCTCTTCATTATACAGCTTTTGGGGAATGCTGAAAAGACACCTCTTGACCCTGGCATTTGACATTTCAGTTGTGTACGTCCCATCTTATTTCTTGCAACTATAAGTTGTTTTGAACTGTTTTCAACATTGGGCTTCAATTGCTGTAAGCTGCCCTTGGACCTTATGGGGATGGGCAGGTAATTAATAATACGGTAATATTAATAACAATACATGGATACAGCTGCAGCAAGTCTTCTTGATGAAAGCACTCGCTCTCACTCACTCACTTGGGCTTTCTAAAATGCCAAAATAGAACTATGAGCAGGTGAGCTGACCTTCCAAAGACAAGACTATAAACAAAGACTATAAAGCAGCTTTCCACAACCTAGTGCCCACTAAATGTTTTGGACTACAATTCCCACCAGCCGCAGTTGGCATGGTGAGCCCCAGGTTGGGGAATGCCACCAGAAAGTACTTCATGATAGAAATCAACTTTATATTTAAAAGAAAATATTCTGTTTATAATTTTCACGATATAAAGTGAGATTTAAAGAATTCAAAAGCTGTTTTAGAAAATGCATGTGTATAGATTTGCAGGACATAAAGTTAAAAAGCAGTAGTTACACTCCTTGCATTTCCAGCTTCTTAAGGATGTGTAAATGCTCGGAGGTGTGGAGAGGTTGTCCCCAAAGTGTCCAGCTGTGTGCAAGAGGCTCGATCAGCCTCCCCCAACCAGGCACCCTCCAGGTGTTTGGGAGTTGTAGTCTAAAACTTTTGGGGGCACCAGGTTGGCAAAGGTGGCTTACACAGCACCTTGAATGAATAAAGGAGATCCCAGGTCTTTTACACAGGGCCACTTCTAAGAACTATACCACCCTTTCATTCGGACTGATGGATCCAGTTTTCAAAAAACTCTCAGCACAATCCTAACCATGCCTACCAAGAAGCAGACCCTAATGAATTCAAAGGGGCTTCTTCCCAGGTATGGGGTAGGTGCTCGGATCGCAGCCTCAACGCGCTGCACAGGGGCAAGGAGGAAGAACAGCCGATCCCCTACTTTTTTTGCTATTGTTCCACCCCCGCATAAGACCAAGTCCAAATGCACGGTTACAAGCGACACGCCGGAGATCCCGCTTAGCAACCCACTTTCCTCGCCGCGTTGCGGAAGAACCGGTCGGCGTGGTTTCCTGTGGGGCCACCAGGTGGTTCAAGGAGGGGAAGGGGTCTCCCCAGCCTAGCCAGAAGAGGTTTCAGAGGGGGAACCAAAAGCAAAAGCAGCGGGAAGTGTGGCAGGACCCCAGAGGCACCTGCTTCCCCGCCTCCGCCGCACGCCGGCCCTCTGCCCATGCCCAGAGGCGCCCCTCTCCTCACCTGGGGATGGTGATGCACTTGGTGTTGACGCTCTGGGTGGTGATGGCCTTCTCCAGCTCGTCCAGCTGCCCGGTCTTCTTGAGCTTCTTCACCAGGCTCTTGACCGCCTTCTCGCACCACTTCTCCTCCTGCCCGTTCTGCTCGCCTTTCTTCCAGCCCAGCAGGCGCTTGACGATGGGGGGAGTGAAGGGCAGGATGGACGACATGGCTGCGCCGCCGGCGGCCCCAGACGGGGAGGAGGAGAGACGGAGACGCGAGAGAGGACGGCCAGCCGGCGGCGGGAAAACGACGGAGAGAAAGCGAGAGAGGCGCCGCCAAAGACCCAACAACTTCCCGAGACGAGACGAACTTGGCGGCGGCGGCCCCCGGGCCGACCCGCTTGGCTGCAGCAGCGAAGAGCAGGCGGCCGCGGCTGCACAAAGGCGGCGCGCGTCGGGGTCGAAGCTGCAAGGGGCGGCCGCTGGCCGCCTTGGCCTGGGGACAAAGCCGAGGAGAGCGCCGCAGCTGCTGCAGCAACCTCCTCCTCCTCCTGCTTCAAACTTTCTCCTGACTTCTTCTCCGGCTCCTCGGTGAAGGCGCCTCTGGCGGTGGCTAGAGCAGCGTCTGCGTCGGCCGGGCCCTCCCCGAGCTCCTCCTCCTCGCTGCGTTTTCTTCCGCGCGTAAAAACGCGCGCTCCGCGGCCCGTCTGAGTCTCATGCAAATGCGCGGGCCGCCCCCGCCGGAGGCGAAGCGAGGGGGCGGAGAGAGGAGGAGGAGGCCGCTTGCCGGCGGCCCTGGCACACCGGACGCCGCTCTCGGGACAGGCCAGGCGGCGCGGAAGGGGAGCAAACAGGGGGAAAGTTTCCTTCCACCTCCCCGCGCAGCGCACTATCTTCCGACGAAGGCGGGGGTTTTGCCTGTTGCGTCTCAACCTCCCTGCGCTGCTGGTCAAAGCCACAAAATCAGGAGAGAAAGTGTGCCGTAGTGGTTAGAGCGGTGGCTCCCAAACTTTTTTTGGGGGGGGGTCAGCCCCCTTGATTCCATCTACTCTTGCTGTCAGTGTCCCTGCCCCATAACAAGGATTATTCAGAATTTGGCTTTGCGCGGCCACGAAGGAAGATAATAACACAATGAAAGGCAAAACAGTAACAGTTGCACATTTATTCGAAATCCAGTTAAAGCCATCTACGTATTTTTAGCTCTATAAGACACACCAGACCACAAGACGCACCTAGTTTTTGGAGGAGGAAAGCAAGAAAAATATTCTGAATCTCAGAAGCCAGAAGAGCAAGAGGGATCGCTGCGCAGTGAAAGCAGCAATCCCTCTTGCTGTTCTGGCTTCTGGGATAGCTGCGCAGCCTGCATTCGCTCCATAAGACGCACACACATTTCCACTTACTTTTTAGGAGGGAAAAAGTGAGTTTTAAAGAGCAAAAAATATGGTAATTCAACAAAATCGATGGTGATCTAGGGATAACAGCTTTCGCCTTGCCTCTTAGCGCCCTTCCCAAGTAATCCCTCCCCTCCCACGGGGACAGTACTTTGGGAACCACAGGGACGCGGACTTATAAAAAATATTGGGGGGGGGGCCGGGAAAGCTCATGAATAATAAATAAGCTCATGAATATGCAAATAAAGTGGCGCCGCCTCCTCGTGAGCGAATAGGGGAGAGCGTGCTGCGCCTATTAATCAGCTCCAAAGGAAATTGGGTGGAGCTTTTGCTCGGGAGGGAGGGCAGGAGGCATGCAGCCCGCCCCTCCCTGTGCATTTTGGGCTGGGGGAGGGGCGGCGATGGCGCTCTGCTGGAGGGGCGCCGGAGATTATTGGGGGGGCAGAGCCCCCCCAAACGAATTTTTGAGGGGGCTCGGGCCCCCTCAAGCCCCATGGAGTCGGCGCCTATGGGGAACCACTGAGTTAAAAGTGTATCCAGGAGACTCCTAGGTTCCAAGAAATCCCCACTCGGCCATAAAGTTCACCGGGTGAGACATTTTAGCAAGTCACTACTTCTCTAGCTCTAAACCTACCTCACAGGATTGTTGTGAGGATTAAAGGGATAGGAGGGGGGGGAGAGAACTGTTTCGGCCACCTTCAGCTCTGGAGGAAAGTTAAGGTGTAAAGGTCATGTTTACTTACTTCATTGATGAATCACATTTCCATGAGGTGTCTGGAAGTGATCTACAATACAATATTTTATCTATCTATCTATCTATCTATCTATCTATCTATCTATCTATCTATCATCTATCATCTATCTATCTATATCTATCTATCTCTATCTATCTATCTATCTATCTAATCTATCTATCTATCATCTACTGTATCTATCTATCATCTATATCTATCATCTATCATCTACGAAAGCAAACATCTATATCTATATATATATAACAGTTACAAGTAGCAACAGCATATATTTAAACCATTTAATGCATACATACAGTTTAAAGCTGCAAATGGCACACACATAAAGTTAAATCAGATCCAAGACAGAGACCAACTAGGATAAATATTTTAGAGGAATGTCTTTCACAGGTGCTGAAGAGATAACAGAGGAACCTGCCTGATGTGCAATAGGAGGTGGTGGTAATAATAATAACAGTAATGATAATGATAGGCTTTGGTACTATTTATATTGTTATCTATGATAAAATAATAAATTCTTCTTCCCACTAGGGGGTTTGGCCTTGAAGCCTCTGTGGAATCCCAGAGCTGGGGGCTGGAGTCATGGAAATATAAGCAAACATGCCTTGGAGCGTGTGCAAGGTGCCTTAATAGCTCACTGTTTCATTCTTTACCATATTTTCATCCTGCTTTTCAGACAAGGAGATCACATCAGTTTTAAAAAGGACAGAAAGACGGAGTAGCCCTGCCTGCCCTCAGGTTTTCCAAACGGAAAAGTCAGGGCACTCAAGGAAACTGCAGCTGGCTGCTACACCCAGCCTATTCACTGCACTGAACTCATTGCAAGAAGAGGGAAAGAAACAGAGCGGTGCAATGGTTAGAGTGTCAGACTAGGACCTGGGAAAGCAGGATTCAAATCCCCACTAAGCTAGGAAGCTTACCTGGTGACCTTGAGCCAATCACTAGTCTAGCCTACCTCACAGGACTGTTGTGAGGATGAAAGGGGGAAGTACTATGTGTGCCACTTTGAGTTTGTTGGAGGAAAGGTAGGGTACAAAGGTCATGAATAAATATAAATAAATAATGGTAAGAAATAGTCCTGATGCTATTTATCATTTATATATGCATGTGTGCACTTTGTATTTGCAAAGCACTTGCCAATTTGCCCTTGTGACAACCCTTTGAGGCGGGACTTCTGTTATTTCAATTTTAGCAGATGAAAGGTTGGGTGAGAGTGACATGACCAAGGCCACACGGCCAGTCAGTGGCAGAGGAGGAACCTGAGGGAGTTCTCCCGACCCACCCAGAGCCAATTTTGGGAGGTAAATGGCATAGGGGAAAGAGGAGTGGGAGCCCCTTCGCTTAAGCAGAAGTCCTCATGCAGACCTTCTGCTCTTGGGGTTCATTGAGTGATTCCCACCCTGTACCTTTAAAGCACATTTGAAGCACATTCTTGCCCTCAAAGAATTCTGGGCACTGTAGTTTGCAGCTCACAGAGTTCCATTTCCTGGCAACCCTTCGCAAACTACAAAGCCCAGAATTCTTTGAGGGAAAGAACGTGCTTCAAATGTGCTTTAAAGGTATTGGGTGCATACATAGTCTTAGCTGGTGGGGTGTAGTTCACGCCACAGAAGCTGCTTAAGTTTCTGAAGATTGGGCTGGATCTAAAAGCACCGTGACTGCAGACCTCACCTTAAGAAAGAGTAGGACTCCAGTCCATAGCATCATGTGCCCACCCGCAGCACCTCCATCTTGTCTGAACTGAGCTTCGTTGTTGTTGATAGTTTTTTGGTTTTTTTGGCCTGCATCCAGTCCACTATGGATCGCAAACAACAATTCAGCACTTCTACAGCTTTTTGAAACTGGTGGAAAAGAGATGTAGAATCTGAGGGTCATAAGCATACTGATGAAAGCTCACTCCAAACCCACAGATAATGGTGAGTGGGTGCAGGGCTTTTATTAAAGCCAGAACTTGCCAGAACTCAGTTCCAGCATCTCTCAGGTGGGCACCATTGCCATGACAGTGGTGCCTCGGGTTACATACGCTTCAGGTTACATACACTTCAGGTTAGACTCCGCTAACCCAGAAATAGTACCTCGGGTTAAGAACTTTGCTTCAGGATGAGAACAGAAATCATTTTCCGGTGGCGCAGCAGCAGCAGCAGGAGGCCCCATTAGCTAAAGTGGTGCTTCAGGTTAAGAACAGTGTCAGGTTAAGAACAGACCTCTGGAACGAATTAAGTACTTAACCCGAGGTACCACTGTATAAGAGAACGAGGGAGGCGTTCATGGTGAGTTCTGGCCCCTCTTTTTCTAGAAAAATAGCACTGGGTGGGTGAGTTTCTTTGGGGTCACGGGCGATGTTAGACAATAGAGGTTAAGCCCCTGGTGGCCATACGGGGTCCGCTGAACCTCTAGTAGCCAACCCTTATTGTATAGCTAATGGTTAAGAGCGGCTCCAATAACTGCGCAATGTATTAGACTGGATTTTGACCTTGTTTTCATTCATTTGCTTTGGCCTGGTCAGAACCTTCCTCACCAATCTATTTCAACTACAAAATTTGCTTGTAAATTTTCTATGGTTATGGGAGTGTTAGGATTACTCCAAAGGCTACCTGCAAACCCACAGATCTGTCTCCAAAGCCCTAGACAGGGTTGCTTTCTGGCAAAGAGTTTTGGACATTCTCATAATGGAAAAATAACCGAAAGGAAAAGGACAGAGTCGTCCTAATTTTATACGGTCTGGATCCCTTTTCTGGCACAATAAGAGTCTGGTGCCTTACAAGCTTCCTTCAGGATTATGTAAATCGAATAATGTGCCCTTTTAAGTGATGAGAATGGCTTTTCAGCACACACACCCCCAATAATAAACTACTAGAAGCAAGGCTCTTTAACCCAGAGATTTTATTTTCTGTTAAATATTAATATACGTCAGTGTCCGTGATGTGGAGGTTGAGATGAAAGTCCACCATTCTCCATAGTTTATGTATTGGAAAAGCAATTGAAATAAAAATAATAATATTTTCATGGGTAGCATGCGCCACTCAGTCCCGTAATAACAAAACCATGAGATCCTAGTAAATGTTTTTATGTGTCTAGCTAATTTTTAAAAGCCTCCTTGGGGGCAATCCTATACTAGAGTTATGCCAGCTGAGAGGCTTTAGGATTTGCTGGAGTTCCCACAACACCAGTGGCATAACAGCTAAGCTAGCAAAATCTGTCCCCCCAATACCCCAGTGCCACGGTAGACGTGTGGGTGGCACAAGTGAACACTGAATTCTATAAACCTGGGGAGGGGGCTCAGACCTGGGGGTCAAATGTGGCCCTTTCTATCTGGCCCCCGGAACTCTCCCCAGGTCACACCCATCACTGTCCAGCATTACACCCTGGCTGGAATATGTCCTTGAACTCTTATCTTGCTTCTCTGGATGGAGGAAGCAGATGGGTAAGATTTAGAGAACTCAAAAATTGAGAGAAACAACAACAGTACAGTGGTACCTTGGGTTAAGAACTTAATTCGTTCTGGAGGTCTGTTCTTAACCTGAAACTGTTCTTAACCTGAAGCACCACTTTAGCTAATGGGGCCTCCCGCTGCTGCCACGCCTCCACCATGCGATTTCTGTTCTTATCCTGAAGCAAAGTTCTTAACCCGAGGTAATATTTCTGGGTTAGCGGAGTCTGTAACCTGAAGTGTATATAACCTGAAGCGTATGTAACCCGCGGTACCACTGTATTATCAAGTGGGAAGGGCCATAGCAAAGTGGGAGAGCGCCGGCCTTGCATGCGCAAGGTGCCAGGTGCAATCCTCAGCATCTACAGGTAGGCCTGGAAACATCCTCTGTCTGACACACCCTTAGAGGGACCATTGGTCTTGCTCAGCATAAAACAAATTCCTCTATTCCTGGGAAGGGCTGCAGTGGCTCAGGGGCTCATGCTTTGCACATGGAAGGTCCCAGTTTCAGTCCACAGCATCTTTAAGAAGGGGTGGGTATGCCCCCTGCCTGAGACTCCAGAGACCCACTGCCGGTCCATATGCAGGCAATACTAACCTAGATGGACCATTGGTTTGACCAGGCGTATGCTTGGGTCCCACTTGCAGGTTTCCCACAGGCATTCGGTTGGCCACTGTCAGAAGAGGATGGAGGGCTAGGTGGGCCCTTCTGACAGTTTTAAGCTATCTCCCAATGTTCGGGTTGGCCCACCCATGAGGCTCGATGAGGCACTTGCCTCAGGCAGCATGCTGGGGACAGCTGGGAGGAACGGCAAATCTAGGCCCTAGGTGAACAACACTGTTCACTGCTTCCTGTGTTTGTCACCCACCCCTGCCTCCTCTTCCTCCTCTTCCTCCTCTGCCCCCTCCCCACCTGCTCCTCTCCGGACTCCTTTTTTCTCATCCGCCTCTTTCAGTGTGCAGGGGATTCCTCTGGGCGGCCTCCAGTTGCCTCAGGCGGCAGGAATGAGGAGGCGGGTGGTGTGTGTGTGCCATTTTCTGTTCTGCTTCAAGCAGCGAAATGTCCTAGGTCAGCCCTGTCAACGTCCCTAAATTCATAGAAACCCAGGATGTATATGCTGGCCTGACACCATCTTCCCCAGTGGGAAAAAGGTGGGAAGTTTTCTCATCCTCCAACAGCGAGAAAAAGGAATAGGGTTGCTGTTAGAAATGGCAGGGAAGGCTGGATCCAGCGCCTGAAAAACATCTTCATGTATGCGACAATGGCCGCGAGAGTTTTAATAGCACAAGGACAGAAGACTGAAGAAACCACAACTAAATAATCATGGCAAGAAAAATTGATGGATTATGCAGAACTAGCAAAACTGACATACAAGCTACGGGTCACGGGAACCCTTTACAAAGTATTTGAAGACACAACAAAGCGAACTGGACTCCTTGGCTGGTTTTGAATAAACATTCACAAACTTTTTATTGATAATAATCAGCTAAATAGTTGTACAACATGTACAACTGTGTAACATGCAGAAAACAGCATTTTTAGAGAATTCAAAGACTGGAACTGAGAGAAGTTGGGGGGTGGGTTCTGTGGGGGGAGGGAGGAAAAATGGGAATAAGGATGATATGGTTCTGGATAATATGTTTTGTTTTAATTTTGAATAAAAAGTTATTTTTTAAAAAATGGCAGGGAAGGCTGGATCCAGCGGCTGATAGGATATTATTATTTTTTACGGAAAGGTGATGGGTAGGGAAAAAGCTGTGACCTAGAGGGTGATGATGCTGAGAGGGGGCGGAGAAGCAAGGTGGCAGCCAGTCGTCTCCCCCCACCCAGCTCCCCAGCCACCGAGTTCTCTTACGTAACCCTCAAGCCAATTCCGCACACAACTGTCTGTTCCTCCTGAGTACTTCTAATGTTTGTCCTCACCACTGCCTCGCCAGAACACATCTGTTTAAATCTTCACTTTCCCTTTTCGAACTGGGCATTCCGTATCCGAGCGAATGTTTAAAGAAACACACACACAACCCACCAAACTGCCCCAAAGCATTTTAACAAGTAAATATGTTTTTTCCCCCTTTTCATTTTTATGAATGGGGCCCTGTTATCCCGAAACTGGTCTGTAATGATTCTTTGTTCCTTGAGTCTGCTGGACTCTGATAAAAGGGTATTCCTATTCCAGGAACATTTTTGCATTTTTATTTTACTGGGTGAGAGAATCGAGAAGGAGTTATTGGGGCTTGGGTCAGTAGCGATGGGAGGCATTTGATGAAGTTTTACTCAAGAGTAGACCCAGCTTAGTCAGGTTCATTAATTTCAACAGGCCCACTCATAATAAACCTTAGATGAATGCCTCCCGTCATCATATACCGAAGCCTCAATTATCCCTCTCCTCTTCTCCCACCAAGCAAAATAAAAATGCATGAGATAACATGTGCAGAGGAGGGCGGCCGAGATGAGAAAGGGCCTTGAAAGCAAACCTTCTGAGAAGTGGTTGAGGGGGCTGAGGAATGAAGAGGCCGTATGGATGGAGATAGTAGGCTCTGAGGAAGGGAGAGAGTCACTGCTGTGAACATGTTAGACGGAGTTGCAGTTTAGGTGGTCATTTTGAATTTTGTGCTTAGTTTTGTTTTAATGGTTTGGAAACCAATCCTTATGAGGAACGTTTAAGGGAGTTGGGTATATATTTAGCCTGGAGAAGACTGAGAGGCCTTTGGCCCAGGCACAGTCTGACCCCCTCCTTTGGTAGTCCTCATAGAGCTCTGGCCCAATGGTTGCCATTAATTTGATTCTGATTTGATTTTAAAATGAATTGATTTAGAATGCTGTGTTACTTTTATGGTTGTTGGCTGCTCTGAGCCCGGCTTCGGCTGGGGAGAGCAGGATATAAATAAATTATTATTATTATTATTATTATTATTATTATTATTATTATTATTATATCTGAACGGCTGCCACATGGAAGATGGAGGGAGCTTGTTTTCTGCTCCCCCAGTGGGTGAGACCCAAACCAAGGGATTCAAATGACAAGAAAGGAGATTCTGCCTAAACCTTAGGAAAAACATTCTGAAAGTAAGAGCTATTGGACAGTGGAACAGACTCTCACAGGAGGTGATGGACTCTCCTTCCTTGGAGGTTTTTAAACAGAGGTTGGATGGCCATCTCTGCTTTAGCTGAGATTCCTGCATTGCAGGGGGTTGGACTAGGGATTCAAGCTACACAGCTGCAAATAAAACGTTTTAAATGTGTTGCAATGTGCAATATACAAATGTGACACAAGATGGCGACAGTGAGCTATGCAAAATTCAGTGTATTCTTCAAAACATTTTAAAATAAAACATTTTCACAGCATTTTTAAAATATGTGTGTAGCTTCCACCTAGATTCCATTCTAATTTATTTATTAATCAGAATTTCTGCTGAAATAATAAATCCAGATTTAAACACATGCAGACCATACATTTAAAACACCACCCAAAATAATCCTGGGAAGTATGGTTTGTTAGGTGTGCTGGGAAATGTAGCGCTGTGAGGGGTAAACTACAGTTCCCATGATTCTATTTTCGGGGTGGGGTGTGTGCTTTAAATGTATGGTGTTTATGCAGCCCCTATGGGTAAATAATATGGGTGGCATCTCTAGGTAAGGGTAGGGATATCCCCTATCTGAAACCCTATAGAGCTGCTGCCAGTCAGTGCAGACAGTACTGACCAATGGCCTGACTCTGTAAAAGGCAGCACCTTGTGTTTCTGTCTCCCAGCTTCAGTTTCTCACATCCCCAAAATGTGGAATTGTGGGAATGAACATAACCAACCTACCTTACAGGGTTGCTGTAATGATTACTTAGACGACCAATGCTCACATTCCCTGCTTTAGAGCTTTGCAGAAGACTCTGGCTCTCTTCCAGATGTTCAGTTCAGGTCTTTTGGCCTGATTCTGGAAGGCAGCATCTTACAACCATAAGGATAAGGTGGTTCAAAAGTGACAAGGGGTATTGAGCATGCACAAACTGATCTTTCGTTTTTGGATGCACTAAAGATTTTTATTTTTTAATCCAGAAAAAAAAATTTGAAAAAGGTTCAAGTAAACTATATTCCACTTTTGCTAGATGCAAATCTCTGGAAAACACTGTTATTCACCCAGTGGGATTTTTAAAAGAAAAAGAAAGAAGGGGGGGTTGGAGCCCCTAAGGCTGGTTTTACATAAAAGTTAACCTGTCAAATCAATCAGCATTGCAAAAATAATTATGATGATGCTGTGCGACTCCAGCAGTGGGGGTTTGGCTTAATCATCTTTCCGTTCCAACTGCACCATTCCAGTTCTGCATGAGTAAGGCAGCAGACTGCTCAGTAATGAGCGTTATTATCTCCCTTCCCCACCACTGGGGCTGAGGGAGCCTTGCAAGGCCGGCAAATGGCTGTTTCCAAAAGGGCGAAGGCTGAAATCCAAACCCCGGGCATGTGACGGAGCTCTCTCAAATGCCAAGCAGGCAGAGGCCCCCTCGAGGGTGGAAAATCCTGCTCTCAGAAACATTCGGATGCTTCTGCCTCAGCCCAGAGAGCCTGGTGTGCTCTCCATCGCTCCCCCAGGAGCAAGCAGCCCTCTTTGTGGCATGGGGCAGGGAGAACACGGCACACATGCCTGCAGCTCCCATTCCTGCAGAAAATCAACCTAGGGAACATTCACACCCCATACATTTAAAGCACGTGGCTTTCCCCGCAGAGAATCCTGGGGAGTTGTAGTTCATTCAGGGTGCTGGGAACTGTAGCTCTGTGTTGGTTGGGTACTGGGAGGACAGGATAGATAGGCCATTGGCCTGATCCAGGAGCCAGGCTGTTTTTCAGTTCTTATGGTCTGACTCTGTTTAAGGCGGCTCCCCCTGTTCCAGTGCAAAGTATACCTCGCGGAATCATGTACACAGAAGTTTCTGGGGCTCACCCAGGTCACACGAGGACACTTTCTCTTTGCCTTTTTAGGGCAGCAGAAAGGCAAGGGCTGGCTTTGTCCAGCTCAAACTGAATCCTGAAATCCAGTGCTTTCATCTTGCCATTGCCTTCGGCCTTTGCCAGAGACTTTGAGATAACATAGGTAGGCTGAGCATTCCCGCCGCCTTCTCTTCACATGTGCACAGCCTTGCTCTTTGCACAGAGAGAGGCCTCACAGAGGGGTACAGTTTCAGAGTCAGCCTCCAGAAGCTTTGAAGAGGCCGGGTGGGGACGGAGTGTGTTGCATTTGCAAGAGGGGTGTTTTCAGTGGCATCTTGGGATGGGCAAATCTTGCAATTTCACTTCCTTCTTTTTCCATTCTTAAGTTACATTCTCCACATTTCCTCCTCAGTTTGTGAATCTTTTGTCGTCGTTGAGGTTACCAAGAAAATTCATCAGCATTTTAGTGCAAATTTCTTCTGATACGTACACGTTTTTGCACACACTTTTGCCCAATACTCACATTTCGACAAAGGGATTGTCCCCGGTACATTGCATTTTGCATATGTTGTTTTCACTAATGTATGTATTTAGGTGCACACTTTATCCCCAGTCTATGCATTTTTGTAAACATTACTTGGTTGGAGAACTGCATTGCAAAATTCAAAGAAGCGCAAATCTCGATAGATGGCTGCATTTCGGTTCACATCTTGCTTCCGTAAAATTTCAGATATGAATGAATTTTATTATTTCAGTCACAGACCAGTTCCAGCCCGCATACAATATCAAGGAAGTCATAAACCACGATAGGGATACATTTGAATTTGCAATTAGGTCTAACAGCCGGCTCCCTTGGCCAATAAAGCGAGATGAGCGCCACAACCCCAGAGTCGGTCATGACTGGACCTAATGGACCTTTACCTATAACAGGGACAGACAATATTTCACCCAAGCTTCTTAAGGCCAATGTTGATTGGTGGGCCCCAGTGCTTGCTGCCTTGTTCACCAGCATAGATCAATCGGCTACCATCCCAGAGGATTGGGGACTAGCAATCATCATCCCAATATACAAGAAAGGGAGCAGGCCAATTAGTCTCCTAAGCATTATCAGTAAACTATATGCTGCCTACTTATGTAATAAACCTGAGGATTGGATGGAGCGAGAACATGTCCTTAAAGAAGCACAAACTGGTTTCAGGGCAAATCGATCAACTTTAGACCAAGGCCTAGTACTACAACATCTTGCGGAGAAATATACCTCAAGAAAAGGAGGGTCTCTCTAGGCAGCTTTCATAGACAGATAAGTTCACCTTCATGGGCAAACTGCATCAAGAGACAGCTTCTGCTCGTGACGGCCCAACGCAGCCAGCAGCAGCTCCACTCCCAGGTCAGGCGTGACCCGGGGTATACCGGGCTCCCTCCATGCCCCACTCCCCTTGGGGGGGGCTCCTCATGTACCCACCCTGGGTGGCGGTAGCATACACTCCACTACTGGTTAGAGTTTTGGACTAGGACCTGGGAGACCAGTGTTCAAACCCCCTCAGCCATGAAGTTCACTGGGTGACCTTGGACCAATCACTCACTCTCAGCCTGACCTACCTCATAGGGTTTGCTGTGAGGATAAAATGAGAAGTGTATACACCACTCTGAACTCCTTGGAGGAAAGGTTATACAGTGGTACCTCGGGTTACATACGCTTCAGGTTACATACGCTTCAGGTTACAGACTCCGCTAACCCAGAAATAGTACCTCGGGTTAAGAACTTTGCTTCAGGATGAGAACAGAAATCGTGCTCTAGTGTTGCGTCGGCAGCAGGAGGCCCCATTAGCTAAAGTAGTGCTTCAGGTTAAGAACAGTTTCAGGTCAAGAACGGACTTCCAGAACGAATTAAGTACTTAACCCCAGGTACCACTGTATAAACCGTCTGTCGCCCACCTTCTCCCTTTAAAACAGGGTTGAAATGGCTATGTTGTTGCTGGATCAATGTTGTTTGATCAAACGTCTTCACTCGTGTAGCCATGTGGGGCACCTGCTGTGCCCTTGATCAGTGTTTTGCCTATGTACCGACCTGAGCATTAAAGTGTTCAGTAGAAAATGCACCTTGAGCTTGTTAGCTCAGAGATGGAAAGAAGATAAAGTACCTACCAGAGAAGAATGGCAAATGAGGCTGTTGGACTATGCCAAAATGGCAAAACTGACCGGAAAGCTCAGGAACCAGGAAGACCAAAACTTTAACAGGAAGTGGGGTAAATTTACAATTTACCTTAAAGACCACTGTAAGCAGCTGAAAACATTGGCAGGATTGCAATGACACTTGTAATGTAACAATAACTATGGATACAATGGAGTTATTTAAAAAATTGGTTTGTTTAAAAAAAAGATGCAGTTGAAAAAGGTTTAATAATAGAACCCATCAAGAGGAAGTTGGGAAGTCCAGAGATTCAGGAGAACCTTGTAACTTTGGATGTGTGGTGGTAGGATTGTAAACTTAAATATGTAAAACCAAATAAAAGTTATTATGAAAAAAGGGGGGGGGAATGCACCTTGAGTTTGAGTTCTTCATTGAGTGGGAGCCGGGACACAAGGCTGCCCTTGCAAAACCTGGCAGGGAGGACAATGGAGATCTTCTAGATGGTTCTGCTTAGCATTGGTGCTGCCTGCACTTTCTGTTGGGTCTCCCTGCGCTTCACCCAGTCAATCTTGAGAGACCCCACCAGGCACCACTACGCGGAAACAAGTGAAGTGGAAACTGTTGGTCCAGGCAGAGGTTGTTGTTGTTGTTGTTTTGCAAAGCCTTCTAAGGTTATGACGCAAACTAATCATTTCCCTCTCTGTAATTATCTTATTGTGGTGATCCAAGCCGCATGACTATTGTATATTCTCCAACAGGGCCAGCCCTACTATTTGGGAGAGTGAACCTGCTGCCTCAGTCGACCTCCACTATCTCCCCCCCACAGTTGTGTCCCATAAGCTAGCTTGCTGCTGTCAGGTACAGTGGGGTATACTGCCCTACCACTGGCATTCAAGTACTGTAAGATTCAACTGCAAGTCTGGTCAGATTCTGTACACGGAATGTGAAAGGTCGCCATCTTGGCTTTCACCTCAGGCAGGAAAATGCCTTGGCTCTGCTCTGCTCTCTGAAGCTATTTTGACTCTTGTTAAGATAAAATGGATTTCTTTTGGACCCAAACTGGGGTCACATCCGCACCTTACATTAAAAGTCGTATTCTACGACTTTAAAAGTCATGGTCCCCCCCCCCAATATTATGGGAACTGTAGTTTGTTAAGGGAGCTAAGACTTGTGAGGAGACCCCAATTCCCCTCACAGAGCTACAATTTCCAGAGCTTCCTTGGGAGAGGGATTGATTGTTAAATCACTCTAGGAATTGTATTTTTCTGAGGGAAAAGGGGGCTCTCCTAACAAGTCTACCCCTCTAACAAACTATAGTTCTCGTGGTGTTTGAGGGAAACATGGCTGTTTAAAGTGGCCAGATAGTGCTTTAAATGTGAAGTGTGGACGTAGCCTGAGAGTCCGTGGTTCTTACTAGTTCCCTAGTATTTGGAATACAGTGCATGTGCCAAGTCTTTGGGCTCAACATCTCAGGACGTCATGCATGATAAAGCATGTTACATGCATGTCAAAGTATGACATGCAATCAGGGGCACATACAGGGCCGGTAACACTGGGGAATGTCACTGCCCTCCATTACTCATGGCCCTCAGAGACACAGAGCTGGGTTTACAAGTCCCGCTCTTGCTTCCTTGCCATCAAAGTGGAATCGAGGTTTGTGGCTGTGCAAGTCGGGACTTGGCAGAGTGTGTTTTCGTTTATATTTCACAAGAAGTATGGGAGGTTAGAAGGGCATTCTTTTTCTTTTAAAAATCAGATGTGCTTTTGAAATCAGATGCTTATTTTTGTTAGAATGATCTGCCAGCCCCACCCCCCCAATTGCAGAGGATGTGAGAAGGGAAGTATTTTTCTTATTGCCTTTCTATGCAGGAATGGAGGTGGTTGGATACATCGGACACACCAAAAAGAAAGAAAAGGAAAGAAAAGAGAGAGTTTGTGTTTTGCTATGATGAAGAAGCTCTTTTTATCTTGAACGCACAAATGCAGTTTCCTCCCATAGCACTGAGATCCTGCAGTGGTGTGCACTGTTACTGCACTGTTTCTTCACGGGTGAAACCTATTTTATTATTTTTTAATTGCTTCTTTAATGGTATTTCTATACTGCTTACATGGGGTGGGGCGGAATCTGAGGTATACATAAGTAAAAATACACACTGGGCAACATCAGGCTGTCACTATTTTACACAGGGAGTTCAAGTACGTACCTTAACTTTAGTATTCCCCCATTCAGTGTAGATGAAAGCGTCCAGTCGTCCTAGAGCAACGAATCCACTCCCCCCCCTTCCCCGCTTTTTTCTTTATTTTTAAAAAAGCTTCCAAACCCTGGAGCTGTTCCAACAACAGCAACAACATTACATTCCAAACTTCCAGAAATTGCATTGCCTTTTTTAAAAAAATGCAATTAAGAAAATAAGCACACTGGCTTTTTTTGTTTTCTGTTTTCCTCACTCACCTCTCTAGGGTTCCCAAGCTCAAAACAAACTCCTGTGATGTGATTAAACTTAGCAACCTGGAAATAGGGAGAGTATCAGAGCGACCTTTTGTTATGACACAGTGCTGATGATCTGAAAGCTCATCACCCTGAAAGTGGCCAACCAGAAGCCTACAGGAAGCTTACAAGTGGAATAACAACAACAACAACAACAACTTTATTATTTATACCCTGCCCATCTGGCTGGGTTTCCCCAGCTCCTCTGGGCAGCGCCAGCCACTCTAGGAATGTATTCCAAGTGACTGGTTGGGAGGCAAACGGGCTTTGATCCTGGAGGTGACATGTAGCCAGTGCTTTGTTTCTGGGGGGCGGCGCATTTGTGAATCTAACGGGAGAAGAAACTATTTTTAAAGAATTGTTAGTTTCTTCTCTAGCACGGTGAATCGTCAAAATGAGAGCACACCTAAACATTTTTATTTTTTAGAAAAAAGAGCACTACCAGCAAAGTGCCTGCTTTGGCCTTCAAAGCCTTAAAGTATCAGGACCTCAATACCTCAAGGACCAGGATGCTGTGGTCATCACCTGAAGCCTTTCTTTGCATGCCTCCTTCATGAGAGGTCCAAAGGGTTGCAGCATGAGATTGGGGCTTTTCTTTGGTGGCTCCCCTTTGTGGAATGCTCTCCCCAGGGATGCTCATCAGGTGCCTTCCTCACATATCTTTAGGCACCAGGCAAAAATGTTTCTCTATGATAGGGGTGCCATATGCCCAGAATTTCCGGGACATAGTCAATATTAAGCCCTCGTAAACAGTGTCCCAAGTATCTCCTTCTCACCCATGGATGGCTGCCTGCTGTGTTTGTGGTCTCTGCTGGCACCAGGTATGAAACCTCCACTCCTCTGACCTCCACACAGGTCCCCCTGTTTGTATTTCCCTCAGTGAAGGTTGCTTTCAAGGGGTCCTTGTTTAACACACCTTGCCCTCTGGAGCTTCGGGCTCAGGGGACAGTCAAGGACCAAGAACACCCACTTGCTGGTGAGCAGTATCAAAAGACTCCCTGTGGAGATTTTGCTCTGAGGAACACCTTAGATTCAACCCACATTTAAAGACAAGCCTCCTAATTTGCATTTTACAGAACAACATGTGAGCAAAAGGACAACAATTCTTCAAAATTCGCACTTCTCCAAATTTTGCAATGCAGTTCTCTTGCCAAGTGATGTGAACCAGAATGCATATATTAGGGTACGTGTGCATAAAAATGCATGTGTGAAAAACACGTAACAAAAATGTGTTATATTAAGGGAAATTGGTTGGGGGTGGGGAATGTGCGTATTAGGAAAAATCACCTACAAATGTGTTTATCAGGAGAAATTTGCACTAAAATTCTGATGAATTTTCATGAAGAGAGAGAGCGCGCAAACTGATGTGGAATTGTGGAGGAGTGAATTTAAGACTGGAAAAATGAGAAGCTGAAACTGATAACTTGAGGGAGGCTTACATGCCTGTGGAGTAGAATTCAGCTGGAGACCTTCCAATAGGCGCTGTGTGGGCCTCTTGTCAGGAACCTTGAAAAATCTCCTGAAAACCCAAGAAAGCTGCTGGGTACGTTTACAGAACTATCCAGACCAGCCTTCTTAAATCCAGCAGTGCTCCCCTCAGCTCCATCGCCTCTGTGAATATAAGAGATTGCTGGTGGAATGCACCCTTTGCCCTAATGGGCTAATCTGCACTCTATGGGCTAGGCAGTAAATATGCACACACACACTTTTGTACATATGCATGTGTACATATATCCATGTACATCTGTTTTACTTCAAGGATGAGGACACAAAATCTGCCATTCAGCCCATGCTTGCATCTTGGGTTTCATTTCCGCAGCTGTTGGATAATCCCCAGCCTGGGAGACTGAAGACTGGAGCAGCCCTAGCAAATATCCTGCCCTTAAGCAGCAAAATCATCCTCTCACCCTTATCAAGGGATACCTTGCTCCCCATTTCTCTGCTGCTCTGTTTCTCTAAACGGCACTGCCAAGGCTGGCAAAACCAATGTTCGATTCCAGAGATTAGCAATGTACCCTCCAACCGTCCCAATTTTCCTGGGATGGTCCCGGAATTACAAAAGCCATGCTGCCTTCTGATTAGACCCCCAAATGCCCCAATTTCCCCCTCCAGCACCACTGCTGAGCTTGGGGAAGAGGATGAGCCAGTGCGGCTGCTGCTGCAAAGGAACATCCCATTGCCTCTCCATGGTCACCTCTGGCCTCCTCCCTTAGGCAGCTTGACCTCCCTGCAAAAAACCCACAGACTCCAGAAAGAGTTGACACGGGTGTGCGATTCTTTTCCTAAGCAACGCAGGAGCAGACCTCACAGCCAACCCGAAACTACAAATCCCAGCAGCCTATGCGAAAGTGGAGTTTCCCGTTTCCAACTACACTTCCCAGCAGGAGGGTGGGGACCAGGCGTGAAGACGATAATAAATAATACCCAGGAATATAATGTATTATGCACATTTCTTCTCAAATTCCATCAATTTCATTTATATTTTGAAAGTGCTATACAGACATATCTTGGATCTCAAAGGCCTTGGCTCCTGAACAAATCGGCTCCCGAACGATGAAAACCTGGAAGTGAGTGTTCTGGTTTTCGAACAATTTTCAGAAGCTGAACGTCCGACATGGCTTACGCGGCTTCCAATTGGCTGCAGGACATATTTAGGCCAATACAGTAAGACCTGATGATGAGGGAATAAACATTGTGTGTGTGTGTGTGTGCACATGCAAAATGGATCTTCAGTGGAGCGTGTGTGTGTAACAAAGCTGCAACTGGTGTTCTTGTATGGGTGTGATGGAGCTGAAGCTGGAAAATGTATGTGTTTACGTGTCTATGATCACATGCACATGGTGTGGAAGATTAAAATGGCATCTCCTAGATACCTGGAAGAAGAAGAAGAAGAAGAAGAAGAAGAAGAAGAAGAAGAAGAAGAAGAAGAAGAAGAAGAAGAAGAAGAAGAAATAATGTTTGGACTTGATATTCCACCTTTCACTCCACTTAAGGAGTCTCAAAGCGGCTAACATTCTCCTTTCCCTTCTTCCCCCACAACAAACACTCTGTGAGGTGAGTGAGGCGAAGACTTCAGAGAAGTGTGACTAGCCCAAGGTCACCCAGCAGCTGCATGTGGAGGAGCGGGGAAGCGAACCCGGTTCACCAGATTACGAGTCCACCGCTCTTAACCACTACACCACACTGGGGCGAAAAGGGTGATTGGGAGCAGACCAGGTCACTGCGACATGCTGACATTAGACTTGAAGCCAGTTCCCCACTTCCACACCATACAATTAATGCACATGGATGCCACTTTAATAGCTTCCCCAATGGATCCTGGGAACTACAGTTTACCCCGCACAGAGCTACAATTCCCAGCATCCTTAACAGACTACAGTCATTTACTTTAAACGTGCTTAAATGCACATAGCATGGATGTGACCTGTGTGTGTGAAATGATGCTGCAATGGAGGCAGGAGGGGCAAATCCACAATATACACCCAACACACATTTAAAGAACATGAATCACCTCAAAGAAGTGTGGGAACTGTAGTTCATTAAGGGCTGCTGGAAATGGTAGCTGTGTGAAGGAAAAACTAAAGTTCTCAGGATTCTGAGGGGGACGAGTCATGTGCTTTAAATGTCTTCCTTTGTTGTGCAACATTTGAATTCCTCCATCCACTAAGCACAAGGGGTCTTGCTTTAGCAGACTGAGAATGTTGGATGTGCGCTTATTTCTGGAGGGTATTTTGGTTCCCGTATCTCACTAAAGTAGCAAACGGCAAAGAGATAAGGAGATCAGCAAAAATTCTTCCTTTGTTTGACAGGCATAAATATAACAGAAAAATGCCTCCGAGCTCATGCATAGTTGTTGCATTAAATGTACATTTATGAGTCAAAATAAGTTTGATTTAATTTACATGTAATATCCTCCTTTTGCAGGAAGTACAAGTGTTGGGGGGCAGGGGGGCGGGAGGTGAAGGGGTTGACAAATTAATGTATTTTGGATCAGCCACTCCTTGGAATTTATCTTGGCTGCTTCTTTCCTGTTTGGCAGGCAAGAGGGAGAAACGCCAAGAGATCTCTGATGAATCCCAGGGCCGTTTGTCTCACGGACATATGCAAATTGTTACAGCAGCCGTGTTGCAACTCACCCACACAGGCAAACAGATTTTACTCACCACCTGATGAAGCCAGAATGAGTCACAGGTGGCTCTTTGCAACAATACCTGCCGGATGGGCCTCTGAACATATGGCTCAAATACCATTATTAATAGCAGAAATCAGAGGTTTCCCATTAGTCACATGGGAAAGAACCAGACGGAACGGGGGGGGGGGGGGAACACACCTTTGCTGAAAAATACCTGATACACACCAGCCCCCATGATTCACCTGAAATCAGGACACTGCACCCCTGCTTCAACTTCCTTGCTCAGTTATGAGGCTAGAGTTGTTTTTTTCCTTTGCAAAGGCTGGGCTGGACAAAGGCCAGAGCCAAGTTCCTGTCTGGCATGCCTGGAGGCTACAGGTAGGGAAAGAGGCATGTTTTCATGCTCCTTTAGCTTCAGGGCCAGTCCTGCCATTAGGCAGAGTTATCAAGCCTCCTCAGGCTGCCGTTGCTAAGAGAGTGGCAGAGAGATTCTGAAGGAGAGGACAGTGTGCCTAGGCCACTTTAGTAGCATCTCAGAATGGTAGAGTTGGAAGGGGCCCTGAGGGCCATCTCGTCCAACCCCCTGCAACAACATTTTGCCCAATGTGGGGATCAAACCCACAACCCTGTGATTAAGAGTCCCATGTGCTACCAACTGAGCTAGAAGGGTGGAAGGAAGATTCTGCTGCCTGTCCAGCTCACTTCTGTAAGTGGAATGGGGTGGGTGGGTTGCCGTCTTGCCCTTTGCACTGGGCAGCAAAATGCATTGGATGAGCCTTAAGTCTGAAGGTCCATTCAGACATGGGAAGTACTGTGTTAGTTTTCCTGATTATAACACTGGTGCCACTATCCCATTTCCTGTTGTTGCTTTCTCACTGCAGTACCTGTTGCATTATGGAACTGTGGCTTTTGGGCTGACCTACCAGCAGGTTGCATTAAATTTCATGCATACCAGTGGGGTGGGGTGTGACGCAACAATGAACATCACTGGACAGGGTTGCTACTCCTCAACTCTTTCTGCACGTTCCTGCGTCTGTTTCCTGGTATGATTCCCCTAAAAAAAACAGAAGGGAAGAACTGTATGTCAGTATCCAGCTCCAGATTTTGTCACTTTACTCCCACAATTTCCCAGGTAAAAAGGTCTGTAAACGGATTTTTTTCCTGGAACCAACTGACATGGAAATGAGTTCTAAACTTCTAAACCAATTCCATTAGTTTTCCAGAAGTGACTTTTACATCAATTGAAAGCTCAAACTAATGCAGAATCAACACTTAGGAAAATGGAATAGATGGCTGTGTGAATTCAGCCTTAGATAGCATTTTTCACATGTCGCTCCTATGAAGGGGCAAAACATGGAGGAAGGTTCTTCAGCAGGCAGGGCACAGGGGCACTGGATCTGAGCTGCAGGAAAGATCTTTGTCTCTTTCCCCCATCCCTCGCTGGCGACGTTTGACAGGCCGTTCACCTGTCAATCGCTTGACGTCACAATGATGTCAGATGACTCTTTATCCCTGAACTTGTCTTGAGAAACCCCTTATAAAGCACTCTGCAAGACGCTCTTGAGATGCCCCTTGAGAAGCACTTGCAAAACCTCCTTGAGAAGAACTGCAAGACCTCCTTGAGAAGACCCTTGAAAAGCACTCTGCAAGACCCACTTGAGAAGCACTCTGCAAGACAGCTTATTAAGGCCCGACAACCAGCTCATCATTACCTTGCTCAGCATTACCTCAGTGCTTTCAGGGAGAGGGGTTTTCAGACCCTACCCATCAGCTGATTGGCAATGTCTGGAAAATGCCTTTAGGTGGAGCTAGGTTTGTACCTGCCCCACACCTGATGTGCTGCCTCACACTTGTGCTATGCCATCCATTTATTTGTTATTACTTTTAGATCCAATTCCCGCCCCCCAAAGAGCTCAAGGCTCTCCCCCTCCTTATTTAATTCTCCCAGCAACCCTGTGAGGTAGGTTAGGCTGAGAGGCCCTGACCGTCCTAAAGTCACCCAGAGAGCCATATGATTCAATGGGGATTTGAATCCTGGTCTCCCAGGTCCTAGTCAGACACTAACCACTAGATTGTGCTGGTCATTGGGGCACAGCTTAGTCAAAAGGGGTTTAACAAGGTAAAAATGCAACTTTAAAATCACTTAAAACCATGGTTCAAAACTGACTCGGTAATGGAACTCACTAGGGGACCTTAGGCTGGTCACCGATTCTCAACCGAACCTACGCACAGGGTTATTGTGAAAATGAAATGTGAAGTGGGAAACACTTGGTAGGGACACAGGAGAGAGCCTTCTCGGGAGCTGCTCCCATACATTGGAACTCCCTCCATAGAGAAGCTAGACTGTCTCCCTCCTTGCCATAGCTGTCAACTTTTCCCTTTTCTTGCGAGGAATCCTATTCGGAATGAGGGAATTTCCCTTAAAAAAGGGGGAAAGTTGACAGCTATGCTCCTTGCTGCCCTTCTGATGGCAGGTGAACACTTTCCTGTTCTAACAGGCTTTGGGAAACTGACTGCTTTTGATGTAAAGGCTGGTGCTGTGTTGTTTTTATTGTAATCATTCGTATGGTTTTAATATATTTTATATGTGTATGTAGTTCAAATTTTATCTTGGTTTACTTGTTTTTTAATGTCCCCCCCCCCCCCGTTTTTACCAGTTCTTAATTTTATCTGTAAGCCACCTGGAGTCTTGTCAGGGAAAAAGGAGAGGTATACATAAATTTATAATATAAAATAATAATAAGGAGGAGGAGGAGAACCATGGATACCACCTTGAGCTCCTCGGAGGAAGGGTGGCAAATGATAACAACAAGAAGAATGTCTTAGAAACATATATCTCAGGTGCCAGAGGCAAAAAGAGGTTGGGGACCTTTTGTTACCAGTCATCTACAGACGAACCGGAAGTGAGTCAAGCCTCTCCTAATAAACTGAGGACTCTTTGCTGCTCTGAGCTGGCTTTGGCCTCAGCTGGCGATGCCTCATGACGGACTCCACCGAGAGGGGCAAGGTGTGAGCAATTGTGTTTGCTCAGGATAACTGACAGTGTAAACAAGGCCTCAGTCACCGGCTTCCTCTCCTATCCCCGCCATCCTGACTGACTTCCTACATCTCAAAGGCTTCCCTTATTATTCTCTCCAATGATAACCACATATTTTGCCTCCTGGGGTCCTGGGTAAGAGATCAAAGCAGGAGCAGGAGCAACGGTGGGAGCCTGGGACAGTGGGGATGTTTCACGCAAAAGTAAACCCCGGAGCTGGGCCACGGAGGGAGGAAGGAACAGCCCGCTGTCTTCAGCAAGCTGGGGCTGAACATCAAACAGGCTGTCAGGGCGGAGAGTCCTGCCGGAATCTTGCTTGCAACAAGCCTGCGCGTTACGCTCTTTCTTATCTTCTCCATCCAAGTGGATGCTGAGAAGTGGACAGTCTCATGAGCAATTTTCAGCTGGCTGGGCATTTCTTTCCTCCCCGTGGGACAAGACCCGAGATCTGTATCAGCTGGTTTTCAGATGTTAAGGAGGATGCATGCCTTATGCAGAGTCAGAAGCTGCAATAGATTGAATCAGACCGTTGTTCCATCTGGCTCAATGTTGTCTATGGGGTAGACTCTACACCAGGGGCCAGCAACCTTTTTCAGCCGTGGGCCGGTCCACCGTGCCTCAGCCCATGTGGTGGGCCGGACTATATTTTTTGGGGGGGATGAATGAATTCCTATGCCCCACAAATAACCATGTCCAGCCTCCGGCAGCGCTGTCCTCCCTAAAAAAAGGTCGACTCTGGGAAAGGGGAGGGCGCTGGAGGGAGCTTTGCAGCACTGGGTATGCTTAAGATGGATTTGCTTAAAATGGCCCTGTGTATAACTTTATAATCTTCTATCATGTCACCCCTTGCTCACATTTTCTCTTAATGAAAACTCCTAAATGCTGCAACCTTCCTTCATCATAACGTATTTGCTCCATCCCTTTAATCATTTTGGTTGCTCTTTTCTATGCACTGTGAGAAGATTGGTCGTGGTGGGTAAGCTGAGTTCCAGGGATGCTTACCCTGCTCTCAACGTGCAATCTAGTTTGAACACCATTGATCAGCGTCATCCAAGAGAAAAACAAGAAGACAGGCGGACATCAGTTTCGGTGTGGATTCCAACACTGGCAAGTATGGATGGAGGACCAATTTGGTTTGGTTCACACTGTAATGTGAGACCTACCTCATTCATGCTTCCCAAACCGACCCAGGAACCAATAACATAATCCTTTGAAACTTTCACTTCTCCAAATTTTGTGATACAGTTATTCAATCAGAAAATGTGCAGAAAAATGCAAATATTATGAAAAAGCATGTTCAATATGTACACATTGAAAAACAGCATACAAAGCTGAGGTGAGTTTGGTAAAATTGCTTAGAAAAATGTGTATAATAGGATAAAGGCACACTTAAACACTAGTGGATTTTCATGAGGACTCCAGAAATAAAAATTGCAATCTGAGGTAGAAATGAGGAACTGAAAGAAACTGAAATTTACAATTCATCCATTCACTCTGAGCACACAGATACTTCTGAACAGATATCAACAGGTATGTTTCAACAGTAAGGTGAGCATCTTACTATCACCTCAAAGAGTGAGTTACCTTCCAGGGAAAACTGGCTGGGATGGTTATCTGTAAGCAAAGCAGCAACAGTGCAAACTTCCATCCCCAAAAATAACCATAATAACAAACGGGGTAAAAACCCTTCCAAAATAACAGATGCTTTTGTTCTTTTAAGTCTTTGTGCACCCTCTTGTGGCAATGGAAGTACATTGCTGAGATGCATTTCTATACGAAAACACTAAAAGGTTGTGCAGCTGCTCAGGAGCCAAACATACCTTGATTGCCATGTATTTACTGTGATAGATGCAGACGTCTTTCCCTCACATTCCCTCTTCTCTTGCAGAAAAGTCACATTTCCCAATGAAAACCCCACTATTTTCAGGTTTGCTTTGTGTCAGCGAGAGGTTTGGTGCCCTCTGAGCATCTGTCTCATTGCAGGAACAGGGGCATTTACTAGCCATTGTTAAATTAAGCCTGGCTGGCATTATGATGAGCCAATGGGGTGGGGAGAACAGGCTTGTTCTTTTCCAGCAGCAGCTTCACACACAAAGACCATCCACCCTGCTGGATTGTGTGCCACACACATCCCCATGATGGTATGGAGAAAGTGGGTAGAGAAAGTTCTTGTTCCTCTTTCATAACACTAGAACTCACCTGCATCTTATGAAGTTGAAGGCTGGAAGATTCAGGATGGAGAAAGCAAAGTCCTTCTTCACACAGCGCATAGCTGAACGATAGAACTTGCTCCCACAGGAGGCAGCGATGGTCATCGACTTGGATGGCTTTGAAAGAGGATTAGACAAATTCATGGAGGAGAGGGCTATTGATGGCTACTAGTCACGATGGCACGATGCTCTGCCTCCACAGTCAAAGGCAGTAATGTTTCTGGGTACCAGTTGCTGGAAACCACTAGAGGGAGAGGACTCTTGTGCTTGCAGATTATCCATGGGCATCTAATGAGCCGCTGTGAGAACAGGATCCCAGGCTAGACGGCCCATTGGCTTGATCCAGCCAGGCTCTTCTGATGTTTCTACTATTGCAGAGACAGTGCCGTCTGTATACAAGCCTGATTTTGTTATTGCCTATCACTTTCACAACCATAATTATGAGAGAGAGGGGGGGGGAGAGAGAGTGTTTTAAAAAAGTAAGCTTGCATACTGAAATATACTCAGAGTCGCAAAGTGATTTCATGCTCTTTATTCAGCTCATAGTGGTGAGGAGGAATGAATGAAAGTCCCCTCAAAGTATCTGCTTTATATACATTATTTACACAATGGGCTGCACATGATTGGCTAATTCTGGAATTCTACTGTAAGCCAATCAGGTTGTGGATTCACTTCTATCTGGAGCATGATTGGGTGGTTCCTGCCAACCAATCATATTGCTGCATTGTTCTAGGACCAATCAGACTGCTGCATTCTGAATCCTATTGTTCTAGGACCAATCAGACTGCTGCCTTTTGGATCCTATTGTTCTAGGACCAATCAGACTGTTGCAGTTTGGATCCTATTCACTCAGTACATAACACCCCTCCCCTCTAAGTTCCAGTCCTGCCCGGGAGGTCGCATTCATAGTCCTGAAGGTACGCCGGCGGCCTACGTGTGCGTTGCGGCCTGGGGTGTTCCCTGGTCCGGGGTTCAGGTTCTGGCTCGTGTTCCAAGGATGCTGGTTGTGATGGGGCTGTTTGGTCTGGTGCAACCTGCTCGCTCAGTCGTAGTTCTGGTTCTGGTGTCCCTTCGGCCTCACGGGTCCTCTCTGTATTTACTGATTCTGCCTCTCCTGCTTGCCCCTGCTGCTCTATGGGCCTCACTGCCCCACTGTTCCCTTGGGACTCCCTTGACCTGTCCTCCTCCTCCTGGTTTTCTCCCGGGAATCGTCGCCGTATCTGGTCGCAGTGGCGGCGCCAGCATTGCCCCCCATCTGTTAGCACCTCATACGACACGGGGCCAGTGACCCTGGTGACTGTGGCGGGTACCCATGCAGGGCCTGCCCCAAAATTCTTTGCGTACACTGGGTCCTGGGCCTCGAAGGTCCGGGGGTTCCTGCCTTCCCCCACCCCTCCCTCATCCTGAGCTCTATCGGGGTGAAGGCGGTCCAATCTGATTGCAAGGCGCCGACCCATTAGTAGTTCAGCGGGGCTCCGGCCAGTCGTTGAGCTGGGGGTGCTGTGCTGTGCTAGAAGGAATGTGGCAAGGCGGTACTCCCAATCCCCTTGCGTCATGCGGCGAAGGGTGTCCTTGGTGGTCCGCACCATGCGTTCTGCTTGGCCATTGGTGGCTGGGTGGAATGGCGCCGAACGGATGTGGCGGATGGCGTTCTGCGCTGTGAAGGTTTGGAATTCTCCTGACGTAAATGCAGTCCCGTTGTCTGAGACGAGAGTGTCAGGGAGCCCGTGGGTTGCAAACAGCCTGCGTAGTACCCGGATGGCTGCGGACGTAGAAGTGGACGGTACCAGTGCGACTTCCAGCCATTTGGTGTAGGAGTCCACCACTATGAAGAATGTTTTCCCCTGAAAGGGGCCAGCGAAGTCCACATGCAGGCGTGACCATGGTGCTCGGGCGGACTCCCAGGACTGGACTGGGGCCCTTGGGGGATCTGGGCGGGATTCTTGGCAGGCCTGGCAGTGTTTGACCCAGGCCTCTATCTCTCCGTCGATCCCCGGCCACCACACATAACTCCTGGCAAGGGCTTTCATTCTTACTACCCCTGGGTGTGTCTCGTGTAGGGCTGTGAGGACCCTTTTGCGGAGGGGCTGGGGAACAACGACCCTGCTTCCCCATAACAGGCACCCCTTGTGGGCTGACAGTTCATGTTTGCGGGTTGTGTAGCCGGCGAATTCTGGCCCGGGGCTGCTTGAGTGCGCTGCTGTACTCGGTGCACCTCCTCCCTGTCGTATCCTGAGTCGTTGGTGAGGTCTTCGTGGTGGACCCTCGGTTGGGACGGCTGGCTCGGCCGTGCCTCTTGCGTCGACCTCTCGGCAGCTTCCGTTGCCAGGGCCTCCTCCAGAGCGACCTGGAACGTTAGGTTCTTCTTAGCGTAGAGGCGTCGTTGCAGCTTCTCATCCTTCAGGCCACCGACGAGGCGGTCACGAAGCATGTTCTCCAGCTCTGAGAAGTTGCAGAACCGGGCAGCTTGGCGGAGAGAGGTCACAAACCCAGTTATGGTTTCCCCAGGGGCTTGCCGCTTTGCGTAGAAGGCATTTCGACGAGCCACCACTGAGGGCTGTGGCGAAAAGTGCCCCTTCAGCTGTTCCATTATTGTTTTGTATGGAACAGTAGCGACGTCTTCAGGTGCAAGGAGAGCCCGGGCGATTTCAAACGTCTCCTCTCCGCAGACGCTGAAGAATATTGCCCTCTTCTTGGCGTCTTCTTCATCGGTGATCCCTTTGGCTTCTAGGAGGAAGGTGAAACGGGAGGCGTATGCTTCCCAGTCGCCAGATGCTGGGTTGAACGGCGAGAAGCTGCTGTCGGTTGCCATTCTGAGTTCCTTGGGTCCCGGAGCTGAAGCCTGGATACACGGTGCGAGGCAGCGGTGCGGCAGGTGGCGGTGCTGCGATGCTGTGTGTGGCAGTCAGCTCAGCGGGATCCCACCTTCGTCGCCAGTGAAATATACTCAGAGTCGCAAAGTGATTTCATGCTCTTTATTCAGCTCATAGTGGTGAGGAGGAATGAATGAAAGTCCCCTCAAAGTATCTGCTTTATATACATTATTTACACAATGGGCTGCACATGATTGGCTAATTCTGGAATTCTACTGTAAGCCAATCAGGTTGTGGATTCACTTCTATCTGGAGCATGATTGGGTGGTTCCTGCCAACCAATCATATTGCTGCATTGTTCTAGGACCAATCAGACTGCTGCATTCTGAATCCTATTGTTCTAGGACCAATCAGACTGCTGCCTTTTGGATCCTATTGTTCTAGGACCAATCAGACTGTTGCAGTTTGGATCCTATTCACTCAGTACATAACACATACTCTCCAACATTCCTCAGGAGAAAATAGGGGCAAGGCTCACTCCCACCCCTCAACTGACCCTCCTCAATGCTCCCATTTTGGGTCCGTCCCCCCAAAGCATGTGTGTGTGGGGGGGGGGGTGAGTGCCACCACCACCTCACCAGCAGGACACAGCACACATGCCCCCCACTGTCCTCAGAAAACCCTTAAATCCTGATTTTATTTTACTCTTTGGTAGATTTATAGAAAAGAAAAACACACACCAATAACTAAATTTTGGAAAGTGGCAAGGTTAGACATGGAAGCAACAAAGCATTAAAATAAAATAAAATCAAGACCCCTTGTGCTCTGCTCCGCTTCCCCTTTCTTCCCACCCAGGGCTTTCTGTGGGACATTTCTCCTGTGACTTTAACAGCAGCTTGAGCTGCAAACATTAGCAAGTGAGCATGCTTATCTTTTTCTGGGCAGTTGGCAACCCTTCCCACGAGGAGGAATGACGTTAGTGCAGCCATGTGGGGATGTCCCACAGGTCTCTTCAGCTCTGCTTTTAAGAGAGGATGTGTTCCCTCATCTGTGGAAAGTAAATGAGGGACAAACTCTGCTAACATTCCCCACGGAAACGTCAGAGCAGAGGAATGCCTTCGTTTTTAAAAGAGGTGCCCATATTCCTCAGACTGGAACCAATGATGCTGTAAGTGTGAGCAGCACCAGCAGGAATGGCCCAAGACCTTTTGCTGGTGAGCTGCTGCCAGTTAGTGTAGACAATACTGAGGTAGTTGGGCTAATGGTCTGACTCAGTGTAACACAGATTCCTATGTTCGTATGTAAGGATGGTGTCCTCCACTGTTCCTGAGGCCAGTACGCTAGCTCAGGAGACATAGGGCACCCCACAACTTTGATTTCCAACCCCTCATTGCCATTTCCCCCAGCATCTGAGATAGGTGGTGCATTCTGTCTAATGGTACGGCCTGCCTTGAGCACCAACCTTAGTTTAAATCAGAGGGACCAATCAGAGGTAATCCAGCAGATGTTGTTGAACTCCAGCTCCCATCATCCCAGATCATAGGTCATGCTGGCTGGGGCTGATGGAAGTTAGGCTCCAGCAACATCTACCAGGCACCATGTAGGCTACAGTTTAAATTCTTTGGAGCCCAAATGGAGATGTCTCAGGAAGCAAGGGTTAATTCTGGATGCCATGGAAGAGGATGCTCAAGTACGGGTGCCAGAAAGGTGCCCTCTGCAGCGGCTTGCTTTCCAACACAATTAAACCAATCGACTATTTATTTCCTTTCTTAAAAAACAAAACCCCGTCCGCACATCTGTTCTTGATTTCCAGTGTGGCGTTGCTGGGCTGGTTGTGAGCAGCAGGTGGTGCGAGTATCTGGTGAACATTAGGGAAGAGTCAGTTCGGAGGCAGAGGAGGCGCCAGGAAAGGCTGCCGATTGGACAGATGTTAGTTCATTACTGTTAACTTGGAGCCTCGGATATTTCAGGGAACAGTTGTTTGTTGGGGAAACACAGCTGTCAATGGGGGGCGATTTTGACAGAGGGGGAAAAAAGAAAAGCAAATTTCTTCTGCTGGCCAAAGGACACAGAAAGGCAAAGTTATGAAGGACACACACACAAACACACAGTGCCCTCAAAAATCAAATAGGCATACCCTGCCCCCCCCCCCAAGAAGTAAAAATTAGGCAAAAGGTAAAGGTAAAGGGACCCCCTGACAGTTGTCCAGTCGTGAACGACTCTGGGGTTGCGGCACTCATCTTGCTTTACAGGCCGAGGGAGCCGGAGTTTGTCCGTAGACAGTTTCTGGGTCATGTGGCTGGCATGACTAAACCACTTCTGGTGAACTAGAGCAGTGCACGGAAACACCGTTTACCTTCCCGCCACAGCGGTACCTATTTATCTACTTGACTTTGATGTGCTTTCGAACTGCTAGGTTGGCAGGAGCTGGGACTGAAGAATGGGAGCTCATCCCGTCGCGGGGATTCGAACCGCTGGCCTTTTGATCGGCAAGTCCAGGCAGCACAGTGGTTTAACCCACAGCACCACCCGCATCCCTACAAATTAGGTAGGTTCCCATTAAACTGTGACTTTTCTCCCTTGTCCTGTGACTTTTCTCCCTTGTCCTGGATGCACATTCTTTAAACATCTGTGTCCGTGCATCTGGGAAACCTTTAAAGCCACATTTTCACAGGATGTCCTTCAAAGGCAGTTTGGTGCTACTGCTGTGATTTTTGTATCTCAATTTCTGGACTTCACATTTTCACAAAACTGTAGAGTTGGAAGGGACACCCCAAAAGTAATCTAGTCCGATCCCCTGCAATGCAGGAATGCACACATGCACCACATCCACACTTGAAGCGATTGCTGTGGAAAATGCTCAGGATACAGCACTGGCAACATGTCTCAGGGTCGAGGAGACAAATTTGGGTGGCTGCTCCACCTGGCACCCTGTGGGAAAGGTGGGACAGGGTGGCCCACTCCAATGCTCCAACTGCACTGGGAGCAAACTGTCACGATCTGCCTCCTCAGTGATCTGCTCATGATGTAACTGGGAACTTTTGATACCTGGGATTTGCTTTCCTTCTTTTTGCAGCAGGTAGATTGTAAGCTTGCAGGCTGAACGTGCATCGTGTGTGCTTTAAAATAGCTTATTGCAAAGTTTTACGGTTTTAGTTATAATTCTGAATTTTTTAAATATTTTAGGCCAGTGTGAGCCAGTGTGGTGTAGTGGTTAAGAGCGATAGACTTGTAATCTGGTGAACCGGGTTCACTTCCCTGCTCCTTCACACACAGTTGCTGGGTGACCTTAGGCCAGTCACACCTCTCTGAAGTCTCTCAGCCCCACTCACCTCACAGAGTGTTTGTTGTGGGGGAGGAAGGGAAAGGAGAATGTTAGCCGCTTTGAGACTCCTTCGGGTATTGATAAAGCTGGATATCAATTTCAAACTCATCTTCTTCAAAGGCAGCTTGATGCTACTGCTGTGATTTTTGTATCTCAGTTTCTGGACTTCAATGACTGATCTTGCCTGTTGGTTTGGGTCACCAAAGGAGGGAACTGGGTGAACCAATTATGAAGGTTGGGCAATCAGGTGTGCTGACCCCATTAGGGAATCTGTCAGTTTTGATTTCTCTCTCATTATTCTAGTCTTGTGTTCAGTTTGCCACATTTCCACATCAATCTACTTTTTAAAAAAAGTCATGAAAACTGGATTTATATATTTATTTTAACAGGATTTATATACCACTTCATACTCAAAACATCTAAGTGGTTTACATAGTATGTCTTAGTGCGCCTTTCTCATAAAATGCGGATTTTTGTATGCAATTTTGCCTAATATACACATTTTTGCAAACAATGTTCCCCGATATAATGTGTTTTTAATATGTAATTTTCAGTATATTATTATTTATATCTACGAATCACCTGACGTCTAAGGAGTCTCCAAGCAAGTTACAAAATGCAAAATAATTGCATTTTACGTGCAATTTCCTTTAACATATGCAATTTTTTTGTACATATTATTTGGAAATTGTATGACAAAATTCAGAGAAGTGCAACTTTCTATCGCTAGCCACAAGAGCAAATCAGGTAGGTTTGCATTAAATTGTGAACTGAACCCAACTCCTTCACCATTCCTACCTGCTATTTGCCTTCTGGAAGTGGCCTTAGATACTTCTTTAGTGAGCATTGTTTCTCAGTTTGAAACAGGACCAGCAAGCCTGTATATTGTACAAGGACGAGAATTCGGAACACGGGCTTTGTGAGATGCCTCCTCTTGAATTTAAACTTGAGACCTGCTCTATCAAAAGCCAAGAGTTCCGAGCTGCTACCTTCAGAGGTGGTAGGCAAAGATCTCCATAGCCTTTAGTGGAACTGCTAGATATAAATATATATTGGTAAGTTAAGCAAAATTAAAGAAATGTTAAGAATTAACTAAGGGCAAGCAAGACTGAACGGATAATAAGATACCTCCGGATGTTCATCATAGTGGATTTCCAGACAGTTAAATTGTTTAATGTGTTTCCTTTGGTTCGCCTATCAATCTCCCGGCCTGTCTGAAAGGCCCTCCTAATATTCTTCCCCCTTTGACGTGATTATCGCTTAAATGCCTCAATGGCACAACAGCGGTGGCTCTCCCACCAGGTAGGGCCTGTGATTCATTGATGGCACTCGGGTGTGGAAAATTGATTGCTAGCTATTGTCAGCAGGCTCCGATTAACTCGCCAGGGTTGTCTCTGCGACACAAATTAATAGTGGGGAGAATAAAAGCAGGGAGAATAATTTTATTAATTAATCACTTCCTGTAAATAAATGAATCGAGATTTTTTTTTATTAAAAAAAACTTTACATATTAAAAAGTCAAACCATTCAGTTTGTTTCTAAAAATGGGAGCACCCTCCCTCTGGGGCCCACCACATGTTGGCATAACAAAGGAGCTGGAGGAAATATGAATGTCGAAGGCACGATATTCTTTTCAAAACTTTCAAAACAAGTAAAGACGGGGTCCAGCTCTGAGGGCCTTTTGTCGGTTCCCTCGCTGCGAGAAGAGAGGTTACAGGGAACCAGGCAGAGGGCCTTCTCGGTAGTGGCACCTGCCCTGTGGAATGCCCTCCCCCAGCAGATGTCGAGGCAATAAACAACTATTTTACTTTTAAAAGACAACTGAAGGCGGCCCTGTTTAGGGAAGTTTTAATGTCTGATGCTGTATTGTTTTTAATATTCGGTTGGAAGCCGCCCAGAGTGGCTGGGGAAACCCAGCCAGATGGGCGGGGTATAAATAATAAATTTATATTCTAATATTATATTATTATATTATATTATATTATATTATATTATATTATATTATATTATATTATATTATATTATATTCTATTGCATTGCATTGCATTACATTACATTATTATATTATATTATATTATATTATATTATATTATATTATATTATATTATATTATTATTATAATTCAAGTCACCCTGAGTCGATCAAGAGATTATTCCAGTAGCCTTTGAGAACCAGTGAGAACGTACGATGGTGAGGCTGATGGAAGCTGTATTCCAAAACATCTGGAGGACACCAGGCTGGTGAAATCTGCTGTGGACCACTGCTTGTGCTCTGACATCATGTGTTCCTATATTCTGCCATCCATTCTGCTTAATGTGAAGATAAATTCTAAGTAGGCCAGTGACCCATTTCCAAATGATTGATTGATTGATTGATTTAATATCCCACCCTTCCTTCAAGGAGCTCAAGGTGGCATGATGTCACGGACTGGTTGGACGTAGAGGAATGGCGGGAAGAACAGACTGGGGAAGCACCAAGTCAGGAAGGCTCAGAGCCTGGGGATTGGTGGTGGGACAATGATGAGTGGTCAGAGGGAGCAGACTGGAAAGTGTCAAAAGCTGAAGGGGTAGAATAACAGAATCTTATAGTTGGAAGGGACCCAAGGGTCATCTAGTCCAACCTCTGCAATGCAGGAATCTTAGCTAAAGCATCCACGACAGATGGCCATCCAACCTCTGCTTAAAAAATGGCCAAGTCCACCACCACAAAGCATTGGAAAAACCAATGCTGTCCAGGGTTGTAAAGACTGCAGAGAGAATAAGTGTATGCATTCTTCCCACCTTAGATCAAATCTATGCTGTCAGGTGCCATAAGAAAGCTGCAGAGATAGTGCAGGATAGTACGAACCCCGGAAATGATCTCTTTCAGCTTCTGCCTTCTGGAAGAAGATATAGGGTTATAAAGACCAGGACTAGCCACCTGAGAAACAGTTTCTACACAAATGCAATTCTGGTTCTAAACGCAGCTTGTATTTTAAAATGGGGTTTCAGAATTTTTAGGGCGTTTTGAATGTTTTATATAGATTTTCAATTTCATTGTTCTGTATGGGACAATGACAATAAAGATATCAAAATCGAAATCGAAACCTTTTGTGGGAGTCTGTTCCACTGCCAAACAGCTCTTACTGCCAGAAAGTTTTTCCAAATGTTTAGTCGGGATCTCCTGTCTTGTAACTTGAAGCCATTGCCTCTAGTCCTACCCTCAAGAGGAGGAGAAAACAAGCATGCTCCCTCTTCCTTGTGACAGCCCTTAAGATGTCTGAAGATGTCTATTCTCTCAGTCTCCTCTTTTCCAGGCTAGTTTCCAGACCCTTGAGCATCTTGGTTGCCCTCCTCTGCACACATTCCAGCTTGTCAACATCCTTCTTATATTGTGGTGCCCAGAATTGGACACAGTATTCCAGGTGTGGTCTGACCAAGGCAGAATAGAGTGGTGTTATTACTTCCCTTGATCTGGACACTATACTTCTGTTGATACAGCCTAGAATAGCATTAGCTTTCTTTTGCTGTTGACTCATGTTAAGCTTGTGGTCCACCAAGACCCCATTACTTACATGTATATCTGTATATGTGAATATATGAATATATTATTCCCCAAACAACTTCAGTCCTTTTACAAGTAAACAAATTCAGTTGATTCAGTTGACTATAAAGCATCACTTTAAATAATAATAATAATAATAATAATAATAATAATAATAATAATAGTAATAATAATAAATTATTTATACCCCGCCCATCTGGCTGGGCTTCCCCAGCCACTCTGGGCGGCTTCCAACAAAATATTAAAATACCGCAATACATCAAACATTAAAAGCCTCCCTAAACAGGGCTGCCTTCAGCTGTCTTCTAAAAGTCTGGTAGTTGTTGCTCTCCTTGACATCTGGTGGGAGGGCGTTCCACAGGGAGGGCGCCACTACCGAGAAGGCCCTCTGTCTGGTTCCCTGTAACTTGGCTTCTCGCAGTGAAGGAACTGCCAGAAGGCCCTCGGCGCTGGACCAACTTTACATGTTTTCAGATGTTTTCAATTGTTCTTTAAATTGTGTTTTTTATTTTTAATTGTATAGATTTTTCACTGATGTGTTTGCTGCCCTGGGCTCCTTTGGGAGGAAGGGTGAGATATATATTTAATCCATCAATCAAGTGAAAACTCTTTAGCAGTGGAGTGGGGTGGATTTTGGGATGACACACTTTGCGGGAACTCCAATATTGTTAGACCAGAATTCTAAGTTCCAATGGGGCCTCATTTTGCATTACTGAAACTCTCTGTTCAGGCCTACAGTTCCTCCACCAGGATCTTGCTGCAGTTGGACAACAGAAACCCGCTTGCTGCGTTTGTCTGAAGAAGAGTGCTCTGAGCAGGACAAATAATGTTTTTTGTAAGTTCTGGAAGCAGTCTGTTGTGCTCTCTCTCTCGCTCTCTCTCGCTCTCTGTTTCCAAGTTGTGTGCCTGAACCTGAACCTGGTCTTTTCCAAGTCTTGAGGCTCCAGGCAATCTCCGATTGATCGTTGAGACAAGAAAATTAAATTTGCATTTTAAACTGACAGCAGCTGTTCCTCTAGTAATGTTTCAAAAATGCCTTGGAGGGCAGATTATCCCAGGCAAAAAAATGCACACTTGTGGGGCTTCTTTCTGTCTGTTGGACTCTGTGGCACAGCACACCCTCGGCACACAGGCACACCTATGCCTGCACGCTGCTTGGAAAGGGCGGCCATTTGACCTTGACACACTTCCTCCGTCCTCTAGCCCATTCCGGGGCAAATGGTTGCTGGAGGCCAGGGTGGTGAAGCCATTTTGGGTAGAAATAAAGAAAGGGGTAGAAGAAGAAACCACATTCCATTTCCAATGCAGCCCCAACCCAGATCAGGGGTGAGGAGTTTAAAAGAGGGAGGGAGAGGGAGAGGGAGAGGGAGAGGGAGAGGGAGAGGGAGAGGGAGAGGGAGAGGGAGAGGGAGAGGGAGAGAGAGAGAGAGAGAGAGAGAGAGAGAGAGAGAGAACTAGTTCTAAGTAGGGGAACCATTCTCAGCCCAAGAAGAACATTCCCCTTTGGGCAACCTTCTGGCAGTCACATGACATTGGTGGGCGGGACCAGAGGAGAACATCAGCAGAGTAATGCATGTAAATTTTACCTTTGTAAAGGTAAAGGGACCCCTGACTGTAGGTCCAGTCGCGGACAACTCTGGGGTTGCGGCGCTCATCTTGCTTTATTGGCCAAGGGAGCTGGCGTACAGTCACGTGGCCAGCATGACTAAGCCGCTTCTGGTGAACCAGCGCAGCGCATGGAAACGCCGTTTACCTTCCAGCCGGAGCGGTACCTATTTATCTACTTGCACTTTGATGTGCTTTCGAGTTAGAGTTCTTTAAGAGTGACAGCAAGCCTGTAGATAGAAGAGATTTACATTACATTATGCACTTGGACTTTTGAAAAGCTTTTGACGTGGAACATCACCAAGGACTCGTGAGCAAGCATAGCAGTCATGGGATAAGAGGAGAAGCCAGGACCAGGAACTCATTATGAAACAGAAAACAAAGAGTAGGACTAAATGGACAGTTCCCCCAATGTAAGGATGTAGAAAGTGGAATCCCTCAAGGGTCAGCATTGGGACTTGTACTTTTTAACATGTTCATAAACAGTCTAGAGTTAGAGGCAAGCAGCCAGGTGGCCAAGTATGCTGACGATGCTCTGTTGTTCAGAGTGGTTAAAACAATAAAAGGATTGCTAAGAGCTCCAGAAAGGCACCTCCAAACTGAGTGAAAGGTGGTACATTGATAAATGCAATTCAGTGTAAACAAGTATAAAGTGATGCATGTCAGGGCAAAAATAATCTTAATTTCGCATATATACTCATGAGGTCTCAGCTGGCAGTGACTAACCAGGAACAAGACCTTGGAGTCGTAGCAGATGGCTCGATGAAGATGCTGACCCAGTGAATTCTACACTAGAGATCACAGGACATAAATTGACATTAAAACTGCCAATATCATAATGTCATTATGCCAATTTATGGTGGAATTTCACTCGTGTGTTCTGGTTTGGAGCCTCACCTAAAAAAAAGATATTGTAGAGTTTCAGAAAATGGCAACAAAAATGATCAAGGGGATGCAGTGGCCCCTCCTATGAAGAAAGGTTGCAGCATTTGAGACTTTTTTAATTTAGAGAAAAAGTGAACAAGCTGTGTATAAATTTATGCAAGGTGTGAAGGAAGTAGATAGATAAGTTTTTCTTCTGCCAGGGCTTCCAACAAACCTGAATGCTGGAAGATTCAGGACAGACAAAAGAAATAACTTTTTCACATGTTGCTGAATTCTGGAATTTGCTCCCATGGGAGGTAGTGATGGCCAACAACTTGGACGTATTGAAAAGGGGATTAGACAAATTCATGGAGAATATGGCTTTGCTGTGGCTCCACCTTTAGAGGCTGGAATGTGTCTGAATACCAGGAGGAGAGGAGAGTGCTGTTGTGCTCAGGTCCTGCTTGCATTCTTCCCAAAAGCTTCTGGTCAGCCACTGTGAGAATAGGATGCCAGACTAGATTGGACATTTGCCTGATCCAGTAGGTTCTTCTTATATTCTTGGGAATGTAATAGCAGCTCTCCACACTTCTTGATCCCAGCAACTGGCATTCAGAAGCATCCTGCCTTTGACAGAAACCTGACATCTAGCTCCCCATCTTCAGCTTGCTCCACCTCCCTTGGTTTTGCTAGTACAGAGGTACCTCAGGTTACAGATGCTTCAGGTTACAGACTCCACTAACCCAGAAATAGTACCTCGGGTTAAGAACTTTGCTTCAGAATGAGAACAGAAATCATGCTCTAGTGGCACTGTACTCATTTTGGCAAAGCCACTTACGAGCTTGGGAGGAGGGGGGGTTGCGGGCCACCCCCTCCCACACACGTGGGGGCTGGCCTTTTGCCCCCGCGAGAACGAGGGAATCTCCGGGCAAGCCTGCCACCCAGCCTGCCAATATTAGGAGTTGGTTACAGGTTTGAAGGTATTGGCGGCGAGCTTTGATCAATTGGCGGTTAGGCATTGGCAGGGATAATTGTTATGCAAATGAAGGGGGGAAGGAAGCGCCATCACCTTCCCCCATGGAAAAGGGTAGTCCGGTAGAGGACTCCGGGGGGCATTGCCCTGTCCAAAACCTAGGGAGGTGAGGGCCTCCGGTACGCCCCCGAGCGGTGACACCCTTGGGATCCTAGTTGGCATACTTCAACAGGACTCCCACGGCTGGTGGATAACCCTTCCCGGTCCCCATGCCGGGTAGTCGATAGAGGCCAATGCCCAAGGCCAATACCTTCCAATTCCTGTAATCAATAAAGTTGTGGCCTTTTATGCCCATTAACCTTAAATCATGTGTCCAGTGTCTTCATTTCACTTGGGGGGAGGGGACTTGCCACGCAAGGCAATCTCTCCAGGACTCCAGTCCAGCCATGGTCAGTTCCTTACTGGAGAGCCCCTCTCAGCTGATCATTGTAATATTTGCTTCACCTTATCATTTCAGGTCACAGATATTCCTTTTGACTAGCTGCTCACATGGTGATGCTGAGTTTCTGATCACACCAGATCTAAGTTTGTAAAGTTTACAAGTTCCCCGACATTCATGGTAAATAACTGGGCACATGGAGATGTCATCAAAGGAATATCAACCATCAGAATCTGACAGGGCAACTTTGTTATGTCAGAAGCCACACATGAATTTGTGCTCGGGAAAGGTTTTGGCCCACACCAAACCCAGTATGAAATGGAAAATGGGTTGGACTTTAATATAAATACAGAACATTAAAGATGCATCTCCTGGTCATCAATAAATAACCTAGAGCGGAAAAACACACAAGATTTGTCACCGAACGGGAGTACGTTACAAACAACGAAAGTTTCCAAAATTAATTTTCCTCATTTTAGTTTATTAAAATTGCTTTCATCCATCTCCCATGTTAAATATTTTATTTTTCCATATTAATGGCTGCAATTTCGACCGTGGCTTCCTTCTGTCATTAACACTGTACAAACTTAATATCATTAGTAGTTTTTTCCTTTAATTATGTGACTGGAAGAAGAAAAACATCAAAGTTTCCGTGAAATTGGAATAGTATATCTAAATTGCCTCATGTTTATTTTAACATTAACAGTAAATGAAGCTAATGGGCTTCTATATTATTAAAAGCAGCCATTTGTGTCCTGCCTGCTTTAAAAGATGTTAAATAATTAGTTATTTAATAGAGAGGTGCAAAATAAATCAAACAAGCAGAAAAACTTCCATGTGAGCCGTGGTGCTCCCTCCTTCCGGAGCCCTTGGAGAGGGTGTGCAGATTGAAGACGGCGCCCCCAAGCAATGTCCCCCCACACCCTACTGCGAATCTGATAGCTCTAATTTAATAACAAGCCCTGAGGGCCTCCCTGCCACCTCTGAGATGTAAAGGAGCTGCATATCTGGAAATGATCTCTGGAAATCATTTAATGAGTTTTGATTGGGTTCCTTCACTCCTCAAGTTCCTTTGCTCAGCAGCAGGAAAGTGCTGACCCACAGTCCCAGCTCAGCACCCGACCTGGATGTGTTGGTTGGGGACGACGGGTGCTGTAGTTTGAAGCAGCTGGAGAGGGCACCAGGTTGGGGAAGGCTCCTGCATTAGTCATGAGCAAAGGTAGCAACCCCATTGTCCCTTATCTGTTCGCAACATGGTCTCTCAGTTACAGAGATGGCAGGAAGGCAGGCCACCCTTGCTCTCCCTGCACTGCAAACGCCTGCCAGTTTCATAGAATCATAGAGTTGGAAGAGACCACAAGGCCCATCGAGTCCCAACACCCTGCCAAGCAGGAAACACCATCAGAGCACTCCTGACATATGGTTGTCAAGCCTCTGCTTCAAGACCTCCAAAGAAGGAGACTCCACCACACTCCTTGGCAGCAAATTCCACTGTCGAACAGCTCTTACTGTCAGGAAGTTCTTCTTAATGTTTAGGTGGAATCTTCTTTTTTGTAGTTTGGATCCATTGCTCCGTGTCCGCTTCTCTGGAGCAGCAGAAAACAACCTTTCTCCCTCCTCTATGTGACATCCTTTTATATATTTGAACATGGCTATCATATCACCCCTTAACCTCCTCTTCTCCAGGCTAAACATGCCCAGCTCCCTTAGCTGTTCCTCATAAGGCATCGTTTCCAAGCCTTTGACCATTTTGGTTGCCCTCCTCTGGACACGTTCCAGTTTGTCAGTGTCCTTCTTGAACTGTGGTGCCCAGAACTGGACACAGTACTCCAGGTGAGGTCTGACCAGAGCAGAATACAGTGGCACTGTTACTTCCCTTGATCTAGATGCTATACTCCTATTGATGCAGCCCAGTTGTGGCTTGCCCCAGAGCCTCCTGGGAACTGTAGTTTGGGAGGGCATTTGGAATCAGTTTGAAGGGAGATGGAGCTACCCAGAATTAATGGCTTTTACAGGTTCGGGAGATTCCCTAGGTATGCAGAATTTCCGTAAGTTTATACATTAAAAGAATCAATTTTCAAATAGGCTAACTAGACCTGTGAGATCGCAAGACATAAGGACACTCTAGGTGACCTGTTTATTGAGCATTCATCCTGATTTACTCGCACAAAGTTTATACAGAGGTCTGCTCATATCCTGTCTTCACTGAGCAGGATGGCTGCATGATAATAAGCATCGATCCTAATTTGCTTGCACATCTTCCCCTTAGTAATTCATTCACCCCTCCCTATTCAGTGCCTTTCCCATTACTTTCCAAAGTTCCAGAGACAAGAAGTGCTGGAGTGACTCACCTCATTGTCTGGAGATGGAGCTCCCAGGTTCATGGGGCTCCTGGCTCTGCTGCGATGTTCTGCTTGTGTGTAGCACAGGGGGGATAATCTTCTGTCCATTCAGAACTGTGTTAACATCTTTCATTAACCTCCTGTTTTCTGTGGGCAGTTTCCCCTTCTGCACTGATAAATTAAGCAGGGACCAGAAATCGGGTGGAGTCTGTAAATCTGAAAATTCTATGGGGAAGAGTAGTTGAGACACAGAGAATGCTAAGGTTTCAGTTGAGGGTGGGGAGTAGGAATAAAGGAAATTTGGAAGCAGGAGAAGGGAGGGGATTGAACCACTCAAGCCCCTAACCTAACACAGTCTTCTACAATGTAGTGCCCTTTGAGTGTATTGGACTACAATTACCATCAGGCCAGGGAGTTACAGTGGTGCCCCGCAAGACGAATGCCTCGCAAGACGAAAAACCCGCTAGACGAAAGGGTTTTCTGTTTTACGATGCGCTTTGCAAGACGAATTTCCCTATCGTCTTGCGAGTCTTGCGATTTTTTTCGCTTTCCCCCCTTTTTCTAAGCCGCTAAGCCGCTAATAGCCTTTTAGCCGCTAAACCGCTAAGCCTTTAATAGCCGCTAAGCTGCTAAGCCGCTAATAGCGCTAATCCGCTAAGCCACTAATAGGGTTGCTTCGCAAGACGAAGAAACCGCTAGACGAAGAGACTCGCAGAACGGATTATTTTCGTCTTGCGAGGCACCACTGTACTTTTACGTATTTCTTCCCTGAGTTGGTGAAGTTCATCTGACAACAAGAAACTGAGCCTTTAGTGTCATCGACCCAATCTTGTGGAACATTCTGCCACAAGAGATTCAACACATCCACCTTCTGTTTCAACTTTAAACACTTGCTGAAAACTTTTTCTTTAGTCTACCAGGCCTGTGTGGGCTATTAAGAATGCATCCTTCCACAATGGTTAATTAATGCCCATTTTAAACTTTGTGTGTGTGTGTGTGTGTGGCAAAGGTGATTTTATTTATTTATTGAGCGGCTCGACCGGAATGGTGAGGGAGAATGCACTGCAGGTTGATAACAGGTTGAGAGGAATGTGGGATCCGGAACAAGCCTCCCCAACTCTGCACCCCGTCCCCCAACCCCAAACACTGCAAATTGGCTGTAGACCTTCCTCCTTGTTGCAATGCATCATTTCAGTTCCAAAGAAGAAGAAGAGTTTGGATTTGATATCCCGCCTTTCACTCCCTTTAAGGAGTCTCAAAGCGGCTAACATTCTCCTTTCCCTTCCTCCCCCACAACAAACACTCTGTGAGGTGAGTGGGGCTGAGAGACTTCAGAGAAGGGTGACTGGCCCAAGGTCACCCAGCAGCTGCATGTGGAGGAGCGGGGAAGCAAACCCGGTTCACCAGATTACGAGTCCACTGCTCTTAACCACTACACCACACTGGCTCTCAAAGGAAAAAGCCCCACGCTTCCACGAGGCGAGAAAAGACAGTTCAGTCCAGCATCCCTTAGAAGTGGCCAACAGCTCAAGGGACAGAGAGCGGGAAGGAAATCGGTTAGGGGGGTCTCACAAGAGGAGGCAGGGAGAGAGAGATCTGGTTCTTGGCAGCAGGGAGAGGAAGACTGTCATGGCTGTAAATTGGGAGGTCCAGAAAAGATCCCACAGTTCCCTGAGAGGAGGATTGGTGGCGGCGGTTGGAAAAGCATCCCATCTTCTTCCCATTAACCTTCAAGTCGAATGCTTGATAATCTGGAAGATGGCTGATCTGCAGACCTTGAAGATGAAGAGGGCCAGGAGCCAGGGCCCAATGGCGGCTTTTTCCTCTTGGGGTGTCGGGGCCCGATAAAGGCCCCCCTCTGAGTGATGCTCTTGATGTGCCTCACATTGGCCACTTTCATACATTGCACCCCAGACATGGCGGCGAGTTGCGGGAGCTGGTCAAGGTGGGGGTGGGTGGGTACCGACCACCACCTCTGGAGCAGCTGCTGCTGTTGTCATGGCGCCTTTGGTGGGGTGCCGCCTCCTTTACCCCCCCACCCCCCACATCGGCTACTCTCCATTTTTAACTTTTTATAGTTTTTATTGTTGTGTGGTTTTATGTTTTTATTGCTGTAAACTGCTTTGCTATATATATATATTTAATGACACAGCAGTACACAAGCAATTTTTATAAATACATTAATAATAATAAAAGATTCCTAAGCTGGGACACAGGAAAGGGGCTCTTTAAATATACCCCTGGTACTGGTGGAGCCATTTGCCCTTATTTTTTGCTTGGCTGCTCATTCTTATGCATGTGCCAGAATACAAGGAGTGGGCAGCCAAGGATTAGTGAGCAGCCAAAGTATCTGGGCTTGAGTGACTGTGCCCAAGCTTCTTTTACTGTTCCTATCGAGGGTGGAAAGGGGTTAAAGAGCCCTTTATCTGAGATGACTTCTTCACTCTGCCTAATATATGACCTCCTGTGCCTGCCTTCTCAGACATTTGTTTTACTTCTGCCCAGAATCCAAGACAGCTAAATGTAACTTCTAAAAGCTGACAGTTTTTGAGAGGAGGGGCCTCTCACTCGCTCAAGTTCCAGGGCCATAGTAATTGTAATCGTGATAATACTATTATTACTAATACTAATATACCAGAATCCACATTTTTGTTTTGGGGTTCCATATGATAATGGTCGCTTGAAGCCTTGGATGGGAAGTAGAAAAAAAATTAATTTTAGCCCATCCTGCTTGCCAATGTTGTACCCCCCAAAAAACCCACCCCCAGCACACACACATCCAATTCTATACCAGAAGAGGCCTCTGAAGCCTGAACACACACAATCCTAGCTGGGTGAAGCATCCTCAAGTTAAGAAGGGGAGGGGAGGTAAGGAAGCCACTGGGTATGATGATCTAGGCCAGCTGCAGGGAACCTTAATCAGCCCAAGGGCCACATTCCAACCTTCTGGGGGCCACGGCTAGAGGCTCTCTGAATCTCTCTCCAGCTTGCTGCTTTTTCCTCTAGGTTGCCAAATCCTAACTGTAAACTCAGGTTTTGTCCTTCTAACTATCTCTGAGCTGTCGTCTCACAAAGAGTACCCTTTCATTCTCCTAATGGCCCATCACCCAGGTGATCACCTCAACATAGGAAGCTAGCCTGGCTTATATTTTAACACCCACTCCAGGGGTTAGAAGGCTCCTGCGTACAGCCTCCCCACTAAACTCATAACAATATTAAGCTTTCATCTGGGGCTGTCCTTGAGCACTTTTATGTCCAAAATTAATGGGATTTTAAAAAGCCTAACATTGGCAAGGTTGTTCTCTTTTTTTTTTTACAAGAACAACAACAGCAGCATGTTCCAAAGAGGTGCATGAAGTAGAACCCAAAACTAAGATTTTGTCAAAGATGTATAACTTGCTGTTGAAATGGAACACTCAGGATGAAACGGTGAAATCTACTATGATTAAATGGGCACAAGATGTTGGACATAACATTATGTTTGCTGACTGGGAACAGTTGTGGACCACAGGTATGAAATTCACGGCATGTAATGCCTTAAGAGAGAATATTATGAAAATGATATACAGGTGGTACATGACCCCAGTCAAGCTTGCAAAAATCTATCATCTGCCCGATAATAAATGTTGGAAATGTAAAGAAACCGAAGGTACATTCTTTCACCTTTGGTGGACGTGCCCAAGGATCAAGGCTTTCTGGGAAATGATCTATAATGAAATGAAAAAGGTATTTAAATATACCTTCCTGAAGAAACCAGAGGCCTTCCTTCTGGACATTGTCAGCCAATTGGTGTCAAAGAAGGGCAGAACTTTTTTTATGTATGCCACAACAGCAGCAAGAATACTTATTGCAAAGTATTGGAAGACACAAGATCTACCCACTTTGGAAGAATGGCAGACGAAGGTGATGGACTATATGGGACTGGCAGAAATGACTGGCAGAATCCGAGACCAGGGAGAAGAGTCGGTGGTTATTCTTTTTTTTTTTTTACAAGAACAACAACAGCAGCATCTTCCAAAGAGGTGCATGAAGTAGTGTCCGATTCAATATTGGACAGCAAAGCTACATTTGATAATAGTTATACCAAAGGGAAGAGGTCGGTGATGCCCCTTCTCTTGGTGATATGAGAAACTGTACCAGTCCGTGCTATTAAAAAACCACCAAGTGGAGGGGACTGTGCCCTGCAATGACCAACTGAGGTTTCTCAGACTTGATTGGAGGAAACAGTAAAGGCTTCTAGTGCCTTTAAGGGAGTCTGAATGATCACTCCCATTTCTGTCTGCGAATTATTATTTAAAAATGCGACTGAGGCTGCATGAAACGACTGTCAGATGTGCAATAAGGAGATTCAGAAGGCATCCAGAAATCGCCAAATACCTTGTCAGAATCCAGCTCTTTGAATATCCATCACGCAGTCCTTAAGACATATTAAAGCGGATTTAAAAGACATGCGTTTTCTCTCTTTAAAGGAATACATTACTGCTACGTAGGCCTTTGTTTTAATTAAAATAGGTATTGAAATCCTCGACGCTGCTCTAGCAGCATTGTTAAAAGGGGACCAATCCATTTGCTTATCTGCAGCACAGCCAAAAAATATCCTTGTAATTGTCATTTTCCAATGCAGCAGAAGGCTTAATTTAGTTCAATCAAATCAAAAAAGCAGCTTTAATTTACGGAGCAATAAAATCCACAAGCATCACTTTCGATCAAAGAACTAAAAAACAGTCCAGAGCGCAAGTGGAATGTTTATTTTGTACAATGGCCCATAACTGCATTTATGTGATTTAAAAGCTTTTTGAACCATAGGGTAATATTACATGCATATAGAATTGAGCACTTGTTATGGCTCATTTCTTCCCGCAGAGACCAAAAATCATTTGCTACTCGATTCCTACCTAAAATATTTCTTTTTACATATAATTCTCACCGCTTACTTTAAATGGGATCTTTGTATTAAGAATTCCAACCCCGCTCCCCTCACAGCAGATACAAAGTCAGTTAGTGAAAGGGTGCTTAATGTCTCTCAAAATATTGGCCAACATTTCCATGTGGTCTGGAAAACAGATATAAGAATGTAAGATGAGCCTGCTGGATCAGGCCAATGGCCCATCTAGTCCAGCATCCTGTTCTCACAGTAGCCACCCAGATCCCTGTGGGAAACCCACAAACAGGAGCAATGCACAAGAGCTGTTTCTCCTCACATGTATAGTGAGAAGCATATAGTCAGAAGCATTACTGCCTCCTGATCATGGATCACCTTCTCCTCCATGAATTTGTCCTTTAAAGCCATCCAAGTTGGTGGCCATCTCTGTTTTCTGTGGGAGCGAGTTTCTTTTCTCTGCCCTGAGTCTTCCACCATTCAGCTTAATGGAGTTCTAGAATTAGGAGAAAGGAAGAAAAAACTTGTCTCTATCCACTTTCTCTGTGCCAGGCATAATTTCAAACACTTATACACATGTCCTCCAATACTTTGAAGCCAAAATCTGGGACACCATCTTCCCGTTCGTTATTGTGAGAACACAATGGCCATTTTAGCTTCCATGACCTCACGCAATTTCGCACTGCAGTTCCCCGCCTCCAAAAAGCACTTTTTATCAGGTGCAACACCCAAAAACATGCATTTTGGGCACCGTGTGAACTCACCACTCTGAAAAAAATGCTTTTCAGGGCGGAATCAAATGGAGAAATCATGAGAGATAACAGCAACCAAAATGGCTGCCATTCTCTCTCAATAAAAAAATGGGATGTCTTGGTTTTTCCCTGGAAACTTTCAGGATATATTATATCATGTCACCTCACAAAGCTGCTATTTTGGGTTCAACAGAAGCTTCCTAAGGGAAGCACCCCTTGGCCTAGCATGGACTGAAACATACCTTCACCCCATTTCTCTCAGCAATGAGGATTCAGGGGTGCAGGGTGTAGGCAGGTTTCAAAATTCATTTGAATCACCTCAACAAAAGGATATTGTAGGGTTGGATTCAGAAGGTCAGAAAAGGGCAACTGAAATGATAAAGGCGCTGGACAACTCCCCCATGAAGAAAAGTTGCAGCGCTTGGGACTTTCTAGTTTTGAGAAAAAGCGAGGAAGAGGTGAAATGATAGAGGATTACAGAATGGATGGATTTGAAATAGGATTGGGCAAATTCATGGAGGCGAAGGCTACCCATGACTTGTAGCCATGATGACTATGCTGTGCCTTCACTGCCAGAGGTAGCAGTGCTTCTGAATACCAGTTTCTGGAAAATGCAAGAGGAGCCGGTGCTCTTGCGCTCGAGACCTGCTTGCTCCTTTCCTACAGGCATCTGGTTGACCCCTGTGAGAACAGGATGGTGGATGAGATGGGCCATGGGCCTGATCCAGCAGGGTCTTCTGAGGTTCTTCTGAGGTCCTTGGAGATTTACGGGCATTTTTGCTAGATCCCTGTTTATTTACAAACATTCAGGCTGAGCATAGGCAAGAGGTATGCAATGTCACACAGTCACAGATGTCTCTTAGTTCACCACTCCCCTCAACAGATTTTGAGGAGTGGAGGATGAGAAACTGGTGCCATCTGACTCTTGCAAATTGCATGTGTATCTCCCAGTCTGGTTCCAATCTAAACTGAAGCCTGAGTGTTACATCTAGGCCTTGGATTGCAAGGCTACTTAGCACGGAGGGAAAAGAGGCCTCCTGTTCAGAGGTTTGCTGGCCATCAGTTTACTATATTTATGTTATTTATCCTATTATATTTATTAGTCAATTCCTCACCCCCGCCGCAAAAAGTAAAACACAAAGCACACAAACACACACCCGCAAAAGGAACTGGCACTGTTATAGGTGCCATGTAATATTTGTTCTGCACTTGTATGAACTCGATATTTTAATGTGACAGCACCTACACTTTGGAACTCCCTGCCCCATGATATAAGGCAGGTGCCTTCACTGTACTTTTTTTGGCCCCTGCTAAAAACATGTTTGTTTAGGCAAACCTATCCAGGTATGGAGAATGTTGACATGGTTTTTAGCTCATTGCTGATTTTAATTATTTTTTTGAATGTTTTAAATGGTTGTTTTAAACACCTTTTACTGAAAATGTATCTACTTTATTCTTTTTTGTAAACTTTTCGGGGGTTTTGTTTTAAAGAAGAAATCAAGCAGTGTATAATTTTTTCACGATAATAATAAAAAAAGCCTGCCAATGGATGTAGTTGGGTGGAACCCGCTGGCTAGGTTTCAATTCTCCCTTCTAGAATTCAGAACAATTAGGTTGAAAGGGACTCTGCAAGGTCATTCAGACCAACCCCATCCCCGTCTCATAACAATGTATACACACCAGAGCAACAACCAATATAGGTGCTGCTCTCCACTGCAGAAAGAAAAGAAATAATAAAAATCAAGGTTGCTCAATATTCTCCATGCTGGTTCAGCTTGGTATCAGCCACGGAAGTCAGCACGCTGGGACTCTCAGACCCCGCTTGATATAATTTTTAAATATGTTTTGTGAATCAACAATTATATAGAATAGGCATCTAGTCTTCTTGGGCATGGTGAAGAAGCATATAAAATATATGGGCAGCAAGACCTTCAGTTGGGTGAGCATCTCTTAGAGCAGTTGGGTGGCCATCTCTTAGGGCTTCTTAAGTTGTGCTTCCTGCACTGCAGGGGGAAGAAGAAGAAGAAGAAGAAGAAGAAGAAGAAGAAGAAGAAGAAGAAGAAGAAGAAGAAGAAGAAGAAGAAGAAGAAGAAGAAGAAGAAGAAGAAGAAATAATTATTTGTACCCCACCCATCTGGCTGGGTTTCCCCAGCCACTCTGGGCAGCTTCCAACAAAGATTAAAAATACATCAAAATGTCACACATTAAAAACTTCGCTGATTCTTTGGGTCCCTTCCAACTCTACAATTCTATGATTCTATGCATAGCTCTTGCTCCTCCCCCTATCTGAAACAGGAGCGATTGGGCAAAGCAGCAGTGGGCATCGCTCCATTTGGGCAGATGGGGCACTGTTTCACTCTCCACGGCCTGCCCTCAGCCAGCTACCAGCTGCCTGCCTTTTTCCTTAAAACCAGGGGGTGGCCCTGAGATAGCTAGCTAGCTAGCTAGATATAGATATCTCAAAAAAATCTATACTGCCCTTCATCCAATGGTTAAATTCTGTTTCAGAAAGAATTTTGCCAAGGGCTACAGAACCAAGCTTGTTGCCATAATTCTACACAAAGCAAGCACACTATACGGCACGGACCCTTTTGTGGCTTGAGGGCCACATGAACAACTTTCCGGGGGCCACCTGCCAATGATTGGCAGGACCAGGGGCAAAAGTGGGCAGAGCAACCCATGCAAACGTTGCCTTTGTCCAGCAGGTTAGTTCTGACATGGCCTTGCAATGCCCCTCTCCACCCTCCACCCAGAGAAGCCAATTTCTGGCCAGGAGTGTGGCCTTGTGAGAGGAGGGGCGTGGGTGGGGAGAGTGTTGAGGGCCAGGAAAGAGGCTGCATTTGGCTCCTGGGCTTGAGTTTCCAAACCTCTGCTGGATGCAAAGGAGCTCATTAGACACTTGAAACGTCTCCTTGTGGACCCTTTATAAGCTGGGCTGTTGTGGGAGCTCCTCCTCCGGCGGGTCTGCGTCGAATGAGGCCTCAGCTTGTGCCACTGCAGCCAGCCCCCTCCTCCTCCTCCTCCCTATTTTGAAAAGCCGCCAGGATCCGGGCAGCCTCTTTTCTCCTTCCCCCGCTCGGTCCCCCTCCTGTCCCAATTGTTTCCGAATCTGCTCTTTTCCTTGTTGCTTTTGAAGATGGCTTTATAGAGAAAGGGAAGCTTCAATAGCAGCAGATGGCAGATAAGTAGGAATGGTAAATAGTTTTAATTACTGCATAATGTAAGTGAGACAATAAAGGGGAAGAGTGTTGGAGCAAGCTGCTGCTGCCACGGAGCGCGTTAGAAGTGTTACGGGACCCAATTTGTCTGGGAGGCAGCATGTGTTGCTCCGAGTCTTTGGAGGGCTTTAAAAGAGAACGCCGAAAGAAATATTAATTGCACGGTTGGTCTGCCCATCCATCTTCCCCACCGAAAGTCGCAGGCTTCCTTTAATTTCAGGGGAATGGTTTTCAAATGGGAATCATGCAAATGAGTATCTTAGCTATTCATTTGTTTTACTGCAAGCGTTTTGTGAGCAAATGGCCTACAGCCTGCAATGAATTAAAAGACACTGGCACTGGAGACCGATTTTTAATACAAAGTCCTGACACGAAGACGACCCCGACCGACTGCGCCGAAAATGTTGGCATAGCAACTTTGGGCATTTTCATGCAAATTGGCTCCTATATAGATGATACGAGTGCAATGATTTCCTTCAACTAATCATCATAAAATTAGTTTCACTATATTTAAATGCCTCTACTTAATGCATTATATCCATATGCATGAAATTGCCTTGGCTAATGCAGTACATAAAATGCCAAAGACACAATGAATAGCCAAATTGCAAACAGTTATGCTCTCTCCCATTAAAAAACAACAACAACAACCCTCCTTTTTGCCCAATTTTTTGGGGGAGGAAAGGAGGGGGAGTGTTGTTATTGAATGCGTGGTTCCCCAAAGGCATCTATCACCCATTGCTAACAACGCGCACAAACACTCAGCCTTCGTTTAAGTAACGATAAGGTTGGAACAAAATCCAGCCTAACCCAAGGAAGACACTGAAGAATGCTGCTATTTCAATCCCTAGATATTGGCGAGAACAGAGACAAGGCATTTGGGAGATGCGTCCTTGACGTGGAACCTGGCAGGCTGAGTAGAAATCGCACGAATCTCAGTCTTCCATTTTTAACAGAAGAAGGTGAGTCTGGGGCTAATCAAAAGATCATTGCCTGCACCAACACATCTGATCCAAAAATGGTCTTGCCAGACACATCATTGTAGCCTTGGCCAGATATGGCCAATAATGGCAGAAGGGTCATCACTGTCCATGACCATCACCTCCACTAGGACCACCTCCTTCCATATGAACCTACCTGGACCCTGAGATCATCTTCTGAGGCCCTTCTTTGTGTGCCTGCTCCACATGAGGTCCGGAAGGTGGCGACACAAGAATGAGTCTTCTCTGCAGTGGCTCTCCATTTATGGAATGCTCTCTCCAGGGAGGCTCACCTGCAGTGGTGGAGCTTCATGCTCCGGCACTGGGGACAGAGAGTAGGTGGGGGTGGGGCTGGCACGTGTTCTGGGGGCGTGGTGTGCCGCCTGCGGGGGCACGGTGCCCAGCGTGGGTGGGGCAGGGGCAGCTGCGATGGCACCCTAGGGTTCGCGCTGCCGGGGGCAGTGTGCTCCCCCCCCCACTCCTCTTCCTCCACCAGTGCTCACCTGGCGCCTTCATTATACACTTTTAGGCGCCAGGCAAAAACATTCATCTTTAACCAGGCCTTTGGCTGATTGACATCTAATGCCCTTTTAAAATGTGTTTGGGGGAAGGGGTTATTGGGTTGGTTTTGTTTTTATTTTGATTATGTATTTTGTGTTTTTATATTCTGATTTTATCCTGTAAACTGCCCTGAAGCCTGCAGGTATAGGGTGGTATAGAAATTTAATAAATAATAATATTAATCATCCCTGTATTTCCAAGTGGCGACCATTTGCACAGCAAAGGAACACCCATCATACAGAAAAGAAAGGATCAGAGACACATTCATGGAGGGTAGGTCTAGCCATGGCAGATAAAAATGGAACTTCTGTGCTCAGAACAGTACGGCTCAAGACACCCTGATACTGGAGGGCAACAACTAAAAAGGTTCCCCCACTTCTGAAGTAAAGAAAACTTATGGGAGTGGGGGACTAGGTGTGGATTTTTGTGTGGAAGAACTGTGTGTGATCAGGGACACATTGTTCTTTGATTCTAAGCTTAGGTCTGCCTGTGGGTGTCACTGTTTCATACTTGGACCTAGACTGGGTGGCCTTCCAGATGTTGCTGAACTACAACTCCCATCAGCTTTGACCACTGGCCATGGTGGCTGAGGCTGATGGGAGCTGTAGTTCAGCAGTATCTGGAGAGCAACAGATTGCCCATCCCTGACCTAAGGTTCTTATTTAAACAAAGAAGATTGTGTAGAGTCTGAAATCTGCTCATCCAAGCAGTCAATGGTTATCTCTATTTTAGGTAAAGGTAAAGGGACCCCTGACCTTTAGGTCCAGTCGTGACCGACTCTGGGGTTGCGGCGCTCATCTCGCTTTATTGGCCGAAGGAGCCGGCGTACAGCTTCCGGGTCATGTGGCCAGCATGACTAAACCGCTTCTGGCGAACCAGAGCAGCACACAGAAACACCGTTTACCTTCCCACCAGAATGGTACCTATTTATCTACTTGCACTTTGACGTGCTTTTGAACTGCCAGGTTGGCAGGAGCAGGGACCGAGCAACGGGAGCTCAGCCCGTCGTGGGGATTCGAACCGCCAGCCTTCTAATTGGCAAGTCCTAGGCTCTGTGGTTTAATCCACAGCGCCACCCGCGTCCCTATAGTACCCTGGTGGAAATTTGGTAGATGACACTAGGAAGCTGCAGATGTTGTCAGGAGCAGCCACTGAGAGCATCAAAAGCTACGTTATCCTGAGTTGCACCATTGGTCCATGCAGCTAAGTAGTATCTACACTGACTTGCAGCAACTCTACAGGGTTTCCAGCAGGGGTTTTCCCCAGCCCTATTTGCTGGGGATTGAACCTGGGACCTTCTGCATGCAAACAGGCACTCCACAACCCTTCACCATTTAAGAAGATTTACAGGAGGCAGATGTCATGTATAACTGACCATTGCAACACTAGCAGGATGCAGAAGAAGGCAAAAAAGGAACAATAGAGGATGGTCCATTTGAATGAATGGGTCACTGCCATATTACTCACAGCCTGCCCTCATCCAGCCATCATCTGCCTGCCTGTCCAGAGGGTGGTGGCAGGGGCCATCAGCTTCCTCCCCCTTAGACTCATTGCTACCACTGTATAAACTTAGCACAGAGGAGGTTGGGGACAAAACTAGACTGAGTTGGCTCTGTCTGCCATTGGCTCTGGTGCCATCTACTGTTGGCCTCCCTCCTTTCCACCCTACCAGTCCTGATGGGCATCAAACATGAATGAAAAGGAATGGTGGTGGTGTTTGTGTTTGTGTGTGGTATATCTCCCAGAGGTGAGGAAGGCGCTGAGCTTTTTTTCAAACTGTGTAGACTCCATAACACCACCTGCTACGATCACCCAGATTTGCCATGCAAACTCCTGGGGAGTCACCATGAGCCTCCAAGGATCATAGTTTTACCCAGCAACACTCAAGGTTAGAGAGGAAGCCCATCAAGAACTTGCCCTGCTTTTTCACCAGCAGCAAAACAACAGCAGTTGATGGATGGCCCACAACTGCCCAAGCAAGTTGCATTCCACCATTATGACGGGGTCTTCCGTAGCTGTAATCTTAAAAGCTGGTGCATCTCGAGGCATGAAATGATTTCTAATGGAGGGCCATTAAACACTCCTTGAGATTAAACTTGCAATACATGCCCACTGAGTATTGGTGCCAAGAAATTCAAGAAATGTGTAGAACAAACACAGGCTTTCTGGGAAGAAGGGCTCTTGGGCGTGTTTTGCAAAAAAAAAAAAAAAAAAATCCTCATATGAAAGGCTCAGGTCTTCCTCAGATCTGCTTCCACAAGCAAGGCCAGCCAGGTCTGCTATAACGACAGAAGCCACAACTCAGATGCTGGCTGGCCTCCTCTCAGGAATGTCTCTTGAGCAAAGGCAACCGAGTCAAACTTCTCATTGTGTTCAAATTATGTTCTTACTGTGTTTTTGTGGGTGTGTTATAAGTTTGTTTCTGCCCCACAACGTCAGCTACAGATACCAGAGCTTCCTTTTCTACATGGCTAAGTGCAGAAGGAGAGGCGGCGTCCCCTGGTCACTTTAAACCAGTGTTTCCTGAATGTCAGAAGGGGGCCAGTCTAGCTTCTCCAGGGAGTTAGAGTCTGGGAGCAGCCACCAAGAAGGCCCTTTCTCTCATTTATATTGAGCGTTTTATAATGATAGCATTGTTCTCTGCTCAGTTCAGAGCATAAAACAATAAAATGCAATTAAAATCACAACATTCTAACATAAAGGTTTCCCTTCAAAGTGAAGAATAAGGGCAGGTAGCAAATATGCTTGAAACAGCGGTTCACAACACTAAAAGAAGCAATTCTTTTAAAAAAAGGACTTGCAGAAGAAAAGTGTTCACTTGGTGCTGAAGGGACCCTAAAGAAGGCTCCAGGAGGGCCTCTCTGTATGGGATGGTCTATAACCTGAGGGGCCACTGCAGGGCAGGCGCTGTCCATGGTAACAAACCTTTTCACTTCACTTAGCAGGAAACCTCTGAAGAGGATCTCAGGCTATATAAGGGGATATCTTCTAGATATATAGAGATTGTTAAATCCAGCACTTTGAAGGAGGCCCAGAAACATCATTTAGTCAGAACGTTCTTAAAAATGAAGGGAATGCATTCTACATTTAGATGCAAAACATTTTATGACAAGAGTGTTGAAGGGTACCTGCCCCTTGAGGAGTCTATTTTACTCGTTGTGGGTCAGTGTTCTGACTAGAAGGAGGCCAGCCCACAGCAGTGGCTGATACAGAGAGACAACAGGGTAGGCTCCTCCGGGAGCAGGTAATTTTGCTTCCATCTCAGGAGGTATGAGTTCTTCCTTGATGCAAAGAGATGGCTGAAGCACAACCCCGCTGCAGAGGCAGACTGGAAGGAGGCCAAGCCAGAGCAGTAAATCATACAGAGAGGCACTGAGCAGCCTCCTTCTTTGGGAGTGGGGACTTGGGTTCCCAAGAGACCATCCTTTTTATGTTGCCCTTTGTCACAGGCACCATGCAGGTTGGGAGCAAGTGGTGTAAGCAAAAGAAACTCAAGCAGGCAGCCACTCACGTTAACATTTTTTTCTTTGCTCTTGCGAATCTTCTTGGTGGCTTGATTCCAAGGATGGCAAAAGGTCCATAACTCATCTCTCAAATACTAATTGCAAAACTACTTAATTAAGGCAGACTCTATTCCCCCCATGTTAGCTGTATTTTTCTATTGCTCTAGCCGGAGTAATTTGCGGAAATGAAGAGTTTGCAAGTTGCTGCAAAGTCGCACAGGTGCAACTGAACAGAACCTGACTCAGCTCCAGGAAGGAAGCAGCAGTGGAAGAGATTAAAGCATCTGCAACAAAAACTGCATCGCAGCACGTGCCTCCCTCCTTCCGCTCCATGTATGCAATATCAGTGCAAATAGGAGTATAGGGAACTAACTTGTACCAAGTCAGACTACTGGTCCATCCAGGGCTGGCCCAAGACATTTTGCCGCCTGAGGCAAAATAATAAAATGGCACATACACACATGGGAATTGTAGTTGAGCAGCAGAGACAGCAGCAGGCAAGTCCCTCGCCTGGCTCTGGGTGGGGACAACCCCACAGAAGCAAGTGCAGTAAAAAGGGGGGGCAGCAACTCCAGTTGATGCCAAGCCACGCTTTCCGAATACCTGACTAGAGGACCTGCTGTGAACACTGACATCCTGACTGAAGGATGGCCAATATTGGCTGTACCATATTAAAAAAAAGAAAGTCAAATAAATTTGTGGTTATTTGTAATTTCTGGATGAATATTTTATGCCTTTATATTGTATTCCCTATTTTCAAGTTCAGCTCTGTTGACACGTAATGTTCTGCAAGCACAGGATAGCTCCCAGAATGATTCCTGGGGGTGAATTCATGTGAAAACAGAGGGAGGTGTCTCTTGGCTCTCAGCACAAGGGACACAGCTTTTGTCCTGTAAGCAAGAGGCACAAGGTTTGAGAGCTGTAGACTCAGCTAGCAGCTGGCTTACATACAAGTTTCCACTGTTAGCTTGCTATTGCAAGAGGCAGCGATGGCCACCATCTTGGATGAGGGTAAGACAAATTCATGGAGCCGAAGGCTATCAATGGCTGCTGATCATGATATCTATGTCCTCCCTCCACCGTCAATGTGCTTCTGAATATCAGTTACTGCAAACCACAGAATGGGTTTGGGGAATTCCCGTTTGAGGAATCTGGTTGGCCATTGTGAGAACAAGTTATTGGGCTAGACGGGCCACTGGCTGTGCCTAGAAGGGCTCCTCTTATGCTCTAACCTGCACTGCTCTGGCACTGATATTCCTAAATCGACTACCAGACCAAACTCCCTCCCAGACAACCTGTTTATTGAGCATTCGACCTGATTCGTCTGTACAAAGTTTGCACACAGCCGTTTGCTGACACCAGCTATTTATTGAGCATTCATTCTGATTTGTTTGCAGGGAGGTTAGATAGTAGTTGTGACAAAGCAAGGGTTATCCCACACTTTCTGGTGCATTTCCCCATTACTAACCTTATCATAAAAAAATACCAGGGGAGTGGGTATTTTTGTGCAGGAGCACCAAATCAACTTTAACTGCACAACCTGAACTTGCCAGTCTGCGATCAAATCCCACCTGAAAATGGTGACAGTCTGAATGCACCCTGAGATATTTGCTTACTCTGGTATATAACACAACCTTTATCCAAGGATCTCTGGCATCATGCATGTGAACCCTGCTGAGATCCACAGGTATAGGGCAGTATACAAATTTAATTAATAAATAATAATAATAATGCATGGTTGGTCCTTCTTTTCACCTTCTCCCATTTGATCTGCTCAAGAACCTTGCAAGGTATTGCAGCCCACCCAATCACTTGCTGGTTTTGAGCAAGCCACTCTTCCCTCAGCCCTCATTCTCCCACCTGCAACATGGGGATAATAATACTGACTTGCCTTATGGGGTTGTTGTGTGGACAGCAAATAAATAATGCTCCGGACACTTGAAAGGGCTTCCCACCCTGGGCCAGCAGGGGGATACTGTAGATAGTTTTCACTCAGGTCCACATATGCAAATAAGGAATTGAAAGTGATGTTCAGTGATTGGATAGTTACAGAAAGTGGTTACAGTTGCATTGTAGTGGAGCTCTAGATAAGCAGGCTGGCTGAACCCTTCAGTTCAGTTCTGTTCTGGCCTGTGAATAAACAAGAGCTGCTTGAAGAATCGATGTGTTGTCTGATAGCAGTCAGGCAAAAGCAGCAAAAAAGCACCAGTGAAGGTTGTGGCCTAGGAAGTGTTCTGAACGCCAGGTAGCAATGTCTGAAAGGTCCAGTATCTGTCCCCGGGGCCTGAGATTCCACCTGTCCCCTTGCCTCACAGCAAAGAGATTTGGACTTCACTCGTTTTTGCTGAGAGATGGAAGCGGGAGCCAAGTTTCTTGCGGGTGCTCAGCAGGAGCCCTCTCCCCTTTCTGAGCCGCCTGCCCACAAACCACGGCCCTGTCACGGAGGAAATAATCCGAACATTTACAACATCGCTCTCTTCCCCTCGCCGACAATTTTTCAAGCTGTTAATTCACTTCATCTTACTATTCAGGAGGCAGTGCCTGCGAGATATTGGCAATCATAATTTTTATGACTTGTTATTGTAACGCTGGAGTCAAATTTGTCTCCATGTCACCCCAGAGAATAACAGAGCATCAAATTAGCATGGTAAGCAAAGTGGGGGAGAGGAAGAGAGAGAGAGAGAGAGAGAGAGAGAGAGAGAGAGAGAGAGAGAGAGAGAGAGAGAGAGAGAGAACGAGAACGCATCGCGGTGGGTGGGTGGGAGTCACAAACACAGTTTGAGGAAAGAGCCCTTTAGACATCTGGTGCGGCTGAAAACCAACACTTGGACTTTTGTCACACTGGGTGTCAGCAACAGTCAATATGTTTCTTTCTAATTGGAAGGGTGGTGGAGCTCAGTGGGTGTTTGCCAAGGAGGAAGGGGGAAGGGCCATAGCTCAGTGGTAGAGCATCTGCCTTGCATGCTGAAGGTCCCAGTTTCAATCCCCAGCATCTATGTCTGCAATCCTGGAGAGCCGCTTCCAGACAGTGTAGATAATCCAGGGCTAGACAGACCACTGATTTAACTCACTATAAGGCAGCTTCCTTTGTTCCCGAGTATCGTGGGATCTTCATCGCTTGATGACATTGCACTGGTGGAGTCATCACTTGGTGAAGGCAGCAGCAGGGGTCAAGTTGGATGTGCGAATGAGAAGACCCTCATATTACCTCAGAGATCATGCAGAATAAATTTGCTACTGAAAGTTAGGAAAGACACGGAAAGAGGCAAGATGGCAGCTGGGCAGCTATCGTGAAGCTCCGTGGCTTGAGAACTGGTACCTTCCAGATTTTTTTTACTACAAAAACAGCCAGCACAGCCATATGATGCTGGAGCTGATGGTTTTTTTAGTCTGAAACAGCTGGAGGGCACCTGGCTGGGGAAGGCAAACCCAGTAGAATCTGTGTCCTTAGTGTGTCTGAGACTTTGAGACCCACCAGGGCCACCGTACCAAGCTGATCTGCTTTGGTCAATTTGTACCTGTCTTGGCTGATCCTCTGTTTCATATGCAACTGTGCTTGTTTCCTTTCTTTTCCTTGGGCCTTAAACCCTCCAGAAAATTAACCCTTCACTGCTTCATCTTCAGTCTACTTTCAGTTCTAGCAATGGGTAAACAGAGATGAGTATTTGTGAAGAAGCAAGCTACTACAGCAGCCTTCAGCAGCCTGACACCTTTCCGGAGTTCTGAGCTACAACTCCCATCATGCCCAGCATCATTAGTGGGTGGGGCTGATGGGAGTTCTAGTCCAAAACATTTGGAGGGCACCAGGTTGGCAAAAGCTGCCCTATGGATTCCTGCAGCCACATTATCATCCGGCCCTAAGGAACATCTTGCCAAGCCAAGAGAATAAATCCTAAGTCCACCTTCCCCCCCTTCCCCCCCTTCCCCCCCAATTTTTGGCTAGCCACATAAATTGTGGTTAAATTTCCCAGACCAAGGGCCAGGACAATGCATGTAGCCAGCTTGGCAAGTAACTACGTGCACACTGTGGTTAGTTACCACTCAGCAAATGGCAGTTTTATCCTTTCGTTCTGATGAAAGTTAAAGAATTAAGCCCCCTCACCCTACTGCCGGATAGTGAATATTTCTGCCTTATAACGTTACTTAAGGCAAATTCTATATCTAGTACTTCATTAATTTCTTTTCTTTTCTCCCTGCCCCCTTTGAAAATCAAAATGGAAGTCATTTGTGCTTATCTTCTGCTAAACAATCTGGGTCATAAAAGGTAAAACCATGGGTAGCAGAATGTAAACACACACATTTTTCCTCAATAAACATGCTAATTTCTAGCTATAATATTCACAAGTAAAATATCCATCACACAGACCCTATTTGGCAAAGGCAGAAGCCCTCATCAGTCAATGAAGGAGGTTCCTGCCAGTTCACCGCAGGAGGCAAATAGTACAACTTAACTCACTTGATGATGCCCTCGAGGGAAAAACATGAGCCTCATAAATGAGTCTGGAAATGTGATAAAAGGATAATCTTGCATAAATGAGACTATATCATCATTACCTGCACAAACATAACTTAAAAAAAAAAAGGAAAAGGGAAGCATTATTTGAACTACGGAGTCGTATTCAGTATAAATTAAAACAGAGGGAAAGGCAAAGAGATGGATCTGCACTGGTAAAGTGAGTTGACTTCTAGCCTAGAACAGCTGAGAAAGTCACAGAATAATACTCATCCCCAGTGAGGGACAAACTAGTCCATTTCAGTTTTTCCTTTCATCACATTTCCATCTCCTTTTGCGATTTGTTTTTTAAAAAGCCAGCACCAAAAAAATGCAGCAATTTTCATGCACAATTGTAGATGATTTCCCACCAGTCTTTGTGTTTTTGTGCACACCTTCTGGGAAGTGCAAATCTGGTTTGTCCTGCTTGTGGAGATTCTCATAATGGGCATATGGTTGGCCACTGTGAGAGCAGGGTACTGGATTAGAGCCCCCCCCCTTTTGGCCAGATCCAGTGTTTTCCTCTTATGTCAGTGCTTAGTAAAATCTGGACATAGTCTAGCCTCCACCAAAGCTTTGTGCAAGCAGATCGGGATGAATGATGCTCAATAAACAGGTCATCTAGGGGAGCTCCTAGCTAGTGTCAGTCCTGAACTGGTTTTTTTTAATCTAGGCCTCATCTCCAATTACTTTATATTCTGCTAAGATAAATTAGGGTCCTAATTGGAATTTTTGATTTAGTAAACCTTCCTATCCCTCATCCCCCCCTGCCCTGCCTACTTTCCTGTCTAAACATCCCACACCGCTTATCTCCTCCCCTTACGCAAACCTCATTATATTTTCCCACCAAGGGAATATTTATCATAATTTTATCCCATCTGTCAAATGAACCCTCCTCAAGGAAATCAGGTTATTCGGAGACTTGATATGCAGAAGGTCCTTCACTTTCTCCTTTGATACTGACTTCCTCCAGCCTCTGGTGGGACAGCATTAGGCCCCGAGGGTAAAGAGGCGCAGTTGCTCTCTAGCATTTGACGGGAAATGCAAAATCTCTATTAATTACCATGCAAATCACTGGGTGAGAAGAGTCCTGCCCTCCCTCTCTCTCTGAGCGGGACAGAAACTCAGTCTGGGTCCAAGCTGGGGGTGGGAGAGATATCACACAATCTATGTTTGCCTCATAGTTTTGGCAAAGGGCCCCCGTAACTTAGCCAGCCCACGCCAAGGGATTGCAAACTTTCTCCTGCCTAGCTATGTTGCAGGTTCCACAGCCAGGGTGGGGAATCTCAGACCTATGGCCCTTGGGGCCTCTCTGCCTGGCCCTCAATACTGTTTCCTGGGCACACCCTCTCTCCTAGGTCCAGTGCTTTTTTTCTGGGGGTATGCATACCCCTAAACATTATGTGAATCTGAGTCTGGCCTCACTAAGGGGCAGTGTTTCAATATGAGTAGGAAAATGAGAGTACCCCTAAACATTTTCTAAGGAACAAAAGCACTGGCTAGGCCACACCCCTTTCCAGCCCTTTTTCTAACATCCTTGGGGGGAGCATCTTCTCTTGGTCCTATCAACATCAGGGGCATGGTTGGTGGTCACACGACACGGGGCCTTTTCTGTGGCTGCTCCTGTATTGTGGAATTCCCTCCCAAGAGAGGTCAGACTGGCTCCCTCTTTGTTTTCCTTTTGCCAACAGGCTAAGACCTTCCTGTTCAGGCAGACCTCTGGAAACCAAGGTACAGATAAGGCTGATCACGGGGCTGCCATCGTGGCAGACTGCATTTTCAATCAATATTATCGTGCTCACAAATCAGCCACAAACTGTATTTAATTGCTGGTTCTAAATATGCTCTGATGTATTTTAATTATTGTTTTTAACTGGTTTGTTTTCATTGCTCTGTATTTTATAACGTTGTTATTAAATGTCATAAGCCAACTTAAATCCCAACTTGGGAGAAAGGCAGGATATAATTGTATAAATAATAATAATAATAATAATAATAATAAGGCTGCATGGCTTGGCCTTTTAGAAAGGAGGCAAAACACAAAGGATTTCCAAGGTGGGCTGTCAATGGAGGCTTTTGGGTGGCAGCCAACTCAATCGCAGCTGGAGAAAAAGAAAAGGAATTTACCTAATGACGTCCTTTGACCTGCGCCTCTCCCATCATTGTTACAAATAAAACTGTTCTTGTGTTGCTTAAATACTCTGCTGTCAGAAAAATGGGATGATGGCAGAACAGGAATGACCTCCAAGAGACACAGACCCGGCTGGAAAAATCTTGGCCTGAGTCCTGGGCGTAATTAATGGTCCTGTTCCCAGGGAGAGACAATGATGGATCTCTGTATGCACCAAGCCGCCAGGCCGGGTCTAATTCAACACTTGTCACCCGCACTTTGGGCTGTATCAACAAGCCCCCTGGACTAATGAGCTAAGCTCAAACAGAAAATGACCTCATGTGGGCTGGGATTCCAGCCACAAATCTCCTCGGCAGTGTTTCGACAGCCTCACTTTTGACATGTTGCGGTTCGGCCTGGGCGTCACAATTGTTTGGGGTTCCGCAGGATGCCACTTGGGGCATCTGTTTGCTTATTGAGCAGCCAGGCTGGCCCAGGGCTGAAGGTCCACACGGCTGGGAGCAGAGGAGCACTTGCAAAAACGAAATGCCTCTAATTGCATTATGGAAACGCGGAGAGAGATGCAAGAGGGCAATGGCGAAAGATGCTTGCCTTTATAACAGTGGAATGCCCGGGAACAGAACTGGCATGCATGGTCTCACCAGCTATACTTTGCTCATTGGCCTACCCTGGTTTTCCCAAGCCTGAACACAATAACCAACATTCACTTGTTTAAAGTAAAGGTAAAGATAAAGGGACCCCTGACAAGTTGTGACCGACTCTGGGGTGGCGGTGCTCATCTTGCTTTATTGAGGGAGCCAGCGTACAGCTTCCGGGTCATGTGGCCAGCATGACTAAGCTGCTTCTGGCAAGCCAGAGCAGCACACGGAAACGCCGTTTACCTTCCCGCCAGAACGGTACCTATTTATCTACTTGCACTTTGAGGTGCTTTCGAACTGCTAGGTTGGCAGGAGCAGGGACCGAGCAATGGGAGCTCACCCCATCGTGGGGATTCGAACCGCCAACCTTCTGATTGGCAAGTCCTAGTCTCTGTGGTTTAACCCACATCGCCACCCGCACCCCCCCCTGTCTAAAGTAGTGGTTCCCAAATTTTGGCTGGCCACTGCCCTCTTGGTTCTATAAGCTCATCCCCATTGCCCACTACCCTACCCTATAGAAAAAGAAAACCTGACCCACTAAGGAAGATAATAACACAATACAATTTGAAACAGTAATGAGTAATTTCACATTTATTCAAAATCCAATTAAAGCCATTTACTTTGATTAATTCAACAAAACTGATGAGCTTGATCCAGTATTATCAGCTTTACAATGTCATTCAGCACCTCCAGCCCCCCCTCACCCCCTTGCCTCTCAGTAGCCCCCCCTAGGTAATCCCACTGACCCTCAGGGGGTAGTACCACCCACTTTAGGAACCACTGGTCCATAAGATCTGGGTTGATGTGAGTGGAAGGCTCAGGGCAGTTTTTCAGGCCTTTGGCCGACACATGTTGCAACTGTAGAAAGACAGGTGCTTTTTATGTTAAGGTGGAAAACCAACTTTAAAAGAATTAATGAGATAGGAATATAGTGAACTGCCGTATATCAAGTCAGACAATGGGTTCCTCAAACTCAACATTTTCTGCACTGACTGGCAGTGGCTCTCCAGGATTTCAGGTGGGGGATACTTCCCAGCCCTGCGTGGAGATACCGGGGATTGAACCTGGGACCATCTACATGTAAAGCAGATGCTCTACCACTGAGCTATGGTGATAGCCAAGGGAGTAAAGAATCAAGTGAGTAATACATAAGCAAAAATATGTCATTGATTGGCTGGTGGGTGGCTTACAGAAAGTTAAAAGTGTGATGAAAGAAACGAAAAGAAAAACCCCATTAGAATACCACAATGCAAAATAAAAATATAAAAACAGAAATAAATACAAAACAGCATAAACAACAACAACAACAACTTATTTATACCCCACCCATCTGCCTGGGCTTTGCCAGCCACTCTGGGCGGCTTCCAACAAAATATTAAAATACAGTAATGCATCAAACATTAAAAGCTTCCCTAAAAAGGGCTGCCTTCAGATCTCTTCTTAAAGTCTGGTAGTTGTTCTCTTTGACATCTGGTGGGAGGGTGTTCCACAGGGCGGGTGCCACTACCGAGAAGGCCCTCTGCCTGGTTCCCTGTAACTTGGCTTCTCGCAGCGAGGGAACCACCAGAAGGCCCTTGGCGCTGGACCTCAGGGTCCGGGTAGAACGATGGGGGTGGAGACACTCCTTCAGATATACTGGACCGAGGCTGTTTAGGGCTTTAAAGGTCAGCACCAACACTTCACAGTAAATACAATTTTGGGGAAATAAAAAGGTGACATCAAGATTGGCCCACGTAAGCCTTCCTTAGGAGAGCATTCTACAATGGCAGGTGCCACCACCAAGTGGGTCCTTTCCCATTACAGCTCAGGTTATATGGACATCCCTGCGGAACATGGGGTGATGGGTGGTCCTTCAGGGATGCTGGTCCTAGATTGTGAAGGGCTTCAAAGGTCAAAAGTTGCATCTGCATAATGTGGAGGGAACAGGGACTAGGTCAAATACAGCAATTTCCTTCTTTCATTGGGACTGTTATAAGTCTCTCCTTATAGGCAAAGACTCCTAAGAACATAAGAAGAGTCAGGTCTAATGGGGCCCATCTAGTCCTGTTCTCACGTTGTCCATCCAGATTGCTGTTTCCAGCAACGGGTATCAAAAGCACTACTACCTCTGAGAGTGGAGGCAGACCATAGCCATCATAGCTAGCAGCCATTGCTATCTCTCTCCTCCATGAATTCGTCTCATCCTCTTTGGTCATCACTGCCTCTTGTGGGAGCAAGTTCCACAGTTTAACTATGTGCTGTGTGAAGAAGTCATTCCCTTTCTGTGTCCTGAATCTTTCAACATTCAGCTTCATTAGAGGTCCCCAAGTTACGTGTTACGAGAGAGGGAGAGAAGCGTTTCTCTATCCACCTCACAGGAAAGAGGCTGATTCCTGGCTCCACTGCTCATGTTAATCAGATCTCTCCCTCGAGGGATGAGCTCCACGCATGCAGTGGAGTGTGTGAGCCACTTTAGTTCAAGGAATTATACCAATCAGAGTAAATCTTGGAGACTGCTGGCCAGTTCCCTTCAAGGGAAATTTTGCCTGGTTCACTTCTTTATGAAGGATCTGCAAAATTTATTCCAAGACTCTCCTTCCCTCAGCAACTGAAAATAGGATTTCTTGGAAGAAGCAACCCTGCCATTATGTGTGATGCCTTTTCCTCTCTCCCAGGCCCTCACTTATAATCTGAGTGCTCCAGATGAAAATGACAGACCCTGCCCAAAAGGGAACTCATTTCTGCTATGCTGGCCCTCTGTTAAAGGAGTCAAGGGTGATGGTTTTGGCTTGGAAGGACTAGGGGTTTTTTGCATCAAAAATCCGATAAGTGATATAGTTTCAGGACTCTCAAAAACACCCCCTTAGATGCTCAGATGGGCTGTAATTTAAGCTGCCAGGCGCTGACTTTTTGACCAAGAGAATGTGCAACTTAGCTGGATGCTCCGTGGAGACGGAACATTCCATGATCTTTGTAGCCAAGCCCATAATAAGCAGCCCCTGTTTCTTCTGCAGGCCATTCCAGTCAGTCTAAATCAGGCTTCCCCAACCTTCATCCCTCCAGATGTTTTGGACTACAGTTCCCATCATCCCTGACCACTGGTCCTGTTATCTAGGGATCATGGGAGTTGTAGGCCAAAACATCTGGAGGGCCGCAGGTGGGGGGTGCCTGGTCTAAATGGTATGGCTCAAGGAGAGGTGGGTCGGGTTCTGCTCTTCTTTGTAACACTTAAGCTAAAGTAGCCATTTATTCTGTTTCCATTTTTCTGTTTACTGTATACAGAAATGAGATTCTATAACCAGTTTTATACCCACAATGCAGTTCCCACAGGTCTCTGTTTTACAGTTCTGAAGAGTTCAGAGTGTTTCACCTACTTTATCTCAGTAAACCCTACAGCAATCCTGCAAAGTAGCTCTTTCTTCTTCCTCTTCCTCTCTCTGCTGAATGACAAATAAGCTTCTAACCCATTTATGGAGTACAGTGGTACCTCAGGTTACAGGCAATTCAGGTTACAAACGCTTTAGGTTACAGACTCCGCTAACCCAGAAATATTACCTCGGGTTAAGAACTTTGCTTCAGGATGAGAACAGAAATCGCATGGCGGCGGCGCAGCGGCAGTGGGAGGCCCCATTAGCTAAAGTGGTGCCTCAGTTGCAGAACAGTTTCAGGTTAAGAATGGACCTCCAGAACGAATTAGGTTCTTAACCCGAGGTACCACTGTATAAAAACCAAATGCACAGACTTTAAAACTATTTCATTAAAACATTAAATATAAACATCCATCCTTAAAATAAACAATAAAACAATCACACAAAAACCACTTATTACCCCCATATCAGTGGGATGGAGGGCTGAAAATAAGAAGCAGAGAATGGAAGAAGCTTTGGAAAATATCATTTCCAAATGGATCCATCTAGCTCAGTATAGTCTACACCAATTGGCAGCAGCACTCCAAGGTAGGGGTAGGGGATAAATTCGAATGAGTTTGCTTTTAAAGCTGAACCTATCAAACCCACACATTCCAAATCAATACATGTACCAAACATAGCCATCCTTTAAAATTCTCTGAATATTGTTATTTTGTGAATTATAATTACTACCAATACTACTACTATTATTACAATTTATTACTCACGCTTCACCCTAAGGTCCAAAGGTGGGGTGCAACAATTGTTTTTCCAGACAATGTACCAATTGCTTCTGCAAATAATGCATTGTATTAGAGGGGAATGCTTGGGAAAAAATGTGCAAGGCGAATTGCCCAGGAAAATGTGTTTATTGGGATAAACTTGCACTAAATATTGATGAAAGTTCCTGAGTATTATTTAAAGAAATAAAAATCACAACTTGCCACAGTAGTGCAGAGAACTGAATTTAAGATTAGAAAATGCCCACAAGGAAATGCAGCCTGGACTAAAAAAAATGTTATCCACCCTGATCTAGCCACTCCTGCAGAGCTTCCCTAGTTTATCCTAAATTACCGCAAACATTCCAGAATGACCCACAAAAGCATTTGACAGTGCCTGAAACTGATCAGAGCAGAAGCAAACCACTTGGCAATGGGTACATTGTCTGGAAGAAGAGCTGCTTGTTCGCCTGTTCTAGCAAAAACAGCCAAGAGCCTTTTCATCATAAAGTTCAGTGCAAACAAGAAGCACCACAAAGGTACTACCATAGTCTTCCACAGCTCCTGCTCATGTGAATAGGTTACTCAAGAGTAGGCCCATTGACTTGATTAACTGAAGTCCACTGATGTCTATGGATCTACTCCAGGGATCAGGGAGAAATTAGGTTCAGTTCATATTTTAAAGCAAACTTCCCTCATTCACGCTCCCCAAAGCAATGACACCAGCCAAAATGGAACCATGATTCAGAAAGCTCACTTCTCTGAATTTTGCAATTCAGTTCTCTGTCCAAAAACTGTACAAAAGTGTTATGATGATGAAATTTAATACCTGTCCTTCACGCGCAGGTGGAAAAAAATTTCGATTCAGCGTTAAAAACAAATTACAGTCACAGGGATGGGGTGGGTCCTGAAAACACACATCTCAATTGTCAAAAGCCAGGGGAAAGTAAACCCTAGATGAATTGGAATAAGGGGAGAAATTGAATCCAGTTTACATTTTAAAAGTGAACCTGCCTATGTAATTGGCACTTTCTAAAATAATATGTGAAGCAAAACACAGCAATCCACCAAAATTGGCACTTCTCTGAATTTTGCAGAGCAGTTCTCCAACCAAGTAAAGTATACAAAAATGCATCTACCAGGACAAAGTGTGCATAAAATATATACATTGGTGGAAATTACAAAAAGACATTATATTTGGTGAAATTGATTGCAAAAAAGTGTTTATAAGGGGAAACGGCATACAAAAGTGTGCATATTAAGTGCAATGTGTACTACAATACTGATGAATTTTCATGAAGGTTTTTTTTGTTTCAAATCAGACTGAAGAAGGAGAGAAATGAAGAGACCCTGAAATTGTCAGATTCTTCCCCTCTTACTTCTAGTCTCAGGATGATTTAGTTGGATACACCCCAAAGAGATTTGCACAGGAGAGCGCCCTCGTGGCTTGTGTGCTTACAAATTGCTCACGGCACAAGTTTCTAGAGGCAAAAAAGGTCTGCTTCATTTGGCAGCAAATGAATAGGAGACAGGTGAGGAGATTTGTTGTTATCATGGCCACCGTTTCTGGTTAAAAGCACCAAAAGTATTGAATGGCAGGCTAAAATATATTTCTCGTAATTGCTCCTCTAGCTCCACCTCTGTAACGCCACTAGATGGCAGAGGCCATTGAGAAATGCTGTGCTATGCAGATGATGTTGGCACATATCGGTGGCAGCACAAATGGGGCTCCATGCTGCTGGGTTCGGGTCTGAGAAGCAGCAGGGCACTGGGAGAGCTCAGAGGAGCTTCTGGGGTGGGGTGGGGATCCTGCCTAAAGAGAGACACATCACAGTCATCAACAAGCCTACTCTCTATTTACTCTGCAGTCGGTTTGTTTTGCCAGTTCCATAATGTGGGGTTAGTTATGGCGGCTAATGACAGGGTGGGTCCGGGTTTGTGCCTTCCAACTCTTGCAAGATGAAGGCAAATAGTTTGCAACTCAGAAAGTAGAAATTGAAATCGAGTTGCCAGGCAACCTTTTGGCCCTTCGTCACATCTGGAGGTGTGGGTTTGCGCAGATCGTTGCGAACATGCACCCGTGAACATCTGGGGTGTGAGTTGGTGTGGTCCATTGCACTTCCATGCTTGAACTGTGACGCCCAAATGGCACCTCCACGGCTGCTCAGTCCCATGAGGCACAAACTGCTGAGAAACTGTGGATTTGGACAGGGGTGTGTAATAGAGCTGAATCACTGAACCCGGGGCCTGTCTTGGACTCTTTCTCCATTATGCCAATTCCATTGCAGCAAGCATCCTAGCAACAACAGTTGTTCACTTGCGAACACATGGGAAGCATGCAGGCAAACTTTGCAATTCTCTCCAGTCTGGGGCACTGGCTACTGGGGGCAGAGGAAGTTTGCCCTCCCCCCAGTTTTTAAGGAGTGGGCTGAACTCCCTCAATATCCAGTGGAGACGTCTCAAAGTTGCATGATGCTGCACATGGGACGTCACAATATTGCGCATGACAGTGACCTGGTCAGGGCGAAGGCCCCTTAGATTTAGAGGCCCGAGTTGCCCTGCCCTCGCATGAAGTCTTGGGTTTGCAATTTTGGGAGAGGGGAGACTGCGGCACTGGGGAGCAGACAGGCTGGCGAGGCCTCCTCGATTTAGAGGCCCTAGGCTTCAGCCTACTTAGCTTATACATAAATCCGGCACTGCATGGTGCTTACCTCCTCCCTGTGAAAATTTTTACCTGGCTATTTCTACATATTAAAGAGATTTCCAAGGCACAGGATCAGAATTGTCATGGCACTGTCAGGCATGGAATGTCCAGAGTGAGGAATTAACTCTTTATTGTCAAAAGTACACTTACCATAGCTGTCAATTTTTCCCTTTTCTTGCAAGGAATCCTATTCGGAATAAGGGAATTTCCCTTAAAAAAAGGGGAAAGTTGACAGCTATGACACCTACATGCATGTGCATCAGTCCTATGTCTCTCAACTACTCCTAGGTGTTCACCCAATGAGGCAGTTGCTGCAACAAGAAGAAGAAGAAGAAGAGTTTGGATTTGATATCCCACTTTATCACTACCCGAAGGAGTCTCAAAGCGGCTAACATTCTCCTTTCCCTTCCTCCCCCACAACAAACACTCTGTGAGGTGAGTGGGGCTGAGAGACTTCAGAGAAGTGTGACTGGCCCAAGGTCACCCAGCAGCTGCATGTGGAGGAGCGGAGATGCGAACCCGGTTCACCAGATTACGAGTCCACCGCTCTTAACCACTACACCACACTGGCCTCACCCTTGACTGCAGCTTATGTATCTCCTCTACCTGAGCTGCATGCAAGCACGTGAATACTCCACCGGCATGTAACCTGTTTCTGCTCCTCCTGCTTCAATCCTCTTCTCGTCCTGGGAGACAGTGGAGCAGGAAAGGTGGGGGCAGGAGGAGGAAGTGTGGAAGTCCTTGACTGTACACCACTGTCCTTCTCCTGTCTCTGCCTCTTGTCTCCTGGCTGTTACAGGTTCCCCTAGTTCACTGGCCCCTTCTTCCAAATCAGCCTCCAACCTCCACTTCTCCCGCTGCCCACTCCTCTCCTCAGTATCCAGCCCGCCCCTGACAAGAATAGGCTGGGTATTTTTCCTGGTCATTTGGCAACTTTGTAGGTAACAGACTACTAAACCCAATGTAGCATCCTCCCCTGCGTAGGCATCTTTCATGGGCATTGCAAAATGCTTTGCATTCTTTACTCACTGGTATATCGCTTAATGCAAGGTAATATACAAGCAGGAAAATGCTATATAATTTATGGCAAGCTGCGAGCTCGAGGGACCACTCAGGTTTACATTTGATGTCAAGCAAACTAGCCGTGGATGTATTGCTAATGTCAGAGAAAGCTACACACCCACTTCCTCTTTGAGCTGTGCCAAATGTGTGCTCATCTGAAAATAAGCTGCATTCTTAATGGAGAAAAGTCAGGAGATTCTGGGCCCACCCTGCGGATCGTCTAAAAGGTAAAGTTATAATAACAGAGGGATGCAAATGACAGCTGCCTCCAATGTGAGGTGTGTGTGTTTTTAAGTTGACTCATCACCAGCTTTTAAACTTTTATATTTGCATACATTTGCATGTCACCAAAACCTCCACAGAGGTATGTTTCTGATTATCCCATTTGACTCTATATTTAGGGTCAGATTATCCGTTTCACATACAAGTGGGGAACCTCTGGCACTAGGGCAGGCTTCCTCAACCTCGGGCCTCCAGATGTTTTAAACCTACAATTCCCAGCATCCCTGACTACTGGTCCTGCTAGCTAGGGATCATGGGAGTTGTAGGCCAAAAACATCTGGAGGGCCGAGGTTGAGGAAGCCTGCACTAGGACCACAAATGGCCCTCTGGACCCCTCTATTTGGCCCTTGGGACTGTCCTCCACCCAACAGACCAGCCCTGCTTCACACCCTTCTGGAGTGCTTTTGCCTAGCTGGAATTTGTCCTTGAGCTCTCACTTATCTTTTTCTTGGGCTGCAGCATGTCAAGGTGTCCATGGGGGGGGGGGTGGCTTGCATGCTTGACTACTTCCCCATGAAGCAAACCAGCAAACAAAAGCAAAAGTCCTAATTAAATCCATCTTTATCTGGCATTGGTCAGAAATCATCAGGTTGGTTTGTCTTTCAGAAAATCTTTCTGATTTTCTAGGGATGCTCACATTTTGGGATGGGGGAGACATTTGATCAGGTTTGCATTTAAAAGAAAAACTTATTTACTCTTTCCAAAACAATATGGGAACCAAAACAAAGCCATCCTTCAGAATTCTCACCTCCCCAAATTTTGCAATGCACCTCTCCAGCCGAGATGCAATGAAAATGCACAACACTTACAAAAATGTGTTATATTGTTTAGTCGTTTAGTCACGTCCGACTCTTCGTGACCCCATGGACCAGAGCATGCCAGGGACTCCTGTCTTCCACTGCCTCCCGCAGTTTGGTCAAACTCATGCTGGTAGCTTCGAAGACACTATCCAACCATCGCGTCCTCTGCCGTCCCCTTCTCCTTGTGCCCTCCATCTTTCCCAACATCAGGGTCTTTTCCAGGGAGTCTTCTCTTCTCGTGAGGTGGCCAAAGTATTGGAGCCTCAGCTTCACAATCTGTCCTTTCAGTGAGCACTCAGGGCTGATTTCCTTAAGAATGGATAGGTTTGATCTTCTTGCAGTCCATGGGACTCTCAAGAGTCTCCTCCAGCACCATAATTCAAAAGCATCAATTCTTCAGCGATCAGCCTTCTTTATGGTCCAGCTCTCATTTCCATACATCACTACTGGGAAAACCATGGCTTTAACTATACGGACCTTTGTTGGCAAAGTGATGTCTCTGCTTTTTAAGATACTGTCTAGGTTTGCCATCGCTTTTCCCCCAAGAAGCAGGCATCTTTTAATTTTGTGACTGCTGTCACCATCTGCAGTGATCATGGAGCCTAAGAAAGTAAAATCTCTCACTGCCTCCATTTCTTCCCCTTCTATTTGCCAGGAGCTGATGGGCCCAGTGGCCATGATCTTCAGACCATATTTTGCACTCTCCTCTTTCACCCTCATTAAAAGGTTCTTTAATTCCTCCTCACTTTCTGCCATCAAGGTTGTGTCATCTGCATATCTGAGGTTGTTGATATTTCTTCTGGCAATCTTAATTCCAGCTTGGGATTCATCCAGCCCAGCCTTTCGCATGATGAATTCTGCATATAAGTTAAATAAGCAGTGTTATATTAGAGGAAATCTATTCTCAGAAATTGTGCATATCAGGCAGTATTGCATAGAAAAATGTGCCCTTTAGGAGAAATTTGCACTAAAATGCTGCTGAGTTTTCAAAAGGACTTTTTTTTATAAAAAAAAACAAATCGAAAACTCATGCATGGAAATATGGAGAACCAAACTTGAGACTGGAAAAAATGAGAAAATGAGAGAAATTGAAATTGACATATTTGCTCATCCTCATTCACATGTCATTGTGCATCCATAGAGACCCTTAAAGCCCCTGGAGATGTCAGGAAACAGTTTGTTCACCCTTGTTCACATATGAGGTGAAACAGACTTGCACGGAATATCTATAGACAAGGTGATGTAGATTAATTATAGTGTCTCCCATTGTAATGGGAATTGGGGTTGCTTGTGCATAAATTCCAAACTGCTCCGAGCTGATTGTATAGCTGGACCTTTTCCCGGTTTGACAGCCCTAAAAACGCGACTGTCTCAGTCACTGGCAGAATCCGTCAGTGTGCGTTTCCTAAACTTCCTCCAACATAAGAATTCCTTAACAGCCAGCCTCCTCCTCGCTTCTCTGCGCGGAAGCCTTCTGCACAGAGTGGGTGTGCCAAGCGGTGGCCCTGCACTCTCCTCACTGACCTCACTGGAAGAGTCTCGGAGCCTCCCCTCCGAAGTACTCTCAGCCTCTCCTTTCTTCCTGGTGTCACCTTGGTTTCCTTCCCCAGTGGATGCTCTCTCTCTCCGTGCTGGTTCCCTCTCCGGCATCATTAGGGAGCCTTACCTCTCCACTCGGCTCCTCTGTCAGTTTCCTGACACCCATCTTTTTAAATGTTTGTAAAAACAGCAAAAGCGGGGTAGATGCCTGAAATTAGGAGAGGGGGCTTACCTCTTTCACCTTGGATCTTTTCTGTGTTCCAAAGGAAATTCCCTCACAAAAGACCTGATATTTTTCCTGTTCATGAACAAATGAACACCATACCAGGTGAACCAATAGCAAGGGGCAGAGCAAGCCTTGCAGGTTATGATGTGATAGTTATGGGGGTTATTGTTTTCCTTTGTTCCTATAGGACGCAGTTGGCGCTGTGGTCTAAACCACTGAGCCTCTTGGGCTTGCCGATCAGAAGGTCGGTGGTTCAAATCCCTGCAGTGGGGGGAGCTCCCCTATGTTATGTAATTCTGTGTTTGTACATTGTAAACCTCCCTGTGATCTTCGGATGAAGGGCAGTGTAGAAATTTAATAAATAACAACATTCTTTTGCAATATTATGCATGAGGTGAGTGCACCATTGTGGTAACAAATTTATTCCAACAGAAGCTTCTATAGGACCTAAAGATTGAACCTAAAGGAAAGGAGCCTTAGCTGTCAGCGGGGTTTTTTTAACCACAGAAAAGCAGTATAAAAGAGCCATAGAGTTGGAAGGGTACCTGTGCGGTCATCTAGCCTAACCTCCCCTGCTCAATGAAGGATCTGCAATGCAGAGATCTCACAACTGCTGCAAGGCTGATAGGCACCCGCCCAGCCTCTTCTTAAGACAATTCCAGCAAAGGAGAGCTCCTACTATTTGCATGATGCGGGCGCCATAAAAGCATGCAATAGTATGGATGTTTGCTGAAGATTCTCCTGCAGGCTTAGGTCAATCCTGAGCCACACACCAAATGTCCCTGCAGGCGCCGCAGAGCAGATGGACCTGCAATCTCCAAGCTGGGAGCTGCTCGGCTTCCTGCCTGTTTTCACTTTGTTTAACAGCTGCCCTTTGTTCTCTCGCTTCTTCAGCAGATGGATGGAGACGTTTCATGGACCGTCCCCAAATCTTCAAACTTGCTTTCCTCTGATTCAAAGCACTTTGGCTGAGAAAAGGCACCAGAGCCAGCAGGAATGTCCTCAAGCCACAAATGTTATTTTATTTTAAAATGTTATTACAATTATAGGCCACCTTTCCTCCATGGAGCTTATGGTGGCATACCTGGTTGTCCTCACAATAGCCCTGTGAGGTAGGCTGGGCTGAGAGACAGTGACTGGTCCAAGATCAGCCAGACTGTGTACGTACTGTGTATATTTAAAGCACATGGCTTCCACCAAAGAATCATAGGAGGTATAGTTTGTTAAGGGTGCCGGGAGTTATAGTCCTGTGAGGGCAAGACTTCAGTTCCTGGGATTCGTTAGGGTTTTAGGTATTTGTGGCCTTTTCTAGTGGGATGAGATGGGCTAGACCTGGCTTTTTCTCTCTGTTTGGATGTGTTTCTATTCTGTTGGGAGTTTTACACTTGGTTTTAACCTTTGCATCATTTTGTATTGGGTCACTTTTTGTGAAAAGGTGACTATTAAATACAATTATTATTATTATTAAGAGTAGTGATAATAATAAAGTAAAGGTAAATGACCCCTGGACAGTTAAAGTCTAGTCAAAGGTGACTACTGTGGTACACTACAGTGGTTAAGTACTTAATTCGTTCCGGAGGTCCGTTCTTAACCTGAAACTGTTCTTAACCTGAAGCACCACTTTAGCTAATGGGGCCTCCCGCTGCCGCTGCACTGCCGGAGCCCGATTTCTGTTCTTATTCTGAAGCAAAGTTCTTAACCCGAGGTACTATTTCTGGGTTAGCGGAGTCTGTAACCTGAAGCGTATGTAATCCGAGGTACTACTGTATAGGGTGCTCATCTCGCTTTCAGGCCAAGTGAGCAGACATTTGTCCACAGACAGCTTTCTGGGTCACGTGGCCAGCATGACTAAACCGCTTCTGGCCCAACGGGACACCGTGATGGAAGCCAGAGAGCACATGGAAACGCCATTTACCTTCCCACCAAAACAGTACCTATTTATCTACTTGCACTGGTGTGATTTTGAACTGCTAGGTTGGCAGAAGCTGGGACAGAACAACAGGAGCTCACCCTGTTGCGGGGATTTGAACCACTGACCTTCAGATCAGCAAGCCCAAGAGGCTTAGTGGTTTAGCGCCACCCATAGACAGCAGCCTGTTCTCCAGCAGAATAGAGCCAGGGTCCCAGTGGGAAATGGTTTGCTTAGCATATTTGTGAACTGAATTCCCCACTGGTTATTCTTTGACGTTCCTTTGTGTTCCTTTGTAACTTTCCATTTTCATCTTCATTTATTGGGTTTGTTGCCTGCCTTTTCTCCCAGGAGCTCAAAGTGGCTCTCCTCTCCCTCATTTTTTTATCCTCAGCACAACCCTGTGAGGTAGCTCAGACAGAGAGACTGTGATTGGATCACACATTGAGCTTCATGGCCGAGTCAGGATTTGAACCCAGGTCATGCAGGTCCTAGTGCCACCTTCTGATACTGAAGGAAAATTCCATTTCCTCCTCAAATCGATGCCTGCGCTCAGACAGTACTCAGTGTGTATTTGCCCAATATTTATTTGCACCTCATCCATGGAAGCACTCTCACAAGTAGCAAATTTATGTTGCCTTGTCAGTAGCCAGAACCCAGGCTTAGGCACCAGGATTGAAGAGTGGGAAATAAAGGAAACTGGATTCATTAACACCTGTCAGGCAAGTGCCCAACGACTTCCTTATTGTCCATTCACAATCGTTTGAAGTCCCAGCGGTTGGCAGCCTTCCAGTGTGTGTTGCAGCAGAGTTCCTCCTCTGTCCCCTGCAACATGCCTCTGTTACTCATCGGGGTTGTCTGATAGACCCATCCTTGCTGGCCTCCATCCTTATGGATGCAGAAAGAGTAAGAGAAGAGACACTGGGGCTTTGCACCATGAGAAATCCACCGTGGTTAAGAGCTCTGTTCGCCTGACACATGTAGATAGTCATTCTTGCCTTCTGAAAGAGCACACGTCTTGAGCAGAGTAGACCAGGGGGAGCCCACACAGGGCCCCCAGATGTTTTGGACTATGATATCCATCAGCCCCAGCTGCTGGAGAAGGCAGAGGGCCCATCTGGATGGGCCCCACAGCTGGACAGAGCTCAAATCACTGTTCCCTCTATGGGAGAATACCAGAGCGCTAGTTGAGAAGCAGGAGGATTCTCAAGCTCATCATAATATCTGCCTGGCATTGCCCAATGATGAGGCTCTCCCATATTTATATCACATCTAGAGCAGAGGTGGGAAAACTTTTCAAGCCTGAGGGGCTCATTCATTTCTGGACAGCCTTCCAGGGGTCACATGCCAATGGAGGACAGGGTCAGAGGAAAATGGGGCAATGATGATGATGATAGTAATAATAATAATAATAAATTTCTTGTACCCTGCCCATCTGGCTGGGTTGCCCCAGCCACTCTGGGTGGCTTCCAACAAAATATAAAGGGACACAATGAAACATTAAACATTAATAGCTTCTCCAAACAGAGCTGCCTTCAGATGTCTATGAAAATTTATGTGATTGTTTATCTCTTTGACATCTGATGGGAGGGTGTTCCACAGGGTGGGGGCCACTACCATGAAGGCCCTCTGCTTCATTCCTTGTAACTTCACTTCTTGCCATGAGGGAACAGCCAGAAGGCCCTCGGGGCTGGATCTCAGAATAATGGGGGTGGAGGTATACAAGACTGAAGCTTTAAAGGTCAGCACTAACACTTTGAATTGTGGTCGGAAACATACTTGGAAAAGGTGAATTTTACCTTTGGGCAGTAGCTGGTTTCTACGTACACCCCTCATTCGCTTCCATCCAGGGAAGCAAGAGGCTTTGTCGGAGTTCAAGGATACATCCCATTCAGGCTGAAGTCCCCAAAGAGGACATAAAGCAGGCCCAGTGAAGGGCATGGGCTGGGGAGAGTCTTGAGGCCCAGACACAAAGGCCAAGTCTTGATTCCTGCATTGCAAAGGCTTGGATAGAATTGCCCTTTGGGTCCCTTCCAGCTCTTCTAAATGAAAACCATTTAGATATGCTGGTTTGTTATAATACAGTTTGCTTGGTAGGGTTTTCCGATGCTGATTCTACTGTGATTAAATGATACCCCTCAATCGCACAGAGAGTTCTGGAGAGATACATTTCGCACCTAGGACTGAGATTCCCCACTCCTGGCTCAGAGGAAGCCAGACAAGAACTTGGTTCTCTTTCCTAAACATAATCTGAACAGCGGCAGGAAACTCTGGACTCCACCCAGATACAACTTAGTCTAGTGCCACCTAGTGGCCTAGCCCTGTAATGACACTACATAGGCAACCATTGACTTGAAATTGTCCTTTGGTTCTTGGCGTAGAGAAAGGATTTGTTTTGGTTTGGACTTAGAAATAAAAACGCTTTCTGAGCTGTGTTATATGAACCCGAGACCTCAGACTGGTAGCCAGAGACAGGTCCTTTCTTCCAAAATCAGGGATTTAAACAGACGTGAATGCTGGACTTTGTTCTTTCTGGTGGGTTGAAAGGATTGGGATGGGATGAAGCTAGCTCGGTGCAAGATTGGGTCCAGAACGGTACCCAGTAATGTTCTGGAGGGGCTGGCTGGCTGGAGAGTTGTGGGAGAGGTCAGAAAGCCAAGAGCTGGGAGAGAAAGCCAAAGTGGAAATGGAAGGCTGGGAGGAATTGCGCTGCAAGCCCTGTGGAGTTCCGGACGAAGGAAGGCAGGAAACCATTTCACCAGGGCCAAAAGGCAGGAAGGAGAGGAAGAGGAGAGTGGGAGGTAGGTCAGGAAAGGATCTAGAGAAGGAAGGAACAAAAGCAAACAGGTCGAGATTGCGTGTGTCCCAAAAGGAAGCCCAATATGGCCACGGAGGGATCCTATGCACAGCCAAGTTTCTATCAGTGTTCATTAGATAATCAGACTGAGTGCAAAAACTGACATTCCCAATATGCTCCATTCTCAGGGACCCAACCCTAGTTCTTGAGAACGTGGTTGCAGACCAATTCCATATCTTCAAAGCAGTTTCAGAAGCTGGAACAAAATGAAACTAGGGACTAGCTGCGGGGAGATGCATCCCTGTTGGTTCTGTATTGCTCAGTATTGTCTACACTGACTGGCAGTAGCTCTCCAAGGTTTCGGTGGAAATGCTGGGTCTTGGACCTTAGAGCTTCTGCGTGACACCATTGGTTCAAGAGTTATGAACAAAACAAGCTGCCTTATACTGAGTCAGACCTTGGCCCTTCTAGCTGTGTATTCTTGACACTGACTGGCAGCTGCTCTCCAGAGTTTCAGGCAGGGGACATTTCCTGCCTGGCCTGGAGATGCTGCGGTTTGAACCTGGAACCGTCTGCATGCTCTTCTGCAGAGCACCAGTCCTCCAACCTCTGTGACTCTATACCAAAACATTGTGCAATGTGCTGAGGGCTTTGCAGAAAGCCAGAAAAGAGGCCACCAGCCTTCATTTCAGTGCCGGAGAACAAACATTTGACATGCTTTCCCCTAGCTCATTCCCATGGAACAACACACTGCCGATTGTTCCCCAAACAAGACGGTCAGTGTTCAGGTTCTCTGACATTTCCAAGTGGGCTTTGGATTTTCTTTTAGTGGCACCCCTTGGGCGCCTCATCCGATACTGGGTGGCATTGTCGCCGGCGGGACGTGGCTAGCGGACAGGCCCCTGTTACATCACTGCATGTGTGCGGCAGAGGCATCTGAACCAATCCGAGATGGAAAAAGGCCTCTCTTTGGGGCCTGTTATCAGGCCGCAGACCTCCTGTCGCCAAGCTGGGAGAGCATGTTGCCAGGCAGGGTGAGCGTGGGGACGAGCCGAGGAAGGAGCGAGGCCTCAATGCCCTTCGGAAAGAAAGACGTGCCCACAAGTCTGGCTGCGAGAAGGGGCTGACAAGGCCTCCATAGAACCTCTTGTTCCCGAGCATAACAGCTCTGTTCAGTGTGTGTGTGTGTGTGTGTGTGTGTGCAGAAGGGGAGAAGCCCTTTGCGAAGAGCTCCAGTTAACAGATTAAACTGTTCCTTTTTTTTTAGTGGGGAGGGAGGTTATTATGCACCAAGATAAAACTGGCGACAGCTGTTGATAAAGCGTCTGGCACCGTCGTTTTTGGCACTCGGTGGCTGCTTCTGTCTCAAGCCATTCCCAACGGGGGAGAGAATGACCCCAGAATTTAAAGGGAAACATTCTCTAGATGTTTGTATCTTGTGAGGCTACGGCAGGGAGGCTGGTGGAAGGAACAATCGCTCTCCTCTGTGGATGCTGAAACCTAAGTCCTAGGTTCATCCGACCTTCCCCAGCACGTTTTGAAAAACGGTCGCCTCAGATGTCTCAATGGAGATGTTTTGAAACCAAACCGCATTTCTTCTGGTCTTTTTCCAGGAAGACCCCCTTCCCGCTAATCTGGATCTGCCACTTGTGGCCACTTCCACAACTTGTGGCTTCCGGTTTGTTTATAGGTCCAGTTCAAGGAGCTCACACTAGTGTTTGAAGGCCTAAATTACCTAGGTCCCAAATATCCAAAAAGGACATCTCCAACCCTACTGACCTGTTGTTGTTGTTTAGTCATTTAGTCGCATCCGACTCTTCGTGACCCCATGGACCAGAGCACACCAGGCACTCCTGTCTTCCACTGCCTTCCGCAGTTTGGTCAAACTCATGCTGGTAGCTTCGAGAACACTGTCCATCCATCTCGTCCTCTGTCGTCCCCTTCTCCTTGTGCCCTCCATCTTTCCCAACATCAGGGTCTTTTCCAGGGAGTCTTCTCTTCTCATGAGGTGGCGAAAGTATTGGAGCCTCAGCTTCACGATCTGTCCTTCCAGTGAGCACTCAGGGCTGATTTCCTTAAGAATGGATAGGTTTGATCTTCTTGCAGTCCATGGGACTCTCAAGAGTTTCCTCCAACACCATAATTCAAAAGCATCAATTCTTCGGCGATCAGCCTTCTTTATGGTCCAGCTCTCACTTTCATACATCACTTCTGGGAAAACCACAGCTTTAACTATACGGACCTTTGTTGGCAAGGTGATGTCTCTGCTTTTTAAGATGCTGTCTAGGTTTGTCATTGCTTTTCTCCCAAGAGAAAAGGTCAAGAAACAGTGCTTTCTTTGGTAGTTCCACCACCCTCAGAAGAGAATGGCAGCCTAGGTGGAGATGGTTTTCACAGGGGCAGCCCCTAAACTGTGGGACTCCCTCTTCCACAGAAGACTCTTGTACAGCTTTCACTGTATGCCAAAGAATAAGGCTGCTGGATGTCAGGCAAAAATGGAAAAGGAAGAGGAAGAGGAAGAGGAAGAGGAAGAGGAAGAGGAAGAGGAAGAAGAAGAAGAAGAAGAAGAAGAAGAAGAAGAAGAAGAAGAAGAAGAAGAAGAAGAAGAAGAGGAACAAGAGGAGGAGGAGGAGTTTGGATTTGATATCCTTCCTGCTTTATAGTGAGTCTCAAAGCGGCTAACATTCTCCTTTCCCTTCCTCCCCCACAACAAACACTGTGAGGTGAGTGAGGCTGAGAGACTTCAGAGAAGTGTGACTGGCCCAAGGTCACCCAGCAGCTGCATGTGGAGGAGCGGAGATGCGAAAAGGAAGGGAAAATTGTTGCAGTTCGCGTGTTTGTAGTGAGGAATGGAAATGTCAAGTGAATATAATTGGTATTTTTTTTAGTTTGCAAATGGCACATAATTAATTACTTTTGTACATTGTTTTGACATTCTTTACATTGACATGAGTGTAAGTTAGGTAATTTAGGTAAATAGTTAGATAACATGTAACTTAACATAAATTAACGCACAGCGAGACAATTAGTAGCATTTGGCAGAAAGAGAACAGCAGGTCAGGATGGAAATTGCTGCCTTCTTGCATCCCTGCTGAAGACACATATCTTTTTCTGGCCCTTGAGACCTAAGATATTTTGTTTTGTGGGGCCCACCTCTTTTGGTAAAGTTATTTTAATCTCTTCCACTTGGAACAGTTTTACTTAAAGAAAAAAAAAATCATTGTATGAGTTTTATCTGCTTTTATAACAGTACTAGGGACTCCCACTCTGCTAACCAACTCTGCCTCCCCACCAACTGTTTGTTTGTTTGTTTGTTTGTTTGTTTGTTTGTTTATGAAACCAGAGGTCCCAGGGCGTTTCACAGAAAAGATTACAATATATAAAATCAAATAAGAACAATGACCCAATAACACGGCCCCCCCCCCAAGAGCCACATTTTAAAAGGGTATAGGATGTCGGATGTCAATCTGGTCAACCAAAGGCCTGGTTAAAAGGGAACGTTTTTGCCTGGTGCCTAAAGGCATATAATGAGGGTGCCAGGCGAACTTCTCTGGGGAGAGCATTCCACAGATAGGGAGCCACTGCAGAGAAGGCCCCATTCTTGTGTTGCCACCCTCCGGACCTCTCGAGGAGCAGCACGCTAAGGAGGGCCTCAGAAGATTATCTCGGGGTCCGGGTAGGTTCATATGGAAAGAACCCCATCACAGGTCACTTCAACCTCCCTCATAGCTCCCCCCAGCTCCTCTCCCTGACAGCTCTCCCCAAACCACCCCCTTCCCTCACAGCTGCCCTCCTCGCCCCTTTAAAGGAGGAGGAGAGGTGCTTCAGAAACTGACTGAGCAAACTGCTCTCTGAAGCACCTCCTTTAAATGCCACAGCAGCTTTGGCTTGGAGGTGCGAGTCCCATCAACCTCAGCTATCTGTTGAAAATTCAGGGGTTAGATTATTCCAGGGGAGTGCAAAAGACCAGGCCTCTACAGCTGTGGCCTTGAGCACGTTCTCTCCTCTTTCCTGAGATCTCTTAAATGGGGTCTGCCAGGGACCAAACTTGAGGCCTTTCGATTGCAGGGCAGGGACTACATATACCAGGGAAAGTCCAACCTTTCAGATGTGTTGGTTTCCATCTCCCAGAAGGCTTGACCCCTGGCTATGATGCATGAGACCGAGGGAAATTGTAGTCCAGTGGGTTCAGGAGAGCTTCACGCTCTCTGCTGCTGGGCTATACTGCGCAATGGGCCTTCCTGTGCCCACCCTGATAGCCCAGGTCATGTGGGAGAAGCCCAGGGCATTGCTCCATCTTACTTGCACTCCTTTGGAATTGCCCCTTTGAAATGCTGCCTGTGATTTTTGTGCCTCCAATAAATCATATTCAAAGCAGCCAGGGAGCTGAAAGACACCCCTCTGCTCCACTCCCTGCAGGAAAGCAGGCTGCAATGGAAGCAATTAACGGTTGACAAACACCTTTTCTAAACAAGCAGGGCATGGCAAGCCTTAAAAACAGCTACCTCCATCTGGCTGCTCAGGCCCTCCTTGCAGTTCATTCGAGGTCACCCCAAATTTATGGCCAGTATGGTCTTAAGAGCCACTTTATAGAGTGTGAGAAGCTGGCGGGCTGTCACTGCAGCTCCTCTGAAATGGCATATTCTGGGATTAATATTGTTTTACGTCCCTTTCTGCAGAGTGGCAGGAACCCGGGGCTGCCTAATGCCAGCTTCTTTGAGAAAAGAGGGGCAGTTGAGCATTACAGCATCTTTCTGGTAATCCATTTAATCTACTTTAAAAAAAATGTTGAGAAGCAGCAACCAGCTTTTGAGCGTCACTAAAGCCCACCCTCTGCTTGATGAAGAGTCTTGTGGAATTCAAAAGCCTGCACACTCCAAAGTTGGTCTCAAGTAAAACATTTTAGTTCTTCTGTATCTCTTAAAAACATTGCACTGACAGCTATATGCACACACAGGCAAAGCCAGGGAAATTCCATTGGTCCACTGACCCTAATGGCCAAAGAACCAACATAAAACATTTTACATATTATTTAGCAGTGATTTCTGCACTGCAAGGGTTAGACTAGATGACCCACTGTGGTCCCTTTGAACTATACCATTTATGACTCTATATCCAGGTTAGTGGTGAAACAGGCCACTACCTGGTTTTGGAAGGAACAGGGGCAGGATTGAAAGGGGGAGGGAGGAAAGGACCTACAATAAGAAAGGACTGCAAAGGGAAAGAAACCTCGTATTGTCAAGAGTGACCTAATCTGGCCTGACAGCAATTCCTCCCAATTATTTCTAATCCTTCTCAAACTTAAGTGGCAGGAACGGAACTCAAAAATGTACAAACAAGAGGGGGGAATTTGGCAGAAGAGAAGCGAGAGAGCCGGAGAAGGCAGGGGGAGCAGCAGATCGAGCAAGTGGCGGAAGGCACTGCAAGGAGAAACATGGAGAACAGTAGAGTTGGAAGGGACCCCAAGGGCCATCTAGTCCAACCCCCTGCAAGGCAGGAACCACAGCTAAAGAATTCCTAGCAGCCGGCCATCCAAACTCTGCTTAAAAACCTCCCAAGAAGGAAAGCCCCAAGACCTTCTGAGGTTGTCAATCAGCTCTTAGGGCTCATCCATACTTCTGTTTCTCCTGTGCTGAGAAAGCACAGAACTGAGTGGTTTTCTGCTTATCCCATGTTTTCTAGGGATGGGTCTGAGCAGTTTATAGAAGTATAGTCAGTTGTAAAGGACCCCTGACCATTAGGTCCAGTCGTGACCGACTCTGGGGTTGTGGCACTCATCTTGCTTTATTGGCCGAGGGAGCCGGCATACAGCTTCTGGGTCATGTGGCCAGCATGACTAAGCCGCTTCTGGCGAACCAGAGCAGCGCACGGAAACGCCGTTTACCTTCCTGCCGGAGCGGTACTTATTTATCTACTTGTACTTTGATGTGTTTTCGAACTGCTAGGTTGGCAGGAGCAGGGACTGAGCAACAGGAGCCCACCCCATCATGGGGATTCGAACTGCTGACCTTCTGATCAGCAAGTCCTAGGCTCTGTGGTTTAACCCACAGCGCCACCTGCATCCCAAAACCAATCGTACCAACAGGCTAAAAAACAGTTTCTATCCGTGGGCTGTTAGGCTGCTGAACGAAAAATAATATAGTGCAACTGACTTTCGTGGTTGGTGTGTTGTGTGACAAGCACACAGAGTGCAATGAGATTGAGTGTTTGTGGGGGAGGGAGGCTCAGTTAATTTCATTGTACATAGGTTGTACATTGATAATAAAGGCATTATTATTATTATTATTATTATTATTATTATTATTATTATTTCCGGATTCCTCCTTCACTTTCCCCAGGAAGGCTCTTCCTAGTATTTAGTCAGAATCTTCTCTCTTGGCATTTGAATCCATTGGTTCAGGTCCCACCCTCTGGAGCAAAAGAAAACATCTTCCATGGGACAGCCCTTTGGATATTATGTCAATCTGCCAGCTGCAACGTACACCACCCTGTTCACAGGATGATGGCAATGTGCCAGCAGTTGGCATTTTGAACGCTGCACAGTGGTGCCCTTTACATTCCTTCAAAGCCCATCCTCAAAACCTTCTTTTCCCAAAACGCTGTTGGAACAGGACCCACCCACCACCCACCTTATGAAGGTAGACCCTAAGAATGACAGACCTGACCTGAAAGCCCTTTCTTTCCCCCTTCACCATCACCTCTTTGCTCCTCCTTGGGAAAAGGCCCACTTGGGGATGCTCAGTGGTAGAGCATCTGCCTTGCATGTTGGAGGTCCTTGGTTCAATCTCCAATGGCATATCCAGGTAGGAGTGGGAGAGCATGCCTGTCTAAAACTCTCTCTAGATAGCCCTGGGATGCATCTCTGAAATCCTGGTGCGCCACGGCCAACCAGAGTGGACAATATTGAGATAGATGGACCAATGGCCTGATTCAGTGTAAGGCAGCTTCCTGTGCTCCTATTCCCCTTCCACTCCCCATCTATATATCACATTTTCTTTGGACCGTAAAGTCATTTTGACAGAGGTTTCTTTCTGTTGTTGTCCTTCATCTGTAAAGTGCCATCTACACTGGTGGTGCTAAATCCATAAACGTTACTAGCAATATCGGCTCGCAATCAAATTGTGTATTTGCATTCCCGTTGCTCCCCAGAGTTTGCACAGAAAGATGGAGGTGGGGAGACACCGCTTTAAGCACCACCATTGAAGAAGGATGTTGGCAATCTGGAATGTGTGAGGAGGGCAACCAAGATGATCAAACTAAGCTTTGTGAGGAACAGTCAAAGAAGCTGGGTATGTTTAGACTGGAAAAAAGGAGACTGAGAGGAGCCATCTTCAAATATCTCAAGGGACATGGAAGATGGAGCAAAGCTGGTTTCTACTGCTCTGGAGGGTAGGACTCAAACCGATGGCTTCAAGTTACAAGAAAGGAGATTCACACTAAACATCGGGAAGAACTATATGGCAGTAAGAGCTCTTCAACAGTGGAACAGTCTCCCTCGGGAGGTTGTGGAATCACCTTCCGTGGAGGTTTCAAGCAGAGGTTGGATGGCCATCTGCCTTTGATGCTTTAGCTGAGATTCCTGCAGTGCAGGGGGTTGGACTAGATGACCCTTGGGGTCCCTTCCAACTATACAATTCTATGATTCTATGTTTTTCACTGTAATTGTTTTAAAAATATTTTAATCCCAGTTTTATAATGTTTTTGCTTTTTTATTTTTAAATTGTATGTCTGCTTCCCACCCTGAGTTCCTTAGGGAAGAAGGGTGGGATATAAACTCAATTAATAATAGAAAATAATAATAATAGTAGCAGTAGTAGTAGTAGCTGTAGTAGTAGTAGTAATTTATTATTTATACTCCGCCCATCTGGCTGGGCTTCCCCAGCCACTCTAGGCAGCTTCCAACAAAATATTAAAATACAGTAATGCATCAAACATTAAAAGCTTCCCTATCATCATCATCATCCTTATATGACTTGTTGTTGTTGTTTAGTCATTTAGTAGTCGCCGACTCTTTGTGACCCCATGGACCAGAGCACGCCAGGCATTCCTGTCTTCCACTGCCTCCCGCAGTTTGGTCAAACTCATGACTTAGGGATTTTTAATTATTAAGTGGTTCAGAAATGCCAGAACTGCCTTATCTAGTGGTTCCCAATTAGATAAGTACTACAGACCCCGTTTGTCAAAAGCCAAGCCATGGACCACCTACTTTTCAAAATGGTGATATATCTGTGGTAGTTTTTGTTATGCGAATAGTGCCACGGACACCCTGGGTTGGTTACAGGGACCTCTTGGGGTCTGGGGACCACCAGTTGGAAACCACTGCCTTAAATAAAGAAACAATAGTACAAGGAGACAGCTGCAGGAGGACCAGTGCAGTGCAGTGTAGTGGTTAGAGTGCTAGACTAAGGCCTGGGGTTCTAGCCAGCACTCAGCCTTGAAGCTCACTGGGTGACCTTGGGGCAATCATAGTCTCTCAGCCTCCCCTACCTCACAGGGTTGTTGTGAGCATGAAACGGAAAGGGGGGATAACTGCATGACAGCTTGAGTTCTTTGGGGGAAATGTATTAAATATTGGCTCCTGGTGTCATTTAGGGCCTAATTCAAGATACTGGCTTTGACCTGCAATCATTCAGGGAGCATGTGGTCCCTTGCAAACCTCTGAGGCCAACCAGCAGAGCCTGGATTCAAATTGCAAACTTATTTGCAAGATGGATTAACTTCTACAAATTAGAAGGGGGCTCCCACACCCCCACAGCCAGACTTCTCCAGCGGCTTCGTCCTCATGGCATTCTGTAAACAGGCAAAGACAAGTTTTTATTTCATTGTGCTTTTTGGGCGTTTGCCATTGTTGTGTTTCACATTCTCCCCTCCAGCCCAGCTTCTTCTGCAGAAAAAAAAAAGCTTGGTTATTTTGTGTTATTTCTTTTCAAACAGATTGCTGTCGTTTCAGCGACACCTTTCATTGTTTCGCACGATAACTTTGTACTCCGCTTGGAAAGGAGCAGCTGAGAGGAGCAGCCCCGAATTTCTGCAAATAAGGGAAAGCAGAAAGGAAAGGAGGAATGTCAGAAACCATAATGGGGCAGAAACATTTCCTGAGGTTCCTTTTTGGCTTGAAATGTGGAACCTATTAGTGGCTAAATCCACCCCTTCCACACACTCCAGCAGCCCTAATTGTGCTTTTCACTAGCATTTAACACACAGAAGAAAGCTTTGTTGGATGTCACTCCCCCATGCTAGTATCTCTTACCCACAGGAAATTAAATAAAGTAGCCTTTTCAAATGGCTGTCAAAACAAGCAAGGCTGCTGTGCTTTCCATGACTTCACTTCTAAGCCCTTATTTTTACTTCTGGGCTAACTTTGATCTAATTTAATCCAGAGTCAGGGTTCTCCAGACAGATGGCCGCTATGCTTTGCGGTAAAACTCTGCAGATGTATGGTGGTGTGTCCTCTCCCATTAGGAACACAGGGGAAGACAAAACTGGGGTGCTGTGAGCATCGCATGAGAAGGAGGCTTCGGAGCTGATTGGAATCATATCCCTTTGTGTCTTATAAGGGGCATAAAAAAAGGATTTTGTTCTGTTCACTTGACTGTCCCACATCCAACCCAAGCCTCTGGGATTGGGAAGGGTGCAGGTTTAAACAGAGGGGGGTGGGGGTGGGAATCGACTCACCATTCTGATCCTGTTGCTTAAATGACACAGGAGGAAACCTGAGGTTTCGTTTCAGGTGGAGTACAACACTCAGTTCGTGTTCAGATGCATGCGGACAAATGAGGCTTCTAGGAAAGGGAGGGCACTTAGATTCAGTTCACATTTAAAGGTGAATCTATCTACCTGCTCCCTACATCAATATAAGAACTGTATCGCCACCATGCTTTGAAATTGACTCTTCTCTAAATTTTGCAGTACAGGTTTCTAACCAAGTAAAGCGCAATGTAATGAGCAAGTGAGGTGTTGTGGTTAGAGTAGTGGACTAGGATCTGGGAGACCAGGGTTCAAGTCTCTCTCTGCAGCCATGAAGCTTGCTGGGAAATCTTGGGCTGGTCGCAGTCTCTCACCTAACCTACCTCACAGGGTTGTTGTGAAGATAAAATGGAGAGGAAGCAAACTCATGTATGCCACCTTGAACACCTTGGAGGAAAGTGGGCTATAAATGTAAATAATAATAATAATAATAATGCACAAATATGCGTATATTAGGTAAAAGTGTGCATACAAATGCATATATTAATGAAAATAACATACAAAAATGCATTAGATTGGGGAGAATGGCTTACAAAAACCCACATACTGTATTAGTTAAAAGTGCATACAATATTGTTCTCCGATATCAGGAGAAATTTCCATTGAAATGCTGGCAGCTTTTCATGAGAATTTTTAATAATGACTAATTGCTGCAGAAATGTGGAGAATTGAATGTAAGACTGGAACGGATGGATTCATCCAGCCTTATTTACACCAAAGCCACAACTGACCTGGGAATGCATTTTAGAAACCACAAATCCGAAATTTTGACTGAAAAGTGGCACAACGGTTTACTAAACCGTTCGGTTCTGAGAACCGTAGCTTGCCAAAACTTTTCCATATGGCAAAAGACATGCCCACTGTTTGTGCTATGTTAGCAATGAGGGAGACCTTCTGCATGTCCACTCTGGTCACATGGACACCACATGGCCTGGAGGGCAGGACCAACTTCGCTGAGCTTCACGAAAGCCTTTCTGAACCCTCCATCCTTGTAGCTCTATAGCTGCCACCTTGAAAACAGCATCTGATGGAGGTGAAAGTCAAAACATTTCCCACCTGAATAAAAATCTGCTTTGTTAATCACAGAACGTAAGAACATAAAAAGAGCCTGCTAGATTAGGCCAATGGCCCACCAGCATCTTGTTCTCACAGTGGCCACCCAGATGCTTGTGGGAAACCAGCAAGCAGGATTTGATCCCAAGAGCCCTCTCTCCTCCTGCAGTTTCCAGGAACTGGGATTCAGAACATTGCTAAGACCATGGAGGAAGAGCGCAATCATCATGGCTGGTAGCCGTCGCTAGCCCTCCCCTCCATGAATTTGTCTAATCCCGTTGCTCGGTCCTTGCTCCTGCCAACCTAGCAGTTTGAAAGCACATCAAAAGTGAAAGTAGATAAATAGGTACCGCTCCAGCGGGAAGGTACACGCCGTTTCTGTGCGCTGCTCTGGTTTTGGTGTTCCGTTGCATCAGAAGCAGCTTAGTCATGCTGGCCACATGACCCGGAAGCTGTATGCCGGCTCCCTCGGCACTGCAACCCCAGAGTTGTCCACGATTGGACCTAATGGTCAGGAGTCCCTTTACCTTTACCTGTAAAGCCACCCAAATTGATGGCCATCACTGCCTCCTGTGAAAGTGAGTTCCATAGTTTATTTATGCACTGCATTAAGAAGTCCTTCCTTTTATCCGTCTTGAATCATCTAACATTCAATTGCATTGGATGTCTGTGAGTCCTAATGTTATGAGAGAGAGAGAGAGAGAGAGAGAGAGAGAGAGAGAGAGAGAGAGAGAGAGAGAGAGAGAGAGAGATATTTCTCTATCACAGTAAGGGCTGTGTGTACACACATATGAATGAAATCTCAGCTGACAAGTTCTGGACAATTGCTACTGAAACCAAAGGAAGGACAGGAGAAGGACAATCCTCTGGCCAAGCCCGAGGCCAGATAAGCAGTCGTTCACAGAGGCTGGGCTTTTTTGTGAGCCAGTCATTGTGAAATGGGAACACTTTTCGGTTTCCTTTCCAAGCTATCTGTATTTACCTTGGGAGCTAAACCACCATATCCTGTTTGAAAGGAGAAGGGTCAACAGGATTTCAAGGCAAACATTACCACGGGCCAAGTACCTCATCAAAAAACAAAAAACAGAAAAGGCATGCTTGCACTTAACACTCTCCCCTGACTCTGGATACTGCTAATTTGCTCCTGCCATGGCAAAGACCACCCACGAGGGATGTTCAGCCTCCTCTGTCATCAAGAGAACTGCTTCCTGGCCTGGCTTTCAAACCTCCCAAACCCACCACTCCCTTTGTTATCAGGGTATTTATCTCCTGAAAGACCACCTCCTTCCCTATAGACCCTCCTGAGTGTTAAGGTCAACAGAGGGATGCCCTCTTGGTAGTTGGGGGGGGGATGTCCCAGGAGAGGACATTCTCTGTGGCAGCCCCTAAGTTGTGGAACTCCTTACCGACCAAAGCGCATCTGGTTGTTTACAGTTTTAGATGAATGCTGAACATTTGTCTCTTTCCCCCCACTTTTGACACCCAAGATATGTGTTTACAGAGCCCACCCTTTTTCTTTGCTAGGTTTTGATCAGTCTTGAATTTTGAATTTTTGTAACCCACCCTGGGACCTGCCGGTGAAACGTGGGTACTAAACTGAATGATCACCGTCGTCTTAAAACTCTCAACGAATTATTTCCCACTGCCTCCACTTCCCACCGTCCCCAAATGCATGAGTGACCCTGGACCAGCCACTGCCTCTCAGCCTAACCACCTCCTCCTCTTCCTCCTCCTCCTCCTTTGGCAATCACTCATAGCTGAGTAAGATTGTCTTCTATAAACACAGTTTAATGACTGTGGAGGCCAATTATGGATCCACACTTCCTTCCACAGTGTGGACATAGATTTCTGGGCTGGAGTTGATCATTGTGAACTTTTGCTAAGCATGCCTTCTTCCTCTTAGCACGTTTGTCTCTTTCATCCTGAGTTCAAGTGCCTTCAAAGCCTATGGCACCTTTGGTAAAGGCTGTTCTCCAACTGGAGTGCTCACAGGCCAATGTTTCCCAGTGTCGGTGTTCATACTACATTTCTTTAGAATTGCTTTGAGAGAGTTTTTAAGCCTCTTTTGTTGATCACCAGCATTACGCTTTCCATTTTTAAGTTGAGAATACTGTAGAGTAGTTGCTTTGGAAGATGATAATCAGGCATCCACACAACATGACCAGTCCAATGAAGTTGATGTTGAAGAATCATTGCCTTGACACTGGTGACCTTTGCTTCTTTCAGTACACTGGCATTAGATCGCCTGTCTTCCCAAGTGATATGTAAAAATTTTCAGAGACGCCATTTTGAGGAGTTGGAGACGGTGTTTATAAGTGGTCCATGTTTCACAAGCATACAGTAATGTTGGTAATACAATAGCTTTGTAAACAAGCTAACCTACATTACAGGGTTGTTATGCAGGTAAAATCAAAAGGGAGCATAAATGCCACCTTAAGCTCCTTGCAGGAAAGGTAGGATATAGAAAAGTTCGCTTTTCACCTTGCTCAAAGTACATCAAGGGTGTGCTGGTTGAAGCATAGGACACTGGTACCCAATTGATGTTCCAGTCACTTCCAGAAGAGATGGGGATGCAGTTTTTGCCTGTTCTCCCTCCCCGCTTAAAACACCCCAAAAAAAATCTGTTCTGGAGGGTTGGGAGATCCTCCAGGATGGCGTTCTAAGGAGCACTGGGACCTGTTGCAAGAGGAAGGATAACTGGCAAACACTTCCTCCCCTCAGCGAAGGGCACCTTCCAGCAGCTCATAAGGCCTTGCAATGGCACCAATTGACTCTCTCTCACCCTCAGTCCCTTGAAGTCCAAGCTTCTTATGTGTTGGACTGCCATACATCTGGATTTTCCCGGACATTACAGCAGGGATTTAAAAGTGTGATCCGGGAGGAATTTCTGGAATGCGGCTGTTTGTCTTAAAAAAGTTGCTTTTCCTTTAAAAAAGCTTCACAATTTTCAGGGTGTCCTGGTTTTGTACTCTATGAAATATGGCAACCCTGCTATGGGCACCTGGTGCTTCCTCATTCATGCAGAGCTTTGATGAACGAAGAGCAGCATCACATTTTCCAGCGGCAGAAAACTCTGCTGTGTGCCTCATCGTTTTCATTTCAGCAGCCTGCTAAATCTATGCAAAAGCCGGTCAGAGAGGAGCTTGAAAGAGATGACATCATGCACATTACCACTAAACCTGAGTTGAATATTATCCAGGAGTGAGTAATTTTTAATGAGGCCTTCTGGTATGTCTTGTTTAAACTTGCACATATCTTCAACTTGGAGCCTGCCGAAAAGAAAAACAATACCATTTGGCTCTGTAATTTTATAATTTTTTTTTAAAGCACACCAGAAAAGTGCTAAGAGCCTCATATCTTACCTCTTTTTATCCTCAGGTTTACTCAGTCAACGTGCAAACAGAAAAGGCCAGGGGATTGTTACATTAGGACGCACCTAAGAATAACTTTAGCATTCCTCCAGCAAGTTATCTCAGGAACGTTTCAGCATCACTGGTGGCGGTTGGAGGATACCCTTCAGATAAGGGCTGTGGCCGCCTCCCCACCATAAGTACAAATTCCATCGGGTGTAAAGAGGATCCTATTTCATCAAGGGGTATTAATGAGCTCTTAAAGAAAGTGGCATGCCGCATTCTGGGGTCCCCCCCCCCAAGGCCATGAGAGATGGCTAGATTGCTTGTCTGAAAAGAAAGCATTTTAGAAACAGATGCTAAAGGTCTGCACTGGAAATGTAATGGGTCACCAAGGGAGGAAGCACAGATTTGTGCCCTCTTATTAATTAATTGCAGGGATGTGCTGTTGATCGGTGTTACTTCATCTGTTTTGCAAGCAGAAGGTCCGAGATGTTGGAAGTGCAACAGCAGTGTTCATTCAGTTTCCAAGTTAAGCGTTAACTCTGTTAGTGTTAAGGTCAGTTAACCGAGGGGTGTGTGTGTGTGTGTGTGTGTGTGTGTGTGTGTGTGTGTGTGTGTGGAGGTGTTGCTTAGCAACCAGTCAGAATGTCATGATCCTCACAGAGTATCAAGTGCTCTGATTGACTGTGTAGTTCTGAGGGAGCTTCTCTTCTGAATGTATGGTTGAACGTCTCCCTGCTGTATACAAGGCCCAAACTGAGGAAGACAAAAGCTCTCTTTGTTCTTCCTCAGGTTACAGTATGCACTGTTTTGTTCAGTTCTGCTTAGTAAAGTGTCATCAAGACTTTTATCTCTGAACTCTGGTGTTATTCGAGAGATTTTGCTAACACCAGGTTCATTCCCCAGCATTTCTAAGCAGGGCTGGGAAAGAGACCCTTGCCTGAAACCACGGTGAGCCCTGTCAGTCATTGTACACAATACTGCACTTAGATGGACCAGTGAGTCTGACTTGTAGAAAGCTTATTGTTAGCATCCACGTGTCTCAAGAGACAAAGGAGTGTGCCTCTGGGGTTAAGTCAAACTACTGTGTTAGCAGCACTGAAGTGACCTGTCTATGGAGGTCCTGGGCTGCCCAGATGACAAGATGTCGTCCAAAGGAAAGCAAGATGTTTGGCACCAGCTTGGCTGCAGGAGTTGTCAAAAGGAGGTGTACAAGGCACCATCAAACCATCTTAGGGACTCTACTCCGGATTGGTGTAGGGTTCACTCCTTAGCCTTTTCTTCTCCCAAAGATATTTCATGAAGCAGTGGAGGTTTAGGATCAGTTTTCCTTCACCTACATGGGCTACCTTCCCAGGCTGATGATCCCCATCTGCCCCTCACTTCCCTCTACAGCAGATGGAGAAACTGCCTTCCTGACCATTGGACCCACTACTGGTCTCATCCACTCAATCTGCTGGAGCCTGTTTTCACATGCAGAGGAAGTCCCTAACTTACTGATGGTTTTATACCCATTGGCTACCCTCATCTGGTTGAGTTGGCCAGTCAAAGCCATTCCCTGGTGTGGCTGCTGTTGCTTGCTGACAGCTTCTAGGAGCCACAGGTGACAACTGAGTGCAGGGTGGGGACCAGATGTGGACAAGCTACCCGAGATGGAGCACAATGTGTCCCCCACCAGAGGTACTCCCCCTCCCCTAAACCCCCCACACCCCTGGTATACAGCTGCTTTCTCTAAAATTATTTTTAAATGAATTTGCATGCTATGCAAAGCTCCACTGTTTTGAGAGACTGAAGAAAGGGCAAGATAATGTTCCTTTTAAGGACCAAAGGAAGAATGTCCTGGCTGGGGCTGCAGGTCTAGATGTACTAACCTTGTGGGAATGTAAAAAAGTGAAAAACTTCTGGGAAATGATATATAATGAGATGAAAAAGATGTTGAAATATACATTTATTAAGAAATCAGAAGCATTTTTACTTGGCATGGTAGGAGATGATGTTAATAGACAGGATTGTAAGTTGTTTTTATATGCAATGACAGCAGCAAGAATATTATTGGCACAAAAATGGAAGCAAGAAGAATTAGATGAATGGCAGACAAAATTGATGGACTATGCAGAATTTAGATAAATTAACAGGAAGGATTCGAAACCTGCGGGACCAGAGATTCTTAGAAGATTGGAGTAAATATATGAACTATTTGAAAAGTAATGGTAACAAACAGATCACGCTAGTAGGATTGCAAGACGTTTTGTAAGAGGACTATTTGAAATATTGCAAGAAAGACTTTGAGAAGAATTGTTATTTAATGATAAAGAAGAAGAAGAAGAAGAAGAAGAAGAAGAAGAAGAAGAAGAAGAGGAGGAGGAGGAGGAGTTTGGATTTGATATCCCGCCTTTCACTCCCTTTAAGGAGTCTCAAAGCAGCTAACATTCTCCTTTCCCTTCCTCCCCCACAACAAACACTCTGTGAGGTGAGTGAGGCTGAGAGACTTCAGAGAAGTGTGACCAGCCCAAGGTCACCCAGCAGCTGCATGTGGAGGAGCGGAGACGCGAACTCGGTTCACCAGATTACAAGTCCACCACTCTTAACCACTACACCACACTGGTGGTGTAATAGAGAAATTAAGAAATGCAGAATAAGTGATAAAGAATGAAAAATTATCAGAGGTGTTGACGGAAGTCTAAAATATTGTATAAGATAAGAAGTTATGTTATATGATTGTTGGAAATGTGTTAAAAAAAACTCAATAAAAATGTAAAAAAAAAATGTACTCACCTTGGTCTGATTCAGTTATAGGGCTCCTCTGATGCCCTGAGGAGCTTTCAAAGACCTCACAGATGCTTTCCAATTCCATAGGCCAAGAATAACTCAAAACTTCAGACAGTGTATACTCATCACGTGAGACAGAGTTCAGAAACACTATCTGGATTAGGCTATCAGAGAAGCCGTATCTCTGAGAAAGCTTAAATTAGCAGGACTTTATTCAGGGAATTCTTTGCAAGGCAGGAACAAGAGGCCACTGTTATCGCAAAGATTGCTTTGCATTACCTCTTTCACTTTTAGTCTGCCCCTGAAAAGTAGATAGGGAGACAGTGGAAACAGCCTCAAGGAGAGAACCAAGCTTTGACACAGCTCAAAGTTGAGTACTAATTTCTCCCTGAATTTCTCTCTCTGTGTTTGATAATGAAAAGCAGCCACAGGAGGCTACATGCTTGTTGTTGTTTAGTCGTTTAGTCGTGTCCGACTCTTTGTGACCCCATGGACCAGAGCACGCCAGGCACTCCTGTCTTCCACTGCCTCCCGCAGTTTGGTCAAACTCGTTTTAGTAGCTTCGAGAACACTGTCCAACCTATTTGGCTATTTCGCAGTTCAGAATGGACTCCTGTGGCTGCAGAAGATGAAAGAAGTTGTGGTTTCGGTGACTGGTGGTTTAATGTGTTGTTTGACCATGAGAGTTTAAAGTGAATTGGCTTTCTTAAACCTGTTGCCACAGAGCGAACAGGACCCATTCTTTTGGGTCAAGATGGTTCTGGGCATTTTGCAGCAGGGCGGGGGCTACGGAACAATAGGGTTGCCATATTGTGGACTTGCAAATTCTGGTGCCTGGGTGGTGTCAGAAGATGGAGACCAGAGCAGATCTGGTGTGGAGCTAAAAGAGCTAAGCCTAGTAGGTCATGGCAGCTCCTAGACTGCGGCACTGTGGTCTAAACCACTAAGCCTCTTGGGCTTGCCGATTGGAAGGTCGGCGATTTGAATCCTGTGACGGAGTGAGCTCCCATTGCTCTGTCCCACCTCCTGCCAACCTAGCAGTTCGAAAGCACACCAGTGCAAGTAGATAAATAGGTACCGCTCCAGTGGAAAGGTAAACGGCATTTCCATGTGCTCTGGCTTCCGTCACGGTGTTCCATTGCACCAGAAGCAGTTTAGCCTTGCTGGCCACATGACCCAGAAAGCTGTCCATGGACAAACGCTGGCCTGAAGCAAGAGGAGCACCCCATAGTTGCCTTTGACTGGACTTAACTGTCCAGGGGTCCATCACCTTTTACCTTTTACCTTATTTACCCAGTATGTGTACAGCAGTAATATCATGGAGCTGGAAGGGGCAAGAATGAAACACCATCACTTACCGGTATTTCACAGGTACTGTATATCAAGTAGATAATTCAAGCAGGGATTCCATTCCAAAAATGCACAAAAATTGTATATACCAAACCCTTGGAACTGCCCTATAGCTGGCGGGTGAGGAGAAGAAAGAGGGAATCCCCAGTACTCCCAGAGCCCACATGCTGAGCAGGCCTTGTCTCCCAACCAAGTCAGAGAGCTTTAAAGCTTTTTCCATCCTCGGTAGGCTCATGCACAAAAAGAGCTTTTAATCTGTCCGCCTCACCTGGATTTAAGCTGCACGTTTTCAAGCAGTCTGCCTTCAACCGAGCATGGTTGAAATTGTGCAATATACAAAAGATGCAATCATACTGTATCACAAAACGGAACACATCCTCAGGCTGGGTGCTAAGCAAAATGGCAGGGTGTGTGGAAGAAGAAGAAGAAGAAGAAGAAGAAGAAGAAGAAGAAGAAGAAGAAGAAGAAGAAGAAGAAGAAGAAGAAGAAGAAGAAGAAGAAGAAGAAGAAGAAGAGGAGGAGGAGGAGGAGGAGGAGGGGGAGGAGGAGGAGGAGGAGGAGGAGGAAGCCAGCTTGATATTGAAGCCAAAAGGTCTTCACTGGTCAAAAATGCATTTTTGTGTCACCAGATACACCTCTCTGGGGAGGGAGTTCCACAACATGATAAAAACGAGCCATTTCCCTCCCCCATGTCCCAGATCAGCCTTTCCCAACCCCGTGCCCTCCAGATGTTTTGGAGCACCGTCCCCATCAGCATGGCTGTGCTGGCTGGGCCTGATCGGGGTTGTAGTCTCTAACATCTGGAGCACATGAGGCTGGGGGAAGTCTGTTGTAAGGTAAAAGGTTATTATGAATCAGCTATAATCATTTTAAGAAATGAATTATCTGCTGGTGCAGATAAGAGCATTACATAAGCGAGATATCGCGAGCTGCCAGTACGAGGAGAGTTGGCAAAAAGATTTGGCCCAGGGCAATTTGCCGATCGGATCCCATCTGTAGTGCCAGAAGAAGAAGAAAATCGTTTCCTAATGAATTTGAATGGAATTCCACACCAGTGGCAGCGCTCCAAAGCTAATAGGTTGATCGCTTGGTTTGAATAATGTACGTAAAGGAGCACCTGCCATTCTAATTTGGGAATAGGGCATGGCTGGTGGAGGAAATGAACATGAGAACGAAACATAGGAGAAGCCCTGCTGAATCAGGCCAGAGGCCCATTAGTCCAGCATCCTGTTCTCACCACATCACAGCCAGATGTGCATGGGAAGCCCGCAAGCAGAGCATGAGCACAGCAGCACTGTGAATACGAGTATCTGTGATATTCAGAGGCAGAGTATAGCCATTGTGGCTAGCAGTCATGGACAGCTGCGTCCTCCTTGAATTTGTCCAATCATCTTTTAAGCTATTGAAGTCGGTGGCCATGACTGCCTCTTGTGTACGAGCAAAGTCCATCATTTATACATGGCGTGAAGAAGTACCTTCTTTCGTCTGTCCTGTATCTTCCAGGTCTAACCTGAATCATGTTCTGATTCTACCCACACTCTCCAGGCATAATTTTATAAACTTCTATCATGTCACCATCTAGACAGCATCTTAAAAAGTAGAGACATCACCTTGCCAACAAAGGTCCGTATAGTTAAAGCTATGATTTTCCCAGTAGTGATGTATGGAAGTGAGAGCTGGACCAAAAAGAAAGCTGATCGCCGAAGAATTGATGCTTTTGAATGATGGTGCTGGAGGAGACTCTTGAGAGTCCCATGGACTGCAAGAAGATCAAACCTCTCCATTCTGAAGGAAATGAGCCCTGAGTGCTCACTGGAAGGACAGATCCTGAAGCTGAGGCTCCAATACTTTGGCAACCTCGTGAGAAGAGAAGACTCCCTGGAAAAGACCCTGGTGTTGGGAAAGATGGAGGGCACAAGGAGAAGGGGATGACAGAGGACGAGATGGTTGGACAGTGTTCTCGAAGCTACCAGCATGAGTTTGACCGAGCTGCGGGAGGCAGTGGAAGACAGGGGTGCCTGGCGTGCCCTGGTCCATGGGGTCAGGAAGAGTCGGACATGACTAAACAACTAAACAACAACAACAACATCATGTCTCCTCTTCCTTGCCTTTTCACTAGACTAAAACCTCCCAGATGCTGCAGCCTTTCATTGCCCTTCTCTGCATCTTTTCCAACTTGGTACACCGTGTTCCAAATGCACCCTAGATTTGTATAACAGCCTTGGGAAAGGGGCAGTTTTACTTTCAGCCCTTTTCTTAACCACCCCTAGCATGGATTCGCCTTTTCCACCGCTGTTGCAAACTGAGTCAAAGCTTCATGACCCCGAAATTCTGCATCCCCCTCAAACTGATGCCAAAGCTTAGTGCTAGCTTTGTGCTGTTTTGTGCCACAAACCCTGCGTTTCGTGCCACCCCCTCCCAAAGTGAGTAATTGATGTAGCAAATCAGGGTCACAAGTTAATGCCAAAAAATCCAACCTCGTCCGATTAACTATGGGTCGCCATTTTCCTTGAACTATCTGCTGTGACCCCAAGGTCTTGTTCCCCACCAGTGTTCCTATTCAGTATGGATAATAGTACAGATGAGAGAGTATCTGGAAGATACCATCCTATGACAGGTCCATTCCACACTATTTTGGAACAGGGCCTTTACTGTGATGGCCCCCACACTTCAGAACTCCATTGCACACCAGACAAGCACCTTCTCTGCCGTCTTTTTTGGCATGTGCTCAAGACATTCCTCTTTCCACAAGCCTTTAAAATCTTTATCCCAGTTGGTATCTGTCCTGGATCTGAACTAATTTAATGTATATGCTGCTGTTGCTTTAAACTATTTTTATAACTGTTTTCATATATTGTTTTCATATATGTAATCGTTATATATTAAAAAGTTGTTGCCAATCGCTTCAGGAAGTGATTCATAAATAACAGCAGCAACATTTATGAGATCCTGTTGCAAGTGGATGTCAGCTTGGCTGAAAGTAGGCATAGGCTGAGCAGGTTAATTTCTTCCAGTTTTAGTATCTCTGGTGCTCTGTCCCAAGTCTCTCTCAACCCTTCTAAAATATTTACCCCATTTAGTATCTGTCTTGGATTTGAACTGATTTTATGCACCAGCTGGTGTTGTTTTAAACTGTTTTTATATTTATATTTGGTTGCTTAAAACTGTTTTTATATATGTAATTGTTTTAACTGTTTGCTATGAGATATGCCACACAGGAAATGATTCCTAAATGAAACAAAGTTATTATTATTATTATTATTATTATTATTGCTACTACTGCTACTATTATTGTTTTTTAAAAAACTGTGCGTGCCACCATCCTGATTGCTTTGAGCTGGGCTGAAATTGCCGAAAGGAGAGCCTCAGGCCTTCTCTACTGTACCATGTTAGCCTGTCTTTGTGTTTCTGGCCACAAACCTTGGCTGGAAGTCGGATGTGGAGAATCTGTACCAAGGAACAGGCGACGCCATTTGTTGAACTTTTGCTAACCCCCCCAAAAGGAGAGCAAAGGGGGATTCCGCTCTTCCTTCCTTCCTTGTCCTGCCTTCTGTGTTGCCTATCCCTAATTAGTATCTCAGAGGTATCCATGTCAGTACTTTGTAACCTTATTAGAACAGGGAGAGCTTAGCCAGAAGTTCTTGGTGTTCCAGAAATTTTATCGTTTACTCTCCCATCCTGTCGGTAACACAACTGCCTTCTGAGCCAAGCTGCCTGGGTGTTCTGAGGAGAAGGGGCCAAACTCCGTTCTCCAGAGTTATACAGACATAACCCACTTTAAAAGTTGGCCTATGAAGACACAGAGGAAAGCGCCTGAAGGTGTTGGTGTTTTGGGGTGGGGTGAGGGGATGACTACGTAGCCTAAACTGGCTATAAGCAATGGTGGCTGCTGCCCATTGAGACTCCATCATAGCATACAGAAAGTGGATTAAGATTCCCCCCCCCCTCTCTCTCTCTAAACACAAGAACCTGGGGACATTCAGTGAAGTCCTGGAAAGTTCAGGACAGATTAAAAAAGAAAGGACTTATTCACACAGTGCCTCATCAAACTATGGAACTCGCTCCCACAACAGAGAGGGCCACCAACCTGGATGGCTTGAAAAGAGCAAATTCAGGGAGGAGAAGGCTGTCACTGGCTGCTAGCTACAGTGATTGTGCTCTGCCTCCGTGGCTGGAGGTTGGATTCATGCTTCTGAATACTACTTGCTGGTAGCTCAGTTAGTTGGAGCATGGTGCTGGTAACACCAAAGTTGCAGGTTCTACCCCCATATAGGACAGGTACATATTCCTGCATTGCAGGGAGTGATCCTCAGGGTCCCTTTCAACGCCATGATTCTATGGTATCTATGCAGCAGCCAGACTGGTGACTGTGAGTGTCTCTGCCAATACCATATTTCACCGGTCCTTAAAGACCTTCATTGGCTCCCAGTACGTTTCCAAGCACAATTCAAAGTGTTGGTGCTGACCTTTAAAGCCCTAAACGGCCTCGGCCCAGTATACCTGAAGGAGGTCTCCACCGCCATTGTTCAACCCAGACACTGAGGTCCAGCTCCAAGGGCCTTCTAGCGTTTCCCTTGCTGCGAGAAGCCAAGTTACAGGGAACCAGGCGGAGGGCCTTCTCAGTAGTGGCACCCACCCAGTGGAACGCCCTCCCATCAGATGTCAAGGAAATAAACAACTGCCTGGCTTTTAGGAGACATCTGAAGACAGCCCTGTTTAGGGAAGTTTTTGAAGTTTTACAGTGGTACCTCAGGTTACAGACACTTCAGGTTACAGACTCCACTAACCCGGAAGTAGTACCTTGGGTTAAGAACTTTGCTTCGGGATGAGAACAGAAATCGCGTGGTGGCAGCGCGGCAGGAGGCCCCATTAGCTAAAGTGGTACCTCAAGTTAAGAACAGTTTCAGGTTAAGAACGGACCTCGGGAACGAATTAAGTTCTTAACCCGAGGTACCACTGTATTCTGTTTTTTGTGTTCTGTTGGAAGCTGCCCAGAGTGACTTGGGAAACCCATCCAGATGGGCAGGGTATACTTATTATTATTATTATTATTATTATTATTATTATTATTATTATACCCCAGGCATGGGAGAGTGCTCTTGTGCTTGAGTTCTGTTTGTGGCATTCCCACAGGCATCTGGCTGGCTACTGTGAGAACAAGGTGCTGGATGGAATGGGCCAAACCTTGATCCAACAGGCTCTTCTTAGGTTCTTGGGCTCTTACTGGTAGAGTGGAAGGAAAGGAGACCCACAGTAGGCAGAGTCAGGGCAAGTGACAGGTTGACTCAGAACTGTCAGGGACTGGGCAGAGGAGAAACGGTGGAGACTGCCGCCCCATCCTGACCCTTCCAGGGAGGAGGAAGAGGAAGACATCATAGATTTACAACAGGGGTTTGAGGGAGGTAGCAGCTCAAAGGCAGATGAGGGGAAAAGCTGGGAAATCATGGGTGAGCCAGGACAACGCCTAGCATTCCAGACTGCCCCATCTCCCAGAACCCTGCAAGCCTTAAAAGTAGGAGAGCAAAGAGCTCAAAGGCAGAGGGCATGTAGCAGCTCCTATAGAAGTGTCGATTGAGGGAGTGGGAGATGGTGGGAGTAGAGATTCACTCGGGACAACGCCATTATCCAAGAGGCTGGGTTCTATAGCCTTTCTCTGTAATATTGAAATAAAAAAGGACAGTAAGAAGCTTTTCCTTGTCTTTATACTTTCATGGGCAACCAGCCGGCAGCCACTGAAAGCATCCTGACAAGAACCAATGAGAGATGGAGCAGGCTAATTTTACTCTCCCCCCCCATCCGCCTCCTTGTGGAGTACCAGCACTAAGGCAACGCCCAAACTAAGAAGCTGATAGACAGTGCTGCCCTTCTCTTTGCTTCCTCCTCCTTCATCTCAGGCAGGATGGGGACGAAAAGCCATACTACTTTGTAAGCAGTTTCCTGGAAAGAGGGCTTGATTGATAAACCACCCGGGCAACTGTAGCTCTGGGAAGGGCATAGGGGTCTCCTAACAACTCTTAGCACCCTGAATGAACTACACTTCCCAGGATTCTTTGGGGGAAGGCCATGGTACAATAGAACGTTACAGTAGAACCCTTGAAAATGCATGGATGCGTGCGAGTTCCACTGAAATGAATGGGAGCAGTGCGCTAACACAGCTCAATGCAATTGTGCAAGGTCCATCCATTTCAGCAGGCCTCATGCCGGAGGGATTCCTAGGGGATTGCGTCCAAAAAAAGTGGTAACTTCAGGCTAAAGCCTAAGAACAGCCACAACGCTTGTGGCAAACGACTTCAGAATTTCCCAGGCTGCACCTGATATCCTGAGACCCCTGGTCATCATCCCATCATGTTTCATATTAAGCCCAAGTGTGGATTACCCTGTCATCAAATAGAAGGATCTCTGCAATTGTTACAGTGGACCAGCTGGTTTTTAGCTCTCTTTTTTTCCATGTGTGATCTACTGTTCAGCTAAGCTCCTGGCTCACAGTCTTTCTTTTTTGCTTGTAACTGATGGACAGACTGCTTTGAGAATAATAACTCCATAAATCAGACTGACACATCCTCCATTTCACAATAAATCTTAAAATAATTCAGAATCGAGGGAAGAAGGCGGCCATGGTGAGAGTTTGATGATGATGAAGAAGATTATAAATCGTTAAATATATATATAAATAAATTAGACTCTTGCATAATCCACAAGGGGTCACTCACTCTCTTGGCAGAAATAATCTCATTGAAACAGGTTTTTTAAAAACAACAACATTAAACCAGGATTCATCTCAATGGTTTTAGAGAGAAGTAAGTACATTTCTGGCCTCAGAGCGCTTGGATTAATCTTAAAGCCAAACATCCCGCCTCCAGGACCAAGAACGAAACTCCTGTTTCATGTGCAAAAATAAAAACTAAGCAGCTCAGGTTTAATGGGACGCAACACCCAGGCCACCCGGTATAAAGATATCATGGCAAAAAGATCTCCAGAGAATAGCAATTCAGACGCAGTAGGTATTTTAATAACCTTGGTCTCAGTGTTGGAACTAAAATTAACAGAAGCTTATGGGTTCTCAAAATGTTTAATTAAAAAAAAAACTTTGGCTACTCTATTGGATGCCTCCCAAATAATTTTAATGCCCTGGGTTTATTTCTTGGCCATTTTATTTCAGCCTTGATTATTATCCCCCTGTTGCTGACGGGATCTGAGGCAGAGATAGCGGCTTACCTTCAGCCACTACTGCAGGGATCACCAATGTTTTTAGACCTGTGGGCATCTTTGGATTTTGGAGCAAGTGCCATAGCTAGTCTCCACCCCCCAATTACCCTGCAATTCATTGGAGAAATAGTGGAGAGTATGCCACCCTAGTGACTTCTCTCCCCCAAACAAGAGGGGGCAGATTCACTTTGCTTTTCCAAGGGATCTGGGTAAAAGTCAAACCCAGTAGAATCAATCTGAGCCTTGGAAAGCCCATTGAGCTGAAAAGGAAGTGGGGAAGAGCGGCCACTCTTTCAACTTCCTGCTTCTGCTCTATATATTTCTCATGACCAAGGGAGCAACTGAGTAGTGCTGGTGAATTCAGAGGCTTCGCTGGCACCAGGGGAAGACCTTGGTGGCACCATTGATGCCCAGAGCATCACACTGACAACCTCTGCACATGGTTGTGGTGAGATTGGAACCATGTATTTCTCTGTTAGCTGCTGCCCGGTCTCAAAAGTGGGGCAGTTTCATGCCGAGAGAGGGAGGTACTTCCCCTTCCCTGCCTCTCTTTTTCAGGGTCTGATGAAAGACTAGAGCCAAAATAAGGTAGTGGCAGACAAATGAGCTTGCATTCCCAGGCAGGGTGGGGCTGAGGAACGATCCCTGATGCTTCTTTCAACTCCCAACATGAAAAAAACAACAAAAAAGGGCTTACAAACATTGGGTGAAATACAGGATTTGCCTTGGCAAAGAATTGTCAGCATTGTCAAGGTGGAAGTCTTTGAAGCCCTTCTCCTTGCTGGACAAAGGCATTGAAAAGGAAAGCAAGCTTTTAAGTTCTTGATTTAGCAAAGCATCTTTGCAGTTAGCCTGGTTCTATGATGTATGAAACTGCAAACATGAGTAAGAGACACGCAGACAAAAGTTTTCCAGGTTACCTTGTAGGGATCACAGTTATCTCTTTGCTTCATCTTCACCTTATGTTTACTGAAATGGTTTGTCGCAGAACTGACTCAATGTTTCCCTCCACTGAGTCAGCCTGGGACTATTGCCCAGCCTTTGACAACCTGGTATCTTCCAGGTGTTTTGAACTACATTCAGCCCCAGTCAACACTCCTGTTCTGGCTGGAGCTATATTCCAAAACATCTGGATGGCACCCGGTTGGCAAAGATTGAATAAGAGGAGGGTTTGGCCAAGTCAGACCCCTCAACCACTGTCATGGACTGGCTGGGACACAGGCTCAGAGCCTGGGGATTGGTGGTGGGATGACGAGAATGGTCAGAGGCAGAGGAGGAAGAAGCCTGGGAGGAGGATGTGTCAGAAGCTAAAGAGATAACAGGTTTGGGTGAGCAAGGAGAGTCTGAGGCAGAGAGAAGTTCAGAATCAGAAGCAGAGATGGAAGCAGGAGAAGAGGGAGGCCAAGCGGTAGAGACAAGTCAAGCTGGGGAGGGAACTGACCATTGCAAATGCTTAGGCCAGCCTTCAGCAGCAAGTTATGCCCCACATGTTTTGGACTCTAATGCCCATCTGCACCAACCATCACGGCAGCCAATATGAAACCTTCCAGATCATAGCTGCCAACCGTCTCTTATTTGGCGGGAAACTCCCTTATCCCAGCGCCGTGTCCCGCTGCTGTCCCTTATTGATGATGTCCCTTAAATTTCTCGGGTTTCAAAGGAAGCAGCTCCTCTCCCTCCCTGCCTGCCGGCCAGGGAGGAGGGAGGCTCCAACTGTGTTGCTTGGCTGCGTTGCTCACCCAATAAGGAGTCTAAGAACGACTGGTGGGTGGAGCTTGCATGCCTTGTGCTGATCAAATCGGCCACGTTGCCTAGGAACTCACCTTTGCTCAGCACTTCGCAGTGGAGAGGTGATGGTGGTTTTCCTTGCTGCATCCCCTTTGCTGGGTTGCTGCGCTGTGGGAACCACCACTTGAGGCTTTGTTTGGCTGATGGCTAGGCTTTCTACCTTTGGCTCGGAGGGGCTCAGATGTTGAACATACCTGTGCCCGGAAAATCCCTTATTTTGGCTGCTGATCCCTTATTTTCGAGGCTGCTGGTCCCTTATTTTCAAATCAGTAAGTTGACAGCTATGTTCCAGATGTTGTTGGACAGAGGTTGCCATTATCCCTGACCTAGGGTGGATCTACTGTGAAGCTAACAAAGCTTAAGCTTCAGGGTCCCTAATCTTGGAGGCGACCCAGAAACAACTTTAGTCTACATTGCTTTAAAAAAAAAATAGGTCCAGTAGATGCTATTTGAGTTAAACTATTCAAACTGGCGATATATTTTTCAACAGCCCCAAAGTTTTGAGAGTCAGTAGCACAGATGTTGGAAAGATGTGGTGATCTGTCTTGGAACAACTCTGTTGAAGAAGATAACCTTGGTTACCCAGACCTTGTTGCTGGTCGCTGGTTCCATGACAGTTCGAGCTTCAGGGCCCCCCAAATGTAGGTTTTACGTTGTCCTGACCATTGGCCATGCTGGCTGGGGTTGATGGGAACTGGAAGCCAGCAACATTGGGAAGGCACCACATTACTTATCCCTAGAGTAAAGAATTGTGGGAGGAGGAAATTGGTCATAGAATTGTAGAGTTGGAAGGGACCCAACGGGTCATCTAGCTCAACCCCAGCAATGGCGGGTTTAAAAACAAAACAAAACAAAACAAGAGTACCTTTCATGACAGGCAGAAATCCAACAGGCACAGAACTTTAAGGATGAGGGGGGAAACTGCTTTTGCCACTGTGGCTGCGTGCAGTTTTTTTCAGCAAACAGGTTCAAAATTCCTGCTTTCTTAATATTCTCCAGCATTCGGCTGTCACCCCCAACTGTCACCCCCGATTACCAGTTTTGCCTCTAAGTCCATTTCAAGGGGCAGCCATGCTGAGAGGCACTTCTTATCTTATGAACTTGACACTGAGCAAACCAGCGGAGGGGTGTGAGGAAGCTAAACATATGGACTTAGGGGTCTCTGTTCATTTTTGCAGGCAGCTAGGATTGCCTGGGGTGTGGTGGGCAACTCTGGGCGACTTTATTCACAGAGGTCCACATTGTGCGGCTCTTTTAAGGAAACGGCGATACGCTGCACAACACAGATTTGATGGAAGGGCGGAAGTGATGCAGTGACCTTCAGGCTGTGAGGCACTGCTTGATACTTAAAACTGGGGTGTGCGGAGGTTTTTGTGTGTGACACTTCCCAATGTTTCCCACATTGTTGCTCTCTGGACAGGCACTGTTATGAAGCAGGGCAACAGCATCCTAAACAACATTGCAGGGGTGGACTAGAGGACTCTTGGGGTGGACCGCCCCCCATCCAACTCTCTGATTTAGGATATAAAAAGTTGCAGGGCAGAAAGTTATGGGAAATGCACTGACTGGAAATGAAGCAGTGAGAGGCCCTTCAGACATCCTTTCTATTGCATTTTCATGAGGAACTGTGTTCTTGATGCTGTTAGAGGGGTTGAACATGATGCCGCTTTCAATATTGCAAAAGTTTGGGGGTGGTCACTTCATTTATTTTTCTTTTTTTTCTTTTTTATATAATTTTTATTAAGTTTTGCATTTTTATCATAGTAACAACATATCAAATAACAAAAAAGAAGTACAACCCCCCAATTTCTCCCTCCCCCCCGACTTCCCTCAATTTCCTCTTTTGGTTTTTTACATATTAACTTCTCCTGCTTGCTTTATTATATCTTAATACAGTGGTACGTCAGGTTACATACTCTTCAGGTTACACCCTCCGCTAACCTAGAAATAGTGCTTCAGGTTAAGAACTTTGCTACAGGATAAGAACAGAAATCGGGCTCCGGCGGCGCGGGGGCAGCAGGAGGCCCCATTAGCTAAAGTAGTGCTTCAGGTTAAGAACAGTTTCAGGTTAAGTACGGACCTCCGGAACGAATTAAGTACTTAACCCGAGGCACCACTGTATTCAGTTATTTATATTAAATGCTGTTATGTTCTTATCATTTTAACATCCTCTTTGTAATTTCTATATTTGTTTTGTTAATTGTAAGTGTTTACTCAAACCCTGCTAGTGAGTCCATTTCTATACATTGTTTCTGTAGGTACAACATAAATGGTTCCCGATCTTTTTTAAAGTCTCTATTGTCTTTTTCTCTAAGTCTTTCTGTTATCTTCGCCATTTCAGCATATTCCATCAATTTTTCTTGCCATTCTTCTTTAGTTGGCATTTCATCGCTTTTCCATCAATATCCTAGCCGCAGTTGTAGCATACATAAAAAGTTTATTCTTCTCTTTTGGCAAGTCTTGACCTGTAATGCTGAATAAAAAAGCTTCTGGTCTTTTAACAAAGGTTATCTTAAGCATTTTTTGGATTCCATTATAAATGGTCACTTCATTTCTAATCAGGGCATACCGCATAACTTCCTGCTGAAATCCCATTAACTTTTATACCACAAATGTTCTGGTTTATATTTTGTCCTGCTTTCATTGCACTACAGCCGCTCCGGACAGCAATAATGTGGTATCATTGGAGAAACATTAAAAAACTTAACTAAAACGTATTAAATCCGCTACTGATGTACTCTTTTTGTTACAATAACATGTTGCTGAGTACACCCCCAATAAAACACCAGTCTGGAGGGGAATATCCACCCTGCAGGATTGAAAGTAAGATCGTGTATAACTGCCCTGATACCAACATGAAAACAAAGAATCACAAATGCACAATGAAAAAAGAACATCGCCCTGAAGGGGGCTCGAATTGCACTGGGCAAAACCAAGTTACACACCAAGAGAGGGTCCAAGGAGCAAAATTCAAACCCCATTAAGGGGTTCCTTTAGTCTCCGTTGCTCAGTGCACATCAGAAGCAAGTTGGTTGATGAAATGGGATCCTGGATCTTGCAGAATCAGGCTCCTTTCTACACATTTCAGAAGAAGGCATCTCCCTCACTGCTTCCATAAATTGGCAGTTTTCTTCATCTTGGCAACAACATGCCTTTGGGGTAATAACTCACAGTTAAAGGTACTCCAAGTCTACCCATAATTTCAAAAAACCTAATGTGTTCAAATTCGGCTGTGTACACACCAGACGTTTAAAACTCACGCACCCTAAGACTCCTGGGAGCTGCAGTCTATTAAGGGTGCTGGGAACTGTAGCTCTGTGAGAGATAAACTACAACTCCTGGGATTATTTGGGTGGGTGTGCTTTAAATGCATTGTGTGTATGTGGTCTGGCGGCAGCTGATGTCTCTGTGATACTAGCAGTCTGAAAGCACCCCCGGGTGCAAGTAGATAAATAGGGACCGCTTACCAGTGGGAAGGTAAATGGCGTTCCGTGTGCTGCGCTGGCTCGCCAGATGCAGCTTGTCACGCTGGCCACGTGACCCGGAAGTGTCTGCGGACCGCGCTGGCTCCCGGCCTATAGAGCGCACAACCCTAGAGTCTGGCAAGACTGGCCCGTACGGACAGGGGTACCTTTACCTTACCTAATTGCCTTCTTGGTGCAGGGCAAAAAAAGAGAGAAGAAACAGAGTTCTGGGCACCACAATTTAAGAAGGATATTGACAAGCTGTGCAGGGGAAGGGATCAAGGGTCTGGAAACCAAGCCTTATGAGGAATGGTGGAGAGAGTTTGGGGTGTTTAGCCTGGAGAAGAGAAGGCTGAGAGGTGGTATGATAGCTGTCTTCAAATATCTGAAGGGCTGCCACATGGAAGATGGAGTGAGCTTGTTTTCTGCTATTGCAGAGGGTGGGGCCCAAACCAATGGATTCAAAACAAAAAAAATTCCTTCCAGTAGCACCTTAAAGACCAACTAAGTTAGTTCTTGGTATGAGCTTTCGTGTGCATGCACACTTCTTCAGAAGTATCTGAAGAAGAGGTATCTGAAGAAGTGTGCATGCACACGAAAGCTCATACCAAGAACTAACTTAGTTGGTCTTTAAGGTGCTACTGGAAGGAATTTTTTTTGTTTTGACTATGGCAGACCAACACGGCTACCTATCTGTCAATGGATTCAAAGGACAAGAAAGAAGATTCAGACTAAGTATTTAGAAGAACATCCTAACAGTAAGAGCTGAACAGATTCGCTTGGCAGTGGTGGCACTGGAGGTTTTTAAGCAGAGGTTGGATGCCCGTCTGTTAGGGGGTTGGACTCGATGACCCTTGGTGTCCCATCCATTTCTGCAATGCTATGATTCTAGGAAGGAAGCCCATTTTTAGAAAGCTGATCTATCTCCCTCTGCCCTCTGCCCGTATCCTTTTGGCAAATCCAGAAAGGAGTTTTCATTCCCTTACAAATGATCTGGCGTGCAACCTTCATAACTGGGTTGCGGTTTCCACGCAAAAGCAAACTTTTATTACAGTATCAAATAGCCCTCAAACCCCACGAAGCAACGGAGTGTGCATGTTTGCTCCGGGGTGGGAGAGGAGGGGGAGAGGCAGGAAGCCCAAAAGCTTTCAAATGTTGCACATGAACCAGCCACAGAAGCTCAGTTCTTCTGATTGGGCAGCGAGACAAACATTTCTCAGCCATCCTCTTAGAAATGTGATTTTGACAGAGTCATGCTCACAAACGAAATGTGGCAACCAAACAAAATGATTTTCTGGTGTGTGGTGAAAGTCCAAGGGGATTTCTCTTAAAACTGAACACCAGGCCCCCTCTCACTGACCTCCCCCCAAATCATTAAAGTGTCATGACTTACAGATATATTACCACCCAATGGACATAAGACAAGCATGCTGAATAAGCAAATAAATCTCCAGTCTGGGCCAAGACATCCCAAACTACATTGCAAGAGGAGCAGAGAAAATTATGCAGATTAAGCAAATGTATAACGTTTCCAACAGAGCTGGGTCAAGACATATTGCTGCTGAAGGCAAATATGGCACTTCCACCCCTTTCTCCATCCGGTGGAATCTTAATTCCCCTGCCACCACACCACCTCGAGCATCGCCTCCTGAGGCCATCACTTCAATCTGCCTTAGGGTAGGGCTGGCCCTGGATTTCCCGCCCATAACTATGCAGTGTTTGCAATTTTGCATAATATATTCTGCTCCTCCTCCTAATTGTAGAGAAGGGGGAGGCCTACACAAGCACCTTGCGGGGGCTAAACATATTATTCTGCAGCTCTTCTGGATTTAGAAGAAGAAGAAAAAGAAGAGTTTGGATTTGATATCCCGCTTTATCACTAGCTTAAGGAGTCTCAAAGCAGCTATCTCCTTTCCCTTCCTCCCCAACAAACACTCTGTGAGGTGAGTGAGGCTGAGAGACTTCAGAGAAGTGTGACTGGCCCAAGGTCACCCAGCAGCTGCATGTGGAGGAGCGGGGAAGCAAACCCGGTTCACCAGATTACAAGTCTACCGCTCTCAACCACTACACCACACTGTCTTAGCAAGGTTACCAGGCAGAACCATGCCCATTAAGGACTGGAAACTTGTCTTTCAATTTAAAAAGAAAGGTGTTATTATTGGGAGGCAGAATTCTGCCCCGAACGCTACATTTTGCAGCTTTCCTGTTTATTCATTTGGTACACGCATCTCTATGAATCATAGGGATGGGAAACCCCCCCCCCATCCCTATGATTTCCCCCCACCACTTTCGATTTTCAACCCTATCTCAAGTAAGGACTATTCATCTGTAAGTTATGGCATGAACTGAACTGTGCGACTTTGAAAGGTGGTGGACTCTCCTCCACTGGAAGATTTTAAAAAGAGAGGTTGGATGGCCACCTGTCAACCCAAATTACATTGCTGGAGAAGCAGAAAAATAATAATATGCAGATTAAGCAAATCTTCTTTAGCTGTGATTCCCGCATTGCAAGGGGCTGGGCTCTATGATTCTGCGGTTTCCAGCAACTCGTATTCAGAAGCATTCTTGCCTCCGACCGTGGAGTCACCCGCACGATGCCAAGACTCTTGCCTTCGGTTTAGCTTCTTCCTTCTAATCCCAAAGTTATGTAGCCTGGGTCTCATTTTATTATTTAAGTAGCCGAGCAAAATAGACGTTAGAAAGTAAGCTGGTGAGTCATATTTCCTCAAGGATTCTGGGAAATGCCAGGCTGCTCCTTAATGAGCAGGAGGGTTTTGAAAAGGCCGTCCCCAGCCAAACTAATAAAAATGGGAAGGAGAGTTTTAAAAATTAAATTAAATAAAAAGCATTCAAACGGTCGATGAAGAGAGGTAGAGGATCCCCTGTGTTTACTATCATCTTGAGTGTGAGGGAAGATCTGGAAAGGACCAGCCTGGGAAAGAAAAGAGTTGTGTGTATTTATATTGCACAAATCAAAGCCCATGCAGTTCTGGGGAATACACACTTTAAAAGAGTCTGCCAAATATGCTTGTCCCCCCCCCCCTTTCGTTTTATTAAAAAAAGGACTTGGCTTCACAAAGGCACAACTGTAAGAAAGCTTGTAATTTGCCCAAATAAAACTTAATTCGAGCCATGAAATAGCTGTGGTTTATTGTGTAATATATGTGCTATGTATTTTAATTTAATCGAACCCAATATAATTGGAAGCCAGTGGGTTTTTTATTATTATTTTAATTTATTCTTCTTCTGCAGAGCAATCCCAAAGCTGTTCCCACAGCAGAAGGCACTGTGTTTGCACGGCGGACAGCTCAGAGTGAAGCGTAAATCAAGTCGCAAAACTGGAGATTGGCAAGCGGTGTGTGAAATGACTTAGCAGAGATTCCTGCATTGCAGGGGGGTGGACTAGACAGCCCTTGGGGGTCCCTTCCAACTATACAATTCCATGATTCCATGACTCTCACACAGGTCAACAGGAGCCTGGAACAGTCCCTAAAGGGCTGCAGAGATTCTCAGCCTGGGACCCAGAAAGGTGCTGAGCAGCGCTGAATTATCCAGTTGGCAGACTAAGTAAGTGCTTAAGGCACCTGCAAAGGGCACAAAAAGAAAATAGGGTTTTTTGGTTAAAGAATTTGATTTAAAAAAGAGGAAAAGTATTGAGGTATTTGGGTAGGAACCCGACCCAATGGATTCAAATTACAAGAGATTCCAACTAAACATTAGGAATCACTTTCTGAGGGTAAGATCTGCTTGAAAGAAGAAGAGGAGGAGTTTGGATTTGATATCCCACCTTTCACTCCCTTTAAGGAGTCTCAAAGCGGCTAACATTCTCCTTTCCCTTCCTCCCCCACAACAAACACTCTGTGAGGTGAGTGGGGCTGAGAGACTTCAAAGAAGTGTGACTGGCCCAAGGTCACCCAGCAGCTGCATGTGGAGGAGCGGAGACTCGAACCCGGTTCACCAAATTATGAGACTACCGCTCTTAACCACTACACCACACTGGCAAGTGTGTTGGACAAGGGGTTGGACTAGATGACCCTACAACTCTACAATTCTAAGATCAAAGTAGTCTGCATGGGATAAATCAGAACTTACACTCTACACTCTTTCCCCATTCTTATTGTCTTTTCCTATTACTTATCCCCAGCTCAACCAGGAGACATCCTACTAATGTAGATCAAAATCATAGGAGGACATCAGATCCTGCCATGTGTTGCACATGGCAACATGTCCATTTGGGCATGCATGTAAATTTTGTGTCATTGTTTAGGGTTTAGTCTTTTTATTTTGCACCATATATGGGGGTACCATGATCTTTTCAGCGCTTAGGCTGGCCTCCAAAGGTCTGGCCCTGGAGTTGAGGAAGGGATCTTGAGTTGGATGAAGAGGGTTGTAGCACCAACAGAGAGAGACATGAGAGGCTCCTTCAAGGAGACTCCAGGGAGTTCTTTAATCCAGGGACAGGCAATGTGACGCCTTCCAAATGAGTCCAACTCCTATCAGCCCCAGCAAGCATGACCAATGGATAGGGATGATGGGAGTTGTAGTCCAGCAACACTTGGGAGGGCACCACTTGGCTGGTCCAGGCCTCACACTCCAACTTGGCTTTGATGGGTTTTTACCTTGCAGTCTCCCCTGGGGTTTCTGCCATGGGAGGGCCATGGCTCCGTGGCAGCGCCCACACCTAGCCTTCAAAATACAGTGGTACCTCGGGTTACATACGCTTCAGGTTACAGACTCCGCTAACCCAGGAATAGTACCTTGGGTTAAGAACTTTGCTTCAGGATGAGAACAGAAATTGTGCTCCGATGGCGCGGCGGCAGCAGCAGGAGGCCCCATTAGCTAAAGTGGTTCTTCAGGTTAAGAACAGTTTCAAGTTAAGAATGGACCTCTGGAATGAAGTACCACTGTATCCCAGTTCAATCTCCAGGACCTCCAGTCAAAAGGATCAGGTGCTGGCACAAACCTCTCAGCCAGACACTCGGAGACAGCAATGGCCAATGTGGCACCCTCTGTGTTTCATTAAACTACAACTCCCGTCGTAGCTGCCCTTTGGCCGTGTTGTTTGGGGCTGATGGGAGATGGGAGTTCAAAACATTGGGATGATGCTATGTGGCTGTGGCTCTCCATGATTTCGCACCAGGACCTTTGGGCAGCCTTACATGGAGAGCTGCTGCTTGTTACAGCAGAATATGCCAAGAGGAACCAGTGTGATGATGCAACAGAAGGGATGCTACTTGCTTTGTGTAAGGGACTTGAACGCTGTTTGCTTCAGCTGCAGAGAAACACAGGATATTGCCTTACACCGAGTCAGACTACTGGTCTGTCTAGCTCAGTACTGTCGGCACTAACTGGCAGCAGCTCTTAAGGGTTTCAGGCAGGGGGCATCCTGAACCTCAGCCCTTCCAAGAGGATGAAGTATCTGAGCAGAAAGTGTTACCTGGATGGGAGATCCTTCTTACCAGAGTAGTGTAAGGGGACCTCGCTTTCTGCAACCCATTTGGCTGCACAATTATGTAGCGCGTAGAATAGAAAAGGCATCGTTTAAGAACATAAGGAGAGCCTGCTGGATCAGGCCAATGGCCCATCAGGGCCAGCATCCTGTCCTCACAGTGGCCAGCCGGATACCCATTCTGGGAACCCCACAAGCAGGACCCAAGCCCAAGCACCCTCCCCTCCTGTGGTTTCCGGCAACTGGTATTCAGCATCATTTCTGCCTTCAACCCTGGAGGCAGATGGTAGCCGTGGTGGCTAGCAGCCCTCTCTCTTCCTCGAGAGTCGCTTCTTGAATTGCAGCATTCCAAAGAGGAGTTCTGTGTGCCCTCTCCGTCAAATAGGTTGCTATAAACAAGCAGCTGGGATTAGCATCTCCACGGAGCGCCTTGGAAGTTCAGGATTTGGTAATGTGTTTCAGATGCTGCGTTAAAGCCTTCATTAAAAGGGGATTTGGTGGACTCGCTCATGGAAGTGGTAGGGGTGGGGGGTTTGCAGGGAGAGAGAGAAATGCTGCCTTTTGTAATTAAATTTTTTTCTAAGACTGGACCAAGGTTGGGGGATGGGGGGAAGAGGGAGGGAGCCTGCAGAACCAGTCAGGCAAAAGAGGGTGACATTCTTGATAGTTGATGACCCAGAACAGGAAGCATGGGGGTGTGGGAGGGGAAGAGAGAGAGAGCGCACTAATTGTTTAAAATGAGAGCGCGGGGAAATACAAATGCTGGTAATGCTAGACCTAAGTTCACCTACCAGTTCAGCGGCGTTTATCCAGCACAGCTGCTGTCCAGCATAGCCTGCTTCATTAGCTATCGCAAGAAAATACAGGTGCTGGGTTTTCTGGGCTCACCTACCAATTTTGTAGCACTTTCCACACAGCTCCTGTCTTGCAAAGGCTGCTTCCTTGTGCAAATGCAATGTCAAAATGCAGTTGCCAGCAGTGCTGGCATCTGTGAACTCACTTGCTCCAAAGCAAGAAACATACACAAAAATCCAACAGCCAGGGAGAAAGCTTGGCTCTAAGCCCCTCCTTCATTGGTTCTTGTTTTCATTTTCAGTTGTCTCATCGTTACCCAAATGAGCACCATACAACAACAAAAAAAGCAAACCGACAACAACAAAACAAACTGTTGTGTTGTCTGTACACTCATACCTTGGGTTACAGATGCTTCAGGTTGTGTTTTTTCGGATTATGGACCCGCTGAAACCCGGAAGTACTGGAACAGGTTACTTCTGGGTTTCGGAGGTTTTGCGCATGCACAGAAGTGCTAAATCTCGCTTTGCGCATGCACACCAAATTGCAACCTGCATGTGCGCAGATGCGCCACTGCGGGTTGCGAACGTACATCCCGCACTGATCACGTTCGCAACCCAAATGTCCACTGTACAGTGGTACCTCAGGTTACATACGCTTCAGGTTATATACACTTCAGGTTACAGACTCCACTAACCCAGATACAGTGCTTCAGGTTAAGAACTTTGCTTTGGGATGAGAACAGAAATCGTGCTCCGGCGGTGTGGCAGCAGTAGGAGGCCCCATTAGCTAAAGTGGTGCTTCAGATTAAGAACAGTTTCAGGTTAAGAATGGACCTCCAAAACGAATTAAGTACTTAACCCGAGGTACCACTGTATAGGCTTTTCTCAAGTAGAAATTTGCCTACCTACGAAGCTGGCTCAATAGAAATATTTGCAGTTTCTTTGAATGGAGATAATGCAAGGCCCCCCGCAAGGATCCTGAAATCATAGAGGCGAGTCCTCGCAAGAAACGTCTAGACCAGTCCCTGCCAAAAGGAACATGCCCCCCTGAAACCCCACTCCACATGCAAATCTATGCAAAAGCACTTACAGAGCAAAGGGCTGGATACCCACATCCCAGAATCCTTGGTAGTTTTTCTATCTTGGCAAATCTCCGTATTGGGGGGAGTCATTCAGAAGTTCATCACACCGAAAAGAAAACTACCCTGCAGTGTCTTTTATCCAGGACTGTTGTCCCTTTCCTGCAGTTGTGCAATTTTGCCCTAAGTGGTCAGTTGAGCTCCTTGGGAGTCTTGCATTTAAAAAGAGAGAGAAAAGAGATATGTAGTCCTTCAGGCTGTAAGACTAAGCTAGAGTGTGTGTGTGCATGTAAAAAGCTGCAGATGGCAGGAAGCTCAGAGTGCCTAACAGATCTTGCTGCCTTTCCCCACAGCCATCAAAGGTAGAATTAACTATGCACAGTGCTGAAAGATATGCTGATTGGCTGCATATTATGGCTTTCCCCCACTGCTCCTGTTTAGCAAAGGCTGGTTCTTTAGCTGTGGTGACAAAAGTGAAAATTTGTGCCATAAGTCCTCTTGAGTCACTTGAGAACAAACACTTGGGAGAGGCTCATTTTGGCACATTTAAGGGAAATTTTACGGAAGGGCTGTGTGGATCAGTGGTAAGCACCTGTTCTGCATGCAAAAAGCCTCAGGTTTAATCGCCAGGCAGAGCTGGGAGAAACTCTTGCTTGAAGCCTGGGAGAGCAGCTTAGTATCAACAGCACTGAGCTAATGATCTGGCATGATATGACACAACTACCTATTTAAATCAGCCCCTTAATTTCAAACCATGTGGACTACACCCTTACTTTATTTAGAGGGGGAAACCAAAGCTCAGTGGTGGACCACATGGTTTAACATGCAAAAAGTCCCAGGTTTAGGCCCCAGTGTGGGAGGGACCCTGGGGAGCTGCTGCCAGCCAGTGTAGACAATACTGAGCTACACCAACCAATGGTCTGAGTAGGTATATGTACCTTTTACCTACTGGGAAAATCCATGATCTGTAGCAGGGATAGGCAACCTAAGGCCCGTGGGCCGGATGAGGCCCAATCGCCTTCTTAATCCAGCCTGCGGACGGTCCGGGAATCAGCGTGTTTTTACATGAGTAGAATGTGTCCTTTTATTTAAAATGCATCTCTGGGTTATTTGTGGGGCCTGCCTGGTGTTTTTACATGAGTAGAATGTGTGCTTTTATTTAAAATGCAGCTCTGCGTTATTTGTGGGGCACAGGAATTCGTTCATTATTTTTTTCAAAATATAGTCCGGCCCCCCACATGGTCTGAGGGACAGTGGACTGGCCCACGGCTGAAAAAGGTTGCTGACCCCTGATCTGCAGGCTGCAACACGACAAGAGGCTGGGTTCTATATGATTGTATACAGCAAAATTGTCTGTGTTCTTGATTATCATTGTTTAAGGGTAACTAAAGCCACCCAGGTAAAACAACTGTTAGGTTTGGGGAGTGGAGAGAGAAAACTTGCAGGCGCAAACTTCTCGGCTCCATTTTGGACTTCAAAATCCCTTTTTGTTCATATCCTAGAAGTACGTTTCCTTACATATTCTTCCTTTGTTTTAAAAATTAGACACTTTGGGGCAGGGGGGCAAAACCTATAATGCAAATACTTTATTATCAACGAGTGTCTGGTATTAGCTTTTTTTTTTCCTGGGTATTACTATTTTTTTTTAATATAAAAAACTATACAGCCCAAAGATGGCGCTACTTCCAATTTTTGCTGTATAATTTTTTCCTCCTTAAAAACAAACACAACTGTATTGAAAGACCTCTAAGCCAAAGTGCATTTTCCTTTTTTTGTCCATATACACATTGCACCATACATAAATAATTACATTGTAAAAATGACTCCATAATTACAAGTATAATATATATTTTCATATAATATATAAAACTTTATATTAAATCTAGGTAGATGATATTTGGGGATAAGTCTCGTGTCCCGCTCGGCTCTCCTCCTCCTCCTCCTCCAAGGCTGGAGCGGCTATCTGTGGTTGTTGAGCAAAATCTCCAGCCAGCAGGGGCAGGAGGTGATGAACTGTCTGGAGTAGGAAGGGCCCCAGCCTTTGGCAAAGCTGATCCGGACACTGTTAGGGTCAAAAGGCCCGTCGGGGTACCCCAAGTCCGTGGCGTGCTGCAAGAGGCAAGACTTCTCATAGTCGAAGACCTTGATTGAGTAGCCGGGCATCACTTTGCGCACAATGAGAGTCCGGCAGTTGGGAATGTCCAGTGTCGGGGAGTTGATGAAGATAGGGTGCTCGCTGCGGTTGTAGGCCCACACGCCATCCTGCTCCTTGCTGAGCAAAATCCCATATCCAATCTTACTTCGAGTCCGGCGGACAGTCTCGTTCCTGTTCTCCAGCTGCAGCTGTCCCAGGCAGAAGCCGTTTCCTTGAGGTAGGTCATAGAAGATACTGACGGACTGTTCGTACACGGTGTAGAGGCGCCCGACGCGCGTCCGGTGCTCCCAGTAGGCGACGTTGCACCAATGGCTTTGCTTAATTGCGTCAGGGGACATGCTGGCATCTAAGGAGAAGAGGAGACGCAGAAAGGGCAGGTTAGTTTTCAAAGCAGCAAACCTCACGCTGCGTGTCCAACTGGTGTCAGAAGTGGACGTCCATCACCCAAATGCAGCTTATCTCAAATGCACTCGGGATTTTGTGTGTGCGATTTGCAAACCAGTTCAACTGGACTTTCAACAGAGCTGTGTTAGTGACTATCAAAGATTTAGGGCTTAGAAAGGAGTGTTGGGAAAATCCCCCTGCTCCCCCCCCCCCCGGTTCCTTTCCCTGCCCCTGTTCCACGGCCCCAGGAAACAGAGGCAGAGCGATAACCCAAGGGTTGCCTCCCGTTGCCCCACTTGCAAAACTGCGCAGCCCAGGAATCGACATCCTTTAAAGGGGCCCTGGAAAGGTGAAGCTGCTTTCAAAACATGTAATCTGGAGAGCTCAGCAGGCTCTTTTCCAAAAAAAACCATTCGGGGGATTCCAAGGATGACCGTAAAATAAACAGAAAGTCCTCCTGCAAGCACCCTATCTGCGTCAATTCCCTGGCTGCCCCGCCTTTCGCTCGGCTCTTTTCTGCTGCCACAGCTGAACCACACTCAAGTTCTGCACACGCCCAGCATCTCCTGCCTCTCAAGTGCTCAGAGGATTTATTTCCCCGACTCTGTTAAGGAGGCTTAAGGCTGCCCACCCCCACTCCACCCCCCTGTGCCAAACATCGCAGTTCCTAGCTCAGGAAGAGCCACGCAGATAAGTCACAGCATCTCCAGCTAGGACTGAGAAATATCCCTTGTCTGGGAATCCCAGAGAGCTTCTGGCAGTGTAGACAATGCGGAACTAGATGGACTCAGTAAAAGGCAGCTTCTTGTGTTCCTCTGTGTCCAAGAGTCTGCAAGCTTGCAGATGCCACAAGAAGCTTACTCTAGTCAGCAGCGAAAGCTTGGACGACAGGAGACCTGGCTCCATTAACCAGGTGTGGGTGGAAGTCCAGCACAATCCAGAGGTTTTACACGGCTAGCCACTGCGGTGGTAAATATTGCACACATCTTCATAGCCCCAAGATAGCTCAGTCAGAACTTACTCTTGGGTTAGGGGTTCGAGCTCCACGTTGGGCAAAAAGGTCCCTGCATTGCAGAGGGTTGCACTAGATGGCCCTTGCAGTCCCTTCCAACTCTACTTTGATTCATTCTTTGCTCCCCATGCTTGATCTGGAGTGTGGGAGAACACCTATACTGTTCCAGGGCAGTTACTGTACATACACAGAATCCCAGGCTCTGTGCCCCACAGTCCGGGGTAACCCAGTTCGTAAATGGGATCCTTTTTTTGTTGTTGTTGTTCTTCAAAGAATGGCAGTGTTGGAAGGGTTCCAAAGGATCATCCGGCCAACCCCCTGCGATGCAGGAATCACAGCTAATCCCAAGAGTCTTCAGGCATCCAACCTGGTGGGCACAAGGCTGGCAAAGATTGATCCAAGGTCCTTCGTACCTTCCAGATGTTTTGGAATCTGCCTCCCACCAGCCCCAGCCAGGATAGCTGTCAAGCGCTGACCAAGGCTGATGTGAGGCAGATTCCAAAACATCTGGATGGCACTAGGCTGGAAGGAGAGTCTGCCAGTGGGCAGAGGAAGGGCCAAGGGAAGTTCAAGCCACCATGACTCCTCTCGAGTCTCAAAGATTCTCACCCACTGCCACCAAAGTTCAGTGAAAATCCACAATCCCCGTCACTTTCTTCCCCGACCAAAAGAGCTGGATGTCACCTTCTATTCTACAGTTCAGAAAGAATGCCAGAGATAACCCTGGAGTCTGATAAATATTCCAACCCAAACGTTTTGGAGGATTCCTATGGAAACATTTTCCCGGAACTCTCCAAAACGCTTTCCCTCCTCCTCCAAGGAACTCTGTCGAAGAGATGGGAGCCCCTTCCTTTCTGAAAGCGTCCCCCCCCCCCCGCCATTTCCCTGGCCAAATGGGGCTCAGCCACTTAGAAATGCCAGGCTTCAATTGGTAAGCAAACAGAGAATCAAAAGGCAAACAATGATTCTCTGCCTGCTCCTGCGTGTGGGGACTGGTCTCTCCAGCTCTGGCCGGACTTGGCTTCACCACTGTGGCTGTGCAGCACCAGGCCAGGATTCTCGGTTCAGGGCGGAGCTACGGACCTGGCAAGGAGCTGGTATTCAGCTCCCTGACAATCTATCACGAGACGGCGGCCTCCTGACCCCTCAGCCTTCATACCTTCAAGTCCGATTAACTCGCACACAGGCTGATGCCATCATTTTGCTTGAGAGATTCCATTGACTCACCGGATTTCAAAAACAGGGGCCTAGTGCCCCTGCCCCGCCCCACTCCACACTGCCCCCACCTTCCCCTTTCATTCTCAAATTTCACTGGCAGGGGAAATATAGACCCCGCTTGCCTGGAGAACAATCTCTGGAACTGTGCAGCTTTGTTAAAAGAGAGTTTTAACTTGAGAGTTGTAACTCTACAATTTTAAAAGGGGAGAAAGGGAAGGGGGGGTGGAGATAATGGTGCTTTCCCCACCTCTCAGCCAGACAATGCAACAGGCTTAATAATCCGGCTGGTGCAAGAAAATGGTTTCATGTTTTGTCAATCAACCAAGCCCTTGGGGATTCTCAAGAGTAGCAGTCGCAGGGGGGGAAGTTTTTTTAAGTGCATACATGAAAACAGCTTTTCTTCTTTGGCTCATTTGCTTGTGTTAATAATTTCCCAATCGTCTGGTAGATCAGTTTGCCCTGAGCTGTGATCCCTTTGACGTGGAATTTATTTGGACAGTTTATGATAAACAAGTGGTGAAACAACAACAAACAAATGGAACACAAAGAAAAATGGAAAATGATTTCGTGGGGGTGGGGAACTGCAGAAACACAACAAAGCAGGCCTGGCAGAAACTCCCAAAATTAAATGCATTTAAAAGACAGAGGCTTGGGTGACCTAATTGATTTAAAAGACCCGGGTGACCAGAAAGGGTGAACAAAAAGATGGAAAGTTGGCTCCAGGAAAACCTCCCTGCACAGGCTATTCCAACTGGGGTGCCACTGCTGATGGCTGCCCAGCTGGCTTCCTTTGGTGGGGGCACCCAAAGGTTTGGGTAGCCTAACTATGGCAGAAAGTGACTTTGGCCTGTTCCCAAGTTACCAACAGCAGTGGTTCTCCAAGTGGGTGGTACTGCTCCCTAAGGGGTGGGGTACTGAGGGGTGCACGAAGATGCAAGGGACTGGCAGGGGGGCACCAGGGGGGGTAAATGACTACCAAGCCTTCTAAAAGCTGGCATCACTGGACCAAGTTCAACCACGTTGTTGGATTAATTCAATTAAATAGTTTTAACTGGATTTTGAAAAAATTCGCAATTCACTGCTGCTGTATTGAATGTTATTGTGTTGTTATCTTCCTTAGTGAGTTGTGCAGACCACTATTGTGAATTATGCTCTTTATAAGGTACAGCGGCAGACAGTGGGGATGGGTTTAGGGAACCAAGCATTTGAGAACCACTGGCTTATAGCTTTAAATGAGATAAAGCCAGCACTTTAAAATGATGAGCTGGAAACAGACTGAGGTGGTGACGGGGAGAGAGCAGAGCTGGCGAAGCACAGGTGCTATAAGGTCGACCCACTTAATCTCACATCCCTGCTCTGGACCCCTTGCAGTCTCCGGACCTTTCTTAAAGGCTGCCCCATGTATAATGCAAGAGTCTAAACGGGACGTTATCAGAACATGGGGAATAGGAGCCAAGGTATCACCATCCAGGTAAGATGACAGCTTGCAGATCAGCTGATAAAAGCCACGCTGAGCCACAGAGGTCACTTGAGCTACTAATTCCGTTGCTGTATCAATAAACACCTCAAGATGGCAAAGCCAATGTTTTTTTGGGGGGGAATGCAACCCCCATCTAGAACAGGCTGCTCACCTGTATATGTGTGCATATATATATATATATATATATATATATATATATATATATATATGCAGGTTTTGGTGTCCTCGGGTGTCTTCCCGTGTAAAAGTTGGGGTGTCTAGGCGACGTTTCGACGAGGTCTCACTCGTCATCTTCAGGCTGGTGCTTTCGGCTTCTTGTTACTGGAACAGAGCAGGATCTCAGTGTTTGAGTTCCTATAAATACTGTTGAGGGGGTGTGGTGTATAGCCTCCAATGTTCTGGGCAGAGAGGAAGTTCCCAGGCTAGTGTGCCTTTTCTTCTTTTGTTCCTTAATTACTTGAGGGATATCTTGAGTGATTTCTTGAGTGATATCCTCAAGATCCTGCTCTGTTCCAGTAACAAGAAGCCGAAAGCACCAGCCTGAAGATGACAAGTGAGACCTCGTCGAAACGTCGCCTAGACACCCCAACTTTTACACGGGAAGACACCCGAGGACACCAAAACCTGCATTCCTGTACCCGTGAAAATCTACGAAAGCATATATATATATATATATATATATATATATATATATATATATATAATCTGTGTGCATGTGTTGATAGATATAATTGTGGAATCTAGAGGTAATAAAAATATATTCTTTCTAGGAGGAAGGAAAACAAAAGATTTTCCAGTTTTCCAAAGGAGGTGTCCCTTTGAGACCCAGCACTTAGCCTCTGCTCTGAGGGGAAGGATTCGAAAACCCAAAGGCAGCTTAATTGCCCAACCTTGTGGAGGAAGATGCAGTTCCTGTTGAACTCTGAAACCCATTCAAGGGAAATAACATTGACTGGAGGGATGGGGTGGGGGCGGCGGAAGAGACATGGATGTCACGTAACTTAGGGCTTCCAGCCAGACCCCTGGAACTCAGCCACCTGCCTCCAACTGGTTTGTTTTGGGCTCAGAAAGCAACAAGTGGCTTTGTGGCAAAAAATTCCACGGGCGACTTCCTTGTGGGGTGGAAAGGATGTCATTCAGAGTCACCTGATGATAATAAATGCTGAGACTGTTGGCCAAAAAAAGGGGGGCTTCTCTCCACTTTGTCAAACGGTAGCCTTTTCATCCCTGAAAACTGGGCAGGATATAAGGGTTGCTTGCAACCTGCCTGGAATAGGACAACTCCCTCGCTCAACTGACAGGAAGATCTGGGATGAAGGACATGACTTCCCAGTGTTGTGTAGTTGCTACAGTGCTCTACTAGGACCAGAGTTTATATCTCCACTCTGCCATGAAGCTCACTGGCTGGCCTCGGGCCGGACACCCGCTCTCAACCTAACATAATAATAATAATAATAATAATAATAATAATAAGAAGAAGAAGAAGAAGAAGAAGAAGAAGAAGAAGAAGAAGAAGAAATTATTTATACCCCGCCCTCCCCAGCCAAGACCGGGCTCAGGGCGGCTAACAGCCAATAATAAAAACAAGTTGATTAAAATAAAATTTAAAAGACTAAGATACAACATTAAAACATTAGGATGCAGCCTCTTCACAGGAGGAGAAAGGAAAAAGAAAGAAAGGGAGGGAATCAAACTTATTCTAAGCCAAAGGCCAGGTGGAACAACTCTGTCTTACAGGCCCTGCAGAAAGAAATCAGATCCCGCAGGGCCCTGGTCTCATGAGTCAGAGTGTTCCACCAGGCCAGAGCCAGTGTTGAGAAGGCCCAATACAGATGGCATTAAAGAAAGTTTGGACAAATTCATTGAGGAGGAGGCTATCAATGGCTACCAGCCACGATGGCTCTATGCTCTGCACCAGAGATAGTAATGTTTATGAATACCTGTTGCTGGAAACCACAGGGGCAGAGGGTGTTCCTGTGTTCAGGTTCTGCTCGCGTGTTTCCCACAACTATCTGGCTGGCCACTGTGAGAACAGGATGCTAGACTAGCTCAGCCTTGGTCTAAATCCAGCAAGGCTCTTCTTATGTTCTTACTGTTTTTAAAAATAGTAGAACAGCTCTCAGAGGTATCCTCCAGATTGGACTTCTTACTGTCCAAATCCCCTTTTAATTGACACCACACACAATCCTTGCTTCTTTATTTAATTTTACCCTGCATTTAGACAACTCTAATTCTCCGCAAAGGTAAGTGGGATTCTGGGAATGATTGAGACCCACACACAGATTACTCAGGTGGAGCAAATATGAATGCTTTGCCTTTCCCTGACCTATTCTGCGTTTCTTTAAACTACAAAACTTTTGCACAGTGTATTCTGATTTTGCTCGCCATAGCATCAAGGGACTATGCAGGGCATCACATCCCTGAATCCAACCACTCCGAAATTTATTCTGTGACCCTTCTTTTGCTCTAGAGACCATGCTGCATATTTTCTCATTCATAAGGCTCAGCCCACGACGAATATTCTCAGTAAGAAGTAGCTGAGTAAGGAAGAAGTAAAATTCCCCCTGCAGAAAATGGTACTTTAAAGCCAGAAAATGTAGTCGTCAACCTCCGCTGCCCCCCTCCCGCATCCTGCCCCAACACTGCTTCGAATCATTTTCATCAAGCCAGTATACTTAAAATACCTCAGCCTTACAAGTTTCAGCTGGAATGCATCACTATAAAACAGAGCTAAACCCTGCCTCCAGAACTATCCCATTACATTAAGAGCTCCAATGGAGAGCAAGGGACTTATCTGGTGGTGGAAAACTTGCAAGAGGCATGGCCTGCAACCAACTCCGCCAGCTTCCTCCCTCCCCTCCCTCCTCAAAAGCTTTCCCTCCCTCGTTATTTCATTATTATGCAGGAGGCGAGATTGGCGGGTCCCAAGACAGGCGATCCGTGACAGGTTGGGGGGGCATTGTTGGAGCAGCGCTTTCACAGCCCCAAACTGCTTGTTTGTACAAGCCAACTCTTCAGAGACATACCTTCGGAGTTAAGTCAGCCGTCAGCTCGCTTTACTCCCCACACCCCTCCCTCGAAAGACCCCTCCTCGCCTCTTTATGTTGCTCCTTGAGGTTGAGTGCATGGGCGGAGGACACACACAGAGAGGGCCCACGGCAAATCGTGGTTTCCGTAAGAGCTGCCCCCCAAATTTTGCCAAAAGAAAAAAGTCAAAAGGACTCCAGAGGTACCTCTTGTGGGGCGGGGGGAAACTCAGGGATTATAGGGAAGCCAGAAAGCAAATCTCCTGAGGGTAGGGCTGTCCACACACCCCTAGTTTCAGAAGTGTGGTTACAGGGTGGTTTGGCAACGCTGAGAGGGCTTGCAAGGCATCACATCACTATTCCATTTAAGATCATTGGTGCTTCCACCGACAGACCAGCGCTCTGACAGTAGAGAGACAAGCAACATGTGACTACAGCAGCCTTCACCAACCTGGTGCCCCCCAGACTACAACTTCCATCATCCCCAGCCAGCTATATGGCACAGGAACTGATGGGAACAGAGCAGCACTGGCCCCTGGGGGCTGATGGGAGTTGTAGTCCGAGACATCCAGGTGGTATAATGTTGGCGAAGGTTGGATTAAACTGTGAGCCTCGGCTGATTGCGGAGGACCCCTTACCTACAGGAGGGTAGTCCGTGACACAATGGATCTGTGCAAATGTTTTATCCTCCGGCCTCAGATCCTAAGTGCAAAATAACATGCAGCGGTTCTGCAAAAACTAAGCACTGCCGTGCTATTTCATTTTTAAAAGACAGAACTCACCAGCTCCTTTTTAAAATGCCCTTCTTAGAAAAGCATTCCCCCGCCTGCCCCCTTTTGCTGGCTTTATCTCTCCCTGATCCTTGGAGCGTGGCCCAAAGCCAGCGCTGGTTATTAATTAATCTTGAGGGTGCAAGTTACATTCCTGGCAAGTCTCACCACTTCCTGCACTGGCTGAGGCAGTGGGCATCGTTTGCCCTGCGCTTCTGATAATAATGCAACCACAAGACCTAGCGGAGAACGTTCACAGCTTGTTACCCACAACAAAGAAACCCCAAACTCTACAGACGTTTTCCCCCCCCTTTTCCATTTTCTGACGGAAAGCACACAGTTAAAAACAGGGAAAGAGGGAGAAGCCTTGAAGAGAGGCGTGAGGTTTTACCAGGGATGCCAAAATGGCCTGTGACCACCTGGGGGCCCCCAGATGGTTTAAACTACAACTCCCATAAGTCTCAGCCTGTTTGGGAGCTATAGCCCAAAACATCTGGGAGGCATCATGTGGACTGAGGCTGGCCTTGAGAGGTTAGAACAGGATGAGGGAAGACAGAGCCTGGGATCAAATCCCCTTTTGGCGGTGGATGTCTCCGGAGGATGCAAGCAATACTCTTAGGCAGGGGTCAGCAACCTTTTTCAGCCATGGGCTAGTCCACTGTCCCTCAGACCTTGTGGTGGGCCGGACTATATTTTGGGGAAAAATATAAACGAATTCCTATGCCCCCCAATAACCCAGAGATGCATTTTAAATAAAAGCACACATTCTACTCATGTAAAAACACGCTGATTCCCGGACCGTCCGCGGGTCAGATTTAGAAGACAATTGGGCCGGATCTGGCCCCCGGGCCTTAAGTTGCCTACCCCTGCTCTTAGGCTTTATACTACACCGGCTCACCCTGGAAAATAGCCCACTGTTACAAAAATCCCATCTTCTGCTTGACCAACTTTTTGCCTCTGGTCCTGCCCACTGCTACTCACATGCGGCCCCCAGAAGCTTGCCTGCAAGGGAGTGCGGCCCTCAGGCTGACAGAAGTTCCCTGCCCCCGTAACAGACAAAACACCTCCACAGGCAACCCAGCAAACAGGGAGCCAAGCGACCCCACTGCCAGGATGAAGCTGGGTAGCTGAGATTGTTAAAAAAACTGGTACAACCATCATTACTGAAAATGTAGACAGACAACATGAAAGCTTGCTGCTCTAAAGAGCTTGTGACATGGATGTGAGCGGCAGCTAGGATTTCAATAGCCCCGTGGTCTTGAAAGATCTACATTTGTGGTACAAGACTTTGGCTACTGCGGAAAAAATAATACATAAACTGCACATCTCCAGAGAGATGAAGGATCCAGGCTGCTTTTATGTCATCTGGTGGGCAATGTTAGGAACTCAGGTATATAATCTAGGTGCCAAATGGCAGCTCAAATCTCGGTTACAATCGCCACACAACGGAATGCCTATTTGCCAGGTGGTTGGACTAAATTACCTCTGGGATCCCTTTCCAATACTACAATTCTGATATTCTATTATCTCAGCCACATTGTTTGAGTGTAATTTGCTCTTACAACAATTCACTTGTCCCAGTATGCAAGAAGAAGAAACACACACACAGTGGAAGTGGAAATGGTATAGACTAAGGCAGAGGTTTTTAAACAGTGGTTGCCAACCTGGTGCCCAGAAAGCTCCACAAAGTCATAACTGGACCTGTGTTAGTAGCAAAATGTGCTTGGAGCATGGCTAATTTCAAAAACTACTGGTGTGATTTTATTTCCTATGCTTCGGACTTGGATGCTCAACATTCGCCATCCAAGTCATCTTGGGAAAGAGAGGTGTCTGGATTTGAATCGGCGTGTCGTCATTTCTTTCTCTTATTGTTTTCATTGCTTGCTTGCTTGCTTGCTTTGCATACGGTACAATGATACTGCACTTTGGGGTTGTTAGTACAGTGGTGCCTCGGGTTACAGTCGCTTCAGGTTACAGACTCCGCTAACCCAGAAATAGTACCTCGGGTTAAGAACTTTGCTTCAGGATGAGAACAGAAATCGCACGGCGGCGGCGCAGCAGCAGCAGCAGCAGGCCCCATTAGCTAAAGTGGTGCTTCAGGTTAAGAACAGTTTCAGGTTAAGAACAAACCTCCAGAATGAATTAAGTTCTCAACCAGAGGTACAACTGTTATGGCGATTAAGGAAATTTTAAAAAGGAATGACAACAACAACAACAACAACAACAATGCAGTGCTATTTTGGATAAGGGCTTTTGCAGGGCTGTGACCTCAGTGCAGCCTTTGACAGAGGAAGAGGGGTGAGCCGAAGGCCTAAGTAAAACAACCCCCTCCCGCACCAAAACCAACACCAGAGGCAGAGGAAAAACAGAAAAGGGATGTGTGTGAGAGAGACATCTAATCTGTTTGGCCATTACAAATCGGCAGGGTACATAAAGATCTGTGACGGCATATGTCAAAGTTCTTATTCTCTAAGGTTTATTTCCTTAAGAGGTCCTATCCCCCCCCAATTTTTTTTTGGGGGGGGGAGCAAGAGAAGAGAAGCTAGGCAGGGCGTGACAGCCACTTTCTCCCCCCGCACACGGACAGAGTTGGTGGCGGCCATCGCAACACTGTTAGGAACAAAACAAAGCCGGAAACAAAACTGCACGGTTCACATTTTTAAAAAACAGTGCGGGGGGGAGCAAGCACACACAAACATGGGATTAAATCAGCCCATCTCTAAACTGGCACCCTCCAGATGTTTTGGGCTGTGATTCCCATCAACCCCCTCAACATCACGGCAGTGCCGGCAGCGGGGGCTGATGGGAGTCGTGGTCTGAAACATCAGGAGGGCACCAGCTTGGGGAAGGGCTGAGTCGAGTCAACATCTGCAAAAGATATCCCCGCCGAACCAAAGAGCAGGATTTCATTAAGTAAATTGCAACTTGGCACAAATTCTGAAAGAAAAAAAGGGGTGGGGGGAAGCCACAGTCAAGCCTGTAATTTAAGCCCCGCTTTCAGGGTGATGGCATGACTGCAACAGACTCCGGCTTCCAAGCTGACTTGAAATAAAATAACCGCCTGCCGCCCCCCCCCCCCTTCCTGGCTCCTGCAAGCTCCACCTCAATGAACCACAATGTTTGCAGGTAATTATAACATTAGAAAGAGCCTCCCTGCTGGGGAGATAAAGGGCCGTCTCTCCAAAGCTGCCATTGTCATCTGAAACAAATTTACCAAGTGACCAGGAGTGTAACTCTCTGGGGAGAAGCTTTTGGCCACAGGGGTGAGCTCCAGAGTTGCTCAGCTCAGCAGCTTGCAGTGCTGGCACACCTACCCAAAAGCACACAAAAACTGAGCGTGCAAAAGAGAGTCAGCAACGGTAGTCCAGGAGCCAGAAGCAGGTGTGCAAACAGGACATTGAAGCCCAGGTTCAATTACTCTCCTCAAGCCCCAACCACACTGGAAACAGAATTAGTTTGCTGCAAGCCGAGAAGGCGGTTTGATAATGCTTTCCATCAGTCTGGTTGCTTCTTTTCAAGGCAGTTGTGCGAAAACTGGATGCAATCCCTTCCAGTGACTCAGCAGTGTGCAAATGCTCCCCCCACCAAAAGACCAGGAGGAACCTCACCAAAGGAAAATCACACACATAAACACACAAAACAATGCCACCTAAAAATAAACCATCTCGCTATCAGCTCGCTGCCTGCTGCTAGTGGGCATGCTTTATTGCTTCAACCCTGGCAGAAGATTTCAGCTCTCCCAAAGTTAACAAAAACAGCCTTCCAACTTTCTGAGTTAAATGCAAAATTGGTAGGGGAAAAAGAAGGAGCAGCAGCAGCCCACATCACCAATTATTTGCTTAGACTGGGCTTGGCTTCTTGCAATTTTCCTGGCACTTAAGACTACAGTCTGTTATTTTGGAAGGCTCTCCACTGTATACAGAGCTCAGAAACCAGCAAGCTGACTTCCTCCGTGGTCTAAACATCCGCATGCCGTCCCTAGCTGGATAAAACTGTGCACTTCAGGAAACAGCACAAGAACCCTCAGTAATTCTGTGTGCGGAGAACAAACAGGCATCACCAAGAAAGCAAAAAAGCAAGATTTCTAAAGCAGAGCCTTTCTGTGATCCATTCAACAGGGGTTGTGATTGCAACACAAGCCATTTTATCCGGCTTCCAGAATATTATCTATTGCACCCACTGGATGCCTGAGGATCTCAGCATCACTCCTCAAATGAACAAGCACCTGACCCTTATGATTGCAGAGATGAGCTTGTCAGGTGGGGTGGCCCAAGGAGCCTGAGTCCTGGACCTTTTGCTCTGGGCCCTAGATGTGTTGCTTCTTCCTACTTTCAGGAGGGGGGAGCCTCTACCTAAACATCTTATTGGAACATCCAATGGAGCTGAATGTTGGAAGATTCAGAGCACGGAGAAAGGGGGGAACTTCATCGCACAGAGCATAGCTCAACTATGGAACTTGCTCCCAAAGGAGGCAATGAAGGCCATACCTTGCACTGCTTGAAAAGAGGGTTAGATAGATTCTCAGAGGACAAGGGAATCAATGGTTACTAGCCATGGTGTCTATGCTCTCCCTTCACTATCTGAGGAGGTGTGCCTCTGAATGCCAGTTCCTGGGAAATTCGGGTGGGGAGAGTGGCTACTGCACTCAGGTCCCACTTGCAAGACGCTGGACTAGATGGACCATTGGCCTGATACCACAGGGATCCCCTTACATTCTTAAAGGCTATTGGGTAACCCACACAGCTGAATCACAGAGCCCATACTTTGCAGAGTCCCCTTTTAATTTGCATTCTCTTCCGTTTCCCCTCTAAGGAAATTAAACGCAATTTCAAACATTTACAGGACTCACGACTTGAACCAGACTTTCGGAGATTCATCCAAACGACAGAGGATTCTTCTTTTAACAGCTTTTCCTCTCCTTCTTAGACTCATCAGCCCATCATTATCCTCCAAATTCCCCTCCTCCTCTTCTGATGTGCCACTTTGCAACAGAAGGTGCTCTCCATAAATCAATAAAGTGCTAACGTTTTCCGCCGATGGCAAATGAGATCTTAAGTCTAATAAAACACAGCTGAGTGTTTTATTTGATCTGACCAATTACTCCTCACTTGCTCTTGTGGAAAGTAGTGTTCAGGGTTACTAAATTTTGGGTTGGTACTGAGGAAACTATTGCCCCTGACTGGGGCTGGTGGGAGTTCTGGTGCAGAACATCTGGAGGGCACCAGGTTGGGAGATGCTGTTGTGACAGGAAAGAATGAAGCATGCTTAATGGATAGGGAAAATGGAGACCATTTCATAAAGCGAAGACAAGAGAACTCTTAACTCCTAATCTGAATTTGCATGGTACAAATCCAAATACAATGGTACCTCGGGTTAGACGCTTCAGGTTACGCGATTTTGGGTTGCACACCGCGCTGAACCTGGAAGTACTGGAAAGGGTTACTTCCGGGTTTCGGCGCTTGCGCATGTGCAGAAGCGCCGAACCGCAACCCGCACGTGCGCAGATGTGACACTGTGGGTTGCGAATGTGCCTCCCGCACGGATCACGTTCGCAACCTGAGGTTCCACTGTATGCAAAGTGCAGCTGACTGAGCATCATTCATGGAACAGATCTTTGGTGATAGGCAATCTGAAAGTACGAAGGATCCTTTTGCCTGTAAATGTGAAAGGAAAATCCTGTTTTGGTGTTCCTTTTTTGCTATGTGATCTTAAAAAACAAACCCTCTCATCAGGGCTAATACTATGTTCTGTCACTAGATGTCACTATTCATAGTTTATAGTGTAATTTGTATACGCTTTTCTCTAGCACAGAAACAGAAGGAAAATGTACAGCAAAGCCTTGACACACAAGCATAAATTTATTCCATTTGCAGAAATGTGGGTCTGCAGGTAGCAGAATTTGGACTTTGGTATGGATTGAGAGAATATTTAATAAGCAGGGATAACTGAATGGAAAAATCCAACTCTTATTTCAATGGTCCTTTAATTTTTACATTCCCTGTTGTGTTTGCCCTCACAACTAGCCCTGTGAGGTAGGCCATGGCTACTTGGGTTCCCCATCCCCCGATGAGGAACTGATGCTAAAATATACAGTGACCTGCGTAAAGCCACATAGCAAGACTACTGCAGGTGTAAGACTTGCATTGCAGTCAGATGTGTCCATCACATCAGGGTACTGGCCAGCTATCATTTTCTGCCTGGTTGATAAACAGTGTGAGTCCCAATTTAGGTCCAACGTTTCTCAAGTCACTCAATCTATTTCTTTGTGAGCTTGCCAGAGGCATCTGGTAGGCCACTGTGGGAACAGGATGCCAGACTAGATGAGTCTTTGGCCTGATTCAGCAACCAGCCTCTTATGTTCATTTATACCACCATCTGAGAGGGCAGGAATTGGGTCCTCTGTTTGCAGAGCAATTTCAACAGGACTGGAAAATGTAACTGGCTGTTTGCAAAGGAAAACACACACACGCACACTGCACAGCCTCTTCCTCCAACTCAGACTAGAGAACCTCTGAATGTCCCAAAACGGTTTCCAAAACCGGGTAGCTTCCAAAGAAAACCATTCAGATGCGGCAGGGGGCATGAGGTTACCACAATATATTAAAAATAACAACAACTAGCAGTGCCCTGAGAAATGCAAGGAATGCAAGAACATTGGAATGATTTAGCAGGAGAAAACATTATGGGAGTGCAGGACTTAAATGCAGCCTTCCCTCTACAGAGCCCATGCGTTTGAAATGCCTTCTGAGTCGCCACTGACATTCCTCATGCACCATCATCTCACAGCGATAAAAATGTCATATTCTGCAGGGCAAATAAACACGTTTCCTCTCTCCCTGCAACCCCTTTCTTCAATCTCAGCTTTTAAAATAAAATAAAAGGGCTCATTTTTTAAGCTTTATGACTCTGCTCCACTTGCAAGAAAAGAACAGTCCTTGGTGCCCCTGCTCAGAACTGCTGACATTTCAGGGGAATGAAGTGACCGGGCAAATTACTGTGAAGTCCCCAGGGCTTTCCAGATGGAAACTGCACTCGTTGCCGACGTGTTTGGAGGTGCAGAGTCTTTTTTCCCCTTTGACGCAAGCGAGGGCTCCCGGTAATGGAAAAAAGGAGTCCGGTCTGTCACTTCGTCACTTCACGGTCCTGTGGCAAAGTGCAGGGGGGTTGTGGCCACCTAGGGCTGGTGGGGAAGGAGAGGGGCACTGGAAATTGCCTGAAATCAATTCCTGCGCAAGGAAACTTCCAGAGGGGGCGAGAGCTGTGTTAGCGTCAAATATAATGAAGGGGCTTGCAAGCACACGTTCCTTGAGCACTTTGGCCTGGCCGAAATGCGTCCTTGGAAAGTGAAAATGCCTCTCATTTTCCTGGATGGAGGTTGGAGAGGTGTGTTTGTGGCTTGTGCAGAAACCACTGGCCTTTGCAATCCAGCCTATTATGCAAAGGGTAGGGGGCACATCCATGGATAAACCCACTTTCACCAATGACATGTGGCCCCCCCCAAAGTTCCCTATGAAGAGATGTGGCCCTTCCCGTCCCCTGGGAGATGCTTTCATGGTGCCCAGAGTCCAGTTCAGCAGCTGCAACGCTTACACAGAAGGTAACTTAAAACGTACGGACACCCCAAACCCCACCACTGCCGGGTCAAAGGCAGCACAGCTATGGAAGGGTGAAGGGGAACCAATGGAGTTTATTCCCTGTGAACTCCAGTAAGCAATGGCACTGGGCTGGGCTGGTGGGGCAGAAGACAGGGAGCCTGAGAATAGGTAGCACCAGAGCAACTAAGTCCAGTTTTGTCCTCACTGTTAAAATCTACAAGTGCGACACCTGGAATGAAGAGGGAGGAACAGGGCTGAGCGATATTAGGTTTTCAATGTTGTGAAGCATCACCAGCTAATCATTGCGATACATCAGCATGTTGAAAAGGAAAGAACACTTCCGCTGGCCTTGAAAAGCACCAGGGTGAAGTCACTGCTGCCAACGCCTGGCGCAGGGATGAAGGAGGCAGCTCGCCCACTCGGTCGGAGAAGCTAAGGCAACAGCTGGCAAGTCCCACTCGCAATATACTGCTGGGTCAAAATACCATCGCGATCTGGCCCTCAAACCTGGATGATGTACCAATACATTGCCCAAGCCTTGGGAGGAAACTGGCAGACAGGGCCACCCCCTGGTCAGTAAGTGAGTGGCTGGCTGAGGTCAGTGGGGCAGAGCCCCCATTTGCCCCAGTGGACCTGCCTCCACGATGCACAGTGAATATGCGAGCACAAGAGTTCCCTGCCAAATGTTAGCACAAGCTAATCAAGAGCACCAGACCCCTGGAGTCCTTATGGCCTTGAGGCAGGCCTCTCCAAGGTTGTTTTGTCCCAATACGGACAAGAAAGGTTCTCAGAGAATGTGTAGTCTATTGGGTCCAAAATTAGCCTCTGGAAAGATCTGTGTTTGGGTTGTTCCCAAAACTACTCAGCCTGTCCTGAAAAGATAGCTGAGCTAACAGCTCCGACCATGACTAAAGGCCTACCAAGTACGTTTGTATAAATTTCAGGAAGTACTTTAAACATTTACACAACAAGTCATTTAAAGAGAAACCTGTTATGTCTCAAAAATGCAACCGCTAATCATTCTGGAGTTACCATCGGTCATTTCAGGCTTCCTTCCCCCGGAATATCTCCTTTTCAAGGACAGAAAATAAAAGAATTGCTAAGGAATCTTCCTTTCTGGGCTTGAAACCTAACAATCTATATTCACAATGAGCCCTATAGGAGCCTCCAAGACAGACTTCGCCAACCTGTTGCCCTCTATGTGTTTTGGATGACACCTCCTATCACAACAACAGCTGGGTCTGGTGGAAGCTGTGGTCCAGAACATCTGGAAGGCACCAGAGTGCTAAGAACAGCTGCTCCTTGGAATCAAGAAACATCAAAACCAGCTTGTGGGTTCCTGTTTCTCTGGCCCCGGAGACTATATCAGAGAAGTGCATTCATCCATTCTTGCACGCTTTATAGAATTCTCAACCTATTCAATCTCCTGCTTCTTTCCACAGGAGGGGAGCAGCCTGGGATGCTGCAATTTGACCAGAATTCTGCAAAGAAAAGAAGATGGACAGAGAGGAGGGCCAACGGTCTGGATGCTGGGTAAAGGCAAAAAAATAGCCCCGTTTCACGATTTCCTTAGAAACTAAGAAACATATGTGGCTGCAGGTTCCAAGCTTCTAGCAGGGCCCAATGTGGGGCAAGAGAATGTGAAAAAAGCCTGAGTGCTGGATCAGGCCAAGAACCCCTTCATAGTCCAGCATCCTGTTCTCACAGTTGCCAACTAGGTGCCCCAATGGGAAGCCCCCACTGTACTTTCCAGAACCTCCAGGCCTGCCGGTTACTGGGCCTAGCAGAGTCTGACTGGGCAAGGAATGGGCTCTCCTCTTTGGGGTCACGGCTTCCGATCTGCTGGGCCCATCTGTCCTGACAGTGGAGGTAGAGCCACCGATGATAAAATTTTGTTTAATCCTCCTTTAAAGCTATTCCTATTTGCTACCATCACCACAACATCCAGGAGTGAATTCCGTACATAGCATAACAACCATTTTACTGACAGTAGATGTTTATAGGATGAATTCCACTGGGAAACCCCATTAAGCCTTAACCAGAGAGCTTCAGGAGGCCGTAATACAACCCTCAGCTTTTATCAGGGAATACAGAGCATCTCGCAAAGTGGTGCCGCCAAGGAAATAGCTAGCCCTGAAGTAAGAACCCCATCAAAGAAAAGGAAATACGTGCCCAGCCTCTGCTTGATCATTTGCCTAACTTTCTTGACTTCCACCTGCAGTACTCTTCCCCCAAAAATGAGCAAAACTTGAAAGCCTCCACATCACATCATTCACTTGCAAGGAGGGCCCATCAGCTACACTGGCATTCCAGCTGATGACATCATTGCAAAAGGAAGAAATCTGATTTCCGCCAGGGCGGAAACTAAGCAACTCTCAAAACAATCATCTGCACCCCAACTTTTAGGCAGCTGTTCTGCTTCCTCCATCAGGCTTTGTCTCAGGACAGTGTTCATTAACAGGGTGCCCTTCACGTGCAGAACCAACCAAAATGTCACAAAGTAAGTGAGCATGCTTTTGAGATCTCCAGAACCCTTCATCAGGCCATATTCTGAACAAAGCAGTTTTCAGTATCAAAACTGGTGAAATAGGGGTGGGTGGGTCCCAAAGCAAGTTTTTAGTATTTAAAAGAGGAGCAAGAGCGATGACAGCGAAACGAACTACCTCACAAGGTAGCTGGGCTCTCCTTCATTGGAGGTTTTTAAACAGAGGCTGGACGGCCATTTGTCAGGGATTCTTCAGCTGTGATTCCTGTATTGCAGGGGGTTGGACTAGATGACCTTTGGGGGTCCCCCTCCATCTCTTACAATTCCAAGTTTCCACTACCGGAAGACAGGACACAAATCAACCAAGGAAACAAACATTTCTGCATAAAGCAACTTGTCATCCAGGAGCGCCGTCTCCCAAAATGACGCTGAGGAATTTTAGCATCCCATCACTCCACAGGGACTTGCTCCTCAAAATTTGGTGCCACTTCTAAATATTTCAAATATTCTTCCAGCCATGGAAATTAGGGTTGTTGATGGAGGTGCCAGACTTGGGGTGGGGGTGGGGAGAGAGTGTACAAACACAAACTCAGCATACCAACATACAAATAACGCACCCTGGACCTTCCAGATTTCCCGTTAAAAATATGAACCAAATCTTCGGACACAGAGATGCTGCGGGGCTGGCTATACTCCAGCCCCACCAATATACGCCCAATGTTTATGATGTGCAACAGGGAAATGGAAAGACCCACAGAGAGTTCACGTTATCAAACGCACAGCCAAAAACATGAGACAGGTAATCCTCTTCTGAATGAACGAACCTCGATTAGAGATAATGAAATATAGAAACGCACACATCCTCCTCCAAGTATTACATCACCATCGATTTCTAGATAGCTGGAATCTCCCGCTGATGGATTCATAGCCAGCTCCTCCCTACCAATCAATTTACAACTGCTGCAAGGTTGCTGAAACGCTGCCTCGTTTTCTCCTTTTTTTTCCTTTTATGAAGCCAGGATGGCTGCTCGTATATGCAAATGCGGTGCTGAAATCCACAAAAGATTCCAGCGCGCGCAAATACCGCTTTGGGAATTCACGTTACGCCCCAGGCAACATGTGTTTACATTAATGTGAATGGGGGAAAGGCGCTCACAGAGGGGAGGGAGGGGTGGAGAGCGCATGAAAACAGTGAGCATTTCAAAAGCAACAGACCCAGGAGCAGAGAGCCGAGGAGGCTAGGAGCGCCGAAAAAGGCCGCCGGGCAGCATTAAGGAACAAGCGAGGAACATGCAACAGCAGAAACAAATGCCAATTCCAACTCCGCCAGGCCCCTCTCTGCGCGCAGAGTTTTGCTCCTGCCTTCGAGGGGAAAACTCATTTTCATAACCAGCTGTTTTTAATTGTGCATTCTTCGCAGCATGCCTAAATAAGTGGAGGGGGGGATGGAAAGAACGCAGGGCTGACGGGGGTTTGCAGGGTTGGCGGGAGGGTGGGGGAAGAAGAGAGATCAGGGCTGTAAATAATTGTGGGCGGACTTAGACAAAAGTTGAGTGGGCTAGAACGACGCAGAATTTGCCACTCCGGCCCTGTGAAAAGAAATATCCCAATCTGCAAACTCTTTTCTGGCGGTCTTCGCACAATTATCCTCACTTGAGAAGAAGAGAGGGCTCAGCGTCAGCATATTTAAGAACATGAGCAGCAACACAGCTATAGGACTCAGCTCCCTCCCTCCAGAGCCCCAGAACACAAAATGGCTGCCACTGGAGGAACAGAAGGTCTTGCCCATGGGTAGGCAAACTAAGGCCCGGGGGCCGGATCTGGCCCAATCGCCTTCTAAATCCGGCCTGCAGATGGTCCAGTGTGTTTTCACATGTGTAGAATGTGCCCTTTTATTTAAAATGCATCTCTGGGTTATTTGTGGGTACTGCCTGGTGTTTTTACATGAGTAGAATGTGTGCTTTTATTTAAAATGCATCTCTGGGTTATTTGTGGAGCATAGTTTATCCCCCCCCAAAAAAAAATATATAGTCCGGCCCCCCACAAGGTCCCCTGCTGAAAAAGTTTGCTGGTCCCTGGTCTTGACAATACCAGCTGCCTCCTATACCCGAGAGAAAAGGACAACCGAATTGATCAAGAGGATTGAGAGACTGTCCTATGAAGAAAGATTGCAGTATTCGGGTCTTTTTTACTTTAGAGAAAAACGTGAGGAAGACGCAACACAACACAAGTTTACAAAATTATACCTGGTATGGCGAAAGTGGGCCGAGAAATTTTTTGTCCCTCTCTCCTAGCGTTTCATTACATTACACAACATTACAGCTCATGAGAATCCAATGAAGCTAAATGTTGGACAATCCAGGGCAGGAAAAAGATCGTTAAACTATGGAACTCTCTCCCACAAGAGGCAAGGATGGCCACCAGCTTGGGTGGCTTTAAAAAAGGAGTAGGCAAATTCATGGAGGACAAGACTTATCAATGGCTGCCAATAACAATATGGCTATGCTTTGCCTTCACAGTCAGAGGCAGCATTGCTTCTGAATCCCAGTTGCTGGAAACGCCAGGAGGAGAAAGCTCAGGTCCTGCTTGAGAGTTTCACACAGACATCTGGTTGGCCGCTGTAAGAACAGGATGCTGGACTAGAAGGGCCACTCGGCCTGGTCCAGCAGGCTCTTCTCATGGACACTGGTACCTCAGGTTACAGACGTTTCAGGTTACAGACTCCGCTAACCCAGAAATAGTACCTCAGGTTAAGAACTTTGCTTCAGGATGAGAACAGAAATAGTGCGGCGGCGACAGCAGGAGGCCCCATTAGCTAAAGTGGTGCCTCAGGTTAAGAACAGTTTCAGGTTAAGAACGGACCTCGGGAACGAATTAAGTTCTTAACCCGAGGTACCACTGTACTTATGACTTTGCACCAATCCATTAACAACAAGAACCAGGAAGAACGGCAGAGGGCACGTAACAGTCTGAGTCACATTTCTTAGAGCTAATGGCTCCCAGTTGTGGCATCTGGTTGGGATAGGGGGAAAATAACCAACAACTCGATGACAGGAGTCACCAGGAAGTCAGAACATCCTGGCCAATAACATTATTTTATTTTGTACATTTATCACCCACCTATCTAATGTCAAGAAACCCCAGGGGGAGGGGGAGTCCATGGGGTTGCCCATCCAGCCACTGACCAGGCCCAGACCTGTTTAGCTTCACCAAGGTGGTGGCTTCACAAGCCTTCAGACCACATCCTGGGGCTCTATCATGGGGTGGGGGAGCAAAGAAGCAAAGAGTTTGGAAAGGGTTTCAGTCCAGAGACTGGCCAGCTAACCAAAATAATGCTGGATAATTTCAAAATGGATCCCTATGTTTTCTTAGACACTCATAAATCTTTCAGTATCTGCCGCCCAAGCCACCTCCTTTGGGATAATCTCAACTTCCCTGAGAAGAGATGTGAGTGGCTAACCCAGATTTCACCAACCTGGCACCTTTCCTGATGTTGCTGAACTACAATTCCCATCAGCCCCAACCAGCACAGCCAATGGCCAGGGGTGATGGGAGTTGTAGTCCAAAACTGCCTGGCGAGCACCAGATTTGTCGCCTGCATAACAGTGATTTGCGAAAGGCCAGTTTGTGAACCCACAACTCAAGATAGCCTTCACAAGGAACAACTCCTAAGAACATAGAAGCCCTACGTCTTGGAAGCAAGAAGGAGCAGCTCTCTCAAGCTCTCTCAGTCGAACGCCAGGCACCTCTGCCCAGATTGCTTCGCATTCAAGAAGGAGCCTTGGCTGTTCCAAACACAGCTGAATCCAATTTCAGATCACCAGATTCATATCGGTGGCGCTGAAATGGAAAACACTAAGGGCATTCTCAAGTATGTGTGGCTGCAATAATCTGAAAACTTTTATATATATATATATATAAAAGGGGGGAGGGGAACGTATCCAGAGGAATTGCATGAAATGTTTCTACCAATAAACAAGCCAAGTACTTTTGCATACCTCTGTTGAGGTTGGCCTTTGGTGACAGGGAGAAGGCTGAGAGAGACATGGGAGGGGGGACACACTTAGAATGGGAGTTTTGGAAAATAAATCCGAACAGCTGGAAGACATCGATGCGAAGGATTCTGCACTTCCAAGACCCATGCAAATGCACTTGTTGCAGAATTCCAGAAAAGCACCTCTGCTGTCCTTTTCTGAGTTTTCTAATTACTGAAAAGAACATGCTTCTTGTTCCTACATGTGCAAAGGTCACATTAAAACAGGGGTCAGCAAGGTTTACCTCGCCTGGGCCGGTTCACTCCTGCAGAGATCACTTTGTGGGCAGAATGTGTCTGTGCAGACGCAATGTCCGGCGCTGTGGAAGAGAGTCCCTGCTCCGTGCTGCACCACTTTAGCGCAGCGCACAGGGACTCGCCAAGTGGGCGGCTCAGCTCGGGGGCAGCTCATGGGCCGTTTAAACGACCCCAGTGGGCCAATGGGCTGCAGGTTGCCAACCCCTGCATTAAAACCTCACAAGCAAAAGTTTGACGATTTCTTCGTAGCTCTAGTTGGAGGCTCCCCAAGGCAGTAGGACTGTCAGGTTCCGCTCTACCCATAACTCCCACTACTCAGCACTCCTCACAAGGCTGAAGAACAGGAGGTGTGCCTGCTGGATCTAGTCCATCATCCTGTTCTTGTAGTGGCCTTCCAGATGCCCATTATGGCAAACCTACAAGCAGCACCGGAGCACAAGAACAGTCTCCCCTCCTGCTCTTCCCAGCAGCTGGTATTCAGAAGCATTCCTGGTTTTAAGCACGGGCAGCACAGCATAGTCTTCATGGCTAGTAGCCACAGATAACCTTCTCCTCAATGAATTTGTCTAATCCTCTTTGAAAGTCATCCAAGTTGCTGGCCCTCTCACTGCCTCCTTTGGGAGTGAATGCCGTAGTTTATAACTATGTGCTGCAGGAAGAAGTCCTTTCTGAAACTTCCAACTTTGCTGGATGTTCACTTCCCAGCCTGATCCACAGTTTCCTTTCACTTAACCCCTGCACTCACTGGCAAAGGACACATGACCCTAAGTGGACTGAGCAACACAGTCAGTTGAGGTACAAATAGGATGACGAGACCCCAAGTACTGTAATCAGGAGAAAGCTGAGTGTTTTTCAATTTCTCCTTTTCATTTTCGCAATTCTATACTACGGTTACCAGATTTTTTTCAATGAATCCGGGGACACTTTTCAATTTTAATAGGAATGATAGGATTTTGTCAGGGGACTGATTTGTAAATCTGGGGACTGTCCCCGGGAAACAGGGACGTCTGGTAACATTCTATACAGCCTATCTGGGACATAAAATTGAGGGTGTCTTAACAGGGAATGCTTAATCAGTGTTTCCAAGGAAAATGTTGCGACTGTTTACAGACAAGTGCCATTTGTGTCGCAATACCCATAACAACAGTGGAGCTTAACAGTGCTTTCACTGTTGTCTGTGGGCTACCAGTGGTCCACAAACAGGAAACAAGGGGCGAGGGGACACCAGTGGAGAAGAGCAAGAAGGGACGAAACCAAGACATCAAAGTCTGGAGAGAAGCATAAGGTAGGCAAACATTCCTCATGCCTTATCTAAGAGACCTTTGTTGAGAATGACATCCATCCAACTCTGAGGGAAGGGCCATCCATACCTTTGCATGCAGAAGCCTTTTGGAACCTCCAGGCAGGGCTGGGAGTACTACTTGCCTGAACCCACCAAAGTCAATGCCGGTCAGCTAATGGGGTGCCCCCCAGTTCTTATTGGACTACAACTCCCATCATCCCTGACCATGCTGGCTAAGGCTGGTGGGAGTTGTAGTCCAGCAATATCTGGAGGGCACAATGTTGGCTACCTCTACTGTAGACAATATTGTGCTAGGTGCTTTGTATGAAGAAGTCCTCAGGTCAGTACCAAGCATCTTCTGGTATGCTGGGATCCATTTCATCTGAAAGTCTGCTTCCAGACAGCATGGACTTTATTCAGCTGGATGGACCAATGGCCTGCCTCAATATAAGGCAGCTCTCTAGGTTCCTAGCTCTAAGGGCAGCTCTTGTCCAACCAGGTCATGGGCATGGTGGCATGGGGATCCAGAAATTGCATGTGCTGTCACCCGGGGATAAGGAAGATCCGAGTCTTAGAAACCATTCCTGGAAAACAGTGAGCCCATTACCACCAACATTTTCCACAACAATGGCGTTTGCTAAATAAAAAAGCGAACCAAAAGGGGAAAACACACCCTGCTCTGAGGCGGAAAGGCAAGCTACAGCCAACAGCATTTCCCAACTGTAAAACAAGGTTCACTTTATTTATTATTTTGAAAACACAAATTACTTCCAAAAGCAAGAAAGCGGAAGGACACAGCCTGCCGGAGCTGGCCAATTGGCCGGCGCTGGGCCAATCCCATAAATGTTTGGCAGTCAGCAGAATACAGAGCCCTCTTCTATTGAAAAGGGGGCTAGTGACTGCTATCCCCCCCCCCCCGCTTTGCATTCCCAGCGGATTCATAAAACACTTTTCAGATTTCAGAATGCACTTCCTCAGCCTGTCCAAGTTTGAAAGCAAAGCCTGTAGGAAGCGGTTGGTCTTAACCTTTTTTTTGCTATGGAGAGAGTTGAACTTCTTCCACCAGCTATCAGAGAATCTCAGTGGAAAGCATCTTCAGACTTCTCCTGGGCATGAAACTCTAACCAACAGGGTGAAGGTCCATAGCTCAGTGGTGGGGCATCAGCCTTGCATGCAAAAGGTCCCAGATTCCACCCCACACAGCATCTCCAGATAGGGCTGGGAAAGACTAAGGACTGAAAACCCTGGAGAGTTGCTGCTGGTCAAAACTGACAACAGCAACTACAGGCATCCATGGTCTGACTGGTGCCTCTGTCCACACTAGACACTTAAAGCAGTATTATACCACATTAAACCATGGTGACTTCCACCAAAGAATCCCAGGAGCTGTAGTTTGCTAAGGGTTTGTTAGGAGACTTAGTCCTCTCCCAGAGCTAAAATTCCCAGAAGGAGGATTGATCGCTAAACCACTCTGGGAATTGTGGCTTGGTGAGGGGCTCTCCTAACAGCTCTCCGCACCCCTAACCAATTACAGTTCCCAGGATTCCTTGGGGGAAGCCATGACTGTTTCAAGTGGTATGATGTAAAGTGCAGATGGGACCCAAGCAGAGGGCAGCTTCTTATGTTCTGACACCAGGAGTTTCCACCCATGCTTTTCTGGGCACAACCCTCCCTTTTGCTCATCTGCAGCTTCTGCCATTTCCTACATAAAGATGTAGATTTCTACTCCTAACTTAAGAGCCCCAGGTGTGCACCAAGGTAAGCTTGCCAATGGAGGGAGTCACTCCCTTGCACATCCCTTTCATCAGTTGAATCAAAACTGCCCCCAGCAACAAAAACTTTGCTTTCAAGTGAGATGTGTTAGAAGGGTGCAAGCAGTGGCCTGGCTCACACTTATGGCTTTCTCCTCTTGGAGAGTCAATAAAGTTGAGGTCCATAACATCCAGGGACTACAAGGTTGGTGAAGGCTGCATTCAACTGTGTGCCAGGGAGGCAAGTGTGCAACGCAACCCAATGTATGTGCCCTCAGACCACTTGACAGGATGCCAGGGGGCAAGTGCCTGTGTGCCATGTTTAAGGTTTTGATTTATTTTTCATAAAATTTATACACCATTTGATTGTTTAAAGAAAAGAAACATGACAGTGGTTTACAAAAAGAATAAAGCAATAATATTATCAGCAAAGGCAGTTAAAAGAAACAATTTAAAACATTTATGTGTGTAGAATTTTGTAAGAAGATAGATAGATAGATAGATAGATAGATAGATAGATAGATAGATAGATATAGATATAGATATAGATATAATTAAAAGCAACTTTGAAGAGCAATGAAAATGCAAGTCTACATTCTACGTATCTGGGTAAGTTATGGGTAAATAAGATAGGCTGCCACCGCTCAAGAGTTGCCAAGGGGAGTGTGGATCCAGGACAGGTGGACAAAGGGTTCTTGGCTGAATAAGGCTCAAGATCTGAACACAAGCCCAGCCTCTGGGGCTTCAGAGGCTGGGTTCCATTGGTTGCCAAACCAGCTAAAAACAAAGAGCCACGGGAAAGACTACAGCCAGCCACTGTGCCAACACCATCCCCAACTGTCTTCTCCTTGATGCAAATTAGGCATGAACCGTCTGCCTCCAGATCTTGGGCCTGGCTTGGCACACACTGCCACTTCTAATATCAGGGTGTGCCAAAATGCCACGGACTTCAAAGTGCTTGCTTGTAACAGCACCCAAGTGGCAACCCCAGCCAAGACAACAAGAGGCATGGCGAAAGTCGCGGAAGGCAAACAGCCCCCTTGAGCTCGATTGAGGTGGCCAATGCGTCGCATTCCTCCAAATCCCATCAGCACCAGCCAGCATGGCCAATGGGAAGGGATATTGGGAGGTGCAGTCCAAACATCTGGAGGGCACAAGAATCGTAGAATTTTAGCGTCATCTAGTCCAGCCACCCTGTAACGCAGTAACCTTTTTGCCCAACATGGGGTTCAAACCCACAAGCCTGAGATTAAGAGTCTCATAGTTGTGGGGAAGGCTGACCTAGATGGACCAATAGTCTGACTTGGTCTAAGGCAGCTTCCTTCATAACTTCCACAATGGCTGCATTCCTTCCTCTGAATCAAATCCAGGAACGCAATGCACAGTACAGCATCTTGGCACAGTACGATCAGATATTACATGGTGTGTGTGTGTTTCGGTTCCAAGGGTTCTATATATACACAAAAACACACATACTCAAAGGCCTAGTAACCCAAACCCCATGCAAACATCTGGGGGCTTTCGGAACTGGCACACCGGCTCCAGAAACCCTAGGATGCTCTTGCAAAATCGCACAGGGCTGCCCACATCCATGCAAAATTTTGCAGGGGCATCCCAAACCCAGCAAGAGGTGAGAGAGCAAAGCCATCTCCATGGACTGGGTGGTTGTGGGATTTCAAGCAGCCTTCAACTGCGCAGGTGGAATAAGCGTAAGACGTCATGGTACTGTATGTCCTACTTAAATCTTCTTTGCATCACCAATGGGCACACAAAAATGCTTCGGGGAGGGAGGCTTTCTATGCAAAGTACTTTTGTCCTGACACAAAAGCTAAACATCAGTTTGACACATTTCTATCCATCAAACCACCACCCTCAGAACTGGAATTTTTCCTCATCTGGAACAGGTTAAAGCAGACCTCCCTCCTTCTCATGCTCTCTTTAGGTATATACCTTTTTTCAGATTAGCCATTCTCTGATTCTTTATTTAAAAAACTGAAATAACAAAGTGTGTGTGAACACAGCCAATGGAAAAGCAGGGTTGATGGTGGGCTGGTGTCCTGGGGTCTGGCTGAAGGGTATATTCTTCCCTTCCTTTTACCACAACTAATCTGACACCCCCCCCTAAATCCACAAAATGCAATTAGCAGGTTGCTCTGTACATTTTATAGATTTGCATAACACATTTCTAGCTTGGAAATGCAAATTATCTCATTGCAAACATTTCAGCTTCTTTGTGTTCCCTCTCTCACTGAAGGGCTGTATCGTGATGTATGGAGCAAGTTTGTTTTCTGCTACTCCAGAGTGCAGGACCCAAAACAATGAATTCAAATGGAAAGATAGGAGATTCCTACTCAACCTTAGGAAGAGCTTTCTGATGGCAAGAGCTGTTCCAACAGTGGAATGGACTCGGGATTCCTTAGCTGCAGTTCCTGCATTGCTGGGGTTGGACTAGATGACCCTTGGACCCTTTCCCAACTCTTGTGATTTCCAATTCTATGGTTTTACATCTGATTACAGAGGAGGGGGGGATGAGAAAAGAATCGGAACAGTCTCAGGCCAGGTTCCTGAAAAGTTCAAACCTGTCGGCAGCCGAACCAGGAACCGCCAACGCTGTATTCTCAAGAGCTGAATCGACACAAATGCCCAGTGTTCCAGGGCAGCAGGATTCAACCGCCAGAAATTCTTTGAAATTATGGGTGTTTCTCTGAAGTTCTCTCCCTTCAGTTTGTTTTGGGAGGGTTTTGATTTTCTGCCTTTTTTAAAAAGGTATTCTTCCGCCATCTCTGACTCTCCAACCAGGGCCCCCCTCCCCCCTCCTGAGACCCGAGCTTTCTCCAAAAAAGCAAATTGCTGAGTTTGGATTTGGCACCTCCAGGAAGAGGAGGCACCTTTGATGAATACCAAGCGGGCAGACTTCAATCGCTTCAATGAGAGCCGTGCGTTTAATAAGTTATTTCCGTGGAAAAACCTTGGTCACAGAGTTTGGAGGGAAGGCTTATAAACGCCTCCCCCTCATCAAAGCGGCAGAGGGATGGGGCGGAATGGGGGGGGGGAGTTACTGTAACTCTAAATAACTTCTATCCACAGGTTTCCAGAAGAACTCAAGAGTTTCTCCTATATTACTGACCTGGTTCCTAAGCACGATAAAAGAAAACAAAATTTGACCAGCAAACGCGTATATACCCCAGGACAAGGGTAGAGAGACCTCAGATGCAGGAACTGAATGTGGCCTCCAGGCATTTCTATCTGGCCCTCGGAACTTTCGTCATGACACCCCCTCACTGTGACCCCACTTTTCACCCTGAGTGTTTTGTCCTAGCAGGATATACAGTGGTACCTCGGGTTACATACGCTTCAGGTTACACACTCCGCTAACCCAGAAATTGCGCTTCAGGTTAAGAACTTTGCTTCAAGATAAGAACAGAAATTGTGCTTTGGAGGCGCAGCAGCAGCAGGAGGCCTCATTAGCTAATGTGGTGCTTCAGGTTAAGAACAGTTTCAGGTTAAGAACAGACCTCTGGAACAAATTAAGTACTTAACCTGAGGTACCACTGTATGTCCTTCAGGTCCCATATTGCCTCTTGGTTGTCCGGATGGAGAAGAGAGGTGTGACTGTGTGTACAATCACAGAAGTAGAATAACAGAAACATACAATTGTAGAACTGGAAGGGACCCTCAAAGGTCATCAAGTTCAACCCCTTGTGATGCAGTAATCTTTCACCCAACATGGGACTCGAACCCACAACCCTGAGATTGAAAGTCTCTTGTTCTATTGTCTGCTCCAAGCACTTTCGCCTCTGGCTCCACTCACTACGAGCTTGCATGTGGCCCTTGGAAGGCTGGCCAGAAAGGATCGTTCCCCAGCCTTTACTTGCCTAAAATCATGGGGTAGGGAGTTGGCCTGGGACGGCACCTTTTATTCTACTAAAGTTTTTTTTTAGTATTTCTCATAGTCTGCTCAAGCTTCTAGTCCTCAAGGACGTGGGATCCATGATTAATAAAAGCACCTTTTAAACACACTATCTTGCAAAGGGCCTCTCCTAGCCCTCCTATGCGGTGATCAAGCCAGCTAGCATGGATTTGACTGCTGATTGGCTTATGCTGAGGTTTTAAGATGCAGTTCACTGGCTTTGGGATTATGGGGTCAGCAGAAGCTGCACTATGCTGAATCAGGCCCATTGGTTATCAGCTCTGCTGAGTTTCAGACAAGGGGTAATTCCCAGATCTATCTGAAGGTGGCAGAGGTCCTTCTGCATGCAAAACAGATGCTCCAGCCATGAGTCGCAGCCCTTTCTGCTTGGAGAGCCTTCAGACAAAAAGCAGTGTAGAAACAGACTGCTGCCATCATCACCATCATTCTCCCTCACCCCAAAAAGCCAACCAATGTGGCTCCAGGCAAATTCATCTTCCCAACTGACCACTTTTATAAACCACCTCTTGGATAGGAGATTGGTCCACTTCATAAGCAAAAGCATGTTCCATTATTGTGGGTGGTGGCAGCCCCTCCCCTGCTGGTCCAATTAACCAATGCACGCCCCCCCCAGCCACCAAACCTGGTGCCCTCCAGATGGGCCTGATCCATCAGAGCTCTTGTAATGCTCTTAGGGTATGTTTCAAAGCCCCCTGCCTCATCAGTGGAGCTTGGAGCACAACATCTAAGAGAGCGTCCAGTAGCGGCTCTACCTCCTAGGTCTGCCTTCCCCAACCTGGTGCCTGGAGGACACACAGCCAAGAGAAGGCTATTCTAGGGCAAGTCACATTTAGCTTTTTGCTCTAGACCAGCTCTTCATTGTTGATGGGCACTGAGATCCAGCGCCGAACACTGAGATCCAGCGCCGAGGGCCTTCTGGCTGTTCCCTCATTGCGAGAAGTGAGCTTACGGGGAACCAAACAGAGGGCCTTCTCGGTAGTGGCACCCGCCCTGTGGAACACCCTCCCTTCAGATGTGAAGGAAGTAAGCAGCTATCTTATCCTTAAAAGACATCTGAAGGCAGCCCTATTTAGGGAAGTTTTTAATATTTAATGCTGTATTGTTTTTAACACTCGATTGGGAGCCACCCTGAGTGGCTGGGGAAACTCAGCCAGATGGGCGGGGTATAAATAAATTATTATTATTATTATTATTATTATTATTATTATTATTATTATTAATCCCAGACAGCATGGCCAATGCTCAGGGTTGATGGGAGCTGCTGTCCACCAACATCTTGAAGGCCGCCGGTAAGCCCACCTGTGGCCCAGACAATCTTTTGTTGTTCTTGCTTGAGAAGGAAGTGTGCAGACATCATCTGATCATGGAGGAGAGGTGGACTATTGGCTACTTGCCATGATGGCTACGCTCTGCCTCCACATTCGAGGCAACAATGCTTCCGAATACCAGTTGCTAGAAACTGCAGGAGGGGAGAGGGCTCTAGTGCTCGGGTTCTGATTGCGGGTTTCCTACAGGTATCTGGTTGGCCACTGTGAGAACAGGATACTGGACTAGATGGGCCACTAGTCTGGTCCAGCGGAACATCTTATGTTCTTCTGGCTCCACACTTTTCAGGATTCTGGGAAAGCTTACACCACAATAACAGATTTTTGTTTTTGTTTTGAACCGCAAGAATAAAAACAGCAACCCTCTTGGAAATTAACACTTTTCCCCACTGCCTTGGTTGAATTTTTTTCTCATCAGGGAGAAAAGACTTTGGAGGCCTGAGAAGTCACTTTTGCCCGGAGCTCCAAAGAGGGTTAAAAGTTTTGTGAAAACAAAGGGAAGGAATGTATTCTTGGAGGGGAGGGGAAGGAGATTCTCCCCCTCCTTTATTATTATTTTTTTTAAAGCAACAAAATTGCTCAGTCATGCTGTCGCTCTGCGATTTTCATCCAAAAAGGTTTATGGAATCGTTCGGGCCATATGGGGAAAGCGCCCACAAGGGGCAAAGAATTTTTACTTTTTTTGGAAGCGTACTGGAAAAGAAATGCCCTTTTATTTCCCATCGGCAAAATAGGTCCATAGAGGGAAAAATGTTTAATATAAAAACATCTGAACGAAGTATCCTCAGCTACTTTCTTTGCTTACTCTTCCCTCTTCCCCCACCATGCCCCCCCTTTTTTTTGCTTCTAAGTACTACTTTTTGGCAACGGACACGTTACCTTGTCAAGAAGACTTTTTAGCCTGATTGTAACAGGGTACGCAGAGAGGCCAAATAACATGAAATGAAGGGGAAGCCCAAGGAGGGAAATCTACATCCTTTAAATAAGCATCGGGCAGAGATGCAACCACTTATAACAAAGAGGCCTCCTTCCTCCTCTCATAAAGGCCCTTTCATATTATGTCATCATTAGGGGACTTCTCCTTTTGAGACAGGGGCTTCTATGTGATTGATTGATTGATTGATTGATTGATTTAACTTATTTATTAAATTTGTCAGTTCTGCTTTGCCACCCAAAGCGACTTACATTACAGCCAAACATCAACGGACAATAAACCCCACAGACATACATTAAAACCAAGAGGAAAGAGAAGTACTTTAAAGGCATCCTATCCACTGGAACATCTATGAAACAAGCTCTCTCCCTCTTATAATATGTGGTTGGCACAGCTGTTATTCAACGCCAGTTAAAGACATACAGTGGTACCTCTGGTTATGGACAGGATCCATTCTGGAGGCCCGGCTGTATCCTGAAAAGTCTGTAACCAGAGGTGCCCTTCTGCGCATGCGCGCCCGGCAAAACCCAGAAGTATGCACTTCCGGGTTTGCCACGTTCGCAACCCAAAGTTTACGTATCCAGAGGGATACATAAGCAGAGGTACGACTGTATTTATTTAACTGACCAGGCTTTCGGAAGGGGTCGACAGGAGGGGGCCTGCTGCAAATGGATTAACACAAGAACAGCCCTGCTGGATCACACCAGTCCAGCACCCTGATCTCCCAGTAGCCAACCAGATGTCTGTGGGGAACCTGCAGGCAGCATCTAAGAGCAAGAGCCCTATCCCCTCCTGTGGCTTCCAGAAGCTGGGTTGATGGTCATTCTGCTGCAGCGCTGCGCTCTGGTTTCGTACAGTTCCTTTTTCAATCATTTGCATATTCATGCTATTGCTGTGGGCTGCCTGAACCAATAGAGCAGTGGTTCTCAACCTGTGGGTCCCCAGATGTTGTTGGACTACAACTCCCATCATCCCTGAGCTCTGGCCTTGCTAGCTAGGGGTGATGGGAGTTGTAGTTCAACAACATCTGGGGACCCACAAGCTGAGAAAGGCTGCAATAGAGGATAGGCCAGAAATCTATATAATAGGTCATGTTCTTTGGAATGGAACCTTGGGCCTGGGGTCTGAATGTGGCCCTCCACGCCATTCCATCTGGCCCTCAGAACTCTTTGGGGGCCACACACCCTCCCTAGCCTTGTATCACACCATCCTTAACTGCCTTTTCCCAGGCTGGAATGTGTCCTACAGGAGAAAATTTACATCCATAGCCCCACCCACTTTGCCACTCCCCCCCCCACCGGCATGTGATTTCTCCATGCCTGAAGCATGCCCAGAAGAGAATGCACCTCTCAGGCTGAAAAAGGTCCCCCTCTCCCTCAATCTGGTTTGGGAACGCATGACCTTGCTGAACTTAAACCAGTGCTTGGATGGAGGACCTTCTAGCAGCCTGCCCTGCCTGAAAGCCAGTAGTTGGGCGTGTCAAGACTAGGACACAGAAGATTGGGGTTCAAATCCCCACCATGCCAGGAAGCTCACTGGGCGTGACCCCTAAGGTCACTGCCTCTCAACCTAACCTACCTCGTAGGGTTGTTGCGGGGATTAAATGAGGAGGGAGGGAAGGAATCACGCGCACCACTGTGAGCTCCTGGGAGAAAAGGTGAAATTGTAAATGCAACCAACAACTAATAATAACAATAATTTATTATTTATACCCCACCCATATGGCTGGGTTTCCCCAGCCACTCTGGGCGGCTTCCAAAATAGTATTAAAATACAGTAGTCTAAAAGCTTCCCTAAACAGGGCTGCCTTCAGATGTCTTCTAAAAGTCTGCTAGTTGTTCTTCTCTTTGACATCTGGTGGGAGGGCATTCCACAGGGAGGGTGCCACTACCAAGAAGGCCCTCTGCCTGGTTCCCTGTAACTTGGCTTCTCGCAGTGAGGGAACCACCAGAAGGCCCTCGGCGCTAGACCTCAGTGTCCGGGCAGAATGATGGGGGTGGAGACGCTCCAAATAAATAAATTCATTGGATTTCATGATGCCATGCTATTGTTGGGGCTACTAGCCACAATGGCTATTGCTCTGCCTCCACAGTTAGAGGCAGCAATGTTTATGAATACCGGTTGCTGGAAACCACAGGTGGGGAGAGGGATCTTGGGCTCAGATTCTGCCTGTGGGCTTCCTTTTCGGGCTTCTGGTCAGCCACTGTGAGAACAGGATGCTGGACTAGATGGGCCACTAGCCTGATCCCAAAGGGCTTGTATCCCAAGTTCTTAAAGGGGCATCCATGGGGCCACACCAGGCCAGCCACTCCTGCCAGAGACTGAACTCCACTGACGTTGCTTAAGTATGGCACGCTCAGGGTTAACTTCAGCTTGTCTCTTATCCTATATATATGTAATCCTCCCCACTGGGGAAAAGATAAATAGCCCACATTACACTCTTATGAAGAGTTGCGCCACTTGAAATTCCACGGTAGGAGATGGGAATATCCAGTTACACTACAATCTTGGTCACAAAGTGATCGTTATTTTGTTCCCAAAGAAAAGTTTAAACCCGCTTTCTTCTCCCGTCAACAACGCAGGGCTCAGATACCACAGAATCTAATCCGCCACCTTCCCCCTGGAAGCTCACAGCTATTGTGTGTTTTCATCTGCGGTTTATTTAAAGAGGGGGCTGTATGTGGAAATGGATCATTCCAAGACATTATTTTAGAACTGAAAGCGCTGAAGTTTTCATGCTGAAAATTCATATGAGAGCCTTTGGCCCGGTGGTCAGAAGCTATATTTACTGAAGTTCCACATCTGAGTCACAAGCCAATATAGGCCAAGCCCCGATCCAAACGCCAGCTCTCCTTCCTGGGTTGTGGGGCTGGAGAAATATCTCAAATTCCTGCATGTCAGAATCAAATTCGTCCATGCTCTCCCAACACTTCCTCCCCGCTCTCAGATTTAGCACCAAGAGGACAAAGAGGGCAGAGGAAAACCCTGGATTTCCTGGGTTGTTTCCTGACAGAATCATAGAATAGGAAGGGACACAAGGGTCATCTAGTACAACCCCCTGCAGTGCAGGAATCACAGCTAAAGAATCCCTAGCAGATTACTATTCAACCTCTACTTAAAAACTTCCAATGAAGGAGCGTCCACCATTTTCTCACGGAATCCGTTCCACTGTTGAATAGCTCTTACCCTCAGAAAGTTCTTCCAAGGTTTATTCAGAATCTCCTTTGTGGTCATTTGAATCCCTCTGTAGCAGCAGAAAACAAGCTTGCTCCACATGACAGTCCTTTAGGGTGTTCAAAGATGACTGTCATATCCTATACGGCTGAATCATGAGGGAACAGCGCAAGTGAAACCTTAGCTTGTTCCATCTTCAGGTTTTCTCCTTGTCCAGAATGGGCCTCAAACTCTGCCAGCAGCAAGGTGGGTGGGGCACTTTCCTGACGCTGGCAATGCGGCTCCTGACCTAGATGGTGCCAAGGAGGTCAGTACTGTGGTATCAGGACTCATCCAGTGCTCCAACTGGTGCACCCACACAGCCCCTAACTCACTGCCACCCTGCCTAGCCCAGGTAAGTAAAGGTGACACTGGTGTCAGGAAGACAGCTCCACCCCACAGCATGGATGGCTGAGACCTTTTGCTCTAACATAGTGATTCCCAAATTGGGTGGCACCCCCCCCCCAGAGGCAGGGATTACCTACTAGGGCACTAAGAGGCAAGGAGGTGGCAGGGGGGCTCTGGAGGTGCAAATGACCACCAGACTTTGAAAAGCTGATAGCACTGGATCAAGTTATTAATTTTGCTGGCCTAGTTAAGCAAACTAAATAGTTAATTGGATTTCGAATAAATGTGCAATTATTTGTTACTCTTTTGCATTTTATTGTGTTGTTATCTTCCTTAGTGGATTGTGCAAGCCACTATTCTGAAAGCTTTTTTATAGGGTAGAGCAGGGAACCAAGGGGGTGGTGGCCCCAAAAAGGTAAAGGGAGCCCGGACCATTAGGTCCAGTCGTGACCGACTCTGGGGTTGCGGCGCTCATCTCGCTTTACTGGCCGAGGGAGCCGGCGTACAGCTTCCGGGTCATGTGGCCAGCATGACTATGCCGCTTCTGGCGAAACCAGAGCAGTGCACAGAAACGCCGTTTACCTTCCCGCCGGAGCAGTACCTATTTATCTACTTGCACTTCGACGTGCTTTCGAACTGCTAGGTTGGCAGGAGCAGGGACCGAGCAACGGGAGCTCTGTTTAACCCACAGCGCCACCCGCGTCCCTTGATCTAACAGGTTACAAAGCAGCAATTGGATGTCTCAAGTCTAGCCAAATCTGCTTCACGAGTAACAAGATGTCAGTTTTGAGGGGGACACAGCTGAAAAACAGCCACAACAACACCAGCAGCATTTGAGGAGAGGACATTTGCCACCATCAAGCCCCTCTCTGCAAAGCATCTTCAAGTCACTACTGTCCCTGGTCAAGGTTCCTTGCATGTTTTAAAAGGAAGATGGAGGAGAAGTCGAAATTTTCAACCTCAGCTATGGGGTTCATTGAATTGTGTTAATTGCTTTGACCAATTTGACGCTGTCATTTGCTTTACTTACATGCTACTGTGTTTAATATCATAGTGATTGCCTTGCTTGTTGCTGTTTTAATGCCACCGTGGTTGTTGCAAGTTCAACACTTGTTGTTGGAAAAGCAGAACACAAACATTAAATCAAACCAGACCAAAATTAAACCAGTTGGGTATTTGACAACAACAAGCCACAGCAGCCAGGAGAAGATCCGTGAGCAGTGAGTAAAACCTGGCCACAAGGACTGCCATTTGTCAACTACTCGGATGTGATTATCATCTTTTTTCTGCCTGCCTTGAGAGAAAGCAGGATGTGTGCATTTCTGAATAAACAAATCACAGCTTCAGAAGAAAATCATGTGAATCTTCCAAAAATCCCACTTTTCTACCAATTGTCAATCTGGTCTGATTACAACCTTGCCGCCATGGCCACCCTATTTCCCTTTGCTTCTTTCCAAACAGGTCTCTAAATCAAGCTCCCTCAGCTTGGTGCTCTCCATATACTTTGGTCTGCAGCTGCCATGAGTGATACAAGGAGTTGTAGCCTAAAACATCTGCAGGGCATCGGGCTGGAAGAAGGCAAACTCCCACCTACCACATTAGGAAGGCAACAAAGAAATACTATACTTCCTGGTCTTTGCAAACTTGTTTATGGCTTTCTGCTGGCTCAAAAAACTATGGGAAATTGAAAGAGTGGGCAATGTATGAAGCACATTTTCAAAAGCAGTAGCCAGGACTAATTAAAACGTGAAACTTGGAGTTCCACAACAAATAGCAGGAGGAGTATGAGAACTTGATTATCCAAGTTTCCCTTGGGCAAACCAAGTCCTGCAAAACAGGAGAGATCATTTGCAAAGGGAACAACCGGTTGCCCGATGGAGCAGACAGACTGTCCCAGCGATCGCACGTTCTCTTTCTTCTTTTCCCCCAAGCCAGCAATATGGTGCGAGAGAAACTTCCAACTGACACCAAATTAGGAAAATATAACAGCAATTCACATGGCAGGGACATTTTTTTTGTTACAGCAACACAGAACTCCATCGTGCTCCATGGAAAACTAGATCATTTCCACTTTAAAATTTGAGCCAAGATTAGTTCCCAATATTTATGACAGTTTTTTTGAAGAAACAGATAATCAGATAAATGGAAACATACACACAAAGCTCCATTTGCAGAGATACTTAGAGGGCATGTACTGATTATGAAACAAAACTGGGTAGATAAAGGATTCTCAACTCTAGATTAACTGCCCCACCCCCAGTAAATACTCATATTAGCAACTCTGTGGCCTTCCAGGTGTGATTAGAACCAGCTGCACAAATATAAGGTGGGGGACACCTGGATTGCCAATAATACTTATGAAAAGGATCTAGGGGTCTTAGTGGACCACAAGCTTAACATAAGCCAGCAGTGTGATGCAGCAGCGGAAAAAGCTGATGCTATTCTGGCTAGCATCAACAGATGCCTAGTGTCCAGATCAAGGAAGGTCATAGTCCTGGCTCTGGTCTGCCTTGGTCAGACTTCACTTGGAGTACGGAGTCCAGTTCTGGGCACTAAAATTTTAAAAGGATATGGACAATCTGGAACGTGTGCCTAGGTGGGTGACCAAGATGATCAAGGGTCTGGAAACTAAGCCTTATGAGGAACCACTGAGGGAGTTGGGCATGTTTAGCCTGCAAATGAGTAGACTGAGGGAGATAACGATAGCAGTCTTCAAATATCTAAATGGCTGTCATATGGAGAATGGAGCAAGCTTGTTTTCTCCTGCTCCAAAGGCTAGGACCCAAACCAAGGTCTTCAAGTTACAATAAAGGAGATTCTCTAAACATCAGGGAAAACTTTCTGATACTAAGAACCGTTCAACAGTGGAACAGACTCTCTCGGAAGGCAGTGGCAGGAGGAAGACCTCCTTGGAGGTTTTTAAGCAGAGGCTGGATGACCATCTGCCATGTATGATCTAATTGAGATTTCTGCACTGCAGAGGGTCAGACTAGATGAACCTTGGGATCCCTTCCAACTCTACAATTCTGTAATTCTATAGGATGGCCAATGGTCAGAAATAATGCAAGTGGCCAGGCAACAGCTAGAGGGCCACAGGTTCATGGACACTGGCCTACACTGCAAGAGTAAACTGCTTTTAAACCATTTTAAGTGCCACAACATCCCATAGGGAGCCCTGGGGCCAGAGGTTTAGTGATGGGGTTAAAACCCATATTAAGAGATCCTGACCCCCCCCCCACATAACTGCAATTCATGGAGCCTCCTACACTACTTTTGGGTGTGTACCACACCTATGCCTTAATTTTCTCTTTCTATTCCATGGCAAGCAAAACCATTACCACATATCTTGGATAAAATTCTGAGGCTACGAAGCCCTGGGAAAGGTCCCTTTGATATACACAACCAACACCCCTTCATTTCCCATATTCAAATGAGCATTTCAACTTCCTGGATTATATTTCCCAAGAGAGAGTCAGTTTCTAACACTGAGTCTGACAAAGTTGCCCCAAAGAGTCCCTTGATTTCAACGCACTGAAAAATCTGCTAACCTGAAAATTCTCCAAGGGTGACATTGGGCGAGTTTGTAGCCTCTGTTTCAGTGTACGACAAGGTGGAATCTGAAAGATCTAGAAGCAAAAGTAAGAGAGAAGACAAGGGTTATTTCCTAGAAGACAGGCATCTTATTTGCAAAGACTCTGAAACCCAAGTTGCTGCTCACTCAAAACACAAAATACGCTGGCACACAAAAAAGCTTTCATTTCAAAACCAAATCTTTATCACCCTTTAAAGTCCTGCCGTGCCCTTTCTAGGGGGTCAATGTACATGTTGCCCTCTTTGTGAAGCCACACAAGCAAGGAAATCCCACTACTGGTTACTCAACCCGCCTGGAGCAAAAATGGAGAAGGTTCCTTGCGCAGGCCAGGGCTAGAAGGTGGAGACCGATGACCAATTTGCTCCAGAGAAATCAGTCCCCAAGCGGGAAATGGCAACAGGTACTGGGAAGCATGGAGTTAGGGGGTTGTTCTTGGGAGCACTCGATAGGATGGCTTGCTGGATCAAGGAAGTTGGCTCAATTCTCCCAGAAGACAACACAGGTGAAAGCATAGCCGTCAACTTACAGATTTGCAAATAAGGGACCAGCAGCCTCGAAAATAAGGGATCAGCAGCTAAAATAAGGGATTTTCCCAGCACAGGTATGTTCAGCTTCTGAGCCCCTCCGAGCCAAAGGCAGAAAGCCCAGCCAGCAGCCAAACGAAGCCTCAAGCGGTGGTTCCCACAGCGCATCAACCCGGCAAAAGGGATGCAGCAAGGAAAACCACCGTCACCTCTCCGCTGGGAAGCGCTGAGCAAAAGCGAGTCCCCAGGCAACGCGGCCGATTTGATTGGCACAAGGCATGCAAACTCCACCCCCTAGTCATTCTTAGACTCCTTATTGGGTGAGCAACACAGCCAAGCAACACAGTTGGAGCCTCCCTCCTCCCTGGCCAGCAAGGAGGGAGGGAGAGGAGCTGCTTCCTTTGAAACCCAGGAAATTTAAGGGACATCATCAATAAGGGACAGCAGCAGGGCACGGCACTGGGATAAGGGAGTTTCCCGCCAAATAAGGGATGGTTGGCAGCTATGCGTGAAAGGCAGACTGGTTAAGTACCCTGGAACGGGATATGGCAGGAATTGGGAAACTTAAGGGCAAATGAGGCCCCGCAGGCCTCTCTCATTGGTCCTCAGAACTCTCCCTAGGCCACACACCCTCACTCAGGCCACGCCCCTCAGCAGCACAGCTCCACAACCCATTCCTTTGCCCTTGAACTGAGATGATGGAGAAGTACAGAGAGCCTGCTTAGCCAGAAGCCCTAATGGGAAACACACAAGCAGGACCTGAGCACAAGGACCCCTCCTGTGGTTTCCAGCAACCATAGGAGCCAACTCCTAGGTGCCGAGGTCCCTTCAGCCCTCCCCATAAAATATTTGAGGGGGCTGCCCCCCCCGGTTGATGGGCATCCCGGGGGGAGTGTGCCGCATCTTGTGATCAATTATGTGGGGCAGGGCTTACCAATGGCACCCCCCCCCCAATAGTTTATTCATGTTGCCACCCCTGCCAGCAATTGGAAACATTGGAAGCCTTCCCCTCCATGAATATGTCCAATCCCCTTTTCAAGCCATTCAAGTTGGTTTGCCATCACAGCCTCCTGTGGAAGAGAGTTCCATAGGTTAACTTTGTGCTGTGGTTGGCCCCTGTGACAACAGGATGCTGTACTAGATGGGCCATTGGCCTGATCCAGGAGGCCTTTTCTTATGTTCATATATTCTCCATGAATTTGTCTAAAAGGCACTCACGTTGGTGACCCTCACTACCATAAACCTTTTCATCAACTAAAAAAAGAAATCTGGCTGTGCCAGAGGTTGAACCTGTGGGATCTTCTGCTTCCAAGGCCTCTTGAGATATGGTGGCCCCTCACCGAACTCCACACTAGCCCAATTTCCCTTTGTTTCATGTCCTTGCAGATCCAAGCGCCATTCACTGCTCCCCTTCCCTTTCCTGAAACACCGAAACTGCCCTCAAAAATAACCCAAGGTTGAGTGGATCAAATCAAACAAGTAGGAACTTGGGAGCGCCACGGATAAGGTTACACTAAGCCTCCAAACAATTCATCGTTACTATACTTAATTATCACTATTAAAATTCTTGAAGCTGTTTATTCTTGTTTCCTTCCTCCCTTCCTTCCTCCCCTGCTGAAACCAAGGAAACTTTGTTTTAACAAGTTAAAAGTCTTTGTTGATCTTTCTCCCTCTCTCCTCCACCCACCCCCACTTTGCTTGCACCCCTTTAATTAAAAAGGTGCTCTAAATGTTTGCTCCAAGATCAACTCTCTGTGTGCATCTCCCACCCCCATCCCTTTTCTTTTCAGTCAAACCAGCCTGGAAAGCTTCACTTCGCGTTGTGTCACTCAAAGTTCTCCGTCTAGGGAATGCAACTCAACTTGGTGCACTGCGTAGGTGCTCTGAACTACAACTCCCATCAGCCGCAGTCAGCACCTGGAGGGCACCAGGTTGGGGAAGGTATGAAGAAATTATGACACCTCCAGTGCAGAAATATGCAGGTGGCCCATATGAGGATAGAACCCACAACCCTGGTATTATCAGCACCACGCTCTAAACAACTGAGCTAGTTCTCCTCCATCTCATTTAATCCTCACAACAACCCTGTGAGGTGGGTTAGGCTGAGAGGCAGTGACTGGTCCAAGGTCTCCCAATGAGCTTCATGGCCAAGTGGAGATTTGAACTCTGGTCTGCCAGATCCTAGCCCAATACAGTGGTACCTCGGGTTAAGTACTTAATTTGTTCCGGAGGTCTGTTCTTAACCTGAAACTGTCCTTAACCTGAAGCACCACTTTAGCTAATGGGGCCTGCCGCCACACCACTGGAGCACGATTTCTGTTCTCATCCTGAAGCTAAGTTCTTAACCCAAGGTACTATTTCTGGGTTAGCAGAGTCTGTAACCTGAAGCATATGTACCCTGAAGCGTATGTATCCCAAGGTACCACTGTACTCTAACCACTACACCACACTGGCTCTCATACTTCCTTGAGCAATTGATGTGCACTGTTATAGTTCTATTGCTTTTGTTATTGTATTCCATAATATGTACTATGCAACAAATCTTTAAAATAAGCAGTTAATATTTTTTTTAAGTCTATACAGTGATACCTCAGGTTAAGTACTTAATTTGTTCCAGAGGTCCGTACTTAACCTGAAGCACTATTTCTGGGTTAGCGGAGTCTGTATCCTGAAGTGTATGTACCTGAAGCGTATGTAACCTGAGGTACCACTATATTGGTCAAATACACATTTTCCTTGTTATGTTCTTAGGAGGGTTCTCGTGAAGAGCCCTGAACTTTAAAATGTACCACTATACCATTGCATTTGGTGACTGCTTATTGGCAAGGGGTGTGGGGTGGGCTGCACATGACCCGAATTCATGATTCTTGACTTTGCATTCCCACCTAACTGACCAGCCTACCAACCCCAAAAAGCCAGAGGCAGAATCGGGCACTCCATCCACTGAGGTCTGTGCTTCAATTCCTCAGAGGTAATATATACTTTGGAAGGCCACTCCTTTTGGATTTCACCAGCTTTTAAAGTAGGTCATTCCCCCCCCCCAATTCCCAGCTTCTTTGACCATTTTTCCTTTGCTTGATTTGGGGGGGAAGGTGGAACAAGGAGAGAAATTAAATCCCAAGCATCTCACATTGCTGTGTTTAAGGGAGGCTTGTCACCTTTGCTGTGGCCAGATTCTTTTAACAGATTCAGTTTTCCCTTAGTCGGCAGAGCACGAGACTCTATCAATCTCAGGGTCGTGGGTTTGAGCTCTATGTTGGGCAAAAGATTCCTGCATCGCTGGGCGTTGGACTAGATGACCCTCAGGGTCCCTTCCAACTCTACAGTTCTATGATTCCCCTACTGCTGCACTGATCTGTGGGTGGCAGACAGACAAAAGGCAACCCGCCTGCAACTGTTGGGACTTTCTGCCTACCGTACAGTTGCCAATAGCTCAGGTGCCCTATCAGTGGAAAATGTGGTAACCAAAGATTATAAAGAGAGGTTTTTTGGGGGGGACATTAGCTCAGTAGCAGAACGTCTGCTTTGCATGCAGAAGGTCCCACACAGTTTCAATCTCCAGAATCTCAAAGCAGGGCTAAGAATGCTCTTTGTCTGAAACCCCGAAGAGTCTCTGTCCCTGTACATCCCCAAGAGCGTTCCTGGGATCTTCTAGGGAAGCACTTGGCCCAGAAGCACAACTCATGCCAACAAGTCATTGTGCCTTCAGGGTGCAACCCTGTGGAACTTCCTCCCACCAGAAGTCAGAAAGGCCCAGTCCCTGCTGAGTTTCAAAAGCCTGGTTAGAACAATTTCATTTCAGGCGGCCTTTGCACCACAAACGCTTTTGTTCTGAGATTTTAGATTTGGGGAGTTTTGTTTGTGTTTGGGATTTTGTCAATCGACTATTTTTGTTGTTGCAAGGCTACACTTTGTGAGGCCTAAATGGCAGAAAGCAGGATTTAAAATAAATGAATGAGATGGGCTTGGCCTGCAGCAGATTTTGAACATTTCGCGTGAAATCACAACAAGACACACAAGTCCAGGATTCCAGCAATGTGCAGGAAAAAAAGAGAGATACTTACCCAGTGGCTTTTGCTCGTCATTTGGAGACAGCCGGGAGTAAGGAGGGGGTGGAGATTCTGAAAAACAAGGAAGACACTGATTAACAACCCCTGGAAGTTTAGGTTACAGAAACATTTGCCCCCACACCATGGAAGGAACCATTTGGCTGAACTTATGGTGGAAATCTCTCTCTCTCCTTGTTTTTATGGAGACACTGGGCACCATTACTCACTCTTAAAACCATAGGTAGGCAAACTAAGGCCCAGGGGCCGGATCCGGCCCAATTGCCTTTTAAATCCAGCCCGCGGATGGTCCAGGAATCAGCGTGTTTTTGCATGAGTAGAATGTGTCCTTTTATTTAAAATGCATCTCTGAGTTATTTGTGGGATATAGGAATTTGTTCATTCCCCCGACCCAATATAGTCCAGCCCCCCAGGGACAGTGGACCGGCCCCCTGCTGAAAAAGTTTGCTGACTCCTGCCTAAGACAAAGCATTTATAAGCACATCACAAAGTATAGTTATTTAACAACACATTACGCCTCAAGGTGCTGGGTGTATGCTATAAAATGGGGAGAAGCGCTTTCATGGACCACAATGAACTAGAATTGGGTCTTAAGGAGGCCACTGGCTGCAGTCCTTAATCCAATTTACTCTGCTGTAGTCCCATCAAAGACAAGGAGGGTACTCTGGCCAGGTTCACTGGGAATACGATACACTTCGTGGCTAGCAAACTCCTGCTCCTAAAAAGGCACTAAACACCTGTTTGCTTGGGAATAAGAATCACTGCTTTTTCAAGTTCCAGAACTTCCTCATTAGGGCTGGCCGATATATCGTCCAAAACCCCGGTTTGAAGTTCACATCATGATAATTGTTTCATAATATTTTAGCTGGCAATATATCGCGAATCACAATGTGTGTAGGGGCTAGGTCAGGAATCCCCGGCCTTCAGCCCTCCAGATGTTTTGGACTACAATTCCCATCATCCCTGACCACTGGTCCTGTTAGCTAGGGATCATGGGAGTTGTGGGCCAAAACATCTGGAGGGCCACAGGTTGGGGATGCCTGGGCTAGGTGATAGCTGGTTTTCAACATTGTGATAACTCACCAGCTAAACATTGCAATGTTATCAGGAGCTAAACCTCACAACATCACCTGCTAAATGCTGCCATCTACCACAATGTCTGAAATAAGGATAGAACAATACAGAGGCGAACAGGACAATGTCCTGGCAAAAGCTACTACTTAGGGGTCTAAAACGGATAAATGACAATAGTACTAATAATCAAACACTCGGTTTCATCAGAAGGCATGCAAAATGCATCCCAACAGGACTTTGGGTTTGGGGCTTGGCTACCAAATGGTGGTATACAGGACAATCCAAAGTACAGCAATGAGTCATAGTGAATACATATAATCTGGGGCTGCCAAACTGCCAGCAGGCCTACTAGGTGGCAGAAGCGGCAGTGGCAGAAACAGCTTGCCATGACCGCGGTACGTGGCAGCAGCAGCAGCGACAACCTGCAAGGCGTGGTGAGACAATCAGTGGCAGCCTGCAAGTCCTCGTGGCGGTGATGGGAGTTGGGGGCAGTAGCAGTAGCAGTAGCAGCCTGCAAGGCCTCATGACAGCAGCACAAACAGTAGTAGCAGTTACCAGGATATTGTCCTGTTCGCCTCTGTGTATTTCCTTTCTTCTTTCAGATATTGTGATATATTGATATATTGTGATGCTTAGCTGGTGATATATCGCGATACAGTGGTACCTCGGGTTACATACGCTTCAGGTTACATACTCTGCTAACTGAGAAATATTACCTCAGGTTAAGAACTTTGCTTCAGGATGAGAACAGAAATCGTGCGGCGGCAGCGCAGCAGCAGCAGGAGGCCCCATTGGCTAAAGTGGTCTTTAGGTTAAGAACAGTTTCAGGTTAAGAACGGACCTCAGGAATGAATTAAGTACTTAACCCGAGGTACCACTGTACTGAAAACCCATTACTGTATTGTCCAGTCCTAGTCCTTATCAGTGTACAATGAGAACTGAGTGTTTACTTGAAATTTCAGGGCAACTAACTCTCAACATTGGTGCTCCAAACAAGACTGCAAGCTGAGGGAACCAAACTATGGAAGGGCATCAACACCTCAAATTTTTAAAAGAAATTTTCAACTAGTTTATTTCAATTTCAACTCATCCTACCAGCCCAAAGGAAACCTGGGAATTATAGTTTTCAGAGGTGCCTGAAAATAGCCTGTTCCAAGATCCAAAGGGTGAGAAATTATGCGGTTTCTCTAGGAGTCAAGAAAGTCATCTGTAGAGTTTTGACACTACTGTGGAAAGAATCCAGAACAACACTGTCACATTTTTTTAAAAGCTGCATTTTGGGGGTTCTCTTTCTTGGGAGGTGTTCAACAACGGCTGCTTCCATCCAAAACCCTCGACACAAAGTCAGTGCACATTTGTTACAAAGAACACGGTACTCCGTGTTCCAGTGATATTTGAGAGAATATTCGAGAGAAAGAAATTCCATCACTCCCTGTAGGAAAGATCCAAAGTGAATGGGGATTGCAAAACAAAGAGAATTAAGGAAATTAAGGAAAGCTGACTTGCCAAAAAAAGGGGGGAGATTCCCCGCTCCCCTTGCAGCAACACAACAGAATTAAGAGAGAGAAAAGCGCACACACAGAGAGAGAGAGACTCCTGTCAACCAAAGAACAAGATCTAGGATCCTTTTCCAAGTCAAGTTTCTTAGACAATTTAATTTCTACGTGAACTGAATTCTATAGTTAGGGCAACAGAAAATTCAGGTTCGTAGAGCTGGTTTTTCCTTCTCTTAAGGAGTTTCAACAGGAAGGCAGGTTTTGCTGTTTTTTAAAAAAATGGGAAAAAACCCAACTTGCAATAATAATAAAAACCCCCAGAAGTTAGGAAAAGGGGCACTGCAGCTTTAAGAGAGGCAGTCAGATAAATTGCCAGTCAGGCTGGCGCCAGCAAAATGCAAACTGCATATTATCACCACTTCTTCACCTAAATAGCAAGAGGGGGGAACCTGCTAAGGAAAAGAAGGGAGGGAGGGGGGAAGGAAGGGGGTGCTTTTTAAGAACAACTTGAAACTGATCTCGGTTGAAAGGGGATAATGCCAGGCCAAAAGAAAAAGAGACTTGTGTGTTTGTGCGTTTCTCTTTAACTCCCATTTTCTTTTGCCTGAAGAAAACCAGTGATTTTCTATACATCCCCTCCAAAAAGGTTAAGTCTCCTTCGGCATTGCCGAAAGGGCAGTAATTTTGTGGATACGGTTACTACCACCGAAAACAAAAAATGCAAAAACAGGCAAGGCAAAATTTGCCTTTCTAAAGAGAAGGAGCCTGCGATGAGAGTTAAGCATACTTCCTTGTGTGGCGGCTCTTACTCTTGTGCAAATTTACTTTAGGGCTATCTTGGGAAAACAAGTCCAAAGCCTGCTCAGCCTTTTCTTCCCACAGAGTTTTGCTTAATTTAACACGTGTTCGCGGAAGCCCCTTTGGGAATCAAACTCAAACAAAGTGGATCTATATTTTTTTAAAATGCCACCAAGCTGTTTGTTTGCTTTTGCTGGTCTTGATTTCTACAGTTCCAGCGCCTGCTATCAGAGCAGAAGAATGAGATAAGGGAGAATCTTGGATCTCCTTCTTTCCAAATGCTTTGGTGAACGCTAACTATTCCTCTGATGGAAGCAGAAATGGAAGGTGGCGTTTGTGTGTGAATTTGGTCCAATGGCAACAGAAGGGGGGAAAGGATCCTGGATGTTAAAAACAACAACAACACTGATGGGAACTATACTTCAAAACATCTGGGGGGGGGGGACACCAGGTTGTAGAAGGCGCCATCCTGCCAAACTTTGTCTAACACGGCCCTTTTCAAAAACACACAGTAAGAATGCGCAGAAGATGGTGTTTAGGGATGAAGGGAGAAATCTCATTTGCACTACTCTGTATTAAGTTACAGGGAGTACAAGGGCTGCCTACTCTTACTTCACCCTCCTGGCATCCTATAGACCCCATGGCCACAGGGAGTGAAGGGGGCCAGCCAAGGGAAGCCAGCCTCTCCCCCCCCCAACCCCACCTCAAATTGCAACCCCTGATGCAAAACGTTAACCCCTTGCTGCCTGGAGCACACCATCCATTGACGTGCTCTGCTGGGATCAACAGGTGTTGCTGGTGTTAAGCGGTGGGGAAATCTGCACTCTCTTGATGCCTCAAGACTTCCACTAAAGGAAGCTGGGAGAACTGGGCAAAGGTGAGAAGGTGAGGGTGACCGCAGCCTGCTTCATCTGGGACACCCAGGAACCCACCCTGGGGTGCAGGTAAAAATATGGGCATAGGAAACGGCCTCAAACCAGTCAGACCACTGATCTGTCTAGCTCAGTACAGTGGTACCTCAGGTTAAGAACTTAATTAGTCCTGGAGGTCCGTTCTTAACCTGAAACTGTTCTTAACCTGAGGTACCACTTTAGCTAATGGGGCCTCCCACTGCTGCCACGCAATTTCTATTCTCATCCTGAAGCAAAGTTCTTAAGCCAAGGTACTATTTCTGGGTTAGCAGAGTCTGTAACCTGAAGCGTCTGTAACCCGAGGTACCACTGTACTGTCTACTCTGACTGGCAGGGAATCACCAGGGTCACAAATATGGGCCTTTCCCAGTCCTACCTGGAGATAGCGAGTAGTGAACATGAGACTTCCAGCCTGCTAAGCTAGTGTTCAGCCACTAAGGTGAAGACAGCCCACCACACAGCCCCCGAAGCAGAAGAATGGGTTACTGTCTCCTGCCTTGAAGAAAATTAATACCATGTTTTGTCTAGCTGATTGTCCAGATTTTCTATGATTTTTATTACATTTACATCCCATCCTTCCTCCAAGGAGCTCACGGTGATATATAGTGGTACCTCGGGTTAAGTACTTAATTCGTTCCGGAGGTCCATACTTAACCTGAAACTGTTCTTAACCTGAAGCACTACTTTAGCTAATGGGGCCTCCTGCTGCTGCCGCGCTGCCAGAGCACAATTTCTGTTCTCACCCTGAAGCAAAGTTCTTAACCTGAAGCACTATTTCTGGGTTAGCGGAGTCTGTAACCTGAAGCGTATGTAACCTGAGGTACCACTGTACATGGTTCTTGCAGTCGTCCTCACAACAACTCTGCGAGGTAGGTTACACTGACAGATAGTGACTGGCCCAAGGTCACCCAGTGAGCTTCACAGGCAAAAGTGAATGTGAATCCCGGTCTCCCAGGTCCTATTCCAGCACCCCACTTGCACTCATTCTGCATTAGTGAGTGGCAAGAGGGTTCCCACACCTGGGGCTTCGCGGTTCCCACACAAGCACAGAAAAGACGCAGAATTTGGGTCTGAATGCAGAATTCAGCACCCGTGTTTCTGATCCTGAACACTCTGAAAATAATAATCATAAACAATATTCTCTGGAGCTCCATCCATCGCCATGTTATAATCCTCACGACAACCCTGTAGGGTAGGCCTCCATTTGCATTTTACAGTTCTGAGGCTGACAAGAGAAGAACTTGCAGAATTCATAGCAGGAGGGATCTGAACAGAGACTGGACTCATTGGTTACACCAGCTTGAAAGTTTGTAGAGGACCATACCTGGGAAATGTCTGCAGCCAGGTGGGGGGCTGAACAGGATTCCCACCAGCTGTTTGGCACAGCATCTGCTTTGCATGCGGAAGGTTGCAGGTTCAATCCCCAACAGCATCTCCAGTTAGGACTGGGAGAGCACCCTTCCTTAAACCCTGGAGAGCCATTGCTGCCAATCAGTGCAGACAATATAGAGCTTGGTGGACGAACGTGTCTGATAGCTTCCCTACGTCGGGTCACAATTCCTTGTTTAGAGCCAGGCAATGAGTGGAGCATTGATCAGGGTGACAGCGATCTGGAGAGGGGAGGAAAACGGCCTGCTTCCCTGAGGACAAATATCACTGTGACCAACACCACTGTGACCAACATTACCTCTTGTCACACAGGGAAGGGTCCAGGAGAGCCTTCATCCCTAATACAACCATGAAGAAGTAGACAGGCTTCGATTTTCACCATACATTTTTTGAGCTATTCTTACCCCTTGTGAAATACAGTGGTACCTCGGGTTAAGTACTTAATTCGTTCCAGAGGTCCGTTCTTAAACTGAAACTGTTCTTAACCTGAAGCACCACTTTAGCTAATGGGGCCTCCCATTGCTGCTGCGCCGCCGCAACACTATTTCTGTTCCCATCCTGAAACAAAGTTCTTAACCTGAGGTACTATTTCTGGGTTAGCGGAGTCTGTAACCTGAAGCGTATGTAACCTGAAGTGTATGTAACCTGAAGTACCACTGTAAACTTTGTCCCAGTTTTTGTAAAAAGGAGGTGAGGAGGTAGACCTTAATTGCACCACTTTAGAGTGGAGGTTTACCATACAAAATGATCCTTGCGTTTGGTTTACCTGCAGAAGGTCCTAGGTTCAATCTCTCTAGGTAGGGCCAGAAATATCCCTAACCTGAACCATGAAAAGCAGCTGCCAGTCAGTGTAGACAATACTGAACTAGACGGACCAATGGCCTGACCCAGCTGCAATTTTCTTTGTTCCTTAACAAACAAACAAAAAAACAGACTCCCTGGAGATACAAAGGAAGCCAAGATGGGAACTCTTTCCTCTGACATCTTGGGTTTTTTTGTGGACAAGGAATCTTTTTTTTCAATCATGCAAGCCCCACCCTGCAACCTGAGGAGGGACAACTCTTACCAAGCTCATCAGCTGCTTGTGAGAACTAAGTCTCCCTTGCAACCGGATAACCAATGCCGATTTCATTCGTCACTTTGAATACGGCCACTGAGTGGCAAGATATGCATTTCAGACATGCAATAACTATAAGTAACATATAAAGTTTAAACTCAGCAAACAGGTTTCCAGTGCAGCCTTTGATCCAGGGAGATGATGCAGCTTTCTAAGTGGGCCAAGAATCAGGTGTCCTGTGCGTGCGCATGTGAATGGGCGACCCAGGGACTTTTTCATCTATTCAGATACAAGGCTTCACACGAAATCTGCCCGAGTCAGCAAATGCACAGCAAAGATGCATGAATCAGAGAAGGGATGCACATGCATGTGTGAAACAGCCCTCGCTCGGACAATGCTTGACATCAGTCTTCAGCAAACCCTTGAGGCAGACAGAGCACAGAACAAACACTACACTAGGGTGCTATTCAATAAAGGCCTGTGTTTTAGTACGGCATTACCACCTGCTGTCCAACACACCTGGTTTTTGACATGCGTAAAGTAAAGCAACGGGACGCGGGTGGCGCTGTGGGTTAAAGCCTCAGCGCCTAGAACTTGCCGATAGAAAGGTCAGCGGTTCGAATCCCCGCGGCGGGGTGCACTCCCGTCGCTCGGTCCCAGCGCCTGCGAACCTAGCAGTTCGAAAGCACCCTCTTACTAGCGGGAAGGTAAACGGCGTTCCGTGTGCTGCGCTGGCTCACCAGATGCAGCTTGTCACGCTGGCCACGTGACCCGGAAGTGTCTGCGGACAGCGCTGGCTCCCGGCCTTTAGAGTGAGATGAGCGCACAACCCTAGATTCTCTCAAGACTGGCCCGTACGGGCAGGGGTATCTTTACCTTTACCTTTAAAGTAAAGCAAAGCAGTATTTTAATTTAAGAAAACAAGAATGTGCCAAATGTGTGTCCGTGTGTGTATAATACTATATAAGAGATCCCTGTGTATATAAATAGACCCTGAGTCCTTTCCCTAATTTAAGCTACGATCTATTCCAAAAGAGGGAGGAATTGAAATATGAGCAAAGGTGCTCCGTTGCCAGTTTTGCTTTGCTCCAGGGCTTTTTGGCTGGTAGACCTTAAAGCATCTCTGCATTTATATATATATTTTTCAAAGCCCCAGCTAGCATGGCCAATGGTCAGGGATGGTGGGAGTTGTAGTTGAAAACATTTGGAACATTGAGCCCAACCCACTTCCCTCCTTGGTACTCACAACAGGAGGAACCAACCACAATCCCTGGCTTTAGTGTGATGGCAGAACTTGGGACCATTGTTTGTTGTACCCCAGGCAAACCATAATGATAAACCAAAGTTTGTTCTCGCCATACCAGTCATGGTTTACTTGAGCTAAACAAACTATGATCCCTGTGAGAAGAGGATGCTGGACTAGATGGGCCATTGGCCTGATCCTGCCGGCTCTTCATATGCTCTTACAGTTCAGATGTAGTTTCAGGAATGATGCTTTGTTTCCTTCCAACATGAATGGGGAGGATCAGAGTGGGCACAATGTTCTTGTGTAAACCAAGGTTTCCAGCTAGACATGATGTGTCACCTTGGCCACCATATTCAGCTGGCCTTTCCCCCGTGTTTGGCATCGTTGAAGTGGATTGTCCTCCTATATTCTCAAGGAGTGTCTCCACCCCCATTGTTCAGCCCGGACACTGAGGTCCAGCACCAAGGGCCTTCTGGCGGTTCCCTCGCTGCAAGAAGTGAGGTTATAGAGAACCAGGCAGAGGGCCTTTTTGGTAGTGGCACCTGCCCTGTGCAACGCCCTCCCAACAGGTGTCAAGGCAATAAACAACTATTTTACTTTTAAAAGACAACTGAAGGCGGCCCTGTTTATGGAAGTTTTTAATGTCTGATACTGTATTGTTTTTAATATTTGGTTGGAAGCAGCCCGGAGTGGCTGGGGAAACCCAGCCAGATGGGTGGGGTATAAATATTAAATTATTATTATTATTATTATTATTATTATTATTATTATTATTACGCTGGCCACCAACATGGATGGCTTTAAAAGAGGATTAGACAAATTCATGGAGTTTGAGGCTATCAGTGAATGTCAAAGGTAGTTTGCCTCTGTATGCCACTTGCTGGAATCGCAGATGGGGAGAATGCTGTTGTGGGCTTTCCATAGGTATCTGGTTGGCCACTGTGAGAGCAAGATGCTATGTTAGATGGGCCTCTGGCCTGATCCAACAGGGCTATACTTATGTTTTTATCTCTCACTCTCAAAAGTTGGGATACAGGCCTGGGCACAGCATGACGTCTCTGGCTTAAATTCTTTAACTATGTTGGACCAAAAATACTCTAACCAGTGCGCTTTCCACACTGCGCCTGTCAAAATTGCACAACAGCCCTGTCAACACTGAAAAGGAAAATCAGTTCAACTTCCAAGGGCCGAGCACCAAACATCAACAGATCTGGGCCACACAGAACCTGCAAGCTGCTCTGCTCTGGTAGTAAATAGCCACTTGCCACAGGTGGCGCAATAAATAAGGACCACTTCAGACAAGCATGTACATCACTTGATTTCTCAACACTGGACCACCCTCAGCTGGAATACTGGAAGCTGAAGATGCCCTCTGACTTCCGCAAGCCTCTGGCGACATTTTACAGTTCTCTTGAGGGCCCCTGGAACTGTGATGGTGCATCCACACATGCCGGTTGTTTTATCTGATGCCTGTGGTTTCTAAGTGAACCAGGTCTTGATGAGTGGCAGTCGGATGTCTCCACCAACTTGGTATGGGAAGCCCTGAGTCTGAGGAGAACAGGAAGCTCCTGTGATGCTTCCTTCACAGATGCAGGCCACCATTGGGTGCTGCAGTTTTCAAGTGCAGGACCTGCACATGTGAATCAGCCCTAGGGTGGGAAGGCGGAGAGGTCTCTGGTTCCATGCATTTGCGTGAACCATCACCATTCCAAACCTATCATCCCCAAAGTGGCCTGCAACTTGTAGTGCTCATGCGGTGGACAAAATAAGTTAGGATCAACATTCCTGGCTTAAGAAGGAAATGGCTAGAAGTTGTTAACCATAAACAGAGAGGTACTGTGTGGCTCTCGGCGTCCTGGAGGTCACACCCTATGACTTCAACACGATGCACCATAATCCCAGAATCCATTCTGCACATGCTCAGATATGCAGGGAAGGGCTGTAGCTCAGTGATAAAGTATCTGCTTTGCACGCAGGTCCTATGTTTAATCTCCAGCTAGGGCAGAGGAAAAGACTCCGGCCTGAAATCATGGAGAACCACTGCCAGCCAGTGTAGACAGTAGTGAGCTAGATGAACCAGTTTGCTATGTTCATTCCTATGTTGCTACGATTAGGTACATATACAAGATTATCACTAGACATGGCACTTTGCAGAGTTTCTCACACACAAAAATTCAGGTCCTTGCCCCAAGGAGGTTCCCATCATGTCACATGTGCCAAGCCTGAGATCTGGCACTGAAAACTTGTTTTCAAAGCAGGCTGAGCGCCTCTCAAATAAACAGGGTGATAAAGAGATACAAAGGCACCGGAATTCTGCCGCACCTTCCAAGACTAACAAAGATTGTTGTGCACCAACTTCCACAGGACAGTCGTTACATCTGGCAGTTTGAGCCGACAGCCGTCGTCATGCTCTCCAAATGGTGTCAGACCCAAATTCCAATCATCCCTGACCACTGGCCATGCTGGCTGGGAGTTGTAGTTCAACAACCATAGCCCTATGAAAGGGCTGGAGCTCAGGGGTAGAACACCTGTTTTGCATGCAGAAGCTTCCAGGCCCAATCCCTGGCATCTCCAGGAAGCCAGGTGTTGTTGGACAACAGCTCTCATCATCCCTGGCCACTGGAACTGATGGGAGTTGTAGTACATCAGCATCTGGAGGGGACCACATGGGCTACATTGAGGCAGATGGACACAAGTCTAACTCAGAAGAAGGAAGCTTCCTATGTACATCTGAAGGGCATCAAATTGGTTATCCATGCCAAACTACATCTGCTCACCTTTGAGATGCCTCCTATGGCAAACTATTCTGGAAGTTGCTTCTGCCACTCCAGGCAAACTTTTACACTTGCAAAAACATCATTCCCTCTTGGTTCAGACCAAAGATTCATCTGACTTAGAGATGGGGAACCGCTGGTCTTGCAGACACTGTTCAACTGCAGATCCTGTGATCCATGGGAGCGGGGAACCCAACAGTGTCTAAGGGCCACAGGTCCCCTATCTCGGATCTAGGCCAGCATTATGGATCCCATAATGCAGCAATCCCCTTGATTTCAGCCACACAGGTGATAAGATTCTCCCCATGTCGTTTGCCCCCAGCAACTGAATTCAGAAATACAGTGGCTCTATCTATGGCGCTCCTATTCAGCCACCATGGTCAAAGTGAGAGAATTTTCACCAAGATGCCTGTGCATGTTGATTTTCAGCACTGAATACTTCAAATGGGAGGGGGTGTAACTGTGGATCCTTTATGAAGTTGCACCTTCCCCAATACTCGAGTCCCCCTCCCTGAACTGCCTCAGGACATCCCAGCTGCCCAGCCCTCCCGCGCCCCAGGTGGCCCCGAGGCAATCGACGGTGCTACTAACCTGGCCCGCACAGCCTGCTGAAGTGATAGGGGTTGCAGCACACCGTGGGGCCGTCGGGGAGGCCGAAGTTGCCGCACTCGCACAGGGGCTTCAGCTCGGCCGGGTGCTGGAGGTCCGGCCAGCGGAAGAGCTTCCCCAGCAGGAGGTGCGGAGGAGCCGCTTGACCGCCCAGGCGCACCTCGGCGCGGGAGACGAGGACACAGTCACTGGGCATCCCGCCGCGGGACTCGACGGCTTCGAGGAGGCTGTCGAGGGAGCGCTCCTTGAGGCGCTTCAGGAGTGAGTACGTGACGGCCTTGAGCTCCTGCTCCAGCAGAGAGAGCCTGGAGCGCCCTTCCCGGGCTGGCAGCTCCCGGGGCCGGGGCGAGACGGCGTCAGCGTCGGCGTCCCTCTCCTTGAAGAGGCAGCAGGTGACGGTCATGCCGTCGCTCTCCTGCGCCCACCACGGGCTGTCCCTTTCGAGGCCGCCGTCGGAGCCGCCATCCTCGGCGTCCTCCCGCGCTGCTGCTACGGCCGCTGCCTCCTCTTCCACCTCGGGGGGCGCCGGAGGGTCGCCCTCGCCGTGCGCCATGGACCTCTCCAAAGCGCACGGCTCCTCGACGGCGCCTCCGCCGGTCACCGCTCGCCTGCTGCTCGCAGGGGGCTTCTCCGGGCTCCTGCCGTCGCTGCCCCCTCTCTCATGGCTCTTCCTGAGGCTGCCGGTGCTACTGCTGGTGGAGCCGCCGCCGCCGCCACCATCTCCTCCTCCTCCCCCTCCTCCGACGCCTTCTCTGTCGGGGAGGACCCGGCTTCTCCAAAGTCGCCGCACAAGCCCTGCCCGTTTGGACCTGAACATACGCTTCGCCCGGCCGCGGAGCTGCTGGCCTTTCCTGGCTCCGGGTCAGATCCTCCCAAACGAGGGCCGCATGAAGGAGACCCAGCAACGACGGCAGCGGCGCCGGCGCCCGGAGCAACCGCGGGGGCTCCTCGCCCGCCCGGCCCAGCCACTCGCCCAAAAGCGCCGGCCGGGCAGCCACATGGGGGAAGAAGGCAGCAATGGCATAGAGCGGAGCCCCGCAGGCCGGCGTCCTGGCGAGCGGGGGATCCGCCGCAGTCCGCCCCCTCGGCCCTACATGGAGCCCCGAGAGCCAGGAGGGGACGGGGAAGGCTTGCCGGCCCCCCTCCTTGCGAGGGAGCCCTTCCACGAACAAGCGCGCAAGCAAACAAAACAACAAAACTCCCCCAGGCTTCTTCCTTTTCGCCCTGGCAAACCCTCGACGCCGCGGTCCTTCCTTTGCGTCTGGCTGGGGCGCCTTTTAAAAAGTTGCCCCGACGCCTTCCCAAGTTAGAGGCTGGCCGCCCCCCGGGGCAAGGAGCAGGCTGGCGGCGCCGCGCATGGCTTGGCTCGGTACTCAAGATCCCAGCCCGAGAGAAACGCGGCGGCGGCGGCAGGAGAGGCAGCAGCAGCAGCACTGCAGCAGGCGCATGAGAAGAAGCGCCGTCGTCGCCGCCGCCGCTCGGGGAGAAAAGGCGCCCCAAATCCTCCTCGGCGGTCCGGAGCAGCCTCAGCAAATCCACGCCAAGCGAAGCCCTCGGTGCTTGCAGAAGGGCCGGCGAGGCTCCTGGGGGCAGAGGCGTCCACCCAGGGTAGAGCCCCCCGACTTCACTCCTCCTCCTTCTTCCGCCCCCCGGGCTTGGGGGGCCGCCGAGATCTGCCTCCCGAGCAGCGGAGACCCTCGTCGCCTCTCCCTCCCTCTCTCTGTCCCCCCCACTTCTTCCCTCTCTCTCTTTTTTGTTCTTCTAAAACACACACGCAGGGCCCCCTAGGAGAGCGCTGGAGTCATTGGCTCCCTCCCATCATGTGCCAGTCTAGACACTTTGGCGGCGCGGAGCTGCACTGATGGTTGCGCAAACAAGGTTTCAAGTTTCTTAACTCTTAAAGGAAAACGCCTCCCGGTTCTCGCTCGCCTCTCCTGGCTTCTCGCTCCCCCTCCGCTCTCTCCCTCCGCGCTTCTGGTTTTGGGGCACCCTCTTGGCCCCCACCCCTAAAATAATAATTAAGGGAAGGGAAGGAGCTTCTGTGAGGAAGACGATTCGCAAAAGAACTAATAAGAACAACAATAATAAAAAGAGGCTGGGAAATGGGAGCGAATTATAATAAGTTCTCGTGCCCTTTTGCTTCCTATCTGCTGTGTGCAAATGGCCAAAGCGTTTATTTGTTTATTGGAGGTATTTTTTTATCCCGCCTCCTCCAAGGAGCTCCAGGTGGGGTCCACGGGTCTCCCCCTCCTCATTTCATCCCACAACAACAACCCTGTGAGGTAGCTTAGTAGGCCAAGAGGCAGTGATTCTAGAATAGCCTCTTTCATTCAATAATAATATTGATAATAATAATATTAATGAATTGGCTGATCTACAGCAAGTCTTCATTGAGCTCCTGCATTTGAAGCTCCAAAGAATGTTCATCCTTTTTCAATAAATCCCATGGTGATGAATGAGACCTAGTCCCAAGTAAGCATGCAAAATTAATAACCTCAGTAGGAGTTAACTTCTGGGCAGACCTGCCTGAGATCAGGCTACAAGTGCACTAAGTGGGTGTCTACTGGGGTGGGGAATCTGCTCCCATCAGTCCCTTCTGGACTTTTGTTCTGCTCATGCTCTCAAGTTCATTATGTCAGTTGTGGCAACTCAATCCCCTGTCTGACTGAGGCTTAACTTTCAGTAGGTACCAGTATAAATGTTATTATTTTGTGCCCTCTTGGTTCAGTTCCTTTTGTGGAGGAAATGCCCACACTGCCCTAATTCCGGCACTGGTGGGAGTTGTAGTTCAGTAAGATCTGGAAGGCTGCAAGTTCTGCATCCTTGGGACACAGCCTTCAAGGCTGCCCAAAACACTGAAGCTGCATGGCAGGTTCTGGGAAACATACACCTCGGGAAGAAAGTGTGCAGATTTGCAAGGGATGCTGGGGTATAGCTTCCAAATTGCATTTTCCTGCATTGGATCCCAGCCACTGCACCCTGGCACATACCTCTTGGGGTGCAAACTCCACTGGCGCCCCCAAGCAGCATCACCTTGTGATGTAGGCGGCTGTTCGTCCCATTTTAACACAGGGGGGAAATTAGCATCTCACATAGGTTTGGCTGGGATGTTGAGGCTGCAGTAGGGCAACTTTTTACCCATTGGTTACCTGCAGTTTAGGGCAAGTTTCTGCACTACACTTGATCTTAGCAAAAAGGCCAAGAAGCAAGTTTCATTCATAAGGAAAGTGCTGGGACAGAAAATAAATACCTGCTTGCAAATTGGGTGCAAACAGTTCAGAAGGAATCTGAATCCCCATTGCAGAAGTGGATGCAACTTAGCAAAAGTCCAAGAAGAGCAGGGGATAAAGCTAAACATGGCTGCCACATTTGGAATCACCATTTGCTTTAAAAGAACAGAAGGGCTGAAGCTCAGAGATAGAGCATATGCCTTGCAAAAGAAGATCTCCCGTTTTACTCCCCGGCATCTTGAGGTATGGCTGAGAGAAACCCCTGCCTGAAACCCTGAAGAGGTGAGCTGCTGCCAGTCAGTGTAGACAATACTGAGCTAGGTGGACCAATGGCCTGACTCAGTATTAGGCCGCTTCCTGTGTTTGTTACCTGATAAAGACTATGGAAGGGCATTTCTGTCCTCCAAGAATCACACCCTCAGTTCAACTCCCTAGATCTCCCTGGGACACACACATCACAACACCACACCCCTTGTTTTGCAAAGACTCATCCGCACACCCCAAACTGCCCTGCAGCAGTGTACAGTGGCTGCAGTTCTCCCTGTGCTTCATCTCATTAATGCAGGGTTGCTGTATGTTTTTTTAATAGCAGCACCCACAACATATCATTTCAAAGATTGCATTTTGTTTTGTTTTTTAAAAAGTCTGCTTCACGAGGCCCATCTTCATAAAAAGTGAGGCCCTGGATTGCATAAAACGAGAAGCTAAAGGGTGCTATCACCAATGTCCCGTAACACAAAGTGTAAGTACAGAAATAATCTCAAAATGCAAATTTGGGGGGTTAGATGGCTCCAGAAAGGAGTTGCTTTCGCTTTGTCCGGTGTGTTTTGTTTTTGAAGCTGTTACCTTGTTTGTATGTAAACTCTCCCAAGCCCAACCCTGCTTCACTCTGGACCCAGGACAGAAGTGTCTGCCGCATTGTTGGGGCTAAATAATGCTGGACAGTGCTCATAATATGCAACAGGGCTTGGTTTTTCCAAGATTATCTGATATGCACAGAATAGTCTTATCAAATGCATTGGGGATATTTGCTGTATAAACACACATACATTTCTTTCTGTTTGTTGTGTCCTCCTTAGTTTATTATATAAAATAATAAAATTGTTATTGTATAAATTTCTCAAATGCCAAAGAAATTGTGGGTTTGCAGGAGACCCAAGCATTGTACTTTCAGAGGTGGTCAGGACCAGATGGGTTTACAGGAGAATCCTCATGCCTTGCTTGTGAAATTGGAGAGCTATTCAATTAGTTGCTGGGTATGTGGACTTTTTATCTTATTCATTCTTTCCTCCATCATATCTTGCAAAGTTGTTCTACAATTGCAGGTGTATGGAAAAGAGAGAAAGGATGAGGTCTTGAAATCTTTGAGTGGGCTGACACTTCTCCCCCCCCCCTCCTATTCCCTAGCTTCTAATACCAGGGTAGCCAACTGCTCTGCAGAAAGCAGGCAGTGAAGCCTTTCACGGTATTCAGAAAACCTGTTCTTTTAAGGCACAGGAACAGGACCCAGCAAAACATATTTGGCAATTCAGCATATTTGGCCATTCAGCATCAGCAATTACCCTAAGCAAGTGAAGATATTTCCTGGCTTGTCTATAAGCGTGCTGGCAATCGCTTCGCCTGCTTTATTTATCCCGCCGCCCCCCGCCCCGCCCGGCTGCTGTTCAAGACAGAGGAGCAGGGCCAAGGCAGGCAAGTTGGCAACCCCCTGCCAAAGGGTAGGCTTTGGAAAGACGTTCTCCTCCGGCGCACCAAGGGTTAAAGCGCCTCTCCTCCGCCGGAGTCAGAGAGACTGGGCCACGCCTCCGGGATGTATTAACTTGTTCAGGGTGGCAAAAGTTCAGGCTCCGAAAGCCCTGGTTGGCCTTTGGCAGAGGGACACCCCGCCTCCGCAGCGCGTCCATTGGCTCGGCTGGCCGGGGGGGTGTCTCCGCCTCCTCCAGATCACAGATTGTCCCTGAATGAAATAAATTCCGTTGCTCTCATTGGCTGCTCGCCGCAATATTTATGCAACATTCCTTTCTCTCCCTGTCGGCCGCTGTTTTGAATGAAGTGGCTGCGCAGGCAGCCGAGGCAGCGCCGCCCTCAGCTTTTGCCTGCGTGGGGCTTACTCCCAAGTAAAGCGACCTGAGCAGCGATGCGACCCGAGCCTCCGTGCACGTTTACGCTGCAGGAGAAGAGGCGTTTTGAGAAAGGCCATAGCTCAGCGGTAGAGCAGTTGCCTTGCATGCTGCTGAAATCCTGCTAGTCCGTGCAAACAATACTGAGCTAGATAGACCCTTGGTCAGACTGTATAAGATCATTTCCGTGCATAGGATCAAACCCCTGTTCCATGCCCTTCAGGCAGAGTTCCCGAAATTCCTGACAGATGAGCCCTACCTTTTTTTTAAAAAAAAAGTCTGATGATTCCTACACCCTAATGTAAAAACTATTTCTTTGTGGGTGGGTAGGTTTACCCAATCCCCCAAAGAGCGTAACCACCAGAGCCGGCCCACCCGTGAGGAGAGTGGGTGTCTACTGGCTGCGGAAGTGGTGGGTCTGAAAGAGTTGTTGATCAGGGATTGGGAGATGTGTCTCGACCAGCAACTCATTCAGAGATGTAGTGGGAAGTTGCCTCCTCTGAGGTTGAGTGATTCTGTTGCAACCCTGCAATGGGAGCAGTTGGATAATTCAATCGCATGGCAGAATGATTTCCCCCACCCCAAATGTGGACTGAAGCAAGCAAGGCTAGAGTAGGGAATCATGGAGAGAGGCTGGAGACAGCCTCCTCTCTGTTTGGCTGCTTTGGATTTTCATTAATTGGGTAGCACAATCAATGTATAATTTGAGATTAGGGTGAATTAGGCACTGGAGATTTAGGGTGAATTAGTACCATTTATGTTTTTTGACAGATACGCATACAAAGCATAGTACAGTGGTACCTCGGGTTAAGTACTTAATTCGTTCCGGAGGTCCGTTCTTAACCTGAAACTGTTCTTAACCTGAAGCACCACTTTAGCTAATGGGGCCTCCTGCTGCTGCTGCGCCGCCGAGCACAATTTCTGTTCTCATCCTGAAGCAAAGTTCTTAACCTGAAGCACTATTACTGGGTTAGCGGAGTCTGTAACCTGAAACGTATGTAACCTGAGGTACCACTGTACAAATAAATAAGCACTGGCAACAGGTAGCACAACCAGTGATCCTGCCTCAGTTTCCAGAAAGTCACTTTTCTACACACGCACCCAGTGCTTTCCCCCCCTAAAAAAATGTTTAGGGGTACTCTCACTTTGACTTAAGAAAACCACCATTTTATAGTTCAAACTGGGGGAAATAAATACAGTAAATGGACAAAGTACATAGATTCACAAAATGTTTAGGGGTATGCGTCCCCCCCCGAAAAAAGCACTGCATGTAATTCAGTGTTGCACACCAGTTTTACTCTTTACAAAGATCTATGTCCACCTCTCTAAACTTAAACTGCAAAACTGTTTCCTATTTCACTAACTGAAGGGTCTAAACTTCCTAAACTCTGGGGGGACAGTGCTTTCCAAAGGCTGGAAAGAGATTCCCAGCTATCAAGATACATCACAGTTCTTTTGTTGAAATCTGAAATCCGCTGCTCATTCAGATTAATTAGACAGCCAAAACCCAAACCACTGATTTACACTTCAACCACCCTCTGTTTAAAATTGGTTCCAGCTGAGCTTTTATGTGGAGAACTACAGCTTTGTAAATGTATGATAAATATCAGTGATACATCGAATTACTAAACTGCAATTTAGTAATCTATTGTAATGACTATGCAGGGATAATCAACATGGTGCATTCCAGAAGGGTTTGGACTACAACTCCCATCACCCATGACTATTGGCCATGCTGGCTGGGGCTGATGGGAGTTGGAGTCTACAACATCTGGATGGCGATCCCTGGGCAACAGCTTTTGTCTACGTGAGATGGGCAAGTTCTGCATTACCATCTCTGCTCGCTAGGAGGTAGATGAGCAGCTCATCCTCATACAATGTTTTTGAGGAATCCTCGAAATGTGTTTTAAAACCTTTGATACAAATGTCTTTTTCTAAACAACAACTACAACCATCCCAAACTAAATTTGATACTTAAAGCCATCAAGGCTTGCATAAAATTTAAGCAATTTGTTCCACACAAGCAACAGGTAAATCAAACACTTGATTTTCGCCCCCTCAGTTGTGTAACGTTTTGTACTATTGATTATAAGATTCTATCAGACACTTGAGCAACAGACATTGATGGTTTCCTTTGCAAGACTTCCCTCAAAAACCAGAAAGACAAGCTAGTGTTACGGAAGTAGAAATAGCTTGCCTAATTTAAAAAAAAAATGTTATATCAATAACTTGACATATTTCCTGGCAGCACTTTAAAGACTCGTGAGCTGATTTTCTTTCATTTTTTAAATCAAACTTGAGACACACACATAGGAAGAAGACATGCCAGAACTAGCTATCCACATAAAATTGGTTTGTTAAGTTAAATTTATATCCCACCCTTCCTCCCAAAGCAGCAGCAAACATCAAATTATTTAAATCAAATGCCTAGGTAAAATGAAATACCGGGGAGGGCATTCCACAAACAGAACCACCACCAAGAAGGCCCTGTGTATGGTGCAGTGGTTAGAGTGCTGTACTAGGATCTGGGAGACCAGGGTTCAAATCCCCACTCAGTCATGAAGCTCACTGGGTGTCCTTGGGCTAGTCGCTGCCTCTTAGCCTAACTCACCCTACAGGGTTGTTATGGGGATTAAATGAGCAGGAAGGACCATATACACCACCTGAAGCTCCTTGGAGAAAGAGGTGCAATATAAATGCAATAAATAATAGAATTGTGGAATTGGAAGGGACCCTGAGGATCATCCAATCCAGCCCCCTGCAATATGCAGCTGTCCCAAACAGGGATTGAACCTGCAACCTTGGCGTTATCAGCGCCACGCTCTAACCAATTGAGCTATCCAATAAATAAAATAAAGAAACAAATCAAGCAGCAGTCAGAGGCACCCCACCCATCAGGGCCTCCTCTGCTGTATGTAGGGCGTGAGATATGGTTTGGGGATTGAATAAATGTATCTGACCCAAAAGGGATCTAAAATCGTAACTGGTGTGATCAGTGATGCTGAGCATCACGGACGATCAGCTGTGGTGACTGAAAACACTTCCTCACACTTCCCAGGTGGCAGGAGGTTCCAAGGGCTGCCTTTCTGTTTCGTGCAGAAACAGTGCTATGTAGAGGGGCCACAGCCCAGTGGTAGAGCATCTGACTTGCATGCAGAAGGCTCCAGGCTCAGTCTCTGGCATCTGCAGGGAGAACTGCAAATGCACCCTGCCTGAAACACCTGGAGAGCCACTGCTGGTCAGTGTAGACCATGGGTCGACAACTAAGGCCCGGGGGCCGGATCCAGCCCAATTGCCTTCTGGATCCAGCCCACAGATGGTCCGGGAATCGCCGCGTAGATTGGTATGGGGATTCTGATTGTTTGGGCTCCCTCACACACACTGCGGTGGCGCCTCCTCCCTCCCTCCTCCTGGATTCTCCCTGCCGTGCCTAGAGGAGGAAGGGGGCTGGGCTTTGTTGAGCCATGGTTGGCTGAGCGCCATTTTAAGCAGCCCCTCTCCAAAGCTAGCCCTTTTGCGCCACTCATTGTCCCGCCGCCGCCGCCAGCCCCTGCCACTCGCAAGGCACAGGTAAGCAGCCACCAGGGCTCATCCGGTGCAGTGGAGAAGGGAGGGGAGAGTCAGTGGGGGGATTTCCCCCCCCCCCAAAAAAAATATAGTCCGGCCCCCCACAAGGTCTGAGGGACAGTGGACCAGCCCCCTGCGAAAAAGGTTTGCTGACCTCTGGTGTAGACCATACTGAGTTAGATTGACCAGTGATTTGACAGTGTAAGGCAGCATCCTACTACTTGAATCTGCTGGCCCTAACCATGTATTTGCAGGGGCTGAGGGTTGGAATATGAACCAAGGGCCTTGTTTAAATAAATTATCTGTTATTGTTTTGGCAGGCAAAGCATAAAGCTTTTTCAACACCGTATAATCACCCAGCATGCAAGAAGGCATTGTGGAAGACAATGGAGCTTTCATAGCAATGCAGGCCCACTATCACAGTTAGAAGAGATACGCTATGCAGAAGATGTCCCAGAGATGTGCAACTCTATATAAAGCATCCCAGGACAAAATCAGGATATATTTAAAGGATCTAGCAGAGGATATATTTAATATGAATCTTAACTCTTACAGATGCATTTTAAATTCAGTAACATTTAGTGCCAATTTGCCAAATTAATTATTACACCCTTGTTTGTGGGTTGGTTTTTCCACTTCGCCTCTAAGGCTGCTATCCTGTGCAACCTTACGGTACTTGGGAAGAACCCCAACTGAAACACGGTGCAACTTATTTCCCAGTAATCATCAAGCATAGGATCGGGTTGCCCAGAGACAGCCATTATGTGGGGGAGGTCAGGGCAACTTCGAGGCATCAGATTAGAATGCAAGTTCCCATTTTTGCAAGCAAAAGCAATGTGCAAGAATGTCTCACACAAATTAATTTTGTCTCCTGCAGAAATGTCCCTCTGTCTTCTTAACGTAAAAGCTTATTCATGCATTATGATGGAATTTGCTTAGAGGAGCTGATCGGAGCCAGCTATAGCAGGCATGCTTTGTAAAAAGAAAAAAACAATTCCTCCCTTGGAAAACACAAAGGCAGGCAGACAGGCTGGCCTGGCGGCTTCCCTCCCTCCTTTGCCTCTCATATCAGCTGCCTTGGGCAATAAGTTCTGTTGTGGCAGCTCTCGCTGAAGAGGCTGGCGTCTGGTACATTTCAGAGCAGACGCCAGTCACTCCAAGCGAGAGCCACTTATACCAACTCAGTAAATATTTTGTGCAGTGCTGCTGCAGTCTTAAAGGGAGGGAGGAAGGGGTTGGGGTCGCAGTGTGGGTTGCTTCACAACAGGGAATCTCCTGGAGCAGAGAACACCTTGATAAGGCAGGTTCTGGGAGCGGGGCTGTACTCAGCAAAGCAGGGTGGGTGAGTCGCAGAAGCTCAAGATCGATTTCTCCGCCCTCCTGGACTGCAAACTTTTCGTATGACCTTGGGCAAGGTCACACGGGCCTCAGAGTATTCAGAGAGGAGCACATGTCAGCAGCACATATGGCTTCGGTGCTGCTCAGGGGATAGACGGGTAATAGCACCAATCCTAGGCATACCTTGTCAGAAGCAAGTGCTTCCAAGTTCGTACTCCTGAGAAAACATGCATAATAGGAGCCCTACTGAAAGGCTCTGTCATAGCTTCTGTGGTGCAACTAGGAATGGGCAAATGTTGGTTGCTCTCATTTTGCAATCTGAAATTCAATTCTCCACATTTCCATATCACTTTGTGAATTTTTGTTAAAACTCACCAGGGTTCTAGTGCAAATTTCCCCTAATACAGTGGTACCTCTGGTTAAGAACTTAATTCGTTCCAGAGGTCCTTTCTTAACCTTAAACTGTTCTTAACCTGAGGTACCACTTTAGCTAATGGGGCCTTCTGCTGCCGCTGCACGATTTCTGTTCTCATCCTGAAGTAAAGTTCTTAACCGGAGGTACTACTTCCGGATTAGTGGAATCTGTAACCTGAAGCGTTTGTAACCCAAAGCATTTGTAACCCGAGGTAGCACTGTATACACATTTTTGTAATGTGTTTTGGCATGTTATTTTCACAAATACATGCAACTTTATGCCCCCCTCTTGCCTCATTATGTGCATCTTTCTACATGTGATTTGGCTGGAGAGTTGCAAAATTGAAGAAGCCGGTTTCGCTTTCTGCCCTGTTACAGGAAATGCGAATTAGATAGGTTTGCCTTCAGATGAGGACTGGATTGATTTCTCCCCCTAGCCCTTAGGTGTGACTATGTTGGAATAAGCTGAATCATATGGTAATGAGGGATTTCAAGATGTCACTAGGGGTGGATTATGCCTGGTATTAAGAACATGATTGAGCAGGACAGAAGGTATCAAGCATCATCAGCATAAACCCTGTTCGCTCGGGGTGGAGAAGAGAGAAGAAGAAACCAATACAAGCTGATGAAGGCAAAAAAGGGACCTATCCCCCTTTTCAGTTTTCAGCCCAAGGGCCACTTTCCAGAGGCCGTATGCTGGGAAGTGCCAGCAGCAAAATCAGTTGTTTGGGGGGTGCAACTCTCTATTATTTTGTGCTAGGCTGCATTCTAGCAAAAGTCAGACGTCTCTACACACTGACTGCCCACATATCTTTCCATCCAGAGAAGCAACGCTGCAGTCACACACCAGGCTTGAGGCACCCCTGCTTTATACCATAAGGCAAGGAATGGGGAATCTCAGGTTCAGGGACCAAACACAACCTTCTAAGGCCTCTCCATTTTGACCCTTAGAACTCTCCCTATGGGACGCCCCCTCCCCTGGCCGCCAACCCCTGAGTGCCTTAGCCTGGCTGAAATGTTTGTGTGCAGGTGTGGGTGTACCTAAAGTACAATAAGAATCAAAATAATAATCAAAATATTTATACCCTGCCCGTCCGTCTGGGTTTCCCCAGCCACTCTGAGTGGCTTCTACATATAAAAACAGAATAAAACACCAGACATTAACGCATCCATTCTTAAGGAAATTAGCCCTGAGTGCTCACTGGAAGGAGTCTGTAACCTGAAGCGTCTGTAACCCGAGGTACCACTGTATTTATATCTCATATATCCTATCCTTTATCCACACACAGTGAAGTAGACCCTCCCATTTTCCACCTAGGAGCTTACTTCTTCCAGTGTCTCGCCCAGGAAGACTCTTTTTACCCTGCCTTTTATGGAGGGGCCTTCCTCCTCCGACTGTCCCCTTCCTGCGTGTGTCCTCCTCAATCCAATATAAAGGACTGCTCAAATGTTTGACGATGTCTCTCACTCGCTCGGACGGAGAGGTGTGTCTGTGTGCAAACCTCTGACTTCCGTACGGCTGGAATGCAGCCTATTGTAAGAGTCACGCGCATCGTTCCACCCACGGTTGGCATGTGGCCTCTGGAAGCTTGTCCGTGAGGGAATGCGGCCCTCGGGCTGAATAAGTTTCCCCACCTGAGCCATAAAGGAAGGGGAGTGCCCGCCTTTCTCTTCTTCTCCTCGGTCTTCATAAAGTTGCTGGCGTTGTCCGCTGTCAAAATTCAGTTTGTAAGCTCCTGAGGGCAGGAAGTAATCTCACCTTTCCTTACATTGTTCTGCAAAGCTCCAGCTATATCAACGCTACTATAGAAAGTTGATTAGGATGATTAATAATAATAATAATTGTAGTGCCAACAGAAACAGAGCAAACGTGTTTTACGTGAGGCCTGTCCGTGGCGGGGCCTCTCCGGTTTCATGTGACGCCAGACACCTGCAGAGTTCCTCATTCACACAAACGTATTCATCGCCTGATAGCTGCAGCATCGTGGCTTGGACCATGTCTGCTACCTATCTTCTTGGTCACCCCAAATGCAGGCCTCTTTCCACAGTCTGTTTACACCAGCTTTTGCCAACCCAGGGCCCACCAGAAGTTTTAGACTACGATTCCCATCAGCCCTGCCCCAGTCAGTGCTGCCATATAACACTGGGGCTGATGGGACTTGCTGTCCAAAACATCTGAACCCCTGGAGATCTCCTGCCAGTTAGTACAAAGATACAGTGGGTTACATACGCTTCAGTTTACATACGCTTCAGGTTACAGACTCCGCTAACCCAGAAATAGTACCTCAGGTTAAGAACTTTGCTTCAGGATGAGAGCAGAAATCGTGCTCTGGCGGCCCGGCGGCAGCAGGAGGCCTCATTAGCTAAAGTGGTGCTTCAGGTTAAGAACAGTTTCAGCTTAAGAACGGACCTCCGGAATAAATTAAGTACTTAACCCGAGGTACCACTGTACTGAGTATGGGGTTAGTCAACTAAATGTGCGCCTCAGAATGCTGAGCGCTGCTCCCTTCACGGAGTTACAATTCCCAGAGTTCCCTGGGAAGAGGGACTGATGGTGAAACCGCTCTGAGAATTGTAGTTCTGTGAGGGGAATAGGGGCCTCCTCAGCACCTTTAACAAACCCGAGTTCCCAGGATTATTCGGGGGGAGCCATGTAAGCTAAAGTGGTATGATATTCCTTTAAATGTAAAGTGCCTTTAGGTGGGGCCTAAAGCAGTTTCCTAGAAAGCAATGAGAAAACTGAGTGGTGTGTGTATCAATACCAATATTGTTATCGATATATTGGAGGCACAGCTGGATTGTTCAGTCGATAGAGCATGAGACTTAATCTCAGGGCTTAAGCCCCACATTGGGCAAAAGATTCCTGCATTGCAGGGGGTTGGACTAGATGACCCTTGGGGTCCCAACTCTACAATTCTATGATTCAGTTATTCTTAACAGTGGTACCTCGGGTTAAGTAATTCATTCATTCCGGAGGTCCGTAATTAACCTGAAACTGTTCTTAACCTGAAGCACCACTTTAGCTAATGGGGCCTCCTGCTGCTTCCGCGCCGCCGGAGCACGATTTCTGTTCTCATCCTGAAGCAAAGTTCTTAACCTGAAGCACTATTTCTGGGTTAGCGGAGTCTGTAACCTGAAGCGTTTGTAACCTGAGGTACCACTGTATCTGTGATTCTTGTATTGCAGGACTAGATGACCCTTTAGGTCACTTCCAACTCTACAACACACACACAGACACACACATTCATGCTTGAACCAGTCCAGTACTGGACATCAAGCAGACATTTCTTCATCCACCTCCATCTTCACTCTCCCCTCTTGTTAACCCAAGGCCAGCCTGTTGCAAAGAGCTAAAGTCTCATCGTCTGCCTGTTTGACTTTCTCTCTGCATGTCAGCGCCTGCCCTTTATTTAGTCGACTGAGCCTGTCCGAGGGATGGAGACAGGCTGGGTTAGTCACTCTGACCACGGGTCGCCAGCCACTGAGAACCGCCTTAGGTCATTTCCAAAATGCACCACTCACAATGAGAGGGAATCTAGCCCCAGGAGACCTGCAGGAAATGGAGTGGAGATGGAAGAGACAGATACCGTCCTTCACAAAGGAACACAGAAAGAATGTCCCCCGTGTGTTTCGTCGGGCAAAAGAGTTTCTTCCTCACTAGGGCCGCTCCATCTATTTTAAGTTTGTTTGCAGACCAAAAATGGTCATTCAAAGTGCTGAGTGGTTCTTGATCCAAGAACCATCCAAGGAAACGCAACCCCTTTCAGCTGACTTTTGTGAGTGGAATTCCTTTAAGCGGTTCCTGGTTGCAGAAGGAAATGGTTTGCGACGACCTTTTTTTGTTCGCTTGGCACTCAAGTCAGGCTGGAGGGGCTCTGGCCCGGGACGGCAGGAAACTGAATGAGAGCTGGTGATTTGCGCCAGCCGAAGCTCTGGGGTGGCTCTGAGGCCTCAATGCACTTCTTCGTGCAGCAGGCAAAGAGAAGGGAAGGACTCAAGTTCTCTGACAGTGATGGGGGAATCGTAGGCATGTGGACCAAATTTGGCCCTCTGCGATTCTCTATCGGGCCTGCAGCACTCTTCCCAAGCCCCTCCCTTCCCCAGACCACACCCCTCCCTTGCACTGCTCCCCACTCTCCTCGAGGGCTCTTGTTTGGCTGGAAAGAGTCCTTGAGCTGTGACCATGCTTCTTGCTTGTCCAGAAGGAGGGCAGTGAGCTATGTACATGTGCATACCCTCTAATATTCTCCAATGTAAACAGGGACGTCCCATTCCATCATCATCATTTTATTATTTATACCCTGCTCATTTGACTGGGGGACGTGGGTGGCGCTGTGGGTTAAACCACAGAGACTAGGACTTGCCGATCAGAAGGTCGGCGGTTTGAATCCCCGCGACGGGGTGAGCTCCCGTTGCTTGTTCCCTGCTCCTGCCAACCTAGCAGTTCGAAAGCACATCAAAGTGCAAGTAGATAAATAGGTACCGCTCTGGCAGGAAGGTAAATGGCGTTTCCGTGTGCTGCTCTGATTCGCCAGAAGCGGCTTAGTCATGCTGGCCACATGACCTGGAAGCTGTACACCGGCTCCCTCGGCCAATAAAGCGAGATGAGTGCCGCAACCCCAGAGTCGGCCATGACTGGACCTAATGGTCAGGGGTCCCTTTACCTTTATCATCTGACTGGGTTGCTCCAGCCACTCTGGGCGGCTTCCAACATATATAAAAACACAATGAAACATTAAAGATTTAAAAAAATTCTCTATACAGGACTGCCTTCAGATGTCTTCGAAAGGTTGTATAGTTACTTATCTCCTTGGCTTGCGGGGGTCCCAACATTTCTCTGATGAAAATAGGGATGCCCTGTAGAAACCTTGGCCTTTTGTTTGGCTGGAAGGCAGTCTATTCTGCAAGTCACCTCCGTTGCTCATGCTGCCCCTGCAGGGTTGCCCACAAGGGAATGTGGCCCTCAGACTGAAAATGGTTCCCTGCCTCTCTGAGGGATCCTGCTGCTGATGCCAAATGAAAAGGGAAGTCCCAGCTCACACTTTAAAACAGAGGTTCTTAACCTGTGGTCCATGGATCGCTGGGATATGTGTGTCTGTGGATGGGGCTTGGGGGTTCATGAAACAGACCAGGGTGGGGAATGGTTTTTTTCTTTGATTTCCTTCCTGTTACTTTGACAAGTGTCTTGGGGGGGGGAATTCTGAGAAGGGGGTCCAAAGCTTTCATCAGATTCTGAAAGGAGTCTGCAACCCTGCTTTTTTATTTTATTTTATTTATTTTATTTTATTTTATTATTTTTTAACAGCAGACACAATCATTTTTACTTCCAAGCCAAACAGATACACACACACACACAAACACACACACAAACACAAACACAAACACACACACACACACACACACACACACACCCTTAAACCACTTTCAAAGCTACTCTTCCAGCAACCAAGTTCACTACACTGTCATTTAGCTCCAAGCAGCTCAGTTTCTGACCCTTACATATCCCCACTTCAAGGAAGCACAGAATGGTTCCCAGACTTTCTAAGCGTAATGGCTCTCGCTCATTCGTTGTCTCAAATTATTGGCTCCTTTTCCACGGGTGAGAGCTTGTTGAACCAATCTAGAAGTACTCATCTTTAGAAAGACGTTTATAAGGCAAACCTCAAAATTCAGTTTTTTAAAAAAATATATTATTATTTCACTTTAATACATCACAAAAAATGGGAAATACAAAAATAAACAAATATCCATCACCACCAAACATCAACAAAAAACCCAAAACATCAAATCCTACTTTAAAAGATGGCAGAACGGCCATTTGAATGCAACCACCTAACACTGACAACATTCACCATATGTTTAAAGCGCTATGATACCACTTTAAGGAGACATGGCTTCTCCCCACAAAGTTCTGGGAGATGTAGTTTGCAAACAGTGCTGAGAGTTGTTAGAAGACTATTGTTTTTTTTAATAATATTTATTAAGAATTTAAGAATTACAAAAAGAAAAGAAAAAGAATTAAACATAACAAAACAATACAATACAATATAGAAACAAAAACACTTCTTATACATAACAAGACAAGACAAAAACAATTAAAAACACATCCAATACTTTCAATATTATTATCTTTCATTTACTTGTTTCCGTGACCTCCTCATACCTCCCTTTTTTGTATTCTACTTCAATTGATTGTTTCAGCAAATCCTTTCCATCTTCCTCAATTTTCTGTCCTATAATTTATCTTAACACATTCTAACCTTATTTTTCTCTTTAATCCATTTACCATCTATTGTACTTAATTCTTTATAGCATTTCTGCTAAAGCCATGTAACTTCATTCCAACATCTTTCTAACATTCATTAATTTTACAATATTTCTGTAGATAATCTTTAAATTTCTTCCAATCTTCTTCCGCCGACTCTTCTCCCTGGTCTCGGATTCTGCCAGTCATTTCCGCCAATTCCATGTAGTCCATCAACTTCATCTGCCATTCTGTTAGAAGACTATTGTTACCGGAGTGGTTTAGCAATCAATCCCTCTTCCCAAAGGAACTCTGAGAATTGCCGCTTTGAGACAGGAACAGGGGGATCTCAGGACCCTTAACAAACTACAGTTCCCATAATTCTTTGGGGGGAGCCATGAGTGTTTAAAGTGGTATAATACTGCTTTAAATGTACGGCTATTGAGATGCAGCCAACAGCTTGCTGTAAACTGTCCAAAAAGTCAGGAGCAAGATGAGATGAGCCCTATAGAACCACCTGGGATTTGTGATGTGTACAACTGCTAGCCGTTTGCCTAAGACTGCGGCTGGATCGAGGTCACCGACTGAGAGAGAAGGAAGAAATAGTGGACTTGTACCCGTAGAACACATTGCCCTCCGTTTGAAAAGCCACAGAGCTGCAATGAAATGCTCACTCCAGGAACATCAGTGCCGTTTGGTGTGTGGGTACATTCCAGGGTTTTACAGTGTGCAGAGAAATGGCTGAGTGGGTCAGGATTAGGAGTCCCTCCACCACCCTGCTGCTCTTTAATATCTGATGGAAAGATCACTCTAGCGTGTCGATTTGCTCCAGCCACGGACTGAAAAACGTCTCTCTTCTGGAGCAGTTTTCTGTAGCTTTCCTTTGCTGGCCTGGGCAGGGAGGGGTGGAGGAGCCGTAAACACAGGACAAACTGGCTATTGACTTCAGTCTGGGTAAGTGTATTAAGAAGCTGTACATTCTGATGCTCTTTTTTTGCTCAGGGTAGGGGGGGGGAATCTACAACCTTAAAAGCAGAGGTGCATGGAAGGGACACACCAACAAGCAGGGTGGCCTGGCAGATAAAGAGGTTTAGTTCTGGAACTAAGGTGAGGTTGAGGACAACCTTCTTATTTGCTGCACTACGGAATAGGTGCAATTGCCTGATTACCTTGCTGTCAACATTCTCAGTTACACACATCCTCTGTGAAACTTCGCAGCTCTCTGTACTATATATTTAAAGCAATATTATACCACTTTGCAGTCATGGCTTCTTCACCCAGACAACCATGGGAACTATAGTTTGTTGAGAGTTGTTTGTTGTTGTTTAGTCGTTTAGTCGTGTCCGACTCTTCCTGACCCCATGGACCAGAGCACGCCAGGCACTCCTATCTTCCACTGCCTCCCGCAGTTTGGTCAAACTCATGCTGGTAGCTTTGAGAACACTGTCCAACCATCTCGTCCTCTGTCTTCCCTTTCTCCTTGTGCCCTCCATCTTTCCCAACATCAGGGTCTTTTCCAGGGATTCTTCTCTTCTCATGTGGTGGCCAAAGTATTAGAGCCTCAGCTTCACGACCTGTCCTTCCAGTGAGCACTCAGAGCTGATTTCCTTAAGAATGGATAGGTTTGATCTTCTTGCAGTCCATGGGACTCTCAAGAGTCTCCTCCAACACCATAATTCAAAAGCATCAATTCTTCGGCGATCAGCCTTCTTTATGGTCCAGCTCTCACTTCCATACATCACTACTGGGAAAACCATAGCTTTAACTATACAGACCTTTGTTGGCAAGGTGATGTCTCTGCTTTTTAAGATGCTGTCTAGGTTTGTCTGAGAGTTGTTAGGAAACCCCTATTCCCCTGACAGAGCTACAATTCCCAGAGTGGTTTAACAATTAGTTCCTCTTCCCAGGGAACTGTAGCTCTGGGCACCAACTCTCAGCACCCTTAAGAAACTAAAGTTTCCCACCCAGTATTCTTTGCGGAAGCTGTGACTGTTAAAGTGGTCTCATGGCACGTTAAATGTATGGTATGCTTGTAGCTGCAGCAAAGGCACCTGCCTGAAGTCAACTGCAGCATGTTCAGGCATTTCCCTGGGAAGATGGGTTGTTTGTTGAACCACTCTGGGATGGGTGGGGCCATAGTTGTAGAAATAGGCATAACACCAGCCTGGTTCATCCATAACACTAAGCAATGGTTTGTTTAGCAAAAGTTTATGTGAATGTCTGAATTCAGTCCAACAGACTAATCATGTTTTATGGGAACAGACTGTGATATTGGCCTATAAACCGTGACTTGTTTTAACTCTGGTTTGGTTTCAACCTTGGTTTGCTTAAGGCCGATGACCTTGCTTACCCATAAACCATGGCCACCCCAGAAGTTTGCCAAGCTAGAAAAGCCTTGAGGAGCAAGCTGATGAAAGCCAAACCAAGCTTCAGAGGAAACAACCGTGGTTTGTTTGCTTATTGGTGAGGCAACTGCTGGGTTGTTAGACAAACCATGGCTTAGTGCCATGTGCAAATGCAGACACTGTAGATGTATGGGCAAAATAAAACCCAGCCCCACAACTCACAATGGCGACCAGCAGAATAACTTGCATGACTTTTATAGTTGCTTTTTCTGGCGCAAGATCCTGATTTTAAGTACAGTGGATGCTCAGGTTGTGAACGTGATCCGTGCGGGATGCACGTTTGCAACCTGCAGCATTTGCAACCCGTGTCTGTGCACATGCGGGTTGCGATTCGGCGCTTCTGCGCATGCACAAAGCGCAATTTAGTGCTTCTGTGCATGCGCGACCGAGGAAACCCGGAAGTAACCCGTTCCGGTACTTCCTGGTTTGGGCGGTCTGTAACCTGAAAAAACACCACCTGAAGTCTCTGTAACCTGAGGTAAGACTGTACTTTTAAAGCCCTGTTTAATCAAGCCAGGAAATTAAGCATACTGTTTCCAACAAAGTTCCAGCAGCGGTTTTGCACAGGTATGCATGTGAAGGCAACAGCCTTTTGCTTATTATCCACCGCCAGCTTCTGGAATTCAGAGGTATACTGCTTCTTTATCTGGAGGTTCAACTGAGTTATCAGAACTAATAACTCTTGATAGGCCTACTCTTTATTTATTTGTCTCATCCTTCTTGAAAAATCGTCTAAATTCCTGGCATAGAAGGAGCCTTGCGGATGAGAGCAAATGCCCATTCATTCCAGCATCCTGTTCTCACAGGGGCAGCTAGATGCCTATGAGAAGCCCACAATCAGGACATGTGTGCAATAGCACCATCACTAGCTCTTGTGGTAGTGAGTTTCATAAGCTAGTCATGTCCCGTGTAAATGTGTTTGTGGATGTTTCTGTACAGAGCACATTCTCTCTGCATGTCAAAAGAGGCTTTGCAAATGTTCTGAGTCCTGGTAGAGCTTCATTTCCCCCCACTTAAAATCATTTCGTCTGTCATCACAATAATTAATTCCTCTGCACAATTGTTGGCATGTAGATAGTCTATTGAAACAGCAACAATAACAAATAGAGGAAAGGCCTCTTTTTGCAAGAGAAAGGATAAGGAAGAACAAGACATAATTATAGAATGAGCACATCACAATGGAGAGAGAGAAAGTTAGGAGATAATTCCTTAATTGCCGCGGTTGCTCATTCTTCTGGTGCTGGTTTTATCCATTCGAAACAAGGAACTTTAAATTATTATTTTTAAATTATTATTATCTATTTATAGCCTATTTATATAAAAGGGAAATCAAAACATGTCGTCTCTTTTTACAGTGGATTCAACCATATCTCTGGCAACACATTTTCTTGAACTTTGCTGCATCAGTAATACATAACAAAACACACTTCATTTTTCTATATAAAGATGATTTGTCTTCCCACCCATAGCCAAAACATATTAAATTTATTTCACCATGTATACTGTATCCCAAACCTTTAACATCTGATCCTCGGAAGCTGGGGTTTTTACTCCCCCTCCCCCAATTTGAACTCACTGCCATTTATTTGCACAGCAGTCAAAAGACAGAACATTTCTTTCCTCCTTTCAGGTAAAACAGGTAAATCTAACAATTAACAAGCAGTAGCCATATCCTGTTATTATTTCAATTTTAGCTAATACCCCAAAAATATTATTTTAGGACAGCTTCTGTCTTTTAATTTACAGCTTTAGTTAATTTGAAGAGGGCGGCTTGTTGCTTTGCCTTGAGGGGTAGCCCTTACTGATCTGCCACTGACTTAGTAGGAATTCATGAAAGGCTTCCTCAAATAATTCTGGGAGCTGTAGCTTGTTAAGGGTGCTGAGAGCTGTCAGGAGACACCCTCCCCTTCCCCTCCCAGCACTACAATTCCCATAGTGGTTTAACTGCCAATCTCTCTTCCCAGGAAACTTTGGGAATTCTAGCTCTGGGAGGGGAACTTGCAGCGCCTTTAATTCCTTGAGGGCAGCCATGTCTGCTAAAAACAGCATCACAGCACTTCAAACGTATGGGATGAAGGAGTGCATGCAGGAGAGTCCTTTGCAGTTTCACCAAGGGGCTTTTCTAGCAAAGGATGGGATTAAATGCTCGCCGCTGTTCTGGATCTCCATTTGCTTGTGCATTTATGCTCGGTTCTTGCTCAAGAGAAGCAGTTAACAGGATCCTGGGAAAAAATAAGCATGTGCTGCTTGCAACTGTGGCAGATTCTGAAGCGGGGCAGTGGGGTGGAATAGGCGCAGGGTTGAATGCCTTGAAGTCGCAACCATATATTATACATTCCATTATCCCCTCCCTGGTTCCACTGGATGTCTGCGAGAAACCACGGCCAGAAACCAGCAGAGGTCACCCCTTTGGAGACGAAGGGTTTGCTGTGTGAAAGGAGTGTAACTTTGGGTGCCTTATCTGCTGCTGGCTGGTTTGACGAAGAGGGTTGGCGTCTGTCTGGTTAAGCTCGATGGCTCCCATTTAACCCCGGCAAAGGCTGCATCAGCGGAATGCAGGGGGAGATAGCTGGGCCTGCTATCTAATCGCAGGCCTTTCTAGCATTCAGGAGGGCCTCTGGCTTTCCGTTTTGCCAGGCTGGGAGACCCAGACTCCCCGGATTTTCACAGGGAGGGAAAAACAACAACACCAAACACCCTGTCAACAGCTACCCTTTCAAGACTTCCCCAGCCAGCAGTGAAAATCAAGATGGGCAGGGAGGCATTTTATCAACCAAACTGGCAGACTTCTGTTCTCCGGCTTCCAGGTATTGGGCCGGCCAACCTCAACTCTCTTCTGCAGCCCCTGTGAGCGAGACATCGAGGAGACCTTTTTGAGATAACAGCTTTCCCCTTGGCTCTCTCTTTTCCACACAGTCCGTCACGAGGAGAGCCCCTTCCATGGGAGTTTCATTTCCCAGCTGGCTCCGTCTGGCTAGTTTTAACTTTCCCAGGAACGAAGGAGGCCTGCCTCCACAGAGATTGCACATTTCAAGCTGGTGAAAATTCAAAGCGCAGAACAATGAAACGTGACCTTCAGAGATTTCCTAACCAGGTCTCTCATACTTGTTCTAAAGATCCCATTTCCTCTGTCAGGTTCAAGGACCAGCTATAGGAAGGACCATGGCTCAGTGGGAGAGCACCTGACTTTCACGCAGAGCTGTTGGCAGTCAGTGTAGACAATACTGAGCTAGACAGACCAATGGTCTGGCTCACTGCAAGACAGCTTCCCATGTTCCTTTGCTCTTCAATAACTCCAGCTGTGTGGGAGATTAGCAGATAAACCTAACAAATGCCTATTCTTACTTGTTAGCATTAGAAGGGACTAATACCACAGAGCTGTACTGCTGATAGGCAGATACTCAGAGCAGAGAAATATAATTGGTAGAGAGGGTTCTGTGTGATGTCATTTCCCCTCCTCTGCTGGAGAGGAAGGAATATATAGTATTTCCTGTTCCTCTCTCTCTTCCTTTGACCAGCATTCGATGCAGATGTTCCTTCACTTTCTCCAGCTTTAGGCACACGCCTAAAGTTGTTATACTCCAAATATAAGTGTTTTGCCAGCATGGTTTTTACTACTGCCATTGCTGTGAACCACTGAAGGATTATAAGTTAATTTTTTAACTTTGTTCCCAAGTTCTTGCCTGATACTTTGTTAATCAGGGTAAGAAAGGAAGAGTCACCTTACTTCATAGCTAGACTTGCTCAAAACAAAGCTTTGCAGCCTAATTCCTATGCTTTTAATTTTGCTGCCAAGGATGGTATTTTGAAACTCTGTTCAACCCACACACATGGGTGCCTGGAGGGATAAAATGCAATTTTCTCCTACCCATTAAAACCCACCCCACAAGTTGCACCCTCTTTAGAAACCTAGGAAGCTGCTTAATCTGGAGTCTGACCCCTGATCCACCTCGTTCAGTAATTTTTACAACAGGGGCAGTCAGCAAAAGGGCCCTCCCGATGTTCTTGAAATACAACTCCCATCATCCTTGCTGGCCATGCTGGTTGGGGCTGATGGGACTTGCAGAGAAGCAAAGTGTCAACACCCAGTGCTGCCTCAATACAGCTGTGTGCTTCCGTCGCTGTGGTCCATTGAAAACGGCTACTCCGTGCAAACCAGGAAGTGACCTCTCAAGATAACAGAATGACTCTTCTTATCTTTGCGGCTGCAATCTCCTGATGTCAAGGACTGGGCAGAGGAGGAATGGTGGAGACAGCCTCCCCAGCCTGACCCTTCCAGAGAAGAAGACAGTTCAGAATTACAACAGGGGTTGGAGGGAGGTCACAGCTCAGAGGCGGATGAGGGGGAAAGCTGGGAAATAATGGGAGAGGAGGAGGAGGAGGAAGCACCAGCAGGGCGACAGCTGATGGACACAGTGTCTTTAGAAAGCATTGCAGACCCCACCCCCCTCTCCCAGAACCCGGTGAGCCTTGGAAGTAGTAGAGCAAAGAGCTCAGAAGCAAAGGGCCCCCAGCACCACCCATAAGGGAGATGATGACAATGACGAATGAGGAAGTGGGAGAAAAGGGGGGTGGAGAGTCACTCTGGACAATGCCATTATCCCAAGAGGCTGTGTTCCAATCCTCTCTCTGTAAATATTGAATAAAAAGCAGATGGTAAGAACTTTTCCTTGTCTTACACTTTCCTGGCAACCGGCCTTGGGAGTTGCTTACTGCCGCCTGACACCTGGGTGATGCAGACGCTGTTAGGCAGTTGAATGCACATGCACACTCTGTCTGTTTCCCTCCCTCCCACCCTCATGTGGCCCCGGGAGCTGGCAACCCACGCTACACCACTGGGATAGACAACTGAAAGTACCTCTCCATGCAGCGCATAGTTTTATAGATTATGGAGTGACATCCCTCCTTTTTCTCTCTACACATTTTTTCCCCATACTGATCCTCCTGTCTCTGCTGTTGACAACAACAAGGAGTGCTGAATATTTCCATTCTTGTGGCAGCCACTATCGTTGCCATTCCAACATCAGCTGCGAGCACTTCTGGAGTCAAAGAATTCAAATTATGTTTTCAAATGGAGTTCTCGCCAACAGCGGGAAAGTCCCTTAAAGCACATGCAAAGACAGCAAGTTGGCTCAGGAGTGCCACTGATAATTTGTCTGGTGCAGTTTCTGCCCATTTGCAGGGCAGAGGGGAAAGAAGGAGGGCATTAAGTTACACAAAGGTATTATCTGGAGAAATTGGGAGAACAAAGTGTTCAATGATTGTGCCAGTCTGTTCCACCGTGTGCCAATTACAGAGCCAAAGTATTTAAAACATCCTGACAGTGCAGCAAGAAAATAACCTATACAAACTTGAGCACACTGGTGAAAAACATTTCTTTCTACCACAAGAAACCAACAATGGAGCACATTCTGTGACTTGCCTTACTTATAAACCCCTTCTTGGGGGTCTGAGTACTTTATATAGATATATGTATAGGAACTCTCCCTTTCAATGCTTCTCTAATTAATTTGCTCTCCCGCTGCCACAACCAAAGAGCTATAGAGTATTTTATTTCTTCTCTGAAGTATCTTATATAATGCTGTGCGTATATAAAGCTTTGCAAGAGTTCATCTCCCAGATCAGGCATGTTAAGCTTTGCAAGAGTGAATCTGCCAGGTCAAGCAAGAATGAAATTTGTGAATAGTCGCTACATTCACACCATACTACTTCAAACAGTCACAGCCACGGAGCTACAATTCTTAGAGTTCCACTGGGAAGGGGGATTGATTCTGCAAATTATAGCTCTGTGAGGGGTATAGGGGTCGCATATCAGCTCTCACCACCCTTTCCAAACTACAGCTCCTAGGACTCTTTGGGAGAAGCCATGACGGTTTAAAGTGTTATCACAGTGCATTAAATATCTGGTGTGAATGTGGCCAGTTACATAAGCAAATTTGAGGTTGTGCTATCTTTCTTTTAACTACAGCTCCCCAATAAATAAATAACACATACATTCAAGCCAGCTTCAAAACAAAACAGAGAGAAATATAAAACTTACAGGTCTTTCCAGTGCTATTTTTCTACAAAAAGATGTCAGAACTCACCATGCCTCCCTTGTTGTCTTATAAGAGGTGCTGGAACTGAGTTCTGGTGAGTAGTTGAAAAAAAGCCCTGTGTCTTTTTAAAAGGCAATATGAAAACATTACACCCACTGAAGGAGGCTTTGGGCTGACCCCTAAAGATAAGTACAGTGGTACCTCGATTCTCGAGCATCTTGGAAGCTGATCATTTCAGTTTTTGAACGCTGAAAAGCCGGAAGGAATTGCTTCCGTTTTTGAATGCGCCTCGGAAGTTGAACGGCTTCCACCGCGTGTTTTTCCATTTTTCCAATTGAATTTGCAGTCGGCCCTTTGCACCTCGGTTTTCGAATGTTTCGGAAGTCGAATGGTTTTCTGCAACGGATTACGTTCGAGAACCGAGGTACCACTGTAATGATGCTGCCACACATATCTCTCTGGGGAGAACATTCCACAGTCAGGCAAGTCTCCCCAGGGAGAACATTCCACAAGCAGGGGCCCACCCCTAAAAAGGCCCGTTCTCATGTTGCCACCCTCTGGAGGGGGCACAGGGAGAAGGGCCTCAGAAAACGATCACAGGGTCACATGATGAAGAGTTCTGGAGAACTTGAAAGCTTGCACACCCTTTGGTGATATTTTAGCTGGCTGGGTAAAGATTTTGCCCTTATATGGATGCTGGAAATTCTATTCTGGGCAAAAGCAGCTACCTGGGCTTTCTGTCTGACTGCCCTTGCTCCTAATCCCAGCCGTGTGAGCGACTTCTCTGCTCCATGTGTGTGGTTTTGGCTGGTTCAGTGTGACTGGAGGTTCCTCCTCCTTGAATTGTTCTCTTCAACTCCAGTGAAAACACTTCTCTCTCTCTTTTTTCACTCCTCCTAACGTGCCGCAGTCCTGCCTCGCATTCCAAGGGCAACAAATTAGAGCATTTGCAAAAGCTGGAAAGATGCTTTCAATGCTGGGACAAGCATTGCTTTAAAAAGCCTCACGTGGACTCTAGGCTTTGTTGGAAAGGAATCTGTAAGGGCTGCTGTCATTTCTTCTTCTTCTTAATTTGCAGGCAACTTCAGTTGGGAAAGGAGCCTAGAAATCTCCACCCTGCTGCTGCATTTAGGATGATTCAAGGGCAACTCATTCTGTATAACAATGAACTAGAGGACAACACAGTGGAAGAACGTGGGTACAAACCACTAGGGGAGACTTCCCCCACCCTGGCACTGTTTTGGACTGCAACTCCCATGCTGGCTGGGGCTGATGGGAGCTGTAGTCCAAAGCATCTGGGCAGCACCATGAATGGGGGAAGCCTGCACCAGAAAGTTCTCAAGGTAAGACCCGCTAAAGAAAAGACTGAGAGGTGATCAGATAGCCACCTGCAAATGCCTGTCACATGGAAGGTGCAACAAGCTTGTTTTCTGGTGCTCCAGAGGGCAGGACCCAAACCGATGAATTCAAATTACAAGAAAGGGATTCCTTCATTGCAGGTTTTTTAAACGGGTTGAATGGCCATCTGTCAAGGCTTCTTTAGCTGTGGTTCCTGCACTGCAGGGGGTTGGCCTTTCTCAACCTGTGGGTCCCCAGATGTTGATGAACTACAACTCCCATCACCCCTAGCTAGCAAGGCCAGAGCTCAGGGATGATGGGAGTTGTAGTCCAACAGCATCTGGGGACCCATAGGTTGAGAACCGCTGGCCTAGATGATCCTTTGGATTCCTTCCAACTCTACAATTCTATGAAATAAATGGGAGGCACAAGATATACAGCTCTTATTAATTTCATTTGTATAGGGAGCACTTTTGGGTGGACTGTGCCCTTTTGTGCCCAAGAGAGCCCTGCAGGATCATGCCAATGGCCCAACTAGGCCAGCATCCTTTCTTGCAGTGGCCAACCAGATGCCTAGAGAAACCTGCAAGCGGGTCCTGAGTACCACAACTCTCTCCCAGCTTGTGATTCCCAGCAACTAGTAGTGAGAGACAATACTGCCTCAGACATTGGAGTTTGTACACAGGCATCATGCTTATAGCCATTGAGAGCCTCATTCTCCATGACTTTGCCTAACACCCTTCTAAAGCCGTCCAAAATAAACCTGCTTGTTTTGCCAAGGCAGGACAGCTGCTTTGAAAGCTTTATTTTGGGGGGGCAGATTTCCCCCAGCTCTGATTCAAGTTATGGGTTGGGTGCCCTAAAGGAGGAATCTCTTGGTTTTATGGCTGGGGTACATAAGGCATGCCTTGACCACTTGGAAGGGTGAATCTGTCAATTTAAGTTTCTCTGTTTCTAATTTTTCCAATCCTAAATGCATTTCTTCACATTTACACATCAGTTTGTGTTTTTGTGTGTGTGTGTGTTTCTTTAAGGAAAAGTCCTTTTAGTCCACCTGCAACTTTTCCCTAATATCCACAGAGACCCATGAAACATAGGGCATGTCATTTTAGGGGGTGAAATTTCTATGCAATTTTACACACATTTTACTTACCAAGCAAACCTGAATTATATTACAGTAATTTAACCATAATATCCTTTGAATTTGAGAGCCAGCATGGTGTAATGGTTAAGAGCGGTGGACTCGTAATCTGGTGAACCTGCTCCTCCACATGCAGCTGCTGGGTGACCTTGGGCTAGTCACACTTCTCTGAAGTCTCTCAGCCCCACTCACCTCACAGAGTGTTTGGGGGGGGGAGGGAAAGGAGATTGTTAGCCGTTTTGAGACTCCTTAAGGGGAGTGAAAGGCGGGATATTAAGTCCAAACTCCTCCTCCTCTTCCTCCTCTTCTTCTTTGAATTCCCAACTCACATTACACCTTTTTATCACTTCTCATTTTTGTAATTTGAAAGTTGGAAAAGTCAACATTCACTACTATGATAGGGCCTCTTCAGTGGTAGTTCCCTGGTTGTGAAATGTCCTCCCACACGAGATGCATCTGTCTGTCTCCATCTTTATGCACTTTCAGGAAGAATTTGAAAGCATTCTGGTTTAACCAGGCATTGGTGGCAACCCCAAGATGGAAGTATCTTTTAACTGTAATTGCTTTTAGTTGTTTTTAATTGTACTTGTTTCTAGAATCTTTTAATCTGTTTTAGAATCTTATTGTGTTTACATTGTTTGCTGCCCTGGACTCCCTGTGAAGGAAGGGATATAAATTCAATAAATAAACAAATTCAGTAAATAAAGAACTTGCAGGGCCAAATGTGAATGTCAAAGCATGGCTGCTTTATTTTGTGTATTGTTTTGGGACAGGCAAATCACCTTTAAATGTGAACGGAACCAAATTTCTTCTCGTTCCTTCTTTACAGATGTTATGGATTACAACTCCTATCATTCATTGGAAGTGTTGTGTATGGCTGATGGGAGTTGGAGTTGTAGTCTACAACATCGGGAGGTCACCACATTATTTACCCCAGATTTAAGACCAGATTCAATGCTTGCAATATTCCCCTGATACGTCTCTATATCTAGGAACCAGGCTGTTTCAATGTACCTTTTCTGTAGCCTCAAAGCGTTGCCTAGAACAAAGCCAAACAATTTCTTTGCCGCAAGGATGTCTTTCATTCTTCCAGATTCTCTCTCCTCTGGCCCCGCCTGTACACACTTTCTGAGCCTATTTTTTCGGTACGGCTGCCAAAAGGTTCAGCTCAGCATGCCACTAAAAATGCAGACTTCTGAATTCCAAACTTTCGCTTGAAGAATAATTTATGTTTGGGTGGTGGAAAGTACATTTTCCCACTGCCAATGGAGACAAAAAGAATATCTTTGCAAAAATACATTGGGAGCGCAAGAGAGCCTGCAACTCCTGCGCCTGTTGTTATTTTCATAGGACAGGAATCTTGGCCCTGGGCTAGTTTAACAATGTCAATACAATGACATGGGGCCATTTTCTGGAAATCCAGTGAGCTCATTCAGGGCATCAGATTCCCAATCTCACACGGGTTTCCTGATCCACCTGTCACGCAAATGAGAATGTGTCAGTCCTATGTTCATGGACTGCATTAGGACTTTATACATTATCCAAACTGCCCCTGCCATTGTACAATGAATTATTTCAGAAGCTCTTGTGTAAAGACGGAACTGGTTGGCTGCTTACTGTCCACTGTTTAGTGGTGGTTAGAGCATCTAACTAATACACACTAGAGAAGGGTCTTAGCTCAGTGGTAGAGTATTTGCCTTGCAAGCAGAAGGTCCAGTTCCCAGCAGCATATCCAAGTAGGGTTAGGGGTGACTCCCTGCCTGAAATCTTAGGAAAGCCACCCCAGACAATACTGAGCTGAATAGACCAAAGGTCTAACTCCGTATAAGGTAACCTCCTATGTTTCTAGTGTTGGACTACAACATGGGAGACCGTGGTTTGAATCTCCACTTGGCCACTAGGTGACCTTGGGCCAGTCACTGCTTCTCAGCCTAGCCTACCTAACAGGGTTGTTGTGGGGATTCAATGAGGAAGTGGGGAGAACTGTGCATGCCACCTTGAGCTCCCTGGAGAGAAAGGTGGGATATAAAAGTTTTGGTGTTCTCCCTGCCTATGCAGAAAATCAAGTGCGAATTAGGAACAGAGCCTGGGCTTCATCAACAAAGCTCAGGCTTGTCAAGAATTTATTGATATGTATAGACTGATTTCACAAAGTTAAGTTAAGCTAAGCTAAGCAGATATATAAGATTGAATGTTTAATTATTAAGATACAAAATTACAATCTCAATAAGAAAGTTACAAAATAATAAGGAAGTCACGCACGGGTGGAGGGAAGACACAGCGCAAGAAATAAGAAATGGATAAATGTCGGTACATAATGAAATGTGAAAATGTGAATTTACGAATATAATGTATGTGTATCAATATGTAAAGATTTCATATATGTATTGCAACATTAATAATAAATAAATTAAGTGCGAAAATTAAAAAAAGAAAAAGAAAAAGGCAAAGCTCAGGCTTAACTCCCAGTCATTGAAATAGGATTCCCCAATAGATCGCACCCAGAGAAGGAATAAATAATATTTAACAGATAACATGCTGCATAATCTATGGAACTCTCTCCCACAGGAGGCAGCGATGGCTACCAGCTTTAAAAGTAGAGTGGACAAATTCATGGAGGGGAGGGCTAACACTGGCTACCAGCCACAGTGGGCATCCTCTGCCTTCATAGCTGGAGGCAGTGGTGTTCCTGAACCCCAGTTGCTGGAAACCACAGGAAGGGGGGGTGCTCTTCTGCTCGGATAAAGCTTGTGGGCTTCCCATTGGGGCATCTGGTTGGCCACTGGGAGAACAGGATGCTGGACTAGATGGGCCATGGGCCTGATGCCAAAGACTCTTCTTTACTGGTATTAAGAAACCAAATTCAGGGATGGCCATCCAAACAAACAGAAGTGCAAATGGGAGAAAGAGGACCTTGCTGGTGTCTGACGTCAGCCTGGTTCTCTGGCTGATGAGGAATAAAAGTGGAAACAACAGGGAAGGAAAAAGGAAAAAAAAAACCACACACACAAAGGGGGAGGGGGTGGAATCAGAAGTCAGAATCTTAAACAGGAAAAGCCCGGCGTCAGGACTGGCTGGCGATAACAGGGAACTCCGCCGAATACACAAACAAACAGGGTTTCAGCAGAGGCGACCTGGCAAAAGCAGCCCTTGCACAGATGCAACCAAGAACATAGAACATCAGAAGCTTATACAGAATCAGGCCATTGGTCCATTCAGCTCACTACTGTCTACACAGACTGGCAGTGGCTTTCCAGAGTCTTCAGCAGGATTCTCTCCCAGTCTTAACTGAGACGCCCTTCAGGTGGAGCTAAATGGAGGCAACCATTCTGAATTCCATAGGACTTCTGAGTTGACATGGTTCGGATTGCAGCCATCATGCCCGTGCCACTAAGTTTAAAAGGGAGGTTGGGATGTGGTTATGTGATTGGCATTCCCAACTCCAACCGAACACTATTCTCCCATCCATCTAGGAAGAAGTTAAATGTTTCTACCCAGCTAAAATTTCAACAAATACTGAAAGCTTCCTTGCTTCACTGCCCGACATCACTGCAACATCCATGCTGTAATCAAAAGCACATTTTTATTTTATTTTTTGCAATTGTGAGGACATTTTGCCAAACCAACAAAAAGCATCAAACTCTACCAACATGTCCAAAAATAACCGATGTGTAATTTATGCAAAATCAGCAAAACTCATCTTTTACCCATCCGCCCCCCCACCGGCCACTTCAAAGCGGGGGCCTTGAAGAAGGGCAAATGTGAAAAGTTCAGAAGGAGAGGCAAAGTCTGTTCTGCAAAGTCCCGTTTGTGAGAGTGAAACAGACAAGCATTACCCAGTGCCATTTCTGACTACAGGTGAGCATATTCTAAGGAAACAAACAAACAAACAAAAATAATAATTTGCCTCTTTCCCACTGGGAAAAGTAGATTAACTGTTTTGGCCGTTGCAGCAAATTAAAGCAAGATTCAAAGTTGGGAGGATGCATGAAGCCAGGTTCACACTTGCACATGAGTAACTATGATCTGGGAGATGTGTACTCAGCCATGAAGCACATTGGGTGACCTAGGGCCAGTCACTGTCTCTTAGCCCACAGGGTTGTTGTGGAGATTAAATGGGGGGAACCATGTACACTATCTTGAGCACCTTAGAGGGAAAGGTGAGATATAAATGAAATAAATAAATCAACAAATATTGGCAAGTATCCAAAGAAAGGATGCGAAGAGGGAATGGCACACACAGATGGGTCTGGATTTTGCTGTACAATACTAATTCCTCCGGGATGTGGGTGGCACTGTGGGTTAAACCACAGAGCCTAGGACTTGCTAATCAGAAGGTCGGCAGTTTGAATCCCCGCGACGGGGTGAGCTCCCATTGTTCGGTCCCTGCTCCTGCCAACCTAGCAATTCGAAAGCACATCAGAGTGCAAGTAGATAAATAGGTACCGCTCCGGCGGGAAGGTAAACGCCATTTCCGTGCGCTGCTCTGGTTCGCCAGAAGCGGCTTAGTCATGCTGGCCACATGACCCGGAAGCTGTACGCCGGCTCCCTTGGCCAATAAAGCGAGATGAGCGCCGCAACCCCAGAGTTGCTCACGACTGGACCTAATGGTCAGGGGTCCCTTTACCCTTTACTAATTCCTCCAGCCAAGGAGGCAAGCCTCTTTACAAACTGAGCATTGCCTTGCCTCTTCTTCCACGGCAAACTCTGTTGCAGAGCAATCAAAAGGCCATGAGCACATTCATCCTTTGGAGCTCAGCCGCAGGCTACGATAAAACACCAATCCTGTCAAAATAATGAGAATTTACTCAGGATCGCGCCCAAGAAGTCCTATGGCACCTTAAGGATGAATATAGTTCAGGGGTTGCCAAGAAGGGACCCTCCAGATGTGGCAGAAGTCCAGCCCCCATCGGCCCCAGCCTGCCAGGCCGGTGCACAGGAATGAGGAGGGCTATCTTCCAATGTGGTGGGCACCACGTTGACTATGTGGCTGTGCACCTGTTTCCAATCCTTACACACCAGAGTCTGCTTCATCGAATGGAAATGCAATTGCCACTGGATTCTGTTTCCCCAGCCCAGACCCCTAAGCATGCTCCAAAGTATGCATGGTGGTTTTGAATAACACCAGCTATTCTGCTCAGTTTCAGCATAGGCAACATATCCTTGCGCATGGGCCCATGCCCATCTCTTTCCTCTGGTTGGTGGGGTTTGCTGCATACACTCATCAGAACTCCTTCACCCGTATAATTTGGGGCAGTGTTTTCTTTTGAGCAATTTCCTGGGGCTTGTGTTTTCTTCCCTTCCCCTTGCCCCCGCTGCAGCTGACTTAGCTGCTGGAATGAACAGGGACCAAACTATGCATCTGCAGCAGATGCCATAAAACAGATCAACCAAGAACCCATGGAAAACCCAACTTTCTACTCTTCTGCAGTCAGGTCTTGCTTGTACCCTTCCTAGCTGGCTAGCTCCACTGTGAAGGGCAGGAAGCTGGACTAAATGGGCCTCTGGCCTAATCCAGCAGCCAGGTTCTTCTTATGGACTAGAGCAACTCCCAGAGGGAACGCTGCTTTAGGACACAGGAAACTGACCTATGATGAGTCCATCTAGCTCAGGATTACTGCTGTATGCCAGTTCCTGGGAATCATCACAGGGGCAAAAGCACTGTCGCACTGTGGTCCTTCTTTTGGGCTTCTCATTACGGCATGTGGTTGGCCACTGCAAACAGGATTCCGGACTAGATGGGCCCCCTTTGGGATGGACCCCCTCTAGCCGGCCTCTTCTTATATTGACACGATCCTTGCTGAGCTCCAAAACAGCAAACGAGAAAATGTTTGGGATCTCCACGGCCAAGAGTCCCGCCTTTCCCAGCCCGAAGAAGAACATTTTTAATTAGAAGTTCCAGCATTTGGTTTTAATTCAGCCCAGTGAACAGGATGGTTTATTTCCACACACAGCATATTTTCATAGACTCATGAAACACTGTGCCACTAGGAGGTCGTTACGGGCTGTGATTACAGCTTTTTACATTAAGTAATTACGGCGGGAGGAGCAAAACGTTGACTTGATCTGCTTCAGGAGAATGGATCTATCATCCGCGTGCAGTTAATTAAGCATTCCTGGCACAAGTCAATTAGCGAGCAGATGAAACAAAACAATAACACCAATAATATATGCAGTGGTAGCCTTTGCTTTGGGCATATTGAGCACAAGAAATACACATTCTGCTGATGTTACGGACAGAACAGAAGTTAATGCGGAAAGCCTTTTAATGGCATGCCTAGTGGATAGGACGACGGGCAGTTTTGCATATTAGGTAGGGGGCAAAAAAAACCTGTTTGCTTCCAGTGATACATCCAATGCCACGAAGCAGCTGGTGAAGGATATCTCTGTACAAGGTCTACTGTCAGAGACAGGATGCCCCTGAATATCAGTAGCTAAGAACCATTAGCGGGTGGAGGGCTTTTGCATTAAAATCCTGCTCGTGGGCTTCATATTAGGGCATCTGGTTGGTCGCTGTGAGTACAGGATGCTGGACTAGATGGCCTGATCCAGTAGGGCTCTTCTTATGGTCTTGTAGAATACAACAACACAACACAACTCCCATGGTTTACTGTTTACTGTTTTTCTCTTTACTGTTTTTCATATATATATATATATATATATATACGGTATATGTTTTTTAACATATCATTTTCAACAGTAACTAAACATACTTTTACATCTTATACAATTTTTTGACTTCCATCAATCCTGTCTGAAAATTTTCCAATCTAATCTCTTAATAAACATCTCTTACTTCCCCTATTACATTTAAATCTCATAACTGATATCTTTTTCTACTTTGTAACGTTTCATATTTTTCTCCTTACAGAACTTCTTGTAGTCCTACTAGCATAATTTGTTGATTACAATTGCTCTTCAAATAGTTCGTACACTTCTTCCAATCTTCTGTAAATCTCTGGTCCCGCAGGTTTCGAATCCTTCCTGTCATTTTGTTCAATTCTGCATAGTCCATTAATTTTATCTGCCATTCTTCTTTCGCCGGAATTTCCTCTTTACTGTTTTTCATTCCCCAAAGCCATCAGATGCTTGCGGCCATAAAGCCCACTAGCTGTGGCTCTCATGGCCAATGGTCAGGGTGATGAGAGTTGTTGTCCCAAACATCTGGAAGGCACCAAGCCAGGGGAGGCTGCCCTTTACCAATCATGCATAACCTCAAAAATAATCAGTACGCTATAAGTGATTATAATTTCCTTTCAGCAATTAAAATGGACTCCAAGTGATTAATTGGTTGACTAATCTACCAGTTAGGGACGCGGGTGGCGCTGCGGGTTAAACCACAGAGCCTAGGACTTGCTGATCAAAAGGTCGGCGGTTCGAATCCCCTCAACGGGGTGAGCTCCCGTTGCTCGGTCCCTGCTCCTGCCAACCTAGCTGTTTGAAAGCATGTCAAAGTGCAAGTAGATAAATAGGTACCACTCCAGCGGGAAGGTAAATGGTATTTCTGCGCGCTGCTCTGGTTCGCCAGAAGCGTCTAAGTCATGCTGGCCACATGACTCGGAAGCTGTACGCCGGCTCCCTCGGCCAGTAAAGCGAGATGAGCGCCGCAACCCCAGAGTCGGTCATGACTGGACCTAATGGTCAGGGGTCCCTTTACCTTTTAATCTACCAATTGCAGGTTACAGCCCTAGTGAAATGAAACCAATGTAGTGGTCTTGGGCTCGGGGGAGTGCAGTTGGGGAATCTGTTTACACACATGGATTTGCAAATGGATCTGGAAGGAGGTGGGAACATAGGAAGCTCCCTTATACATCTAGCTCAGTATTGTCTTCACTGATCGGCAGCAGCACTCTCCAGGATTTCAGGCATGGGGATGTCTCTCCCAGCCTTCCCTGGGGATGCCAAGGATTGGGCCCAAAACCTTCTACATGCAAAGCAGATGCTCTACCACTGAGCTATGGCCCTTTCTTAGACTACGCAGGCATAAATTCCATTTGCAGAGAAAGCAACTGGGTTTTGGCCACGAAATGCCAGCATTTTAGGCACAGATGACTTTCTAGGTGGCCTTTCAAGATTGTTTCTCCTGGCTATGCCCTCGCCCCCCCTGGCTTCTTGTACCAGCAGCCTCCACTGTGTGCAAGAACAGCAGCCTCCACTGCTGACGCAGCCTGCTTGCTCACGGACAATCTTAACTCCATTCCTCCTCCACCCCCCGCCTCCCCAAAGGTCTTTGTCCTGTCTTGGGCCTTATACTGTCAAAACAACGTCACCAGGAAGATAAGAGAGCTCCAGATATTAAGAGGCTCCTTCCTGCAAACCGCCGTCTATCTCCAAGAAACTCTCATCTCGGAAGGGCAACAGACACACATGGAAACCGGGATGTGTGTGTCTTCCAGTTGCATTGCCAGAAATATTCCGAACCACTCTTGACCTCCAGATTTTCATTTTCTGCTGGGGTTTTTTTTTATGGTGGTTGAAGCACAGCAACACAATTTTCACGTACAGAAGGATCTGTGTTTTCCAGGAGTCACTGAGGCTGGTCTCCCATTGGGGAGAGGACAGTCATCCAGGAAAACACACATTCTTTGGGGCTGGTTTTATCTCTGCCTTTTTGTTTTTTTGGTATCCACCCCCACCCCACCCCTGCTCTCCCCCCAGCCTAGATAGGATCCCTGGAGCCTCCTCCTCCTGAATCGAATTAATCTGAGGCTTTGGACTCAGCCCAAAACCTGCCCCACACAGATATCCAAGAGGAAATAAGATTATAAAGGGATGTGATTCGTTTCGTTAAGTTTCCCCTTTTCAATTACTAAGCTTTTCCTTTGAGAAAAGTCATCTTCAGTCCAGAGCGAGCAAGTAATTTATTTATTTCCCAGTGTGTGTGTGTGGGGGGGGGGGTTGGTGGAAAATTCAGAAGCTTCCCCCTGGTAGCTTTAGCATTTGATTGAACGAAAAATGGGGAATTGCTTTATTTTATATTTATTTATTATATTTGTATCCTGCCCTTGCTATCAAAGGAGCCGACGTTAAAACAGAACAATGTAAAATAAAAGAAAAACATGTTTAAAACATTTTAAAAAACAATTTGAAAAATCTGAACTTTTAAAAACAATCACATACTCTCACTGTTATTACTTTCAGTTACCATAGCCAGTCTCTATCAGCCATCAAATGCCTAGGTAAATAGGAATGTTTTGAAGTTTCTGCTGAAAGTGAGCAATGAGGGAGACAGGAACTCCTCACCAGGGAGGGCATAGGGGCTCCTCTGTTACCCCCTCCCAATTTTGATTCCCCCCTAAACCTCCAAAGCCATTGTCCAATCTTTCTCCCCACTTCCGCCAGCATTTTCCACTGAGTGAGAGGCCTCCTAGATGAATCTGCCCCTCTCCTCTGCTTAGTCAATCAAAATATAATTATTTATTAGTAGGTCCCATCCATGTCTCCAGTATCTCCCTCCCAGACAAATGGCTTAGGCAGGGTGGTGAAGTCTTCTGCTCATTTCCCTCTCATTTTTCTTTCTCCATAAGCAGAAAAGGCTTTTATTTTTCCAGCTGGAACTCGCTGGAACTCAGTTCCAGCACCTCACAGGTGGGCGCCACTGCCATTATAACAGAACAAGGGGTGTGTTCGTGGTAAGTTCCGGCATCTCTTTTTTCTAGAAAAATACTACTGTCTGTAAGAATCTGTGGAGAGAAAGTGGGTTGGGGGGACAAGTTAAGGTTTAGAAGGAGGTGGGATTGGGGTGGGGGACACTGGTAGCCCCACCTGTCAATTAGTTCACGCTAAGCCAATCAGAACCATGCATTCTTCCTGAGGCATCTTCTTCAGGTCTGCGGTTTATGCCACAAAGAGAGAGATATATATATTTTACTCATAGCAGGAGCCTTGCTTACTGATAGTTTTCTAATCTGCAGTATATAAATTACCTACGGTAACTCTTACGATGTCTTCAAAAATGTGCTACTATCTTTTCTGGTTTTTCAAGATGGTGCTTTATCTGGTATTATAGTTTTTCAGTTTCCTATAGAAATAAATATAGATATAGATATGAAAAATTGCAATATATGTACAACTACAATATTTTATACTTATATACATATGGTGTCACTTTTGTAAACTGCTTAGAGACACTCTAGCTATTAAGCAGTACATAAATATATGAAACAAATAAACATGAAACTAATTTTTTAAAAGGTGACTATTTCTGCATTTACAACTATAATTATAAACTGGCAAATGCAAAATTGTACCCTCTTTAAACTGAGGCTGAAGCGTCCGCCCTACGTACTGAGCAGAGGAGAGATAAAAATTAGGAACATAGATGGGTTCATATCCAAAGTAGTGTTCAGTCTCTTGTTCCACTGGAACAAGAATTTATCATTGCACAGCAGAACTCCTCCCCCTCCTTTCCCTGCCCCCCTAAATTTGTTCTGGGGGCTCTTCAACCCCCATCAACCATGCTGGCTGGGGCCAAGGATGGGGCAAAAATTTGATTCAGTTTGTCTTTAAGGGCAAACCTACCTAATTCACACTTTCTGAACCAAAACATGGCCATCCTTCAAAATTTGCATTTCTCCGAATTTTGCAGTTCAGTTCTGCACCCAAGTAATGTGTACATAAATGAATTTACTAGGGTAATGTGTGCATAAAAAGGAATATATTCATGACAATAACATGCAGAGACACATTATGTTGAGGAAAATATAAACATTAGGGAGCAAATGCTTTGCCAAAAAGGATGTGTATATTCGGTACAATTGCATACAAAATTGTGGGTATTAGGAGGGATTCGCAGTAAAGTACTGATGTGTTTTCCAAAGGCCTATCAACATTATTTTCAAAAGTTGCAAAAGAACATGGAAATGTAGAGAACTGAACAAGAACCCAAGAGAAACAATAATTGGCATGTTTTCCCATCCCTGGCCAGGGCTAACGAAAATTGCAGTTTGAAACATCTGGAGGGCACCAGGTTAGGGAAGGCTGATCTTCAGGAATCCTACATGCATAAGAACATGGGGACCAGAATCCACTCCCCCTCTTCCGCTTTGCAACAGTTTCTTGAGAGCAGCGCATCCCTCGCCCCTTGAGATTAACCCGGCTTTGGAGATCTGGGTCTGGGATCCCAGGCCTTGTTCTTGGTGACTTTCCCTCCCGGCACCTCTTTGTTAAGGCCGGGCGGGCCTCCCTTTCCCATGCCAGGGAGAGATTTGCCTGGTGCCGGCCAGCTCTTTGTCCCAGAGCGCAATTGATACAGCTTCCCCCAGATAAACACAAGCTTGTTTAACTATGTCTGTTGATAAGTCCCAGCAAGACTTGATAATGTGGCCGGTCGGATGTTGTCAGGACGAAGGAGTCAGACATGCTGGCAACAACCTTTTCCCTTTCAAAGCACATATGTTTAGAGAAGAGAAGGGGCCGAGGCTGGTGCCTCTGAAGCACCACTGGAGGCTATCAGAAGCATCAAAACACAGAGCGGAATGCTGTCGCCCGGCCTGTGAGCGCAGTCACCCCTTCCCTCCCAGGCCTGGATCATGAAATAAAGATCACACTCTTACAAAAACGAAAGGGTCTCAGTGAAATGGCTCGTGGGCACATAAGGGGTTGTGGGCTGCATCCCACGTAGTGCTGTGCGAAAATTCTGTCGGCACAGGATTCCTGCATGTGCAATGGAACATAAGAGCTTGCTAGATCAGGCCAGTGGCACATCTAGCCCAGCACCCTGTTCTCACAGTGGCCACCAAGATCCCCTAAAGCAGCGGTTCTCAACCTGTGGGTCCCCAGATGTTGATGGACTGCAACTCCCATCATCCCTGGCCTTGCTAGCTAGGAGTGATGGGAGTTGTAGTTCAACAACATCTGGGGACCCACAGGTTGAGAAAGGCTGCCTTAAAGGGAAGCCTACAACTCCCATCACCCCTAGCTAGCAAGGCCAGAGCTCAGGGATGATGGGAGTTGTAGTCCAACAACATCTGGGGACCAACAGGTTGAGAACTACTGCTCTAAAGGGAAGCCCATTAGCAGGATCTGAGCACAAGAGCACTTCCTCCCTGCCTCAGTTTCCAGCACCTGGTATCACTCTGTACACTAACGACGCAACCCCTAAATCTGTTCTAGGGGTTTCCCCAACACTCTGGATAAGCTTTGGGGAGGGCACACACACACGTGTGTGTGTGTGTGTGTGTGTGTGTGTAGAAGGGAGAAGTCCCACTGTGCCAGCAGAAATCCTTACAATGATGGGGCAAGTTCAATGAATACCACTCCAGGTATGCAGCACTGTGCATGTGTGTTTGTATGTAAATATGTGTCTGTGTGCACATTCAACAGTTCTCTGGATATAATATGTTGGCTGTTCAGGCCATTGCTGCTTTCTAGCGCTGCACTGACAAATTTTATCTTCTGCCTCCTCCCAATCGTTCTCAATCGTGTACTAAGAGAAGAAGTTGCATTCAAAAATTATCAAAGGGGAGAGGAAAATTGGTAAAATGTTTGTGTGCAGACTTTTTGTTGTGCTTTCCTTACTTTTGAGGTGGTGTTTATGCGACTGTCCTGTCTTTCGTTCTACAAATAATCTCGCCAGTGGTCTGCACTCTAAGGCCATCCCTGGCTTCCCGCCCATCAATCAAAGCCCAGGGGAAGATCTTGTGATGCAACTCTTCCCCTGGGGCTTTTTTTGGACCAGGAAATGTGGACAGCCAGGGGGGCTGGATAAATGTTTACTGGAAAGAAGGGAAACACACACATGCACACAACCCATAGGCACTTCACAGGAACAAGGTAAGCTCAAAACCCCAGACCTTCTTAAATTCTTAAAACCACAATCTAAAGTGTCCTAAGCATGAAGTCGAAAATGGAAGCCTCTTTTGCATAGGAGGCAACCCTGCAAGGAACTGCAGGACAGATCTGGGCAAAACAATGCTGTTGTGTTGGATCCTCAACCTACTTACAGCGATTTCATGACTGATTCATCTGGTTTTCATCATTGCAATAACATGTATGTGCATTGCTCTATTTTCCTTTGTTTGATGGCTACACACTGGGGCCAAATGGTAGGGCATTTATGGTGCTCAGAACTGGTCGTCGCTACTTGCGGTGGACCCTCCATTGCAACCTATTGAATCTGTGCATTTCTAAAGCAAGGGTAGGGGAACCTGTGGCCCTCCAGATGTTGCAGGACTACAACTCCCATTGTCCCTGACCATCAGTCATTTGGGTCGGGATTGATGGCCAGTGGTGTAGTGTGGGGGTGCAGGGGGGCCGTCCGCACCGGGCGCAACATCTGGGGGGCGCGCTAATCTAGTGGAAGAGACTCGAGTGCTAAAATCCACGGGTTAGGGGCCGCAAATTACTTGGCTTGCCCCGGGTGCTGACAACCCACGCTACACCACTGTTGATGGCAGTTGGAATCCGACCTGCATGTGCGAATGGACCACCACCACAGCAAACTTCACTGTCACCTTTGGTGGACCCAGATTACACATTCGGCCTGCAAAGGTGCCTGGGATGCAGCCGCATGTTTTCCCACCCCTGTTCTAAAGAAAGACCTTTGTGGGTAAGGGCTGTAGCTCAGTGGCCTTGCATGCAGAAAGTCCAGGAATATCACAATGGCATCTCCGGGTAGGGCTGGCAGAGGACCCTGGAAAGATGCTGCCAGTCAGTGCAGACAATACTGAGCAAGATGGACCAATAGTCTGATTCAGTATAAATGGCTCACATATGTTGATTTATTAAAGGACCATGATGGAAAATGGAAATTAAGAGATTATGATGACATCAAAGACCACTTTCAGAGTTGGTTGCATTATCGACAATTATATGAAAAACATAAAGAAGACAGCAAGAAAGGATTTAGTTATACAAGATCTAGGTTTCAAACGGAAGTGATCGAAGGGAAAGTGAAATTATTGAAGGCCGCATACAGCATACTATTAGAATGGGAGACGAAAGATGAAGAGGTAAAATCAGTTATGATTAAATGGGCACAAGATGTAGGTCACAACATTATGATGGAGGATTGGGAAAAATTATGGAAAACTGATTTAAAATTTACAGATTGTTCTCTATTGAAGGAGAATTACATGAAGATGATGTACAGATGGTATATGACACCAGTGCAGTTAGGGAAAATGTACAAAACTAGTTCAAATATATGTTGGAAGTGTAAGGAAAAAGAAGGGACATTTTATCATATGTGGCGGGATTGTAATGTAATTTAAAATTTTTGGGAAATGATATACAACGAATTGAAGAAATTGTTCCATTTAACATTTGTTAAAAAACCTGAAGCATTTTTGTTAGGGATTGTAGGTAAAGATCTGCCAAAAAAGCTGAAAAACATCTTCATGTATGCGGCAACGGCTGCAAGAGTTTTAATAGCACAAGGATGGAAGACTGAAGAAACCCCAACTAAAGAATCATGGCAAGAAAAATTGATGGACTATGCAGAACTGGCAAAACTGACATATAAGCTACGGGACAAGGATAACTGTGACTTTAAAGATGAATGGGAACCCTTTACAAAGTATTTGAAGACACAACAAAGCGAACTGGACTCCTTGGCTGGCTTTGAATAAACATCCACAAACGATTTATTGATAATAATCAGTTAAATAGTTTGAGGATCTATATAACTGTGTAACATGCAGAAAACAGCATTCTTAGAGAAATCTAAGACTGGAAATGAGGGAAGTCCAGGGGGGGGATGTTGTGTGGGAGGGTGGGGGAGGGAGGAAAAATGGGTGGGGAAAATAAGGATGATATGTTTCTGGATAATACGTTTTGTTTTAATTTTGAATAAAAAAAGTTTTAAAAAAATAATAGTCTGATTCAGTATAAGACACCTTCCTATGCTTCCCTCTCTTCTCTCTGTCTTAAAGGGAGTCCAGTCTGAAAAAGCTCAGAGCCCTTGTAAGTCTCCATGAGTAAAATCAGAGAGCATTGAACCTGACAAACAGGATTTGTGCATGGAGAGACCCCATGCTGGATTCCAAGCCAAGCGGTCTGCCAGAGGCATCCACCCACCTGTCATCCCTCTCTTGAGATGGAAAACTTTCCTGGCCAAAGGGAGCTCTTCCCTTTGATACACTCTCTCTTCCAGTGTTGAGGAAGAACCCACAACACAACCGGCACCTGAAAAGAAAGGCACTCTCATGCCAGGAGGCAAGTCTGTCTTTTCTTATTTCAAACGTTTGGTGTTTTAGAGTGTAATGAACAGATTAAACAAGCTCACACCTACAATTTGCAGCAGATGCGGTCAGCGGCAGCACAGAAGTTACGAAATTTAAAACCCTGTGAACGACGTACCAAAAAAAACAACAACACCCGCAAAGCAGGACCGCACCTGACACTGAACAAAAGGGGAAATAGTGCAGACAACTTTCCCTGGATTGGGCTGGTGAAAGTGAATTAAGCAAGCTGCCCTGAGGACAGCATTCCAGAGACAGGCTGGCAGCTGCATGTATGAACTGACACCACTGGAGGTGACAATAAAGTTTGCTGTGGAAGAGAAGGTCTGCAGTAGTGGCCCAAATGCTGCAGCCATCAAGCAGTGAGGATGGTGGACATGGGAGACTGTTTGATTGATTTTTATACAACCCTTCATCAAAAGATCTCAGGGTGGTTCACAATACAAAAGACATCAGATAAAAGCACAAATACAGTGGTACCTCGGGTTAAGTACTTAATTCGTTCCGTTCTTAACCTGAAACTGTTCCTAACCTGAAGCACCACTTTAGCTAATGGGGCCTCCCGCTGCTGTCATGCCGCCGGAGCACAATTTCTCTTCTCATCCTGAAGCAAAGTTCTTAATCTGAAGCACTATTTCTTGGTTAGCTGAGTCTGTAACCTGAAGCGTATGCAACCCGAGGTACCACTGTAAATAGCTAAAACAGATTTCATGGCCACCACGGAATGCAACTCTTTGGATGCTGACACTGAATTCCCATTATAAAAGACGAACTTTGCTGAACCTGAACTGCAGGAAAGTTCTTGTAAGACCTGGGTTGCTTTGCGAGCTAGGTGGCCCCATTAAAAGTGAGCTGCTTGATGACAAGCTGACGAGGTTTCCTTCCCCAGCAGACTTAATCAGCGAGAGTCAAAGGGCCAAACCTAACGGGATGGTAAATGCATTATTGCTACTCCTGTCAGAGCTTTTAAAATTAATAGCAGGCATGGTGATGGGGGGGGGGGCGGTACTGATTTTCATCCAGAGCATAGCATACAGAGGAGGGGAAGTTTAAGCAATGGAAGTTTTGCTCCTAGGTCTCCTAGTAACTTGGAGGGGGGCAATTTTCATTAGGATTTAGGAAGAGTTTAACATTCCTACTTGACAGGGATGACAGATATATGGGGTGGAAGGGGCTCCAGTCATCGTCCCCAATATTTTGGGACAGGAAGCTGTCCCCCCAATATTGAGGGGATTACCACATCCCGCCACTGGGCATCCTCTGCATGCCCCAACTCCAGCCTCCTCCCGGCAGCCAGAAGAAGCGAGGGCGATCAGCTGGGATGAGCAGAGGCATTGTCAGCCCACAAATCTGAAATCCAAGATGCTCCGTTGCGGACTTTTAAAGCTTCCAAAAATATACTTGGATTCGGGGCCAAGGTCAATACAATCTTCCTTCACATCCACACACCAGTTTAAAACCCACACAAAAATATGGCAATCTGCCCTTCCCTCTTTTTACTCACAGGGAAGCTAACAAGCAGTCTTTCTTTTTATCACTTCAAAAGGTTAGCATTTATAACCACATCAGCTCCCAAGTAAACCTCTTAGTTATTACAAGAAACGACTTAGGAGAGGTCTGTAGGTTTATGCAAAAGGTTGTATATCAAGGAGCCCGCCTTTAGATTTAAATTCTTTGCGAGTTCTCTTCTCTTAGGTATTTTAAAAACATCTTTATCCTCCCAAATCAAGCAGGTCCTGTTTCTAATCTGGAGAAATCTGCCTCTCACTATCCAGAACTATCCAGAGTTCTGGGCTCATTTTTTGTATTAAAAAATAATATTCGCTGCCCATCCAACCGAGTTCTAAGTTGTAAACACCTGAAGTAATTCTTTCCATAAGCTGAGCCACTGTGGGCCTCACTTGCTCATCACACACAAATCTTCAGAAGTGTCTTTATGATGTGCAACCGTGTAAACATGTGTGAGCCAATGAAGCACCAGGGCTTTAATTGCAGAAGAAGAGGAGGAGGAGGAGGAGGAGGAGGAGGAGGAGGAGGAGGAGACGTTAATGGCACAGACTTCAAATCCACCAGGGTGCAATTCTTTCCAGCTCTGCTATTCTCAAGTCATTGCAACCAAACACATATAGGACTTCTTGTATGGTGGGGCAAATTTCCATAGACACATCCCTGGAGGAAAGCTATACATTAATATAGTCATGGGAATAAGAACAGTACTCAGCATTTAATCGAATCTTTGCCAGCCTGCTGCCTTTCAGATACTTTGGACTACAATTTCCATCGACCCTAGCCAGCATAAGGTTCCCAAAAGCCATTGCTTTTTGAGTGTTTTAAAAAAATTATTTATGATTTTCAGTTGTATACATTTCAACAGTTTTACAGTCATTCTAACATTTCAAAACTTGACTTCCTTCCTCCTCTTTCTGCAGTTCCTTAAATTTATTTTTATCATTTACTGCATATTCTAAATTAACTTAACTTATTCTTTTATTCACCTACTTTAATAATATACTCTTATGAATCTGCAGGTTATTACAATAATCCTGCCAATGTCCTTATCTGTTTACAATTTGTTTGTAAATATTCAATAAACCATTTCCATCCTTTTATTAAAAGTTCTTATTTTTCCGGTAAAATTCACCATTTCTGCATAGTTCATAAGTTTTTGTATCCATTCTTCTTTCCTCAGGACTTCTTCTTCCTTCCATTTTTGAGCAAATAACATTCTTGCCGCTGTAGTCACATACTGTACATGAATAAATTTCTATACCATTTAGGTAGATCTACCCCTATAATTCCCAGAAGGAAAGCTTCTGAGGTGTTTTTTTTACAAATGTTATTTTAAACATCTTTTTCCATTCATTATATATCATTTCTCAGTAAGCTTTAACCCTACTACAAGACCACCACAGGCCTCAAACAAATCTCAAAAATCCTCTGACACCCAGGTTGAGGGGGAGGCTGCTGCCACATTGCAGATGTTGACAGAATGGCTGTTGGAAGTGCAGCAGCAGGGATCATCCACCTTGTTACTTAAGGGTTAATTCTATTCTCATTGAAGTCAAGTAGCCAAGAGGAGAATGGGTGGAGGTGTTGCTTAGCAACCAGGCAGAGTTACATGATCTTCACTTAGATAGCAGGTGGACTGATTGGCCGTGTAGTTCTAAGTTTTCCTTTGTATGTTTGGTTGCATATCTCTGTGGTATGTACAAGGCCTGAACTAAGAAAAATAAAACCTCTCTGTTTTTTCCTCCTCAAATTATGCACTGTTTTTGTTCAGTTTGGTCAGCCCAGTGTTAACAGGACTTTTCTTTTTTATTATTATTACATCGGTATTGGTTTAAAATACAAAGATTCAAACATACAATGAAGGTAAGTATTTCAGATTTAAATACAAAAAAGAAAAAAGAAAAGAAAGGGGGGAGAATAATTTTGAAACAAAGACAGAAAAAATGATATAAAGAAAAAAGAAAAGACCAAAGATTTATACAACAGTATATCTATCATATAATTTTTATTGCAAAAAACTTCTAATCTTTCTCATTATACTTTTTCTGTTGTCATGATATTATTGTGCAGTTTTGTTTTATATCCTTTTTCATACATTCCACTATAATGTTTATATCATTTATCTGTTATTCGCAAGTATCATTCCAATTCTGCTAAGGGGAGTTTTAAACCAGAAAACATACAGAGAATGGAAAATATTTAAATAATATATAAGATTATTTTGCAAAAAAAAAAAATTGTTAACAGGACTTTTCTGCCTGGACTCCATCTGCATTATTTGAGTAACTGAGACTACATTCTTCACCAGGACTAACTAGGAAGTCCTGTGGGAAGGCAACATGCTACATAACAACAGAGAGAGAGAGAGAGAGAGAGAGAGACGGGGTGGGGTGGGGGGAACAGACAACTTTCCTTCCCTCAAGCACTGTGCCAAATTGGCATTAACTTGCTTAAGCTGCCAGCTACCAGGCATAGTTCATTAACATTTTGCCCATTTGCCATGGTGTTACTATCGTGTTGATCTGCTTGAGATATTTTTTTAACAAACCTCAGCTTCATCCAGGCAGCCAATTAAGAGGGCTCTTTGAACTCACGCTAATGAATGCATTATGGTATCATTCGAGGCTCATGGCAAGAGGAGGCATGTTTGGCAAGAGCAGGCCAACCCCTCTTTCCACCCCTCTCAAACACAGACACATAAACACACAAGCGTTTCACAAAACGGGAGGCGTGGCTGGGTCAAATCCCACAAGATGGTACCCTGAGCCACCTCTGGGGAGACTGATCTTGTTCTCGGGTCCTGCTTGTGGTCTTCCCATTAGGGCACCTGGGTAGCCCACTGTGAGAACAGGATGCTAGACTAGATGGACCATTGGCTTGATCCAGCAGGCTCGTCTTTTGTTGTTAGTCTCAAACGTTAGCAAACGTTTTCTAGAAAAAGAGGTGCCGGAACTCACCATGAACACCTCCCTCAATCTCATATGATAGCAATAGCGCCCACCTGAGAGGTGCTGGAACTGAGTTCCGGTAAGTTCTGGCTGGAAATAAACTCTTGTCAACAAGGCACCAGACTGGGGAAAGTGTGCTCTAGTCCGTCTTCTCTGTGGACGGTTTGAGTTAAAGCACCAAGTTAGCGGAAATGTCAATGACCAAACAGCCAAGACTTGAGCTGCTTCTGCGCCTAATAGCCTTATCTTGTGCGCCGCCATTGCCAAGGCTCTCAGTCAAGCCGTTCAGTCAAGCAACCTGTGATGGTCGTGCAAGTTGCAATTTGTTTATAAGCTCGTGTTTGTAATGAATCATGCAAGGAAGTGTTCACCGCATGGAGACAAAAGTCTGGAGTTGCTAAATCAAAAGGGAAATGTAACGACGCAGTTTGCCTCTCCCCTTGGCACAGAGTATCTTTCAGGGTTTTAAAAAACCCACGCATACATACGTGTGTGTGTGTGTGTGTGTGTGTGTGTGTGTGTGATTTTCTGCTTATTTCAGCTGTTTCTTTTTGTCTCGTTTTTATATAGCAAAAACTAGGCACGGTATCTGATTTTAAATAAGAAAGGCTTCGGACATTTTTTAAAAAAAATTGCACACTTATTCAGAGTGGAAAGAACAGCCCAGTTCCCCTCTGGAACTCCTTTTCAATGCTAAAATCTCTCCTTTTTTTACAGAAATAAGTAAGCAACAATGTAGAACAGAGTTTGGAGAGGGAAAACTTCCATACTGCAGTTGTTTGCAAATCAAGAGGAGGGGAGGATTCTCAGCAACTCACAGGCAAAGAATCAACATTCCCATCCTATCCACCACTAATAAAATTATTAAAATAAGTACACAGATTCAGGGCACCTCCCTCGACTGGGGAGCTGCGGGGCTGTTGCAGGGGTGAGGAACCAGGTCACTTCCAGATGTTGCTGGACTACAACTCCCATCATTCCTATCCATTGGCCATGATGGGTGGAGCTGATGGAAATTGGAGCCCAACCACATCTGGGTGTTAGGGGTTTAAATCATTGATTACTCAGAACTACAAAGGGGCCACAGCTCACAAACAACCCACCACTCCCCAAACCTGTAGGTGGGATCATTAAGCATGAGAATAATCAACCACAGTGTAACCAGGAGGGTGGGGGCTTCTTCCAGCAGTATTATTACCCTCCTAATGGTATTTCCCTTTAAAAAAAAACTTTCAAGGCCACCCAGCCCCTAAGAATCCTAGTATAGTCCAAGGCAAAGCCATGACTTGCTGAATGCTAGGAGTGGACAAGAGAGGATGGCGTGCTCACTTGGTGCCCTCTGCTGTAATCCCAAAGCATGAAAGGCTAGAAGTTGGAAAACGAGGAGCTGAAGGAAGGGCCAGAGGTGAGATACAGCAGGGAGCTTGGGTGAATCGGTCAATTTCAGTTTCTTAGTTTCCAGTTTACCACACTTCCACATCAGTTTGCATCTTTAAAAAAAAATAGGACTCATGAAAATGCATGAGCATTTTGGTGCAGATTTCTCCTTAAATTTGCATTTTTGCAAAGCAATTTCCCCTACTATAATGTGTTTCTGTATGCCATTTTCACTAATATAGGTAAAGGTAAAGAGACCCCTGACCATTAGGTCCAGTTGTGACCGACTCTGGGGTTGCAGCGCTCATCTCGCTTTATTGGCCGAGGAAGCTTCCAGGTCATGTGGCCAGCATGACTAAGCAGCTTCTGGCGAACCAGAGCAGCGCACAGAAACGTCGTTTACCTTCCCACCAGAGTGGTACCTATTTATCTACTTGCACTTTGACGTGCTTTCGAACTGCTAGGTTGGCAGGAGCTGGGACTGAGCAAAGGGAGCTCACCCCATCACGGGGATTCGAACCGCCGTCCTTCTGATCAGCAAGTCCTAGGCTCTGTGGTTTAACCCACAGCGCCACCCGCGTTTCGCGTTTCACTAATATAGGTATGTTTTAATGCACACTTCACCCTAGCGCATGCATTTTTGTGCGCTGCACTGCAAAATTCAGAGAAGTGTGGATTTTGAGGGATGGCTGTGCTCATGTATAGTTTCATAAAGTGTGGATTAGGGAGGCTCGCCATTAAATGCAGACTGGATCAAATTCCATTCGTAATGCCACACATTGCGTTTTGCATGTGTGTTGCTGCAGGTTGAGATCATGGAGATATTTTCACATCACAAACTGGCTTCTTGCATGCCAGGCTGTCCCTGGGAAGTTGTCAACAAGCTGCTTAGTGATTGGTTGGCGGTGTCGCCATGGAAACGGGGGGTACAGTTGGTGTGGTTGTTCCATTCTGTGCTTTGGGCTTTTTTGTGTGCTGGGGGGTGCCTAGGATCCTGACTAAATTGTGCCAAAAGGAATGAGTTGCCAACTTGCCAAACTATAGGGATTGCTCAGTTACTCTGCCCAGCTAATGAACAGGTTTCCTCTAAGCCAGCCTTCCCCAACCAATCAGTTGCAGTCAGCACAGCCCACAGTCAGGGATGTAGTTGAAATCATCTGGAGGGCCCCAGCTTGGGGAAGACTGCCCCACCAGAGAAAAATAAAAATTCAGCCCTGGAGAAATATATACCACCAAAGAGCATAAGCCACAAGGGGGTTAGATGTGGCACGACTCAAGTCCTTGAAGATGAAAGATTGGCATTTATCAAAATGTGACAGTATAAACATCTTAATTACATTAGGGCAACTGCCAGAACATAATTGCCTGAATGGTACAGACAAGTATGCTAAATCTTCTCCAAGTGGTAGCCAGGTAAGGATGATTATGCATCATTACACTTTTATCGCTGCTTCTTTTTGTGATCTCTTGGGTACAATTAAGTGTTTGCTTCTTCTCCAGGAGAAGATTGAGAAGGTGAGACAGGAGGGGGAGTCATCCTGCTCCAAGTTGTGAGGGGTGGAATCTCTCACTCTTGCCAGCAGTAAGGCTGACATATTCCCATCAGCTTCTTTTAATCATCCTACCCCCCAGAAACTTTTACAAGGCAAGGCAGGAGAACAGCAAGCTGCCATTTATGCTTATTTGACGTGTGGGTGTCCTGAACCAACGGATTCAAATGACAAGAAAGGAGATAAGGAAGAACTTATTGATGGTAAGAGCTGTTCAACCACGGAAGGGACAACCTGGGAAGGTGATGGACTCTCCTTCACTGGAGGTTTTTCAACAGAGGTTGGATGACCATCTTTCAAGGATTCTTTGGCTGTGATTTCTGAATTGCAGGAGGTTGTACCAGATAACGTTTGGGCGCCTTCCAACTCTACAGTTCTATGATTTTATGAAATCTTTTTCTGTTCAAGTAAGTTTCTAGATTGGGAATGGAGCAACCTAACTCTGTCCCATTTCATTTTCACTGGTGCTCAACTATAAATCCATTTCATCTCACTTTGTGTGGATCTTCTTCTTTTTTTAATAGCAGACAGATTCCCAGTCTGTAAATTGTACATATTTAATGGACTTTTGATGTATGGAAGTGAGAGCTGGACCATAAAGAAGGCTGATCGCCGAAGAATTGATGCTTTTGAATTATGGTGCTGGAGGAGACTCTTGAGTCCCATGGACTGCAAGAAGATCAAACCTATCCATTCTGAAGGAAATCACCCCAGAGTGCTCACTGGAAGGACAGATCCTGAAGCTGAGGCTCCAATACTTTGGCCACCTCATGAGAAGAGAAGACTCCCTGGAAAAGACCCTGATGTGGGGAAAGATGGAGGGCACAAGGAGAAGGGGACGACAGAGGACGAGATGGTTGGACAGTGTACTCGAAGCTACCAGCATGAGTTTGACCAAACTGTGGGAAGCAGTGGAAGACAGGAGTGCCTGGCGTGCTCTGGTCCATGGGGTCATGAAGAGTCAGACACAACTAAACAACAACAACAACAAATGGACTTTTTGCATCAAAACCACAATTTTTTCATACGTTTTATGTATGCATTTTTCTGTGAAATGTGCATATTTTTAATATAAAATATGTACTTTTCTGTGCACTTTCTGCACACCCAAACGACGCTGCAAGATCTGCAGCACAGTGGAATCAGACTAGGAGTTTCATTCTGATCTGCAAGCAACCAATGGAACTTCAGACAAAAAAGGAGTGTCTTGCTCAAGTTCAACAGTTGTGGAATCCAAAGTTTAGAGAAGCTCTTAATTTACCCTGCTAAGTAGGAAAATGCCCCAAAGATCTTGGTCCCCACAAGCAAAACTAGCTCACCCATATTCCAAATAGTCAGGACACAATATACAAAGTGAGATTTGTAACGCAAGTATGCAAGAACACCCATTAAACTTTTGAAATGCAGACCTCATTGGGGCAGACACAACAAAGGGTTAACATGCAGCATGGCCACGAGGTCAAGAGTCCCCTTTGCATTGCTTGGAATCCTTAAGCTCTCTCATAAGATCACCCACAGGCTGCGTCAGACCCTCAAGAAGATCAGATTTGCCTGCTGTTGCAACACACTTGTCAGCACGCCAGGTCTCCATTCACTACCATAAACCAAATCTCTAACCCTTCCCGCTCCATGCTCCATATTTTCTGATAATCCTTCATTCATCCTAACTGCAACATTTCATTGGACAGAGAATCATTCTGGGGCAAAGCACCGAAAGGCACTTACCAAACCCTGACCAACAGCTAATGGTTTGTGGGGTTGGAAACCACCCGCAGAGGGGAGGTTTGCAATCACAAAATCATAGAAATGTAGAGTTGGAAGGAACCCGAACAGTCATCTTGTCCAACCTCCTGAGATGCAGGAATCTTAACTAAAGCATCCACGACAGGCGGCCATTCAACCTCGCCTTAAAAACCTCCAAGGAAGGAGAGTTCACCACCTCTCGTGCAAGTCCGTTCCACTGCCAAACAGCTCTTATGGAAGATGTTTTCACCAGATTGCACAAGTCCACTGGCAATGGGAAGACCAATACCCTTCCCCCAATGGGTCTGCAAGAAGACTGGAGCATAAGAAGTGGCCTTATTTGGAACCAGACCCATTGAGCCACCTACGTAGCTTAGTATTGTCTACATTGGAAGACAATGGCACTGCAGGGTTTCAGTCTGAATTTCTCCCAGCCTTACCTGGAGATGCAAAGGATTGGACACAGAGCCTTCTGCATGCCACGCAAATGCTCTAACCACTCAGCCTCGATCCTTACCTAAGGGGAGGAGAAGTGCATTTGTTTTTCCCCCCACCTCCCGTGAACCCTGAAGTTCTCTAATTTTCACTCCTCTGTCTAATCCCCTCCCTCCAGCCTGCACTCTCAGAAAGTTGCAAATAATATAAACCCATAATGATTCTTATGCATGTCGTGGCATAAAAGAAAGGAGATTTGCAGAGGCCTGATGAAAGCGGAGAGTTCAGCCAGCAAACTCTGAGAGATTGTTGGCAAATTTGTGAATTGGCCTCTCCCCATCTTCTGCAACCCGTAGAAAGTAGCTGCACTCAGGATATAAACAGAGCAGGCTGAGTAAGGCCACCTCGTGGTGCTTCAGCACTAGCCAGGAGTCTGGGCAGGTGGCAAGGAGCAGGGGCCGTCAGAAAGGTGACAGAATATCCACCCCGTGTCTTTGTGTAGCGTCTGACACACGTTGAGGATTATCGCATTCAGAAATACAAAGCAGTTCCAACATCTGAAGTGCCAAAAGCAACCTCGGCTAATGGAAAACTTTGCAGAGTATTTAACAACTGTTGTGTTTGTCCAGGCTTTTTTACATGTTGGTGAAGGAAGTCGGCTTTTAACACTGACGCTTTGGTTGCTCTGTCCTTTCGTAACTATTCGTGGATTTTGGGATGTTGTTGCTTTTGAATTTTTTCCTGGAAACTATCTGGACTGAGGAGCGGGATGCATTCCAAGCAAATAATTAATAGGCAAACTTGGCACTGACCTTTCAGCAAGCAATCGCCAGTGATTTCAGCCTCTGGGTTTTGTGGCTGCACTTAAGTTAGTCAGTTCAATTCATTTCATATTTAAAGGTGACCCTACCTAATATGTGAACTGTGGGGGAAAAGCCACCCTTTGGAATTCACACTTCTCTGAATTTTGCAATGAAGTTTTCCAGTTAAGTCATGTTTACAGATATGCATACATATGCATATATTAGTGAAAACAACATACCAAAATGTGTTATATTGGGGGAAATTGTCTATATTAGGCAATATTGAATGCAAACATGTGTATATTAGGATAAATTCACGGTAAAATACTGGTGAATTTTCATGAGGACTTAAGAAAACTGATGTGGAAAACTTAAGGCTGGAAATTTTAGAAAATGAGAGAAACCAAAATTGAAGGATTTACCCATCCTTCGCTTACACGCATTACAATGCCATTGGTAACTTTAAGTAAAGCACTGGGCTGATTTGGGCAATCATAGCTGAATAAGCCAAGATACGAATGTGCCTTTGGGGTGCCTGTGCCACCCCCCTGCTTCTTCCTTTGTGCTGGGAGCAAAGGAACCAGAAAGTTTTCTGTAGAGTTTTTTGTTCCATCCAAACCAAGAAACTATGGTTAACATAATACAGGATATTAAGCAAACTTCATCATCCATAATCACTTCATATATTAGGTTGGTTTTTTAAAGCCGTTAAACCATAGTTTCCTGGTTTGGATTAAACGGGAAACTGTAGTTAATGAGAAACCTCATGGTTTCTTAGCTCACTTGCACAAATGGAGGAGGGAAGTGGCTGCAAGCACAACCCAGAAGTTTGCTCATAGCTTACTGAGCTGAGAATGAACATCCAAATGCAGCCATGTTCACTCACTGCAACCCCCACCCCCAATCTGCCATAGAGGGATAATACAATCCTGGTCTATTTTACGGTCCTGTTTGCAAAGATTAGAGGGTGGATATATGAAGAGCCAATGTGGTGTAGTGATTAGAGTGTTGGACTAGGACATGGGAAACCAGGGTTCAAATCCCCACACAGCCATGAAGTTCACTGGGCAACCTTGAACCAGTTACTGCCTCACCTACCTCACTGGGTTGTTGTGGGGATTAAATGAGGAGTGAGAGAACCATGTCCACCAGCCTAAGCTCATTGGAGAATATGGTGGGATACAACGGCAAGAAATAAATAAGTGGACTTCATGAAATCTAAGGGGCTTTTACCGAACTTTTCAGAGGGGAATTGTTTTTCTTCCTGTTGCTTTTTCATTTTCAAATTAAAACAACAACAACATACTTTAAGTTCGAACCCTAACATCACTTCTCATCTCTTTCAATAGCCAGTGGATGAAGTCATGAGAGGGAATACAGGTCTTTTATCCATCAAAAAGATTGGCACCTCAGTCAAACTAGAGCATCCTCCCAGTGGGGCTGCCTCATCAATCATGCTGCCCCCTCACCTCCCTCCTCTCCATTTCCAGGTCTCCAGTTCCTCCAGTAGGAAATTTTGCCCCTTTTACAAGCAGTAGCTCCTCCAGAATCTCAGCAAGTTGGTTAGGAGTGTGGTATACTCATGTCATCCTGCCTGGCTCTCGTCCCATCCTGGCTTTATTTATCGAGACCCTTTGCTTCTTGTTCTGAATTCACAACGAAGGTGTCAGAAGGTGGCGCATACACATCATCAGGTGAACGGGACATTTGATGCATCAGAGTTAAGTGCAGTTTTCACTTCTGCTTTACTATGCCAGTATGGCCAATGATCATGGAAATTAAGAGTTGGACTTGAACAGCTTCTAGAGAGCCACAGGTTAGCTACTCTTTTTTTATCCTGCTCTTCAGGCAAAATAAAAAAGGGGGGTGCTTCCAAAGATTAGAACTGAAAAAAGTACCTGCCTGCAGACTTATGTTTTCAAAGACGTGGCACACAAGAAAAGGAAGATGGGAAGGGAGGAGGAAAAAAGCAAGCTCAGACACCAACGTTGTGTGGAACCACCCTTGTTTCTCAAGTGTCTTGTTGTGGCTACGGGGCTATTATAACTTAGCACCTGTATTTGCTGATTGAATATGTATGAAAACAAGCAAGTAGTTTGTATCAGTTCTTAAATCCTCTCTGTATCTGTGAAAACAAATCTCTAAAGCCACACACACATCACTTCTTCTTCTTCTTCTTTTTTAGAAACCTGGGCAGCAAAAGTGAAGGAATCACCTCAAGACATTCCTCAGCAGCTCTTATCTGATGAAAGATCTCCGCAAATGCACCCAGGCAGCAAAAGAAACGCTCCTTTGTTAGGCCTTAACATTACCTCATAATCCAGGCTGGAGTGCTTACGGAAGTCCAGATGGTCCATTTAAAATAAAATAAAAAATGAGCATGTTGCCCCTTCTGGTTTGCCCAGTTTGAGGAAGAAGCCATTTGCTGCTAGAAGTTATTGCGACGCTGAAACACGATTCATGCCTCCCTGATCTCCCACTCATTCCATAGGCTTCAGAGCAGACGGCAAACTGGGGGAGCGAGAGGAAAAGGCAACAGAAAGAGCCCCACATCGTGGCTCAAGTTTTAGCAATATCCTTCAGCAGGGCTGTAATTAGATAGCGCACTGCATTAATCTGCCGCATTGCCTGCAGGCTGTTGTTGGCCTCCAGCAAAACCTCCCTTAATGAGAGAGGATTCCAAAGATTCCAGGATGGGAAACGGTACATGAGAAACCCTGGGCCCTTCTGGGTTCTCCTCCCAGTCAGCTAAACCAGGAGTTGGCTAACTGACTGAGCTGCATGAAACAGCAGGTCATGAGGAGGCCTATGTCAAAGGTAAACATGTAGGAGGAGGGATCCAGTTCAGTTTGTATCTTAAGGTGAACCCACCCAACTCACGTTTCCTGGAGAAATACAGTGGTACCTTGGGTTACAGACGCTTCAGGTTACAGACACTTTCAGGTATAGACTCTGCTAACCCAGAAATAGTACCAGTTACAGATAGGTAGCCGTGTTGGACTGCCATAGTCAAAACAAAAAAAAATCCTTCCAGTAGCACCTTAAAGACCAACTAAGTTAGTTCTTGGTATGAGCTTTCGTGTGCATGCACACTTCTTCAGAAATAGTACCTTGGGTTAAGAACTTTGCTTCAGGATGAGAACAGAAATTGTGCGGCAGCAGCAGGAGGCCCCATTAGCTCAAGTGGTACCTCAGCTTAAAAACAGTTTCAGGTTAAGAACGGACCTCCAGAATGAATTAAGTTCTTAACCCGAGGTACCACTGTACACAAATCGAAGCACCACCACCCTTCAAAATCTGCACAGATCTGAATTTTGCAATGTGGTTCTCCTACCGAAAGGAATGCATGAAATTATGTGTATTTATTTTGTTTACAGATTTGTACACCACTTGATTGTTTTTAATATTAAAAAGTCCCCAAAGCAATTCAGGACAGATTGAAAGGAAGGGCTTAATTCATGCAGCACATGGTTAAACTATGGAAACTAGCTCCCACAGGAGGCAGAGATGGCCAACTTGGATGGCTTTCAAAGAGGATGAAACACATTCATGGAGGAGAGGACTACTAGATGACTATGCTGTGCCTGTACAGCTGGAGGCAGCACTTCTGCAACCCAGTGGATGGAAGTTACAGGAGGGGAGAGAGCTCTTGTGCTTACATGCTGCTTGCTTGGCCACTCTGAGAACAGGATGGATGATTAGATGGGCCACCAGCAGGTTCTTCTTATGTATGGAGAGAATACCTATACACAGAGAGACTGACAGAGCTTTTTCTCCCTCTCTCATAATAATAGAACCTGGGGAACTCTCTCATCGGGGAGTCAGGCCTGGCACCATCACCACCATCACCAGCCTCAGGCGTTTCAGTTTCCTGAAGATTTTTTGGCTCTTAATCATGGATCCGACCTCAGCAGGATTCTGGCTTCTGTTCATTGTTTAGTGAGGTGGAGTCAGATTTTATAGGAGGACTAGATCAGCACAGCGGGAATTTTGCTAGCTTTGTTTTGTTTGTTTTTCTTGCTGTTTGTTTTTAACTGATTTTAGCTGTCTTTGTATTTTATTGGGTTGAAAGTCATTTTGACGCGCTTTTATTGTATAAAGCAACAGATAAAGGACAGGCAAAGCAACCTGTAATTAGCTGGCGGAATGCACAGCATTTCAGTTCACTAAAAAGCACTGAAAAAATGCATATTTTGCATCAATCGTGCGTGCAAAAATCCCTACTTTATGCAAAAAGTGCATACGAAATGTGTATAATTTATTTTTTTTCATGTTATTGTGAAAAACCCACACAAAGTGAGATGAAATTGACCTATAACTGAGCACCAGCAAAACTGAAACAGGATGGAATTTGGCCACTCAGCCCATCAGTACCTGCCAGCATTCATCCCTTCAAGAGGTCTGTTGCCTTTGCTAGTTCTTGGTTGTTGTTTGTACTGATTAAGACTCTCACGCTCTACTGACTGAGCTATGTGAATTAATATGTGCCTTATAAGTAAGCAAGTCAGAGCATCTGGCGCTAGTAACCCACCTCCCCAGAAAGAACGCCTTTAAAAAGTACCTATAAACTGCAAGTTTGCTTTCATTAGAAGCAGAAAATGCGCCCAAGCCAAAGGGATTCCCTCCATCAACCTAACTGGAGTGGCTTATCTTGAAAATCAAGCCCAAATTCTCCAAGGCAGGATGAGGGCTTTGAAACCTGATCCTCAGATGCCTCAAAGAGGGCCAAGGCACCTCGCTCTGAGCCCTAGAGCCTCTAACCAAGACTCCAATCGCTGAGGGGGGGAGGGATGGTCAGAGTAGGGGGGAGTGTGTATCATTCTGTTGCAAGACATTTTGGCACCTGAGACAAACCACAAAACGGCACCCACCCTCTCCACCAGGGAAGAACGGATGAGTGCAGAACTACAAGAATGGATAGGCTTGATCTTCTTGCAGTCCAAGAGTCTCCTCCAGCACCATAATTCAAAAGCATCAATTCTTTGGCAATCAGCCTTCTTTATGGTCCAGCTCTCACTTCCATACATCACTACTGGGAAAACCATAGCTTTAACTATACGGACCTTTGTTGGCAAGGTGATGTCCCTGCTTTTTAGGATCTCTGTTTTTTAGGATGGAAACTACAGGAGGGGAAAGTGCTCTTGTGTTTGGGTCCTGCTTGTGGTTTTCCCATGGGCACCTGGTTAGCCACTGTGAGAATGGGATGCTAGACTAGATGGGCCATTGGCCTGATCCAGCAGGCTCGTCTTACGTTCTTAAGATGTTTGGGACCCCATGGAAAGTGTTTCTCTGCAGAAAGAGCACATCTGAGGTGCCTGGTGTTCAAGGCCTCAAGCGAAGGCAGGAGTCTCCTTCCCACAGAACTGAGGCATGTGGGATGCTCTGCTTCTGCTAGAAGGCCATTCAAAGAGGGACCGTTCTGAACCAGAGGAATATGTGCAATTTCTGGAGAAAGAAAGATAGCTTGGCACACAGTATTATTTAGATAACACTTTGTCCTAAAGGCGGGTATAAAAAGGAGAGGCTCCATCTCACTCCTCCTGCTTTGCCGTTGACTGATAAGCAGCAACACCCTGGCATATCAGCTACAAGGATCTCCCAGGAAATCTGGCTCCAAGACGTGGGCACAGGTGGGAGACAAGGAAGGCTGAGGGACGCTTGCCCCAACAGAGAACTTCTCCAGGGCATGTTCCTGAGGATTCCTCCCCACCTCATTGCTCTGCATTCCTCAGCCTGCAAAGGAAGACGGAAAACAGAGGATGCAGCCACCGGGGTTGCAAGGAGATGGAAGCTTTACAGGAACATAGGAAGCTACTTTATCCAGAGTTTGGCCCTTGGTCTATCTAGTGCAGTATTGTCTGCACTGACTGGCAGCGGCTCCCTAGGGTGTCAGGCAGGACTTTGTCCCAGATCTACTAGAAGATGCAGGGAATTGTACCTGGGACCTCCTGCATGCAAAGCATGCAACTTTCTGCAAACTGGAGGGCTGGCAGAGTTGATAGAGAGCAAAAGAACGATGGCAGGACACATTTGCTGGCATCGTTTGTGTGACCACCAAGTATGGTGGAGAAGCACATGCTGATCGCACCAAAGAATTCATATATGTCGTTAGGATTTTCATACCACGTGGGCTCTGAAATCCTCACACTCCCTGCTTCAAGGAAAACCCAATAAATCTTGGTTGGGAATTTTAAAATTTGGTTCTGACGTGAATGAAGCTGTGCTGATGGGGAATAGGTGGGGGGGGGAGAGAGAGACTGTTGTGAAATGCACCGTTTCATTGTGCTCTCAGGTGCCAATGTGAGCACCTCCTGACAGCGGTACAGTATTTATTGATGTCCTCAGCTGACTGTTGCTGCTTCAAGAAAGCAAACCTTCACTGGTGCAGTCAATGACCAGCACCAGGGAGACAAAATAGGAAGCACATAAAACACATTATCCAAATGTGTATGATAGAATAAAACAGAATGCATTAAGTTGGATAAAAAAATAACATAAATAATAATAATAAATAAATTTTATTTATACCCCGCCCTCCACAGCCAAGGCTGGGCTCAGGGCGGCTAACAAACAATAATCAAAACAAGTTGAATGAATACAACTTAAAAACAAGATTAAAATACAACATTAAAACATAAAGTACTGTAAAATGATCGTCAACACCTTTCCTCATAGACATCCAAGGGACACAGCACCTTTGGAAGCTGATTTTTGTCACAAAGGAAGATGCAACCGCATCATCTCATCCTCCTTTTATAAAACCCTTGCTTAGATTTATTCTGGGTCTTGGGGTGCAAAACCTAAGCATAACATCCAAGATGTTTCTTCTTTGGCCTTTCTTTCTTGTTTAAATTGTCACCAATAAGCACTTCACTGCTGAGACTTATTTTTCCCGTGAGGTGACTGCCTCAGGTGGCAGGATCCACTGGGTCAGCAGATCCCAATGTAGATCTTCATTCCCCCCTTGGTGCTCAGGAGGCTTCTGAACTGCCCCTGCCACAATCATAGCTTGCTTTGTCAAGAGGGGGTGAGCGTGGCTACCTTTTCCTTCCTTGAAAAGCACTTAAAAGTGAAATAGGAAGTTGAGAGAGTGACACTCTTTCCCACTTCCTCTTGCCGCTCTGTGTGCTTTCCAAGGCTCCAATTGGCACCTGAGCATCTGAAGAGAAAGTGGCATGACCGAGAGAATAGAAAGGGAAAGGGGAGAGATCTGGGAGGCTGAGGGAGGAAAACAGTGCAAAGTGGGGGTGGGGGACTCAGAATTCAGGAAAGAGAATGCCAGAGAGAGAAGTTGTGTGCTCTCACACACAGGCTGAATCCAGTAAAATGGGTGCTCTTGAAATTACGTATTTATTTAATGGGTTCTCCCATGTCCCCAGCCACTATCAAATCACAGATCACACCTGTCTCCTTTGACTCAGCTGCAAAAAAGTGGACCCAGTGTTTTCCAGCACTGCCATAGCACAAAAGGATGGATTTTTACGGATTCGCATTTCCTCCGTCCGCAAGAGATTCCTTCGAAATCACCATCAAATCATAGGTAGCATCTGTGCTCACAGTTGTGTTCTGTGATTTATGGTTGTCATCCTTTTTTTAAAAAAAGCAACCACCATGAAGATCCATAATGATCTGTGCATTGGTGCTGGCAAGCCCCAGACCTATTATTTTCATTGTTCAGCCGTACAGCAACATAAACTTTAATTTGATGGTAGTTTTTTGGGTGGACCTCATGTAAAGCTCTGCAAATTCAATATGGATCTGTTCAAATTGTGCCCAGGCCCTTAGAAAAATGAAGTCCTGGTGGCTAAGTACTGGAAAGGTAAACAAATACCCACTAGGGAAGAATGGTTATGCAAACTTTGTGAATACATGGAACCAGCAGAGCTGACAGACATTATAAGACATAAACCAAAAAATATAGATAAGAAGGAATGGGACTGTCTGAATGAGTATTTTGAAAGACAAGATTCAAGGGTAAAAAACTGGCTGTGTTTAGAATGATCTCATGAATGGAAAGGAAATGTGTACACACACACACACACACACACACACACACACACAATAACGAACTACAGATAGGCATATTAAGTACAAAAGGAAGTGCTGTGAGATTGGTGGAAGTCTATTATTTATTATTTATGTAAAAAAAAGGTGTTAAGGGTTTTTGAAGTATTTTTTCTTTATTCGTTTCTCTATTTTTTATTTCTTTTCTACTTTCTTCCTTCACCTTCATTACTTTTTTCTTTCTTTCTTCATCTTTTACTCATTTCTATGCATTATCTGTTATTATTTTTTATGTATTGCTTTGTTTCAATGTAGTTACTTTGCAAGAAAAATAAAATATATAAAAAGAAATAAAGAAAAAATGAAGTTTGTGCGGCCCCAAAGAATTGGTGACCACTGATGCTGCCTTAAAGCAGAGAATGCTGCTGATATAAGTCCATCTTGAGGACTGACGCCTTGCAAAGATGGCTTACGCACCCATCCTGGATATTCTAGGCTTAAAACCCAAACACGTAAAGCGGAAAAAGGAGTTCTCTCCAAAAGACCACAGTCTGAAAACAAAATGAAATCACATGAGCTGTATGGAGTTCAAGGCATCTTGGGAGCCAATGGTTTCTTATCAGCCAGATAAATGTGAGGAAGGAGAAGCCTGATGACAGCAGGCAATTGTACAGCTGAACACTGCATATGGATACAACAAAGCGCATTTTTGAGCCACGGTGCCCCAGAATAATAAAGACAGTGTTGACAGGCGGATTGGACGTTGGTCTTCTGTAGTGAAAGAGGGATGGGATTCCAGTGGCAACCTTGCACCTCCTTTAGAGAAGTCTGAGTCCAACTAGCTGGAGCAGACACATCAAAAGCCAGTATAAAAAAGGGTTCTCTGTGGCACATGGAAGAATTATTTAGTTTTATCAGTTATTTGTTTTCAGTGTTCTGTCCTGGACCCATCGTTGTTCAACATCTTTATACAGTTGGACCTTGGAAGTCGAACGGAATCCGTTTCGGAAGTCTGTTCGACTTCCAAAACGTTCGGAAACCATAGCAAGGCTTCTGATTGGCTGCAGGAAGCTCCGTCGGACGTTTGGCTTCCAAAAATAGTTTGCAAACCAGAACAGTCACTTCTGGGTTTGCAGCGTTCAGGAGCCAAAGCGTTTGGGAACCAAGCTGTTCCAAAACCAAGGTACGACTGTACTGTAAATGACTTGGATGAAGGTATTGAGGGGGTGCTTATTTAATCTGCAGATGACACCAAACTGGGAGGGGTGGCCAGTGCCACTGAACTGGGATTCAATATGACCTTAACAGATTGGAGAACTAAGTTCCAGTTGAAAAAAAGCCCTGGCTTCAGGAATCACAGCTGCCACCAGGGGTGCTGGCTGGGGTATCTAGGAGCTGTGGAAGAGCCCCAGATAGGTTAAGTCCAATGCATGGCAAGTTAAATTCAAGGGTCATGGAAAAAAGACTTTTGGGATGAAGACTCAGGAGCCAACTGTCAGCCCACCACTGCAAGATATGAACAATCTACAGCCTTCACCACTACTACAGAAAGGCCACACCTACTCTCTTCACAGCCATCCCGGTCTCTGTTTCACACCCTCCTTGGGTGTTTTTGCCAGGTTGGACTGTGCCTTTGCACACTGAGAGTGCCTCTTGCTTGTCTGGATGGAGGCTAGAGACCAGTGTGTGAATGTGTGTAGAAACTAGACTCCAGTACAAAGGTACAATTTGTTGATCCACCCACTTTGCCTTTGGCCACACCCATCGCTGGCATATGGCCCTTGGGAGGTTGCCCAGAAGAGAACATGGCCTTCAGGTGGAAAATAGTTCCCCAGCTCTGCCAAGGTGGAAGATAGGGAGAGGTGTGCTTCTATAGAAACTTCCCTACTGTACAAAGGTTAAATTTGCATTTGTTGCTCCACCCACCTTTACCTCTGGCCCCTCCCACCACTGGCACCATGCAGCCCCTGGGAGGTTGCCCAGAGGGGAATTTGGCCATCAGACTGAAAAATGGTTTTCTGCCCGAGATGTAAGTGGAGCCAGTTGGCAAAACAAAGCACATACTCTCAACACCTATCTACTGCCCTCCATGTGACATCTGAGAAAGCCATCCAAATACAGAATTTTGCCCCATTCCTCCACGGTCATGCCACCCAGATTTCTAGGTTGGCTGGCCATCGTACCATTTTATTTAGGCTAAGATACCGAAACCACAAGGACGGCCCTCCAGTGGAGGGAGCCCTGTTGCATAAACAATACTTTCAAGAGAATAAGCAAGGTTCTGTGTTGCCGTGACCCACTCCAGAGCCAATAAATTACATCTACGCTAATAAATCGCTCAAGAAAGAACACTCTTGTTCCATTAGAAGAATGGCGCTCAACTCTGACCCCGAAAGGAGTAATCGTATTACAGTATTAATAAAACAAACTCCATCCGATATGTTATTTTCCTTCCAGGAGAACATGCACTCTCGGTCCTTCACGGAGGGGAGGAAGGAGTAACAATTCCCCAGTTAGCCGCGTCAGGAAAAATGCATAAAATGCACCACTACAGCTGACAGGGAGAGCAGAGAAAATGATTTATAGGGTAAACTCATAACGCTTTCAAGTCACATTCCTCCTGCCCACACAGCCCTGCTCTCCTTGCTGCAAGAGAGCCCGTTTCTCAGGGTGTACGATGAAATTTAAGATTACTTTTAATTACAGAGGGTGTGGGAGAATGTTTTCATGGGAGACAAATGCATCTTCTGCTTCTGAACTCTGTTGATTTAAGAGGCTCACAGCAAAACACAAATAAACCAATTTATTGGCATGGGGGCATAACACAGCAGACGGCCTCAGCGCTTCAGATTTACATATATTTTCTTTAGGAGTTTGGCCTCTGGGCTCATTATAATTGGGCACTGTGGAGTGCTTGTAGAAGAAAGGTTATTTTGACTTTTCTCCTTCAAAACCCCGGTTTATGGATCCGACACTGCAAACGGGATGCAGGTGAGATGGCCAGCCTGCCTTTCCCCATTCCACAAGCTGACAGAAGATCCAGGGCCCCTCCAGACATCCTCTTTATGGCTCATTCATGTTGATTTCTGCTCACGGTGCTCTTGAGGCAGTCAAACAAGACCCCCTTTTCAACACTGTTTGCCCTTGCAAAAGTTCTGGGGTGGTCGCATAGCTTCCTGCTGAAATCCTGTAACTATTTGTATTGTGCATGTTCTGGTTTAGTTTTGTCCGGTAATGTGACAGAAGTAGGGCAGCATCACAGGACAATGAATAAAGCAGTATAAGCCCACCAGTTTATTGCATCAAGACTGTTATGTACTGAAGTTCTCACCCTGGGCCAGCAGGGGGATACTGTAGATAGTTTTCACTCAGGTCCACATATGCAAATAACGGATTGAAAGTGATGTTCAGTGATTGGATAGTTACAGAAAGTTGTTCCTGTTGTGTTGTAGTGCTCTATATAAGCAGGCTGGCTGAACCCTTCAGTTCAGTTCTATTCTGGGTCTGTGAATAAATAAGAGCTGTTTGAAGAATCGTTGTGTCGTCTGATATGTTCACCCACAACTTAACAGAGACTATGTTGAATAAACTAATGGAAGAGCCCTCCCTGTACACATCCTTCTTTGATAGTGGTAGAGCACCTTCTTTGCATGCAGAAGGTCCCAGGTCCAACCCCCAGCATCTCCAGGTAAAGTTGGGAGAGACCCCAGTCTGACACCCAGGAGGCCTGCTGCCAGTCAGTGTGGACAGTACTGACTAGCTAAGAAGAAGGCCTAGCTAAGAATAAGGCAGCTTCCTATGTCCCACTTACAGAGCACCAGAAAAGAGGAAGCACATCACCAGGTACAGGTCTGTATAACATTTTCATATGCTAATGTATGTGCAAATATAGATATATAGCTATATATCTGAAAGCAACATAAATAAATAATACAAATAAGGACTATCATTGAGATAGAAATACCAAAAATACGTCAGCAGGGTGTGGAGGCAGACTTTAACCAGATGATGTGTCTACTGCCCAAGTGGCCACTGTTCATTGTATGCAACACTGTTTCTGTTCTGCTGCAGTTCATCTCTCACCAAAAACTATGCCATCCGTCTCACTGCTCACTGTGGCAAAATTACATTGTTTGTATAATTTATGTTTATCAGGACATGGGATGAATAAGCGAGCATTGGCAATTGCTGCTCCCATTTCCCTTTCCACAGGGAATTCTCTGACCTCTCCGTCACTGATAACAACTTCAAACCCACACCCACCTCTCTGCTGGTCTCCCTTCTTAATGTTCATTGTCCTTGAAGTGGGCTTGGACCACACACTTTGGAGTACTGTACAGTGGTACCTCGGGTTACAGACACTTCAGGTTACAGACTCCACTAACCCAGAAATAGTACCTCGGGTTAAGAACTTTGCTTCAGGGTGAGAACAGAAATCGCACGGCAGTGGCACGGCGCGGCAGCAGCGGGAGGCCCCATTAGCTAAAGTTGTACCTCAGGTTAAGAACAGTTGCAGGTTAAGAATGGACCCCCTGAACAAATTAAGTTCTTAACCCAAGGTACCACTGTATATGGAACAAATCCTCCTTGGTGTTCTTCCTGCTTGCCTTCTCCAGAGTGACCCTGGGAGCCAATCCTCCAAGGCTGAATCCCCTCTTTTCACTCTGATTGGCTCCAATCAGCACAAAGGGCAAGAAGACATCTTCTTAGTCTTCTGCTGATTGAGTGACTCTAGGATGCTGGGTGACAAGAGACCCTGCTGGGACCCTGCTGCAGAAATAGTAATAGGTGTCTGCCCCCCACCCCCATATCCTTGGGCCACTAAATATTGGGTACTGGACCACCCAGGTTTGGTATTTGTTCCTTACAAATGGCATTCTGGTGTTCTCTTGAACAAAGGCTCCATGCCATGGAAACATTGCTTCCCTTGTTCTTCTTAAGGCCAAGTTCATCTACAAGTCAGGGTGAAGGCAGCTTTGGCCATCGAAAGCCAAGCCACTCTGACGATGCTCTGGATGACCCAAAGGACCTTCTCTTCCTTGCCAAACAACCTGCCAAGTCAACGCCACATCTCTGTGAGAAAGCTGCCATTTCCCATGATATACGGGCAACGATTCTCTCTCTTACTGGCAAGATCACTGGAAAATTGCAAAACATTTTCACTTAAAAGAGGCGTTTCAGCCTGCTTCTTTACAGGAATGTGTGGGGGAAAGACCCAAAAAAACAGCTGGAAAGATTCCGTGGACCTTTTGTGTTCATAATGCCATTTAAAAAAGGAAGATATATCTAAAGTATAAGGAGATAAGGAAGAGGCACAGTTACATTCTAATGTGATCTGCATAAGTAGGGAAAGTGGGAGCTTTCAGGACCTTAAGGGGGGGGGCGGGAATCCCTGGCCACAGTCAAATGAGTGGGAGCTGCGCTAAAGCACTGACACTCGGGGATTGTTTATTATTTCCCTTGCGCAATCAGCATGCATGACAGAATGATAAGGGAAGGACACAGATTCCCTGCCTCAGGGACCTTACAATCAAAATCTCAGCAGAAAGGAAGGCAAAGGGAAGAAAGGAAGAGACAAGGGTATAAAGGGCAGGTCAATATGTACCAATCCAGCTTCAGCCAGCATGACCCAGCGGTCAGGTACAACAGGGACTGCGGTGCAGCAACATGTCATGGGGAACAGATTGGGTATCCCTGCACGAGCCCATGACAAGTTGGCCATGTGCACACAACAATTTGTTGATGGCGTGTGAGAAAGGTCGTGAGTGGCAGAAAGGCACGGCAAAGAGTGTGTGTGTAATAAGGAAGCCGCAGAAGGCGGCTCACATTATAAGTCTTGTACATTTTTATATCAGCTTAACTGTTGTGCATTCTCCCAAAGGTTCCTGGGAACTGTCATTTGGCAAAGGTGCCGAGAATTTATCTGCTGACAATCCCTGGCATCCCTCCGCTTTGGAGAACTACAGCTCCCAGGGTGCCCTGGGGTGGCCATTAAAGCCTGTGAGCCAGTGTGGTGTAATGGTTAAGAGCGGTAGTCTCGTAATCTGGGGAACTGGGTTCGCGTCTCCGCTCCTCCACATGCAGCTGCTGGGTGACCTTGGGCTAGTCACACTTCTTTGAAGTCTCTAAGCCCCACTCAACTCACAGAGTGTTTGTTGTGGGGGAGGAAGGGAAAGGAGAATGTTAGCCGCTTTGAGACTCCTTCAGGTAGTGATAAAGCGGGATATCAAATCCAAACTCTTCTTCTTCTCTTCTTAAGTAGTGCTATGCAGATATGCCCATGAAAGTGTTACACACAGAGAGACACAGACACACACACTGGATCTGTTGAGTGGAAGGTGCCAGCTGGCCACCCTCCAGATTCTTACAACGCAAAGCCCTTTAAATTGTGCTTGGCTGTGGTTTTTAGGAGGGTGCCTAGTCTTGAACAATCAGAGGATGGTGAAGGATCCACCATCCCTCTTGGCAGCCTTCCCCCTCTCCTCCAGGACTTATCACCCGTGTATGATTAATTGTGTTTTCTTTTTATGTCTGATTTGCATTTTTCCAACTTTGACTTCCTGCCCTGGTTGATCCCGCCCCGCCCAAGGGTAGGCCTCTCACTGATCAGGTGTAAACCTTAGAGTGTTAAGAAAAAGAAGTCCCTGCTTATAATAGCATGTTACTTCTGCTGGGGACAAGCTGGATGGATCATACATGATGACTAGGCATTTAAGCTTAAATCTAAGCTACAAACTGATTTCAGTTTTAATTCAGTGTCATTTTCACGGCTTCCCCTAAAACATCCTGGATACTGTCATTAAAGAATGATAAAGAGCAATACATAGTAAAAAGGCTTGACAGTGATAGCTACCGTATTTTTACGTGTATAAGACACCCTCATGTATAAGATGCCCCCTATTTTTTTTTAATTCAAAATTAATAAAATGCGCTATGCACTATCCATGTATAAGACAACACCTTATTTTAAACTTCAAAAATTTAGGAAAAAATATAGTCTTATACACTGAAAAATAAAGCATATGGCTAGTGTGAGTTTTGGGGCTTTGTTCACAGACACAAATGGAGGACTCAGTGCATTCAACAACATCCAAGTGTTGGCAGAAATTGTTTTCTCCACCTCAGAAAGACTTGTTTGTAACTATCACAACAAACTGGGTGAAGTCATGCCAAAGTCACATTTCGGTTGGCCTTCTTGGTTCAAAATGGCAACTGGAATCCCAATGTCAATGAACACCGCTGTCCGCACCTTGGAAACTCTTGTGCCAAGTTTGAAACTGGAACAGTTTGGATCCGTCACACCAAAAATTGAACAACATCATGCTAAAGTCACGTTTCAGAGCACCATCTTGATTCAAAATGGCAGCCAGCATCCCAACATCAATGAAAACCGCCACCTCCCATTTCAGGAACCGCTGTGCCAAGTTTGGTGATGATATCCTGAGACACATCCAAATGCAGAGCGAACGATCGGTTTCTCAAAATAAACAGTCTATTTTGAGGGTCAGCAAGAAGACTGATGGCCTTTCCCCAGTCTTTACTTCCCATTTGCCTTATCTGCCGGGGGGGGGGCACCCTATCTTTTGCATGTCCTCAACATGCTACCTTTCCTCTTTATGGTTTTTTCCGCAGGTGTTTTGTGGCTCTCAACAGATCATTAGCAAAGTCTTCTCACTTGATAACGTCAAGAGCCAGCCAGATCAAAGCCGCAGCTGATCTTGCAACCAGTAAACTTGACTTTCTCCACTGTAATTTCTCTAATGGCTCAGCAAGAAGCTCTGAGGGTTGATTGCTTTCCAGCCGTGGCGCCAGATTCTGAGCCCTCATTAACTTCTGCACCAAGGTTTGTGCAACCCAGGAGTTAATAATGACTCTGAATTAACATGGGCTTGGCATTGCTCCAGGTGAGATGTTGCGGTGTGATGGGCTGCACCCAGCCACACAATGGCTGCAGTGCATTTTTAAAGGAATCTTCTGAATGCCCTGCAAGCCCCACCCTAACCCCTTTGGCCATCCTGCAATTGCAGGGTGATTTGGAGTTATCCCTAAGCAGGGCAATAGAATCTGCACCAGGTTTCCCCCTGGTGGCTTGGAAGGAGGCGAGGGATTCCTGTGCGGAAATCCAAAGCACATTTTAAAAATAAATGCAGATGTTTGTCTGAAGTTTCCCCCATGCAAGTTTTTACACAGCTTTTCATTCTTGGAGCTGCTTTTGTATGCTGCTTTTTGGGCTGGAGGAAGGGGAGTTCGTGCTTTTATTCTAGGCTGTATCTGCATTTTATTGCTTATGCAAACCACTCAAAATATATGGCTGGATGAGGGTGTATGTATATATAACTGTAGTAAACAAATTTGACTCGTGGCACCACACCCTACAGGAGGAATGGGGAACCTCTGGCCTTCCAGAAAGGTTCTGCACTCCATCCCCCATCAGTCCCAGCAGGCATGGCCAATGGCAAGGGATGATGGGATCTGCAGTCTTCCAACTTCTGGAGGACCAAAGATTACCTCAACCCATGCCCTACAGAATATCACAGGGCGACGATCTGAAAATGGGTATTTTCTGCTATTACATTGGTATCTTAGGTTACCAACTTCAGAGGAGGGATTTGCTCAGAAGCTGACCAGCCAAGTGGGGCAGAGGCATCATGCTAGCTTCCAGGCAGGTGAGCAGCTGTTGCTTCCTGAGATGGTGAGGGATGACACCACATGGGAGGTCAGCATGGTACAAACATGCCAACAGGAGCACCATGCTGGCTACGCTGCTGAGTTTGCACTGCACCAACCTCCTCACCACATCGCCCCTCCCTTCTCCCTCCCAGTAAGCAGCAGTGCCCTGCCTGCTGAGAAGCAAGAGCAGCATACTGGGAAGTGTAGTTTGTTAAGGGTACTGAGAGTTGTTCTTCACAGAGCTACAATTCCCAGAGTGATTTAGCAGTCATTTCTTGTTGTAGGGCAAGGTAGCTATGCAAAGGGAATAGGAATGTCTTAACAACTCTACACCCTTAAACTATACTTCCTAGGAAGGCATGACTGTTCAAAGTGTTGTAATAGTGCTTTAAGTTTATGGTGCAGACGGGGCCCAAGGTATTGGCACCCATTGTCGCGCACCAGCTTTCCTCATGACTTCTTGAGAACGGGTGCTCTCACCAGCCCTTTGCGGCCCTGCCAGGGTGTCGGTGGTGCCCGCTGCCTCTTTATTTGGGGCGAGGCTGACTCCGAGGGCAGTGCTCTGTTTCCTCAGCTGGAGAGAGCATTGTGTGGAAAATGTCACACAACCGCTCTCCTGCGCAACCGAGCAAGCGGCGGCTTCATTAAGATCCATGCGTAATGAGCACATCGTTCCCGTAGGACCTGCCCAACGTAGGAGAGGCTGCCAGGCAAAACCCTCCTTGAAGGAAACCAGACTTGACTGTAATTTAATGGAGTAGCAGCTTTGCATTCTTGGAGCGTTAAATAACCAGGAGAAATGATCATAAATTGATCAAGCTGGAGTGTGTAGATTTCCCCCTCCCCTTTTAAGCGCTTTATGGTGCCAGAGCTGCTTATAGAGTGAGCAGAACAAGATCTCCGGGAATGGTAGAATGCATAGAAGCCCAGGAGTTTACATAATCCTAAATGTCAGATGGAAAATCAGTTAAAGGAGGAGGGACCCTCTGCCTCACACATGCAAGTGCGCGCACACACACATACACACACAGACTGCATTGAAGTGGAGATTCCATTTGGCCCAACTACCACTCCTTTTAAGGAATGTATGGGAGGCAATAGCCCTGGGGCAAGGTATCAAGGCTACAAATGCGAGCTGGAAAGGCCCCACTTCAAATTTCTTCTCAGGCCATAAACTCACTAGGTTTCAGATGGGGAACCTCAGCCCCAGGGGCCATTTATGACCCTCCGTGCCTCTCATCCCTCTTCCCAGACACACCCACTTTTCACAGGCTGCCCCCTTACTAGCCCTGCTTTGTACCTCAAGTATTGCTTGCGTGGATGGAGGACAGAGAGGGTGTGTTGTGTGTTTGTTTAAAAACCTCTGGCACGTGGGCTGGAATTGTTGGGATGCGATTAGATGTTCAGAGAGGATATGTTTATTAGATGTTATCTTTCCTCCCTCAGGTTTGCGAGTCCAGCAGAGTACATCCCTTTGCAGCTTAAAAGCGAAGCTAAGATAGGCTAGTTTCAGCCTTTTAGTTTATCCAGACTGTATTTTCCTGGTATTCCACCACCCCCCTGTAAAATAATAACCAAGAACCAGAATTGTTAAAAGGTAAAAATAACATATACTCACTCACAATGCTTCTTGAAGAGTAACAGATACAGCAGCTGTGTTCAGACAGGCTTAAAACATTAATTTGGTTACAAAGACTTACTTAAGTCTGGCTTAAAAATGGAGTTTGGGCCTGGAGCTCAGACACATAGATGCTTCCACACTGCTAGCATGGTGCATAAGAGCAGAAAAAAGATGTGCTCAGGCAGGGAGAAGCATATATAGTGACAATCACTTCCTGTCAGGGCAACGAGGGGAGTGTTCTCATCGGGTTCTCTCTAGGAAGCTTACAGGAAAACTCTGTGAGCCTCAGCCCCTTAATGCACCTATCTGGCAAAACACGAATTGTTGGTTTGACTGCCTTTAAACATCCCACAGGAATATGACCTACTGTACCAAGCCAAACAAAACTTTGCTCTGCCCCCTTTTCTTCCAGCCCCACCCACAACTGGCATGTGGCCCCCAGAAGGGAGGGAATGTGGCCCTTTGGCAGAAAATGGATCCCTGCCCCAACTTGGGATTTCAAGGGCCACTTGGGCAAATTGGTTAACTTTTCCCATAGTTTAACCACCCTTCTGTTTGGTGACTTTAAAAACCCCCTAGCATGATTATTATTTGTTACATTTACAGTGGTACCTCAGGCAGGTTAAGTACTTAATTCGTTCTGGAGGTACGTTCTTAACCTGAAACACCACTTTAGCTAATGGAGCCTCCTGCTGCCACCGCGCCGCCAGAACACGATTTCTGTTCTTATCCTGAAGCAAAGTTCTTAACCTGAAGCACTATTTCTGGGTTAGCGGAGTCTGTAACCTGAAGCGTATGTAACCTGAAGTGTATGTAAGCTGAGGTACCACTGTATATACCGCCCTTCATCATAAGATATCAGGGCGGTTCACAGAACATACAAAATAAAAAACAATTAAATAATTAGAATAAAACAGCAAAGCAATAACCACCACCACCCTTCCCACTCACACATTTAAAAGGCTGTAGAATATTAATCAGCCAAAGGCCTGGTTGAAGAGGAATGCTTTTGTCCGGCGCCTAAAAATATATAATGAAGGCAGCAGGTGAACCTCCCTGGAGAGAGCATTCCACAAATGGGGAGCCACTGCAGAAAAGGCCCGTTCTTTTGTTGCTATCCTCATGTGAAAGGCCTCACATGATGAACGCAGAGTCCAGGGCGGTTTGTATAGGAGAGGTAGTCCTTGAGGGAGGGAGATCAGACGCTACCTGCCTTCCCTACCTGCCCCATCTCTCCTGTTTCTTTGTAGATGGAGGAATAGTTTTCCATAATCTGAAGTAAATGGTAAACGTTTTTCATTACAGTTTGTATCACGGGGTGTGTGTGTGTCAGGAGGGTGAGAGTGCATGTAGAAACGAGATCACCCTACAAAAGGTCACACTCATTGTTCAGTCCATTTTTTGCTTCTGCACCCCCCCCCACTGGAAAGCAACCTGTCCAAAAGGAATGCAGTCCATGACCTGGGGGGGGGGGAGATTCCCCACATCTGGCTTCCTGGAAGGAGGTGAAGGAAGGAGCAGCTGCAGCAATCAGAGGATGAGCAGATGGCTGTTTATTGCCTCTATCTAGGTAGGTCTGCATATATATAAATGCACGTATCGCAGAACACAAGAATGCCGTCAAAAAAGAAGAAAAAACTTCCTCTCTTTTCCAACACATGAAAGAAACAGGACATGAAATTAATTTTGCAGATTCCAAATTGCTCTTTAACATGGAACATCACCACAAGAGAATAATCATGGAAGCCATCGAGATAGAGAAACACCCTCACAACATGAACAAGCGTGACGACACATCCCGCTTGCCAGACATCTGGAAATTAGCCCTCCCCACAAAAACTGACACCAGATCCAGAGGCACACAGAACGCCATCACCAATCAACCACACCAGACCCAAACCCAGACCCTCTCCACAGATAAATTACAGACACCATCCAGTAGCCAAACCATGGTGGCACCTCCGGATGCTGCACCCCCCTGCAATCCCTACACAGATCTGGCTGACACAGGCCACAAAACCACAGCTCGCCCCTATACACGAAGCCAAGCCAGAGCACAACTAAGTGCAGTACAGCCATCTTCTCAGAAAAACTCTTCACAAAGTTCAAGAGGTCAAGACACAAAGACTTTAGCAACTAATCCACACCTAATGACCCACCTAAGTAGTACTCAGGATATCACTCAAGAAATCACTCAAGATATCCCTCAAGTAATTAAGGAACAAAAGAAGAAAAGGCACACTAGCCTGGGAACTTCCTCTCTGCCCAGAACATTGGAGGCTATACACCACACCCCCTCAACAGTATTTATAGGAACTCAAACACTGAGATCCTGCTCTGTTCCAGTAACAAGAAGCCGAAAGCACCAGCCTGAAGATGACGAGTGAGACCTCGTCGAAACGTCGCCTAGACACCCCAACTTTTACACGGGAAGACACCCGAGGACACCAAAACCTGCATATATATATATATATATATATATATATATATATATATATACAGAGAACTGTATTCAAATTTGAACATTTGCATGATTTGAAATGGTGCGGGCAGGTTTGTTTTGCTCAAGCTTTTGCATTTTCTTTCTGCACGGTGTACAGAATGAGCATACTGCTGTTGAATGTTGTCTGAATGCGCTTGGCATCCCACACGTCTGAATTTGCATGGTGTCCTCAGCGGTGCCAAAGCCTGAAGAATATGCCTCTTTTCCCCATTTCGAAACTTAATGGCCTGTGGACTGTGTTTTCTCCAAAGGAGAGCATCCATCGCAGCGCACTAAATCTCTGCCACACAACTGGAAAGCTGCCTTTCGCTCAAGCCTGGCCCTAGAATGGGAATTATTTAGGTCAAAGTCAAAGTGTATTTTAACTTGCTAACTCTATTTCTTCCTTAATTAGTGGCAAGAGCCATGCTGATCCAAAGCAATAAACTTCTCTCCCATGGTTTATCTATCCCAAATACATCTCCTTCCCATTTTTATGGGTGCTCTGTTGCACGTGTGAAGCTGAAGAGGGAACGGAGTATTCCCTTCCGGCCATTAATGGAAGACACTAAATATCCTTTTCAGCCTGATTTCAACAGTTTTGCAGTCCATTTGCATGGTAAATTTTGCCAGCGTTAAGAACATTCTTGCTTCAAAGAGCTGGGACTGGAGAAAGATACAGTCTATATACTTCATTTGGTGGATGTAATGACACTTCTCCATTTCCCCACAACTTTGAGAATGCTCAGAGGCATTTTGTGGTTTGCATTCTGTGACTCAAGGGTGGTTCACACAACCCACTTCTTTTGTTTTGGGTTAGAATAATAGAATTGTAGCGCTGGAAGGGACCCCAAGGGTCATCTAGTCCAACGCCCTGCAATGCAGGAATCTCAGCTAAAGCATCCATGACAGATGGCCATCTAACCTCTGCTTAAAAACCTCCAAAGAAGGAGAGTCCATAACCTCCCGAATGAGTCCGTTCCACTGTCAAACAGTTCTTGCAGTCAGAAAGTTCTTCCTGAGGTTTAGTCAGAATCTCCTTTCTTTGTAACTTGAAGCCTTCTATTGTTTTAAAAGGTTGGATCATTCTCCCTGCAACTTCTCACCCTCCGGATCTTTTGGACTACAAATCCCATCAGTACTAGCCAGCAAGTACAGGTCATCACATTTGCACATCAGCTTGTGTGTGTGTGCTATGTACTGAGCTGAATCCTAGAACAATAGGATCCAGAATGGAGCAGTCTGATTGGTCTGCAGGAGCCACCCAATCCAGCTCCAGGTGGAAGTGAATTAGCAACCTGATTGGCCTGCAGGAGCAGCCAATCAGGCTTCTGGAGGAAGTGAATCCGCAACCTGATTGACCTACAGGAGCAGCCTGGAATTAGCCAATCACGTGGGGCCCATTGTGTAAATAATGTATATATAACTAGACGTTTGGGGGAAAGTTTCATTCATTGCTACTACGAACTGAATAAAGAGCATGAAATTCACACTCCAAGTATATTTCAGTGTGTTTTAAGTCCTCACATTCTGTCTGATTTACCATTTGGCCTTTAAGCTTCTTTCCTGATCAAGTCCTTCCTTTTTTGCAAGCAGTTTCCCCTAATATAATGTAGTTCATATGTTATTTTCACTAGCACATGGTATTTTGGCTTTGTCCTAATATATACATTTTTGCACACACCTCAAAATTCAGATAAACGCAAATTTTGAAGGGCAGCTTTCTTTCAATTTTGTACATATTGTTCTCAGCATTGTAAAATGAGGCAGTTTGCGAATTGAACTAAATTGCCTCCCCATCAGTGCACAAGAATCTACACCATGAAGTATAAGAACTGGTCTGCCTGAAGGAAATCAAGGGAAAAAGCACTGCTGTGAAGTTGTTGGGAGATGGGGAAAGCAGGTCACTGATCTCCCTGAATTAAACAGTTGATTATCCACAAAGAGAACCAGTGTGGTGTGGTGGTTAGAGTGTCAGACTAGGACTTGCAAGATCTGGCTTCAAATCCCTCCTTGACCATGAAGTTGCTGGGTAACCTTGAGCCGATCGCTGCCTAATCTACCTCACAGGGTTGTTTTGGGGATTAAGTGAGGAGGGAGAGAACCCTGTAGGCCACCTTAAGCTCCTTGGAGGAACGGTGGGATAGAAATACAGTGAAATGAATAAACGCAGTGAAATTAACCAGAGGACACATCTCTATGTGGCAGTCAGATAGAGCTATGAGCAGATATCAAAAGAGAGTTCTCTTTTTCCTATGAAGAAGTGGGGCGGTGGCTGGGGGAGGTAAAACTTTAAAATGTGAAGCCAGAACTTGACCTCAGAAGGCAAGACGGTAAGGAAACATCACATTATGTGGAAAGAAAACCTCCCCTCTGCTGACGTTAAAGCCACTCAGTATTTATCACCAAGTTGCCGTGTCATAGCAACTTGGCAAAAGACAACACATCATGCAGGGTGACATTTTCCCCCTTTGAAATAATTAATGAGCGGAGAGCTGTCATCTTGGTGTCCTGATTGAAGGAGGAGAGAAGTCATAATTCAGAAGGAGGGCAAACTGGATATATACAGTTCCCTTCACTCACTGCTGACATCCATAAATGACAGCATTAATTGCTCATCAAACATACAGAATATCTTACTGTGTGCATTTTGGACAGCCCTCAGCTGCCAGAAATTGACACCTGCCAGGATTGGTTCCCTGAACTCCATGCTTATTTTTTCCCTGAGGTGACAGGAGTCCGTGAAATTGACTAAGCCGGGCTGATGGTTATACATGAGAATGGAATGCTCTGAACAGAGGATGGTGTGTGATAGGTAACAGGTTGCAATTGCCACATAACTTTGGAACTCCCTTCCTGAAGAAATTAAGCCGTCAGGTGATGACATTTCTATTCCGACAGGCCTTTGGGAACTGACAGTTTTTGAGAAAAGGGCTGGTGCTGTGATGCTTTAATTGCTATTGTCTGTGTTTTAAATGGACCTTCTAAATATTATTTTAATTCTATTAATGTTTAATTACATTTTAATCATGGGCTTTTCTATGTTTTTAGCTCGTTCTATTTTATGTGTAAGCCGCCTTGAGTCCTGGACTGGGGACAGGGCAGCATATAAATAATATAAATATAAATATAAATATACTGTAATAGAAGTTTTGGTTGGTTAACCAAATAAAGTGAGAATTGGTAAAAGGTATAGCTTAAAATATAACGTAAGAATAGCCCTGCTGGGTCAGGCCAGTGGCCCATCTAGGCCAGCATCCTGTTCTCACAGTGACCAACCAGATGGCCGAGCACAGTTTCTCTACTTGTGATTCACAGCAACTGGAATTCAGAGACATACAGCTTCTGACAGTGTAGGTTAGAGTTACCAGACGTCCCCAGTTCCCAGGGACAGTCCCTGGATTCACCAATCTGTCCCTGGACAAAATCTGTCCCCGGAATGTCCCCGGATTTATGCCTGGGGACCTCCAGCGAGGCAACATGGTGGGCGCCATGGCTGTGAGCAGCACCGGATGTCCCGGCCACGTCCAAGTTCCAGCCAGCCAGTCAAGAGTGGATTTCATGCTCTTTATTCAGCTCATAGTGGTGAGGAGGGAAGACCAATCAGACAGCTGCATTTTGGATCCTATTGTTCTAGAACCAATCAAACTGCTGCATTTTGAATCCTATTCAACTCAGTACATAACAGCAACCCTTTCCTAAAATAAAGCATGAAATCCCCCCCCCCCCGCCTCCAAAAAAGTGTCCCCAGATTCCTTGAAAAAAATCTGCTAACCATAGTGTAGGTACAACATCCTCCATGATTCTAAAGCTCCTTTAAAGCCATCCAAGTTGATGGCCATCACTGCTTCTCATGGGAGCAGATTTTCAAAGTTCCCTGTGAAGAGGGATCAAATATCAAACCACTTTGAGAATTGTAGCTCTGAGAGTCTCTTGGCACCTTTAACAAACTACAGCTCCGAGGATTATTTGGGGAAGCTATGACTCTTAAGTGGTATAACAGTGCTTTAAACATATGGCTTGGAGGGTCTCTAGCTAAATTGCTCTTGGATTGTTTTACAGCCTTAATTAATGTGCTATACCAGCTTACTTAACGGTGCTCTGAGGATTGGTTTTGCAAATATCAAAGGGCATCTAGCAAACTCAGAAAACTGTATGGGAGCATTCCCAGGGAAATCAGATTTTGTTCCTTGCTTGGCCTGAATTAACTCTCCTTTTCCCACTCCTAACTCCCAGATTATCACTCACTCTTCTTTTTTTCTTTGATAAATGGTGTCCCCTACTGGTTTGATAAAACATATATAAATCACTAGACTCCTGGGGCCTTTCTGCAGGATCCTGAAAGCACACTGCTACTGGCTGCCTAGGGGACACCTGCTTTGTAGACTCAGAACCCACCTTCAGTCCCAACCTTCAAAAAGGAACATAGTTTTCTTTCTTGCTACTCCTTTTTTTTCTCCTCATATAGCTGACCTTGGTAGTACATTGCACAGCTGCCTCACAAACAGCTACATCCATTTTAGAGCCCCCGTTCTTATAATTCCTTCTAGATCTTTATTCTTTTCATTGTTTGCATCCCTCACAATCGGCAGCAAATGGTGGCAGAAGTATGGGTTACATAAGGGTACCACCTCATGGAATCGTAGAGTCATCTCATCCAACCCTCTTTAATGCAGGAATCACAGCTAAAGAATCCCTGAGCAATGACCATCCAACCTCTTTTTTAAAAACCTGCAATGAAGGAGAGTCCACATCTGTTCCATCTCACCCCATATAAAAGGTAAGGGGACCCCTGACCATTAGGACCAGTCGTGACCGACTCTGGGGTTGCGGCGCTCATCTCGCTTTATTGGCCAAGGGAGCCAGTGTACAGCTTCCGGGTCATGTGGCCAGCATGACTAAGCCGCTTCTGGCGAACCAGAGCAGTGCACAGAAACACCGTTTACCTTCCCGCTGGAGCGGTACCTATTCATCTACTTGCACTTTGACTTGTTTTCCAACTGCTAGGTTGGCAGGAGCAGGGACTGAGCAACGGGAGCTCACCCCATCGCGGGGATTCGAACCGCCAATCTTCTGATCGGCAGGTCCTAGGCTCTGTGGTTTAACCCACAGCGCCACCCACGTCCCTTTTCACCCCATATAACCCTGCCCAAAAACTGTGCTCCTCAGATGTGACAGTGCTAAGGGATGCACTAGGAACCGGTCATTTAACTGTTATAGCTGCAGCACTCTGGAATTAGTTACCAATTGAACTTAGACTAGCATCTTTATTGAATACAGTCATACCTCAGGTTACAGATGCTTCAGGTTCTGCGTTTTTGGGTTGTGCACCGCGCCGAACCTGGAAGTACCGGAACGGGTTACTTCCGGGTTTTGGCGCTCGTGCATGTACAGAAACACCGAATCACAACCCCGTGTGTGCAGACGCGGCGCTGCGGGTTGCGAACCTGCCTCCTGCACTGATCATGTTCGCAACCCAAGTGTCCACTGTAGTTAGTTAGTTATTTTCTATACTGCCCTTCATCCAAGGATCATGGGGCAGTTTACAATATGAAAACACACAACACAGCAACAAACTAAACAATACCCTCCCCGCAGTTTAAAAGGCCATAGAGATTGTTGAATTAGCCAAGGCCTGGGAGAAGAGGAAAGTTTTTGCCTGGTGCCTAAAAATATGTAAGAAAGACTCCAGGTGAGCCTCCCCAGGGAGAGCATTCCTCAAGCAGGGAGCCACCACAGAAAAGACCCGTTCTCGTGCTGCCACCCTCCGGACCTCTTATGGAGGAGGCACATGAAGAAAGCCCTCCAACGATGATTGCAGGGTCTGGGGCAGTTCATATGGAGAGAGGTGGCCCTTGAGGAAGTGCAGTCCTGAACTGTTTATAGCTATTAAAGCCATTTTACCTGAAAGACTGTCTTCCTGAGAGCCAATGTGGTGTAGTGGTTAAGAGCAGTGGACTCGTAATCTGGTGAACTGGGTTCGCGTCTCCGCTCCTCCACATGCAGCTGCTGGGTGACCTTGGGCCAGTCACACTTCTCTGAAGTCTCTCAGCCCCACTCACCTCACAGAGTGTTTGTTGTGGGGGAGGAAGGGAAAGGAGATTGTTAGCCGCTTTGAGACTTCTTCGGGTAGTGATAAAGCGGGATATCAAGTCCAAATGCTTCTTCTTCTTCCTTTCCACTACCTGGTAACAAGTGGATGATTATGATTATCAGCTGGCTTTTTCACTGGTAGCACCAAGGTTGTGGAATGCTCTCTCTGCTGAAATACAAAAGGCGCCATTGGTATTAGTGTTCTGCCAGTTCTTAAAGATGCACTTGTTTAGGCAAGCATTCCCCTGATCTTCTGACCCCAACCTCCTGTTTTAATGCCTGTTTTAATTGCTGTTTTAATTGTGCTCTTTTAATGGCCTTGTTTTATGGCACATTTTAATTGTGGATGTTTATTTTCATGTTTCAACAGAATTTTGATTTATTGTGTATTTTAATTATGTGTATTTTTTTCTCGTAATTGGGTTTATACTTGTAAATTGCTCAGAAGCCACTTTGGAAATTAAGAACCAAATAAATTTAACAATCACCACTGTCATATTTTTTGGTTCAAGAAGAATTTCCCTGAAGTGTGACTCGGTCATGTTATGGAATAACAATTGTACAGTTGTAGAAATTGTTTTTTTGGTTTCAGTTTACTGAGTTTGTAACCTTTTAAAATTTAGTTTAATTATATTGCACTCTGTGTCAGTAACTTTTGGTGGTGAAGTGGTTTATAAATCCGCAACTGAATCAATAAAATAAGTGTGTTCCATCTTAGATTAGGCTGAGATACTCTGATGGACACCTACCAGCTGATGGCCATTATGCAAGCACATTTTAAAACATTTCACAGTACCACCACCCTACACAAGTGAATTTTCAGATAAATAGCACACAATAGATAAACAGCTAGGGCAAGTAGCCTTGTTCAGGGGGCAGGAAACATGCTGCTGTTCTCTAGAATGCCACATGACACTATGTAGTAGTCAAAACTGCATACAAACAATCTGTATTTTGGGAGAAATTCACACAAAAATGCTGATAAGGATTTTTAAATTTTATTTTAAAACAACAAGATTAAAAATCGCAAATTGCTGTGCAAATGTGAAGACCCAACATTAAGACTGTAAAAATGGGAAACTTCAGTTGACAGATTTGTCCATCCGTCATTGCCATGTGGAATAAGCTCTAATCGTTAACATTTTCCACACAGTTACATTCTCAGGTTTGCAATTGTGGAGAGAAAGGGGTGATTATACATGTGAACTGTGAGGAAATTCAGGGTTCTCTTACTTGTAAAAGGAACGTGTAGGGAATGTGTGGACCTCAATCCAAGAGGCAAACGTAGATCTAGTGATTCTGTTGAAAACTTTCTTCCGCCCCATTCAAACAGTCAAGGAGGCCCACTTCAGAAACCAGTTTGGCAGGAATGCTGGCGAGGAAAGATCAAGCAGCCCTGCAAACATGTTTGATTCCCTCCAAGTAAATCCATCTGGGATAGAATCTTAGGTGGAGGGTTTTTTTGCTTAGCTCTTGTTCCTAAGCCATTTTGCTTCTCAGATCATTCTCATTTATCAAATTGCAACAGAATCCCCTCCAAAGAATCCCAGAGAAAGTCCCGGGTGCAGATTCCCAAAGACAATAAGAGTTCAAAACTCTAATGTGGATTTTTAAATCTCTCATCAGGCTCAGGGACATTACTCAATGATTGCAAGCACTTTCCAGAAACAGTTGGGAGACAGTTTTGTTCCAACCAGCTTCCCGAGATGAATGACTATATCTGTGCTGTGGGTGTCCATTTTCTGTTTTTGAATTAGTTCAGTGAATTAGTGAATCTAAGCACTGCATTTATTATACAGGTCGCATTAAGGAAAGACATAACAGGAGTCTTTTGAAGAGGTACTAGTGGAGTTTATTATTTATCCCGAAAGGGAAGTTGGGAGCAAAAAAAAAAAAGAGAGAGGCAGGAAGCAGCCCAGCATTCAAGCTGGTTCACCCGGCCAAAGTCCTCTGCCTTTTCAGCAACGCCAAAGTCCCCCTCGAAAAGCCATTCACGTTAATTAGAGTTCTGTAAAAGGAGAAATCCCCGCCCCCCCCCCCAAAAAAAGATGTCAAATTTTATTTGGAGTGTTAGTGATGGATGGATGGAGTGAGGCTTTTGGGCCTCTTAATTGGGTCTGTTTGCTCAAGCGCCACAAACGCTTTTGACACGAAATGTTCTAATAACCCGGCAGCACAGGTGGCCCATGTTCCTGACAGGCCCGGTCTTCATGTCCGTTCCGTTCAGGGTCCGCACGACTGAACAGACGGCTTTGGGCCTTACAGTCATTAACCCTCATGTTCTCAGCCGGTCGCCTAGCAACCAATTTAAGTAGCCGGGATCTGTTAACATCCGTACCAGAAATCCACACAAATAAAAAAGCGGTTCTGGGGTAGACTGGATTTTATCGACATAGATCTCATGAGGGGTTTGGTGTGGCTTTTTTCTTCCTGATTAACAATGTGGGCTGAGTGAGAGACAGTCAGCAAAAACCTCCCACTTTTGACACTGCATTCAAACACTACTGAAGATCTCTGCACATGTTTCTAGAAGTTCAGTTTGGTTTAGCTGGTCTAAACCAAAGAATGCATCTAAACCAAACATCAAGAAGGCAGTGTAAAGGTTATCAGGGCAACCTTGCATGCAAACAAGTTGTGGTGCTTTCATTTTTTTTTTTTTAATTTCATAAAATTTGTGTGCTGCTTGATTGTATAACACACACAAAAAATCTAAGCAGTTTACAAAAAAGATAAAACAATAAAAGTATCACTAAGAGAAATCAACAACAATAACTGGGTCATTCCATATCAAGTGATCCAACTTTTTTTACCCCATGTCATCCAATTTTCTTAATATTTTGTACACTTGTTGAATGATCAAAACTAAGTTTAAATCTGATTTTTTTTATCTCATCCTGTTTGTGAGTTATGAGGATTTGAAATTTTTTAAAAATTGACAATTTTGTCCTCACCAGAGTAAATAAATACCTTAAAAGCTGAGCCCAGAATTGAGATACGTCAAAACTAAAGACACCAATTTCTTCTGAACTTCATGGGCTTTAATATTATATGCCAAATTTTAAAATTTAAGTTACAAAATGTAAAAAGTGATTTTTAAAAAATGTATTGATATTTAATATTTCTAAGAGCCATCTGCAAAATTTCATCTTGGAATCTCAATAGAACCACATTTTTAAAACATATTTTGTACATACACGTCTGCCTTATTGGGTTCTATTTAGGATAAATGGGTCTTCTTGGAGTAAAATAGAATAAACAAGACTTCAAACTATAATATCAGTTACTTCAGGCATTTCTTCAAAAAGTCCTTCAAACGTATCTGAAAAGCTAGTCAGGCTTTTCTTTCAAAAATGTGTTCCAAAGCCGAGTGATAGCTTGCTATTGCATGTTAAAATTAATGCTTTGAAATAATTATTGTTAATCTACCTATTACCTCATGAACATTACAACAAAATACCTATCAAACAAAAGTATGACACTGCAGAAACTCTTTAACTGGTGCCAAGATAACATCCTTTCTATCCAGTTCTTATTTTCAACAAATTTGGAGTACAAAAAAGAAGAGGGAAAGTGATGAAGGGAAAACAAGGATTTCAATGCTTTGTTCCATTTAAAGGTAAAGGGACCCCTGACCATCAGGTCCAGTCATGGCCGACTCTGGGGTTGCGGCGCTCATCTCACTTTACTGGCCGAGGGGGCTGGCGTACAGCTTCCGGGTCATGTGGCCAGCATGACTAAGCCCCTTCTGGCGAACCAGAGCAGTGCACGGAAATGCCGTTTACCTTCCCGCCGGAGTGGTACCTATTTATCTACTTGCACTTTGACATGCTTTTGAACTCGTAGGTTGGCAGGAGCTGGGGTCTGAGCAATGGGAGCTCACCCCATCGCGGGGATTTGAACCAGCAACCTTCTGATCGCCAAGTCCTAGGCTCTGTGGTTTAACCCACAGCACCACCCGCGTCCCCTTGTTCCATCTACAGCCATTCTAACAGAAAATGTGATCATTTCCTACCTCCCCACTCCTATAAACCTCAGCCTCTTGAAGACATGGGGTCGACTTAGTAGAGACAGCTTTGCTGCATGCCTTCTACGTGCAACCTCTCAGGACCTGCAAGGCTTCCTCTCATTGTCTTTGGCTCTCCTCAAAGCGAGGGAGAGATGATTGATGGTTCGGAGACATTTCCATGTTATGTATTATTGACACTTTTAAACCTTGGCTTTATTGCTAACTCTTAAATTGTAGTTGTTTTTCGTTGGCTGTGCAATAAACGAAAAGGCAAAGCAGCGAGATCGCACCGATTAGGAGCAGATAGCAGCTTGTATTACACATGCAAATAGGGGTGTTAATCGTTCATTAAGCAACCCTAAATTAAATATATATTTATTTTGTTGGGACAAGCTGTACCCTGAATTGCAAAAGAGGCGAGCGAGATAACAATCTTGGAACAGCATCTGGAAGGGGGGAGGGGAGGGAAGAAAGTTGCTGTTTTATCTAATCTGATGTTTTGCAACCTGTTACCTCACTCGCTGCCAAAGCTGGCTGCTCATAGAAAGCAGGCAATTAATCATCCAGGGCTGATTGTTTTTGAATAGCAGTCTCTGATGCTTTGGGAAATGAGGAAAGCCCGCTTGTGAATTTGTCACCTTTGTAACCCAGCTATTTCTTCACCAAGCATTGATGACTGGGGTGTTGCTGCACTTCATTCTAACAACAATCCTGAGAGGTAGGCTAGGCTTGGAGATGATGATTGGCCAACATCACCCCAGGGCCGGGCCAGGAACACTTAGAACTACAAATGATTAATTGGTATATAAAGGATCGAAATAAAATAAATAAAAGAAAGAGGCAAATGTCAAGATAACATCCCCACTCCCAAACCTGAGGAGCAGCTGAACCTTCCTTCAACACGGAGGACAGAACATCTTCCACTGTACCTGAGAACTACAGGCTAGTTAGAAGGTGCAGGATAGGGTATTTATTACACTGGTACCTCGGGTTAAGAACTTAATTTGTTCTGGAGGTCCGTTCTTAACCTGAAACTGTTCTTAACCTGAAGCACCACTTTAGCTAATGAGGCCTCCCACTCAGGGACGCGGACTTATAAAAAATATTGGGGGGGCCCGGGAAAGCTCATGAATAATAAATAAGCTCATGAATATGCAAATAAAGTGGCGCCGCCTCCTCGTGAGCGAATAGGGGAGAGCGTGCTGCGCCTATTAATCAGCTCCAAAGGAAATTGGGTGGAGCTTTTGCTCGGGAGGGAGGGCAGGAGGCATGCAGCCCGCCCCTCCCTGTGCATTTTGGGCTGGGGGAGGGGCGGCGATGGCGCTCTGCTGGAGGGGCGCCGGAGATTATTGGGGGGGCAGAGCCCCCCCAAACGAATTTTTGAGGGGGCTCGGGCCCCCTCAAGCCCCATGGAGTCGGCGCCTATGCTCCCACTGCCGCCGCACAATTTCTGTTCTCATCCTGAAGCAAAGTTCTTAACCCGAGGTACTATTTCTGGGTTAGCAGAGTCTGTAACCTGAAGCGTCTGTAATGTAACATGAAGCGTCTGTAACCTGAGGTACCACTGTATTATAATTCAGGGGTCAGCAAACTTTTTCAGCAGGGGGCCGCTCCACTGTCCCTCAGACCTTGTGGGGGACTGGACTAGATTTTGGAAAATAATAATGAACGAATTCCTATGCCCCACAAATAACCCAGAGATGTATCTTAAATAAAATGACACATCCTACCCATGTAAAAACACGCTGATTACTGGAACGTCCGCGGGCTGGATTTAGGAGGCGACTGGGTTGGATCCGGCCCCCGGGCCTTAGTTTGCCTACCCATGTTATAAATAATAAAGCTGGATAATGAAGCTGTATAATGAAGTCCCTCACCCCTGCTCTACAATGACTATTGCTCCAACTCCTGGGAAAGTGAGGACTTTTAACTACAGTAACTGCCTTCTTTTCCCACTAACATTCAAGGCCGGACCTATCATTAAGCAGAGTGAAGCAACTGCCTCAGGTGGCAGATGCTCAGGGGCAGCCCCTGACTCTTCCTCCTGAGCCCCCAGTAATTGCCTTCGGATGCCAGATGGCCTCTCCTACGCCCTCCCCCCCCCCCCAATTCAGCCTGCTGCCTCCAGTGTTTTGGAGGATGTTACCATATCACAAGCATTAGATTCAACTGCTGGCCCAGGCAGCTTCTGTGTGTAGACTTGGTAAGGAGCACTGTAAGTAGGTCCTTAAATTTTGCTCCATGGAGCTACTGTTGGCAAGTGGAAACAGACCAGAGTCGCATCAGAAGTAAAATAAAGTGGAAAGATTTGTTTAAATTGAAACAAAGAAATGGTGAAAATATATAATCTCTTCCATTACTAAAAAAAAAAACATTAAAAATGCATGAATGAAATGTAAGAGTGCATATTATAAATGGAAAATGAGATCAGATTGGCGAATAAAAATAATTAACCCTTAAGTAAGTAAGTAACCCAACAGTTGCCAATAAAGCATGCATATTCCTAAGCCCTAAATTGCATCCTCCAAAAACTTCCGCCAGTCCAAACTAGTTGAAAGTTTACTAAATTCCAGCCTTATAGCAATTTAACAAAGATCAGGAGTGGGAGTGGATTATAACTGCCAATCCAAGCAGGGATCTGAGGAACTGGCTTCTGTGGGCTCAAAGGGAAAGTTGGGAATGAATCATCCAGGATCCATTGTAAAGGATCCAGAAGGATCCGAGAGGAAAATAAGTTCAGTTTAAAAATAAGGAGAAATGTTTAAAACTGGGTGTCTGAACCTCAGAAGGGAATAAACAGAAAGTAAAATGAAAAAATGAAAAATGATTTTAGGGTTAAAAAATAAATAAAATTTCAAAACTGAATCAATTCAAAACGGTTCTTGAGCCAAATATCCAGACCCGAAAAAGCTGGCTCAAAGCAGCTTCAAAAGCTGAAGGAGAGACATGCTCAAAGCATATTCTCTCAAAGGGAAGACAAAAAGGCATGTCACATTCAAAAAGCCCCCAAAACAAGCATTAATCTGTTAGCAAAACTTGGAGCTAAACTTTTTTTAAAAAATGCAAAGCACATGTGAGTTCTAGCACTGAGAGCAGTCTTTTTTCGACACTCCAAATTTCCTACATTCTGATTTGTCCTTTTTTCTCACTCCACATTTTTCTCACCAAAATTCAGTTTTGTATTTTTAAACATTGAACACCAGTAGAAACCGTGTAATTCCAAGCTGTATGGGGGTACGAAGAGCACTGCTAGCGGCCACACATGGAATAACAAATCCTGTGTCTTCTTCACACAGATGTATGGTCTTGACTTGACAATGGCCTTATCTGCCTCTCACATTCCAGACAGAAAAGCATTTCTGCCCTCAAGACAGGCATTCAGGACTACTACAGCGATGAACCAAAGCTTCTTGGTTCAACATTTCTCTTCCATTCTACTCCACAGCTTTGTAGGGTGATTATCTTCACCCCGTGTGCAGATTCCCCCCCAAAACTGACCTCCCTAAAAGGCTCCACCTCCTCATTTGTCTCAGGTAACAAAATGTCCTGGGCCAGCCCTCTTGACACGGCACCTGGGACAGTATCTCAGTGTCCTTCATTCAGTCCCATCAAGGTGAATTGAACACACACACTTTGCTCTCTTCATCAGAAACTAACAGGACTTAAAAGTGGACAAATGAAACTTTTTTCATTCTCTCTCTCTCTCTGTTATGTATTTAAGTTCTCACCCTGGCCATCAGGGGTATTGTGTATATAGTTTTCACTCAGGTCCACGTCAGTTAAATTAGGCGGGAAGCCCTGGGATGTTGTTGTTACAGTGTTGACAGCCGATGTTATGTACTGAGTTGAATAGGATCCAAAATGCAGCAGTCTGATTGGTCCGAGAACAATAGGATTCAGAATGCAGCAGTCTGATTGGTCCTAGAACAATAGGATCCAGAATGCAGCAGTCTGATCCACCCAATCCAGCTCCAGGTGGAAGTGAATCCGCAACCTGATTGGCCTACAGGTGAATCCCGGAATTAGCCAGTCACGTGGGGCCCATTGTGTAAATAATGTATATAAAGCAGACATTCTGGGGGAACTTCCATTCCTCCTCACCACTATGAGCTGAATAAAGAGCATGAAATCCACTCTCGACTCCGAGTATATTTCAGCCGGCTGCCTATAAAAGCAGGCCGGCTGAGCTGTTCGGTTCAGTTCCAGCTTACTATAAAGAACCACTTGGAGAAATCTCTGTGTCATCTCCTTTGTCAACCCACTACCTAATACCCTCATAACCCTAGAACTCATGGACATCCAATGAAGCTGAATGTTGGAAGATTCAGGACAGACAAAAGGAAGTACTTCTTCATTGAACTGTGTAATTGAACTGTGGAACTCATTTCCACAGGAGGCAGTGATGGCCACCAACCTAGATGGCTTTAAAAGTGGATTGGAAAATTTATTGAAGAAGAGGGCCGTCAATGGCTACCAGCCACAATGGTCACAGTTAGAGGCAGCAGTGCTCCTGAATACCAGCTTCTGGAAGCTACAGGAGGGGAGAGAGCTCTTGTGCTCAAATCCTGCTTGCTGGTTTCCCACAGGCATGTGGTCGGCTGCTGTGAAAAGAGGGTGCTGGATTAGATGAGCCATTGGCCTGATCCAGCTGCCTCATCATATGGTCTATTCTTCCTATAATATTGTTAATAGAAGCCAAAAAAACTTTGCAGCCAGGAACTAAAGGCAGTTTACTCTCCAACACCCAGAGAAAGGCTTTAGCCGAAAAATGGCAGGGTTAGCGGAGCAAGTGCCTGCAAAGTCACGCGTTAAATAAAGCTGTTGCTTTTCATTCAAGGTAGCTACTGTCTAACAGTACATAATTAATATCGACTTGAAAGGCAGACTTCCCAAGGGAACCTAAACAAGTGCTGATGCTACACGCTGATAAAAGGAACAATCTGGGTATCTGATGGTCTGTTTATGCCATAACCTAAATGAATATTTGTCAGTTCCAGTTGGAATCTCTTCTGTCTTCTGCACAAACTCTTGGCCTTGGAATAAGGGGGAACCTATGGAAGATGGAACAGGAAACTCTGCTGGGTTGGAACAAATCCAGCCCGCAGAAGAAACAGATGGTACCTGCTATTAAACCTTTGTCTTATTTATTGGAAGTATTTCTATACCATTTTTCATAGGAAAGTTTGCACAATGGTTTACAAGCAAGGTGCGGTGTCAAATCAACAAAATTAACAGTACAAAACTGCACCAGATAAAAAGGTCGTAAAACATCAAAACCCATGCAACAGAACAGCATAATCTTCCCATAATTCAGAGTAGGGTAACTAAAGGTACCCTAAGCCTGGCAGAGTAAAAATGTAAAGATGTCTTAGCAATGATGCAACCAAGTATCCCAAATGGTATATGTACCAAATTGCCCAATAACAGGGAAGGAGAAAAGATGATGGGCAAGTCCACTGGAGAACATAAGAATGCAAAGTAATGAAAAGCTTTGATTATCAGATTTGATCATAAAATGAAGAATGTTATTATGTCTTATTGTTTTCATTTTTAGCTTCGTAAAACTAGAGAATCCAATAAAAAATATTTAATATGAATAAAATGGATAATGGCTACAGAGCAACTTTGAACTGCACTGTTGTAAGGTGCACGAAGTCCCTATTTGGGCTGAGAGAGAAATTGGCAGCAGAACCCATGCTGCAGGGGGGCCTGGTCAGGAGCCCAGCAACTCTGAACACCAGCACCCCACAACAACCAGGGTCATTCCTCCTTCCAGGGAAGTCTAAGAAATATACTGGGTGAGGAAAACACAATGGACCTCTAACAGAAATCTCATCACTTCATCAGTCTCAGAGGTAGTCACAGGAGCTATGTAAAGTGGTACAAAGTAAAGCTATGTTTACAGGGTAAAGAGGGTCTGAAACTCAGTAGGTAACAGCGCAGGAATCCTGTTGACTTCACAAACCTTTGGAACTAGACGACCTGAGCTGATCCTTCCTTCCTTCCAAGAAACCCAGCCAAATGAGGAAAGAACATGTTTTAATTAGCTGTCGGCTGTAACAATAACAATTGAATCAAGTAAATGTTCTTAATTCCTAGCTTTTAATAAATTTAAATACAAAATTTAAATGTTGCATCGCTGGCTAGCAAGCAAACTGGCGGAGCATTAAAGGGTTACAAATTTAGCTGGAATGAGCACAAATCCGATTTTTTTGTGTGTTTTTTGTTTTATGATTACAGCTAAGTAATAATCCCACAGGAGACAAAGTTCTTTTCTTCAAACTATGCCAACAAAGTTAGCTGGAGAAAACACACACACACACACACACACACACACACACACACACGTGAGCCCTTAAGAAACTTAAGAATATATTTGAAATTTTAAGTATTCTTTTTTTAAAATAATAATAATAATAATGAATTCACCCCACGACACAGGAAACAATAATCAGATGACCTCAGCTCCAAAAATATTCCACTGTAGTGGCTATGCCAGGTTGGAGAGTTCATGTGGAAAATAAAAAGCTTTTTAATGTCTCCAAGTATCAGTCATCACTTCCAGATACCTCTAAATACAGCCATTCATTTCACGCTGCAGGATATTGTATCGAAAAGCAAGGCAAGGCACAGCCAATCGAGCACCTTCCACTGCTAACTCACACACACACACACAGCACACACAAGGACCTCTGGCTAAGTGTGTTTTTCCTATTTGGAACAGGGCTTCTTCAGTGCTGGAGAAAGATTTGTGGAGCGAGCGCTCCTCTTGGATAGGGAAATTATTCACAGCCCTCTGCAATGCAGTCCTAACATTCCATGAGAGCTACATGGCAGAGATGCTCCTAGTGATTCAGCAACCGCTTCCTTCTGTGATAGGCATCAATCTTTTATGGATCAAAGCGATGCATAGCAATAGAGCCGGCCCTACCATTAGGCAGAGTGAGGAAGATGCTAGGGAGAAGGGCATGGCAGCAAGGTGTTGGGAAACAGAGCGGTGTGTGCCAGCACTCCCTAGGCTAGTGTGCTGCCCCCACAGGTGCAGTGGAAAACACTGACCCCCCCCTCCCCGAGTAAAATATAATTTAGTAGAGAGGGGGGAGGTATTTGATTCAGTTCACATTTAAAGGCAAAACTACCAAATTTGTACTTTCTTGAAACAATGCAGTTCTCTAGCTAAGCATTGTGTACAAAAAATGCTCAGCTCTCACCTGTGGCTCCTAGAAGCGGTCAGCAGGTGACAGCAGCCACATCCCAGGAACGGCTATGACTGGCTGGCTAAACCAGGAGAGGCTAGTTGATGGGTCTCAAACCCTCAGTGAGTTAGGGACTTCCACTGCATGTGAAGACAGGCTCTGGCAGATTGAGGCAAAGAGACCAATTGTGGGTCCAACGGTCAAGGTAGCCCATCTAGGAGAAGGAGAACTCTGGTCCTAAACCTTGAAGGATATATTCGGGAGAAGAAACGGAGTGGAGACACTAAGATGGTTGGATGGGGCTTTGCATGCCTCCTTCCGGCAACTCCTGCAGCCAAGCTGGTTCCAAACGTATTGCTCGCCTTTCCTTTGGACCACATCAGCAAGGCTGAGGGTGTGGTTTTGTCATCTGGGCAGCCCAGGACCTCCATACACACTCAGACCCTCTAAGTGTCCCTCTTTTCCAAGGATGTCCCTGATTTAGAGAAGCCACCCCAGTTTCTGATTTGATCCCGTAATGTCCCACTTTTCCTTAGGATGTCCCTATTTTCATCGGAGAAATGTTGGAGGGTATGCATACTGCCCAGGTTTTCACCTCAGGGAGGTCACTTCACTGCTGCTAACACCCTGGGGTTCGACATCACCACCAGAGGCGCACTCCATTGTCTTTCAAGCCAGACAAATGCCAACAACATAAGGAGCGTGAGGCATATCAATGGTTGGGACATCTTCACTGCTTCCATTCAGTCCTGCAGCTCTTGTACCTTGGAATCACGACTTCTGGACCCTGTGCTTGTTTGTTGAGCCTGTACTGCCATTAGCCTGAAAAACGATCTCTTCTTTTGGGACATGAGAGTGGCAGGAACTTGTGGCTGGTGAGCCAATACTGGTCCAGCAGGACTTTTGATTTGGCACATGAAGTTTTGTTAAACCACGTCCACCTGTCAGTTAGAGGTGTGCGCACCTTGATGGGCAGGTTTGATATGCCCTGCACTGAGCAAGATAGAACCCCAACACACCACCTGATGGGTAGGAAATTGAGTCCCGCTTTCAGCTGCATGTGCAGCTGATCCCTTCACTGAGCAGGACTGAACTCTCCTCACCCATCAGCTGAGCCCAAGGCAGTTCATTCCTGCCTTGGTTTGGCTGCATGTGCCAGTTCTCCATAGGGAACTGGCTCACATAGTCAATCCCTGCGCCAAACAGGGCCAATCAATCCCTGTGCATGCCAGTCAATTTCTGCAGAAAGCACAACTGAACTCCCGCTCAGCTGATGCACAGAGAATTTAATACTGCTCAGTTTAGCTGCGGGCACAGTGGAAAATGTTGGAAGGCATGCTCATCTTCCTCAGCCCCCATGCGCATTGGGACAAGAACAATTGTGGCCTACTTTACAAGGCTGCTATTAAGAGTTGCTGCAAAAATGTGTGTGAGGCACTTTGAACTCTCCCCAAACACTATATAAACTACCCCCCTCCACTAGGTAATAAAATCCAGCCACCGAAATCCAAATCTTTGGGAAAGGTGCTGAGTTGCAGATGTTTGCTTCCTCCGTGACATAAATGCTCATGTTTTAAAGTCTAGTTTACACAAGATAAGAGAGCGAACTTGGGCTGATGTCGCCGAATTGTTGCCTGAGGCGCTGCGTGGATGTCAGAGCGCTACCAACTAGCCCTGGAAGCATTAGTTGATTACTCAGTGTGATTAACCAATTAATAGCTTGATTACAGAGTAAATATACAGCTCTGGCTAATTGGAACTGACAACCCACTGGGGGTCTTCGACTTCCACTGCTGGGGCTGACATGTTGCTTAATGCTCCACTTTCGTACTGCGCTGCCTCCCACAGCCCGACTTGCACCCCTAACCTTTCTCCACCCCCTAATGAATAATTGTTTGTCTCTTAACATCTCTGAACATTCTTCACTGTAGCCTGCCTTGCTTCCACTAATGCCACTCTTTGGTTTCCGGAGTTTGTGAGCATGGAAGGGTTGAACAAGAAGCCTCAACAGTCAGGAAAGTCAAGACCAAATAGCGCCAGATAATCTCGCCTGACCACACTGGCCTAATTTAAGGCCTTGGTTTCCCCTGTCTTTTAAGAAAGGCTGCTCAGAGCTTGCACTAGGGGAACGAAAAGAGGAAGGCAAGTGGAAGTGTTATTCTAATGCTGCCATCTTGTGGGGGGAATGGAACATGGAACCATCTGACCTCTAAGGTTTGTCTTCGGGCAAATTTTAGTGCCTGCTTGCTGCAAAAGTGTCTCCATCACTACGGTTTTGCCTGAAGGGGCTGCTCATCAGAGTCAGGGATTTGCAAAAGAACCATAATGGCATTTTAATGGCTGTGAAAGTGACCCAAGGGCAATTCACCTGTGGTGTATCAGATGAAGCTATCTGTGCCCTACAGATGGGCTACTCCAAAGCCCTGTCTGTGTGGCTGCCTTCACTGCGTTGGGCCCAGGAGGCAGGGCTCTCTCCCTCTCTCCAAACTCTGTTGTGAATAGATTTCACTTTTGTAAAAGGTGGTGGGTGGGTGAGTGAGTGAGTGAGAGAGCTTCAATTGGTGCAATTAACCAAAGCTCTAACAACACCCAGCTGATGCTGGCTCTGGTCTTATCAAATGCTGATGGCCTAGCTTAAATTGAGATGCATTCTGGGTGGATAGTGGAGATGATGTCACCATTTGAATTCAATTGTTTGGAGGCCAGTCATCAAGCATTAGAGCAGCAACTATTAATTTTAAGGAGAGAATGCCAATATTTGAAAAGTGAACTACTCACTAAAAAACTTCCTCGCCAGTCGTCATACTCCAAGTTGAAAACTCTGTGTTTTGGGATAACCTCATTCCTTCTTGCTTTGATATGTGATCTCCTCATTCTGTCCTCATTCTGATCAGTTTCATGGGATTCCCCCTCCCCATTGGGTGCTTCCAGATGAGTGTTGATTGAGGAAAGGCAGCTTCTCAAGCATTAATTTTTTTTGCAGAGCCTGTATTCCACCTCCCTTTGCAAAATCTCAGCGACCCATTTGCAATTTAAGCCTGCACCTGGAAACACTCATTAGTAGTCAATAAAATTCTTCAGCAGGTGCTCTTGCTCAATTGAAAGATGAAAAACTGCTTTTGCTGGACAGCTCTTGTCATGTCCTTTGCATTGCACTTGGCAAAACCGCTTTTTGCGGTTCAACGAGTTTCTTGCAGAACCCCCCAGGAAATGAACAAAGCCTTGGCAAAAAGAGCATGAAAGTGACCAAGTCCCATTTGGTTCAAGGAAGATTCCACACTAAAAATTCCCACGGATGGTGATGGGGCTCGTCCTTCATTATGAAGCTGTGCTTACCAAGTCCTTTGCAAAAAAGAAAAAAAAGGAGGGGAAGGAGAAACTATTTGTATAGTTAAGCTAAATCCTTTGCTGCACCAATGGCTGCAGACAAAATAGAAGGATTGTTCTGTATTGTTGTAGGGCGTTTTTTCTTGTTGTCGTTCTTGTTTTAACCAATAGAACATAGATGGGGAGGCGCTCTACCTAGAAGTTTCTACCATATGTATGAAGCAATCTGTAAAGTAATGTAAAGGTGAATTTGTTGTTCGTGCTCTGGTAGTTTTCCAGCTGTGATGTGAAAGTCTCCCCCCATCAGAGCACCACGCAAGGAAAACTAGCAGGTAAGAGCAAGCAAAGAGAACAGTAATTGAGTGAGGGGGGCAGCGGCTATTTTAATTAGCAGGTAACTTACTAAAAAAAAGGCAAGGTTATTTATAAATATGCCTCCAGATCAAGAGAGTACAAGAGTGTGTAATTATAAATCAGAATTTTCAGACTGACTCTCACACATCTTAGCGCTGATCATTGCTAAAGTAATTATTCACACAGGTTTTCTAATTGCAGTTTGGGCCTGCTCTCCTGTCTTTAATAGGAATGGGGTAGAGGGAAGCAAGTGACGTTGTTCCTGGGCCCTGGTGATAGAGCAATAGGACGTGAGCTGTGTGTCAAGCTGTTGTTAAAGGGCAGCAGCAAACAACCTCTTCTATCAGACTTTACTAACCTGGTGGCCTCCAGAAGGCTTGGACCACAATACCCATCAGTGCTTCCTGAAGCTGACAGGTGTTGTGTTCCAAAATGACTGGAGGACACCAGATTAGCAAGGCTTGCCCTACCTAAATCTTCATTGGTTTCTTTTTGGATAAGAATCTGGATGAATCAATAAGAAGGTACATTCCTGTTGGGGGAGAAGGAGAGTAAAAGATCAGTCCTGGATGAGAGCTGTTGTTCATTGCAGTAACAAAATGGAGCCTCCCTATTCAGCAGCAGTCTCTCTCTGCTCACCAGATGCTGCAAAGGTTCCATGGAAGTATCCTGCTGGCCACTGGCAGGGGCCGAATGGAGAAGATGGGGCTTCTTCTGATCTTGCAAGGCAATCCTTAGTTCCAAACAGGTTAGCTGAAGGAAGGGCAACATGAGCCTGGATAGCTCAGTTGGTTAGACCATGGTGCTGATAATGCCAAGGTTGCAGGTTCGATCCCTGTATGGACCAGCTGCATATTCCTGCATTGCAGGGGGTTGGACTAGATGATCCTCAGGGTCCCTTCCAACTCTACAGTGCTATGATGATGATGAGTGCTATCTAGATTTGTTTGGAATATCCCTGAAATGTTGATGAGAGGTGCTTTTCTTCCATCAGGTGGACCCTTGGGACAGCCTTTTCATTGCAATGCTGGTACAAGGATCAGTGCAGATGTGTGTTTTGGGAGTAGCCTTTCTGCTTGGGCTACCACAGGGTCTAAAGCCTGCGGAGGACTTCTCACGGACAAAGCAGAGCCCATTTTCCTTTCATTACGGAGTTTTTCCAAAAGACATATTCCATCTATGGCTGGTTTTCTTCTCTTTTTTTGCTCGGGGGTGGTGAGAGATTGCGAATTTATCTGTCGACCCAGGATTGCCTGCTTTTTTGGTGTCTTGTGGCACCTTGAAGACTAACAAATTTATTAGGGCACCTCCAGGCTGTCAGTATTCTGTGGCAGGGATTTAAACACATCCCAGGAACAGAGCTGGCCCATCCATAAGGCAAGAGGTGGTGACCGGCTTCGGTGGCAGTATCCTCAGGGGCAGATCTGGCCTCCAGGGAATGCATCACCCCCTACTGCTGCCGCGATGGCAGTGATGACTGCAGTGGGCTTCTTGGAGGCCGGATCTGCCAACTCCTTGGCAGCCCCCTTCCCCAAGCAATTCTCTAGAGCAGCCTCTCAGCCCATAGAAGTTGCTGGTGGCCTCCTCCCACTCTTTTTCCTGATGTAGATCTTCACTCACCCATTCTTTTCTGACATGCACAGGGTAAGGGGAAAGCCATTTTGTGGTTTGCCTCGGGTGTGAAAATGTCTTTGGCTGGCCCTGCCCAGGTTTGTGTGATAAAGTACAGTGGTACCTCAGGTTAAGAACTTAATTCGTTCTGGAGATCTGTTCTTAACCTGAAGCACCACTTTAGCTAATGGGGCCTCCCGCTGCCGCTGCCCCGCGACTGCATGCTTTCTGTTCTCATCCTGAAGCAAAGTTCTTAACCTGAGGTAATATTTCTGGGTTAGCGGAGTCTGTAACCTGAAGCGTATGTAACCTGAAGCGTATGTAACCTGAGGTACCACTGTATTGATCTTGCATTTATTAAATCAAGAGAGAATGTTGGACACTTTCAAAAATTTTAGCCATTTAAAATTTTCTTGCACACATGCAGGTATTTCAAGAAAAATACGGAGGGTGGCAGAATACGAGCATGGCAAGTTATTTTAAGGATTATGCAGATTTGTGTTTTGAGAGTTTTGGTGAAGCACTGGATTACTTTTCATAACCCCATGGTAAGTGCCAGCTTCATCCAGAAAGAATGCACATTAAAGCCAAACATCTGTATAACGCGGAAACTTAAGACAAGGATCCAAAGATCCACACAAACAGTACAGTGCCGTAGCAGCAAGGATGGAGGTTTCTCTGACAGCAATATGGGGCATAATGGCCAGAGCTTGGAGACAGAGGAGAGCTTAAATATTATGGCATCAAGTTTTCTGAGTGTGGGGAATTTTGTGGCTTTTTTTTTTTAAAAAAAAGGTTAATATTTCACCAGGACTCAAGATTATAGATGCATAGTTGTTAAGAGCACCTCAATCTCTGAGCGCTAAGCGATCGCAGAGGTCTCTGGGCATACCTTGTGTTATGCTTTTCTTAGAATGATCACTGGAAGCTTGTGGTGGTCTTTGTGATACATGGCTTTATTTGTACATGCATACAGCCTGAGCTGAAGGTGGAAGATCTCCACAGATCTTGCTTCCCCCTCAAGCCATTCCTTTATGCCTCTTCCAATCCCACTTCAACACTGCCTGTTCTTTGTTCGTCTTCAAACACAAAGACCTTGATACCACCTTCAGCCAGGGAAGGGGAAAGGTATACAGTAGCTTCCCTTCTGCATATCTTATGTAATTCCCATGGCCACCACTTATGTGTAATTCCTTACGGTTGCAAAGAGACTATCTAAAGCCATTAACCTGCAGTACTGTACTTTTTCTCTGCAGGAAACCCTGAAACCCTAAAGACATAACACAGGCTCAGAGGTGACTAGTTTCCCAATTTAAAGGCTGCAGTCTTAAGCACTTATATATGTGATTAAAGCCCAGTGGATACAGTGGGGCTTTCCTTCAGAGTAAATATGCAGAATGTTATATAGAGAAGTTAAAACATGGGTTGGCAAACTAAGGCCCGGGGGCCAGATCCGGCCCAATCACCATCTAAATCCAGCCCGCGGACGGTCCGGGAATCAGCATGTTTTTACATGAGTAGAATGTGTCCTTTTATTTAAAATGCATCTCTGGGTTATTTGTGGGGCATAGGAATTCATTCATATTTTTTTCCAAAATATAGTCCGGCCCCCCACAAGGTCTGAGGGACAGTGTACTGGCCCCCTGCTGGAAAAGTTTGCTGACCCCCTGAGCTAAAACATATTGTGTGTCGGCTATGTGGCCAATTACTGGCCAGGGCGCAGTTTAATTTGGCAGTGCCAGTTCTTATGTACTTTCCCTGCTTCTGTACCCTAAGTGAAACAAATGTTGTGTTTCCAGACAATTGCAGTAGAAGGCTATGAGACAGGACAGCAAGCGCCAGGCCTCAAACTAGGCTCGGATGGAGCTTACAAAGCAGCACATCATATAATTAAGGTAACATGGGCAGAACGCTGAATCCAATTCATGTTAGTATTGGATTCCTCTGTGACCAGAACAGTGAAGACACCACTTTCCCCCTTCTCAACTTTGTATCATTCCAGCCACATTCATAAACATACCTAAGAGCCTTGTTACATCAGACCAAAGGCTTGTATAGTCCCGTGTCCTGTTTTCACAGTGGCCAACTTGCTATCTCTGGGACATGAATGCAATGGCTTGTAATTCTTACCAACTTCGCTGTGAGTCCCAGAAGATTTGCTCCCTGCCTTGTTAGCCTTTCCCCACTTGGCCTGGGAGGATAGGGACCTGGGAGGATGTGGTCTTTTGTAACTTTATTTTAGATCCTGTGGTGATTTATGTAGAAATTGTTCAGTTTGGTTTGGTGTGTTTTAATGGTGTGTTTTTTATTGCTTGACTACTTTTGTTATGTTGTGCTTATGGACTTCATGTTGTAAGCCGTCTTGAGCATGGTTTGAACTGTGGAAAGGTGGCTTACAAAAAAAAAAAATGGTATTCAGAGGCACAATGAAGCCATCAGGACTAGTAGCCATGGGTAGAATTTGTCTAATCCTTTGTCTGGCTCACAGCTTTGCCCATCTTTGCCTTCATCTGCCCCACCTAAAATAAAACATGTCTCTCCCAAACCAGTCTCTACAGCCATAGAGCTGTAACTCTCAAAACAGTTTATCCCCAAAGGTGTTCTCTTTCGTTGTCTCCTGAGACAGATGGATGCCAACAAGTAGCTCCAGCAACTTCTGGAGGATACTATATTCCCGCCTGTGCTTGCAAATATAACATCCCTGATATAGACTCAGACCTTAGCAGAGCTGCTTCTTTTCACTACAGGCTCATGCAGAGCTGTGGCATTCTTACAAGAAGAAATGGCGCGGGGAACAGAGAGGTAATAAGCAGAGTTGCTATAAACAAACAGCTATTTGGAGGTATGAGTCCTAGAGGCTAGAAAATAACTGCAGCACTGTCCCTTCTCTTTTAAGGCACTATTGGGATTTCTTTAACTAGCACCTGGGGCGAACCTATAGATTTAAGCAAAAAGAAAGATACAGAAGCAGCTGAGAGGTACCTGCAGTTTTCTCTGGGATGGTTTGCCAACCCAATTTACCACGGAGACTACCCTGAAATTATGAAGGATTACATTGGTAAGTCATGCTGGTTCACTTTTTACCTTATTTTCACAAAGTGAATTTTGGGAGGCTTGCCCATGTGATGCATTCAAGCTCAGTGTTAACTACCAATTGGGAGGTTCCTACAGTGACAGGTGAACCAAATAGAAACCCAGACCTTTTTCTTCAAATCCAACTATTTTACACCTTTAATGACTCTCATACCAAATTTGCTGCTGCTTTAACCAGTGTTTCTGATGGCAGCCAAGGCAAGAGAGGCATCCTGGTGAAGCAGCTCATGCCATCTGCTCCTGAAGAGACCAACCAGTCATAATAACACTGCGTTATGATAATTAGTCTTTTTTTTCTTTTAAAGTATTTTCAAACCACCTTGAGGGCAGTGTGATACAGTGGCTACAGTATCAGACTAGGACATAAACCAGGGTGCAAATCCTGACATGGCCAGGAAGCTCACTGGTGACCCTGGACTACTCATTGCCTCTCAGCCTAGCCTACCTCACAGGGTTGTTGTGGGGCTTGAGGAGGGGGATAACCTTGCACACCACCTTGAGCTGCCTGGAGGAAAAGGTGGGACATAAATTCAATGAATATACAGCAGTGGAGCCGGGTCCATTAAGATGAACAGGCCACTCCCCCACCTGCCTGCCTCCTTATAACACAGGGTGGCTTTGCCAACTTCTTTCTCTTTGGTCTCCATTCTGCCCTTGCAGAAGACAGCAGGGAGGAAGATGGGGACTAAACTGTGTTGGCTCTTCCAGTCATTGGCTCTGGCTCCTTTTTTCCTACCGGTCCCAGGCACCAGCCACTAGAGATACAGTTAGTGTGGATGCAATGGCTGTATTGCATCCATTAATATCACTAATTTCAACTCTGAATGGGATTGGCATTGGCTACAACCTAATGCACTTCTATTGAGCTTATCCCACTGTAATCAGAAAGAGGGTCTAATTGAGGCATTAATGACTACAGAAATACAGCCAGTGACTGCTAAAGAGAGCTTCACTGCTTGGATGTTGTAGCCAGCATATGTGCTCTTTCTAAAACAGGCAAAGGTAAGAAAGCTTCAGTCCTACACAGACTGCTTTTTCTTCTTCGTGCTTGCCTTGAAAGGTAGAAAAAGTGCCAAGCAAGGACTGGCATCAAGACTGCCAGTTTTCTCAGCACAAGAGAAGAGCTACATTAAGGGTACAGCAGACTTCCTAGGAATAAGCCATTTCACCACCCCTTACATTTCACAAAAGAGCTATCCGTCGGAAGAGCTAAGCTATTTCACCAACAGAGATTTGATGGAATTGGTGGATCCCAAGTGGCCAAATGCAGGGTCCCAGTGGGTATACACTGTGCCTTGGGGCTTCCGAAGACTACTCAACTTTGTCAAGGTAATGTGTGCTTCCTTAAAGAGTCTTCCTCTTTGCAAGATGTGTGCTATTCTATCAAGTTGGAAGCACTGTAAAACATTATAAGCACATCAGAGCTTGTCTTTTGTATGAGCTTGTATGACCTCCAGCATCAATTGATTTGCATCAGAGAACAAGAATCACCAGGTCACTTGTATGACCTCCAGAGCTTGTATGACCTCCAGCATCAATTGATTTGCATCAGAGAACAAGAATCACCAGGTCACTAAAAACAACTTTTCTATCAAGGTAAATGCAATGCTTTTCAACTGAGAGAGCTCTCTAGAGTCAGCTGCAAGTTATCCAGTGTGATGAAATCAAGAAATTACATATACCTACGTGAAAGCTAACTACCAAACAATGCATGAATGCATACAAGCATGACATTTGGTTTACACCAGGGATGGAGAATCCCTGCCCTTCGAGTGTTCTTAGGAATACAACTCCCATTATCTGTGTGCTAGCTAAAACTGATGGATGCAAGAGTCCAGCATCTACATGGCCACAGGTTCACTATCCCTGGGTTTTTAATAAACCTTAACTGGAACTAGCTGCAGCTGGAAGTGCCATTGCATCAAACAATGGTTTAAAGGAGCACCCCATGGGTAAGTGTTGGTTTGGGCTCCAGTGCTCAACAGAACTTGCAATCAAATCGTTTCCAGCCTTTTTACATACTGCATACTGCACTGCATTCTATAACCACAAATATTTGAATTATCTTGGATCACTCCAGCTACCCTTAAAATATGTACATTGGGTGTTGGTTTTTGTTGCCTTAGGAACCCAGCTCCAATTTCAGTGCAGCAAAATGCACTCATGGCTCTTGGAACAAGGGCAGCTCTACCTTTGATACACATATCAATGAAGACTTTCTCTTTTTGTTTATAGGCACAATATGGAAACCCACTCATTTATGTGACTGAGAATGGCATTCCAGAAAAGCTACTGTACGCTCAGCTGTGTGATGAATGGAGAATCAGTTATCTTAAGGGATATATTAATGAGATGCTAAAAGGTGAAGTTTAATTCAAATAATCAGCAAATCAAGAACAGGTATAAACTCTCAAACTTAACAAAACCATATGGTCCTTTGTTTCAGCTACTAAGGATGGTGTTAACATACAGGGTTACACTGTCTGGTCTCTACTGGATAAATTTGAATGGGAACAAGGTTATTCTGAGAGATTTGGACTCTACTATGTTGACTTTCAATATCAGAACAAACCTCGGTACCCAAAAGCTTCAGTTCACTATTATAAGGCAATAGTTGAAGCAAATGGATTTCCTAACCCAAGGGAGGTAAGGCCACTTTCTGCTAATTTTTGCTTCATGGGGAAAGGCAAAATTGATCAGGTCTGAAGCATCAAACAAGCATCACTTGGTTTGGAGTTTGGCAACCATGCTTCCTTCTAAGGAAAGAGCAGAAGAGCGCTGCTGGATCAAACCAAAAACCTTTTGTGTTCCAAAAAGAATGAAGTCTCAAGGCTGCTCTCCAGTGTGATGTAGGGAACTTCATCTGCCTAAGTTGGGTTTGTTGTTGGGACTCCCATCAGCCCCAGCCAGCATGGCCAATTGTCGTAGATAAGAGCTGGAGTCCCAGCAAATACCCAGAGGGCCAACAGTTCCCCATCCCTCACTTGGGCAGACTAAGAACGTTTCCCTGTATCACAATGGAGAGCAGCCTTGAGTATTGCCTTTTCACACATCACAGCAGGGAGAGCCAATGTTGTACACTCCAGATTTTTGGACTGCAGCTCCTGACATTCCATGCAGGATGAGGATGGTGGAAGTTGTAATCCAACACCTTTGTGGAGCTCCATCCATGATGGTTATTCTCTGCACTCATGGTTTCCTTCACTGTTAGAAACTGAGATATGAAAGCTATGAGCTTAATGGCACCTTAAACCTAGGTTATGGGTGCAGCAATGGAATGTCCAGACACACTTTTTATAACAAGAATACAAAGCTGAAAATGAACAGCAGCTAAAACCTTATGCTCATTTTTCACATGGTCTAGTCCTCATCTGAAGACTGCGAAAAACAAAGCCCCACATTTCCTGCCTGCCCCCTTAATATTCTTATGAGGGTCCCTCAAAACGCTGCCTTTCTGTAAGGCCGGCTGAGAGGCAGAGCCTTTCAGTTTGCCTGATGTGATGATTTCTTGGAAGTTGAGCAGGCAGGAATTTCTCCTCCCACGCCCTCAGCACTAGCAGTGGCAGTTTTAATCTGGAATCATAAGTGCAGTACTGTGCCCCAAGCTCAGAAATTGCTTGCACTATAGAAATTCCCAGTCGCAAAATGCACCTAGAACAATAGGAGTTTCGAACGCTGGTTTCCTTCAAGCACAGTAGCTAGTTCCTCACCTAGCAGGTGTTTTTTTAATAGCACATTGATGTGGACTAATGTTTAAAGAGCACACTGCTCCTTTCCAGCTCTATTACTTTATAGATAACAGCAATTCGATTTGGCAGGTGGAGAACTGGCACCAGAAGGCCACTGAAGCCTGCTCAGCCATGAACCAACTCCTTCGTGCAGGTAACTCGTTTGAACTGCCCAATGATTACTCTTCCAGATCACAAAGTCTGAGTTGTAGCAGTAAAGGTAAAGGTACGTACGGGCCAGTCGTGTCCGACATCTCACTTAAGCGGCCGGGGGCCAGCGCTGTCCGGAGACACTTCCGGGTCACGTGGCCAGCGTGACGAAGCTGCTTTGGCGAGCCAGCACCAGCGCAGCACACGGAAACACCGTTTACCTTCTTCCAGATCACAAAGTCTGAGTTGTAGCAGTAATATAGATCAATACACTTAAGTTTCAGTTTTGCCATTAGAACTTTGCTCACTTCAGAAATTATAACATACGTTTAAGAGAGTCTTAAGTCTCTTAAGTCGAGTAGGGAAATACAATGTAGAATGATTGTGGTTGTGCACTCTTACCTTTAAGGGCTAGTACAGAAAGTCATGGGTGCAGCCGTCTAAGTGTAACATTTTTTCCTCGCTAGAGACACATCACACAGCACTATGGAAGCTGCCTCCCAGCAGGCACGGTTTGAGGATAGTTAGTAGTGATGGGGGAGAGGATGCTCCGCTATGTGTGCACCAGAATGGCAAATGGTGAAGCTGCTCCAAAGATTGACAAGTCTTTCTTTCCCTTTCTTTAAAAATTAAGAGTATCAGCAGAATACTGTTGCTAATATACTCGGACTAATTCACAGTAATGGGCACAACCCATTTTTGTTATCATCTGAGCATTCACATGCTTGTAGATTCTGTTAAAGGGGGGGAAAGACAGGAATCTAGAATTGGGCTTCCTTGTGTTTCAAAGTTCTTATGGGAGTTGTTGACATTTGTTCATAATTCCAACTTAGTGCAGAATGACAGCAATGCTGCTCAAAAGTAATTTTTGATGAAAATGCACAGCTGTACTTATCTAGCCTCCACTCTTTTCTCAAATTTCAGAGCCTTTGACAACTCATTTGGAAATGGTGACTGAGATTGTTGTGCCAACAGTTTTCACTCTCTGCATTCTCATAAGTGCTGTTCTACTGCTGATTCTACTCAGGAAACATCATTAACAAGCTTTTCATAAAACATCTTCATTTGAAAAATGTTCCCACCCATTTACTTCTCCATCTATTGGCTAACCAAAGTTCATATTTTTGCTGACTTTATCAGTCATCTTTTAAATCAACACTTCCTTTGGGTCAATCGCGAGCGAAATAGCTGTACCCATTAATTCAGTGAGAACACTTTATAACAAAATAGCAAATTTTTATTTTACATTCATAACCTATCTTTTTTCCAATATGGAACTCAAGGACCTTTGGCAAGGTGGCTGCATCATGTGCCTTCAGACTATGCTGTGGGACTTAACTAGGCACAGCAACCTCTGATCGAAATTAGGAGAGGAATTTAGCATTTGTCTGCTTCTGAAGTAAAAAGTGGCCTTCAAAAATTAAGAAAGGCTACATAAAAATGGCCCTTCTGGAATATATAAATAATATCCAAGAAGAGTTCAATGTTGAAAATCCCACACTAAACCTCACTTGCTGCCCAAAATTCCAGCTTGTAAAAGAGAGAACTTGGCTTGAATTTTAACATCAATTAGACTGATTGGATGACAGTTGTTGTTTTTAAACCTTTCTTAGAGATCAGGACAATACTTGTGGTCCAACCCTGTGATATGCTTCTGGAATGATGTAAAATTTGAAAAGTGTAACAAACACTGGGATCTACCAGTCTAAAGTCTTTTCTGATTAATTTAGCAAAAATACAACCTTTTGCTGAGGCTTTCATTAAGAAAATGTTACTTGAATTATAGAAAATTAGGTGCCAACTGGTTCAGGGTTACTCAATAGCTAAAATGAGCATTTTTTAAAGTAGGTTACCTGTCAATAGAAGTGTCTTGCTTTTCAACAGTCCTCACTACCTCATTTTTCACTGCCACTCTCCCCGACATCCCCACTTTTCCTTTGCTAGCCCACAACCCTCCTCACTTCCTCTCAGTCCCATCTACCTAACATAAATTCCAAGTATTGTGGACAAATGAGTATATTAACTTCTGGCACACTGTAGACACTACATAAATGTTTACCAGGAGCAAAGAATAAACCTTAAAATTTAAGGCTGCAGCTCTGCTTCGTGTATTGACTTTGGTACAAAGCTGGAGTGGAGTCCAACAGTCCAGTTATCAGGAACATCACCACCATCATTTATTTATTATTTCTACCCCGCCCATCTGGCTGGTTTTCCCAGCCACTCTGGTAGGGGGCTTCCAATAAAAGATTAAAAATACATTAAAACATCAGGCATTAAAAGCTTCCCTAAACATAAGGAAGTTGTCTTATATAGAGTCAGAACGTACTATCTCAGTACTGTCTACGAATCTTCAATGGATCTATTGGCGGCTACTAGACATAAGCACAATTTCAGTGTCAAGAGGCCTGCGACTACTAAATTTCAAGAACACAGAAAGCTGCCTGGTTCTGGGGTCAGATTATTGGTCCGTCCAGCTCAGTATTATCTATACTGATTGGCAGTAATCTCTCTCAAAACTTTCTGCATGCAAAATAGATCTTCCTCCTGCTATCTGCTCAACTGCATTTTTACTATTATATTGGTTTTAATAACTGTCTTATGTAGATTTTATATTTGGCTATTGTTAGATGCCCTAGGCTCTTATGGGAAGAACAGGAAATACTGCCAATATTTTATGTAAAGTACACCTGAGAGCACTCGGTGAAGATAATAAAAGACATTTCTTTACTGCCACCATCTTCAGTAACATCCAGAAGACCTGCAAGACCAAAGAAAAGTAGTGACAGGTAGAGAAACCACAACAAGTGGATTATGAGGTGCTACACTGGGTGTTAAGAGCAAAACATTGGACTTATCCATTAAGCTTTTTCTGGTTAAGTAAAAGGGGAGGCTTCTGTGCTTTCCATGGGGGGAGGGAGAAACTTTCTCAGGTTTGGAAGCTCCTACAGTGAAGGAATAAGCTGAACTATGCAATTCAAGAAACCCGGAAACTCACTGATATGGAACACTTTCTTGCACAGAAAAAGAGGACAGAAGCCCATCCACAGGATCTTAGACAAAAACACATAGTCCCTAGGTAGAATGTGGAGACCTGGTCTACCTAGGATGTTCTTTCCAGTAGCAAAACATCCAATGTTTTTTCAGAGAATCTCTGAACAGTTTGGGATGAAATCTGGATCTGACATCTACATTCTGGTGGTAACCTTCATCTTAACATCTGACCTCCACTACATCAACCATAGCTGGAAGTGGAAAGGTGGTATTTCTCCCTTTCTGAAGACCTCAAAGCAAAGCCATCAAAATTAATCAACCCATCAGCTGCATGGCCCTGACTGTAACCAATAAGGAACTTGTTTCCAAACTCACTGAAAAACTATAATGCCTCTCTACAAACTAGTTTGGGGAGTTATTTAAGCCAGCGCCCTTGATGTTTACCTTTCCTCAGTATCACACACATACTTCATAGAAGAAACCCATCTTCTTCTCTTTCTAGAAAACGACACTCCTTTAAGCTACACCCCAGAAATTCCCTTCATTTTTGGAGGCCAAATGGAACTGTAATCAGTGATCTCTCGTACATATAAATAGCCTCTCCCTTGCTGGTATGCAAGTCTTCACACATGCCTCAGGTCTACCCATTTAAACCACATGTAAGATGCATCTGCATTGGCAATCACCAGTCTGCCATCAGCTCCAGTACTGGAAAATAAGATTCCCAATAATAAGACATTTGCAAGGCAGGCTACAGGAAGTGGAAGGAGGCAGAGTGGGGAGAGACAAAGAAGCAAATACAAACACTGAAATTCAGATCATAGAGACCCACTCACCTACACTGCTTGAGTCCATGTGTTCAGCTGGCACTGTGGTGCTCAGTTGCCATATTGTTTTCACTTTTTTCTCTCCTTGCCCACTGCTGATTTCCACTCTCCATACTTGAGGATTTGCACTGAAGGACAGTCAAGAAGAAAGCCAATTATAAGATAAGTTAACACTCTACAGGCCTTTAAATTCCAGGGTTCAAATACTGAGGCCTAGCTTACTTTTGGTAGAACTCCTTCACAAAAGTTGTCCTGACTGGTAGCTGAAATACATTATTTTCATTCAGGGTGTTTTCCTTGTAGTAATTTATACAGGACCTAGGAAAAGAGAATTTTTTTTTGAATATCAGCACTCTGAAGAGATACCCAGGGAATGTTAACTATTGATCCCTACAAAGTAATTCCACACCAGCCACATTCTTAATCTTTACAGTGATCAGCTGGCAAAAAGGTATGAGATACACTCAGGCAACCTATTTGGAAGTGCCAGAGTGAACAGGAGTTGTGCAAAGAGCACATTCATGCTGAAAAACTTAGGGGCCTTTACAGGAAATAGCAGCAACAGAAATCCCTTCAACTGATTTTTGATTTCTTAAATAGGAGCAGAGAGACACTTTAATTTAGAGCTGTGGTTCTCAAAGTGGCTGGTACTGTCCTCTGGAAGGCGCTAAAAGGCAAGGGGGCAGCAGGGGGCCAGCGGAAGTGTAAATGGCCATCAGACTTTGAAAAGCTGGTATCATCAATATAGTTGAATTAACTGAACTAAATAGTTTTATTGGATTTTGAATAAATGTGCAATTAATTGTTATTTTTTGAATTTTATTATACTATTATCTTCCTTAGTAGGTTGTACAAGCCACTATTCTGAATAATGGTTTTTATAGAGTAGGCAGCACTGGGTATTAATTTATGTAACCATGGCGTTGGTGGTATGAAAAAAAATTGGGAGCCACTGATTTAGAGCTTAGCTGTTAAGAATTAAACAGTACTCCCCTCCCCTTTAGAAATATATTCTATGGCCAAAAACTTGACACACAGCAACTTGGGTGTCAAAGAGCAAGACCTCAATAATCCAATCATTATTATATATTTGCCTCCAAGTTGTATTTCTGTGACAGCTGCACTTCTCTTACAACTTCTTACAAATGGAGAAAGGAGTTAGCAGCAGTACACACTATGATACACAGGAAAATAAAAGAAGGGTTTAATAATAATAATAATAATAATAATAATAATAATAATAATAATAATAATAATAATTTATTTCTACCCCACCCATAGTGGGGATTGGGATTGCAGTCTCCATCCTCAATTAAGATGGCCATTTTCCCTTTCCACATATCAGTATTCCAGAGAATTTACTTGTCCTTGCTATTGAGATTTGCTGGTAAACAATTACTGTGTCAAGAAGATGAGGTTCTCTTGCTCAAGTTTAAGAAGTTCTACACAATTGTCCACAATCTCTAACATATGGTGGAGTTTCTGGATGCGCTGAACCTGCTCCTGCAGATCTACTGAAGTTGACATGAAGTAGTCCTTCAAGACAAAGAGGTGGCAAAGAACAAAAATCAATAGCTTTTAAGAGAGACACCAAATATATATAAGTTGCTGGGTTAAGACAGAATACAATGCGAATACTTCAGTACAGGCAAGACAGTGCTCACCCCTACTTTACTCAAAAAAGACTAAGCCAAAAGAATTGCTGCAGTTCCGCTCATAAAAGGTCTAGTTCGCTCATCATAGTAAACCTTAGTTAATGGTTTACTGTGAACAGCTGCTTTGCTCCCCCCGTTATCATGTGGAAACAAACCATGATTCTTGGCCTAGTGTTCTGTCCAAACCAGGGATCATGGTCTGCCCCACTCCTTAAACCCCTGAACAGTAACCAACATTTGTTTTTGGCTCACTGACTATAGTCTGTTGGGAATGAAACAAACCACCATCTCCAGTTTGGAAACTATGCTAATCCGGGGATTATTGTTTACTGCTTCTTGATAAAGCACAAGGGGAAACAAAATAGCCAAGATCAGCAAGTTGTATCAAATGCTAGTCCTGCTCAGAGCAGACCCATTGAAATGGATGGAAATGACTAACATAGGTCCATCAATTCCAGTTGGTTTACTCAGAGTAGAACTAGCACTGTGCAGGCTGGGCCAGTCACTGACTACTGTTTTGAACAGAGGAAAACTGAAAGTCTCTTACCAAGTGAGTACGGGTTGCAAATTCCTTGCCTGAAACAAAGATAGTTCTACTTAGCATAATTTTAAATACAAGGGAAATATTCATTTATATAAAAAAACCGAATGGGGATATTACACAGAAAGTCACAAGCCTTCCTCCAAGTTTGCTCTGCAAAGAGCCCAAGACTAATGAGAAAACTTGAGATGAAACCCAGATGAGTAAGAGACCTTGCAAGTTGGCCAGCAGAGTTTTAACTTCTTAACAAATTAAAAACACTTTTTTTGTATCCCAGCATTTGGTTGACTTCTTATTGGAGAATTCTACTGGATCTCTGTGTTTTGTTGCTGTTTAAAAGTTCTATTTGCTAATATACCGTATTTTTTTGCTCTATAAGACTCACTTTTTTCCTCCTAAAGAGTAAGGGGAAATGTGTGTGCGTCTTATGGAGCTAATGCAGGCTGCGCAGGTATCCCAGAAGCCAGAACAGCAAGAGGGATTGCTGCTTTCACTGTGCAGCGATCCCTCTTGCTGTTCTGGCTTCTGAGATTCAGAATATTTTTTTTCTTGTTTTCCTCCTCCAAAAATGAGGTGCGTCTTGTGGTCTGGTGCGTCTTATAGAGCAAAAAATACGGTAATTTATGCTTTATTGTGCTTATTATATTGTACCCCACTCTGGGATTATTTTTTATTGAAGAGTGGTTCAGAAAACTTTTTTAAAAAGAGGGCAGTTTTGCAACAACTAATATTTACAGGCAGCAGAAGGCCCCTGTTTTAGTGGCAATGCTATATGCAATGTATTGCTAATATCAATTAGGTCAGCAAAATAACCCCTGAATGAATGGATCTAGGAGCATGACCAGGAGTCTAGACCACCAAGTACAATCAGAGAGTCATTAAAGGTATGTAAAAAAAAATAGAAGGAAATTGGTACTAGAACAATTGCCTAGTAACATATATAAAAAGACAGATGTACAGTGCCAAAAATGTTGGTTCAACCAATAATTTTAGTTGCTAAATACTTGGGGAAAATAATAAAATTCATCTGTAAGATTCTAGTGCATAAATTGCATGTTATTAACAAATATGGGTAGGAACATTAGATTTTTTTTGCAAAGTTTCCCTTAAATCTTGGCACACATTCATATTTCATTAATAATAATAATAATAATAATGATGTATTAATTATATGCCGCCCATCTGACTGTTACCCCAGCCACTCTGGATGGCTTCCAACAAACAAAGACAGTAAGACATAATAGTGTAATAAAGCCAAACATTTGGGTCAATAGCTCTCTGTATGGGAGGTGATTTAATAAATGTGCTGAAGGCAATATTGAAAACTTAGTTTGTACATAAACGGTACTCATCATTGTACCCCCTTCCAATGGATCTCTAACGATTCTCTCTCTTCTCTCTTCTTTGTACTTTTGTTTTAAATGCAAACCTCCTCCTCATTCATTTATTTGTATTCCACCATTCCCACTGAAAGGGACTTATGAACACTTTCTGCTCCTAAAAAAAATTATCTGCACCCCCCCCAAAAAAAACAAGTCTTTTAAAAAGAGAAATCTTCTAAATATTATGTGAAGATAATGTAGAAAAGCAACGTAAGGACAAGGACCATCTGGAAAACTCAGCTGATAGTTTGTTGAGTAAGACAGTCACTTTTGTTGGTTTATATCCAAAAGTAGCATTCATGGAAACAGTCCTAACATGTAATTAAGTAATTTGCCCAATAGAACTTCAAATCCTTTTTCATGACATGCCCGTCTAGATTTTTTAATTGAAAGAGATTGATTTCAAAAGTGATGGATTGTTTGGACGCAGTCACCCAATATCACGACGGCTGTGCAAAACAGACTTACCTACAAAATAGCTAACATAATCTCTTTTCATCTTATCCACACCAATTTCTAGGAGCATTTGAATTGGAGTATCTCCACTAAGAGAAACTGATTCTATGCTTCCATTATAAGATTGCTTAATCAGTTTGCTCAGTAAGCTGTTACTTCCTTGATGAACCTACAGAGACATAATCCGTATAAATAAATGTACACATCCTGTCTACTGATAAGATATAGTGAAGTACAATTACAGCACAACGAGTAGTTTCAAGAGAGCCCATTTCTGAAGGCTATACGAGTCAGTTCATCCCTAATCATTCAACCAAATACATTCACTGATACTCATTCCCTCAATAAGCAAAGTCAGGTAGTAGAATACCTCTTAGTTTGGAAATAAAGGAGGGTCACTCAAAAGTAATGAGTGGTTTCATAGTTGGGAGCCTATATAGTGTCCTCCAAATGTTAGTGGACTGCAACTCCCATCAGACCCAACCAGCACAGCAGATTGTCAGATTTGTTGTAACCCAGCAACATCTGCAGAGCAACACCTGCCCTGGGTACAAAGAAATACAATAGTTTGTAAATTAATTTATCATTATTATTAAATTCACAGAGAGCATGACATGCAAGTTTCCAGCATGTATGGAATATTGAGGGGTGCCAAATAAAGGGAAATTGTGGTGTGGGGGAGAAAACTGGCCTCTGCGAACCCCTAAGATAGTTAGCAACCTAACAGAAAGGGATTAAGGTGGGGACAGGTGTGTGACATGACATTAAAAAGCCCACCTACCTTCTCTGCACTGTATTTCAGGAGCAAGGAAAGGAAAACACAGATTTTTTTCTTTCCCATTCTCCAGAACCCTCCCACCATGCTGGCTACTTAGGTTTCAGATGCTTGGTTTCATGGGTACCAGCCTTAAAACAGAGCCCACTGAGAATATAAGCTAGTTTTTACCACAACAGGCTGTTTGTCTGTCTCACCCACCGTTGCCTAATTTTGACTGGCAGTGTTATTTCAAAGAATCGGGCAGAGATATACCATATGGATGAATTATCTTATCCTCAGCACAGCTGGGAAAAGTATCATAGGGGTGGGAAAGACAAAAAAGGTGGTCTATTTATTCTCCGTGAAACTCTGCCTGCCCCTACCCGCACTTACAAAGCCTGAATAGGACTGGCTGAACTAAAGCTTTCCTCTTAGGGGCTGGAAGCAGACCTGCCTTAAAGAAGTTTCCTGGTCACCACTGGCAACTAGAAATTGCTGCCAGGCAACCAGGCAGTGACTCAAGACTTCTCAATATGCAACACATTCCCCAGCACGAGCCTAGTCCTTTTTTAAAAAAAAAAAAAAGTAAATTCACTGGATATGCTCCGTTCAGTGCCAATTATATCAAACTAGAACTTTGTCCCAGAAGCCTTCTGCGTGACTTTGTGGAGAGCACTGTCATTTCACAAGACTCCGTAAGATGAGATGAAGACTTAGGATGAGCAGATTGTTCATGGTCTTTGGAAGGATCTTTAGCACCTTCTGTTTGCTTTTGCCTTGAGGCTGATTCATTAGGAAGGTATAAAGTGAGCTCCAATAAGCCATTTACATTTGTAGAAGCTGCAGCTGCCTTAAAATAACATGGAAACTGCTTTGATAGGAATTCTGCAAGGGCTATACAAGACTGCTTACAGTTACTCAGCAAGTAAAGAAAAAACATATCACTTAATATATGGTTTCTAGGCATTAGTTACGTCAGCCTGTTTGTGAGCTGAGTCCTGGTGGTAAAAAAACAAACTTTGGTCCAAGTTCTAGTAACACCAACTCAAATTAAAAGGAGAGAAAATGAGATCTGCCAGAGAGGTGCACCTGCAGTTGTGTTGTAAAGAGGTGCCGGTTTGGGGTAGCGGGGGAGATTTATTTTGCTTTGTCTGCCCAGCAAGGAGAAGCTCCTCTGCAACTGTGTCCAATATTTTAAGAACAATATTCCTGTGCTTCTTTGGAGATTCATCAAGGTAAATCCAAAACCAAAACCACCTTCTCTATTTCCCCCCCTCGAGTTTTCTTTGTCTTGAGACTTTACTTCTGTAATTCCAGAGCAGCTGGTTTAAAAGCAAAGCAAGCCCTCCCCCCCCCCGTTCTCTTAAATCTGAGGTGAGAGAATTGACAAAAAGTGCTTTAAAAAAAGACACACGTCAATATGGAAGGAATTAAAATACAATGAGCCGAGAAGCAAGGGAAAGAGGGATTCTAATCTATGTACTCAGCATTTAATTAAAAAGGTATTTATTTCCCACCCACTTTAGCAGGTAGCCCCCTGGAGAGTTGGCTAAGGGTCAATGAGGCCCTAGGCCTGAAAAAGGTTGACTTAAGGGAACTATATTGTAGTTCCTCTGGCTGGGGGTTTACAAGATTTGGTGGAAGCCCAGCATGAAAAATGGCTGCAATGTAGGCATCCTTTCCAAAGCAGCCCGATTGGTGGACTGTAGCACCAAGGAATGCCGAAGGAGCTTGTCATTTTTTTTGGTTATCTGGTTGTGCTTCTCCCCATCCCAGTCCCAGACCAAATACTTCCTGGATACCACAGCTGCTCAGCTAGCCTAGTAGCTGTGCATCTTGTCTCCCTGCCTACTTCCCAGTAATATAATTACTATATAGCAGGGGTGGTCAGAAGGTGGACTGGGATCTTCTGATCTCTGGAGGATTTGCAGTAGATTAACAATTGGGAATGAAATTCTTGGTGAACAATAGAAAAAACGTCTTGTTTTCCAAAATGCAACAAAGAAAGTGGTGGGCTGGAGGAATGGATTTTTCAGCAGAACAAAAGCGAGCTCAGGTTCTGGCATTGAAAACAAATTCCTGGGCACCAACGTATGCCCTGTTCCTTAACTCTAAGGATATACCTGCTCCACTTTCTAAGAAAGTACTTTGCACATGGTTCCAGTTTGCAGACAGCAGGATTACGGGAAAAAAGGCAGATCCCACAAGCTTGAAATCTGACCATCCCTAGATAGGATTGGTTTGCCCAAGATGTAAGCTTTATTAATCATTACATACCCAGGTCTTCAATTCACCACGCTGGAGAGCTTTCATTATCAATGTGAAGCACTTCACCAATTCTTCATATGAAGTAACATCTTGGGAGGGGGGAGCAAAGCATTAAATAAAACCAGTGTTAATTAAAAGTAGTTCAAATGAAAAACAAACAAATAAGCAGGACAGTGCATAAACCTTCAGTCATTTCTCTTACAGGGTAAAAATCTTAAAATAAAAGATACCTAGGGTCATCTAGAAGCATACTTACTCTTCCATATTTTACACCAGAACTGCTCAACAAAATCAATGTCTCTTCTCCTGGTAAAATGTGTTTTCATGGTGCCATAAACTGCAGCAGTGTCATCCTGGAGATTCGGGGAAAAAAAATTTAAATCATCCTTCCAAATAAAGGCATGGATTTAATATTATTTTAGTTATTTATATCTTGCTCTGCAAATAAATCTATCACTGTGCATTTACAATAAAAAAGCAAAAAACACTACACCTTTTTTTAAACCAACAGCAGTAGCAAATAAAAAGGCCAAATAGTTAAATATGGAAGAGTTCCTTTGGATCACACAATGTTAGGTTGGTAATGGCACCAGGTTGGAGAAGGCTGAACAAAGGGAATCAACAGGAGCAGACATGCCACCCCAAACCCATCAGACTCTGTGTTAGACTAGTTTAATAGGTCCCCATCACTGAAATGAGCTGCACTAGTGCACCCCAGGACCTGAGAAACTGCCCCAATATAGACCTGTAAGGTAACTTTGATCATCTGGAGAAATTCTACTCATTGCATCACACCCTTTGATATTTTTACCATAGGGTGGTGACCTGAAAACAAGCATTTCTGCTACTGCCCATTCGGTGGCATGCCTTTTTCTGTTTGCCCCATGTGAGAGCAGCAGACATCATATGCTTCTGATGTCTTGTAGAGACATCTTTTTGCCCAGGCTTTTCTTGACCCAGAAGATCAGACTCTTGTTTTATGTGTTCGAATCCCCCAATTCCTATTGTATCTTTTATATGCTTTTATATTGCTCTTTTATCATATTTAGTCTGCATTTTAAATGACATTTAAAAATAATTGTCAACACTTTTAAATAAATTAATGGAAGTGGCCGGTGCCAATCTGAATTGCAACAGGATATGACCCTACCATAACAAGGGACTGCTTCAGTATTTTTGAAATAAAAAGGTATTTAAGTTTAAAAAGTAACAAAAAGCAGCTGCACTGGAAGAGAGTTCGAAGAGCACAGTCCCTCCTATACACACCTATGAGGCGTAAAAGTCAAGTTACCAAACAATGAACAGCCAACACATATCCAGCAACTACAGATTGAAACTGCCCTGGCAATGATGAACAATGAAAAATTTTACAGCTCTGAATACCTCAGCATCACTACTGTTTGGCATCTTCAAACCGTCCATCATGTCCTTTAAATCTAAAGTGGGAGAGAGGATGACAGTACAGATCTATTGGCAAGATACACATAGCAGAGTATCAATACATAATGCAAATACCATTGATGTAATGCAGATAGTTTTGCTTAAAAGTTTGGCTGCAATGGACATTTACTGAGCACAACAAATTTACCTCTACTTCTATTGGAAGCACAAGAAGTTGCCTTACGACAAGTCTGACAATTGGGTCTATCTAGCTCAGTATTGTCTACACTGACTGGCAGAGGCTCACCAGGGTTTCAGGTAGAGGGCATTCCCAGCTCTACCTGCAAATGTTATAGTTTGAACATGGGACCTTCTGTATACAAAACAAATGCTCTACAACTGAGCTATGGTCCATGTCTAGCTTTTCACAGCAAACATTTCCAGAATACTACAAAGTTACCTTTCAAAAGTTTCTGTACTAGTTCAACAGCTGGTTTCCCCCCCACAAGTTTAGGCCAGTCAGCCATGCCAGTCTTCAAGCTCTCAGCCAAACTCTTGACAGCGCCGTGTAAACAAAACAAAAAGATCACTATTCAAGAGCTTTGTATTGGTTATGGTAGAGTACACAGGGGTTAAGTTTATTTTGGGGGGAACCACTGTTTTAAATGTATAGTGGATCTGTCTCTAGAAAAACCATGTGTAAATTCTGCCAAAAAAGTGTACTCAGGGTAGGATTTGGGTCCAACTAAGAATCAGTTATGCTTACTCAGACAAGACCCACTGAGATCATTGACTTTACTCCTTGGTAAGTGTGCTTAGGATTGTACTTGGGACTTCATACTTTGTTCCATTTCTTAAGAAAGAAAAGAAAAGAAAAACCACTGGAACTACCATGATCTTTACTGAGTGAGCTAACTTTCAAAACATTTTTTAAAATTTGGAGTATTCTTACAAATATTAATTTGATTTAAGGCAGTTGTTTAAAACCACACAACCATCCTTGTTACTATATGGCCAATAGTTCTCTTCTGAAATGCGATTTTCATAGCTATACTTACAAGAAGGAACTGCAGTTCCCTATTCAGTTCATACACAGAACTCAAGGGGCTCCCAGATGCCATCTGAATCTTCTGAAAGTTCAAAAAAAGCATAATTCTTGATGTGGATCCTTGCTAGAGCCCAGGAAGACTAATAAATCATTTAATGCACTATCACTAGTTAAACTACCTAACATTAGTTTGTCAATTTACACTATTCATAGTTAAGTCAGCACAGTTTTATTCTGCTACAATAATATGTTAAGAGAAGTGATTTCCTTACCAGTGTAGCAGTAGAAGTCAGGGGAGGGGCCTCCACCATCTTCTTTACAGAGTTCCAAGAAAAATCAGCGAATATATTTCTCTCCAACGGAATAAGGGTGTCCTCCAGTGAGAGGGAGTCTAATGAAGTGGTTTCAAGGAACTTGTAACGAGCAAAACCCTTTATTGTCAACTATAAAGATAATAATGATGATGATGATGATGATGATAATAATAATACCCTGCCCAACTGGCTGGGTTTCCCCAGCCATTCTGGGCAACTCCCAACAAAACACTAAAAACAGAATAAAACACCAGACATTAAAAACTTCCCTAAACAGGGCTGCCTTCAGATGGCTTCTAAAAGTCAGATGGTTGTTTATTTCCTTGACATCTGATGGGAGGGCATTCCACAGGGTAGGTGCCACAAGCAAGAAGGCCTTTTGCCTGGTTCCCTGTAACCTCACTTCTCACAATGAGGGAGCCACCAGAAGGCCCTCAGCGCTGGACCTCAGTGTCCGGGCTGAATGATGGGGTGGAGATGCTGCTTCAGGTATACTGGGCTGAGGCCGTTAACTAGAATTAACAGTTTACAGTTGAAGAATGCTGTTGCAAAGGTGACCTTCCAGAGCATATTTCTGAGGGAGAAGGGTCCGGGGGGGGGGCAAGGTAAGGAAGCTTATCTAACATTGGATGTCACCCATAGTTTAGAAGAAGACAAACACCGAATTAAAAAGTGGTTACCATAAAAATCCCATTAAGGCTTAAATCCCAAACAAGAGCTAGACCCAGATTGTTTAGGCTCTAGCCCTACAGAGGCCATGTCCTAAGACTAAATATCAGTATTTTGGGGGTCTAGGCAGTAAGTGACTTGAGGTTTCACCAGTTGTGTGCATTTGAAAATTAAAGTACTTCCAATATTTGTATAGGTGTGAATAATAATAATAATAATAAACTAGAGAAACCTACGTCAGAAGAGTGATTCCTCATTCTGTGCGTATCTTTTAGTTCTTGCAAGTCTGCTGAATAATTTTTATTTGATATTGGACCTGAATTAAAAAAAACTGAATTTAGTAGAAGTCTTCTAACTTTTGAAGAACAACATGTCAGTTTCCTCTTGGGATTTGCTTGCATCAGAAGATTCCCCTCATATCAGTATCCTACTGCCTCTCCCAACATTGAGAAGCTATGAAAAGAATCTAGATTATGGGTTTCTCCGAGACAAAAATTATTACTGGCAACCAGTAATACACACCCACTTGTCTACATCTCTTTAAAACAGCAAGTAAAGTACACCCACCAGACCATCAAGATTAAATAGGTACATTTCCAGGTAATACCATTTGAATTAAGAAAAACCCAATTTGTTTACTGTACTACATGCTGTATTAACCTGAACTAACACTTTGATTATGGACCAGAAATGCAGACACTGTATTTTAAAGACTAAAAAAAAAAGGGGGGGGGTTACATTAATAGTCTTAACATCTCTACTTCCTCTCACTCAGATTCAATGAAGAGGTTGCTGACAAGTAAGGTATCCAAGGGAAAACCTTACCATTGCAGGTAACTGTGTATAGATGGATCCCCGTAATCTTGTTTCCAGTGCAGAAAGGTTCAGCTCCTAGCCAGACAGTTTGTTTGGGGTCGGAGTGATCACATCGCACCCACAGCGGAGGAAGCGGTGCTGACTCGTTTATGTTGGGGTGGGCCATATTTGGATTTTGAGACATTGTGTAGAATGAAATCAACTGCCTGGAAACAAACTTAAAGACATCAGAAATGTTCAATAACTGTCGGGATTGTATTATGAGGGGATAATGCTTAATTCCTTTCTATGCCACAGTAGCCTGATTTAGAAGATAACCTCTTCACTTAATAAACCAAAAAATGCACATGCTATCCTAAGAAAACACAACGGTGGTGTACAATAAAAGCATTAAAACACCACAGAGTACAGAATAAATGATAAACACTGACTCAAATTAATTCTCTGAAAATGCTTAGCGAAGCAGAACTGCTTTCAGCAGGTGATGAAACATCAAAACTGCAGGTGTCTGACTTGATAGGAAGGAACATCTGCTCTGTTCCTGGCTCAACCCTTCTTCCTTTCTGCTGGCATGCTGTGGCACATCTTAAATTAACTGCAGTTTCCTGCAATGTCCAAACTGGGAAGCTATAGTTACTGGTATGACTACCAGATTCAGAATGAGCAAGCATCTTAAACCAACTTCAAACCATGAAATGTAATTATAGTTACCTTGTTCAGACATTGGAAACGATGATTAACTGAAGACTTCCTGGCTTATCACATTGCATTGAGAAAGGGGAGCATAAGGATGGGGTTGACAGGGGAAGTCTAGTACACATATCATCTTAAGAAGTTGAGATATGACAATCCAAACCAAGCCACTAGTTCTGGGCTGGATCATTTGATCTTACAATTCAGCATGCAATAGCAAGCTATCCCAAATCAAATAAAGCTAATTTATGTCTCATGTGTAATAAAAGCGATTATCTTCATGCAAATTTAACATAAGCTCCTCTTAGAGGAGTTACAGGTGGCTGCCTACTAAGGCCATCATGAAACATTTGTTTCCAGCATTTCTCAGAAGTTTACACATTCAATTACAGTAGTTGACTTGCATAATAAACAATTAGTCTTTTGTTAGTTGTTAAGAAAGTGCATTATTTTCAATAAAAATATAAAAATTAGGAATCACACACCTTGCTCTTGGAAGAGGTAAAGCAAGTGCTGAAGAATTCTCTTTTGGGAAAGTCCTAGAAATAGAAGGGTCACCTATCTGCTCCTCTTCCAGTTCTTGCATTTCTTCACAAGGTCTCTATAAGAATAAGCAATTGTGTTAGAATGATTACCACTCAGACAAAAGCAAGCACAATGTTTGTTTTAAAATAAAGACACTAAACATACTACTTTCTCCATAATGAACATTGTATCACTCCTGTCCCAGAAGCTCTCCAAGGGATTTATACATCCTTCCTGAATCAAATAGACTTGCACATCAGCCTGGAAGAACAAACAGTTTAATTTCTGCAGCACAGCTTTGGGAAGCATTTAAATGACACTTGAGGAATAGAACATTATCTGCTATAATTAATTTAGAGCATCAATACATGAAGCAAATCTATATGAAGTGACACTAAGAATGAGTTTTCTTCTGTCAATTTCCATCTCCCCTGACTAAAAGCTAATCTCCATATCACAGGCATATCCCCCCCATCTCAGCGATCTCTTCAGTGGTGATCCAGAGTTGGGGCAAAAATGAGAGATCTATATTTTCCTTACAAAAAACAGTTAAGAGTTCATTACAACATCTCAACTTCCAAGGCACAGAATGAAATTTACTCAATAGCTGTTCTTATAGCATGAGTTGATTTGCCATTTCAAATCAATCAGATGAATTTCTCAGATTCAGAAATACTACAATTTTAAAGTTTGTCAATCAGATTAATCCATAGATTTCTCCTCCTCCTCCTTTTCTGAATGTAGATCTAAATTAGGACCCCGACAAGTGCAGAACTATACATTTTCATCTACTATTGTAAAACACAATGGGTGTTTTTGGGAGAAATTATAAATTCTTACCTCAAAGGTAAGTGGTCCTTGATTGATATTCTTTTTTCCTTCCTCATATACTCTGTAACATAAGTAATTTATAGTATTTGGTTTTCTGAATTAATGAACAGACTTCAACAGAAATATTTTGCAGGCCAACCCTAATAATCTTCTGGTAACACTGTCAGTAAACTGTACAAATACTGCTAAAATCACCATCTGTCCTAAGGTTGCTATTCCACTCCCACCTCCAATCATTAAACATTAATTAAGCAGCAGTAGAAAAATGCTCACATCCTTTTAATTTTTGCCTGTCAAGCTGTTACTAAAAGTTCAGGACAAGACTCCTTGCCAACAGTGTCTCCAAGCGAGTGCAGCATTTTGCAGTTTCCCTTAAGCCAGAATGGCACCCATCCACAGCAGGAGAAAATAAAAGGAAGCATTTGGCACAGTTAAACTATGGAACTCACTCCCACAGAAGGCAGTGATGGCCAGCAATTTAGATGGCATTGAAACACGATTAGACTAAATTGTGGAGCTCAAGGCTACCAATGGCTACTAGCCACAATGGTGACATTCTACCTCCATTGAAGGTTCTTCACAGTAGAACCTCCACAAAATACCTCTGAATGCCAGTTGCTGAGAATTGCTGTTGAGCTCATATTCAGCTTGTGGGTTCCCCATAGGCATCTGGGTGACCACTGTGAAACCAGGATATTGGACTAGATGGGTCATTGGCCTGATCCAGCAGGTTCTTCTTATGTTCTCATGGCAGCATTATGTGGGCTCCCACTGATTAAGAATCAAGCCTGTTTTGCACAGCCTTATCCCTTTGTGGGCCTGACCCCAACCTGTGCCTTGTAATCTTGGTTAATTAGGGGCAAGCAGGAGGTAGAAAGAGCCAAACGTTAATTTCTAGGGAACCACCTGCAGGTTCCAAGGAACTGTCACAGGTATCCCAGAAGGCCCATTCCACAGAAGGAACTTGCAACAAAATTAAATGCTGTAAGCTTATTTGATAAGTTGCAGACCTGGTAGCAATATATAGATACATTTTTATTAAACAGTGTACTGTATCATCCTTGGTGCATGATTATGAAGACAAAGCCTTGACACCTGCCCATGCCTGCCCTTCTTCCACCCTTGACCTAGTGCTGGATTTTAGCCAGAGCGCTCCAGGTTCCAATTCTCTCTCATTGCTTGACCCAAAACCACCACTCTGGAGCAGATTCACCTGTTCCTTATTTAACTTGCAAGATGCACCATAACTGCAAGAGGCAAATTTTTAACACGTTATGCGTTACCAGGGCATTATATTTCATTATTTTTAAAACCCAAAGTTTCTGCACCATTTGACATTAAGAAATGCACCACAGTAGCCCCAAAATGGAAAATGAGTGAGGTCTCAACTAAAGAAAAATGGCAACTTAAACCGATGGAATATGCGCAGCTTGCGGACCTAACATATAGAATGAGAACAAGAAGAACATACGTTTAAAGAAGACTGGAAAATGTTTATTGAATATATGGGGGGAAACTCTGCACACTTGAAAATGTTGGCAGCATTAAGATAAATTCAACAATGTAAACAAGTTTTGATGAATGTATTAATGGAATACTGAATGGTTTAGTTTATGTAAAATATACAGGGATTTACGATATGCAAATTGAACCATGGAAAGAGAAGAATGGAAGTCACTGACATTTAAGGTTGTTTAATGAATATTTTAAATTGTAAAATAGAAAACTTAATAAAAATTATACACACACAAAAAGAAATGCACCACACAGCATGACATGAGAACATTCAATTATTTATTGCACCCCCACCTTTCCTCCAAAGAGAGATACTGCATTCTTATGTCATTACATATGCTAAAGCTATTTTTGGTCATCCTGCATACCATCCCTTGCTTTTTCCTGTAGGACTAAATGCTGTAGTCGTCAACAGGTTTACCATACCCATTGAGTCACCCACCCCTCTCCTACTACCCTTCTGAGAAAAACCCCACCCCACTCTCCCACTACATATAGATAGATAGATAGATAGATAGATAGATAGATAGATAGATAGGTCTGGTGACTTCAGTATACAGTGGTACCTCGGGTTACGTACTTAATTCGTTCCGGAGGTCCGTACTTAACCTGAAACTGTTCTTAACCTGAAGCACCACTATAGCTAATGGGGCCTCCTGCTGCTGCCGCACCGCCGGAGCCCGATATCTGTTCTTATCCTGAAGCAAAGTTCTTAACCTGAAGCACTATTTCTGGGTCAGCGGAGTCTGTAACCTGAAGCATATGTAACCTGAGGTACCACTGTATCTGAAGAAGTGTGCATGCACACGAAAGCTTATACCCAGAACAAACTTTGTTGGTCTCTAAAGTGCTACTGGACAATTCTTTATTTTTCCCCCAAGGTGAAGCAGATTACATAGCTCTCTTTCTCCCCATTTCCTCCTCGCTCCTGCGAGAGACTGTGGTTGGCCAGCAGTAGTTGTTTCCTCGCGAATGGTGCAAAAGCGAATTACAACAACTGAACAAAGTGTCCCCATAATGAGTAGCACTAAGATCCCTACGCGTTCCTTGTGCTGGAAACTATTACTCAGCAGCAGCCCTACCTTACAGGGTTGTTGTGAAGGTAAGTGGCGAAGGCACCCCGCCCTCAAGACACTTGCAGGGTGTCATGAGGGGCAGAGGGGGGAGAGAGAAGTCAAAGGAAAAAAGGTGTGGAGAGGAAAACACTCACCGCAGGAGGAGACTGTGGAACCGAAGGAGCGACTCCTGCCTCTGCCGGGAGCCCATCGCCGGTTCTCCCGGGCTACTCCCGCAAATGCGCAGCAGCTCCCGCCGCTTCCTTTCACTCAAGCGACAAACGAACTGCGCGCCAGAACTTCTTCCTTACAAATCGGCCTCGGACAAGTCTCCGGTAGGAATCCCTCCGCCGAAGTGAGGAGGTTTCCTCTCCGCCGCCCACACACACACACAAAAATAATCCGTAGCATTTCTGAGGCGAACTCATGCCAAGAAAGGGAAGCGGAGACGCTCTTTCCTCGGTTAGTTTTCATCAAAGAAAGCGGAAGAAAAAAAGAGGGCGCTGTGCGCGCGCGCCGAGAGTTCAATCCGCTGGGCGGGGAGGAGGGGGAGAGGAGGGCGGAGCTGTGAGCGGAAAGGTGCGCAAGAAGCAAAAGAGGAGCGGCCGCGAGCAGTCCTTCCTTTTCCGGCTGGGGCCGAGTTGGTGAGAGAAGCTAGCGTGAGGGGCTCCTCCGCTAGTCGCCATCATGGTGAGCAGGGAAGGGGCCGGGGGCTCTGGCGGAGGTGAGGCTGGGGAGGCAGAGTGGTCGCGGGGAGGCCGCCATGGCGGGCGGAAAGGAGGAGGAAGAGAAGGAGAATGGGAATAACCCGGGCGGTGCGGAGGGGAGAAGCGGCGTTACAGGCCGGCCGGGCGCCATTTTGGAGCGGAGAAGCCGCCGCGTGGAGGCCTGGCTGACTGGGGAGGGCAGGCCCAGTGCCCGCTCCTGCGGCTGCCTGGCTCTCTTGTCTTCCTCCCCGCTCGCACCCACCGCGACCTGAGGGAGGGCCTTCAGCTACGAAAGGGGGACGCAGCCTAGAGCCGATAGCGCTGGGGATGCGGAGGCCTGGAAGGGGTAACCCTTGGCTCCTCGTTTTTCCCTCTCTCCCATCCACCGCTCATTGGAGTGAGTGACTTTAATTTTAAGTCACACAAAGGAAGAGTCAGTGGCCGGCCTAGTCCGGCATCCTGTTCCCACAGCGGAAAACTCGCGATCAGCACCCGAGCGCAAGAGACATGGCTTTCATCGCTTAAAGATGCGCGGCAAGGCGGGTCTACGGCAGCAGAAGAGGGTCGTGCTGGAGTCCTTTCCTGACTATTCACCACGTTGGCTGGGATTTGGGGCCCGGCGGCAACTGGAGAGGGGTACATTCCGCCCCCTCCCGTCTGCTGTAGACCTATATACAGTATTTCTAGTCCCAAGATGCTTCTGAGCTCCCCAAAGGTGCTGCCGTCTTCGTGAGAGCGGTGTTTCAGTAATGCACTTTTTTAACTCTCTGAAATTTCTGGGTTTTATATCAATTTACAACCACCACCCGTCTCTCAGATGACAAGTTATCCTATGCTTGTAGGATAGAGTGCAGCATTGAGTATTTTGCTGGAAATTTGCATTTACCAAGCCAGCATGTTTATACTTGGGCTTTCATTCTATATGTGCTTACCTGTGAGTAAACTGCACTAAATCCAATAAATATGCATAGAATTGCTACATGCTTTCATTATAAATATGTCAAACAGCGTATAAAATTAATTGCACTGAATTACATATGATACATTGTAGTTGAAACAGTAAAATAAGTATTGCCTATTTTCCAGTTTCCCCCCAAATTTTCCATTTTTCTAACTTTCCCATTGGCCTCATGTCTAGAAACCATACACGTAACTTACAATGATGTAAATATTTATTAAAATGGTTAATAGCAACAATAGTATAGAACTTCCAAGTGCGGCTGATGTTGAGAGTGTTGCAGCTTCCCTAAGACTACTTAGTGAGTTGATAGCAGAAACAAGATTTGCACCAGGATTCTATAGTTCACTCTTTGCTGCTGCTCTACATTACCTATTAGAGGCTAAAAGACTTATGGGCTTATCAATGCTGTGTGTTAAATACCTATATTCTTGATGGCTAAATTGAACATGTTCAGACAGAATATGTCTCTGAATACCAGTTGCATGTGGCAGGACAGGATAAAAAGTGCAGTAGCTGTTTTTTAACTTTGTTTGTCAGGCTTTCAGAGGCATGCATTTGGCAACTGAGGGAAACTGGATGCTGAAATTATAATAGAAAACCACAAATCGTCTAAAACTACAAAATGATTATATCATAAATATTTAAAAATCAGATGAGAAAACAAGATGATCCATGGCAGCTTGACTTTTGTTTGTTCAATGTAGTATATGTATTTGGAATGTGGAGAAAAGCTGCCTACCGACAGTGGTCAGCAGATCCAACAGTTTCATGGCAGTGCAGTAGAAGACCTGAGTAGCGGACAGGAATTGCATTGTATGGACGATATAGAGGGCTGCAGGTTCTCAATCCCTGACATCTGAGCGTCTAAAAAATAAGCCAAAATACTTGTATTTTGTTGTTATGTTCATTCTTTATTTAACATAACAATCATTTTTATGTTAGGTGCAAGAATGCATTACATTGCATGAGTGCACATATTGCTGTGATGTTGTAATTTGCGTCCTATCCGGTCTTCAGGGGCAGTAGCCTGCTGTCCACTTGCTGTTGCCGTTGAGCTGACGACTTTCTGAAACTGAGCAATATTTGTGCTGTCGCTGAACTGAAATAACACCAGTTGCCTTGTATTTGAGAATTTGCTTCTCTCCCCATCCCCAGGCTTGTACTCGTCCTTTGGTTTCGGTATATTCCGAAAAGGGAGAAGTTTCGGGTAAAAATGTCACTATGCCTGCTGTGTTTAAAGCTCCAATTCGTCCAGATATTGTGAACTTTGTTCATACCAACTTGCGGAAAAACAACAGGCAACCCTATGCTGTCAGCGAACTTGCAGGTAAGAGTTGTGCCAGTACCACTGGAATTACTTATGGATTGAAAAAAGTTTTTGGGATATAATTTCTGAAAACCTGACTGAATAAAAGTCTTGGCTTGTTACTTCAAGTCAGTTTAAAAAGTCATCCGTATAGCATAAAAATAAATATATACCTTGCTGAAATGATGAAATTCCACTTCATTGGTCCGTGTTTTTGAGCTCTGTGATATTAGTGGAAGTTCTGATCTTGGCTTGGCTGTTAACACCTTCAGGAAAATGACATCAAACATGATGATCAGTAATTATTTAATGGCATGCTTCTTTTCTTTTCAGGTCATCAGACCAGTGCTGAATCTTGGGGTACTGGAAGAGCTGTTGCTCGTATCCCAAGGGTTCGTGGAGGTGGAACTCATCGATCTGGCCAGGGTGCTTTTGGCAATGTATCCTTGACTCTGGCTGCCCTTTCTGATTATGTCCTCAAGAGCAAAGCTAATCAATTGAAATACAGTGGTACCTCAGGTTAAGAACTTAATTCGTTCTGGGGGTCCATTCTTAACCTGAAACTGTTCTTAACTTGAAGTACCACTTTAGCTAATGGGGCCTCCTGCGCCGCTGGAGAACGATTTCTGTTCTCATCCTGAAGCAAAGTTCTTAACCTGAAGTAATATTTATGGGTTAGCAGAGTCTGTAACCTGAAGCGTATGTAACCCAAGGTACCTCTGTATAATGATTTATTACCAGCATTGTGATAGTATGTATTGTGTGTCTAGAAACTGGTTAGAAATAGAGGGATCATACTTGCTATGATGTCGTAATTTGCGCCTTACTCTGTATACAGTGACAGTTGCCTGCTGTCATTAGGCTGGTACAGATGGTTGATGATCAGCTAACTCTGAGCAAGACTGAAAAAGGGGGTGGATCTTCCACAAGAATATACTTTGGTTCCATCCTTTACACTTGACAAATAGATGTGTCGTGGAGGTCGCATGTTTGCCCCAACCAAGACTTGGCGACGCTGGCATCGTAGGGTGAACGTACCTCAGAAGCGCTATGCCATCTGCTCTGCTCTGGCAGCTTCATCCCTTCCGGCACTTGTTCTGTCCAAAGGCAAGTATGTTGTTTTATGTAGGACCATTCATATACTTATTAAATGTGACATAGTTGTAATTGTGGGACAGTTTGTATTTGTAGCCCACGTTTATAGGAAGTAGAGCACCTTTTACAGAGCCTGTGACTCCAGATGTTGCAGACAAACTCCGGTCGGCCTCAGCCAGCATAGCCAGTGGTCAGGAATGATGACTTGTAGTCCAACAACTTTTGCAGTTTAACCACCCTGGGAATAGGTGACTGATGTGTCTGGAGGACAGCTTAGAGTACTTACGGAGACATTGGGGTGTTATAAGTGGGTTTTCAGGTGAACAGGCTTAGAGTGCAGGTTTTTTTGCTATCCTGGTGTTCATTAATGAACCCAGGCAGTGGTGGTGGTTTATTTGCCATTGTAGTCAGTGTGCACTAAAATCTAAAATGTGCTATCTTAACAGGCCATCGCATTGAGGAGATTCCAGAACTTCCTCTGGTGGTTGAAGACAAAGTCGAGGGCTACAAGAAAACAAAGGAAGCTGTTCTACTGCTTAAGAAGCTGAAGGCCTGGAATGATATCAAAAAGGTGTGCTGAGTGTTGACTGCAAAAATCAGGGGTGGTAGAGGAGTCTCTGTGTGTTTAACTAATCCAAAAACTTTTTTTTAAGCTTTATATAGATAAAAGCATTCAGCAATCTGATTACTGTTGCTTCTGCAAAATGATGAATTTTTCACTGGTCCGTGTTTCAGATGAACACTGATGATTGTGAAGTTCTGAGTTGCAGAAGCACAGTTGTTAACCCTGAATGTGGTTACTTGGTTTTTACACAAAATGTTTGTTTCCACCCAGGTCTATGCCTCCCAGCGTATGCGTGCAGGCAAGGGAAAAATGAGGAACCGTCGCCGCATCCAGCGCAGGGGACCCTGCATTATTTACAATGAGGACAATGGCATCATAAAAGCTTTCAGGAACATCCCAGGTAGCTTTTGAATTAGTATGCAAAATGCATGAGTGAGGTTGTAGGCTGGAGGGGTGTAAAAAATGATGATATTCCACTTCATTGGTCCGTGTTTATGAAACACATGATTTGGTGGAGGTTCTGACTAAATACCCAGATTAGGGTGAATGTTTAGGTGAGAATATGGTTAAGAGCCGCATCGTGTTCCCTTTTATCTTCTAGGCAGTAAGAAAACAATTCATTAATCAGAATAGTGAACATGTGTACTTAAAATATGTATACTGTGCTCTTATCTAACAGGGATTACCCTTCTTGATGTCAACAAGTTGAACCTTTTAAGACTTGCTCCTGGTGGCCATGTTGGACGTTTCTGCATTTGGACTGAAAGTGCTTTCCGCAAGTTGGATGACTTGTATGGCACATGGCGTAAGCCAGCCACCCTGAAGAGTAACTACAAGTAAGCTTGTTTTTAGGTTCTGGTTGGGTTTGCTTAGCCTCACTAGTGGTTAGAAGTGTTAATTGCCCTACAAATAAATTGGGAGTTTCAAGTATTGTAGTGGGCTTGGTGACTGTTCAGTATGCTCACTGGAAAATCCCATAATAGTTGCCATTCCTCCTTAATGCCTCCTTTTCAGGCTGAAAAACACCTTATCAAGGAGGGGAGGGTGGCAGACAGTGGATGGGTTCCAATCCCAGTTGGGGCAGGGGATGGTAGAAGCATGGTTGTGCGTGACTGAGGTTGCCCTATTTGAATGAGAAATTGTCACATTTTGTACTCTGCCATTTGGAATTCGGCCCAGGCCTACTTAATGACAAATGGAAGGGTGCTCATGTAAATACTTGTAATATCTATCATCAATAACTAAAAGGAGATGAAATGCATTTGTGTGTAAGAGTTCAGTGCTAAAACTGTAACATGCCTGTATTTAAATGCAGCCTGCCAATGCACAAGATGACCAATACAGATCTTGGAAGAATCTTGAAAAGCCAAGAGATCCAGAAGGCCCTCCGTGCACCAAAGTTAGTGTTTGTTTTAAATGTTCAACTTAAAATAGTAGTCCTTAAGTAGTGCAATAAGTGAGATACACTGGATGTTTTCTGGAACACAGATAAGGGGAAATGAAGCTTCAAGAGGGAATTTTAGATTTGAATCTTGAATTTCTGTCATTGTGTAGCAGTATTTTTCTAGTTGCGCACAGATTCTCTCCTAGTATCTGTGTTTGACATCCTAACAGAGCTTAGGAATTCCTTTTTTCTTATTTTTTTCTTTTTGTTGTTATTGAGCTGTATATGATCTAACCCATCTGCACTGCATGATGGTGATTACTAGGCTATAAATAAAAGGGCTATGTACTCATCCAACTACCTTCTGCAGGAAAAAGATTCACCGCAGAGTTCTTAAGAAGAATCCACTGAAGAATTTGAGAGTTATGATTAAACTGAATCCATATGCCAAGACTATGAGACGCAACACCATTTTGCGCCATGCTAAGAATGTAAGTGGGCTAAAAATTGGATTGAAATTAGATTTCCTGTTTTCAAAACATTGCAGAGTATAACCATCTTAATTTTTCCCTACAGCACAAGCTCAGAGAAGAGAAAGCGGCAAAGGGCAAAGCAAAGGTTGAGGCTGCAGCTGCAGCTAAAAAGACAGAAATTGCAGCTAAAAAGAAGGAAACTGCAGCTAAAAAGAAGGAAACTGCAGCTAAAAAGAAGGAAACTGCAGCATAAATAAGACAAGCATTGGCACTTCTCTGCTTCAGTGCTGAAAAGGGCTGTACTGTGGATTACAGTTAATAAAAAACAAATCTATCCAGAGTGCTGTCTTTACTAATCATTTGCACTGATGCCCTTCAGTGCTGAAAGAACGAAATGGAATTTCGGGAGCCATTAAATACATTTTTATGGAATGGTTTAGCCAGAGGCCTATTATTTACATGTGTTATAAAGATATCAAAACATATTTTTTGGATACCATGTTATTTATAGAACCCCATAAACTACTCTGAAGTGGAGTGATAGGACCTGTGAGTTACTCTTCAGAAGAATTCTGACACACAAAACCAAGTTATAACAGATAGAATTTGGAGTCGGAACAAAATTAGAGGGGAAGGAGAGATGGAAGTTTTGAGGTGATGGATTTAATTAGGATGCAAACTCATTAAAACTTTCATCAGTAATGTGGAATGACATTGGAGGGAGTTCTAGGGATAAAATATTGAAAAGGGCTTTTAAATGGGCGTCAGTGGAAATACAACTTGCAGTTAATGTGATATCACAAAACACTTGACTAAAGACTGCTTTCAAAGTTGCTAATTCTGCATCAAATTTCCTTTTATGTACATGATGCAGAGCGGGTTGCAGTTGACATGCAGTTTTGATTTTGCATGTTCTGGGAATAATTGTAGATGGCCCCTGACCACTGAATATATAGAATGGAAGGATGGCCTATAAATCCTTTTTAAAGTTAAGTGAGGAGAGCTCATTGCTATAGAAATAGTACCAATAGTAAATAGTACCAATATGAAGGATAGTACCAATAGAAATAGTACCAATATGAAGGAATGCGCAAAGTAAAGCACTCAGCCAGTTGTGGGATTTTTTTTCTGGTTGAGGTTCAGTTTGCTACTTCTGACATGCCCAATCTTTTGTACTGCTGCTTAGAAAGTGCAGAAGGGTAGCTATGCAGTCCCAGCAAAAGCAAGCCTGTACCTTAAGCCAAGAGGCAGTGCTCAACTATGGAAACTTGTGGCTACAGAAGAATGGAGGTGGTGCAGTGGGGTAGGAGAGCTGAAAATAATGCCAATATATTTCACATCTGGCATCGAGGTGTAGTTTGGTCAGAATTGAGTATACACTAAATACATTACATCTGGTAAAAACCACCATAGCCACTAGAGGGGCATGAAAAATTGTGCCGGGATTTTTAGACTATCCAAGTACTATCTGAAACCAAAGGGGCACGTTGGTTGCCAGATGTGAAATAACTTGGTAATATATTCAGCTCTTCTACCCCACTAGCAGACCCTGATCTACATAAGGGCTACTACAACTGCAGGTTTGCTATTTTAAATACAACAGGGGATAGCAGAATTGGAAACGTTCTAGCTAAATCTGCTCCGTTATGCGGTACCTCTCATCCTGATGCAGGAGAGGATCCAGAAAAGAAATTTCTTTCCCTCGCTTCCCTTTGAAATGAGAAAATATGCCGCTGCAATGGGTAAACCGGTCCGCTAAAGTGACTCCCTGCCCGCGCCCTCCCCGAACTGCAGAATGGGAGATCCCGTAGGCGGACCTCCGTTTTCTGTCGGAAAGCGGAGCGGCCAATAGAAAGGGGTCGGCGAAAAGGATTGCCGCGCCAGCCATCCGGCGGAACTTTGAGCACTTCCGCCCTCAAGCAAGATGGCGCTGCCTCCTTCCGGGTAGGCGAGCGGCCGCGACAAAGGTAGCGTCATCACTCCACGCGGCCTGAAGTGGTGGCGGCGGCAGCAGAAGCAGGATGCTGAGCCGCCTGCAGGAGCTGCGCAAGGAGGAGGAGACGCTGCTGCGGGTCAAGGCGGCACTGCACGATCAGCTCAACCGGCTCAAGGTCCGCGGGGGGGGGGGGGCGGTTTGAAAGAATAGGGGGGAGAGGCTTTCTGGGCCCGTCTCTATGGATGGGGAAGGGGGTTCATTTGCATATGCAATTTAGGCCGTTGGGTGTGTGCGTCTGCAGGTGCACGTGTGCACGCGTTTCCTCAACCCGTGTTTGAGTTGCGCTTGGTGGAAACGTCTGGCGAGTGCAGCCCGTCAGCAGGGGTGAAGGGACGTGCTGTCAGCGAGTTCAGGGCGGTGGGTTTTTTGACCCCCTCCCATGCAAAATGAGGCTTATTTGGAGACCACGGCTGTGGGTTTGCAGGCAGAACCCAGGCTTTGGTTGCAACGGGTCAGCGCCGTGGTAGAGGATCTGCCTTGCAGCGTCCTTTATTACCCTTGGGTGCAGCCCATCAGGTCCCGGAAATTTAATGTAGCTAGGTGTTCCCTTAACACCTCTTTTCCTATCTTGAGCTGCAGCTCCTTCCTTAACAATGCTCATTTGGTTATCACCAGGTTAGGCACTGCTTTCCTTTTGGGTGGAAAATATATTAGATTTTATTATGCATCTTACTGGAATTATTTCAGGTCCGGGGGGGGGAATATGTAGTCCTCCCAGATGTTGGATGTCCCCATCAGCCCCAGCCATTGTGGCCGATGGTCAGGGATGGTGTGAGGTGAAGGCTGTACTGAGCTGGAGAGGCCCAGCGCCTGGTTCTATATAAGGCAGCCTCCTATGTCACAGAGGATCCCATGCTTGAGAAAGTTGCAGTCTACACAACTGGAGGGCACCAAATTGGCATATGCTGGGTTAGGTGGAGGTTCTTGGGCTAACATAGGAGGGCTCTTGATTTGTTTTTATATGGGTCCATTTTATGTTCCTGGATGTTCTCATTTGCCTCTGCAGCATGCATGTGTTTATGCAAATAAGAGAATATCCACACCATACATTTTAGGTACATGGCTTCCCCCAAAGAATCCTGGGAATTTACAGAGCTACAATTCCTAATGCCCTTAAAATATAGTTCCCAAGATTATTTGGGAGAAGTCATGTGCTTGAAATGTACGGTATGGATGTGACTTAAGAATCAAACCTTTTCCTACCTCTTCTCTTTATTCATCTGTTTTCACAATAGTAGGCCTCTATTTTTCCCTCATTTCAATAGAGCCCTTAGGCCTGCCTTATCCTCAGCTCTTGTGCACTATCCATCCTCTTCCTGCAACAATTCCTTTTTGTCATACTCAAGAGTAGACCCATTGAAATGAATGAACTTGAGTTCCTTAGGTTCACTGATTTCTGTGGCTCTATTTTGTGTACAGCTCACAGTGAATATCACTCATTCTCTCTCCCACCTGAAGCTCACTCTTCAAAGAAAATTCCCATATTGCTCAATATGACTTGCTAAGCAATATTGGCATTTGAATGGGTCCTATCTAACATTACACCTATTCACAGCACTCACTTAGCCTGACTGTGACTCAACTGGAGATCACCCAATATGAAAAGATAACAGCCATATCAGAAACCTGTATTGGCATACATAATAATTTAGACATTTACATATTTATATCCTGTCTTTCAGTCTCTCAAAGAGCCCCAAGAGGGCAGGGGGTGGGGGAAGAAAGAAAAACAGTAATATTCATCTTGAAGCTCCCCCAAAGAAGAAATCCCATAAGGAAGTTGCTGTAAATTAGGCAGCCTTGCTCCTTACAGTAACCAACCTAACATCAAAAGATAGGAGGAACTTGGATCACAGCTTCCCTTAAAGCTTTGTGTGCATAGCCCAGGAAGCTTTGACTCTCCAGATGTTCCTGGGGAGGGAGGGGCATAGCTTTGTGGTAGAATTCTGCATTCAGGTTCAATCCCCAGTACAGTATCTCCGGGTAGGACTGAGAGAGACTCCTGGCTATTGGCCATGCTAGCCAGGGCTGATGGGAGTTGTAGTCCAACAGCAGCTGGAGGGCTACAGGTTCCCCAAACCTGCTGTAGTCTTTTAAGCCCCTTGAGCTTTTCCTTGGTATTCCAAACAAAGGTCAGATGAAGAGTGCTTATTCAAAGGTGCAATTTCTCCATAGACCAAGCAGTTTGCTAACTCTTCTGCAACTTGTAGCTATAAAAGGGCTCGGCCAGTGTTGCACCAGAGCGGTTGTTTGCAGTGTTTTGCTTTAAATGCCACAAGGTTTTGGGAGCATTAGTACAGCTTTCAACTGAGTGCTAAGGCTCTGGTATGGAGAAGGGAAAAAACAACAACACACACACACACACACACACACACACACACACACAGCAGTGTTATAAATAGAGTGCTAGGGAATGCACTTTCCGGAAGAGATTAGAGCTTAAGCTTCCTGGCATGTGCAGAGTGCTAGATGCTATGCTGATGCTTGCTTGCCATTGTTTTGGCACAGACAGAGCTGGCTTCATTCCATGTGCCTGTTAAGTGTGCCTCGCAAGCATGGAATTCAGCTTTCTTTTAAAAGTAATTATTTTTTAAAATTCCTTCCAACTCTACAATTCTAAATTTCTAATCCTTGTGATGTGGTAATTTTGTAAATCTGGGCAATGCTGTCTCCACATCCATCCCTGTGGACTTTTTTTTTTAAAAAATGAAACCTGAATGCTTTTGAAGTGGGAATTTTAATTTTGTTTACAGCTACCCGTCTTCCTGTTATCTCAGTTCGTTCCTGTTCGAGCTCTTTCTCCTCCACCTGCTGTACCCCACTACTTCTGTTCTTCATTTTAACATGTCAACATGACTTTATATTCAAAAGAGGAAGACTAACTAACTCCGTGCACCTGAATATGTTTGCTGTAAGCTGTTTCTTGTTCTGCTGTTTCTTGACAATCCTACCTTCTGGTGAATCCAGCCAAGTTGCTTTTTATTGGGGTGGGGAATTGCGTAATTTACCCACAAGGAAATGGGCTGTAGCTCACTGGCAGAACATCTGCTTTGCATGCAGAAGGTTCCAGGTACAGCTGGGAAAGACTCCTTACCTGAAATTCGGGAGAGCCGCTGCCATTCCGTGTAGGCAATACTGAGCTAGGTGGACTAATGGTCTGACTTGGTGTACGGCAGCTTTTTACACTCCCGAGAGCTTAGAGGATTTGAATTTTGGTGTTCATAGAATCATAGATTTGTAGAGTTGGAAGGGACCACAAGGGCCATCTAGTCCAACCCCCTGCAATGCAGGAATCTTTTGGCTAATGTGTGGTTTGAACCCACAAACCTGAGTTTAGGAGTCTCATGCTCTACCGACTGAGCTATTTCACCAGCATCGTGCTAATTTCCCCTGACATTGGGTGGTGAACGAGAACAGACTTTGCCATCCTGGTGCCCTCCAGATGTTTTGGACTCCCAACATCTACTGGTGCCAGCTGAAGAGAGCACCAGGTTGCCGAAGGGTGAACTTGTCAGTTTTAACGTTTTAGCTGTGCTCTTTTAACTGTTCTTTAAAACGTTTCTAGGTGGAAGAGTTGGCCCTTCAGTCCATGATCAGCGCCAGGGAAGGAAAAATGACCGTACCTCCTGATACTGAGATGGAGGAGCATCAGAACGTAAGTTCCTGCTCCCCGCTGTTCTCTTTTGGGAGGAAGGCAGTGTCAGGTTGCCAAGAGAGACAACTGGCCCTGATCGAATGCTGGTGAGGAGGTGCAACATACCACCCGCTAATCCTTTTAGTGTTTATTTCCCCCTGCCTGGAAAGGAGGCTGTCTCCTGTGCCAAAATGGATTTGAGCCAGCTGAATGGTCCCCGTAGCATTGCTGACACGCTAAGAGTGGGGGGGTGGGGAGTAGCACCAGGAGAGAGGCAGGAAAAACATGCCACACGAAACAAGTGTGGAACGAGTATTTTGTGGCACCAGTGTCTGTCCACAAATCGAAACAGCCAAGCAGGAGCCTATGAGCTTTGGCAACCCTGCAAGTAAACTGGAAAGATGTATCTGCTGGTGTTGTTGCATCTCTCAAATAGGAGGGCGTTTCTGGTTTGCGTTCTTTGTCCCAAAGTAACTGGGTTTTTTATTTTATGCATGCTCACGGGACAGATGGACAACGAAGCTGCTATCAATCAAACTAAATTGCAGTTGCAAATGCATGTCAGTGAAGAGGAAGAGGAGGAGGAGGAAGAGGAGGAGGAATCCGATTCATGAAGTGGAGCATGCAGCAGCCTGACAGCCTTTTCCTCCCAAACTCAGGAACCTCCCTGTCCACCACCATTCAAGCAAGTTACTTCATTGGACTTTGCTTGGTGCTACAGAGACCAAACAGTATTCACAAGTGCATCTGGGTTTCCCAAAGGCTTCCAGAGGTGGTGATGAACTGTGGCGGGTGTTGGGAGAATGCAGTGTTGATGCATCACTATGTAGCATGATTCCTTTTAAACACAAACACACTCTTTGAGCCAAGTAGCATTTGGGAAAAGTCCAACACGCAACTCCTCCCAAAGCAATAATCTACCCATGGCAGCATCTGCTGCTGGTGAAAATAAGGTGAAAAAGCATCAAGTCTAAGCCAATGGCACTATCCAACCTCAAATACTACAAACGGAAACGGTACTTTGGGACTTTTCTTGCATGTAGCATTTGCTGTGGCATTCACAAAAAGCAACAATTTCCTTTGATTCCAACCCATGGTATGAAACTTTGAACATTTTATGTATTGTCTACAAGTAATAATGGGGAACATTTTGAGACAGGAGCTTTTACTTCTGAAGTGGGCACATGGAACGGTGTTCCTTTCAGCAAAAGTCAGTGGATCGTATTTGTGTACAAAATAGAGAGGAGTCTGTTGATCGTCCTAAAATCAGGGGTTTCTTGCCTTGAATGAGGTGCCCAAGTATCCCTCCCCCTTACTGCTTAGTTTAGCTACCACAGGCTTGATTGCAACAAGCCCATCTTCTGGAGTGTGTCTAAAATACCATGGGCTTCTACCTAAGGGTTTTTAAGATAGGTCCTGCTGGAAACAAGTGCTGTACTTGTGATCAAGGGTGCTGAGTGCCTGCAGTGGCTGCTGGTCCTCAGAGCTGAAGTGCTTCTCTTGCTAGCCTCCCTTAGCTCTGTGCTGCTATGGCAGAAGAAGCTGATTCTTCCTACCTGCCAACCCAGCAGTGCTCCTTCCTCTTAGGGAAGTGAAGCTGGTTGTGCTCCTGGATGTTTTTCTTCTAAGTCCTTTTCAGCCCCAGGTGCTTTTCCCTGCTCTTCCTCTTCCCAAGTGCAGGCAAAAAGGTGGGCTTAGGTAAGACCAGAGAGGGGCCTGAGGGGTTTTGGTTCTCTGTTTCATGTGTCTGTGATCCAGTGTCAGGATTTCACATGGGCTGGTTTACAGTGTAGTAGCTGAACATCCCCCAAGGGAGTGGGGCTAAACCCAGATGTATTACCATACAGATGTGTGCAAACAGCTGGGGGGTCTCCTTATCTGTGACAGGCTTTGAGGTGGAGTGAACAACTGCAAGCAGCACATATACTCCCAACTAAGTCGGGTGGGTGGGTGTGTAGCTTTATAAATTGCCCCACTCTCCCCACTTGCAATTGCTAGTCACTGGCATGCATGGATACTGGGAGTTGTAATATATTACCATCGTGGCTGATAAGACATTGATAGCCTTATCCTACATGAATTTGTCTAATCCTCTTTTCAAGCCACCCAAGTCAGTGGTGATTGCTACATCTTGCGGTAGTGAATTCTATCGCTTAGCTATGTGCTGAAGAGGTTAGCTTGATATGCCATGAGGAAGAATGGAAGGAAATCTACAAATTGAATGTGTGACAATGTGCCCAGGAGGAGGAGGAGGGTGTGCAGATGTAAAAGGACAGCACTGGAGTAGCAAACCTCTCCTCTCCTCCCCCCCCCCTTTGCCCAAACGCCTTGAATCCGTCTTGATACCAACGAACCACAATTAATAACCCACTCCCTGAAGTAATTTCATGACATTTATTAGTGTAAGATGAAACACCTGAAATAATAAAAATGATTAAAATAATTTTCAAACACTTAAGTATGCACAATTTGTCATATCAAACATCAGCTGACCTAGAAGGGAAACCATTCTGATGTGTATTATTAATATCATTTATTACTCATTCTTCAAAAAGTCTTTGATTCTGGCGGAGAGGAATAGTTCTTTCATCACCTGTTCTCAAAATACAGATACAGGCAGGCCCCCCCCCATTTACACGGGGGTTATGTTCCGAGGCACCATGCGCATCAGTGAAATTGCGCATAATCGAAACCCATTGAAAAAGCCCACAAACACCGTTCTGCCCTTTTAAAATGATGTTTCAGTGGTGTCTTTAGGACACTTCCAGGTTTGGTCTCACGCATATTGAATGTGCATAAACGGGCAGCTGCCTGTACCAAATTAACCGGAAAGGGACAGATGTATACCACTAAGCAAATCCCAAACATATGCAACAAGACACTTAAAAATAAATAGAAGTGCCAACAGATTTCTATGTGTTGACCTGGGGGCGGAGGGTGGCAGCAGTCTACGGCACAGGGTCCTACTCACATTTACCAAGAGTCTGTTATACAAACCAAAATATCAGAGCCATTATTCATAACTTCAATCTCAGATTAGCAGCAGCAAAGACATGCTTCAGGGGAGGCTGGACTTAGGGCATCTCTGAACTGTTCTGCCCACAACACTGGCTAAGCAAGGCTTGGGGGAAAGTACCACCAAAGTCACAAAAGGCTCACGGTCAAAACAACCCAGCAGAGGTGAGAAGGAAGCAGCTCCAGCAGGATTTCCTACTTGTGAAAGGATATCCCAACATCCAGTGCCAAATTTGCCATATCGCTATCACTTAAAGCATCACATGTTTGGTCAGTTAACAAATAAGGAATCAAACACAACAGCTGTTAATTTAGAACCCTAAAGAGGAAATAAAAGAGACGGGGAGTGGGGGGAGAAAATTTGGCACATGCTAAAATTAGGGAGACACTTTTAAAGGGGGAAGTTTATGGGCTGGGGAATAGACTTTTTTTTTAGTAGACAGAAGCTCTGAGGAACAGGACCAAAACAGCTTTAAACAGTTGGAACAGGAAGTAGCTTGGAACACAAATCCACCAGGCGCCATTCCAGTTTGCTTTCAGTGGGTCTTGCAGGGGGAAGTCCTGGTCAGACTCCACTTGGAATTAAGGTGGCGCGGGAAGAGCAGGAGCAGAAGGAATCGGCCGCAGGAGCTCTTGGTGTGTTGTTTGCCCTGGAGACTCCAAAGTCAGACTCCTCCCACGTGGGTCGGGGTGCTAGGCTGGTTAAGGCCTATGGTGGCACACAGCCAGCCTGCAAAATCCACTTCCTCAGCTTCTGATCTCTTTATGAATGTGTGGACCTAGAGGATGCAAAAGGGGGGGGGGGGCGTTACAACAAAGAAAGCCCAACTTTGAGGCTTCCATGGGAGTTGTCACATAATTAGCATGGAGCAGATTAAGGCAGCAAAGTGTATTTTCATTGCATGGGTAGAGGCCAGAGGGGACCCTTTTTATACCAGCTTCCCTAAGACTGTGACTTCTGTCCAGCTTCCAAATATCAAAAACTGGCAGAAGGCATCTTGGAAAGCCCCAGAATACTGTTAGCAGAGAAAGGAGTTTCCACTCACCACCAGCTGCTTCAGATCTGCCCTCTCCGCTGGATTCTTGACCAAACTGCATAAAAGAAAAGAATGTCATACTCCTCTTGCCACTTCAATTCTCTCTGCATCGCAGAACGGACAATGCCAACCATTGCTCACCATTTGGCCGGCTTTAGATGGTGATACGGCACCAAATGACAACTCTTGTGCGGCTCCTGAACATTTCAACGGGGCTTGTGCTAAAGAACTTCACCCTGGCTTGTGCTGGGGTGGGGAACTGAGCAGTGGAGCAGATCCTTCACACACCCACAGGCCAGGCTTGACAACTGGCATTCAAATGACCTGTTTTCGCCACACTGCTGGAAACCAAACCGCGAGGGCAAAGAAGTATGTATAGAATTTCCCTTCTGCCGACAATCAGCTGACTGCTAGCACTAGGTTCTGTGTGCAGCGCTACCCAAGCGGCAACAATCAGCTGATAGACAGTGTTTGGGAAACATGGTGCAAAGTGCTTTGCAGCCACAGCTGAATGCAGGCATTGCCTAAGTCCTTTTTGTCCATGCCCTGCCTCTACCTGTCCAACAGCTGATGTCATATACGGTGGCAGGTGGGTATGGTTTGGCCAAAATGGCCTCATGGGTCAAATGTGGGTGGGGCTTGGGAGGGCTTCATTAGGCCTACAGCCAGAGGTTCCCCACCCATGTTAAATTAAGGGGAAAGAGGACTGACATTTTGGAGACCAAGAAGCATTTTGACCCCGTCTGCTTAGGATCCTTTCCAAAAAGCAAAACCACACTTTTTATTTACTAGTGTACCCCAAACAGAGTTTGAAAAACACACGTTAAAAATATTTCCTCTGAAAATAAGCTGCTCAAGAACTGAACTCACCACTTGTTCACAAAGTCCTGGAATTCTGGACTGAAGACTCCACTGGGAAGCTTTGGCGGAGGCTGGGGGGGGGGGAATGTGGCAAAGAGATGAAAGATAAAAAGAATAAACATTTCAAGAGTATAACTCCCGAAACTTGCTGTTTATTTAATGGTTCTTTAGGAAGGCATAAAAAGGATGCAATTGAGTTGAAGGGGTTTTAAGCACTCTCTTGACAAATAAGGCATTCACGTGTGACATCAGAGGAAGGTCCAAGCGGCATTTTGCATGGTGTGAAGGGGCTGACAAAATCAGTTTGTTCAAAACTCCACCCACATACAAACATTAGCTGCCTTTTGAGACCGGAAGCACAGATTTAGTGTTGGCAGGCAAACGGGGGTGGTGTGGTTTTTTTTGGGGGGGGGCGTGTAGACATGTTGACAATGTCAAAGGATATGATCATGGCAGCAAGTGTCTAAAAGACAGGGTTTTAGTTTTAAATTGCACACAAGAGCACATTTGTGAGTCATCAAAAGAAGTGCATAAAAGCTTTGTGTGCATCATGCAATGTGTACAGTGACTCCAAGCCCCAGAGTATCAGGGCTGGAAATCAGGACTCTGAAAGGGGGAATAAACAGTGAGAAGCATCATAGCCAGACACTGGAGAGACCTGTCAGGAGTAAGCATGGACCAATGGTACCAAATAGAATGGGAAACAGCCTTACTAGAAAAATTAACCAATAAACTAAAACTGACACGGGGACAAACAGAAGAAGACACCCCGGTATGGCTCCCCTTTATCACATCACAGCCCAACAAGACAATGACAAAAATCCACCAACAGCATACAAATCAATATGGCTAAACTGATCCAAAACACCCACCCAACCACCCAACTCACAAGTGAAAACAAAGACCACCACAGCCAACCACAAATGAATAACCTCACTCTAGGCCAACCCCAACCTCTCTCACCACCAAAGGAACACAAGCGAACAGCAAAGAACCTGCACAAGCAACGCTGACACCAAACCCTACATATAGTAAGTGAAATAGAAACAACGCCACCCGACCCCACTCCCACCAATCTCTCCCCCTCCTCCACCTCTTTCCCCGTTTTCTTCCTAATGTCTCAACAAATGAAACTGATTTGTAAAAATGTTACATGGGGAAAACACACGATAGAAAGACATTGCACACTTTTGTAAATCAACAAAATCATACACACACACACACACACACACACATATATGGGAGGGGGGGAATTAAAGGGGGAATAAAACACCGATCCTAATGCAGTGGTGGTTTTGCATGATAAGGTATTAAAACAAGAGAGGGCAATGTACATTTGCAGTCCCTGGGATGGTCTCTCTTGGATGCTGCATCCTGGGAAGGCAGTGTTTCAATATCTTGCAGCCCTTGCTTTGTTTCAGGCTTGCCAAATGATCGTGGGTCCGAAAGTGCAATCTTTTAGGCTCCACATGACTCGAGCGTGTTAGGCTTGGGATTGGTGTCCTCCCCTCTTCCCCAGGGGAAATGGAAGAGCACCACAACTGGAGGAGGAGGACGATGGAGGAGGATCAGGTGAGAGCCTTCCTGGAAGGGGTGCTGCAAGGGGTTCCCTCTCGGCCCCAAAATTGGCACAGATTGCAGGGATGAAGCCCCCGCAAGCACCTTGTCTCACTTGAGTTAGCTGGATTCTAAAGCAGGGGTGGGGAAAGCTGTTCAGCCAGAGGGCCACATTCACTTCTGGGCAATCTCCTGAGGGCCACACTAGAGTGAAGGGCAGGGCAAAAGTGGGCAGAGCAACAGATGGGCAGGTATGGGCAGGCAAAGGAAAAGCATAACTGGAGTTCAAGGACACATCCTAGCAGGGCAAGAACACCCAGCATGTGAAGTAGAGCCTATGGCCTGGAGAGTTCCAAGGGCCAGATAGAATGGCTTGGGGGCCACATCTGGCCCCTGAGCCTGAGCTTCCCCCCTTTTTGTCTTAACACGTTATTGAACTATGCGCAATGCAGGGGAGTTTGCACCCACTGCACCAACATCCAGGGTGAGGCAAGCTACCTTTACATTTTGAAGGATCCATATGCTGGAATGGGGTGAAGTCTAAACCCTCCTTACAGCACATTTCCACCTTGCAAAACTCGCCAAAACGCAAAAAAAGAGTGATAGCAGCTGGCTTACCTCGTTGACAATATAGTCTAGGAGTTCAAATATAGCCATTGGTGGTCTGCTGTCTGAGCCATAAGCTGAAAAGTCACAACAGAGGTTGGAAGTTAATGAGACAACTCATTTCTCTTTCTTACTTTTTGTTGTTGTTCCTACCTTTTCTAGTAAGTTCTGTTACCCTCAAAGCCATCTCTAAATGGTGGTTTTCAAATGCTCGCATGAAGTCCAGATATTCACATGCTTACAAAATGAGCACTGAGGTTTTGTTATTCATTGCTGCTTTGTTTCTTTAAAAAAAAATGCTGCCTGGCAGAAACATTTGGCAGTAGCTAGGTACCTCATTTCCTTAATCCAGCCTCCTCCAACCTGGTGCCTTGCAGCTTTTTTGGAACTACAACTCCCATCAACCCCAGCCAGCATTTGCTGTCTGAGGACGATGGGAGTTGTAGCCCAAAACAGCTGGAGGGCACCAGGTTGGAGAAGGCTGCTTTAGTTACAGTGAGCCCCTTGTGAAATGGGAAGCAGTCAGGAAAGAGACTCCCATCAATAATCTGAAAATAATCATGTCTGCAGAAGAAGCTCTGAATTGGAAAAAAAAGGTCTTCCAAGCACCTCATTTTGTCATAATTGCTCTTGTGGAAAAGTTTTTGCAGTTTTTGCAGCCTCAATTTATTTATGTCTGTTTATCTAACAAGGTTTATATACAGCTTGGACAACTAAAACCAGCTTAACAGGAAGCAATGCAAAATACTGACTTAAAAATACTGATAAAAACCCAGTGTTAAGAACAAGCAGGCATAAAATTTATCTAAGTAAATAGATAAGCACCAACACTTTTAAAATAAAAAATATACATACATAATAATGGGTAGGTTTGCCTTAAAAGGGGGGGCAGGCGCTGAAAATAATAAGGCACTGAGCTAGGAAGCTGCATGATGACCAATTCCTGAACTACCATCCAGCAGAAGAAAATTATTCCCCAAAGGTGTATTCAATTCACCATTGCACGAATGGCTACTTTATAAATGAGTCTCAACTCCTAGCCTCAGGAGAGTATAATTACACTTTGGGGAAGGGCCATAGCTCACTGGTAGAACATTTGCCTTGCATGCAGAAGGTCCTAGGTTCAATCCCAAATGGCAGCTCCAGGCAGGACTGGGAAGTGTCCCCACCTGCAGTCCTGGAGAGCCACTGCCAGTCAGTGTAGACTGAGTTAGCTGGGCCCATGGTCTGATGCGGTATAAGCAGCTTCCTTTATTCCTAGGTATATTGTCTTCATCAACTCCAAGAAGGCCTCAGTACAGAGACCAGCTCTGGGGTGGCATCATACATCTTCGCTGGCATGGTCCTCCTCCCTGTGTTAAACTGGACAGCCTACACCATGGGCACAAAGAGGGCAAGTTTGCTACAGAAAGCAGGATCTTGGGTTCAGAGAGGAAAAGACAGCATAAATGACACCGACTTGCTGACCATAAGACTGCCGCATTGTGAACTCTCCTGTTGCCTTTGTAGAGCTTTCCTTATAGACAGCAGAACCTTGGAATTTGGGTGGGTTTAGGCAGATTTCCAGGCCCTGGGCACAAAATGCATCAGCCAACACAGTGGTACCTCTAGTTGCGGACATGATCTGTTCCAGGGTGCCGTTCGCGCCCTGAAAAGTCCGCAACTATAGCGGCGCTTCTGCACAAGCGCGGAGCACTATAGAGCGCTTCTGCGCATGCAGCAATTGCAACCTGAAAAGTCACAACGTGGAGCAAACGCAACAAGATTTATGACTTACCGCTCATTGGCCGGTTGGGTGTTCTTTGTCTTGGGGATGCCTCAGAGACAGGCGAGTCGCCCCCTATGGGGCAGCCGAACATGAGTTCCAGCTCCTTCGAATCAGGTGGGGGGATTGGATACCTGCCGATGGCCATCTCGACCAGGGAGAGCCCCATGCTCCAGATGTCTGACTGGACCGAATAGTGAGTCCCTTGTAGTCTTTCTGGCTACATGCACAAAAAACCACAAAAGATAGAACAGAAATAAATCTAAAAGCCCAAGACAGCGGAAATTTGTAATGTAAAAGAGAGCAAACCCCTGGTGAGTGTGGCGAAGAAAACAAAATGGAGGAAGGCGGTTTAATTCTGCTTAGTCAGGGAGGCCCCTTTTCTTTTCTTTTGCTTTCCTTTCCCCTACGGCAGGAGACTTGGAAGCCTGTGGGACCTTCAGAAGGCTTAAGGAATGCTGCACTGCTGAAGCCTTCATAAATATCAAAGAGAACTGCCAATTTTTAGTTGTAGTTCGTGCTGCTCGGCCTGTTGTTAAGCCTCTATGCCACAGGAAATTACGTGGCGCTCAACTTGAAACGAGCACGACTCCTCCACTAGCTCTCTCTGAAGCTGATCCTGGGAATAACACCAACCACAAGTAATGGGAGAGGCAAGTCAGGTTCGGCTCTGAGGAAAGGGTCAAGTTCCTTAATCTCCTGCCCCAACGGCATCTGAAGTTCATGAGCCACAAAATCCTGGCAAGGTTTGATTCTAGCAACGTCTGTCGTAACTGCATCCCTTTCCAGCAATGCAAATGGCTCACACGTAATTCTGTGGCACGTACACAACTGCAAAGCACACCGACGTGCAACTGTCACACATGGGGAAAAGCACACCACACGAGGACATGGAAGCGCTCTCAGCACATGGCCATTTTGTCCTGAGTAAACTGGACTATCACAGTTTCATCATCATCATCGTCGTTGTCTGTACTTACGGACATGTAGGACCTTGTGCCCACAAAGGAGTTAGCCATTGAATCTATCAGCTGTCCACTGACACCAAAATCACAAAGCTTGATCTCCCCTCTAGAGTTTACCAAAATGTTGGATGGTTTAACATCTGGGAGGGGAAAAAAAAAAGATGAATGGACGATATTTTAATTACTTGTTTTCATTCAGGCATTTCTGCCTTGCTTTTTTAATCTCTGGTGCTCAGTATGTATTAAAATGAAATGAGAGGGTGCTTCGAAAACAGATCATGAAAGTAACAAACCAAAAAGTGAAAGGGAGAAATGCTTCCTTAATGCCGTCCTTTCCTTTTTATAGCGCAACAGGAAAAATGAATAATAATTCCTTCAGTAGGCCTTCTATTTACCTCATGACATACAGGAAAGAAGATACTTTGACCTTCCACACCAGCCTTCCCCAACCTGGTGCCCTCCAGATGTTTTAGACAATTCCTGTCAGCCCCAGCTCACATGACTATGCCAGCTGGGACCGTTGAGAGCTGTAGCCCAAGTCTTCTGGAGGGCACCAGGTTGTTGAAACGCCAGTTGTGGTTGCAAGTTGTCCAATTCAGAGTTCACTGGCTTGTCCAATTCAGAGTTCACTCGCATTCCATTCTAGGCAACCTTCCAGGGGCCGCAAGGCAGTGGTGGGCAGGGCCAGAAGCAACAGTGGGCGAGGCAACCAATGACATCTTACCTTTGTACTGTACAGTGGTACCTCGGGTTAAATACTTAATTCGTTCCAGAGGTCTGTTCTTAACCTGAAACTGTTCTTAACCTGAAGCACCACTTTAGCTAATGGGGTCTCCTGCTGCTGCAGCACCACCGGAGCACGATTTCTGTTCTCATCCTGAAGCAAAGTTCTTAACCCGAGGTACTATTTCTGGGTTAGCAGAGTCTGTAACCTGAAGCGTATGTAGCCTGAAGCGTATGTAACCTGAGGTACCACTGTAGTTTCATTTCTACATGCACTCACAACACCCATCTCATCCTTCATCCAGACAAGCAAGAAGCATCATCACATTTCAAGGGCACTTTCCAGTCAGGCAAAAAGAGGGCCAAGTGTCTTGGGGGCAGTTCCAAGGGCTGGATAGAGAGCCCTGAAGCCCCCCATTTGGCTGGCAGGTCTGAGTTTTCCCTTCCCTGCTTTACATGGTTAGGAGTTTTGCTACAGACCAAGAATCGTTCCAGGGGTGGTGCAAGCTGATCTGGTCCAAACATATCCCAAACTCAGTCCAATTATGCAATAAAGGCTCCTTGTGGATTGCTCCAAGGATGACTGAACCCAACAGCTTGTTCATGTAAAGAAGAAACACGACTTTGAAGAGAGTGTCCTGTGGCACATTGCAGACCAACAGTCAGATCACAAAGGACTTGGCTTCTACAGAATTTTATCTGTTTATCTAAATTTGTACTGTCCAATCAGAGCAGAGAGGAAGATGCTTTCCCTGGTCCTGGGACTTGACAGCCTTTGTATGGGAGATCCCAAAGGCTGAGCAGAGGGGGTCTTCTGCAAACAATGCCAAGTGTTCCACACAAACACAACACTACACACACACACACACACACACAGAGAGAGAGAGAGAGAGAGAGAGAGAGGAGAGAGAGAGAGAGAGAGGAGAGAGAGAGAGAGAGAGAGAGGAGAGAGAGAGAGAGAGAGGAGAGAGAGAGAGAGAGAGAGAGAGAGAGAGAGAGAGAGAGAGAGAGAGAGAGTGTGTGTGTGTGTGTGTGTCCTGGACTCTCTGCCCATGGCACCCCACTGACATAAGCATTTGCAAGCTACAGCTGCTTAGACAGATGGCACAGTCAGGACACAGAATACGTCCTCCGAAACGCCAGCCTCACTGCCTGTTCTCTGCCTGTCAACAGACTTCCTCTACTCATGAGGCTTCACATGTTTTCATTCCCTCCCAAACAGTTTCCCTGGATCAAAATCAAGAATTCCCATCTGAATTCCTACAGTCTTTTATCACGCAGGCATGCATGGGGGGACAAGGCTCTTTGATTTCACAACCCCAGAGTGGTGTTATGGGACGAAAGTCACAACCTCAGAATATCACTCAACTGGGGTTCACAACCCTGTTGAGCCACACAGCTTCTCTCTTTCTCTCTGTCTAAGCTACCCCACAAGGATGCTGTGAAAGGACTAAGGGAGAGAAATTATGTATGCTTGCCTAAGGTCTTTGGAGGAAAGGTGGGATTAAAAAACAGGGTTATATTCAACCAGATGGGCGGGATATAAATAATAAAATTATTGATAATATCATAAGTCACTAGATGAGTAGAATGACTTCCTTGAGTTCAATGTAACTCCTTTCTCTCTTCTTTCTGGATGCTCCCCAAATCTGTTCTGGGGGTTCCTCCAACCCTCTGGGGCAGATTGGGGTGGCACATGGAGAGGGAGAAGTTCTGTTGCACTTTTGGAAGCCGTTCCACACATGAAACGATTCTGCTGGATTCAACGCATAATAAAGCAGGGACTGTTTGCACACCAACAGGCAGGTGGCGGGATTATGGTCAACCACCTCCCACTTCAAATTCAGTCTTGATCTATCTTTCAACATACACAAAGCATCAAAAGTAGAGGAAACTACACCCTGATCTACCTGGCATATGGATGGGTGAGTCAACAGAGGTAGTAAATAAATGTCAGGTGGACTCTGGAAAACCTGGGTTCCCCCCACTGCACAAATAAGTGATAAAACTTTTGCAAAACACCAAGTTATGGGATGAAAAAGCAAAACTTGTTTCTGCAAAGGGATCCAAAGCAAGAAGCTCTTCAAGCCATCATCTTTTGACAAAAATTAGAAAATATGGTGGCTGCTGGAGCCCATCGCTCATTGGACCTCTTCGTCCAACTTTGATCCACCACACTTTTCCAATAAAACCATAAGAACCGAAAGCAATCAGCGAGTCTTTAGATTTTGCAGAAATCAAGGCTCGCTGGAGGAAAAACATGGTTGTCTGAACCAAGCCACCACCAGCTTACATATGCAGCCCTGCTTCCTTAAATAAAGGCTGTCTGTAACTAGGCAACTGAAAACTATTTATGAATGCTCAGGCACTGGAAGCGATTCTTTTCATCTTTTCTGCTGTAGGCGGAGGACACCACTGTAGAATAGAGCACTTATCCAGTCATTAGCAATGCATTAAGCCTTATGAAATAAGAAGGCATCTCTGCAATCAATTCTTCTGGTAAGGAGGAATAATGGAGCAGCTGAAAAGTGGTGGAGGTTCAAGGAAGCAGCAGCAGCAGCAGCAGCCTTTCACGATTTCTACTTGCAGGGTGGGGAAAGTCAAGAGCCCAGAGTTCCTTCCTCACTACTTCTTTTAAGAAACCTTACAGTGGATAAGAGAAAACATCACTGATGTTTCCAGTGGGTTAGCTGTGCTAAGTCTTTTGCATCTACTGGGCTTCTATGGTGGATAGGTAAACAGTAAATCTCCTGAGTCAAAGCCCATCTCCGTGGTATAGATGCCGCATAGGAACATCTATGTATGTTAAACCTATGTGGATGTTCATACTCGTTGAGTGGTGGGAGACTGGGATCATGCCAGCTCACCCTGATCCCTTTGGCGCACTACCAAACCTTTAATCCTCAACTAATTTGCACATTTCAGCACAGAGGACTCCCACCCTCACTGGACATCAATGTCTCGTGCTACCGTTATCTAGTGCTGAGTAACACACTTCCAGGGCAGTGTAGCTCGTGTGTGTGTGTGTGTCTGTGTGTGTTCTTCCGCTATGGCCTCACTCCCTGTGACACTGGATGGAAGGAGGAGTTTCCACATTCCTCCAGCACTTCCAACAGCCTCACCTGCCACCTGGAGTTCTGAGAGCCAGAACATCATTTGCCCAAGGAGCCCCTCAAGAAAGGGTGCAGATGAAAACCGAAGTTTTGCACACCTTGAGTGATACTCAGAGCAGAAATCAACAGATGCAAGTCCATTCGTTTCAGTGGATCTAATCAGAGTACTGACTGCACAGGCTATCACTCGTTGAGTTCTCAGGGCACAGACAGCTGATTTGCTCCCTAAGACACATAGGACTTATGCAAACGGTAACTCTAACATGTGAAGCACCGATGGCGTGGGTGCCCGATATGGCTGGGCTGACTTGGTCCATTCCCTTACTGTACAGTTGAAGTTGCTGTGTCAGCCGGCTTCATCATAAGATTGCGGTTCTCCATGACACCACTGCATGTTCCTGCACAGCTCTGGCACCAGAATGGAGACTTCCCACAATGGAGCAGTAGGGCCAAACCATCATGTGGGAAGACTTAAAAGTTATGCGACCTCTGAGCCAAGGAGATAAGTAGCTATACAACCTTTAGAAGACATCTGAAGGCAGCCCTGTATAGGGAAGTTTTTTAATGTTTCATTACGTTTTTATATACAGTGGTGCCTCGCAAGACGAAATTAATTCGTTCCGCAAGTCTCTTCGTCTTGCGGTTTTTTCGTCTTGCGATGCACGGTTTCCCATAGGAATGCATTGAAAATCAATTAATGCGTTCCTAGGGAAACCGCCTTCAGACCAGGTCCGGGGACAGTCTGTCCCCCGAACTCTTCTGAAGGCTGGGGGGGGGGGACAAGGGCTTTTCTTCCCACTGCCAGCCTTCAGAAGGCTGTTCTGAAGGCTGGCGGTGGGAAGAAAAGCCCTTCTTCCCACCTCCCGCCCCGCAAGCTCCGGGGACAGGAGGGCTTTGCTGCCGACCGCCAGCATTTTAAAAGCCCCTGCTGTCCCGGGGCGATTTTAAAATGCTGGCGGGCGGGAGCGAAGTCTCCGCTGCCCCGAGGAGATTTTAAAATGCTGGGGGTCGGCAGCGAACGCTTCGCTCCCGCCCGCCAGCATTTTAAGATCGCCCGGGGCAGCGGAGAAGTCTCCGCTGTCCCGGGAAGGCAGGCGGGGGGAGCAAAGACTTTTGCCCCCGCCTGCCTTCAGAAGAGGTCCAGGACCTCGTTCCGATGCCTGGCGGCGGGGGGAGAGGTTCCCGCCCCACCGCCCGGCATCGGGGCATCGTTCCGATGCCCGGCGGCGGGGTGCGAGGTTCCCGCCCCCCCCTGCCCCGCTTCGGAGCAGCGTTCCGAAGCCGGGCGGCTGGGGCAGGTGTTCCCGCCCCCCGCCCCGCTTCGGAGCAGCGTTCCGAAGCCGGGCGGTGGGGGTAGGTGTTCCCTCCCCCCCGCCCGGCTTCGGAGCACCGGGAGAAGCGATCTCCCCGCAGCCCCTTGCTTCAAAAGAGGTCCGGGGGCAGCGGGGAAGAAGCGCTGCGCTTCCCGCTGCCCCCGGACCTCTTTTGAAGCAAGGGGCTGCGGGGAGATCGCTTTTCCCCGCAAACCCTTGCTTCAAAAGAGGTCCGGGGGCAGCGGGAAGCGCTTCCCGCTGTCCCCGGACCTGGGGCTGCGGGGAGAAGATCGCTTCTCCCCGCTGCCCCTTGCTTCAAAAGAGAAGACCCGCTGTCCCCTGGGCAAGCTTCGTTTTGCGAAGCAAGCCCATAGGGAAATTCGTCTTGCGAGGCAACTCGAAAACGAAAAAACCTTTCGTTTTGCGAGTTTTTCGTCTCGCGAGGCGTTCGTCTTGCGGGGTACCACTGTATGTTGTAGGCCGCCCAGAGTTGCTGGGGCAATCCAGTCAGATGGGCAAGGTAAAAATATATTATTATTATTATTATTATTATTATTATTATTATTATTATTACTACTACTACTACAGTGGTACCTCAGGTTAAGTACTTAATTTGTTCCAGAGGTCCGTACTTAACCTGAAACTGTTCATAACCTGAAGCACCACTTTAGCTAATGGGGCATCCTGCTACCGCCACACCGCCGGAGCCCGATTTCTGTTCTTATCCTGAAGCAAAGTTCTTAACCCGAGGTACTATTTCTGGGTTAGCGGAGTGTGTAACCTGAAGCGTACATAACCTGAAGCGTATGTAACCCGAGGTACCACTGTACTACTACTACTATGGAATAGGTCGTCCCTATTTTCATCGGATAAATGTTGGAGTGTATGGTAGAATGTTTGATGTGTACAGCAACTCTCACCCTCAGCTTTCAAAGGAATCTCAGGAGGCACCCAGCTGCTATCTCTTATCTCCACTGATCTGGTATGTGTTGAAGCTTTCATTTGAATGGTCATTACAGCCAAGAGAAGAGGCAGCCTGCTTGATCATGGTAGATCTTCATCGGTACAGTTTGCATCTACGCCCTGCTGGATGAAATATTTAGCACCTGCTTCTCTGAACCTCACGTCCCTGCATCTTGGCTGCCATAACAACCCAGTGCTTTACAGCTGCAGGAGGAGCCAGCTAAGAGCCTAAGTAAATGCAGTCAATTAGACTAATGCAAGGGTACAGTGCTAGTTCTTTATCACTCCCTTGCCAGCACCAGGACCCAAAGGCTCTTCAGCATATTTAAGTCAGGATCTCCAGTTCTCTGCTGTGCCTTTCCCTTTGCAGGGGTGGGCAAGTCATTCCCCCTAAGGGAAGGACCATACTTTGTGGTAGAGAGTCCGCTTTGCATGCAGAAGGTCTCAGGTTTGATCTCCAGCATCTCCAAGTAGGACTGGAAAAGACTCCTGTCTGAAAGTCTAGAGCAGGTTTTCCCAAACTTGGGTCTGCAGATGTTTTTGGACTATAAGACCCATCATGCCTAGCTAGCAGGAAGGACCAGCTGTCAAGAATGATGTGAACTGTAGTCCAAAACCAGCTGGAGACCCAAGTTTGGGAAACCCTCATCTAGAGAGTCACTGTCGGTCAGAGTGGGTGATACTGAACAAAATGGACCAATAGGCTGACTCTGCATTAAAGGTAAAGGGACCCCTGACCATTAGGTCCAGTCGTGACAAACTCTGGGGTTGTGGCGCTCATCTCGCTTTATTGGCCGAGGGAGCCAGCGTACAGCTTCCGGGTCTTGTGGCCAGCATGACTTAGCTGCTTCTGGCGAACCAGAGCAGAGCACGGAAACGCCATTTACCTTCCCGCCAGAGTGGTACCTATTTATCTACTTGCACTTTGACGTGCTTTCGAACTGCTAGGTTGGCAGGAGCAGGGACCGAGCAATGGGAGCTCACCCCATCGCGGGGATTCAAACCGCTGACCTTCTGATCGGCAAGTCCTAGGCTCTGTGGTTTAACCCACAGCGTCACCCACGTCCCTGACTCTGCATTAAAAGGTAAAGGTACCCCTGCCCGTACGGGCCGGTCGTGTCCGACTCTAGGGTTGTGCGCCCATCTCACTTAAGAGGCCGGGGGCCAGCACTGTCCGGAGACACTTCCGGGTCACGTGGCCAGCGTGACGAAGCTGCTCTGACGAAGCACCAGTGCCGCACACGGAAACGCCGTTTACCTTCCCGCTAGAAAGCGGTACCTATTTATCTACTTGCACTTAGGGGTGCTTTCAAACTGCTAGGTTGGGACCGAGAGACAGGAGCTCACCCCGCCGCGGGGATTCGAACCGCCGACCATGAGATCGGCAAGCCCCGCGTCCCGTCTCTGCATTAGGCAGCTTCTAATGTTCACCATTTTGTTTTCGTGTTAGGAGGTGTCTGAGTGAAACACACCACACTTAGAAAATGTGAACTGTATTATCCTATATTCTAGGATATCGAAATGCGTGTCTTGCCCCTTATATTCATAACTGTGCTCTATAGGATACCATCTCACCAGGAGGTCTACACAGTTCCATACAATGCAGGAACTGGACCTTTAATGGGGTGGCACCTCCCTTTTGAAACTCCCTCCCATTAATAGGTAAAAAGGTAAAGGACCCCTGGATGGTTAAGTCCAGTCAAACTGGTTAAGTCCAGTTATTGTCTTCAGCCTACTGAAGACTTCCATTGTCGACTGCTAGGAGTTTGTAGCCCAACAACATCCAGAGGGCAAAAGGTTGGCCAAGGCTGGGTTTCCTGCACCATCACCCAGTGCTTGTAAGAAGGCGAAAAGAAAACAGAATAAAACCCGACAAATTCCAGTTTCTTTGGGGGCAGAATGCACAGAATCACCCCGCTGCCAGCTGGGTATGTGTCCTGCATGGGCAGCCTAATTCACAGGAAAGGAGATACACAAGTGGAGAGGAATTGCACTTTTCTGCAGTGACTCCCCATTTGTGAAATGCTCTCCCCAGGGAGGCTCAGCTTTAGGTGCCAGGTGAAAGCATTCAACTTCAACCAGGCCTTTGGCTGACTGACATCTTGCATCCTTTTAAATGTGTTTGCGGGGAGATGGAAAGAAGAAAGAATCCCTACCAGAGAGGAATGGCAAATCAAGCTCTTGGACTACGCCAAAATGGCAAAACTGGCCAGAAAGCTCAGGGACCAAGAAGACAAAAACTTCAAGAAAGAAGTATAAGCAGATGAAAACATTACCGGGATTTTAATCTCACTTGTAATGTAACAAATACTATGGACGATATGGATAGATACAAAATATAGGCTATGGTATAATATGCAGTTGAAAACATTGACATTAGGACCCATGGAGGGGATGGAGGGAAGTCTCGAGAGTCAGAAAAATTTCTTTAAATGGATATGTATTTGGTTTTGTTATAAATTTATATCTGTAAAATCAAATAAAAATGATTAAATAATAATAACGTGTTGGGCGGGGGGTGGGAGGGGAGTTATTGATTTATTTTGGTTTTGTTCGTGTTTTTATTATGTAATTTGTGTTTTTATCTTGTGTTTTTATTCTGTGAACCGCCCTGAGATATTTGGATGGCGGGCGGCATACAAATTTAATAAGTAAATAAATGCAAAGATCATCTCAGGGTAAAGATGATCAGGGTAAGGGCCCTGCTGACCAGAATCAAGCAGCCAGCCCAACATGACTGTTCTAGCAGTTTCATACAATTCTTTTTTTCTTAGCCTTTTAATCTCCTATTTATCTGAGCTCTCTGGTTTTATTGATTTCCACCATCCGAACATCCAATAATGTCTGTCAGGAAGAGAATAAGTTGACACAAACACACCTTTGGAATATTGGCTTTTGCAAACAGCCTCCTCCAGGTTTATAAACCCCCCCAGGGGTGCTTGGCTGCAGAGGATCTATGGAAGGAGGGGTTATGTTGGGACACGTACACTATTAAGGAACTGGGGAGCGGCTGGGGAGCTGACAAAGGAGGCAAAATTCACACTGCATTTGAAGGTGAGAATTGGTTTTTTAAAATGCGTACATTGTACAGTAGGTACCTTTGTAACCTTGAAAGGCTGAAGCAGCAAGTTGGCCTTGGAAATAATAAAATTATTCAAAGCCCCAGTCTCCTCACCCCCTCCACTGACCATGCAAACAACTCTGCAAACAAGTGTTTCTGGAACAATCCGCACTATGCATTTAAAGCACTATCACAGAGACTTCAAACAGTCATGCTTCCCCCCAAAGAATGATGGGAATGGTAGTTTGCTAAGGGTGTAAGAGTTGGTTCAGAGACCCCTCAAAGAGCAGCAATTCCCAGAGTTCCCTGGGAAGAGGGATTGATTGTTGAACCACTCTAGGAATGGTAGCCCTGTGAGGGGAATTAGGTAAAGGTAAAGGGACGCCTGTCAGTTAGGTCCAGTCGTGACCGACTCTGGGGTTGCGTGCTCATCTCGCTCTATAGGCCGAGGGAGCCGCCGTTTGTCCACAGACAGCTTCCGGGTCATGTGGCCAGCATGACGAAGCTGCTTCTGGCAAACCAGAGCAGCGCACGGAAACGCCGTTTACCTTCCCGCCAGTGTGGTACCTATTTATCTACTTGCACTTGACAGGCTTTCGAACTGCCAGGTGGGCAGGAACTGGGACCGAACAATGGGAGCTCATCCTGTTGCGGGGATTCAAACTGCCAACCTTCCGATCGGCAAGTCCTAGGCTCTGTGGTTTAGACCACAGTGCCACCTGCATGAGGGAAGTTAGGGGTCCCCTAATAACTTACCATTCCCCTACAGTTCCCAGGATCCTTTCAGGGAAGCCATGATGGTTGAATAATGTGGTATAATAGTGATCTAAGCATATGGTGCAAATGGGGCCTAAAGTATGTCCTTACAATTTGTAACTGGGATTCAAGAGCAGCCCTGCTGGGGCCAGGCGCAAAATCCAGCAGCCTGTTTCAAACCTCAAGCAGTTGGCCGACTCCAGGAACCTCGAAATCAAGTTTAATTTTGCTTATTTATTATGCTTGTGCCCTGCCTTTTTCTCCAAGGGATCAGGCATGGCTCTCCCTCCCCACCCCAGCCCAATTTTATTCTCACAGCAACTCCGTCAGTCAGTCTTCCCCAAAGTTGTGCCCCATCCAGGTTTCCTTAGCCAACACCCACCACTCTAGCCATGACATACCACTCTGGGTTCCCTATCTGTAGGAGAAAACAACAGAGGCCAACCAGAGTATATTGAGAAGTAAAGCGGCTAGTATACCTGATCTTTATTAAAGGAACTGTTGCAACAGGGTCCCCACTCGCCACATGCAGGAAGGTGGTGAACCCTGAACAATGGTCTGCAAGGCCTTATATAGGCTTTTGAAGTTGCCCACCCTGTAGCCCAAGGCCACCCCCAAAAACATCATACATACACCCCAGAAAGAGGAGGTCTACAGCAGGAATCCTGTCTGCCAGGATATCTAATAATGGTCACTGATTGCATTAACTGGGCAATCTGGCCATTCTTTTGTGATGGTTAATACTTTAGTTCCTGAATCCAGGTCACAGGCTCATCCTATTCATACACAAAAACATCCTTAAGACGGGATTTGTAAGCAAAAAGACAATGGGAAGGCTTTCCATATTTGCCTTTCTTACTGCAGGTTTGAGGTTATTGGGAGAGTCAAATACTATTTCAGACACATGGTTCATATATTTAGATATGTATGCGTTTATGAATATTTATTCTATATTTGAGAGACATTAAAATTCTTTTAACACTCTCCGAATGAGCTAAGCTCAACCCTAGTTGTCTTCATAGTAGACCCACTGAAAATTAATGGGCCTAACTTAGTCATGTTCATTAATTTCAGTGGGTCTTCTCTTAGACGAGTATCATCCTATGAGTATCATCCTAAGAGCTGACCTCACAGACACCTACAGGGAAATGCAGCTAAAATGCATAGACAAAGGAATGCAGAATATGCTTGATCGTGAAGAAGGAAGATTGCATCCTTACCTCTGTGCATGATCTTATGCTTCTCTCTCAAGTATGTTAGACCTTTTATGACCTGCATCCAAAACCAAAAATTTAAATTAAAACAAAAAAACAGCAATGGAAATGAAAAGCCATATATTGTATAAAATACAAGGGGAAATGGCATTATATCTCCTTGATTGGGGAGCAGCAATGCTCTTCCTCCATGTACGAATTGTGCTTTAAATGAATTTAAAATTGCAAGACAACTCAAATTTGGCTCCACCTGCCTCTAGAATACAGCAGAATTTAATTTAAAATTTTAATTTAATTTTTTAAAAAGAATACACACATCCCAAATTAAAAACACACAAGCTAAGAAGCAGCTAAAAACCAGCTGAAAACATTTGAAACAAGAAGGGCAATAATAATAGCAATGGAACCCCCTAAACAATAGTAAAGGTAAAGGTACCCCTGCCCGTACGGGCCAGTCTTGACAGACTCTGGGGTTGTGCGCCCATCTCACTTAAGAGGCCAGGGGCCAGCGCTGTCCGGAGACACTTCCGGGTCACGTGGCCAGCGTGACATCGCTGCTCTGGCGAGCCAGAGCCGCACACGGAAACGCCGTTTACCTTCCCGCTGGTAAGCGGTCCCTATTTATCTACTTGCACCCGGAGGTGCTTTCGAACTGCTAGGTTGGCAGGCGCTGGGACCGAGCAGCGGGAGCGCACCCCGCAGCAGGGATTCGAACCGCCGACCTTTCGATCGGCAAGTCCTAGGCGCTGAGGCTTTAACCCACAGCGCCACCTGTGTCCCTAAACAATACCCCAACCCAAAAATCTGTTCAGCCGCCTTGGCTTTCGTAGATTGAATCAGTCAGGGCCCTGCCCTCCCAGGCCAGGTGGAAAGGGAGCAGGGAGCAAGTGGTCTTTGGATGAAGGGCAGTATACAAAGTTAATCAATAAATAAGAATAAGCAAAAGAAACTTTAGGGAGGTTTGGGAAGCTGTTTTATTAAGTGGGTTGGTAACATCCAAGGTTGAAGTGGAGGAGGCAGATGCAGAGACAGCAAGGAGCAAGGGGAGGTTTCTCCTTGCATCACATACTTCTCTCTCTCTCCCATCTGCCTGCCCTCTGACCCCAAGTTGCATCACAAGCTGGAGAACAGGAAGGACATACTAGACCACAACAAATGAGTTCTCTGTGGGTGACTGTAGTGGCTGTCCCACCCAAAAGCTGCCACAGTCAACTAAAGGCTTCTGGTGAGAATGGGACTTCTATATGGGCTATATTTCCTGTGCCAAGCGTGTCTTTCTAAAGACAGTCTATTTAAAAGGGGGAAAGCAATACATTTAGAAGCACGAGTCATAGATGTCCATCTCATTTCAGTTTGCCTCAAGCAGAAACTTCCAACCAGCTGTCTCTGCCTTCTGGACTTGACCTGCCATCACCGACTACATTTCGATTCCACTTGCTTGAATGCCAAAGCAACATACTTACGGCAATGCTAACTTTGCCCAGAATCTGTTCAGGGATTCTGCCAGCCTTTTTCAGGACTTGATCCAAGGAGCCGCCGTCCTATTAAGAAAAAAAAAAACATGTTTAAACATTCAGAGCGTTAATCATGTTTATCCTCAAAGTGTCAAAGACACTCTGAAAGGCCCGAAGGGGGCAGGAAAAAAGGCAGCTTGACATCTGATAGCAGAAAAGGAACAGCTGGACCATGTTTTGGATGAAATCAAATGGCAAATAGTTCTGCAAAAGGAGAGAACAAAGGAAGGCCACACAGAGCAATTTCTTACCCACAACTTGAGGACGTAAAGGGCACACAACTTCCTGTAACTCATCCCATTAACCCCTGAACTCAGATGACACATTTAAGGTTCGTAACCCCTTCCCACCAGCAGGTTTCTGTGCCATAAAGCCATTATTTACCCAAGTGTGGACATTGGCAGGTGTGTCCCTCTTTTTACCAGCACACCCTCTAGAATTTGCACTGCGTAAGATTACAGCTGAATTAATAACACATTATCTTACTTCCACATTTCGAAACAAATTAATCAACAGGTTACTGGTCATCACACAGCACGAGAATGCAAGAGCCCTGCTGAATCAAAATGGGGCAGGGGCCTAACATCCTCTAACATCCTTTTCCCAAGAGCATGTCAGCCTGTTGGGTTTTCCAGAGGCAGGGACACCGACTTGCCCCCCACCCCTGAGGTGGTGCCGTCACGCTTGCTCATCTCAGCCCTGGGTCGGCTCCTGAGTTGCCAGGCGGAAGCTGGAGCTGGGGCATGCGGAGGGTGCCCAGCGGCAGTGGTTGAGGGGTTGGCCCTCAAATATTGGGGGACTGGAGCCCCTGGAGCCCCATACACCTGGCACCCCTGTCCAGAGGTCCAAGCAGGTCACAAAAGCAGGAGCCCTTCCCCACTGGTCCGTAGCATTTCCAGGGTATACTGCCATTGAACATGGAAGTTCTATACAGCTGTGGGCAGAGCGCACCTTTTCCCGTCAGGCAGAATTAGTTAGGTAAGGAGTGGGACACCCATGACCTGCCAAAACATGGGGGGGGTTTTGGGGGGGCGGGTGGAGCAAGGAAGGCAAGCAAGACAGAAAGCCTGCTATCCTTAGACATCAGTCTTTAAAAGAAAATCTCTTCCCTTGCTTATCGGGGCCTTTCACAGAACGCAAACACACCCTTTCCAAGTTAAATATATACTGCTGTTGCTAAGAGCTGGAGGCAGAAGGGGAGAGGAACGGTGTAAGTCACATTAATTAATTTATTTTTTGCAAAGCACAACCATTTTGAGGAAAGAACAAGCTTTAAAAAGAGCCCACCTCTCTTCCAAAACACACAAAAAAACCCCAATCAAAATCTTTATTTTAATTGTTTTCACAAATAGAGCCGGGAAGCGTCTGTTTCCAGGGTGGTGGAGAGGTTCGTGGTGTTCCAGACTTCCTGAAATGCTTGATTAACAAGGGACAAACAGTCTCTGCAGTTAATTTATTTACTAACCCTCTAACTTTCCTCTAAGGAAGAGACAGTGTGGGTGAGACGCAGGGATAAAAAAAAAAGCTGCCCAAGCAAGGAGCAAGCTGGGTGGTCTGGGACACTTTAAAGCTCCTCATCTGGATAGTGTCACTGTGAACGGAATGGTAAAGTTATTTCATAGAAAAGAATCACAGAATTGTAGAGTTGGAAGGGACCCCATCGTCATCATCATCATCATCATCATTCTGCAATACTAGATATGCTTTTTGTATCATTTTGATTCCATGGCTAGATTAATTACTTAATAAGCTTTTTATGTTTTTAGCTACATTTCTTTCAAGTGTATTTCTTTTAATTTTTGTAAGCCCACTTGAGTCCTGGCTCTGGGTAAAAAGGTAGGATATAGATACGGCCAGGGTTTTCCAAACTTGGGTCTCCAGCTGTTTTTGGACTACAGTTCCCACCATCCCTGACCAATGCTCCTGCTAGCTAGGGATGATGGGAGTTGTAGTCCAATGACAGCTGGACACCCATGTTTGGGAAACCCTAAGTAGATAGGTAGCTGTAGGATACATCTGCCCAAAACACCCCCAAAAACCCAAACCGCCACCAGTCTGGAAGGGTCCTTTTTACCTCCTGCCCTCTTTCTCATATACCTCTACAGTGGTACCTCTGGATGCGAATGGGATCCGTTCCGGAGCCCCGTTTGCATCCTGAGTGGAATGCAACACGCGACTGCGCATTTCGCCGCTTCTGCGCATGACGTCATTTTGAGTGTCTACACATGCGCAAGCGGCAAAACCTGGAAGTAACACGTTCCATTACTTCCAGGTTACCGCGGAGCGTAACCTGAAAACGCTCAACCTGAAGAATATTTAACCCAAGGTATGACTGTATTTTAAGTTATTCACTGCTCTTCCTGTACATTTTCTGTGAATATAGAATAAAAAAACCCTCTCATGTCCTTCTCATTTCATAAGAAACATTAGCAACAGAAAGGGCAAATAAAACAAAGACTTCTGTTAAGAGTAGGACAGAAATAATGATGCATCGTGGTGCTCAGAATGCCAGCTATTTTTGTAGGCACCATTTCATTTAACCCCAAAGCTGGTTTTTTTTGGGGGGGGGGTATCGCACAACAACATTTGGTCACACATGTGAAATTGTTCAACGCCTCCACTGGGGTTGAAGAAAGGGAGGGTTTTGACTGACCTTTAATGGGGGGGGACTAGTGCTCTAAAACTAGGGGTTCCATCTGGCTCGACAAAGGCTGACAGATGTCGAGAGCAAAGTGTAATTTTTTCCCCTCTATCAGAGTGAAAATAAATGTTAAATAATGTTAAACCTGAAAAATTAGGGAGAGAGAGGGAGAGGGGAAGGGAGAGGGGAGAGAGAGAGAGAGAGAGAGAGAGAGAGAGAGAGAGAGAGAATATGAAAGGAGAACTTTCTAGTTTTGTAAAAAAATGGAAGACGGGAGCAACCCCAGGCAGCCCATAAAGGTAAAGGGACCCCTGACCATTAGGTCCAGTCGTGACCAACTCTGGGGTTGTGGCGCTTATCTCGCTTTATTGGCCGAGGGAGCCGGCGTACAGCTTCCAGGTCATGTGGCCAGCATGAGTAAGCCGCTTCTGGCGAACCAGAGCAGCGCACGGAAACACCGTTTACCTACTTGCACTTTGACGTGCTTTCGAACTGCTAGGTTGGCAGGAGAACGGACCAAGCAACGGGAGCTCACCCCGTCACGGAGATTCAAACCGCCGACCTTCTGATCGGCAAGTCCTAGACTCTGTGGTTTAACCCACAGCGCCACCCGCATCCCCAGGCAGCCCATGCTCACTGTTTATTTCCCTATAGGTGAGAACGGCAAATGCAGCCGTGAATACCAAATAAAAATACGAGGTGAAGTGGAACAGTATGAAAGAGATACTACGTAGATTTGTATTTAGGGTGAAGCTCATGCTTTATATTTTTCTGTTTGGGTAGGGCACACACAAGGAAGAACTCGTCTTAGAAAGAGCAGTAAATCCTACAACTGTCTCTACAGGAGGGGCCATAGCTCAATGACAGAGAACTTGCGCTGCATGCAGAAGGCTCTAGGTTCAATCCCCAGCATCCCCAGGGAGGACAGGAGAAGACTCATGTCTGAAACTCCGGAGAATAGCTGCCAATCAGAGCTGACAACACTGAGGTAAGAAGGACCAATGGCCTGAGTCAGATTCCTGTATTCCGACCTCTTAGTCACAGGTCCTTCCATATACAAGCTTCCACCCAATAGCCACCAAGAGATCTGATGAAGCTCTTGAGCAGGACACACAGTTAAAGCACTCCTTGGATGACTTTCAGAAGTGATTAGACAAATCCATGGAAGAGGACGTTTTAGGGATTCACCCAGTGCTAGTCCTACTCAAGAGCAGATCCTGACATTCATCTCCCCCCCCCCTTTTTTCATGTTAATTCATTTCAATGGGTCTACGCTGAGTAGGTTTAGAAGTGGATATGGCCTACAAGTCATGATGGCTCTGTTCCGTCTCTACTGTCAGATGCATACACCAAATGCTGGCATTCACAAGTTGGGGAAATGCTGTTGCACTTGGGTCCTGTTTGTCTGCTTCGCTTTGGGGTATCTGGTTGACCACTGCAAGAACTGGATTCTGGGCTAGGTGAATCTCCTTGGACCTGATCCAGCAGGGCTGTTCTTATCTGCCTCTGATGAACCAAAGCCGTTTGGTGTTTGGTGTAAATGAGTTCTATGAGTTAATCACACAAAGCATCGTGTTGTGTGCCTTAACCCTGCCTCGTGAGGACCCAAAATTCTGGTACTTTGAGAATGCACAAATAGCATTTCTGCATTCCACCTCATGGAATTGTACAGTTGGAAGGGACCATGAGGGTCATTCAAGTCCAACGCCCTGCAATGTAGGAATCTTTCGCCCAGTGTGGGGCTCAAACCCACGACCCTGAGCTTAAAGAGTCTCATGCTTTACCAACTGAGCTATCCACCTCTCCATGAAGACACACAATGGGGAAGCCGTAATCAGGGAACAAACCCAAAGGCAGGGAGTGGGGGGAGGAGAAAAGGCTTACTTACCATGTGCTCCATGCAGATGCTGATCTCGCCGTCGCTGTAAAATGCTCCATAAAAGCCCACAATATAGGGTGAATTACATTCATGCAAGACTTGTAGCTCACGGATGATCTGGTTCCGGATTGCCGGCTTGATCTCCAGGTGAATTAACTGCAAAATGATAATTCCAATAAGTTTTAGGGGTGTTTAAAAGAAAATAAGCATACCCCAGGTGCAGGGTGTGCTGCACGAAGGCAGAAAAGTCATGACATACCAAACACAGATTGACCTCAAGAGCTACAGAGCTGCATTTCAAGGAGGAATCCCTTGCGAAGTCTGAATGTTAGAAGCCACAGAGGATAACACCTGTGATTTGAACATCCTCCTCCCAGAATTGTGGGCTGTACTGACTGATCTTTGTGGATGCGTACCAAAAACAAACTAGACTTTGCAAGAATTTGCAAGCTGGTAGAAACTGGCTATGGCAACTGTGAAATAAGTAACTATGTGGGTATTTGATTGCTTTTTACATGCATTTATTTTATTTTAAGTTTGTACTGAATAATAATAATAATAATAATAATAATAATAATAATAATAATAATAAATGTTTTGATATATTGCTGCCCCAGGCTCCTTTGGGATTCCTAGTTTTTATTTGTTTCATTTCCCCAAATTCCCAATTTTATTTGGTTTAAACTAAATTTGTACTACTGTTTTACTGGTTTTATGTGGTATTTTTGTTTTAGTCATACTGTTTATTGTTTTTATACGTTACTTAGAGATTTTTAAATATTAATCAGTTTATACGTAGGTGCTTTTAAATAAAATAAATTATAAATAAGACTACAGAATAGGTCAACAGGGAGAGACACAGGGCAAATTTGTCAATGGGAGGCTAGCCAAAACAGCTTTCCTCATCCTGTGCTGGATATGCTGGGACTGATGGGAGTTGTAGTCCAAAAACAGCTGGAGGGCACCAGGTTGGGGAAGGGCTGGCCTATAAGGTCAGTAACAATGCTCACCTTCCTTGCCATAATGAGGCCAGAAGGTTTGTGCGAGACTTTGAAGACCACCCCGCCATTTCCTGCACCCAGCTCGCTTATTTTCTCAAAATCATCGTCCTTTAGCTCCCCAACTTTTTGTTTCTGGGTAAGGAAGGCCTCAAGGCGTTTTCGCTGCTGCTCATCAAGTTCTAACTCTTCCAACTTTTTTTGGAGGGCTTCCAAATTTGTCCTGGAAGGAGAAAGAGAGAGAAAAAGCAAAGAAATAGCCATTAACTGAACTCGAGTCACATTCACAGACACTGCTAAATGAGAAAGTGGAGAAGGAGGAGCCAACACAATTCAGTAGGGCCAGCTCTACCATTACGAAGAGTGAGGCAATTGCCTCTGGTGGCAGTTGCTGTAGAACAGAAGCATTAGCAGTACCCCCTGATCTGTGGCTGAGAACCAATCCCACTCCTCCTTAGCACAGTATTGCAAAATATACACTGCACCAGTCTCAGAATGGTTCGGGGAAATGGTGAGATTGGGACTTGGATAAATCCTCATCTCAAGGGAAGACACTCCACAATTGTGGCACAGCCACAGAAAAGGCGTTCCACGAGCCCTTGGAACAAGGTATGCAGGGCTCCAACTGTTTAGGATTTCTAAGTCAAAATGAGAGCTGTGTAGATTCCTTGCCAGAAACATCAACATTCTAAGCCAGGTCATCTGAATTCTGCACTACAGGAAGTGCAATTCTGGTTTCTCTCATTACATGTGCCATGGAAATCGGCATAATTTTTTTGATTTTATACATTTGTTACTCAGTTTTACTGTTTTGCAGATTGTATTGTGGTTTTGCTAGTCACAGGGAGGGGCAAATATCTTAGCGGCATACTGAAAACACACACATTCTAGAAATCCTCTTTAGTCACTTCACTCCCTGCAAGTTTTAGAGATTTCGGAAGCTCTTGCCAACGCGCTTCCAAGCACCTATCTGCAACCATAAGACCCGGAGACTTTACCTCTCTTTTTAACCGAAAGCTGAAATTGCCAGGAATCTGAAAATCCGCTGAACCCAATATCACATTCTGCTTGCCTCCTTTCCCCTCCCCAGAACTGGAGCACATGCAGAACTTGCATGTTTGGTAGCGGCGGATGCAACATGGACAGGAAAAGGAAATGTCTCTGCATAAGAACATCTAGCTGGATTCAAGCCAGCCACCCCTTTAGGACAGGAAACCGAGTTAATCTTTGACTCAACACTTCCATTGTCCATGTGGCCCCGTTGACTCAGCAGTGCTAACTCATGTTCCAATGAGCAATCACTACCTCTGCAGAAAGGATTCCCGGATTGAGTGAGGGGGACGGCTAGAACGTGCAATCATACCCTGCAGAGCTTGTGTAAATATTTCAGATGCGTATCTGTGCCAATTCAAAGGCAATTACATAACCATGGGCACGCTGCATGGAAGCTTCTCGCTTGCGCTTCTCCCTCGCCCACCCTTCCCACATAAATAAAACGTGTCTGTTCACTGAAAGGAAAGGAAAACCAAGGAAACACAAGAGGGCAGCTTCTCTTCCAGAGTCCACACCGATCGCTGATACCTCTGGTTGCTTCAAGTCATTTTCTGCCGAATTTGAACCGACTCCCTTTTACCAAGTACAACACTGGTCTAAAAGCCACTTGATTTGCTAAGCAGCCAAGTGAGTCCTACCAGCAACGAAACAGCGGCCAGCTTGCATTTCCCTTCCTCCATGAAGTTTGGAGGATGTATCAACAAAGAACTACACTCAAATGAAGAGGATGTGGCTAAGCAAAGGCTGAATCTGTCTACACGTGCAGAACAATAATCAGTGTTAGAAACTCAGATATACAAGCTAATTGTCAAAAGGCACCTTAAACCTGGGTTACGGTCACCACAACGGAATGTCTAGGCACCATTTATTTTTACAATGAAATATTATTGTTCTTGTTGTTGTTATCATTATTATTCATTTCATTTCTATGCCGCTTTATATTTTAAAGGAAAAAAATCTCAAAGCGGTTTACAACACACTAAAACATCAGATAAAACAATCCAGAATAAAACAAATTCAAGCTTCAAGGAAAATATTTCAGATCCTTCTCTAAGTGACATTTTGCTTTCCCCATATTTCATTACCTACTTAATTTATATAGCTGCCCCATAGAAGAAGTACTATGGGAAGCCAGTGTGGTGCAGTGGTTAGAGTGTTGGACTAGGACCTGGGAGATCAGGGTTCAAATCCCCACTCAGGAAGCTCACTGGGTGACCGTGGAGTCAGTCACAGCCTCTTAATCTACCTTCTAGATCAAGCCAAAGCCCATCTAGTCCAGCATCCTGTTCCTACAGCGGCCAACCAGATGCCCCAATGGGAAACCTGGAAGCAGGACCAGAGTCCAACAGCATCCTCCCCAATTGTGAAACCCAGCAAATGGGCTTCCTCACTGTGGTCTGCAAGAGAGCTTCTCCTTTTTGTAAGCTGCTTTGAGGTTTTATTACAGGTTGTGAAATAAAATAAATAAATAAAAGTCCCAAAGATCTCAGAAACCCGCTCCACAATAACTCCGAGCAGGGCTTTCAGTGTGGCTGTCCCTGTTCAGTTGTCGTGACTAGTAGCCACCTAACTCCTGGCCAGAAGTGAACCCAGTAGCGGCAAATTGGTTGTATGCTACATGTGTTTCCCAAGTTTGCAGATCAGCACATTTCACAAACAAAAAGGGAGTAATTGCATTCTACGCAATGGCACAGAATGGTAGGGTTTATGCAACATATATGAAATGCCTGTAATAGCCTTTGTTCCACCTGCCACATGCTTCTCCTCCTGTTACAACAGAAAGATGGGAAACCGAACATATCCTGAAACAGGAAATCTGCACCTGTTTCAGGCCTGGGACACAAAGAATGCAAGAGGATTGTGTTTTCCTAGCCATTAAAACATTAAAACAAAGAAACAGAGTTCCTCTCTCACAGCACCTGCAAAACAACTGATGCATCAGCTAAAAACAAGAAGAGGCACAGGTGGAAACAGCTGCCTTCTGCCCCTTTATCCCAACAGTCAGAAAACAAAATTAGAAGCTGCTCTCATTAAGAGGAGGAGCAGAGCACTTGTCTTATCGCAGGGCAGTAAATATTTGCATGTCAGTGCAATCTGATTATTCACTTCCTGCCCTGGAAGTTTTCTGACAGGGCAGGAGACCAGAATAAGCAGCTCAAGCTTCTGAAAGAGCATCCGCTGGCAGGGCCCACCTGGTCAGCTGAAGTCCTTGGCTCAGAACCAGCTGAGTTAGGACCCAGGAGCTTCCACAGAAAAAGATCAGGTGGCGCCAGAGGCAGAATATCCTGGACAAATGACAAGAGCCATGCAAGAAAAATTGCCAGCACCATTCGCAGAGATTTGCACAGATAGATTTGACCCATGCTGCACATTCAAAACGCTTCATTCTAAACTGTTTTTGACCGCTGTAGGTTGAAAATGCAATGCAATTCCAGGTCAGAATGACAATTTATTTACAGATAATATGTGCATTATTAAATAAAATAAATTTCTACTGTAAGTTATTGGGGGGGGGGGGGGGAGAGCCACGTGGTTCTTGTGCTGAACCTTCATTCCACAAATTCCGCAATGAAACAAACCCTTCTAAGGGCCTAAGCAGATTACTGCCCACCCCCTCCAGATAAGAAGCAAAACAGACCTTTCCCACTTATGCCTTTGTTATTCAACAGTTAGAACAACATGCTAGGCCATGGGTGGGGACCCTCAGGGATCAAATCCTGGTCCCTAGAACTCTCTCTGGACCACACCTCTCCCTAACCACACCCCCTTTCACCTGGCTTCAATAAGACATCCTCCTTGAGTGGCCATACAAGTTGGTGGCCATACAAGCAGGTGGCCATCACTGCCTCTTGTGGTCAATTTTACATCATGCCTGCAGTTTGCTCTTTAAAGATACAGTATATATAACCATTGTCATGGTGAATTGCATGAATCGTATCATGCCTAGCTGCTTTTCACATCTACTGACACAGATTCGGGGGTACAGGCGCAAAGGCACGAGTGCTCAACTAAAGCACCTACGCACCTGTCTGTTTTTGAAAAGGTAGGAGGTGTTTGACAGTACAATTTGCATGAACAATTGCAACTGGGGAAATTGCTGGTGCGGGAGAGTGAAAACTGAAATTCTGCAGACAGCTCCATACATCTTGAAAAGCAATACATGCTCGCTTCCACACAGTGGCTGAAACAAGAGGGTAAAGTAATTTTTTTTAATTGCTTTTCAAGAGCAGCATCCCAAGAAATAACAGAAGGCAGCTCAACCTTGAGGAGCTTTCTTAACCTGAAGCAAGACGAAAATAATCCGTTCCGCGAGTCTCTTCGTCTAGCGGTTTTTTCATCTTGCGAAGCAACCCTATTAGCGGCTTAGCGCTATTAGCGGCTTAGCGGCTATTAAAGGCTTAGCGGCTAAAAGGCTATTAGCGGCTTAGAAAAAGGGGGGGGAGTGAAAAAAATCGCAAGACTCGCAAGATGTTTTCGTCTTGCGAAGCAAGCCCATAGGGAAATTCATCTTGCGAAGCGCATCGAAAAACGGAAAACCCTTTCGTCTAGCAGGTTTTTCGTCTTGCAAGGCATTCGTCTTGCGGGGCACCACTGTACCAGAGTACTATCTGACTGGCAGCAGCCCTCAAGGATCTCAGACACAGATAGATCTTTCGCTTTCTAGTCTCATGGCACCCTTGACAAGGAGCTGTACTGGCACCACTACCTGGAAAAAATCACTTTACAGAATAGCCACCAGCTGAGCAAGTCCCACATAAGCACCAAGGCTCTGCTGGGACCACTTCCTCCTCCTCCTCCTCCTCCTCCAGGGTCCTCTCCCCTCCCCCCATCCATCTAGGTGCACACAGCAGCAACGGAGTTCCCTAGGCTGTGCTCTCGCCTAGAAGCAAGCAGGGGCAGGCAGGCAGGTAAGCAGGCCCTACTCAGGCTCTGACATTTTTGATGCTAGTGCAGTACAGTGGTACCTCAGGTTAAGTACTTAATTCGTTCCAGAGGTCCGTTCTTAACCTGAAACTGTTCTTAACCTGAAGCACCACTTTAGCTAATGGGGCCTCCTGCTGCTGCTGCGCCGCCGGAGCACAATTTCTGTTCTCATCCTGAAGCAAAGTTCTTAACCCGAGGTACTATTTCTGGGTTAGTGGAGTCTGTAACCTGAAGCGTATGTAACCTGAAGCGTATGTAACCCGAGGTACCACTGTATTAATGAACACACTGATAGGTTTAAAGACTGTCTCAAGGCAAATCTTAAAAAATGTAGTATAAACACCGTTACTGGGTGGACTGCGAGCGCTCCAGTTGGAGAACAGCCTTTACCAAAGGTGTCGTGGACTTTGAAGACACTTGAACTCAGAACCCAAGGGAGAAACATGCTAAGAGGAAGGCACGCTTGGCAAATCCACAGCATGATCAGCTCCTGCCTGGAAACCAATGTCCCCACTGTGGAAAGACATGTGGATCCAGAATTGGCCTCCACAGTCACTTACGGACTCATTGTTAAAACTGTGTTTATGGAAGACAATCTTACTCGGCTACGAGTGATCGCCAAAGAAGAAGAAGACCTGTAAGAAGACTGTGTGAAAGGACATTGTTAGGAGAATCTGCTTATTGTATGTGTCAAGAAGGTTTGTGCAGGAAAAATCTCAGGCTTGGACCAGCTTGATAGAAAGCAGACACTGAAATCTTCCTGCTGAATCAGGCACCCAAGCTCTGATAATGCAGGCATGCTTTCCCTCCAAGAATATTGCTTAATTTCTACACCTGCGTCAAGCCAAGGCAAGGGAATGTCTCTATATGAGCCTTTATTATAGGCCTGTGGACTCCGCTCTTGTTGATTCCCCAGCAACCACTGTTGCGACCAAATAAAAGCTGTCTTGAACACTACCATCTGGATACCATCTGGATAGCTCAGAGCAGTGTTTCCCAACCTTGGGTCTCCAGCTGTTTTTAGACTACAGTTCCCATCATCCCTGACCACTGGTCTTGCTAGCTAGGGATGATGGGAGTTGTAGTCCAAAAACAGCTGGAGACCCAAGGTTGGGAAACACTGCGTTAGAGCATGGTGCTGATAACGCCAAGGTTGCAGGTTCGGCCCCGGCTGCATATTCCTACATTGCAGGGGATCGGACTAGACAATCCTCAGGGTCCCTTTCCAACTCTACCACAACTGGAGTGTTAAATTGCAGAAAATCCACTATACTAGCATGTAAGCATTTAAACGTCTTCTCTGACAATATACAGCTGACTCTTTAACGTTTTCATTTTGGCTCCTAGGAATTTGAAGCATTCCCCCCCCCGACCTGTTTCGTAGGAGAATCTCCTCCAGAGATTGAAGATTAAGTTAATCAGCTTCCTGGAGCCCTCCTTGCCCTTGACATTAGCACACACATTCCTGATGGAATGTCTAAGAAGTGATGAAATCTCTCAGAGAGGCCATAAATCGTGTCACAGTCACTGAGGAATGCCAGCCAACAACGTTCCAAAGGAATTTGCTCTTTTCCTGTTCAGACAGGGCTGTGAGTAGGAGAGAGACCTTCCGTCCATCCGAGAGCAGATGTTTGCTAAGAATTTCTGAGCGGCAAATGGTCCGTTTCACCCTTCGAACAGCTGCTGCGTTGCTGCAGGGTAACAGCCAGCAAAGACTTTTGGCATGCGGTTCTTGGAGTCAACGTGTCCTCGGATGCAACCCTTTTGCGGCTGGGGTGAGGAAGGAAGGGGAATTTGCCCGCTTTGAAGACAGGGGGAAAGTTCACCATTCAGTTCCAATAATAACATTAATCGGAAAGCACTTGCACAAGGAATGCTTCCCTTCCTGACAGACTCAACCAAAGTCTTTGGTGCTGCCTTTTGCCAACCTGGTGCCCCCCAGGTGTTTGGGATTCCAACTTCCATCAGCCCCAAACATCTGAGGGGCACCAGGGTGGCAAGGCTGCCTTAGCATATCAATAAAAACAGAACGGAATCTTCTGGAGCTGACAGAAGCCAGAAGGGGTTTTGCCAAAGGAAAGTGGTTTCTGACCAGAGAAATTAGCCACAAGAGAAACCACTGTATACCAGATGTCAGGAAAATACCACCAGCAATGGGGAGGTTGCTGCTTTGGGGTCCTGCTGTGAAGTTTCCAGAAACATCTGTCTGTCTGCTGTCAGGAGTGGAAGAGAATGCTGGACGAAAGCAATCTTTTGCCCACTGCAGAAAGAATTCCCTCACACTTATCAGCCTGGACCTCTCTCTCTCTCTCTCTCTCTCTCTCTCTCTCTCTCTCTCTCTGTCTCTCTCTCTCTCTCTGTGTGTGTGTGTGTGTGAGAGAGAGAGAGAGAGAGAGAGATGTGTGAGTAAAAGAAAAATGACAACAAAGACACATACTGCAGGATTGTACTTGCAACTTTCTGCAGCTGCCCACACTTGCAACTCTCTTTAAAAACTCCAAATGTGCCCTCACATCCCTGGAGGGTCAGCTGACCCCTGCTCTTTGCACTGCCTCATCCTGTCTCAAACTGTTTTGCTACCTGGCCCAGGACTGCCTACACTGACTGACAGTGGCCCTTTAAGGGTTCAGACCTTCCCAGTCCTACCTGGAGATACTGGGGTGAAATCTCACGAATGCAAAGCATGTGCTATATCAGGATGCTGTGACGCTTCCTAAAAGGTCCTCTGCAATGTTCAAAACTCCCCTTGTTCTAGGCGTATTTTGCGACAGGGAATTTCATTAGCTCGAGTAGTTTCTGAGCTCAGGGCGCAGTACTGCACCTAAGATTTCAGATTAAAACTGCAGAGTGGAAGGAAAGGAGGACCTTTTTCTACCTCTCCACTTCCAGCTACTCTCTGAAGACTGGAGAAGGGACCCTCATAAGAATATAAAGGGGTGGGCCAGGGGAAGACCTAGACCATGTGAAAAAATGAACATAATATTTCAGCTGCAGTTCATTCATTTTCAGCTTTGCATTCTTGTTATAAAAAAAAGTGTGCCTAGACATTCCGTTGCTGCATCCATAACCTAGCTTTAAGGTGCCATTTAGCTCCTAGCTTTCATATCTCAGTTTCTAACACTGGTCCTCTGCATCTAAAAATGTGTACTTACCTCCTATGAGTGGATTTCCTTCCAGTGCAATTTAACAACATGAAAACGCATCAAAACGGTTCGTGTTATCACGCAGCATCATTTTGTATCCAAATATCAAACACAAATCTTTTCTCAGTCTGTACTGCGTGAGACTCTTAATCTCAGGGTAATGGGTTTGAGCCCTGTGCTGAGCAAAAGATTCCTGCACTGCAGGGGGCTGGACCAGATAACCCTTGTGGTCCCTTCCCAATCTACAATTCAATTATTCCATGAATGGCCTTGCCTGCAGGTTGAACACAGGAACCCTTGCACCCAAGGGAAGTGACATGCTCCCAGAATCCAGAACTTGTCTTAGAGGTTACCTTGGTGAAGGTTGCCTGGAGGTGATTCCCCCTCCTTTTTTCTCCCCCCCTTTTTTTGCATCATCACCAACATACAGTAATTAATTGCTCATAAATTTCATTTTTAAAGAATCTCAAGTGGCAACACATACAAGGGTTAAGAAACACTGCCTACACGCTTTCCCTTGTACATTTCTACCTAGCTCTTTATAATTAAAATGGACACTGATGAGAATATTTTATTTCTCCTGGGGGTAGATTGCAAAGCTGGCCTGCCAATCTGTGCTTGGAACTGAATAGGGATTTAAGGTGGATTTGAAAAGTGCATTTAATAACAAACAGTTCCAACATTAGCTTGGAATTATGCTAAATTCATAATGCCCTGCTCGCAAAGTACACCCTTTCACAACCAGGGTGGACTGGTTAACATATTATCAGTAGGAACGGAAAAGGAGACTGTTTTAAACAAGCTAGATGGATTTCCCCCCCAAAGTAATAAGCACTTAGACGACAAAAACGTAAGTGAGGCCATTTTAGAGACAGGAGATGTAAAAAAAGAGAGACTGTCATTTTACTAAATGGACTCATTTGGCACCTGAATAATTAACCAATGTATTATAAGCATAAGCTTTCTATGAACTAAAGTACACTCTATCAGATGCACGATGTGTTAACCTCAGGACGGCGCTCTCTCTCTCTCTCTCTCTCTCTCTCTCTCTCTCTCTCTCTCTCTCTCACACACACACACACACACACACACCACTAGGGACTAAGAAGACCCATGTTCAGATCCTCACACAGCCACAAAGCCCACTAGGCAGCTATGGGTGGGTCACAATCTCTCAGCAACACCAGCCTCACAGGGGGTTGTTGAGAGGATAAAAAGCTAAGGGAACCTTATAGCTGCTGCTGCTTTTTTTAAAAAAAACACAAACAACTGTGTTGATGCTACTTGAGAGGATTTGTATGCTGGCATAAATAATTGTGATAAAATGATTTGTACTTTTCTGGAGGAAAGACACAATATAAATGAAAGATACACATGCATACATAATTGCTTATATATATCGTTATACGTGGACAAAAGGACAAGTCTGTGCCCCAAGGGGATTACAGTCTAGAAACAGACACAACGGACAGAACAGGAAGGAAATGGAGGCAGGGCATAAACAGGGTGAGAATGTGTGGTTATTGCAGTTATACAGGCTTTGTTACAGTATGAGGGGTGGTGCCCAAGGCTTTGCACATAAACGTGGGTTTTCAGGGTAGATTTGAAGAAAGTGAAATTGACAGCCTGAGAGAGGCATTCCAGAGGAGGAGCTGCATTAATAGATCATTGGAACAATGCTTTATGCTGAAGTGGCCAAAGCTGTGTCCACTAGATGTTACTCAACCACGATTCCCATCAGCACCAGCCACCTTCCCAGGGGCAAGAACTAACCCACAGCTCAGTGACAGAGCATCTGCTTTGCAAGCAGAAGGTCCCAGGTTCAATCCCCACCATTTCCAGATAAAGCTGGGAGTGTCTCCTGCCTGAAACCCTGGAGAGATGCTGCCAGTCAGTGTGTACATTACTAAGCTAGATCAGGCACCGTATCACCAACCTTTTCATACCCAGGACCCACTTTTAATCCATATCTTAATCTTCTACCATGTACTCACGGGGAGGTAGTGTGCTCTTGTGATCCGGCTGGGAACAGGTTGCAACCAGTGTTTGAAATTAGGCAGGTGACGGGTGACTAACATGGGTCCGGTTGCAACCATGTGGAGATCTCTGGATCTCCACATGGTTCTCCATCTGGCTGGCTCCTCCAGCTTTCTTAAGCAGGTAAACGGAGCAGCTTATTTATTGCATTGATATCCCACCTTTTTCTCCAAGGAGTACATGCTTCACCCCCCTCCTCAGTTAATCCCTACAACAACCCTGTGAGGTAGGTTAAGGGGCTGTGACTGACTCCAAGATCACCCAGTGAGCTTCCAGACTGAGTGGGGATTTGAACCCTGATCTCCTAGGTCCTAGTCTGACACTCTAACCACTACACCACACTGGCTTCCTAGAGCACTTCTGCTGTGGGGCAGCTATATATAGTAAGTAGGTAACAAAATATGGGGAAAGCAAAATGTCATTTAGAGAAGGATCTGAAATATTTTCCTTGAACCTTGAATTTGTTCTGTTCTGGATTGTTTCATTTGATGTTTCAATGTGTTGTGTACCGCTTTGAGATGTTTTTCTTTAAAGTATAAAGCAGTACAGAAATGAAATGAATAAATATAATAAATTTCATTGTAAAAATAAATGGCGCCTAGACATTCTGCTGTGGCGAATGTAACCCAGGTTTACGGTGCCTGTTGGGAATTAGCGTATATATCTGAGTTTCTAACACTGATTGCGACCAACTAGTGGGTCCAGACCCACCAGCTGAAGACCAATGAGCTAGACTGACCAGTCATCTGATCTGGCAGAAAACAACTTCTTATATTCCTATGTACCATGGTTAGTAGGGACACGGGTGGTGCTGTGGGTTAAACCACAGAGCCTAGGACTTGCTGATCAGAAGGTCGGCGGTTTGAATCCCCGCGACGGGGTGAGCTCCGGTTGCTTGTTCCCTGCTCCTGCCAACCTAGCAGTTTGAAAATGCATCAAGTGCAAGTAGATAAATAGGTACCGCTCCAGCGGGAAGGTAAACAGCATTTCTGTGTGCTGCTCTGGTTCACCAGAAGCGGCTTAGTCATGCTGGCCACATGACCCAGAAGCTGTACGCCGACTCCCTCGGCCAATAAAGCAAGATGAGCGCCGCAACCCCAGAGTCGGCCACGACTGGACCTAATGGTCAGGGGTCCCTTTACCTTTACCTTACCATGATTAGTGGTCCAGGATGCTTGGAATTGCAGTCAAATTACATCTGGAAGGCACCAGGTTGGCCACCTTGCTTACACCCAAGTCCCCTGCCCTTCGCCGGAAGCACAAGGCCTCTTCTAAAGCAATAGCTGCCTCTCTGAGAGCTGCTTGCAAGGCACATACTTCCCAACTAAGACAAAATTATATTTATGGAGGAACAGAAGAACTGATGTGCATAGCAAAAGCATTAAGAACAAAATGATGTTGAGAGCAACAACGAAAAGGTTATATAATAGAGCAGTACCAACACAGAAAGGAGACGTTAGGAGCTGGCCTCGTTTTATCTCTGGCGTTACCAACTCTGAGTTGCATAATTAAAGCTCTCCAAATAAAATCAACATATTCCTATCCAATGTCTACACTAAGCAGCCTTCCCCAACCTGGTGCCCTTCAGATGTTTTGGATACAACTCCCAGCACCCACTGCACACCAGATTGGGAAAGGCTGGTTTAAAGAACGAAAAATACTTTCTTTCCCTCCTGAATGAAGCATACGATGAAAATGATTTTTAAAAGGCAGCATTGGTGTGGCGGTCACAAATTTGGCAAGTTAAAATGCAGGGCCAGCCCTCCAACATCTTCACACCAGAAGCAAAAAAGCATTTACCTCCTCTGATTGTTAACCTGGCACTGGCTAATTTTATCAGCTAGGAAAGGTAGGGATCCAGCAAGCAAGCATGATGTCTCAACCCTCTAAGCAACTTATCAACATCCTCAGGCTGTTCAAGCTAAAAATAATTCGTAACAGGGCCAGACAGTGTTATAGCTGTATCTTTCTCAGATTCTGTCAAAACTATGCCAGAGCTGACATGAGTGATCTCATCCGCAGAAGGCACCTATGGGCCTTTGAAAGTTAAACAGGTTGATCCATTGGGCCTCTATAGCACAGGCCTTTCACCACTGAGAAGAGCTGCATTTGCTGGCATTGTGCAGAATCAATGGTGGTGGTGAAGTGAGTTTTCTCCACAGCAGTAGTATAAGCTCTAAAATGGGCTCCAGTCTGTGCTTGATCATATTCCCTTTGAGTTTTCCACCATCTGCTCTCCAACAGTCAACCTTGCAGTTTCATTGATATGGTGCAGAGCTAAAAACCAAAGAGCTAAATAGACTCTATGGCTTGGCCAATAGCATTAGGAAGCAGTCGTCTCAATGGCTCAGGTCACCTCCTGATCCAGGGGTAGGCTACAGCCTCGGTAAGACTGCTGGCCAAATCTGTGGGAAGTTCTGAGGGTCTACCAATCTTCAGGGTCAAACCATCAAAACTGGTCCTCCACATCTATGGAGCTTAATTGCAGCAGACAGCCCAGACCTGATCAAATAGTGATTTGTCCATGACAACAGTCATTACTAGTACCCACAGACTGCCATGCCTGATAGGAACACGGAAAAGGGCCTTCTTGGTGGCTGCTCCCAGACTCTGGAACTAGAGAGTCCTGCAAAAGCTAGCCTGGCTCCCTCCTTGTTCTCCTTCCACCAGCAGGTGAAAACCTCCTTGTTCCTACAGGCTTTGGGAATTGACTGCTTTTAATGAAACGGCTTCTGACGTGCTATTTTTATTGTAACCGTTCGTAAGTTTTAATCACGATTTTATATATGTATATAGTTTTAATTCTATTATTAATTGCTTTTTAATGACTGTTTTTCCTATGTTTTTAGTGACTCTAGCTTTTATCTGTAAGCTGCCTTAAGTCCCATCAGGGGGAAAGGTGGGGTACAAATAAAAATGTAACAATGACGACAATTACAGACACTCAGAACCAAACAATTTCTGAAGTGAGTATCCGACAAAGGAGATGGGCTATAGAAACCCCACCTCTTCAACACTCAAGCAAAGGCTCATGTAGCACCCCAATCTGAGAGGCTCAGCCTGAACCCCTTAAGCAAACCAGGTCTCTGTTATACATTCCACACCAGCATTTTCCAGGTAGACATAACGCATTGTATGAAGAATTTTTTTAAAAGATACTATATATCAGCAATGTCCAACAGGTCGGCCATGATCAACAGGTAGATCGCCGGGGTGTCCCAGGTTGATTATGGGATATTTGAAAGTGTTCGCCCAGTTGCTCCTGAGAACGATCTCCTCGCCCCCAGCACTAATTAGCATCGCTGCTAAGACAGCTTGTATATCCTCCTATACTCCATCAACAAGTGTGCTATTCCTCTGGTCATCCCCCTAAAAAAAAGGTCAACAACTAACTCTGGTCGCCTCCCCCCCCCCCCAAAAAAAGATCAAGAACTATTGGCAATGACAATGGGTAGATCACTGCCAGTTTTATTACACTGGGAGTAGATTGCATTCTCTAGACAGTTGGACGTGCCTGCTATATATCATTTGTGCTGGGTGGCTGCAAGTTCTAAGAAATTGAGAAAAGTGTTTCTCTATCCACTCCATGTACCTACCTAGTCTATCCTACGCAATACATCATTTTATAAGCCTCTCTTATGACTTCTGTTTAGTTTCACCCCAAATTAATATGTCCAACATTATTTAGCCCTTCTGCAATGGAAAAATGCTCCAACCTCTTTTTCCACCTTTTTCTAGAACTAAAGATACCCCTTTAGAGAGCAGGCAACCAGAGCTGCACACAGAATTCCAAACACAGTTGCACCATAGATTTACATCAAGGCAGAATGACACCGGGTGTGTTTTCATCCCGTTTCCTAATACTTCCCAGCACAGAATTTGTCTCACTCATTTCAGCCGGGTACCAAATTGGCACTCACATTGAGCTATCCACCGTGTCCCCAATATCTCTTTCAAGGTCAGGCACCACCAGAGCCCATCAGTGTATCTGAATGCGCATCACTTTGCAATTAACTTACACTTAACCTCATTTGCCATTTTGTTACCCAGTCATACCATATAGGCAGATCATCCTGGAGCTTTCCAGATTCCGCTTGGGTTTTCACCATCCTGAACAATTTGCTGACATTTGCAAACTTGGCCATCCCAAACACCTCCCATGACTACAGACCATATAAGAATGTTAAATTAGCACCAGCTTCTTACAGAAGCTCAGCACTTCCTTCCTTCATTGTGAAACCTACTTTTGCCTTCTACTTCCTCATCCTACCCTAGCAACTAACTGATAAGAAGTCCTAGCCTTTTTACCTCAGGTCTGCTAAGCTTACTTAGCAGCCTGAGTTTGCACACGGGTTGAGTCAGAACCTATGTTCAATTCTCAATAGCATTTAACCATTTCCAGAAGACTGATTCATTGTTCCATTGACCTTAGCACAATTTTTGCCACTGCGATTGCTTGTGAAAGTATTCTGAAGGGGGAACTGGCACACCAGAAAAGGTCTATCCATCCATGTGGATTTTTAAAGGAAATATTGTTATTTGCAGCAGTTTAATTTTTATTTTGAATAGCCAGTCACCTTGATGAATCTCTCTCTCTCTTCTTTTAAAATGGTATTGTATGTTTTCACATTGAAAAATGCCTGAGTAGTTTATGATATGGTGATACAAATAAATAAGAAATAAAAAAATCTACCCTGCCTTTTTGAGGGGAGCCTCTCACTTCAAAGAGTCGTGTGGATATCCAATGGAAAACATTTTTCTACATATACAAGAATCATTAAAAAATGGACTCGTGAACGTAAAAACATTATGTGGGTGGTTATGACCAACAACAATTCATCTACACATATGAAAAATGGAAAAGGATTACAGGATCCTGACAAACCAACAGCAGAACTCTCACTTTAGGAAAGGAAGAATCAATCCATTTCTGGGCAGTGTCACTTTTGCATGGTTCTGTTGTGTGTGGTTTCTACATCAATCTGTGAATAAGAAAAACTAAAGGAAAACTGTATAAAAGTATATACTTTCAAAATTGCGTTTTTACTTTTAACCTTGCATTTCTAAATGTAGGTTTATAAGCTTTTTGACCCTGGGACTATGAGAGAGCATTCAGAAAGTACAAAAGCCAGCTGATAGATTCCAATTAGCATGCCCCCCAAAATTTCCTGTCAGTCCTGAAAGTGTCAGTTTCAGGAAATACAATATCGGATTCCGTGAATTCCATTGTACATCTCAGCACTGCAATGGAGAGGAACCTGGGGACCTGCTTGTACTATTCATTCCCCCACCCTTCACTAGGCAGAAGGCTTCAATATAGAACTTTCCAGGCAATCAGAGTTGTCAATTCACAGGTAATCCTGACGATCAAAGGCGATCGTTCTGATTAATGCAAACATCTTGGTATCATTTCAAATGAGAGCCTAAGGCAATGAGCTGCTTGCTGTTTCATCCTGCACTCCACCCTTCATCCCCAGCGCCCGAATTGTGATGTGCAAACAGAAGAACATCTTCAGTTCTGTTATCTGGAGATGTCAGAGAACATCCACTTTGTTGGAATAGCCTGTAGTCAGCATAGCAACAGCACAGTATGGCGATTCTGTGGGGTTATGCAAACATTATTGCAGGTGTCTTACTTGCACGTTTAAGTAGCATTTCCTGCAAACAATTAATGCAGTTTTGGCGGCCACAAAACTGTCACTGCAGACTGGAGCCGGAGGGTGCGGAAAGGCTCTGCCAACTCTCAAATAAATTTTTCAAAGTGTCTCTTTTTCACAGGCGCTGCTTTTAGCGATGCAGCAGCTACAAAACATTTGGGGAAGTCCTCTACAACGGTCTTCAGCAGAGAAACCTGTAGCTAGCGAGTCCTTGCACTAGGGCAGTTTACAACTTAACCTCCAGCCATAATTTTATCTTTGGCGGGGAGAAGTGGTTTAATAAGCACAGATTCCGAGTCTCAGTAGTCCATTCTGTCATTTCCTCCCTTTCTTTGAAAAGACCCCTACACACGAGCCCGAACCCACAATAATATTCCTGTGCTCTTCAGCCTACAGTTTTGAAAAATCACTTTAAAAGCAACTAAGATTGCGAAGAATTGATGCTTTTGAATGATGGTGCTGGAGGAGAGTCTAGAGAGTCCCATGGACTGCAAGAAGATCAAACCTCTCCATTCTTAAGGAAATCAGCCCTGAGTGCTCACTGGAAGGACAGATCCTGAAGCTGAGGCTCCAATACTTTGGCCACCTCATGAGAAGAGAAGACTCCCTGGAAAAGACCCTGATGTTGGGAAAGATGGAGGGCACAAGGAGAAGGGGACGACAGAGGACGAGATGGTTGGACAGTGTTCTCGAAGCTACAAACATGAGTTTGACCAAACTGCGGGAGGAAGGAAGACAGGAGTGCCTGGCGTGCTCTCATCCATGGGGTCACGAAGAGTCGGACACGACTAAACGACTAAACAACAACAAAGAATGCGAAAGGAAACGAGGGGCTCCTGGATTTCCGCCGGGCGTCGTTTCCCACCCCTCCGAGCCCCCCCCCCCCCGCGCCCCCATCTTCCCCCGAAGTCCGGGGAAAGAAGTCCTGCACTCCGAGGGCAGGAAAGCGCCAGGGCGGTCCGGCGAGGGACCCCAGCCCGGCCCCTGCTCCGCTTGCCTCCCCCTCCGTCCCCACAGCCTGACTCACTCGGCCGCGCTGGTCCCGTTGATGGCGGAGCCGTCGGGCGCGGGGTGGAGCTGGATGGGCATGGGCTTCTTCTTCGGCATGGTCTCTGTGGCGCGCTCCGAGGAGGCTGCCCGCCAAAGCGCCGCGCTGCCTCCGCCCGCCGAGCCCCGCGCTTTGCCCTCTCGCCCTGCGGCGCTGGGCGCGCTCCCTTCTCGAGGCTCGGAAGCCGAGCGGAGGAGCCCCGGGCGAAGCAGGCGCCGGCTCGCTCTGCGCCTTCCGGGCTTCGCCTGGGCGCTCCGCCACCTTCTGGGCGGCGTTTACTGCGGCGGCTGCTGCTCCTGTGCCGAGGCGAGCTCTCGCCTCCTGCGCGCTTTAAAGAACAAGGCGGGGAGAGAAGCGCCTCAGCGGAGGGTCCTCCCCCGACGAGCGAAGGGGTCCGGCTTAGCGCAGGGCGCATGTGCCCAGAGCCGTGCGCATGGACGTTGTGGAGGGGTGAAGCCTCCGCCAAGCTTCCCTGCCCTTACTTTGCCCGGAATGCGTGGGAAATTGCGGCAGGGAGGGGCCTCGGAAGGCGCGCTCCGGGGCCAGAGCAGCCCGGGAAGAGTCGATGCAGCTGAGCGGCAGCTCTCGCATGCAAAACGGGGCACAGGTTCAATTCACTCCCCATCCCCATCTCCTGGGGTGCTTCCTATCGTTCCCAGGAATCAGCGTTGACAATACTGAGCTAATGAAAAATGAATGAATGAATGCTGAGCTACAAGCAACTTGTTTCTGGGACAAGAACAGCGGCACAAAGTCTCAGGTTCAATCCCCGGCGTGTGCAGGAAGGGTTTGGAAAACCCTCATGCTCTAGTCTAGAGCAGCAGTGGGTCCCCAGATGTTATTGGACTACAACTCCCATCATTCCTGAGATCTGGCCTTGCTAGCTAGCGGTGATGGGAGTTGTAGTTCAACAACATCTGGGGACCCACAGGTTGAGAAAGTCTGCCCTAGACTCGAGTTATCTGCCAGCCAGTCTAGACAGTACTGCGCTGTATGGACCACTGATCTGGCTCGTTTCTCAGGCAGATTCTTGGGTTCCTATAATTTCCTTTATTATATGAGACTTAAAGTAAGGCGCATCAGCAGTGTTTCTTTGCTGTTGTATCTTCTTCGGTGGCACAAATTGACTTGGCACCACTCACAGCTCCAGAACATTACATGGACTCAGGGCCAGATTTAGATGAAGAAAGGCCACTTGTGAGGCTCCTCCTCATCTCCCAACCTCACAACTAGTAGAAAATGGAAGAGTGTTATAAACAAAATTGAGTGAAGCCAAGGATGATGACGGTTGTTTAAAATTCTACACTTCAGAATTTCTCCTCTAAAGGACATAAAATATTATTGTTAAATACTCTGGGCAGGCCGCAGGCCGGATTGACAAGGCATCTGACCCTCACCTGAATCACATTAGCATCACATGTCATGTTCATGGAAGTTGCTGAACCAATTAATCAACTTGAAGGATTACTGTTAATAGCACCAGTTTTCCTATAACTTGATATTGCTGGATAGTTTTGGTGAACTGCAAAACCATTTTTAATTTGCTTTCTGTTGCCACCCTGGAACTTTTCTTTATCAGTGCCACTTTGTTTTGTATGATTCCTTGCAAATGAAGGAAAACAACTTTTCTCCCTCCTTGTGTTATCCTCACAAAAACCCTGTAAGGTAGATTAGGATGAGAGACAGTCACCGGCCCAAGGCCAGCCAGTGAACTTCATAACCAAATGGAAATTGAACCCTGGTCTCCCAAGTCCTAGTCTAACACTCTTAACCAGTATATTGCTGTAAGCTGCCTTGACCCTATAGGGTACAGCAATGTGTGTGCACCTGAACGTATAGGACAGACTGTGTGTAGATATGTAAGAGTGGGTACTCTTACATATACTTCTTTTTCCAGTACTTCTTTTTCAAATGTTTTCTAACATGAACATTTTTGTTTAATATTTGGTATACCTACTTTATAACTACAAAAAGCATAACGAACTGCAGAAATTTGATATAAGATTTAGGATGAGCATTGCTTTTCTATTTTCTAGATTAATCTTGACAATAAATAAAGGTCCCATAAAAGCATCAACCTAATTAAATTAAAAACATTGCACAAATGCTAGAAGCAAATTGTGATTGCCATGGAAGTTTTGCAGTAGTGTCCTATCCAGAGCCAAATGTCATGCCAAAACAATTAAGAAGGAAGAGAAGTAATGAAAGTAGCTGGGAGAACCTCAAAGTAACAAATTCAGACTGCGTGCATATTTCTGTTTACGCTGCATCCAGTGTGTTCCCACTGCTGGTCTGGAAAGTGGTGCACACATTATATGAGTTACAATCCGTGTCTATATTGCATCCTGTTCTCTTGGTTTTTGTTTTTAAAATATATATATAACAGTATACTGCATTTTGGGACATGGGTAGCGCTGTGGGTTAAACCACAGAGCCTAGGACTTGCCGATCTGAAGGTCGGTGGTTCAAATTCCTGCGACAGGGTGAGCTCCCGTTGCTCAGTCCCAGCTCCTGCCAACTTAGCAGTTCTAAAGCACATCAAAGTGCAAGTAGATAAATAGGTACCACTCCGGCGGGAAGGTAAACGGCGTTTCCGTGCGCTGCTCTGGTTTGCCAGAAGCGGCTTCGTCATGCTGGCCACATGACCCAGAAGCTGTACGCTGGCTCCCTCGGCCAATAAAGCGAGATGAGCGCCGCAACCCCAGAGTCGGCCACGACTGGAACTAATGGTCAGGGGTCCCTTTACCTTTTTACACTGCATTTTGCTGCATTTCCCCCTCAAACCAGCTTCAATCCAAATTGAGGAAAAAGAACAACCTAGCTGAGTTTTAAGCTGGTAATGGGTACAAAGCCTCAGTGTAATAAGGCATATAGGCGCTTGTCTCTCATGGTATAATTCACTTTGCACTCTGGAGGCCAAATTGGGTGAACAGATTATTGGAATGATTGCTCCTCTTGAGTCGTGCTGATCCTGAATCTTGTCGTAGATAATTTCTGCCTGCCATGGACTTTTTAAAAGACACTAGCTCTCTGCCAAGAAAGGGGGGGAATAGAAACTGTGTGTTGTATTTACTCCAAGTAAAAGAGGTGTGACAGAGCAAAAGTGTGGACTTGTGGGTCAGAAATGGCAATCCCTAGACTCGCACAGCTTGAGCCCAAAGCATACAGTCTGACAGCCACAGTCCTAACTCCACTTACACGTAAGTAAACCACAACAAATAAAATAATATTTGCTTCTGAGGAGACTCCTGCACTCAGCACTTAGGTAAACTACAGAATTTGCTTGGATAGTATTAAGAGGATTAGACAAATTCATGGCGGAGAAGGTTATCAATAGCTATGAGCCATTATTACATTTATATCTCATACTTCTTTCCACTTTATTATTATTATTATTATTAATTATTATTATTATATTTGTATACTGCCCTATACCTGCAGGTCTCAGTTACAACATAAAATCACAATATAAAAACACAAAATACATAATAAGAATAAAAACAACCTGCTAAACCCCCCTCCTCAACCCAACACATTTTAAAAGGGTATTGGAGGTAGGTTGGGCTGAGACTCAGTGGCTGGTCCAAAAACACCTTGTGAGCTTCGTGGCTGAGTGGGGATTCGAACCCTGGTCTCCCAGGTTCTAGTCCAGCACTCTAACCACTACAGAACACTACTTCAGCTGTTATATATGTGCTCCGGGATCTTCTGCAACATTCATGAAGGGCAATAAGGCTATCAATGGCTATTGTACTTCTCTTGTCAAAGGCAGAATCCCTTTGAATGTCAGATGCTGGGAAACACAGATGAGGAGAGGGCTGTTGCATAGGGCTGAGCGATGTCTGGTTTTCAACATTGTGATATATCACGATATATCGATATTTCATGATGTCTGAAATAAGGATGGAATGATGTAGAGTGAACAGGGTAATGCCCTGGGAACTGCTACTACTTTGGGATCTTAAAAGAAAACATTTTTACTTATATTTTCCATATTGTTATAACTGTTACTTTATAGTACAGAACAATGGGGGTGGCAGGAATCTTGACAGAAGCGATGACCAGCTTCACTAGTTTTTTCCCACATCACATTTTTTTACATAGCACACATACACATCGCGATTCTCGATATAGCACCACGTCGAATATTAGGAAACTGTGACCATGATGTGGATTTCAAACTGATTTTGGACGATGTATCGATACAGCACCCAGCCCGACTGTTGTGCTCATGTGCCGCTTTTGACTAAATGGGCCTTTGCCCTGGTCTAACGGGGCCCTTGTTATGTTCTGGGGATTCTGGGGCACAAATTTGAGAGTGCACAACACAACCATGCGATGGGAAGTACAGTGGAACCTTGGTTCTCAAAAGGCTTAGTTGACAAACAAATCGGCTCCCGAACGAAAACACGAAAACCGGAAGTAAGTGTTGTAGTTTTCGAACGTTTTTCAGAAGCCAAACGTCTGGTGTCTGATGTGAGTGTCGGCTATTGCTTCCAGGGCACCTGCGCTAATCAGAAGCCACGCCTTGTTTTTTGAACATTTTGGTAGTTGAATGGACTTCCAGAACGGATTACATTCGAGAACCAACATACCACTGTATCAAAATACTTAATGTAATCCAGGGCAAAGCCCTCACACTGAAATCTGACCCCCTACCTATGCCATTTATTTAATTACCTGTTACATTCATCATACCTGGGTCTCCATCCACTCCTGTTTTATCCTCACAACAACCCTATGAGGTAGGTTAGACTGAAAGAATGGCTGGTCCAATTCAGCTAGTGAGCTTCATGGCTGTGTGAGAACCCTGGTCTCCTAACTAACCACTACACCACACCACACTGGCTTTCATACTGTTCAATTTTCTAATGTTCATCACAAGATATAATAATTATTTATTAAATTTGCGGGTCACTTAGCACACAAAGATAAGTGACTTACATATATATGTGTGTGTGTTTGTATACTTCAAGTCAACTTATATTGTTTAAATGTAGCTATCCTTTTCCATATATTAAGAATGGAAATTTTATGTATTATATTTATGAACAACGTCATCCTGTAAAAGATTATCTAAAAGAAAATAACAATAATTCAAATAATATAATGCATATAAAGGTCTGGACATCAGATGGCACAATTTACAGTGGTACCTCAGGTTAAGTACTTAATTCGTTCCGGAGGTCCGTTCTTAACCTGAAACTGTACTTAACCTGAAGCACCACTTTGGCTAATGGGACCTCCTGCTGCTGCCGCGCCGCCGGAGCACGCTTTCTGTTCTCATCCTGAAGCAAAGTTCTTAACCTGAGGTAATATTTCTGGATTAGCGGAGTCTGTAACCAGAAGCGTATGTAAACTGAAGCGTATGTAACCCAAGGTACCTCTGTATACTGGAGGGGGGGGAGGAGAAAGGGTTGGTGCGACTGTGTTCAGGTTACAATTATTCTTATTTTTTGACTATTAGTTTCCTCTCGGGCACAGTTTACCACTAGTTGGCCACTGGGGTAAAAGCGTGCTCCAAGCAATTGCCTAGCAACAACAGAAAGGGACCAAAGTAACAGGTATTAAAGAATGCAAATGAGGCGACCAAGTATGTGCGCGCAGACAAATGGGTAGGGTGGAGCAAAGCAAGTACTGTTACTCAGTACAGGCGATATTGTGGGTTTGTTTCCACACCACTGCAATTAAGCGAGTCACACAATTTTTTTGGTTTCCGAGTGCATATAAAACTTACATTAACACTATACTGTAGTCTACTAACTGTGAAATAGTGTTGTTGTTTTTTAAAAAATCAAACATCAATGTACATACCTTAATTAAAAAATACTTTATTGCTAAAAAATGCTAACCATCATCTGAGCCTTCAGTGAGTCGCAATCTTTTTGGTGATGGAGGGTCAATATGCCTCAGTGTTGATGGCTGCTGACGGATCACCTTGGTGATCGCTGAAGCCTGGGGTGGCTGTGGCAATTTCTTAAAATAAGACAACAGTGAAGTTTGCCGCATTGATTGTCTCTTCCTTTCACGACAGATTTCTCTGTAGCATCCAATGCTGTTTGATAGCATCTTGCGCACAGTGGAACTTCTTTCAAAACTGGGGTCAATCCTCTCAAAGCCTGCTGCTGCTTTATCAACTAAGTTTATGTAATATTCTAAATCCTTTGTTGTCATTTTGGCAATGTTCGCAGCATCTTTGCCAGGGGGAGATTTCATCTCAAGGAACCCCTTTCTTTGCTCGCCCGTAAGGAGCAACTCCTGTTGTTTAGCGTCACCACCTCCATCCATAATCTTAGCTAGAACGTCTCGATTGCTTGCTGCAGCCTCTCCATCAGCACTTACTGTTTCAGCTTGTCCTTTTGTGTTACGGAGGCGGCTTCTTTCCTTAAACCTCATGAACCAACCTCTGCTAGCTTCAAACTTGTCTTCTGCAGCTTCCTTGCCTCTCTCGGCCTTCATGGAATTGAAGAGAGTGAGGGCTTTGCTCTGGATTAGGCTATGACTTAAGCGAACGTTGCGGCGGGTTTGATCTTCTATCCAGACCACTAAGACTTTCTCCATATCAGCAATAAGGCTGTTCCTCTTCCTTATCACTCGCGTGTTCACCGGGGTAGCACTCTGAATTTCCTTCAGGAACTTCTCCTTTGCATTCACAACTTGGCTGACCGTTTGGCGCAAGAGGCCTAGCCTTCGGCCGATCTCGGCTTTCGACATGCCTTCCTCACTGAGCTGAATCATTTCTAGCTTTTGATGCAATGTGAGGGACGTGCGACTCTTCCTTTCACTTGAATGCTTGGAGGCCATCGTAGGGCTCTTAATGGATTTAAATATTGTGGTGTCTCAGGGAACTCAAAACTCCCAAGGAAAGGGTGGAAGAGGGTCTAGGGGCTTAGTTCATCCTCTGGCCCTCTTGCCTGCAGGGACAAGAAGGGAAAAACCCAGCTCCAGCCCTAGCCAGTTCCACCTGCACCCACGTCCAGGCTCCTGCAGCCTCGACTGCAACCCAGCAGCAGCAGCAGCTCCTGCAGTTCTTCACATTGTCAAAAACGCAATATCTGCGAAGCGCAACAAAACGAAGCGCAACAAAGCGAGCCGTGACGTATACAGCCCTGTGTCGCAACAGGGGAAAGTAGCGGCGTGGAAAAGGAGGGAAGCGAGAACATAGAGCTAGGACCCCGAGAGGCAGCCCATCGCTTCGCTTGTGTTATAGGCGATTTTCGGGTTCAGATAGAAAAAAAGATATTTTAAAGTGCCGCTTCCGGATGGAAGAAGTAAAACCTAGGCGGAGAAATAAACATGGAAATTCAAGGTAATTGGAAGTTGGGCGCAGACTGCTCCCCCGCCCCTCAAAACAGAAAAAGGCACCAAGAAATCGAGAAGTCCTTGTTTTCTAGCTCTTGCTTCTTTTGAAACATTTGATTTAGAGTGCAATCTTGTACCTGTCTACTCACATGGAAGCCTCGTCGAATTTAATGGGGCTTATTTCTGAGCAGAGGCATGCACAGAATTGCATTGCTAATTAGCTCCTGAAGCGTGTTTAAAAAATAAAATAAAAAATAGCCTAACCTATGCAAAATGTTAGTGCCGATATGCTCTACTATCTTCCACAATGGAAACTGGAGCAGTTGAAGAGAGAAGAGAGTTGCGTTCTCAGCCAGGGGCGAGCACGGTCGAGCCGGGATTTTTATTTGGAAGGGACAGGTTTTTTTAGGAACTCAAAGTTGTTTCCTAGGAAACAGGTGTCTTTTAATTTCGCGGCTGTTGTCACCATCTGCAGTGATCATGCAGCCCAAGAAAGTAAAACCTCTCACTGCCTCCATTTCTTCCCCTTCTATTTGCCAGGAGGTGATGGGACCAGTGGCCACGATCTTCGTTTTTTTGATGTTGAGCTTCAAACCATATTTTGCGCTCTCCTCTTTCACCCTCAATAAAAGGTTCTTTAATTTCTCCTCACTTTCTGCCATCAATGTTGTGCCAAAGAACGCTTGGGTCTCCCATACCCAAATACCCCAGGTAAATCTATTTTTTTATCCACACAAAGCAAGTCTTATCAATCTTTTTTCCCTTTTCTTTTCCATTTGGGATGGTGGGAGTTTCTTTCCCTGCCCCGGGAGGAAAACGAAACGAAAAAATGAACCCGGAAACTACATCTGCCACCTTCTGCCTGTTAGGTCTATTTTGTGTGAAGTCTATGGGAGAGGAGCGCGTGTCGCTGCTCTCGCGAGATGACGCGGCTTCCGCCTCCAAACCCCAAACCCCTCCCCCCGCAGCGCTTTGGCGCGTTTTCTGCTCGGCGGGAGCGGAGGGCCGGTTTCTGAGGGAAGTTGTCCCTGAGGTAAGCGAAGCCATTCCGTTGGTATTGTCCGGTTGGGAGGGCGCTTCCTCTCCTCGGAGGGTTTGCGTGGAGGCGGCTCGAGGCCCAGGTTGGCTGGGCTAGGAATAGGAGCGGCGGCGGCGGCGGCTCCCCTTCACGAGGGCCTGGGCGAGGCCCAGAAAAGGGCTTCCCAAAATCATGGTCAAGGGGATGAAGGAGCAGCTTTTCCCCTCTGAGGGAAGGTTGCAGCTTTCAGAAGGAAGGAGGGTAAAAGACGACATGAAATCACTCGAGGTGGGAGGAAAGCGGAAAGGAATAATAATAATAATAATAATAATAATAATAATAATAATAATATAATAATAATAATAATAATAATAATAATAATAATAATAATAATAATAATAATAGTTATTATTGTTTATACCCCGCCCATCTGGCTGGGTTTCCCCAGCCACTCTGGGCGGCTTCCAGCAAAATATTAAAATACAGTAAAACATCAAATATTAAAAGCTTCCCTACACAGGGGAAAGAGGCTCCCCCCCCAAAAAAAAAACTCTGAAGCTCAGGGACATCCCATAAAGTTGAGTGTTGGAAGATTCGGGGCAGATAAAAAAATGGAAATCCTTTCGCATCGTGAAGCTGTGGAACTCCCTCCCACAGGAGGTTTTTTAATGGCCACCAACTTGGGATGGTTTTAAAAGAGGATAGGGTAAATTCATGGAGGAGAGGGGCTATCCATGGCTGTGAGCGAGGAGGGTTATTTTATTTATTGCCTGCCTTTTGCCCTAAGGTCCCAGGGTGGGTTACAACAGCATTAAAAGCCGTATTTATAACAAACTTGGATGGTTATGCTCTGCCTTCACACTTGGAGGTGATGATTCTTTTGGTTACCAGTTGTTGGAAACCCGAGAGGGTGGAGAGCGATCTTGCTGTCAAATACTAAGTGGACACCCATAGTCTATTCATCCTGCTGGGAAAGCTCTCTTCAGAACAGAAAAAAACCACGTCTTCAGTTGTTTCTGCAAAGTAAATATAGTGTGGTATCTCGACAGGAATGCTGTTCCATTGAACAGAGATGGCTGCACTGAAAGCCCTGCTTGGAGTTACTGTGGAGCAGGGTTTCTGAGATCTTTTCTGAGATCCTTTCATTTATTTATTTTTTTACAACATGTAATAAGTACCTCTGAAGCCCGGTTGCTGGGTTTCTAAGTGGGAAGAGTGCTGTCGCACTCTGGTCCTGCCTTGGGGCTTCTGGTTGGCCACTGTAGGAAAAGGATGCTGGACTAGATGGGCTTTTCACTTGATTCAGCAGGGCTTTTATTAAGTTCAGCCAGAATGATCAAGGGGGCTGGAGCACCTTCCCTATGAGGAAAGGTTACAGTGCAGTGTTCTCAGGAATATGAGGTGATAATGCACGGCCTTCTGAATGAAACTGTGTTGCTCTATACTTGATTCCAATACAGGATTGTCATTTTCTAACATATAAAACTTATAACCTATAACTTTTATAATCTGTCTTTTTTGTTGTTGTTACCTCATCTGCCCTTTGTCTGAACGTTATCCATGACTACTTTACTTCCTTATCCCTTCTTCATCTTTTAACCAAAATTTTACAATTTTGCATTGCTACTTTTCCAGGATAGAGTGCTTTGGATCGCAAGATGATAGATCCAATAGATGGCAATTTGTTTGATCTTCCTGAATATGAACAAATCCAGGATGAGACGTTTCTACCTCTACCACCTCCAGACTCTCCAGGAGGAGATGTTGAAGGCAACTTAGTGAATGGAGGTGACTGTTCACTTGAACTAAATGTTCACATTTTTAACCCTGATAGCACAGTCTATGCACGTTTACTTGGATGTAAATCCCACTGTGTTCAGGGTTTTACTCTGAGGTAAGTGTGCATAGCTTTGCGCCTTGAATCCATGAAACTACATTTGCTTCTAATACTAGACTTTACGAGGAGAGAATTTATTTTATGCCCATAGTAGGTTTTTTTAAACAACAACAACAACCCCTATTTAAATTATATCTGGTTTGGTTTTTTTTAAAAAAAAAGACTAGTTGAAAGTTACTTTGCACACTTACTCCTTAAGGTGGTTTAGCTTTGACACAACAGGCTGTAACATAGAGCATGTGGACTATAGCCTCAGGGTTCTCCCTAGGCCATGCCCCTCTCCCAAAGTCATGCCCCTTGCCTGCTTTGCTCCAAAGCACTCATTGGGTGCTTTTACCTCACTGGAATGTGCCCTTGAACTGTAATAGCCACTTATTTGCCAGGATGGGGTCTGGCATGGCAGGAATGTAACCCATCATTCAAAGGTAAGACTCCTAACTGTTGCCCCTCCCAATTTATGTTATGGATTTGCCACTACTGTCATGTACCCCTGGAGCTTTGCCCATGAGGGAATGTGGCCTTTAGGCTGAAGGTTTCCTATCCCTGTTTAGCAGCAGGAGGATAAGACACCAAATATAAGACACCATTGCATGAATAAATACCTTTCCTGGAATATGCCTGTATGCCTGCATTCATATATGGTATATAAAAATACATGAGAATGTTTATTACTATGGATGTTTCACTCAGTAAATCTAATCACATTCTCAGCTTTAGCATATGTTGTTTTTCATTTGTCAGAATCAGAAGAAAACAAATTGTCACAAGCCAAGGATTCTTCTAGGACTACAAGGCGATCTGTTAAAAGGCCAGTGCCTAAACTAGATGCTGACAGGTATTTAGAAAAAAAATCCTAACCCTATGTGTGCCTCTATTTACTCTGTTGCATATTATTGCTCTTAATCCTTTCAATTGATGCCAAACTTCTAGAATTTGGATCTCTGAGATGCATCCCAATATACATAAGAGTTTTTACCTTTTGTTGATCTGTATGGTGTTCTCCTATGGTTACTAGAGTGGAACTTCCCTAGAGTGGAACTTTGGTTGCTGAGTCCCACCATCCATTGCTATTGTCCTTAGAGATCCTCTTTCACACAAAGGTCCAGTTGGCTAGGACATGGGACAATGTCCTTTCAGTTACAGTGTCCAGGTCATGGAACTCTATTTTCAGGACCTCAGGGTGGGTTCCAACCATAAATACATGGTCCATTCTTTACTGGCACTTCAACATGCTGCCAAAACCTTTTTGTCCCACCATAGCTTTGGTTTGGTTTAGTTTCCCATTGTCTCTTCAGTGACTTTAGTATCTGGCTTCTGGCATTTAGCCCCAATTTTAGGAAATTTATATTACGTTAATCATGTGAGCCATCTTATGATGACTGTTGTGAGGGCCCAAAGGCAGGACATATGAATATTTAAATAAATGAATAAATTGGTGATTTTGTAGATCAGCCTAGGCAATGGGATGTGCTATACATTTGCCAATGTTGTGTTGCAGTGTCACATCATTTGCTTGGCAGTGAGTGAGGAGAATAAAATGGAACTGAGCAGAAAACATTTGGGGACTTGCTTAGTCAAGGGCACTCTTCCCAACACAGTACTCAAATGGGTGCCAAAACCCATCCAAATAATGGCTTGGCAACTCTATTTGTAAATGGTTTGTTTTAAAGAGGTTCAATTCCTTTGTTGGCTTAAGAAACATGTATATACTATTGTGTGTGTGTGTGTGTGTGTGTGTATATATATGTGTGTGTGTGTGTGTAGGCGTATTTATACATGTAGATTCTGCTGGAACAAATCGTCTGTGGCATGGATAGCCAATATCATATCTTCCAGACTACAGCTCCCATCACCCCTGACTATTGGCCGTACTGACTTAGAGCTGAAGGGAATTGTAGTACAAGAACACTGTTGGCTATCCCTGGAGAGTTTGATAGCATTTTGATACCTCTTCAGAGCTGGAAACATTTACTTACATGAAAATTATGTGCATCATCAGAAGCCATGATAGACCACATACCATGCCTCTTGTATTTATTGGCATCGTATTTCAGAGTTTTGGGTGGAATACCTGTTATTGAAAAATAAAATTTCAAGTAACTAGAGACACTTCTAACATTCACAGGTTAGTTTCAGAGCGAGGACTTCCAGCTTTGCGGAATTTGTTTGATAATGTAAAATTCAAAGGTAAAGGTTATGAGGTAAGCAATGCTGAGAAGTCTTCTCTTAATTTTTGTGGCCATTGTATGCATATTATGTATTCTGGGATATAAGCTGTGTGGAACATATGAACATGAAGTTTTTCAGCAAAGGATTAGATTAAATGTTAGGGGTTCTAATACTAACATGTTTAGTTTTGTTGATCAGTTGTGAATTGCCACTCTGTCATGATTATAATGGCACAAAATTGACTATTTTGGGTAATTTACGTTTAACATTAGCCTTCCTTAATTGTATAAGGGCAGCCAAAGCAAGGAGGAAGATTTGCCTCATTGTTGAAAAGATTGTTGTGTAGGCTCACTTAGCTAATACATTCATCAAAACAAATCCTTTCCAGACAAGATACTGTTTTACAATATCTTAAAGACTGGAGGGGAGAGTCAATGCAAGTATAATTAAAAACCAGTAGGAATATTTAATGTGATGGATATGCCATCTCCAGTCTTCAACCACAAATCCACACCTGAATGGACCATCTCAGTTGGTGGAGCTCCTGTTCTTAAACCTCTGGAGACACAAGACTGAGGAACACTGATGTACACTGGCTCACAGTGGCTCTCGAGGATTTTAGACGGAACAGTCCCTGCCTTAACCTGGAGATGTAGGTGTTTGGGATTTTTTTTGCATGCAGAACAAATGCTCTATAACTGAGCCACCGCAACTCCCCAAGCATCTTCAAGAAAGGGCCTTTAATCTGTTTGGTTTTTTTTAGTTAATAACAATTAATTTTGTCAGTTGGATACACTTTTGCATCCCAAATGTACAACTTCAGTATTTAAGGCTTTGCGAAATAAAGCTTCAAATACTTTCCAATGTGAGCATGCCCAATGTTTAAACTGTATCTTGTTCTTTATGTTCAGGAAGCAGACTTGAAGGCACTTGTGAGGCATATGGAGCACTGGGCTCACAGGCTATTCCCTAAACTTGCATTTGAGGATTTTGTTGACAAAGTAGAGAGTTTAGGAGGTAAACAACCAGTCCAGGTGAGTGTCAACCAATCTGAGTAAAAGTAATGCTTAACTGAAAGCAACAAATACTGTACAACTCGGATCTGTAACATATGGCACATCTTCTCATTCTAGGCATGCTTGAAGCGAATTAGACTTGACCTGCCCATGTTGCATGAAGAATTCACAAGTAATGAAGGCATGTATGCATTGAAAATGTTAGCACTGCATCCTTTTCTCTTTTGACGGTCAGACATTTAGGTGCTTCTGAGAACTGACAGCAAAATTGATGTCCTTTAGGATTGAGCTGACCAGTCTTGCATGGTCTCATTTTAAAAACTTGAATCCATGTGTCTGCTGCTAAAATTACAATGCCATAGTGCATCGCAGGAAGTCTTTAACAGTTGAGGGATAACTTGTTGGTATTGAGTGCTCCTGAACTTGCACTTTTGCTTAAAGACTTGAGAAGTGCCTTTCTAGATCTAAAGAGCTACCTAATCAAGCACTCTGTGCAGCAGATTCCAGTAGCAGGTCCTAGATGCACTGGAAATTAGCTAGAGAACTACTATGTACTTTCAGCCCCTCCCTAGAACAATGTATTAAATCTTTTTTAAAGGAACATATGTCCGTTCCATAAGTTTGTGTATTTGTTGGGATCCATCTGCAGTCCAAACACTGGATTGCACATTGTGCTTAGGACACAATAAGTTCTGTTTCCAGGATACAGGATTTAATCTGAACAGTCTCCTTAAGTGCTGTGCATTTTGCTAAGCCCTTTGATTATATATTAATTGTAAACTTTTGTGGTGTCTTGAGAAGCTTGGTCTCAGAGGAGCTAGGTAGAAATTTTGGCAATTGCTGCAACAGTCCTGAAGTTTAATGACAATCTTTCCTAAAAGATTAGCGGAAAGGTCACTACTACCACTGACTTGACTTTAAAAGTGTAAACCATTAATATGCTGTTTTGCCTTCCTCTCCTGGGATATCAGAACAATTAGATAATTGTGGATGCAATGAATATTGGTTGCATTTGTTAGCTATACAATGCAGCCCTAGGCAGCCACATATAGTAACAAAATGGATCCTGCCGACAGCCTCTGTCCAGTTACCAGATTTCTGTGCGATGGTTCCATACATATATGTTGAGTGACAGAGAACACAAGTTTTGGTTTAAGGAAATATGAATGACATTTTGTTTCAGGAATTAGATACCTTTTTGATTTTGACTGCTTTCTAATTACCGTATTTTTTGCTCTATAAGACTCACTTTTTCTCTCCTAAAAATTAAGGGGAAATGTGTGTGCGTCTTATGGAGTGAATGCAGGCTGCGCAGCTATCCCAGAAGCCAGAAGAGCAAGAGGGATTGCTGCTTTCACTGCACAGTGATCCCTCTTGCTGTTCTGGCTTCTGATATTCAGAATTTTTTTTTCTTGTTTTCCTCCTCCAAAAACTAGGTGCGTCTTGTGGTCTGGTGCATCCTATAGAGCGAAAAATATGGTAATAAGACACAGGAATTAACACTTCTGTATCATTGGACAAGTAGCTTTCCTTCTATAATTTGCTGCACCATTGAATGAGGGAATATTATTGTAGTTCCAGCAATATGGTGATAAATCTGTTTACTTTTTTAAAAAGCAGCCTAGCCTAGTGTAGATTTTGCCTGGAAACTTCTGATAGCCTTTTCCATTCAATATAGGTGAGGATGGGGGAAGCAATGGACCTAATCCAGCCACTGAAGAATTAGATTTATTTTCTGAAATCCAAAATGCTCGAGAAGACTTTGGTTTGCCCCCAAATAGCACACTAACAGAGGAGCAACTGCAGAGAATTGAAAGGAACAGACAAATAGCCATGGAAAGAAGACAAGCAAAAACACAGTTCAACAGTCAGTCACAAGAAGGTAAATTCTAAAGTATGAATAGAGACTATTCATGGTTATACTTTGGGATACTTGAATTCAAACATCCTGCTAAAAATCAGCATCTGGTTCTGTTTTGACAATATAAATATAATTGAGGTTTTCTTTAAATTTGTTTGTAAATGATTTCTCCCCCTTCAAAATAGTTCCCCTCTCAATAGGTGAGCTGTGGTGTGCACGGTACAAGGGAATCACATCTACATGGGGGTTAGGTTCCAAAGCCTGTGCATTAGGCAAAATTCATGTATAATCCAATTTACCTTAAATTACCTCCCTAGTCTGGCTTCAAGGCATCACTGCTTATCTTAGGAGTCTCCTTTGGTCCCTGTGCTTTCCCTGAGGAGCTGGATCAGTGGAGGAGGAAGAGAGGCTTTTCAATCTTCTCCATGCTTGTTGCTCAAATGGTGGGGGAGGGGGCGGGCAGGCAGGCAAAGGGAGGCAGAAAGAAAAAAGCTAGAACAAATCTTTACAGTTGCAGATCGGGTCCTCGTAGCAGCTTTTGCAGGAGCTTGTTGCCAATCATCTATAATTGAATTTGTGTTATTTATATATGTGTGTTTGTGTGTGTGTGATGCGATTCCATTATACTTTCAGATTAGCAGGAAGTTCATGTGATGACTGGTTTATTGCTAGTTCTATATATGCACTGCCCTTTTACACTAAAACCTGCCAACTTGACATAAACAGGGAAATTAAATCAAACAGCTGGTCTTTGTCTTCACCTGAACAAGATTCAGGTTACCTTGTTACTAGGTGGATGAGCTACCAAGGATTGCCACAAGAGCGGAATAGTTATTAGCAGGATTTTTTCTTCTCCACCTCCTTCCTTCGACTTAGTAGTGAGATTTATTGTGGTGGAGATTCACCGTGGCCTAAACCACGTTTCTTCATGAAGGTGTACCACACTATCACAAAACCAAAGAGAAGGAGAGTTTATGTAGGAACAAATATCACAAATTGTTCTTTCCATACATTTGATGACTGAACTAAAGTGTCTTCGTCTCTATTACAATCTTCTGTGGAAAGCTAGCAGCCAGAACATTCTTCTCCTTACATTTCGAATTCATGTTTTTCAGTTTTAAATTTAACTATTTCCTTCAACTTGACCCCTGCCTTGTGATAATTGCTTCATTTTTCTTCCTAATAAAAGTTTGGTTTAAAGAAATTGATTGCTTCTCTCACCTCATAAAACTTCAAGTTATTGACTGGGCTAGCTAGTATGAGCCTAAGCAATTACATTAGAGGAAAGGAGTTAATGCAAGAATGGTGACAGCCAATATTTTTTTGTTTCTAATAGAGCTGCATGTGACCCAGACAGAAGAATGTAACATCATTGTGGCTCAGGAACAAGATGACCTGCCTGTGGTGGAAGGAAGAAATACACCTTTTCAGACTATTAAGAAGGAAATTGGAAGTATAGAAGATAAATGACCTTTAACTTTTGTATCAAGTGACCAAGGACCAACATCTTGAATTATACGTCACGTATTCCTGTTATTTCTTCCTCTTGAAAGTGGTTTTTTTAATGGTTTTTTTCTACTGGAACAACTGATCATTCTTCCCAGTTCCACTGGTCTCACTTACATGTAAAGATCAGCCAAACCATGGCTAGGCATGAATGAGCAAGTGTGCTGGTAAGAGGTGGAAACTGGCTGCTTGACTCCACCCCTGTAGTGCTATCCATGGTTTTGTCTTAATGTTCTGTGCAAACCTAGACTTGTGGTTTGTCTTCTCCAATCAAACCATGAGCAGTAAGCTAAGAACAAGCTTTAGTTACAGCTTGTGGCTTGTTTCTAGTGAGACATACAAGTATAGGCTCAAATGGGTTAGTGCTGTAGCAGGACTCAGGGAGGAGTAAAGTGGCTGTGATTTTCACTCTGTGCCACTATGCTTGCTTGCTCACACTAAGCTATAGTTTGGCTTCATGTTGCATGCTAACTTGGCCTTTCAGTGAGAGTTCTGTAATTCAGATTTTTTTTTCTTCTTTATCCACCACTTTGGAAATGGTGTTTCTCAGTTGAAAGTGAGACGAGTTGAAGCTTGAATTAAAAGTAATGGCTGCTAATCCTTCAATGAGAAAGCACCATTCTCAGAGTAGATGTTATAAAATGTTACATATAGAAAGCAGACCAAAGCAATGATAGTTCTGCCATTAAAATCTTTTATAACTTTCACATTGTGAAATACTTGTGCTATGTGTCCATATTTTACACTGGAAATAAAGATGTTGGAAATCTGCTGTGAAGCAGGAGATCTTGGTCTGCTACCAGAAGCAGCAACTAATATACTGCATAGGTAAATATTGTATAGGTTGATCTCGTAGAACAGAGGTAATGTTCAGTGGCATGGGGATATCTATGTGCAAGCTTTTAGACACGCTACTTATAAAAGTAGTGCTCATTAAAGGAGCATGGTTTGGGATATCTGGAAGGTTACTTTGCAGTGTAGCAGAATAGCACGATCCAGTGTTAGAATGAGAACTGAGTTGATTCAGATAAGCCTTTCCTGCCACCTCATCCCATCCTGAATTCCTGCACATAGCTTGGATGGTTTCCACATGGCAGGTAGGAAACTTTAGTCTGAACTGAGAGGCTGAAGAAAGAGAAATACAAAATCTCAACTAAACTTAGTTCTTATATGCTTCATTGCTAAAGTTGTTACTCAAGAGTTTTAATAATGGTTTCATAATTCAGAGGTACATTTGAGTACAACTCAATGGTGGTGAAAACAAAAAACAACCCAGATGATAAATACTGGATATAAATTAATGGGAAGCGCTTAACATTCTTTTGCTGTATAGTCACTTCCATTATCAGAGAGTAAAATTTTAAAGAGCTACTTGGTTGTCATATCAAATTATTATTTATTCCCTGAGGTGCTTGAAATATTTGCCATTTTATGTACTCAATTCACAGAAGGCGCAAAGTGCTATCTCATTACCATCCATGACTACAAGTGTGTTTTAATGTATAGCTGCCTGTTTTCATAGAGATACTGTATTATACCATGTTCTACCAAAAGCCGAGCCAACTGAAATAATTAACACATTTAGAAATATTAGAATTTTTTTTTAGGACAGGCCAAATGAACAGCACTTGCACGAGAGCTTTCATGCTCCACTATCTGCAGATACATCCAATAAGGCCAATTCCTTGATTTCCTCCAACAAGTGATAGAGGCTCACACCCTGAGTCTGGCGATACTCCTCATATTCTTCCTCTATCATCTTTGTTTTGGCCTTGTCATTAGCAAGCTGGGCCTCCTCCACAGTCTTTGTTACTTCCCGTACCAAATCTGTTCTAGATATGTGGGGACTTTGAGACAGTTCCAACTCTGGTGTCTTGTAAGGTTTGCAGCTTGTTATATGCAACTGAATACGATCGGTATGGCAACGAGAACTCTGTACGGAAATTTTTACCTGTGGGTGGAAAAAGCACACAGTAAGATTCTATTTTGCCTCCTTGTGTTACAGGAGAGTAATTTCAATGCAGATACGTTACATACCGCCACATGGTCAAAAAGGTTCAGCGTAACAGAATCCTCAGCTGTGGGAGCAGAGATAATTTTGCTAGGAAAGCGCTGGAGACAACCAGGTTTCCATTTGCAGCTCCCATCGGCTTGACAAGAGAGAACCAACCCTTCCTTATTTTTCAGATAGGCTGCCCCTTTAATTCCATACCTGTGACAGAAAGAGATTAGGTTCCAAAAAAAGTATCCGGTTGCCAGTGAACTTTATCATTAAAAAGCCTGAGTCAATTAATTGATTAAGTACCTCTTTTTAGAAAATTCAATAAAACTATTAGTAGAAAGCAAAAATAAATGTAAAATAAGTATCAATTAGTATTACAAAACATCCTTTTTTAACAAACAGGAAGTCTAGGCAGTCTCTGTTGCAGGAGAACTTATTCAGTGGAGCTCTGTCCCACCCTATGCCAGAAGCTCAAAGCACGGTCACATGGGGGCTGTATCTAAGTAGTGAGCAGGCTCTGAACAGGTTCCCAGGTTCAATCCAGCATCTCCAATTGGAATTGGGGAAAAACTGTCTGAAATGTTGGGACAGCTACTACCAGCAGAAAGAAGTGGTTTGACTGAATAGATTCCTGAATTCAACTTCCCCTCCTCCCAATGTCATTTGAGAAAAATGTCCCCACCAAATCCAACTGCTATGCTGTAATACTTCCCGTGTGTTCCAGATTGCCCAGAAATAGGCAACTTGCCATGTGGACTTGCTTGTCTGGCATCAAGCTACAGTTGCCTTACCTTGGCACAAAGACAAGCACGCCATTTGTTCGGATTGAATAGATAATCCCGTCTGCTGTGCACTGCTCATCTCCGTCAAGACTCTTATCTCTGAAGTACATACACTGGAAAAGTTCAGTGGACTGCTTCTGGGCATGCTGGGCGGCCTATCCAAAGAAAGCAACTTAGATTAGAAAGGAGGGATTCCACTGTGTTGGTGCCACTACCAAAAAGGCCCTGCCTATGATGTTTTGATATCTAGTCAACCAGACTGCATAGTCCAAGACAATGACCTTAAAACCTATGTAGGTTCATATGGGTGGAGGCGGTTCTTTAGGCAGCCGGGTCCCAGAACATTTAAGGTTGGGAATGACTTCCTGTCTTGTCCATTCTCTTCCTTTTCTTTATGTTCTTTAGGTTAACGTAATTAAATATTTGCATAAATCGTTGTGATTTATTTGCACTGGCCTGCTTCCAAAGCAAGTGGGATGACAAATCTCCCCCAAAATAACTTCCCATCTTCACTGCAGTGAATCAACCTTCACTGTAAGTCCACATTCATACTACACATTTAAAGCACTCATCATGATTTCCCCAAAGGAGTCTTGGAGCTGTATTTTTTGTTGGGTGTTAAGAATTGTTCACAGACCCCTAATCCCATTCCACTGCTACAATTCCCAGAGTCCCCTGTGAAGAGGGATAGTTTTAAAACTACTCCGAGAGGGGAATAGGGACCTCCAAACAACTCTGCACCCTTAACAAACCACAGCTCCCATAATTCTTAGGGGGAAAGCCATGATTTTTTAAAAAGCGGTATCATAGTGTTTTAAATGTATGGTGGCCTAAGTCAAATGTGCGTCTCTGAGAATCTCTTGCATAAACACACCCAAATGCATGCTCACTAATCGCCTTACCCTGTTTCTGTTGTTGATGTGTCTACATAGCTCTTCAAGTTCTTTGTTGCTAGGCAAGTTCTCCTTGGTGCCTGATTTATCTCCTTTCGAAGTGGCCACCAACAGCAGCCGGTGGACTATTATATCAGCATATCTTCTGATTGGCGAAGTGAAGTGGGTGTATTTATCCAGAGCAAGACCTGCCGCAAAATAGGATGGAATAATGGACACAAAGGCCATGAAGACAATAGTGGAGGAGCTAGAGCTGGGATTTTAAAAACACACAAAGAAACAAATGACAGCAGTTACCATAGTGAAAGAACTCTTCTTTGGGGCAAGAGCCAGTTGAAAAATACAAGGCGTTAGACATTGCCTGTGTGGCCATAGATCTCAGCAGCCTGTTCACCAGAGGATCAGATGGGTCAACTGCCTTATCCAGGGAGTCAGCTAATGCTTTGTTCGACCTATCAAAACGAATAGATTAATGATAACAGAAAATCAATTTATTTGAACTTTTCAGTAATGTAGATGCTTCTTATTACAACTTTCACAAATGAACCCACGCCACCAACCTGTCCTAAAACTAGTCTTGGACTTACCTGCACAGACAAACTCTGAGCAATTCCAGTTCTACACCAGTTGTTAAGGGGTCTAGCTCTAATTTTTTAAAGATGCAGTGGATAGCGGATGGAGAATAGTTTCCAAGCCACTCTCCTCCCCTACCTTTGAAACTGCACTTCCGTCCAAAACTCAAGTTGCTGCAACAGACCTCTTCTATGGCAAGCTCCAGCTGGCTGCCTTCTAACCCTGCAACCAGACTATTCTGAATACAGAGGGGTAGAGCAGCTGGAGAGATCGTAATAGCCTTTTTCCTAGCCCAAAGTGCCTTATCTGTAAATATACAACAATGGAAATGCTGCCAGAAGATAACTCAGGTTCTGGAGTGGCATATCAATGCCATAATTGTAAAATACGTTCTTAATCTTTCTATATTGCCCTGGAATCTTTTGATAAACGGTGGTATATAAATATATAAATTAATTAAATAAACAACGCATAAGCCCAGCCTGTTTCTGAAAATGCAGATCATTTGGGCACCCAGAGCCGCAATGTACTTGGAGATATTTTGGAAAACAACTACTCTGCAGCTTAAAGAAGGCCTGGACTGGTAAGCCCCCATTCTACTTGCCGTGTATCTATGAAGAAGCCTTTTGTTCCAGCACATTCTCGGAGCTCTGAAAAAAACTCCTGCCGTGGGGGTGGGTGTTGGCGCAGGAGGGCTTGGTGAGGGAAAGTCTCCCATATCTTCTTGGCCACCCAATGGTTTGCGAGAATCATACATTCGGCAATTGTTTCGTGGACTTCCAGCGGCTGCCGAGGGATGAGGTCATCAATGTTCTTTTTGTCATCCAGTAGCACTCTGACCTCGACCCCTTCCAATTCCAGCGCTCCGCAGCTGTCCCTCTTAGCTCGAATATGCCGGGCGACATCGGTCAGCTTCCCTATGGCCCAGATCAGCTCGTCTAACTTCTGTTTGCTCGTATCTTCGCCCATATCTTTGAGCTCCAGAATTTCATCGGCCGCTGTCAAGTCTCCATCCAGCAATGCCTGGGCCGCCTCATAAAACAGTTTGTAGGAAGAGCGAATGATGGTTCTGTGGTACCAAACCTCCTTTATTTCATAGGAAGTTTTTTCAAGTTCCCAAATGACACTCACAGCATACCTTGAAAATAAAACAACATTGCTGATTTATAAATGGCAATGCTGACCATCATGTAGCCTCTTTCCATATGAACCTACCTGTATCCAGACACTGAGATCATCTTCTGAGGCCCTTCTTCGTATGCCTGCTCCTCGAGAGGTCCGGAGGGTGGCAACACGAGAACAGGCCTTCTCTGCAGTGGCTCCTCATCTGTGGAGTGCTCTCCCCAGGGAAGTCCACCTGACGCCTTCATTATACACCTTTAGGCGCCAGCCAGAAACATTTTTAACCAGGCCTTTGGTTGATCTGATTATGCCCTTTTGAATATTTTTTGGGGGGGCTATTGGGTTGTTGTTTTTATTTTTATTATGTATTTTGTGGTTTTATATCTTGATTTTATTCTGTGAACCACCTGAGACCCCCAGGTATAGGGAGATATATAACTTCAATAAATACTAATAATTTCGAGCAAGAGAGAAACAGAGTTCAGTTGGTTTGACATTCATAACATGGGTTGCTTTTATGAATCATAAACAGCTGTGTTAGCAAAATCCACTTGTTAGTCATTGGAAAAAACATGAAGTTCACCCCTAGTTTCCACCCTTTCAATTTTCAGTACAGGGGAGAAAAGACAATGGCTAGTGACGGAGAAATTGATTTAATATGGTAGTTATATTTTAAGTACGTGCAGTTTAATAGATTCTAATAATGGCCAAACTTCCGTGCTTGCAAAACACGCTAGAATGTTTTGTGTATGAAACTTTTCTCATAAACTGAGAAAAATTGCAGAATATTAGAATGCTACAAGAGGTTATTTTTGTCTCCCAAAGAGCCAGGGCTAGGAAGAAGCAAAACACCAAGAACTTGTCTTAATACCTGAGATACTAGGGTAAGTCAGTGCTAAGAGCTCACCTGTCAACATTCCCAAGAAGAGAACATAAGTTGGCACTCAAGACGGCAGGCAGCATGTCGTAACGACGATCTGCTAAGTAGTAAGTAGTAGCCCTGAGAAATTGGAGACATGATTATTATAATGCTCCTACTGCACATCTTTAAAGTTTCAGAACATTTGGATGCATATTGCAACACGGTTGGTTTATCTAATGTGAATGCTAAACAATTTAGGACGGGCCATTTATAATGTAGACAAGAGACATTTGTTTCAGTCACACTAGTATATGCGTAAAATAGCCATGCTTTAATCCCTTTTGCTGTGGGGCGACTTATATTGATATCTACTGTTAATTCAGAATAAGAGCAGTTGGCAGCTGTAAGAAACAAACACCCCAAGCGTACATGTTAAGATTAGTTTCAGCCTAAAACAGCAGCAAAAATATTAAAATCAATTTTGGGCAATTGTACATCTAAATAGAGCTTTCACAGTTACAAGAAAAGATTTCCCTCTGATGACACGAGTGACTGATTCTGCCATCTCCTATGCAGCAGTATTTAGTCACTACTGTTCATTACATTCTTGGTATTGGTTATTGAAATCACTATCAAAAGAACAATCATTCATTCCCCCCCCCCCCTTGCAGATAATACAATATACAGGTCCATATGTTAATTTATATAACCTTGTTCACTTAGGTACTTTGTTTTAACTGGTTTATATATACAGTGGTACCTCTACTTACGTGCCCCTCTTGTTATGTATATGAAGTATCTTCCTGGTTTTGCCGCATGCGCAGAAGCGCTCTATCACACTGTGTGCATGCGCAGAACAGGCACCTCTAGTTGTGGAAACTTCGGGATCCGATCGGAGCTCCGGAACAGATCCCATCCGCAACCAGAGGTACCACTGTATTACGACAATAAATATTAAAGCTTCCAGCTTCTACCCCAGAACCAAACCCACCTTGCTCTTGCCTCAATATCTGTGTAAGAATTTGCAGCCACAAAGTGAGTCACGTCTGCAATGTGAACCCCTAGCTCCAGGTTTCCATTAGGCAGGGTTCTAATGGACAGGGCGTCGTCCACATCTTCACAGCCTTTTGGATCAATGCTGAAGACTAAGTGGGTATCCCTCAGATCCACACGCTTGAGCTCTTCTTCTGGAGCCACTTTCCATGGCTTCTCTGGGATAACAACTGGCATCTCACACATCTGCAGGAGGAAAGTCCTGCCCGTCACAGATTTTAGATTGAAAAAAATAACACTTCATTCGTATCCTCTCTAAGAGTCAGCGGGTAAAATCTGCTGGAGGCAGCTTTGCCCCCTGTTTATACTGAAATCACAGTACAGTGTAGTGTAGTGGTTACGAGCGGTAGTCTCATAATCTGGTGAACCGGGTTCAATTCTCCGCTCCTCCACCTGCAGCTGCTGGGTGACCTTGGGCCAGTCACACTTCTCTTAAGTCTCTCAGCCCCACTCACCTCACAGAGTGTTTGTTGTGGGGGAGGAAGGGAAAGGAGAATGTTAGCTGCTTTGAGACTCCTTTGGGTAGTGATAAAGCAGGATATCAAATCCAAACTCTTCTTCTTCTTCTTCTACATCAGACCCCTTCAGCGCAAGGGGCAGAGTTTGCTTTTCTAACATGACACCTTAAATTCACTGCTCTAACACAGTTACCATTTACCAGCTGAAGTATTAAAAGCAAATGCAGACCAACCTGCGCTTCGGAGAAGGGGCTCACAGAGATGCTGTTTTCCACCAGGATAGTCTGAATTTCTCCCTCAAGATCTCCTATCCGCCCTAAAACACGCACAAAATGCCCATTTGGATACACTGATGTCGACTCCCAAGAATCGATACGCACGATAACCCGGAAGTCCTGTTGTGAAACACCAAGTCAACAGAAAACCCATGATTAGCAAATGCTGATTGGAACTTGGTTGATATTTATGCACCAAGGAACCGTTTTACCTGTAAAGCCTCAGCTTGCTGCGTGCTAATTCTGATCTTGGGGATTCTGTAATCCCAAGGTGTCACAAGGACTTTCTGTGCATTTTTGCCGTGTGACGGGCTCTCTTCTTTGGATGGAAAAGTGACCACATAATCACGCCAGTTCTTCTGTATGATGCCAACGACTTTACCTTTGAAAGTGGAATAATGCTGTGATTATACATCAATCCTTGGAAGCAGAAGCAAAGTGCATGATAAGGAAGATATTATAGATAAATCCATTTACAGGAAGATCTATCATGCCCAAGAGGCAATAAGGGAATTGATAAAATGATACAGTAGGTCTGCAAAGTGTTCTTACAGGACTAGCCTGCCACTTTACAATGCTACAGTGCATTTCAGACAAGATCAATAATTTCTTCTTCTTAAATATGAGCTTGTTTTTACAATGGCCCTTCCTAGCAAGATTGGAATAACAATCTCAGGCCCAAGGGACACCACCACTACGATTTACAAACTTCAACACACACCAAGTAAACCAAATACAACTAAAAAGTTGTCAGCTGAGCGGCTGCTAAAGCTTGAACAGGGTAGCAATGCGTATTAACATGATGTCAGTGATGACTCTTGCTCAGAATTTGTTCTGCGAAGCACAAACCACGGAAATGTAGGGGGAAATGCCTGTTTCCAGCTCACAGCCCTATGATGTTCTGTAGGGTGCGATGCCACAGGTAGATTTTCCCCAGGTGACTAAAGTGCTTTTACACGTCTTTACAGAGGCAAACAGTCTTTCAGGTAACTTGCTCTCTACACTTACCTGTGGGCATAGGTTCACCGTAAACCTCCCCAGAAGTCTTCTCTTCGGTCTCGTTCTCACAAAGGGCGGCAGTCCGTCCCTTCCACTCGCTCTTGGGGAGTAATTCAACCGCTACCACATCACCATGAATTGCTCTGTTCCGAGCTTTGGTGCCGTAAATCAGGACGTCATTTTTGAGATCTGGGTGCAAAGAAAGGAGGAATGACTCAGTGGAACCTAGAGCAGACAGCAGATTCCTATTTCTCCAAGTCTTGTTCTTTTTTTGGCATTTTCTTATATTAAAAGTGGTGGGGTAGGACTTAGCTGGCCTCACAGAAAAATAAATAAATTTTAAGAATGCACACAGCTTCCAAGCCACACTGCCCGTTTCCTAATCACTGGTGTTCATCTATATACAAGATGAAACTCTGAAACTCATAAAGCCACTCTCATAACTAAATGTGAAAAACCACATATAGAGATTTATAGGGCCAAACTCCAGCATATACCGGTACATAAATTCTATGTCAAGAGAATAACTGGATTGCTATACATAATATTATGGTTGCCAAGTGTCCTTTACTTTCAAAGAACTGTCCCATACTGCAGGACATCCCCTTATTCATTTTGAGCACAATCCAATCCCTTCCTGTTGAAATATTGATCTGATCATTTAAGGGAGAATCATTTGGAGGGGGCTTTCCTGGCAAAGGGAGAACCCTAGGAAATAAATCACATTATTTATTTCCTTTCCCCACTGTTCTGTGGAAAGTGGCAAATAGATCTACCCCTGAGAATCTGTAAAACCTGATTGCAGAGGACAGCTGAAACCCAAGAGAATACCTGCTCTAAAGCAGAATCGCAGCAGTGTGAGGAATGAAGAAACTACTAAGTATGAGGCAGCTACCGCCCTTTAGTCAGCTCCCATTATGAGGCAACCTGTTCAGTCTAGACCAGACACAGGCAAACTCGGCCCTCCAGATGTTTTGGGGCTACAACTCCCACCATCCCTGACCACTGGTCCTGTTAGCTAGGGATGATGGGAGTTGTAGTCCCAAAACATCTGGAGGGCCGAGTTTACCTATTCCTGGTCTAGACCACTAGGAACCTCAGAGAGAGAGAGAGAGAGAGCATCCCAGAAAAGTAAGTGCCTGCATGGCAAAGTAGACCCAGATGACCCAGCAAAGTAAGCCAAGCTGTGCTTTGGAGAAGGAAAAACCTAGCAAAACCCAGTTCACTAGCCAAACTGAAAGCATGGGATTTGTTCTCACCTTTTTCTTTGTTGCTGGCTCCTTGAAGTCGGACGAATGCTTCAACCTGCGCTCTGTGCTTATTCACATTCAGGACCCCCTAGAATAAATTAAAATTCAGAACCAGGCACAGCCAATACAAATGTACAAGGCTATGTTAAATTCGGCTCTGTAGTACTTGCTAATGACACACCTCTCTCTCTCTCTCTCTCTCTCTGCTCCCTGCCTAGACTTTCTATATAGTTTCAGGGAGGCTGGAGAAAGTTTGAACCGTTGTCTGGAATCAGTGAGCCCAGGATGTTGGCCGATAAACTGAAACTTAACCTGGGCAATACAGAGGTGTTCCTGCCCAGAAAGAACGCCAATCATGAGAATTGCTGCTGCCTGTTTTGGAAGGAGTTGCACTCCATCTAAAAAAATCATTTTTAAAGTTTGGGAGTGCTCTTGGAGCCAGCATTGCTGCTTGAGGTTCCAGGTGGTCGATGTAGTTTGGAATGCCTTTGCCCAGTTAAGTTAACCTGCCAAATTATGCCTGGAGAAAATGGATTTGGTCACAGTGATGTTCACTATCTCTTGTCTGGATTACCTTAATGCACCACCTGTGGAACTGTCACAAGAAAGCATTCAGAAACCTCCCTGGCTCAAAACGCTGCTGCAAAAGTTCTGACAGGGACCATCTTGCTGGGCCATGCGACTGTCCTCGTTTTGGCTGCAATGCCTACCACGCTGTCCAGGTTATCAGCATCAAAGCTCTGTTTGTTAAGTGACTTGGAAACTTTTTAAGGGCTACCAATTCCTTTAGGAGCCTGCCAATCCCGTTAACGCAGTGGAAGAAACTCTCTAGTGTCTTTTTACACCGGAGGACACATTTGGATTTTTGAGCAAGTGCTGTGGGCATTAACCCCTCCGATCACTTCTCTCCCCACACTCCCAGATCAGCACCCAAGAGACAGGAAAAGGGAAAGTGCATATGCACACACTTTGCTTTTTCGGGGCACACGGTTAAAAGTCAGATCCAATGGGATTAATCTGAGCCTTGAAAAAGGCATAGAGCTGAAAGAGGAAGTGGGAAGGAGGGTCACTCTTCCCACTTCCTTTTTCAGCTCTGTGTACTTTGCAATGGAGAAAAAAGTCATTGTTCTCACCACCTTAGGACCAAGGGGGCAGTGAGCGAGGCAGGGCAGCGGGGAGCTCAAAGGCCTGAAGGGAAGACCTCAAGGGTGCCATGGCACTCATGGGTGCCACAATGGCAACTCCAGCTCTAGCGTATTCTGCCTATGTCCGAGGCACAGTTGGTGGGAAGATGGGGAAGCTGTCTTGGTGGGAGTACAGTGGTACCTCGGGTTAAGTACTTAATTCATTCCGGAGGCCCATTCTTAACCTGAAACTGTTCTTAACCTGAAGCACCACTTTAGCTAATGGGGCCTCCTGCTGCCGTTGCGCCGCCGGAGCACGATATCTGTTCTCATCCTGAAGCAAAGTTCTTAACCCGAGGTAATATTTCTGGGTTAGCGGAGTCTGTAACCTGAAGCGTATGTAACCCGAGGTACCACTGTACCTGGGTTACAGAACTCACCTACCCCAGGAGATCCATTTGGATCCTTGTTAGCAACTTTTTGTCACTTCCTGGACTTGTTTGCTCTAGCAAATATTTGTACAGCCATCCGGCTGGCTTATTACTATTTTCTTCTTCTTTAAAATTTGCAACATTCTGTCCACTGTTCTCATTTTATTAACGATGTGATTCTGAGTGTTTTTATATTTTGTCTTGTTAGCTGCTCTGGCATCTTTGATGGGGAGAGCAGGATTCAAATTAACTGAAATAAATACTTTCTGTACACAATGCCAGATCTTGCAACTGATCTTGCTTCTTTCCCCATCAACACTGTAATGAGCTACAAAGGCCACCGCCGACATTTCAGCAAAAGACTCCAGTCTATCTTTTCCCACAGAGACACTGTCCATTATGGGGCAAAAGGGCAAGGGGGAAACCAAGCCAACTGATATCGAAGGGAGCTTATTTGCAGGAACAAAGTTTCCCAGTGTTGTCTCTGTTTTATATCCCTACTCTAATCATTATCCTCTGAGCATTTCACAGAAATGTTATGAAAACTGACCTCCTTGCTTGCTGTTTCACTGTTCCAGCGTCAATTTTTGGATTTAGTACCTTTTTGTGGCAGAAACAGCCCATAAAACTTTCCATTTCAAAGTCCAGCCTCCAAACTTTTAAGAATCTTGTGTTAGAAATCTTGCAAAATTGCTTATCATTCTTATTACTATTACTGCAGCGTGTACAATTTGTTTCATCTATTTTTCTTCTCGTATCACTGGGTGCTTTCACCTTGCCAAGATCACATGGGGCAACTTCAAAAAGATGGAAAGTTCTGAGTGTTTGAGCTCACACTATTGTTTTTTTTTTGTTTTGTTTTGTTTTTTTAAATTTTTTTAATTGTTAAAATAATTCAACATTAATACACATACAAACATACATTTCATAGAAACATACATTTCATACAACATACCTACATACATACAACATACCTACAACATACCTACACTCAATCCCATAGCTCACACTATTGGAGGCAATGTTCTGCCACCATACTGGTAAGCAGTACGCTATGATTACCAGTTGCTGGGAAAGCACAGGAGGAGAGAGATTGCTCTTGTCCTCAGGTTCTGCTTGTGGGCTTCCAAAAGGCATCTGGTTGGTGTGATAGGAATTTTGAGGTCTTAGATATATGGTAATGTTCATACGTGTACCAACCAAGCACATACATAGATCAGCACAGGAAGACTGACCTGGAACCATTTTGATTCCTAAACTCAGCAAATGTTTTCTCTTTGAGGTCAAAGTGGGAAACCTCCCCATTGTCTCTTTCCTCACAAACTCCTGTCTTAAGGGCACATTTAAGATATGAATTGGGTGTGAGCCTGTGACCTGGCCCAGGAACTAAGTATTTATCATTACAAAAGTCTGGCCAGGCTCTCCAGGCATGGATTGTAACCTGCCAGACAGGAGATAAACAATGACAGGAGAAAAGCAACATTCAAATTTCTGTTTTAGACCGCCTTTTTTGTGATGTAGGTGTGATGTATCTGAGGGGTGGTCTTAGGTTACACCCCTTCTGTGATGTATGTATGATGTTTCTGGAGGTGGTCTTGATCTACAGGGTGGCAATTTCAAAAGTCTTTATATGGCCTTCTGTGCTATTGTTCTGGGTTCCTCCTCCTCTCCTGCGGGTGAGGGGAGCACCCTGCTGCAACATATCAATAAAGATCAAGCTTACTAGCTGCTTTGCTTCTCAATATTCTCTGGGTGGCCTCTGTTATTTTCTCCTACCAATAGGGAACCTATGTAAGGACTCTATATGGGCTCTTGGATACCCCATAAGGGAAAAGGGCAATTTTTGTTTACAACATTGGTCATTGTGAAAATAGGATGCTGGACTAGATGAGTCACTGGCCTGATCCAGTAGACTCTTCTTATGTTCGCTACGTGTTGTGTTGGTGGAGCTAAGAGTCATGAAACCAACTGTCCATCAGACTGATCTGGAAAGGTTTTGGCTCCTTGAAAAAATACTCCGTTATTTAATGGCAGGCTTTCATTTTCCTATGCACATCTGAGAAACTGCCTCTCCCTAGCCTGGTCACTTAGATCTGTGGATGAAGATCTCTTGCTGGTGCCTCTGCAGTAAAGCATAGTGGGACTCAAGGCATGTGCTTTGAGCAATCAGGCACCAGTTCTCTTAAATTCTCTTCCATTAGAAGTGAAACAAGCCTCAACATTGCTCCATTTTCTATGACTGCTGATAATTTTTCTTCTCAAATCAGCCTATTTCAAATCTGCAGATTTTAACTCTTGTTGGCTTTTATGCCTTAAAACTGTTTTTTATTATCTGCATTATGTTTGATATTTATACACTCTTTCTTTTCATACTGGTTTATTGTTTAGCTGTGCCATATTCTATATTTTCATGTTTTATTGTCGTGCGAACTTGTTTTTTTTAATTGGAGATTGTATGCTGCTTTGTGAAGGAAGTTCCTCAAAAAGCAGGGAATACTTTAAAAAAATGAAATAAAGAAATAAAACTGAACCTGTATGTATCTCCCCGATTTAATCCCTGCTTCCAGCATTTCCACAGGGACATGTTCAGGGTACTCCCTTCCGTGATTGTCTTGACTTTCATTCTCCCGTTCGCGCCGTGAGTGGACTATAGACTCAAAAAGCTCGTGAGCAGCTTTTAAGTCAGGCCAGAAGTTGTCCAGATAATTCTGTGCACAGACAGACAAAGAGGAAGGAGATTATTCCTGTAATTCGTAAACGGGCAATTCATAACAGGACCAGTCCATGTCGGAAGCCCTAATAAATAAGGCAGAAATGGTAATCCTAAAGTGAAATTAGTGAAATTACTGGGTCATCCTGCTGCTCCATGTTCAGCCTTAACCATGTACCACAATGGATCTCTCAATAAAGACGGCAACTGTACCTGCTAAAATACAGGGATGCAAAGAGCTACCCTATTTTTCGCCCCATAGGACGCACCGGCCCATAGGATGCACCAAGTTTTTTGGGGGGGAAGTAATTTTTTAAAAAAATTATTTTCCCCCCAGGCGCTTGCGGGGCCGACCCCTCTCGCTCTCCAGGCTTCAGTGAAAGCCTGCATTCGCCCCATAGGACGCACACACATTTCCCCTTCATTTTTAGAGGGGAAAAAGTGCGTCCTATAGGGCGAAAAATACGGTAAGTCATCCCTCTGAAGAACCACATACATAATATTTGCCAATCCCAAGAAATGGAGCAGGAGCAAAATGAAATAATTTGGTCTCGTAAAGGTATGTGACTATATAAGGCTTTTGGAAGAACTAAGCTGTGTTAAGAGAACATTTACGTCATCTCCTTTCTCTCTAGAAGGAACGTTTACTTTTCCATGCCTTGTGTGTTACTGAACAGTTCTGATGTTTTATTACAAAATGGGTTTATTCCATCCATGTCGCTTTAATGCAAACAAGCGAATAAAAGGCATAGAGGTATTTCTGCAGGCAAACATCAAGGACATCAGAGTACTGAACTGTTTCATTTGCCATTACAGTACAGAAAGATTACCTTGAACGAAATCACAAAAACACCTTCCGTTTCACTTCCAAGTTGCTGGATGGAATCTTCATCATCTGTTACCATGACGATGGGCATCTGACCCGCGAAGTGATTATAGTACCAAACGGATGCATTGTAAATACTCCTAGGAGAGCAAACCTTCACAATTACCACTCCATGTCCTGTTACATTTTTGCCTTGACTTTATAAATGTATAACACTGAGTCATTATAAGGGCTTTTTATTTTAGTGTAATTAACAAGCTTGTTATGGGTCAGTCACCCACTGGTCAGGGCTGAACCTCAAGAGTGGAGAGTTGCTGGACACAGTTTTCTAATAAGTTTACTGATGCTTTTAAACTGGCGACACAACCTCATATTCAGCACATACCTTGTCTGCCACTTCTCCAAAGATTCTCCCCTCTCTCTTGGCAAGTAAGAAAGCAGCTGGAATTCATTAAAAAACATAATGCAATCATGGCGGGCATCCCTCACCAAATTTCGCAGTTTATTGTACTGTCTGTGAAAGAAAGAAGTCAAATGTCACTCTGCCAAAGCATTACAGCTGTATTATTTATAAATGGGAACATTCATTTTAACAAAGGATCATTAATCCACAGACCATCTTGTGCAAGTAGTTAGCACCCAGAGGTAGTCCTATTGCTGCCAAAAACTCATTGTTAAGTACCTAAATATTCATCCATATTGTATTCAAATTTAGTACTATTGTAACAGTACCATTATAACTTTTATGTGATCAGAAATTTTTATATCCATTATAGTATAAATTAAGAAAATATCTCTGTTTTTATTATTGGTACGTTTTATTAAAGGGTGGGTAAGGAATCAAATAAATACAATTTGCTTTCGTTCTTCATTCCTCCCCGTTCCTTTTCTATTGTGCTTTTTACATTCTGATCCTGCGGGGCAGGGAATTTCTGATATTTTAATCTACACACTGTTTTTAGAAAGTTATAGGTCCTTTAAAAGCAGCAAATCACAATAACATTGACGATGAATCAAATTTTCAATCTGATCTAATCTTTAAATGCATCCCTATACAATTAATAACCACTAAAATGATTTAAACAAAAGTGCAATTTATGTTTATTAATTTTAAAATTATATTTAATTATGAATTGTTAAAATTTAAATTACACGGCTTGGGCAGCCCACAGTATGATCCTTTAAAAACATTTCCTTTTAAGAGCATGTATAAAAACTGCCATTACACACATAACTGAGTCCTTATCAAAACTTAATAAAAATGAAATTAATGGATTAAAAAAATGGATGGATTTATTTCATTTATTTTTCAAAATATTCTTCTTTATGTTTAATGGATTAACCACCATCCCCTTCTGTGTTAGATTTATTTCTCTACCAAACAGGGCCAATGCAAGGACGTGCACAGAGAGATTTCCAATTCTGGAGTTGCCTCCTTAGCCTGCAAATACTAGAGGCTGCTGATGCAGAGAGTACCAGGGACCAGGAGTCAGATTCCTCTTCACTGGGTGATCAAGGGAGGATTCTGAACCAGAAGAGGAGGTGCAGGCAGGGCCAGCCCTGGAAGTACTGCTATCTGATGAAAATGCATAATGCTTTTTTTGCCGCAGCCTGAGGATGTGGCACTGCTGTCCTCTAACTCAGAGGACTCCATTGCAGAAGACCCAGGAAAGCCTTACTTAGGTCGCAGTAGGAGACTATTGGAGAACCATCAGGTAGCACCACCTGCTATTACAGTTTAAAGACTTAATTTCAGCTCTTCCCTTGCTGGAGCAACTTCAGAGCATTGTGTTCCCAACAGCACTGCCTGAGCTGCGCCTGAGCTGTCCAGCCTGTTTGCTGCTTTCCCTTATTGCAATACAGAGCAGGATAGGATGGGTTGATCCAGAGACAGAATCATAGAACTGCAGAGCTGGAAGGGACCAGGAAGGTCATTCAGTCCAACCCCCTGCAATGCAGGAATTATTATTATATTTTAAATTTGTATACCGCCCTATACCCGCAGTTCACAGGAATCATAGCTAAAGAATCCCTGACAGATAGCCATTCAACCTCTGCTTAAAAACCTCCAAGGAAGGAGAGTGCACCACCAAGATTCACATGTAAGGTAAAGGTACCCCTGACCATTAGGTCCAGTCATGGCTGACTCTGGGGTTGCGGTGCTCATCTCACTTTATTGGCCAAGGGAGCCGGCGTACAGCTTCCAGGTCATGTGGCCAGCATGACTAAGCCGCTTCTGGCGAACAAGAGCAGCGCACAGAAACGCCGTTTACCTTCCCGCCGGAGTGGTACCTATTTATCTACTTGCACTTTGACGTGCTTTCGAACTGCTAGGTTGGCAGGAGCAGGGACCAAGCTACGGAAGCTCACCCCATCGTGGGTATTTGAACTGCCGATCTTCTGATCGGCAAGTCCTAGGCTCTGTGGTTTAACCCACAGCACCACCCGCGTCCCAGTAGATTTACATGTACAGCTCTGCTTATGCCCCCATGTTCTATATCCCTTCGGGAAAGACTCAAAACAAATGTGTCCCCTTCCTATCCCTACTGATCATTTCAGGAAGAAACTGCACCATTTCTACTATACTTCCTGACATCTGAATTGGGCTGTACAACTCTATCAGTACAAAATATGATGAATATGATCACAGATCCTAGCCACAGAACTATATATCAAGCCTCACAAAAGTGCAATGCTGAAAACAAAGCCTGCAATGTTGGGTGGGTGGAGGTGAAACTTGAAGCATTAAACATTGAAAAATATGCATAACCATTGGTATAATAAAGGTGGCAGCTAAGTAATTAATGCACAATGAAGAAATGGCTGGCTGGGATTTAAAAAATGAATAGCCACTCTGCAGATATGTGAACCGCATCTCGCGGATGCCAAATTAGCTCCATCAAATAAAGTGACTGATGTTGGACCAGCGGCTTGTAGGCTGCAGCTTTCCCCCCCACCTAAGACCTCCACCCCCCCCTCAAATCCCAGAATAAAAAAGGCCATGCAGAAAGACAAGGGCCAGACCTTGTGTCCCAGTCAGAATTTTTTTAAAAAGAGACCCACATGAAAACTTTATCTCAACCTGGGGAGTGGCCGAAGGTCAAAAAAACAGAATAAAAAATGCTGGCGGGAAGAAAGCATTATGTATTTTCATTAAATTGCCTTGTTATGACTGGGGATTAGAATACTGCCATTACCTCTGAAATATATTCATAGATAATAATGCTATAATTAATGTCAGTGAGAGAAATCCCTGATTAACCTTTGGGGTCCCAAGGGCATCTGAAATACAGATGTGCTCACAAAATTGCTGTAGCATAATATTAACCTTTGTAAGTCTAAAAAAAGGAAGGGGAGTAAAAGACATTTCACAGTTCGGTTCTATTATTTCTTGGCATTTACAGTGTCATTGTGAAGCTGAAATAAATCTGCCATATGTATTGTTTATAGAGAGCCATCTAAGGATATGGCGCTTTTGACAAAAGAAGAGGCATGGCCAATCTCTACCCAAAGGGCTCGCCATCTAAGAAAGACACAGGAGGCTGTATCCAATGTAGCACTTAGTTAAAGTTATTTAGTGGAATGCTTTTTCCACTGGAGAAATGTTTTGTGCCAATGGATGGTTGTTGCACAAGAGAATGTATAAGCAGTTCCGCTTTGTTGTGCAACGGGTTGCACAATGCAGAGTCTGTTGACTGTTGAGTTTCCACCAGTGCAACAGGACCCTCCAATGGATCTCTACCCCGGTACTGACTACAAAGAGTCGTTGGATTCACCCATCTCCAACACAGAACCAGGGGAAACTGATCCAGGCAGGAATTTCATGCGCTAGCTGCAAATAAGGCTACTGGGGAAGACAGAGAAATATGGGAGAATCACCTGCCCAGGTCATCACCTGGCTGAGAGCCAGGAAGGAAAGGAGCCTGCAGTTCCTATAAAAGTAACAGTGCTCCTCTTAAGATTATCTGCCGAGTCTTCCTGGCCTGAGGTAATGAAGAGCAGGACTGAATGCTCAAATATTTATCATTTTATTTTTGGAGGAACTTGAAGCATGCAGGAGGCTCCGTGAAAAACCAAGTTACCTGCGCCCTCTCTGATGCTGCATTGCTTGACATGCTGTTTGCATGAAAACAATCCCCCTGAGTTCCAGGAACTCCAGTATCTCCAGATAATCTTGGACAACCTTCCAGTCAGGTACAACATAGTGGGTCAGATCGTCGGATAATAATTTCTCACCTGAAACAGAATTCAAAGTGTTACTTTTTGTTTATTTATGGCCCCTAAGACTGTGTGGTGCTTTACAGAGCACGTGTCCCCACACTGAGGCGTGTACAGTCTTGTAGACTATAGGGGAAAACCTACAATGGAGAGGGGGGGAGTATGGGAAACAAGGGAACAACATGCGGTCATATTTCAGTTATACCTGCGTACTGTGGGCTACAGCTTTAGTTGCAGTAGGCAAGGTGGAGAGAGGGAAGCTAGTGCCCTTCAGATGTTGCCCTCCAACTCCCATGAGCCCCAGCCAGGAGGAACAAGGGTCACATATTATGGGATTTATAGTTCAAAAGCATCTAGAGGTCGGGCAAGGTGGGTTTTCTGAAAGGATTGGAAAGAAGGGAGAAAAAGACAGTGCTGGCTCACTAATTTTACTCTGCACCACCCTTCGTCCACCTCTTGGCCTCCAGATTTTTGGATTACAACTCCCAGCAGGCTGATGAGGGTTGTAGTTCATAACATCTGGACGCTAACAGGTTGGCGAAAGCTGCTCTGTACATACTAAAAATTATACGGTCCCAGAGGGCCTCAAATCCATCCTTCTAATGGACAGATAGTCCTAGATGGCATTAAGTTCTTTCTCACTTTATGAATGGTGATTGAGGTCAAAAAGAGGGCACGTTGCAGTAACAACCTGGCAACAAGGACAGAAACCTTATTTGAATAGTAAAGGCATATGCTGCTGCAAAGTAAAGGCTACTAATCAATTTACTTTCAGGGGAAAGGGCAAAAGGGTTTATTCTACTTGGTATAAACCATTTGACCTTAAATTCTGATGGAGAATAATGTAAGAGAGATGTTGGATCCTCAGTGCATTGCTACACAGCCTTTCTGATTTTCTAACACCCACTTGCTATAACAAAGTTAGCAACAAGCCTCAAAAAATATACAAGAATCCCTAAATTCGTACCGGAAGAGTCGCAAATTACAAGTTTTATTCTTGGAACATCCAATGATTCATTCCTATGATAAAAATTACAATGGGCAGATAGGTACAGTCTGATTCAATCAATGGATTGTGTTTGTCTAGAAACTTAATCAGACAAGATGGAAATACTGTGGGAGAGAAAATCTGTTGATCTGGAGAGAGCTGTGTGCCCAGTACTGGATAGGGATGCATTCCCCCAGAAAGACCAAGTCTGAACTTTGGGCTGGGGTGTGCTCCTGGATCTAGTGCTATCACTAGAGACATAGGTGCCATATGTTACCAGCAGTTTTTTATCACCTTTGCCTGATTTGCCAGCTTCAATCCCATATCAAGAAAGCAAACCTTGCCTCATTCATGCCCTGGTTATGTCTAGATTAGACTACTATAATGCACTCTACATGGGACTGCATTTGAAGATGGTTCAGAAGCTACAACAGGTGTAAAATTCAGCTGCCCAGGTGTTTTGAGGGCCAAGCAGCTGGAGCGCCTAATACTCATTCTGTACCAGCTACACTGGGCGCTTATGTATTTCTGGGCCCAATTTAAAGTGCTGGTGGTTACCCTTTAAAGCTCCAGAAGTTTGGAAGCAGTTATTCAAAGGACTGCCTGCAGTTGTGTGAATCTGCCTGGGACCGAAGTTCATCTACAGGGGCCCCATTTGGAAGCCCTGCCATTAAGCTCAAGCAAATTCCCAGGCACAAAAGACAGAGCCTTTTTCTGTGATGTCCCTCTCCCAAGTTTGGTGGTATGTACAATTGGTTTCCTTTTTAGTGGATAATAAAAGATCTTATTGCTGGTTTTAAATGCTGGACCAGGCCTGGAGTTTTAAAACAATCATTGCTTTGGGTTTTCTCTTTGGTGGTCTGGATTGGGATTTTTTTTGTTTTGTTTATTGCTGCCTTGTTTGATGTTTGTTTTTACGAGGATTCTTTATGCTGTTGTTTAGTAAATGTATTTAGTAAATGTAACCACCTTGGTTATATTTGTGAATTACTTTGCATTGCCCAGAGAAGCAGGATATAAATAAATAAACAAATCCTTCCTCCTGCTTGTTTGGGCTGTGCTTCTTTAGCACCAACATGATGTCCAAAACCAATCCCACTGAAAGGCACAGGAGCTGCTTAAGAGTGCTACTACAGTTGATGTGAGGAGTCACAATGGCTCCATGGAACATCCATGGACAAGGGGTCCAGTTTGTCTGTAGACTTCCAAGGCATCCTGCAGGGTGGTTCTTATGTTCTACTTACTAGGATAGCCAATGTGGTGCCCTCCCAATTCTAGAATCTGCCAACGTGGCAATAGTCAGAGATCCTGAGAGTTGTAGTTCCAAACATCCAGAGGCCACCACATCAGCTGCCCCTGTTCTAGTAGTATAATTGTGTGTGTATATGTTGACAATCATATTCCTCTCCTCCTGTTTTATTTATCCCGGACAACTACCACATCCCCAGTTATGTACTCATGAGTTCTGTTGGAATTGGCACTCTACCGCTTCCTAAATGAAATGAAATAAAGCACCACAGACGCCTTCCTCCCACCCTAGCGAATGCCCACAGAGGGACAACTAAGCCACGTGCATGGAACTGAAATATACAAATGCAAGAAGATTATACTAAGTCAGATATTTGGTCAATCTAGCTCAGTACTGCCCAAACTCTTTCAGGTTTCAGACAGGAAGCCTTTCCCAAAGCTACTTGGAAATGTCAGGCCCTCAACACAGTGGAATTTGCTGCCAAGGAGTGTGGTGGAGTCTCCTTCTTTGGAGGTCTTTAAGCAGAGGCTTGACAACCATATGTCAGGAGTGCTCTGATGGTGTTTCCTGCTTGGCAGGGGGTTGGACTCGATGGCCCTTGTGGTCTCTTCCAACTCTATGATTCTATGGAGCTCTGGCCATTCATGTATGTGCATGTAGAATAAGCAGTTGTGTGTGTCTTACACAGAAGCACCCCCACTCCTTTTCCCATTCACATCTACTAAAGTTGAACCCTTCCTTAATAATAATAATAACAATAATTTTATATAATACCCTGCCTATCTGGCTGGGTTGTCCCAGCCACTCTGGGCGGCTTCCAACACATATAAAACCATAATAAAACGCCAAACACTTTCCTGCTCTGCTCAATAGGGGGCAAGGAAAACACTCTGCATATACCCAGTGACCTCTTTTCCTGCATTAGCCAGTTTGGTGTAGTTTAGGAGGACAGGGTTCAAATTCCTGCTCAGCCATGAAACTCACTGTGTGACCTTGAGTCTCTCAGCAAAAACCTGCCTCACAGGGTTGCTGTTAAGACAAAATGGGGAGGGAGAGCCTCATGCAGAGCTCCTTGGAGGAAAAGTGAAATATAAATGTAATAAATAATAATTAAAAAATACCAATTCAGGCCTGAGCCTTGGATAGACATTTTCCCTCCCTGCCCCCCCAAACATGACACCACGCTCCGCCCCAATGACCAAGCCCCACCTCCTTTCAGCTTACAGACCGGTGCCCCGCCCACCCTCCTTCGCCCCGCCCACCTACCGCGGGGACAGTTCGCCCGGCAGAGGGCGCTGCCGCAAGGCACGTCGGGCCTCAGGTAATGCTCGCGCACCACCCGCACGGAGCGGCCCAGTAGGCCCCGCAGCTGGAGCACCTTCTCCGTCCGCTGCATCTGGAGAGGGAGGGAGGGGCGCGCGCGAGAGAGAGAGAGAGAGAGAGAGAGAGCCTGCGGGGAGCGGGCTCGAGCGGAAAAGCCACACCTCCAAACGGCCGAGCTGCGCCGTCCCACCGCCCTGATTCGCCGCCGCCGCCGCGCGTCCTGAGAGGAACGTGGAGGCGGGCTAGGGGCAAACGAGGAGGCTGGAAAGAAGAGGCGGGGCCACCTCTGAGAGAAACAGGGAGGCGGGGCCGCGGCGCGAGACCAGAAAGGGGCGGAGCCGCCTTAAAATGGCGGGCATGTTTTCCTGCGGGGAGAAATTCCCTGAGGGGATGAGGCCGTTTGCTTTGGTGAGGGGGCAGGCGAAGGAACCTCGTGAGGGTGGATTTGCGTCCCGTCGCTTTTCCACCCTCACGGTTACAGGCCTTGGGCAGTTTAGTAAACCCCATCGTCAGAATAGAGTAATAATAATAATACCCCCGCCCATCTGGCTGGGTTTCCCCAGCCACTCTGGACGGCTCCCAGTAGAAGAAGAAAAATGTGATAAAATATCAAACTTTAAAAACTTCCCTAAACAGGGCTGCTTGTTAATGGGCATGGTTAATTTCGCCCCATTCCTCCTCATAGGTCTACTCTGAGAATAATTAAGTTACCACACATTACGTTTCTACCAAGCCTTTTCTGTAAGGGACTGAAAGTGACCTACTTCAGTTCTCCTCCCTCCACTTAAATTTCAACAACAACCCTGTGCGGCGCGTTAGGCTGAGAGACGGTGGCTGGTATTTTGCCAGCCTTGCATTTCTCTGCAAAAATCAAGGCCTCCGAGGTGGCAGGTAATGATAAAGCAAGCTATTGAGGGAAAAAAAAGAGGTGGTGGGGAAAATTAACGTATAAATCAAGACATTCATTCATAAATTTATAAATCCAGTGCAGTGCACAAAACCAAAGTGACTAAAAGCCAGAGGCAGCAGTTCTGGTCTATTTAAATAAAGAAGAAATCCATTAACAGGCAATCTCTTTATTAGGAGCATCTGAAAATAAGTTTTCGAAGTTCATTGGATCCTGTTAGGCAAACAGAGTTCAAAAGGGAAAGAATTGAAGACTGATTTGGTCCCCTGGCAGAGGTGGTTTTAGGAGTGATCTTGTCCCAACCCATCAGGATTAACTTGAGAATTGGATCTGTTAGTTGTTCAAAAATGGAAGCAGGAGACTGACATTGCAGCTAGCTGTCTAGCTCAGAGGAGACGGGAGTAGACAAAACACTCATTTTTTACTTGATTAGTATCTTGATTTTGGGTGGCATGCCAGAGCCGTTATCAATTATTAAATAAAGAAGAGAAATAAATTGACATAGATATACACAACACCGCTTTCCCACATAAATACAGCTGTAATGTATCATCTTTTGACATTTTAATGACAACTCTGTTGCACTTTATGTCATCCACGTATTACAGAAGTTCCCCTCCCAACCTCTCTCCATCAGGCAAGACTAATGCCTTTCATCACATATGGAAAATTAAAACAACCAAATGCATCTAGTCTCCAGAAACATGTTGCCAACGGCAAAAGGAACTGCTCTGGTTGGTTTCAGGGTTGAAACGAAGATTTTAGGAATTGTGCAATGCACAATGCACTGAGTTTAGTGAGGCTTACTCCAAGGTAAGTGTTTTAGGATTTCAGCCAAAGATTCACAAACCCCAATTCTGGAAATCCAAGAACCCTTTGCTCTGAAGATAATTTAGCAGAATGTCCTGGTACCTGTCTGCAAGCCATCAGGATGCATTTTCCATTTTTGTCACTAGGAGTCACTGTTTCACTAATACAGTAAAGATAAGCTATATGATGGGGAGTTTCCTTTGCCCAGATGCAACAGACACAAATCCACTGAAGTCCGTTATAACAACATAAGCAGATTGTCTTCAAAATAAACAAGAAATTAAGTGTTTCCCTACAAAACAACAATGTAAACAAATCCCTCAATTTATTGGAAGGATTCAAGTAGTGGAACATGAAATTACAAGACCAGCTTATGAACATTACTGGTTGTATAGAAATATCTTTCTTTCCATAGTTCTTTGTTTTTGCTGCCATGTGTTTAAGAGTCAACTTTACACTTTATCTCTGGATTAAATTGTTTTGCTGTCAAACCAAGCTGCATATTACTTTCATTTTAATTGCAGCCTGACACATGCTTAAGCCCTTGGAAATCAATGGTCTTGGGCATAGCTAAGTCTGCATAGAATTGCAGCCTTAAGCTCCAGTTCTATGCACATGTGCTAGAGGATAAACTCCATTGCATTAAATAGGACCTACTTCTGAGTAAACTGTCTGGAACTGAGCTGTTGATTTTTTAAAAAATTTAGTTTCACAAACGGCCATTAAGATCAGGAAGTTTGATAGATGGTTTAATATTACTTTCTTCTATTACCAACAGCAAATCAGAATGTTGGAGGCACTGCATGGATGGAGCTTTTATTTTTATTGGATTTTTTTAAAAAAAATCTCTTTCTCCTAAGTAGTCCAGGGTAGTGTATGTGGTTCTAATCCCCTCATTTATTCCACACAACAACCTTGTTTGGTAGATTTGGCTCAGAGAAGGTGCTTGGTCCAAGACTGCTCTGTGAGCATTGGGGCTGAGCAGGAATTGGAATCAGAATCTTTCCTGTTCTAGTCAAACTACTATGTCCCACTGGCCCTCACAGCCTTTGTACCTCAGTTGTTCCAAACACAGCAGCCAACAACTTGGGTGGATGGACTGGCTATAATATGGGAAATGAATCCAGATAGTGTGCTTTAAGGGACGCAGGTGGCGCTGTGGGTTAAAGCCTCAGCGCCTAGGACTTGCCGATCGAAAGGTCGGCGGTTCGAATCCCTGCGGCGGGGTGCGCTCCCGCTGCTCGGTCCCAGCGCCTGCCAACCTAGCAGTTCGAAAGCACCTCCGGGTGCAAGTAGATAAATAGGGACCGCTTACCAGCGGGAAGGTAAACGGCGTTTCCGTGTGCGGCTCTGGCTCACCAGAGCAGCGATGTCACGCTGGCCACGTGACCCGGAAGTGTCTCCGGACAGCGCTGGCCCCTGGCCTCTTAAGTGAGATGGGCGCACAACCCCAGAGTCTGTCAAGACTGGCCCGTACGGGCAGGGGTACCTTTACCTTTACCTAGTGTGCTTTAACTCATGTATCTCCCAACAAGGGCCTTTACCTTTTTCCAGGCAATGCCTGACTATTCATGTAAACCACTTCAGAATTAGGTCCACCTTAGTTAGGAGGAGAAAGTGCTGGTTGATTATCACACCCGCCCCCCCGGGACCTTTCTCTCTTCAATTTTAATGCACATCCTTGAGCCTCTAAGGAAAACTCTTCTTATCTCATTTGTACCGCAAATGACAACTGGAAAGAGTTCAATGGAGGTCGATTGCCTCCTCATTTAATTTCTCATGATCGGTGGCTAAAAAGGAATCCATCAATTTCACCTCAGCATCACAGCTCAAGAATGTGAGGGCAAAGGAGCATTCTTCCATTTGTAGGTGGACTTTTAAATACACACCAAAGCAACCAATCCTATTCGGGAAATAGCCATGGCCCAGCCTGTCAGGAATGGGGGTGCAGACCTTTAAATTTTGTAACTTCTCCGTTGTACTGTTGGTCAAATATGGGCCTACCTGAACTAGATGTGAAACCCAGATTCCCCCTCTTCTGCTGATGTTTTGGTAATGAGCACAATGAAACACTCCTCAGATTTCAGTACAAGGCTACCCTCTCCTTCCAAGTTACAGCCTTTTTTAATGCTGTCCTTAATACCTTAGAAGCTATAACTTGCTTTTATGGGAAACCATAGTGAAATGAGCATTATAAACTACAGGAGCAAATAAAATAAAATCTGAATGGCAGGTGATATTCATGCCTCTTTATCTAAGACTATAGAAATAGAAAAAATTATTTCAAGGACCCTAGAAAAAAAAAGAGAGAAAGCAATGAGCAAGCTTTTAAAATAAAATAATTTATAACAGCTATAACACATAAATCACTCTTGGTTGGCATGGAATAGTTAAATTGTGGTGGCTTGGTGTAAAATGGAGAGTGAATGGGGAATTGCATTTGTGTGATTTCTTATTTTTTTAAAAATGCAACACCTGAAGGCTCTTGGCTGACAAAACGTGTAACTATGGGTAGGGGTGAGGACAACTCTCATGCACTGTTGGTTATATGTGTGAACTGCTGCTTTTTCCATGGTGTAGTTAATGCACTGTGCTTCAGCACCCTGGATAGTTCATTATCCCTCTGCTAATGCTGGCTGCTGTTCTTCCTTTGCCTCACCCATCTCCAAGTTGAATCCAGTGTTAGTCATACTCAGAGTAGACCCATTGAAATTAAAGACCATTACTTACTTTGGCACATTAACTTTAATTGGTGTACTTTAAGCAGAGACGGTCGGCTAGAACCTTATATCTATCTCATCTCTTTTCTAAGCCCATTCTAAACCATCTCCCAATTCCTTTCAAAACCCGCTTCGTGGATAAATAGTAAGTTATGCAAAACAAATGCATGTCAATATGACTAATTCTACATGTGCATCTCATTTGCAGAATTTGGATTTTCGTGGTGAATATTTTTTTATTTTTGCACAGTACATACAGCCTCCATCTGTTCTTTGTGTTTTCTTCCAGAGAGGCATAAAAACATAGTTTATGCTGACAAACCTCTAAGCATGCCGGTGAAAACTATGATGCAGTCACCCATCACGAGGATGAAGCTTACAGAAGCAAGTTGATAGATTTATTTGCTGATCACTCAAGAAAAGGAAGGAATGAACTGTGTCATCCTGCTTGTATTTTTACAGAAGGCGTTTGCTCATGCAGAAAGACGATCGGCATTACACCAAGGTGCTCTGAGTTTTTTTGCAGACTCCTGGTTGAACTGGCAAAGGCACATGAAGGTCAAATGACTTGCCGGAGGTTATCCATTGATCTGAGTGTTTTTGGCAGGATGGCAGCCAAATCTTCAAGCTCATCCTGGTGCATTGCCCATCAGCTGTCAGTGCAGGATTCTGTTCTCTTCAGTCTGTATTTCATTTGTAAAACAAAATGGGCTTTACACCATTTGGTAATAATTTAATAGACTGCACATTAAAAATCCAGAGGACATGTGTATGATTGCTTTACAGCACATCAGCAAAATGCCACTATCATGCACAGGAAATGCAGTGTTTGGAGTAAAGCTGAGATTCAACACATTCATTCAAGCATCAATCTCAAGCAGAGGCAAGGCAGAACAAGCAGAGGCAAGACAGTTCCTTGGACAGCTCCATGCAGGGCTCAGGGACTGCTCAGATGTTGCTTCAGCACCAGTTCTCTCTCAGCTCCCTCTCAGTAGTTAGCTCTGCCTTCACTTCAAGGGGCCTAGATTTCTCTAGCAACCTTTGAATCCGACAAGGTGAGTGAGACTCTGGGACTCCTGTGATGGAGCCCTTGGAGTCAGATGAGGGTCTTCAGGTCAGAGGGGAACTGGGTCCACAGATTCTACTTGCAGAAGTGCTTTCAGTAGGTTAGGGGCTTCTGGAACTGATCAGAGGGCAGTTCCCTCTCCCACTCTGAATCCCATTTCCCAAAGGAGGTGAATCTGACCCCAAGGTCATGACATTTCATCCTCTTGAAAAGCTATTCTTTCATTGTCGTCGTCTTCTTTGGTGATCACTCATAGCTGAGTAAGATTCTATAAACTTCTATAAACATGGTTTTAACAGTGGGTTCGTAAGTGACTGTGGAGGCCAATTCTGGATCTACACGTCCTTCCACAGTGGGAACATAGGTTTCTGGATGGGAGTTGATCATGGTGAGGGTTTGCCTAGCGTGCCTTCCTCTTATCGTGTCTCCCCCTTTAATCCTGAGTTTGAGCATCTTCAAAGCCCATGACACCTTCCATAAACATGTTAAAAACATGTAAGAGCATCCTTCCTTTTATTACAGTTTACTTATGCTGAGTAAAAACATTGTTTGTGATCATACCCTGTCAGTGGCCAACAACAAACTGAAAGGGTGGTATTTATACTGGAGTAATGATATCAAGATGAAACAATTAATTAAATCAACTAAGGAGTGATTTAATTCTGAACAGAACATAAATTATTTTAAACAAAGAAACAGAAGTGTGAAATCCTCAGCTGCACAAGTCCTGTTGAAATAAATGGGAGCTGTGCAAGAGTCCTGCTTCCCAAATATATTTTGCTTGCCTTTTTCACTCTGTGGCTTACCTTACAAGGATTTTAAGAACGTTCCTCCATCTTTTGTTTCCCTTCATCCTATTGAGTTGTCTTTTTCTCCTCCCCACTCACCCTGTTCTCCACTGCGTGGCTCCCCATGTGTCAGATAATTAAAAAAATGGAAATTGCAAAACACAAGGCTGGAGAAGGTAGCAGAAATCCATACTGGTTGAGGTCCTCTTGAATATTAAAATGACTTTACTTTTGAGAGCATAGCAAATTCCAGCCTTGACAATTTCATTTTGAAAACTGTTTATGCTCACAAAAGTCCATAACAACAACATTTCCATTATGTTCTTGCAGGATTTTCTTGTGGTCTTTACTTTTGTGAGTCAGCTTTTATTATTGTTCAGCACTGATGTCGAGCAATGCAAATGCAAAACAGGAAGAGCTTTGCGGTAAAGATATTGCTGTTTTCTCAAAGTACAAAGGTGTCTGTCGGCCTGCAGCCCTGATGTTTTCTCCTCCCGACCTGCCTCAATAATGCAAACTAGCAGCAGTGGAATTTATTCTCCTGAGACCGTAATCTTCATTTACCTGCTACCAAGGTACTCTACCTGACTATATTTAGATTTCCTTTGAATGTTATCTCAAGAGTCTAGAGCAGATTATAGTATATCATCATCTCTTTTTATCTTCACAAAGGCTGTGGGAGGGAGAGGTAGTGGTTTGCCAGAATCCATGCAAATCAGCTGCATCTCCCATGTCCAGACTAGCCAGGGCACCACAATGTCTCTGCAGGGCAATTAGTGAATTCCCATCTCTGGTTTCTGTCCCTCACTTTGGACTTTCTCTGTAGAAGCTGGGTGCATTCAAACAATCTCCCCCTCCATTGATCTTGCATTAGGAACAGCTATTTTCATTTAAACAGCTGCGGGAAGTCTGGAACACTGACCTAAAAGGAAGTCAGATTTATTTGAGGCTGATTTTATTCTCATGCTTTATTGTCCCATTGAACATTAAGTGGAAGGGATACATGCAGGCACACATTCATGCACACACACACACATTCTGCCATTGGGATAAGTAATGCAAATGAATTATATAAACAATTTTTCATACATAGAATAATTTATCATTTCCCCAAGATCTAGGTTTTCAAATAATTTAGGCCTTTTGGAAGGAAATAAGGTAGGCAAAATTACACCACAGGGTCTGAAAACAAGGAGAATGCAGAAAAGGCAAGGACCTATGAGAAGGAGAGGGCTTTTTCTGTGGCAGCTCCTAAACTGTGGAACCTCCACTCCACAAAGATGCACCTAGCACTTTTGTTACCCACTTTCCACTGTGTGCTTTCTAACCTGACGTTTGACAGTAAAGGTATTATCGGGCGACCCACCTCTTCTGTTTTGCTTAGCTTATATTGTGCTGCATTTGTTTGGAATTGCTTTACTTGTTTTTAATTTTACGATTATGAAACCCATCTTATGGTGAAATAAGAAATCTAATAAATAAATATGAGACCACCACCAGGAAGGTGCCTTATACTGAAACAGACCATTGTCCCTCTAACTCAGTGTATTGGCTACACTGGCAGTAGCTCTCTAGGGTTTTAGGCAGGGTACTTTCCTTCCTGGAGATGCCTGGGATTGTACCTGGAACCCCCTGCATGCACAGCGAATACTCTGTTACCACTGAACCACAGCACTTCCCCTTAAGCTGCGGCCCTTTCACCGAGCCTTTGGGGCAGGCATGGCCAAACTTGGCCCTTCAGCTGTTTTGGGACTACAACTCCCACCATCCCTAGCTAACAGGACCAGTGGTCAGGGATGATGGGAATTGTAGTCCTAAAACAGCTGGAGAGCCAAGTTTGGCCATGCCTGCTCTAGAGCTTACCGATTGGCAGTTCGAAACCGTGTGAGGAGGTGAGCTCCCATTGCTCTGTCCCAGCTCCTGCCAACCTAGCAGTTCAAAAGCATGCCAGTGCAAGTAGATAAATAGGTACCACTGTGGCGGGAAGGTAAATGGCATTTCCATGTGCTCTGGCTTCCATCACAGTGTTCCGTTGTGCCAGAAGTGGTTTAGTCATGCTGGCCACATGAGACAGAAAGCTGTCTGCAGACAATCGCCGACTGACAGCAAAATGAGCGCCGCAACCCCATAGTCGCCTTTGGCTGGATTTGACCATCCAGGGGTCCTTTACCTTTACACTTCCAGATCACTTGAAATCCCCTTCACCTCCCTTGTTATAAACTCTGTGATAATTTTGCATACAGTTAGAACAATCTCCCCCCCCTCCCGCCCCATGTAGATCTTTTTTCCCAGTGGCATATTCTTCTACAGAGGAAAAGCACCACACTGGAATCCATTGCACTTCATAATGAAGACAGATGGTTTACCTGGCAGCTCCCCTTCGCACCTTCTGTCTCAGGGCAAGCAGATTGAAAGGGAGGATGGGCAGAACCAGGGGGTCACATAGAATCCACAGTCGGACCAGAGATCCACAGAGGATGGCGCCCTGGAGGAGCAAAAAGAAAATAAAGAGAAGAAAAAAGAACTTACCAAAAATAAAGGTAACCATGAACCATTGTTCTGACACAGGCAGCCTCAGACTATTCTCACATGCTTCTTCTTTTCAAGCAACCTGTCTGCTTTCAAGAGCAGGCAATCTGCTCTTCTCTCTGTGTGTAGGAGGAGGAAGCATGCTTCGAAACCGTCTAAATGCAGCTGCTTCTTATATAAAACTCAAAACATGTAGTTTAAAGACTTTGACAAAAGTGACAAGGTAAGTGGAGCAGCAGCTGTTCCCGAGAGAGGGGGAAGTGAACCCCAAAATGTCCCAGTTGACCAACTGCCAGGGGACCCTTGTTTCTTTAGCTGCCACAAAAAATGTGAAATTCTCCTGCCTTTTCCCCACTTAGTTTGCATTTGCTGGGCCCTGGGGACATATGGAAACCTACGCCTGGAAGGTGGAGCTGGAGACAGATGCAGAGCAAAGTTTCAAGAAGGTGGAGACCCTCTGAAGCAGAATCAGTTCTGCTCAGTTGATTAGGCATTAGCATCAGGCCTGGCCCATCCACCAATTGCACCCCACTGAATGGGACCCTGAAGCCTGACCAGTTCTGCAAGTTTCCAAGCTCCAGGAATGAATCTTCAATGCTAGGCAGTGAGTAAAACTATTGTTATTTTCAGGGCATGACTTGAATATCTTCAACTGTCATGGCTTTGCTCAGGGAGTCTGTCAGAGTCTTAATCTGAGGCAGGCTGATTGGGGGGGGCGGGTGTTGGCGGAAACACTGAGGTCAGACTCAAAAGGCTAAAAGGTTTCTCAGGAACATAGGCGCCGACTCCATGGGGCTTGAGGGGGCCCGAGCCCCCTCAAAAATTCGTTTGGGGGGGCTCCGCCCCCCCAATAATCTCCGGCGCCCCTCCAGCAGAGCGCCATCGCCGCCCCTCCCCCAGCCCAAAATGCACAGGTAGGGGCAGGCTGCATGCCTCCTGCCCTCCCTCCCGAGCAAAAGCTCCGCCCAATTTCCTTTGGAGCTGATTAATAGGCGCAGCACGCTCTCCCCTATTCGCTCACGAGGAGGCGGCGCCACTTTATTTGCATATTCATGAGCTTATTTATTATTCATGAGCTTTCCCGGGGCCCCCCAATATTTTTTATAAGTCCGCGTCCCTGCTCAGGAAGTCAGTGTGGAAACACACAGGTATCCCTCCTCACAAAAAGCATAAAGTGCACCTCCAGAAAGAAAGAGTCACACCTCTGTCCTGCGCATGGGCCTCCCCCATAGGCATCAAATTGGTCACTGTGCGAAGAGGGTGCTGGACTAGATAGGTATTTAGCAGGACTCTTCTTAGAACACCTTTGCATAAGATTTGCTTATGCTGATTTATAAGAGCAGATAGGGAACAAGACTGTGACCAGGTCTCAGCTAGATTGGTAAAGAAAAAACGTTTTATATGTGTTGTATGTGCAATATAACACTTTTGACACTAGATGGCGCTGTGGAGTCCTGCCTTTCCCTACCGGATTTCCCTTTATGAGTTCGCAACATGTAACTGAATCGCTCTTTTGACGTGTCTAGATCCAGCCCTGGTGATCTGTGCGCCTGCTTAGTCTGCTGCCAGGTGCTAATTAAATGGGAAACTCCTGCTCTCCCTTCTTAGGGCTTTTAAATCTTTAAACTGGGCAGCCTTCAAATTTATATTTCTTCAAAATAGTATTAAGTAGTAGAACCAGGAGGCAGGGGGCGGCTGCTACCTTTCTGCATATCACTGAATCTATTATTCAGGTTGAGAACTTCCAAGATGCTGAAGAAGGTGTATTCCTAATCCTTTGCTCTGGATAACAACCTTCCCACGGGGGCTTTCTTCAAGGGCATCTCTCTCTTAGACCTCAGCAGCTGGCCTTCTTTGATTCTCCTCTATACTTTCAACAATCACTCTTCACAGCCACCATTCTCTGTTACCTGTTCCGAGTGCTTCAGAGGGAAGAAAGTCTCACTTAAGCTCACACTCAACAAGAGAGCATGAACAGTATCTGGAAAGGCAGCCAGGTAGGTAGAATGAGAACATAAGATGAGCCTGCTGGATCATGCCAATGGCCCATCTAGTCCAGCATCCTGTTTTCACAGTGGCCAACCAGATGCCTGTGGGAATTACTAATAGCTTCCTCTTACATTTCCCCCGTGGTGGCTTGTACCTGCACAACTGGCAGGGTGGAAAGCGGAGACAGGTGGGTAGTCAAAGCCAGAGCCAGTAATGGGCGGAGCCACCGCCTGGCTGCTTGTAAGAAGGCAGGCAGGTGGGGACTAACTGGGAGCTTTTTGAGATGGGTGGGGCAATGCCCAGTTCACCCTAATGAACAAGCCTCCACTGCCATTTCCTATGCTCATTCATGTGCTTAATCTCCACAGCACATGGTCCTGACTATACACCTTTGGTCTGAAATATACAGATGAAGACCTTGTTTTTTTGCTTGAGCAAAAACTCTGCGTAAAGTCAGCCACAGTGTGTTTGAAAGGGGGACTGCGTTTTATTTTGTTTCCTTTGGTCTCAGCGCCTAAATCTAATATATGTTATTTGATTTGGATCCTTTGGATTAGTAAAAGGGGATTGGCTATAAAGGGGGCCAGCATCATTATTCAGCGTTATTAATGATGTTGTCAACCCTTAGATTTCCCCAAACTAGAAAACTCATAAATTTTACTTATGGGGGGAGTGGGTGGAATCTCAGAATGATCTAACAAATATATAAATTCTTTAAAGTATTTAATATGTGTTAAGAGGACAGCATGATAAATTCAATATTGAAAACCAATATCAGGTTTACAATTATTTGCCATTTATCATCCCTGATTGCGCAGACAGTATCTTATTGAAAAGAATAAAGTGATTCATAAAGAGAGTTCTATTACAGAAGAAAGCAACCAAAAAGAGAGAGGGGAGGAACAGTCAAAAATATCTTGTTTTTCTCTCCTACCATTATTGTCAGCTGCTATTTGCTCTTTTGAGAAAGGAACCGTGTGAGCTTAATCGCCTGCACTTTGATATTAGAGATACAATAAATTTATAAAGGGAGGAACCATCTCATTTTCTGAACAGCATTCTGACAGCACATTTTTCTTTAAATATCTGATTTTCTACTTACGGAGGAAAACAGACAGCTCTGTGCCATCTTTGTCTTTACAAGCTTGAGTTCTTTGAAGTTTAGTACATTTGTGGGGGGCCTTGTTTCCCTTCCCTGCCTGCCCCATGAGATTGTCATTCTGTTACGGGTGGAATATGTGGAAGAAACCAAACTCCAGCAGTTAAATTGCACATGATAAGACAGGAGAGGGTACCATTGGGGGAGGGCAGGGCATCCCATCCTTGTGTTTCAGAGACCACATCTGGTAATTTCTGGAGTACAGCTATTGCCTACTGTCTCACTGGTCTACACTTTGGATGAATGCCAACAATGGCATTGGCCTATGCACCAGGTATGCACGCCAAAGGTGTAAACCCCTTCGCTTCATATATAAAGATTTGCAGAGGCGGCTTTGTGTATGTAACAGTGCCCAGGAGAGAACTTTCTCTGTGGCACCCCTTAAATTGTCGAACTTCCTCCCCACAGTGCTGTGTCTAGTAACTTTCAACACATTGTTTGCTATGTGTTGGGGTGCCAGAGTTTTGTGGGTGCAAGGCACCCATAATCTTTAGAATTCATAAAAGTCAGAATTAATCAAGGGTTGATTAGACGGTGCCAAGCACAGAAATTCCTGGGTTTAGCTTCTGCTAATGAGCCAGACTAGCCTAGACACAGAGCATGGCTTTTTGCTGTTCTTTGAATCCAGTGCTATGCTTACAGAGGAAGGCAAACCCCCTTGAAATGTGAATGTTCTGAACTCTCCCCATCTAGGTTCAGGTTATCTATCTGTGTAAATAAACCAGGTACCATAAAGATACCACAGTTTCTGCGGTGCCTTATTCCCAAAAGGAAACACAGGCCCTGGGTAAGCACCCAGAACCCCTGAAGTCTCTTGCATTACCCTTTGGAGATTGGGGTGGCGTATAACAATATGCTGAACAGCGAAAGGGGCACAACATGGCTCCTTCTATTGGCCAGAGAAGGAGCAGCTGCAAAGAGCTTACTTCTTCCTACCCCACCTGCCTGAATGACCACTCAGTTACCTCTGGCTGTTGCCCTGGGACTGCAGAAACAATACACAAATAAATAATGCACCCTGCCATAGTCCCTATTCAAAGGTAGTGGGCTGTGAGAGCAGGACTCAATTCTGTATTCCAGGTGAGAGCAGGCTACAATTTGGGGCGTGATTTATTGGTGCTGAAAGAAGTGATTCTGCGCAGGTGAGATCTGGGCTCACAAGCAGGATGTGTTTGGGGACAGTGAATAATTGCGTGTAATTTTTTTTGCTGCCGTTAATATGTTTTGCTCTTTGGCAGTTTAAATTAGGGTTATCAGCTCTAACACTCCTGGTACTGCAGGCCTTTAAATAGGAAATTGATTTGAAACCTTTTGAAACCTTTTCTGTCTTAATTCTGCTATTAGCAAGCGCTCTATCATTTGTTGGTTAGTGCATGTCTCTATGGCAGTGTGGATGGGGGCGCCCCAGTTGTCAGCGTAAGTGGCAGGGTATGTTACAGTGATGGGAGGATTATATTCTGAATAGATACTTAAGAACTGTCCCTCCCTCTCATCTAAGGGAACCTCAGTTGCCCTGTCAATGGACCATTGAAATTGCTGGTGCTAAATGCCAGGTCAGTGAAAGGGAAATTTAGCTTCCAGGACTTGTTCCTGAATCAGGGGACCAACCTGGTCTACATAATTAAGATATGGTACAGTGAGACTGGCAGGTAGGCTCGTCCCCAGACATTTTGCTGACTGAGGTGAACGACAGGATGGCATCCACTTCCACATTCCACTTAAAGAAGTGGACTGGATTGGCAACTGAAGCTTGCTTCAATGTGTGCCTCTAACACACCTGAGAACAGCAAACTCTTTTTGGAGATGCAAGGCAAGTTGTGTGCCACATGCAGTTCTGTCCCCCAATAGTTGGGAACACCTAGAGACTCAGGAGGAACAACCAGAAGACTGCCACCGTCTTCAGCATCTGCCACCTGAGGCAGTCGCTTCACTCTGTCTAATGGTAGGGCCAGGCCTGCAGGAAGGGTTGGCCTGTCTCAGTCATAGTTTTTCAGTGTCCTGTCAGCACAGCATCAGCATAGGTAGGGAGTCAAGGAAGCAGAGTTTCTGTCTTTTATATGAGCTCCATCTTCTACAGGTTCAACATGGATCCAATTTTAAGAGACTGTGTTGTACCTCCTACCCTGCTTCCTAACAGACTTCCCTGCCTAAGCAGGTGGAGGAGGTCTTGAAGATCTTCAAGCCTTCAGTGTTGGGCAATTAAAACATCAGTGGTAGAGCATTTCATGCTACCTGTATGGTGGACCACGTGCTTGACATGCTGGCACACGTGTGGGTGAAAATTCCCTTGCCAGGAAGAGCTAGACTTAAGCTTATACAGGCTTCTCTGCAGCCATATGGGATCAATTAACCACTAGAGGGTGGAAGTGTCATCAATATATTGATAACACCCATCTCTATTTCTCTTTTCTAACTTAACCAGGTAAGAAAGCCGACACTCTGAACAGGTGTTTGTGATCAGTAGTGGACTGGGTGAGGAGGCTAGCAAACCAAAGCGAATTCCGGACAATATGGCACTCTCGCTGGTTGGCAGCTCAGTTGACCCTGGAGTTAATGTCTGGCAGCATTTGAAATCGAGTTTGTATTAATTGGTGTACTTTGGTAGTATGATATGTATACTAATACGTTGCAACCTGTCCTGTGACCATGTGGTGAAGGGTGGGAAATAAATCAATAAATAAATGAAATTACCACTGCAATCAAATTCCCTCCCTCCACAAGCTAGGACTTCCCTCTGACGGTCGCAAAGTAGTAAAATAAGAAGCTGCATTTTACTAAGCCAAACAGTGGTCCATGTAGCTCAGTGTTGTTGAAGCCCAGAATGTTTTGAACTCCTATCAGCCCCAGCCAGAATTTTGAAGGGTCAGGGATGACCTGAGTTGCAGCTCAACACATCTGAAGGGCAACAGGTGGGCGAAGGCTGCTGTGCATTGACTGGCAGCACCTCTCCAGAGTCTTTCTCTGTCCTACTTGGAGATGCTGAGGATTGAACCTGGGACCTGCTGCATGAATAAGCTGATGTCCTGATCATGGAGCTGGATGAATCATGGCTCTCCTAAGATGTGTAGCTAAGATGTGTAGTCAGTGTGTAGCTGACTCTTTGATATGCCTTTTAATGAGTGCCATTGTGTGTTTGTTTGATACCCTGCTTCTTTATTTTTAATGGGTCTTTTATGGTTTGGTGGGGTTTTAAAAAAATGATTTCAAAAGTTTTTATTATTTGGAACTGATTTTGTTTGCCAAAATCATTGGATCTCTTTCTTAGTGGAAAGGCATAATATAAACACTTAAATAATTAAAAACAAACAAACAAACAAACAAACAAACAGCATCCTCCCTGCCTTGGTGGTGGTCATCTTCTTCTAGGGCAGGATGTAAGTAACTTAAGACAGAAATACACAAATCACGAGTTTGTTGTTGCTGTAGGTCTTCATTTGTTTTTAATATTCTTAAGCAAATAATAAAAAAGCAATTAAGTTTATTCTTATTTATTCAATAAAGCCATTGCTAAATTTCAATCAATATGCAATGGCGTTCAATCATCCCCTAATTTAATCAACAATTGCTAATTTATTATTAATGTTGTGAGTTAATAAGAGGTTTGTAAAAAAAAAAAAAGGAGAAAATAATTAAAAATAGACCGGCGTGCTGAGCATAAAACTGATGTGAGAATGCACCACCCCCGTGCTGAAATGTATGGGGCAGTTGCAGTGTTAGGCAGATACGTGGCAGAGGTTGCTGCAACCTTGCGTGATGAGGAAGGCAGGGAAATAGTTTTCTGTAGTGACAAAGGGATTATGGAAATGGGTTTTCATAGAAAAGTGGACCAGAAGCCAGCAGCAGCTGCAAACGTGCATATAATCCTCTGCTCTTGTCTTGACGCAAGTGGTTGATAGCAAATTCAGGTAATGCTGACTGCTGAATTTGTATCCTATTTATTTAGTAGATTGATATCCTGCCTTTTCGTCTGTCATGCAATTGAAAGTTGGCAGATATGGTGGTTTTCCAAGCAGCCCTCCATCCAGGGTGCTGGTTAGGGCCAGACCTTTGCTGAATACACACACACACACACACACACACACACACACACACACACACAGTTAGTTTCCTGCACCCCAAACAAAACTACAATTCCCTGGATTCCTTAGGGTAAAAAATGTGCTTTAAATGAATTACATGTACACAGTCTGGTGGGCTTGTTTGTTTAACAAAATTTATTACTGCTTGATTACAAGAAAAGATCTTACTAGTTTACAAAAATATGGAATAAACCATTGAAATTCTTGATTTAAAAACTGCTAAAAGCAAGTGTTTAAAAACACCCAAAAGATGATAAAAACCAACAGTAGCTAGGAAGAGATGAAATAGGTTTAACATGCTTGCCTAAACAAAATTGCTTACAGCAGGACCCAAAAAGAATGAGTGAAGGTGCCTGCTTAATAGGCAGGGAGTTCCAAAGTGTAGCTGCTGCCACCCTAAAATGTTCATTACAAGTGCAGAAAAAGTGCTGTGTGGCACCTGCAACAGTATTGGTTCAGACTGAAGAGGCATCCAAGGGGTAAGGCTGCATCCAACATTACTTCTACTCAGAGTAGACCCAGTGAAATGAATGGATGCAAGTGCAATTCTAACCCTGCTTACCTGGGCATAAGCTTCGTTGAATGCAACAGGACTTCCTTTCGAGTAGACTGGTCAGGACTGCATGCCCATTGATTTCAATTGGTCTACTTTGAGTAGGCCAAGCGTTGGCTACAACGCAATAGTCTTACTGGGGTGGAGGCGGCTGTTTGGATGGGGATGCGTATTGCTTTACGTCCTCCAAAATTTGGTCCCCTAGCCCTGCTGTGTATAGTGTGGGTCCTGCTTGTTCCGATGAAGGGGGTCATGGACTTCTGACCCCAAAGTCCTGCCCTGACGGCACCCCCTCGCCCCGTTTCCAACAGAGCCGGCCAGGTGCCCCGCTTTCCCTAGCAGTACCTGAAATTCTGGGGTAGACTGCCCCTTTCCGAGGAGGCTTCATACATATCCAAGCTGCATTTAGCTACCCCGTGAACCTTGACACGTGCTGACACCCCCCCCCGAGAAAAAAAAACATGGGCCGCGTTTCTGCTCGGTCGGTAGAGTGGACCTCTCGTCATTCTGAGGCCCTGCCCGCGAGGTTTACATTATCACCATCATCATCATCAGGGTTTTGCTGCGAGGTTACTGCCCAGCGGGACCGGAAATGCACTCTGCACATGCTCAGAGGCGCCCCGCTTTCTCTTCTCGACTCCCAACGGAGAAGCAGCCAGCAGGCGGGGACCCAGCCAACGTCTAAGAATATCCCGCCGCCGATCCCAGAAGGTTTTGCTGTGGGGGTTGCTGGCCGGTTGGGAGAAAGAGGCGCTCTGCACTTGCTCAGAGGCGCCGGAGCCTGGCGTCCCCTCGCCTCCCGTGGGGGCGGGGCGGAGGGGAGGTCCGGCTCTGAGTCTCCGCCCTCCGGGCCGCCCCGTCTTGCTGAGAGGCGGGTTTAAGGCGCTCGTGCGGCCGCGGCAACTTTCCCAACAGAGCCAAAGAGCCGCCGGGAAGGAGCGCGGAGCCCCAGCCAGCCAGCGAGCCGGTCCCAGCCCGGGCTGCGGCTCCTCTCTCCCGGCCGCCTCCTCCGCTCCAGGCAGACGCCCTCTTCTCCTCAGGTAGGTGCCGCCGAGGCGGGCTTGGCGTCGCTGCTGCTCCGCTCCGGCACCCGGCGAAGGAGGACGCGAACAACAAGCGTGCTCCTGAGCGCATGCAGACTTCCGTTCCTCTCGCCTCCTCTCTGCGTGCGCTGGGCAGGCTAGGCGCCATGGCTGCCTCGCTCGGCGTTTGAGGGGCGCGTGGGGCAGTGGCTGGATGTCGACGGCTGTGGGAGGGGGGTGGCCGTGGGTCCTTCGTTGCGTCCCCCTCCCCACACCCCAGGGACAATAGGGTTATATCGCTCTCCGGGACGGAGAGCGTTTGTGGAGAAATACTAACCCTAACCCGAGTTAGGGAGTCCCGCCCCCAACTGCTTTCCAAGTTCCTAGCCCCTATGAGGGCTGCTTTTCTTGCAAGCTATTTGTGTGACTGACCAAGAGCAGGAAGCCTGTCTCTCTCTCTTTGGAAGCGTACGTGCCCAGCAGGATAACCCGTCGGTCGATGGTGCAAGGCGAGCCCCTCTCAGTAGGCAGCACGTTTTCTGCACTAGGGTCTTCGTTTCGTGTGCGGGAATATAATCCTGTTTACCAGGAATTCGAGGATGTAGTTGGCTATTTCTCCTGTGGCATACCCCCCACCCTAAGCATAACATAAGGATGCAAAGTGTGTGTGTGTGGGGGGGGAGAGAAGCCCCTCTTTTCTCCCATCCAGAAGACCGCTCCCCTATTCCATTCATCCCAGTCCTGGGTCTGCTCCCAAGGACCCCCCCCCCAAAAAAAAACAGCTTTGGGGATATGTGTGAGATGGGTTTTAGCTTTCCAGAAAATTGTGTCTTTCCCTGTATGCAAAAGAACAGTTTCAACGACCCCCCCTTTGCATCTCACAATATTCTTGCTGCTAGTTAAAGATCAACTTCTGATCTCTCACCCCCCCCCACTCCAACATGCTCCAAAGCCCTGCAGTTTTTCCCTGCTCCACATTCACTCCACGCATCAGCCCTAGCGCTTGATGAATGGGGTTTCCCTGGGGGTGACTGAGTGGGAGGGACATTGCGGGCCAGGCCTGTGGTGGGGAGGGGGGAATTGGGTGGCAATACTGATGGAAAAGGGGAGGAGGCGGGGGTCTTGGCAAATTGGAGCTTGCTGGCTGGAGCCTGTCCAAACCCAGCCTGCTGCCTCTTCAAGCCTGCAGAGCATAGCTCATATCTGGGAGGAACGATAGCCTCTCTCTTTGGGTGGTTTTTTCCCTTCCCTTTTGCAGTAGTTGATTGCAATAATCTATTAACGTGTTACTTGCGAGGTGGCAGCTGAGAGAGAGCGAAGCCGGTTTTGAGGGAGAGGAGGGCTGTTGACGTAGCAAGAGAGGGGATCCATTTCGAAACTGATTCCCCCCCCCCCCTTTAACGAGGCTCTCCTTGAAGTCTGCTCTGGAGCTGTGGTGGAGGATGATTTCTCGAGGCAGCCAGCCAAAGACGTAAGGAAACTCTTGATTTAACTTTTTTTCACCCCGCTGCCCCTTTGCTTTTGACAGCTGTAGGAAGGCAGCTGTTTGCATCCTGAACTCTTGAAGGGGGGAAAGATCACCAGCCCAGTTCCCAAAGCTGGAGGTAGAGTGGGGAGAGTTGCACTTAGAAGTGAACTAGGTCAGCGAAATCACTTGAGCCTGCATGTCTGTGCCTTTGGTTTGCTTCCAGCAAGGATAGTCCCACAAATGTAGACGGAACTCCCACGGACTTCCCTAGATGTCCCAGGAAGAGCGCTAACTTGAGGCTTAATTCCTTGCAATGAAACCTCTTGGCACAAAGGAGATGGTATGCTTTCGTTGGTTTGCTGTTTCTTTGGGGGGGGGGAGATAAGAGTGCCTACTCAAGATCACACAAACCTTTGCTCCCGCCACCCGCACTTAATTCCTGTTGTATGATAGTTGGGCTTGATTTGCCCATCTCTGGATATGGAGCTGTATTTTACTTTCAGTGACTAGATGATGCTAGTTAGATGAAGCTTGCGATCTTATGCATGGGGCATGTTTAAGTCTTCTTATGGGACTGTATCACCATCAAAAGTGTATATTAGCGGAGAAATCAATGGAGCGAATGCATCGACGGAAGCTTCGTCGTATTGAGTTGGAAGGAATGTGTTGCATGTTGAGTGCCATTCACCTGCTGTGTAGTTGGATATTAGCACGTAATTTATGGAGCAGACGATTCTGATGGTAGGCAGGTGAAAGTGGGGTCTATTATGTACCTCTGAGGTTTTTCTTCCTCCGTGCATTTCTCCTGGATATAAGAGGCTGTACTTCAAAATGCAAGTTTCATTTACCCCCTCCCCACCCCCAAAAAGCACTCCCTACTAACTTTTTCGCAAAGGTGCTTTGTGAAAGTTGTTTGCTCATCTTTTGTTCACATTCAGAGATTAACTTTGCAAATAGATCGGAGGAGGCAATTTTTGTCTCCCTATATTTCAGAATGGAATGGAATGTGATGGTTTTGATTGCCCCGGGGAAAATCAGATAGCTGAATGCTGTTTTATAAATTTAAATAAGTTTTAAGAGATTTTGCTGATACAAAGGTGGAAAGCAAATAATAGTTTTTCTTTTCTTTTTCTGAACACCCACCTGCTTCACTCGGGGACATTTTCAGCTACTTCTAAAACAAAAGCCACACGCACAATGCCCAAATGGGCTTGTTGTACAAATTTGTCTTCATTATGCTTTAAGCGACCATTATCGTTCTATGTCTTAAAGCAAATGTGCTACTCAGCAAAATTATGATTCCTTGAAAGGAGGCAGTTCCTAATGGAATTCTGAATCGAGCTTTTAAAAGCCGTTTGCACAAACTGCCGTTCTCTGTTAGGAGCACAGCTCCTCCTAACCTCTCATCTAAATGTGTGAAATTGTTCCCATGCCTTTGCTGCTACAAAATGAGTGTCTGGCTGTGGCTTGAGCTGCTGTTTTTAAATATAACATTTAGAGTGCTCCTAGGTTGCTTTGAAAAAAAGAAGAAGTCAGAAGGAGGCAAAAGGGTGTAGGAGAAAAGCTGCTTGCTGAATATTCCTACATAATTGCTACTTCTGGCTTCAGAGCTCTCAAAATCTCTGGGGCGGCTTCTCAAATGGTAGCAGTCCTGTATAGCTCAGTTGCTTCTTATAGATGGGCTAGTTCGTATGATGAAAGCTGTGAGTTGGGTACACTTTCCCTGTGTGTGTTTGGCCAGAATACCAGAGCTTTAAATACAGTGATACCTCAGGTTAAGTAACTTAACCTGAAACTGTTCTTAACCTGAAACTGTTCTTAACCTGAAGCACCACTTTAGCTAATGGGGCCTCCTGCTGCTGCCGCGCCACCAGAGCCCAATTTCTGTTTTTATCCTGAAGCAAAGTTCTTAACCTGAAGCACTATTTCTGGGTTAACGGAGTCTGTAACCTGAAGTGTATGTAACCTGAAGCGTATGTAACCCGAGGTACCACTGTAGTGTGGAATTACAAAGTGAGCAGGTACCTCCAGGCTTCCTTGTAGGGTGGGCAAGCCAGAACTTCACTGCACCACACCAGCCATAGACTCTGATGGTTAATGCATGATGGGCACCCCCCCTCCGGAAACTTTTCCTCCTGTTGTCTTGTACTGTAGGTCAGAAGGTTGATGGACATCTCTGGTTGATTTGCAGTAGATTTCTGACTCCCAGTTGTCTAACAATAGCATCAGCTAAAAAGTTCCAGAAATTCACATGGAAGAATGTTCGTTTTTGGTTGCTGGTGCTGATCACGGATTCCTGGGCAGACCCTGTGCCTGGATTCTTATTGTACGTCTGCCCTGCTTGAGCTGCTATTTTGCACCTGGCTCAGGCTGGTGGACTGAGTATGGTATAAAAAAGAGAGAAGCTGGTCCTGCAAGCCTGAAGTCTGCCCTCTCTGCATGCATGTGAGGCATGTGGTGGACCCGACAATAGGCTTTTGGTAGCCTCTTATGCAAAAGGTACAGTGCTACCTTCAGGTTACAGACTCTGCTAACCCAGAAATAGTGCTTCAGATTAAGAACTTTGCTTCAGGATAAGAACAGAAATCGTGCTCCGGCAGTGCAGTGGCAGCGGGAGGCCCCATTAGCTAAAGTGGTGCTTCAGGTTAAGAACAGTTTCAGGTTAAGAACAGACCTCCGGAACGAATTAAGTACTTAACCCGAGGTACCACTGTACTTTGGAGCCCCCCCATTGCAGACAGTCTTCCCATCAAACCCGGATTAAATTTGAAAGTTATTGCATCCTTGCATGCAGGGGGAGGCGCTAGCCGGGGCCACAGCTAGAGGAACCTGGTTGCCTTGGAAGCCTCTCCAGCTTCTTCTCAGCTTCTCTCTGGTCCTTGCAATTCTGGGTGTGGAAGTACAAACTTGTTTCTCAGTTGCTTCCTGTTTTTCTGGCCAATGTGTTGCAAGCTATCTGGCGTGGCCGATGAACACTACGACACCTGCCACATTTTAAAGCTCTGTCAAATGTAATAAATTAAACCACTTTTCCATTGTAATTAGATTATTACTATTTAGGCTGCATTGACTTTGCCGAGGCCCCTCCCATGTATCCGTTTCTTCACCCCCTGCTTCCCAATTTCATACTGTGAGTGCAGAACAGGAAAATGTGTGGTTCTCCACATGTTTGATGGGCTTCATCTCCCCATCAGCCTTGACCGCTGCTCTGAATGCAGAGTCCAGCAACAACTAGAAAGCTACAAGCTCCTCACCTGTAGAGAGGACTCTGCATAAGGTCTGAGTAAGCTTCCAGCCGTGTGATGGGCAACTTTTCCTGCCAAAGCGTCTGAATTAATCACAGCCTGCAATTTGAACAGTCCTTGGAGCTGTGTCCTTAGTTCAGATTTGCCGTCCGTAGAGCTTCCTTTCCAGTGTTAGAAACTCAGATATTTAAGCTAGATGCCAAATGGCACCTTAAACCTAGGTTTGCGGTTGCCATGGAAGAATGTCTATTCACCGGGGAGTTGGGCTAGAGTTGCGTTACGAAAAAATGTATATTCACCAGGGAGTTGCGCTACATTGCTATGATCTCAACTACATTTCTTGACTGTAGCTTGCTCTTAACTATTCACTTGTCCCAGTATGCAAGGAGGAGAGGCACACACAGTGGAAATGGAATTAACTATGGACTATGACAGAAGTTTTAAAGTATGATTGCCAGACTTCCACCCAGAAATCTCCACATAGTCGCAGTTGGACATGCGCCGGTAGCAAAATGCGCCTTGCACCCGGGTAATTTTGAACACTGCTCCTTGCTACCATGCTGTGGCCTCTTATTTTGGGGTCCAGGATGGTGTAGGGCTGTACTTGATGGCAGAGCACTTGGTATTTCTCGGCACTGGGGGACAGACAGTGCTCTTTTTTTAATAGAATATTTATTGAGATTTTACAAAGACAGTGCTCTTGTCTGAAGCCCTGGAGAGCTGCTGCCGGTCAGTGTAGATCGTACTGAGCTAGATTGACCAATGGTCTGATGGATGTGTGAAGGATGCCCCCCTACATTCCCAATGCTTCTTGACTTGCCAGAGGATTTGGGGTATGTGCGGGAGGGTCTCATGTTGTGCTCAGCTTTGGGGTGGTCAGAAATCTCTCCGAAGTGCAGGGTAGCCTTAAAAGCTTTTTTATAGTTAGTTATCTGCCTTTCCCAGAGAACTCTCCTGAGGGTGGGCAGATCCATAGTATTCATGAAGCTTGCTAAAAATGGTGACTGGTCCAATCTCATTTGCAGAGATTCAACATGTTGCTGTATGCTGAGTGCCATAGAGAATGGATGGAGTAGGAATGTAACTGACTAATACTTTTAGTGGAAGAAAGGGGTGTCAGGGAGAGAGGAAATGTTGGCATGTGCTTAATCTTGAATGGAAATCTGGGATGGGCAGGTGAAACCCTCTTCTTCCAAGGCAGATAACTCTAAAGGGCACTGACCTTGTCAAGGTCATTGAGTTTGTGGGTGGCCTAGTGGATGTGCCATTCCTTATCAGCATGAATTCAAAAGCCCTCTTTCTGTCATTTGCCAACCTGGTGCCCTCCAGATGCTTCGAACTACAGCTTTAGTCAGCCCCATGGGAGTGGCTTTCCAAAACCTTGGGAGGGAACCAGGTTGGTTTAAGTTGCCCTAGTCTCCTTTCCAACTGTGTTCTGCTATCATCACTGCAGTCTAATTTAGAGGCGTACCTAGGGTTCCTTACACCCTTGGCAAGGAGCTGTATCAGTTTCTACCCCCGGAAAAAAAATACATTTTACGTGACCCAAGTACTTAAAGCATCCAGAGTGAGGTTGAGGCGAGAAGGAAGGGCAAAAAAATAAAAATTGCGTGCCTTGGTGCCATGGTACAAGAAGGAAGGGCAGCTTCTGTGTTTGATCTCACGACGACAGCAGTCGCATGCACACCATACATTCCATAGTTCGAGAGGTGGTTTTTGCACATACACACACTAGCCTGTGCTCCCGGCGGGGTCTGGTTTCGCCAAGCCCTGGGTACGCCTCTGGTATGCAAGGAAAAGAGCTTCTTTCCAAAGGATCCTATGCCCATCTGGATCTGATTGGCATTGGGGCTTCCACTTCAATGTTGACTAGCCTCCGCTAAACTGAATTGAGCCCCTTTTAGGTACCAGAGCAGAACAACTATTTGGATCTGCATCATGGTCTAAACTCCCTCCTTGCTGTTCTCAAATGGAAGTAGAGTCCCCTTTTAGTCTTTCCTTAGGTCAGTGTTGGTGGCTTTCCCTTTTGTACTGGACCTTGATCTAGAAACAGTCCAGATTTATTTCTAAGATGGTGTGGGGGCACAGCCATTGCTCTTTTTCTGTCAGATACACATGGAATTGCAGTTGACTTTCCACGCTGTGGGTTTTTGCCTTTTTTATTTTTTAAAGACATTTTATTCATCCCACTGGGTGGTACATGTGGACAGGGAAGGTACAATTCACACTCCAGCCATTTTTAAAACACTTTTTTTGTATCAGTTGAAGGTAACTTAAGTCAAGCTTTTTTAAAAGTATAAAATCACATCATTTCCCACTACATCACATGTTTTATGAACTATTGCTCAATTGCTTTAATTATGTACAAAAAGTCAAATAGTTTTAGGGACATCTTTGAAAAGAATAAGAGAAATTTGTTTTAATTTCTCAGCATATTAAAATTAAATGATATAATAAAAGCCACATGCAAAAAGTGAATACAGAGTCTTTCTAAAGCAATTAAGAATAGGATAGACTGAAAGGTATATGGCTGACAAGACTGTCTATAACTGATGACATGTTGATGACATTTTTGAGCATTCATACTTAACCTGTTTTCACAAAGTTTGTGCAGAGGTTAAACAATGCCTGATGTTTACGGAGCATTCATTCTGAATTGTTTGCGCGAAGGTTATACCACACCATGTCAAAGCAATTCTTCTTCCACGTTTTCTGGTACATTTCCTCATTACTTTCCTTACAGAAAGAAGACTGGTTGGTTTTTTGTGTGTGTGGAAGTGGGATTGTTTTGCAAGAAGACCACATTCACTTTAATTGTACAACCCAAATGTGTTGATACATCACTGAATTTCATCTGTAAAATAGCGGCAGCTTGGAAGTGGCTGAGTTCAATCCTGAGTTACTTAAGCCTGAAGAAGAACCATGTTTCTAGGAAAATCTGCAGATCCGATAAAAACAAACAAACATTAATTGCTGCCACCAGAAAGGGTGATAGCTAGTAGTAAATCATTTTTAAAAACAGCCTTTGGGGGCTATTATACAAATACGTTAATAAAAGCATAGCCAAAAAAGCATTCTAACTTTAATTAAAAGATTGGGTGTGTGTTTTTTAATGGTACCAAGTGAAAAGCGAATAGTGACGACCTGTCAGTGATTCTAGCTTCACCTACCTGACAACTCGCTGCATATATAAAATCCTGCCTTTTGAAAAAAGATGAAGGGTAATGTGAAGAGGTTTTCCACCCGTGGAGATTGTGCTACTCTTCCCCCAAAAAATAAAATAAAAAATGGAGGTTTGAAAAGGAATCATTTTAGGGAAAATAACAGGACGATGGGGGTTTGGGTGATGATGTAGTTGCCCTGTAGAAAGCAGGTGAACAAAGTGTGACAGTTATTTCTGTGTTAAATACCTGATGTTTGGGATTCCCGAAGCTTGTGAAATTCCTGGAGGTGGGGTTGAATGTTGCCGAAGGTATGTGAGCATAATATGGGCAGAAAGGCAGCAAAATATACATAGACAAACACACTACAGCAGGGGTGCCCAAACTTTTTCCAAAGAGGGCCAGATTTTTTAGGGATTTAACCCCAAAGCTGTTGGGCTTTTTTTAGGATTTTACCCCAGGACATATACTGCTACGGGGGCTGGATTAAATCCCCGAAACGGACTTTTGACATGCCTGCAGTACACACTGGAATTGATTGGTATTTCAAATAGTGTTAGGCTTGTCATTCCCCGGTTGAGCCTCAGTGGGTGTTTTCTTTAATAAAAAATAAATTGTTCAAATAGTTAAGATCAGGTACAAGAAAAATCCTTCACAGACCATCCAAACATTAACAAAGAAGAGAAATGAAATGAAAGAAAATGTATTAAACCCAAAATGTATTTGCCTGTGTTTGTTCCAGAGTCCTCCGATAAGTGCCACTTGAGTGTAATTTATGCTTTGACGTAAGTGCTGTAGTTGGCTTACCAACTTTAAAAATCCAGCTAAAACAATAATAAGAAATCTCGGGTGATATCCAGCATCCATCATATTTAGAGCAGACCCATTGTAGCTTAAGCCGGGTGAGCCTCCTCTGAATATATGCAATAATTCTGGAAAATCTCCCACTGATAGTGGGAGTCTAGAAAATAGGATTTCACAAGTGATGGTTTGCAAATAACGCATCTCGACGGAATTGCTTGCACTGCATGTCAAAGGTAGAAATTTGCCTGAAAATGACACTTGCAGCACAAATTTAATCTCTCTTCTCTCCTGCCACCCCCAACCCCAGTAGCCTGTGGGGTCTTGTGAGGAGAAACACAAGATGTCACAGCGTGGAGAGTGAGATGCTTAATGATTTAATAACTTGGGGTTTTCATCTTAAGTCATTGAAATAAGGTGGGAAGTGAATTATTTAGTAAGGATGAAGACCATTAACTTGATCAGTTTAAGGTGGATTATTCTTTCTTGTTAGAGTGGATTGTTTATACTTTGGGAGGAGCTTACCTTTGGTGGTGGTGGGGAGAAGGAAGGAGAAATAAATATGAGGTAACCTTCATAAAAATGCTGGCAGCCAAGGAGAACACCCTATACACAAAAATGGGACGTGCCTTGATTTGGTACCCTGGACACCTTGTTCAATAATTATTTATCCAAAGAGCTCAAGGGAGTGTACATGGTTTCCGCCCTCATTGCTTAATCCCCATAACAACCCTGTGAGGTAGGTTAGATGGAGAGGCAGTGACTGGCCCAGGTCACCCACTGAGTGACTGAGTGGGGATTTGAGCTCTGGTCTCCCAGCTCCTAGTCTTACCCTCTAACCACTACACTGTTAAGTTGTGGGTGAACATATCAGACGACACAGCAATTCTTCAAACAGCTCTGGTTTATTCACAGGCCAGAATTGAACAGAACTGAAGGGTTCAGCCAGCCTGCTTATCTAGAGCTCCACTACAAGGCAACAGTAACCACTTTCTGTAACTATCCAATCACTGAACGTCACTTTCAATCCCTTATTTGCATATGTGGACCTCAGTGAAAACTATCTACAGTATCCCCCTGGTAGCCCAGGGTGAGAACTTCAGTACATAACATATACCACACTGCCTTTTCTGCTGTGCCTCTTCCTTCTGCAAGGTGTGGTGCAGGACATTGACTCAACTTCTGCCTTGCTGTGAATCCAGAAGAAAGGGGAAAGACTTTTCATCTCCAGCTCTGCCTTGTCCTGTGAGGAGAGACTGAGGCGGCCCCAAGATTTCCGTAGATTCTGGTGTGTTTTAGAATTTTCTGTATACTGTGTACAGCCAAAGACATTTTGCTACCTGAGGCAAGGGACTCGCCGGGCCCTCAGTTCAACCTACAAAAGCTGGCCGTTGAGGCAACGCTTCACTTTGCCTATTGGTAGGGCTGGCAACAGTTGTACCCCCTGGCCGTTTTGCCAAATGCATTTTAAGCATGCAGCTAGAAGTGAGACAAATGTACATTTTGTAAAACTTGTCCAATTGACTGTAGTTCGGCTGGGTGTAGAGTAAACAGTGTGGGCAGCTTGGGCTTATCTTTGTCATGAAATGGCATGAAATGGTCTCTGGTTTAGCAGGTGATGGGGCCCTTGCTGTGGCCGAGGCAGGTAGAGGCAACCTCTTTCCTTGGCATTGTGGCACAGCACATCCTTTGTTTTTTGTTTGCTCAGCATGTCTTGGGTTCAGTCCCCCATGTTTGTAGGCAGGGCTGGGCCTATCCTCTGTCTGGAACCCTGAGAGCCATTGCCAGCCAGGGTAGGCTCTGACCTATCTGGGTCAACAGTCTGACTCTGTATAAGTTTGCTTCCTGTGTTCATGGGGTTGACTGGCCAAGACGGGACTCCGTCTCCATCCTAGATGGAAAGGTTAAAAAAAAAAAAGGATAGCAAGGATAGCAAGCTGGGTTTTGTTTTGTTTTTTAATTTCATTGCATCTGTAGTTGGACTTAAATAAAGTGCCCAAGGCTGTGGTTTGCTGAAATAAAAATATTTGGATTGCTTTGAGGAACTTGGTTTTTGGTGCCTACAGATCGAAGTCACAGCAAAAGGTGTCAGCATGGAGTACTCCTGTTCAGGCTTCTAATCAGCCAGCCATACCCTCTCCTGAACACTCCATTCCGCTCCGCCTCCAACAGCCAGTCAGCATTCCATGCTCACCAAGCATGCTGAATCGTCCTTGCACTGTTTTTTTTTTGTTTTGCAGCGGTGTGTGTGAAATTTTGTAAACCTTAGAATTCCCCTAAAGATCTCCTTTCGGAGAACTGGGTTCACTGGTATTATATAGCGCAGGGGTAGGCAACCTAAGGCTGGTGGGCCGGATGCGGCCCAATTGCCTTCTCAATCCGGCCCGCGGACGGTCCGGGAATCAGCGTGTTTTTACATGAGTAGAATGTGTGCTTTTATTTAAAATGCATCTCTGGGTTATTTGTGGGGCATAGGAATTCATTCTCTCCCCCCCCCCCCATATAGTCCAGCCCACCACATGGTCTGAGGGACGGTGGACCGGCCCATGGCTGAAAAAGGTTGCTGACCCCTGATATAGAGAATGCGAAAGGATGCTGTATTATAGCTCTTGGAGTTTGTGAAAGTCTACAGCTCCCCAGAGAATCTTCCGTTGTATTTCAGGGTGGGGGAGAAAGAGAGAGAGGGCATTTCACTTAATCACTTGCTCCTAAAAACTCTTGGTTGAGGTCTCGGCGTAATTTCCAGTCACGTTAAGGGAGCTGTCCGTGTGCATTAAGAGGAAAATAGACCCATTGACGTCTGGTGTCAAGTAATGGCAAAACTATCAATGCTCTCAGACAAAGACGGCCTGTCAAAACAGGATATGTTTGCATCTTGGGATTGAAAGGGCTTTTTTATCTGTTCGCTAAAGCTAGCTTACCATGTAGTCAAATTAAGACAATGCTGTAGCATTGTAGCAGTAAATGTAGCATTAATTAGTCTTTTGATTGCCTTTATCTTAAAATGCAAGAGATGTAAAATATCTCACTTTTAAGAAATGTGTGGGCAATTAATTTTAAATTGCATGTACCCTCCACTTGTAGAAGATAAGGATGATCAAAAACTGTGATTAGATCTACATTTTCTCTCTGCCCACCCTCCCCAGATGGGAAGGAAACTAACCAAAGTATTCATGTTCTTTCTCCTCCAATCTGTGTTCTCTTTCTTCCTTCCCCTCCCAGGTCAGATAGACCTTTGGCGGGGAAGGTTTGAGGGGGATAGGAAAAAGGAATAGCCTGATTCTGCAAGGGATCCAATACAGCTCAGCACCTTTTGAAAACCTGGGCATAGCAGGCATCAGCACTGAAAAGTTTTCTACACTGCTTTTAGTTTTATGAAAAGGAATACCAGACAGATATGACACCAGGGAACCTGTGGCCCTTCGAATGCTGCTGGAATACAGTTCCTATCATCCTCTGCCACTGGTCCTGCTGGCAGGGACTGATGGGATTTGGAGTCCAACAACACCTGGAGAGCCCCAGGAACTCTATCCTGGCACTATAATAAAACATAGCAATATCCCACTCAAGGTCTCCTCCCTTTTCCTGTGTTTCAGGACCAGGCATTTATTTCCAAAGCCGCCGCCTCCTCCAGCTTCTCACAGCTTCACATCTCACAGAACATCCAAATCGTAAATATCCCATAAAACCAACCATCAGTAAAATCAGAGAAATCATCACTGCTGTCGAGCATGCCAGGAGCTTGTATTAATATTACATCCTATAATAATGCTAATAATGTTACCATTAATTAATGTTAATTATTAATAACGAAGCTCTTAGGAAAAGGGTCGGGGACAGCCTGGATGAACAGGTGGTACATCTTGAATTTCAGGGGTTGGGGCTTGCCTGACCTCAACGTGAGAGGTGACACCAGGCCAGTCACTTGCAGGATAGTGAAAAGAGTTGTGTCTCCTTAATTCTTTAGTGGGGCAATGGTGGTGGTGCAGGATCCAGCCTTACAAAATGAAGTTGACTTTTTTTTAAAAAAATAGTCAAACAGTATACAAATTTCATGAAATAATGAAATGAGTGCGTAAGTGTCTAAAGACTGGCAGAATCCTGGATCGGCTTTCTGCCCTCCAAACTCCATAACGTTGGACTCGGGGCTTGGAGTGTGAAAATTTGGGGGCGGGGGAGTCAGTGGGAGGGCTTGCCTTTTTTCGTAGGCGGATTTCTTGAGTTGTACCTTCACAACAGAGAATCTCCTCTTGCCCTTTCCAGACTGAAAGAAAGCAACTTCTTCTTTTCAGTTTGAATTCTTCGCTGAAGATGCCAGCAGAGGGTTTTGTTTTTTTAAAGATATTATAGATACTGAGAGGGCATAATTTACTGCTTGTGAGCTTAGTCTCTGCCAGCTTGGTGCCCTCCAGATGTTTTGGACAACATCTGTAGGGCACCAGGTTGGGGAAGGCTGGCTTGGATTTTGTATTGTCATTCTGTCCTGTGCAGGACCATCCAAGGCACTCTGGCGACGAAGGTATTTTTAAACCAATGTTGCCTGAACAAAGAACGTTACCAAGCCTTTTTTTATTTTCTTTTTTTTCTTTCTTCTTTTTTTTTTTTTGTAGATGCTTTTCGGAATAATTCTTGCAGAGTGCCTATCCATCAAGGCTGACTTTGCTGCAAGAGGCAGTTAAAACGCTGGCTTGTAAAATGCTCATTCACTTAACCCAGAAACTGATCATCTATAGAACATTGTGACTCCACTTAATCGGAAATGGAGTTTTGAAAATAGCATCGTCCTGGCCCATGGAGCCTTGGGTTCCTCTGTGTTGGAAGAGGAGGAACTTTTTGTTAATTGAGTTTTCCAAATTCACCTATTTGAGGCTTTCAGAAGATGCAAAATAATATTAAGAGTAATAATAATTGTGCTTATGTGTGGGGGATTTGCTATTGTGAAAGCAGGGAGTAGAAACTAATAAAAAACCCAGCACTAAGATGAGGTCCGTTCGTTCAGCTCTTGCTAAAACTTAATGGGGTGTGAAATTCTGCTGTATCTCAGAAGGGTGGGTCTTGGCAAATTTATTTAGGAATATATATTTTGGGGATTAAAGTTTGCTTCTGTAAGTAGGATGTATAAAGGGATTTTATTGCAAGAGAAGGAGCAAGGGATCCCCTCTTACTGAGGCCTCCTGGCCCCTGCATCTTAAATGACCCCAGGGCCAAATCCAAACCCTTGAAGAGCATTGGCTGATCCCCAGGTTACAAATATGGAAACGAGAAGAGGGTGGAGAACAGGGGTGGCAGATTTCAGGCCCTGGGGACAAATTCTGTGTTCCTGGCCTCCCTGTTCAGTGCTTGGTACTCTCAGGAGGAGAAAACCTCCTTTGATGCTCTCTCTGAGTTCCTTTGGACGTGGGTGACGCTGTGGGTTAAACCACAGAGCCTAGGACTTGCTGATCAGAAGGTTGGCGGTTCGAATCCCCACGACGGGTTGAGCTCCCGTTGCTCGGTCCCTGCTCCTGCCAACCTAGCAGTTCGAAAGCACATCAAAGTGCAAGTAGATAAATAGGTACCACTCCGGCGGGAAGGTAAACGGCATTTCTGTGCGCTGCTCTGGTTCGCCAGAAGCGGCTTAGTCATGCTGGCCACATGACCCGGAAGCTGTACGCCGGCTCCCTCAGCCAAGAAAGCGAGATGAATGCCGCAACCCCAGAGTCGGTCACGACTAGACCTAATGGTCAGAGGTCCCTTTACCCTTTACCTGAGTTCCTTTGCCTGACGGGAATGTGCCCCTGAACTCTGATAAGGCCTCTTGCATAGGTGCAGCATGCCTTTTCTTTTCACACCAAAACACAGGATCAGTTTTTAAGCACAGCATTGGTGAGAGCAGATGGTTCATTGGGTACCCAGGCCCCAAGCAGTCTTGGGGCTTGAAAGCTACTTGGTCATTCTCCTCCACCAACCTGTCTTGAAGTGTCTTGACTGTCCTCAGTCTTGGGGGACTTGCCTCCTTTCTGCTAGTGGGAGACCCGGAACTGGGTTTTGCTTGAGCTGCTGCTCCCTCTTGCCATGATTCCCCAGCCCACCCAGACAGGCTGTTCCCCCCCACTTCATGACCTCTGGTGTGCCTGTTGCTGCCCCCTGGTGGGGAGGCAGGTGCTTTGCCTCTGAAGGCATGCAGTGCTGCTGTCTCGCAGCGAGTTATACTGAGGAAGCGAGAAGCTGAAACAGGCTCCAGCTTGCAATGTTTTGGCTGCTGTTTGTGCATCTCCAACCTTCTCTGGGCAGGATTTCAAGGGAGTAAATGAGAGACAGAGTATGAGACCCTGCCAAGGACTTGGCACTGTCTTGCTTTTTTACGCTGGTGTTCCTGTCTTCTCCTGGGTGGGAACAGACTGAGCTGTTTGTTCCAGTTTTCCCTTTTCTCTTTTTTGTTTCTACCCAGGTAGTGACTTCTTAAAACAGGGTTGGGGAACTGGATCTGATCAGTGAGCCAGGTCCTTCTTCCCCTGCCCCGCCTGGAGCCAGGTTTGATAAGTGGGTGGTGCCACCTGACTGCCAATCACCTGATGTCACAATGTTAATAGGTGACTCCTTTGCAAATCTACACTTGGAAAGGCATTTTCACAGGACTTTGCAGTCACAGCTGGCAGGTGCTGCCTGCAAATCCCCTTATGTCCAAGCCCTATTTTTGCTTACACTATGCCAGGAATCATAATTCATTTATATGTTTATTAATTAGTTATATTTGTTGCTTTTCTCACAGATTGACCCAAAAGTGACTTGCATTAAAATTAATTAAGAGCAACCAAGTAAAAACCTAAAATGACAGCTAAACAGATGGAAGAAGCTTTTACTTTGGTGCCCAAACCAGGTAGAGATGGTGCCAGGCATTGCCTCCATTCCACAAATGGGGAGCCACCACGGAAAAGGCCAGTTCTCATGTGTTTATGAGTATGACTTACCCAAAATGTCCTCACTGGCCAAATGGGGAGGCCTGGTTAGGGCCCATGGGATGGAGGTTCCTTACCCCTGCTTTAGAAAAGATCTCCATCTCCATTTCCTGGCTTTGTTCTGCAGATCTCAGAACACTGGGGCCAGAAATGTGGCTGTGTTGCTGCTGGTAGGAGTTTGCAGGATGCTTAAATAAAATTGCAGTGCCCATCACTTTCAGCTGTAAAAATGGGAAAAGGAAGAAGTAGTTCACTGGGTGGTTGTTAGAACTGACTTTAGTTCTGTATTGAGTTTATTTGGGGAAAAGAGAGGTAACTCTGCAAATCCCTAGGATGGATTTACATAGTAATTGATTTGGATTCGTTCGACACAATATCTATACCATGTGGGACAGCTGGGAAATAAGATGCAAAAGACTTCACAGAAGAAGTATACTTAACAGACCAAACACAGTTTGCAAATAACAGGACATGTACTTGTATGTTGCAGACTCCCAAGATTCTCTGCAATCCTGTGCATTCTGTGTAGCATAAAAAAATTAACCTGCTTGCAGGTAATTCGAATTCTGTAACCTGTATAAAATATGCTTTTCTAAGCATGTGGGCAAAGCCTTCTCAACTTTTGGAAGCCTGTGATGTGCTGCTGATTAAGTCTCCCAGTGGTTGGGGTGCAGAGTGTAAGTCCCTGTGCAGATCGCTTTATCCTTTCTCCATGCAACAAATTGTTCAAATTCAAATTATTTATACATGCTGCAGAATTGAGGTAGTTGCACAGCTTGGATTTCAAGTTTGGTTTTGTGGGGAGTATGCACACCCCAGAAACTTACCGTGCGTTGTTGGAAACTGTGTATGCACACAAGCCCTCCGTGGCTATTCTGTGGGAAGCTTTGCCTAAGTTGCAAAGGTGATTCTCAAGGAATGAGCTAAGCCCCTTCTGCTGGAGATTCAGAGCATCTGTTCCGCCAAAGCATTCATGGGCCGCAGGGCGAGGAGTGAATCTCAAATGCCTGCTTAGTTCAAATCCCACTCTGGCAAATGCTGAATTAGAAGCATTGATCCTTCCCCCAAACAGGGTGGTGGGTGGGAAGCCTGTTGTTTGGCGAGTCCTTTTAAAGCCGCAGCTCTTGGGGTAGGCAGGCTCATTCCAGTCCTTTCCCAGAGCTGAAGATGCTCCATTGCATACAGCCAAAACTGTGTAAATTGATAAGCATTGTGTCCAAATGCTGTGAAGGGGTCTGTCCAAGGGCTATAAGTAGTGGGTCACTGGGCTTACCCAATGCCATAAGATGGATTTGGCATAATTGCACACAGACAGTGTTTAATCTGGGAAAGGCCATAGCTCAGTGGCAGAGCATCTGCCTTGCATGCAGAACATCACAGGTTCAATCCCCAACATCTCCAGACTGAGCTATGCCAAAAACTGCCAGCTAGATAGACCGATACCTTGACTTGGAGAAAGGCAGTTTCCTGTGTTTCCCTAAAAGCCCTGCCTGAGTAACAGAAGGTGTCTAAAAATGAACAGGGATGGCTGGGACCGAACCTCTGTTGGCAAGGAGTTCCACAGGCTGCCTGCCACACTAAAGGCTTGGTCCTTGGCAAAGGTTTGCTGAATATCAGGGGTGTGGCGAACCCCCAAGGGTTGCCATCAGAAGGCCTCTGAGCTCATAAGGAGGAGCACAAAGAATCTTAAGGGCTTTGTGAATTAAATTGTGTAGGGCTTTATGATGAACCTTGGACGTGACCTGGTAGCAGAATTAGTAACCAGCATTTCTGCTCTCAGGAGTCGTCGTAGAGTGACGAAGTCCATCATAGTTGTAGTCATGCACTTCTAAGAGTTCACATATTTTTTTAAGATTATGCAACAATAATTAGGGATTCATCACAATGATTAGTGCAGATCTCCATGTGTTGTTGTCAGGGAACTGACATCTAAAGCGCCGCAGGTGCAAAGGCTCCCTGAGGTTGAGAGAGCAGTAGCAGCGGAAGAGGGAACCAGTAGAGGGCGAGCAAGAACTCCAAGGGAAAGTGAGTCGGAGGGATGGCTCAGAGACGCTTCAAGTGAAACCAGTGGGGAGGTCTCAGGACCTCCTATAGGGACACCCACACCTCGACGGAAACTGTCACGCCGAGAGGCCAGACGACGTGTTTCCGTTAAGGAGCTTTTATGTTGGAAACGTTTCCGAAAGCAGCCACTTTCGGATTCTACTAGTGATTGACGCAGCCATGCTGGAGGGGCTCCGTCACAGGCAGAGGTTTGAAAACCTGATCAAACTCTGAGGGACTTGCATTTTACGCACAAGCAGCTCATCGTCCCATCACAGCAATCCGAAAGACACCGAAAGCCAGCTTGTGCAGAGAGAAGCATCATGAGCAACCCAGCCGGAACCGGGGGTGCAGGAGCAGCTGGAGGGGGTCCAAGCCTGGAAGAAAGGTACAGAGCGTTGGAGATCCAGTTGGCGCTGCAAACGGCGAGGCTTGAGGAGAGGAGGGCTCAGGATGCAGAAAAGGGAAAGGAGAAAACCACCCCGCTCGCCAGAAAGGTACCAGGATTGGTGCAGAAATTCGGGGGGGATCCCAGGAACTATCATGCCTTTAGAACAGAGATGCAATACGCTCTAAACTTGCAGTTTGATGACTTCCCCGACGAGGAATCGCGAGTGGCGTATGTGATTGGCCATCTCGAATCCGGGGCGAAAGATTGGGTTAGACCCCTGATGGCAGCGAATAATGAGATCTTAAAGGACACGAGGAAGTTTTTTCGTGCCATGGACCTGATGTTTTCCAGCGATATTGAGCAGGGGGTGGTGCGAAGGCAGTTAATGGCTTGCCAGCAAGGAAGCAGATCTGTCCGTGAGTACTGGACTGAATTTACTATGCTGATTCATAAATTGGGGTGGGACCTATCGGCGGAGCCCATCCAAATGCTTTTCGAAGAGGGGCTTTCTTCAACCGTCAAAGATGAGCTTTCCCGGGGGCCCAGGGCGGAGTCTATGGACCAATTAACCAAATCTGCGCTGGCCATAGGAGCGCGCCAGGAGGCGAGGGCTTTGGAAAGGCGGGAAGGGAAAGGAGACCGTTGGAGGGAGTTCCGCATTCCAGACATTCCAGAGCCATCTTTCCCGCCGGCAGAGCCGATGGAAGTTGGAACAGCGCGGGCGCGCGCAGTTTCAAATCCCAGTGAAGGGCGGAAGAAGGAGGGAAAGAGCGCCAAGAGATGTTATCTCTGCCAACAGCCAGGGCACTTTGCCAGAGTCTGCCCACAAAGAAAGGAATGGCAAGGGATGGCAGGAGCTGTTGGGGGAAAGGAAGAGGAAAGCAAGGAGCAAGTAAAAGCCAACGCCTGGCTGCCACCGTTGGGGCACAGCAGCCAGGCCAAAGAGCAATGAAAGTGCCCATGCCAGAACCTCCCAGACCTGCTTTAGTGATAGAGGTGTTACTAGAACTGCCAAACGGACACCCACTAAAGGTCAAGGCGCTTTTGGATTCAGACAGCTCCTGTAATTTCATGAGTAAGGAGTTTGCAGCTGAGCACCAGATACAGACCATCCCTTTAAGTAACCCCTTGCAGGTGACTACGATTGACGGCAGAGAGCTGTTGGGGGGAGAAGTTAGCCAACAGACTGTCCCGATGATAATGAGAGTGGCAAGGCACACCGAACAGATAGCGTTTAATGTGGCCATCCTGGGAGGAGCGCCCATCATTTTGGGGATGAGCTGGCTGGCGCTACACGATCCGCTAGTGGGCTGGCATCAGAGGGTGGTCTCCTTTGGTTCAGCGCATTGCCTAGAACACTGCAAGGAGGGGAAGGTCTCGGGAGGAGACAGAGTCACCCTAGCGGGGATGGAAGTGATGGGCAAAGGGAAGGTGCCCCCGCAATACGCAGATCTGAGCAACGTATTCAGCGAAAGGGAAGCAGACAAACTGCCACCGCATAGACCCTTTGACTGTCAAATCAACCTACTCCCAGGGGCCCAACTCCCAGTAGGCAAGCTGTACGCCATGTCAGACAGGGAGATGCAGGAGCTGAGGGAGTTCATTGACAAAAACTTGAAGCGAGGTTTCATCAGAGAGTCCCGAGCGGTGGGGGGCAGCCCAGTGTTTTTTGTGGACAAAAAGAACACAGACAAACCGAGACTGGTGTGTGACTTTAGGGGCCTCAATGCAGTGTCGGAGCCCCTGGCTTTCCCTATGCCCCGAATTGACGACATTTTGACCAGAGTAAGGAAGGGAAAGATTTTTACAAAACTGGACCTGCGGGGGGCGTACAATCTGATACGCATAAGGAAGGGAGATGAATGGAAGACCACCATGTTTACCCCTTTGGGAGCCTTTGAATACCTCGTTATGCCCTTCGGTCTACAAGGGGGCTCCGCCTGTTTTCAAGCTTTTATAAACCACGTTCTGGGACCTTTGCTCTACAAGAACTGTGTGGCCTTTTTAGACGACGTGTTGGTGTATTCGGAAGATGAGGAACAGCATGTGAGGGACGTTCGAGAAGTGTTGGGCAGGCTGCAAGCCAACCAGCTGTGGGTGAAACTGGAGAAGTGCCAGTTTCATACCAAGGAGGTGGAATTCCTGGGGTACCGCTTGTCAGACAAGGGATTGGCCATGGATCCAGGCAAGGTTCAAGCGGTACTGGAATGGAAGACACCGAAGACCAAGAAGGACGTGCAAAGATTCTTGGGGTTTGGGAACTTTTATCGGAAGTTCATCAAGAACTTTGCCCACTTGACGGCGCCCATCACCGACTGCCTCAGCAGCAAGAAGAAATTTGTTTGGACGGTGGAGGCGGATCGAGCCTTTGAAGAACTGAAAAGGGCTTTCGCCTCGGAAGAACAACTTCTGCATGTGGATTTACAAAAACCCATGAGAGTGGAAACAGATGCATCCGACCGGGCTATAGGGGCGGTCCTTCTTCAACCGGGGAGGAGTGCGTCGGAGTGGAGACCGTGTGCATTCTTCTCGCGGAAACTGAATAAGTCCGAGAGGAATTACACGGTGTATGACAGGGAACTACTTGCCATTCACGAAGCATTCCGGAGGTGGAGACATTTATTAATTGGGGCACAACACAAGGTGCAAGTGTGCACCGACCACAAAAATTTAGAGTATTGGAGAACAGCTCGAGTGCTCAACCAACGACAAGTGAGATGGGCACAGGAATTCTCCAAATTTAACTTTGAGATTTGTTATGTGCCAGGCCCAGAAAACGTCAGGGCGGATGCGCTCTCACGCAAACCAGAATATTGGGAAGGGGAGGAGGTGATCGAAGAGAGACATGTCATCCCGGAGGACCGCTGGGTGTGTGGGGCGGCGCTGGTGGGGCAACGGGAACTGGTGGAGGAAACGGAAAATGATGAATATGCCCAGGATAAGCTCAGAGGTCTCAGGGGGGAGGGCGAGAGCCCCGGAGGTTTTGAGGAAAGAAATGGGGCATTGTATTACAAAGGGGCACTGTATATACCCGAAGGTGAATTGAGGGGGAGAGTACTCAAGCAGTTGCATGATAGCCCCACGGCGGGACATTTTGGGCAACACAAAACCATGTGGTTGGTTACCAGGGAATTTTGGTGGCCTAAGGTGAGGGAAGATGTAAGGGAGTATGTAAGAGGGTGTGACCAATGTCAGCGAGCCAAAGGGGAAAGAAGGGCGCCGGCAGGGTTATTAGAACCTTTACCCACACCAGAACGGCCTTGGGAAGCGATATCAATAGATTTTATGACGGATCTGCCAAGGTCCAAGGGGAAAACAGCCATCATGGTAGTAGTAGACCTGTTAACTAAGATGTGCCATTTTGTAGCATGCTCACATGCAGTCACAGCGGAAGAAACGGCGAAGTTGTTTGTGGAACATATTTTTAGGTTGCACGGGGCTCCCTCGAGGGTGATCTCAGATCGAGGCAAACAATTTACTTCCAGGTTCTGGAGGAAGCTCATGAGCTTGCTACACGTGGAAGTTAATTTTTCAACTGCCCGGCACCCTGAAACCAACGGGCAGGCGGAAAGGGCAAATGGCATTCTTCAACAATATCTTAGGTGTTATGTCAATGACAGAGAGAACGATTGGGTCGAAAAGTTGGCGTTGGCAGAATTTGCCTACAATAATGCGGAGAATGTGTCCACAGGGATGAGTCCCTTTTTGGCTAATTACGGGTGTCACCCCAGGGCATTTCCAGGGGAAGGAGGGGAGAGATGGAGCGTTCCAGCGGCTGAACATTTTGTAGAAGAGATGGAAGCCATCCATCAGCAGCTCCAGCTCAACTTAGAAAGGGCCAAGGCACAATATAAGAAGCAGGCAGACAAGAACAGAAGGGAAGGTGAAACCATAAGGGTGGGGGATCAAGTGTGGTTGTCAACCCAAGGGTTGCCGTTCAAAGGGGGTTGTAAGAAACTGAGGCCCAGAAGATTGGGACCCTTTGAGGTGATTCAGCAGGTCAACCCGGTAGCTTTCAAACTCCGATTACCCAACCACATGAAATTGCACCCAGTGTTCCACAGGTCGTTACTGTCACCATACAGGGGGGGACGTGAAGGGGAGCACGTCAGGGGACCAGCCTTGGAAGAGAGGGAACGCCGCAACCATGTAGCGGAAATCCTCGATTCCAGGTGGAAGGGTAATCAGGTGGAGTATTTGGTGGCGTGGGAAGGGGAACCGGAGTCAGAAAACACCTGGGTAAGTGCAGAGGAAGTCAATGACGAGGTTTTAACAGAAACGTTCCACCAAAGGTTCCCGAGGAAACCTCAGCCTATAGCAAGGTTTAGGAGGGAGTATTTCGGCACCACCGATGAGGAAGAGGAAATGGAAGGGTTCACGGAGTCGGAGTTGGAAGATGGAGTGGACTCTGATGACGAAGAGTACCTAGAGAGTAGGAACAGCAACAAGTGGAAGGAAGTGTTCGCGACGTCGGAAGATGAGGGAGGTTCTTTCAGGGGTTTTACCTCCTCACCGCCAGTAGGAGAGGAGACGGGAGGGGGTGAAGGGGGCCCTGGAGGGGAGGTGGATGTCAGGGAACTGACATCTAAAGCGCCGCAGGTGCAAAGGCTCCCTGAGGTTGAGAGAGCAGTAGCAGCGGAAGAGGGAACCAGTAGAGGGCGAGCAAGAACTCCAAGGGAAAGTGAGTCGGAGGGATGGCTCAGAGACGCTTCAAGCGAAACCAGTGGGGAGGTCTCAGGACCTCCTATAGGGACACCCACACCTCAACGGAAACTGTCACGCCGAGAGGCCAGACGACGTGTTTCCGTTAAGGAGCTTTTATGTTGGAAACGTTTCCGAAAGCAGCCACTTTCGGATTCTACTAGTGATTGACGCAGCCATGCTGGAGGGGCTCCGTCACAGGCAGAGGTTTGAAAACCTGATCAAACTCTGAGGGACTTGCATTTTACGCACAAGCAGCTCATCGTCCCATCACAGTTGTCTTTCAGCTAGATGTAAAAAAATGGATCAGGAGGGTTTATCTTCTTTTGGAGTGACTTAACTGTTCCATTGTGCATAGCAGAACTTGCATATCGTTCTCTTGAAAAGGAAGCAGCTTGTGTATTCTGGTGTTGTTCCTAAGTGCTTCACTTCCGGCCACGCAGAGGTCCCCTTTCATGCTGTTTGGGCAGCTCTTGGGTGCCGGAGATCCAGCTGCAGAAGTAGGAACAGCATTAGAAACTCATATATAAGCTAGGTGCCAAATGGCTCCTTAAATTCAGTTGCCAAAATGGAATGTCTAGTTGCCATTTTGGGGGCAAGACGACTCCAAAGTCTTATTTTTCAAATGATGGACTGGCTGTGAATGATTCCCAGTTAAACATCTGGCTAGTTCAGATGACAACCTTGAGCTAGGTTAAGTGTTTTGAGAACTTAAGAAAACTCTCTAGATCCAGGGACAGTCCACATATGTATTGGCCCATTTCGACCTCTTTTTCGTAATGGTGACTGCTCCTGCTCAGTCTGCGCAGAAGAAGCATCTTGGCTCCTGAAATTCATTCTGATTGTGCCGATAAAATATAACTGAAAGAATTCTACAGGATGGCGTTATTACTGTGTGAAAGCAGTCCAGATACAATGATCCCCAGATGGTGGAGATATCAGGTGCCATCCTAGTCCCAGGCATCTTTGATTGGATGCAAGGGGTTGAAAGCTAGGTGCAAAATGTGCCTGGCACTTGGCTAGTTTCAAACACCGAATAGAAATGGGTCTTTGATTCCCCACAACCCTGGACCGCTACTCTGCTTCTCAGCGGAGGATTAACATGTTGCCAGTAACCTGCTCCTGTGAGCTGTCTGGCTATTTGTGGTTAAAAGCAAGCGGGAGGACCAGGTTGGCAGAGGCTGGCATATTGTGTATTGCTGCTAAGAGGCTACGAGCATTGAAGCTGCCTTATAGCCAGGCTTGGTTTTGTTTGAGTGCCCTTTTGCTTATTCCTGACAGGCTGCAGCTTCCTCCACAGTCTTTCCCCCTGCTCTTTATATTGGAAATGCTGGGGATGAAACCTGGCACTTTTATATATGTTGAGCACCTGTGCTACCAACCGAGCTGCGGTCCCTTCCCTAGAAAGAAGATTGCTGGGCACTAAAAAGTGCATCTACAGTGTGTCGTCTTAATTATTGTCTCCCACTCTGGCTCTTTCCAGCCCTCTGGTTCCCCCCCCCACCCCTCGTTGATCCCCAAGATTGCAACGGAAGAAATCAAAGCAACCTAATTGCCATTCCCGAATCCATTTTTCAACGGTGCCAATTAGGAGTAGTTTATTAGCGACCGGCTTGAAAAGCGTCAGGGAGGCTAATTTACCATAGGAGGCCTTTCATGCACTTTGAAATCCAGGCTCTGTATCCAGGTTCCAAATGAGATCAGCAGAGGAATGAACCTGCTATTTAAAAGCTAATTTGTACACAGGAAATTTAAGTTCTTGAATATTCCTAGTGATGAAAAATGCATTATTTGGTCTTGTTAAGGCGCCTGGCTGCTTTTTTTTTTTTGAAAATGAAGCCCTGATCTTAGTCTTTGCACTAAAAATATAAGCAGTGGGCTATTAAGTGGGGAGGAGCTTTGGGTCAATGGGGGCATATTTTCCCCCTCCTACACTAGTGGCTATATAAGAAACACCAACATCTCAAGCTGAGGAGTTGAGGTCAACACAAGAGGCTTTGTCCAGAGTTCAGTGGCTTGTCTTTGAACCAAGTGCTCTCCTGCTGGGACCTGGGCATTCTGAGGCAGGCTGGGTATAGGATCTCCCCCATATCCTGATACTGCTGACCCCAACCCCAAATCACTGTAGCAAGTTTCCCAGAACAGGATGCTTGGGGCACTGGCCTCATCCAGCAATGCTCTTACGTTATGTAAGTCTGTGGGTTTTGTGCATGTGAATAATTTTGCTTCTATTAGTTGCTTGCTCTACTTATGGCTATGAAGAAGCCCTAAAAAACTAGACACCCCCCTTCTTCTGAATATTGTCATACATTTTAGAACCCCACAAGGAGTAGAAACCTAGATTCCACACACCTCTTTCTTCACGGGCCCATTTAGAGCGATAAGCTGTGGCTTCCCCATGAAATTCTTGCAACGTGACAATCCAGTTTCAAGTTCCCTGCTGGAGACTGGAATTTCATACCATTTGACACCAGCATTTTAGTTCTATAGATTGTGTTTAATGAGCCATTTTTTCTCTGAGAGGTTCTGGCCCACTGTTTATTTGCCAGAGTTTTATATGCCTGGTTGTTTAGTTACAGTGCCAAGGCAACAATGCTAAATTAAATCTTTATGTTGACAGCCCGTCATATTCTGCAGCAAGGGTACATTAGCAGAAACCGAGTTGCTTAGAACCTCACATTAAAATACTCCTGGTACTTTGGACCATTTCGGTACACTTTTAAACATTGGTTTCATTGTAATGCAGAGGGCTTTTTTCTGTTGCTGCTGTTCTGTTTTGCTTTAGGAACCATCACTGCAAGAATGAAAGAAAGCTCTTAGCTTAATTGAACCGGGTGTCTTAATACAGCAACTCATCAGTCAACAGCCAGAGTTCGTTCCTTCTGTTATGGTTAATTGTATTTCTCTCTGGGGGCTTTGCAAGATCAATGCTTCTGATAGAAGATGCTCAGCATTCTGTCTTCCCCCCGCCCCCGCCATAGTAGTTATGCAGATAAACAATTGGTCATAATAAACCACTTAAGAACAGTAAGAATACATATTTTGAGAGCTGTGGAGGAAAACAGGCTTCTGGTGCATGGCATCAGCGACTCTGAGTTGGTAGGAAGCTGCGCCTTTGAATGTGGAAAGGGCCACACTGGAAGAAAAGGAGGGGCCATTGGCAGCCAATCAAATGCCTCTCTGTAGCTCACCAGCTGGACATGAAGGCAATGACCATTCCTGTCGCTTATTAGGTGGGTTCTGCAGGAAACCTGCACACAGAAAGAGCACCCTCCAACAATCAGCCCCATGGTCAGTGGCAGGTGTGGCTGCTTTGCATGCAGAAGGTCCCAGATTCATTCCTTGGCATCTCCAGGTAGTGCTTGCTAGCAGCTTTCCAAGGTTTCGGTCAGTGTAGACGATATTGAGCCAGGTGGGGCAATGGTTTGACTGTATCGAACAGCTTCTTATGCTCATACTGGTATCACTCCTTTGCTCAGAACTTGGAGGCCAGAGATCTATCTTCATTTTTACATCATGAGCTGCAATTGTAGTGCTTTGCACGCAGAAGGTCCCATTCTCTGGCATCTCCAGATGGAGCTGGGAACATCCCTTCCTGAAACCTGGAGAGTTGCTGCCAGTCAGGGTAAGCAGGACTGAGCTAGATGACCCAACAGTCTGACTTAAGGCAACATCCTGTGTTCCTATATAACGCAGGCCTGGAAGCATTCTAGTGCCGTGTTGCTTTTTAAAAATCAAGGCATCTTGTGCAGGGCATTGAAAGCAGGTGGTGTTGGGCTGTGAGGTACAGCTTGAAAGGCTGTGTGGCGTAGTGGCTAGAGCTTCAGACTAGGACCTGGAAGACCAGGGTTCAAATCCTCATTTGGCCATGAAATTCACAGGGTGGCCTTGGGCCACTTGCTATCTTGCATCATAAACCCTACCTCACAGGGTTGTTGTGGAGATTAAAACCATATACACTGCCTTGAGCTGCTTGGAGAAAAAGGTGAGATATAAATGCAAGTAATAATAACAACTTCATAGCAAGTGAGCTCAATCCAGCACAAACGAACCACTTTTGTTCCATTTGTTTCTGTTCATGAACTTGCACTGTCTTCCTTGTAATTGATGCAACTTTGACTTCCCTTTGGGCTGCTCTGTTTTTGCTGGAGCGGGTCTAAAGCACTAAAGATATTGGCTTTCCTTTTGGGTGGCACAGAATCCTGGATTTCTTCTCCGGGACAGCCTGCCAACTTGGGCGGGGGGTGGGGGGGGGAGACACACCACTTGTTCTTCACTGCAGATTGAGTCACCAAGGATGTCTGTACCTTGCCAAGCCAAGAGAGCATCACTTGGTGTTTGAAAACAACCTGCGTCATCTTCTGTCAATTTATCCTAAGCAGAACTGTGTTGGGGAAATATTAGAGGCGGTTTCGGACGAATACAGTAATGCTTGATTCAATATGGGCAAAGCAAGCCAATTCCACCTGAAGCCTAACACTGATTTTAGTGATGGGAAAGACCAGGGTGTGATGCTTGGTCTTACATATTTAAAACCATTTAATACATTTCTAAAAAGCTCCTTAAGAGGTGAACATCCTATATATGTGAGAAAACAGATTTGGGGGATTCATACATGTCAACCAAAGGGACACGGGGAGTGCTGTGGATTAAACCACAGAGCCTAGAACTTGCCGATCATTCATTCCCCCCCCTTGCAGATAATACAATATACAGGTCCCTACCATATATTTGGGGATGTGGGTGGCGCTGTGGGTTAAACCACAGAGCCTAGGACTTGCCGATCAGAAGGTCGGCGGTTTGAATCCCTGTGATGGGGTGAGCTCCCGTTGCTCCTGCTCCTGCCAACCTAGCAGTTCGAAAGCACCTCAAAGTGCAAGTAGATAAATAGGTACCACTCTGGCAGGATGGTAAACGCCGTTTCCGTGAGCTGCTCTGGTTCACCAGTAGCGGCTTAGTCATGCTGTCTACATGACCCGGAAGCTGTACGCCGGCTCCCTCAGCCAATAAAGCGAGCTGAGCGCCGCAACCCCAGAGTCAGTCACGACTAGACCTAATGGTCAGGGGTCCCTTTACCTTTACTTTACATGTCAACCAGGGTCCAATCTGATGGGTTGGGGAAGGGCCACGGGAGAGCCCTTTGCATGCAGAAGGTCTGGGGTTCAATCTCTGGCAGCATCTCCAGCTAGAGCCACAGCAGCTCCTTATCTGAAAGCCCAAGAGTCTCTACCAGTCAGTGTAGACAGTACTGAGCTAGATGGACTGATGGCCTGACTTGGCGTAAGGCAGTGTCTTGTGTTTCTATGTCAGAAAAATCCGGGGTGTGAAAAATGTAGTTATTGAATGCATTTATATCCCTCCTATTTCTCCAGGCATCTCAGGGTGGCCTTCATGGTTCTGACCCCTCCATATTTAATCCCCACAACAACCCTATGAAGTAGGTTAGGCAGAGAGGCTGTGACTGGCCCAAGGTCCTACCTTAGTGGGAATTTGAACCCTGGTCTCCCAGGTCATAGTCTGATGGTTGTTGCTTTGTGTATGGCAGAGGCTATCTGCAGACTATTTGCCTATGCTCCCTGTGGGGTGTGTGTGTGTGTGTGTATCTGTCTGGAGAAGGCAGGGCTAGGCTTATGACTGAATGTAAAATAGGAAAGCTGCCTTATACTCAGCCAGATGATGGGTCCATCTATGTCAGTATTGTCTGCCCTGGCTGGCAGCAGCTTTCCAGGGTTTCAGGCAGGGAGTCCTTCCCAGCCCTATTTGGAGATACTACGCTAAACCTGGGTCCTTCTGCGCACCTTTATGATACAGGGGCAGGTGACTATTCTGGTAACCAAGTCCTGAGTTGATTCAGGCCTTTATATGTTAAGCGCTATGCATTTCATCCAGAGCAATTTGGATGAAGGGCAATGATAAAAGAGAATAAATCTCCTTGGACCTCTTACTCTTTTGCCTGTTTCTGCACTTTTTCTGTCTCGTTATGCCTCCCTATTAATCTCTCTCTTGCAATATTTTAGCTCTCATTTAACCTCTTTTAGGATCACTCCAAATCATGACCTTGTGTGGGGATCTGTTACAGATGAGAGAGCATCCATCGCCCAGGCGTTGCGGGGAGCCTTGGTGCTGTCTCCGTTGGAAAAGGAAATTATATTTAAATGGGAATATTAAAGCCCTTGTTAAACTGACTTCAGGTCTTGCAAACGTCACTTTGGGGGGAAAAGAAGAAAAACGACTCCCTTGCTCTTTTGCAAAGATTAAACTGAGTGTAAAGCACAGCTCTGATATATCAGGGCTTTGGGCTCTGGTATGTGAAGTAAGCCCAAATAAGGGCCCTTTTGTGCATGGAGAGAATGCTTTTTTATATTAGCACAGAGGAGTCTCACCAGCTGCGAGTTGTCTCTGATGGTGGTAAGGGACTTTGTCAATTACAGGTGGTTGAACTGCCACTGACTGGCTTTCTGCGTGGGTATACAGGTGAAGCAGCCAGAACTTCTCAAGCAGAGCTCAGTCATGGATCTCTCAAGTTTACATGAAATCCATCCTTTGGTTTCCGTTTTCCTACATTGCTGTAGTCAGTCATTTGGGACCATGGACAGCTCCTTTTTCTAAGTGATGAGGATTGGACTGATGAATCAATTCTATGGCTCTCTGTGTGGACATATGAACAGATAAGGGGTTGGAAGGTGGGGAGATGTGGCTAGAGCTGGGGTTGCCATACGTCCACAGTTTTGCAGACATCGCCGGTATTTGGTTCTAGTAAACAGCATCTGGGCGGAAAACGATGAAATGTCTGGGGAAATTTGGATGTTTTAACAGTCACAAAACACCCCTTGGCTTTCCAAAAAATGCTCAGCAACTTTTCTGTTCGGATTTTCATTTTTTGAAATTTGGCAAGCCTGCTGGAGCATCATGCCCAAGTCCCTCCCCAAAACCTCACCCCATGCCTGCCATAAAAGGGTAGATGCAGGCTGATAGTCTAAAGGCAAGTGGCAATAAGGGGAGTAGGGTTCAGTTTTACAGTTCAGGGTTCTCACTTCTGGGCTGCAGTGGGGGGCAGCCTGCTGATCTTGCATTGGTCGCAATTCATGCTTCACAGCAACTTTGCCTCTCTCCAGCCACGGCCCTGAGCGAGAGCCGGCGATGCTCGATGGCTGCACATTAATGCACCAGAGCAGCCGCAGCTCGTGGTGAAAAGGCCGATTTGTCTATTGTGCTCCCTGAAGATGGGAAGCAGGAAGTGGCAGGACAGAGCGATGAATGTTGCCTTCCCAAATGGGCTGCTTTTGATCTCGGGAGCCTTTGCCGATTGGGCTTTTCATTAGCTGCCTTTTTGGCCTCCCCCAACTGCAGCGTCTCCTCTGAGCCTTTTTTGTGTGTTCCGGTGAATGATCCTCTTGTTTGCAGAGGAAAAGCATGGCTGTCTGGGGACTTTTGGAAAAGCTTCAGGAATGCATCTGGGGCAGAGTTCACACCTCTGAAAACGACAGCTCCAAGCAGGGGGTTAGCCAAGGGACTTCCGTGAGGCTGGTTTTACATGATTCGGGGTTTACTCCCTCACTTTGTGGCTGGAATCCATTCCAGCTGTTTGAAAGTGTCCTATGGTAGGTTGGCTATGGACCGTGTAGCCATCTGTAACAACAGCCCCATTGAGATGGGCAGAGATGCAGGAGCATAGAAAGCTGCCTTAAGCCCAGTTGGACCAGTAATATGTCTGGCTTAATGTTGTTGACACCAGCCTTCCTTCTGCACAGCCTGATGTTTGGGATTACAATAGGGCTGGGCAATATATCAATACATCGCCCCAAACCGGTTTGAAGTCCATATTGTTATATTGGTTTCAGAATTTTTGACCTGGCAATATATTGCAAATCGTGATGTGTGTGCTATGCAAAAATCACAATGTAGGAAAAACCGTGAAGCCAACCAATGCCTCTACATAGCTCCATCCTTATTTCAGATATTGTGATATATTGGTATATCGCAATGGTTAAAGGTAAAGGTACCCCTGACTGTTAGGTCCAGTCATGGACGACTCTGGAGTTGCGCGCTCATCTTCCCCTATAGGCCGAGGGAGCCGGCGTTTGTCTGCAGACAGCTTCCAGATCATGTGCCCAGCATGACTAAGCCACTTCTCGTGAACCAAAGCAGCGCACAGAAATGCCGTTTACCTTCCCGCCAGAGTGGTATCTATTTATCTACTTGCACTTGACATGCTTTTGAACTGCTAGGTGGGCAAGAGCAGGGACTGAGCAAAGGGAGCTCACCCCATCGCAGGAATTCGAACTGCCAACCTTCTGATTGGCAAGCCCTAGGCTCTGTGGTTTAGACCACAGCGCCACCCGCGTCCCCTATCACAATGTTTAGCTGGTAATATATCACAATGCTGAAAAACCAGATATTGCCCAGCCCTAGACTACAACTGCCCTGGGCAGCACACTCAATTGTCAGGGTGTTGTAATCCAAAACAGCTGGAGGTCACCAGGTAGGGCAGGACTGGTCCATACTGAATGGCAGTGCCTTTCCAGGGTTTCAGAAAGGGGGCTATTTTGCAGCCCTTCCTGGAGATGCCAGGGATTGAAACCAGTACCTTCTGCATGCAAAACAGGTGCCCTATTTCTGAGTGCTTTCCAAGCAGTTTGGGACATAGGAAGCTGGCTTATACCCCATCAGCCCATTGGTCCATTGAGCTCAGTACTGTTTACTCGGATGGGCAGTAGTTTTTCTCTTAGCCCTATGGGGAGATGTTGGGATTTGAACCTGGGACCTTCTGCATGTGAGGCAGATGCTCTGCCACTGAACCTTTTGACGCATGCCAGCTTTCAATCAACAGAAGCTCAACCCCTTTTTAAAGATTTCAACTCCAAAGCAAAGTAGCCTTCTGCCTATTTTGTTTTTCCATCTTTCAGCAGCACCAACAAAGCACCTATTCCCTAAAGCTATTTCGAGGAGGCCGCATTATTTTATGTAATAAAATTGCTGCTTGTGGACCGCGTGTGCTGGTATTCCTGGCCTTGAGAATCAATGAAGTTAATTAGCAGTGATTAATGAGAGAGTGCTGATTGTTGACTGTAGCCATTAGGGTCGCAAGCGGTCAAGCCATTGGCAAGGAGGTGCCGGCAGTCCCGCTGCAAAGCCAATTTAGACTTTTATATTTTCTGCACTGTTTGCAGCTTGGTGTTTAAATATAACCCACTCCAAATGAAAACGGGAGGAAAACACCGGGGGGGGGGGCAGGAAGAAAAGGGGAATTCTCTTTGGTTCCAGATCTGTAAACTCTCTCCCATCCAACAGAGTCAGAGTTTGTTCTCTGGTACTGGGATTGTACAGAAAGCTACATTATCCCACATCAGACCATGGGTACAGAAAGCTACATTATCCCACATCAGACCATGGGTCCATCTAGCCCCACATTGTTTACACTGACTGACAGAGGCTCTCCAGGGGTTCAGGCAGGGGACGTTCCCCCAGCCCTACCTGGAGATGCTGAGGACTGAACCTGCGACCTTCTGCATTCAAAGCTGATGCTCTACCACTGAGCTACAGCTCTTCCCCAGATACGTATCCAAGACAGAACCTGACACAGGGATTTAGGAAGCTCCCGTATATGAATTGGTCCACCCACTCAGCGTCTTCTACACTGGTCAGAGGCTGCCCTTCCTGAGCTGAAAAAGCCCCAAGGCAGGAGTGAGAATGTGAGAAGAGCTGGCATTGATCAGGCCAGTGGCTCACCTAGTCTAGCATCCTGTCCTCACAGTGGCCAACCAGAAGCTTGTGGGAAACCACCAAGCAGGAGTAACCACATGATCTCTTCCCCTGGGCTCTAATTGAAGTGTGGGCACCCAGAAAGCCAGACCCCTGGTGTGAATGAAAAAAATAACAGTCACAAAAACACCCCATGGCCACCTCAAAAGTAAGGTAAGCACCCACCTTGTGCTCCACCAAAATGTTTTCTCCCCCTTGATGGTATTCAAATGCAATTTATTTTCTCATTTGTTCATTCATGGAGAATGGGAGGAATCTTTGGTGGGACCCTTGCTCATACTGATACATCTGCCCACATCCTCCTTCAGCTTCCAGGGCTGAATTTCCTTGCAGAAGTTGGTCAGAGGCCCAGGAACTCCTGGAGTCATCAACCCTCTCTCCCTTTATTATTTCGTTCCTCCTGAGTCAGCTCTTAATTGCTCTTCAGGTTAACCAGGTCTCCTATATATTCTCCCACCTTAATTATCCTTGCGTTCTCCTCTCTCCGCTGCACATTATTTAAATTCAGCTTGCTAAGTGTGGATGTCGACAATGAACATTGAACTGCTGTCAACAGTTTTTGTGCGTGTGTTGGGGACTCGGCCACTCAGCCATGTAAGCACTCAAGTCTGCCCAGAGAGTGCCTCTCTGTTCCCTTACTGTTTAGGCCAACACAGCACCTGTGGGCCCTGAAATACCACCAGAGCTCTTTTTGGCACCCAGGGAAGACCCCTGCCAGTGTGGTGTAGTAGTTAGCGTGTCTCACTATGACCTGGGAAAGCAGGGTTTGAATCCCCTGCTTCATGAATAAATAAATAATGAAATAAATCTTGGGGTGTGATTGAGCCAGTTCAGTTAGGGGTTTTTATGTGTGTGTGGCTTTGCATGGTGATGGATGTGTTTCTTGGAGCATTGGCTATTTTCCTTCTGTGAAATGGGTTATTTTGTTGTGCCTTTTTTTGGGGGGGGTGCTAATGTGCAGGTCAGTATCTGAGGCTCAGACCCAACATTTATTTAGTACATGTATATCCCATCTTTCCTCCAAGAAGCTCATACTTCTCCTCCCCAACAACCCTGTGAGGGAGGTTAGACTGAGAATGAATGATTGACCCAAGGTCACTCAGTGAAGTTTGGCAGCATTTCTGAGATTTGGCTGGCCATCTCTGGCAGTGGTGGTGCCCACAGCAGGGTTCCAACTCCCCCTCCCCCAATTTCCAAATGTGCCCCCTGGACCCAAAAAAGGTTAGAGATGTGACCCCTGTCTTTTTCTAAGGGAGAATTCTTATGTACAAATCCCTCCACCTCAGTATAGCAACAAGCCATGAATGCAGTGAGATACAGCTTTGTACGGTGCACCCTGACCTCTCCCAACCTGCTCTCCTCCAGATGATTTGGACTAAATGGTTGTGTTGGTTGTGGGGTATGGGAGGTGGAGTCCATAACACTTGGCGGCCATCAGCTTGAGGAAGGTTAGTGAAGAAGAAGAAGAAGAAGAAGAAGAAGAGTTTGGATTTGATATCCCGCTTTATCACTACCCGAAGGAGTCTCAAAGCGGCTAACAATCTCCTTTCCCTTCCTCCCCCACAACAAACACTCTGTGAGGTGAGTGGGGCTGAAAGACTTCAGAGAAGTGTGACTGGCCCAAGGTCACCCAGCAGCTGCATGTGGAGGAGCGGAGATGCGAACCCGCTTCACCAGATTATGAGTCTACCGCTCTTAACCACTGCACCAAACTGGCTCTGCATACCACCACCACCACCAACCTTTCTCAAGCCCACTTGAGTGGCTTTTGCAGTCTTCTTGCATTCCTAAGGACGTGAAATTGCACAAGCCCTGTCTCTCCTTTAATGTACAAGTGGGGGACCAAACTATGGACCACCAGGCCTCTCTCTCTCTCTGGGTCTTGGGTCTCTTCCTAGGCCACTTCCCTCCTTGACCACACCCATGCTCCTGGCCACACCCCTTACCAGCTCTACTCCTCCCTCTCTCCTTGAGTATGAAATGTGTCTCTTAGACTCTGGTAACGCGGAGAATAGACTGACTGTGTGTGAGGAAACCAGCTCACTGTATGAAGATGAAATGTTCATTTGTTTCTCCACCCACTTTCCCCTCAGGGCAAAATGAGGCCCTCAGTTTGAAAAGTGCCACCTGCTTCTGCTTTGAATGCTAAAGCTTTTGGTATGCCACCAGCTTCCACGTGGAATAAGTGACATTGTGGAAAGTAAGCTCTAGCGTGGTTTGACACTACGGAATCATAGAAATGTAGAGTTGGAAGGGACCTTGGGGGTCATCTAGTCCAGCCCCCTGCAATGCAGGAATCACAACTAAAGCACCCATGACAGATGGCCATCCAACCTCTGCTTGAAAACCTCCACGGAAGGAGATTCCACAACCTCCCGAGGGAGACCGTTCCACTGTCAAGCAGCTCTTACTGTCAGAAAGCTCTTCCTGATGTTTAGCCGGAATCTCCTTCCCTGTAACTTGAAGCCATTGGTTTGGGTCATGCCCTCCTGGGCAGCAGAAGTTTGCCCCGTCATCCCCGTGGCAGCCCTTCAGATATTTGAAGATGACTGTGGTATCGCCTCTCAGTTTTCTCTTCTGTAGGCTGAACATACACAACTCCCTCAAATGTTCCTCATAAGGCTTGGTTTCCAAAATGACCGCTTTCCATTTTGGTTGCCTTCCTCTGCACACTACAGTTGTACCTTGGTTCTCGAACTTAATCCGTTCTGGGAGTCCGTTTGACCCCTGAAACGGTTCGAAAACCAAGGCGCGGCTTCTGATGGGCTGCAGGAGCTTCCTGCACTCAATTGGAAGCCACAGAAGCCGCGTCGGATGTTCAGCTTCCGAAAAATGTTCACAAACCGGAACACTTCCGGATTTGCGGCGTTCGGGAGCTGATTTGTTCAGGAGCCAAGCTGTTCAAGTACCAAGGTACCACTCTACCTGGATGAAGAAGTTGCGGTGTTAGACGGCCATCATATTGCATTGCTCAGGAATCCCAGTGAAAGCCTGGTTGACTGTTGTATACACAGCCGCCGGCTTCTGGGCCAGCCATGTGGACCTCGCAAATTTCAAGCGCTCCATTTCTCGGGGAATGTTCTCTTGCAAAGAACCTTGTATTCTTTTCAGCCTGGCTTTCTCTCTCTCTTAGCAGAGTGCATAATGCCATGGCACGAATTGCAGGCTATTGAATCTCTACTACCAGCACCCGCATTTAGCCTTTGGCTTCCTTTTAAAGTGTGGAGTAGGAACCAGAGAACAAAACCCGACACAAATGCAAGGAATGTCTCCTCCTGGCAGGGGCGGCTATTAACGGCCTCTGCGTCGGGCTGAGCCTTTTTTTGACTCAACGGCTCGGCAGTTCTTTTATGCACCCAACAGAGGGCTTTTTCTTCTTCGTTTGCTCACCACGCTTTCCTGCATATAAACAAGAAAATGAATAAACTTGCGCTCGCATGATGAGGCTCAAGACTCTTCCCCCCTTTTTTCCCCTTTCAATGGAGTCTCGGCACTCCTGGTGGGTCGTGCGCAGTCAAACCTCCCTAATTGAGAGCAGATTGCTGGGCCACATTCAAGCACATGGATGAAGCCAAATGGCTTGTTTTCTGCTCCTGATGTGTCTCCAGGGAGAAGAATATGTGTGTGTGTGGGGGGGGATTGACCAAGTTAAAAACCACACGCCTTGAGATCTTCTCTTTTCCAGGAATCTTTCCTTAGACGGAGATCATATCCGTGCCATACATTTACAGCACATTTAATAAACATCTAAAGAACATGGTGCCTCAAAGAATCCTGGGAACCGTAGTTTATTCCTTGCAGAACTACAGTTCCCAGCATCCTTCACAAACTACAGTTCCCAGGAATCTTTGGGGGAAGCTGTGTGCCTTAAATAGATGGTGTGGATATGTGACCTGAGTGAGTTCTTCTGCCACAGGTCTGAGGAGAACCTGGTACACACAGAGACAAAGCCTCAACCAGCCTGGCAAGAACTTCCCCATTCTTTCTGAATTAAGCTCTTGAGTACACAGGGACTACTTTCCACTGAAATGATTGCAGAACTCCATAATAATTAATAAGGAGAATAATTTATTTTTAGTACCCACCCATCTGACTGGGTTGCCCCAGCCACTCTGGGCAGATTCCAACAGGCAATGCTTTTTTCCTTAAAAAATTGTTTAGGGGTGCTTTCATTTTCCTACTCACATTGAAATACTGCCCCTCAATGAGGCCAAACTTAGATTCACAAAATGTTTAGGGGTATGCGTACTCCTGCGTCACCCCAACAGGGTGCCAACATGGTATACAAAACAACAACATCACACAATAAAGTGTCCCATGGCCAGGAAAGCTCCACTTTCCCTTGGTATTTCTACAGAGCTCTGAGAGTGTCACGTAGTCAAAGGGCAGCTATTCATAGACTTTGTAGTGGCTTTCCTGAGATGAGACATCTGAGGTCCTGCTAACACAAGTTGAGGTTGTGATGTTGATGCTCTGGAGTGTCTTTCTCAAAAGGCCTGCCATACATCCAGATTTTTCTGGACATTACTGGGATTTCAAAGGTGGAATTGCCATCTGGGGGGAATTTCCAAAAGTCGGCACATTGTCCTGGATCTTAGGCACGTCAGTCGAAAAATTGCATTCTTTTGGTGGTTTTTAGGGGGTTTCCTAAAAAATACCCTCAAGTTTTGTGGTGTCCTGGTTTTTACTTTTTGAAACATGGCAGCCCTACTTATGACCCCATCACTGTATGTGGTGCCAACACAAATTAGGCCCTGGTCAATTACGTGGTTCAATCCCTTATAAACTAACCCAACATATTTAATTCCCCACTCTGCCAGGCATCTTGACCACCAGCTTCTTTACATGGTCTGTTAGCATGACTAATTTTTTTTTGGGGGGGGTGAGGCATTTACCCCACCACTACTATATATTGAGTTGGTGGGGCTAACCAACAGAGATGAAGTGAATCCTGTGCTCTTGAGTCCAGGTGTCGAAACAATGGTCAAAGGGTATTCCCCCTGCTACGTTCCACCTCTGCACTCTGCGTAAATATCGTGCATTTTTAATGGCTTAAAAGGTCACTGGACTCCTCTCTGTGCTCCTCCATGCTCTTCTCCCCCTTCCCCAACTGTCCACAAAGGATGTATACAGTCTGCTTAGAAAATATTATACAAATTTTGCCCGTCTGCATTATCTTTTTATTCTGTTCAATATCATTAGATAGATAGATGATAGATGATAGATAGATAGATAGATAGATAGATAGATAGATATAGATAGATAGATGACAGATAGATAGATAGATAGATAGATAGATAGATAGATAGATAGATAGATAGATAGATAGATGTGTGTGTGTGTGTGGTGATTAAGTACGTGTGGAATAGCAGTTTGGATCCTTCTTCAAATAGATTCTGGTCTGGCTGGATTTCTTGGTGGAATTGACTTTTCTTGCCTTCTTTTTTTAAAGGATTGTAAGTAAATGACATTTAATCTTTGGTGCAATAGACCTTGTCTGAAACTGTTCTCTAAGTTTTTATAATAAATTAATTAAAGTGGACATTTTTAAACTAATCAATTTTGATGTAATTATTGTGGTGGGGTTCAGTGTTTAGTGACGAGAACAATGAATCTTAAGCAGTACAGCCCCCGCCCCAGCCATCCCACCCCCACACTTTGTTTGCCAATATCTTATCTAGGGAGGCAGCCAGTCCAATGGGCTGGGTGGTTCGTTTCTGTCGCAGGAGACCTTTGCAAACTCCCTCTGTGACCTTCATGTCTCTCCCCTGCCCAGCTCCACTTTCTGCTTTATTCCTGGGAGTTTGCTTGCAGGTTATTTGGCTGAATCTTGTTTTGGAACTGGTCTGGAGTCTTAACCTTGAAAAAACTGTTTTGGCTTTATTTTGCCTTATTATAAGCAGCAGTCTGAAAGTATTTTTAAATAAAGAGTTAATCCTTTCTAAGGCTTTGCAAAGGAATCCACAACACTCATTAGTCCATCTGCCCACAAGGGTGCGGGAAAAGCGTGAGAAAAAGCCCCCTGGTTTTTTAAAATGCTTCTGGTCAAAATGTTACCCCAACAGGTACGGGCGTATCTGTCAACATCAGTGCCTCATTTTCCACACCTTAAGTCCTGTTATGCAAACTGCTAGCAAACTTTGCAAAGCTAAGCAGAGTCTGGTATGGTTTGAGATTGGATGGGGGACCGTGTGTTGAGATTCCTGCACTGCAGGGGGTTGGACTGGATGTCCCTCAGGGTCCCTTCCAATTCTATGATTCGTATTCTGCTGCAGTTTTTTTTAAGTTCCTCATGAAACTTTTTGGCATTTTAATGTGTATTCTACTGTACATACTTTGCTATGAAATATTGCCATATACATAAATATACAGTATTTTTTATTGTTATTTTCACTGATGCATGCACTTACGCCCACTTTACCCTAGTGTATACATTTCTACTTACTTGCTTGGAGAACTGCAGTGCAAATTAAGTGCAACTTTTGAAGGATAGTTGTGCTCAGCTTGGGTATTGTTTCAGAAAGCGTGAATTGTGTAGGCTTGCCTTTAAAAGCGAACTGAATCGAGTTTCTCCTCTATTCCTAACTTCAACATTGGTTGGGGGCAGGGAGAGAGCATCCTTCTGCCACACGTGAGGATAGCTAACTAAGGCCACGTGTACACTATACCTCTAAGGTGCTATCATACCACTTCAAGCTGAACAAAATAACACAGCACAATGGCCAATAACAATGGCGCTAAACATTATGTATAGACTAATACAAATGATCAGAAATTACAACCAAAGTCTCTAGATCTTCTTCACCAGTCATGGTAGAATAATTCAAAAGTTCAATATTTACATAATCTGTCACCAAATATCAGTGACTACAGTATGATATGAGCACTGATCCAGAGCATATTTTCTACAGCGTTTATATTTACTTACATCTTGTTAAGAAATTGAACTGGATCCTTCTCATATCAGTTCTTACAAGTCTGGCTGATGAAGAATTGATCAAGATTGGCTGATGAAGCATTGAACGAAACAGATTGGTTATCCGGAAACTCTGTTCTGGCGATATTTGGTGATAGATTATGCATATATTGAACTTTTGAATTATTCTACCGTGACTGGTGAAGAAGATCTAGAGACTTTGGTTGTAATTTCTGATCATTTGTACATAGTGTTTAGTGCCATTGTTATCGGCCATCGTGTTGTGTTATTTTGTTCAGCTTGTCTATTTTGCAACACAGGGATCATACCACTTCAAGCAGTCATGGCTTCCACCAGAGAACCCTGGGAGTTGTAGTTTGTTACGGGTCCTGAGAGATGACCTCTATTCTCCTCACAGAGTTACAGTTCCCAGAGTGGTTTAACTGTTAGGCCCTCTTCCCAGGGAACTCTGGGAATGGTAGCTGGTAGGGGTCTCCTCCCAGCTCCCAGCACCTTTAAACAAATGACAGTACCCAGGATGCTTTGGGGAAAGCCATGACACTTTAAAGTGGTAAAATAGTGCTTCGAATGTATATTGTGGTTGTCGCATAACTTAGGTGGCTCAGGGCAGGCTCTGCCATCTAGCACTTTGGCATTCATCATCTTCAGCTGCCTCACTCTGCCCAGTGAGATGACAGGTGGCTTTTGAAATTAGACCAAGGGCCACAGGTTGTACTACCTGTCCTCTAGGTTTTTGCTTAGTTAATAAGCCACCTCTTTTTTGCTTCACTTGACCGATAATACTGTAAAGCTGCGTGCAAGTGAAATAAACAGTGTTCAGTGGCAGAGGTTCACAGAATGTTAGAGACTTTCCCAGCTTTGACTGCTTTTAATCAGATCAGTAGAGACATCACCTTGCCAACAAAGGTCCGTATAGTTAAAGCTATGGTTTTCCCAGTAGTGATGCATGGAAGTGAGAGCTGGACCATAAAGAAGGCTGATCGCCGAAGAATTGATGCTTTTGAATTATGGTGCTGGAGGAGACTCTTGAGAGTCCCATGGACTGCAAGAAGATCAAACGTATCCATTCTTAAGGAAATCAGCCCTGAGTGCTCACTGGAAGCACAGATCGTGAAGCTGAGGCTCCAATACTTTGGCCACCTCATGGGAAGAGAAGACTCCCTGGAAAAGACCCTGATGTTGGGAAAGATGGAGGGCACAAGGAGAAGGGGACGGCAGAGGACGAGATGGTTGGATAGTGTTCTCGAAGCTACCAGCATGAGTTTGACCAAACTGGGGGAGGCAGTGGAAGACAGGAGTGCCTGGCGTGCTCTGATCCACAGGGTCATGAAGAGTCGGACACGACTAAACGACTAAACAACAACAATCAGATCAGGCAGATCCAAAGCACATTGAATGCACATTTGAAGCCCATGACTTCAATCTGAGTAGTTCTGGGGAACTGTAGTTGAGCTCTGCCATGGGGAAACAATAGTTCCCGAGATTCTTCCAGGGAAGTCACATGCTTTAAGTGTGCATTGAATGGGCTTTAATTGTACGGGCTGGGTCTGCCCTTGGACATGGCGATTGCTTGGAAAACATTCCATCCCATGCTAAAAGCATTTCCCCCCCTGTCTGCCTACCACCACCGAGAAATCGTTTTTCAAGTTCAGATGAAGATTTTTTGGTTTTTCTCTGTGAGGGATGCGGATGAGCTTTCCCCCCTTCCTGCAAAGCTCAAAGCTCAGTGCTGTTTTGACAGAATTATGCATGGCATTCTGAGGTTTCCCGGAACACCTGAATCACCTGTCAGGGAGCCATGATTAGCTGTATTCCCCTCTGACACACACACACACACGCACGAAACATGCAACATGCACCCTCGGTTTTGCTGATGCGTAATGTGCAAAGCAGCCTTTGGTCTGCCTGCTGTATTCTCTGTGCGTGCAGAAGGGCTGACTTCGCTCCTGTGGCAGTGGGCCAGACTTGCTAAAAAAAGAAAAAAGAAAAGAAAAGAAAAAGACTGTAAGCTGTTGGCTGGCAGCAAATTCTGCTGACCCAGGAAAATGGTGTTGCAGAAACTCTTGACTTTCGAGGGAGGGTGCAAAAGAAAAAGTGTCGGGGCTCCCCGTTGTTGTGAATTAATCTAGACATCGCTGAGCTGGTGGTGTTGCTGGCCTCCAAATCCTTTTTTTTTCCCCAGAGGAAGTCGACATAAGACGGTGTGAATGGCAAATGCCTTTGAAAAGGGGATTTGGAGAAGAAATTGACTCAGCTGCGATAAAAGGGAAACCTAGTTAGATCTGATAGAGAGCAGTGAGTAGGGAGATTCTGAAGTGCTTCTTGATTTAAAAAGACAGCTTCATTAAAATGGTTTGGGTTTAAAATTTTGGTTTTTGATCTGCAACAAAATGCTGCAGCGTGGTCCTTTCTGTTCTGGATCCCAGCTGTTCCATTCCATTCCCCCCTCGGTTTCTTATTCCCCCTCTCCAATAGTTCATCAGCATTCCACACCCACAGGACATGCTCAGTCTTCATTGACTTTTGGTTTCTTTTGCCAACTCCAAAGATCACCTGTTTCCACTCTGCCCTAAACTTGCTGCCTCCTCCCTGCTCCTGTGTATTGGACTACAGAAGGACTCTTCAGATCTGAGGTAATTACCAGTAAGGTTGGGGGAGCTGGGGATGTTTAGCCTGGAAAAGAGAAGGCTGAGAGGTGATATCTGAAGGAAGATGGAAGATGGAGCAAGCTTGTTTTCTGCTGCTCCAGAGGGTAGGACCAGAACCAATGGATTCAAATGACAAGAAAGGGAATTCCAACTAAGCATTAGGAAGAACTTTCTGATGGTAAGAGCTGTCCAACAGTGGAACACACTGGAGTGCAGATTTACAGCACCTGACTTCCCCCAAAGAATTCTGGGAACTGTAGGTTACTCCTCACAGAGCTACAATTCCCAGCAGCCTTAAGAAAATGCAGCTTCCTGGACTCACTGGGGCAAGTTGGGAACTTTTAATGTGTCTTGGGTGTGCTTGAAATGCATGTTGCAGACCTGCCCTGGCCTGGCCTCAGTTCAGAGTACGGTCCACTTGTTGCTCTGTGCCCGATCTGCAGACTTGCAGAAATTGCTTCCCTTAACATGCCGTTGCTACGTTTGAACCTTGCTTAGCCGCTCAAACGAGCGCATGGCTTGGCATAAACCTCGGGTGAAAAGGGATCAGAAAGTGAGTGAGGGGTTTGGGTTTTTAACTTGGTAATTTTTTTCAGTCGGAGGCAGCAGAAGCGTAGCTTGTAAAACTGGCGTCCAGGGTTTTCCCCGTGACTCTGAATCATTTTCTTTTCCTGTCTTCCTTATCACCTCTTGGGAAAAGCACAAAGAGAAATGCCCAGCCTGTTTTTCGAGAGAGTGATTCATGTGTTGCTGGGGTTATAATTTTGACTCCTTTTATGGGTCAGAAGAGATCTGTTCCTGGAGCGTGGTTTTCTCCCCCCCCCCACCTCCAGGCTACTCTTTCTAATGTTTAGGGAGGGCAAGAAAATGTACTTGCAGTCAGTGCAGCTGCTATAACTGTGTTCAGCGTTGGTGGTCTGAGGTTTTTGTGGGATGTAATAGCTGTTCCTGTTGTTACTCTTCCTGCTGTTATTATTACACTTGTGGTAGCCCACAAATTTCCTTCAAGGGAATATGGCCTTTGACCTAAAAGAAGGTTGCCCACCCATGGCCTACACTGGCTGGCAGCAGCTCTTGAGAGTTTCAGCCAGTGGTCTTTCCCAGTTCCACCTGGTGAAGCTGGTTATCAAATATGGGATCTTCATCACACAAAGCATGTGTTCCTGCCTTTGGAACTGCAACCCTTCCATCCCTCCATCTTAAGGACTAGAAACTTATTTAAAAAGCCGAGACCATCACAAATCTGACAATTTTTAGGTCCCTAGATGAACGGGATGCTGCAAGAACAGCTTCCTTTCCTGCCATTTTGCTCTTTGCCATGCGAAGAGATGCCATGGTGCTGAAAGAGCCAGCCCACATTCTCTCGCTGCCCACCTGCCTCTTACCCTTCCTCTCAAGGGCAGTTTTATCCTACGCATCCAAGTGCGAATGGATTTTTCTTCTCCCCTGGGTCTGTTTTGAAAACCAAATTCTGCAAACAGTGTTGAAGGGGGGTGACAGAATCCTGCCACTGCGTAATCATTTATGGATCTGGTAGCGATTTCCCCCCTGTTCTGTGACTTAATGACATCTCGGTGCTCTGGGGAGCTGAGCTCCCTTTGTCAAATATTGCTGATACACCCACTTACGTCTGCCAATGCTGATCAAAGCTAACTGCCTTATTTTATATGTACCCGAGTCGCTCAGTTTGCAAAGGAATTAGGAAGTGTTGCACAAGGCACTTCTGTTTTCCACTCTCTTTTATTTTTAATCTTGCAAAAGTGGATAAGGACTGCAGCCGGTATATGGGGTTGGTGGGTAGTTTGCTAGCTGAATCTTCCTTGGAGCTTCAGCTAGAAGAAGAGTGAGGTGATGGGGACTCATTCCTGCATGTAGCCAAGATGACACACCCATGACTGAATGGGCCACTGGTGGGGTCAAGTACTTCATCCAGAGGGTGATATTCAACTTGGTCCTACTTTGAGTAGACCCATTAAGAACTTACGTCGGATCAGGCCATTGCCCCATATCTAGTCCAGCATCCTGTTTTCACAGTGGCCACCCAGATGCCTCAATGGGAAGCTCCAGAACAGGATCTTAGCACAACAACACTCTCCCCCCCTTTGATTCCCCACCAACTTTCTCTGACGGTGGGCCAGAGTGGCTTCTGAGTGTGACTCACATTGGATATTGTGTGTACGTGTGTCTGACGCTTGTTCTGTGTCTTAAGCAGTGAAATGTCTTTAGGCAGCTAACCCTTTCATGTAGGTAGATATAAATAAAGAAAGAACACAGAACTTTTTTATTGAGAGAGCAATGATGGGCAAGAGATTCGTTGGTGTTCTGTCATGCAGTATTCTTCAGTCATCATCTTCAATTGTAGGAAATAGGTTTATTGGATAATTAGACTGTCCATATCACGGAGTTGTAATTAAAATCCTAAGGAAGCTAATTAATTTCCTTAAAAATAAGTTTCTTTGAAACCACATTATAGTTGCTTAAAATAGGTTTCTTAAAAAAAAAGAAGCAAGGAGCTATTCCTGGGCACTGACTTTTCCCTCGCATATATAAAATAGCTAAAAAAACAGCGTTTTGCCCATTATTCATTTTTGCAAGCCCTGGTCTTTATTTTCCTGTTGCCTCCCACTGTGTTGATGCAAAGCTTTAAAAGTTCTTATTCGTCACATCATTGCACTGGCTAATTGGTTTCTGATTACCCAGAGAATGTGGGAGAGAACCCATTCTATCCAGCCTTTTCAGTTGCCTGTGGCTGAGGACAAGGGCCTGTGTGGGCAACTTTTGCTGAACTACAACTCCCATCAGCCCCAGCAAGCCAACAGTTCAGCGACATCTGGAAGGCCAAAGGTTCTCCTTACCTGGAGGGATGGTGCCCTCTTCCTGTTCTACATTGTCCCTCTTCCTGTTCCACCTTAGAAGGGGCTTGGGGCCGGCCCTAAGATTAGGCAGAGTGGGGCAGCTGCCTCAGCCAGCAGATGCTGGGAGACAGCAAAAAGTGATGGAGAAGTATAGGGGAACAGAGCTGTGTGTATATGCTATACAGCCTGCCTTGCACCTCCTAAGATAGCCTGATGTTCACAAGTGGGATGCAGGAAGCTGTCTTCTTGCCTGCATTGTATTAAAACCAGCTGCTAGTCAATGCCCCTGTACTTCTCCAACACTTTTTGCTGCCTCCCAGCATTTGCTGGCTGAGGCAGCTGCCTCACTGCCTAATCCTAGGGCCGGCTCCGAGTCACTTCTAAGGTTTAGTGGATGCAAGCTTCCAGCGGTGCAAGCTTCTTGGCTCTTTTCTAAATTTCTTTCTAATGCTGATTTTGGGAGAAGAGCTGAAACCAGCACCTTTTACCTATAACTGCAAAAGCCAGGCAGCTTTGAGAACAATCTGACCTCCACGAACAGTGCCTAACCCAATCAACAGACACTGATCTGTCTGGGATGGCTCAGCAGAGCCTCCACATGCAGGAGCAGTATACCTGTGAATGATGAGAAACAACACAGACTTATTGTCCCCATACCCAGCTGGTGGGGATCCTTTTCAGCCCAAGAGCTGCAGTTCTTCATAGGCGACCATGCTGGGGGTGGGGGCTGCCTGCCAGTTGATGGGGAGACAGAAGTGGGTAGAGGAAAGGATACAATGCTTACCTTTGCACAGGAGACTCCAACACAGCCATGCAGATGCTTGAGGTTTCTACACATTCTACACCCCTCCCTCCCTCCCTCCCTCCCTCTCCTCCTCTCTTTCCCACTTCTGACTATGAAGGCAGAGCATGGCAATGAAGGCCAGCAGCTGTTGATAAGTCTTCTCCATGAATTTATCAAATCCTCTTTTAAAGCCATCCAAGTTGGTGGCCATCGCTGCCTCCTGCAGCAGAGAGTTCCATAGTTTAACAACATGCCTGTTTTTACACACACCTAGAACAAGACTTCTGGGACGTGGGTGGCGCTGTGGGCTAAACCACAGAGCCTAGGACTTGCCAATCAGAAGGTCGGCGGTTCGAATCCCCGTGACGGGGTGAGCTCCCGTTTCTGGTCCCTGCTCCTGCCAACCTAGCAGTTTGAAAGCACGTCAAAGTGCAAGTAGATAAATAGGTACTGCTCCGGCGGGAAGGTAAACAGCGTTTCCATGCGCTGCTCTGGTTTGTCAGAAGCGGCTTAGTCATGCTGGCCACATGACCCAGAAGCTGTATGCCAGCTCCCTCGGCTAGTAAAGCGAGATGAGCGCCACAACCCCGGAGTCAGTCATGACTGGACCTAATGGTCAGGGGTCCCTTTACCTAGAACAAGACTTGGCCTCGGGAGCTTGCCCTTAAATATATTTTGGGCACACACACACACACTTCGGTGGGGAATATATAATTGACAGTGTGACTTGGGAGAGAATGCATGCTTACAAAATGTGCGGGGAAAGGCGTATGTTACGGGGGGAACAGCAAATACAGATTTTTGTTGGAAAGTAACTGTTAACTCATAAGAGGATATTGCCGGGTTGACAAGCTGTAAATAGTCACTGCTGGTGGAATTTAATATCCTCCTGACTTCTGACAGAGATGTTTCGATGAGTCTCCTGCCATCTCTGCAGCCGCTCAGAGCTGCTCTGTCTTCGACTGCCTTGTCAGATTCCTCCTCTAGCCAAGGCAGGGAACAAGTCCCTCCACAACCCCCTTTTGTTTCCAGGAAGGAGAGAGCCTTGCAGAAGAACTCCCTCTTTTCTCCCTTATTTCTCAAGGTTCTTCTCCCTCTGCATAAACCTCTTGGCTGTCATAGTTTATGACATCAGCCCAGCCGCCCGCATGAATTACGGTTGCGTTCAGTTCAGCGTTGCTGGATTTACAAGGTGAAGATATTAAGCTGAAAGTCTGCGTTAAATTAACAGACTTTGGGTTTTGTTGAACTTGTTGCTTTTGACTCCTTTTTTTTACAAAGGACTTGAGATGCACTGTGTGTTGCTACCACACAGTGCATCTCAAGGACCCTATTCAGACCCCAGAACGCTGAACGGAACTCTGAGGGTTGGTTGGTTTAAAGCAATCTAGGGCTCTCTGGAGAGTTTGAACTATAACTCCCATCAGCGCCTGGCCATCTTGAGTGACTTGTAAAAAAAAATCAGAGATCCGGTGCTGACCAGCATTTCTTTGACACAAAGACCTGGATCTGAGCCAGGGATCCTGGTATGTTTTCTTAAGGGATCCCCTCAAAAGCACCATCAAATCATAGGTTGCCTTTGTCCACAGATGCATTCTGTGATTTGTTGCTGGTTTAGTTGTCCTTTGTAAAAAAATTAAGATCATGAATATCCATGAGGATCTGTGCCTTGGAGCAATGTATTTTGTGATTACCCCCCTTTCTTTGTGTGCAGTCTACGCGATGTATGCTTGAATTTGATGGTGATATATAGAGAGGAGGGAGGCAGTGTAGAATTGTGTAAATTCAAGAGGGCCAGTTTTTCTTACCCAAAGGAAAGCAAAGTGTGTGTTGTGTGTATGCAGTGCACACATATGCCTTCTCTCTGTCTGTCACGCCCCTTGGCACACGCCCAAATTAAAAAAAACCCAAATTCCACATGGGTTCATGGGCTCTGAAGGGTTGATGACCCCTCAAACACAACAGAACTCGGGCATGGTATAAGGCAGCTTTCTACACTTGAGTCAGACTATTGGTCCATCTAGCTTAGTGTTGTCTACACTGACTAGCAGCAGCAGCAGCAGCAGCTTTCCCAGCCCTACCACAAAATGCCAGGGATGGAACCTGTGATTTTCTGCATGCAAAGCAGATTCTTTGCCACTGCAATGAGAGCGTGGAAGTGTCGAAACCTGAAGAAGCTTCTTTCTGTCTCCCAGGATGGTCAGCTGCTGACCTGAAGGTGACCAGAGGTCAAGAAAGAAAACTTCAGAGTGAGACTCCAGCATGGAATGCATCACCAAATTAGATTCTGTTCAGTATGGACCTAATTGGGATTGTGGGTTTCTTTCCCACTACAGGTATTAAGATACGATGCCTACGACGGCTGTTGGGAATGTGTTAGTTGGTTTTTACAGTGTTCTGCTTAGAGCAGGCATCCCCAACCTTCGGCCCTCCAGATATTTTGGACTACAGTTCCCATCATCCCTCAACACTGGTCCTGTTAGCTAGGGATCATGGGAGTTGTAGGCCAAAACATCTGGAGGGTTCAGGTTGGGGATGCCTGGCTTAGAGCATGGTGCAGACAACACCAAGATTACAGTCTGAGCCCCATATGGTACAGCTGCATTGCAGGGGGTGGACTAGATGAACCTCAGGGTCTCTTCCCACTCTGCAATTCTATGGTTCTATGAAGTTATTTGCTGCTGGGGGGGTATGTAAAAATATCACGGACTTATTAAAAATGCCTTGCATTTTGTAGAATTCTGCTCCCACTGCAAATTAAGTTTTGTATTCCTTTGTGTCTGTGTGCATGTTTATAGATAATACGTATTTGCCAACAGAGACTGGCTTCCCCTGCGTCTTCTGAAGTGGGCTGTGAAGTTTTCAAGGTGCTGCAAGGCTCTTTCTCCCTCCCTCCCTCCCCCTCTCCCACTTGCTAATTTGTTCTGGGGCTGTTATAGCATGGAGATTTGCAGTGTGATCAAACACTATGTAGATTTCCAGCCTCCCCGGATAAAAATCTTGACAGGAGCTGAGATGCATTTGGGAAAAGCTGCTGCAACAGGACAAAAGTAGTTGGGGGGGAGGAGGGAGGAGAGCTGTGGGTTATTAGAACAGACTTTGTCACGTCAGTGAACCTGGAAATCTGCATCTCTCGGCTTGTCACTATTACTTTGTGACCTTATGGATCTTAATGTTGCCCATCTGTTATTGGTGAAGCCGCCGATGTGTCATGCCGTTAATAGGGTAGCTTATTCAGCAAGAGCGCTTGACCCGTAATCAATGGTGGAGGCCAGGGGCTGTAAATTAAACAACATCTGACTATTGCCTGATATGCTTTTGGTGCAGTCCTGGGACTGAGAGTTGCAAGCGCCGGTGAAGGGCACCTCCCTGATGAAGGGCCTTCGCTCAGTGCCAGAGCACCTGCCTTGCATGCAGAAGGTCCCAGGCTCAGCCCTCAGGTGGCATCTCCAGGTGGGGCTGCGGGGAAAGGCCCCAGACCTGAAAGCTTGGAGAGATGCTGCCAGCCAGTGTGGGCAGTACAGTGGTACCTCGGACTATGAGCAGTCCTGCTAACGAACGCTGCAGACAACGATCTCCGCAAAATTGAAAGTAGGTGTTCTGGTTAGCGCACTTTGACCTGGAAGACGAATGGAAGACGAAAACCCACAGCGGGAGATGTCATTAGGGAAAGCGCGTGCCTGTTTAAAAGCGCTTTGGTCTAAGAATGGACCTCTGGAATGGATTAAGATCATAACCCGAGGTACCACTGTACTGAGCTAAATGGATCCAGTGGTTTGGCTCAGGAGAAGGCAGCTCCCTATGTTCCTATTTCAACCAGCTCTTTCATTCAGAAACACGAGGACCTGAATCTCAGGTAAGGGGCATCGCTAAGTGGTAGAAGAATCTGCTTTCCATGTAGAAGGTCCCAGGTTCAGGTCCCAGCACCATCTCTGGGTAGGGATGTGGAAGAGACCCCTGCCTGAAACCCTGGAGAGATGCTGCCAGCCACTGTGGGCAATACTGAGCTAGATGGACCCAATGGTCTGACTCATGAGATGGCAACTTCCTGCATCTTACTCCTGCGGGTAGTGGCACCCTCCCTGTGGAACACCCTCCCATTAGATGTCAAAGTGATAAACAACTACCTGACATTCAGAAGACATCTTAAGGCAGCCCTGTTCAGGGAAGTTTTTAATGTGTGATTTTACGGTATTTTTGGTTTCTGTGGAAGCCGCCCAGAGTGGCTGGGGTACAAATAATAAATTATTATTATTATTATTATTATTATTATTATTATTATTATTATTATTATCATCATCCTCATCTCTGCACATGGAGGCACAGGGACTGTGTGCTTATTCCTTTTCCTGGAGTATATGTATGTGTGGGGGGGGGGAATGGTTTTTACATACCCTCCAACATTTCTGCGATGAAAATAGGAATGTCCTGTTTAATAATAATAGTAATAATAATAATAATACCCCGCCCATCTGACCAGGTTTCTCCAGCCACTTTTGGCGGCTTCCAACATGTATAGAAACATCGTTAAACATTAAAAAAAACTATACAGGGCTACATTCAAATGTGTTCTAAAGTATGTATCTCCTTGACTTGGGGGGGTCACATAACTCCATACCCTCCAACATTTCTCAGATTAAAATAGGGATGTCCTCCGCACTGCAGGGGGTTGGACTGGATGACCCTTGAGATCCCTTCCATGATTCTATGTTACCATACCCCCCACCATAAATCTGATGAAAACAGGACGTCCTAAGGAAAAGCAGGATGTTCTGGGATCAAATCAGAAAACAGTGCTTTTGTAAATCTAGGACTGTCCATGGGAAATAGGGACACTTGGAGGGTCTGCTTTTGAAGCAGCCTTCGCCATCTTGCTGCCCTCCAGGTGTTTTGGACAGCAACTCCCGCCCACTCCAACCATTGCAGATGTGGATGCTGTAGCAGAGCAGGCTTGGGGGTGGGGGAGACACCTCCAAGTGTTGCTCGACTCTTGGCTGCCATCATTCCCCCACCCCGACCGAACTAGTGTGACCAGTTTTCAGGGACGCTGGAAAAGTCAGGAGTCCAGCTGCACCTGCAGGGCCACAGGTTTCCCATCCCTGCTGCAGAGGCTCAGGTGTTGTGCCAGGCTTGCATCTTGAAAGTAAGCCCAGGAGCGTATGATTTTTAGCGGGCCTTTTCTGACACATCTGCACTCCCAGATGGCTCAAAAGCCATCCCGTGGGCATCTCTGCATGGAAATGAGTCATTCAACTTTTTCTGGAGCTGCATCTGTTACCAGGAGCAGTCAGAACTCTAGGAACTTGCTCACTCAGGGTTTGCGTGGGAAGTACTAGCACATGGCCCACGTGGGGGGGGGGGATTAGCTATGTTAGGAACAGAGGAAGCTGCCTTATTCCAAGTCAGATCCTTGGGTCCATCTAGCTGAGTGTTGTCTATTCAGCTGCAGCGGCAATCCAGGGTCTTCAGGGTCTTCTATCTGGAGATGCTGAGGATTGAACCAGGGACCTTCTGGATGCAAAGCAGGTGCTCTGCCACTGAGCCCACAGCCCCATCCTCTTGCAACCTCATGACTAATAGCTGATGAAAGGAACAGAGGCAGCTGCCTTATATACAGATTCAGACCACTGGTCAATCTCACTCAGGGTTTTCTACACCAGAGTTTCCCAAGCTTGGGTCTCTAGCTGTTGTTGGACTACAACCTCCCATGATGCCTAGCTATCAAGACCAGTGGTTGGGGATGATGAGAACAGCTGGGAGCCCAAGTTTGAGAAACATTGGTTTATACAGTCAGGCAGCAGCTCTCCAGGGTTTCAGATATGGGACAATTCCAGCCGTACCTGGAGATCCCCGGGGATCAAAACTTGGACCCTCTGCTTGCAAAGCTGATGTTCTGCTGCTAAGCTACGGCCCTTTCCCTATGTTGAATAATAGAATCAGAGAATCTTAAGAGTTGGAAGGGACCCCAAGAGTTATCTAGTCCAACCCCCTGCAATGCAGGAATCTTCTCCCCAACATGGGACTAGAAGCCACCACCCTGAGATTAAGCACATTAGAATTTAGGAAGTATGAGAACAATCTGGGAAGGTAGACTGGTATGGCCGTCTCAGTATTCCAGAGAGCGGCTCTCAATTGGAGCTGTGCTCTTAGTCCCCATGCTGCCCCAGCTCAGGACCGGGACTGACTTAGGGTGGTGCTTATGGGAAGGTGGGCATCCTTTAGCATCCTGCTGATCTATGCGCCTTACCCCACTGCTATCTCGTTGCTTACCTTAATTGCTTTCATTAAGCTGGCAAAATTCATTACAGCACTCCAGATTTCTTGGCTTTCCATGCTTTGAGTGTCGGGGGTGGGGGTGGGGGAGCCATTCAGACTCGTCAATAGTAAATCTTATTAATGTTCTTGTCATCTGTTAGGATGTGCCTTAATGAAAATATAATGTGCATTTGAGAGAGCTAGCAGAAGTCTTTGCATCTGCTACCCCAAACAATTGGTGCAAGGGAGTTTCTTCCCCCACCCGTTTTTCTGCCAGCCGCTCCTCTTGTGCTTCTGATCATTCCCAGCTTATTAGTTCAAGGAGCTTTAAGCAAACATACTGGGTAGCAGCAGCAGCTCCTGCCTGTGGGACCCTCCAGGCTGCCGCTATCTTGCTGGTGTCTTCTGCAGCATGTCACAGGCACAATAATAGCGTATTAGTGCTGGATTTATATATGACCTTCTACACTTCATTCTGCTTTATTAGTTGTTCTGCAATGCTTCTGCAATGTTAACGCCTGATTGCTGTCTACAGGGGCACTTTTATGCTATAGCTCAACAAAAGTGTCTGCATGGGGTAACACCCAGAATATCTGCGGCATGGCAAGTTGCAGGATTTCAGTGGGAAGTTTCTTATAGTATTGGCTACCAACTTGGATGGCTTTAAAAGATCGATCAATTTATGGAAGAGAAAGCTATCAGTGGTTGTTAGCTGCCTCCACTGACAGAGGCATTATGCCTCTGAATCACTGTTACAAACTCAGATATACATATAAACTGGGCGTCAACTGGCTCCTTAAACCAGGATTACAGTCACCAAAACGGAACTCCTAGTTGCCATTTTTGAGCAAGATGGCTCAGAAGTCTTATTTTTCAAAGGAAGGGCTGACTGTGAATGATTCTCAGTTAAACGGCCGGCTAGTTCATATGACAGGGACGCAGGTGGCACTGTGGGTTAAACCACAGAGCCCTAGGACTTGCCGATCAGAAGGTCGGCAGTTCGAATCCCTGCGACGGGGTGAGCTCCCATTGCTTGGTCCCTGCTCCTGCCAACCTAGCAGTTTGAAAGCACATCAAAGTGCAAGTAGATAAATAGGTACCGCTCCTGTGGGAAGGTAAACGGCATTTCAGTGTGCTGCTCTGGTTCGCCAAAAGTGGCTTAGTCATGCTGGCCACATGACCTGGAAGTTGTACGCCGGCTCCCTCAGCCAATAAAGTGAGATGAGCGCCGCAACCACAGAGTCGGCCACGACTGGACCTAATGGTCAGGGGTCCCTTTACCTTTACCTAGTTCATATGACAACCTTGAGCTAGGTTAAGAACATTGAGAATTTTTCGGTTCCTGAAATTCATTCTAATTGTGCAGATAAAATATAATGGAGAGAATTCCATGGGACGTGTTGCTCATGTGTGAAAACAGGCAAGACCCAAGGATCCCCAAGCATGCACCTCCAGATGGTAGAGACATCAGCTGCCCTCCTGGCACCTGGGCATCTTCACTTGGTTGCAAGTGGACAATAGCCAGGTGCAAAGTGAATTCTGAATGCTGCTCTGAATACCAGCTGCTGCGAATCACAGGTGGGCAGAGTGCAGTTGAGCGCTGGTCCCGCTTGTGGGTCTCTTAGACTAGATGGGCCATGGGCCTGATCCTGCAGGCCCTCCTTACGTTCCTATTGTCAGGAATAATTTTCACGGTCAGCCACTTGGTGACTGTATTGGCGGACATCTGCCTTTCTGCTGCAAGTGCCAATGTTTTGTAGCTCTGAGTACTGTGGCTGGATTGTCTCAGTCTGCTCTGTTTTGGGCTCTAACATTGTGGGAGTTCTTCCCTCCACCCTCGGTCCTGTTCCGCGACCCCCCCCATGCGCCCTGCTAGGTGCCCTGCTGGCTCCTTGCGCTGTTGAGAGAGGCTCTTTGGCCCGTTCCTGCCCGCAGTGATTACTCGGCATGGTTGGTGGTGATGTGCTAATGGCAGTTCAATTAATATGATAAGATCTTAATTGGCTGTGTAGAATATTGTCCTTTCTAATCTATGCAGAAACTCCACAGCTACCAAGAGTGAGGCTCTTGTAATTCTCCCTGAGTCATAATAAAATGGGGACATCAAAGCTCCTGTCTGCCTGGTGATGAACACCAGGGTGGAGTGAACAGAAGGTTGATTGCCGGTGTCACTCACTGGGTTCTTAATTCTTCTTGCCTGAGATTGCAGCCGTACTTGCTGTCCAGCGGTAAGGGTTGTTGGATAGGAGTGAGTCTCTACATAACTTGAGTCCTGGTCTCGGGAAAAGGTGGGATATAGCTAAATAATACAACTGCAAATGGGTGAGTCTCTCAATTTTGGTTTCTCTCGATTTCGATTCTCCACATTTCCACATCAGGTTGCATTTTTTTTTAAAAATGTGTCATTGAAATTCATCAGCAGTTTAGTGCAAGTTTCTCTTAAAATGATTTTTTTTTAAATTCAGTTTGGCTTAATAGACCCATTTTTGCAAAGCAGTTTTGCTTAATCTAATGCATTTTTGGATGTTCACTAATACAGTGGTACCTCAAGTTACATACGCTTCAGGTTACATACACTTCAGGTTACAGATTCCGCTAACCCAGAAATATTACCTCGGGTTAAGTACTTTGCTTCAGGATGAGAACAGAAATTGTGCTCCGGCAGCGCAGCAGCAGCAGCAGGAAGCCCCATTAGCTAAAGTGGTGCTTCAGGTTAATAACAGTTTCAGGCTAAGTACGGACCTCAGGAACGAATTAAGTACTTAACCCGAGGTACCACTGTATACAATTTGGGTGGTGGTCAACTAAGTTCTTGTCCTTGAAATGAGCAAGCATTGACCGAGTTAGGTCTAGCCTCAGACTCAAAATACCTTCTAGGAAATCTAGTAAATAGAGGCTACTAGCAAACATGTCTGGCTTAGAGGACACGCCAGGCAGGCAGCTGGCCAAGGACTTTATTGTCTCCAGCAGCAGGATTCTGCTCCCTCTGCCCTAAGTACAACTAAGTCTACTACCACCTAGTGGCTAAATGATATATGACACTATCCATCCAGCTTTCATGCTCAGCTCAATATATGGTGCATCATTTTTTATACTTAATTGTCATATGAAAGCCATCTATTTCTAAGAGAACGAAGAGGGGAAACAGTCCTTTTAATCATCTTCAACATATGTTCCCTCTGTGAGAGAGACCTTCTGTCTTCATTCTGCCATCCTCCTTTCTGCTTTGCTTCCTTTAGAAGAAGGCTGGTAATCTCTTTTTGCACCATACTTCGCAGCGACAGTGGACTTCTGTTTTGGGGGCTGGAATCTGAACAGAATGGAATCTAAGTTTCCTTTTGGATATATATTTAAAATTTTTGGTCGATGTACTTCATTTGACAACCTGAAATAACTTTTAACTGTGATTTATGTCTCTCTTCCCCACAAAGCTTTGGCTCATCTGATTGAATGGCAACAGAAAGACAACTAATTCTTTAAGAAAAAAAAAGATTGAGGCAACTTGCCTGGCATATGCAGCTGTTGAATTTTGTGTGGGTGGGTGGCAGGGAGCAGGGATAAGGCATTTGCTAGATGCCAAATAAACACTTCAAATGAGGGATGGGGCAAGAAGTCCTTTCAGCTTAGAGTACAGAAAAATGCATTCTGTTACTGGAAATCAGCTAGCATGTTCCATTATTGCTATTTATTTGATTTATATTCCACTTCCTCCTGAAGGATCCCAGGGTGGCAAAGCTGCAGAGAGAAGTGTGTGCATTGGGAGAAATGCACACACAAATTAGTACAAATGCAGAGCTTGTGTAGGCTTGCTGTGGACTGAACTGTCCTCATCAATGCACAGACTCCTGGCCCCATACTGCTGGAGGATGATAGTGATGAAACAGGAGTACTGACCAAAGAATGGGTGTTTTGGTGCCAGTGCTAGAATCATAGAACATTTGGAACTTTGTGCTTGATGAACAGCCCTGCTTCTTTGTCGTTTTGAAAAGCAAGTGGCCAGTCCTTCACACGGGGCAAAGAAGATGAGTTTGGATTTGATATCCCGCTTTATCACTACCCTAAGGAGTCTCAAAGTGGCCAACAATCTCCTTTCCCTTCCTCCCCCACAACAAACACACTGTGAGGTGAGTGAGGCTGAGAGACTTCAGAGAGAAGTGTGAGTCACCAAAGTCACCCAGCAGCTGCATGTGGAGGAGTGGGGATGCGAACCCGGTTCACCTGATTACGAGTCCACTCTTAACTACTACACTACGCTGGAATCAGTGATGGCCACCAACCTAGATGGTTTTAAAAGAAGATTAGACAAATGCATGGAGGGTGAGGGCTATTGATGGCTACTAACCACAATGACTGTACTCTCTTTCCACAGTTGGGGGGGGGCAGCAATGCTTCTGAATACCAGTTGCCAGAAACCAGAGGAGGAGAGAGCGCTTGTGGGTTTCCATGAGAATGGGATGCTGGACTAGATGGGCCATTGGCTCTTCCTACAAGGTTTAACTATTTGTTTCGTGTTTCCTAATTCTTTGTTGCTTTTTCTTCTTAGTTACCTTGAAGGACCCTAGGTGCAGATTATAAATTTAAGCAGATGGGGCAAGGGGAAGCAGATGAAAGAAATGCAAATACACCCACAACCTTTTTGCAGACTGGCGTTGCATTGTGCAGAATATAAAGACATTTGTCCAAACCAACCCTGCAGAGAAGAGGGTTGTGTCTAATGTTAATCCTACTCCAAATAGCTGGCATCCGTCTTTCTCAAGAGACAGTGGAGTGTGCCATCAGGGGTGAAGTCAAACCACTGTGTCAGAAGTACTGAAGCGGCTTCCCAGGAGAGCAAGCCTGGGCAGTGTGTTTGGAGGTCCTGGGCTGTCCAGATTACAGGACCTCACTCGTGGACTTGCTTGGGAGCCAGTGTGGTGTAGTGGTTAAGAGCGGTGGACTCGTAATCTGGTGAACCAGGTTCGCTTCCCCGCTCCTCCACATGCAGCTGCTGGGTGACCTTGGGCTAGTCACACTTCTCTGAAGTCTCTCAGCCCCACTCACCTCACAGAGTGTTTGTTGTGGGGGAGGAAGGGAAAAGGAGATTGTTAGCCGCTTTGAGACTCCTTCGGGTAGTGATAAAGCGGGATATCAAATCCAAATCCAAACTCTTCTTCTGATGTGGTCCAAAGGAAAGCAGAGCAATACACCAACTTGGCTGCAGGAGTTGCCAGAAGGAGGCGTACAAGGCATCAACCAACCGTCTTAGGGACTCCACTCAGAGTAGACCTATTGAAATTAATGTATATATGCTAGCCATTTCCAATGACATCAGTCGGTGGATTCAGAGTAGATTCAGCATTGAATGCAACTCAAAGCTTCCAGCAAGGAAGGGGTGGTCCCTCTTAGGCAAATAGGAGGTTGCCCAATTTTGCTTTATCCTGTTCTATTTTAAGGTGTTGACTCCTGCCCTGCCTGTCACTCACCCCTTGATAGGAAAATGGTTTGGGGGGGCAGGGAAGAAAGGTTTGGGCATAAAAATCCTAACCAAGGACATGGCCTCTTTGAAAGCTTTCCCTAAGGGGAAGCTGAAGTGAACAGAGATGCCGGGATTTGCTTTAGCTATTACTATGAATGAATAATTATGTTCAATTCAGCCAGTGATATGGGTTCACAGCAGGTTAATTGGTAATAATGGCCTTCATTCCAAACAGTGAGGGAAAATGAAATTTCCATGGAAAAATAGGCTACCCCTAAAATGTCCTTGTACTTGGCGTTACACATTCATAAATATTGGCAGCCGGAGAAATGGGGATCATGTCTTCTGCGGTGGGCTGCACAGAGACAGAGAAAGAGAGACAGAATTCAGGGCTCCAGACAGGATGGGGAAAGTGCTCTGAGGAGGCAGGGCCAGTTGTGCAAGAGATGCTCCAACTCCTCCTCCTCCAACTCGAGGAGTGTATTTGAGAACATAAGACGAGCCTGCTGGATCAGGCTATAGGTGCCCAACTTGACCAGAAACCTGTCCTCTCAGTGGCCACCCAGACACCCATGGGAGACCCACAAGCAGGACCTGAGCACCAGAGAACACTCCTCTCCAGTGGTTTCAGCAACTGGTATTTAGAAACATCCCTGCCTCCGACTGTGGAAGGCAGAACACAGCCATTGACGCCAGTAGCTGGTGATAGCCTCATCCTCCATGAATCTGCCCAATCCTATTGGAGCCAGAGTGCGGAAAGGTATTTTATTCAACTAACGCTAACCGTTTTATTTGCACCATGCACTATCCCCCTAACATCCTCTTAAATTGGGGGCTCTTCCTGATGCTCGTTCACCGCTGATAATCTACATGCAGCCCCTAAACATCTGGATGCCTGTCACTGTTTGTAGTCAGGGTGACCATGTGTGCTGTGTTTTTATGTGAACCACCCTGAGATCTATGGATGAAGGGCAGTATACAGATTAAATCAGGCATAGGCAAACTCCGGCCCTCCTGATGTTTTGAGACTACAATTCCCATCATCCCTGACCACTGGTCCTGTTAGCTAGGTATGATGGGAATTGTAGCTCCAAAACATCTGGCGGGCCGGAGTTTGCCTATGCCTGGATTAAATGAATGAATGAGAGTAGGTCATGGAGATGTTTGCAGAAGGGCCTAGATGGGGGCGGGGGCAGAAAATCCCTTTGGATCTTGGGGGCTTCAGTTGATGTAGGCTGTGGGTGAATTCTTCTCAAACATTCAATCCAAGACTATGCTTGTATTGACTAGGATAACTTATTTCTGACTCTAAGGAGCTATTGATTGCTATCTTGATTGATCATTGCCCACTGATCACTGCCTATTTGTTGCTAGCATGCGGGCAAGTTTGGGGCTGACGCCATTGGTGCTTTGTTGACGCTTGTACAGCGTGAGAGGAGCTTGGAGGAGCAAGTGCTGTCAATAAGAATTAATTCATTGCAATGATACTTCAGGGCATATTAGATGTATCCTAAATCTTTTCCTTTGGAAAAGATAGATGCTCTTGTCTCTAAATGGAAGCCGGCTCTTCATGTACTCTTGAGGGCTTCCCCTGCCCCCAAAAACCCTCATAATGTGTAAATATAATGTGGAGGTCACTTGCTCCTTGAAATTGGTTTTTCATAAGAAACAGACCCTGTCTGTGAGTGTGATAGGGGTTAGGCACTGCTCACATAACTGTTGCCTTTGATTGAGCAAGACTTGAGGCTTTTCTTCGGAGTGGTACAGTGGTACCTTGGTAGTTGAATGGCTTGGCTCCTGAACACTGCAAACCCAGAAGTGTTCCAGTTCGCGAATGTTTTTCGGAAACCAAATGTCCAATGCAGTTTCTGCGGCTTCTGATTGGGTGCAGGAAGCTCCTGCAGCCAATCAGAAACCACACCTTGGTTTTTGAACGGTTTCAGGAGTCCAACGGACTTCCGGAACGGATTAAACTTGAGAACCAAGATACCACTGTACTCTGGATTTTTTGCATTTCAAGAGAGTTGCACATTTGAATATCAAGTCAGATACAGATAGAATGTACACATTGGGGTTTTTAAAAACGGCTCTGTTCAATTTTTCTGTCCTATCTTAACATGCTTGTAAATGGCCCATTACTGAATAAATTTATAGATTGTAAGCTCTGTGGGGCAAGGTCTTAATCGCCTGCCCTCTCTTTGCTTTTGCTGCTTAGTGCCTTTAAAGTGAGGTGATGTAGCACAGCAGTGAGGAAGTCCTTGATCATAATCTAAGTGTTTATTAATATATTTATAGCCTACTCTGTGTCAAATGAGCTCTCAGTGGGGGGCACCAATCATTAAAACAACGAACCCAATTACAAACCGGGAGTAGCTAAAACAATAAGCAATTCTAAACCACCAGTCACAGTCACTACAAAAATTAAGCTGTGAGAATGAGGGATGGGTGAATATTTCAATTTCTCTCCTCTTCTCTTGAGTTCAGTTCTTCACATTTGCATATCTCTTTGTGATTTTTTTTAAAAGACCTTATAAGAATTCGTTGGTATTTTAGTGATATTTTCTCTTGATAGCTGCATGTTTTTATGAAATTTTGCCTAACACATGCATTTTTGCAAAGCCATTTCCCTAATGTAATGATTTTTTGTGTGCTATTTTCAGAAACACATACATTTATATGCACACTTTTTACCCAGACTTTCCCATACCCATAAGATCACACCCTGTCTGTACTACTGTTTTCCAGGAAATTTGTGTTGTATTTTTGTTTTAATTAGTCTACCTTATGTTGCACCACTACTTAGGGATTTTTTAAAAAAACGATTAAGCACTTTATAAATGCTATAAATAAATAAATAAATAAATAAATAAATAAATAAATAAATAAATAAATAAATAAATGCATTCTTGAAATAAATGATACATCAGGTCATTTGCAATTCCCTCAGCCTTTTGGATCTTCATTTGCAAGGCGAGGGATTGTCACCCTGATCGTACCTTAGAGAGGCATCATTAGGATTTCCAAGAAGTGCCCAAAGCCAGGGCCGGCCCAGTATATCCGAGCACCCGAGGCACACCCCAAAATGGCTCCCCCCTCCTGCCAGGAAAGAAGGGGTGAGTGAAGATTTACATCGGGAACAAGCAAGGAAGAAAGTTTGAATCAGAATCTGCTGCCCCTGTGGATTCTGCCGCCTGAGGCGATTGCCTCAGTTTGCCTCACGGGTGGGCCGACTGCACCCAGAGCACTCAAAGGCCTTCTTCTCTCTAAACACCCAACATCTATTGAAGGAGGGGAGGGAAATCCCTGCTATCTCAGGCTTCTGTTTGCTCCAGCTATAAATTCATCTAAAAGGTCACTATTGCTCCCTCCAATTTCTCAGGCTCAGCTGGGAGTTGATTAAAACTGCCAGCAAAGGCATGTCAAGGGGTTGTCAGAGAGACAACTATATCAACACTTTTCTTTTCGTCATCCACCCTGCTGGATGGTATAAACATAGTTATCTTTTGAGTTGCTGACGGGCTGAGTGCTGGAACATCAGCAAGGCTCAGGCGTTCATTATTGGGGCATCATCAGGAGGGCAGTTTTTGTCTTGGAGCTAATCAGCTTTATTTATCTTAGCAAGATCCTGAGTCACGCTGAATATTGTTATTGTGGGAGCTAGTCACTGTGTTTGTGTGATGTGTGCAATCCACTCGCCTCAGAAATGTTGCTGTTATTATTCAAACTAGTTTTTTATAGTGGGGTTGGAAACCTCAGGGCTGGTGGAGGTGGGTGGGAGTGAATCTGGCCCTCCAGCCCTCTCTATCTGGCTCCTTGGGACTATGGAGGGATGAATCTGTCAATTCTGGTATCTCTCAGTTTCTCATTTTTATCCATTCTTAAGTTCCGTCCTCTGCATTTCCACCTCATGAAAATTCGCTGGCATTGTTGTGAAATTTTCTCCCTAATAGACACATTTTAATGCAATTTTGCCTAATACATGCATTTTTTTGCAAAGCAACTTTCCTTTGCATATGATACATTTTTGAAGGCTGGCAAAACATGTATTTCTATGCACACTTTACCCCAGCACGGGCAATTTTGTTACATTATGCAGCTGGAGAACTGCACTGCAAAGTGAAGAGAAGCATGGATTCTGAAGGATATCTGTGGTTCAATTTCAAGTATTGTTTCAGAAAGTGCAAATTAGGGAGGTTTGCCTTTAAATGGAAACTGAATTGAATTATCTTCTTCCCCATCTCTACTTGGGATTCTCCCTAAGCACACGTGTCTCAGCCCATGCCCCTCACCAGCAGGATTGCCCATTTTAATAAAATATGGGGGGGGGGAGGGCAGGTAATCACTGCCTTGCATAATCAATCACAAGATGTGGAGCACACACACCATTTGAATGGTATTGTCCATCAACTTTTTGGGGGCCTGACTCCCTAAAATATGTTATGGGTGGGAGCTTAAGGGGTTTGGGCCCCTAGGAGTTGGCTCCTATGCTAACCAGCCTTGCTCCACACCCACCTCGAGGGTTTTTGCCTGGCAGGACCATGTCCTTGAACTCTGATTGGGCCTCCTGGCTGCCTGGGTAGAGGATAGGGAGGAACGTGAGCAGAAACTAGCCTACTGGAGAAAGGTAAAATTTGCATTTGACCTTCAGAAGGTTCCCCAGATGGGAACATGGTCCTCAAGCTGAGGAAGCTGCTCTAAAAGTGGTGGCTTAGAAGATGTTCTGTAAATCACAAATGGATTCTTCAGTGTGAACCCACCTCATACTGATGGAGGGCCGTGTGAAGAAGGAGGGTCTGCTTTGCTTAGGCAGATTGTTTTAATCTTTGCTATGGAAAAGGATGTCGCTAGCTTCTGGGTTAAACCCTTGATTGAATAAGACGTATTCTGGCCAATTTACACTTTGTGGAGGTGACATCATCCAGACTTTGGTGCGTTGGAGAATTGGAATAGTGCAGGTACGCCTGTGTCTTCCAGGGGAGCCAAGCGTGGAGTGTGCAGTGCACATTACTTTAATGTATGGATTTTTGGCGAAATTAAGATTTCTGCACTACAGCCGCTGACGGCAACGGAAAGTGGAGCTGTCCCTAAACATAATTATTAATCACTTTAATAAATGCAGCGGCACTCTTCGTACCCAGCTCCTCTTGAATGAAATTAGATGCTGCAAAGCTGTATGTTGGGTTTCTGGAACGGGGGGGTCGTTCCTCCCCACATCACATGGATGCACAGAAATGGTCCCAGTTTGCACCACTGACCACAGAAATTCAGCAGGGAAGCTTTCCAGGAGATGCGGTGATGGCAAAACCTCACCCACTTATTCTCTGCATATGAGTTTGGCATGTAAGACACACAAGACCCATCAGAAGACCTGTTGGCCACCTAAAGCTAAGGAGGGTTGTGTCGGTTTTCCCTGGCCCTTCGGTGGCTGCGTTGTCCTTTCATCCCGTGCTATACCAGCTGCACTGGCTCCCGGTGGACTACAGGAACAGGTTTAAGGTGCTGGTTTCAACCTTTAAAGCCCTATATGGCCTGGGACCCTCGTACCTATGGGACTGCCTCTCCTGGTATGTCCCACAGAGGAACTTACAATCTTCAAACAAAAACATCTTGGAGGTCCCAGGCCACAGAGAGGTTAGGCTGGCCTCAACCAGAGCCAGGGCTTTTTCGGCTGTGGCTCCGATCTGGTGGAACGCTCTGCCACAAGAGACTAGGGACTTCACATCTTTCTGCAGGGCCTGCAAGACAGAGCTGTTCCACCAAGCCTTTGGCCAGGCCACAGCCTGACTCCCTTCTTTGGCAACCTTCACAGAACTCTAGCCCAATGGTTGCCATCAATTTGATTTGAATTAATTTTATAATGAAATGATTTTAGAATGTTGTATTATTTTATTGTTGTTAGCCGCCCTGAGCCCGGCTTCGACTGGGGAGGGCGGGATATAAATAAAAAATTATTATTATTATTATGATTAAACTCCGCAAAGTTTTACACATGTGGGAAAGGTTTTGCTTGAGATGACGACCCGTTTGAAAGGAGCGGCGTTAATGGAGCAGCTCGCGAGAGGCTGTGGTGGTATTGCTGCATTTCCCCTCTCCTGGAGCAAGGGGGAGATGCGGCATTTGGCTCTGCTTGGTCTCGCAGGCAACATGAATTTAACGGTTTTACCAAATTCCCTGCTGTCTGTTCCTTCATCAGCGCAACTGATGTGTACAAGCTTGAACATGCACTCTTGTACAGTGGAAAGGCAATCTGTTGCACAGAGAAACAAGTGGCAGGCAGAAGAAAAGGGGGGGCGTTCCTCCCACAGTGCCTTAAGCACTACGACTCCCGGTAGCGCCAGTACGCTTGTAGAACTCTGCCCCTGGTTCCCCTTTAAATGCTCAAGTAGCGATTGTAATCGCAAGGGGGAAATAAGCTGGGGAAGGCTTCCCAGTGGGAGGAGAAAGACAAGAACGAGTCCTGACAATGGCTCTTAAGGGATAGCTAAACGACCTGAAATGAAACATAGCGTTGGAAGCTTCAGAACAGATAAAAGAAAACATTTCTCCATGCAGCACATAGTTAAACAATGCCGCTGCCTCCCGCAGGAAGCAGTGATTGCTACCAACTTGGCTGGCTTTCAAAAGAGGATTGGAAAAGTTCGTGGAGGAGAAGGCCATCAATGGATACTAGCCATGAATACTATGCTCTGCTTCCATGGCCAGAGGCAGTAATCCTTCTGAATACCAATTGCTGGAAACTGCAGGAGGAGAGAGTGCTGTTGTGCTCAGGTTCACCTTGAGGGTTTCCGATTGGGACATCTGGTTGGCCACTGTGAGATCAGGATGTTGGCTAGATGGGCCTTTCAGTCTCATCCGGCAGGGCTCTGAGGTTCTCATGTCCTTACCCATCCAGATACCCATGTGTGGAAGTGAGGAACAATTCTCATTTGTCTGCATGTAGGCACACACCGAAGAATTGATGCTTCTGAATTATGGTGCTGGAGGAGACTCTTGAGAGTCCCATGGACTGCAAGAAGATCAAACCTATCTATGCTTAAGGAAATCAGCCCTGAGTGCTCACTGGAAGGACAGATCCTGAAGCTGAGGCTCCAATACTTTGGCCACCTCATGAGAAGAGAAGACTCCCTGGAAAAGACCCTGATGTTGGGAAAGATGGAGGGCACAAGGAGAAAGGGAAGACAGAGGACGAGATGGTTGGACAGTGTTCTCGAAGCTACCAGCATGAGTTTGACCAAACTGCGGGAGGCAGTGGAAGACAAGAGTGCCTGGCGTGCTCTGGTCCAGGGGGTCACGAAGAGTCGGACACGACTAAACGACTAAACAACAACAACAAGGCACACACATTCAGACTCTGACTTGTAGGTTTGCCGCTGTGTCTGGGTGGTAGGAAATCTCTTTGTGGGTAGTAGTGATTTAATACTTTTTGCAAAGCCACAATCTATGTTGCAGCTACAGAGTAAACATTCCTCAGGACCTTTCTTTGAGGGAAGTTCAAAGAGGGAGAGGTGGTGGCCAGGAAAAGGAGGCCTTTTCAGTTGTGGCTTCCTATCCGTAGAATGGTCTCTGCCACGAGGCCCACCTGGCACCTTCACTGACATCTGTTGATGGTATGACTTTGCTGTTGTATGATTTCCTGTGACTGTTATGGGGTAGGGGTTGTTCTGTATATATTTACCAATGGTGTGTGCTTTTGTATGAATGTGTCTGTACCTATATAATCAATGTTCATGGTTTTAGACGTGTTGCAAATTGCTTGGAGGCTTTTGTGTAAAAAGACACTGACAAGTTACTGTAAATAACAACAACAACAACAAACCAACATGGAATATGGGAAAGTTCCACAGAGTGTTCATAGAAGTAAAACATTTGATCTGAGATGTCTCTACTTCTGTGACAGCCTCTGCTACAGACTTGCAATATTGCCTCAGACAAATTGCCTATGCCCCCCCTTTCCTCCCCCCATTTCCCTGACTTGAAACTTGCCTCACAGGTGGCTGTGAGAGGCAACAGACAACAGTGAAATGACAGTCACAGTTGAAAATTCCCAAAATAACCCTAATCAGGGAGCGTGCTCTCAAACACTGACAGAGCTCTGAGATTTCCATAGGAGGACTTTATTCACGTATTAATTTGCTTGTTAATGAATCTTCTGATGTGATATTTATTTACCAACATGTATGCTTTGGGATTCAAATGAAGATACAACGATTAGGATGGTGGTGTGTTTTTGTGTATGTGCAGGAGTTGCCATTGATTATCAATACATTGATTATTAGCTTTCAGTATACTTTTTGAAAACCACCTGGAGGTCTCTAGGTTGTGGAAAGGCTGGTTTATAGACTTGTATACTGTCCAAATTGCATCGAAAGGCAAAAATGAGCACTTACATCCTCTTGGAAGTGCTTATGGTGTGAAAATATTATCTTCTGGTTTTTTAACACTGCCTGGTAATGGACGCCTGAGATTTATCCCCTTGTGCAAAAGAGAAATACAGCCTGAGCAAATTAAAGTTAATAACTCCATCTTTATGATGTTGAGTTGGAGGCGGCATTAATGTTAAGGTGGCGGTAAAACTGGCAATGAGTTACAGCCCAGATGTTTACAGAAAATGAAACCAGAATTTGAGCCAATCAGTGTGTGCATGTGTGTTTCTTCGTTCCCTATAGTAGCATCTATTTAATTCCAGCTTTCACCAAATTGGCCAAACATTTGTAAGCCAAACATTTTTTTTAATGTGTCTTGGAATAGGTGCTTCCGAGCAGAACAGGTATGCAGCAGGGGGGAGTTTGCATGCAAAAATATGCAGCTATTTGAGTATTAGGTTACTGATGTGGAAAATTGCTCTGACAGTTATGATATTGTGCCTTTTCTTTTATTAAGGTTTAAAACTGTTGTTAGCTTCCGACATGTCCCCCTCCTCATCCTGTTCCAACTGGTGCTTGGCTTAGCCTGGGATTATAATTGGCTGGTTGCATATTTTTTAATGTGCACACACTGGAAGTAGCACATCGCACAAAGTTGGCCTAAGAGGAGGGCATTCCAAAATCCACAGTAGGCCAACAAATATGTCAGAAAATAGTGAGCAGGCTTCAGGGTTCTGCAGAAGTCTTCATCACCTTGTGGATGAAGTAAAGCAAGCTTGAGGAACAGGGAGTAAAATGGTTTGGCGTTTAAAGTCAGAATGCAGGGATGAGGAACATGTGGCCTGTTGCTGAACTAAAACTCCTATCAGCTCCAGCCATAGTGATGTGAAGGCCTGGGGAAAACCCTGAGACAATTGGGTAAGTACAGGGGTGGTCCAAAGAGCTCAAGCTATTCACTGAAGTGACCTGCATATCTGAACTCTACATTGGAGACTGTTGTCTGTACCCCTTCAGATGGCAGCGCCATTTTTGTGGAGAATGCACATTTTCCGATACTTCCTCTTTTGGGCAATGTGCAGGTCACCACTCAAGAGAGCTAACAACATGACACCTTGGACCTCGCTTCGCATTAAAGGACAAGATACAGTCTCAACCCATGTGAGATGTATAAAAAATGTGGAGCTTTTGAGTGGATGACCATTCATGTAAAACTCAAATCTGAAAAACAAATCTGAAAAGCATTCCTTTCATTAAAGGAAGATATCTTAAGCTGAAGAGTTGCCTTATGCAATGCTTGGCTAATGAATCCCAATTTCTTTCTACCCTGCCAGAGAGGATACTTTTGTCTCAAAAGATATTCCCCATAAATTACATCTGATTCTGTATACCTCCCCGCTGAATAAGAAAAAGAAACGAACTGCGGATCGCATTGCCGAGAGTGATTCTTGAAGACCTTTGGCTGCTGCAGTTGTCTTCCTAAATAATAGTTACTGAAATAATTCCTAAATTACAAATGCTTTTAAAAAATGAAGCGCAATTAGCTCATTCTCTATGGACCCTTTTACCACGTGCGCTGTCATTAATTAACATTAGATGTCATTAATGATCAGTCAACTTATGCAGATCAAAGTAAATGTCTGTTGTAGCAGAAATTGAGAAATAAGCGCACGGTTACTAATTATGATGTTGGATCTTTTTTCATAGTTTGGAAACTTTAATTATAAGTGATACGAAGTGGACTTCATAGAGTCTGCTGTGGGTGCTTTGAACACGAACATTTGCTGGCATTTTCTTGCAACTCTTACATAAATCACATCTGAGGCTAATTGAGTATCTCCTTTCAAAAGGTGATGTTTTAACGGACTTTGAAACCTGAAAAGAGTGAGTTCTGTCTGGTGCCAGATGAAAGAGGCAAGAGATTTGGGATTTGCCTCCCCTGTTTGTTTCACTTCTGATTTTTTTTCTTAACAGCCCTGTGGAAAAAAAATATGTTTCAGATCTCTAGGCGGGATACATTTGTGCAGCAGAAATGTATAAGGCAACTCTTCCTTTTAATTAGCAGGCTGTTCTAATACACCTTTCCCCCAAGCTCCCCTCAGCTCTGAGCTCTGAAATTCCTAAAGTTCACAATACTTTTTTGGTTTCTGAAAGTTCTCAGTGAGGGCTTAGGGAGGAAGAGGGGATTGAGAAGGAAGCAGAATGGGAAAACTGTTCGACACACAAAACCCTGAAGCGTTGTAAGAGACATTAATGATGATTCTTCTTTATCACGTGTGAAGAATGTTTTCATAGTGAAGTAGGAAAGGGTATAAGATCAATAGCATAATTACAAATGCTATTCTCTTTCCCCTACTCCCTGAATTAATTGCTTTACTTACGAACAAAAAAAGCTGCATTTTGAAAGTGTGTGTGTCTAATTAACTGTGCTGTTCCGTGACACTGAATTTGCGCCCTCTTCATGGTATTAACGGGGGGGGGGGGAGCTACCCAAAACATCTATTTAAACTGCAAGGCAAAGGTATTTTGCTCCTCTTTACCTACCACTTGATCTCCAATTTTCCATCTGTCACTGATTACCCTGCTTTCTGCTTGACTTCGCTTCTTGGAAAGCAGGGGAGAGATTCATCATGCAAAGTTGAGAGGTAAATGGGCAACAGGGCACTGGCTTCGCAGCCTCAGGATGGCAGAAGGAAGAGCAGTTTTATCCAGCCGCTTGGGCTAACAATGGCTGGTTTCCAGTGTTAGCCCTGCTCGGGGTAGAGCCATTGAAATCAATGCCTCTCCAAGCTCTGCCAGGTATTCCAAAGCAGGCACACTTAGCAGTCTGTCTTTGCAGCCAGAGGTAACATTAAAAATAAAATCTAAGATGCTAGATTCTGTACCAACATTGGGCTCTGGGTCTTTTGCAGTTGCTTTGCAAATGGAAGCTTTCTGGGGCTTTCCCCCATCACTGTCCAAGCTACTATTGTTGTTGTTTAGCCGTGTCTGACTCTTCGTGACCCCATGGACCAGAGCACGCCAGGCACTCCTGTCTTCCACTGCCTCCCGCAGTTTGGTCAAACTCATGCTGGTACAGTTTCCCTTGGAGGTTGTGGATTGCTCCTTCATTGAAGGTTTTTAAGCAGAGGTTGGATGGTCATCTGCCATGGCTGCTTTAGCTGAGATTCCTGCATTGCAGGGGGTTGGACTAGATGACCCTTGCAATCGCTTCCAACTCTACAATTCTATGATTATATTTTTTGTTCTGTCCAGAATCTTCCAACATCCAGCTTCATCAGTTGCCTTTGAGTTCTAATGTTATGAGAGAAAGAGAAAAAACTCTGTACACTTTCTCTATGCCATGCATCTATTATTCACCTTTTCTCTAAACTAAAAAGCCCCCAATGTTGTAACTTTTTCTGATTGGGGAATTGCAGCAGGAATTCAACCAACCAATCAACTTCAGTTCACAAAATAACTTCATCATTCAGCCTTATTAATACTGGAAGTGAAAAAAGACCATCTTCAGGTTACAAGTCACAATCACTTGGAGACCTATGGAAAGCAATCTAGCTACTTACTGGGTTTCTGTTGAGGCAGTCTTCAGTTTCTGTCCTTTTGAGCCTATCTTCTTTGAACCACCTGTGCTCTTATATAGCTACAGTACATTTGTAGCACCCAGAGAGTATTTTTCAAGTGTGCCTCAGGGCAAAGTTGGCAAATCTGAAATGGACTAATGATCAGTTTGCTTCTGACTGGCATAATTGAGAAAGCCAATTTGCCCCCAGCTTATTTACTTGTGCTTTCCACCCTCCATCCCCACAGGAAACAGTTTGGGGGGAATATTGCATTCAGATTTCTCTGAATCATTGCAGAGAACTTTCATGTTTGGAGCCTGCTGAAATGAAGAAGGCTTGAGGTAAACAGGAATGGATTTTTGTGTGAGGAAGCACTAAGAGCTCAGCTCAGTACTCACATTCAAAACAAGATCTCTCTGCACAGAAACTGCTCAAAAGCACCAAGTCCTTTCATGTGAAGTGCAAGTCTTTCGCACATGCCTCCAGTTGGTGGACCTCAGTATTCTAAGAAAGCACAAAGTCAAAAAAAGAAAAAGAGAAAAAGAAAGCACAAAGTCTGCCACTTCCCAGTTGCAAGATGCTTTGTATAATTCAAGAGGAGTGATGCAAAAACATTCTAAAAAACGGGGACACGCCATTTCCTTGTTGGGATGACTCTGATATTGTCATGGATATGACTTCCGACAGTTAAGATGAGCAGTCTGAGTGGAGGGATAGTCAGTCAGAAGAGGAAGAAAGACACTTGCCTCTTTCTCAGCCAGCCAAAGGCAGTGGGCTACACCCCCCCCCTTCTCAGGAGGAGGAGAGACTGCACATTATCAGTACAGCGAGAGTGGGCTGGACAGAGGCTAGTTCTCTGAGGAGCAGCCATTAGTCACCTCACAGGGAAGGGGGAATTCTTCATCAAAGGAAGAGGCGGGATGCGACCCCAAGAGTCCCAAGGCTCACAGAAGAAAGGTCAAGGAAAGGCATCAATCAAAGAAGAAGAGGGTGGTTTTTGTGTTTCCTTGGACTACTGTAATGCGCTCTATGTGGCTACCTTTGAAGGTGGCCTGGAAACTACAATTAATCCAGAATTTGGCACCTACACTGGTGACTGGGAGTGGCCACTGAGACCACATAACATCGGTCTTGAAAGACCTACACTGGCTCCCAGTACATTTCCGAGCACAATTCAGAGTGTTGGTGCTGACCTTTAAAGCCCTAACTGGCCTCAGTCCAGTATACCTGAAGGAGCGTCTCCATCCCCATCATTGTACCCGGACACTGAGTTCCAGCGCTGAGGGCCTTCTAGTGGTTCCCTCGGTGTGAGAAGCCAAGTTACAGGGAACCAGGCAGGGGGCCTTCTCAGTAGTGGCACCCGCCTTGTGGAACGCCCTCCCAGCAGATGTCAAAGAGAAAAACAACTACCAGACTTTTAGAAGACATCTGAAGGCAGCCCTGTTTAGGGAAACTTTTGATGTTTAATAGACTATTGTATTTTAATATTCTGTTGGAAGCCACCCAGAGTGGCTGGGGAAACCCAGCCAGATGGGCGAGGTATAAGTAATAAATAATAATGATAATGATAATGATGATGATGATGATTTCCTGTTGGAGGCGCAATTTGAGCTGAGATGCCTCAACTTCATCTTGATGGATGATCGCTAGTGTGTGCGGCTCTGAGGTTAATGACTGTATGCAATAAATCTTCTTGTAAATACAACTATTGCGTGCTGATTATCCAAGCCAACAGCCTGTCAGATCCTTCCAGATATCCTTTTGGAATGTGTGGAACAGAGGTGGGCAACCTGTGACTTTCCAGCCTTTTCTGCCATCATCCCTGGCCACTGGACCATGGGCATCTAGAGAGCCACAGGTCCCCCCACCCAGTGATATAGAAAGAGATGGAAAAATGTATTTTTATTTTTCTGGGTCAGACTAAAAGTCCATCCATTCCAGAATCAATCTCCCCCCCCCCCCGAGTAGTTATAGCTAACGTGGCACCCTCCAGCTGTTGTTTGACTCCATCTCCCATCAGCTCCAGCCAGCATGGCTAGTGGTCAAGGATGATGGGAGTTTGTAGTCGAAAACACCTGGAGGTAAGTGGTAGGCACTTCAAGGTAGTGTTTGGTTTCACGGTAATTTGTTTTATTGTTATATAGTTTGTATGGTTTGTTTCTATGAACACCACTTAGAAATGTGAATGACTACATGGTATAGAAATGCCGTAAATGAAATAAATACATCAGGCTGGAGGAGGCTGCTTTATGGTTTGGGAACATGATCAAAAGTTAATATGTGTGTGTGTACGTACACATACACAACTGCACACATACACAAACACACACATGCACAAACCCGGAGCATCCTGCTGTGCTTTCTGGCCCTTGACTTTTTTCAAAGCAATCCTCCTGCACCCAAACCAACAGAAACCTAGAGAAAATCCAAGCTGCATCTCTTCACAGTTTCATTTCCATTTTCCTTCTTAGGGCCATTATTGATGTGAGAGGCGAACTGAAGGGAAAGTGCCCAGAGGTTGCTTCTTTCCCTTTCCCTTTTGTAACGAATGTTTCTTTCTCTTGAAGGAGGACAGTTAGTCTTTAGTGTGTTTTATGGACGAGAGCTGGGCGGATGATAAAGCACAGGCTTGGCATATGACCCTGGTTGCTTTTTCAGCTTGGCAGAAGGAACGACCCTTTTCTAAGGCAGTGCAGCAGAGAGGAATTTCTCCAAAGCCCAGACAGAAGAGGGAGGGCTGAGAACGATATTAATTTTTAAAATCTTGTTCTGTCTGCCCCATGAATGTTTGCATGGAAGTGAAGATGGTTTTCACAACTAGATAAGCCTCTGTAGGGGACACGGGTGGCGCTGTGGGTTAAACCACCGAGCCTAGGACTTGCCGATCAGAAGGTCGGTGGTTCGAATCCCCGCGATGGGGTGAGCTCCCGTTGCTCGGTCCCTGCTCCTGCCAACCTAGCAGTTCGAAAGCACCTCAAAGTGCAAATAGATAAATAGGTACCGCTCCAGCGGGAAGGTAAACGGCGTTTCCGTTCACTGCTCTGGTTCGCCAGAAGCGGCTTAGTCATGCTGGCCACATGACCCGGAAGCTGGCTCCCTTGGCCAATAAAGCGAGATGAGCGCCGCAACCCCAGAGTCGGTCATGACTGGACCTAATGGTCAGGAGTCCCTTTAAGCCTCTGTAGAATTGCAGTCTTATTTAGAAGATCTTGCACACTGCCTCCCTGATCAATCATATTTCCTACTGTCCCCCTGGTCAAAGTTTTCCATAAAGTGGTTCTGTCATCTGGGCAGTCCACACCATTCAGCTATCAGGGCCATGCTGTGATGCCAAAGTAAACCAGGGGCAGTCAATATGATGCTCTCTAATGTCGTGGTGTTACAACTCCCATCAGTCCCAGCCAGCATAAGAACATAAGAAGATTCTGATGGATCGGATCAAAGGGGGCCATTTAGTCCAGCATCCTGTTCTCACAGTGGCCAACCCAGATGCCAGTGAGAGGCACCAAAGCAGAACCTGCATGGCCCAGTAGGCAGGGATGATGGGAGTTGTAGTCTACACCTGCATTGAACAATGGTTTTTAGCACCGAGTGTTCGTATTGCAGAATGAATGTTCCTTAAGACAACTTTTAAATGGAGCTGGTTCACACATTAAGCTGCCCGCCATCAGGCAATTGGAACACCCATGGAAGGGAAGATTCCCTTTGTGTAGGAAAGTAGCATGTCAAGGGGAAAGCGCAGTCCACACCTGCAGCTATTGGGTGTGCAGGGAATCTCTTAGGGGAGAAATGAAACTTGGAGTTTGGTGGTGGTGGGAAGGAATAACCACCCCACTTGCACCTGTAATGGCAGTATAGGAATGGCATTCGAGGAAGTCAAATCAAGTTCTACCTTGTTTTGAAGGCTAATAAGTCTGGAGACCTTCTTGCTACTGAGATCTGCTGATATTCCACCTAGCAGGGCTAATGTTAGTGTCTGATCCAACAGTCTTGATGTGTTTTGCAACAGGGCCCTGTCCATCTCCCTCTTCCCCCCTATTTCTTAATTGTTTGCTTTTATTTTCCTTACAGAGTGACTTTCCCTCTGAGAGGTCGTAAATTCATACCTGTATGCATAGGTTAGTTTATACAATTTTTAAAAATCTAAATTTGTGCCATTCTATGGATCCAGGAATGCCCTTGCCACTTATAAACCGTTTCCTAAAAAATATGGGCAAAAACGTTGTCAAGTCAAGGGGAAGAATCAGTCGTATTTATAAGTTCTTGACCCTCTTTCTGCACAACACAGATGGTGTCCCAGGAGGCCTAGCAGATGCTAAGAGTTGTCACTCTGAGCCTACAGACGGCTCCTGAACCCTCCACGGACCACCGTAATTAAATCTGAACACACCCACCGGGAATTGGAAGTCACCTGGAATGAATCCCATGCTGTGCGGCTGTTTGCTTTTGAAAGATATCTGCAGGGCAGTTGTAAAGATGGTTTTATGCCAAGGTTTTGCCAGGCAGGGAGGTGCTTTGGGGAGCTGGCGGGGGGGCATATGGGGGATTAAAATGTACTGCCTTGGGGGAGAAGGTCTGCTGGCAGTTTGAAAACGCAGCGCCAACGGAAGCACTGAGATCATAAATCCAGAAATAATAAAACCAGTAGGGTGGCAACCTGTCTTGTTTTAGATTGGACCAGGCTGATTTTTGTGCCAGCTGACTTGCTGCTAACTGCTCTGGTTTATTTTTAAGGTTAGAACTCCTTGTGAGGGAAATGGGAACATATTTGATTAATATAATTCACATTCAGCAGAATATTGGATGTATTTTGGAAAATTGTATGGGTTATTTCCCCCTGGGCACTTTCCCATTTCACAGAAGAAAACTGGACATTTCTAAGACACTCCCCACTCCTACAGAAAATAAGCAAAACACTTTTACATACCCACAAAGCAGCACAGATTTTTTTAAAAAACAAAATAAACAGGCAACACGCCCTGAAAACAGGCATCCCCTCAACAAAATAACCACAGGCACAAAACCATAACCCTCAACCTAAATAAATAGGAAGGGCAGGAGCCCTTGACAGGCACCAGAGGGCACAGGGGTATCTATGAACATCACATTAGGGATGCCAGGTTATATACCACCAGTTCATACAATAGAACACAGTGGTGCAGAGCAGAGTGTATACAATAAAATATCAGACTGCATAGGAACACATGAAGCTGCCTTATGCTGAGTCAGAGCATTGTTCCCTCTAGTTCAGTATTGTCTACACTGACTGGCAGTGGCTCTCCAGGGTTTTAGGCGGGGGTCTCTCCTAGCCCTACCTGGAGATGCCGCTGGAGGTCAAACTTGGGATCTTCTGCATGCACAACATGTGCTCCACCACAGAGCTATGGCCTCATAGAAATGGTAAGAAATGATTCAAACTGAGTGTCTGATCCAAAGAATAAAAACTAAACAAGTGAATTGTCCTGTCCTTATGAAAAGGTCTCCAAGAGACACCCAAAAGTCAGGAGCTAGCAAGAATTCACTCATTCATTTTATTTGTATGCCACTTTTCCACACACAAGGGATGCAGGTGGCGCTGTGGGTTAAACCACCGAGCCTAGGACTTGCCGATCAGAAGGTCGGCGGTTCGAATCCCTGCGATGGGGTGAGCTTCCATTGCTCGGTCCCTGCTCCTGCCAACCTAGCAGTTCGAAAGCACGTCACAGTGCAAGTAGATAAATAGGTACCGCTCCGGCGGGAAGGTAAACGGCATTTCCGTGCGCTGCTCTGGTTTGCCAGAAGCTGCTTAGCCATGCTGGCCACATGACCTGGAAGCTGTACACCGGCTCCCTCAGCCAATAAAGCAAGATGAGCGCCGCAACCCCAGAGTCAGCCACGACTGGACCTAATGGTCAGGGGTCCCTTTACCCTTTCCACACACACTCTCAAAGCGGCTTAAAACAAAGAAACAAGAATGCATTTCAAACAAACACTACAAAACAATTACATGATAACATAACAGAGCAATGACATAGTAACAATTTCATAATGGCCTAGTACACCCAAAATCTAACAACATACAAAAATCTATATTTCAATACTATAAATATAGTAAGATTACTTAAGCAGCCTGCAGCATCCGATAGCAGAAATAACAAGGGAGGATGCCTGCTGAATCTCTGCAGCACTAAATGCCCATCTTCTAGTGAAAGCCAGGAGGTCCTCTGTAACATGGGGTACAAGTACAGTAACAGCACTCCTCTGGATGATCTCAGTGATCCAGCTGCAAAACAAAGGCTCAGAGTTCAGCATTCACTGGGAATGGTTTAGGTCAGTCTGACTGCTTCTTGATGTTTTTGACATATTAATTCAAAGGAACTTGCCCACCAATTTTTCTGATGGATTGTTGTCACCCTGCCCTGTTACTGGAAAACTAGGTGCTTTTGCTAATAATTTCCTGGAAAGAAGCCCCGCCTTTGGGAGAAACAATGGATAATAAATGAGTTAGACGTTACCGGAGATGAAAGATGAGTGAAATTATCCAAAATTAAATTGCAATAGGTGTCGGATCCGGTTGTGTTTCTATTTGTCATTGCATCCCTGGAGTAGCTTATGAAAATTAAAGGCTGGTTCTTGGAAAGGGGAGACCGCCATAAGGTGTTGACAATGAATGTCAAAATTCAAAAGCTTCAGTGTGATCCAGAGGTAACAACTGGAACCAGTTCAACACCGGAACTTTCATCAGTGGCTTGCCTAATCAGGTATAGGGACCCTCAAGCCCTCCAGGACTCTGTGTCTAGCCCTGTCAGGAATGAGCCAGCTCCAAGCGAAGGTTTGCAGCCAAATGCAGAAAGCAGCCAGGAACAGGGAGGCTTTGATGTTAGGCAGGGGAGAGCCGGCAGCTGCAGAATTTGGCTCTTCCTGACCTTGACGGGCGGGCTGATAGGACAGTAGCTCAGAGCAGGCTAGAACACAGCCAAAGCTCACCGCAAGCTCAAATAGGTGTGAATAGACAAGGAGACAGTTCGTCAGAAAAGGAAGAGGCTGGAGCTAATCCAATAAGTCCAAGGAGTCAGTGAATGGGAGGGCTTCTAGATAGGAAGCAAAATGAGATGCAAGGGACGTTGGTTCAATGAATATATTCTGTAGGCACTGGAAGGAATCTTCAGAAGGGTCATCTTGAGCAATGATACCGGAGGCTTTGTTAGAGCTGTCCGGAGCTATCTGTTTGTTTTTGCAACAAATCCTCCTTTTTAATTACCTACGCTTACTGTTTTATCAAGCTGGGAACCTGGACTCTGACAGGCCCTCAGGACTCTCCCTAGGCCATACCTCTCTGGCCACACCACCTGCTCTCCATGCCATGCCCCTCATCAGCCCTGCTTTGCACCCTCCTTGAGTGCTTGTGCTTGGCTGGAATGTGTCCTTGAACTCTGATAATGCTTCCTGCTTGCCTAGGGGTGTGTGTGTGTGTGTGTGTGTGTGTGTGTGTGTGAGAGAGAGAGAGAGAGAGAGAGAGAGAGAGAGAGAGTGTAAACAACCCTACTGTAAAAGGTAAAATTAGCATTAATTGCTAAGCCCACGTCTGTTGCTGGTCCCACCTGCTGATAGCCTGTAGAAGGTTGCACAGGAGGGAATGTGGTCCACCATTTAAATAGTATTATAACTTATCCCACAGACTTAAAAGTAGGTGCAAAAATGCCCACGTTGGCCCATCCACACTTTCGTTTTGTCCTGTGATTTCTAGTATTTTGTATCGCTCTGTTATCATGGGTCTGAGAAAGCTGGTTTTTGTTGTTGTTGCTCTGCTTTCCATGGGAAAGCCTGCTGAATTGTGACAAATTTCAATCCGCAACAAACCCGAAGAAAAAGTTGTCCCTCTTCTGAACTGGTCTTGAAATAGTTCCTGGACTGACTTCTGTGTGCTTTTCCATGAGTGTCATTTGGGACGGTCTGCTTCCATCTCCTTTCCCATGCTACCCCTGCAGAAAAATTTTTCCAGCGTCAAGCACTTCTGGTTTTCTCAGCACGTTCATTTTTTTTAAAAAAATAAATTTTCCCCTATTTAGCGCTCGTATAAAAAATTCTGATCAAACAATATACGTGCAAAATATGTGTGCTCCCACTTGTTTGTTTTGATTGGTTTTGATGCTTCTAATCACGACTCACTCATCTTAGGAGTCTCATAATAACAGAATCCAGCTTGTCTCCCTTTTGAAGAGAGCCAGTTCACAATAATGTTGTTTTGAGTAAATGGGGTTAAAGTGAAAGTTCAAAGACAGCCCTGGGTTGCTGTAGGAAACCCTCCCAGCCTCTGGTTGAGGAAAGAGGTCATTAGTGAGCAGTAAGCTATGCTGTGATTCGGCGGTTCATTATCTCATATACAGAAACCTTGAGAGAGGATGAGTATTTAAGACTCTCTTGCACAACTCTGTGGTTTTCTTGGTCATTAGTCTTTGAGCTTAAGTTTGGTTTTAATGTATTCTTTCCTCCACGGACAACTCGGTGCACCTGTACTCTGTTTCTCCAGCAGCAATTTCTTTGAAATTGAGCAAGGAGGAGGATTATGTCTCTCACTCCATCCGAAAGAATCTCACATTCCTGATCCATTTTCATAAAATGTCTTTGGGAATTTAGTGCTTAATGTCCAGAAATCTTGATCTGATTTAAATTACAATCTTGGGAGTTCCTCTTGAAGAGTTGAATGAATTCATTAGCATTAAAAGTCAGGGAAGAAAAATATTAATTTGTACTTCTTTAATGCAGTGTCTACTCGCACACCCTCCAGACTTACATATTCCCCCAGTATCCTTTGACATTTTTGGGATAAGTAGAAATATGCATCTCCTACTGAATCATGCAAGCATCTGAACGCAGGGACTGCTGTGGATCAGCAGCCAAAAGTTGGGTTTTAATTCACTTGCTTTTCTTGCCTACCTGTGGCTTTAAAACAAGTAACTACTTTTAAATATTTATTTAAATATTTATTTATCATGTGTATTCCCTGTTCTTTAGCTTCCAAATTTCTTAGTATACTGTACTACATTGGATACAACCCAGTGAAACTAAGGGCTTGTCCATACTTTGTTTGCTCCTCTGCTTCCCCCCAGGAAAACCGATGGTTTAGCACTGAATCGGAGCAAACAGCATATAGGTTTTCTAAGGATTGCCATTTGTTCTGATTTATTGCCAAAGAGCAGGTTTTCCAAGGGAAGGCAGTAGGGCAAAGACAAAACTGCTCGGATCTGTGATGTCCAGGCACGGGACAAACAGAGGTGTGGTTGAGCTCTAAGTTAAAGTCACTTAGCAGTGTATGGGTTGTTTTGGTGGAATATTGCACAAGGGAAAAGACTAACCAGATATTGTTGTACAGTTGAGTTATTGTTGGAACGTGCAAGAGAGCAGCCCTGACATATGATGGGACAAGGGAGAAATTTGACTCAGTTCACATTTAAAGACAAATCGCCTAATCTGTGCCTTCTGAAACAACACACGTACCAAAATGCAGCCGTCTTCTGAAATTCACACATCTCCAAATTTTGCAGTGCAGTTCTCTAGCCAAGTACAAAAATGCATAGACTGGGGGTAAAGTGTTCATATGAACGTATATATTAGTGAAGACAACATACAAAAATGTGTTATGTGCTGGGCAAAATGGTTTTGCAACCCTGTGCATATTAGGGAAAATTGCATACAAATATTAGGAGAAATACACATTATCTATTAACTTTATATACCCTCCTTCATCTGAGGATTACAGAGCAGTTTACAATATAAAAAACGAAAATGCATAACATAGTAACAAACAAAACCAATACTGCCCCGCAGTTTAAAAGGCCATTTATTATTTAATTAGCCAAAGGTCTAGGAGGCTAGAAAGTTACTGTTTGATTTTCAGAGAGAGCCATGTGGTCTAGTCTAACCCATCTCTTAAGGGATTGAAATGAGAACAGAATGTGGGGACTGGGAACTCCTCTATGCAATCCTGTAGTCCTTGGATGGGCTGCAAAAATCTTCAAACAGTCAGTTCTTTTCTTTATGCGTATAGTCCCCCTTCTCCATTCTACAATAACTAATATATCCTAGTTCTGTGTGGAAAGTTGGTTTAAAAGGTTTGAAATAAATAAACAACTTGGAATGTGGCTCACCATTGCTTCTTTCAACCTGAACCTTAAAGTCACTCTTCAGTCTATATAGGGCTCTTCCAGATGTCTCTTTCAGTATGCATTCATGATGATTTGTGCTTGTGATGGTACTGGGAAGTTCCTACACTACTGTATTTCAATTTCAACACTGTTTGTGCCTGCAAACGTTCTGAGGCAGACATACTGCTTCATTTCCATTTGCTGCATGTCCCATAATTTCTTGCTGAAATCTTTTAACTTCTTATACCACAAAATGTTCTGGTTTATTTTTTGTTCTGCTTTTGTTGGGCAGCAGCCCGCAAGTGTCCCTTTAGACAGCAGTAATGTAAAAGCACTGGGAAAGCATGGCAAAACATCTAATAAAACAGAATGATGTGTGGACAGTCCAGTATAAACCCATCACTAATGCAGTATTATTACATTAATGACATGTTGCAGAATATCCTCCAACAGCCTCCCCCCAATTTGGAGAGAGCCCTAAATGTCTTTCCTGATCTTCCTTATTCTAGCTTTATTCCTCATTCCTTACACCCCCACTTTTTAAATATTTAACCTGAATGTGATAGGAAATGCTGATTAGCTTTTGCATTTGAAAAATCCTCATTTTGGTCATCTGGCCGCTGGTACATCCAGCACAATTTCACTCTGGCATTACTTGAGCAAATATTTGCAAGTAGGGATTTCCTCGTCAAGACACCTATCTACATCTGTTTTTTAATTCACTTCTTCTCCTTCCCTTTGTTCAGCTGTGTATTTCTCTCTCTGCAGTTTCTGAAGGACGTCTGAGAAGCCTGCAGAGTGGTTCTTTCTCTTGCCAATGAACTCTGAATACTTGATGGATTCATAGCCACAAGGGATTTACAGCACACTGAGGTGAGGCTGTTAAAAACTTGCAAATTCAACTTTTAGTTTGCTTTTTGTTTTGTTTCAGTTAAACAACATAAACAGAGCTTACTTTGGACATATTTGACAGGTGGACAATCTTTCCATTTCAGGTGGTCATTACAATAACACTATAACAATAACAATAACAATGAACTAGCGCCTGAGTTCGCTGTTTATTGTAACCCTTCTTCTCTGTGAACCCTTTCCCTTTTATGTCATGTCTTTTAGATTTTAAGTTCAATAGCAGGGACTGGGTTTTTTCCAATGTAAATTACCCCCCCCCCCCAAAAAAAAACCACCTTTCAATAAATAAAGTGAAACAACTAAGGCACAATCAGATTTCGGCCGTGATGCAGGAGAAAACAAGGCCATGATGCAGGAGAAAACAAGGCCTTGTTTTCACTGAGCTGGTAAACCTTAGGAAGGTGGCTAGGCTGAGGTCCAAGGAAAATCCTGACATACTAATTTTCTATATCCAAGGAATCTTTTTGTATGAAGTCTTTTTAACCCCAGCCTGCCATCTGAAGTGACAACAGCCTGACAAGAGGTTGACCACTTCAGGTCAAAACTGGGCCAAAGGATAGGCCAGAGTGAAGCAGTGCCTGAGAGAAAAATCTTGTTCTGAGGAAATTTTTTTCACAACATGATGTGTTTTGTTAATTATAGCTGATTGGGTTGTGTGTTCCCATTATCCATCACATCACTTCCAAATGGTTAAGCCTCCTTTCTCTCTCTTTTAACTTTATTACCTCAGCTTTCTCATTGACACCAAGCCGTTCATTGCCAGTTTCATTATAACGGGATGAAAATACCTTCTCTCCACTAACCCACTAATCTTAGTGTTCATCTTAACATTTCTACTAAGTTACCCTCCTTTCCTCCCTCCCTTGGGATTGATTTTATTTTATTTTATTTATGCGTGAAATGGCAGCCACTCTGGATTTTAGCTTTCTGAAGTTTCTTGACAGAGAGAGACTTGGTCAATTTTGCCTTACTTTGTTATTGATTTTAATAATATTTCATAACTGATCAACTTAGCATACCCGATGCAAGGCAGCTCCTATACCATTATAAGCATGAGGAATAATTACACTTTACATTAACTCGAGACAACCGTGTTTTTTGACATCACTCTGGGAGTGATTGTTGCATATCCATATCTGAAACAGAAGAAATAAAATCCCACCAAACAGAATTGAAATGTTCAGGGCCCTCTTTTCCCTTGGAAGCATGTAGTTTTGTGTTATTTTTCCTGCAATGGCAGGAGCCCATAAGGAAATATTCAAATTATGTAGTGCTTTCCAACGTTGCACTATGGAAATCTAGGCAGCTACCAGCATCCACGTAAGAAGATCGTTGGTTAAAAAAAAAAAAAGGCCTTTGGTCAGTCTACGTGTTCAACAAAGAAAACTGAGGGAAAGCATGAATAGGTGTTTTAATTATTTTAGTTATTTCTTGGTGCCATTTATGCATTGCTGACATGGTATCTGGCGTCAAAACATAGATTTGCTGCATTTTTTGACTAGCTCCTCCTTTGTTGACCTGGTGCCCTGCAAATGTTTTGGACTCCAACTTGCATCAACTTCAACATTATGTTAGCTTTGGCTCATTGGAGTTGTAGGCTAAGACATCTGGAGGGTCGCAAGTTGTGGAAGGCTTGTTGGAGTAATACAGTGCTTTTCTATGGTGAACGTATTTATTTATTTAGACTATTTCTATAAAAGGTAAAAAAAAAAAGGGTAAAGGATCCCTGGACGGTTAAGTCCAGTCAAAGGCGACTATGGGGTTGCGGCGCTCATCTCGCTTTCAGGCTGAGGGAGCTGGTGTTTGTCCACAGACAGCTTTCCGGGTCATGTGGCCAGCATGACTAAACCACTTCTGCTGCAACAGAACACCATGCTGGAAACCAGAGCACACAGAAACACTGTTTACTTTCCCGCCACTGTGGTACCTATTTATCTACTTGCACTGGTGTGCTTTCAAATTGCTAGGTAGGCAGGAGCTGGGACAGAGACACAGGAACTCACCCCATTGTGCGGATTTGAATCGCCAGCCTTCTGATCGGCAAGCCCAAATTCTAAGCAGCGTATACAAAAGTAAAACAACAACAGATGTTACAAAAATGTGCAGCAAAACTCTTAATGCAAGCTACTAATAAATATAGACAATTTTCCTTCTCTATCCACTTTCTCCATGCCACGCATAATTTTATAGACCTCTGCTATATCACCTGTTCCTCGCTTTTTCTTTGCACTAAAAATTCCCAAGTGCTACAGTCTTTCCTCATAGAGGAATTTCTCTAAGGATGGTCCTGCCACATTGCATCCTAAACACCAAAGATGTGTAAGGACCCTAAAGGGTTGCATACATCCCCTGCAAAAACCTGTGAGGCTCTGACTCTGGTTTGTCATCCAGAAGGAGGGAAACTCTATCCCTGGGGGCCACCATCAACCATGCCGTTTGGCATTTGTTTTTTGTGAATGTAGATTCCAGGGAGTGAATGACTACAGAAAAGGGAGAAACCCAGTTCTTTCTTTGATATGAACGCACCTAATTCACACATAAAATACCCCAATCACCACACCATCGTTCAAAATTTGCATTTCTCTGAAATTTGGCAGTGTAGTTCTTCAACCAACAATGTGTATATCAGGGGAAAGTGTTCATAAAGTGCATGTATATATGTGAATATAACTTTAACTTGCATAAGGGAAAACTGCATACAAAAATGTGTATAATAGAAGGAAAAAGTAGTGAATTTTTTTAAATTGCAAGCTAATGGGGGAAATGTAACAAACTAAACTTAAAACATAGGGGGAAATGAGAAATGGAGGGCAACTTGTAACTGGCAGATACAGCCATCATTAATTGCAATGGCAGGGAGCTGAAGTCTATCTCTCAGGTATATCATAGCCCTTAAAGCATTAGGTTGAACGAGAACTTTCTAAAATGGTGCCTCAAAAGTAAATGGATTTCTTCTCTGAACTCCGTAATAAGTCCTGAAAATTCAATTGATTTTCTGTCAATCAATCATAATCTGTAGTAGCCATGTTTTGGAGGCAGATTTGGCAGCCTTGTGCTTGACACTTGCAAACTCTGTTAAAATTAGCAAGAGCTGGTTTCTGTCTTGGGTGAGTGTAGAAGTAAGCTATTATAATGCCTCAGTGGTTCACTTTAAGGAAATCTTTTTAAAAAAAATTAATCTTTTTTAAAAAAACAAGCATAGGAATTGCGGAAAGAACACATTGCTAATGGAGAAAATTAATGCCAACAGATGCTTTGGCCTTCAGTTTTCTCTTTTCTTTTGTTCAAAGCTTTGATTCCTGATGTGATGGGTAGCACATCTCTTAGGCCGAGAGTCGTTGACTGGCCCAAGGTCTCCCAGGTCCAACTCCAACACTCTAACCACTACACTAGACTGGCATAAAATGTACCAGAATCTATAACTCGTTAATTATGATACTAGGAAGCAATTGTTTGTATTAATGCTTTTCTCTCCTTTGCTTAGAAGCAGCGATGATGTTCTGCCTCCTCCTGTGGTGGAATCTTAAAGTCCTTGCCCTGTCTCTCCTTCTGAAAACCACCATCTCCTTAAATCCAGATGACCCAAATGTTTGCAGCCATTGGGAAAGGTAAAATTTTGCTCCTTCGCAGATTTAAAAACCTCTGTATACCACTTTATTTATAGAGCAGTTCTCAACATAGTTTGATACAAAACTGGAATAAAAATGCTGTCAAGATACACTGAGCCTTCCTTGGGCAGAGAATTGCACAGACCCACAGTTGAGGACCCCCTTCTCAGTCACAATCCACCTCATTTTTGAGGAGGACCTTGAGAGCAGATCTTCCATTGTAGAACAGTGTCCTCTTATGAGCAGTGCTTCAAGATTGGAGGCATGTCCGGAGGAGTTTACTTTGAATTCTCTCTTGAGTGTGCACTACCTGCCTTCAGAGGAGTCTCATTTCCCCTGCTGTGGTTGTGCTATTGTCCCCCTGGTCAAAATGCTCATGGAGATCTTGATATGAGGAATGCAGTCAAGGAACTGTTATCATTGTGGGTGACTTCAACTATCCTCCTATAGACCGGCTACATAAGTGTTCCAGTCATAACAAAGAGGTAACATTTCTGAATACCCGAAATGACTTGTGCCAGACATTACTGACTTGTTAAGCTGAGGTTGCTGCTCATGTGGTCATAACTTCCAAAAGGGCAGGAATATGAGGCTTCCATCTTCTTTATCCAAAGCCGGATAACCTTTAGATGTTGTAGGGCAAACTATCTGACTGTGATTTGTCACCTTTGGAATTTCTGCTTTGGGAAGGGCTTTGCGTGAAAGTCCCTGCCTAGCATTTCCAGGTAGAGCTGGGAATTGACCTCTGCCTGAAACCATGGATAGCTGCTGCCAGTCAGTGTAGACAACAACAAACCAGATGGGCCATTTGTCTGACTCTGTATAAAGCAACTTCCTACGTAGGTCCCACTTTTCTGCCGTAAAGCTCTTAAGCTAAGCACAGTCTTGCTTGTTTTATCCAAGAACAGGCTCTTTAAAATGTGTTTCACCTTATGTTATAATGAATATGAATCTTCTTTAAGTAACGTAAACAGCTCTTAGTGGCATTCTGAAGTTCATTATGCTTAGATTTATTAAGGTGTTGTGTGCGTGCATTTTTTTATTTTATTTTTAAGGATGTTGATCACGCAGCACAACAGGCTTTGAGGGCAAACGTGGGTGGAGATGGAGCCTGTGATTTGGTATTGTTTGCAGTTGCACAGCAAAGTACATTTCAAGCCCAGGAATACAGTATTGATTTTGTGTGAAAGGAGTCAGCAACCCAGAGACCCAATCAAGGAGAAACAAAAATTAAATACCAGAATTGATTGGCTGCCCCGGCCAAGATGACTGTGATACTTAGATGGTAATAAATCAGCCCAAAGAGATTGAGTTAGGGTGAGGTCAAGAGGAGCAAACAGGATCATAAAATAATAATCAAGATGACGAGGGGGTTTATGTTAATAAAAGAGTAGTCTAAATACGTTCCGCTTTGGCATATTTGCCAGCAGGATATCTCATTGCCCCGCGCAGACAAAAGAGAGGTCAGCTCTTAGGGCTGACATTTTGTTGGCTGACAAAACCAGGTGCTTAAAGCCCTGTGCCCAAAGCACTGTAGGGTATACTCCTGCACACACACAGGTTTTCCAGTAGGAGTGGGGGAGAAATACATTTTGGCATGAAACTCTCTAACTTGCACTTCCTGAAACAAGGTGGGAACCAATGTACTTAACCCTTTGGCATTTGCATTTCTCTGAATTTTGCACTGCCATTCTCCAACCAAATAAGGTGTATTAAAATGTGTATATTGGGGGAACCCAGGGCTATTTTTCTAGAAAAATGGTGCTGAAGCTCACCATGAACCTTGTTCTCTTAGAATGGCAATGGAACCCACCTGAGAGGTGCTGGAGCTGAGCTCTGATGAGTTCTGGCTGGGGGGAAAAAGCCCAAGGCAAAACTATGCATATATTAGTAAAAAATGCATTGTATTGGGAGAATGCCAAAAATGGTGTATATCAGGAGAAATTCTCACTAAAACACTGACGGATTTTCTTGAGGACTTAAAAAAAAAATGTGGAAATGTGGAGAACTGAACTTAAGAATGGGAAAATGAGAAAACTGAAATTGACATATTTGTCCCTGCTTAAAATGTGGCCACAATCATTTCTGATGTTGGCTATCACGGTAAGGCCTCTGAATCCAAAGAGCTTCTGCTCTCAGGCAAATGGCAGGTTCGGACTAAGCGTCAACCCTTGGATTGCCTTCATTTAGGACCCCCATGTTGCAGAGCTCAGGTACATATCAATCCTCTTAACTAAGTGAGTTTCAGGACCCTGAAGGTAATACTTTTGAACCCTGACAGCAGAGCAATCAATAGAAACAGACTGACAGGCATTGAAGGTGATCTCTAAACCTACTCTGTCTTGATACAGCGTGCTTAACTCCCCCAAAGGCTGCTGTTTTATAAAGCAAGACACTGTATTAATAAGTAGTAATAGGATTTACTAAATATAGATTTTAAAAAAAAATCTATAGTGTTTTACATCCTTACAACAACCCCTTAAACTAAGGAAAGCGTGTAAGGGAAGTGCTGTGTAAGGCTATTGTGTGAACAAAAATACAAATTTTGCTTTGAAATGCATATTTTAGGGAGGAGCTGTATTGAAAAGATTTGAAAAGCTTTGAAAAAAATGTGTGTTTTATGGCCAAAATGTATAGGAAAATGTGTACAACTTACCGGTACATGCAGATTTCTTGCATGTCCTTTCAAAACCCAGGATGGAGCAGACCCATGATTGAGTGCTTGCTGAACCCACATGCAATGGGCTTAGGTTAGACTAATAGAACCATAGAATTGTAGAGTTGGAAGGGATCCCAAGGCTCATCTAGTTAAACCCCCTGCAATGCAGGAATCTCAACTAAAGCATCCATGACACATGGCCACCCAACCTCATCCGTTCCTCATAAGGCTTGGTTTCCAGACCTTCGATCATCTCGGTTGCCCTCCTCTGCACATACTCCAGCTTGTCAATATCCTTTTAAAATGGTGGCGCCCAGATTTGGACACAGTATTCCAGGTGTGGTCTGAGCAAGGCGGAACAGAGCAGGACTATTACTTCCTTTGATCAGGACGCTATACTTCTGTTGATGCTGCCTAGAATAGCATTATCTTTTTTTGCTGCTGCATCACACTGTTACCTCATGTTAAGCTTGTAGTCTACTGAGATTCCTAGATCCTTTTCATATGTACTACTGGCAATCCAGGTGTCTCCCATCTCATATTTGTGCAACTGGTTCTTCCTGCCTAAGTGCAGACCCTTACATTTGTCCCTGTTGAAAGTCATTTTGTTATTTTTGGCCTAGTTCTCCAGCCTGTTAAGATCATACTGAATCCCGATTTTGTCTTCTGTGGCATTGGCTACCCCTCCCATTTTATTGGTTGACGCAATGCTAAAGTTTTTCAGGGAACAAACAAACAAACAGAGAACCCGCTGCTTAACTCACAATTTATGGTTCTCAATTACTGGTTAATTTCTGCTACAAATTATCTTGGATTAAAATAGGTTCTGTTTAAAATGAGCAAAAGTGAAAAATCAAGCCCCAGAGACCTCTTTCCTGTTTCTAATATAAAAAAGCCTTGTGTTTGATTGGTGTGCCCATCATTTTGCGGGGCTAGTGCCTTCATCATCAGAATGAAGTGCCGGGAAGCCTCGACAGCATTATGTTAATATGTGCTTTTAATTAGCCTTTTTTGTACACAAGTAAAAGCTGAACAGTCCCAGGAGGAAGAATATCTGATATGGTTTTATGTGAGGGCATAGAACTCCCCCCACCCCGATCCCTCTTTCTTTCTTTTTTATTAATGGTGGCAAGCTTCAATCAGTTTACATTTTTCCATTGCTCTTTACAAGATTTCCTTTTTTCTTGGTTCAGAAGCTCCGTGTCAGAGACAAAGCTTTGAAAATCACTTGCCTGTTCTTTCAGTGTTCCACATCGTGAGGGCAGTTTGTGACTTGTCCATACTTGTCTCCCCCAACAGAGCCCCCACTTCCACAGCTTGTAGCCATCAGTAAGCCCAGAAATGAATACTGGTTTAACTGGATGGCGGCCAGTTTCAGCCTGCAGGCCTGCAAATTAAGGACACACATTGTTTTTGGTGGGGTGGGGGCTGCTGCTTTGGTTCTGATGTCTCAGTGTTTATTTATTATTCATTATTATCATTCATTCATTATTCATTAAGAAATAATACCTGAGTGGCGTACAATATAACAAACATAACAACAATAAGTTATGTTAACGCAAATAAAACACATTGATCCAGTGGGGCAGGCATGCCAAACTTCACCAAAAACAAGGTGACTGAAGGCATGGTTGCAAAAAAATGTTTTTTTGAACTTGTTTTTAATAGCCCACCAGGGCCCTTCGTACTTAAAAATGGAGTGATTTCTTTAAATTAAAGATAGCCTTTCTAGCAATCTATGGCAGCTAATATGAGAAGTAATTCATCAGGAGCCAGAGTCAGGGGCAGGTCAGCAATAATACACCTGGTGCCAGTGAAGTTAATTCTTTTTCAAAGGAACTGAAACAGCACAGGGCTGGTGTTCACAGTAACACTTCCCAGGAGGTCTTGTCCCAATGAGGCAGTTGCGAAGACTGAAGGTCCCTGCTTTCCCACAGCTCCCTAAGGCTCCTCCCCCGGTTCCTTCCCTAGGAGCCTAAGGCTCCTTCATCTTGTCTCTCTTTGCTCTGCTCACTTCATTTCTCTGCATGTTATGGAAGACCAGAAGGGAGAAGGGCTTGTCGCAGGAGGAGCCGGAGACCCCCTGGCTTCTTCAGTAGCCTACCACATCTCAATCTCCGGGCCTCCCTCCTCTCCAAGCTTCTGTTTCTGTCTCTGATTCTGGACTGCTCTCTGCTGCAGCCTCTTCCTGTTCACTAAAACCTGTTGCCTCTTCAGCTTCCTCCTCCCAGTCTTCTCCCTCTTACCACTCTTCATCGTCCGACCACCAGTCCCCTGGCTCTGAGCTGTCTTTCCCCAGCAGTTCCCTTGGGGGTTCCCCAGCTGCTGTCTCCTACCAGTCCTGTGCACTCAGCCAGTCCATGACATAATCTTTCACTTATTTCTTGATCTGAAAAAGCTTTGGCCAATGTGAGCATCTATCTAGCTTTCATCTGTTATTAGACCAATTAGCTCAGGATCAACTTTTTAAAACCCCTGGACAGCCTTACCTTTGCTGGTGGTTGGCCATTGTTTGGTGCCTCGGAGAACCTAAAACAATTAAAGTAGGTCATTCGGGATTTGATTTGGGGAAGTCCTCTTCTGATGCAGGCTACAATCTATCAAAACCACCTTTCCCCGCTCCACCTCTTTCCCCCTTTTCTTCCTAATGTCTCAACAAATGAAACTGACCTGTAAAAAAATGTTACTTGGGGGGAAAAAGAGAGAGAGAAAGATTGCACATACTTTTGTAAACCAAGAAAATCTTTAATAAAAATACATTAACAACCACCACCACCACCACCACCACCTCACGGGTATCTACCATTAGATCACGATCGATCTGTTGGACATTCCTGCTATATGCCACTGCTGCAGCTAGAACCTTATTGGCACAAAGGTGGAGAACAAGTATAGTACCCACTAAGGAAGAATGGCATTGTAAAATGTTTGAACATGTTGAACTGGCTGGTCTGACAAACAAGTATAAGAGAAAATGGAGATAAGGAATACAAGGAGGAACGGATCATGTTTATTGAATATTTCAAGAACCAGTATGAATAAATACATAGCCTAGCAGGTCTCGGGTAAATCCAGCAGAGTTGAAAGAGATAGAGGTTTTTAATAGATAACAAATTGGATGATTAAAAAGATGTGGATTATGCAGAGCAGTAGAAAAGCAAAGGAAGCAGGAAAAGGGTGGAAGGAAAGTCATATACGGTATATGTATACCTGCTGTATTTGGTACGAAGTTGTAAGTGGGACAAGGGGAGCAGGGTTAAGTATGCTCTCTGTTCCTGTTTTTGCAAGTAAAAAAAGGATAAATATTCCAAACAAATACATGCTGGGTCTTTGGGAGACCTTGGAGGGCCAGAGTGATTTGCTGTGACTTGTAACCTTCACATGTTGCGGAGAGCAGGAGCTTTAATATATGAGCGAGAGAGAGGGGCAGGGGGAGCTTTTACAAGCTAATGACCCACCTTTTCTCCCCCTTTCATTGTCTGCTTCCAGCTATGCCGTGACTGTTCAGGAATCGTACTCACATCCCTTTGATCAGATCTATTACACGAGATGCACGGATATCCTGAACTGGTTCAAGTGCACTCGACACAGGTAAGTGGCGATCGGAAGATATTTCAATCTCCCTCTACCGTTTCATCTTCTCCACATTGCCTTCTTTTTATCTAAGCCTCGGTGATGCTCTCAAGATGCTGAGGATAAATATAGACCTCTCTTTGCCAGAATCCTCCTGCAAAATTAAAGAGGCTGAAATGGAATTTTTTTCTTCCAGAGAACTTGCTCTTTTTTTCTTTTTCTTTTTTGTTGTTGAAAACATGACCAATTTGGTATTGTAAATCTGCAACTAATTTGGGTTTATTATTATTATTTTACCTTTTTTGGAACAAAACATAAAATTTGGATTTAAACTTAAGTCACCCAATTCAGAAGGAATGAAATGTAAATATCCTGGGGGAAAGTGCAGAGAAGAAGAACTCAAAAGAGCACCTTCCTCTGTGAGGAAAGGTTACATTTGAGGGTTTTTAGTTTTTTTTAAAAAAAGGTGAATAAGGAAGGGGTGTGGGGAGAGAAATGATAGAGTTGTTTAAAATGATGCATGATGCATGGTGATTAAGAAAGTGGACAGGGAAGGTTTTCTCCTAGAACCAAGGGCCATCTAGTGACGCTGAATGTTGTGAGGTTTAGGGTAGACAAATGAAGCAATACTTCACACACCACAAGTTAAACTTTGGGAGTTGCTACAGTAAGATGTGGTGACATTTGCTGACTTGGCCTGATACACTGGGGCTCTTCCTGTGTTCTTAACTGAGCCCTGAATCACACATGTGCATGCATAACTTAGGTTTGGTTTTTTTACTACTGATGGAAGTATACGTGTTGGATGACTGCAGCTATGAATCATTGACTCCAGTGGAAAACTTGGTTCTTTGAGATGCTACAGCAAGAATGTCTGTTCAAATGGAAGCCATCACTTGATAATTGCAGTCATCAAACGCTGAGCATACATTCACGGATTATCTGTGATATAAAACAGACTAGTTTTCTGCATTGTAGCAGCAATATATTTAATTTGAAGTTCAAATATGAGTTGCACTACAGTTCACAGATGGGTTCAGGAGGTGCAAAGCAGGCAGGTTCACATTAAAATGTGGACAGGAACCAAATTTCACTCCTGTTCCTTTTTAGAGGCAGGCAATGGATTTTGACATTCTTATTTCCACAGAGAGAGACACACAGAGAAAATTGTTTTAGAGTATGAATTGAACTGTAGAGTTCGAAATCTGTATTGATCACACACACACACACACACACACACACACACACACACACAATATATATATATCAAAAAACATTTGAAAGTAATTATTGAACATACCCTCCAGGCAGTAACACAGTGCAAATAGTATTCTGAGTGTGAGCATTGATTTCCAATGTGTTCTTTCTATCTCACAATTTAGAATAAGTTATAAGACAGCATATCGGAGGGGACTGAGGACTATGTATCGGCGACGATCGCAGTGCTGCCCAGGATATTACGAGAGCGGAGACTTCTGCATCCGTATGTACATGAGTTTTGCTGGGTTGGTAGGGATGTGTTGCTGGCACTGGACCATTTTATACAGTTGTTGCCCAACTTTCCAGATGTGTGAATTGAAATTTAAATTACAGCTTGCATTGCTGTGCAGGCAGTGAGTTTGTGCTGGTACCAGCAGGCCAGCAGTACTGGGCAGCAGGGAAGGGGCACTGGCATTGTGCACCATCTCTTCTTTCTGCAGTGCAAGGTCTGGGGTAACCCACCTGGAGTAGTGGAAGGAAGCAGGAAACTGAGCTTGTCAGCTGAGGGTACTTTCAGGACTCTGGACAGCTCCCTAGGATGCTGACCTGCCCAAACCCAACTGAATCAGGATATCCAGCTCACCTGCTTATTTTATTTATTTCAGCAATATATATACTGCTTAATTACAAAAATCTTTAAGTTGTGTAGAATTAATTCAATGAAGGAAAGGTTTAAAAAATCAGTTAAAACTATAAAAAAACCAGAGTTCAGTCAAAATAGCTGCTGAATTTTTTTTTTTTTTTTAAAGTACTCAGTCCAAGTTCAACAGGAAGAGAGGCCTTTTTGAACAACTGGAAGGGAGTTCCGTAAAAGTGAGGTCATAATCCTGAACACATGGTCCCTGGTGGATATGAATGAGCCATGCATCTGAACCATGGGAGACCACTGACAGTGGTCTCCCCAAAGACCACAGTGATCAGGCAGGGATAGAAGGGAGTGATATGGTCCTTAAGGTATCCTGGATCCAAGTTGTTGTAAATTAATACAAGAGCCTTGGACCTGGTTTGGTAGTGTATGGTCAGCTAGTGCAAGCTTTTAAGCACAGGAGTGATGTGCTAGTCTTTCTCCACCAGCATTCTGACCGCAGCATTTTGCAACAGCTGAAGCCACTGGATCAGGCCCAAGGGTAGATTTACATATAGTGTGCTTAACAGCTCTTGGTGTGACAACCAAGAATTGCAAGAGATCTTCAGAGAGTTGTGCCTACAGTTCTAGACCTGGTGGTGGTTTTGAAGGAAGGCATCCCAGTAGATGACCCTGTCGTTGGAGTGGTCTGGGATCTACATGGGTCACCTCTGAAGCATGAATGGCAAATGTGCATGTGAGCATTGGCCCTTGCAGATTGGGGAAAGAGATGGAAATGGGGAGTCTTTATTCCCCAGATGGGCTGGTGAGTTGTGAGTGGTTTATTGAAGTTCCAGGTCTCCACTTTGATGCTATCTGTAGATACAATTTGTGTGGGTTCTTTGGTGATAAATCCTCTCTAACAACAACCCACACAGCTAGGGCTGATGGGAATTTGAAGTCCAAAATATCTGGAGGGCACTGGAATGGGAAAGGCTGAGCTGCCTGGTTATTTCACTGTGTTACCTCGGAAGATACTGATTTCATTTTAATATTTTTGGGCCCTGCTTGAAATAACAAGTGTGAAATTTGCATCCCAGGGAATTGCAAGTATTACAGAGAGAGCCTCCTGTAAATAGCACATTAAAATGTAGTTTGAAAATTGCTTTTCATAGAATTAATAGTTGGTTATGCTGCCACAATTCCCAGGCCTGTTTTCCTGATAAGGAATGATGGATGTTTCATGCCGGAAACGGTTCGCTTAAATGTAGCAAAGTCAGTCGGACAGCGGTTGCACGCTTGAGTTATGTGGCTAATTATATCGCTAACTACATGCACACAGTAATTTTAAATTCTCCGGGTTGCCAACTCCTGTGACTTTGTCTTGTTGCTTTTTTAAAGTCGCGTTCTTAAAGTGTCAGTATTATTTTTTACGGGAAAGATTCTAGCCCTCATGGTTTATGGATGCAAAGTCTCTAAAATCTCATTGTCATACAGGTTGGAATTCTGAAAAGCCAACTGCTTCGCTCCTCATCTCTGATGTGTAAACACAATGTTGATTCCTGCAATAAAATGAGATAAACAAAACCCTTTATTCTGGGTGGAGCAAAGTCAGTGGATGTTCAGTTGCAAGTTCATACCCAGAAAGGTCCTATTAATCTCTTCTGTCCCCACCCCACGAAATACCAGTCATTTCCTGTATATCTGAAAGCAAATTTTGCTGCCAATGTTTCCTCTTATGGGTGGTGGTGACAGCTCTCTGGGCTCTCAGCTGAAGGCCTCCCCAGTTCTGAGGCCCTCTTTAGTTTGGAGAAGAGCCCAGAGGCTTACTTAGGCTCCCTTGCACCCTTGTAAAGAAGTTGTATCATCACCTCCAAAGCTGGGAAAGACCATGGACCAGAAACTAAAAAAGTTTGCTTTTCATCACCAGTGACTTCCTTTGATGCCATTGGAGTCAGATCTGCTCTCCTCCTCCTCCATTATCATCAATCTGTCTGTCTACCTCCCCCCTGCCTCCGCCACTCTACATGGCAGTTTGGTTCCAAGAATTCAGTGTATGCACAAAAACACATATATCCAAACTGCCCCTGCACAAGCTTCCCTAGCCTTCTGAATCTGGTGCATTCAGCAGGCCTTGTCACCCTAGCAATACACAGACTTTAAAAGCCAGTATTTCCCTGCCTGGAAAGAGCTTTTCAGCTTTCTTCCTTGCTTGCAGAATTTCAACCAACTGGCTTTCGACTATCTATGGTTGAAATCACGCAAATTAAATGCACAGCTGAAGTCTGGCAGAGGCGTTCTATCGCAAGGTGGCCATTCATAGGACTGGGCGTTCTTCCTTCACTTGACCTTGTAAAGCCACTTTTGTTGGCGCTAACTGGAGTTAATAGTGTGTGACGAGGGGAGACCAAATCTCATGGAGCATAAAATGATCAAAAGCGCTTATTTTTTTAAAAAAAGTTACCATTTTTTTGAAGTTTTAGATTAAAGACTAATTGGTTCTTCTTTCATTAATAGTAGCCTTGCTTTCTTGTAAAAGTTTTTTGGGTTTTTTAAAAAGATGGCTTTCTAATTAAGTGCAGCACATTTGGATGAGTGAGGACCAAGCTGGTGTTTTTTTATAATAATAAAAAATATCTCTATTCATAGTTTTCTTTCTGGTGGCCCAAAGTCAGGATTCCTTGCTGCGGTCTCCTAATCTTACCCCTTTTTTCATTTGTGCTCTCCAAAAGGCAGGTTTCTGTGACTGTTCTTTATAGTGAAGGCTGTATATTCTGGCCAGGGTGGGGGAAAAGATTATTATTCAATGCTTATAAAGTGCCTAATATTTCCTAAGGGCTGTACATATAAGTCAGTCTCTGTCAGCATGCCCATTATCTAATAGACATGATACGAAAGGAAAAACGAATGGGGAGGGAAAAGGAAAGCAAGCACTGCAGCAGCTAAGAAGAGCCTGCTGGACCAGGAGAATGGCCCACCTAGTTCAGCATCCTGTTCTCGCAATGGCCAACCAGATGCCCCAGTGGGAAATCCATAAGCACAACTGGAGTGCAATAGCATTATTCCCATTTGCCAGTGACTGGCATTCAGGGGCATGCTATCTCTGACAGCTGACCTTCTCTGGTTGATGGAAGAGGCCGGGTTGTTGCCTTCCCTGCTTGCCCTGGTGTTCTTTCTGAGAGATAGAGAGTGCAACCTTCTCTCTCTGTCTGCAAACCTACATAATATTTCTTTAAAATACAGTTAATTCTGGATTTTGGAAGTAACTGGGTGGGTGGAGTGAGTGTTTTGCAAGTGATTGAAGCCCTACTGTTCGGACTTCTGGAAATTCTTGGATAACCCTCTGGCATTTAGAATTTTACCAGGCATTGCTCACATGTTTTAAATTCTATCTTCCTTCACAGCATGGTGCTGGGATGGTGGGAAGGTCTAAGTTTTTATTTCACTTTAAGCACATTCTGTGTCTGGTTGCTCTTGGCTACTGCGTGTATTTTCCCCTGTATTGCTTTTGAGCTTTTCGTTCTTGTCGATTAGGTTCCATCCCCATTGGCAGACATAGGCACACACACAAACACACACCTTCTTACGTGACTGGGCTGGAGGACATGCTGCCTGGTGTGAAGTCCTGAAAGATTTAAAAGCAGCACTTTTGAGATCATAGCTGAATGCTACAACCTCTTTGCAACCACCCCACATTCCTTTGCTCCTGTTGGGCTTGGCTGTATTTCAGCCGTGTCTGTGGCCGTGCTGGAGGTTCACTTCCTGGGACAAGGCTCTTCCATTATGGATGAGTGCTCCCCCCCCCATTACAGGGAGACCATCAATCTCATTTTACTACGACATGATGGATGGAAGTTGGTGGCTAGAGGTGAAAGGAGTTCAGTGAATGAAAGTGCCTTGGTAGCTTGGACACAAGAGATGTGAAACTAGGAACTAAAGAAGTTTGATATCCCCCCTTTTGTCTCTTGAATGGGAGATCTCAAGTAATCACCAAGCATGAAATCACAGCTTTGTCACACTATCGACCAAATAGTCGAAGCGGGTTGGGATGAATTATTTTGGCTGACTTTTTGCTCTTTAACAATTCCATGTCAGAGAATATCCGGAATTAAGGATTCATGTTTTGGACGAATGCTTGAGTTGATCTTTGCTGCCATGCATTTGATAATTGGTCACCTAGGTATTTGGATGTCTGTGAAGACTGATGCTGTTTGGCAGGACAATCTATCCTTTGGAGGAAGGCACTGACTAATTTGGTGAGCAGCTAGTCCTTATGATTTTACTGGGAAGACAAGGGCTGCAGGGAAATATTGCTTGCTGGCCATTGAGCCTCTGAGTTGGGTATGCAACAGAGGTGGGTATTAGACAACCTCTCCCTCCAGGGGACCTTAGGGACCATAGTTCTGTGAGAGATGCTTATTGATTATCCCTCTAGAAAGTATTGATTATTGTGCTCCTTGGATACAGTAAGATAAAAGGGTCATGGATTCATCTCTGCTTATGGATGTCTGTAATAACCAATTAAATGTGACATAGTGGGCTGCATGGTAGGCTCTGCTAACACCTTTCGTGGCTTAGCAGTAGCTATTGGGGCTGAGTATGGGCAGAGGTGAATTTAGGGCAGCACAACCTGTTCCACCGTACTGGGCGCTGAACCTAAGGGGTGCAGGGCATCTCAACTATGACCTAGTGAATTGAGCAGAACAGAAGGCCAGAGGCGTGTGTGTGAGAGTGTGTCAAATTTTGGGCTTGCACAGGGCGCCATTGAAATTTGAAAGACCAAAATCTGTCATGGCAGGAGTTGAATTAGGCTGCAGTGGGTAAGTGGGATGGAGACTTAAGCTTTCCGCATTGCTTCCACCCCATGTGAGTGGTGCAGCAATAAAGCTGCCGGCACATTTGCAAACTAAGCAGGGTCCAGTATGGTTTCAAATAGGATGGGGGACAGTGCAGGAAGTAGGGCTAGAGCAGGCACCCCCAACCTGCAGCTCTCCAGATGTTTTGGCCTACAACTCCCATGAGCCCTAGCTAACAGGACCAGTGGTCAGGGATGATGGGAATTTTAGTCCAAAACATCTGGGAGGCCAAAGGTTGGGGATGTCTGGGCTAGAGGATCTTTGGGGTTCCTTCCGACTTTACAATTCCATGGTGATATGATTTTAATGGCCTTTTGAAACTACTGTTGGTGGTGCTGGGGAGGCAGGCAGACACACTGCACCTGCCTCTCTGTGCCCCTCCTCCACATTAATAGCAATTCAGAGAGGGGCAGTGGAATTTTGATTGGGGAAATGATTAACAAAGCAACAGCTTAAAAATAATAATGATGTGTGTAGTGAGTTTTCAGAAACAGCATACAAAGACTAAAGAAAGAAAACCGCCACAACTGTGTGGAGCGCATTATGGCAGTTAGAATAAAATAAACAGCAGTACAGTTTTGCAGACAGCATAATAAAATAGTTTCCGTGAAGGGACATTTTGGAAGTAAGAGTTACATATCGATAATGCAGCCTCGCCGCATAGAGGCATGTGTCTTTGGGGAGACTATGCAGTGCAGTATTTTTATTTATAAAGCTTATTCTAGAGGCTTTTGAGACCTGACTGCTTTTAATGAGAGGGCTGGTGCTGTGCTGTATTTGTTGTAATTATTTGTATGTTTTAAAAGATCTGAGAGGGATCTTCAATTGTTTAATTATTTTTCTTAATGATTACTTTCTTCTTCTTCTTCTTCTTCTTCTTCTTCTTCTTCTTCTTCTTCTTCTTCTTCTTCTTCTTCATGTTTTTAGCGCTTCCTGTTTTATATGCAAGTTGCCTTGAATCCCTTGAGGGTAAAAGGCAGGATATAAATAAATATATAATAAAAAATATATAAAGACCATACAACGTTCCACAGGGCAGGTACCACTACCAAGAAGGCCCTCTGTCTGGTTCCCTGTAACTTCACTTCTCGGAGTGAGGGAACCACCAGAAAGCCCTTGGAGCTGGACCTCAGTGTGGAGACGCTCCTTCAGGTATACTGGGCCGAGGCTGCTTTGCTCATGTAACCATATACATCCCTCTGAACAATGCTGGCTGCTCAGGAGGGACCCTGTTTTCTGGAAAGAATGAGCTATGTGTTAGTTTCTGTTTCTCACTGTGCAGCTGCTGCGTGGAGTCACAGGACTCTGTTTACATTCCTGGGATTCCATACTATTGGAGTCTCACGGGAAAGGGAGACGGGATGTGACGTTAGTGGTTTCTGTTTCCTTTGTTCCTTTGTTCATTTGCTCTCTGCTTTCATAGAGAGAGGATGTCTTTTCTGTTCTGCGTAGTTTAGAAATAAAACTCTTTACAATGTGGCCAAACCTCTCGTCTCTTCCCTGTGCTGGGACCCCTGCTGGATAGAATGTGCTTGAGGCCTTATCAAAGGCTAAGGTCATTAAACACGTTGGAGGCGATTTCATAGGCTCGGCTCGGAGGAAGATGAGGCCCTATCGGCTTGGCCGAGCGGAGTTCCGACACTATGTCTCTCCTCCTGTTCTCCAGCTCCCCATGATTATGCTTTCTCTAGTAACACAGCAAACTGCCTTATCTATCTCATCACTGTCCACACACTGACTGGCAGTTGCTCTCCAGAGCTTCAGACTGGGGTCTTTACCAGCCCTACGTGGAGATGTCAGGGATTGAACTTCCTACAAGCAGATTAGATGCTGTGCCACTAAGCAGCAGTCCTTCCCTGTGAAGTTATCCAGAGTTGTATTTGAAAACAAACCACACACCGCAGGCCATTAATTTGCACACAAACATGATTTAGTGTATTCAGTTTGCAAAGGTAAGCCTTTTGGCAAAGCAAATGCATAAATTGCAGAAAAATCTCCCCCCACCCATTCCCCGCCTCCAATACACAACAATTGTCCTCTTTTTAAAGGCTTTTAAAATTATTTAGACTAGATTAGAGCTCAGGGTAGCTTTTTGATTTCTTCCTTGATGCTTAAAAAATCCCCCACATCCTGGAGCTCTTTTGTCCTGTGTTGCCCTCTGAGCAGAGACACTAATTGAAGATCTCCTTCTTCTTTTTTTTTGTAAAGAAGAAAGAAAAAGGGAGGAAAGAGCCTCCAATTTACTAAATGGATCCCTTTTTGTTCTGAGGACCAAGCCTTTGTTAATCCTGTCCTTTTCAATCTTTGCACCCTATCAGGTTTATATAAAGCATCTGCAGAGAACTGGTAACTGAGTTTGTGTTGGACAACAGGAGTGGCAATGATCTAGGCACCAAAGGAGGAGGGGATGGCTTCTTAGGAAACACTTCTGCGAAATTAAAGGAGGTAGTGGACTAATAATATATATAAATTTTATATATATATATATATATATATATATGGGTTTTGGTGTCCTCGGGTGTCTTCCCGTGTAAAAGTTGGGGTGTCTAGGCGACGTTTCGACGAGGTCTCACTCGTCATCTTCAGGCTGGTGCTTTCGGCTTCTTGTTACTGGAACAGAGCAGGATCTCAGTGTTTGAGTTCCTATAAATACTGTTGAGGGGGTGTGGTGTATAGCCTCCAATGTTCTGGGCAGAGAGGAAGTTCCCAGGCTAGTGTGCAGAGAGAACTTCCTCTCTGCCCAGAACATTGGAGGCTATACACCACACCCCCTCAACAGTATTTATAGGAACTCAAACACTGAGATCCTGCTCTGTTCCAGTAACAAGAAGCCGAAAGCACCAGCCTGAAGATGACGAGTGAGACCTCGTCGAAACGTCGCCTAGACACCCCAACTTTTACACGGGAAGACACCCGAGGACACCAAAACCTGCATTCCTGTACCCGTGAAAATCTACGAAAGCATATATATATATATATATATATATATATATATATATATATATATATATAGACTTATTAGTCATGTGTTAGACAAAGGTCTCCAAGCGACTTATGACATATTTTAAAACATCAGCCTAAGTAAGTTAAAAAAATAAGCACTTTTCCCCTAGCACATCGAATTCATTAAAAAGCACACACAAAGAGAGAAGCGGGGTGGGTGGGGAGACACCTTCATTATTCTGCTTTTGGCAAATACTGAAGACACACCTTTTCTCTCTGACTTTTGACGCTTGAGATAATATTTTTAGGATCCATTTTATTTTTGTAGTTTTAAATTGTTTTAAACTGTTTTTAATAATGCATAATATTGTGTTTTAATTGTTATAACCCACCCTGGGACCTTAGGATGAGGGGATGGTAATAAAGTGTAATAATAATAATAATAATAATAATAGATGTTGGTAGGGATAGGCTCAGTCAGCAGAGCACGAGACTCGTAATCTTAGGGTCGTGGGTTCAAGCCCCACGTTTGGGCAACAAGATTCCTGCATTGCAAGGGGTTGGACTAGATGACCCCTGTGGTCCCTTCCAGCTCTACAATTCTATGATTCTGTTATTCTAAGTAATAAATTTAAAATGTAGAAAACCAAGGTGGTGCTTGGAATACGGCACAGAGAGGAGTATTTTACATTGCAATGGTTTGCAGAGTCTGCTTCTGTTGTTGAATTTCCTAAGCACCCCCCCCCAGCTGTCAACATTTCCCTTTTTTAAAAGGGAAATTCTCTTATTCTGAATAGGATTCCTCGCAAGAAAAGGGAAAAGTTGACAGCTATGCTCCTCCCCATGTGTTTCTGGTCTGGGACCCTGTCAAATACCTTCCATGGTCCTCTGCATTGCCAGTCAGCATTGCTGTAGTGCATTTACACCTCACTCTTCGCTACCTGAAGTAGACAAGGTGGCGTAAGTAATGCATTATTTGGGTTTTAAAAAATCCCACCGGGAGGCTCTCTCAATGAAGCCATATGGCCTAATTGTTAAACAGCTGGACTGTCGAAATAACCATTCCACAAGCCTCCCACCATCTGCACAAATTTAATTTTCTTTCTGTTTGGGGAATAGGCTGGTATAATACAGCAGCAGGACGGTCAAGCGATCTTCTGATTTGGAAAGTGAAATAAGGCTGAGCCTTCCCTTCTCGCAACCACCCTGCCTGGATGCGAGAAATGCCAGCTCAGCGTTTTTTGAATTCTCTGTATCTTATTTCCACCTCACAATCCTGTTAGAAAACATTTGGGAAAGGGGCAAAAAAACAACCACCACACATCTTTGATCGTAAGGAGAACGTTAAAAGCTTCCAGCATTTTAGCAATTTAAACACGTTTCACTGTGTAATGTCTTTTTTTAAACCTCCTGGAGAAGTGCCCATTAAAAGTTTGCATCAGTTGCCTTTGTGCAGAACGCATCTGGGTGCGTCAATCAGCACTTGTGTCTTACCAGCGTTGCTATTTAAATTAACAGAAACAAGACATTTCATTATTTGGAAGCATTCCTCACATGCAAAATAAAATAAAAATAAAAATTCCTGGACTGCTTAGGCAGATGCACAAAACGATTTCAAGGCTAAAGCAGACTGAAGACTCACAGATCTAAGAACATGGGGATGTGGGAGACTGCCGCACACCAAATCTGAAATTGGTCAGTATTGTGTGTGCTTGCTTTATTCAACTTGGTGTCCTTTGGGTGTTTTGAACTACAATTCCCATCAGGCTTAGTCAGTGGAATGGAACTGTCTACTCCAGTACAGCCATACTGTTTAAAACAATTCTTTATTGGTTAATTGTTTGCAATTCTAAATGATGTACATAAAAGTGGTCCACAGAAAATGGGACAATAAAAAAATACAATTAAACCAAACACTACCTTAAAATGCCTGCTGGAACAAGAAAACCTGAGCCATGTGCCTGAAGTTCAGCAAAGTGTGTGCCTGTCTAGTCTCAGTTCACAGGCTTGGGACTACTGCACTGAATGCATGGCTTATGGTAGTTAGGAGCAGTGCATCTGAGCCATGAGGGACTGCCAACAGAGACTCCCATTAATTGGGCATGTATAATCCCGTGATGGGGTGAGCTCTCGTTGCTCGGTCCCAGCTCCTGCCAACCTAGCAGTTCGAAAACACGTCAAAGTGCAAGTAGATAAATAGGTACTGCTCTGGCGGGAAGGGAAATGGCGTTTCCATGCACTGCTCTGGTTCGCCATAAGCGGCTTAGTCATGCTGGCCACATGACCCGGAAACTGTACGCTTTATGAGGGATCAAGCGGTTCTTAAGATATCCTGGACCCTCCTTCCTAGAAAGAACTCTTTGTAACTGAGAACAGATAGGTGGGGTTTGCTCTCCCCTCCCCCTTTCTTCCCAATCCCTTTTGCTTTTGTGTTGTGTCTTTCAAATTGTAATCCTAAGGGCAGGAGCTGTCATTGTAAAGTGCTCTGGGAGCCTTTTGGGAGAGGGAGTGTTGACATGCTGGTGTCTGCATTTTTAAAACCTAAAGGCAGGGAATCTGTCCTTCCAAATGTTGCTAGACTACAGCTGTCGCCACCATAGGTTGGCCTGATTTGAGTTGGAGTCCAGCTGAACGGGGGGGGGGGGGAGGCGGGGGGGGCAGCAGGGCTGCATTTAGGTTTGATGAGGCCCTAAGCTGCTGAAGGTAATGGGGCCCTTTATATGTCCAGCTGTCCTTTGTCAACAACAAATTGCCGCTGTTTTTTTGCTGGATATATGCTATATGGTAATCTATGGACCTAATAGGTATCTAAAGCCATTTGCACATGTTGCCATGCAACCAGTCCATGCAGAATGTAGGTACCCTATATATAAAAGGTAAAGGTAAAGGGACCCCTGACCATTAAGTCCAGTTGTGACTGACTCTGGGGTTGTGCTCTCATCTCGCTCTATAGGCCGAGGGAGCCGGCGTTTGTCCGCAGACAGCTTCCAGGTCATGTGCCCAGCATGACTAAGCCGCTTCTGGTGAACCAGAGCAGCGCACAGAAATGCTGTTTACCTTCCCGCCAGGGCAGTACCTATTTATCTACTTGCACTTTGATGTGCTTTCGAACAGCTAGGTTGGCAGGAGACCCTATATATAGAAATGAGCAAACCAGTGACATTTTAGGGAGCAGGCTAGCAGGCAGAGCCCATTGCTTACATCATAGGATCCTACACAACGTAAAACACTGTTGCTGTATGTAGGTTTTATTTTTATTTTTATTTATGTTATATTTTGGAAATGTATATCCAGTTTTTTTCCCTTTAAAATTTTTGGGGGCCCACCAGAGAGTGGGTCCCTAAGCTATAGCTTGTTTAGCTTATACATAAATCTGGCACTGGAAGGGTGGGGTCTCAGGTTCCCTATCCCTGTTACACCAGAGTCAAGCTCCTGTAACTTTAAGGATGCTCCTGATGCTGCAGTTTGGCGCTAAAGGTGGAGAAAAAGGCTCTGTGTCTCTGCTCTGTATAGGTTCTGCTTTCTTCCATTCTGTGTGCTCAGGGTCCGTTCCCGCCCCCCTTGTTTCCCCAAAAGATCCTGCAGGCTTCATTGCTAGTCTGCACGGGTGTGGGCAACCATGTTGACATCGCGGAGATCAATAAGGTCACATGAAGCAGAAATGACACTGTGAGAAATAAAACACACGCTTACAATTTAAGGTGGGGTTCTTTCCCCCGCCCAGCACCCCTTTCCCTCTGTCCATCTCTCTCAACCGCAATAGATTTATTTCTGCTTTTTTTGTTCCGGAAAACTTCTTTGTCATCCTCTCTTAACAAAAAGAAAACACAGGAGCTGCCTAAATCAAGATGACCTTTAAAAAAAAAAAGGCTCGATGTGCACGGTCAAATTTTTAGATACCATCTTTCCCACTTTGTCCTTTTGTATTCCCGACCAGCTGTGCCCCTCTTTAAACCTGTCCCCTTGTTCTCCACCCGCTTTCACCAGCCATACAATAGCCCTGAACTTCAGGGAGGCTAAAAAAGAACAAATCTCCCCCAAACATTCCCTCATTGATTCCAGAGGGGCAGCTGCTCAAAGCTGTTCCCCTCCCCTCCCCACCATCCAGTTTTTAACAGAAATGAAAATGAATCAATATCGCAACAAGAGGGCTGGAAGTGCCTTTGAAGAATCCCGATAAATAAAAGCCTACGACGGCAAAGCTGGCTCATTGGTCACAACCTAATTAAACTCCCAGATGTTAATTGAGTCTTTTGGAGCTTGTCTGGAGCTTCAGCAGTTGCAGAGAACTGAGTGGAGGATTGTTCTTGCTATTTAAACTTCCGGAGAGTACCGGTAAATGGGGCCATTTCCCAGCTAAATAATCTGTTGTGGAACGAGGTCTGGTCACAAGGCATGCATGTTGCAGGCCTTCCAAAGCTGGGGCCCTCCAGATGTTTGGGTATCTAGGGCTATGTCAACAAATTATTTTGTATTTTTCCAGCCATTTATTGATCAAAGGGGAGAGGATTTTTTGGTAAGACTCCTATGCATCCCATGTATGGTGCAGGTTTTTGTGGCACTTGCTTTACTTTTGAGGTGTGGCCTTTTTGCGAGTGGCCTTTTTCTTTATCCTGCAAAACATCTCACTAGCTGGTGCAAAGGTCTCAGGACCACATGTCTTCCTAGGACTGAAAGAGAAGACTCTTAAGTGGTCTGTGTTATAATCTCTCATTTGGTTAATAGCCCACTTTATTTTGGCAAGGCCCCACTTCATTCCACTTATCGCTTTTTTAAATCAAGCCAGCTCTGGGCTGCTAAACAGTCTCTGTGTTGTCCCTGTGATGCATTATGGCCAAGAGAAAACGCATTGGCACCTTCTTGGGAGCCAAAACTAAGGATGTGCATTTAAAAATAGCTTCTGTTAAAATTTGCTAGCAACAGCTGCCCACACCAGGTGAAGGGTTCCGTATGGCCCTCTCTGTACTTGATAAGAGCAATGCCTCTTTCGTCTCCCATCTGGAACATAACTCTCTGTGTTCTGAGAGCGTTGCTAAGTGTTAAATATGCCTGATTTCTTTTGGATGTCTTCCATATTTTGAATCTATGATGCCTGTGAGAAAGGAGGATGCAAGGAAGCTGAGGATCTCAGGGCTGGACAGTCTCTTCCTGTGATCTTATCCTAAGTACTAGGAACAGGAGGCTACTTGAACTGAGTCAGAACATTGGTCCATCTAGCTTGATATTGACTGGCATTAGCTCTCCAGGTTTTCCAACAGGAGTCTTTTCCCAGCCCTACCTGGAGATACTCAGGGTTGACCCTTCTGCATGCCAAGTAGGTGCTCTGCCCCTGAGCTACGGCTCTTCTATTCAGGAGGGAGGTGAAGAATGGTGGGCACCAACATATTGTGTGAGATGAGAGACTCTATCATTTACCCAACAGCATGCTGATCTGTGCTGTGTTCAGCCAGAGGAGTGATACAGGCCATGCCTAGAGTGCTTATATTTCATTGTGGATAGACTGTGGGGAAGCACCAGAGCTCATAGGTAGCTGACCACCCTTGAGGTCCTCCAATAGTCTACTTGATGTGGCTATGTGTAGGGCAGCTGTGCTGGCTGGGGCTGATTAGAATTGCAGTCAGAGTTATAGTGGTTCAGGGTTCTGAGGCTTTAGGGGGCGGACAAAGACTGGTTACTAATTTTGCAGCAGGACCCCAGCAGAGTCACTCTCCCTAGCATCCCTAGTGCCTCCCAGTCAGCATGAAAGAGGAGCTTTTTAGCCACTGAGAAGTAGTCTTCTCACCCTTTGTTCTGAGTAGAACCAGTCCCAGTGAAAGGAGGTGTCACGGTCCAGTTTATGGGTGGTCAAAGTCCCGGCTGAGGACGTTGGGACCGGGGGCAAGATATCGGGGTGGGAGCAGGAACGGAGTCTGGAAGCCAGGAGTCCAGAAGTCAAGGATCTGAGGGTCAGAGAGCCAGGAGTCAAGAAGCCAAGGGTCCGAGGATCAGGAAGCAAGGAGTCAAGAAACCAAAGGCAGGAAGCTTGTTGCTGTGGCAAAGAGCCAAAGGAAAATGCTGACCTTGTATCGCTTCCCAGCTCTTGCCACCAGGTGCTGTGAGTTACTAATTGGCCTCACCTGTGCGGCCACACCTTGCCTCTTCAGAACAAACTTAGGAAAGCCCCAGTCCTGCGAAGCCCTGCTGGTCACAGGGCCTGGCTCCGGCACACGCTCCTGACAGGAGGTGAGTCAGTCATTAAGGGTTAGCTCCTAGGGCCAATCTGGAGAAGGCACATAGGAAGAACATTAAGGGTGAATTGTTCTGTATGCCCCAAAGCTAAGCATTTTGGAATAATGAAAATGAAAGGTGCTTCTGTTTCAAGAGAATGGTGTGCAGGTTTTTTTACGTACAATGGAACTTCAAGCAAAAGGCAAATTAAGCCACTTCAAAGGGAAGGTACTGGAACACCCCAAATCATTTGCCTACATATGGGCCCAAATAAGAGTACTTCTAGCTGAAAGGCAGCACATGGAGATCTGCATTGACCATTGCAGTATATCCCTAATAATAGCATGATTGTGTAATCTTAGAAGGGGCCGTGGCTGTGAGTATTGTTCTGAATTTTCTACTACGCTACTAGCTGTAGTCTAAAGTATATAGAGGACACAAGGAAGGGGTAGGGAGAGGGAAGAGTATGTCAATGTTGCTTTCTCTCAGTTTCATCTTTTTGAATTTTAAGTTCAGTTTGCGCCGTCTCTGCAAATACTTGCAATTCTTTTTAAAGTCTGCAGTTAAACTTGTACTCATTTTCAGCCACATTTCATCCATAATAATTTGTGTGCATATTTCTTGCAATATATACACTACTTTGTCTACTATATGCACTTTTGCAAGCTGTTTCCACTGACAGAATTCATTTTTGCATGCTAATATACACTTCTTTTTTGGTGCACTTTCCAACAAGGTGCACATTCATTGGTTGGAGAAATGTAAATTTCACAGAAATTTTGGGTTTTGGTTCAGGAAGCACAAATTTGGTATCAAAAATGCCTAACCCACCACTTCCTACACCAGCTCCATATGTGGATGACTCCTTTTAAAAATAATAATTTCCTGTTCTGTTCTCATGGCTTGGAAGGAGGAGAGTAAAGTTAGGCGAGTTGTTGCAAAGGATTCTGCCAAAATTCGGAGTTTATGGCCTCTTGATACATGCACACACACACAGGATATGGAATGAGGCCTTGCTTCCAAAAGGAAGTGAAATGACCGAAAAACTTTATAAATGATAATATTGTTGAACTGCAGGGGAAGAACAGAACAGAGGAAAAAGTTTAAGCACATGGATTCTTGAGTCACGTGCTGTGCTGATTCAGCAGGTATGCTAACTACATTATCTCATTGAAGACGTTCGTAATTCATTGCTAAGTGTACTAATGGCAGTTTAGGGCCGTGTGGCCAGTAAGTTGGCCATCTCTTGGCGGATATTAAACTCTGGGAATAATAAAGGGGAATGTTATTGTATTAACTTTATTGATTTAGCAGGATTGATTGAGCCTGTCTCCCTGCGGAAGAGGGAGGGGATTTGCTTTTTTGCTGGAATGGCATCATTTTTTCCCTTTCTTTGCTTCTTTAAGCCAGTGGCTTTAGAACCCTGGCTGTGCTCACATCCAAAAGTTGCGCTATTTGCATATCTCATTTACTGTGTCATTAGCAAGGCGTTGTAGCTCGGCACATGAGGGAGTTGGCGTGTGAGGTTCCTTCACTCTTTATGTCTGTATTCGATTCCCCACTCTTTCCTTTCATAATTGGAATTCTGTGTCTTTTTGACAGCCCAGTCATAGACGCATAGAGTTGTACCTTTGGAAGAGACCACAAGGGTCATGTAGCTGAACCCCCTGCAGTGCAGGAGTCTTTTCCCCAACGTGTACAGTACTTTCACATTTAAAAGTTCTGCACCCGTGCTAAGTCTTATTACTATGATTATATTACGCAGGTGTATGTGTATGTACATAAGAGTTGTTTTAAACTGCTTTTAATATTGTGCCTTAATGCTGTAACCCAGGCATCCCCAAACTTGGCCCTCCAGCTGTTTTGGGACTACAAATCCCATCATCCCTAGCTAACAGGACTAGTGGTCAGGGATGGTGGGAACTGTAGTCCCAAAACAGCTGGAGGGCCAAGTTTGGCGATGCCTGCTGTAACCCATCCTGGGACCTTTGGGTGAATGGTTATGTGATAGATAAATAATAGTCATATTTGAAGCACTTTAAAGCTCTATATAAATGCTTAGTAATGATGCCACCACTGTGGCTGCCCCCCTTAAGAAGTTGCCTTAAAGCAAGTCCATCTAGCTCACTGACTGGCAGCAGCTATCTGGGGTATTAGGCAGGGAGCCTCTCCATGCCCTACCTGGAGAACCTGGGGATTGAACCTGGAACCTTCTGCATACAAATCAGGTGCTCTTAGCTATGGATGTTTCCCATGAACACTGGAAGCTGCTTTCCACCAAATCGTATCAAGCACCCAGCATTGTCTGTATTGTCTAGCAGTGGCTCCCCAGAATTCCAGACACCCCTGTCTCAAGTTGTTGGGGATCGGACCTGTGACCTTCTGTATGCAAAGCGTTTAGCTACTCACGCAGGCCTGCAGAAAACCCTTTTCCTGAGCAGTTGAAAATTGGCACCAGGGTTTGGAGGGTTGGAGATTAAGATGTGTTAAGAGTTGGATTTAGTCCGCCGGCATGTTTCACTGTGGCTTGAGCTGGAGCCAAACTGGCGACTGCAATTAAAAAAGGCAAGAAGCGATAAACATCGAGTGGATCTGTTTTCCCAGCTCCCATCTGTAGGCTTCCTCCCCCCCCCACCCCCGTTTCTTTTTACATTCCATGCTGAGGAATGATTGCCGCATGACCTTGAACGCGGCCCAATATCTCATGCTAAACGCATTTGCAACCAAGTTGGCTGTTTTGGCAGGGCTTTGATGTAGGTCGTTTTATTACCAGGCTGAATCCAACTCCATACTGATCTTCTACTCATGCCAAGAATGCTAATAATAAACTAATCAATGAGGTGCTGGATTGTTCTTGTGAAATGGCCCGTCATGATGGGGCAGGGTGGGGGAGAGATGCAAAAGTGGTGGAACAGTCTGCTCACAAAGAAGGACTGGCTGTTGCCCTGGGTGGTGAAAAGGATGTTACCTTTGCTTGCTTGCAAGAGAGAGTTTTCTTTACCCCTGGGGTCTCTGGCAGTATGCAGAATAGGGCAGTGCCTAAGAGCGCAGGCTCATCTTTATTTTAGCTTGACCTTTTGGTACAAGTAATTTTTATAGTTCCATTAAATGGCGAGATCGTTTGCAAAAGTACATTAGGAAGAGTGCCGTGGGGACCACTATCCTATTATGTTGAATGTTAATAGAATGAAAAATTAATTAAATGCTAAAGATTACAGCAGGACACATTCTTTTCTCTCTTTCTCTCTCTCCCACCCCACCAAAAAATACTAATTCATGGGACAGATATAGAAACTTGCACTAACTGCAACTCAATTTTCAAGTGGGAGGGTAGATTTGATGTATTGAACCCAAAGCTGCCATTTTCAGTGTAGGCAGTTAATCAAAACTTCTTCTCTTCAGAGGTGCAAAGCATCTTTCAAACCCTCTAGCTCATTTGTCTTCCGAACTCTGCCTAGTAAGTCTTTCTATTTCCATTTTGCAGCGAGAATAATTGAGGCCACTCAAGATTATCGGGTAAAGTCAGGACTTTTCAGAATTCAGATTCCTCTTCATAAATACTTGGGTCCAATTCTTGTCTGCCACTGGCTTGTGCTGTAGGAAGGGATGGGACCCAATGGTAGAACATCTACTCTGCATGCAGAATGTCTGGGTTGGACTGATAGACTGGTTATAGAGCTGCTGCCAGTCAGTGCAGTCATTACTGAGCTACATAGACCAATGGCCTGAGTCTGTATAAGGCAGCTTCCCATATTTTTAGGTTTCTTTTTTAATTCCCAGGTTTCCGTGCAAGAGATATTTTAAGGATTATTGAGATAAAGTCTGCAAAGCTCTTTAAATGCTAAGGAAAAGCACAATGTAAGACTTAGATTTTTAAGTGCTCAGTAGAGTTGTGGCAACAGGGTGTCTGGCTGCTAATTACAGTCTGATGCTGCACTGTAAAATCAAGCCATTAAAACTGACTATTGGATAACATTGTGTGTGTGTGTGTGTGTGTGTGTGTACTCTTTTTAGTATAGCTGTCCAATCAGGAGGAGGTGGCAATGACACTGTAACAAATGTCTTATTTTCTGATATCTTACAAATTTGGTTGAATACAACACAACACAACACAATACAATACTGATTTGCTGTTTTTGTTGCACCAAAGTAACAAAATATTGTTCACATATTTAGCAATTTTGTGAATTACTTTCTTTTTCAAACGGCAGATGTGGGGCCCCCAGATTCAGACTGGGATCCTGGTAGTGATGGTGCGGGTGTTTGTGGCTTTACCCCTTTAATTCTCCCCCAGACTGTAATTCTGATTCATCCCAGTCTCCTTGCACCCACAATTGCACTAGGAGGGGAAAGCTTCCAGTGGCACAAAGATACCCCTCCAATGTAAATAGTAGGTTGGAACTTCCAGCCTGGATTGGTACGGCAGCAGAGGGGGGAGGGTTAATGCCCTCTAAATCTGCATCAGGATCCTCACAGAGATCAGATCTTCTGATTGTGTGAATGCCACATCGATTGATTAACTCTGAGCTTAGATCTTGATCAAAGCAACATCTATCTTCCAGATCCTTCAGGGTTTGACCTCTCCCTGCTGTATCTGAATCTAGTGAATAGTCTAGTTCAGACATAACACCAAACTATCATTTTATATTGCTGGAAGAAGCTGCAGGGAGCCTCAGACTTACGCATCCCCCCCCTTCTCTTCCAGTGCAGCTGTAAGGAGGGGCTAAGGCTCATTCTGGTAACACTAAACCATGGTTTAGCATTACATCCAAACAAACCATTATGCCTTAATAGCTCTTGAGCAGAGCCAGGCGAGATGGTGAAGTCCTCATTCAAGGCATGTTCAGTGCCCTATGGAGGCTCAGCCCAGATGATTTGGGTTCGTTGTTTTTGTGTGTGAAAAATATATTGTCATACATTATAAAACCCTTAAGAATGCAGACAAGTTAAAAAAAATCTCTGCTGGTAATCTACACAAATCACACCCCTGCTCCCCTTACATTGCAACAAAACAAATATATGATTTTCTTCCCTGTTTCCAGCTCTCTGCACAGAAGAATGTGTCCACGGAAGGTGTGTTTCTCCCGACACGTGTCACTGTGAACCTGGCTGGGGGGGCCCAGATTGTTCCAGCGGTGAGTAGAAAAACAGCATTGATTCTCCATAGCCTTCCTACATGGAGGTCCCAAGAGGACAGTGCCTTATGGTAAATCTTTTGGTTTCATTTGTCTATCCTGAGATGAGAACAATGTAAATGAAGCAGCAAATCTGTTACTGTTTGTATCCTTTATTTATTTTGGTCAGTTTGTTTTGATAATGTCATGAATGCACTATGACTCATTTGTTGCTCGCTGTCCAAGCATATAAGCATCTTCTGTTGAGGTTGAGCTTCTGTAGTAGGGAGGTTATTCCATTTCCCCATTACTGGGCTCTTTCTGCTATATGGGGGGGGGATGCGATTCTTCTCTCCACCCACTCGCCTTGGCACCCAGATATAAAAGCTGTGGTGGTTGCTGAACGGAACGTGGTTGTGCAAGTGCTGCAGACCCTTTCTGGTTTGACGTCTATGTCATCGTTACTGGTAAGCTTTGCAGAGCTTCCCTCTCCTCCTGGCTTCATGCTATCTTGCTCTTTCCTTCTTCTTTTTAACCGTTGCAAACAAAGCCATGACTTGCACTGGGGCTGGTCCCAGGGCTAAGGTGGCCCATGCCAAGCAGCTGTCCTATGGGACTGCCTCCCACTCCTGATGCCTACTCTGAGGTTTTAATTAACATTATCTTCCCCACCCTGTCCCCTAGCACTATAGCATCTAATGGCTTCTGGATATCATATTGCATTTGCCCCACACCCCAAAAGCCTTGAAAGTTGAGTCATTCCAGAGTGGTGTGTGTATGTGTATGTAGGACTATGGATGCCACTGATGCTTTCATCCTCAAGGACAATTTCTAGGACCTTAGAGGCAAACCCAAAGTTCAATTTTTTAAAGAAATAAATATTATTTAGTAATGTTAGCAGGAGTTAGTAGTGGGATCTCTCAGGGCACTTGTGCCCCAGTACCTATTTGAATTTGCCTCGTTTTTGTGCTGGGCCTCCTAAATATACAGGTAGACTCTTGGCCCCTCCCAGTTCAGCCTTTGATCTGCCTGGTGCTCTCTGGATATTTGGGGCCACAGTGCCCCATCAGCTCCAGCCATTATGGCCTTCGTGGGAAGGTTGACCTAGTCCATTGTCATTTACTGCCAGGGACTTCAACACTGCACAGCCTAACATTTTTTTTCATCCTATCATATCTGAACTTCTTTGGTCCCCTGGTGTACATTAAGTTTTATGAAACAGCTGAGTATACTTGTTTTATGATTTGTGCGTTTAAATTTTTTTTTTAGTTAGGGCATCGTTTTGTTCATGAAGAACATGGTATTTAATTATTTGATTACTAATAAGATGCCCTTATAATGAGGATGATTAACATTGAGGCGTAACTAATGTCTTAAGGCATTAATTTCTTTAAAGAGGGTATGCTCTGAATAACATAATAAGCTAAGGAATTTCTTGCTGGGTCAGATGAAGAGCCACCTAGCACAACATGAATAGATAGATGGTGATAGATGATAGATAGATGATAGATGATAGATAGATAGATAGATAGATAGATAGATAGATAGATATCTCTACCAGAATTCTAATAACCGGTAGTGTTGAGAATAGGTCCTATTCTATGGATAGACCACTGTCCATCTTCCTCTCCATTTCTAGACTGGCAGTGGCTCCCCAAGGTCTCCCTCTGTCTCTGCAGTTTGAAGTCTCTTTAAGTGGTGACCCCAGGGACTGAACTTGGGACTTCCTGCATATGAAACAAGTGCTGAGTCACCGCTGAGCTCCATCATCGTGCAGCTCACGTACTGGTTATTGTGTTTTACATAAGAAACTCAAGTCACAGCAAGGTTACACTCTCTCCTTGTTCTGCTCTACCACTTTAGGAGCCCACTTTCTAAAAAAAAAAAACAACAACCACAACATTGTTCTCAGGAAGCTTGTCTATGAAACAAGAGTAAAAGATGCTTTAGGACCATTCTCTTTCCTCTTTAAAGGAACAGTCAAATGGGGCATAATATTCAAGGTTTTTCAAATATATTTTTTGGTGCTATAGCTTTGGACTTTTACCCATTTGGCTGAGGGGAACTGGGGCAGTTAATATCATCAAAACTCGCTATGGCTTTATCCTCTCGGAAGGATAACTTCTGTGCACCTGCATCCCAGCTGACAAAAGAAGGCCAAATTTGTCTGATCTTCTGCTAATTTGGCAAATCACCCCATTTGCTGGCTTGGCAGACTCATTCTAGAACGTGTACTTGAAAGTAAACATCAGTGTTACGCAATATAAGGTGACACATCTATTTCTCCAAATAATGGTAATAATCTTGTTAACTCTGCTGGAACAGATGGGTAAATAATAGAGCTCTGTCCAATAAACATATTGTAGTTAACTGAGTGGGCGGCCTCCCTTCTATTCTTGGTATCGATTGGAAATTTCAACAAACATCTGTGGAGATGATGATGATGATGGAATGGTATTTTGGTTCTTTCTGTTGGAAGGCTGGAACACTCCCTCTTCTGCATCACGGATTTGGTTTTGAAGGATTATGGAAGCGCATTGACTAACAAGTAGCATTTTCTCTCCCCTCCCAAGTCCATACAGCTATATGGGTAGCTGAAAGTGTTGGTTAAGGAGGTTGGGATTACAGTAGTTGAAGAGTGAGGGTGTAGTTTATGGCTACATCCAGGGAATTCCTAAAGGGTTACACTGATCCTGAGGAAAGAAAGGGATCTGTTTGGGGGAACTCAAAGAGCAGGTGGGAAGCCTTGTTTGAACAAGAAGCAAAAGAGGGTGTGCATGAGGAATGGGATGCCTGATTGCCAAGGCAAGGGATTTCCTAGCACAGGCTCCCAGTGAGTGGCCAGAACTGAGTGTGGATCACACCCAATAGAGACTGCTCCGAAGTGGACAAAAACTAGTTGAACTGGAAGTGCCAGGGGTTGAACCTGGGACCTCCTGCGTGCAAAGCTGAGCCCTGAGCCACACCATACCCGCTCTAGGCCTGGTCTCTCACAGCTGCCAATAAGTGGTGTACGGTTCCACTTAAGGATGTTAAATTCCCTTGTCTTAAAGACAGGGGAATCTTTTCCTCAGAAGGCAGGCTGATAAGAACTAGCAAGTCTGGATGAAATACTGAGTGGCTATTAATAGAAAAGCTTTTTAAAAGCCCTTGGTAAAAATGATTGTGAAATATTGCCCAGAAGTCATATTATTCTGGATTAGTCTTTTTATCATCTTCTTTTCTTTTCCTCTTTTTTTTTTTTTGCCCACAGACACAATGCATACTTCTGTTAAATGTATGGTTTGGGGGCAAATGGCAGGGTGGGGCAATGGCAGAGCCGTAAAAACTCCAGTTGGTGTAACAAAGACAAGGCATGGATAAGGTTCCAGCCTCTATATAGGTATTTGCACCCTTGTGCAGACATTCTGCATTGTTCCTCTTTACGCTTGTTGTTTATTATTTTATCATTTCTCGAATCTCTATCCCACCCCTCCTTCCCCTTGAAGGCGCTCAGGGTGGTGGTGATGAATTGTGATGGTGGCAGCAGTCCCTGTTCCCTCCATGAACCCACAAAGATGTATGTCCACATTTGCATAATCTGCATACTGAAAAATGCAGTCCACACTGAATATCCGTCCAGGGCTTTGGACAAATACCATTATGTGAATCACAAAAGGCCACTAATTTGGGAAGGGGATTTCTCTCTTTAAAGTGGAGCCCTCTTTACATTAAATATTCCAGCTTTTAAAAATAATTAGGAATATTAAAGCACTGACAATGATGGAGAAGGAAGCATTATTCATAACTTTTATTTCCGCTCACTGGGCAAAGATCCAGCCTATTTCATTTGCAAGAGGGTTTTTTTGGAGGCTGTAGGGAGAGGGATGTTAGCCAACTCCTAAATTAACTATTCTCTGGTAGCCTTTGCAAACGTTACCCCGGGATTAGCCTTGATATCTCAGTGTACTCTTTTCATTAAATATAATTACTGCATTTGTTAGTCTTGGAGATTTGGATGTCTTCATATCCCACTGGTGAATTCTGGAGAACTTGGGTTGTGAGCCTTAGAACAGTTTCTGCCTCCCCAATCTGGTACCAGATGTTTTGGACGATAGCAGGCGTTCCCCCACCCCCATCCCCGCAGCACCATCTGCCTACCGCAGATTCTGGCTTCCACAATCTAGGAATGGGGTTAGCTCAGTGGTAGAGCATCTGCTTTGCACCCAGAAGGTTTTGGGTTCAATTCCTGGCATCTCCAGATAGGGCTGGGAATGCCTCCTGCCTGAAACCCTGAAGAGCTGCTGCCTGTCAGAGCCGTGGCCTGTTCTGCCTTGATACTTCCTGGCAACTTCCTATGTTTCTGTGCCACTCTTCTGAGCTCTTTCCCCATCTGCATCAGAGTTTTTATCCACCCCCCTTCCTTTCTCCTCTAAACACCAAACTTCAAACATGGCAACATAGAAAGCTGCCTTGTTCTGAACCAGACCATGGGTCTATTGAGCTCAGTATTGTCTACCCTGACTGGCAGCAGCTCTCCAGGGTTTCAGGCAGGGGTATCTCCCAGCCCCACCTGGAGATGCCATTGGGGAGTGCACCTGGCAACTTCTGCATACAAGCCACTGGGACATTGCCCATCCCTCATAAACTGGTGGTGGTGCCCTCATACCACCAATGTTCGGGGCATGGCCCACTTGTTGAAGATGGACGATCCACAATCCCATCCTCCAAACTGCTGGTCTCTTGTAGCCCTTATGATGGACCATAAATCTCATTAAAGAGTTTGGTGCTTGTCAAGGTTGAAGTGACTTTTAGAGACAGTTTATCAATAGGGAAAGGGAGTCTGTGCCATATTTGACTCGGCATGGCGTCTTGCCTACATTGTATGCTGGCTGGCAGGCAGCTGCCTGTGCCTCCAGGCCTTGCTTTGATTTCATATCAGAAATCAGTAATATATAGAGGCTTGATTACCATACCAATGAAAAACAGAAGTGGCGAGGTTCATCTGTTTTATATTTAACAAAGACAACTGTTGAAATGAATTGTTTCCAAGGTCTTAATAATGTTAAAGGGGAATCATATCTAGCCAGTAAGAAGTTTCCAGCCCTCCCTCCCTCTCTCTTTTTTTTAAATGGCTTTTAAGTCTCACCCCCCTCCACCCTGGTGACATTTTAATTCATTCAACCTGAGCTTTGGTTGTTCAGATGCAGAAGAAAAGTGGCAAATGCTCAGTGCAAACCTTTCCTGCTCACCTGCTTGATGATTTCAAAGCAATTAACTTCAAACAGCAGCAGCAGGCTGGTTTGGGGCTTCCTGTGGAGCAGCGCAAAGCCGTTGGGGATATACCTGGCTTTAAGCAGAGGCCCTCGTGGTTATGAGTGGCGGACATCCAGATTGATCAGTGTTCAGTACGACAAGTACATAAGCATGGCATTAGAGTACTCTTCAGCAAATGTCCTTCATACACAAGAGTGGCCTTTGGTATGTGGAAAGCTGCGCTGTCACATTTGAAATGATCCACATCATTTCAGAGGGAGGACATCAGAGGGAGGGACATCAGACCTGGGCACCAAATACAGCTCTCTGAGACTTCCCCTAGCTAGTCTACAACCCACACCGCCTCTGCTTCACCTTAGTGCTTAAAGCCCTAAAATGATTTAGACCCCAAATATTTGAGAGAGCACTTCCTTCCCTACAGATCCTCCCAAGTGTTAAGATCAGTTGAGGGGGCCCTTTTGACAGTTCCACCCCCCTCAGAAGTTTTGGAGTGGTGATGGCTCTGGAAAGGGTATTCACTGTGGCAGCCCCAACGGTGTGAAATTCCCTCCCCACAGACATCTATCTGCCACCTTCATTATATAGTTCTGTCATGTGCTGAAGATGCTCCTTTTTACTACTACTACAACAACATTTTATTATTTATACCCCACACATCTGGCTGGGTTGCCCCAGCCACTCTGGGCGACTTACATCACATATAAAAACATAATAAAACACGAAACATTAAAACCTTCCTGATACAGGGCTGCCTTCAGATGTCTTCTAAAAGTTGTGTAGTTATTTGTCTCCTTGACATCTGATGGGAGGGCGTTCCACAGGGTGGGCATTGCTACTGAAAAGGCCTTCTGCCTGGTTCCCCATAACTTCATTTCTTGCAGTGAGGGAATAGTCCCTCAGAGGTGGACCTCAGTGTCCAGGCTGAATGATGGGGGTGGAGACACTCCTTCAGGTCCCTTGAGCTATATACTTTTAGGGCTCACCCTATTATTGTGACTGTTACTTCTTTTGAACTGCATTTAATTCTGTATTTTGAAATTGCTGTCACCTGCCCTGGGGCCTTCTAGTGAAAGGTGGGTCATAAATCAACTAAATAACAAAAATAAATACAAGGGGAAATTACATTATTTAAGCTACCCTGAAAAACTGCATAAAAAGCTGTTGTTGTTGTTTCAAAATTGGTTTCTTCAGAGTGTTTGTGTGGCTCTAAGCTACACAGTGGTACCTCAGGTTAAGTACTTAATTCATTCCAGAGGTCCGTTCTTAACCTGAAACTGTTCTTAACCTGAAGCACCACTTTAGCTAATGGGGCCTCCTGCTGCCACCGCACCGCCGGAACCTGATTTCTGTTCTTATCCTGAAGCAAAGTTCTTAACCTGAAGCACTATTTCTGGGTTAGCGGAGTCTGTAACCTGAAGCATATGTAACCTGACGTACCACTGTATTCCAGATCAGATTCTGCACCTTAAAGGAACATTTCCAAAAAGCCATTGGTAGTGCTTAAGGTCCACAACTCTGACCTAGACCTAATTTCCTTTTTCATATGTAACTTTTTCATTGAATTTTTGAAGAAACAGTCCATTGTCAAAGCACTATAATTACCTAGACCTAATTTTGAGATTGCTGGCAACTCTTGACATTGGGGGCACTTCACTGTAAGACATAGTCCTGATATCTGCAGCCTTTTGCAAAAGGGAAAGGGTGATTAAAAAAATAATAATCTAAACTCTGAAGGTGATACATGAAAAGCAAAGTAAATGTTCCAGCTGGTTGACCTGTATCCACAGAAAACCACAGGAGGGGCGAGTGCGCTTGTGCTCAAATCCTGCTTGCTGGTTTCCCAGAGGCAACTGTTCAGCCACTGTGAGAACAGGATGCTGGACTAGATGGGCCATTGACCTGGTCCAGCAAGCTCTTTTTATGTTCTTATGTTCTTATCCCCCTTGGGCTGCAAACCTAGTTTTCGTACCAAGATCTTTAATTTAGCGATACTCTCGCTTGTTGTTGCTGTGGGAGGAAGAGGAGGAGAAAGCACCCACAATAATTTTTCATCAGAGAGAGGGGGAAGCTAGAGAGTGTGTACAAAGAATAATAGTACCAGCCACGGTGACAGGTTGGTCAGTAATCTGCACAGATAGTGTAGTTTTCATCACACTTCTCAGGACAAACTGTCATTAGAAGAGGAACCTATTTCATCTTTATCTCTGTCAAGAAAGAAAATAGCCAAGGTCATAACAGGCAAGTGTAATGTCTCAGCAAGATTCCTTTGAAGGTATATTCCTTGAGCAGCTGGGTGCTTGAACACTTGGAGATTTTCATGAATGAGGAGCACAGCTGGAAGATGGTTTTACAGAAGGCCACATGTGGCTTGTTCCTACACACATGTATTTTCCATGCGGGGGGGGGGGGGGAGTTAACATATTGCACAGATCTTGGTCACTTAGAACCAACCGAAAACATTTGCTTGATCAATAATTCTCTAGCCTTATCCCAGGCATAGGCAAACTCGGCCCTCCAGATGTTTTGGGGCTACAACTCCCATCATCCCTAGCTAACAGGACTAGTGGTCAGGGATGATGGGAGTTGTAGTCCCAAAGCATCTGGAGGGCCGAGTTTGCCTATGCCTGCCTTATCCAGTCTGGAAATGATAGGCTAGTAGAACGTTTGAATGGGAGGTTTTCATACACTTCTAATTGAGGGCTCAGTATATTTTAGAGGATGGGGGCATAAGGTGGAGTCACGTGCAGCTATTCTGACTCCTCATTGAATAAAGTTTTATCTTCATTGATTAGAAGCATTTGCTTGAGGTTGTGCTGTTTACTCCCCCAGAAGCTATGATCTGAGTCAAAGATGATTTGGCCCATCAAACTCTTGACAGGTAACAGAGGCCTTTGGAATGGGTTTGAGGAGCACAGCAAGTCAGATCCATCAAGTTCTGGTCCATCAAGTTCTGTATTCTCTGCACTGACTGGTAGCGACTTTCCAGGGTTTCTAACAAGAGTCCTATTGGGAGGTGTCAGGGATTGAACTTGTAGTTGTATGCTTGAAAAACAGTCTTCCCCAAACTGGATACCTCCAGATCTTTAGGACTGCAGCTCTCAATGAACTTTTTAGTGTAGAAAAATGGCAAGAAAGAGGTAACACTTCCGAATATAAGTTTCTGGAAATGGTGGGAAATGCCCAGGTCCTGCTTGCAAGTTTCCTCACATGTTTGGTGACTGTGAGAACAGGATGCTAGAGTAGATGGGCCATTGGCTTGATCCAGCAAGCTTTTCTTGTGTTCTTATCTCCTCTGCCACACTGCAGTGATCTCTCCACTGCCAAGATAGTGAAAAAGAGAAAGAGAGCAGGAGGCAAGCAGCAGGCCAGATAGAAAGTCAACATTAGTAGTAGTAGTAGTAGTAGTAGTAGTAGTTAGTGCTATTAATTAGTTTTCTTACACATCCTTCACCATAAGGTCTCAGGGTTATGACAAAATCCCCCCAAACAAACCCACAAGCAGTTGCAATTTAATACAAAGTAAAACCATCAATATGCCAATCCTATGTCGTAACCTGGGGCCATGGTTTGTTTCACTCAAACCATGGTCAGTAAGCCAAGAACAAACTTTGGCTATCAGGTTTGGGCACAATGCCAAGCCAGGGATTGTGGTTTGTTTTCCCCACGCATTGGCAAGGAGGAGCAAAGCAGCCCAGGTGAGCATGTTGATGGTAAACAAAGTATGGGGAACCTTTAGCTCTCTGGTTGTTGATGCACGCCATTTTCCATCCTTCCTATCCATTGGCCATGCTTGCTGGGACTGTTGGGAGTTGCAGTTCAGCAACATCTGGAGGGTCAGAGGTTCTCCACACCTGCAGCAAGCCTTTACCTTTAGTTTACTCTGGCAGTATTTTTGCAGTGGAAGATTGGTTAAACCTTCGTTGTTGTCAAATGCAGCATCATTATTTTTTTTGCAAGCTGCAAGTGGTTTTAAGATATGAATATGTGTGTAAAGCGTGGAGTGGGCGAGACTTGCATGCAAACAGCCTCCTGCATTAAAAGCAATCTGTCAGAAAACTGCCTGGTTTTAATGGTTTGATTGTGATGTCTTGTTTTCCAGCAGAGAAATCTGCTCCTCACCTGGTCCAATCATGTCCGTTTATGGGTGAGCACCTTTTATCTCCTCTGTGTGAGAAGGGGCATACACAGAAATAAAGATGATTAGGTTTGTGGCATTTATGAGGCAGGGAGAGCAGCTGAAAGGAAGAGAAGAGCAATTTGGGGGCAGGTTGGGGATTTTCAGAGTGACTTTCATTAACAGCAGGCAACATGTGAAATGCTGTGTGATGTGGCGAATGCGTTCTTAGACTAAGGCAGCACTTCCCCAGCTTGCTGCCCTCCAGATGCTTGGAACTACAACTCCCATGAACCCTAGTCCACATGGCCATGTGGGCTAGGGTTGATGGGGGCTGTAGTTCAAAGCATCTGGGGGGCACCAGATTGGGGTAGATGTGATAGTGAGGATTACAGTTAATTTTTTAATCACTACCTAAACCACAGACTGAAGGCAATTCATACGTACATAAGATAATTGGAAACAATGAATATGTTTAAAACAAGACAGGAGGGGAAAAAATCTCTTTACAATAAGCCTGCAACTTACCAGAGGGTTGGGTTCCCATGAACTGCATGCAGATAAAGAAAGAAATGTATAGTAAGCTAAGAAGGTCGCTTTAAAAAGGTGTAAAAAGGTCAGCGTAAAAAAAAACCAAGCAGTTAACAGCAAATGGTGGTTGCATTGCTTAGTCTTCCTCTTCTGAGTTTGATGTTGCTTCAGGAAATGAAATCACAAGAAGGGGTGCGGGGGTGGGGTTGACCGGTAGCCAGATGAAGATGATGAGCTTGGTCGTAGTTCAACATCAGAGCTGTTGCTGCTTTTTATTTTTATTTTTTGGTTTTTAAGACATGGTGATTGGCAACTGCCGCTGTTGCCTCTTGAGCTCATCACACATTTCTTTGTAGGGTCTCAAAGTGTCTGTAATCCCATGGGTGATTTTTCGGGCTGTGTTCCATGGAGGGATCATATCATTCACGTGCTTAATTGCACAGAATATTTTTGCAGGTTCCGGCTTGCTGCCTCATGCTCAGCATCAACAACACCATCTTCACCCTTGGTGTCTATGCATGATTTCACCGGTTTCTCAAGCTCTTCATCAGTCAGTGTTTGTGCATAGCCCTCGATGGACTATCCCCCTTCTTCCTGGAGAAGGTAAACAAAGCCATCACCACCCACTTAACTTGCCCTGTGCACAATGTCTCCCACTTCATTGTCCACACTGGAAAATCGAGTGAAATTGTGCACACGTTCCTTCCATAAGTTCTGCCTGCGTACATTCAGTGTTGCAGATTTGATTAGATCCATTGCTTGCTTGATGTGATACAATGGGCAATGTTGAAGGACTTCCAACATGCCATGAGATATAGACCAGCAGTCATTATATTAAGGATCCATGAGAAGGTTGACTTTGTGTGATTGCCTTGAAGCAGTGAGTCCAGAGGGAGGTTGTGTTGGGGGTGGGCTTACTGTAGTTGTTTTCAGAAAGTGCAGGTAATGGGCATCTGTCAGATCTTGACAGGGATGTTACTCAACAGAACAGGGTCAGCCACCCTAAAAGCCCTGCTCCGAGTTACTGTGAAGTGGGCTTCTGATATCTCCTTTTGCATGCACACACACCCAGAGCCTAATCTCCTCCAGAGATTTGCAGGGATAAAAAATGAATGCATTTTTCCGTAGAGGTATTGGTATCTCATACTTACTTGTTTCATTAATTGCATTATAAGCAAACAAACAAAACTTCCACTGAATTTGCCTGGGATACATCCCCTCCCATTTTTTTATTGGGGGGGGGGCTGCACCTTATTTAGCTCTCGCCATTCCTGTCCTATTTAATCACATTCCTGAGTACTGTTCAGAAAACTAGGACCCAGAGCCGTACCCTCTTGAAAATGGATGGCTAGCTTCATGGCAGAGAGAGGGGGGCAGGGTGCTGACTCTGCAGTTATCAATGAAATTCAGAGCATTGTGATGGTTCAGCTTTTCACTTGCAAGTTTTGTATAGGGCACAACCAGGTTAAACCTGTTTGACTTCAAATATGGCTGAGAGTGCACCCAACTTTGGAAATAAAGACCAATCAATTAAGAGAAGTTTGCTGGTGCTGGGGCCCCTTAAATCCGGGAAATGGAGAGGCTCCCTCCAGCAGGTAGGCAAATAGATTCCTTTCCTTTCCCTTCTCATCCTGCTACTCTCATCTACCTTTTAAAAAGTGGTGTTTTTTTTTAATTCCACAAATGATCTCCAGCTGCTGCCAAGCTGCCTATTAATCACAACAAACCCAGCAGATTGTGTTTATCCTTCATTCTCCAAGGGGTGTTGAGGACATGAGTGTTGGCCGTGTGAGTCCATCCATGTTTTTTAAAGGTCCCAGGGTGTTCAAGACAGCCTGAGCAAGGGCAGTCTGTGTCTAACAGCAGGAAAACATAATAGAAAAACATATATAAACACTTACAGAAATAAGCAAAGAGAAATCCCATCATAAAATATTGTATGCCTTTTGAAAGCAAATTATGAATTTTGTCAGACTAGATGAATTCATCTATCAATGACGGAGACTTTATCTGGGTTAATGAAAATGTGATTTACTGTTCTACTATTCATTTCATGATCATTGGCTGGATTCTGCCCCACATTCTGATTTTTCAGGGTGATCTCTTCTCTTCCACCTTTGTCCCAAATGCATAGGGTGAGAGTGCACCCTACTTTATAGGGGATGTCTCTCTGTCAAAGCTCTGTTTTTTTTCAGAATTCATGGTGAAAATATATATTTTTTCAAATGCGAGGCCCTTCATTTAGAGCTATCGGGATTGCCCTGAAAGTTTCATTTTAGATAATGGAGTTTCTAAAGGGAAAGAGGGGCTAGGGTGGGGGAAATCTACTATATAGCACTTCTGAATGTCCAACTTTTTAGACGTTGACTCCTCACCGTATTCTTCTAAGACTGCAAGGTTGCCTGAGAGCAAGCTCTATTGACCTCAGTGGGACTCAGAATTAAGTGTGCATAGGAATAAACTGTAAATCAGAGATGCCTAACATTTTTGGCCCAAGTACCACATTCACCCGTGACTATCTATTTGAAGGCTGCATGGCAGCAGTTGGTGTGGCTGTCCCACACTCCTTCATGCAAGCACACACAGACCCCCAACCCTCCTCAGCAAATGTGTACAATCTGAGAGCTGGGGTTATTGCTTCCTCTCCACTCATCAAACGATTAACCCAATGTCCAGGTTCACCCTAGTGCTGTGCCTACTTTATTTTTCTTCTCTTTTCATTTTGTCATTGCTGCCCAAACTGGTAGGGTCTTGGGTCTTGGGCCTTGCCCGAAAAGTTTACTGGGCAGTCAGATTTGGTTCCCAAGCTTGGAGGTAAGCCTCCCCTGCTGTAGATCACTCTGAGCATTTGCTCATGATAGACCCTCCTGCCAGCAGTAATGCAACCGCTGCATTTCTTAGCAGGCTAAATGCTGCTGCAAACAACTCTCACAGTCTCAGAATGTTTGCTCTCTTCCTCTGAAGTGCTTAAATTGCTAGTCTGAGCTGGGAGCCCCATCAAAGAGAAATATCCAGCCCTAACCTGTGCAATTCTTTTCTTCACTCCTCCGGATTTTTTGGGGTCTGCAAACCATCAGTCATGGTTCCGACTGAGCGAACACTTTCAATTCTAACACTGCACATTGCTAGCTTGAGCTGTGGGGGAGCTGAATCCCAGAACAACAAAACTCCCCTTCTCCAAGCTAGACTCAGCCTGGCATGCATCCCTCTGGTCTGGAATTCCTGCTAGCTTCAATGAGCAACGATGAGGGGACTTGACCCTATGATTCCTACATGTCTAATCCCCTCAAGAGTGGAAATTGTCCCAGAAACCATGCCTGTCTACTGCCCACGTGATCCCTCACTTGGATGATTGTGGGGGTGAAGCCCCCAATTTACTAACAGTAGCTACTTCTATTCCACAAATAAACCTCTTTTTTTTTTTGAAAAAAGGTGTTGATTTATTTTTGCAAATATGCAGAGATTTCATTTGCTTAATTCAGTTTACAGAATTTGGATTTTTTTTTTTTTACCCAGCTGTGCCTTGTTTTGGACTGTGATTTTAAAGGTTACACTTGAAAGCGAATAATTAATTGAAAGGGTTCGTTTAAAGGAAAGCTTCTGAAGTTCCTACACTGATCATCCTCCCCCCCCCCCTTTACTGAATTTTACCTGCTGGAGGCTTACTCATTCATCACCCAGCATTAGGCATTTTGAACAGATGGCTTCTTGGAAAATGTGAAGGCTGATGGGGGGCTCTTTTGAGTTCATCCACATCTGGGCCTCTAAATCCAGCAGTTAGCAATGTTCTTTTCTAGTGCAACAAGGTCGTCACAAAGTAGGTTTGTGTCACCTTGCTATAAGGTTGAAGATGTAAATGTTTGCCTTAGTGACTGGTACCCTTTGGGACTGGTGAGGCAGAAGACAGGGAGCCCAACAGTAGGTGGAGACAGAGCCAATGGCAAGTAGAACCATCTCATTCTAGTTCTGTCCTCATGGACCTCCTTGCAGCGTTCTGCAAGTGCAACACTGAGACCGAGGAAGAGAAGGAAGCTGACAGCCTGTGCCACCCCCTAAACTGATTGTAGTACATGAGAACATAAGAGCCTGCAGGATCAGGCCAATGGCCCATCTAGTCCAACATTGTGTTCCCACAATGGTCAACTAGATGTCTGTGGGAAGCCAGAAAGCAGGATCCGACCGCACCTCTGTGCAGGATCCGATCTCACCTCTGTGGTTTCCAGCGACTGGTCTTCATAGAACCCTAGAATTGTAGAGTCGGAAAGGACCCCGAGAGTCATCTAGTCCAACCCTCTGCAATGCAGGGATCCTGCCCACAGTCTGGGTGGGCTCGAACCGCCAACCTTCTGGTTAACAGTCAATATTCAGACGCATTTCTCCCTCTGATTGTGGAGACAGAGCATCATAGCTAGTAGCAATCAACAGCCCTCTCCTCCATGAATTTGTCCAGTCCTGCTTTAAAGCCATTCAGGTTGGTAGGCATTAATATTTCCTGTGGGGAGAGTTCCATAGTTTAACTATAAGCTGTACGAAGAAGTCATTTCTTTTATCATTCCTGAATCAGCACCTGCTTCCTTGGATGTCCATGAGTTCTGGAGTTATGAGAGAGGGAGCAAAACTTGTTTCTCTACCCACTTCACATAATTTTATAAACTTCTATCACAGGGGTCAGCAAACTTTTACAGCAGGTGGCCGGTCCACTGTCCCTCAGACCTTGTGGGGAGGCCAGACTATATTTCTTTTTTGGGGGGAGGGGGAAAGAACAAATTCCTATGCCCCACAAATAACCCAGAGATGCATTTTAAATAAAAGCACACATTCTACTCATGTAAAAACACCAGGGAGGCCCCACTAATAACCCAGAGATGCATTTTAAATAAAAGGACACATTCTACTCCTGTAAAAACATGCTGATTCCCGGACCATCCACGGTCCAGATTTAGAAGGCGATTGGGCCGGATCCGGCCCCCGGGCCTTTGTTTGCCTACCCATGTTCTATCACTTCACCTCTTACTTGCCTTTTCACTAAACTAAACAAGTCCCAAATGCTGCAGACTTAGTCTTTCAAGCCCCAAAGTCTTGGCAACAGAGAATCAGGGGAACAGCTGCAGAGGTCAGAGAGACGAGCAGAGAGGCCTCCAGGAACACAGCACATCACTTCTGGGAGAGCAAGGGGGGAAATGGGCAGATGCTTGAGCTATCAGCAGGAAGCAGGTGTTGCAACTTTCTCTTGGAAGGTGCAGAAAAGTAGAAAGAGGCAGTGAGGCAAGAGTAGAAAGGAGAAACGACAGAGCTATCAGTGGTTGGCAAGAAGACAAGTTGTGTCCCCTGCCTTTTTAAAAGACTTCAGAAAAAGAGAAGAAAATCCCTTATGTGCAAGGCAAAACACCTCAGACCTCACACGGGGGAAAGGAGCTGGAATGCCTTTTTATCATCCAAACCATTTAACGTTGAAGTGAGGAACGGGCCTCATGATTGTAAACTGGTGGTAATAATCTGACAGTGGAAGGGAGATAGAGATGAGTGTTACCTCTCAAGAGGCATTCATCTGCACGCCGCCCCCCTCACCTCCAACCAGCCTGCAAAGGTATCCGCTAAAGTGTTTATGAAGGGTGTAAAGATCTATTTTATCGGCATTGTCGGTGCTAGAGGCTCAATAAACATTGTTTAATGTTTAAACACAATCTACTGGAAGCGATTTTGTGTTAGCTGCCGAAACGGCTGCTTTCTGCTGTGGAAAATGTATGAAGGTGGGGGGGAAGGGAAGAAGGGGGGGAGAGAGTAATGCCACCTTTCTGCATTGCACCTTTTTCCGGTTCATTTCAGACAAAGTATCAGAAACTGAGCCCTCCGAGGAAATTGGTCCCGGCCTTGTGAAACCAAGGACCCTGTTCTTGTATTGGGATAGATGACTCTTGTCAATTTCAGTTTCTCTCAGTTTCCCAGCCTGAAATTCAGTTCACCCCATTTTCACTTCAGTTCGTAATTTAAAAAAAGTTATCACAAACGTTCATCAGTATTTTATTGTGCCTTTCTCCTAATACGCACAGTTCGCATGTAATGCTTCCTTTTGCAAGGAACTTTTTCCTAACAGAATGCATTATTATGTGTTGTTTTTAAAAATATAAATGCACTTTATTTTTTGACACATATTTTGAGTAGATAACTACATCACAGAATTTGGAGAAACGTGAATGTCAAAAGAAACCTTCAGTTTGTGTATTGTGTTAGGCATGGGCAAATTAGGCAGCTTCTCATTCAGATGTGAGCCAAGTTAAATCACTCCTCTGTCCCTCTTCAAGTGTTACCGCTTCCTGGATGTTTTTTGGTAGTTGCATGTCTTTTTCTGGAGTGCCTGAGTGGGAGCGCTTTCATGCTACTTTCCCGCAGAGTCTGATTGCTTGCTTTGTAGACAAGAAATTGATGGTTTGCTAGGCGCAGCAAAATATCAAAAACTTTGGAGGTGGTGGAACGGAAAACAGCTGGAAGAGTGGTGAGGGAAATGTTAAAGAGCATGTGGAACGTCTCTGTCTGAGTGTAGCGCAGCCCTCATGGGAATTCAGAAACAAAGTCTGATCCTATTGAGCTATATCACGCACGTGCCCTCGTGAGCAGGGAGTGAGGGAGAGATTCATTCAGTTCCCTTTAAATGCAAACTTAACAAATTTGCACTTCCCCAAGCAATGCATAAAGCAAAATACAAAACTCCTTTCTGTTTTGCAGCTCTCTGATCGAAGAAGGCATACAGATGCCTACACACAAAAATGTGTATATTAATAAATGTAATGTGCAAAAGTTCATTTTATTAGGAAAAAATGCTTGCAAAATGAATATATTAGGCAAACCTGTCTGCAAAAATAAAATCATATAATGGATGTGAAAATATGTATGAACTTTTATGCCACCTTAAAAAAACCACAAACGTCACAAATGCATATGAAATTGGAGTTAACTGAACTTACAGAAATATATCCATCCTTCATGCCCCAGGAGTCTTCTAATATTTTCTGGTGTGACACAATCATGAATGTAATTTCTGCAATGGTGTAAATTAGATTTATGTCAGTACAAGATGCTAAGGGGGGAAGAGCAAGAAAGAAATGCACCCTTTTGTGGAAAGACAGGGTGTAAATTTAAATAATAAACAGTGCTTTTCTGCAAGAGGGGTTGGCACCTAGCCAATTTCAGCCCTTTGTTACATATCCACATCCCCAGTTGTAGGAACTGCATCCATTGGAGCAGAGAGGGGTAGGGAGGCAGCCTGTGTGACTCTTGCATAAAAATGAGAACCCAGTATATACCCACAAAACCATTCAGTGTAGTGCCAAGCCACAAATGCTGGTGAGCCTTCCTGGCAACTGATTGTGGATGTCCCATTGTCAGGTACCTGTTCCATTTGCATTAGAAAATTGCTGTACACAGTAGGAGTTGTGCCTCTGCAATGGAAGATAGAACTTGCACAGAGCACGTCCTTCAGGTTTTGCTTTGATGTCACCCTAATAGTTGTCCAGTGGAGTTTGTTTTGTCTGCCTCCCTCCTGCTGTAACGGGCAACTACATTCACGAACTTCTTAATCTGGGGAAGTGAAAATTGAAAGTCAACAGAAGCTTTGATGTTTCTCAAGATACAGCCTTTGAAAGCAATTGCACATGGAGCAAAAGGAACCTTTTAGCGTGTTATCTGTGTCCCCATCCTGAATTTTGTGATGAGCGAGCATGTGCAGTGGTAGAATGTAATTGCTTTTAAAGCAGGGGAACAGGCTTGGCCTTAGTCACTGCAAGTGTTTGTTTTTGCCGTAATTAGGTAAATTCATCACTCTGTTAGCTTTTTAATTCGGAGCATGGGATGCTTACTGCCTCTTGTAGCTTTACAGCTGGGCTCTGGTCTGATGCCAGAGCCTACAGGTAAAGCGGCAAGTCTCATGACCATGGACAGCTCCAAGTGAGCAACTTGCTCCATGAAAGGAGCAGACTGGGACCTTTTATGCCTCTATCTCCCATCTACCTCCTCCAGGCTCCATCCAGTTGTAGAGATTGTCAGCTCCTTGATGGACCAACCCCCTGGCCTGAAGACAAACACTCCTCTTTTCCACAGCCTCCCTACAGGTGTGCTTCCAACATAGCTGAACTGATGATGTTTTGCTGGGAGCCATCTGCTTCTTCAGGCTCAGGGGACGGTGTCCATGAGAGTCTAGGTTCTGATCCTATAGGTCCCTGGCAGTCTTGGAAGTACTTCTATGAGTTGTTGTCCAACTGCCTCAGGTGTGGTAGTCTTCATATTTTCCTCAGTCAGCTTTCAGCCCTGACTCAGATCCAGCTTCCTTTCTGGTGCTCCTGCAGCCTCTGATTCCCAGCCCTACCTGAAGATTCCTTTGGGGATTGAATCTGAGACCTTCTGCTTGCTCTGCTATGGCCTTTCCCCAGGAGGTGAAGATATCCATGCCAGAAGGAGGTGGAGCCAACCACACAACATGCATTTGGATGTCACTCTGTGATCCCTGATGTTTCCTTACCATGGCCCTTGTATGGATTCATTAGAGCGTCAGTTTTTGAAAGCCAGCTTGGAGGCTCTTTGGTCCTGAGATCACAGGCAAAGAGGATAAAGGCTGCTTGGATTCACTTTGTGTGTTGGAGTGACTGTCCTGGCAACCATGCCTGCACCGATTAACCAGACGCCTTTTCTTTAATTGAAATCATTAAAATGCCATTAGTGGAATTAGTGTTCTCTCTCTTGGCTTTACGATACTGAGCACTTGAAAGTAGCTTCTGCTGGTGAAGCAGTTTGCAGGAAAACTTAAGTTGTACGTAGAAGGGAAAGTGTGGGGTGGAGTTCGAAGTGTTCCAAATCTCCCATCTTGCAACATTTGAAGTTTACCTGGGATTTGGGGTGTGGTGTAGCCTTCCAGGTTTCACCAAGTTGTTGCAAGAACTGGAACATACCAGCATGAAAATGGGAGGTCTCTTCACATGCTAGTTTTTCCTAACTGGAAAAGTTACTGTACGCTATATCAGTAAAACAGTGAACTTATGTGACTCCTCTGTGAGGAAAGGGTGCACCTTTTGGGATTTTCTAGTTTAGAGAGAATGCATGACAGAAGTTTATAAAGTTATGCACAGCATGAAGAAAGTAGGTAGAGGAAAGTTTTATCCTCTCATAAGACTAGAACTAATGGACATCCCACGAAGCTGAATGTTAGAAGATTCTGGACACTTTGAAGAAATGTACTTTTCCCATAGTTAAACTATGGAACTTGTTCCCCCAGGAGGCAGTGGTGGCTTAAAAAAAGGATTAGTCAGAATCATGGAGAATGCTACCCATGGCTACTAGCCATGATGGCTATTCTCTGCCTCCATGGTGGCAGGCAGTAATGCTTCTGGATGCTAGTAGCTGGAAACCATGGGGGTGGAGAGTGCTGCTGTGCTTGGGTCCTTCCTGTGCATTTCCTTCTGGGGCATCTGGCTGGCCACTGTGAAAACAGGATGCTGGACTAGATGGGGCCCCTTTGGCCTGATCCAGCAGGATCGTCTTATGTTCTTAACCAAGGGTAGTGCATTGTGCCTTTGCAGCATGGAATGGGTAGCTGGCTACCCTGAGCTGAATAGGGGAGACTAAGTCAGTGTCTGCGGTAACTGATGAGCTTGGTTTTGTTGGGAGCTCCTTCCTGCCAAGTGAGATGATTGGTCCACCTAGCTCAGTATTGTCTGCACTGACTGGCAGTGGCTCTCTGGGGTTTCAGGCAGGGATCTTTCGCATCTGTTACTGGAGCTGCCATGGATCAAAGCTGGGGCCTTGTGCATGAGAATCATGCGCTGCACCCCTTTCTCAATTCTGCCACAATTACTTGTGTGTTTCAGAGCTGAGAACTATTTGCATATCCGAGAAACTAATACAAATTATCTGCAAAAAAAGAGAGAACATAATATTCCCTAACCAGCCAATGGCCCCCTGGATTATACACATGCAGGTCCTCCAGGATGGGTGTGCTTGGGGTTCTTGCTGTGGCCACCATGTTTTAAGGCAATAGGAAAGAAGTCCAAAATCACAGTATAAACAGAACAAGCATAATTTAGCATGGTTGGCCTTCACAAGCAGAGGGTGTTGGATTGAGGGTGGAATTTGACATTCTGCTTGGACAACTTGCCTAGTGGAATGATCTCCCCCTTTCTCCTCCCGTGGGCCGTTCTGGGGGTTCCCCTTACCTTCTAGAATCAATGTGGGGAGGGGGGAGCCCCATTGTTCTAGCAGGAGTCCTTGTTCTGGCTTCTGCCAACGGAATGGGTTAGTTGAACCCGGTCCTGAGTTTCAAAAAGTAGACAGAGAATCTTTGCTGTTTGGTGTATTTAAAATCTGCTAGGATTCTTGATCAGGGATTAATATTGTTATTAAGCTGGGTTGGTCTAGCACCTTGACAACCTTCTGAATCCCCCTTGATCAGGATTTCTTGATCAGGGATAGTTTAAGAAGCATTAATACTGCTATTAAGCCGGGTTGGTGGGTTGGTCTGGCACCTTGACAACCTTCTGAATCCCCCTTGAGGCTCTCGTCCTCCTGATGGTTAAGAAAGCAAATGGCAACTGGAAGGGGAGCCCTTTGAAGTCTTACTGTACGCCTTTGCTCACATTACTCTTAAGTACTGCCTGGGGAAAAAAATCAGCCCAAAGGGTTGTCTTTCAATTAAGCTCATTAAATGTAGCTTGAGCAAAGGGAATTATGCAAATATCCTTTTAAGCTTGTGGAAAATTGAATTATTTTGGGTTCTGGCATTATTTTTATTCCCCCTCCTTTTGTCGAGCAATTAATATTTAACTCCTTTGAAATAAAACTGACACACAATATGGCCTTTACAATATAGGCTTAAAATACCTACCTATTCTTTTATATACTGTGGTTATAAAGCATCGACATGGTGATATTGAGTGGCAGTTTAATTTTGCTTTTTATTAATTCAGATCCCGAGTTGGGTTTAATAACTCTCTTTATTTCATTCCATTTAATTTTCTTTCTATTTGTGCAAGCGAACTTTAAAAAGCGGGGGCATAAAAAAAGGAGGATGGCTTTTTAAATAGGCCTCGTTTTCCGTCCCTCATAAACGTTTTGTGGGCTACCTAGAAATGTACCTCAACTTTAATTCTCTTAGTTACAAGCAATTTGCAACTTGAGTCATAATCTTCCTAACCTTTGCGATGCTGCCATGTCCTTCAGGTAATGGAGAAGGTTAGAGTAACACATTAGTAGTCTCTTACTGAGCTCCGGCTGTACCTGTGATCTAATGATATTTAACTCTCCACCTAATATGAGCTTACGAGTGATTACAAGCTGTCCTTTGGGATGTGGCTGTGGGAGAATTTCCAAATAAGTTGCAAAACAGCGATGAATTAACTTGTAGGCCTGTCAAAACCAATTATCTCCCTTGACAACTCAACTCTGCTCCCCACCCCACCCACTGGGTGTTTTTGCTGCGATGAAACTTAACAACAACAAAAAACACACACCGTGCATGGAGGCTCCATAAGCGCCCCTCTCCCCCCCCCCATTTTGGTTTTTGTAGAGGATGGACATTTCACATCTACGAGGTTCCCATCCATCGTCAAGTCTAATCAAATGGCATGCTTCTGACAGACCTCTGGGTCATATATTCTGTATTGATTTATGGGTGCTGCATCTAGCTCTTATAATTAAAGGCCGCTTTTAATTAAGCCTTTGGGGCTAGAGGATGAGCAATGGCAGAACAATCACCCACACCTCTTTATGTTTTATCAGGGAGTGTATTTTGGATCAGTGGAGCCCATTTTATACTTCTAGGCCAGCTTTTTTAAAGTGTTGTTCAGAAACCAGTCTGGTTCGTTGAGTATCATGTACAGTCTATCTGTTCTTTTGGAAGATAGGAATCCATCACTTGGACCACTGTTGTCCACACTGACTCACAGTAACTCTCAGGGGTTGTCAAAGGAGGGTCATTCCCAACCCGGGGTTGAACCAGGGGCCATATGCATGCAGAGCAAATGTTCTGGCACTGAGCTATGGCTTCCATCCCACCCCACCCATCTATTCTGGTACGCAGGCTGAGACCCTACCTGCCTGCAGAAAGTCTCGCCAGAGTGGTGCATGCTCTAGTTATCTCTCGCTTGGACAACTGCAATACACTCTATGTGGGGCTACCTTTGAAGGTGACTCAGAAACTACAACTAATCCAGAATGCGGCAGCTAGACTGGTGACTGGGAGTGGCCGCCGAGACCATATAACACCGGTCTTGAAAGACCTACGCTGGCTCCCAGTATGTTTCCGAGCACAATTCAAAGTGTTGGTTCTGACCTTTAAAGCCCTAAACGGCCTCAGTCCAGTATACCCGAAGGAGCATCTTCACTTCCATTGTTCTGCCCGGACACTGAGGTCCAGTGCCGAGGGCCATCTGACGGTTCCCTTGCTATGAGAAGCCAAGTTACAGGGAACTAGGCAGAGGGCCTTCTCGGTAGTGGCACCTGCCCTATGGAACACCCTCCCACCAGATGTCAAAGAGAAAAATAACTACCAAACTTTTAGAAGACATCTGAAGGCAGCCCTGTTTAGGGAAGCTTTTAATGTTTAATAGGTTATTGTATTTTAGTGTTCTGTTGGAGGCCGCCCAGAGTGGCTGGGGAAACCCAGCCAGATGGGTGGGGTATAAATAAATTCTTCTTCTTCTTCTTCTTCTTCTTCTTCTTCTTCTTCTTCTTATTCTTATTCTTATTCTTATTCTTATTATTATTATTATTTATTATTAATTGCCTCTTTTTCTTCCACAACAGTTTCAAGACTAGTTTAGTGCCTTTTAGCAATCTCATTATGCTCATTCTATAGCCTTCAATCTCCTCTTAAAACCCAGGAGCAACCTATCGCCCAAGCTTACCATGGGACACGCTTCTAATTTTGCAGCATTATATGCCAGTCAGGATGAGTGAGCTTGTATCTGCCTCAGCATCATATGGGCTGTGCTTGCTGGTTTCTGTTGAGAGTTGCAGTCCAAAATATCTGGAGGGCACCAGGTTGGGGAAGGTTGGTTAAGAGCCATGGTTAAGAATCATGAGAGCCTTTCAAGCACTGTCCTCCGTGGCGTTGGCTGACCTAAATTGTCTCTGGGTCAGGAAGGCCACATTCACACCATATATTTAAAGCACTGTGATAACACTTTGAACTGCCATGGCTTCCACCTGAAGAATCCTGGGAGTTGTAGTTTGTTAAGGGTGCAGAAACGAATTTAGGAGACCCCCCCATTTCAGCCCTCCAGAGCTACAATCCCCAGAGTTCCTTGAGAAGAGGGATCGATTGTCAAACCACTCTGGGAATTTTAGCTGAGCACAAGTGGTGTTGTGAAAATGAGCCCGTGGCAATGCCTCAGTCTGTTTGCTGAAACTCTGTGCTTTGCAGAGAAGATGGAACATTTTCCTCTTCTCTTCAAAATGCAAACAAGATTTGTTTCTCTCCCTCATCCCCCTCTACCTTCCTTCTTTCTCAAGATAGACAAACATGAATACAGCCAGCACAAAGTTACCTGGCAGCAATTTTTCTGTGCCTTATATTCTAAATATCTACTTGCGCATGACATTTACTGAGGAAAAACATTTGCAAATTACCTGTTTGATTAACACCCCCGTCTTCTACAGTTTCGAAAGGGTAAGGTAATTGAATGCTGAGTTGAGTTTAAAAACATGAACTTTTATGTGAGCGGCAGTCCCAGACTGCAAATTGCCCTGCCTTTCCTGTTTTGAGTGCCCCATATGTCAGGGTGCTGAATGTATTTGCACTTTGCAGCAGGATCACTCTGCCTTTAGATGGATTGATATGAATGGGGTCTTGGTTGCCACTGCTGGAGCACAGCAGTGAGTAGCATCAAGAGAACTGAAATGCTGAAACAGAATCCTAATATTTGTAATGTGAAGCAGGACATGAGGCCACAAGGTCTGGTGAGAACTTCCATCTAAACCCTGCATGCGTTCCAGAAGATAGACAATATCTGATGTAGCACCAAGTTAAACTCACTTGGCAGTATACTTCTTCTGCTGGCAAAATGCTTTGCACCAGTGGAACGTTGATGCGCAAGAAAATGCATAAGCAGGTTGCTGGTGACTTTGTTGCACAATAGATTTTGCAGTCTCATGTGCATTGAGTTTCTGTTTGTGCAGCTGGTGCATTGGATTCCTCTGTTGTGCAACATTAGAACTCACCTGTCCACTAGTGTAAGAGCCCTTGCACTAGCAGACAGAAGATGCTGGGTATACAGCCCTCTGTTCAGAATCCACTTTAGTGCAACAGGGCTTCTATGGCAGACATTATTATTGGTAAGGTGAAGGAAAAGGAACCCCTGACCATTAGGTCCAGTTGCGGACGACTCTGGGGTTGCGGTGCTCATCTTGCTTTACTTGCTGAGGGAGCTGGCGTACAGCTTCCGGGTCATGTGGCCAGCATGACTAAGCCGCTTCTGGTGAACCAGAGCAGCCAAGGAAACGCCATTTACCTTCCCGCTGAAGTGGTACCTATTTATCTACTTTCACTTTGATGTGCTTTCGAACTGCTAGGTTAGCAGGAGCAGGGACTGAGCAACGGGAGCTCATCCCATCATGGGGATTCGAACCGCTGACCTTCTGATCAGCATGCCCAATTTTCTATCCCACCTTTCCTTCCCAAGGAGCCCAGGACAGCAAACAACCTAATATTTATATTAACAACATTTGACTCTTCTGCCCCGACTTGGGGATTATGCGTTTGCTGCCAAGCCACAATTGCCTGCCTGCCTGAGTAGAGTTCGTTTCCCGTTCTTCCCTTTAGATTTGGTGCCTGCTGTCGTCTCCTCAGAGGCAGGGTGGCTGTGAGGTCCAGAACCTACAGGTGGTGTTGCCTTTTCTGCTCAGGAGGACTTGGGGGGGGGGCTGTTGCACTGAGCTGGGGGTCTGGCCTGAAGCTTTTGCTCCTTCTCTAGGGGGCGTCTGCTTCTCCAGCAATGCCTTAGGTTGCTCCGACCACAACTTGTAGTCAGGGTTGCTGAGGAAATGCTTGGTGAAGCCACAGTTGAGACAATGCACAACGGTCCATTGCTGATTACGGTGTTTTCTCTGGCGCAAAGTGGAGCTGATTCCAGGGACGAGAGGGGAGAAGCAAGATTTGCAGATGGATCCTGTCTTAACATGAGCCGCCAGCTGATGCTGTTTCTGCATGTGGCAATAAAAGCGAGCCAGTTCCTGGTTCTTTGGGTTCTGCTGAAGGACGCAATGCGCTGCCTGGTAGAGGAAACTGAGCCTCTGAAATGCTTCTTTGTCCTTTATCATGGGTGACCTAGTATTTAGTTATTGACATGTAAACAGTAGTAGTAGTAATAATAATAGTAGTAGTAATAATAATAATAATAATAATAATAATAATAATAATAATAATAGGATATGTTATAAGATGTATTCACTGCTATCCACCATCAGGTCTCAAGGCAAGGTTGCAACAAATAGAAAATGCAACTTTTAACAGATAAGGAATACTGCATTTTTAAAACATGTAAAGCCATTGCAAAGTGGAATGGTGTAATACAAATAGTAAAAAACAGTAAAAACAATAAAAAATGAAAAATAAAATGAAACATATTTAAAACATTTAAAGCAAATAAGAGCATCTAAAAACATTTACAGATTTGCATGCCAGTACTAACACTTTGACTTGGGCCTGGGAGCTGACAGTAAGCATGCTTTCAGGACTGGTGGATATGGTCCCATCAGACTGCTCCACTCACCACTCTACTTTCTGCATTTGGACCAGCTGCAACTAACAGACCATCTTCAAGGCCAGCCCTGAGTAGAGTGCACTGCAGTAGTCCAGGCAAGAGGTCACCTGTGGATGGACAACTGATGCCAGGCCTTTCCCTTGGGATTGTAGTCTAGGACAGTGTTTTTCAACCTTTTTTGGGCAAAGGCACACTTGTTTCATGAAAAAAATCACGAGGCACACCACCATTAGAAAATGTTAACAAAATTAACTCTGTGCCTATATTGACTATATATAAAATAATTCTCTTGAATAGGAATCAAATAAACACAAAGCAAGTATTTTATAATTACTTTATTATGAAATAGTAATAAACAAAAATATGAAAAATTATAAAATACTTTATTTTTAAATCTTTCGAATTTTTCAATTTTTCCCACGGCACACCAGGCAACATCTCGCGGCACACTAGTGTGCCGCGGAACAGTGGTTGAAAAACACTGGTATAGGATTGCCATACACCTGGGATTTCCCGGACATATCTGGAATACTGCAGACGGCAGCAGTGTCTGGGCAAAAATCGGTTTAAAAAGTCCGGGAAAATCTGGACATATGGCAGCCCATATTGGCAGTGTCATTTTCGCTGATTTTCCATAAAAATAGCTCAAAAATGGCGATTTTGCCAAAAGAGCTCAACAACTTTGGCCAAAAAGTTTGGTGAACAGATTTTCACTATTTGAAATATGGCAGTCCTAGCAGTGACAGGTTGGAACCTAGGAGTTCTTTGGCAGAGGAAGGTTTCCCTCAGGGTAGGATGCCTGAAAATGCTTACAATTTTAAAAAATATATAAATTTAAAAATGGAGGACAGGGTGATATGCAAGAGGGCCTTAAAAACATGGTTACAAGTAAAGGATGAAAAAGAGAAGACACATTTAATATTGAAAAGAAAGTTTTAAGAGGTAAGGAAATTGTGCATTGTTTATGCCAGGTCTGTCAACAATTTAGCTGCGATTAGTGAGAGTATCTATCAAGGTGATCAGGTTGGGAATGGTTAAAAAAAGAAGAAGAAGGGAGAGTTCATTTTTCCTTTCTGGCAGTTGGTATTCTAGAAATGACTAACATAGATACATGCAAGCCAGATTTATGTCCACAGTAAGGGTAACAGTAATCTTAAATATTAGAATAAGCTTTCCTAGTTGGAATTGCAGGTAGGGCCCAAATATCAAAAAGAGAGCATGCAGATCTTCTTGACTCAGTTTTCAGAGTAAGATTGGATTAAAATGTCAGAGGCATTTTAGGTGTAATGGATGTCTGTTCAGACTAGAAGATGTTTGGAGTTAACTTCAGGTTCTACGATTTTCTTGCTTTGAAGGAGAGCCATAGAGCATGTCACTGCAAATGATTAATGTGGCCCATGTCTTATTATTCACTTCTAGATCCAGTTGCCACACTCTCTTTGGATTAATACATTTCCCACATGTCCCAGTAGAACCCTGGTTTCACCTCAGGATAAGTTAGCTTTTTTGAACCTGTTGCACTCCAGGTGTTTTGAACTGCAACTCTCATGAGGCCCAGAAAGCACAGCCTGATGGGAATTGTAGTCCAAAACTCTACTCAGCAGCAGCAGCAGCAGCAGCAGCAGCAGCAGAGATCCTTAGGACAAGCTTGGGCGAAAGAGACGAGTGGAGGAAGACCCAGAAACGAGACATTTTTGAAGAAATGCTCAGGAAGAGGGGGATAAGAACATACAAAGAGCCTACATGATCAGACTAATTGCTCATATAGTTCACCTCCTCTTCTCAGAGTAGCCAGCCAGATGCCTTAAAAGGAAGACCACAAGCAGGAAGGACCTAAGCCATCCAACTTGGTGGCCATCAGTGTACCGAATCTTTCAACAATGCCATCCTTGTGACTGTTGCTACCAAACTGTATCCTTTTTAGTTTAGACAAAAGGCGACCAAGAGGTGGCATGATAGAGGTGTGTAAAATTAGGCATGGTTTGGGGGGGGGGAAGTGGGTAGGGAGAAGTTTTTCTCTCATAACGCTAGAATTTGGGGGCATCCAGTGAAGCTGAATGTTGGAAGAACATCTTCAAATATCTCAAAGGCTGTCAAATGGAAGATGGAGCAAGCTTGTTTTCTCCTGTTTTGGAGGGTAGGACTCGAACCAATGGCTTCAAATTACAAGGGAGGAGATTCCGACTAAACATCAGGAAGAACTTTTTGACAGTAAGGTCTGTTTGACAGTGGAATGGTCTCCCTTGGGAGATTGTGGACTCTCCTTCCTTGGATGTTTTTAAGCAGAGGTTGGATGTCCATCTGTCATGGATGCTTTAGTTGAGATTCCTGCATTGCAGGGTAGTTGGGCAAGATGACCCTTGGGGTCCCTTCCAACTCTTCAGTTCTATGATTCAGGGCAGGCAAAAGAAAGTACTACTTCATACAGCGCATGATGGAATTCATTCCCACAAGAGGCAAGGATGGCTTAGGTCCCTCTTGTGGGCTTCTGGCTGCCCCCTGTGAGACAGAGGGTGGTGTACTACATTGGCAATTAGCCTGATCATGCATATTCTTCTGTATGTTGGTATCCTCTCTTCTTGAGCATTTCTTCAAAAATGACTCATTTCTGGATCTTCCTCCACTCAAACCTCTCTTCTAAGGTTCTCTGCTGCTGCTGCTGCTGCTGCTGCTGTTGCTTCTGTGAGGGTAGTGTGGGGGAGTATGACTCACACAAAGTGTGTTCATACATAAATTCAAGATGCATGGATGCATCCACATCTCAAAGGTGGAAGGGGCTGGCCCCTGCAGGGTGTGTTTCAAAAACAGTGAAATGTGAGTTGTAAATGAAGTTTGAATTCATCCTGTAAATGGATTGAGCAAAACCCACATTTTCTCTAAGAATGTTTCTAAGTATGGAACTTTTTTTCTCAACTGCATTGAGCTTCTTTAAAACCTCCATTTTGCAAATTTAATTTGGTTCTGCATCAGCTGTGCAACGCTGGAAAGGAGTAAATTAGAAGTCCCTTATGAACTGTAGGATGCAATTTTTAAAATAGATTTATGAACTACAGGATGGGCATGTTTTGGGGGTTTTTTTATTCCCCCCATAAACAATGCCATTATATCTGCTATTATTCTTGTTTACTTGACTTACAGGCTGCTGGCAATAGCGCAGGAATAGATTTAGAGAATTTATACATTATATGCATCATGAGAAGGCAACACGGGAGCAGCTGCAAGATTGATTTGGGTAAGAGCTAGCATTGATCATATTGTCTTCCTGCCTCCCCAAAAGCAGGGAGGGGGTAGAATAATGTGGTAGTTCGCAGTTTTTCTGAGTACCAGCTGCATCCCTTATGTTGATGGGGGGGGGGGAGAGGCATGAATGAGCCACCCCCCACCTTAAGTGAATGTATTTGGTCCAATAATGGAATATTTACCCACCTACCCCCGGCAATGCACACACACAGCTCCTTTCAGACATGCAAGGACAAGAGTGTGTAGAGATCTAGGAATATGTCTGCACTAGCAATTTTCCTGTGCAAACTGGCTCCACCCCTTCCACTCCCAGACATCATATGTTTAGCACAGAAGTCTGCAAGGCGCTTCTAAGCCTGTTTGACTGAATGTGATCTACCAAAGACTCCTGAGTATGCTTAGCAGTAATAAGCAAAGAAGATAGGTCCTCATATGGCTAAAGTATAGGGATAAATGGACAGTTCTCATAATGGAGGCAAGTAAGAAGAGGATCTGCTTTGAGGATGTGTGATTTTTAACTTGCTTATAAATGAGCTGGAGTTAGGAGTGAACAGTAAGGTGACCAAATTTGCTGATGACACCAAATTGTCCAGGATGGTTAAAACAAACAGGCAGGCAGGCAGACAGACAGACAAACGGATTGCAAGGAACTCCAATAAGGATCTCTACAAAAATGGGAGAATGAGCATTAAAACTGCAAATGTGGCAGGCATAAAATGATGCCCACTGGGGCAAAAGATCCCAGCTTCATGTATACACTTAAAGGGTTTTAATTGGTTCTGCCTGAGCAGGAACGAGATGTTGAGGTTATGGTGGATAGCTCGATGAAAAGGTTAGTCCAGTGTGCAAGAGCTTTGTGTTCTTTGGTTGAATGCTTAGAAAAGGCTTGCTTTTATGAGCGCATGTTCCAGGATGAAATAGCTTTGCTGGCATGATTAAAGTAATCTTAGGGAGCAACCCAAACCCAAGATCCACCAGGATGAGTAGAATTTGGAACAGGCTTACCCCCAGCTGAGCTGGCTGAGTCTGGGTTCACACAGGGCTGTGTTGAGTGAAGTCCCTCAGTCTGCCTCAGCCAGAGATAAACTGGCATAGGTCCTCCATCCCAGCTCAGCATGTGCTCAGCTGAAGTTGACTGACCAAAGGCTGGGGTAAGTCCTGAAAAAAGAGTGTTCTGTGGGAGTGGTGAGCATGTGGCAGGGATAGAGCAAGGGGAGACTTACTCCCATTTAGCTTGCCAATGTGACCTAGCAACCCAGCAGATGTTACATTGGCAAAAAGTGTGGTGTCAGTCAAACTCTGCTTTCAAGGCTTGTTTTCCTACTGGAAGGTTCAAACCCGCTCAGCTGGCAGCAGCTCCTGAAGGTAGTAGGGGTAAGTTACCCCAGCACAATTTACCCCAGTACAAGTTATACTGGCTCCCAATATCTTGGATTGCTCTGCCTGCCCATCAGTCATAGGAGTTCTAGCTCAAGTTGATTTCCTCATGAGTAAAAACTATTCAGGGGGAATGCATCTTCTAAAATGGTGCTTCCCCCTTGCCGTTTCCCCAAGCACTTAAGTTAAAAACAATAACTTCAAAATCTGCTGGCTGCTTAATCCTGGGCACCTTCTTCAACCATCAAAATGACATTTTAATCTATTAATCTAATTTCTCAGCTTGAATGTATCAGAACAAGCTGCCTTTTCTGAATCAAGGAAGGCTCTTCATCTGCGTTTGGGAGGAAGACAACAAACCACCTGCATTTTTAGAAATCATCCCCAGATGCCACCCTTCCAATTTATCTCTATTACAGTTCAGGAAGAACTGCCATATCATTTTTACTTTTGATTTGGTCTGTTACAAGGGAGACAAATTGCCCACAAATAGCATGATATTGCTGCATCCCTGGCTTATACACTCCTTAGTGATTTCCATGGGAAATCTACAATGCGTTTATTATTTTGACACAAGTCAGATACACTGATAGCTTTAACAATTGCAAAGTGAGTCAAATGGTGGTACCCTACTGTGTTTTTCCAAAACATAGAAGTTTTGCAGAGAAGTGGACAAGAGGATGGGCAAAACAGGCTATATGGTTGGGAATGTTCTCAACTGGTGATCTCTCCTGTCTAATATGGGATGCCTCAAAGGATTTTATAATTGTAACCAGGAGTGTGGTTCCCTGCTATGCATTTGTGTGGCGTAATTTGGAACACATCGGTATCTCCCTGTTTGCATAAGGATACTCAGAATAATGGCATTCTATTCACTAAGCAAAGTATTGTATGGAGTAAGGTTGTGTTTATGGTTTAATTCCTCTAGAGCTTCCCAGTGAGATATGTCTGCTCAGCTTGCTCCCTTGTGGGATGACTCCAACTAGCCTCAGTCGGAGAATCTTCCCCAGCATGAATTCTGCATCCATTATGGATGTCTGCACCTGGAGAACATTGACTTACATGAGCTTTGAGTGTGCATAAGGTATGAAGTTTAGGGTCTAGGGCTGTTTTGAGAACAAACCTATCACAAGTGCCGAACCTGTTTTGGACTGGTGCTCACTGCTTTTTGTCTGGACAAAGAGATTTCCCAAAGGAAATCCATGTTTGGGGCAACTGGTCCTTCCTGTTTTCCATAGAAGCTGGCTGTGCAGAGTGTTGATGGGCAAACTCTTGATCTGATTGCGATACTATCTCCCTCTCCAAGGGCAGGGTTTCAAGTTAACAACAAGAAGGAATTGCTTGGCTGAAATATGGCCGTGAAAATTTGGCTAGTTCAATATGCTAAGTGCCAAAAGACTTTTATTTATTTATAAATAAATAAATAAATAAATATAAATAAATAAATAGGAAACCCTTCACTGATTTGAAGCCAGGTTCATGTGTCAGAAGAGGAGCAAAAGGCAAGGGGAAGCATTGCTTGTTATACAGCAGGGGGGGAAATCTACATTTTCTCCTGGGTGTAGGGGTGTTGGTATGAATCTAAAGACATCTTTGTTAAAATTAGGAAAGGGAAGGGGACTCTGGTCAGAATTAGCTCAGCAGTTCTATCAGCCCAGATGTGATAGAAGCTTACAAAACTACACATGCCACAGACAAAGTGGGTGGGAAACCCTTTCTGCCTCTCTCATAACACTAGAACACATGGACATGCAATGAAGCTTGAATGTTGGAAGATTCAGGGCAGATAGAAGAAAGATTTCTTCATGCAGCACATACAGGAGACAATGAGGGCCACCAACTTGGATTGATTGATTGATTGATTGATTGATTGATTGATTGGGTGGCTTTAAAATATTCATCAAAGACAAGGCTACCAGTGGCTACTAGCAGTGGTGGCTATGCTCTGCAACCACGGCTGGAGGCAGCAATGCTTCTGGATACCAGTCGCTGGAAACTACAGGAGGGGAAAGAGCTCTTGTGCTCAGGTTGTCTGGTTGGCCACTGTGATAACAGCATGCTGGACTTGATGGGCCATTCGCCTGTTTCCAGCAGGCTCTTCTTACGTTCTTACATTCCCTTTCCTTCCTATGGAGCATCTGGCTGAAGATTGTGCGCTGTATCTAATGCTAGTCATAACCAGAATAGACCCTCTGAAATTAATGGACATGCCTAATTCAGGTCTGGTTTTACCCTGAGTAGAACTTAGGTACAGCCCTGTGTACTTTGCCCTTCACAACAGTGCTAATGTTTGTTGAATCCAAGGGTAACTTTTTGCTACTCTACCCAGCATCTCGTCTTTCAACAGAATTAAAGTTATCCTCATTGCATTTTTTATTTCTGTTCCGTGGGTGGGGGCGGGGAAAATGCAATAAAGAAATCCTGACTTCTCTTAGCATAAAAATGCATTTGATTCTTGGCAAAGCCCATTGTATCCAGCAAACCTCTCATCCATTGTTCATTTAAACAGTGTCATTTCTTTGCTCCTGTTAACCTTTTTTCTTTTAATACTTCCACTTTAATACTTATGGTTTATCACCAATATCCATTTGTTACTGCTCCACTTCCAGACAAGAACAGAAAACATCAGTAAGTGATGATTCTTCCTACAGACTTGGGATCATTTCAAGCATCTATTAATAAACTGTTGTAGTGGCTGGGGTGCGGGGGGGAGAGATATCTTTGTGACTAATGCAGTACCTCCTTAGGAACATGGCTTAATTTCCGGCAATGATGGAACACCAACACAAAGCAGGAGACTGTTTATTCGGGATATCATGGCAAAGCTTTAGAATTGCAGGGTCCTTGTTCTTCTTCAAAGATTAAAGGAAGGGTCAGTGCATGCTTCCTAATTTGCTGGTGATGATTAACTTTTGAAATCTGCTAACCTTTCAGCAGTGAAAGAAATTTTCATTTGTTGCAATTGTTATATATTGTGCTTTCTTTTTATTGGGGTCTCTTGGGAAGGGAAAGGAGCTGCTGGCACAGCCTAGATGAATTGGAGTTAGGAATGGGGGAGAAACTAGATTCAGTTTACTTTTAAAAGGAAAACCTACCTAATGCACACTTTCCAAAGCAATGTGTGTAGCTAAACACAGCTATCCTTCAAAATTCACAATGCAGTTCTCCAGTATAAAAGGGCATCTACTGGGGCAAAGTGTACTTAAAAATGCAAATAATGGTGAAAATTACAAAAGTGCATTATACCAAGGGAAATTGTTTTGCAAAAATGTGTATATTAGGAATCATTTCTACTAAGATGCTGCTGAAATTTAATGAGGCCTTTTTTATTGAAAAGGGGGGGGGGAAGAAATGTGGAGAAATAATAATATTATAATAATTTATTATTTATACCCCAGCCACTCTGGGCAGCTTCCAACAAAATATTAAAATACAATGGTCTGTTAAACACTAAAACCTTCCCTAAACAGGGCTGCCTTCAGATGTCTTCTAAAAGTCTGGTAGTTGTTTTTCTCTTTGACATCTGGTGGGAGGGCGTTCCACAGGGCGGGTGCCACTACTGAGAAGGCCCCCTGCCTGGTATAAATAAATTTACCATTGGGAAACTGAGAGAAACTGACAGATTTGCCTATGCCTAACTGAAAGAGATTTGCAGAATGACGGTCTCATTTGGGGAGACAATCAATGCACACAGATTTCTTGGCCCGCTGTCTGTGTTACCTGCAGCATCACTGAGCATAGGTGCTCTCTCTGGAATTTCCCAATCCTCACTGTGTAATTCTGATGGTGCTGGTTGATTTCACACCAATGCGTATCTTAACTGTTGCCGTTTAGTGGTCTAATTCAATTTAGATATACCACTCGTCTGCTGCTGCTTCACAGTCTCCCACCCAGACAGCTAATCAGGCCAGACCCGCTAAGGTGAGGCAGTAGGAACTGTTGTATCCTGTGAGGCAATGCCTCAGCTGGCTAGCATATCAGACACCCACCTGTGCTAAGCCTAAACAGAGTGATGGGGGATCCAATATATCCCTTGTGTTTTCCTTCATCCATTGCCATCCTACCAGGTGATTGAATGAGCTCCCACTGGATCAGCAATTCATTAAAATCTGCCCATAACCCTTCCACAGATCTTGAGCTTTTCCCCACTCTCTCTTTATGCCCCTCTGTGAGTTTCTTTACTACTTCCTTTAGAAAGCAAAAATTAGGATGTGGTGAGTGTGTATTAGATTATCTTCCACTGAAGGCTTAATTTGTCCCTGGTGGCATCTTTGCAGTCATTAGCCCAGAACTCCTGGGAGTTTGTGTCACCTCTGCTCTCCCACCTCCACCTCTTCACATGGAGGCAAGACTGATTAGCTGTGAAGCAATCTCTGGCACTTAAGTGCCTATGCATCTTATCTTTAAAATCCTCCAGTGACTGGGGCTCCCCTTGCAGCAATTAATGAGCACCTTTAGGGACACCCCTGACCTATGGCTCTGCTTTAGGGGTTTACGTTCTCCCCTTGGGGATATCAGGATGCAGAGATACTAGAGAAGGGATTGGGAAACGCCATAATGCTTGGATTGCTTTTCTGGTTTGAAAGAACACAGTGTTGTCCACATGACGTTCCTGAATGGTAGGGAGACTTTTTATTTAATTGGTTGTGGGTTGCAATGATTGCATTGTTTCCTGTTGGTCTACAACAGGCTTCCTCAAACTCATCCCTCCAGATGTTTTTGGCTTACAACTCCTATGATCCCTAGCTAGCAGGACCAGTGGTCTGGGATGATGGGAATTGTAGTCTCAAAACATCTGGAGGGCTGAGGTTGAGGAAGCCAGGTCTACAATGTTGGCTGGCCTTTTTAGGGAAGGAAAGGATACTAGGAAGGGGCCCGTACTGTTGTGGGAGGATTCCAGGTATAATTGGTAGCAAGGAAGAATGGGCAGAGTAGTTTGGGAGCAGGAAGCAGTCAGTCCCCTATGACTTCTCCATCTTCTTGCTTCAACCAAGGGGATGCATAGGTATGCTCACACTTTGTGGGACCCAGGATGTAATTGCTGGGCAGGCAGCCATTGCCAGCCCAGCTACAGTCTCTGACTACTAGGGAAAGATGTGTGTGAAAGTCTAGAAGTGCTGTGGCTTCCACTTCTAAACTGCCTGAAAGTAAAGGTAATGGGACCCCTGACAGGTCCAGTCATGGCCAACTCTGGGGTTGCGGCGCTCATCTCGCTTTATTGGCCGAGGGAGCCGTTATACAGCTTCCGGGTCATGTGGCCAGCATGACTAAGCCACTTCTGGCAAACCAGAGCAGTGCACGGAAATGCCGTTTACCTTCCCACTGGAGTGGTACCTATTTATCTACTTGCACTCTGACCTGCTTTCAAACTGCTAGTTGGGCAATTGCAGGGACCGAGGAATGGGAGCTCACCCCATCACGGGGATTCAAACCACCGACCTTCCAATCGGCAAGCCCTAGGCTCTGTTGTTAAATGCGTCCTCCTTGTTCTTCCCTCTGTCCTGATGGCCCTTATGTAGGCATGCAGCAGAAGGCAATGGGAGTCGGTAAGAGTTTAGTTTCGCCTGTTGCCTCCCAGCATGAAAACTAAGGTTGGCTGCCATTAGGTGGCCACTGAACTGAAGCCCATTTTCGGGAAAGGATGTGGCTAGAGGGGGAATTTCCTTTGCCATTGGCTCCCTGGTTGTTTATTATCACACACAAAAAGGCATGGCTGCTCTCTCCAAGTCATTAGCTCTTGTCCTCCAGACTGCATTCAGGCTCGGGTTGTCTGACCTTGGTGTACCTGGATGGAAAAAAAATCTGAAACAACATTGAAATCCACTTTAGGCGACAGAGTTTGTTTATTTATTTATTTATTTGTTCGTTCGTTCGTTCATTCATAACAAATATTTTCGTAATACCCCCTCTCATGAAACATCAGGGTGGTGTATAGCAACATATAAATAAACATTTAAAACCAGTACAGAACAATCATGAAATTACTGGTTACTCAAGAAAAAAATGTAAATAACTGCATAGGCCTGTTGGCATAAAAATAAGCTTTCAAAAGATGCCTTAAAGCCAAAAGCAAGGATGCCTGTTGAATCTCTGTTGGAAAGTGTTCCACAGCATGACAAAGGCAATACTGTACTAAAATTTATTTTGTGCTGATTTTTTTGTATTCCATTTACTATATGTAATTTTATACATTTCCCAAGATACATTATGACAAATAAACAAACAAAAAAAATCATGAATTGTTGAACAAACCATGGTTCAAGCAAACCATTGCTTAGTTTTATGTATGCTGCAGCCGCTGTTGTTTTCTCCCACAGTTTTTTGTGGGTTTTGAAATCCTACAAAATCTATTTTTCCAGGTTTAAAACCTAAAGCCTTCACAGTTTGATGATCGTAGCTTGGTAGAACCCATGTTTGTGTCTTGGAACCAGAGGTCATTATATATATATATATATATATATATATATATATATATATATATATATGCATGCTTTCGTAGATTTTCACGGGTACAGGAATGCAGGTTTTGGTGTCCTCGGGTGTCTTCCCGTGTAAAAGTTGGGGTGTCTAGGCGACGTTTCGACGAGGTCTCACTCGTCATCTTCAGGCTGGTGCTTTCGGCTTCTTGTTACTGGAACAGAGCAGGATCTCAGTGTTTGAGTTCCTATAAATACTGTTGAGGGGGTGTGGTGTATAGCCTCCAATGTTCTGGGCAGAGAGGAAGTTCCCAGGCTAGTGTGCCTTTTCTTCTTTTGTTCCTTAATTACTTGAGGGATATCTTGAGTGATTTCTTGAGTGATATCCTGAGTACCACTTAGGTGGGTCATTAGGTGTGGATTAGTTGCTAAAGTCTTTGTGTCTTGACCTCTTGAACTTTGTGAAGAGTTTTTCTGAGAAGATGGCTGTACTGCACTTAGTTGTGCTCTGGCTTGGCTTCGTGTATAGGGGCGAGCTGTGGTTTTGTGGCCTGTGTCAGCCAGATCTGTGTAGGGATTGCAGGGGGGTGCAGCATCCGGAGGTGCCACCATGGTTTGGCTACTGGATGGTGTCTGTAATTTATCTGTGGAGAGGGTCTGGGTTTGGGTCTGGTGTGGTTGATTGGTGATGGCGTTCTGTGTGCCTCTGGATCTGGTGTCAGTTTTTGTGGGGAGGGCTAATTTCCAGATGTCTGGCAAGCGGGATGTGTCGTCACGCTTGTTCATGTTGTGAGGGTGTTTCTCTATCTCGATGGCTTCCATGATTATTCTCTTGTGGTGATGTTCCATGTTAAAGAGCAATTTGGAATCTGCAAAATTAATTTCGTGTCCTGTTTCTTTCATGTGTTGGAAAAGAGAGGAAGTTTTTTCTTCTTTTTTGACGGCATTCTTGTGTTCTGCGATACGTGCATTTATTCGTCTGTTTGTTTGTCCAATGTACGTGGCTGGGCAGACTTTGCAGGGTATTTCATAGACCCCTTGGTTTTCCAACTGGATTTTATCCTTGGGGTTTCTGAGGATATTGGCTATTTTTTGGTTGGTGCAAAAGGCTGTTTTGATATTGTGTTTATGGAGGATTTTGCTAATTTTATCTGTAGTGCCCTTGATATAAGGAAGGAGGGCCAAGCCATTGTTTTCTTCTGTGTCTTGGTTTTTGGGGGGTGTTTCTTTTTGGATTAGCTTCGTAACCCTGTTTTGCTGGTATCCATTGGCAATTAACACATTTGAGAGATTCTGTAACTCAGTTGTCAAGTGGTCTTTGTCAGCCAGGCGTTTGGTTCTGGAGATGAGAGTCTTGGCTACGGAGTTTATTTGTGCAGGGTGGTGGTGTGATTGTGCATGTAAGTAGCGGTTGGTGTGTGTTTTTTTCCGGTAGATAGTGTGTCCTAGGGAGCCATCAGGTTTTTTGTAGATTAGGACGTCAAGGAAGGGAAGCTGGTTGTTGGCTTCTATTTCCATAGTGAATTGTATTTTGGGGTGTAGGCTGTTGAGATGTGTGAGGAAGCTATCCAGTTTTTCCTTCCCGTGTGGCCAAATTACAAAGGTGTCGTCAACATATCTGAGCCAAAGTTTGGGTTTGTGTTCTGACTTGTCTAAAGCATTGGTTTCAAAGTGTTCCATGTACAGGTTTGCGATGACCGGTGAGAGGGGTGATCCCATAGGTGCTCCTTCTATCTGTTTGTATCTTTGTCCATTGTGGATGAAGTATCTCTCTTCACACAAGTGCCCATTAATGAAGCCTTGACAGCCATTCAAAACAAATACAATCCCCCCGAATACATCTTGGACCTGACCAACCACTGCCTAATCAACACGTACTTCATCCAAGGGCACTACAGATAAAATTAGCAAAATCCTCCATAAACACAATATCAAAACAGCCTTTTGCACCAACCAAAAAATAGCCAATATCCTCAGAAACCCCAAGGATAAAATCCAGTTGGAAAACCAAGGGGTCTATGAAATACCCTGCAAAGTCTGCCCAGCCACGTACATTGGACAAACAAACAGACGAATAAATGCACGTATCGCAGAACACAAGAATGCCGTCAAAAAAGAAGAAAAAACTTCCTCTCTTTTCCAACACATGAAAGAAACAGGACACGAAATTAATTTTGCAGATTCCAAATTGCTCTTTAACATGGAACATCACCACAAGAGAATAATCATGGAAGCCATCGAGATAGAGAAACACCCTCACAACATGAACAAGCGTGACGACACATCCCGCTTGCCAGACATCTGGAAATTAGCCCTCCCCACAAAAACTGACACCAGATCCAGAGGCACACAGAACGCCATCACCAATCAACCACACCAGACCCAAACCCAGACCCTCTCCACAGATAAATTACAGACACCATCCAGTAGCCAAACCATGGTGGCACCTCCGGATGCTGCACCCCCCTGCAATCCCTACACAGATCTGGCTGACACAGGCCACAAAACCACAGCTCGCCCCTATACACGAAGCCAAGCCAGAGCACAACTAAGTGCAGTACAGCCATCTTCTCAGAAAAACTCTTCACAAAGTTCAAGAGGTCAAGACACAAAGACTTTAGCAACTAATCCACACCTAATGACCCACCTAAGTGGTACTCAGGATATCACTCAAGAAATCACTCAAGATATCCCTCAAGTAATTAAGGAACAAAAGAAGAAAAGGCACACTAGCCTGGGAACTTCCTCTCTGCCCAGAACATTGGAGGCTATACACCACACCCCCTCAACAGTATTTATAGGAACTCAAACACTGAGATCCTGCTCTGTTCCAGTAACAAGAAGCCGAAAGCACCAGCCTGAAGATGACGAGTGAGACCTCGTCGAAACGTCGCCTAGACACCCCAACTTTTACACGGGAAGACACCCGAGGACACCAAAACCTGCATATATATATATATATATATATATATATATATATATATATATTCTAAATTATTTATATTCCGGTCCATTTGGGGGGGGGACTATAGTGGAATATAATATAAAATTATAAAACAAAATAAACCCAATAAATCTGAACAAAACAGTAATGCATATATGATCCAGTCTGGTGCTTGTGTGTATAAGCAGCATCACTGATACTGTGCGAACAAGTACTTTGTAAGTATGCAGCTGAAAGCTAGTACAGTTTGCCAATAATGTTAAAGATCACTTGTGGGTGAATAAAAGATGGAACACCACTTGCTTGTGATGATACCACAAAGAGGGCCTTGTCTGCAGATCTCAGTGAGCAGCTGGGTCTACAGGGGAGCAGGTGCTCTTTCAGATAGACGGATCCCAAGTTGTTTAGGGTTGTAAATGCGTACTGCAAAACTCTAAACCTGCACTGGAAGCAAATTGGCAGCAAAGTGTTATATGCTCTCTTTATGTCACACCAGTGATCACATTCTAATCCATAATAGGTGTAAAACAGCCTGGTTGCTCCACACAGAGCACATTGCAGTCCTCCAGTCTTGAGGTTATTAGTGCATGGGTTACTATGGCCAAGCTGTCCGTCTTGTGTGATAGAGACACCCAGGAAGTCACAGGGGACCCAACAAACTCAAGTGAGATGTGAATTAGTTGACAGTACAGCAGGAACGTGTTGTCTGTTTAGAATCTCATTTTGGTGGTTCCAGCAGCAATAATTAGTGTGTACTTTTGAACAACTGAACCCCTGAGGAGGGTGAAACCTTGCTAATAGGAAAGGAGGAGGGGCGCTGGATCAGATTTGCATGATTAATGAACCATAAATCCATGTTTAATCAAAGGTGAAGCAACAAACTAATTTGACATAATTTTTCAGCCCCATAAAAGGGCTGTGCAGAGTCTAAGCAAGCATGTGATCTTGCCTGAACTGATTCCTTGTCCCCTGTCTGGGGCTAAACTCTCCAAGCCCACCAACGCATCAGGCTCTGGGTTTACGCTGCTTTCATGAAAGGTTACCTGGAGAGAGCATCTCCCATTCGTTGCAAAATTTATTTCCTGATGAATCCAATTTACATTAATGTGGGCTCATTAAAAGATAATTATTGTGCCACGGAGAGGGCCGCAGCATCCATCAATGGAATGTCTCTAATTGTTTTAGTCATATGATAAAGAGATAATCTTGCACCAAGCTTTTTCATTAATGCCACTCATATAAATGTCAAAACTGAATTTTTTTAAAAAAACCTTAACTGCCTGCCAAAACATAATTGTCTCATTATTCTTGTAGCTATTGTTATCAAAATCTGGACACCTGGTACCTGGTTCCCTTTTGCACAGTCTTGCACACCGCTGGCATTTTGCATCTGACGGATTTCTTAGAGCATCTATAAAAAATGCAAATGGGACTGAAAATGTTTACCTTTTTGAATCAAGATCAGAGTGGAATGTTCCCAGCACAATCCTATGCACGCTTGCTTGACAATAAAGCCAGTTGGACACAGTGGCTTGGGTCCAAAGAGCTGTGGGTGAAAGGTGAAAATGCATTCGTGCTGTTTTGTAAACTCTTGTATAAGTGAAAAACTTCATGCTGTGCAGCACCGATAGTCCACCAGAGGTTGTGCTACAGTCAGATACACACTGGCTTTCTATGGAGTGAGACTAATGGTGTCTGTCCTGGCTCCCACTCCTGGACTTAGTAGTTGGGCTCTTAACCGGGTTATTACTATTATTGAAGGCTTTATTCCAGAAATCACTACTGTGCCAAAACATTGATCCAGGAACAAATTAGGTATTTTATTGTATGGCTTCCATGGCAGAGGGCAACTTAGCTTACTTCCACAAGCCCTCTAGTGCTCTTCTGCCAATTGCTGCTGTCTGTTTCTGGCACATCTTTTTGGTCTGGATTGTGTGCATTGAAATATATGGGCGGTTTCTAGTGTGCTCTTGCCCCCTTTGGGGAGCACAGGCCAGACAGTGTCACCTTTTGGGACCCTGCAACTATGATTCTCCTAGTAACATCTTGGGTGCTCAATGAATCAGTATTATTTGATTATCTGTTTCTTTCTTTTTACTGATTAAATCCATTTAGATGCATTTGCATATTACTAAAATGTGGAAAGAGAGATTTTGGTTTAGTAAGTTATCAATTATTGGAAGGAAAGTTTATATTTCAATAGTTTAATTCCTATGCACAGCAACCTACCAGACTATAGGGAGAAGCAGTGTGGGGTGGTGAATTGGATTGCCTGTTGTGTTTGGTCTTGGAGGTCTGGATTCAAATCCATGCTTAGCCATGGACCTCACTTGGTGACCATGGGCTAGTCTCTTAGCTTAACCTATTGTCATGATCTATGATCCAGGGATTTTGCAGTGAGCAGCAGAGGATACTGAGGTAGTCAAGGTTCAGGCCACTTCCTTGGAATGGGAATCATTAAAATAAGGCTTCAGGCCCCTTCTGGCCAAAGGACACACCTCTGCCACTATCTTCTGACTCAAGAGGTTGAGTTCCTGCAACATCTGTTTCCCAAGCCTTTCAGGCATCAAAGCCTACAAAGCAAAATGAGGGCTCTTTAACCAGCCAGCCTAGCACACTCTAGATCTGATGAGCCTGCATAAGGCTTCAGCTGGCTGAAGCACCCAGCAGATACAACACCAAGGCCTCTTGGAACTGTCCAGGGTCCTGTTCTTTTCTGCTTCCCAGGGCTCTTCACTCTCAATTTCTCCTGTGGGCATCGAATTCCCAAGAATCAAGACATGTATCTCACACAGTTTTTGAGAAGATAAAACAGGATAGTCTCCTTATATAAGCGCCACCATGTCTTTTATTTGTGCCCAGCCTTTCAGTCAAGTTATCAGTACAGCTGACAATAAAATTCTGAAAGTACAATAATGCTAACTAATACATAAAAATAAGCTACACATGCAAATCTATAAAAGCAGTGCTCTCCCCCCCTTCCTGGGATAGTATAAATAATAAAGTTTGCTCTAACTCACAGCCTGGTAGATGTTTAGTTGGGGCCCAATTTTAATCAATTGGCTAAATCTTATAGCACTCATAACTTCCAGCATTTTCTCATGTAGTTCTGCCAGGAAAGAAAAGGAGAGTGTTTAGGATTATATCAATAGATCAGCTGAACTAAACAGCCATTGTCAGACTTAGACCTTATAGGGCTAGAAATGTATTATCAATGCCTGGTTTTGTTAGCTGACTCCCATTGCTTGTCAGGCATTGCATAAGTATGTCTGAATGAAGATGTTCAACGCCCTTTTGCATTCACTGTTCTCCTGCAAACACTGGGGAGCAAAGTATTTCACATGGCTAGCTAGGGTGAAAATCATGGCAGGGCAGGTCACACTGCCTGAGCTTGTAATTGTAGGACAAAAGAATAACAACTTATTCACTGTTGAGGCTGACAAGTACCTTATTGCATGAAAGAGTAAATAAAGAGGACAAAGTGCGTTGGTTTGAGTTTGCTGACATCTTATTCAGTGTTGGGAAGAGCAGGATGAGTCTGGTTGAAATCAGCTAGAATGCAAAACTGAAGTTCCACTGATTATTAGAGAAGTTAGAAAGATGCAGATTCCACATTGAATCCTTCTCTTGATCCCTCTCAGGCACATTTGGTGGAGACGCCAGAAGGGGCCTTACTTGGTGGCTGCTGCCAGACTTTGGAATTCCCTCCTTAGAGAAATTAAACTGGCCCCCTCCTAGTTGTCCTTCCGCCAGCTGGTGAAGATCTCCTTATTCCAACAGGCTCTTGGGAACCGACTGCTTTTAATGAAATGCCTGGTGCTGTGCTGTTTTTTATTGTAATTATCCATTTGTTTTTAATTGTCTGCGTGTATATATAATCTTTAATTGTTTTTTAATGATTGTTTTCTTCCTATGTTTTAAGCTGCTCTTATTTTATCTGTAAGCTGCCTTGAGTCCCTGTCAGGGGGAAAAGGTGGGGAATAAGTAAATATAATAATAACAATAACCCCTCTACTCCACCCCTTTTTATCTCTCCCTTTTTTAGTCAAGAATGATGGGAATTATAGTCTAACGGAACCTATCAACTCATAGGTGCACTCTAAATTTTGAGAAGTCTTGGGCAATAAGGAAGGGGAGAAGGAGTCTCAGAAATAGGTTTTTTATTTCATGCAAGTTAATCACATTCCCCCCCCCCACTCTCTGCATCTGGATCACTGAGCATGCTTGTATTTACGCATTCCAAGGAAACTTAAGATGTTATAAGCGATCGATAAAGAGGTTTTCATTTGCAGACTGCACATTTTGAAATATCATCATCCCATCCCATTGATTTTTGAAGTAAAACTTAACCAGGGATCCTCACAGGAATTGTGGAGATTGATTTGTTCACGAAGATACCCTCTGGAAAGAAAACTGATGTTAAAAGTCAAAACAGTTTTGAAGATGTGGGTCTGAATTCAAAAGTTCTCATCTCCTTTTCAATAGATATGCATGCGGGATATTCAGAATGCTTGGTCCCTTTTGGCTTTCTGAGCTCGGCTTTGGATGGTCACCTCATGAACAAAGCAAGATTTCTCACAAACTCCAAGCCATGAAAGGTCCAAGAAGCATGAGACAAGTTTTTGTCAAGCTGGCATTATTATTATTATTATTATTATTATTATTATTATTATTATTATTAAATTATTTTATAAATAGCCAGGAATCCTGTAGATCAGTTCCAATGATATGTACAACAGTTTGGTCTTATTGAAGAGAAAATAAGCTTAACTGAAGAAGGGTTAGATGAATTAAGGAAAAATGAAATGTGGATCTAATTAATGGAGTAATTTGTTTTGGTTATAGGTTAAAGAACTTCCCCTGTGTGAAACCCTGAGTAGCTTTTGCCAGTCACTGGGTGGGGTTCATACTGGTGGGGACCAATGATCTGAATGGATACAAAGCAGTTTCCTATTTGTGCATGTGTGTTCCAGAGTAGGCAACCTGCATAAGAGTGAAGTCTAAAGGGGGCTTATTCCCCATGATGTAAATGTGGAAGGCGAGGGCTTTCCCCCACAGTAGCTGCATAGGACAGCGCCACGTGGCCATTTACATTACCTCTAATGAGGCAATTTGTATCACCAAAGGAAGAGGGCAAATGACAGGGCCGGCCCAATATATTTTACTGCCTGAACACAGCAAGTTATCCCAAAGTCTTTAATATCCAGAGCTAGTCTATTTATTTAGGCACCTGAGGCAGATAATCCCAGAAGTGCTTCCCCTCAAGCAGTAAAAATGCAATACTAATAAATTACATTTTTAAAAAACTATTTGCTGCCCTTTCATGACACTCCAAATCTGCTGCCTGAGTCAGCCACCTTGTTCTAATGGTAGGACCAGCCCTAATGAAAGAGAACACTGATTTGCATTCAGTTTGCATGTGTTAATTCATAGGCATTGATGCAAATTTGGAAATAATTACTATAATTGAAATAGAGCCTAAGTACATCTCACTGTAGAGGGGAAGACTATGATCAGGTGACTTTGTATGTGCCTGGGTCAGTTTTTGTTTTTTTAAGCAGACTTGGATCATACAAACCTACAAATAGCAGATGCCTTCAAATGGAGGAGTTTGTAAAGTTAGGCACTTGACCATCCTAAGGCAGCATCTTACTGAGAGCAGCATTTTTGCATTGGCAATGCGTGGAAAGGAACCCCCTCTCCCCCAGTATTCTGCTTCCGCAAATACAATTTATCCCTCCTCCAGCTGCCCCCGTCTTTTATTTTTGCACTTCTTCCTTTTTAATTGATTTTTGTCCTGAAAACTTTGCACTCTCTCTTGGTCTTTCCCCTATTGATTCTGTCTTGTGGATATGAAAAGATGGAAAGAGATGTGCAGATCCTTTTGTAGTAATTACTCACCACCGCTTCTAAGAAGAGCTCGTGAACTTGAAGCGAATAACCTGCTGAGCTGCAATGAGTGCCAAGGGATTCGGAAGCCACCCAGGTGCCGTCACCTTTAACTGTGATAATGTTCTCCCTTCTCCCACTGCCTCTCTTTGCCTGTCCGTTCTCTCGCTGCCTGCACTGCTTACGACTCAACTGCCAGATAGTCCAAAATCAATTTAGTCCAATGGATAATCCATCTTGCTTCTGTTGCACGTGCAAGAAGAGCTGGCAAGTTCTGGCACACTTTTATTATGCTGATTCATCACACTCTGCTTGGGGTTGCCTGAGAGGTCTGGCAGACCTTGAATCAGCAACAGCAGCTCTTGAGGGTTATTTTTCATTAATAATAAAGGATGCGACCTTCTGCTGTTCCTCGTCATTGATTTGTGATTGGGGAAGAAGTGATTGGCAGAGTTTCAATGGCAGCCTGTGGCCCAAGAGACACCCTCCTCATTATGCATTAACATTGCCATAAAGCTCGTTGCAAGGATCTCTGAAGCAACCTGGAGTGCAAGAAGTTTAATTTCTCCCCTGCTAGGGATGGGATGGGGGAGAAATACAATTACCTACCTAATTCGCACCTTCCCCAAATCAAGAAGCAAAATGCAAAATGCAACTGTGCTTTGAAGTGTACATGTCTCTGAAACTTTGCTTTGCCGTTCCCCAACCAAAAGTGGACAGCAAAATATGTTTGCTGGAGAAAAGTGTGCATAAAATGTGCATATCAGTGAAAACAACACAAAACACCTTGTATTAAGGAACATTGCTTGCAAATTATATATTGGGAAAAACGTACACTTAACAAGTGCTGAGAAGTATCCCTCCAACTAGGGATGTGGGAGAAATTAGGTTCACTTTGAACTTTAATGTAGATTTACATAATCTGCAGTTCCAAAAACAATACACAAACTAAACTGCAACTGTTCTTCAAAATTTGCTCTTTTCTGAAAATGCTGCTGAATTTTTGTAAGCATTTTTTAAAAGTGCAAACTGATATAGAAATAATTGGAAAAATGAGAGAAACTAAAATTGCTAATTCATCCATCCCTTGCACCCCTGTTGTTGGAGCACAAAGCTTCATCCTGTGGAATCCTTAGCAAGGTTTATCTGCTCATAACTACCACCATCAGCTCCTGCCCACCACCACCTGGTGCAAGAAGACAGGATCTAGAAATGATCTAGAAACTGCTTTGTCAGTTTCTAAGCAAGGTGAAAGTTCAGCTCCATCTCCTTCGATATCAGATCTAGAGGGGGCAAAAGGAGGAGAATAGCTCCTGCTCTCTTTTTCTCTGAGCACAACTGGAAACCAACGGTTTCATGTCTCAATTATGTATTTATTCATTTGATTGGTTGATTTATAGCCCCACCTTTCCTCCAAGGAGTTCAAGGGTGGCATACATTACTTTCCTCTCCCCATTTTATCTTCACAACAACCCTGTGAGGTAAGTTAGAGTAAGAGACAATAAATGGTCCAAGGTCACTCAGTGAGCTTCATGGCTGGGTGGGGATATGAACTATGGTCTTCAAGGTCCAAGTCTTAACACTCTAACCATTACATCATACCAGGACCAGCCCAAGACATATTGCTGCCTGAGGCAAAGGATAAGATATTCCCTCTCACCTTATTCCACATGCAGACGCCAACCAATCGCCACCTTACTTCAGCGCTGTAAAGGGGGTAGCATCCTCCATTAAACCCGAGAGACTCTGGCTAGATTAGGGCAGGCCACTCAGACACTTCCCCTTTGCTGCCTGCCCTGCAGCATCTGCCACCTGAGGCAGCTGCCTTAGCTCTGGCTAATGGTAGGGCCAGCCGTACTATTTCTCACATTCTGCTTCTCCCTTATTTACTCTAGGCAAGAGGTTCAGGATGCATTAATGGCTCAGGACACACAGAAGAGCCTACATTCCTTACACAAGCGTTCAGTGTAAAGAAGAGCTGTGTGATGTCTCAATTGTTGTTGTTGTTTAGTCATTTAGTCGTGTCCAACTCTTCATGACCCCCTGGACCAGAGCACGCCAGGCACTCCTGTCTTCCACTGCCTCCCGCAGTTTGGTCAAACTCATGCTGGTAGCTTCAAGAACACTGTCCAACCATCTCGTCCTCTGTTGTCCCCTTCTCCTTGTGCCCTCAATCTTTCCCAACATCAGGGTCTTTTCCAGGGAGTCTTCTCTTCTCATGAGGTGGCCAAAGTATTGGAGCCTCAGCTTCACAATCTGTCCTTCCAGTGAGCACTCAGGGCTGATGTCTCAATTAGACTTTCACAAAGGCCCAAATTTGCAAGGTCGTTCACACACTTTTTGTTAAGAAGAGGCAACCATATGTTTCTCATCTTAATTGCCCTTCCTTATCCTCCCTCTCTTTCTTGCCTTCTCCCTGAAAAAAAGAAGATGGTAGTAAAGAAGGTTTATTACACATTAAATTAGTTTCAGTAAGTGTGATCATTAACTAGGTCGTAAAAAGCGGTATTGGAATGTTGCAAAAGAGTACTTTAAAAGAAAACAAAAAAGAAAACCTCACCCTGAGATACTCATTAAAGGCCACTGCCTCTGCTGATACATTTCCCAAGGGGCTTGCAATACAGTTGCCCACCTCAACCTAGACTCCCACTTGATGTGTAGGGTGACAGCCATTTCCCACCTGCTGCCCTCTGGACTACAACTGCCTACAGCTCCAGACAGGGAGAGTTGTACTCCAAAACATCTGGAGGGGTCCATACATGGTCCCTCCCCACCCCCCAATTTCCACAATTCACTTGGAATGGTTTAATTATGGCGGAGCTCCTTGAGGAATGACTGCTAGCCATGATGGCTATGCTCTGTCTCCACAACTGAAGGCAGTAATGCTTCTGAGTACCAATTTCTGGAAACTGCAGAGGGGAGAGTGCTCTGGTGCTCAAGTCCTGCTTTATGGGTTTCTCACAGGCATCTGGTTCACCACTGTGAGAACAGGGTGCTGTACTAGATGGGCCATTGGTCTGATCCAGCAGAGCTCTTCTTATGAGGGTTTGGCTCCTGGGCTTCTAAGCAGATCCAACTACCTCTGGCAGTTATTTGCCCTCTGCTGCTTTGAGTTGCCCTCCTGCTTCCCAAAAGTCTCACATTAGAATCTAAGGAACTACTTTTGGTGCAGACTAATGGGATCCTCCCCTCCCCTTCCTCCCCTCCCCCATCCTGTTTTCTGTGTGCAGCAGCACCCATCATTACATTGATGCCATTGCTCAGGATGCAAGTTCTTCCTTGCAGCATAAACCATTTGTGTGGTCCTTAGGACTCAGGCCCCACTATGGCTGTGTGTGTGTCTGTGTGTGTGTGTATGTATATATTCCTGTTGGCCCAAAGGTCAAACTTTGAAGGACTTGTGGGAAACTGAATATTTTGATTACTATTTACGTGCCTCTTTCTGTCTTTGTATTGCTGTCTCCTAAATTCAGAGTCATTCTGGAGAGCAGGAGCAAAGCCCCATCTAAGTGAGAATATTTTAAATGAAACAGCCCAAATAAACTTCATTTTCTCCCCAAACCGGATGCTGGTAATGAAGTTTTATGATCTGTTAGCTTAATGTTCAGGCTTATTACAGCCAGATGCTTTCCAGACTGCTGTGCTATCTTAACTCCATTCCCATTAGCAAGAGCAGAGATTCTGTTTTAGCAAATCATACACCAAGGCCACTCTTAAAGGCATGTTTAGAGTCAACGATGGAGCAGATCAAAGGTCTATCTAGAGCAGGGATGGGGAATCTTTTTCAGCCCGAGAGCCACATTCTCTTCTGGGGAATCTTCCTGGGGCCACATGCATGTACATTTTACCTTAATACAGTAGGCTAGTTTCTATAAACACACAAACACACACCCCTCTATTCATGCAAGTAAGATAAGAGGCATTGTCAGAGTTCAATGATGCACTCCACCCCAGTGAGGGGTGTAGGCTGCAAAGAGTTCTGAGGGCCAGATGGAAAGTCCTGAAGGGCTACATTTGGCTCACGGGCCAGAGGTTCCCTCATATAGAGCAGCATTCGTTTCCCATAGTAGCCATCCCATTACTTCTCAGAAACTCACAAGATGTAGTGATGGCCACCAACTGGACAGCTTTAAAAGGGGATTAGGCAAATTCATGGAGGATAAAGCTACCTTTGGTCATGACACTAGTCATGATGGTCACATAATACCTTGTGTGTGTGTATTGCCCCCAGTTTCTAGGGGGCAACAAGGGAAAGGGTTATCATGCCCATAGTCTGATGGGTAGGATTTTAATCTGGAACAGTGTTTGATTCCCTCTTCCTCCTGATGGGAGGAATAATGCTCCCCCAGGGTCAGGGGAAAGATAGCATATCCACACCTCACTTCGTTTTTTGATTAACACTGAGTGGTTGCACACAGAGTCTCCCCTCTGAGGACAGAGGCATTGCACATTTCCATTCCAGGTCCTTATTCACTGTGTTTCTGGGCATGGGATTTCAAAATGCTTGCAACCCTTGCCCTGACGTCTGAGTGGGCCTTACAACAGCTTGAAACATTCTCAACCAACATTTTTATTAATTTGCTTCATGAACTGTGATGGAGGAAATGTGTGCTCCTTCTGTCCGAGTCTCAGTGTGCCCAAAGTAATACTGTCCCAGCCCATATTCTTCATGTGACACTATTTACAAATTCTACTGTGGTTCTTAAAAATGATTTATGTGATTGTGTACCTGGGGAACCTCCTGCATTACCCTGAGAGTTCTCTGTGTTACAGGATTTAGATGAGGCATGAAAACACCCCAAAGAATAAAACAAGCTCTCTTTTTATGCTAATTTTTGTCTTTCCAGACAAGAAATAGGCCAAATTCTGCCTCTGGGTATCAGCAGCCAATTCCCAATTTAGTCTGACTCAACAGCGTCTGATTGTGGGGGCGGTGTTAGGAGATTCATCTGCCCCAAGTCTTGTGGGGTTGGATGGAATCCTGCCCGAACTGATACTAAGTGTGGGAATGGTTGGCTGCTTGCCGCACAACTTCAAACGATGAGAGTCTTTGTGATGGCTGCAAGTGGTTGTCAGGGTCCTGTAAAGCACTTGGAGATCCCCAAGAAGCAGGTCCTAGTATGGGTTACTTCCTTTTGTTCCTCCATTGTCCTGTTGTTTTATTAGCTCTCTGTCCCAGTAGTGACTGCTTAGGAAAGAGATTTTGGGTTTGAGGTGGATAATGCAACGGGAATGTTTACCCATCACACGGCAGCTGGTGAAAAAGGGAAATTCCAGGCTACAGATAATTGGGAAAGGGATCAAAAATAAAACCACCAGCCTTGTAATGTGTTTAAACAAGGGATGAGAAGCTTTCTTTGCAGCTCAAGGGCTATGTCCTGTCTTGGGCCACATGCCAATGTTGGGCGGGGCCAGATGGAAAAGTGGGTGGAGCAACAGGGGTGACTCTTACCTTTGTACAGTAGGCTGCATTCCAACCATGCAGAAGTCAGTGGTTTCTACACACACACTACACATCTCTGCTCCGTGGCCATCAAGAGGCATTGTCACAGTTTATGGATACATCCCAGCCAGCCATATCCATCTCTCAGCCTTGACGTTCCTCACTCCAGCTTTATACAAATCTCCAGTACTAATACACTTGGAATACTGCATCTCAAAAAGGACATTGTAGCACTTGAAAATGTGTAATAAAGGGCAAACAGAATGAACAAGTGGCTAGAGCTTTTTCCTCCCCCATGAGAAAATGGTACAACATTGGGGGCGTATTTGGGCTGGGAAAAGAGCAAGAGAGAGGGGACAGGGTTGAGGTTTGTGAAATCATGCATGGTACCGAGAAAAACAGACAGAGGTTTTCATCCTTGTCTCCAACTACTAGAACCCAAAAGTGTCATCCAACGAAATTGAATGTTTGGAGATATGAGACAGGCAAAAAGAGGTGCTTTGTCACAACACATAATTAAGCTGTGGAATTTGTTTCCATAAGAGGTAGTGAAGGGCACTGACGGGTGGCATTAGAAAAGGATTAACGTTCAACAGCCATGATGGTGATGTTCTTCCTTTCTTCCTTTCATCTTGGAGGAACTATGCCTCTGAATGCCAGTTGCTGGGGATCATAAGTGAAGAGAGAGCTGTTGTTTTACATGCTTTTGGGCTTCCATAGATGCATCTGGCTGGCCAAACAAGTTGCTGGACTAGATAATCTCAAAAGGCTGTTTTTACTTTACTCTGTCCATTCTCAAAGTCTCCTGCTGTCTCTCACACACCAATTTCATAGGTGCCCCCTTGAAGCATTTGTGGACTCCCTCCCCCTTCAGCTATTGGGCATGTTGGGCATTTCCTGACTCTTGACATCAAATTCTGGATCCCATAGTTCTTGATATTATATGACTACCTGGATGTTTTAACTGTTGTGTATTGATTTGTCTTATGTGTGGATTGTGGACAGCTTTGAGATTTATAAATGAAAAGTGGTATCTTAAGTTTATAAAACAAATAAATAATATTCATGTATAGGGAAGTAATGTAATGTTTGGTCTGTAATGTTCCGTTTTGCTTCTCCCACCTATTTTCTGATACAGTATTTAAATAGGGAGCATCTGTTTTCTCTGTTTTGCTCCAGAAGGCAAATGATGCTTGGAGGATCTCCAGCTGTTGAGGAGGAGGAAGAGGAGGTTTGTGATTCGTCCTCCAATCACACACAGCTGTACTCTTAAGTGTCGGACTAACATTTCAGAAGTCCTTGGAAGCCATGAAACCTAGTGCTTGGGTTTAATTCAGCTACTTTCAGGGCTTCCTTCCAGCCATACAATTATGTAAACTTATAAGACAGTCAAGTGTTCATTGCACATATAGTGAATATGCTCCTCTGTTGCATTTGACACAACCTCCCTAGTAGTCTAGTTGAAAACAAAATATCTTAAGTTGTTCTTGATGTACTTAGCTTTGGAACATTGAGTATCCGGGGGAGGGAAAAGAGCGGGGGGGTGGGGGTGGGAGAGAAACAAATGGCCACTGATTTTCAAAGCAATGCAAATAACTTTGTGGTGTGCCATATGCAAGTCTTCAATCATTTCTCGTGCCCAAGAAATGAAATATGTGTTTGGAAAAATCAGATTGGCAAATAGAGAAATGCTTTGCATATTAATTTGATGTACTTGTTGAGCATTGGCTGTTCCTTAAGACATTGTAAAGGGAGAGGTTAGAGCTATTCCATCTAGAACCAGTTATTCACTAGTGTAAACGTGGGATGTTTAAATCCAGGCTTTTATTGATGCTTGCAGCAAGGAGATAATAAATGCTTAACAAAAATCTCATCAGCATCCTTTAGCAGCCTCCAGTAGGGTCATGGCTCTTCCCAGTGCTTCCTTATTTCTCTCTCAAGCTATCAGAAACCGGCAAGTATCACTCACTGCTCTCTCTCAGAGCTGTTTAGCTCTCCCTGGGAAATGGAACCAGCTTGGGACGAGCTGTGGCTCTAATTAGAAGACATTGGCCGGAGGCATCAAATGGGGTCAAGAATAATCTTTTGATCAACTAATAGAGGCATCTGCAGTTGGAAGTCACCCAGTCAAAAGTCCTGCTTTGGAAGCAGGTTCTGAAATTAGAAGCAAGAGCTTTGAGGAGCTGAGATTAAGAGAGGAATTGTTTGAGTGGGTGTTTTCGATCAACGCGCGGCAGTTGTTGTTCTCAGGCTCTTGAATTCTCTTTGGCAAATTCGGGTAGCAATGGTGACACTGCATGGCATGTGATGCTATTTGGTTGCTATTAATGAGTTAGTTATGGCGCATGTGTGGTAGCCTGATTCTAGAGGCAGAACTTGGAGCAAACTCTGCAGCAAGAAAAGTCAGTTTATATGAATGATGCAAAGTGAAGCACTAAGTGGCTTGCTTTGCACCATTGTTGTCTGCCTCTGCTAGCCATTGGGAGGCCAAAGGACACCACCCAGAGATCCCATAACGGTCTTGAAGTAACTGATCAGTAATGGCATAGAAATGGTAGCATATCAGTAATGGCATAGAACTACTAGCAATGGATGCATCTGTCAGTGTTGGTTTCTCGGTTTCTCTTTTTTTCATTCTTAAGTTCCATTTTTTTTACACCCCACATTTCTCATTTCTCCTAATCTACATATTCATTGACTCAGTTTTGTCTTATATGTGTGCTTTTGCAAATGCTTTCCCCACAACAGACTGCATTTTTGTATTTTATGTTCACTTAGGTGCATTTTGCGTGCGCTTTTAATTAATATATACATTTTTGTAATTCAATAATTAATAATAATAATGACTGTGGTGGTGGAGTTATTGGTTTTATTTTTTGCTATGTTATATATCTGCCCTGTGATCTTCTGATGAATAATAATAATAATAATAATAGCTATTATTATTCTTTGACTGGGCAACTGCATTGCAAAATTTGGAGAAATGCAAATTCCGAATGACATCTGTGTTTCAGTTTGCATATTGGTTTGGGAGGTGTCAATTTAGCAGGATCTTTATAAACTGTGGCAAGTTCCAGGAATCACAGACATTGCACTCACGGGAAGGAAAGTGACACTCAGCTGGAGTCCTTCTAGGGATGCTAGGGATGTATGACGGCATTTCCCCCCATTCTGCCCTGTTTTCATCAAATGCAGCATTGTTCCTGTTCCACTACAGTTCATCTTCTGCCAAAAACGGCATTATTCGTCTTGCTGTCTGCTGTGGCAAAATTAAATAATGTATGTAATTTAAAGAATTAGTTACGTAAATTAATGTGCCATAACATTATTCCACCCCATTCATTTCAGTGCAAAGAAAACAGTATGCAAATAGGGGTGGGACATAATCAGTCACACATCTTTTGCGGACTGAAAGCAGCGACAACCGTGAATACCGATAGCTTTCACTAAATTGATTTCCATTCTGAATATAGGATGAGTAAGCAAGCACAAGCAGTTTCTGGTCTTGTTTCTCTTTCCTTTGGAATCCTCTGACTTCTCTAGCGGAAGCAGGCCAGGTAACTGCTTAAGCCCAGCTGTTGTTAGAAGGACTTTTAAAGGGGCAGCGCCTTGTTTCCTGCTTCAGGTGTGTCTGGTGTTGTCTCAGGTTGAGGTTTAAAGAACTAGCTTTGAAGATAAAATTAGAAAAGCAATTCATTAGCTTAATAACAAGAGTTCTGAAATCCAGTTACCTTTGCTGCAAGTGAAGTCCTGCTAAAAATCACAAATGGAATTAGATTCCACCACCTACCTTCCTTCTGTCCTGGAAGTCTGTCCAGACTGAGCGGGCGAATATTTTGCCTTCTGGAGGTTGTTGAACTATGCTGGCTGAGGCTGATGAGGGTTGGAGTCGAACAACATCTGGAGGGCATTACATTGGCTACTCCTGACCTAGAGTAAAATCACAAGTGGAATTGTCACCAATACAGATTAGACTCCCCCTCCTACTACACCTATCTTGGATATCTGTCCAGACTTGGGTAGCCAATGATGGGCCCTTTGGATGTTGTCGGAACTTCAGATCCCGGCATCAACTCCTGAACATTGGCTGTTGCAAGTTGTATTCCAACATCAACTGGAAGCCATTACATTGACTACCCCAGCCTAGATTTGGTATTTCAAAGGTGGAGAAGCAGAATCTGAACCAGCAGTTGAATGCACATATTCTGCAGCTGCTCAATTGGCTTTTTTTTATTATCCTGAGGACAGTCTCTCTTTGCCACTGGAATTTCATTTGTCGTTATTAGGTAGTGATCGGAGCCCTCTGAACAGTGGGCTTTGATCTTGCCTCATGTATCACATTTGCCACTTGCAGGTGCCCTCCCCCCTACCCCCGTTTTGCTTCTAAACTGTCATCAAAGTGGGTGTCTTATCACTTTGCTTCCATTCAAGGCAAGAGTGATGAAATGGAACACGCTATGCTATAGACCAGAGGTGCAAAGAGGTGATGTCATTCCCCTCCTTTAGGAGCATAAAAAGATGCTTATCATTGCTGCTAAAAAGAGATATATGAGGAATAATTGCAAATGTGCTGTGAGAAATTGGCTCAACGACAAGACAATTTCAGAGAAACAGCAGGTAGCTTTTAAAAAGCTATATTATGTAATAAACATCTTGCTGTGTTATTAGGCTTTTGTTTTAAGTTTTTTTTTTAAAGGATATCTATATCTATCATCTAGCTATCATCTATCTACCACAGTGTACAGAAGCTGCTGTTTTGAAAAAGTGCCTTGTTTGGTCCATTGGGTTACGGCTGGAATTCCACCCAAGGTCTTCCTGGCTTGAGGCCATTTGGCTGCTGAGATGTTGCAAGGAATGAGAAGCTTTGGGGCTAAAGGAGCTCCCGGATCTTTACATGCAGTTCTGTGCCAAATAATGTGAGGGATCTGGCACTGTACTTAAATTCCTGAGAATCACTGTCTCCTCCACTTGCCTTATGGATGTGGAGGTCAAGTCTTTGTAAGAAGAATCCTTCATGATTTGATCAAAGGTCCATCTGATGCACTTGTGTCCCAAACATCTGAAGGACACAGAGTTTGGAAAGGTTGTCCATGGCTTTTAAATTCCAGAGGTGGAAGAAGAATCTGACTTGGCAATTGTATTTGTTTAAAGCTGTGTTTTTTACTTCAGTTATTTGTTTAGGTGTTTTAAAATGTATTTTTATTTCTTATGTTCTCTGCTGCCTTTTAATCTCACAACAGCTCTGTGAGGTAGATGAAGCTGAGAGATAATGGCTGACCCAATGAGCATTGTGGCTCAGTGGGATTTTGAACACAAGTCCTAGTACAGCATCCTGACCACATTGGCTTTACCCTCCATTTTCCCTCAGTGGCCAGCTAGGTGCTTCTGGGACGCTTACAAGCACAGTGCGAAAGTTATGGCTTCCCCCTGTTGCTTGCTCTTATCAGATATACTACCAATGGACATGGGTGTTCAATTGTACTGTAGATGTACAGGGTTACATCTTTCAAAAGTATCCTGAAGGGTGAGGAGCTTCTGTGACCTGCTTGTATGGCTCCATGATTTCCTCACCTGCCTCTACCTTCCTCAGTACCTTTCCCAGTCTTGCTTCTTGTGTTAAAAGGTATAATAATCTCCACACAGTTTAGGACACCTTGGATGATTCACTAGGCTGGGCCCAATGTCAAATAACTCACGATGATCTTCCTCTTCTATGCAGCTCCTTTGTTAAAACGGGAGGGTGAATTAACCCTGATACTGGGGATAGCCGGCATGGTCAACCAGCAGCTTTTTGAGGGCACAACTCCCATCAGCTTTGACTATTGGCCTTTCTGGTTGGAATTGTTGGAAGTTGAAGTCCAGCCACATTTGGCTGCCTTGCCTTACACTCACGCAACAAAAGCTCCATTAAGGAAATGATGCAAACTTGCTTCATTTGCCTACAGAATTTAGAGTGGCTGGATGCAGAGGATGATGAAGAAGAAGAATATTGTATCGCATAAACATAGCCTGGACCATCTTCTTCAAAGGATGACATGTGGTGCATCCTGGCTATTCAGGCATTTAATATATATTATTATTTTGCTGTCTCCATCTTTTTATTGCCAACCTCTATCATTTCCGCCCCAGAATAAAGACTTATGAGATACTTCTAGTTTTGAATACAAATAGGGTAGGGAAATACTGTGGCGAAACCTAGGAAGTTAACCATTATGAATTAACCCAAACTGTTCGTTTTAGTAAAGGTTCTTTGAAGCATCTCAATACGTTCTGCAGCATAAGCTCCCTGGCAGATATTCTTGCACCCAGCTTGCTATTAATTTGTATTTCAACAGGGCCTGTGTATGCACACAGCTGAAGGCACCATAGATGCAGCTGGTCTTCTGTGAATGGGGATCCTTCTATATACTGCTGGCTGGCCTGAAATTATTCCCTTTGAGGTGGCTTTGTCACACTGGCACCTCTATTGTCCTTTTCTGGGCATTAGATCTTGGAAAAGATTGCAGGCAGTTTGTCATTTCCATCTCTCCATAGATTGAATGAAAAACCAGACACAATGATCTTTCGTGGGGGATTTTAGCCACACGCAGAAGCCTTTCCAGTGCCTTTCCGTGTGTGTGTGTGTGTGTGTGTGTGTGTGTGTGTATTTATACCACTTTCATCTGAAGATTTCATGGCAGTTCACTGCATATATATCTTCTATGAAAACCTTACCCAAACCTGATGCTCTCCAAATGTTATGTTGTTCCATTCCTATCAGTCTCAAAAAGGGATGGGGAAGATATTTAATATCATTTGTGATTAAAGGCAAATCTACCTAATTCACACTTTCCAAAACAGTACATGAATCACAACACAGCAATCCTTCAAAATGTGCATTTCTCTGAATTTTGCAATGCCATTTCCCAGCCAAGTAACAAGTACTAAAATGCATATACTAAGGTAAAATGTGCATATAAAGGTGTGTATTGGTGAAAAATGACATATGAAATGTGTTATACTATGGAGAATATAAAAATTAGAGAATAAACGCTTTGCAAAAATTCATGGATTGGGTAGAATGGCAAAGAAAAAAGTGTGTAGTAAGAGAAATTTCCACTAAAATGCTGATTAATTTTCATGAGGTTTTTTTTTTTTAATGAACTGATATGGAAATGTGGAAAACTGAATTTAAGACTGGAAAAATGAGGAAACTGGCTCTCTAGAGCTGATGGAATTAGGGAAATCCAAAATTCCCAGAGGGCACCAGGTTGGGGAAGACTTCTTTATGAAACTGGGGTTTTTTGGGGGGGAGTTGCAAGAATTTTGGCTTGGGTGTCTCATTTTGCCCCAGTCTTCACCTCCCTGTGTGGTTCTTATATTGCAAAACAAAACCATGAAACTGGCATTTATCCACAGCCCATTTTTGTTATGTTGATGCTCATTGTCCATATCACCAGCAAACCTACAGCTGATGTGGAGGTTGGACTAGGTTCCATTCATTCATTCCAAAACATTTTAGCTTGCTTTTCTCAGAAGAAGGAAAAAACCATCCACCACCCCACGCAAAATGTGATTATAAACTACATTCAGAAGACTTGTGTTGAAAAAGCAGTATTGATATTTATTAGATTAATTTGATTCAGTGAATAACCCATTAGCAGCCTATTTTCTGCATCATGCTTAATAAGGATTGCTTTGGCTTAGTATTTGGGGTTTCTGTTTAACATTGTTGTTTTTCTTCTTAAATCTTTCTGTAAGATTCCTCCCCGCCCCCCTTAGGGCTGTATCCAACATTATCTGTCCTCTAGTGTGAGAGCGGATAAAGGTAAAGGGACCCCTGACCATTAGGTCCAATCATGACCGACTCTGGGGTTGCAGCACTCATCTCGCTTTATTGGCCGAGGGAGCTGGCGTACAGCTTCCGGGTCATGCAGCCAACATGACTAAGCCGCTTCTGGCGAACCAGAGCAGTGCACGGAAACGCCGTTTACCTTCCCGCCGGAGCGGTACCTATTTATCTACTTGCACTTTGACGTGCTTTCAAACTGCTAGGTTGGCAGAAGCAGGGACCGAGCAACGGGAGCTCACCCCGCCGACCTTCTGATTGGCAAGTCCTAGGCTCTGTGGTTTAACCCACAGCTCTACCCACGTCCCATGAGAGCAGATAGGTGAGCTTTAATATGACACAACAGAGGCCACAACACCAGTTGCACAACACAATAGTTCTGCTAGTGGAAACTCATTGTGCAACATATGGTTGTACAATAGACTGCAAAGTTACCAGTAACTTGCTTTTATACATTCTCTTGTGTAACAACGTTCCACCGGTGCAAAAACCAGTGGGACAAATATAAAACTAAGTGACTTTAACTTAATGCCCTGTTGGATAAAAAAACAACAACAATGAAGGTTTGTAAGCATCTGTTTAAATAATAATAATAAAAGGTTACCCATTTTGGGCCTTCAGGGGAGGGCAAGCTGAGATTGAAACAATCAGAATAAATGAAATAGAAGCAACTGATTGTATGAACATCCAACAGATGCCAAAAAGAAATCCGTCCAGACAGTACACTGCAAAATATAAACCATTGGACATTTGTGCTGTAAGGCATTGCAGGGGCTTTTTTTTTTTTGTAGATTTGTCTTAATGCATGAAATATAAATCAGTAGGATGGCTGTCTCTTTCTGACACCTGACCTGTGCCATGGGGGTCACTGGAGTCTTTCTCTGAAAGCCCTGCTGCCTATGTTTTTGCCTGCGGCAGGAGGAGAGGCCTCCAGTAATGAGAGAGGGTTCCAAGGCAGATGGGTGCCTAACAATAGAACCAATTGCTGTCTCATTTTGCCCCAAGTTCAGTATTTATTGTGGTTTTGGTTGCATCATTTTCTCTTCACTGCCCTTCTTAACTTTTGAAGAATAAGAGAGTTTTTTTAAAAAAAATAAAATAAAAAAGAAGAAGAAGAAGAATGATGGGCACCCGTCAAGTGACTGTCTATGTTCCTGTCAGCAATATTTCCCCCATCTTGTCTTTTCCTTCCTAAGGAAGCTTTTAAGTTCTAAAAATGTTCTGGCCTTAATTTGTCTAGAGGTTGACTGAAGTGATGTGCATCTGTCTCTCTCCCTCCCTCCCTTTCTCCCTGCTAAACCTGTCCCTCCACCATCAGCAGCCTGCAGTGGTTCTGGCATTACAAGCTACCTTATCTGAGTACAACCTAATCCGAATTGGTTAGTTCAAGATTGTTAAGGCAGAACATCCCCCTCCCTGGCTGCAGTCCTAGGTCACATCCGCACCAAACCATATGCCCTTATACTATGTGAGCAGCCATGGCTTACCCCATGGGTAGGCAAACTAAGGCCTGGATCCCGCCCAATCGCCTTCTCATTCCGGCCTGCAGACGGTCTGGGAATCAGCGTGTTTTTACATGAGTTATTTGTGGGGCATAGGAATTTGTTCATCCCCCCCCAAAAAAAATAGTCCAGCCCCCCCACCAGGTCTGAGGGACAGTGGACCAGCTCCCTGCTGAAAAAGTTTTCTCACCCCTGGCTTACGCAAAGAATCCTGGAAAATTGTTAAATGTGCAAAGATCTACAGATCTGAGAAAGAGTCCTGGAACAAACAGAAATGCAGGGAGCCAGCTTACTGAGTTTCCCAGAATGGTTCTTCAAGGTTCCTTTGATAAGCAAAACAGGGAATGGGAGGGAGAAAATACCCAAGTTATTGCTCTTTTTTTCTAAATGGGCAGGGTGAGTGTGTGTGTAACTCTTTCTTTTGCCCTAGCAGCCTCTGCATCCTGAAATCATTTTGCGCCTAGGAAAAACTAATGCAGTTAGGTTTGCCTAACATCACCTGCATCCCATCTCAAGACTTTACAGTCTCCAGACTTTGCAGTGACTCCATTGTGCCTTGGTCTCTCTCCACATCCATCCTTCTGACTGGAACCATAGCTCACTATTCTGCAGTATTGCAGGTGTCCTAAAGGAATTAGAATTACCTAACTGTGACGTTTGTCCCCCCCCCCCCCAATGGATCAACACAGCTCCCTACATCTTTTGAGTGCTACCATTGTTGCTATGGAAATTGCATCGCTTGATCTTAGGTATAGGAGGCCAAGCAGCTTAACTGGCTATGCAAACATGGAAGATGATTAAGATTATATATTTAAATAAATCACTGGGGCTCTCAAATTCACGTGCATTTTTTAAAATATATGGCACAAAGCCCCCCACAATTCCAAACGTGTGGAAAGATGTTAATTGAGGCTTCTTTGGTCTTTGTGTTTTTAAATGGCCTGTCTTGGTGTAACTATTTATGAACTGAATTGCAAGGCAGGAATTGGAAATCCAAAGGGCATAACAAATAATGCATTGGCCCCAAAGTTTAATCACTGCTAGTCAAGGAAGACGGAAAAGCCAGCTTTGCTTGGCCTGCAGACACGGCTTGTAATATAGGGCATTGGAATGTCACTGTTCCCTGCGAGTCGAGGGGTGCCCTTGCATTTTAAAAAGGCCGCTTTGAAAGCACCGAGGAGGACTTGAAAGAGCATCTGCCCTCGGCGGTCTGTGCAGGTTGTGTGTAAATGGGGCTCTGCGGTGTTAACGGAGCTAAGCCTGGATTACTGCCTCCATATCGAGATCAAGGCAGCACTGTATGGAGATATTTACAATAAAATATGGATTTATATAGTGCCTGTCTGAAGCAGCACTGCAGCCCGTTGCTCAGGTGACAGAAAGATGTTCCAACTGCTGGTGTTATATGATGCCAAAATGATGAGGTCTGTGGGCAAGAGCAGGGTCCTCTGCAAAGAGAGATGTGGCTCTGGTGGCACACAGAACAGTGCCCCCAAAGCAGGGCATAGTTCCCCAACCCAGATTTAATGATTCATAACAATCAATGTAAAAGTCTATAGGGCTGCCGGTTGGCAGCCCTGCAACAGCCACCTTAGCTCATTAGAGAATGCTTGTTGCTGAGGTTGTTGCACATTCTGCCCTCCCAGAGCCACATCACAGAAGCATATGTGCAAATTACCCACTTTACAGGTAGACTTAGTGACTTCTTCACCAACATGCTTACATTTAGGGAAACTTTCCTGTCTGAAGTATTGAAGCTCTGTTGTCTGTCAGCTACACTTAAGCCTCCTCCCCCGGGAGTTATGATACTCATGGACATTCTGTGACATCACAGAAGCTCATTCAGTGGCCAGATTGTGTTTCCGTGCAAACAGGAGCAACCGCAATAGGCCTTCTGCTTCTCCCAGTCATGCCAAGAATTAGCTGTGTGGAGCTGAAATAAATATAAAAATACACATTTCAAGAGGTTGCCTTTCCTCTGATACTCCCAGCTCACTTTGTGGCTTGCTAAATTTCGGTGCCATTACCTCAGCACTGTGGGAACCTGTGTCAATTAGGCCCAACCAAGCCTCTGGATTTGGCCTGCCATGTTGAACCATGTCCAGCATGTAATGTCAGGGCTGGGGGAATTCAAGCCTTCAACGCCAAGGAAGAATTGGGGCATGTGCAACCATAGCTTCACTTCAGTGCTTTTTTTGAACTTGGTGCCTTTGTCTGTCTCCCTGCATTGCAGAGAATTGAACTAGATGACCCTTGGGGTCGTTTCCAACTCTGCAATTCGATGATTCTTGAATTCAAGCCGCAGCTGCAAAGGAAGATGGCAATTTGTTTATTTTTTAAAAGAAAAATACTGGATTATGTGAAACCTTTCATTGGACTAGCATAAGACTGATGTCCAGAAATATTCTGTGTCTTGCTCCAATGATGAGGGAAAGGGGAGGTTATTTATTAACAATCAAATGTAGTTTAGTTTCAGTTTGTTCTGTTTGGGGATCTCAGGCCCTTCTGTATTCTTAACTGTGTGTTCTTGTTATGCTGTTAGTGTTCAGTTAAAGATGCTCCCTTTCCTTTCTCTTGCCATCTTTTGCTCTCGCCCTCCCCTCCACCTCGCCTCCCCCACCTTCTTTTCTCTGCATCCTTCCTTTTCGTTTTCCCATTCAATGTCAGGAAGGGCCACCTCTGAAGGGGCACCCGAGCACACGGCAGCACCAGCGGGGAGTAGCAGAAACCACACCGCCAACAGTGAGTGGGTCCAAAACGCAATCTCTAGTGGTGGTGATGGTCTGTCTTTTCTTGTTCTTTGCAAGAGTGTGTTGGCTGGGCTGGGCTGGGGTGGTGGTGGAAGTGGTTCTGTCCATTCTGTTCACTGTGCATGCTTTTCCTTTCCTTTCTCAGCTCTTCTGTGCCATGCATGTCAAGCGGCATTCTGTGCTGCATTCTGTGTGTTTATGTCAGGCTGTGTGTGTGTGTGTTTCTCTTTATTTATTCAGTCATTTGTAAACTGCACTTTTGGTATGCAACAATAAAACAAAAACACAGTGACAGCAGGAAAGACCTCGATAACATAGCAGCAAAAACAGGTTGATGGGTTATTTTTTAATAATAAAAAAGTGCCAAAGGCCTCTCTGAACAATGCAGCTTGAAAGAAAGTAGGCATGACTCTTGCTGAAATTGTATTGGCATGGAGTTCCACAGAGCAGGGCCTGCCACAGTAATGTCTCAGTTTGTGGCCAACTGAACTGCAGGGGAATAGGGGACCACCAGAAGTACCCCATCAGAAAGTCTCTGGGCTTAAGGAATGAAGCAGTCCTCAAGGCCTTACTTTGGGCCCAGGTTGTCTAGGGCTTTGTGAATTAACAAAATAAACTTGATTCCGACCTGGTAGCAAATTGGCAACCAATGCAGCTCTCTTGGTAAAGAAGTACCCTTGCTGCCGGTAACATGCTCCTGTGAGGAATCTGGGTGCTACATTCTGCAGGAGTTGCAGCTTTTGGACTGGATGCAAGGAGAGCCCTACATAAGGCATGTGTCAGTAATCAAGTTTTCAGGTCACCTAAGCATCATAGGCTAGCCTAGTCTAGGAATGTTTGCAGCTGGTGTGTACCAGTTGAAGCTGGTGGAAAGTATATGTCATTCGCTTTCGTAGATTTTCACGGGTACAGGAATGCAGGTTTTGGTGTCCTCGGGTGTCTTCCCGTGTAAAAGTTGGGGTGTCTAGGCGACGTTTCGACGAGGTCTCACTCGTCATCTTCAGGCTGGTGCTTTCGGCTTCTTGTTACTGGAACAGAGCAGGATCTCAGTGTTTGAGTTCCTATAAATACTGTTGAGGGGGTGTGGTGTATAGCCTCCAATGTTCTGGGCAGAGAGGAACATTGCCCAGAACATTGGAGGCTATACACCACACCCCCTCAACAGTATTTATAGGAACTCAAACACTGAGATCCTGCTCTGTTCCAGTAACAAGAAGCCGAAAGCACCAGCCTGAAGATGACGAGTGAGACCTCGTCGAAACGTCGCCTAGACACCCCAACTTTTACACGGGAAGACACCCGAGGACACCAAAACCTATATGTCATTCATATATACAATCTGAAATGTGATCCGTAACTCTCTGTGTATAAATAATGGAACTTTACTCACGTGGGGAAGTTGTCACGGTGTTCATTTGGCTTAGACTGGTGAATAGGGTGATATTCTTCCAGTGGCTTTCCTCCTTTTTTGTTTTGCCTGGAAAACTCTAGGAAGCAATTCAGAAATGGAATCAAATGGATAGATAGATGGGGAGCCTGCTCAATAGGTTTTGCTGGCTGCAGATGCAGAGCAAGAAGTCACCCATCCCTAGTTCGCCTTCAGAAGCCTGGTGATCGGATTGCATCCTCCCCCACCAGTCCTGTGGCAGCAGGATAGTTGAGGGGCCCAATTGAGCATGCACAATCCTATCATTTAATATAGGGAAATGACTCAGGAGAAGCAGCTGAGGGGGATTGCTACCAAGACCTCCCTGCTGACATTTCCCACATCAGCTTGCTTAATGGTAGGGTTGGCCTTGAGTCCAGTCACAAAGACTCTGCTAGTCTGCCAGAAATCCCTTGAGATGTCAGATTACATGCTGTCTCATGCTTCTTCACAGTTGTAGAATAATGCTTGTGGACCGATCAAGCCCTCTGTCCTTGTTCCTGGGGTGGGTGGATCGTCTCCTCCCTGTTACTCAGAACTTCCCTACCACTCTCTCTCTCTCCTGGCTCTCATCTTCCTTCCCTCCTTTCCTTTAATATTGGGATGGGGAACCTCTGGCTCCTGAGCCAAATCTGGCCCACCAGGGCACTTTCCCATAAACCACACCCACCTGATATAATTTTTAACATCTGGTGTGAGGTAGGTATTGATGTGGCTACAAAGGTACACTCGGGGCCTTAAAGAGAGCTCCCCATTGTTCCTTCGCTAGCTCAAGGCACCCCCCCCAATCAGCTGAGGGGCAGGGGGAGTGTGCCTTGCTCCCAATAGCACCAAGCAGTTTACACTGAACCAGAGAAAGCTCCATTTTAGCAGTGGTTTCAGTTCACGCTGCTCGGTGACACTGGAGCAGCAAAGTTCTTGTGTTGTGGTTACCAAACACCTGTTGGCTGCCAGGTTTTTGGGAAGCTCTGCCCAATACAGTTTGACAGGTGAGTGGAACAGCCCTCCTGTCAGTCAGCCATCTGATGTCCTAATGATGCTGGGTGATTGAGAGGTGGAATGTCCCACCTACCTGTCAAAGTTGACCCACAGATGTAGGGCCTTATAAGGAACTGACCCACTGAGTCAGAATCAACCCCCCCCTTGGCTTTAATGCTGCTGTCCATCAAATTAGTCTAGTCTATGTATACAAAACTAAAAAAAATAAAATGCTAGTAAACCATAGGATAAATTTAAATAGTTTACCCTATTTCTGTTGGTGTAACCTGCGATTGCCTTGGCAGGGTCTCGGCTGGCTAAACCGCTCAGGCAGAGTCAAGCAACAGTTCCCTCCATTTACAGTCTCTGTGGGTTTGAATTTGCAGGGAACTGTTTGTTAAAAATCCTCATTAGAAGAAAATGCGGAAGCTTTTTTTTATAAAGAAAAATAGAATGTGCATTTGGCATTTTATTGCTTGTTGCCCCCAAATAATTTCCTCGTTAGGCAAAAGCGGGTGACATCACACTTGCTAACTACTAGTGAGAACTTCCCAAATCTTTATTATTGTTGGGACAAATCCATTTATGCATAAAAGCTTCTGGGCATTGCCAAAATAACATGATCTGATTGGAATCAGGCACGCGTTCTGCACTGCAGTCTTGGGCTGGTGCCAACAGCTATACAAAGTGAGAAGGAGGATAAGCTGGAGAGCCAGTAATTCTTTCTCTCCTGGTCTTGCACACGCACAAGATGACACCCTATTTCTCTCTCTCTCTCTCTCTCTCTCTCTCTCTCTCTCTCTCTCTCTCTCTCTCTCTCTCTCTGCTCTGGATTAATTAAGCTCTTCTCAAATAGTCAGAAACTCAGTTTAGAGTTCATGCACACCTTATTATTGAAACCTGGATGCAAAAAAACAAACAAACGGTTTTGGGTTTAAATTATAAAGTACATGCATCATCCTGAAAGCTGCATGTGCATTTAAATGTCCGGGCTACTCTGCAGTAAACACTGAAGCCAGTTCCTTTCCCAGCCACAAGTTTCGATGCTTAATGGAGGGAAACCCAGTCACTTAAATACTGGCATGCTATGCACCATTGGCAATACTGCTTGCTTGTTTTGCTACTTAAACACCGGTATATTGTATATGCAGATATAAAACATAATGTAGGAATTGCATCCTTAACTCTACACTGAGAGCCAGTGTGGTGTAGTGGTTAGGAGTGATAGACTCATAATCTGGGGAACCGCGTCTCCGCTCCTCCACATGCAGCTGCTGGGTGACCTTCTCTGAAGTCTCTCAGCCCCACTCACCTCACAGAGTGTTTGTTGTGGGGGAGGAAGGGAAAGGAGAATGTTAGCCGCTTTGAGACACCTGAAGGAGAGTGAAAGGCGGGATATCAAATCCAAATCCAAACTGTGCTCATAAGTGGAGGAGGACTGTAGCTCCGTGGTAGAGCTACATTGGACTCCAACTCCCATCACCTCTGACCTTTGCCTGGTGTGGGTGGGAAGCTGCCAGTGGATGGCTATAAAAGAAGAGTGGACCAATTCAGGGAGAAGGCTCCATTGTCTACTAACCTCAATGACTATGGTCTGCCTCCACAGTCAGAGGCAATAATGCTTCTGACTACCAGGTGTTGGAAATCACAAGTGGGGAGAGTGCTCTTGTGCTCAGGTCCTGCTTGCATGCTTGCCACAGGCTTCTGGTTGACCAGTGTAAGAACAGAATGCTGGACTAAATAGACCATTGGCCTGATCCAGCAGGCTCTTCTTATGTTCTTATGAGTTGGAATCCAGCAACAGCTGGAGAGTGGTTAGCCCATGCCTTGTGCAATAGACACTACTAGATAATACTGATTCGTTTAGTTGTTTAGTCATGTCCGACTCTTCGTGACCCCATGGACCAGAGCATGCCAGGCACTCCTGTCTTCCACTGCCTCCCGCAGTTTGGTCAAACTCATGCTGTTAGCTTCCAGAACACTGTCCAACCATCTTGTCCTCTGTTGTTCCCTTCTCCTTGTGCCCTCCATCTTTCCCAACATCAGGGTCTTTTCCAGGGAGTCTTCTCTTCTCATGAGGTGGCCAAAGTATTGGAGCCTCAGCTTGAGGATCTGTCCTTCCAGTGAGCACTCAGGGCTGATTTCCTTAAGAATGGATAGGTTTGATCTTCTTGCAGTCCATGGGACTCTCAAGAGTCTCCTCCAGCACCATAATTCAAAAGCATCAATTCTTTGGCGATCTTTATGATCCAGCTAAATACTAAATACTGATATAGGAGGACTAATGTTCTAATATCTTTTAATAAGACAGATTCTTATGTGTGCCTTGAAAGAAACACTCTTTAACCATCCTAGATGTGCAGAAAATCCGTGGACAAAGTAGGAAGGAACAGATAGGTGTAGAGAGGGGGAAAGTAGTGCAGATTTTTGGCAAAAGATTTGCTTTGTGTTCCATTGCTAAGTTCCAGGCAGCATGAGACTTGAGTCAGAATATTGGTTCATCTAGTTTAGTGTTTTGATTGGGTGAGGCTGTGCAAGGTCTGAGGCTGAAGCCTTAGCCTTGATCAAGACCCAAAATGAATCAGAGATGCTGGAGATTGAACATTCACAGTCACACACCCTCCTGAGCAAAACTGTCAAGTCCTGTGAGGGATATCTCCATTGTCAGGACTTCTGTACTTCTGCAGTCACAGCAGATGAGCGAAGAATCAAGTACAGCCTAGAACAGCTGGAACATCTTTTGCTCCTGAGAAGGATCTTGGGATTCTATGAGCAACAGAATTTAAGAAGTGGGTACCGCAAAAAAAAAATAAACAACCCTGCAAATTCAATTTGCGGGGTGTTCTTGTGTTCCTGTTGATGCCATTTTGGATGCAAGTGTATCAGAGGCTAGACTCCTTCTGGGTGCTTTAATTTCAGCAAATAACCATGTGAAGCATTTCCACTGCCAGAGTTGCTTAATAGGGATGATTAAAGGCCTTCCCGTTTTTAGTGCTGTCTGTCTACGTGCTTGTTTCCTTGCAAATCTTAAATTCACTTTTTAAAAGAATGAAAGAAGTTCAACAAAAAATGGGGGAAGGGGGGGGAAAAGTACGAGTCTGCCCATAAAGGAATGTGAAATTTTAGGAGGAAAGTAGCTATAAATGGCCCTTAGTTTATGGACTTTTCACATTGTAAAAAGCCATCTGCTATAACCATAGCCAGCTTAATTGGAATACGCTGTTCTATTAACGGGTACATGAGAGGTCTGTCAGGAAGAACTGCAAATCACCCCGCTCTTATATCTTTCCCCTTCTCCTAAGGTTTTTGGGGGGGGAAGAAACTCTCTTTGCACGTGTTACATTCAGAGATGTGTTTGCATCAGTGATTTATTGAAGGAGAAGGAAGGATCTGTTCTTAAAGAAAGACAGCCAAGGTGCAGTCTGTGGAAGCCCCTGGTGTCAAGCTTTTAAAATCAAGGAAAGTTATTCTCACCGACTGTTGCCTTTCTTTTGCTCTGGGTGCTTAGTTTTCTCAGGCGCACCAACTCCTATGCGCGGAGGTGTCTTTGGCCCCCTAAATATCTGCTGGCAGGGGTTCGGGCCCCCTTGGTGTTGAGGGGATGGAGGAGGCTGAACATGGTTCAGTTCAGTAGTTGGCTTCTCCTGAGTGTGAGAGAGGGAGCTGCAGCGTGCTGGATTCTGCACTCGGCCTCTTCCCGATGATGCGATGTGTGTGTCATGTATTGCATGCATGACATCACACACGTGCGACACACACTAGGCACATGACATCACATGCTGTGCACCAGGCCCCAATCTTGGTCACAAGACGGTGCTTCTGGTTTTGCTGGAATTGAGGACAGAAATACCGTATCTGTCAGTTTTGATTTCTCTCAGTTTCTTGCTTTTCTAACCTTAAGTTCAATTTTTCCCAATGCAATGCATTTTCGTGCATTATTCTCACTGATATATGCATTTTTATGCACATTTCCCCCTAATGCACACATTTTTATGAACGCTGTTGGTTAGAGAACTGCACTGCAGAACTTGAAGAAGTAGGGAAGGTTATTGCTACATTTTGTTTCCCGTGTTGTGTTAGGAAGTGCAGATCATGCAAGTTCATGTTAAAATACAAACCAAACCAAATTTCTTCCCCATCTCTGGCTGGACGTAGCACTTCTCAGTTGCTGAATGGTTCTTTCTCCCGTGTTTAAAATTGCACAGAGTGGTTTAATGTGTTCAAGACTTAGAAAGTTCCTTTCGTCGCCTCGCCCCCCACTGAAGGGTGAGCCTTTGGGGAGAGCACTGTTAGGCCATGTCTCTGCAGCTGGCTAGACTGGGAGATGGCAAAACAGATGTTACAATGATTTGTATTTTAAGGGAAATTAGTAGCTTAAGACAGCCTTCCATCACCCAGTGCCCAGTGTTTTGGACTAGAACTCCCACCATCCCAGACCATCAGGCCTGCATACTGGGGCTGATGGGAGTTGAAGTCTTCAACATTTGTAAGGTCCCAAGTTGGAGGAGGATAACCTAGCCCTAGGCCATGGAAAAGAATCCTCCTTTCCTGGAGCCTTTGGGTTTTTGTATGCTAGTTTATCTGGTTGATGACATTGGTTGTTCTCAGAAAGCCCATCTCTGTTTAACTCTCACTTTTATACATGTATTTATATAAATCAGTTTCTTAACATCTCTAAAAATTATATATTACTAAACCCTTTATCTAGGTGCTTATAGGCTAGGGTTACCATATGTCTGGAATTTCCTGGACATAGCCAGAACACTGCAGTTGGAAGCAGTGTCTGGGTGAAATAGCAGAAATGTCTGGGAAAATATGGATGTATGGCAACCCATATCTGCAGTGTTGTTTTTGGCGATTTCCCTTTAAAATAGCTTTAAAATTTCTTTCCCCCACCCCATCTTCAGTTTTGCTCAACAACTTTTGGGTCCGGATTTTAACTTTTTGAAATATGACAACCCTATTATAGAAACATGGAGGGTGGATGAAACCTGACATGAAGTAGATCAAATCTTCCTGCTAATAAATCAAAGCACCACCCTCCTTCCTTTGCCCTTTGATTTTTATGTCACAATTTTTCTCCTGAATTTTGGTTTTGCGATGGGTTGGCTGTAGGTTATCCCTTTTCCACTTCCAAGTGAAATGAACCTTAGAAAGTGTACTATATAATTAGAGAGGGAATGTATTTATTTGAAATAATTATATCCTGCCTTTTGATTGAATGATACTCAAGGTGGCTTGCAGCAGATTGTAGTAATATATGCAAACCAACAGAACCATCCATCTTTAGTCCCCCAGCTGATAGGTGGGGCCCAGAGTGTTCTTTCTGTCTGAAGTTCAACAGCAGGGATCATTTAGTGTCCAACTTAAGGGGTGAATTCTGTTTTTGTTAAAAGTCGACTGGCCAAGATGCATTGCTTAGCAACTGGTCAGGGTGGCATAATCTTTCCAGAGGTGGCACATACTCTGATTGGTGGTACTATTCTGAGGGAGGTTTCCTTTGTAAGTTTGAGCATCTTCTTGCTATGTACTAGGCATGGACTAAAAAAACCCCCAAACATCTCTGTTCCTTTCTCCTCAAATTATCCACTGATACATATTTTTCAATGTTGATTTATGCTGCTTTCCTTCTAATAGTCTCAGAATTGATAGGTTTGAGTCTAGCTTCTACAACAAATTTAGATAGGATATTTGCTCATATCACACAAATTGGATTGTGTGTGGTGCAGGTTCACCTTGTTGCCTTTTCCCCTTGTGCCAGAGCTGGCTTGTCAACAGGAAGAAGGCTTGCTAGTGATTAGGACATAGGTGACCAATGTGATTCCTTCCAGATGTTGTTGGACTACATTTCCCATAAAACCTCATCACTGGTCACACTGGCTGAGGCTGACAGGAATTGGAATCCAGCAACACTGGCTGTTCCTGATTTAAGGTGACTTATTAGCTAGCTGTAAATGCCTACTTGCCTTTTCATTCTTGATTGCGATTGTGGTTCATGAGGAAGTGCATAGATTGAGTGACATAGTAAATGGTGCTTTCATATTCTTGGGAAAAACACAGAGTGTATAGCTGGAGGGAGTGCATGACGATTAACTGCTGAGGGTCATATTCAACAAATTTGTGGAGAAGGGAAGTAATAGAACCACTATATTCTCCCAGGGAAGGGACCCCAATGGCCATCTAGTTCAACCCCTTGCAATGCAGGAATCAGCAAAATCATCACTGACAGGTGGCTACCCAACCTCTGTTTGAAACCTCCAATGAAGGACAGTCCCACACCTTCCTAAGTCAAACAGCCCTTGTCAGAAAGTTATTCCTGATGTTTACTTGCAATCTCCTTTCTTGTCATTTGAATCCATTTGTTTTGGTCCTACCCAATGGAGCAGCAGGAAACAAGATTGCTCCATCTTTCATGTGACAGCCCATGTGACAGATATTTGAAGATGACAATCACCCACCTCTCAGTCTCTTCTTCTCCAGGCTAAACATCCCCAACTCCCTCAACCATTTCCCCCATTTTAATTTGGGACAGGTTGAGGTTTTTTTTGCTCTTCATGACATATTTTTCTGAAATGGGATTTAAGCAGAATTCCTCTAATCAGAGGAACACCTAATTTGTGTATATGTTTTTTGTTCCCTTTGCCTTTTGGGAAACATCTGTGATAAAATTTTATTTTGTTGTATTTACAGCAAGATCAATTGCCTGATTAAAAAGCAATGGTTCCCACTGACTGACCTTGTGGAATGTCAGCTCTGGAACTCTGGATATCTGTTGGAAGATTGTTATGGCATAACTCTCTCTGCTGGTGTATGACGGTCTATTGATTGAAATAACCTTACGTACAAATGAGTCTATAACTGGAGTTCTCGTTGATTTTTTTCTGTTGGATTTTTATTTGATACCCTTCAATGTCAGGCAAGGAGCACTTTGGCGTGGAGAGTTGCATATAGCGAAAGCTTGTCTTGTGTGAAAAATTCCAACGTCAATGCCTGTGGTGAATGGACCATTTCTGAAAAATCCCCTTGCCCTACAGTAGAGATTCAACGATAAGAGAGTCATTGTCATCAGTTATGGTCCACCCCCGAGATCTCACATCCCCATAATAGCTTCTTCAAGCCTTATTGGCTGATCAGTTTTTCGGAAACTGCATTAGTTGAGGAGAGAAGGCATGTTTTCCCTTTCTGGCAGTGCATCATCCTTTATCTGGGGAAGGAGATAAAGGATGATGTTAAGCACTGAGGTTTTATTCTAACTAAATGAGCAAGATAGCTCTGCTTCCCCCCCTTAGGTATAGCAATTAAGAATTTATATAGCTATTCATTCTAGATAATAATGTACAGAAACTGTTTTGTGCACTCTCGCCCTTTGCTGTTAGATGGGAATAAAAGAGCAGCATTGTCTGTTGCAAGATAGCTCTTCTTTTCATGGTTGATGCCAGCAGTGGCAAGTCACTCACACACTGACCTTGGCACCTTCCTCTCACATGTGCTCTGTGACAACTTAAGGACATGAGAACAAGCTGCTGGGTCAGGGACAAAGGCCCATCTAGTCCAGCATCCTGTTCTCATGATGGCCCACCCAATGCCTGTTGGAAAGCACTCTGCTCACCACCTGTTTGCAACAACTGGTATTCAGAGACAGACTGCCTCTGACAGTGGGAGTAGAACATAGCCATTGTGGTTAGTATCCAATGGGAGGATTATCATTTATCTAACCCTCTTTTTAATACCATCCAAGTTGATGGCCATTCCTTCATCTTGTGGGAGACAATTCCATAGTTTAGACGTTGTGCAGGTGTGTTCTGTATTCCTGGCATCATAAAAAAGGCATTAGTGGTGGATCTGTTCTGCTTTATCAGTTGTTCTGCAATGCTTCCCCAGTGTTACCACATTATGGCCATCTGGAGGGGCAACTCTTGAACTAGAGTGGAAGGGAAGAAAAGAACTTCAAAACATTTGTAGTATGAAAAATAATAGGATTTCAGCAGGAAGTTACAGGAAGCGCACTGCTTGGAAATGGAGCAGTATGACCACCCTGAAATCTTTGAAGGTGTAAATAGTATAGAAAGCGGGATTGCACCTAGCATTATGAGCACAAATCATCCTCAGTGCAGAAGGAAGGACATCTGGAGGGGCCTAGAGAGTCTTGTGGAATCTTAAAGACTAACACGCTTGTTATGGGGCAGATCTTTGCGGACTACGGTTGGCTGCAGCGGATGAGCTCTGTGAACAGACTACAATCCACTCTGCTGCTTCTCTGCATCTAATCTACAGATCAATTTGCACATTTCTTGTATATGTGGCAGTTAATTTTCCAGTGTCAGCCCTGATAAGGATGTGTGACACAGATACCAAGAAATTTCACCAGACCGGTGTTACTTTGGATACCCAAGACACAATTATTTTTAATAGGAATACTAAAATGAGAGGCATGTTTTTTCTTCTTCTCTCTCTCTCTCTTTAGCATTGGTTGAAGGCTATTTTGATCAGATCGCAAGTGAGCAATAAGCAGGCATCCTGTTTGCAATTGTAGGGTAAATAAGTTCATATTGACTGGAAATCCCGCCCTCCGCCTTGGCAAGTCAAAAGGGATTTATTTATTCATTCATTCATTTATACCCCACCTTTCCTCCAAGGAGCTCAATGTGGCATATATAGTTCTCCTCCTCCCCGTTTTATCCTCACAGCAACCCTGTCAGGTAGGCTAGGCTAAAAGACAGTGAGTGGTCCAAGGTCACCCAATAAACTTCATAGTTGAGTGGGGATTCGAACCCTGGTCTCCCAGGTCCTGGTCCAACACTCTAACCACTGCACCACACTGGCTCTTTTGTGATGGAACTGTATTTTAGAGAGTGGTAGAGCTCTCCTGAGCCAGGCAGCAGTAGAGTGGGGTGCATCCTCCCTCTCCTTCTAGAATATAAGAAGAGACCAGCTGCTGGATCAAGCCAAAGGTCCGTCTAGTCGAGCATCCAGTTCTCACAGTGGCCCACCAGGTGTCTCTGGGAAACCTGCAAGCAGGGCATGAGCACAACAGCATTTTCCCCATCTAAGATTGCCAACAGCTGGTATTCATTGTGTGTCAAGGCCCCTTGACAACCTCATTCCCTAGGTATTAAATAACTAGACAATACACAGAATACAGTGGTACCTCAGGTTAAGTACTTAATTTGTTCCGGAGGTCTGTACTTAACCTGAAACTGTTCTTAACCTGAAGCACCACTTTAGCTAATGGGGCCTCCTGCTGCTGCCATGCCGCCGGAGCACGATTTCTGTTCTCATCCTGAAGCAAAGTTCTTAACCTGAAGCACTATTTCTGGGTTAGCAGAGTCTGTAACCTGAAGCGTATGTAACCTGAAGTGTATGTAACCCGAGGTACCACTGTATTGGTTTTATGGGATCAAATAAGGCCACAGCTTTATTGGTTACAGTTGTGAAGGTTTTGGCCATAGGCATTGGGGTAAGCAGGCCTGTACACCACTCTAGCCCATCTGCTGGCATTTTCTCTAAGGGTAAAGGCAACTGGGAGGGATGCCCTGTGACCTATATCAAATCGGGCATCCCCCAAGTGGTCCCCATTGGAGGAGTGGTAAGTCACTAGCATCGGACAGGAGCCACTCCTCCTGGATCCTTTTAACAGTATACCCTTACCCATAGAGGGGCAGGCGGAGACTACAACCTCCCCTCCACCCAAGATCTAAGCTCACCCAATGACTATCCACTTTACAAAGTTGTGTCGATTGCTATGAGGTAGGTGAAAACCAAATGGCCAGTGCCAATTTGCCCATGTGGGAAAATTCCTGCCCAGCCCCGAATACAACAATCGACATTGTCCATAGCAAGGTTGTAGCATCTGCAAAAACCATGAATTGAGGGAGGGTGGGTGAGAGAACTGGCGAAACAAAAGAGGCCAAATGGCCTGGCGGGCCCACAATATATCCTGGCCTTGGGTACGGTGCCAAGTGCTGCCATTAGACAGTTGGTCCTGACCCCAGGGGAATGCCCACAAAGTCCTGCTGCCATTGGCCAATTTGGTGGCAGGCAGACTATCTGGCCTGCCACTAGCTGGTTCACTAGGGAGGCCCGGGGCCTGCCCACAAAGCCACCTACCCTAGAAGGCGAATGGACCTGCCTCTGAAAGTGAAGGTAGAAAATGAGGCATCATGGCTAATTTAGGAACTGAGCCCTCAGACTCACTATGGCTTTACTAACTGAAGTGTGATTAACAAGTATATTACCGGTATGTGAATGTGTATGGTAACTATTCACTGGTTTGCTTCTATTATATTTTCATTTATCAGCAGGGTAAGTAACTCCAGTTAGTCTCATTTTGCTTAAACAGATATAGTTTAGTAGCCAATTGCAGTCTACTTTACCCTTCAGAAAATACCACTGCTGCTAGAAATATTTCTCATTAGAATAAAAAATGGATGCTTGGTGGGTGGCTTATATTTTTTGCTATTACAAAGATATAATTCCCAAGCTGTAACGTTTTGCAGCAAGTTTCGTAAAGGAGAAAAAGCAGTTGTTGTTGTTGTTAGTTAGTTAGTTAGTTAGTTAGTTAGTTAGTTAGTTAGTCACTTTATCTTGCCCAAAATGACTTACAACAGTTACTTTCATTATCTCTTGGCTGTCTGTGCCGAGATTTTCATTAACTAAGCAGCATAAATAGACCGAAGTCACACACTCCTGCGTCATTTATTGGTACCAGCTCGGTTACAGTTAGCAAATGGAGGGTTATGTTTAATAAGTGTTCAAGAAATTTAAATAGATGTTTAACAGCCACCTGAATAATTCCTTGTATCTACTGTTGTATGATTGGTTCAGTTGCAATGTGTGGGCAAACTAGGCGCATTATAATGAGATACAGGGAGTCCTGGGTAGCTCTGTCAGTTTCTGCTTGCAGAAAAACACACATGTGTGCAAGGGAGAGTAAGGAGATGGTAGTTGGGATCCTATCACCCCTTGGTGCAGCTTCAGGTGGGCCAACTCCAGGGCCAAGTGCTTAAGAACATAAGAAGAGCCTGCTGGGCCAGGCCATTGGCCCATCTAGTTCATCATCTTGTTTTCACAGCGGCTGAGGAGATGCAATGGGACCTGAATGCAAGAGCACTCTCCCCTTCTGCGGTTTCCAGCAACCGATATTCAGAAGCACTGCTGCCTTCGACCGTGTAGGCAGAGCATAGCTGTTACATAACTTGTTGTTGTTGTTGTTTAGTCGTTTAGTCATGTCTGACTCTTCGTGATCCCATGGACCAGAGCACGCCAGGCACTCCTGTCTTCCACTGCCTCCCATCTCGTCCTCTGTTGTCTCCTTCTCCTTGTGCCCTCCATCTTTCCCAACATCAGGGTCTTTTCCAGGGACTCTTCTCATCTCATGAGGTGGCCAAAGTATTGGAGCCTCAGCTTCAGGATCTGTCCTTCCAGCAGTCAGGGCTGATTTCCTTAAGAATGGATAGCTTTGATCTTCTTGCAGTCCAGGGGACTCTCAAGAGTCTCCTCCAGCACCATCATTCAAAAGCATCAATTCTTCGGCGATCAGCCTTCTTTATGGTCCAGCTCTCACTTCCATACATCACTACTGGGAAAACCATAGCTTTAACAATACGGACCTTTGTTGGCAAGGTGATGTCTCTGCTTTTTAAGACACTGTCTAGGTAACTAGTCATATAGTTCCTTGTCACCCATGAAACTAAGGTGGCCCAAAACAGGTGAAAGCTCCAAATGCTCTTTCCGGGTCTTGTTCTGCGTGATATATATGTGCGTTGATTACCAGACTCATCCCATGTGCTCTGGGCAGGTTGCGCCAGTGTTGTTAAAAAAATGGCCACGCCCATCATTGTTTCGAGCGGGTCAAAATCTAAGCAGGTAACAGAAACTGGTTTGGGGAACAAATGATAACTGGACCAACTCAAAAGTTTCTTGCTATCTTTGGTGGGGCAGAGCAGGAGTCGATTATGGGCAACCAAATGTGCGTGGTGATTATGAAAGACATCCATCAGCTAATGAGATCATCAACATCATCATTTCTTTGAGCAAGGCATTCCTCATGGAACATTGCAGATTGGTTTTGAAACTTCCCTTGGTTCCAAAAGCAGTTTGGCATACAGATGTTCAAGAAACAAAAGCAAGATGCATTTTCCTTTGGATCTTGGCCCTAATCTGTTTTGTAACCCTTACTTCTGAAAATTAGATCTGACAAGTCCCCCGCGCTCATTCACGCTGGCCTGTCTTTGCTCCCTCTGAGGCTGGTCTCATTGGTAGGGCTCGCTAATTTGTATCATAACAAGTCTGCGGAATTCAATTTGGGAAGCGCCAAAGCCACAGATAATGCTCTGGCTTTTTATTTGTTAAGGTCGGATGCATCAGTTCGTAGCATTGAGTTTTGCCGGTGCGCAAACGACTGCCGAGGGTGTCAGTCCCGTTATTGTTTTCTTCTCCTCCCCAACAGGAAATCGATGGTGTCAGGAATGTGCGGATCAGTCTGCAGTTTGCAATCAATGAGCTCTGATTAAAGTGGTTGTGTCTGTTGGGTAAATTTGCTGCATCATAATTAGAATTATTAATTAAAAATAGGAAATCAATTGACACAAATTAAACCACAAAGAAATTTTGTTTTATTGCTTTGACATTGTCATCTCCAGAGGCCCCAATAACTGTGGCAACCAGAGACGTGACTGCAGCCAAATGTCATTTAAAAAAAAGAGAAAAAGACAACCTTAAACAATGCTAAAGTTTTTTTCTTTATCTTTATAATAGCTTGGCACGGAGCCACTGTTCCAACATATGAAAAGCTTGCTGCTGATTAAGTCCCACATCTCCCAAAAGTACAAGAATTGGGTCTGGAAGCTTTAGTTAATTTAATTATGATATTTAGTTTAATTTCAGGATAGGGAAGCTGTGGCCCTCCAGGTGCTTTTGAACTACAGCTCCCATCATCCCTTACCATTGGTTGTGCTTGTTGAGGCAGATGGGAGTTGGAGTCCAACAAAAATCTGGAGGACCACAGGTTCCCCATCCCTGCTTTGGTTGACTGATCAACACAGTGAGCCAATTTTAACAGAGTGCAAACTTTAAATAGTGGTGCTTCAAGGACCCCCTTGTTTGATTCTGAAGGGTGTTTGTTTTTGATGAAAAAGAATATGGGGAAGGTGACCTCCTAGGCATGAATGGTAGCTAAATCATAGAGGATTTTACAATTTCTTTACCATGAGTCTTTGGAAATGGGTTTTTGCCATGTATATCTATTTGGTATGGTTTTAGTAAGGGCTTTTTTTCACCAGAGCTGAGCTCCAGCACCTCTCACGTGGGTGCCATTGCCATTCTAAGAGAACAAAGGAAAGTTCATGGTGAGCTCTGGCACTTCTTTTTCTAGAAAAATAGCACGAGTTTTAGGCATGCTTTAAATGTATTTCCTGTTTTTGTGTTTTTAACTGTTTTAAATAGTCTATTGGACATTACCTTAAGATGGTTGTATAGAAGGTGATGAATACATCTATAGTGATGATGGTGTTGATAGTAGTAGTAGTAGTAATCTCAAAATGGTATGGGCTATATTCAATGTAGCACTAAGTTAAAATCGCATAGTCCTCCGGTGAAATATTTTGTGCCCATGGAACATTGATGCTCAAGGTTGCTGGCTACTTCGTTGCACCATCAGTTGCACAAACTGTTGTGCAGTGATTTTCTGCTCATTGTGCATTGGATTCTTCTGTTGCATAACATTAAAACTCAGCTACCCAGTAGCACAAAAGCCCTTGCACTAGTGGATAGCAAATGTTGGACTGAAATTGCTAAGACGGGAAATAAATTCATTTCAACTGAATACTACCATCTCCTGAAAAATGACCATTCCCCTTCTAAATGATGCAGTCACTGTAATTTGTAATTCGAATGTTCAGGGCCACATGTGTGAATTGAATGGTCGTGAGCCATTATTAAAAATGAGCATGGCAAGATTTGAAGGATCAAGTGTGCAAGTATTCCACAAAGATCAGCTTTATGACTCTTTTGCTATATTAATGACTCTCTTGCTATATTGCTGTTTGTAATGCCATTTAGTGCTTTCCAGCCTTCTGCTGTGGAGTTTCATTAGCCAGTGTTGTAATGGACAGAGTTTCTCGAACAATTTTCCTTTGTATATTTGTCCCCCCACCCCACCTCCTGCAACAGATTTGTGTCGGTATTAGAAACTCTCAATTTCAGTCTCATTCTTTCTCATTTTTTAGTCTTCAGTTCGGTTCACACCCTTTCTGCACCTGTTGGTGATTCGTGTGTGTGTGTCTCTGTCTGAAAGTTTCTTCTAATACACATATTTCTCTTAGCAATTTCCCCTAATAAATCATTCAAGCGATTTTCCTGAGCACCTGGTATTCTGGGGTATACTACCTATGATAGCAGAGAGTACATAAAGAGCTCCCTTGCAGGTCATTGGCCCATCTAGCCCAGCATCCTGTTCTTCCAGGTGCCCCAATGGGAAGCTCACAAGCAGGACCTGAGCTCAACAGCACTCTGTACACTTAGGTAAAGGGTAAAGGGAACCCTGAACACTAGCTCTAGTCGTGATCGATTCTGGGGTTGCAGTGCTCATCTCGTTTTACAGGCCAAGGGAGCTGGCGTTTGTCCGCAGACAGCTTCCGGGTCATGTGGCCAGCATTAAGCCGCTTCTGGCGAACCAGAGCAGCACACAGAAACACCATTTACCTTCCCACTGGAGTAGTACCTATTTATCTACTTGCACTTTGATGTCCTTTCAAACTGCTAGGTTGGCAGGAGCAGGAACCAAGGAGCGGGAGCTCACCCCGTCACAGGGATTCGAACCGCCAACCTTCTGATTGGCAAGCCCTAGGCTCTGTGGTTTAACCCACAGCGCCACTTGCGTCCCTTAATATGCACCAAAACAATAGGGTGAGGGTGCTGCTAATGTCAGTGGGTGGGGGTAGATGCTGCCATACTAAAAGTGTGGAGGTACATGTTATGTGGCACTTGATGTTTATTCCATCAGTTATTTATGGGAGCCATCCTTTCTCCCATATACCTGTTTTATAAAGTTCTGTATTATTTGGAGATGAAATGTTAAAGATGTCTGGTGATGTTTACTACTTTCGCTTCCCACGAAAGAGAAGTGGGATTCAAACCTACAGCCTACGTAACATGTTCCAGTTGTGTAAACGTTGCTTAACCCAGTGTTTCCCAACCTTGGGCCTCCAGCTGTTTTTGAACTACAATTCCCATCATCCCTTACCACTGGTCTTGCTAGCTAGGGATGATGGGAGTTGTAGTCCAAAAACAGCTGGAGGCCCAAGGTTGGGAAACACTGGCTTAACCCATTGAGCCACAGAGTTTTGAACGCAGTCTTTGCAAGCTCATGGGGGTTGATTTTGGCTCTTGTCTGGGTAGCTTGTTGTTTGCTGTGCACATTTATTCAATTAAAAGGATATCACAGAAATATATAACTGGAAGGGGCCCCAAGGGCCATCTAGTCCAACTTCCTGCAACGCAAGAATCACAATTAAAGCATTCCTGACAAGTGGCCACCCAGCCTCTGCTTAAAAACCTCCAAGGAAGGAGAGTCCACCACCTTCTGAGGGTTTCATTCCATTGTCAAACAGCTCTTACTGTTAGAAAGATTTTCCTTTAAAAAGGAGCAATGAAGACATCTTCGGTTTAAACACTGAAAGGCACCGAGCTGCTGGCGTGCAAATGAGGAAGTGGAAATATTTTAAATCCTGCATTCTGACAGGTTTAAATGGCTGTATCATGGGGTGGTTGAGCAGGGCTGTCTGTTAAGACCTCGGTGGCGACTGAGAACACATGGAGACCAAAGGAGAGCTCTTTCAGACATGTTTGATCGCAACTGTTGAGTGCCTCAGAATTAATCTGCAAAGCTTTGGCTCTGTGTGAGAAATTTATACTGAGCCCAATGTAAATAGCGTGAAATGTGGCAGATCAGCTGCAGTTGACTGAGGGATGGAGGCAGCGGCAGCAATAGCCTGAGCAAAACAAGCCCCGCAAGAGACATAATTTGGAGTGCTCCCGCAATGAGGAAGGCTCCAAAAAATTCATTAAGCCTTGAGAAAATAAGGACTTTTACTGTGCCAAATGATTCATTCTTAGTGAAAGAATTGGCCTGTCATCCCTGTTTCACGGAAGGGCCATAGCTCATTGGCAGTGTGTCTGCTTTGCAAGCAGAGGGTTCCGGGTTCAGTCTCTGACAGATTTGGGAGAGGCTTCTGCTGGAAACCCTGGAGAGCTGCTGCCAGGCAGTGTAGACAATACTGAGCTAGATGGACCAAAGGCCTAACTCAGTATAAGGCAGCTTCCCATGTTCCTACAGTGGTTGTGCTCCTAGCACAGTCGACAGGCAATGACCTGCAAGGAAAACCTCAAGAGAAGCACCACTTTCTCTTCTTGGAGTGGAAAGCTCAGGGAAGTTTTTGTAGGACACAACAAAAAAAATTCCTTCCAGTAGCACCTTAAAGACCAACTAAGTTAGTTCTTGGTATGAGCTTTCGTGTGCATGCACACTTCTTCAGATACACTGATCCTATTAACTTAACTGATTTCCGTTCTTGCTTCTTTTCTTTGTAATTTTTTTGTTACCGTATTGGCCCAAATATAAGTGTATCTGAAGAGTGTATCTGAAGAAGTGTGCATGCACACGAAAGCTCATACCAAGAACTAACTTAGTTGGTCTTTAAGGTGCTACTGGAAGGATTTTGTTTTGTTTTGACTATGGCAGACCAACACGGCTACCTATCTGTAACTGGAACTTTGTAGGACACATTTCCTATTGGGGAGACTTGGGGGGGGGGTTCTGTTTCTGGGGAAATAAATTAATATTCTTGATATTCATTGGGCTGTTTTGGAGCTCCAGCCCTTTAGAATGTTCCTCCCAGAGATATATTTTGTTTCTGTAAACCTGGAGCTCCCCCAGGCCGGGAGCTCCAGGTTTACAGAACCTGTAATTTGGGGCTACATAAGGACCTACCATTGTAGAATGAGTGGGTCCTTATTAGTAGAGCATGCTGATTCCTTCATGAACTATACCACACCTCAGGGGTAGCCAACGTGGTGTAATGCAGATATTGTTAGATTCAGACTCTTGTCCGTCCTGATCAGTGGTTGGGGATGATGGGAACGGTAGTGCCAATAGCATCTCATGTAGGTTCCCTCTGCTGTAGCTAAAGGTGGGGCTGTAAGCTGCACCTCTGAGATCCACATGCAGTGCCTGCCTCTGACTAAGCATTAAGTAGGCATTATTGGTGGTCCTAGTTTTCCTTCAGGCAGCAGCTTCAGGATTCATGACAGATCAACATTTGCATTTTCTGAGATTTGTTATTTCTGTTTCTTGAATTGTGTTTCTGGGCTGCTTCTGATTCAGGTTGAGGAGTCAGTTCCTGTGTTTATTTGCTTGCTAATTAGATATGGCAGCATCTGCTGGGGTGGCTGGCTTATTATGTTTAACAAACTACTCCATTATGGGCAGGGATCAGTGCTGTTTCCTTTCCGCCGCAGTTTGGTTTCTGCCAGAAACACATCAATCGCCTCATCCACCCTTACGTAGCCATCTGCACGACTCACATACAATTTAATGTGAAGGAAATGTCAAAACAGTCATTTGTTACAATCCATTTGTACACCACAATGTCAAGGATTACTGATCCTATTAACTTAACTGATTTCCGTTCTTGCTTCTTTTCTTTGTAATTTTTTTGTTACCGTATTGGCCCAAATATAAGCCGCACCTTTAAAATTCAAGGGGGGGGAGACAATACCCAAATTTAAGCTGCTCCCTTAAAATTCCACATGCACTCACACCCTTTTGGTTTTACCGTATGTCTGTTTCAGCAGCGATATCATAAAAGCCAGTTTTTGTAAGGTCGCAAATTTAAGCCGCACTATAACTTTTCACGGTCATAATTTGGGGGAAAAAAGTGTGAGGCTTATATTCAAGCTAATACGGTATTTTGATTGAATAGTACAAATAGAACATATAAACACAAAGTTCTATTGGTTACAAGCCTGTACAAGGCAAAGCACAGAACAGAAGCAAGGAAAGGATCCATCAATATACTTTCGAGTTCCATTCCTGGCTGCAGACGATCACACCGAATGCAACAATTTCCACTTCCTTTTCCGTTTTCCCTGGAATTCTCCAACATCTTTAGTTCTGGCTGCCACCTCAAACAATGGGTTGTTGTCTTTACTCTCAGGCCTCAGGGTGGAGTTTCCTCCCTTTTCCTATTGGCCTAATGCCGAAATAAAAGATATATAAATCAAATGAAGGTCGCTTAGCCGTTCCTGGACTCTCATAACTTTTAAGCTTATAATGAACACCGTCCTCTTACATCTTTTACATCCATCCAGGCTCTGTGGTTTCCACCACATTCGTGGGAGCTCTGAAAAGCAGTTTTCTGTACATCATTAAAGCGGAACAGAATGAGTCTTGGGCTCACAAGGCTGGCTTTCAAATCTTCTTTATTTGAGGTCTGTGGGGGGTGATTAATTTTTTTAAAAGGCGGTAGTTAAAACGTTGGCAAAGCATCCACAGGCCTAACAAGTAGGAATTCAACAGTTCCTTTCAGAAAATCCAAGGAAATCATTCTTGAAAATTATTCTAGAAGGGCACCTGTGGGTTGCTTTTATTTGGTTAGTTGAAGAACAACAAAGCAATATGGTTCTAGCAAAGCCAGAAAAAACAGTGTAAACAACGTGTTCCATTTCATGTGAAATCTAAACCACTGAGCCTCTTGTGCTTGCTAATCAGAAGGTCAGCGGTTCAAATCCCTGTGACGTGGTGAGCTCCCGTTGCTCTGGACCAGCTCCTGCCAACCTAGCAGTTCAAAAGCACGCCAGTGCAAGTAGATAAATAGGTACCACTGCAGTGGGAAGGTAAACGGTGTTTCTGGTTTTCATCACAGTGTTCCGTTGTGTCAGAAGCGGTTTAGTCCTGCTGGCCATATGACCTGGAAAGCTGTCCGTGGACAAACGGTGGCTCCCTCGGCCTGAAAGTGAGATGAGCACCACAACCCAATAGTTTCCTTTGACTGGATTTTACTGTCCAGTGGTCCTTTACCTTTCTTACCTTACAAAACAAAATTAAAGTGTGCACCTGTGGATTCCAGCAGGAGAATTCAAACCAGAGCTGTGGGATCTTTTGCATCCTGAAGGCTGCATTCCATTCTGGGTAAGCTTCTGAGGGGTAATTGCCAGTTAGTGGGCAGGGCTAGAGGCAAAAGTGGGTGGAGCAAGAAAAGATTTACCTTTGTACAGTGGTCAACTTTCTACATCCACTCTCATGCACTTCTTTATCCTCCATCCATATAAGCAAAAGGCATGGTCAGAGTTCAAGGACACATTCCAGCCAGCTGAAAACACCCCAGGGGTGAAGCAAGGCCAATGAGGGATGTGGTGTGAGAAATGGGCATATGACCTGGGAGAGTTCAGAGGGCCAGACAGAGAGATCTGGAGGGCCACATTCGCCCCCTGGGCCAAAGGCTACCCACTCCTGGCTCAAACTTTCATTTACAAGATGATTATCAGTGAGGAATTAATTAAGGAAAACCATTCCTTAATGCAGTGCTTCTCAGACTGAGTGCTGAGAGGGAACGGCTGCAAGAAATATTTGTTTGTGACAGATTAGTATACAGGAAATTGGGGAAATGATTCAGCAAAGCCTAGATACTCCTTCCCTTTTCTTTGATGAGGTCCATACTTCATGCCAGCAGTTTAAATATAGGGGTATTTATTTGCATCAGCCACCAACCATTGTGGTTTGTGCTCCAAGTTCAGGAATATATAAACACAACTAAACAGATAAAATTGCCAAGTTAAATAGAAAATTGGACAGTTTAAAGGATCTAAGCATCATCGTGGCCATTATTTTGATGGCAGACGCTAGCATCGTTGTGGTCTTTCCAATCACCAACTTACCTTAAGCCTGTAAGATGAATCTATGCAGTCAGAAGTAAGTGCCAAAGACTTCCGTGGAGCTGACTCCTAGGAAACTATGCATAGGTCTGCATTCATACTGACCCTAATAAGCTGGGTATTATGCTGTGTAGTGCTGTTCTCTGTGTATGCATGCATATGAATGGATCAGCACAATTGCCAGCATTTTTCAAACTTGGTGGCCTGGTTTCAGGGTCTGTTATGAAGAGCTCCTTCATTTCAGAGTTTACTTCTATACCACCACTGATCAGGAGAACCAGACAGCACAGTGACTCATAAAGAAACACAAGCTCCAGGTATTCTGAGGGTGATCCTTACTCTTACATGCTGAAAGTAAAACCTTTTTTTGGGGGGGGGGGAGATTACACTGTACCCCTAATGTTAATTCAGGAAGAAAAACTGTCTACATCTATTGAATATTGCTTTAAAAGCATTGCAACTCTCCCTGAATGTGAATTAAAATCATTTTGGAAATGATCTGCTATAGAGTAGCAATGTATTTTTGAAATATTTCCCTTGTTTGCCAGCTGTAATGCCAATTAGATGGGTCAAGGTCCCAGGAAATCAGATTTCAAGAGAGCTGACCCAGGCAGTGGATGTTCCTTGGCTATACGTTTCAATTTCCTTTTGTTTTGTGTGAATATCATTCCAATGTTCCCAGAACCCTCGCAGCTCCCCTGCCAGAGTGCATCTTCTTTTTAAAAATTATTTGAAAAGAATTGAACAAGTCAATTATCTGATAATTAAGTACCTTTGAAGCAATTCAGCAAATTAGAAGTGGCGGCTGAGCTTGATAGAACCTATCAGAGAAAACTGCTGGAGTCGGTACATAAAATAATGAAGATAAGAAGCCGCCACAAAGCTTGGCTGTCATTGAGATGGCCGATCCTCAAGACTTCTTTTCATTATTGTTTTCTAAATGAATCAAGATAGAGACAGACAGCAATGCCCTCCCCCTTGTATAAAACCAACTGTATACATCAAGGGTCAGGAACATTTTTCAACTAGGGGCCGCATACCCTTCTGGGCAGCCTCACAGGGGCCACATGCCAGTAGTGGGCGGGGCCAGAGGCAAAAGTGGGTGGAGAAATTAATGTTGTTGTTGTTTAGTCATGTCCAACTGTTTGTGACCCCATGGACACGCCAGGCACTCCTGTCTTCCACTGCCTCCCGCAGTTTGGTCAAACTCATTCTAGTAGCTTCGAGAACACTGTCCAACCATCTTGTCCTCTGTTGTCCTCTTCTCCTTCTGCCTTCCATCTTCCCCAACATCAGGATCTTTTCCAGGGAGTCTTCTCTTCTCATGAGGTAGCCAAAGTATTGGAGCCCCAGCTTCACGATCTGTCCTTCCAGTGAGCACTCAGGGCTGATTTCCTTCAATATGGATAGGTTTGATCTTCTTGCAGTCCATGGGACTCTCACGAGTCTCCTCCAGCACCATAATTCAAATGCATCAATTCTTCGGCGATCAGCCTTCTTTATGGTCCAGCTCTCACTTCTATACATACATCACTACTGGGAAAACCATAGCTTTAACTATACAGACATTCGTTGGCAAGGTGATGTCTCTGTTTTTTAAGATGCTGTCTAGGTTTGTCATTGCTTTTCTCCCAAGAAGCAGGTGTCTTTTAATTTCGTGACTGCTGTCACCATCTGCAGTTAATGTAAATGTTACTTTTGTACAGTAGGCTAGATTCTGCACAAACATGTACCACCCTGTCTGTCCTCCACCTATCCAGGCAAGCAAGAAGCATTATTCAAGGACACTTTTCGCCCAGCTTGAGTATGTCCTTGAACTCTGATGATGCTTCTCAAGGAGGGTGCAAATCAGGGCTGGTGAAGGGTGTGGCTTGGGGAGGTGTATGGCCCTTGGACAGTCGCAAGGGCCAAACGGAGTAGGCTGGAAGGGTGCATTTGGCCCCCAGGACTGAGATTTGTTGGTTGTTTACTGCATTTATATCCCACCTCCCACCTGTTTTTCCAGTGAGCTCAAGGTGGGTCTCCCCATTCCTTGTTTAATCCTCATGACAGCCCTCATATTTTTGTCATTATATTCTTTAATAATAATAATAATAATAATAATATTTATACTCCACCCATCTGACTGGGTTTCCCCAGCCACTCTGGGCAGCTCCAAACAGAATTAAAAGCACAATAGATGCATCAGGCATTAAAAACTTCCTGAAACAGGGCTGCCTTCGGATGTCTTGTAAAAGTCAGATAGTTTTTTATTTCCTTGACTTCTGATGGGAGGGCGTTCCACAGGGCGGGCGCCACTACCGAGAAGGCCCTTTAGCAGTTCCAGAGCATGGCGGTACAATAACTAAAGGCAATTTTGCAGCATTTCCAATAACTGGGTTTGTGTCCCTAATAGCAGCTGGTTGTTTTAGTCTTCTACTGCTCTGACAGCTCCTGAACTTCACTGTGGGATGCCCCAGAGGGGTGTGTTTTTTCTGTCTTGCTAGGCTCCTGGCAAATGCCTTGCAGGTGGTGCTGGTGGTGGGACTCCATGGGCATGTTTTCTATTCATTTAGCTAGCCATTCAATGTATATCCCACCCTTTCTCCTAAAGGAACTCAGAGCAGCAAGCACGCCAGCCTCAAAAAAATGTAATAAACACCATATCTAGTAAATATTGCAGAATATTCGACCTCATCCAGTCAGTCTTTAATGTGAACGTAGGCATCTAATTCACTGGTAACTGACAAGAAACAAATTTGGTTTGGAAATGGAATAGCTTCAGCTAGAACTGATCCAAATCCTGGGCAAGCCCAGAATGTTTTTCTGTCTGAGGCAAAGGAAGGAAAAGATCGCAGCTTCCCTTCCCTTTCCATATACAGAAGCTGACCAGAGTGCCGTGGAGTCTGGTCAATTAGGGCTAATGGGGCACTGCTCCACCAACCTGATCCTGCCTTCAGCCTGCCATCTTACATACATCATCTGGTCCAAAGGAGCTGGTTCTGACTGCCACCTTCTTTTTCCTCCCCCCTCCTAGCATTGTGCCTTATAGAACTCTGTAGGGAGGAGGAGGATAAAACTAGAATTAATTGTCACTGCTAATCATTGGCTCTGTCTCCCCCTACTGTTGGCCTCCTGCCTTACACTCATCTTGTCCCAATGGACACCAGTTACCTGAACTCTGGTGTCCTCCACTGCACCTGTGGCAGCAAACATTGCAGACAGAGCTGGGTAACAGATGGGAGTGTCTAGCTAAGGAGCTATGACTGCTGCCTGAGGCAGCTGCCTCACTTTTCCCAGTGGTAGAGCTGTCCCTGCCTAAATGCTCCTCCACCTGATCTTGCAAGCAGTTCTATCCTACGTGGGCAGAATCTAGCAGTAGAAGGAAATGGATGCAACATCATCATCATCATCATCACCTCCCTTCTAGCCTGTTAACTAGCCTGTGGCTTTTTGAAAAGAAGTCATCCCGTTTTTCTTACATGTGTAAGGTTTTCCTCTTTTCTTTTCTTTTTACAAAAAGTGTGTGTGGATACTAATGGTGTATTGGCTGAGAAAAGGAACAGAGCATTTAAAGCGTCCTGCATTCCTTTTCCAAATATTAAAAGGACATCAGAAGGTTTAAATGCACCAAGAAGAAAAGAGAGCAGCAAGGAGATACATGTAGATATCTGGAAACAAGTCTTTGAAGTGTTTTGAGAAAATGAAAGGGACATTTCAAAGACAAAAATGGGACTGTTCCTTCATTCATCCGCTTCTGAAATTTTTAGAGAACCTAATTGTTTTATATTTCCAATCTGGGGTGGCAGTGGATAGGGAGTAGAGAAGGGACGATAATTTAGCCTTAGGATCCATGAAATAAAGACCTAGTGTTCTTCCTCCACCAGCTCCAGCTGTTTCTTAGCCAAGGTTGTGGTTCCCTAGGGATGGGTGCCTCTGCCAATTTTGGTTTCTCTCAGTTTCTCATCCTCCTCCAAATCTTGATTTCATTTCTCCATACTTTCACATCAGTTTCTGAGTTCTCAAAAGTCACCCTAACAATTCTTCAGACTTTTAGAGCGAATTTATATACTCATTTTTGTGTGCAATTTTGCTTCATATAGTCATTTCTGCAAAGCAGCTTCCCCTAAAATAATGTGTTTTTGTATGCTGCCTGATTGAAGAGAAATATTTTTATCTGGCATCTAAAGGTATGTAATGAAGGCCCCAGGTGAGTCTCCCTAGGGAGAGCATTCCCCAAACACAGAGCCACCACTGAAAAGCCCTGCTCTTGTCTTTCCACCCTCTGGACCTCTCATGGAGAAGGAACACAAAGAAAGGCCTTTGTGCAAGGGCTTCAGATGGCATGCAATTCCATCCTGAACAGGTAACCTGCCAATTTCCCAAACATGGGAACCATAACCATCCACCCATAGAGCCTTCATCTTCCTAGGATCAAGCACAGTTTATTGTCCCTTATCCAGTCCATGTAGTTCCATGGTAGAGCAGCACCATGCAGAAAGCCCTGCGTTCAGCTCTGGCTGCACCCGTTGAAGTTCTTAGGTAGAAGAGATGGGAAGGATCCTTGACTGAGAATCCAGAAAGCTGTTGATAATATTAGTCCATACAATGAGTCAGTGATCTGATTCATGGAAATTGTAGAATTGTAGCGTTGAAGGGACCCCGGGAGTCATCTAGTCTAATCTCCTGCAATCCAAGAATCTCAACATGCAGATAATGATGATGTTGGTGCCCTGATGTCAAGGACTGGGCAGAGGAGGAATGGTGGAGACCGCCTCCCCAGCCTGACCCTTCCAGAGAAGAGGAAGACAGCTCAGAATTACAACAGGGGTTTGAGGGAGGTCACAGCTCAGAGGCAGATAAGGGGAATAGTTGCAAAATAATGGGAGAGGAGAAGGAGGAAGAGGAAGCACCAGGGAGGCGACAGCTGATGAACACAGTGTCTTTAGAAAGCATTCCAGACCCCCCCCCCGGCAACCTGGCGAGTCTTGAAAGTAGGAGAGCAAAGAGCTCAAAGGCAGAGGGCGCTTGTCAGCACCTGTAGGGATGACGCATGAGGGAGTGGGAGAGACGGAGAGGGTGGAGATTCACTCGGGACAACGCCATTATCCAAGAGGCTGTGTTCCAAAGCCTCTCCCTGTAAATGCTGAATAAAAAGCTGGTGGTAAGAAACTTCCTTGTCTTTGTATGTTCCTAGGCAACTGGCCATGGGAGTTGCTTGCAGCTACCTGACACCTCATTGTGGGTTTTTTTGTTGTTGTTTTTTTTTTAAAATTCACAAACTATTAGGAACATATGAAGCTGCCTTATTAGAGTTAGACTAGTGGTCCATGTAGCCCAGTACTCCCAGTACAGTGGTACCTGTGGTTACAGGTGCTTCAGGTTACAAACACTTCAGGTTACAGATTCTGCTAACCCAGAAATACTACCTCGGGTTAAGAACTTTGCTTCAGGATGAGAACAGAAATCGTGCAGCGGCGCAGCAGCAGTGGGAGGCCCCATTAGCTAAAGTGGTACCTCAGGTTAAGAACAGTTTCAGGTTAAGAATGGAGCTCCAGAACGAATTAAGTTCTTAACCCGAGGTAACACTCTACTGGGAGTGGCTCTTCAGGGTTTCAGGCAGGAGACATTCTCAGCCTGACCTGGAGATTTGTGGAGTCGAACCCGGGTCCTTCTGCCTGCTAAGCATGTATTCTGCCACTGGGTTATGAGGCAAAGGCTTCTGTTCTCACAGTAGTCAACCAGATACCTATGAGAAGCTCGCAAGCAGGAGGAGCATGCTCCCCACTTGTGATTCTCAGCAACTGATATTCAGAGACACATTGCCTCTAGCTCTGGGGGGAGGGGTCCTCTTTTAAAGCCACGGAAATGCATAACAGCTACCCCTCTGCACTCAAGTGGATTTTGCACGTGTAGAGGAGCATCTCCTCCAAATAGGGCCTTAAGAATTGCTCTGCAGAATCAGATCAAAGGCCCCATTACAGCCAACCAGATGTTTTTAGGAGTCCTGCAGGAAGGACCTGAGTATGAAAGCACACTCTCTCCCTCTCCACTTGTGATTCCTGGCAACAGGTATTTAGAGACTTACTGCCTCCAGTACTGGAAAGCAATACCGGAAATTCACAATACAATTATCCTCCATGTTTCCTGTTCTTCGTGTGAGTTTGTTCACCTCAGCTGACCTCGAGGATCCGTTTGAAATTAACAGCCCCCTTGATCCTCAGCAGGATATATCCCTCTCCACAGCCCAGAGCAAAGCTCATTTTGTGGAGGCTGGGTGTGGGGCAATTGCCTTTTGAATTGGGGTTGGGAATAGATACCCTGCAGGAGCCGCAGTATGAGATGGGAGGGGGGCAGCCTTTGAAGTAATCCGCTGGATAAGCAACTGGAAACTCGTTCAGCAGGGCAGTAATGTCTACAAAAGTCATAGAAAGCTTTTAAAAGAGAGGTAGGGATTTCAGATATTCCTTTCCCCACCATAATGCTCAAAGTGGCCATTTATTAAAAAATATCTTTTTTAAGAAACCTGTTTGATGTGTTTCAGTCGTTTTCTTTCCATCACTGTTTTTTTTGCTCATCTTTTATGTGTCTCCTATGACAAGTTCTTTTCGAGAATTGGCCAGCGGGATCTGCATGCGTTCCCAAACTTTGTTTCTATCAATTAGAGACACACACACAAAAAAACCCTTCAAAATTTTTTACATTTCTTTTTTTTTGCCATTTGCATTATTAGACCAAGAACAAAAATTAATACCACTGAGGGGAATTGGCTAGAACATTATTTTAAATGGAACGCTGCAGGACAGACCTTTGTCAGAGAGAAGTCTCTTCCAAATGGCACAGAAAAGAAAAGGAACTGTGAGGTTTTGGATGTTCCACAATTGAATTAAGCAACTGCATTCAGTAGAGTTGGTGGCTAATGAGATGGCTCTTCAAGATTAAATCGTGACTGTATTAGCCATGTGTGTTATCAGATAGAGACTGCCTGGCTGTGATACAATCAGTGGGATCGTTCCCTCAAGGATCCAAGGACATCCTTGTGTCTCTTTAGAAAAATGAAGATGGCATTAACTTCCTCTGCTGTGTGATCATCTATCTTTTTGCAGGGAGCTGGCAAATACTGATGATTTTCTCTCCCCCCCCCATTACCTTGTTTACTTCTTATAAGCCCAAGGAAAGAACTCCAAAAGAGAGGGCAGATAATCCCAACATACTCTCAGAGGAGTATGGTAGCTGGTTCTGCTTACTTTCATTATATAGAGAAGAACCGTTTGGGTCTCCAGCACCCAAGGAGAGGGGCAAACTTAGAATGGGGAGTTAATAAGCTAGAAAAATAGAAATGCAGAGTTGAATGGGACTCCAAGGGTCATCTAGTCCAACCCTCTGCAGAGCAAGAATCACAGCTAAAGAATCCCTGACAGATGGCCAACCAACCTCTGCTTAAAAACCTCCCATGAAGAAAAGTCCAGTACCTTCCAAGGGAGTCGGTTCCACTGTCAAACAGCTGTTACTGTCAGAAAGTTCTTCCTAATGTTGGGTAAAGTAGAGACATCACCTTGCCAACAAAGGTCCATACAGTAAAAGTTATGGTTTTCCCAGTAGTGATGTATGGAAGTGAGAGCTGGACCATAAAGAAGGCTGATCGCCAAAGAATTGATGCTTTTGAATTATGGTGCTGGAGGAGACTCTTGAGAGTCCCATGGACTGCAAGAAGATCAAACCTATCCATTCTTAAGGAAATCAGCCCTGAGTGCGCACTGGAAGGACAGATTGTGAAGCTGAGGCTCTAATACTTTGGCCACCTCATGAGAAGAGAAGACTCCCTGGAAAAGACCCTGATGCTGGGAAAGATGGAGGGCACAAGGAGAAGGGGACGACAGAGGACGAGATGGTTGGACAGTGTTCTCGAAGCTACCAGCATGAGTTTGACCAAACTGCAGGAGGCAGTGGAAGACAGAAGTGCCTGGTGTGCTCTGGTCCATGGGGTCACGAAGAGTCGGACACGACTAAACGACTAAACAACAACAACAATGTTGGGTCAGAATCTCTTTTCTTGTAACTTGAAGTCCTTGGATTGGGTCCTCCCCTCTGGAGTGGCAGAAAACAAGCTTGCACCATCTTCCATGTGAATCACCTTCATAAGGACATAGCTCAGCATATGAGTATCTGCTTTGCATACAGAAGGTCCCAGGTTCAGTCCCCAGCATCTCCAGGTAGGCAATGTCTGGATGACCCACATCAGAAACACACTGCCTGTCAGTGTCAGCAATATAGTGCTAGATGGAACAACTGTGTACTCTGTGAAGGGCAGATTCCTACAGTTTTTTGGGATTGCAACTCTCTGCGGGGGGTAAATATTTGAGAGTACCTGGTAGACATTCATTGAATGGATGGATGGTGTGTGCAAATACGATTCAAAGCGTGTGGGTGGGTGATGATGACCTTAAGAGAGAAAGAGAATGTGGGGCGGTGAAGACCTCAAGAGAGAGATGGAGGTGGCTCTAGCCCTGCCCATCTCTGACATCTGGCTCCCAACAGATTATCCCCAAGGGCACGTGGGCCTCAACAGAAAAAGTTCATCGCCCACAATTTGTACATTTTGCCATAACTCTGGGTCTCTTGAGAAGATACTGAGAAGGCACATCAGGCTCATTGGAAGGGCTTGAAGACCCTTTGGGTCCCTTCCAACTCTGCAAGTCTATGATTCATGTGGAAAGCTTGTTTGAATAAGCAGTTGTGTTGTTGCTGTTTTATCATGATAAGCTTTGGGGGCTGGGTTTCAGCTGCATAAAGATAACCAGTGCATTGCTCTAACCAAAAAAAGTAACTGGTGTGATTTTGATGCATCTTATGAAGGGAACAAGTCATTTCATAGACTTGGCTGGAGCCCACAGTGGAGTGGGAGGAACAGCCTGCATGGAAGTGGGTTTCTCAGCCTCTTGTTATTGCAACTTGTTTAAGCAGTCCCCTGTCCTGTGTTTCTCTTGCCAACGGTGTTCAATGGAGCCAAGCTGAACTGTGGCTGTGAAGTGGACCGCAGCCAACGTCGCCCTGCGATGCAACTGAAGCTGCTATGCTGTCTTGCTCTAACGTGGGAGTTGAAATGTTGACAGATGCTTCCCACATGCGATAGGGGTGATGGGAGGAAGCTTCTCATTCCCCGCGTTGCGTTTTGCAGGTTCAGTGCTAGCCGCACGTGCTTTGTGCAAATGCTGTTCTCACGGGTGTGAACTCCCAACAGGGGAGCCAGGCATTACAGAAAGCAAATGTGGAAAAGCATCATCGGAAGAATTGTTTCAAGTTTTGAAATGCCTCTCTTATGACCCCATTTCAGCATTGGTGGTGGTGGCGGCGACGGAACCCTCCTTTCAGTGTTTTTCCTCTGCACTCAGTAAAGGGGGTGGCCCAGGGAGCAATTGTGGCCTTGTGAGATAAGGAAGGGCCATTGCTGAGTGGCAGATTGCATGCAGAAATGCCCAAGGCCCCAGCAGCTCCAAGTAGGGCTGTGAGAGACTGGCAGAAACCCTGGGAGCTTCTGCCAGCTAGTGCATGCAATACTTAGCTGGATGGACCAGTGGCCTGACTCAGTGTACGGCACATTCCTGTGTTCCTAGAAGAGTTGGAAGACACACTCATGGCTCGTTCAGGGCAATCCGGAATGAAAGCATCTTTTACAAATTTGTTCAGTGTGTTTCCTGTTTGTTTGGGGTAAGAGCCATAGTTCAGGGATAAGAGTACATGCTCTGAGTGCAGAAGGTCACAGTTCAATTCCCAGCAACTCCAGGTAGAACTGGGAGAGACCACTTCTTGGGACAGCCACTGCCAGTCAGTGTAGACAACACTAGATGGACTGATAATCTGGATCATTATAGAGTAGCTTTCTTTGTTCCTATGCTAAGAGCGAAATTTAGAATAGGAAGAAAGAGTAGGCCTGGTTTTCATAGCTGGACAAGACTTCAGCATCTTGTACTCTGTAACTTTATTGGGTGTTTGCTTTTAATACAGAGGGCGGGGAGTGGCCTTTTACAGAGTCAAAACCACTCAGTAACTCAGTACTGTCTGCACTGACTGACAGCAGCTCCTCAGGGTATCCCGGGGTCTCTCCAGTTGTACCTGGAAATGCTGTCTGGGATTGAACCCAGGACTTTCTGCAGACAAAGTGGGTGTTCTTCCACCGAGCTTCAGCTCTTCCTCAAAGAGGAAGCTGCTATGATGGCTGTCCCCAAGTGCTCTGCTCCTGGCATCTCCTCTTCTCCGGTTCAACTTCCTCCGTTCAATTCATTATCTCCCTTCCTTACAAGATTAGTATTTTATTTAAATGATAAAAAATGCATGTTCCAAATGTTCTGGAATGGTTTATTATTCTGGCCGAATCCTCTTCTTTCTACCTCCTGCTCATCTGGATGTAAATTAGAAATAAATCGGGCAGCTCCAGGGTGCCTTGTGGTGCAAAAGGAGGAGAGGATTTGGCTCTCTTGGCTTTCAGGTTGAGCCAAGAATTCTCCCTTCCTTCTCTTTACCTTTGATGGAATATTTATAATGCTCCCCTGACACATCATATAAAGAGTATGGATTTTGTCACGTGCAGAGAGGGAGAGAGAGAGACCCTGAAATAAGGTCAAATTAAGCCAGAGCCTTTAAAGATACTCAGATTTGGTTTTGCTGTAGTGAATGTTGCTTCCTTATTTACATGGTCTCTGGAGGAAGAATTCTGGTGCTGTGTTTTTTCTTTTCTTTTAAGAGTGCTAATGATGCTATCTCACTGGGTTAACTCAATTGATTGAAAGATTTGTCCAGATGTCTGATAAGGAGTCTGGCACCAATGTTTAGTTTCTGAATGCAGAGATGTTGAGACTCAAGATTTCCTGGGAGCCTGTGGCTGCTTGTGGTCACTCCCTGGCAAGTCACTTTGTTTATGCTCAGAGGCACCACCTCCCTTACTGCTGTTTTCTGTGCCCAGCCTTAACATAAGAAGAGCCTGCTGGATTAGGCCAATGACCCATTTGGCCCAGAATCCTGTTCTCACAGTGGTCAGCCAGATGCCCCAATGGGAAACCTTCTAGCAGGACCCAAGCACAAGAGCACTCTCTCCTCCTCCATAAATTCAGAAGCATTGCTGCCTCCAATTGTGGAGGCAGAGCATAGCCCTTGTGGCTAGTAACTATTGATTACTTTCTCCATGAATTTGGCTAAACCCCTTTTAAAGCCATCCAAATCAGTGCCTTCGCTGTCTCCTGGAGAAGACAGTTGTCTCCTGGGTAAGTGAGTTGTACGGTTTGACTATGTGCTGTGTGAATAAATACTTACCGTATTTTTCACTCTATAAGATGCACCAGACCATAAGACACACCTAGTTTTCGGAAGAGGAAAACAAGAAAACAAATATTCTGAATCCTGCTGGCTGTCCTGGCTTCTGGCTTAACCGTGCGCAGCCTCTCCCGGGCAGGGGATGAAGGCTCCCCTTGCCCGGGAGAGGCTGCGCACGACTAAGGCTCCCCCAAGAGCCGCGCTCCCTTTAAAGAATGCCCAGAGTATGTGTGCGGTTCTTTAAAGGGAGCACTGAGCAGAGCCTCCCGCCTGCATTCGCTCCATAAGACGCACACACATTTCCCCTTACTTTTTAGGAGGGGAAAAGTGCGTCTTATAGAGCGAAAAATACGGTAATTTTATCTGTCCTAAATCTTCCAACATTCAGGTTCATTGGATGTCCATGAGTTCTAACATTATGAGCGGGGGAAACAGCCTTTTTCCTGGCAAAAACAGGCCTAGGGGACAAGAGTCCTGGTCAACCTGGCTGCATACCAAGCCCTGTTCAAGAGACAAGTCTATTTTTGAGAGAGAGCATCTGAAATTGGCAGAGACAACAGCTCCTCTCTCTCTCATCCCTGTATCCCCTTCCATAGGGAAAAGAGATAAATCCATCCCTGTTTACTATGCAGTAAAAACAATGCATGATGTAGTGGGTGTATTGCCAGGACTTGTTCCTTTTTTTCTGTTGCTGTAAATCCAGGGGACACGATCGCCCTGAGAGCCACTCAGAGATTGGAGTGCCCTATCCTCTCTGCCAACACGGCCTCAGTCCATGATCTAAAGGCCTTCTTTAGACATACCCAAGTGCCTATCATTCTCTGTGAGCTTTTCAATATATTTTCTCCCTTTGAGGGGCATGTGTGTGTGTTTGTTTATGATGAGCCTCTCAATCCTGACTGGCACAGTGCTGGGGTGGCAGCCGCTCTCAGATGATGAGGAAGAAGAGGAGGGGGGACAAAGGATGCCTTTGGTGGGGAACAGCCTGAGAGGGAGGGAGTGGCCCCCACTCCCTTGCCTTTAGAGACTGGGGAAGGGAGATGGACAGGGCCACTGACTCCATGTCCTGCCCCATCCATGGAGTGGAGATATTCCCCAGGAACAGGGAAAGACATTGACCATCTAGAAGGTGGGGGGGCCTGGATAGCTGCAGAGGAGGAGGAGGAGGAGGAGGAGGAGGAGGAGGAGGAGGAGGAGGAGGAGGAAGAGCCAGGGTGCATGACCTTCATCCCATCACCAAGAACTCAGCACCACATTTGCTGTTCGCAACAGACCCATGCCATTTAAGAGAAGCCTGTATCTCCAAGTGCACCAGTCCCACAGGGAGACTCTCGCAAGGGAGCACACCATGTCTTGCTTTTAAAGGATACTCCAAACCTGCCATTGTTCCAAGGTGTTTGTGTGGGTGGGGGCACTACAAAAAAAGAGAAAAGGAATAGTGGAGAAAATGAAGATGAAATTCTGCAAAGGAAGGTTGAGAGAGGGGGGAAAATATTCATGCTATTTATTAAATGTATGCGGATACCCATCTAAAGTATTTCCTCAGTGATTTGCAACATAACATTATTTTTTAAAAAATACAGCTTATAATAGAGAAAAACAACCATAAAAGACAGCCAAAAAACCTTTTCTTACAACAGCTAAAAAGCTTAGGAAATACCTTCTGAAGAATTTCGGCTATAATTTCTACATATGTGTACTGTATGTGTGTGTTTGATGTGGGGAGTGCTTCAACTTTTCTTCTGTTCCTAACCTTCCAAGGGATCACATGAAGTGCCATTAATGTGTTGTATTCTTCTGCTAAATGAGCATGTGTTTCTCCTTCTGCTTCCAGGCTGTGATAGTGACCACTGGGGTCCTCACTGCAGCAACCGCTGCCAGTGCCAGAACGAAGCACTTTGCAACCCCATCACTGGCGCCTGCGTCTGTGCGACTGGATACAAAGGATGGCGCTGCGAGGACTTGTGCGACCCAGGAAGTTACGGCAAAGGCTGCCAGCTGAAGTGCCAGTGTCACAATGGGGCCACCTGTGACCATAAGACCGGGGAGTGCCACTGTGCTCCTGGATACACAGGTGTCTTGTAAGTTGAGTGCTGGGTACCTTTTACATGCGGGCTTTGCGGCAGTTGCTTTCTCTTAGGACCACATTCACACCGTACATTTGGAGCACTATGATGCCACTTTAAGCAGCCATGGCTTGCCCCAAGGAATTCTGGGAGCTGTAGTTTGAGAGTTGTTAGGAGGCCTCTGCTCCCCCTCCCAGAGCTACAGTTCGGAGAGTAGTCAAACCATTGACCCCTCTTTGCAGAGAACTTTGGGAATTGTAGTTCTGTGGGGAGAAGAGGGGCCTCCTAGCAACTCTCTGCACCCTTGGCAAATTACAGCTCCCAGAATTGTTTCTGGGAAGCCATGACTGTTTGAAGTGGCATCATGATGCTTTAAATATTAGTGTTACAGTCGTCTGAAATGTGCCCAGTTAGGATTCCTTCTTTTTGAGAGAAGCCCTGTGCAATTTTTGACCCACCAAGGAAGCAAAGCTCACCATCACATAGTGAATATGTTTCCCTCAGAGACCATCTGTGTGGCATGCACGATTTTCATGTATACATGGGAACCCTTTGAACCAAACCTTGTGTAAGAGGCGATCATAAGGTAAAGGTCAGGGGGACCCCTGACCATTAGCTCCAGTCATGGCCGACTCTGGGGTTGCGGCGCTCATCTCTCTTTATTGGCCAAGGGAGCCGGTGTACAGCTTCCGGTTCATGTGGCCAGCATGACTAAGCCGCTTCTGGTGAACCAGAGCGGTGCACGGAAACGCCGTTTACCTTCCCACCGGAGCGGTACCTATTTATCTACTTGCACTTTGACGTGCTTTCGAACTGCTAGGTTGGCAGGAGCAGGGACCGAGCAACGGGAGCTCACCCCATCGCAGGGATTCGAATCGGCGACCTTCTATCGGCAAGTCCTAGGCTCTGTGGTTTAACCTGCAGCGCCACCCGTGTCCCCTGTATTGCATCATACTGTATTGCAAATGTTTGTTGAGTTTGGGGAGTTCAGCACATACCTTCCACCCAGCTTGCCATACCGCTTGCCCAGTGTACAACTGAATCTTCCCCTTGTGGAAATACTTTTATCTCCCATGAACCAGAGGTTATCTTTCTGAGTGAAGGGCTCTTAAAACGAATAAAGGATCTGAAACAAAAGCAATGCTGTTTGGAGCAATAAATATTGGATAGCTACATTTTACCACTGATGCCGTCAATCAGAATTTGCTGAGTGTTTGATTATTTGTGTAGGCGCTCCTGCAACAGCCCTATAGTGGGCTGCCCTCTTGTAGCTTCCTGATGTAAATTGTTTCCGTGTCTGTTTTGTGTTTCATTTTGGTGTCCGTCCCTCCTTGCTTCCGACAACACCTGCGAAGCTGCGAAGAGCATTGTCCTCCCGGTAGCCATGGAGCGCAGTGTGAGCAGCGGTGCCCATGCCAGAATGGGGGCACCTGCCACCACGTCACTGGAGAGTGTGCCTGTCCCCCAGGATGGATGGTATGTAACATTGGACTACAGTCACAGTCATGCACCCCTTGGCACATACTTTAGTGCACATAAATGTTGGTGGGGTTAAGCTTTGCATAACGCCTCTCCAAGCCATTTGCACAAGACAGATTCAGTAAGTGCCTTTTAAAATATGGCATCCAGTCTCATATTCTAATAGGCAGTGCTCCCCAGAGATCTGTTGGACTGTTTTCCAGAATGAGCACCAGACTCACTGAACTGACAGTGAGGCTCAAGAGATGTGCTGAGTGGCTAGAGTGAGCTGAGGCTGCATCCACGCCATACATTTAAAGCAGCATGATGCCACTTTAACAGTCATGGCTTCCCCCAAAGAATCCTGGGAGCTGTAGTTTGTTAAGGCTGCTGAGAGTTGTTCCCCTCATAGAACTGCTATTCCCTGAGTGGCTTAAAAGACTGTATTTCCCAGAGTATGCTGGGAAATGAAGCTCTCTGAAGGGAAAGGGGCCTTCTAACAACTGTTGTTGTTGTTGTTGTTGTTGTTGTTGTTGTTGTTGTTGTTGTTGTTATTAGCTGGGGCTGAGTTCCATGTCATTGCAGGGGTTTGGAGTAGATGACCCTTTGGACCCCTCCCAACTCTACAATTTTGTCATTCTATGATTTATGAGAAAGATAAACTAATCACACTTTTTGCTTCTACCTGAGCCTAACAATGAGATGAAGCATGTGGCTCTTTATCAGGGAGATCTGGCTTCCATTTGCCCTCAGCCATGAAACTCTCCAGGTGATCCTGCCACAGCCCATAATCTCTTAGCCTAACTATAAAACCTGGTCAGTGTGCAGTGGAGGCTCTTAGGCCACCAATGAGCTCCTGGGAGGAAGAGCAAGATTCAAACGAGATGGATGAGAACAAGAGGCATCCAAAGTCACAGAAAGGGAAGGCATGAATGCTGCAACCCAGAGACTCTGGGGAGTGTTTGCACTGTATCAGAGGGAGGTCTGCTACAGAGGTCAATGCAATTCTTTCCCTCCCGCTCGCATAATCTTGCTCATTTCTGGCATAATTTTACTTGTGTTAAGAGGGGCTGCCGGGGATTGGCTTCGAGGCAGCGCATTATTACTCGCACCTTTAATTCTGTGTGTCAAGGGAGGAGGTGGGGAAAGGCTGCGCTCTTTTTTCTCTCCCCCTTTTCCAAATCTAAATCTGTATCAATAATGTGATAATTAACTCCCTCTGGATTTGCCAAGGCTTCATTCAGCTGCGCGCCGTTCCCTGGCATCATTCCATCATTTGACAATTAGCCTGTTGGCAAGTCCCTCTGCTGGAATTGGGCAGAGAAAGGGAAAGGCAGGGGAAGGGGTGTCAGACAGACTCTGGGGATCCTTCCTGGTTAATACCATGAAATGCTATGAAGATGGCTGGAAGCTGTGGATTACATGGGGGTGGGGAGTGAGGAGCCACCAGGTCCATGCTGGAACAATCGTGACAAGCTCTGAGCTATGGCAGGAATGTGCTGAACTGCGCACTCTTCTCCCCATGGATCCCCTGGTGAATTTTGGAAGGGTGGAGAGAGTGCTGAATGGCAGGACTACCACTGTTACAATTAGGGTTGCTCCCCAGGATGCAAGGCTAGTAGAGAAGCATTGGATTGTGTTTAGTGTTAGCCATAGAATCATAGACTCATAGATTCATAGAATTTTAAAGTTGGAAGGGACTGCAAGGGTTATTTAGTCCAACCCCCTGAAATGCAGGAATCTTTTGCCCAATGTGGCACTCAAACCCATGGCCCTGAGATTAAGTGTCTCATGCTTTATCGACTGAGCTATTCAGAATCCTATTCACAGTAGATCTACTGAAATGAATGGTCTAATTTAGCCCCCTTAATGTCAGTGGGACTACTCTAAGCAGAACCTTGCTGGACCCAACCCATTGGTTACGTTCTGTTGTGTTTTGTCACCATCACAAAGTTGGTTTCATACTAAGCTCTCAGCTGTGTTCAGTCGGGTCCATATCACCACCGTCATCATTGCAGAATCACAGAATGAAAGAGTTGGAACAGACCCAAAATGTCTTCTAGCCCAATCCTCTGCAATGCTGGCATCACCACCTCCATCGTCGGTTTGTTTGTCTGACACCTTCCCACAACATGGTGCCCAAAGTGAACAATTAAGTATAGCCACTCAAAAAAGTGCAGATGAGAAACAGTTGGAAATAAATGCAAAAAAAACAACAACCCCCCAATCCGAACACATTTGTATAAAACAATAGAAATAAACCAATCCAACTTGAACACCTTAAAACTGAACAGGAGATAGAATAATGCCTAATACAGATATCAAAAAAGTAGTATGAAAAACATCCGCATGCTCCAGATGATTCATTTATTTCTAGTAGTTTGGATCAAAATCCCCATCTCCGGGCACCCTGCCCCATCTCTCTTGGTATAAGGCAGCTTCCTATGTTTCTGTGTTCACAATCAAGTTTTGGGTAGCAATTGTTTTCTTTTGGACAGACACTGAGTAACAGCACCTCATTGCCAGAGGGCATATTGCTAGGACAGCTTAAGTTATTTGGCTTGGAAGATGGACTGGAGCAGGGGTGGATTTTAAATGTCTGACCCCTCCTGTTCCCTCACTTGACACCATCACATTTTCCCATGTCTGCAACTGCTGTAACCCCAAGGAAACTACAATAATCCCCAGGCAAATTTCTTGCAATATTTTAAAATGATATTAAACAGCAGCGTAATAATACAAATGACAGAGTTGCAATTAAAAAAGTGCAGGAAGAAGGTGCATAACAACTGGAGGCAATGCTTCTTTTCTTTATTTATTAAATTCATATAGGTATGTATATCCCACACTTCCTCACAAAGGAGCATCGTTGAGGCTGTGTCATAAACTGCTAAATACAGAAAGCAAGTGGGTACTGAATAATTGAATCCAGCACAACTGATGATGCCAGCCTGTGGTCTGGATTCTGTGGCTTGCCTGAGCATGGATGTTAAGCCATGCGCAGTGGACCTATGGTGCCGCACCATCAAGCAGATAAGCTGCACATCACCCTGAAGCTGGTGGTGCAATATGACCTGCTGCTGTGTGCCTGCACAAGTACAGCCAGAGAGACTGTCAAAAGTGCACTACTGTGTGGGTGGGTGTGTAAGCTGTAGAAATTCTATTCTACTCAGTTGGTGGGTGGACCGTAAATGAGGCTGTCTGCACTGATGCTGCCTGGAAGAAACAGAGAGATGCATTCCAAAGGCCAGAGGTGCTTCTTGAAAACCCTATCTTTGGCTGTTCTGTTCCCCAGGGACAAACCTGCAGTTAACAGTGCCTGCTTTTGAACTGAGCTGAGTTTAAAACACACATACACAGACAGGCAGACTCTGAAAGAGGCAGAGCAGGAGCTCTGGGGGAAGCAGAGGCAGTTAGAAGCAAAAGCACTCCACTTGCAAATGTTGGGATTTTAAGTTTAAAGGGCCTCTCCAGGGCTTTCATGAAAGAGGAAAAAGATTCTGCACAGCCACTGTTTGTGTCTGTGTGGGGGAGAGAAACTTTTTGCTTATTCTTTTCTTGCTTTGTGCTTGTTAACCCTTGATGTTTGGAGGACAGTTCTGGCTGCAGCAAGCCAGGAATGGAGAACCGGAAAGAAGGTGCTACTGTCCTCGTGGCCTTGTGTTCCGCAGAAAGCCTGTCTTTGGCTGTAGACATTTTGAATGCACGTTTAGTGTGCTTTGGGCGTATGTATAATATACGCTATGCATGCACCAGTATTCCTTGAAGACATTTGCAACTTCAGGTTTATTAATATACATTGACTCCAACTTGATTTCACCTGGGACCAGAAACCATCGCAAGAGAACAGCAGTTTCTACGCTCCCCTGGGGTGCGTATGATGAAATGCAGCTCTGCCAAGAGATTTGCTCCCTGAGGAATCAGGTTCCCAGTTGAAGCAGGAGATTGAAAAGGAAGATCAGCGTGCGCTCTCTGTCTCTTTCCTCCTCCCTACCCTTCAGTTCCCTCCTTTTAAAGATAGCATTGCTCCTGTTCTCAGATAGTGTGCCTGCTCGGTAGGACGAAGAATCTAGCAGGAAATCCAGCTTTACAGCAGTAGCAGGCAGTGTGGTGGAAACAAGAGCCACTCTGTCTGGCACAGGGATCACTTGCAGCTTCCCCGGATGGAGCCGAGCAGGATTTGGATCGGATGCAGCAACAGAGCCAGTCTGACACTGCTGGTGGTGTGTCTGCAGAGCCACAATCTTGCCTCCCCTCCAAACCCCAGCCAGGAGAGATGTGACAATGCTCTGTGCCTCTGCCCCACTAAGCTAGCCACTACTGCTTTACCATAATCTGTTACTGTTAACTGCAATGATCTATTGCAATGGCATGCAAGGAGTAGGCTACCAGTGGCCACCAGCCACAATGACTATTCTCTGCCCCACGGTCAAAGGCAATGATGCTTCTGAAAAGCAGTTGCTGGAAGCTACAGGAGGAAAGAGCCCCATTGCACTCGGGTCCTGCTTGCTTGCTTCCCAGAGGCATCTGGTTGGCCATTGTGAGAACAGGATGCTGGACTAGATGGCATCCTGTGGAATAGCTCAGTTGGTGGAGCACAAAACGCTTAATCTCAGGGTTGTAGGTTCAAGCCCCATGCCAGACAACAAGACTCCTGGATTGCTTGGGGATGGAATAGGTGACGCTTCCAACTCTACAGTTCTGACGTGGGTGGCGCTGTGGGTTAAACCACAGAGCTTAGGACTTGATGATCAGAAGGTTGGCAGTTTGAATCCCTGCGACGGGGTGAGCTCCTGTTGTTCAGTCCCAGCTCCTGCCAACCTAGCAGTTCGAAAGCACATCAAAGTGCAAGTAGATAAATAGGTACCGCTCCAGCGGGAAGGTAAACGGCATTTCCGGGCGCTGCTCTGGTTCGCCATAAGTGGCTTAGTCATGCTGGCCACATGACCCAGAAGCTGTATGCCGGCTCCCTCGGCCCATAAAGCGAGATGAGTGCCACAACCCCAGAGTCGGCCACGGCTGGACCTAATGGTCAGGGGTCCCTTTACCTTTACCTTTATGTGATTTGGAGTATCAGCCCCCACCAGCTTCAACCAGCATGGACTGTGCCAGCTGTGGCTGATGGCGGTGCGCTCCAAAACATCTAAAGCGCACCTGGTTGACAAAGGCTGCTCTAAGTTGAGGCATGTTCTGGCTAAGTTGGACTCTGCCTAGAGTGCAAGCATCCCCTTTATTAATTCCCTCTGTTCATGTCCATTGTCAGGCAACTCTGTCTCCAACTCTCTGCAGAACAGTTATGGGGCTCTCTCCGGCTGCATTGCTTGGGGCTACCCTCAAAAACTGAGTCCCTACTGACTCTCCTTGTCTCTGACAGCATTATTAGGCTTATCTCAAAGGGAGCACAAGAAAAAGGGGGAAGGCATCTCAAATGAACAAAACAAGGCTCACTGAGGCAAAACTTTGTCGTAGTTCAATGCATTTCCACAAAAGATACTCCTCCTTCAGGACCTTGAAACCCCGCCACACACCCTGCTCTCTCCCCATCTTATTTGCAGAGGTTGAAAATGGATGAATGAGGGAGAAGAATTGCTTTTTTTTCACGCTGATTCCTGAATTGTTCAGGTTTTGAAAAGCGCTTCTGAATTTTAAGAAATCACAAGCTCCTAAAGAAAGATTGTTCCACTCTAAAACACACTGAACTACAGTAAGGAGCATTATATCAGTGAGCACCAGAGCCTGTTCTCCTTTAGGTTTTGCAATCTCAAATGGAGCCAAGATTTCATGCCAAACATATGAATGGTACCCCTGCCCGTTTTCATGCTTTTTGTGTTTGGCATCTACCCCAGAGGAAGCTCTTTCAGTTCTGTTTTCACAGTCACTCGTGTGAAGTGGAATCCTTGGTCATCTCCAGAGTGTCGCTCTTTTGGCGTGGGATTCAATCACATACTAGAAAGTTCAGGTGGCACAACCGCAGTTGATTGGGAGCTCTTGCACAACACCTGTTAAGACTTTTGCAATAAGAAATGTGATCGGAAGATGCACAGGAAAATGTGGAATGTTTGGTGCAGCACTGTCTAACCTCCCAACAAACAAATGAGATGAATGCTAAATAAACACATTGTCTGGGAGAGCCCCTTCCCTCCACTGCCCCCCCCGCACTTCTGTGGTGCATTGTGTCACAGTCCAGTCTACAGGCGGTCGAAGTCCCAGCTGAGGACATCGGGACCAGGGACAAGATGGCAGGGTAGGAGCAGGAACGAGAGTCCAGAAGCCAGGGATCCGAGGGTGAGGAAGCAGGAAGTCACAAAGTCAAGGATCCGAGGATCGAGAAGCAAGGAGTCACGAAGTCAAGGGTCCGAGGGTCGAGAAGCAAGGAGTCAAGAAGCCAAGGTCTGAGGATCAGGAAGCATGAAGCCAAAACCAAGCAAGGCAAGAAACGTGTTGCTGTGGCAAAGAGCCAAAGGGAAATGCTGACCTTATATCCCTTCCCAGCTCTTGCCACCAGGTGCTGTGAGTTACACAGCTGCGCCTTGCCTCTTCAGAACAAACTTAGGAAGACCCCAGTCCTGCAAAGTCCTATTGGTCACAGGGCCTGGCTCCTGCAAGGACTCCTGACACATTGAAAGGTCTGAAAAGAGCCAATGGCCCATCTAGTCCAGCATCCTGTTCTCACAGAGGCTGCCTGTGGTATTTCCACCAGCAGGACCCATGCACAGGAGCACTCTCCCCTCCTGCAGTCTCCAGCAACTGGTATTTAAACGTATTACTGCCTCTTGCTGCAGCTACTAAGCATTGATAGGCTTATCCTCCATATATTTGTCCAACCCTAGTTTAAAGCCATCCAAGCTGGTGGCCATCACTGCCTTCTGTGAGAGCAAGTTCTGAAGTTCAGCTGTGCACTGCATGATGGAAGTGATTATCTGACACCCTGGTTATGAATAGAAGAGAGTGGCTGAAAGTTTGAAGTTGTACCTAATCTTCATTCAGGCTCTGCTGTGTATTCAAGATCATGTTTGATTGCCCCAAAGTCCTTGCAGCGCACATGTTCTGTTGGAGAGGAGAATGCCTTTTGATCCTTGTTCTGACTTAAATGAAGTGTTGGGAGAGGGGATGGTGCTGGGACCATCTTTGGCTTTCCTCGGCAGCAGTTGATGACATTGGGGAAGGGCGCTGAAGAACGCACAAGCCTGAAGTCTTTGCAAAGTTGCTGATGGAACAAACTGTGTTGATGAGATGCATAAAATTGCTTGCAACTTTGCTCTGACATTTGATCCTCCGGAGATGGGCATTTTGTATTCCCTAAATGCACGTTTGTGCCAGAAGATTCACACCTCTCTTGAGGGGATGCATCTCGGAGCACTGCTTCCTCATCATTTGCTGATAGAAATCCTCTCCTCTTTGAAACCATGATGAGAAAAGGCATTTATTATCATGATCAATGGGCAACTTGCCTTCCTGGAGAGAGATTCAAAATATCGCTCCTTGCTCAAGCCTAGAGACACAAATGGTTATGGCAGGGCCTGGATGCTCTTGAACTGAGGCCAAGCTATCCCTTCCACAGCTGAAGAGGCAGCAATCATACAGGTTAGGACAGGCTTTCAGAGTCCTTCATAATTAGTGAGATCCACTGTGTTCCATTCTGGTGTTGTTGGTATTGCCAAATCTTCCTGGCCTGTGAGTGAAGAAACTGTCAGAAGAAGGCAAATATGAAGCTGCTCCTATTCTCGTTTTGAGATGTGCTGTGTTTTTTATTTGCCCTGAGAACTGTTCATTGTTTCCTCTTCAACTACTACCCTCTCCTGCCTAAAATGCTTTAAGGTGCTTGGCTGAGAGGCAGGACCGGTCCTACTGTTAAGCCGAGTGAGGCAACTGCCTCAGGTGACAGATAGTACAAGAGGGGAAATGGCAGTGAGTTGTGGGAGGACAAAGTTTTGTATGTGCCACACAACGTGCCCTAGAACCCCTATGCTGGCCCCTTACCATAAGGTGTGGTGGAAGACACTGTCCTATTGCAAGTATTGAACTGAGATTCATCTGCTATTATTATTACTATTTATTCAATTTGTATACTACCCTTCATCCCTAAATCCATATCTTACAATGTAAAAATACAAAATGAGAATACACAATACACGGTGCCTAAAGGTATATAATGAAGGCACCAGATGAGCCTCCCTGGGGAGAGCATTCCACAAATGGGGAGTCACCACAGAAAAGGCCTGTTCTCATGTTGCCACCCCCTGGATCTCTCATTGAGAAGGCACATGAAAAAGGGCCTCAGATTATGATTGCAGGGTTCTGGTTGGTTCATATGGGAAGAGGCAGTTCTTGAGGTATTGCAGTCCTCAGCCATTTAAGGCTTTATAAGTGAAACCAGCACTATGAATTGGGCCAGGAAATGAATGGACAGCCAGAATCAGAGTAATATGCTCAAACTGTCTTGCCCTGGTGAGCAAGCTTGCCACTTAATTTTGCACTAGCTGAAGTTTCCGAGCCATCTTCAGAGGCAGCGCCACGTATAATGTGTTGCAGTAGAGGTTACCAGAGAATAGACAACAGAAGTTAGGTTATCTTTGTCTAGATAGGGGTGTCAATGGGTCACCAGCTGTGGCTGATGGAAGGCAGTGTGCGTCAGTGTGCCTTCTGAGTGGCTGTGTACACCTAGGATGATTCCCTCTCCCACTCAGAACCCCTGGCCTCATCCAAAGAAGAAGGGGAACCTAACCCAAGGATTGTGGCAGTGACAACATGGCTTGGCAGGGTTTCCAAGCAGGATTGAACCCCATAGCTTCTCAATGGTAGCAACTACTGGTAAAAATTGGATGGATCGTGTGGCATATGAATGGAAGGCTCAGTATGTTTCCATGTCCTCCTGCATTCATTCATAAGTCCATTCTGTACCATTACTGCATGAATCTGCAATTTTTAAAATGCACATTACTTTGTATTACTTTGCATTAAAATTCACATTACTTTATATGTATTCCTTGGCAGAACAGACATCTATGAACACACTTTACCCTAACGTGGTCATTTCGTACACATTTTATCCTAAAGTCCACATTCTCATATGACTTCCAACCTAAAATATGCATTTAATATATGTACATACTGGTAAAGTGGCAAGCACTTTATTAGATGGCGTGAAATGCAAAGCACATCCTTTAATGCACATCTAAATGCAATGTGTTTGTTTGTTTGTTTTTCTCCATGTTAACCTGAAATGATGCTAACCTGAAATGACTGTTTTTTCCCTCTCTGTCTCCTCCTACCTAGGGCTTTGTATGTGCCCAGCCGTGTCCATCAGGAACATACGGGGTTAACTGCAGCCAGGATTGCCCATGTCATAATGGAGGGCAATGTGATCATGTGACAGGGGTTTGCCTATGCACTGCAGGCTATATGGGAGACAGGTAGGTATGGAGGTAGCAGGTGGAAAACTTCATTCTCCTGTGTGTGGATTGCCAGTTAAATCTCTTTCAGCACAATGAAACTTCAATTAGCAAAGTCCCATTGTCAGAGATTGTGAACCTCAGGTCTGGGGTGATGGCAAATGTGGCCCTCAAGGCCTTTCTGTCTTGCCCTTGGGCTCCTCCCCAAGTTACAGCACACCTTGGCCCTGCTTGCAGTTTCCTTTATGCCTGGCTGGAATGTATCCTTGCATCCTGCTAATGCTTTTTGCTTACCTGGATGGAGGATGCAGTGAGATATGTGAGTGTGAGCCTACTGCTCACAGGTAAGGTAAAGGTAAAGGGACCCCTGACCATACGATCCAGTCATGACTGACTCTGGGGTTGCGGCACTCATCTCACTTTACTGGCCAAGGCAGTCGGCGTACAGCTTCCGGGTCATGTGGCCAGCATGATAAAGCCGCTTCTGGCGAACCAGAGCAGCACACGGAAATGCTATTTACCTTCCCGCCAGAGTGGTACCTATTTATCTACTTGCACTTTGACGTGCTTTCGAACTGCTACGTTGGCAGGAGCAGGGACCGAGCAACGGGAACTCACCCTGTCACAGGGATTCGAACCGCTGACCTTCTGATTGGCAAGTCCTAGGCTCTGTGGTTTAACCCACAGTGCCACCCGCGTCCCTATGCTCACAGGTAAAATTGGCATTAATTGCTGCATCTACTTTTGCTCCTGGCAAGATGTATGAACCCTTCCCCCGCCCCCCAAAAGCCTAACGAATACAGAGAGATGCACCATTTAAATCAATAAAAAGAGAAAGTGAACATTTAGCAGTATTTGAGTTATTTTAAACTTTTACATTTGTTTCCGACCTTTCCTCCAAGGATCTCAGGGTGACATACACACCTTCACTACCTCTCCACTTTATCCTCACAACAATCCTGTGAGGTAGGTTAGGTTGAGAGCGAGTGAGTGGCCCAAGGTCACCCAGCAAGCTTCATGATTTGAACCCTGGTCTCCCAGGTCCTAGTCTGACACTCTAACCACTAAACCTGACACCACACACATATTTTAAGCAGACGCCATACATAACTTGATAAGAAAACAATGCAAAAAGAAAACCTGCAAATCCTCCCAGATGCTAAGAGCACAAAGGCTCCTGGGCCTTGTTCAAGCCTTATTCGTTTTGACAGAAGGAGCTTCAGATCCCATAGAGAAGTAAAAAGTCCTAGCTGGAGACATTTACATATATCTCTTGAAGTCCTTGCAAACACATGAATCAGGTCTGGCCCAATAGGTGTCAAATATAATTCTTCACACTAAAGCTATTTCGAGAAAACTATTTTAAAAGGGGATTGAGAAGATTTTCCTTTGAAAGTGTCAGTAATGGAATCCGATAATAAAGAGCTCCTTTTCCTCGGAGGATAAGGCTTTGATTCTGTGTACGTTTACCTGGGAGTAAGTCCCACTGAACTGAACAAGGATTACTTTTTAGCAGATACATATTTATTCATTTATTTATTAACAGGTAACTGTTAGGTGGATTTGTAGCTGAATGGCTGAACCCAAAGAGTACTCATTAATTGCTCCTCGTCATCCTGGGGGAAAGTGGCAGGTGGGGAGCTATTTTTTCTAGAAAAAGAGGTGCTGGAACTCGCCATGAATGCCTCTCTCATTCTCTTATGGCGCAATGGTGCCCACCTGAGAGGTGCCAGAACTGAGTTTATATTTCTGTTTTGGGTTGTACCCAATGTTCGTCCTACTCATGTGAGTAGGCCTATTTATATTAAAGGACATGATAAATTTATCACCCTTAATTTCAATGGGGCTACTCAGAGTAGAATTTAGTCAGCTACAACCCATTGTTTTTATAGGGGGGGCTGTGCTCCTCTTCACTCGACTCACCACCCTACCCATATCATCCCCACATTAACCCCTAGAGCCTCCCCTTCCTAGGATTCTGACGAGACACTACAAATCCTCCAATGGGGACTATAAAACAACAGCCTTACGTTTTTATGTTTATAGGAAGACATGGTGTACACTGTAGATTGAGGTTTTTTGAAATCGTAAGCTGTTTAGAAATGCTTTTAATTAAATAAATAAATAATCATGCACCCCATTACTTTTGCTGAAATGAGACATTCTTTTTTTATATAGCTAGATATTATCACTTCTATAATTTTTTTTGGCAAAGCTCCTCCATTTTTATTATAGCTAGGATGGTGCGGTTTTCCTTTTTTTTTTAATGTCCCTTATAAAACATAATGGATTAAATTTAATTTAATTTAGATATTTGCAGCAATAAACTTGAACGGGGAGATCTCTCCGTGTTTACAAGATATGCAAATGAAACCCATTTATACCAATTAATCCCCTCAAGAGTAAGTACTGCATTTCTCCGTTTCCCATACCGCACTCCAGCATTTCTAGATGGGAGACTGTTCAAAGCACCTAAGAGTCCCAAATGATATATTTCTGTAGACCAGCAATCCCTGACTTTGTGTCTTCCGGGTGATTAGTGGACTACAACTCTCATCATCCCTGTCTGGGATGCTGATGGAAGTTGTAGTCCCACAACATCTGAAGGGTACCAGGCTGGGGACAGCCGTTGTAGACTGACATCAACCTTTCATGGATCTATGAGTGAAGGTCCCCAATAGGACCACTGTAATTATCAAGGGCAATGGCAAAACTCTTATCTTTTCCCCAAAGAGAAACATAAGCTCTATTCATGCTTTCAAAATGATACTTGAAGGCATAAACTAGGGTGTGGGAGTGGGTGTACCCACTTTGCCCCCAACTTTCTACACTGAGCAGGCTAACGTCTTCAGGCTGGTCTGATCCACTTATGTAAAGATGGTCACTTGTTAGCCTAGTAAAGGATTGACTGACCAGGTGTTCTGCGGTGATTTCAGCCAGTGTGGAGCTTTCAGCCAGTCTAGGAGGTGAAAGACCAGGTTTCAAATCCCCACTCAGCTGGGATTCTTACTGGGTGAGCAGTCATTGCCTCTCGGGAGAAGAATTTAGGGGCTCAGAAGTTTGCTTCTCCTTTGAGATGGGGTTTTACGAACTACTGAAGATTGTATTTGTCCTTGGATAACTCTCGTCTGGCCCCTAGAACTCTTCCCAAGCCAAACTTCTTGCTGGCTCTCCTTTGCACCCCAAGTGTGTGTGCCTGGCTAGAATGTGTCTCTAAACTCCATTAATGTTTCCTCCTTGACTGAATGGCAGCATAGAGAGGGGCATGTCAAGCATGTGTAGAAACTATCCAACTGTACAAAGGTCTAACAATTGCTCCACCCGCCACCGGACCGTGGGACTGGAAGGTTGTCCAAAAGGGAATGAAAAACATCTCCATCCCTGAGTTCACCCTGGATCCCAAAACTGGGTGCTGAAGCCAAGCCCATTGTAATTGCAGCTTTCAAGCCTGGTTCAGCTCATGATGGGCTGCTGGTTCACTTTTAGGACCAAAAAAATAAATAAATCCTTTTTTTTGTTCCTAAAGTTGCGACTAAACCGTTCTCAATTAATTTGAACAATGGGACCAACCAGCCAATTTCATTTCTGTCCCTATTGCTCCCTGGGCTTGATGGGCTGCAATAAGATTCCTTTCCCCCATCCCCCATTCTGGGTGAAATAACGGGCGGGTGACCTTTTAAATAAATCAAGGAAATGTTCCTGTTAATGGGTGCTCTTTTACAACAATCCCTTCCGGATCCCCTTTCTAATACTCTTCAAAGGTAATCTGTATTAGCCTACAGCATACAGTCCTGCAGAAGAGATAATAAAACATGTATTTTTCGATAAATATTTGTGGGGAAATAGCTCGGTCACAAAAGCCTGTGGGAGCTGAATAGCTCCCTTTTCTTTCTCACTTTTTTCTGGTTCATGGAGCGTGCCTGTGCATTCTGAATAACTCAACAAACGCCAAGTTGATAGCGCCAGATAACTTCCCTGCTGCACTGAAATTTACGTGAGCTGAGCATCCAATGCAAATGCTTTCATTGTGGACCCCAATTATTGGAAGCCACAGTTCTGGTAGAAATACAGCATGGGAAATCAGTTCCCAAGTCTTGCAGCCAGCAAGAAACTGTATTTGAGCTGCGGAATTGCAAGATTAGAATCTTTTATGCAGGGAGGACAATTCCCCCAAATCTCACCAATTACAGTGAACAAGTTTATTTTCCTTGCTGTTTTGTTACCCGTGAGTACTCCATTATGATATTTATGGAAACATGATCACCCGGGTTTTTAAATGCTTGCGGTTTCTTGGGTGCCATTTCGATTCTTTCCATTGGACAAAACTACTATCACTGACGAGAGAACGGGTTGGCAGCGCAATATAGCTCCTCTTGTGACATCCTTAGTGCAGGGGGTTGGGAAAGTGTGGCCCTCCATCTGGATTCCATTGCCACCATGGCCGGTCCTTAGTGCATATGAGAGCTGTCCTTCCCCCACAGGATATCTGAATGACCACAGATTCGTCACTCTTGCTTCAGAACAGGCCTGGGGAACTTTCAGCCTGCAAGCCAATCTTGGCCCTCCAGGAAATCCAGTCTGGCCCACAAAGCCATTCACACACACACACACCCACACACACACCATGCCTACCTGTCAATCAGCGGATGACACTTATGCCATCAGCTGGTAGAAGAAGAGAAAAAAGCACTTTGCCAGCCCCAAGTTCTGTGCTTCCCAAAGTGGCTGTTGGCCAGTTGGGAACTCTGCTTAAGGGATTTTGACAGGTGGGTGGGTGGGGCAAACCACCTGTCCAGGTTTGCCCATGGGGCACAACCAGGTAAAGATATCAACTCCCTTCCCCCCCAAGTCAGAAAGTCTCCTTGTTGTGGAAGAAACAAATATTGTTTTGTGCATGTAACGTGTTTAACAGGGCATCATAATGTTTAATACGTTGTGAAATTGTAGCCATTAATTCTACAGCTGGCACATATATTAACCCAACCCCAAATAATTGTACACTTATTAAACTTCAATGGCACTTATAATAATGCGGCTCTTCCCAGATAAGAAGGAAGCCATGTAAAATAGAACAAGAAACATGACGATGGTCTAGTTGCTTGTTGAGTAATTTAATTGAGCAATGCATCTGGCTGCTAATGGTGTTGCAGGCCCATTAGATTGATACGTTGCAAAGTGATGACATTTTCTGCAGCAAGTTAATTCCTACAGCGATGATCCTTACATTCCAAAGGAGCCATTATTGGTTTCTTGTGGCATAAAATTCATTTGCAGGGGGTTGCTTGATCTCCAGATAAATAAGTTGGTTAAACAGTTAGGAGAGCGGTTAGGTTGGGGGCAAGAGGGTAGCTAATTATGTAAATAGATTAGGTCATCGATGTTTCATTTCTAGATGCTCTTTCCCACTTGGTTTCATCTATAAATATAGGATGATATAGTATGGTATTGACTACTCTATTCATCTTGCAGAGTATTTTACATTTCTGCTCAAATCTGTAGGCTGCACTTGGAAAGCAAGCTCTCCAGACATCTCACCACGCTTTCGGGCCTGCCAATAAGATCTGCAAACGGAAAGCAGGCATCTGTGCTTTTAAATACCAGTGTGGCAGGGGAAATAGTTCTTTGCCTGCCTTTAGTGTCATAAAGCTGTATATGCTTTCTAGACTACGCAGGTAGGGAAGCTCCGTCCTGCCTCAGCGTTAGCTGAAGCAGCACACGGCAAACTTTGCAGCAAGGAAAGTCTCCGTGGTAAACAGAAGGGATGCAAATCAACCGGCATCAAGTGGTAACCCAGGGGGTTGCCAAGCTTTGGGGGCACATGGGCACATTTGCAAACCAGACAAATTGTGGCGGTCACCTCACAGACTGCTATCAAGCACCCTCAGCCAACGGTTCCTTTCAGCAGCAGAATGCTTCTTTCAGACTTAACTTCAGGTCTCATCCACAATATACATTTAAAGCACTATGATAAAACTATAAACAGTCATGGGTTCCCCACATGAAGAACCCTGAGGGCTGCAGTTTGTTAAGGGTGCTGAGAGTTGTTAGGAGACCTCTATTCCCCTCCCAGAGTTACAGTTCCCAACATGGTTTAGCAATCCTCCTCAGGAAACTCCGTGGATTGGGTAAGGGGGTCTCCAGGATGCGGGTGGCGGTATGGGTTAAACCAATGAGCCTAAGGGCTTGCTGATCAGAAGATTGGTGGTTCGAATCCCCGCGACGGGGTGCGCGCCCGTTGTTCAGTCCCTGCTCCTGCCAACCTAGCAGTTCGAAAGCACGTCAAAGTGCAAGTAGATAAATAGGTACCACTCTGGCGGGAAGGTGAACGGCATTTCCGTGCGCTGCTCTGGTTCACCAGAAGCGGCTTAGTCATGCTGGCCACATGACCCAGAAGCTGTACGCCAGCTCCCTCGGCCAATAAAGCGAGATGAGCGCCGCAACCCCAGAGTCGGTCACGACTGGACCTAATGGTCAGGGGTCCCTTTACCTTTTAAGGGGGTCTCCCAGCAACTCTCAGCATGTGTAAGATACTACAGCTCCCAGGATTCTGTGGTGGAAGCGATGACAGCTGATGTGGCATAGTAGTAGTATGTTATATTAGGAGAACTTTCAAAACTGTGTACATGAAAGTGTAAATATTAGTAGAAAGGCACTCTAAAGTGCTGGTGAATTTTCAGCAAGCTGATGCTGAAATGTGGCAAACTGAACTTAAGCCTGGAAAAATAAGGCATCAAGAGAAACTGAAATGGGCAGTTTTGCACGTCCCTAACTACGGATGTGTTGCAATAGCTGTTCCACTGAAAATACCGGAGAATATTGCCTTGTAAAATCTGATGTAAGAATATACAGCAATGGGACATGTTGTTTGTTTCAGGGGGGGAAACATATTCAGTGGAGCCAGCAGCTGCAATAGCACTTTTCCTCTTGCATCAACCAATTTCATTGCCATTCCCCTCCTGCTTTCCCAGGCAAGCATTGCGTGTTTAAATCCTTTCGCCCTGATCATCATATTTTAACTCTCTCCGGTGCCGTCTGCGAAATGACCCACAAAAGGCATTTAACAATCTCCTCTCTGCGTGGAGGTTACAGTAAACATTTTAATCAATGGCAGGATTAAATGAATGCTGATTGGGCAATTTCCAGTCCCTGCTGCCCATGCGATAAGACTTTATTAATAATACGACATAGTGGTCCTTCATGGCAGATCATTTCAGACGAAGATGTGAGCTTCTTGCAGGGTAGGGCAAGTTTCAGAACTCAGGAGGTGGCTTAGGCACCCATCCCTTGTGTGGCTCTATGTTGCAGCTTCTCGAGTAGGAGCCTGGCTTTACTGCTGGAGGAACCAGTAAATTTGTGCTGCCTTTTATCCAGATCATGGTTATTAGTGGCAAAATCGGGGGAGAGGGGGGCTGCAGAAAAATGCTTTGGCATGTAATGTCACTATTCAATGTTCCAGGCTGCCAACCAGACCATTTCTACATTAATCTATGCCATTTTCTTTTCATCCTCTCAATATACGTATTTAAAAAGTGTATTTTTAAAAAATTCAAATGCCAAGACCCATAATGCAATATTTGAAGAAGTGTGAACTCCAGTACGTTGCTGTGTTCCAATCTGCACATTTGTCTGAATAGGTCATTTTGTATGGGAATTTGAAAAGTAACAGTCCTCCAGCTTTCCTAGCCTCAGTTTGGACAGAGGGGAGCTCTCAGAGGAGAGCATTGGCACATGACTTTAGGGCATGGGCAGGATGATGCAGGAGCTACTAGCTATGGTGGCTATGTTCTGCCTCCCCTGGTAAAGCTAAAACTAAAGGGGCCCCTGACCATTAGGTCCAGTCGCAGACGACTCTGGGGTTGGGCGAGGGAGCCGGTGTACAGCTTCCAGGTCATGTGGCCAGCATGACAAAGCCACTTCTGGCGAACCAGTGCAGTGCACGGAAACACTATTTACCTTCCCGCTGGAGTGGTACTTGCACTTTATCTACTTGCACTTTGACGTGCTTTTGAATTGCTAGGTTGGCAGGAGCAGGGACCGAGCAACGGGAGCTCACCCCGTCATGGGGATTCAAACCGCCGACCTTCTGATCGGCAAGCCCTAGACCACCAAAAGCCAGTTGTTGGGAATCGCAAGTGGGGAGAGTGCTGTCTGCTGTTACGCTCAGCATCTTCTTGTGGGCTTCCCATGGGCATCTCATGGCATAGTGTAGCACCCTGCTTGTGGTTAACGCTTAGCTGGAATGAAATATTCAACGCAGCAGCAGAGAAATTAAAATAATAATTTATTTGTCAGACAAATAAATGAGAGGCTCAGTGGTATATGGTTACCAAGCTCTGGCCTGGCCTCCTGCCATTCTGGCCAGCACTTATATTCCCTTAATCCAGCCCCCTTTGCTCCTCCTTGGGCTGCCTCTGTTCAATCAGCCTGGTTGGATTTCCTATTGGCTGATTGCTATAACTAATCACAAAAAGATACACCCATATCCTCCTGTCCTTATAAGGGAGACAAAGAGCTATATATAAATGACAAATAAGTAATAATATATCTTACATGGAATCTTAATTACCAGCTCACCTCTTGCCCTCCTTGCCCTATTGCCTTCTAAAACAAATGGTTAATCTTAAATTTTTATCTTGAACAGATGTCAGAGACCTTGGGTTCATATTCTCATGCATCATCAATGAAATATCTCCTTTTGGAGGTCTTTAAACAAAGGCCTGACAACCATTTGTCATGAGTGCTCGCTGGCGTTTTCCTGTCTTGCAGGGGGGGCTAGGCTCATTTGCCCCTCTGGTCTCCTATTGCAATATGACTCTATGAATCTAGCATTTCTTAAATCCTTTGCATAATTACATTTAAGCCAATATATTTAAGCTAATATATTTCATACATTATCATAGGTAGCCTTTTTAAAAAAATAAAACCTTTGTAAAATAAAAAGGAAGGAACTCAGTAAAAAACAGCTTTTAAAGATTTCCCAAAAATGCTCTCATTCTTCCAGCCAGTTGCCTTTTTCACTGCTCTAATGAAAGGCCCATGGTATCATTTTACTATTTGCCCATTCCTAATTGTGTTTTCTCAGCCTTTTTTATGTTCTGTAACATGCAGGATCAGTGTCCTTGCTCTCAGTCTGTAATTTCCTCTTTTTTTTAAACGACTTTGAGAATTGTTTTTCCTGCTATAAATCAGGGGGGGGGGCCTTGTTCAGGAGGAAAACATTGCCAAGGTTCCTCTGCCTGGCATGAAACATTTGAAAATCTAAGCCCATTTAATTTAGGAACCTGATCAAGATATAAGCCAATATAAGTCTTGATTAAAAATGCAGTCTATATTCAGATGCCACAATAGGACAATGGGCATCCAATTGGCCACAGTGAGAACAGGACACTGGTTTGATATACCTTTGGTCTGATCCAGCAGGGCTCTTCATTTTTTTCACCTGTCAGGTTTTCCTTCAGCCATTTTTATGCCTTTCTTACGAGATTCTGGGTGCATCAGGTTGGTGCATCAAGCTAGCTTGACGGCTACCAAAAATATAGCAAGACCTTCTTGCCTGATCCAGCAAGCCAAAGCTCATGTTCTAGTTCTGTGTAGGTGGGGATGTTGACAAGGAACAGACTGGATCCAGAGCAACAGGCCAGCAAGGAACAGCAAGCTTTCTTAAGGCGCCTTGTATCATTGGCCCATCTAACTCAAAACTGTACACCTTGACCGGTGTTGGCTCTCCAGAGTTTCAGGCAGGGCTCATTGCTGGCCCTAGATGGAAATGCTGGGACATTTTGCAAAGTGCCACTGAGCTACAGATTTTTATTGGGCCGGGTGCTGTTTAAACTTGACTGGTTTGCTAGAAGCTCTCCCACATCTCCAGTTTACATTGAGCCTCTACCTGCCACTGCTTCTTCTCCTTTGCAGATGCCAGGAGGAGTGCCCTGTTGGGACGTTCGGCTTTCAGTGCATGCAGAAATGCAACTGCGAGAACCGAGCCAAGTGCTACCACATCAACGGGGCCTGCCTGTGCGACCCAGGCTTCAAAGGGATCCATTGCCAGGAGCGGATGTGCCCCGAGGGATACTATGGGCTGAAATGCAACAAGCGGTGTCCTTGCCATGTTCCAAACACAGTCAGGTATGTGCATCAAGTCTCTTGCTAGCTGTGAGGGTGATAGCTAAGAAGCAAGAAAGCTTATTTTGGGAAGAGAGTGGGAAGGAAAAGATGGAGGAGTGGATTTTTTTTCTGGGCAAGTCCAGTGACTCCATCTCCAGCATGGAGCAACTCCTGAACTTGGTACAAGCAATGATGCATGTTTGTTGAATGTGGGCAGTGGAAGAGCCCATTGCTGGGCTGAGGAACAAAATGAGGAATTGGCGGTATTGGCGCGGGTGGCACTGTGGGTTAAACCACAGAGCCTAGGACTTGCCAATCAGAAGGTCGGAGGTTCAAATCCCCACAACGGAGTGAGCTCCTGTTGCTTGGTCCCAGCTCCTGCCAACCTAGCAGTTAGAAAGCACGTCAAAGTGCAAGTAGATAAATAGGTACCGATCCGGTGGGAAGGTAAACAGCGTTTCCGTGCGTTGCTCTGGTTTGCCAGAAGCGGCTTAGTCATGCTGGCCACATGACCCAGAAGCTGTACGCTGGCTCCCTTGGCCAATAAAGCGGGATGAGCGCCACGACCCCAGAGTCGGCCACGACTGGACCTAATGGTCAGGGGTCCTTTTACCTTTACCTTTTACCGCCCATGTGTGGTGTCCAGATCCTGAACATCAGAGAAGATAATGGGTGAAAGTGTTTTAAAAGTTGATTAATTGATTGATTTGTAAGCTGTCCCATAACACAGTTATTTGTATGGCTTACAATATTATTATTATTATTATTATTATTATTATTATTATTATTATTATTATTATACCCTGCCTGTCTGACTGGTTTTCCCTAGCCACACTGGGCAGCTTCTAGAACATATAAAAACATAATAAAACACCAAACATAAAACCCTTCCCAATACAGGGAAGCTAACCAAAACATACATTAAAAGCATAACTTCCAAATTAAATAAATGCTACAAAAACAGAGCACACAGATTAAAGCCACAGGTTTGAAAACTGAGAAGTAGACTGCATAAGTGTTTTTTTTAAAAAAGAAAACTTGGCTGAACAGAGGTGTCTTCACCTTGGGATGAAAGGACTACAAGAATAGTGCCAAGCAAGCTTCCTTGGGAAGGCTGTTCCATATCCCTCTCCTTGCTGACTACTCCGTAGAGGTAACTTGGTAGTCTTAGTTCTGTTGTTCTCTTCTTTTGCTATGGCTCCTAGCAGTGCTATTTTCTAGAAAAAGAGGTGCCGGCAATGGCACCCATCTGAGAAGTGCTGGAGCTGAGTTCCCCTGAGTTCCTGCTGAAAAATTGTTCTGGCTCCAGGGTCATCATCTGCCCTTCTGGGGAAATATTAAAGTTTTTGCATAGTGCAAAAGAACCCACATGGCAGGCTGTAAGTCTTCTAAACAAACAGACTGTAGTGTCATATGCACCAGACCTTGGACTTCAGAGCTCATTCCAGGCACAAACTCTGTATCAGTTCTCATGTGAGGCTAATATTGTCCTGCTTGAATAATTAGCATTTATATAAAAATATTAATATTGGTGCCAAACCTCTATAGAATGGATGCTCTGTCTTTAGCCTTTCTCCCCATTTAAAGTCATCTGATAAGACTGCCATCTAGATGGATAGAGACTGAGCTTTTTCAAAGCAAGACTTTAAATTTAATGGGGGAAATGCCCCTGTGAACATTTACTCTCCCAAGAGAATATTTGCACCTTGCACTGCTTCTGATCTGGCCAGGTTGTTTCTTCGCCTTGGCTTTCTTTTCCCCCATCCCATCTGTTTGTACTGTCTTCAAGCATTCTTGTCTCCAGATGGTATCTGTTCCTCTTAATAAATGAGTCTAGTCTCTCCCCGTTGATAAAAATCTGTCATTCTACTTGGTCTTATCTCAACCAGGGTGGAACAAAAGAGATAGCGGCAGGCAGAGATCCGTAGATGTTTTTTTCATTCATCCCATTGGCATTTCAGCTTTTGACTTTCCAAGCAACTCTTCAGCAGCTTGTCAAAGTTTCGAGACAAAGGGGGCACCTAAGCTGAGAAAGGGGAGCTCACCTTCTCTGAAAACAGCCTTGTGGCTATTAAAATGTAGGGATTTAATCAATTAATTAATTAATTAATTATACCACCATTCATCTGAAGATCTCAGGGTGATTTACAGCATAAAAATGCAAAATAAAAACACAAAATGCATAATAAAAACAAGAACAAAACAAACCCATAAGCCCCCCAACTCTCACATGCGTTCAGTTCCATCCATGAAGTACAGTACTAGCATTCCCGCCTAAGTTCTCTTCCTTAAATTATGTGCAACAAGTTCCCAGTGTTCTGGCCCATTCTAGCCATCATGGCACCCTCCAAATGCTCTTCCACAACAACTTCCATCGGGGATCTTGAGAGCTGTAGTCCAAGAGTACGATTCCTGGACCAGGCTAGCTTGAGCACAATTGATCATGCATTGGCAGCTTCACAGCTGGGCTACTGCAATGCACTCTGTGTGGGGATAGCCTTGGGGTTGGTCCAGAGGCTGCAGCTGATGCAGAACGTAGCAGCTAGGTTGTTTGTGGGGGCAAAGTACCACCAGTGTATATCACTTTGCTTGCAGGAGTTGCTTTGGCTGCCAATCTGCTACTGGACAAAGTTCAGTGTGTTGATGCTAACATAGAAGTCCTTATACAGCTTGGGACCGGGTTGCTTGAGAGACTGCCTTACCCCTTCCATGCCCAATAGATTGCTGCAGTCTGTGGGAGACTTTCTCCTGTAAGTTCCAAAGATTTCAGAAGCCCTTTCCACAGTAATGTGAATGAGCAGGGTTTTTAGTGTGGCTCAGCCTGTTCTGGGGAATAGCATTCCTGTCGAGATATGACAGAAATTCACTATCTGTACTTTGCAGAAACAGTTGAAGACATTTTTGTTCTGAGAGGCTTTCCCAGCAGATAAATGGGTCTTTGCAGGGAGTGTCTTATTTTAAACATATTTGCTGTTTTTGTGTTTTTAGCTATTTTAATTATGTTATGCACAAATCACCTTGAGACAATGGTTTAGAAGACGATTAATAAATACATCATCATCATCAACAACAACAACAGCTTCATTGCTTTCAGGTGGTGGTTTAATAAATCAATAATAATAGTAATAACAGTAATAGTAATCATAATAATAAACAGCTGGAGGGCACTACATCAGCTATCCCTGCTGTGGTGTGGCCAAACAATATAGGATCAAGATCCACAGACAGGAGCAAACACGGCTTTCAGTAGCTCTCCTGCTATATCAGTGATAGGTAGATGTTGGAATAAAGGCAAAGCAAAGAGAAGGTTGCATTAAGTAAATAGCACATGAAATCGCAAACATAAATCTTCCTGGCAAGCGAGTTTGTGCAGGGGAGAGTGAGAAACAAAAGACATGGGGATATCACCGGACGTTTAGTGCACTTGAAATGGGAGAGGGACCCTCGGCCTGTTTCTGAATTCAGTCAGTTTGCTTTAACTCTATTTTCCTTGCAGTTTGCATCTCATGCAGCCCTTGTTTTGGTTGGGGCATATCTTTTACCATTCATGAAGTGTTCATATTTCATGAGGAGATTTTTTTGGGGGGGAACCTACCCCTCTTTTTTTTTATTTATAAAAGACTCCGCCTTGCGGTTGAAATGCTTACCGAATGCCGTATTTTTCAATTGAATTGTAACAGGCCAATTCAGATTGCTGGGAACATATATTAGTTTTGAAAGATTTAATTTAGCTTTCCGATGCAAAGCTGGTTGGAAATGTACGGTTCTGCGCGCCAGGAGGAAAAACGCAAAACGAGGGAAACTAAACTATTTCTGTGCTGTTTAGTTTTCTGTTCCCATTACCTGAAGATTAATAGATGCAGAGATGGGGGGGGTTGCAGTTCCAGCTTTTTTTATTACTTTTTCATCTAAATGTTAAGAGGTGTGAACCGAGCAGCGTATAATTCCGAGGAGTGCTTTGTCAAGCGGAAACCTGGTGATTTTTTTTATTAAGCTGATGAATTGTTTTAATTAGTTACCAGAATCCTCCGAAGAAGCACATGACAGCTACAGAACTTGGCAATTTTTAGTCACAACATTATGCACTAATCGCTTCTGCTGATAACAAAACAAAGGCGGTGAGGGAGGGAGGGGAAATTAGGAAAGCCAAATAAATGTTTTTTGGTGAGGATTCCACATTGTATTTCTGTCCCAGATTGTCAAGGAGGGTCTCTTCCAACAGAGAGGGTGTGGGCGAGACAGTCTGTGTGCATAAAGCAAGGGTGGAGAATTTCAGACCCAGAGAAGGGATGCAGCCCTTGAGGTTTGTCTATCAGGCCCTCAGGAAGCTTACTTAGGCCAAGCCTGCCAACAGCCCTGCTCTGCACCCTCCTTCAGTACTTTTGCCTGACTGAAATGTGTATTTGGACTTAATCGTGCCTCTTGCTTGTCTCGTTGGAGATACAGGTATGGGCAGGATATAGAAACCTCTGGGTTCTTCATGACTGTAATATAGCTTGCAGTCCAAAGCTAAAAGCCACACCCATTGCCCAGCCATCCTTTTTCCATGGCATGTGGCCTCTAGAAGGCCTGAGATGGAATTTGGTCCTCAGGCTGAAAAGGTTCCTTAGTGCTGATATAAAGGATGTGCACATAGCATGTTGTTGTTGTTTAGTCGTTTAGTCGGTCCTACTCTTCGTGACTCCGTGGAGCAGAGCACATCAGGCACTCCTGTCTTCCACTGCCTCCCACTGTTTGGTCAAACTCATGCTGGTAGCTTCGAGAACACTGTCCAACCATCACGTTCTCTGTCGTCCCCTTCTTCTTGTGCCCGCAATCTTTCCCAACATCAGGGTCTTTTCCAGGGAGTCTTCTCTTCTCATGAGGTGGCCAAAGTATTGGAGCCTCAGCTTCAGGATCTGTCCTTCCAGTGAGGACTCAGGGCTGATTTCCTTAAGAATGGAAAGAATTTGATCTTCTTGCAGTCCATGGGACTCTCACGAGTCTCTTTCAGCACCATAATTCAAAAACATCAATTCTTTGGCCGTCAGCCTTCTTTATGGTCCAGCTCTCACTTCTATACATCACTACTGGGTAACCATCGCTTTGACTATACGGGCTTTTGTTGGCAAGATGATGTCTCTGCTTTTTAAGATGCTGTCCAGTTTTTTTAAGATGCTGTTTAGGTATGCTGTCTATGCACATAGCATACCCTCCGATGAAAATAGGGACATCCTGTTCCAATAATGATAATTTGACTATTTATACCTCTGAGTGGGTTGCCCCAGCCACTCTGGGCTGATTCCAACATATATACAAAACATAATAAAACATTAAACATTAAAAAACCACCCCTAAACAGGGCTGCCTTCAGATGGCTTGGGGGTTGGATAACTCCATGCTCTCCAACAGAAAATAGGGACATCCTAACAAAAAACGGGACAATCAGGGATCAAATCAGAATCCTGGACAGCTTCTGTAAATCTGGGACTGTTCCTGGAAAATAGGAACACTTGGAGGGTCTGATATAGGGATTACCTGGTAGAGCCACTATCTCCTACCCATCTTCTGCCCAGGCCCCTACTTCTTTGACCGCTTTATCTATGCTGCTTTTGTGGTCTCTGCTTGTGTGTCTGCCCAGCCCTTAGCTTTCCTGTGTGCCAAGCACAATGGTCTCTTGCCCTCCATTTCCAGCCAATAGCACAGAGACCCTCTTACCCCTCCCCTCACTCCCTCAACAGTATCTGAGGTTTTGTCCAGCCAAAGGGGCCTTTCACTTCCACTGTGGAAACAGTCAGCCCTCTGTTGTGGGCAGATATCCTCTCATCTCCCACGTAGCAGAAATGTTTGTGAGCATTCTGTGACATCCGACAAGCTCAACTACCGGCTTTAGGGGATTTGGCGTTGGGAATGCAGATAAGAGGCGTCTTGAGAGTGTGTGTGTTTCACTCGGTTATCCGTGCCCTGAAATGATGCGGTTTAATAATCAGATGCCTTCTCTTTCCCCTTCCCACTGGTGCTTCTCATTAATACCTGTCTCTCCTCTTGTCAGCTGTCACCCTCTGTCTGGAGAATGCAACTGCAAAGCCGGCTGGGCAGGACTCTACTGCAATGACACCTGTCCTCCGGGATACTACGGAGAAAGCTGCCAGCTTGCCTGCCGCTGCCAGAATGGAGCAGATTGTGATAGTATTACAGGGAAGTGCTCCTGTGGCCCAGGATATATGGTAAGCCCTGGGGGGGGGGTGTGCACATTTCGATTAAGTGATCAGAACACTGGAGAACTTTCCCCTGATATTGTCAGTATTTTTTATTCCAGCTCAGAGTTCTATCTGAGCCCCTTTGGAAGGAGAGGGCGATAAATACGGAAAGCTAGTAATGGCAGGAGCAACCGTAGAAGCAACCTTATACTCTTGGTCCCTCTAAGATAGTATTGTCTACACTGGCCGGCAGCAGCTCTCCATCTTTTCAGACCTGCCTGGAAATGCCAGGGATTGAGCTAGAGACCTTCTGCATTCAAAGTGGGTGCTCTGCCACTGAGCTATGGCCCTTCCTTGTGGCGTATTTCAAAACACAGCAATCTAACTTCTACCAAGTCAAAGCATTGGTCCATCTAGCTCAGTACTGTCAACACTGACTGGCAGCAGCTTTACAGGGCTTCAAAGAGAATCCTCATCCTGGAAATACCAGCGACTTTCTGCCACTTAACTGCAGCTTTCCCCCAAAGCTCTGCTTGTGTTTTCTATGTTTGTCTGTTGCTGTTTTAAATCAGTAATCAGTATTTTTACTTACATGTTGCCATCCGTCTCTCTAGGGAGACAGTGGAGGAGCACCTTTGGGGGTGAGGTTAGACTGTTGGGCGGTTGCAGTGCCTGCTGTGGCTGTAGAGACCAATGCAGGAGAGACATGTATTGTTGCAGCTGGGGCAGATGAAGGCGTCCAGTTGTGCTGCTGCAGATGCACCATGGCATTTTTTCTCTCTGCATTCTGCCCAGTGGTCATTCCTCCTCTGATCACTGCTTCGGATACTTCCAATAATAGCAATAATAGAAATATAGGAGATGGGTTTTAAACTGAAATTAGAACAAAAACTTGAAGAAGTTTTTGGGGACACACACAAATCTGTTGTGCTTTGGGTAAAATAATTATTGGGGAGGAAAGAGGTTTCTGATTATTAAATTGAATTGTGCTGTTATATCTGTGGGGCCTCTGCAAAATTCTGGATCTCTGGTCTCCTGTTTTCAATCAAAGCAGATAGAAGAAGATGGAAACTGGGTGGGAAGGACGAGGTGTGTTTTTTGGGGGTATATAATTTTTTTGTGGCTGTTAGCTGGGCTAGAAGTGAGCTCACTTGGTCACAGCACATAGTGTTCCTTTGTGGGGGAAGGCAATGTTGTTTTAGTGAACGCATTCAAGCCACCCTATATGCCATTGAATATGTGCAAGGGTACCCTTACATATATATATGTCGCTCCCTCTTGAGATAACTGTTCTAGGGGGTTCCGCTACCCACTTCTCAGCAGCATCAGGTGGCAATCCCATAATACCGGTTGCTTAGCAACTCAGACTGCACATCAAATCCAAGCCACGTGCATCACTGGGCCGGAACATAACCAAGCACCAACTGAACAAATGAGAATGATTGTCTGCTGCTTAAGATCTTTCCCAGAACCACAAATTACCTTTCAGCTCCAATACACCAGGTGTAAGAGAAGCTTCTAACTCTCCGCATCTCCAGAAAGGAGAGCTGTCAGAAGAGTCTGACTACCAAGGAGAGGGACCAATGTTTACTTTTATTGGGTCTGTCCCATTTCTTTACTGTTCATATTTTAAACAGGGACCTGGCCCATAGGGCGGCGACATGCTGCAGGACATTCTCAGTGGTGGCCCCCCAGCTGCAGAACTCCTTCTTGATGGAGATCCAGTTGTCCCCCATGTATGTTACTTTAGGTGGCTGCTTAAGACCTTATGTTCAGGCCTTTGGGACATGTCTGGATGGGAGAGCCTTCTATCTGCTGCCCATCATGTTGCATTTTATTGTTTTTCTGTATTGTTGCTTTTATGCTATTTTTTCCTGGATTAGCTGCCTTGGGCTCTATTTGGGAGGTGGGATATGAGAATCAAATAACAGCAAAAATAACAACTTGTTATATGAAAAGTGGAGGGGCATGGATGTTAGAAGCTGACACACACATACCCTGCTACCTAGGCTGCCCATGTTCCACCGCTTATATGTCTGTGTTACCAGGATCACTTCGGGTATCTAGATGGCATGTGGGAAAGGAGATGGGGTGATCAGCTGCTAGGAGGGAAGGTACTGTATGGTGGAACCAGATGTCAAAGAGAACAACAACTACCAAACTTTTAGAAGACATCTGAAGGCAGCCCTGATTAGGGAAGCTTTTAATGTTTGATGCAAATATTTTAATACTTGGTTGGAAGCTGCCCAGAGTGGCTGGGGAAGCCCAGCCAGATGGGCGGGGTATAAATAAAAAATATTATTATTATTATTATTATTATTATTATTATTATTATTATTATTATCTTCTTCTTCTTCTTCTTCTTCTCCCTTCTGGTGTTAAATGTAAGTGTTGCTCATAGGACCTCCCACTTTGGTTCTTTTTGCATATGTTTATCAGATAGTCAAAATAACAACACGTTTGTTTCAAGGCAACATTCTTGAAAAGGTTGATTAGGCTCTTCTGGCCCATTTTGAAAATAACGTTTCATCTCCCACTAAAGAGCTTTCTCCGCACTGACATTTAAACAGCTTGGTTATTGAAGATAGCACCATAATCACTGGAGCATATTTAGGCATTAGTATCATTGCGCTCTCATAATATACAATAATCTCTGGCAATTAGTCCAGGAGGGGTTGTTAAGCCTGGGAATTGCTAATTTATTGTGGTGGAAGTGTGTTTGTCATGCATAGGATGAGTCGGAACACAAGACATCATCTTACACAGAGTTACTGAACTGTCAGGAACTGCTAACTCTCAGAGCTAGAATTAGCCACGGCCTCTGAATCAGAGTGGACCCCCAACATTTCCCATGACCAGGGGGAGACAGAGGGAAACCTCAAGATTATTCCCCAGGACAGTGTGCCCCCCAGGGAACTGGTGGAATTGGGGAACATTAAGGGCCCTGAGTGCACTCATCTGACAACTCTGCATCTCCCCGCAGCCACCACCACGTCTTCAAGAACAGTGGTGGCAATGAGCCCCAAAATGAAGTTCGGTCTCAAGGGCAGCACAAGGCATTCCATCCCAGAGATGGTTGGGATTAGGGCTCCATAACTACACTAGGAAGGATAGGGCAGCCAGGCTGAGTTCTTGAACCCTAGGTTGTTGCCTGAAAGCCACTGTTACAGCAGCTTCCATAGGCCTGCTCCTAGCCCAACAGTCTTGGTCCATAGCTCCTTCCATCACTACTAAAAGGCAACAACCCAAACAAGATGATGGAAGCAGGCTCAAGACTGCCCCAACCAGCTCTGTGCTGGATCAATGTCAGGACTTGGTTGGAGCCCGGGAAGCTGCATCAGAGCACAGAAGCAATAGTTCAGGACCATGGACAACAATCTTGTAGCTGGGAGCAAGTTGTCTCGGCACAGGCTTTTTGCAACGGCCAGAGCTTTGTATACTGGACTTGGATGACCCAGACTGAATTACAGTGGTACCTCTGGTTACGTACAGTGGTGCCTCGCAAGACGAAATTAATTCGTTCCGCAAGTCTCTTCGTCTTGCGAGTTTTTCGTCTTGCGATGCACGGTTTTCCATAGGAATGCATTGAAAATCAATTAATGCGTTCCTATGGAAAACGCCTTCCCCCGACCTCTTCTGGCGGGCGGCATTTTAAAATCGCCCGGGACAGCGGAGGACTTCTCCGCTGTCCGGGGCGATTTAAAAGCCCCTGGGAAGGCAGGCAGGGGGGACAAAGGCTTTCTCGCCCCGCCGCTCGGCTTCGGGACATCGTTCCGATGCCGGGCGGCGGGGGGAGGCTTTCTCGCCCGGCCGCCCGGCTTCGGGACATCGTTCCGATGCCGGGCGGTGGGGGGAGGCGTTCCTGCCCCACCGCCCGGCATCGGAACGATGCCCCGAAGCCGGGCGGCTGGGGGAGGCGTTCCTGCCCCACCGCCCGGCATCGGGACGATGCCCCGAAGCCGGGCGGCTGGGGGAGGCGTTCCTGCCCCACCGCCCGGCATCGGGACGATGCCCCGAAGCCGGGCGGCTGGGGGAGGCGTTCCTGCCCCACCGCCCGGCATCGGGACGATGCCCCGAAGCCGGGCGGCTGGGGGAGGCGTTCCTGCCCCACCGTCCGGCATCGGGACGATGCCCCGATGCCGGGCGGCGGGGGGAGGCGTTCCTGCCCCACCGCCCGGCATCGGGACGATGCCCCGAAGCCGGGCGGCGGGGGGAGGCTTCAAAAGCCGTCCGGGGGCTTTTAAATCGCCCCGGACAGTCCCGGGGCGATTTAAAAGCCCCCGGTTAGGCAGGCAGGGGGGGCAAAAGTCTTTGCCCCCCCTGCCTGCCTTCAAAAGCCGTCCGGGATAGCGGGAAGCGCTTCCCTGCTATCCCAGACCGCTTTTAAAATGCTGGCGGTGGGGAGCAAAGCCTTTCGCCCCCGCCGGCCTTCCTGGACCTCTTCTGAAGTCCGGAGGGGGGGGAAGGCTTTGCTCCCCACCGCCAGCATTTAAAAAAAGGTCCCCGAGATTTCCCTATGGGCTTTCGTCTTGCGATGCAAGCCCATAGGGAAAATCGTCTAGCGAAGCGTCGCAAAAACCGAAAAACCCTTTCGTCTTGCGGGTTTTTCGTCTTGCGAGGCATTCGTCTTGCGGGGCACCACTGTACTTAATTCGTTCCAGAGGTCCGTTCTTAAACTGAAACTGTTCTTAACCTGAAGCACCACTTTAGCTAATGGGGCCTCTCGCTCCTGCCGCGCTGCCACCACACAATTTCTGTTCTCATCCTGAAGCAAAGTTCTTAACCCGAGGTACTATTTCTGGGTTAGCGGAGTCTGTAACCTGAAGCGTATGTAACCTGAAGCGTATGTAACCCAAGGTACCACTGTACCACCTTTTGGGTGATTCAGACCTGCTAGTTAAAGTGCCAGTGTCCTTTGCAGCCATTGGCTTCTCCTAGACGGTGTGCTTTTGGCAGTGAAGACTTGATCTTTGGATGCTCTTCAGGGCTTTCTTGATCCTCTGTAATATCCAAGTCCATAGGCCAGGGGACAGGGAGCTAGGTGCAGAATATGGCGCTGGTAGGTCTATACAGGATAGAGCTGGGGAGGGGATTCATCCCCTCTTCTGAGGTACTAATGATTGGAGACTCTGAGACTAATGACTCAGAGTTCAGGACCACGGTACCAGCAATCTGCTGGACAGCTTCCCTGGCTAAGGTGATTGGAACAAGACAAGATTGCTGCAAAAATAAGAAGGAAAAAAATATGTAAATGTTACAGAAGACTCAAAGTGTTGGCTCCCAAAAATGGTTGCTTTTCATTACCATTTTTGAAAGTCATCCCACTGCTAAAGTTGTAATAATCACCATTGATTGCAGTGGATTTGCAATCCATATGCCCGTGCATCTCTTTCCAACGTCCTGGAAAAGGGCATGGGTGAGTGGCCAGCTGGAATCCTGAACAGGAGCACTCTGTGCCACAACATTTTGTTGCAGGTCCTACTTGTGAGAGCCTACCAGCCCAATCCTTTTATATCCCACCACTTGGATGAAGTGGTACAATCCACTATATCACCTCGTTCTGCTGCATGTACGGGCTTGCACCTTTCAGCTGAAATCAACACATCTCTCAGCCCAAATCCTCAAAGTATTTATTGACTTCCCTTCAGCTTTCCCAGTTAGGTTCTTGCTCTTCATCTGCTGTGTTTCTAGTATTTGAAAATAGCTGCCCAACCCAACTGAGCTGTTTTCCCCCCAGTAGCAGTTGGCTTGGGGCAGCAACATGCACTTAACCTCCCAACAGTTGCATCGCTGCTACTTACTGGGAAGGAGAAGGGGAGGGACGAGGCTGTGGGGAGGTTGGCACAGTTCAACACAATGCATTTGCATCATGCCAACCTCCCTGGCACCTCCACCTTTTCCTTCCTGCTAAGTATCCGTAACTTGTTTATCCCAAGCTCAGGTGAGCACCACTGCTCCACCGCACAGTCTGCTGTGGCTTTTCCCAAAGAAACAGAGTGTTTGCTTTCTTCCTTCTCTAATTGTGGTGTTATCCAAGAAGCTGCCAACATTTCAGTGGCCATGACATGCAACTGTTGAAAAAAATAAAATAATGAGAGAGAAATAAAATAATCAGGTGCTGTGCAGCAGGCTGACCTGAAAGAGGATCTTGTTTGACCATTTCTTTCAGGAGTGTGACACCAATGTCACAAAGCACATCTCAAGAGTGTGTGGGAGTTTATAAAGGGGGATAGCGCAAAGGGGTAGCCTTGAGCATTTTATATCCTGGGTAACTTATCTACAAAAGATAGATAAGGCCATTGCCCCAACGTATGACCGAGCAGAGTTGGATTCTGCTGTCAGCAAAGCCAAGACGACTGTGAATGGCACCAAGAGAAAAGAGGGGTGGGAGGGCAATGCGGCCTTTTTGTTCAATGGACCAGCATCTATTTTAAAATAGAAGAAGCTGAAGAAGATGCAGCTGCGAGGAGGGGAAAGTGATTACAAGCAGATTTGCACCTTTATCAAACACACACAGGCTTCTGTGCAGATCCTTCCTTAGTTTCCTGACCAAAGCATTTAGGGTGAAATGGGCTTCTTAATAGGCACAAATATGCCTTCGGAAGAGGCATTTGGAGAGCAAGAGAAAAACATCCTTGGTCTCCAGATGCCTCTGCATTCCTAAGTGTGCCTGAGCTGAGTTTAGCAATGAGAGGTTAGGAAGTTCAAATGCTTCTTTTCTTTAATTTTGCCCTTGCCAGGTAAAGTTCAGATTTATGCTGAAATGAGGTCAGAATCTGCCTTCCTGCTAGAATAAATTCCAATTATTTTCCTATTGTACTTTTTAAACAGGGAGGGTGCAGCATCTTTTGACTGCCATAATTGAGGGGGGAAGAGAGGGAGAGAGCAGCCTCTGCATGGCAATGGGGTCACCTGTAATTCAATTCACAAGTTTAGATTTTAAAAACAACAGTCCCTGATAAACATTCTGGAAGACTTGGGGAAGGGCCATAGCTAAGGGTAGAGACTTGACCGTGCAAGCCGAAGGTCCCAGGTTCAATCACCCACAAATCCAAATAGGGTTGGGGGGAAAACCCTGGTTTCCTGCTGCCAGGCAGTGTAGATAAAACTGAGCTCAGTTGACTGGTGAGCTGGCTAAGTATGAGGCATCTTCCTCTATTAATGATGTTACTTGGGTTTCAGTCCCACAGACCTATCATATAGCCTTGGGAAAGTCATTCGTCTAGTTATACATGGCATAAACCTTGGCTCATAGTTAGGGAGGAGAAAGCGTAACCACAAGCCCTGGTTGGGACAACATGCTAAGCCAAACTGCGACTTAGCTCACTGCAGAATGTCTCCTCTCTGGGAATCCACACATTCATGAGGTCCCAGTAAACCATGGCTTAAATTTATGCGTTGTGCAAACCAGGCCATTATAACTCAGCCTCAGCTCCATGCACTGATAAGAGGGAAGTTGAGTGCCTCCTTGCCTGAGAAATGAAGTTGAAAGCAGTCAGAATTTCTCAAGAGCTTTTAAGAATTAAAAGTACTTTCCCCCCTTAAATAAGGAATACTTGAAAGAGTGTCTCTACACATATCTGCTAGCTCTGTAACTGAGATTGCTGCTGTGCAGTGGGTTAAGGGTGGACCTTTGGGGTTCCACCAACAGGGGCTGCCCAGCTGGCTGTGACCTCTGAGAGGACTTTCTCTGTTGTGGTGAAACTCTGTGGAACCTCTTAACCCTGAAACTGCATTCAGGCACCTTCAGTGTGGAGTTTTCAGCGTCAGCTGAAAATGCGTTTGGGACATCTTGATCACAGGTGTGTGCTGTCTGTCCAAAGTTCATAGTAGCTGACATAAGTTTTCAAATTTTGGAAGCAGGAGTTTCCAAGTATGCCAAGCAGATCAGCATTAACTGAGATGCTGAAGAACAAGTTGGATGCTGTGTAACTTTAAGGAGCATCTCAGTTTTTCACAGTTTGTTTGTTTGTTTTAAAGCATTTATATAAATTACTTAATGATAGTTAGCCTGGTAGATGATTGGCAGCCAGTGCATCCTGGTACTGGCTGTAATATTCCGCACCAGCTGCAGCTTCCAGACCAATCCCAAGGGAGGCCCCACATAGCCCATGTTACAGTAGTTCAGCCATGAGGTTACCATAGCACAAATCACCATGGCCAAGCTATAGATGCTATTAAACAGACTTGGACCAAAGTCCAAGAGTCAGAAGGAGAGCTGCTGCAGAAACCTACTGTATTGTCTTTTCCAGGATTATAATGTCTTTCCATCAGAGCAGGAAAAAACCTCCAAACCCATGAATACTGGAGTTACATGCTCATTTATGCCACTGCAAAGCAACAGAAATATATTGTTTGAAGGTTTTCAGAATACATCACCAGCAAGACCTTAGGGCTGGGATTTTCTGTTTGCTTCTGATTTTCATTCCTGTAATTCTGTAAAATGTCAAAAGGGAGGGTCTGGTTCATTAATTAAGCATAGCATGAGACTGTGGGATTCTTGACCTGCCTTGCAGGGAAGTCTTGCAAAGAACCTCCAGCGCTCACTTGTTAGCTCAGAGCATCATTAGATGTGCCCTTGAAACATGGCTGGTGTGTTTTCACTGCTCAGCCCACAACTAATTGCAACTTTCTCAGAGAGGATCATTAGTAAGATGCTGAGTCAACATTCACTGATGGCTCTTTGTTCCTTTTTCAGGACAGGGGAGCCTCAGGCCCCTCTCATTGTGTTTTTCTTTTGCAGAACGCACCTGGTTTTGGATTCCTTAGTTCTGCTAGGTGTTAAGGAAAGATAGAAGTAGGGACTAATTCATCCTATGATGGTCTCAGCCTACTCAGGACTTAGCTCTTGGTAGTTTTGATAAATATCACTAATTGGGTCTTTGTATCTTCCCAATTATTTTGAGAGTCAGTGTGGTGTGTTGGTTAGAGATGAGAGCAGCCAATATGGTGCCCTTCCGTTGCTGTTGTTGCGCTACAACTCCCATCAGTCCCTCACATCATGGTGATAATGATGATTTAATTTCTATACCGCTCAATATGTTTAAAATATCTATAAGCGGTGTACAGAAAACTGAAGCAACAACAAAAAATATTACCAAAATACAGTTACATATAAAAACACGATATTAATGCAAAGTTACTAATATCATCAACCCCAGCCAGCAAAGTCCAGGAATTATGGTGATTAGTCTAGCAGAGTTCATGGCTGAGGTGAGGCTTGAACCAGAAACTGCAAATACCACATCTGGTTCTTAAGCCACTCTGCCACCTAAGCACTACCAAATGAGAATTACAGAGTTGATTCTCTCCCTCTCTCACAAGGGGGAAATAAACCTTGGTGACTCAGAATGTACCATGCATACTTTTAAGCTGGCTGTCAAACGAGGTGCCAACATGAATAAAATATGGGGGGGCAGGTAAGCCCTGCCCCATGTGCCCATCAACTGGGGGTGTGTGTGAAATATTTAGTTGTGGGGGCCAAAGGGACCTTGGCCACAGGAGTTAGCTCCTGTGTTGTCTTGCCTTACTTAGTGCTGATTGGCTTTGGTGGTTTTACCTGTATTTGCAGGTAACTCTAACCATGATAGCTAATATGGTGCCCTCCAGGTATTTTGGACTGCAACTTCCATCCACTCCTGCCAGCATGTCAATGGGAAGCAATGATGGAAGCTGTATTTCAGAACACCTGGATAGCCCCAGGTTGACTACCTCTGCTCTAACCCGTTGGAATAGCCTCCACTAACCTGGTGCCCTTCAGCTGTTTTGGACTGCATGCCCCATCAGCCCTGGCCTGCATGAGGGCACAACTGGAGAGCATGGAGTTGGCAAAGACTGCGCCACCAGCTATACCTAGTTAAACCACTTTAGCTGTGGGAAGCTTGTAATGCAGTTGAGTTCTTGGTTGACATGATGTCCTTCCAGCGATTGCCACCTCGGTCAGCCCTCGTGTCGATACATCATAGCGAGGTGACAGAACTTCTATTGCTTTAACGAGTTCATCTCTTTAAGCTCCAATTTGTTGGAGACCTGTCCACTTTTATTGAACTCAGAGTGGTGTCGAGCAAAACTAGCACTTCATCACCAATATGAAAGGATTTGATATGAAAGGAGTCAACCTGACTTTCTCTCCCCTCCACACACACACCTGTTTTGACAGTTTGGGGAGATTGCTCTTGTACAATATGAGGATAAAAATGTATTTTCCAGGACAGAATAATTCCATTCCCATCCCCCTGCCGTGTTCAGACAGCAAAGCCATATGTCACAGACGTCCAATAATAAGATTATCTATGATCCAGAGGGGATTTGAAAGGAGCAAGGTTTTCAAGAGAGGAGTGAACTTCTAGCTCTTGAACCTAGTCTGAATGTTCTCTGGTGGACAGGGGGAAGAAAGTCTTCGGGACACAGTATGCCAGAGGTGGGTGGGGCCAGAGGCAAAAGTGGGTGGGGCAAAGCGGGAGTCTTTTTCCTTTGGTGCACAGCCGGGCCCCATCCATGAAGCAGTCAGCAGCAAGCTGCACCCTGAGAGGAGGAGGAGAAGCTGCCACCCAAAGTGGCAAGACGAGCAAGAGGTTAGTTGGGAGGCTGCACCTCCTGCCGCCTCGCCAGCAGCAGCACTGCCACCACTCCCCACACCACCATGCCTCCCCCACTCAGATTGAGGCAGTGCCCATGCTACCGCCTCCTGCCCTTCACCCCTGCCAGGTGCCTGGCACTCAGCACTCACCACTGCCTGGTGCTTGCTGCCTCCTGGTCCTTAACCCTGAATGCCCTATTGCATATTTTCTTCTCCCAAAGTCACCCTCCTTGACTAGAGTTTACATAGCTTATAGAATTGTAGAGTTGGAAAGGACCCCGAGGGTCATCTGGTCCAACCTCCTGCAATGCAGGAATCTCAACGAAAGCATCCATGAAAGAAACTTCAGCTTAAGTGGATGGTGCATATTCTGCTTTTTTATATAAATAAATATGGTGAACTAAATATTCTGCAGCCTGTATACATTTTGCAGATTAAAGATATGTGCATGTATTTCCTTAGGTTTCATCATTCTGTGCATGCCAGTTACTCAGGGGGGTCAATGAACTATGTCATCAACCGTCATCATATCCTTCTGGTCACCTTGCAGGAATGGTCCAATGGGGTTACTATGCTCCAGTTGGCTCTGGCCATTGCTAAAAGACAGGTCTCAGAAGGTGGTGCTGGGAGACCATTGTTTTTAAGCAAGGATCAGCTATGCTCCAGAGTGCCTGACCTCAATGAGGCTTGAAGTCAATCAGCTGGTCATTAGTGATGACTTCAAGCTTTGCTTCCAGCATGGATGAGTTGCGCTCAGGAACTCTGAAGTGCAACTGATCTGTGTTTGTTTTGCATTTGAAAGCTGAATGCAAGGTCCACTTGCTGAGGAACAAGCGGAAATGCACCTTAAGGCTCCAAATTTGTTGTTTTGCAGCCATATATTTATCTGCCCAGATGCCATTTTTTACATCAGATGTAGAGCGGGTGGATTTAGCTTGGGGGAAACAGCATTGTGGAGCAAATTAGGATTCCTGAAGGGTCTAATCTGGCCCATAGACCAGAGGTTATGAAGTTGCCTTTTACTGAATCAGGCCATTGGTCTGTCTCACTCACTATTGTCTACACTGACTGGCAGTGGATCTCCAGGATCTCAGATGTGGAGTTTCTCCCAGCCAAGGCTGAGGATTCCCAGTATTGATACTGGGACCTTCTTCATGCAAAGCAGCTGCTCTACTGCTGAGCTACAAAACTATAACCAAAACTATAACCTTCCAAAACTATAACCCACACCTGCTTTGATCACTACACCACACTGCCTCACATCTCAACCTTGCAGGGGACCATATTCAACATATTTTTATCATCCATATTACAATTGCACAATGTATCCGTGTTCTTCACATAATGAACAAAACTTCCCTTGGCCTTAAGCTATTGATTAGAGAATGCGGGGAAAGGGAGTTTATAAAATTTGCAAAAAAAGGCTTCTCCTTTTAATGTCAGAAATAAACCTGGAGCTGAGACTGTCGGATCCATTGAGGGGCTGTGATGGCAATTTAACTCATTTAAATGATCGGTTTCCCTTTGATATGATTCCAGATGTACTTTTAGTGCGGGGGGGGGGGGACTATTCTTGTCTGAAGTTTCTGGAAGAAGAAGAAAACTCGGGAGGGGGTGACGTTCAATGGAGCTCCTGTCCTTTTATCCTTGATTTAGTGAGCATATCAGATGCTCCGCTTTGTTAACAGCCCTTTTCATTTGTAAAATAAATCCAGCTATTTTATTGGGCTGTTTTTGTTAGCGATCACCAGCATAAATTTTGCGCTATGTGAGATTGGGGTAGGTATTACGGCACAGCAGTTGTCCAATTAAGTGGAGCATCGCTGGCAAAAAAAAAGCCAGCTTTTCATTTTGCAAGTTATCTATGGGCGCAAGAGGACTTTTTTTGTGTGTGTGTGTGTGCGCGTGCATGCGTGATTTTCATTTTGCACATTATCTATGGGCGCAAGAGACCATACAGTGTGATTCTCTCCCCCCCCCCATTATACTAGGAACATCTTCTATCCTGTGCTATTTAACCAGCTGTGGATCTCTTACTGCTGGCAACACAGAAGATAAAAGGAACCCGTTTTCTCCTAAAGAAAGGTGCCTTTTCCTCCCCAGAAAGCCAAACATTCATACAGGGTTTTGGGTTTTTTTTTAAAAAAAAAGAGTTAAAAAATACCAATAACAGAGAGCTACTTTTGTAGAATCTGTTTTCACACCTATCAGGGAGAATTCAAACTGGATAGATCATTGAGAAAGATCCCAGGGACGTTTACAATAAATACGCAATATGCATTAAAACACACACACAAGAAAACAGCACAAAAGTTTAAAAGAGCAGGATGAGAGCTAAAATGCTTCAAGGGTGTGGGAGGATGAAACACTGTTTGCCTAGTGCCCATTTGATGACAAGGTCAAGTGTGCACTTGGCCCTGTTTAGAAAATAGAAGTGATGGGGTGTCAGGACTGGTGGTCTGGAGAGGGGGGAAATATTCAGTGGAAATAATCTGCAATTAGGAAGGGTTTGATCCTCCCATGTTTAAATCATTTATCTGATAGACCAATGGGTGTTAGAATTCTATATGAAGGGAGAGGGCGAGTATATTCCTGGGAAGGTAAAGACTCTCTTCCTGCAAGAGAGGGGAGTGGTTGTGGTCGGGAGCCAGACTCCGCCTCAAGCCCCCTGCCTCCCACTCACTTGGCTGGCGCCCATGCCCACGGGCAGGCACCCAACCAGGTGCCTGCGAGGGGGCGTGTTTAGCAGCCTAAATTGCTGCAGCACCAGCCTTCCGACCTCACTTTTCATCGTCCCGTCTAAACCCCCCTGTTTTAGACTCACCCCTCTCTGAGGGGGTGGAGTCAGCTGACGTAATCCAATGCCTAAGCCAATACCTTTTCACTTGCTGTAATCAATAAAGTTGTGGCCTTTTCTTGCCCATTAACCTTATATCTCGTGTCCTTGTGTTTTCATTCCACTACGCGGGGACTGGGTCCTCAAACCACAACCGTTTCCTATGTCTGGTAATCAAGATACTCTCAGTTCATCTGAACTCGAGTTTAGGATGGAAAGAGATCTTTGCATGTATTGCTTGTGTCCTGTTCCTTTCTGTATGTTACATTCCAAGTTGTTCAGGGTTTGTTGCTCCTGTTTCATTTCACAATGATTCAGGAACTGCCCTGGGACTTTAGGATGAAGGCTGGATAATGAATTGTAGCCATAGTAATCATCACTATCATAATGCTTCACCCTGCGCATACTATGGAACTTGCTCCCACAGCTTTCCGACAGGTATCTGGGTGGCCACTGTGAGAACAAGATGATGATGATGATGATGATGGATTAGATGGGTCATTGGCTCCTCTTGTGTTCTTTAATTTGAGGTTCCTTCCTTAGCCTGAATAAATCTGGCGCAGAGGGGAAAGCATCTGAATCTCACTGCTGATGGCTATGCTTGAGAAAACATTTGACACATGCCCAGAGGATTGCTTCCAAGCAACCCAAAAGTACTTTGTTACAGTTTTGTTAGGAGCTTTTTAAAAAGCAACAACCCAAAAACTAACTATCTCCCTTTTAACAATGTCTGCATACTTCCCCCTGGTACCTAGGGAAAGAATGAAACTGTCGGTTTGGGTCCTCCAAGTTCCTCATTCTTCAATTCTTAAATCCAGCTCTCCACATTTCTGCAGCAATTTGTGAATTTATTTGTTAACCCCCATGAAAGCTTGTCAGCATTTCAGTGACTATTTCTCCTAATAAACACATGCTGTCTTGATTAATGTACTGTACACATTTTCCCTAAAATAATGCATTTTTTGTGAACATTGGTTAGAGTTCTTCCTTGAGGAAGGGTGCATTTCAGAGGGTGGCAGCAGTATTTGGGGTCTCACATTGTTTCAGAAAGTGAGAGAGAGATAAGGTCACCTTTGAATGTGAACAGAACTGAATTTCTCCCCCATCCCTATTTATGTCAAACTATCTGTATTTTTAGACCCAGACCCTGACTGTATCCTCCTGCTGCTCCTTGACCTCCCAGATCTCATTCAGTTACACAGAATATTTAAAAGTCACCAGAGGGAGAGGTCGCTTTCAGCCCTTTGCTTCTCCTCCTCCTTGTCCTTCCTCCGCGTCTCCCCTGTGGTCATATTTGTGGCAGTCTGGTGGGATTTTGCAGTGACGTCCCTGGGTTTCGGCTTTGTGCCAGGGCCTCTTTGCAACTTATTTACATGTCCCTTCCATTTGGCTCCCTTAATTGGCAATGTGGGCATGTCGCATTGCATTTCCGTTGCCGCTGCCTTTCGGTACCGCAGGGGCCCGGTACCTTAACTTTAGACTTCAGACTGAGTTTATTTCATCTCCATTTCACAGGGCAATCTAGCCTTCGCCAATCTCCTTCCTTCCTTTTCATCCACTTTTAACACTTAGGAATTTTTATATTGCTTTGTCAAAGGCACCTGCTTAGAGACCCGTCTGGCTCTTTGCATATCAAGAGCAGGGAGCTGGTTTCGTTTGTGGTTCAGATTCCAAATTGGGAATGGGAGGGGGGTAACGACCTGAGAAATGATTGAAAACCTCTACAATAGAATTAAAGCCTTTTATTTCACTTTCTATTTAACTGCATTCCTCAGGGGCCCTTGGACAGAAATGTATGCAAATCTTAGAACTTAATTCCATGCCTCACAAATAGCCTCAGAGCAGCCTTCTGACCACTACAGGAGAGAGAGAGAGAGAGAGAGAGAGAGAGAGAGAGAGAGAGAGAGAGAGAGAGAGAGAGAGAGAGAGAGAGAATAACATGTGAACAGGGTTTGCATGGATGCTGTCCTGCTGTAGGTACAGACAAATCTGCCACTCTCACTTTCTCAATCTTCCAGTCTTAAATTCAGCTCTCCCAACTTCCACCTCCACTTCCCAGTCCTAGCTGGGATTGAAACTGGGACCTTCTGCATGCAAAGCAGGTGTCCCATCACTTAGCTTGAACCTTCACCTAAGTGTTGATAATAGTCTGTTAGATCATTAAAAGCAACAACAACAAATGCTCTTAGAGTATAATCCAATTGGCATGAGGTTTCGTTTGTTTGTTCTTGTTAAAGCAGATCTTTAAACTTTGCTGAGATGTGCTTGGGCATCTATGGAGCTCCTTCTCTTAGGTTATCTCCATGGCCTCTGGAAGGACTCAAAAAACTTGTATTAATAGTAAGTTGCAGAAATGTTTTCTTTCCTCTCTCATAATGCTAGAATGGGGGGGGGGTATCCAATGAGGCTGAATTTTGGAAGATTTGAGACAGGCAATAGAAAGTACTTTCTACATACAGCACATAGTTAGAACTCATCCTTACCAGGGAGAGTGTTGACCATCAAGTTGGATTACTTTACAAGATGATGGCTACCAGCCACAATGGTTAGGTTTTACCTCCATTGTTGGGCTTCGGGTTGACCACTGTGAGAGCAGGACGCTAGGCTAGATGGACCTTTGACTTGATCAAGCAGAACTCTTCTTATGTTCATAGCAGTGGAAAGTGGATGGTGATTCTTATCCAGCCCTTGAAGTTCGCTACGCCCTGGGAATAATTTACAACAGGGCATTCAGCAATTCAGTAATTTAGGGCAGCCACAAAGCACCTGCACCTGCATGCAAAACAGGGTCCCTTTTGCCCTGTTACTTGGTACCTGGATAGTTGCAGTCCTTCCTTTTCCTACTAAATATTCATGGCATAAACAAAGTCACCGGTTTTCTGTTTGAACAACTCAATGAGTTTGTTTTACCGCTTTGACCTTAAATAACAAACTGATCTTACATGGCAAGGAGTCTGAATAACAATGCTGTTCAGTCAAACGCTTGACTGCACTCTCGCTCCTCCTCACCCTTTCCTTTATGAATGTTTTCATGGCTGAAATGGTTGGGTCCACCCAGGTCCTCCTGCCAGGGCACACTAAAAGAGAGTTTTAATCAGAGGAGATATTTCCAGCTAAACCCATTCCACTGGAAATAGGAAGCTGCCTTATACTGAGCCAGATCATTGAATCCATCTAGTTCCACACTGAGTGACAGAAGCTCTCCTGGGTTACAGAGAAGGAGTGTCTCCCAACCCTAGCTGGAGATGCCTGGGATTGAACCTGGAACCTTCTGCATGCAGGGCAGATGCTCTAACTGCTGAACTATGGCCATTCCCTGCTATTGCCCTGAGAAAATAAAATAACCCTCCTGGGGGGGAAACTGTTTTGCTTTGCTCAAGTGTCTGTTGATCTCCATGGGCTCTGTGGTTTTTATCTGCCAGACTACCAAACATTTTCTTGAGTGGCCTCTTGAGTGCCCAACGCTATCAACAGGCAGGGTGAGGCAGCTGCTTCAGATGTGAGATTCCAAGTGGCAGGCAACAGCAGCTAGTCTGCTGCCCCATGTCAGCTTCTGGACACACAGTGTGAGACAGTTAGGCAACAGCACAGTTCTTTGCACTGTGCAAATGTTTGCCAGGGAGGGGACATTTGCAGGGGTGTACAGTGGTACCTCAGGTTAAGAACTTAATTCGTTCTGGAGGTCCGTTCTTAACCTGAAACTGTTCTTAACCTGAGGTACCACTTTAGCTAATGTGGCCTTCTGCTGCTGCCGCACAATTTCTGTTCTCATCCTGAAGCAAAGTTCTTCACCCGAGATACTATTTCTGGGTTAGCGGAGTCTGTAACCTGAAGCGTCGTCTGTAACCCGAGGTACCACTGTATTGCCAGCCAGGATGGGGTGCTTACCCCTTCCCCTTCCAGCTCCCACCCATGGAGTCTCCCCTGCAAATGCCCCTCTGACTGCGCTTAACTTGTTTTCTGCCCACTAAGCTTTGAGGGAAAAGGCTGGGGAGGTGGGCATGTGCAAGGAGAAATCAGCAAGTATACAAAGGATAAATTATTGCTTCTCTTGCCTGGCTACCTTCTCCTACAAATGGGCCCATTCTCTCTTCCCACCCCCCACCCCGCCAAATGTTCCCACATTTGCATTATCTCAGCATGTTCAGGTTTGCTGAGATCTCACGTAGTTCCTCCCTCAGCAGACCTGCAAGTTCTCATCCATGCAACAGGATCCCTGGGGCTGTTTATCTCACATCATGACCCGTCCTCCCTGCCCAGTATTTTATCATTAGCACCAATAACAGCACCTGCAGAGAGCTATTAGCAGCGCTCCAAGAGGAAACTCATCCTTCCAGAGATCATCGTTCTTTTTGGAAGGCTAAAGACATGACTGTCCTGCCTGGGGCTGATGGGCGTTGCAGTCCAAAAACATCTGGAGGGAAGGCTGATTCAGAGTTTTAGATCTGCTGTGTGTGTACCTGAGAAACACCCCTCTTAATTTCCACAGGAACCCAATTAGGGAACTCAGTCTGTTCTCCCCACTTTGGTATGGGAAGCCATATGTTCCCCTTGCGGGGGATTGCTTGTCAGGAGCTGAGGTGGGTTAATTGTAAATGTTGCCCTTAAGTTAGCAAATACACACATCCATATCTAGGATATGCATCAGTGCACTGGAATGTTTGAGGAGGACATCCCGCAGCATTTAAATACATCCACGGTTTATGAAATAAATCGGCTTATCTGGCATAGCAGATTCTGGGATCAAGCAACCCCTGTATTTTTGTCACTCAGACCTGCAGAGATAAAGGTGTCTATTGGTACTTTTCACCTACTCTCTGGATTTTATAAACATCTGTGGCCCCTGCAAATTGTACATTTCCTACAACACCCTCCCTTGATGGGGAGCAATGGGTTTTATTTCACCAAATTCCCTCTGTGTCTCTTTTAATGCACTCTGCTTCATACCCTTGCCTTACTCATGATGCTGGGGGGGGGCACGAAAAGGTGGGGGAGGCAACCCCATTTTCTCTCTCTTGTTTGCAACCCTTTTGAGACCCTAGGAGCCCATCCTCCGTAGCTAACTCATCTTCGTTTACTCTTCTTGGCACCAGTCAGCACAAGGGGTAAGAAGACTGCTTCTCCGCAACTAAAAAGTTCACCTTTCATGATGATTGGGCATTTTTAGGATGTTGGAGACTGGGACTCTGCAGTAGAAACACAAACAGGTCTTCATCCTCCCCCTACTCCCCGTGACCCTTGACCTCTACACCTCTGCAGGGGACCCCTCAAATGTGCAGCTGTCCCACCTGAAGCCTGATGCAGTCCATGCAAGCTGCCATTCACCATGAAGGGTGGAAAGAGTCAGGTATCCATATTGTGTCTGCCCCCACCCTGCTAATATGACAATTTCGATTATTTCAATGAGAAAATACATAGATAAAACCACAGCAAAAAAAAAAAAATCAATGAGAGAGAGAGAGGGCAGTGGTTCATTCTGGGATTGATCAAAGTTTTGTTCTTTGGCTAAAATCAGCCAGCGGAGTGGGAGCGAGAATTAGATCCAGAATCCAGCTTTTGGTGGGAGAGTAACCTTTTTGTCTTATGATATCTTTCTCATGGAAATTACATTATGGAAATCTCCATAACAGCCAGGGGAGGAGAGTCAGATACAAAACAGATACCTGTCCTCATCTCCCCCCCCCCCAACATTGTGGTGAAGAGCAGCGTGCATGGGGGGGTTGTTAACGTGGGGAGAAGGAAGCAAGCATTTCCATTGAGCTCAGGAACGGAGAACAGCCCTTTCAAATCAGCCCTTTAAGCTGAAATCCCACAGCAAACAATTAACTGCCGATGAATCTTCACGTGGTCCATATGGAATCCTCAGCTGTGGGGAAAAGAGGCATTAAATATCAGTCTATTTATGGCGAGATTCCTTAATATAGCCATAACACCTTTCCCCCACTTCCCATGGGGTGGGTGGGTTATACATTTTGAATTTAATTCACTATTCTTTCTCGTTTCATGCTGCCTCCAGTGGTACCCTTTCCGCTGGAATGTTCCGTACTGATTAAGTTGCCAAACTGCCCAGAAGGAAAAGGGTGGGAGAGAAGGGAGGGAGAGAACGGTCACCATATGGAGCCCAGATGTTGATTAATTTCGGTAAATGGGATAGGAATCTGAAACACCATATTGCAAGAGAAAAGATCCGCTAACACTTGATCCCCAGCCTAATAGAATATATACTCATTAATGACTGGCAAGGAAGAGAGCCTGTTGCAATCATCGTCAGAGGTGGGGAGGTTGCGGGTGCGTCAATTGGATAGAAGTGCCCACGTGCATCTCATTCCGTGAGCCAGGCTCCCCAAATTGAGGTGAAAATGTTAATGATTTTTGCATTTAGAACTAATCCCTGCTTGGAGTGGCTGCAGCTGGTTTGAGTCATATGTTTTCTGGTATAGAAGCTAACAGGGCAATCCTATGTCTGTCTACTTGGAAGTAAGCCCCACTGTGTTCAGTAGGCCTTGCAGTCTGGCAACTGTGCATAGGATTGAAGCCCTCTTAGCAGTCCCATCACCCTAAAAATCTCTGTGGAATGTTGGCCTGGGAGAGGGCATTCTCTGTGGCCACCTCTAAGGAGATGTGCGTGGTACCTTCTTTGTGCAGTTTTCAGCAGATGTCGAAGACACACGTCTTCATCCTGGCCTTCCACCATACCTGAGGGCAGCAGACTAGCTTAGAGGAAGCAGCACATGCTGCTGCTGCTTGCCTCACACAATCCCTCACCTCACGTTGCCTAATGGTAGGGCCGGCCCTTTCAGAGGAAATGCTTGGCAGTCTGCCTGATAAAAAGCCATAGTGGCCATGGAATATCACCATATTTTGAACTGCTTCATCTTAATGCTAAACAGTTGGGACAAATAGCAGTTGTGGCGGGTGGCAGGAAACCAGGGAGGGACCCTGATCAGATCAAGAGTACACTCCAGAATGGTGGGGACACAACTGTTTTCTTTCTTCAAAACAAAAGTGACCGGTTTAAGCACACTTTAAAAATATGTGTGTTTATCACAAAGCCATGTAGTGTTGACCTTAGAGGGGAAGTTCCCTTATCCCTCATTTCTTGCTCAGTGAATGACAAGCTCTTCTGTCTCTGAACTAAAGGAGTGGCCTTGAGGATTATTATCATGCGAAGGTTGATGGAACCTTTCTCCCCCCCTCCTCCGAAGTTTCTCCACACACCCCTTGACATTAACATTTCCTACCACACATTCCTTTGGGCACCATCCTTCTCAACGAAAAAGGTCCACCCCTGTACAAGTTTTCCCTGGCCGCTGTGAGAAAAAGATGCTGGACTAGATGGGCCCCTGGCCTGATCCAGTATGTTCGCTGATTTCCATTGTTAGCTCAGTGCTTCAGTCCAGGTTCAGTAGACGAATGCAATGAGGTAACTGTCTGAATTAATGTTTTGAGATTCTGTAAAGCATATATATTCCGGCCTTTCCATTGCACAGATGAACTTCAGTTTTGCAACTTTCTTAGGGGACAGGCATTTTCCCTCCCTTTTATTTGTGCTAATTTGCAGAGCATCTCATACATTGATTTTGCAATATAAATAATACATCATTATGTATGCTCAGCAGTTTCTCTGGGATTTGAAAATATCACTTCTTTGGGGCCTTGTTTGTTTGTTTGTTTGCTTATTTTGCCTCTGCGAGGAGACCAAGCTTCGCACGACATTAAGCCCTTGTCGTCTTTTGTGATTAGCGCTTTGTCCGTGATGTTTTTCTTAATGAGCAAACAGCTGTTCAGAGAGATTTGCCATTTTACCTTTCCTACCTCCCGCTGTACAGCTGCCAATAATTTGTCCCTGTTCTCCTTTTGCGCCAATCCAAAAGAAACCATTGTGATGCTGTCAGTTCCTGGGAAACAATGGACATTGTGTAGAAGGACTTTGTCTAAACTGGAGATGGCAATGGCTGGATAGCCCAGGCTGCTTTTCAGACCCGGAGATGCTTCCTTAGAATGTTGAGAATCTCAGCTTTGCTGCTATGATGATTCAACCTTTCAAGGATAACTTTAAATGTGATGCAAAACCTGAAAGGGGTTTCAACAAGATTCATAGCAGTTTCCCACTTCTGCGGTATTTCAGGGTCACTTAAGAACATCATAAGAGCCTGCTGGGTCAAACCAACAAGCTGTTTGGTCCAGCATCCTATTCTCACATTGGCCAACCAGATGCCTGTGGAAAGCTCACAAACATAATTCAAGCACAATAACACGCGCCACACTCCTGCATTCTCCAGAAACCAGTATTCAGAAAAACTGACTGTGGGGGCAGAGCAACAACCATCATGACTAGTAGCCATTGACAACCTTCTTCTCCATGAATTGGTTCAATCCTCTTTTAAAATCATCCAAGTTGGTGGCTATCCCAGTTTCATGTGGGAGTGAGTTCCATGGACTAACTGTGTACTGTTTAACTTCGGGTGTGATTCATTTCCTACACAGGATGCTGGAAGCAACATGCAGATTGTTCTGTGTATTTTTTTTCTCTGTGTCCATTTACATGTTTTGAGATGCTACAAGCCACTGTGTTGTTCCGTTATACCTTAGGGACAGCCTGAACCAAGCTTACCAGTGTGGTGTAGTGGTTAAGAGCGGTAGTCTCGTAATCTGGGGAACTGGGTTCGCGTCTCCGCTCCTCCACATGCAGGTGCTGGGTGACCTTGGGCTAGTCACACTTCTCTGAAGTCTCTCAGCCCCACTCGCCTCACAGAGTGTTTGTTGTGGGGGAGGAAGGGAAAGGAGAATGTTAGCCACTTTGAGACTCCTTCGGGTAGTGATAAAGCAGGATATCAAATCCAAACTCCTCCTCCTCCTCCTCCTCCTCCTCTTCTTCTTCTTTTTCTTCCGCCCTCTAGTTGCTTTGAACTACAGCTCTTATCACCCCAGCGTTACCGTATATGGCCATGCTGCCTGGGGCTAATGCAAGTGGTGGTCAAAACATCTGGAAGTTACCAAGCTGAAGAAGGCTGCCTTAGGAAATTACTCTTTCTGAGCATTCTTCCAGATGCCCTCAGGGATTCAGCTGTATCATCCTTGAGGGAAGTGCAAGGAGTTTGGGCCTTCTCAGTAGAGATGGGCAAGTTCTATGATCCTCTTATTAGCTTCTGAGCTGGCCACGATTACCTGGACCCCATACTTCTCCTTCTTCCTCAGCTTGGTTTCATTTTGGTTTGCAGGGAGAAGACTGCTCTGTCGTTTGTGCAGCCGGAACATACGGAGGCAACTGCTCATTGGTTTGCAACTGCAGAAACGATGGCGGGTGCTCCCCAGTGGACGGTTCATGCTTTTGCAGAGAAGGTAAAGGTTGTCCTGCTTCAAGGGCTACCATGAGGTAGCATAAATCATACTCTCCTGTGCTAAAATGTTCACCAAATGGCTCCAGGCTGTGAAGCAGGTCAGGATCTCTCAAGTTGGTAGTAAATCATAACATGGAGTGTTATGCCGCCCTTCGGGGTTGATGTTTGTGTTTTTCCAGGAATCAGGTAACATTGGTGTACTCCTGCTACTATGTGTATCTGAAGAAGTGTGCATGCACACGAAAGCTCATACCAATAACAATCTTAGTTGGTTTCTAAGGTGTTACTGGGGCGCGGGTGACGCTGTGGGTAAAACCTCAGTGCCTAGGACTTGCCGATCGTATGGTCGGCGGTTCGAATCCCCGCGACAGGGTGAGCTCCTGTCATTCGGTCCCAGCTCCTGCCCACCTAGCAGTTCGAAAGCACATCAAAGTGCAAGTAGATAAATAGGTACCGCTTTATAGCGGGAAGGTAAACGGTGTTTCCGTGTGCTGCGCTGGTGCTGGCTCGCCAGCTGCAGCTTCGTCACTCTGGCCACGTGACCCGGAAGTGTCTTCGGACGGCGCCGGCTCACGGCTTCTAGAGCGAGATGAGCACGCAACCCTAGAGTCGGACACGACTGGCCCGTACGGGCAGGGGTACCTTTACCTTTAAGGTGCTACTGGAAGGAATTTTTTTATCCTGCTATTATGATATGGTTGACACATGCATGTCTGTCAGTTGACAATAAGTGATGGCTTTCACATGTTGATGGGCTGTCATAGAGCAAATGCTTGAGTCACATTGTGCTTTTACTTCCAAATACTTTTGTGTGTGTGTGTGTGTGCACTGAACACCTAAAAATGTTAACAATATTTCATTTTGTATGTTATTATTAGTAGCAGTATTTATTATTTAACATTGTGATCTCTGATCACACAGTAAATTGTGTATTACTCTGCATATCATGTAGGTACAAGTATCAGGGATGGCTGCAGTTCTCTGAGTGAATGTTCAGCAGTACACAGGAACATCAGAAGCAGCCTTACACTAAGTCAGATCACTGGTCCATCAAGATTGGCCACAGCATACCCACTCCTCCCAAACAAACTAAGGAAAATACCCACAACACTTAACAGGTACACATAGACCATGCTCAAAGCATGGAAAGCAGAAATAGGCAAACTATCTCCAACCCCATCCCCACTAATTCCCCTGGCATACCACCCATTATTCCACCACACAGCACAAAACCTCTAGATTAAAACCTGGCAAACCAAAGACTTACATTGCCTAATAGACTTCTATAAAAATAAAAAAACTTCGTCAACACAAGAAATACAGGACAAACTAGAAGACACCCAAATGCCCTAGTTAACACACCAGCAATTACATGCCCTCTTAAACAATCAAGTAGTAAAATCAGCAGCAACTAGGCCCCTGACAACCTTCATAAACCTCCTCCTAACAACAAAGGGATATGGCAAAGGGATGGTATCCACAATATACAAAATACTACTCCAAAATCCCATGAAGTCCCTAGATGCAATTAAAAAATGATGGGAGGACGACATAGGCTATGAGATTAACTCCACCCAGTGGACCAGAATATGGTCTAAACCCCGCTTTAAATCCATATCAACGAAAAGGAAATAACTCACTCTGAAACTCACCTACAGGTGATACCTAACACCCAGAAAACTAGTGCTAATGCGCCCAGGAACTTCACCTAAATGTTGGAGAGGGTGCACCGCCACAGGCACATACCTCCACATGTGGTGGGAATGCCCCAAAATCCAACTATTCTGGACAACAGCCATATGAGAAATATGTAAAATAACTAAGCAAGTATTAGAAATCACCCCAGAATTAGCCCCACTAAACATCTTCCAAGACAATAACGCCCATTTACATCACAAAAAACTCATAACCCACCTACTTTCAGCAGCCAGAAACATCATAACCAGACACTGGAGAGACCTGTCAGGAGTAAGCATGGACCAATGGTACCAAATAGTATGGGAAATGGCCGTACTAGAAAAATTAACCAATAAACTGAAACTGGCACGGGGACAAATAGAAGACACCTTCACCCAAGTATGGTTCCCCTTTATCACATACACAGCCCAACAAGACAAGAATCCACCAACAGCATACGAATCAATATGGCTAACCTGATCCAAAACACCCACCTACCCCACTCACACATGAAAACAAAGCTCACCACAGCCAATCACAAACAAACAACCACACCCTAGGCCACCTGCAACCTCCCTCACCACCAAAGGAGCACAAGCGAATAGCAGAGAACCTGCACAAGCGACGCTGACACGAAACCCCACACATACATTAAGTAAAACAGAAACATTGCCACCTAACCCCACCCCTACTCGCCTTTCCCCCCTCCACCTCTCTCCCCCTTTCCTTCCTAATGTAACACAAATGTCTCAGCAAATGAAACTGATCTGTAAAAATGTTACTTGGAATAAAAATTTACACAAAAAAAGAAGATTGGCATTGTCTGCACTGATTCTGCACAAATCTATGGCACTTAGGTAGAAATTTCACGTCCCCTCAGACCAGGAAGATTCTCAATTGAATGTTCTCACACACTTCACTTGTGAAAGTTGAATTCCGATCGATTGATTCCTGTTCTTGCTTTTGGCTTGGCCATTCCTGTGTGGTTAACACAGCCTTTCCCAAAACACCAGCCGTCACCATATGTTCCAAAGCACATTCTGCCCTACTGATTGGTAACATGACAAGAAATCTAGATGGCACAGTTGCTGTGGGTGCGTGACACGCACAACTGCTACAGTCTCTAAAATGAGCGCCTTCTCCAAGAAAGATCTGCAGGGCAGGGAAGTCAAGATGACCAAGTTTTCTAGGGCAAAGGACAAGATGGTGCCACCTATTCCATGCATTAAATAACTGGCAATTGACTCCTATTTCAGCACTGGTGACTGGACAGCGCACTGTACTTCACTTGAGCCACATACACACCCCTGTCTGCTCCACACCCCTCAGCTTTTGCCACCTGAGGCAGCTTCCTTGTCCTTCCTAATAGCAGGGTCTGCTCTAATGGGGGTAATGGTTGGCGCATCTGACTTGTGCTCTGTCTTGTTCCAGGGTGGCAAGGAGCAGATTGTTCCATTCCATGTCCGAGTGGCACTTGGGGTCTCAACTGCAACCAGTCATGTTACTGTGCCAATGGAGCCGCCTGCAACCCTGTGGATGGATTCTGCCTTTGCTCTCCTGGCTGGCAAGGGGATTTCTGTGACCAGCCCTGCCCTGTAAGTCTACTTTTGATCCTTATCCAGGTCAGTATTTAGGGTGCCATTGACCAAATAACAGCATCGAAACGAAGGGAACAAAACGTCTTTTCAGTGTTGCGCATGAAAATGACCAGATCAGTGGTTAACATCTATGCTAGGACATCCACCCCACCCCGCCTCATGAAGGCTGCAAGGTCCCTCCAACTTTTGCAAAAGGAGACATCTGTACACAGAACAACTCTGTTTTTGCTTTGCCTTTCAGATCTACATCCTAAAACAGTTAAAATGTTTGAAAAGCAATTACAGTTAAAAACATCTAAAAACTATTACGATAAAAAACATCTAAAAACTATTACAGTTAAAACATTCTAAAAGCAATGTTATCATTAAAAACATTATTCCATTCCACTGATCTTATGATTGCCAAAAACACTTTTCTTCAGCCACCAAATTCCTGGGCAAACAGGAAAGGTTTCAAATTCTTCCTGAAAGTTAATAATGATGGAGAAGCACTTTACTAGGGAGGGCATTCCACAACCATGGAGCCATCCCTGAAAAGGCCCTGCCATGAGTGAATGCTAACCAGGCAGGCCCTGGTGGCAGAACCACCAACAAGGCCTCACTTGCTGATTGTAGGGTCTGAGATGGTTGGTACTTGGAAAAGGCAGTCATTCAGGTCTAATTACAATCACAACTACCAGAGTGGCCGGTAGGAAAATGTAGTTTTATATATATATATATATAAATAACTAAGAGCCATTCTCTCTTTCTTTTTCTGGAAGGACGGGACATATGGGCTGAACTGCAGCGAACACTGTGATTGTAGCCATGCAGATGGATGTGATCCGGTTACAGGTTATTGTTGCTGCCTTGCTGGTTGGACAGGTAAAAATGGCAAGCTGACTAGTATGTTATCCTGCAGCTCTATCCATGACCAGTTCAAGTGCCTCACTTTGCCTTTAAACCTTTTTTAAAAAAATCCCATTGAGGCCAGTGAGTTCTTCAATTATCCCTTAAGGGCCCCTCCAGACTGCTGGTGGGTTGTGTATGTGTATGTGTGAGTGTGTGTTTTGTTTTGTTTTTTGCAAGTGTCTTCTGGAACATGTCATTGATGCAGTAATAGTGCATTAGTGATGGATTTGTACTGGATCAACCACAGATCATTTTGCTTTATCAGATGCTCTGTGGTGCTTCCCAAATGATACAGCATCATATTTGTCACACACATCCTGGACCATTTGCGGCATAAAGGGTTACAGGACTTCAGCAGCAACTGATGGCACATGCACTGATTAGAAATATCCTGAAACATTTGCAAGCACAAACAATATTTAAAGCACGTCACCCCACAGAGGACTGGGCAGAGGGTGATCCCAACGGAGATTGGACAAATGTGAATGTGAGGCCAGGATCTTACCTTGAGAGGCAGCAGTGGCAGCAGCAGGGGTGCCGCAACAAACAGCTGTGCAAGCCTTTGGGAGGCAGAGATGCGAGAGGGCATCAGAGGAGGGAGGGAAGAAAAATCAGACAGAGGCCAGTGTTGCCCATGGCACCCCTGACCATCATTCAATTCACCCTAGGGTGCCACAGTACACTGGTTGAAAAGCACTGGTCTAGAGTAAAGCCCAGAATTCTTCCAGATGCTGCCCTCCTGTTTTGATTGCCAGTGTTACACATGGACAAATATTGCAGCACACTTTATTATTCACATTTTACTGAGACCGAAGCTGAAAGGCAGAGTAAGGTTGCCCATTTAAGACTGTGTCTGAGGTGGGAATCACTTGCCAACAATGGCTCTGTTTAATTCAAACAGCCAGCGGTTTCTGCCGCTAATGGCATTATTTTTAGAAATGCTGGTTCAACGTTGCCGCTGTGACTGCAGAGTCACACTGAGCAACAGCTGTGGCTCTGAAGATACATTAGTGATAGGATTTCTTGGGAAATTTGGCTGCTCCCCTCAACAGGAGAGATACGGACCAGCATTAAAACCAGCTACCAAGTTTTGGGTTCTGGAGCGCCGAGCCTTAATTACTGGCGATGGACAACTTTTGCCGCCTTCTCTCTGTCGTGCAGTGTCATCATCACAGCAGCAAGCCCTCCCAAGAAAACAATGGGGTTGCAGAGGAAGCGATGTGAAGGGCTCCCAAATCAAAAGGCAACTTTTTATAATTAAACAGCATGGAAGGAAGGAAGCAAGGAGGGAGGAGAGTGAGAGATGGGAGTTGCGTTGCTTAGGAACCATTTGTAGCGGGGCCTCAGCGGTGCACAGTTCCATCCGCTGGCCAAGCTCCCCCACTGTTCTTTTGATGGACGGCCCTTGCAGTCATCCCTCTGAGGTGCCAGGTCTCACTGGCCTCTTGCTGTCAGGGGTGAACTCCATGAGGGCAGCTGCACAATGTTGTTGTCACTGAAACAACAAAGAGCCTTGCTGCACGATTACCAAATTTATTGTGACATAAACAGGGACTGTCAGCAAAATAGGGCCAGAAGATCTAGACCCATAAGAGGAGTCTGCTGCATCAGGCAAGTGGCCCTTCTAGTCCAGATTCCTGTTCTCACATTGGCCAGTCAGATGCCTTTGGGAAATGGAGGAGGGGTCATGCTTAAGACCACCTGTTTCTTAAACTGGCAAAGTTCTTGTGGATGCCTCCTTGCCTACTTAGAGAAGAGACCATGTGGCTCCCGATTAAAGAGGATCATTCATGTGACCAGTCCAACAAGCATTGCTGTCTAGACCACATTTGCCCTCTGTGATATTGTTCCAATCTCTCTATGGAGTCCGTGGTTGGCTGGGATCACTCCAAAGGAGCGGGATCAGTGAAGGGAAAATGGCATCCACCCTGAGAAATTAATGACAATAAATAGCAGTGAATGTGGCCTTTAAAAAAGACCAAAGCAAGGGTGTTTGGGTGATCATTTTGAACTCCTTAAAGCTGGCTTAGTCAACCTGGTGCATCTACATCTTTTCGACTACACTTCAAGTTGACCCCAGATGGTATAACTATAGGTATTGGGGCTGATGGGAGCTGTAGTTGAGCACATTAGGTTGGTGAAGGCTACCTTAAAAGCATAATGTTCATCCTGAAACTATTTGCGGATGAACACTGGTTAAAAAAACAAGCAAGCAAGCAAACTTCCTGTATGTAGAAAATCAGCATGTATAGGGGAATGCTAGCCCAGCTTGGATTTTTTTTTTAATTGGGAAACATTATTTTAAACCTACGCTTTCCAGTCCTTGCACTCTGAAGTGGTGTGTTGCTAGTAGCACATAATATTTGTGAATTGCAATATTTCTGGCTTTGAAGTTTGTGTGCTTGGAGAAACATCTTAACCATTTTAAAATCCTGTTAGGAACATAGGAAGCTGCATTATATTGAATCAGACCGTGGGTCCATCTAGCTCAGTATTGCCTGCACTAACTGCTAGCAGCTCTCCAGGTTTTACGTTTCCCATCCCTGCTTGGAGAATCTGGGGTTTGAACCTGGGACTGCCTACATGCAAAGCAGATGCTTTGCCACTGAACAACTCTTGGTGGTTTGCTGTTTGACACAACGCTTTTGGCGTGCTGTGAAATTTCCTCTTCCTATTTACAAAGCTTGAAACTGAGCAAGACACTTGTAAGAAATTATACTTGCAGTTTCAAGTCACAGGGATCAGACATCAGATTCTTATGGCTTTCATATTGTTGTTTGAAGTTGTGAACTGTATCATGTTGTCCGTTTTGCAAACATGACATTATCAATAATAGAGTGCCAAACTCGTTGGGGGTGGGGAGGGGGGAAATTGCTGTCCTGATTTTTTTACTAATTAGAGATGGCCTAGAAAAGATCAGAAAAGTTCAGGAATTTCTGAAGGTTTTGCTCTCTGCAGCTCATGAGGGTAAGCCAATTCAAATGACTCTCTGATGCTAATGGCCAACGAAAGTCTGATCTAAAAAAAGTTATTCTGTATGTTCACCCACCCCCCCAAAAAAGGAATTTGCATTGATGTCAGGAGCTGAGTGCAAGAGATCAATGGGAGGGGGAAAAACTGGGTTTTCTTTCCTCTTTAAAGTAGGTTCTCAAGATACTACTCATTAAAAAAAAACCTCCCAGAAACTAATAATATGGGTGAGGCAGACAGGAAGCACAGGGGAGAGAACTTGGATAAAAGTCTTCAAGGGGTTTGTACAGGACTTCTGTGTCTTAATTGTTTCCTTAACATTTGTCATCCTTCTGATCAAGTCAGGTAACAGCAACATACATTATTGAACAACCCCACCCTGTGATAAATCCATACTGGTAGCAACCACAGAATAAGCAGGCACAGACAGATAGGGTAGTAGAGAGAGAACAAACATCAACATCATGCCTATGGGGACACCAAATGGTCACCATGACCTCTGGGAAGCCCACAAGCAGGAAGTGAGCACAATACTTCCTGTTCTCCCCACTGGTGATTCCCAGAAAGTATTCAGACCCTGTGAGTGTGTTGGACGTATCACTTTCTCACATTTGCACTTACTTCCTAAAGCTTTGTGTGACCTCCTGCCTCACTGTTCACTTAACATAAGAGCACAATAAGAGCAGCATCCCGTTCTCACAGTGGTCACTGACATCCCTGTGGAAAGTCTTCAAGCTGGACATGCATGCAGTAGCACTCTCCCCTACTGTAGCCTCCAGCAACTGGTATTCAGAAGCATTATTGCCTTCAACATTACTGAAGAAGAAGAGTTTGGATTTGATATCCCACTTTATCACTACCCTAAGGAGTCTCAAAGCGGCTAACAATCTCCTTTCCCTTCCTCCCCCACAACAAACACTCTGTGAGGTGAGTGGGGCTGAGAGACTTCAGAGAAGTGTGACCAGCCCAAGGTCACCCAGCAGCTGCATGTGGAGGAGCGGAGACGCGAACCTGGTTCCCCAGATTACGAGTCCACCGCTCTTAACCACTACACCACACATGACTGCACAGCCATCGTTTCTGGCAGCCTTTGATAGACTTGATCTTCATGAATTTGTCTGATCCTCCTTTGAAGTCATCCAAGTTGGTGGCCATCAAAAGGTTCTGTGGTTGCACAGCGAACAAGGAGAGCACCAGGCCAGACTCAAGCTATTTATACCAGGTCTGGTTAACCCAGAAACTTCATATTGCCTATCACAGCTGGAACCTGCCAGGGCAGTTCAGGGAACAAGCTGATCAAGCCAAGCCAGGCAGTGTCAAGACAGGTCTCTCTAAGGAATTATGGACTCTGATCAGCTTCCAGTGGATCCTGATGGCTAGAAGATGTTATCTCAGCCAAAACCTGGAGCCAACTGAGGCCTTATGGAGGCTGGCAAGGCTAGTATTACAGTTGACCCCACCACCACCAAGAGCCAGCACTGCTGACTTCAAGGTTCCTTTGTCTAACTCAGCAGTCACTGACATCTACACTGTGAAAGTGGTGTCAATCCCCTGAGTAAGGTGAGAAGACCAGAAGGATCCAGGTGGAGCTGTTGAGGGGCCCCCTCCAAGTGGAGCAGCTTGTTATTGCCTCCTCATAATGTTGCCTTCTTCAAGGTAGAGTGAGTGGACTCATAAAACAATGTTGCTCACCCCTGTTCCCTTCTGCGTTGAGTTTACATTTTTCATGGTAGCCTTGGATCCTCAGGTATTCTGTAGTTTTTGGTAACAGTGTGGACTTCCCTCTGCCTTTGCTAAGACAGTGTCCAGAGATGCTATCCCAGAGTTGCAGCTGCCTCTTCTCCTGCCCTCTTTCTACCTCCTGCCTGATCCACCAGGTGATGGAGAAATAGTGCTAGCAGCAAGTACCACTAAAAATGTCATGGATGTAAACATGCCCGTAAATCTTCAGTGGGGTTAAGCTGGGGCTAAGCTGGGGCTATGACTTTCCGGTGTCCAAAACAGAGCAGTCGTGGTAGATTTGAACTTTTTGTGAGAGCCTCTGTGCCCCTGGCGAAGGGAGTTAATGGCATAGAGAAATGAGTAACTGGCTGGGCACAGATAAGCTTGGCTTTGAGAAAGGGAAATTCGAGTGCGGGGAGGCGCTTTGGGAAGCAGAGAGCAACATCCTTTACTGTCACTCAAACAGCGAGTCCTGTTTCTTCTCTCCTGTGGACACATTAATTCAGGAGAACTGATAAGGTGCATACACACACACACACACACACACACACACACACACACATACACACACACTCAGGGGAAGGCCTTTTTTAATTCTGAGGGAAGCAGTCCCTTTGACTGTGAGCTAGGAGGTATTTTTAACTTTGGATTTGTGAACAGTTGATAGAGGAGAGAAAGCCAAAAGAGAGTCGTTTTTGATCGGCTTTGTGAGAAACAAAGTTATTCTATAACATCATTGTTTTACTAATTTGAATCTGTCCCCCTCAGCTGTTGTAGTGCTTAGCTTGAGGTAGTTAGTATTGTGTTCAGAGCTGGCATATGGTTGGCACTTAATTAATGTTAAATAGTCGGGGATGTGTTTTATTCTGGGATTATTGTGTAGCGCAGAAGTTAGTACGAGGCATGGAGTTCAGCCTCCTAACAATTGCAGCTTTCATTGTGTGTTTTTTTTTTTGTTTGTTTTGTTCAAAATGCAAGTTTCTAACCCTTATTGCGAAGGCAGCATGTGGGCACTACCTTGTGAAGACACATGTGTGGGGACTATGTTATTGCTTCTGTGGTCAGCCACTGCAAATCAAACAACTTGTAAGGGGTTAGCACAGTGGTTCTCAACCTGTGGGTCCCCAGATGTTGTTGGACTGCAACTCCCATCATCCCTGAGCTCTGGCCTTGCTAGCTAGGGATGATGGGAGTTGTAGTTCAACAACATCTGAGGACCCACAGGTTGAGAAAGGCTGGGTTAGCATGATCACCTCCCTGTGCTTGAAACCCAATGCATTTTGGTGGAACCACCTGACATGTTCCATTGGACCTAATGGTCAGGGGTCCCTTTACCTTTACCTTTACCAAGCTACAAATAGAATGCTCAGGTCACATTGGGTGCAGGGCTGTTCAGTGGAACCAGTTTTGCTCATTTGCATGCCAGTCCACAGAGGTAGAGAACTCAGGTAATGTCCATTCATGTGTAAACCGACCTATGGAATTTGTGTGTATGAATGCACGTGAGTCGAGCCTAATTTCCAGGGGCAGGGTTTCAATGCCCTTTAGTTAGTTAGTGAAGTTATTTATTTATTAGAAAATTTGTTAAGAAAGATAACCCCCCATCAAGAATATATTATTGGAATATAATTAGGAAATATTGATTTAGAAACGTCCTGGTGGATTTATGAGCTGTCCTTTGGTATAAGTTTCTTAAGGCAGTATGTGTATAACAGCGCTTGCCTTCCTGTGACTAGCTAAATAAATATCGCAAAACATAAGCAAGTTTGTGCAAATGTTCTGAATGTGTGGCACTCGTGGAGAAGGTTGGATTCTGCTGCTCCTGCTGCAAAGTTTAGACTACCTTGGCACACAACTTACTTTTCTTTTAAGGGCAGAGTATAAACAGCTTCATTTCTAGGGGGCTTTCCCTCATCTTTTGGGATCTAGCGAGCCCTTTCAGACAAGTGATATCTTTCCTGAACGTTAAGCAAAGGGCGCTTCCAACCTGTCACTATTTACAGGTGGGATTCTATCACATACTGGCTAATTTAGGTTGTTCATTTGGGAGGTCTTGTGTGACAAATCCCCTTCCCCAAAAATATTGTATTATTTGTGATCAGGAAAGTGTTGAGGGGGGGATGTACTAGAAAGTGTGAGATAACAGTTGCTTTGACATAACATCATCTAACCTGACTGCAAACAAATCAGGTTAAATGTTCAATAAACAGACTTCCAGGCAGCATGCTGAGAGTTTCACAGTGCATCTTAGTGCATTGTTGCGTGCATGTTTAAAAAGACCTTTATCCCTCACCGATTCCTTTTTGTCCTCTGCTGCTTTGCTACGTAGAAAACATTAGATAGAAACATTCCTGCGTTCACATTAGCTTGCCATTTTCTGGCTGGCTGTTCCCGTTATCTCTGCCATAATTTCCGTTTAATCACTTTTAGTTACTGTATCCTAGCTCTTGAAGTTAATAATTTAGTTGTGTGATATTCCTGCATCCTTACATTGTCTTTAAAGGAGGATGGAACGGGGACATTTCAGCAGGATGGGTAAGTTATCATTCTCTCCTTTTACCTGCCTCCACTGGGCGTTTTTGAAAAGGGAAGTGTCTTTTCCCATCTGAAAGGGGAGCACTTAGCTTTCTGGCTTCTATCAGTGCCCTCTAAGCCTTTAAAAATGTACCATAAGCCTATTAGAAATCAGCTTTAATTTTTCATTGGCTTAATTTCAAGTGAGATGATAAGATTTTAATGTCCTCCTTTTGCTTAAAAATTCTCTCTTTTGATGGGGAACCTTTCAGGATGGCTCCTGCTGATAGCAGGCTATTTTTTAAAGGGAAAAAAACTAATCTGCATTTGCTAAGTTATCAAAGGCTCCACTGATGTCCTCATGTTAATTGAGCCTCTGGAACTTATTGATGAGGTGCCCAACTCAGTATCTTAGTCAAGTTTATTTTTTGTTTACCCAAAAGATAGTCCAAGAAGATGTTTTTAGGGCATGAACCGGAATTTTTTATTTTTTTATTTTTAAAGGAGAAGGGAGATTTTAAAAAATAGAATATACCATACCTTCTCAAATAAATGGACAAAAATGGGAGTGGGATGAATGTGGAAGTGTTATACTTTATAAGTCTACTTACACCTTAACATAGTGATGAGGCACCTGTGGTCCTGCAGTTGTTTCTGGACTCCATTTCTTATCAGCCCCAGCCAGCTTGAGGTGTGATGGTGAGCACTGCAGCCCAACAACATATGGAGGGCCACAGATGCCCCAACCCTGCCATAGAGTACAGCCCTTCCTCATGCTTGAGTCCCTCCAGATGTTCTGGATTGCAGCCACCATCAGCCTCAGCTGACACAACCTTCCTTCCATATTGGGGAAGGCTGGTACCACAAACCTGTAAGCAAGGGATGGAAGATCAGAGTTCCCGGTTCAAATCTCACCTCCACTATGAACTCATGAGTCTCACGGCCATGCCCATTGCAAGGTGATGCAACTTTCCAAGGTCACAGTAACCTTAGAATTATACAGTAATAATAATAATAATTAGGGATGCTTGCAAAAATAAATGCAGATCTGGCCTTTCAGCTAGATCTGCTCTTTTCTGTGCATATACATGGGCAAATGATTTGGAGTGCTCCAATACCTTCTATCAGAGTGGCTTAAGTTGTGTTTTTCCTTGAAGTTCCATTGTACGTAGCAGAACTTGTGTTTTTGGTGTTGCTAAATGCTCATCTTTGAAGCATACATCAGCTAAAAAGGTCCCTTTTCATACTGATTGGGTGGCTGTAGGTTACTGGAGACAGGGACCGTGCTGCAGAAATAGTAATGGGTCTTCAATCCCAGACTGTTACACACTGCATTTGGTGATGAAGATAATATGTGAGTGTGTTTGGCGTCTACACTGACTAGCAGTGGTTCTACAGGAGATGTCTGGGGTTGCACCAAAGACCTTTTGCAGGTAAAGCAAATGCTCAGCCACTGAGCTACACAATCACAATTGGAGGCCATGACTCAATGCAGGCAGATAGACACTCCCCAGACTTCTACACGCGTGCCAGAAAGAGCCAGGAACCTAGAAAAGGTACACCATCCATGTAACCAGCTGCCAGACAAAGATATTTGAAGAAGACACAAGGCATAGGCAGAGCGCAGCAGGCAGGACATTAGAGGGCACACAAACCTGCTCCACCTTATGGGGAAGAGATAGTTGGAGATACTTGCACCAAAGTACCACTAACAAGGGGTGCATGGGCCTTTCTCCTGAATCTCACCCAACTCCAAAGCACATAGAGCAAGCAAGGGCCCAGGCCAGCATTTAACACACTCACACAGGGCTGCCAACAATAAACCACCCTATAGGAAGCCCCCCCTCCCAATGTTTCTATTCTGTGCATGACTCGTAATTGGACAGAGGCCAGAACTGTGATGCAAACAAAGCCTCAGCAGGCACATTCCTCTGCCATCTGCTCTCATGTCTGCTTCACAGGTGATCTAATGATCCAACAGCACCCGGTGCTAAGATGTGGCAGAATTAAGCTTCCTCCGCCACCAAACAAGAGCTGATGACATGGAAGTCCAGTGGCTTGTTCTGAGAAAACAGCAAGCCCCCTCCTCTGTGCGTGGGTTCTCTTGGGCCCTTTAATTATTTTCTCGCACCACCCTAATGTGCCCCAGCACTAAGTTCAGGAATGACAGCTTCAGTATGCCTCCACTCCCATCTGTTCCTCCTGGGCAGCTGAGATGGAGGTAATCAGATGCTATTCCTTCAAACGGCCCGGTTGTATTCCCCTTTATCCAGCCCAGAATGGATGCCGTGGCATGCTAGGTACACACACAACCGAGCGTGCCTCTGTAATTGCTAATGAGTAGATTAAGGTACAAGCTGTTAGGCTCTAAGAGGACAGTGCGACGGTAGAGGTAAAACAGCAGAGTCATTGGGAAGGACAAACAGATCACCAGGCACCGGATTATAAGATATAAGTAAGCCCCTATGCCATCCTGCATTGGCATCTCTGCAGAATAATCTCTTCTAGGCACTTAGGAAGCTGCCTTATGCTGAGTTAGATCACCCATCTAGCTCAGCGCTTCCACATTAGCTGGCCAGGGTGCGGTGGGGGCAGGTCACCCCAGGTGTCATCCCAGAGGGGTCTGAGAAAATCCACCCTGGGAGGATCACGCGCAGTGCCGCAACCAGCTGCCCAGGCAGTGCTGCACTGCAATCAGACCCCTGCCAGGAGGATTGTGCCAACACACCGCGATGGGGCCCCCAGCGGGAGGATTGCACAGCCATGCCCACCCGCTGAGAGGATCGCGTGGCCATGCCGCAATCGGACCCCCGCTGAGAGGATCATGCAGCCACGCCAATCACCCCGTCCTCGCCCCATTGGCGGATTCTCATTCTGGGTGCCCAAGCAGCTAGCTCCGCCACTGGCAGTGGCTCCCCAAGGTTTCAGTTTGCCATTCCCCCATCAAGGCAGGTAGAGGTAAAGGACCCCAGGATAGTTAAATCCAGCCGAATTTGACAATTTCAGGCCAAGGGAGCCGGCATTTGTCCACAGACAGCTTTTCCAGGTCATGTGGCCTGTATGACTAAACTGTTTATGCCGCACAGAATACCGTGACAGAAGTCATAGCGCACAGAAATGCTGTTTATCTTCCTGCCGCAGTGGTACCCATGTATCTACTCGTGCTGGTATGCTTTCAAGAGGCTTGGTGGTTTCATGAGAAGATCAAAGTATGTAAGCAGACAGGTCCCTACCCCAAAGGAGCTTACAATTTCAAATTCCCCTTCAACTGAGGAAGGTGAATGCCATCTGGGAAGAAATTTGGGCTGTATCAGTTGCACATCCTTCAGTTTGGGAGTTCCAGTTTGAGACTTCCCATGGTGAAAATGGAAGCAGGGTGGTGGTTATTCTGGATAAATCAGTCCGGCACACTTTAGTCTCTGCCTGGTTCTGCCCAGAGCTGGCACATGAAACATGATGGATTTTCCCCAAGGGGGAAAAAGGTTGTCTACCCCTGCATGCAAAACAAATGTTCTACCACTGAGCTTATAGTCTTTTCCCAGTAGCAGTGGTACACACATTGTTCTGTTGGGCTGGTTCCTGGCTCTGGTTCCATAGGCCCAGGTGCTGTGGCATCTGGTTCAGTGAGTTCCTGCCTCAAGTTCAATGATCCCCTGATCACCAACATCTGACTCAGAGCCAGGACCCAGTCCAGCTCCTTAGCTGGCAATAAGAGCATAAGAAGCGCATGCTGGAACTCAGAAGCATTAACTGGAATCATAGAATTGTAGAGTGGGATGGGACCCCAAGGGGCATCAGGCCCAACCCCCTACAAAGCATGAATCACTACTAAAGAATCCCTGACCGACGGCCATCCAACCTCTGCTTTAAAAACTCCCATGGAGGAGACTCCGCCACCTTCCAAGGTGGTTCGTTCCGCTGTTCAACAGCTCTTGCACCAGAAAATTCTTCCTCATGTTTAGTCGGAATCTCCTTTCTTGTGATTTGACTCCATTGGTTTGAGTCCTACCATCTGGAGCAGCAGAAAACAAGCTTGCTCCATCTTCCATGTGACAGCCCTTCAGATATTTAAAGATGGCCATCCTATCACCTCTCAGTCTCCTCTTTCCCAGGCAAAACGTACCCAACTCCCTCAACCGTTCCTCATAAGACACTTGACCATCTTGGCCACCCTCCTCTGTACGCATTCCAGCTCATCAATATCCTTCTTACTACCTTTGAGGTAGAGCTTAGCTATCATGACTAGTAGCCATTGACAATGTTCTCCAGGAATTTATCCAGTCCTCTTTTAAAGCTACCCAAATTAGTGGCCATCACTGCCTCTTGCAGGAGCAAGTTCCATAGTTTAACTCTGCAACATGAAGAAGCCCTTTAAAAAAATTATCCTGAATCTTCCAATATTCGGCTTCACTAGTATCTAGTATTATGAGAGAAGAAGGAAAACTTTTATTCTCTCCATTTTACTCTCTGTTGTTCCCGACTCAATGTCCTGGCCGCTGTTGGGTTTTTGGGGTCACAGCAGACAGAAGGATTGCCTTCCCTTTTGTCTGGTTGCTGGTCTGGCTGAGCTAAGGAGCTCCCAGGTGCCTCAAAATCTCCTTGATACCCAGCACCAATTCTGCAGCTTTTGACAGGCTCACATGGCCTGCAGTGAATCAGACCTAATCTCTCTCTGCACTCCAGGAACTGCTATCCAAATGTCAGAGACAAGTGGCTGTTATGACTTTGTGCCATGCTGAGAAGACAGAGGAGAGTAGCAGGGTGTTTAGCGTCAGATCCACCACGTCTATTGAAGTCCTGTCAAAACTAATTTCTGTGGAACGTACTTTGAGATGGTGATTAATGTGTGGTGTGGTGTTTTTTTTAATGTGCAGAGAGAGAGAGAACACGCTCCAATAATAAAATAATTACAGCGTATACATTGATCTATCCATCTCCCCACAGATCTTTCTTTCCTTTCCCCCACTTTGAAACAAGAGGAAAGGAAGCTACATCCTGTAATTTCTCCAGGTCTTACATCCCTTAGAAAATAATTAGATTCACTTCAGTAGCAAGAACCCCACCCCCCCAAGACTCTGCCACAGTCAAGGGGATAGGAGCAGCAGATCCAGGCCGAAGCCTCCAGCTCTCATTTATTCCAATCCACCTTCTTCCTTCCTTTCTTCCTGCAATTTGGAGAAGTGTGGTTGTATTATCTAGAGGCATGAACAACCGGTTTCATTAGGAGCAGGAGCTGCAGTTCAGCCAAGTTGGATGGAAACACAGCAAGGGCCGAAACTAGGGGGCAGTTTCCTTTCTCCTCGACAAGAGAAATTTCGTGCCGTAGGCAGAGCGGAGAAATGGCAGAGTACAAAAATGTTAACATCCTTTGTGATGATGATTATTTGTCAATTTGTATTATACTGCTCAATTATACCATCATTATACCAAAATAGGTGTCTCTGTGGTTTACAAAATGTAAAAAAAATACACAACATTACTAAATTAAAATACACCTTAAAGCAATCCCAGTGCACATAGGACCAGGACTTTTTTTCTGTTCTGGCACCTCTCAGGTGGGCGCCATTGCCATTATAAGAGAACAAGGGTGGCGTTCATGGTGAGGTACGGCACCTCTTTTTCTATAAAAATATAGCACTGCAAAGGACTCACAGTTTCTCTCTTGGGACTTGTTGGCTTGTGTGAGTTGAGACTATGGTGGTCCCAGGAAGAGATCCAGGATCTTTCCAAACACGAGGGTGAAAATGCCATGCTTTATTTACTTGATCCCTACCCCCCCCCCCCGGGCATCTCCATGATGCCATCAAATCATTGTCCTCTTTCATTTTTCCACGAACCTTCTCTCTCTTTTGGACCATAGAAAATCTAACTATTTTAGAAAGAATGGGGATGTTTGCTACAGCTGTAGATTGCCTTAGTGCTGCCCTTCCTTGCTTTCTAAGAGGCACACCTTTGACATATTCATGGTGGAATAAGGCAGGTGAAAATATCGCCCCTGTATACCTTCCTGGTTGGTGTCATTTTATCAGCATTTTTGTTTTTTTCTCTATCCATCTATCTAGCCATCTGTCTTTTAATGAGCACCATAACTGTTCTTTGCCTACATTTCTAAAAGAAGATATTAAAATTTAGTTTGAAAGCACTTAAATGAAAGTGTGTTGTAGAGCTAATTAAAAATTGATTTAATGTAACAGAGCAAAAGGCCCCACTGCATTTTCTGTTGCTGTCTTTTCTTTGTTTCAGATTTCAGGTAAAACAGTTTGTTTAAAATAAATGTGTGTGTATATGAGTGTGTGTGTGTGTGAGAGAGAGAGAGAGAGAGGTGTAATTGTCATGTCAAATAGATACAACTGAGTTCTGCCTTTATCATATTGCAAGTAAACATGGAGAGTTGTGCAAGTGAAAAGCTTCTAATAAGGGCCACTCCATGTGTTTGCTATCTATCTCTCTTTGCTAACCTTTGGAATCTAAACATGCTTAAAAGGTGTGATCCTGCTCTCATCTGTTAGATGTGATTAAGGCTTCCCTTCCACCACCTCTGCGTTGTGCTAAGTCAGTATCCCCATCAGGAATCATCTTGCCTTTATTTAGTCCTGGGAAGATACTGCCTCATTAGTCTTCAGCTAGAGGTGACTTCTCTGCCGGGGGAAACGGAGATGCATTTTAATGCTCCTGCCTTTTTAAAAGAAAGGAGCTGGTGTCATTCTCTGAAAAACTCAAGACAAGAAATAATGTTCCTTAATTGTCTCCATTTATAAATAGCCCGGTTTACAATGAAAGAATTCTAGTCCAAATATTGCTGTCAAAATGGAGGAAGCAACGTGACAACTCTTCCCTTAATCCCTGTTTGCACTTAATTCCAGGAGTCTGGGTTGGCAGCGTTTAAAATGAGGGGAGGCAATCCATCATTAGGTTATGCATTCTAATTGTGCAAGTAGGTCCATGGTGGGTTAAGCCACTTGGTGCCCTCCCCCTGTCATTTATTGCCTGCTGGGTTTTTATGAGTGCTGCCAAACAGCTTCTCCCAGGGAATCAAGACCCCTAACACAACTGAAATGTAGCAAGCATGGTTAGCAAAAGTCTCCCAAATCATATTGTTGCACACACCCCAATCTCCAAGTGGCAGGAAACTCCAGAGGTTATAGCGCTTTGTCCAGAGTTGGTTTCCTTAGAATAAAGGTCAATGGAGAATGTGGTGTCTTTAGGATATATGGTTTTATTTACACATATATACAACCTGAGTATAGCTTGGAGGGTCTCAGTCACAGCATTAACACTCAATGAATCTTGCCTCTCCACTCAATTCCCAGGGAGTTCTCCAAACCATATCTATGGGTCTTGCACAGAACAAGACCAGCTTCTGTGTCTCTAGCTTGCAGCATCAGCCAAACTCTCCTTCCAGCACTAACTCTCCTGGCTTATTGTTCTCCATCTTGGTGATGTGGCATCCAGCCAGGTGAGGTGTGGAAAGGCCCACCCATTTGCCTCTATGGCAACAAATGGACTTTTCCACCTGGCCCAGTAGAGCAATTCTGATATTCTGTTATCGTTACTTATTTTTTTCTTTCCTATTTTATTTTACTCACCTTTTATTTATTTTTAGGTTTGTGGTTGAATTGAAAGGGAATTGATTTACGGTGCCTTGTTTCCTTATAGTGTACGTTTATATCAGTAATAATTTCCAAGGGGAGTAGCTGTGTTGCGCTAATACAGCCAAAAGAAAGAGAGTTTTGTTGCACCTTAAAGACTAATAATTTTATTGGGGCAGTAAGCTTTCATGAACCAATGTCCACTTCATCAGGAGCTTATCAGTAATGTGTCAATAATATAGTCAGTCCATGATATAATGCAATATAAAGCTGTGCTTTTCTTTACTTTCAACATGCTTCTGAACCTCATGTTAAGATGCCTCTGGCTTTGGTACAACATCCCTTCTGAAATGTGTAATTATTTCTGAACTTGAATGGAGGTGGGTGGAGGGATGAGTCCTGCTATACTCCTTTAGTGCACTATCCACAGATATTTTTGAAAACTGCCCTGCACGTATGCTCGACAATGATCGTTCTGTCAGTTTTAATAATCCTCCAAGCAGGATGTCCGAGTGGGTGGCAAGTCCACCAACATGGCATGTTCCTCATGGCAGCCTAATGAAGCCATCAAAAAGCAGGAAATGAGCTGAAATGAAGCTTATCCATGGCAGCACATATAATCCAAACTCTGGCTGAGTTCAGGTATTTTGGAGTCATCGCCCGCGCTTATCCTTTTATCCACGAGAAACATGCGCTTGGCTGATAAAGAACTTCCGGATGGTGTAGGGATTGCTGGCTTAAATGAGGTCTGTATCAGATCTCAAGGCACACTGAGGCAGCAAACTCCTGAGCTCTCAGTCTGATGCTCATGTGCTTTAACAGGACCTGCGCAGCATGTGACCTGCGGAGCCAAACGCAGCCCCTGCCTCCTGGCATGTAGTGTGTGGCCTGTCAGTGCAATGACAACCCTTCTGGTTTTGCAGGGCCAGGCAGACATTAAAAACCGGAAGTTTATCAGCCCCTGGCTGGGTTGCCATACATAGCTGGTGGGGTGCATTCTGCTTTGCGGGTACTGAGCTAAAATATACAGAAGGCAGTGGAGGAGAGGTTTTGCAAAATATATGATTATTTATTCCCTTGCACAATATATACCTCCCAATCCTTTTTCTTCCTTTTCTTTCCCATGCCTTTAGCCACATGGAATGCACTAAGTGGTGCTTAGTGTTCATCAAAAATGGAGACTCGGAGCATAAACTTGCTACTTCTTCAAAGCAAAATAGCCAGTGGCGGAGCTGGCTGCATGGGTGCTCAGAGCATGGGTGCCGTGCACCTGGGGGGGGGGCGATCTGCTGTGCAGTGGCAGTGCAATCTGCACACGGCTGCAGCTGCGGCGGCATGATCCTCCACACGCAGCTGCAGCGGTGGCAGTGTGATCCTCCACATGTGGCTGCGGCGGTGTGATTTTCCATGTGGTGGCAGCTTGCACCGCTGCATCCTGGGGTGACAGGCCTAGCCCCCCGCAGTGTGCCTTTTTGTCACCCCCCCCTCAGAGATGGCACCCGGGGCAGACCGCTCCCCCTACACCCCTGAGAACAGCATTCTCAAACTACTGGCTGATTTTCTTTCCAAATCTACCTTGCCAATGTCAAGGTCCCAGTGCATCCATCAAGAAAGTGTTGTGGTGTTTTCAGTCATGTTTAAACCCAACCATGTGAAAAATGCTGTTTCTTCCATGCTGGTTTGGGCAAGGTCAAGCCCACAGACATTCACACGAAGCAGGTTCAGTGATTAAACTGCAGATGTAATTCAGCTGGCTGCAGCCCCATGATACAGTTCAGAGAGTACCAAGAGTGCTGCACTTGCACAGTCTGAAAGACCAAAATACTACCACACATCACAACTGTGATTAAAAGTCATTCCACAAAACAAACTTTATGGAGTTGAATTAGTTCAGATGCATGCCCTCTACCATTCCTCAGATGAAAATAGGGACATTTTATTCTACATCAGTATCACTGCTTAAGCATTTCCTCCTGGTCAAGTAAAAAAGTTATTAGAGGAAACACACAAAACGGCACAGAAATCTTTAAATGTATGTACTGTATTGCCTGGGGAGGAAAGAAAACCCCAGATCAATAAATACAACTATAGGTTTGTGTGTGAAAACTGTGCATTATTATCATGTGTTTACAAGTATTTTGGAAGGATGATAGCTTTGAACAACTATTATTGTTGCAATTGTGCAGGTGTATCCTATGGGGTATTCTAATGTCTATTTTGGGGTCCAGGGACATACAACTGTTTGATATGGGGGATACATAAACTTCCTTTTTGAGTGTTTCAGACTTCTAAACAAAATGTGAATGTGTTAGCAACTGCAGCACCCTGGAGCTGTGGTGAATCCTGGATGGCTCAACTGCACAGACACCCCCCACCCCAGGAATCCCCTCCCGCATCCTGCGCTGGGACTCCCCTTCACTCAAATACAAAAAATGGGGAGACTCATCAGATTTCAGAAGGTGTCACCAATTCAGCTCATGGGAAAGATCAATGCCTTTTTCCTGTCCACGTGAGAATCCCTCTCTTTTGCAACTCTTAAAGGCATAGGCACCCTTGCTCAAGCTCAAATCTGACCAGGTTATACGATTCTCAGGAGTACTCCCATTAATTTGAGTAAAATAAAGTCTTGCCCTCGTGAGTCTTACACAGATGAGTGACAGCTCCTTAGAGACCCCCCGTGGGCTTGCAGGATTGGGCCCTGGTTTATTTTAATTCATTTGTTGACAAGTGAAAGAGCAGGAGCCCTTATTTAAATGTCACTAATTAGAATACTGGAGGACAGAGCCTTTAAATCACCTGCTAAGAGTCTCTGCACACACAGAGTGCACTTTGGTAGATTTGAACGTCATAATAAATGCCAAACTATTGTCCTGGGAGCCATTTGGTGCCTGGATTTGCATCTCTGCACGTTTGCAGAGCATACAAATTTATGTGAATAAAGAGAGAGTCCAGGGTAGGATCTACCCGCTATGCTAAGTGCTTTGCAGAGCGGGGACATAACCTGTGTCCTAATAATCAGAGAACATTTATTTTTCCATTTTATCCATGTATGAAGGGTGGTATACAATTTAAGCACCAAAATCACAGATTTAAGCTCCTCACCACAGATGAGCATGCAAACTGCAACAATTCCCACTTCCTTTTCTATCTCCTTTGCAATTCTTTTGACATTTCTACCTGGAAGTTTATTTCCTGAAAGCCCACACTGAAGCTACAAATTCAGGGGAAGGGTTGCTGCCTTTCTCCACCACCCCCATCCTCTTGCTGCTTCTGACATATGTCTCCTAAAGTGCATGAAGCAGCCTGGGTGCCAAGACAAAGGGTGCCACCATCACAGCAGCCATGCCCATCACCCTATTAGACTCTACCCTGTATGACTTCACATAAATAATATCAGGCATTTTATTATTTTGCCAGTTTTATTGCGAATTTAAAATGTGATGCTAGCCTTAAAATGAATTGCTATATTTTGTTTCAAAATTAACTGGTATGAGACAACTTATTGCAATGATGTCCTTCTGCTGGTATTTTATTATCATGTCTGTTATGCAGCGCTTCTCCCCAGGGGGGACGCAGAGGGATGCATACCCTTAAACATTTTGTGAATCTAAGTTTGGCCTAATTGAGGGGCAGTATTTCAACATGAGTAGGAAAATGAGACTTTTTAGGAAAAGAAGCACTGCTGTTATGTATTCAGAGGTCTGTATTTGCCTAAGCTTGAGTCTAAGGATTCTGAGCCCCTGTGTTCTGATTCGATACATGATATCCAATCACAGAACATTTCAGGATTTGGACCTCTGCCATTGGCCCTTAAATTCTGAGTCATGATTCGCAGCTGGGAAGTTTAGATAGCCAATCACGTTGGGAGTGGGAGTGGCCCAGGTCTTTAGAAATGTATATAAGCAGTTGCCCAGTTCTGTTAGTTCAATAAAGGTTCTTGTTGTTATCACTGTGTGTGATAACCTCTTGGGAACCCACCTACACCTCAATGCCTTCACCCTAAGGCTCCGGGTAGTTAACAACAATTAACTGTAAAACAGTTTAAAACAACTTACAGTCACAAAAAGACTTCAGTTGTGAAGCATTTTTGATTTGCATCTCTGCTCTTCTCCAGGCATCCATTGCGACAGTGTCTGTCCAGAAGGGCGATGGGGACCCAACTGCTCCATCACCTGCAACTGTGAAAATGGAGGGTCCTGCTCCCCAGAGGATGGGACCTGCGAGTGTGCACCAGGCTACCGAGGACCCCTGTGTCAAAGAAGTAAGTTATCCCCCCCCAACCTACGTACTTTCCTTTGCAGATCCCATTGACCAAATACCCACCTCATCCCATCCCTAATTCCTCCTCAGCCATTACGTGGAGAGGAGACCACCGGGAAGCAGATGGTCATAGGAGCCAACTCCTAGGGGCTGAGGGGTCTTTGACACCCCAATAAAATATTTGAGGGGACCGGGGGGGCAAAATTGATGGGCATTGCCATTCAAATGGTGTCGGTACACTGATTATTCAGCGCAGGGCTTACCACCACCCCCACCACCCCAAACCAATATTTTATTTAAGTTAGCCTCTTGCCCGGCAAAAAAAGGCCTGGATGAGGTTGTGGAACTGAGCTTGACCACTTATTCCATCCTCAGGTTTGCAGTTTGTATGGCGGGAACATCCAAACACATTTACTGAGTCTATACTGGAATTGTGCGATTAAACTCAGAATGGCTCTTTACAGAACCAGTGTCTTTAACTCTGCAAATAACTTTTGCACACACCAAAAATTCCCAGTTCACTTCTCGTTCCCCAGCCACGAATTTCACAGGTCAGCCTTGGCACAGGCAAAAGCTCCTTTTCCCCCAAATAACTTGCAGCTGCTGTTTTTCTTTTTTATTTAAAGCCATTACGGTGCTGACCTGGGCCAGGGCTGCCATCCACGGCTTTTGTGCATTTCAATTACAAAAACCCTCTTTCCCTGTGAGTTCACGGCAATTCTCTCTCTGGCTGTAAAACTGCTCTCCAGACCCACGAAAGAGGCCCTCAAAGGGGAACCAAGGGGGGGTTCTTCCTCTTTCTTTTTGCAAACTTTATATCTCCAGGGTTTAGAATGTGACAAGAGGAAATTGAAACTTTTCCAGAGAGAGGAGAGAAATAACAGGTTAGCTCTATCAGTCGGTGGTGCATAGGCCGGGAGGGCATCTGAGTGCCTTCATCTTATCCATGTAATCAGGCTGTATAGCCCAAGGTGGTCTGCTTGGAGCCTGGCTTCCTTCCTCCATTATCGGAGGCCTCATTATGCCAGGAGTTGCACCTGCCCCCTAAGTATCCCTTGTTATCAGATCCGTCCCTGAACTGAACTTGCATATTTCAAGTTGCTGCTTCTCCTCACTAGGCCTGACAGGTATGGAGGGTCTTGTTCCTTTTGTTCCTTCCTTTGCTTCTGATAGTTCATTTGTGTCTTGAATATAGAGATGGAGGAGAAATTCGATTCTGTTTCCAATTATTATTATTATTATTATTATTATTATTATTATTATTATTATTATTATTTATTATTATTATTATTTTATTTGAATTTATATAAAGCCCTATACCCGCAGGTCTCAGGATGGTTCACAGAATAAAACCAGAATATAAAAACCACAAAATACATAATCAAAATAAAAACAACAACCTAATACCCCCACACATTTTAAAAGGGCATAGGATTTAAATGCAAACCCCCTCCTGATTTGTGCTTTCCGAAACAATACACAAACTGAAACACAGCCATCCTTCGGAATCCAAATTTTGCATCCCAGTTCTCCAGCCAAATAATGGGTGTGAAAATATATAGGCTTAGGAAGGTGTGCATTAAAAAGATATATTCATGAAAACAACTTATAAAAATGCATTCATTTAAGAAAAAAATTTAGTCGAGTGGTTAAACTGTATGGTGCTTTCTTCGTAAACTGCATGCATTGTTGCAAATAACTGTAGTAATGATGAGGACTAGTGTCTTGTTTCTGCCTTCTTTACAGTTGTAGTACAGCTTTTGTTATTTATTTTAGTTTGTCCACCTGGTTTCTACGGACATCAATGCAGCCAGCCGTGTCCCCAGTGCATTCATAGCACTGTCCCCTGTCATCACATTACAGGACATTGTGACTGCCTCCCAGGATTTTTTGGCCCACTCTGCAATCAAGGTATGAAGACTCTGGGTGGTTCTCGCTGGTTGTATTTATTAGCAATTGATAGAAGCCAATGGAAAGATTTCTGGGCAAAGCTCGCCTTTTTGTACTATTATTATTCTTGTAAGCCTTTGAGGTTCTAGATAGCAGCAGGGGAAAGAAAACCTGTTTTCCTTTGTAGGCAGAAATGCAAATAAGCACTTAGTCTCCCCTTTGTAAATAAGTTGTATGCTAACATGCTTAAGTAAGGCAATTCCTTAGTTTTGGACAGAAGTGCAAATAAAATGTGGCAGATGTTGCAAATGCAGCCGGCTACTCAAGGCTCACATCTCTTTACTGTCAGAACCCAGAGCATCTCAGGCACACAGTGGCACTTGTAAGTTGTGCTGTTAATTAAATGTAAAAGGTACTTGTCAGTTAGTACAGACTGCACACACAGGCAAGTACATATTGCCGGCAGGAACTTTTAAAAATGAAATTCTGAAATCTTGTTTGGGTTGGCCGATAGCTGAGAGATGAGCATTGTGAATGAGCTCTTGCTGTCCATACTGAAAGTCCCAGGTTTCACCCCAGGCTAGGAAAGACCTCAGGGCTGGGGCTGGGGGTGGGGCAGTCAACATTGGACAAGATGGACCAAGGGCCTTTCTCAGCAAAAAAGCAACTTTATAAACCATATAATAATGATTATTATTATTTATTATTTATACCCCGCCCATCTGGGCAGCTTCCAACAGAATATTAAAATACAGTAATCCATCAGACATTAAAAGCTTCCCTAAACAGGGCTGCCTTCAGATGTCTTCTAAAAGTCTGGTAATTGTTTTTCTCTTTGGCATCTGGTGTGAGGGCGTTCCACAGGGCGGGTGCCACTACCAAGAAGGCCCTCTGCCTGGTTCCCTGTAACTTGGCTTCTCGCAGAAAGGGAACCGCCAGAAGGCCCTCGGCACTGGACCTCAGTGTCCGGGCAGAACGATGGGGGGTGGAGACACCCCTTCAGGTATACTGGACCAAGGCCATTTAGGGCTTTGAAGGTCAGCACCAACACTTTGAATTGTGCTCGGAAACGTACTGAGAGCCAGTGTAGGTCTTTCAAGACCGGTGTTATATGGTCTCAGCGGCTTACTGGTAGAACACCTGCATTTGCAATATCAGAATGTCCTAGGTTCAATCCCCAGCATGGAAAAGACTGCAGCCTGAAACCCTGGAGAATGGCTGCCAGCTAGTGTGAACCGGCACTGTTGGGCTACAAGTCCCACCATTGTTGTCGAACGCTTTGGAAGCCGAACTATTTGGAACCCAAACACTGACAACCCAGAAGTGAATGCTTCCGTTTTCGAACGCGCCTCAGAAGTTGAATGGCTTCTGAGACACATCTCTCCATTTTTTAAATTTATTTTGCCAGCCAGCAATTGCGCCTCGGTTGTTGAACATTTTGGAATTCAAACTGTCTTCCGGAACGGATTACGTTCGACAACCAAGGTTCCACTGTATATTGCAACGTTTAGCTGGTGATATATTGCAGTGTTGAAAACCAGATATCGCCCAGCCCTAGTGAATGTATATTTCTTATTCGGGTGTCATCGTCAATGTTTTATTTTATTATTTCATAATGATTCCTTTGATGTTTTCAGTTAGGTTGCAAACCACTGTGGGATTTGTTTATTTATTCTCAAAATGCAAAGTGGCATGGCAAAATGGGAGACTAAGGCCACCCTGGACCACAGTTCCCATCAGCCCTCAGGCAGCATGCTGGCTGAAGGGAGTTGTAGCCTAAAACATCTGGAGGACACCAGGTTGGGGGAGGCTGTTGTGTAGATTTAACAGATAATATGCTGCATGGCATTTGCCTGTTCGGTCGTCATCTTTTGTTTCTTTGGGGGATTTTTGAAGGAAAAAATAGAACTCACTCTTTTTTTAAAGCCGTGCTTTTCTGCAAGGTACAAATTATAGGCAGTACTTAGGCAAAAATAATTAAACATAGATTAAGTAGAAACATATGTTTTCTTTTCTCCTTGCCACTTTCACCACCAAGATGTAGAGCAATTAATATGAGAGCAAGCACTTTACTTTCCCCTTTTCGGGGAATGTGTCTGTCTCAATGCAAAAACCCCAGCTTAGTTTTCACAGTCTGAAGCAGGCCTAATTATCTCATTAAGCAAAACCCTGTTTTCTTGATTTCAATCTGTTGAGCGTCCCTGCCTTCCCTTTGAAATGTTGATCCACCCAGCAGAATTGCCATAAAATATTCATGTTCTAATTAAAGGCAGTCGGTGTTGCAATTTGTCATAATGTTGCAAGCATATGATATGATATATATGCTTTTCTTTAATATAAAAAATGAGAAAGAAGAGAAGAAGGATGCATTTTAATAATTTATTTTAGGCTAACTCGGTGCAAATATTGCTGTTTTCAAAATGCAGCTATTATTGCAGGTGCTTTACTTTTTTGCTAAGTAGAAAGATTATTTAGAGCTAAGCAGAGAGGAAGAAAACTCCTCTCTGTGCTAGCAGCCCTAGAGAGAGAGCCTTTACAGAGGGTTGTCCTATGGCGCATACCTGTGTCTTGGGTCACACCTCCTCGATCCATTTTCTTGGGGAGGGAGAAAACAAGAGAGAAGAGGAAAGGACCCATCTAAATGGTATATGTGAGTAAAGGGGGGGGCAATACCTTGGATTGGAAGATGGGCCCTGTGTTGTACTAAGGGGTCAAATGGTTTCTGGGCTCTTGAAAAATTGATGGCCACAGGGTGGTCCAAAGGGATGTTGTGGTTCACCAGCCATCTTCCAGCGGACCACCTAATTCCTGCTCCTGGCTGATAGGATTCTAGCAGGGATTTCATCTCCTCTTCTTTTATTTATTGATTTTAAAATATTTATTTCCTAGGGCAGCTCGGAGTATGAAATTTAAAACAAGTTATTGCAACCATAGCATAACAAAGTAAACAAGTAAAACTACATGAATCGGGGCTGCAATTTTTAATCGATTAACCGGTGAGATCAGTCAGCCTTAAAAATGTTTTTAATCAACCGAATAGGCACCCCTGAGATACATGTTTAGAAGCGCTAATAAAAACTGTCAGCGGCAAGCAACATCTTCAGTGGGTCTTTCTCCCTTTTCCCTCTTGGCCGTAGGGGAAATCCCTTTCCTACAATGATGCCTCACAACAAGAGTGCATCATCTTAGAAACAAAGGAAATGGGTTTTCTTGCTCTAGAAATACACTGTTTACCTGTATTTATGCGAGTATAGGGTTGCATCCATTGCTAGCCCCACTTAGAGTAGACCCATTCAAGTTAACAGGCATGACTAACTTCGATTGATTCCTTTCAGTCTACTATACTCTGAGTAGCACTTAGCTGGATGCAACCTTGCAGTGAAAGATTCATCAGCCAGAACGTATATGATTAATTGATCTACAGTGGAACCTCGGGTTACGAATGTAATTTGTTCCGGAGGTCCGTTCTTAACCAGAAACCGTTCTTAAACTGAGGTGCTCAGTTTGTCCTCAGACAGCTTCCAGGTCATGTGGCCAGCATGACTAAGCCGCTTCTGGTGAACCAGATCAGCGCACAGAAATGCTGTTTACCTTCCCGCCAGAGCGGTACCTATTTATCTACTTGCACTTGTCGACCTTTCGAACTGCTAGATGGGCAGGAGCTGGGACTGAACAACGGGAGTTCACCCTGTCGCGGGGATTCAAACTGCCGACCTTCCGATCGGCAAGCCCTAGGCTCTGTGGTTTAGACCACAGCGCCACCCGCATACCACTAAGGGCCTTGTACACTAATACAAAAACCTTGAACCTGGCCCAGTAGTGTATAGGCAGCCAGTGCAGATTTTGAACACTGGAGTTGATTATATATTGATTTCTCTTGATAGAAGGCTTCCCCACACTTCTGCTTCTCCCATGCACATGTCTGAGCAGTTTTTTGCTTTTCCTGTGCTTTCTAGCCATGGGTCCAAGCAATTTTCTGTTTGCCCCATCACTTTCCCTGGGAAAATTTGCTCTTTAGCGCTGAATCAGTCCAAACATCAATTGAGGTTTGTTCCTATTCCGCTATAAAGATTGAGATTTCTCAGCAGAAAGCATCAGGAAGAGAGGAAGTGTGGATGCACTCTTAGTTCCGTTTACATTCCTAAGAATTTGGGTTGTGGTCAATGACAACTTTATAAGTTCACCAAGGGGGGTCATTGAACCCTAATCTGGATTTATGCAATGGGAGGCCAAAGCCAAGCTAAGGATCCCCTACCATTAATAGGAATACAAGCAGCTTGGATTGATAACGAATTATAGCTGCCAGAAAACAGCTGATATCTCAGCAGGGGTTTGGAGTAGTCCCCCTTCAGAGCTCTAATAACTAATTAACATGGCAATTACCTCCTTGTATTCCTAATACAGAAAGCATTATTACCCTTTTCTGTATTCAAAATGTCTCAGATCCATTTAACTATTGTTTGTGCGTAATGCATGCAGCTTCAGTGAAGATCTTAATAAGCTCTAAGAAGTGTAAACAACTCACTTTTGAAAATGGTTCTAATGGGTTGTTTCCCCCCTTCACAGTTCAGAGAATCTTGGAAGATGAAGATATATAGTAAACATTTTACAGGCAAATGTACCTCACAATATCATATATATCCCATTATATGATTGAGTTGACTTGTTTTTCAAATTGTTCAGCCTTTGGCTTCATAGGTAATGAAATGTGCAACAGTGTTTTGTTCATCTGAGGCTGACTTGCATCAGAACCATACCAATCAAACTACCAGGTTCTGGACTACCAGGTTCCCAATGCACTCTGGGTTGCTGTCTTTTTTACCAGCCAGAAGGGCATTGCAGTTCATGTCAGTCTAATGACAGCATTTGCATGTCGTGGTCAACACTATTTATTATATTTATTTATCCCATGTATGAATCATCACCTATGAAACGTCTCAAAGTGATTGATGGTAATAACATCAACAATTTAAATAATTTATTATGTTAAAACTATTCAGATCCAATGCAGATAACAGACTGGGATTTAGAAGGCTTGTTGAAGGAAAACTATAGGTCATGGTTTAGTGTGAAAGCAGAAAAGATCCATGCTTTCCCCGCAGGAGCAACAAAGCCACATTCTCTAGTTTAGTGTTACATCCAAACTGAGGACTGTGGCTTGTTTTGCTCCAAACAGGGGAGAAATTTGACTCAGTTCACATTTAAAGCTGAATTTCTCAAATTTGCACTTTCTGAAAGGAGCCTGTGAATGAAAACGCTTCCACCCTCCAGAATTTGCCTGTATTTGAATTTTGCAGTGCAGATCTCCAACCTGTTTACAGAAATGTAACTCTTACAGAAATGTGTGCATTAAAAAAAATTGTGAATATAACATACAGCTGCATACAAATGTTATTGGGAGGAATTTGCTGTGAAATGCTAAATAATTTTCATGCGGTTTGTTTTTTTAATGCAAATTGCTACAGCATTGTGGAGAACTGAATTTAAGGTATGAAAAATGAGAAACAGAGAAACCAAAATTGGCATCTCCTCCTATCCCCAGCTCCAAAAAACAAAACAAAACAAAATCCACAATGTTAATCGAAGTTGGCTTTCCCATAGTTGTGTTTTGTCTTTTTTGACTGAAACTAACTACGACCACTGGTTTGGACATTACACTAAGGCAGAGAGCATAGTTTGTTTCAGCCACTAGCTTATGGGGAAGAGCAAAGCAAAAGTCATCTGTGTTCCATGGTTTACCATGATGTGCAAACTGGGCCATTGTCATGTCAGCAGCAAGTCAGTTTGCTATCATAAAATGAAGTGTGGATATTGAGTACAGATCCATCTGAAACAGATCATCCCTTCTCAGTTAACCCATCCAAAGGGGGTGTAGCCACTTGTGCCTCTGCACTTGTGCCTCTGTTTTAAAAAAGAAAGAGAGAAAGTTAATGTTTATTATTAAGAATAATCAACAAATGAATTGGGAATAGAAAGGAAGAAGATAAGAGAAGAAAGGTGTCATAGCAACAAGAAGTAAATGTAAAATGACCAGAGACGACAGATGAAAGAAACTGGCACTTAAGGGGGTAGGGATGGGAATAAGGTCCATGCTAAGTATGAAAGGAGAATGAGAGGAGATGGCTAACAAAAAATAGTTTGAGAGGCTTGCGGAGAGGGGAAGCAGGAAACGTCAGAGGAAAAATCTTCCTCACTTAGAGCCTCTGGGTCAACAAATTCAGCCTGAAATGGGGAGACTGTGTCACAAAACCGCCAGAGCAAACACCTTGAGGAATGCTGACCTATGGAACTCTTTGCCACAAGGAAACTGCTGTGAAGGGGGTGAGGGAAAACAGCCATTTCTGAATATGTATTAGATATTCATAGAAAGCGATGCCAGAAATGTCAGCTGACCATGCCAAACCCCGACTCTGTCAGTGCCACCATTTTGTGACTGGGGGTGGGGTGGGCTTTTTAATTTTCAGCTGCCTTAAGTGGGCCCCAGCAGTAGAAAGATTGAGAAGCCCTGTCTGAGAGTATATATGATTTCCCAGCAACCCAACTTCTGTGACTCTGTCGCAGTCCGATAAGGGCCGTATAACATCATCGCCTTCTTTTTATTTTATGTAAATTGGCTTTCTAAAACCAGGCTGTTGGGAACGTCCTCTTGATGGGATTATGTTTCTGCCAAGGATGCCTGTCACTGAATCCATCTTTTTTTTCCCCCCTCGGTAACAAAATTGTGTTATAATATTGCTGAGATCTGTTAGAACAATGGGCCTGTGCATGAGGGAAGACAAGTGGACAGATTGTTTCAGTGTTTCGTCCTTTCTCTCTAGTGTGAATATTTCTCCCTTCTCTTCCCGCCTGCTACGTTTTCTCTCATTTCAGTGAGAAAACTGTTCCATTTAGCATTTAACTTCAAAGTCAACTTTATCTACTCTGGGAGGGAGATAAGTGTGTTTTGAGACTGTATGTGATTGTCTTCCGGCCTATTCTTACCGTCCCTGTCATGGCGGGAGTTGGAACTGGCAGATGATTCCCAGCTCCAGATTTTAATCTCGGACTGAAGCGCTTTGGGAATAGATTGAGGTCATCTCCCGTGAATGTGAATCAGGAAGCATGAATTGTCGAAATGCTAAAGTAGGGAAATAATGCCAAAAACAAAATACCTCTACCTATTTGCAAGGATATGAGTCCAGTTATGTTTGTGTGCCTTTCGTTGCACTGATGGACTGGGTGAGCTGGTTTTATCTGTTTAGTGAGCATGGTTATAAGATGCCTGCTTTTGTCAGGGAGAGAATCCAGCAGCCAGTAAGAACAATTTGATAATGCTTCCATTGTCATGCTAGAAAACAGGGACTACGCACTGGTTTTCCATCAGTATTCTGTAGTTACGTTGGAACCTAAGGATATAACTTGTCTGTATAGAAGAGTTTAATTCAATACCCTCAAGACCTGCTACGGTTACAGCGTTCCTTCACCGACCTGGGGCATGCTGTATGTTTTAGACTAGTCAAGGCTGCGATGGCTGGTGCTAATTGGAGTTGAATTCCAAAACATCTGCAGGGCACCAGATTGGCTTTAGAATAAAATTAAAGGGTTTTTTCCTCCCCTGTCTTATGGACTAAGCAGTGCTAGGTGAAAAACTTAATACTGATGTGCGCTCTCTCTCTCTCTCTCTCTCTCTCTCTCTCTCTCTCTCTCTCTCTCTCTCTGTTTTCTTTTGTAATGACATGTGTCCTATTCAATGGATGGATTTACAGTGGTACCTCAGGTTACATACGCTTCAGGTTACATACACTTCAGGTTACAGACTCTGCTAACTCAGAAATATTACCTCGGGTGAAGAACTTTGCTTCAGGATGAGAACAGAAATCGTGTTCTAGTGGTGCAGCAGCAGCAGCAGCAGCAGGAGACCTCATTAGCTAAAGTGGTGCTTCAGGTTAAGAACAGTTTCAGGTGAAGAACGGACCTCTGGAACGAATTAAGTACTTAACCCGAGGTACCACTGTATTTCATCCATCTGTAGATGGATGGATTTCTATGGATATATACTTATTGAAAGCCATGCATAGCAACCTGTGTCCACAGAGGGGAATAGGCATCCTTTTTGTCATCAGAAAACTCATTCAATGGGTCTCAGTTTAGCATTGTGATTTGTGTTTCATGGTGTGTTTCCAGAATCTCACTAGCCACCTGGTCATGTGCCTCCTTGGCTTCAGCAGCTGAACCACATCCTTTACCTTCAGTGCATTCTCTCTACACACATCAACATACATACACACACACACACACACCACAGTCCACTGACCAATAATGAAGCTCAGTGAGACTCAAGACAAGGTTATCTTTGGGTCAGTGCGTCTGGCTGTTAACTAGAAGGTTGGTGGTACGAGTCCACCCTGGGACGGCTGTGGGCAGGATTCTTGCATTGCAGCGGGTTGGACTAGATGAGCCTTGGGATCCCTTCCAACTCTACAGTCTTATGATTCTGTGTGCATTTCTGTTTCTATACAGTGTGTCCAAGCGGAAGATATGGGAAGGATTGTGCCGAAGTGTGTGTGTGCACCAACAACGGGACATGTAACCCCCTGGATGGGTCTTGCCAGTGCTACCCTGGTTGGATAGGCAAAGACTGTTCCCAGAGTAAGGAGCAATTTCTTTTTCTGTCTTTCATAGCAATAGGTCTGCCTTATTTTCATGTGAAAAACACATTTGCTTGTCCTTCACCCTGATTTGCGGCCTAGCCAGCATGAGACGGAGCAGAGCTAGAAAAGATCTATCTGCACAGTTTGCAATCCTGCTGGAGAAACCCCCTTTTCACAGTCTCACCTCCACGGATAGCAAAGAGGGTGGGGTCGTCCCAAGGGCTTGATCTGTGGCACCACCCCATCTCTGAAATGCCCTCCTGGGGAAAATCAGATGACCCCCTTCCTTGAAAATTTGAATACATTTCTTTTGTCATCCAGGCTTTTGGAACTCTCATTTTTAAAGGTATATTTAACATAGTTTTATCAGATTTTATGTTGAGCCATCCTAGGCACTCTTTAGGATGGAAAGGTGAGATAATAAAATATTTGAATGGGGCAAAAAGGGGAAGGGGAAGAATCCAGCAGCATAAAGAGTCTCGTGTAATCAGTGACATTAAAAAAAACAACATTGTTGAAGAAAGGCAGATTGGAACAAATGAGTCTTCAAGAAATGCCTGTATGGAAGGGGCCTCTCATAGGTGTGAGAAGGGAGGACCACAAATGTGGAGCCACCATCAAGAAGGCCCTATTCCTTGTGTTCACTAATCTAATATACCATATTTGTGGGCAGTCTATATCTGATCTTATAAGTAGACCAGGTTTGTACAGACAAAGCTGAGTGTCCTTTAGATAACCCAGCACCATTTAGGGCTAGCACCAGTTCTTGGCTATCACAGTGAAACCCTTTATCCTTGTCTCTTTGCATCTCTGTCATTGGTTTGGGAAAACATGGTTCATTCTGTGTAAAGTCTCGCATAGTAAAGAATGGCTCTTTGTTCAGTTAATAGCCATTAATCAAATCAAAATGACTCCAGAATAGCCCAGGTAAGAATAGTAAATTCAACAACAAAGATTTAAAAAACACTTATGCACAAACCTATCTACTGGGAACTCTGTCCCTGAACCAGCCTTGCTACAAGGTTTTCTACTTAGTATTCTTGTTTATTTGCATAGGTGAATTTGAATTGAACTGCGAAGCAAATGCACCCATTTGTAGTGCTAGAACAGGCTTTTCCAGCCTGGCGCCCTCCAGATGTTTTGATCTGGAGGGCACTGAGTTGGCAAAGGCTGTGCTAAAGGAAGGTCTGTTCATTCTTTTCAACTCTTTCCTTAAGAAATCATTAAGTGATCAACAATTCTGTGTTGCAAGGTCCATATGGCTGAGAAAATTAGAGAGATGAGATATTCCTATTACACATAATTTAGTTGTTAAAATCAGTGCTTTCTGGAGGGACGTGTGGTGACTTCTCTGAAATTGCCTAGGTAGAAGATTGACATTTGAGGATCCAAAAACTGGCATTTCCCTAATGAATCCTTAATTGGAGGCGGATCATCTCTGGGAAGACCCAGCCTGTCGTTCAGAAATGTTACTTCATATTCACAGTGCAATGAAGGTATTAGACAGCACTTGCAGTAAAACATATTAAACCTCCAGTGATAAAGGAGGGATCGGATAAAAACAGACAGCTGTAATTTTGCTTTTATTGTGCTTCTTCCGCAGGCCAAATATTTCTGTCACTCAAAACAGAAATTAGGAAGCCTGTCAATTTCAAATATAGTTCATTATATTTAGAAAGTAATTGGGAAACTGCTGTTCACTTCTGCTTGACTTCAGGTGATGGGCGCGCATTTTCTTTTTCTCTTTTTCCCCCTTAAAAAGTGATTGTGGCTACACATGACAACTGCCTTTAACAAAAGCCACAATTCTTACTGGATTCCTTGCGTATTTACTGAAATTTCCAGAAGAGCGCAGTGGTGAACATTTCTCCTGCCTCTTTCCTTTTTTGTAAACATCCTCCATTAATTAATGAGAAAAGAAATTCAATTCAAGAATAAGGATCAAAGGTGAAAGAATAACTGGTTTATTCTTATGGGTGGGGTGCAGGGTCTGTGATGTGCCCACCCGTAATTTTGGGGTGGCCGAGGGTGTTTGTGAACAGGGAAGTAAAGAAGCACCATTCTCCATTCTGCCCTCTCACAAGCAGCGCTGTTTCCAGTCCACTGCAGTTCATCTTCTACCAGAAATGGCATTATTTGTGTCGCCATCCGCTATGGCAAAATTGCAAAACTTATTGCGTCATTTACATTGCCATTATGTCTTTCCACTCCATTCATTTCAGTGTAAAGGAAACCCAACGCGAATGGGTGAGTTGAGGGATCGTAATCAGCTACCTATCATTTGCAGCCTGAAAGTAGAAGCAAGAGTGTATAGAGATTCTATGCACTGAACTGGTTTCCGTTTCAGACCTGGGGCGAATATGTGGGCATCGTCATTTTCTGCTTCCCTTTCAGCCGGACTTCTCTGTCATCCCTGTTTGTGAGAGCTGTTTCTAACATGGGACAACTGTCCTCACCAGTGTTCTGCACTCTGCAACCTTCTTGACTTCCCAGGCTCTAACTGAAGCCCAAGAAAGATGCCATGAGGAGGAGAAGGTTGTTAAACAGAGCTTGGATAGCCATCTCTCAGGGATTCTTTAGCTGTGATTCCTGCATTGCAGGGGGTTGGACTAGATGCCTCTTTTTGTCCCTTCCCACTACGATTGTATAATTCTATGAACTCGTCTCATGGGGGCTTTTCAGATCAGGAAAGAGGGGAGGCTGCAAAGAGAGTGGATAAACATTTTGGGGGGGGGGTGTTGGAGAACACCATTCCCCTTGGCCACCTTACAACAGTAATAATAATAATAATAATAATAATAATAATAATAATAATTTTATTTTATTTTATTTTATTTTATTTTATTTTATTTTATTTTATTTTATTTTATTTTATTTTATTTTATTTTATTTTATTTTATTTTTTTATTTTATTTATTCAGAAAACCGGGCTCAGGGCGGCAGCTAACAACAAATTTAAAACACTTAATTGTAAAAGCAGCATAAAATACAGTATACAAACATGAATAACACTAAAATTCAAAGTTCAGAAATCAATTTGGGGTAAATCCACCTAATAAACATTAGATAGTCACTAGGGCTAGCTGGCTAAATTAGACCTACTTGGGCCAGCGTGGAGGCCAGGGGAGAATTAGCTGTGGGGTCTCAGAGCGGGTAATCTTCATAAAAGGGGAGGGGGAGGGAAGAGAAGGGAAATAAAAGATCAGGCTGAATTCAAATTAAAGGCCAGGCGGAATAGCTCTGTCTTACAGGCCCGACAGAAGGAGGTTAAATCCTGAAGGAAGACAGAGCATTCCACCAGGTCAGAGCCATCACTGAAAAGTCCCTGGCCCTGGTGGAGGATAGTGTGACTTCCTTAGGGCCTGGGACCTCTAAACTATGGTTATTCATGGACCTTAAGGTCCTCTGTGGGGCATACCAGGAGAGGTGGTCCCGTAAATATGAGGGCCCTAAGCCACAAAGGGCTTTAAAGGTCAAAACCAGCACCTTGAACCTGACCCTATATTCCACCGGGAGCCAGTGCAACTGGTAAAGCACTGGGTGAATATGCTCCCATGGCAAGGACCCCGTGAGGAGCCTCACTGCAGCATTCTGCACCCGCAGGAGTTTGTGGGACAGTAAGGGAAGCTCAACACACTCTGTTCTCACCAATATTCTAAAACGCCCCGAGGATGAAGCAGAAAAACACTGAATCTTTTTTCACCGGGGGGGGGGGGGAGAGACTTTTGAGAAATTGAGGAGAAATGTTGGCATACCACTAGGCATCATGCCCCCATCGCCCCCTTGTTCTATGCGGGTGTGAGGGGAGAGACTCCATCAGGCAAGGCCTCCTTCCGCCTGCCTTGCTCTACCCTCTGCTTCTCAATGTGTATTGTATTGTTTTATGTACTGTGGCTTGCCGTTGTTTTATTGATTATAGTTTAGATATTATTGTAACTGTTGAGTGGATTTCTGTTTAACTTTTATATGTTGATATTATTATTTTATACTATTCTAATGATTGTTGAATGTTACTTTTTTGATGGAGGTTGCCTATTTTAAAGTTATGTTTTATTATCACATTTTTGTATTGCATTAGATTGTTATAAGATGTACATTTTTTGTTTCTTCAGCTTGTAAACCGCCTTGAGTATTATAAGGTAGAAAGGCGGTATACAAATTAAAAATGATGATGATGATGATGAGTGCACACTCAGAGCTCCCCACTCACTTCTGTGCAATATGCAATTCCATTTTGGATATCTGGTGACAGGTGTATTCGGATGTGTGAAGTGTTGCATCTGTTTTCCTAGTTATGAAGCTAGCACTTCTACTCTGCTTTTCTAATGTTCCTTTCACCCTGTTGCATTATGAAACCGTGGCCTTTTTGGCCAATATACTGGCATGCCCTGCTAAATTTCACTCACACCCTACCCTTTCTGCACAGCCCACTCCCCCCCCCCCATGATTCCCCCATGAAAAGAGCAGGAAAGAACTGCGTGCCAACATGCCTCCCCAAATTTTGTCACTTTACTCCCGCGATTTTCCAGGTAAAGGGAAGACTGCAAACGGGATTTTTTCTAGAATCAAATAACATGGAAAGGAGCACTGAGCATGCGCTATATTCCATTCATTTTCTAGAAATGGGCTTTATACAGTGGTACCTCTGGTTACATATGCTTCAGGTTACAGACTCCGCTAACCTAGAAATAGTGCTTCAAGTAAGTTAAGAACTTTGCTTCAGGATGAGAACAGAAATCGGGCTCCGGCGGTGCGGCAGCAGCAGGAGGCCCCATTGGCTAAAGTGGTGCTTCAGGTTAAGAACAGTTTCAGGTTAACTACGGACCTCCGGAACGAATTAAGTACTTAACCTGGGGTACCACTGTATTGTGTGAGAGCTTAAATGTAGAACAGAAATTAACAGTTAGGGAAACATTGAGGGGAATGGAGTAAACTGCTATGTGAATGCAGCTGAAGTGGCTGGCCTTTCAAAAACATAGATATATGGAACATTGTGTAATTGTTTTATCTCTCTCTTTCTTTCTCTCCAGCATGCCCTGTTGGCTTTTGGGGTGCAGACTGTTTTCATTCTTGCAGTTGTCATAATGGTGCAGTATGCAGCCCTCACGATGGAGAATGCAGGTGCACCCCGGGCTGGACGGGTCCCTACTGTACACAACGTAAGATTTACAGCTTTAAATGGTGGTGGTGGTGTTTAGTGGGAATGTGTCTGTTTTTAAAAAGTATGCACTGCCCCCTTGCGGTAGCTTCCTGCATTGCTTCCTTCGGGGGGGGGGTTTGCTAATGCACACTTAATCTCTGCCAAAAAACAAAGCAAAGAAACAAATGTTCCTAGTAAAAAGAGATGTTAACCAAATGAGAAAAAAAGAGTAGCAAAACTTGATTTATCTATTTGTGTACATAACATCTTAATTCCCCAGCACTTACTTCCAAGGTAGACACGTCAACATTTCGGCAGTGCACTTAATTTGTTTTGAGACAAAGCCAAACAAGACCACCAGATTTATTTTGAAATTAGGAGATCACTTACCTGTGTTCTTCCAGGGGAACTGCAGTTTTCAGAACCTGAACATTTGGAATTAGAAGACTTTTTAAATGCAAGCTTTTGCATCATTAGCAGCCAGGCGTTCTAAATTAAATAGTTGAAATTGGGGAAGGGCTGTTCATCAGCGGTGAAGCATCTGCTTTGCATGTAGAAGGTCCCAGTGGCATCTCAAGGCAAAGCTGGGAATGTCCCCTGCCTGAAGCCCTGGAGAACAACTGCTGCCAGTCAGTGCAGGCAATACTGAGCTAGATAGACCAATAGTCTGGTTCAGTATAAGGCAGATTCCTATGTCACTGTGTAAGAGTCACACTTCAACATCTTTCACACATTTAAAGAAAACATTGATTTCCACCCATGCTGTTCCTACAAGTCATAGGAACATAGGAAGTGGCCTTATACTGAGACAATTGGTCCATCCAGCTCAATATTGTCTACACTGACTGGCAGCAGTTTTCCAGAGTTTCAGACTGGGGTCTTTCCCAGCCTTACCTGGAGATGCCAGGATTTGATCCTGAGACCATCTGCATGCAAGGCAGATGCTCTACCACCTCTACTACCATTCCAGTGCTTCTGTTCTGCCCTAGTCTACATACTCTGGGTTTGCCTCTTTTCCCCATCATGGCTCTTCTGCTGCAGAGCAGCTGGCAGCCACCCTCAGATGTCCCTGCATTTCCCTTTTCCTACATTAGGTGTGTTCAGACTTTACATTCAACAAGTATGCAGTCTGTGTACCTGGGTAGACAATAGCTGAGCTGTACCCTTGTACATAAAGAAGGCTGATCGCCAAAGAATTGATGCTTTTGAATTATGGTGCTGGAGGAGACTTCTGAGAGTCCCATGGACTGCAAGAAGATCAAACCTCTCCATCCTTAAGGAAATCAGCCCTGAGTGGTCACTGGAAGGACAGATCCTGAAGCTGAGGCTCCAATACTTTGGCCACCTCATGAGAAGAGAAGACTCCCTGGAAAAGACCCTGGTGTTGGGAAAGATGGAGGGCACAAGGAGAAGGGGACGACAGAGGACGAGATGGTTGGACAGTGTTCTCGAAGCTACCAGCATGAGTTTGACCAAACTGCGGGTGGCAGTGGAAGACAGGAGTGCCTGGCGTGCTCTGGTCCATGGGGTCACGAAGAATCGGACACGACTAAACGACTGAACAACAACAACCCTTGTACATGCAACGAGAGTGCAGTCTGTGTGCCTGTGTACACAGTAGTTTGTACAAATTGACATTCACACACTTGCACACAAACAAGGGGCAGCTTGTACCTGTGTTCTTTGTAACTTGTGAACAAGCCTCCTGTGATTTGATCATGGGCATGGCATGCAGGAAACAAAATAGAACTTCAGTCACATGAGCAATTTTGAAAATGATGTTTTTAAAGCTGTTGTTGTTTTACTTCCAAGCAGCTTAAGGCAGCGCACAGGTTCTCCCCACCACACCCAACCTTTTTATCCTCAGAACAAGCCTGCAAAGTAGGTTAGACTGAAATAAGGTGACTGACCCAAGGTCGCCCAGTGAGCTCCATAGCTAGTTGGGAACTTGACTCTTGGCTTTGCAGGTCCCCTGGTTAATAATAATAATAATAATATCTCTGGGCGGCTTCCAACAAAATATTAAAATACAATGGTCTGTTAAACATTAAAAGCTTCCCTTTTCTACTTATTTACCTTTTCTTCTTTCTCTATTTCTACCCCTCACCCCAGGATGTCCAGCTGCTTTCTATGGGAAAAGCTGTGCCAACGTCTGCCAGTGTCAGAATGGAGCAGATTGTGACCACATTACTGGGCAGTGCACATGCAGGACGGGGTTTACGGGGAAGCAGTGTGAGCAAAGTAAGTTGTTATTGTTTCTGACCTTCTCCCCTTCATCCTAGGAGGGTCTTTTCCCTTTGGCTGTGTTCACAATTGAAAATGAATATGTGTGTGTGTCCTCACATCCTATCCTCTCTTTCAAGTTGTGGGAGACAGCTGTTGCAGCTAATTGCAAAGCACCCTTCCACTTTCTGCTACAGCAGCAGTGAGGAACCTTTTTAAGAACATAAGAAGAGCCAGTAGCTCATCTGGTCCAGCACCCTGGTCTCACATTGGTCATTCTAATATCGAACAACTCTTACCACCAGAAAGTTCTTCCTAATGTTTAGTTGGAATCTCCTTTCTTTTAACTTGAATCCATTGGTTTGGATCCTACGCTCTGGAGCAAGGAGGAAACAAGCTTGCTCCATCTTCCAGCCCTCTTCTTCTCCAGGCTAAACATACTCAACTCCCTCAACAGTTCCTCACAAGGCTTGCTTTCCAGACCCTTGATCACCTTGGTTGCCCTCCTCTGCACATATTTCAGCTTCTCAATATCCTCCTTAAATTGCGGTGTCCAGAACTGGACACTGTCCTCCACAGAGTAGTCCAGGTATAGCAGAATAGAGAGGGACTGTTCTATTTCTCTTGATCATGACACTATAGTTGTGTTGATGCAGTCTAGAATAGCATTAGCTTTTTTGCTGCTTCATCCCACTGTGGACTCATGTTCAGCTTGTGGTCTGCTAAGACCCCCTCAATCCTTTTCCCATGTGCTACTGGCAAGCCAGGTGTCCCCCATCTTATAAATGTGCTGGTGGTTCTTCCTGCCAAAGAGTAGAACTACAGTGGTACCTCGGGTTACAAACGCCTCAGGTTACAGACGCTTCAGGTTACAGACTCCGCTAACCCAGAAATAGTACCTCGGGTTAAGAACTTTGCTTCAGGATGAGAACAGAAATAGCGCTTCAGCAGCAGGAGGACCCATTAGCTAAAGGGGTACCTCAGATTAAGAACAGTTTCAGGTTAAGAACGGACCTCCGGAACGAATTAAGTTCTTAACCCGAGGTACCACTGTACTGAAATTCATTTCTTTAGTTTGAGCCCAGTTCTCCAACCCGTTCAGTGCTCTCAGACCAACTGTTTAATTATCTGTTCTAGGAACTTTCCTTGTATCGATGTCAAGCTCACCGTTTGGTAATTACCTGGGTCTTCTCCCCACCCCCCACCCCCACCCCCCGCTCTCCCACCTCCCACTTTTTGAAGGTGGGGACAGTATTACTGCCTCCAAATGTGGAGACAGACCATAACCATTTTGGCTAGTAGCATTTGATAGCTTTTTACCCACTCCCACAGGAGTCAAGCTGGATGGCGTTAAAAGAGGACCGGACAGAATCATGGAGGCAGAGGCTATCAGTGTTTACTAGCCACAGCGGCTAAGCTTTCGCCCATGGTCAAAAGCAGCAATGTTTCTGAATACCAGTTGCTGGAAACCACATGAGGAGAGGATGGTTTTGCAACGATGGCATCTGCTCCCACAAACATGCAGTGATGGCCGCCAACTTGGATGGCTTTGAAATGATGGAGGAGAAGGCTATCAATTATGATGGCTGTGTTCTGCCTCCAGCGCTGGAAACAGTGTGCCTGCTGCTGGGAATCACAGATGGGGATAATGCTGTTCTGCTCCAATCCTGCTTGCAGCCTTCCCAGTGGGGCATCTGATTGGCCACTGTGAGAACAGGCTACTGGACTAGATGGGCCCCTGTTGGCCTGATGCAACTGCAGGGTTCTTATTTATCTATCTCTTTTATTTGGGGCTTTTTATACTGCCCAATTAACCATGCTCTCTCTGGACAGTTCACAAATTTTAAAAATCAATGCATGGCAAATATAGTCAAAGCTAAAAACAAGCAATTCGGAAGGGGGGAAAAAACTGGCACAATGATCAGCATCAATGCCACATAAAACCATCAAGAAGCCACAGCGCAAGATCAATAAAAACTATTTAAAAACCACTAAATCCAACAAAGGAGGAAATGAAATAGTCCTAAGTGCTAAAATGCACAAAACCTCAGTGATTAAAAGACCCAAGAGAAGTGCTTACTTATCCATTCTGATGAAGAGCTCTAGAGAACTCCAAAGCTTTGCTAACTTTTTGTGGCAGGTAGGTTGTCCTATAGTGGATTTTAGGCTCCCTACTCCACCAGCAAGAACATAAAAAGAGCCTGCTAGATCAGGCCATAGGGGACCCCTCTACTCCAGCATCTCCTGGGTCTCCTACCAACTCTCAGCACCCTTAACAAACTACAGCTCCCAGAATTCTTTGGGGGGAGCTGTGACTGTTTAAAGTGGTATCATAGTGCTTTAAATGTGTGGTGTGAACATGACTATGACCTTACATGATAAAAACAGCTCTCCCTGCAATTTAAGACAGAAAACAATGTTGAGAGCTTAGAATGGGTCATTTGGAGCCAACTTCCTTGTCCCATGTTTACATTCAGGGCTTTAATGATGGTTTTTGGAAGGGAGAGAGTTGCCTTCCTCCTGTGGACTTTATGAATGTGTTGCTGCTGGGCTGGGCAGCCTGTGTCTGATGGGACCAAGGAGGTGGTCATCTTGAAGGAGCTTTGCTGGTTTAGGGTGAATAAATAGTACAGTTGACTGGCACTTCCTGTAGAACTCCCCATTCTTCTCTTTCTACAAAGTCTCAGGAGTTTCCAGGCCGCTTTGCAGCCTTCCTTTCTATTTCTTACAGAAAGTTGCCCAACAATACATTATAAGCAGCCTCTGGATTTATTGTCCTAGGCCATCATGGTAATTGCTTGAATAAATTATGTCATTGGACATTCAATCATTTTGCCTCTGGTAGAAATACAGGACAACCAAACTTTCAGCATCCAGGAGGAGAAAAAAAGGGAGGAAGAATGCAGAGCTAAATCATGGATACTTTTTGTTGTCAGGGCTGGCTTGGGGCCCCTACCCCTTCAAGGGAAAGTGTCCTTTAGTGGACTCCTTCCATTGTTTGTGGACCTTAGGTAAATTATTTAGCTGTGGTGGAAGCAGTCCAGGCAGTGCTCAGCCACCCTTTAGGTTTCCCACATTTGCCCAGTGGTGACACTAGGTGAGGGGCATTGTGGGGAATCTTAAGGGTGTCTACACCCAGACACCTGGCACTCCTTGAGAGTGCTAGGCCAGAAAATATTGGGGGGGGAGAGACCCCTGTAGCTGCCCAATGATGCCAAGGGCTGGCGCCATCCCAGGATATAGTTGCTGCTGTCACTGAAGCATCAGAGCAACAAGGCACACTGGCACAATTTAATGAAGTACAAACTTGCTTTATTTTAGTGGTCCCTGCAGATTTATGAAATGGTGTTTTATGGTTGCTGTTGTTTTTACAGTTTATAAATATTCATAAACAAATTAAATAAATGCAGAAGAATAGATGGCAAGAGCTCTGCTGTCTTTCTGCCCAAGTCATAGGTGGGCAAACCTATGGGCTGCGTTCAACCTGCAGCCCCTTGGCCTCACTCCCCCACCCCACCTTCCCAGCCTCTCCTTCTCCTTCCCTGCTGGAAGAGATTCCCTGCCTTAAACCCTGGAGAGCTATTGCTAGCCAGTGGAGGCAATACTGAACTGGATGGACCAGTGGTCTGGCTTGGTATAAGGAAATTTCCTCTGTTCTTGTGTACCATGGAGATTGCCATTACTGTTAGCTGCCTTGAGTAATAGATGCATGTTAGAAGAGCAGGATATATGAATCATTATACTAACAAATCCTCCATTTAAAAATATACCGTATTTTTTCCGTGTATAAGACTACCGTATATTTTTTCCTAAATTGTTGAAGTTCAAAATAAGGGGTCGTCTTATACACAGATAGTGCATAGTGCATTTTCTTAATTTCGGGTTAAAAAAATAGGGGTCATCTTATACATGGGGGCGTCTTATACACAGAAAAATGCAGTATATGTAAAAATGGTCTCTTCTTGTCAAAGTTCTCACTGACTATTTCACCCTTTTTACACACACACACACAGAGGGGGAGAGAGAGAGCGCCTTCTTGCGGTCCATAGACCCATAAATTTTCGCCCTTTTTGAATTTGCAGAATGCCCCCCAGGAACATTTGGTTATGGTTGCCAGCAGCTGTGCGAATGCATGAACAACGCGACCTGCGACTACGTTACGGGCACCTGCTACTGCAGCCCTGGCTTCAAAGGAATCAGGTGTGACCAAGGTGAGACAAAATCCCTTTGCCTTTTCTTTCAAACTGAGTGCCCAAGTATGTCTTTCAGCAGCCTCTCAGATAGCGATGGATGAGCCTAAGCATGGGACTGGCAAGATAAGAAACTAAAATTGACATTTTTGCCCATCCTTTTGCCCCGGGGTAGGGAGGAAAAACCCTTGGATAGGGGCAGCAAGTTACAAAATATTTTGCTGGTGTTGCAAATGTTTCCATCCAGTATTTGTAGTCCAGAGATTCCAAAGAGCCGGGAGGGAGGGAGGGAGGGAAGGAGAGATAAACGCCTCTCCTTGCAAAATGGGTTTCTGCCACTCAATTTAACAGCACATTGTGAATTATTTTTAACAGCGGCTCTCATGATGGAAGAATTAAACCCCTATACTAAAATTAGTCCCGCTCTTGGATCGGAGAGGCATTCAGTGGGAGCCATCATTGGGATTATTATCCTCCTGCTAATTATTATGGTTCTGCTGGCACTCTTCGTGTGGTATCGACGGAAGCAGAAGAAAGGCCACGACATGCCAAGCGTCTCGTACACGCCAGCCATGCGGATGACAAACACCGATTACTCACTCTCTGGTAAGGGACACTTCCTTTCCTTATGGTGATGCAATGCGGGCTCTGACGCTTTTACGAGGGAAGGGAAATAAATGTCAGTTTCTTTTTGGCACAAAGGACTTCTTCGTTTTCCTCTTGGACGCTGCCATTCCCCAAAGTCTTACCTTGGATATGTAGGGAAGCCAGGACAGACAGACAGGCTAGTGGGTAGAGCAGAGAAAATAGCCTCGCTCCTCCGTCCCCCAAAAAGCAGCAGCGAGAGAAGGGCCATAGCTCAGTGGTAGAGCATCTGTCTTCCATGCAGAAGGACCCAAGTTCAATCCTCAATGTAATATCCAGATAGGACTGGGAGGTAACCCTGCCTGAAACTGTGCTGCTGCTGCTGCCAGTCCATGTAGACAACACTTGGGTTAGATGGGCTGGCAGTCTGCCTATGCCCTGTGTTCCAATGAGAGTCAGAGAGGCCGAGTTTCTCTAACAGCCTTTGCCGACAGCTGTGCTAGCTGGGAGCTGGAGTTCCAAACATCTGGAAGGTGCTAGGTTGGTAAAGGCTGTACTGCAACATTCCAAGGCTTGGTTCTCTAGAGGGAAATTCCCCTAGAAGTCAGTGGGAGTTCAGTAGCAGAACTACATACACACACACACACACACACACACACACAAATAATGCACAGGTTATTTGTGTTCTGGATGGAGTTGCAGTCCCCCTATAGAAACAACCAAGTTTGAGATTTCATGGTGCTTTGGGGCCCAACTCTGTCATCTGAGAGGCGCAAGTGGCCTTGATGGCACAGACCGCTCTTTGCCATCCTGGGCTGCTGCATCATCACCCATGACCCCTTTCCAGACAGAGATGCCCTCACTTCAGTCATCCATGCTGGGGTAGCTTCTCAGTTGGGCTACTGCAGTGCATTACATGAAGCTGCCCTTGGAGACACTTCAAAAACTGTGGAGAGTGAAGAATGCTAGAGTGCTATCTAGGAACACCCAACTTGCCGGTGCAGAGAAGGCTGGGGTGGGTCCTGGTCCATTTCTGGGACCAATTCAAAGTGTTTGCGCTCCTTGCTATAGCCCAGATAACTGGCAGGTCCGTCCGCCATCCCATCTCTACAGGGGTCTTCCCCAAGCTGTGGGCTCATCTTCAGAAGCCTCTCCCTGGGAATGCGTGCTCTCCCATGTGTGATGGGCAGCAATCGGAGAAAGATGCTTCTGGGTGCTGGTGGTGGGGATGCCTCTATTGCAGAATGCCCTCCCTAGAGTGGCTTGCCTGAAAACAGCCGGGTTGTCGTTTCTTTGACATCAGCTGCTTTGGTGTCAGTTTCACACCAGATGGAAAGCTTAATAATAATAATAATAATAATAATAATAAATTTAATTTTATTTGGAAGATTGATATCAGACAGTTTGATCAAACAGCTGTCTTAAAGTGGGGTACATAATCATAAAACTGTACATAAGATGCAGCTAAAATCCGCAAAACTTTTTTTAGAAAAAAAATATACACATAAAATAATCATCACGAAGACACAGATAAAAGCACTAAAACTTTTAATAGTGAATAAAGATAGCTGCGTTTATATTTTCTTCTCTCCCAGTTTCATCTTCAGTGTTTTGTTCTCATGCTTCTCTTTTATTTACTAATTCAGATTTGCACTGTTATTTTATCGCTTTTATTTTAATATGCTTTTTTCATGGTGCATGGTTGTATTTTTATCTTTATTGTCAGCTTTCCTGGGAAAGTTTCTTTAAGGGGGAGTGTGTGTATGTGTGCGCGCGCACAGAACTACCAACCAATTTCAGTAACCCTGACAACAACCTTGTAAGGTTGGCCAGTCATTAATATGACCCTCAGGTTGCAGATGGATGACTGAAACTGGGAGTCATTTGCCTCTGGTCACTTAGTGTGTCCATGTAATGTTTGAACTTGGTGCTTTTGGCTCATAGCTCAGGGCCCCTCTAGACTGGTGAAGGGTAGGGTTTGCAAATATCTTCTTCAGCATGTCATTCATTGAATAATAGTTCACCAGTGGTGCATTTACACTGTCTGCACATCAGTCTGCTTTATTAATTGGTTTGTGATGCTTCCTCACTGTTACCAGATTATTGCCATCCTGAAGGGGCTCTCAAGCTCTAGCACAACGAAAGTGGGACCCCAAAAAGCACATCTGGGGTATTTAAAGATACAGGATTTCAGCAGGAAGTTGTGGGATATGCACTATTTGGAAACGAAGCGGTGTGCCCACCTCGAAACGTTTGCGAGTGGAAATGGAGTTGAAAGCTAGGCTCATGCATAACTGCCCTAATATCGTCGTGAGCGCATGAATGCACAATAAAAACACAAAGTCTGGAAGGGCTCTCGGGTGCAGCCCAACATTCTCTGCTGCCATCCACAGGCACCGTTCCGGATACTGTTTTATGCTCCAAAACATAAATTGGTTTTGAAGAGCTCCAGTTGCTGCAGCTCCCTCAATTTTACGATTTTGTGAGATTGTCAGGGAGTCCACAGAGCTATAGTCCTTGGGATTACATGGATCAAAACTGTGATGGATAAGCCACCCAGCTTGCAAGGAGGAGAGGCAAAGAAGGTGCTATATATCCTCTTCTTCCAAACTACCCAGACAGTCTTTTGCCAGCATCCCTGGGGGAAAAAGCCATAAACTTTCTCCAGCAGTAATGCTGCAGAAAACTCCTTTTTGATGAAATGCATCCTCCGTGCTGAGAGGGTCGTACCCATCCGTACTTCCAGTGGTAAATTGCTTGTTGTCTGTGGAGAGTACATCTAAATTCCCAGAAGCCACAACGTTCCCTGGAGAGAGAGCCAGTGAGAGTGAAAACAGAGGTTGGGGGGGGGGTCCCAACTCCATTCTCCCAAATTATCCCTTCCCACCCTGTGGCCAAGCCCTCTTGCCATGGTGTCCAACCCCTCTTCACAGTCACCTTTCGACCATGCAGTGTACTGACTATGACAGTTGTGTCACTGCCAGCCTTTGCATGGCGAGTTCCCGACCCCCCCCCCCGGTGGAAATAATGACACATGACACAATTATTAAGGTTAATGGGCTAAAAAAGGCCACAACTTTATTGGTTACAGGTGAAGAGCGGTATTGGCTTAGGCATTGGTCCTAACCGACTATATCCAACTCCAGCCCATCTGCTCAAAGTCTGGGAAGGGTTAACCACCAATAGGGGGGAGTCCTGCTGATGCACATCAACTAGGAACCTCCCTGGGGCCACCACTAGGGGGCATGCCTTGGGCCCTAACCTCTTTAGGCTTCAGACAGGACCACGCCCCCTGGAATCCTTTAACTCAGTGTTCCCCAACCTTGGGCCTCCAGCTGTTTTGGGACTACAACTCCCATCATCCCTCGCTAGCAAGACCAGTGGTCAAGGATGAATTGTAGTCCAAAAACAGCTGGAGGCCCAAGGTTGGGGAACACTGCTTTAACTGACTACCCTTCAATATGCAGGGCAGATGATGGCGCTACCTCCCCTCTTCCATCTACAGAACAAATACCAGTGCCTAACCACCAATACCCAGAAAGTTGTGACGATTTGCTATGAGGTAGGCGAAAACCAAGTGGCTGGTGCCAATTTGCCAAGTGGAAAAATTCCTACCAGGCCCCTCAACGGCGACCAACCAAGGTCCATAGCAAGGTCAAGAAACGAAAACCTTATAGGGCAGGAGGGTGGGAAAAAGCAGGAACAGCTGACAGGCGGCAAAGAGGGAGATTCCCAGCCGTGTCCTGCCTTAAATAGGGCAGGCCACGCCCCCCAAGCCAACCAATTGGGAAGCCCCCCAATCACGCAGGGTTGGCCTCCGCCTGCCACGCACGTTGAGAGGCTGTGAAGCCCACAACTCCACCTCCTTAGGCGGAAGAGGCTTTCTCCTGCTAGTGCATGCAGCAACCTGCTTAGGTGAGTCAAAGTAGGGGCAGTGGCTAAGGCAGGCTCTCCGGCACTGGGTATGGGGTGTCGAGGGGTAGGGCAAACTGGCCACAGGGGTGGGGCAGACCGCCCAGCGCCGCTGATATGGATGGCACATGCGTGGCACCGATACGGGCAGCACTTAAGCAATGCCCATACAGATGGCGCTCGAGTGGCGCCCTCGGCCACCCTACAGTGAGTGTAGCCCTTGGCCACCCGCCATTTTGGCACTCCCCCTCAGGGTGACACCCGGTGCGGACCGCCCCCCCCACACCCCTGAGTATGGCTGGGGGAGAAAATAGATTTGGTTTGAATTTGAAGGCAATTTGTACTTTCTGACACACCTTTCAAAATCCACACGAGTCCAAATCTTGCAAGCAAGTTTTCCGGCAAAGTAATACGTACAAAAACATAAATATTAGGGTGAAGTGCGCAATAAAAGGCATCTATTAGTGAAAATAGCATGCCAAAATTTGTATCTTATGAAAAATTGACACTAAAATACTGATGAATTTTCACAAGGAAGTTTTTTTAAAAAATGCAAACTGATTTCGAAGAGTGGAGAACTGGACTAGAAGGAGACTGGGAGTTTCTGTAACTTTGACCCAGCCTGATTAACATAACTTGGGATGGAATGGGGTCCCCATATCAAAGGCCAACTCACTTTATGAGAAATTTTCATAAAATTTATGCCCCACTTGATTGTAAAAAAACACACACCCTCAAAGCGCTTTACAAAAAGGTAACACAATAAACTGAAAAAAATCGCAACCATACTTTAAAAACATAAAAAATAAAATATTAAAAACATTAAAATTGCCTACACTTTCAAAGCATTTGGGTAGGCTTGTTTGAACAAGAATGTTTTTATCAGGCAATGAAAAGACCATGGGGAAGGTGCCTGCTTGATCTCAATAGGCAGGGAATGCCAAAGTGTGGGTGCTGCAGCTTTAAACAGTTCTGGGAGACCTGGGTTCAAATCCTACCCTCTGGTGGAGCCGCCCGTGTAAAAAAAAAAAGGCCACAAACTGCCTTAAAGGTGAAGAGCTGTTTATTTGCACTCAGTGCTGCCTGGACTGCCAAACACAGATAAGGCAGAACCAGGCTCTGGGCAACAGGTCTCAGGGATGTTGTACCTAGAGTGGCCTCCTTCAGTCTGACAAATGGCTTCTCATCTGACTCTCCTCTAGTGAAGTTGGCGGCATCTGGAACTCCACAAGGTGTCAGAAGAGCCACGTGTATCTTTAAAAAAACAAAAAAACCCTCCCAAATGGCTTGGATTTAAAATGGATCTACTTAGTGCTGTGCCAGGATTTATTCTGTGTTTTGTTGTTGTTTTGCCCCTCACCATTTCCCCTCAGTTAATGAGAGAAGAAGTTGCACTTGAAAATTACCAGAGAGGAGAGAGAATGTCAGGAAAACCCTCATGGGGGAGGGGCAGAATTTTTGTTGTGCTTACCTTCCTTTTGAGGTAACCCAAGGGCTGTTTGCGAGTGTCTTGTCTTTCATCCTACAAGTCGTGTTGTGCATTCTGCTTGTCTGCACTTCCTGGAAATGCTATTACATCCTTGGGTGGGCTTTGCTCGAATCGCAGGAAGGGTTGAGAAGGCTGCCCACTGTACTCCTGTTGGCTGTTCATTAAAAAGGAAAAATGGATAGGTGGGGTACTGTTTTTTCACAGCAAGGGCCACATTCCCTTCTGGGCAGCCTCATGCAACTGATGGAAGGGGCACAGGTGGGTTGAGCAAGGAATGCAGTGTGCCTTTGTGCACTAGGCTACTTCCTATAAATGCTCTCACACACACCCTCTGCTTGCCATCCAGACAGGCAAGAGGCATTATGAGAGTTCAAGGATAACTTTCCAGTAAGGCAAAAACCCTCAAGTAGGATGGAAAACAGGGCCTAGAGCAGCGGTTCTCAACCTGTGGGTCCCCAGATGTTGTTGGACTACAACTCCCATCATCCCTGAGCTCTGGCCTTGCTAGCTAGGGATGATGGGAGTTGTAGTCCAACAACATCTGGGGACCCACAGGTTGAGAACCGCTGGCCTAGAAGGTGTGTGGTCTTGGGAAAGCCCTGGGGTCCAGATAGAGAGGCTTGGGGCCACATGCTTCCTCCAGGCTTGATGTCCCCCACCCCTGTTTTAAATGAAGTGAAGTCACTTCAGCAGTTGAGGGAACTGGGTAGCCTGGAGAAGAGAAGACTGAGAGGGGATGTGATAGCCTTCTTCAAATAACTGAAAGGCTGACACACAGAAGGTGGAGCAAGCTTGTTTCTGCTGCTTCAGAGGGCAGGACTCGAACCAATGGATTCAAATGACAAGAGACAAGATTCCGCCTGAGCATTAGGAAGAACTTTCTGGCAGCAAAAGCTGTTCAGCAGTGGAATGGCCTACCTCAGAAGGTGGTAGACTCTCCTTCCATGGAGGTTCTCCTACAGATGTTGGCTGGCCATCTGTCAGGGATTCTTTAGCTGTGATTTCTGGCAGTGCAGGGAGTTGGATTAGATGGATTAGGAAGGACTTCACCTAAAGAGAAAACCTCAAGGGCTTGGTATCCAGCCTCCCCCTGTCCCATGCCCCAATGTAAGCCCATCACAAGGACATCTCCATGGGGCAAGTCAGGAAGCAAAGGGCAGATGCAGACACACCATCGTTGTCCCCTGCGCAACGAGATGGCAACCCCAGTTTCACACACACCGAAATCAAAAGACCTTCTTAAGCAGATGAGGCAGGGGAAGGGGAAGAAAAATTTTGAGTAATTGGAGGGTGGATTTTGGCACAGCGCTAATCTATTCATTCCAAGTCTTCTCTTCTCCATCTGACAATTAAGGTTTGATTCCAGCCTTTCATTAACCAGAGGGATCCTGCAGAGGTACTGCATTCCCACCCCCAAACCTATATATTATTCGTATCCTTGAATCATGAAGTTTTCACTTAACAAAGGAAGCACCCAAGTGTGCCAGTGAATTTTCCAGTCCAGTTACCAATGTTTTTGTTTTATCGGTAGAGGTCTCCCCCAAATTAAGATTTTTAATTAATACAAGGTAAATGAGAGCCTGCCTGCTTCTTTTTCTTGTTCTTGCTTTCCAAAGCTGCATGCTGTTCCCTGCATCCGTATCGGTCTTTTAATTCATCTGGGAGTGGTTTAATTGCTAAATTGAGTTTGTTTCACTCTTCCGAAGGAAGTGTTGCTATTTTGATCTTTATGGGGTGGCGGTTTTCGTTCAATGGCAAGGCAAATGGATTGCCAACAGATGGTCGTTAAAGTTGGCAGCTCTGCATCCCTTAAATAGTTGGCATTCCTCTCTGGGTCGTCATAGACTTTGGCCGAGGAGAAGGTAAAGAACTGTCACTGATTCATGGATGTTGTTAACCTCAGGGATGTGTCTCTGCAGAACGAGGGCCCAGGAGAGCTGCTCTGTTCCCTCCTATGTGCCTGTCACAATTTTTGCTGGCTCTCCCTCAGGAAGGCGCTGCCTTTTCCATGTTGCACCAAGGGATCAGGCTCTCTCCGAGCTCTGTTGTGAATAGATTTCACTTTTGTACTTAAAAAAAAGTGTCAATTAAAAACTCAGACATCCTGCATGCATTGCGCAGGTATATATATATATATATATATATATATATATATATATATATATATATATATATATGCAGGTTTTGGTGTCCTCGGGTGTCTTCCCGTGTAAAAGTTGGGGTGTCTAGGCGACGTTTCGACGAGGTCTCACTCGTCATCTTCAGGCTGGTGCTTTCGGCTTCTTGTTACTGGAACAGAGCAGGATCTCAGTGTTTGAGTTCCTATAAATACTGTTGAGGGGGTGTGGTGTATAGCCTCCAATGTTCTGGGCAGAGAGGAAGTTCCCAGGCTAGTGTGCCTTTTCTTCTTTTGTTCCTTAATTACTTGAGGGATATCTTGAGTAATTTCTTGAGTGATATCCTGAGTACCACTTAGGTGGGTCATTAGGTGTGGATTAGTTGCTAAAGTCTTTGTGTCTTGACCTCTTGAACTTTGTGAAGAGTTTTTCTGAGAAGATGGCTGTACTGCACTTAGTTGTGCTCTGGCTTGGCTTCGTGTATAGGGGCGAGCTGTGGTTTTGTGGCCTGTGTCAGCCAGATCTGTGTAGGGATTGCAGGGGGGTGCAGCATCCGGAGGTGCCACCATGGTTTGGCTACTGGATGGTGTCTGTAAATTTACCAGATCCAGAGGCACACAGAACGCTATCACCAATCAACCACACCAGACCCAAACCCAGACCCTCTCCACAGATAAATTACAGACACCATCCAGTAGCCAAACCATGGTGGCACCTCCGGATGCTGCACCCCCCTGCAATCCCTACACAGATCTGGCTGACACAGGCCACAAAACCACAGCTCGCCCCTATACACGAAGCCAAGCCAGAGCACAACTAAGTGCAGTACAGCCATCTTCTCAGAAAAACTCTTCACAAAGTTCAAGAGGTCAAGACACAAAGACTTTAGCAACTAATCCACACCTAATGACCCACCTAAGTGGTACTCAGGATATCACTCAAGAAATTACTCAAGATATCCCTCAAGTAATTAAGGAACAAAAGAAGAAAAGGCACACTAGCCTGGGAACTTCCTCTCTGCCCAGAACATTGGAGGCTATACACCACACCCCCTCAACAGTATTTATAGGAACTCAAACACTGAGATCCTGCTCTGTTCCAGTAACAAGAAGCCGAAAGCACCAGCCTGAAGATGACGAGTGAGACCTCGTCGAAACGTCGCCTAGACACCCCAACTTTTACACGGGAAGACACCCGAGGACACCAAAACCTGCATATATATAATATATATATATATATATATATATATATATATAATTGCATACTTTGGTTCTGAGGGGGAAGGAGGGGCTATTAAGAACATAAAGAGAGCTCAGTTGGATCAGGCCAAGGAGTTGGAACATGCCTATTGTGGCTAGTAGCTATTGAGAGCCTAATTCCTCATGAATCTGCCTAAACCCCTTTTAAAGCCACCGTAGTTGATGGCCATCACTGTCTCCTGTGGAAAGCAGAGCAATACATTTGGCACCAGTTGGGCTACAGGAGTTGCCAGAAGGAGGCATGCGAAGCGCAATCCAAAGGTCTTAGAGACTCCACTCCAGATTTGTGTAGCATTTACTCTTTAGCCTTTTCTTCTCCCAAATATATCTGGCAAGGCAGCCAACAGAGGTTGAGGATCAATGCTTTTCTTCTCCTAGATGGGCTACCTTCCCAGATTGATGAGCCCCATCTGCCCCTCACATCCCTCTACAGCACATGTAGAAGTACAAAATAAAATCGTTCTTTAAACAAATTTAAGGGGCAGCCCACACTGGTCAGTTGGGCAGGGGGAATGGGAAATGGAGGAGAGGAGATGGAATGGCCTGCTGGGAAGATGGTGTGGCTGGTTGGCTGGCTGGCACCAACCCTGAACAGGAGTACTTCTGCTAGGAGGTGCAAATGCAACGCAACTGTTTGTTGTAGGTTCCACTTGCATACATCTTAATTACAAGGTGGGGTTTAAACATGCTAGACATGATCTCTGTGTTTGGATGGTCTTGCACATAGAGCTTCATATTTTTATACATCCTCCAGGCTGCATTCAAATTTATTCTTTGCACTGTACCAGAGACTGAGTCTTCCATGGTCCCTGTCTTCCACAATGGTTGGTGCAGGGCTGTGACTGAAGGGAGGGGGGCGTAGCAAGGCAAAAATATTCCTGGCTTGACAGATCGGAAGTGGTGGTGTGGTTTTGTAACCTAACCTGCCCGTGTGTGTGTGTGTGTGTGTGTTTTAGCACATAGGAGTGTGCACATAACACTCTCTCCCTCTCTTCTCCTCCTTCCTCCCGTGCAGCTCCAAAAGAGTGTTGTGATGACTTGTTTTCTTCCCAGATATATCTCAAGGTAACAGCAATGCACACTGTTTTTCCAACCCAAGCTACCACACCCTGCCATGTGGTGTGACTTCACACTTCTTTCCCAGTAATCTGGATGGAAACCTCTCCAGTAAGGTAGATATGACCCTTGTCTTGCCCTCCATTCCTGGCACCGTTCTCCCTGGTTCAAGGAAATGTGCCATAATGGTTCTGTTTAGTTGTCATGGCTGAATAAGCCTGGGGTAGGCAAAGTGGCACCCTCCAGATGGAATACAACTCCCATCATCCCTGATCATTGGCCATGTTGGCTGGGGCTGGTGGGAGCTGGAGGTCAACAACATCTGGAGGGCACCATGTTGGCTGTCTCTGGAATAAGCTACCCAGCTCAAGGACAACCAATAAGGTGCTTTCTAGATGCTGTTGGACTACAACTCCCACCAGTCCCCAGCTAGTATGGACAGTGGTTAGGGTTGAGAGGAGTTGTGGTTCAAGATCTGGAGATCACCATCTTGTCTGCTCCTGGAATAAGCTACTCAGCCCATTGACAGCCAACGTGGTGCTTTCTAGATGGTGTTGGACTACAGCTCCCATCAGTCCCCAGATAACACAGTCAATGATCAGGGATAATGGGAGTTAAGAAGAGACTGCTGAATCAGGTAAATGCTCCATGTAGTCCAGCATCCTGTTCTCACGGTGGCCACCTAATTGGAAGCTCACAAGCAGGACCTGAGTAGCACAGCAACTCTGGTCACCTGTGTTTCCCAGTAACTGGAATTCAGAAGCATTACTGCCTCCAACCATGGAGGCTTGAAGCCATTGATAGCCTCCATGAAATTCTCCATTCATCTTGTAGTCCAACAACATCTGGATGGTGCCACATTGGCTAACCCTGACTTCAGTTGGTGAAACTGATCATGCTGTTGCAGTCCTCAGCTTTCACAGGTGGATTAAAAGAAGAGTCAGATCAGGTGAAAAACGACAAGGGATCTTCCTTATTGTGGCTTGAGGCAAGAACAGCTTTCTCCAACCTAGTGCCCCCCAGATGTTCAGGGCAGCAATTCTTATCAGCCCCATACTAGGGCTGATGGTAGGTGTAGTTCCAAAACATCTGGAAGGCATCAGGTTGGGGAAGGTTGGGGTACAGCCGCCTCTATGATGCACACCTTTTGTAGGGTATTGCAACCCAACATGGCTGCCTTTCTGGAATTTGTCTCTCTCAAAAGTAACTCCTCTGTTGTGCATCTAACGAAGTAGACTAAGACTCTAAGAGAGCTCTTTAGCTTTTAAGGTGCCGTAAGACGTCCGATCTGCTGCAACGGATTGAGATGCTCACTCTTTATAGAAGATTTGGGTTCTTTCTGATTACAGGTGGACCCATTCTTGCTCCCTTCTAATTGCATAGTTAGCTTATTGTCTCTGACAAGGGTGCAGTTCCCTGTTGCAGGACTGGCTAAGGGATTGGCTGTAGCTCAGTGGCAGAGTATCTGTTTGGCATGCAGAAGGTTACAGGTTACCCCAGCATCTCCAGGTAGGGCTGGGAAAATCCCCTGTACAAAATCCTGGAGAACTGCTGGCAGTCAGTGTAGACAATATTGAGCTAGATGGACCAATGGCCTGGCTTTAGTATAAGGCAGCTTCCTATTTCCCTGTGTCTTAAGGGAAGGACCAAAGCTCAGCAGTAGAGCATCTGCTTTGCATGCAGGTCCCAGATTCAACCCCCAGAATCTCCAGCTAGGACAGGGAATGTCCCCCAAATGAGGACAGCCACTTACAGTTACTGCATAGACAATACTGAGCTAGATGGAGCAACGGTCTGATTTGGTATAAGGCAGCATCCTATATATAGGAATAATGCTTCCACCCTAGGATTGGCTGGCTGGAAAGTCACATGCTAGAGCACTTCTTCATTGAACTCCCACTCAGTATACTTTGACCACCCACAACCAGGTTCTTTGTAACTTCAGTTCCCTGTTCTCATCCAGCAGCACCTTAGCCTCCATTCATCCCCAAATGGTGGTGGAAAGAGGAGCTCAGAACAGCTTGCCATAGCTCCTTAGGGGAAATCTGCCAGGTGAATTGTGAGTGATGTGTCTTTCAGATGCGGCTCACAATAGAGAGCCTTTCCCCCATCCTTATCATGACTGGGAACATGGGAAGAATTAACCCTTTCCAAACAATATGCAAACAAACACAGCTATCCTCCAAAATGTGTTGATCTCCAGTTTTTGTGATGCAGCCCACAAAATGTATAGAAGTGCACATATTAGCAGAACTTATTCATAAGAAGGCATGTATTAGTAAATAAAAATATTTAAATATAAAATACAGAAATGCATTATATTAAGAGGAGACACTTGCAAAAAAAAAGTGTATATTGATGAGGAAATTTGCATACAAATGTTGGAGGGAGGGAGAAAGGCACACTATAATACTGATGAATTTTTGCAAGGACTTTTTTTTGTTAAAATTGCAAACTGATAAGAAAATGTGCTGAACTGAAGATGAGAAAAATGAGGAATTGAGGGTAACCAAAAATTGACAGATTTCCCATCCCTACTTGAGATGCTGAGCGAATCCCAGTTGCAACAGACTGAATTGTTTCTGCAACTACCTCCTGAAACTCTGTTTGGATTTTGCTGATGAGTCTGTTTTGAGCATAGCGATCTCCTCCAAGGTTGCTGATTTTTTTCCCTTGAATTGGAAAAATTGCTCTCCATTGTGTTGATTAAGTGAACCTCCCTCTTTTCCGACTAGTTTTGTGACTGCATGCTAGTATCATTTTGTGGTGGTGGTGGTTTATATATATATATAAGCTCCTTCCCCCTTCACTGTTTTCTCCGGGTTGTGTCTTAATTTGTAAGTCATTTGCACAAGCCCCTGAATATTCTCTTGGGGGGAGGCAGTTGTGGCTCCCCTGTCCTTCTCAGCATGCTCTGGGGTAGCCAAGCTCATCTCCTTCTCATCGCATCTTCTCTGTCCTGCCAGTTTCCAAAGTTCCCAGTGAGTCTAACTAGCTTGTTCCAAGGAAAGACTCTCAGCTTCACTTCCCCACCTGCCTATTTCAATTTCATTTTTCAACCCCCCCTTGGCTTTGTTGGTGGGGCTCTTTAATTGCTTCTGCATTAACTCCTTGCTGTCGTGACTCTTTGAACAGCTCAGTAATAAAATCCTTGACAGACGCACTGCAGACTGGAGAGCTTACGGCTATCTGAGTGATCTAGGTCAGTAATTTTCATCCATTAAGTCATTTGAAGTCCCAGGTCCATTTAAAATATGAGTTTATGCACTCAAAAAAACCCCTTACTTCCTTTAAACAGTCGGTTGCAGATTTTCTAAAAACCTACCCAGGTTGGTTTTGTCCTACCACAAAGAAATCTGTTGGAAGTCCAAGTCTTTTGTTTTGTATAATGCTGAATTTCACAGGCGAAGAGAGTTTTGTCCAGGCTCGGGAGAGTGCCTGTTTGGTCAGTTCTCTTTATTTAGTGGATGGCTTAATTCTATGAGGACTTTGGGCTTCTCCACAACTCCTCCTCATGTCTTGCTGCTTTCCCCTGGGGAAAACCACTCTTCAGTGCTCAGTCGGAGCAAATGGAAATAGGGCGGTTCGTGGATTGCTGTTTGTTCCAATTTAAAGCTAGAGTGACTTTTTCCCTGGGAAAGGAGCAGGGCAAAGGGGGAAACTGCTTGGACCCATGCTTTCTAGGCATGAGACAAGAGGAAGTGTAGACAAGCCCTTTGTTTCAGTGCTGCTTTCTGTCATAGAGGTGGCACTACAGCACTGCTTGTTATATGGAGTCTGATGGTGAAAATCTCATACAGAGATAGCCAACAGCACTGTAGTGGCATCTAGTGGTAGAACACGTGCAGTCCAGTGCAGTGCAATGCAATACAGTGCAATGCAATGCAATATTAGAACATCAAAGGAAGAAAAAGCACTTTGATTCCAATCTAACCACAGAAATACTCTTCTTCTTCTACTCTCTCTCTATATATAAACATTTTCCAAGTTGTCTAGCAAGGCATAATCAAACTGATATTGTCAGGCTGCATTTATATTTATATATTTTCTGTTCCTGATTCCTGGCTTTATTTACATAAAATCATTATTAATTGACATTCTTAGTGAATCACTTTCAGATTTCATGACCATGAAACGGTATATAAATTTTGTGAAATAAAATAATTGCAGTATTAATTTGCAATTGTTTTATTAGATACTTTTTTATTTCTGTTCATTATTTATGCACTCACAAGGCACCTAAAATTTGCTAAGCACTGTGTAGAGATTTATTCAGCGCTGTGCAAGCTCACAGTCTATGAGACATGATACAAAAGGGGGGGGGGGAAAGTGAGAAAGGAAGAGGAAAATCAAGCAAATTCAGATGCCAGTTCTTTAAGTTGCGTAATTAATCGACTAGCTTGAATGGCCAGTGAGAAGGAGGTGGTTCTGGGAGAAAAGGATCAAATGGCAGCTGGTCCCAGACAACCTGATGGAATGGGCTTGGCTACCATGTCCTCTCCCACAGATGCAGCCAGATGGAAGTGGGAGATGTGGAGCCAACACCAGCATTAACAGTTTTAAGAGTAACTACTTTCTGCCTGGTTTTCCTCTAAATTCTCCCACCCTGATGCAGTTCATACTGAGAAGTTCATACTGGCCATGATCGCTGAGCATTCAGGAAACAATAGGGCCAAACGGAGACCACCTGTTGTTTCCTGGGCGCTGAAAGTTCAGAATGACACTCCCTCATCCACATAAATACACAGAGTGACGAATGCCACCACTGATAAATTTCATTGTGGGATGGTTGATCATTAGAAAAGGCTTACCAGGCCAGATCAGGCCAACAGTTTGTTACCTCTAGACTAAATCCGTCCTTCTGATTTAAGGCCTTTGTTGTGAGCTTGGGTTTAAGTTCTCGCTCATCACAATGCACTTTTCTTTTTTTCTTTCCATTTTAATGGCCCATTCAGCTAGATTGTCCATCTATAATTGCTTTGGGGTGGATATAGCGCTGGCACAGGTTTGCAAACAGCTAAGAAACAGGGAGAATTTGGGTGTCTGTATATGTACATTTCTCCCTCCCACAGAGAATTCTAGCAAAGTTAGTTGGGTTGCAAGGACGTACCACTTTTCTGCGTTTTCTAAAATACCATTTTTTTTCAATTCAGAGACTATAACAGGAGTGCAGAACTTGTGGCCCTCCAAATGTTGTTAGATTCCAGATCTTGCCATTCCTCAGTTCTCATCATTCCTGGCCATAGTGTCTGGGGTTGAAGGGCGTTGGAATCCTACAGCTGGAAGCCTGCACTACAGGCTTGTCCAGTTAGTGATTTCCCAATATCTTTGTTTGATGGCTTGATGTGTGTCTGTGTGTGTGACTGTAGAGAGTCCAGATACTTTCCTTTTTGGCTGCCCATTGTAGCCCTATCACCTTTCTTCTTTGGCGATCACTCGTAGCCGAGTAAGATTGTCTTCCATCTAAACGGTCTTAACAGTGAGTCCATAAGTGACTGTGTAGGTCCAATTCTGGATCCACACGTCCGTCCACAGGTTTCCAAGCTGGAGTTGATCACGGTGAGGGCTTGTCAAACATGCCTTCCCCTTAGTTCATTGTCCTGAGCCCGTGCTTCTTCAAAGTCCATGACACCTTTGGTGACGATGGTTCTCCAATTGGAGCGCTCACAGGCCAGTGTTCATATATGAATACCAGCATATCATTTTCCACACACACAAAAAGCACTGGCTTTGATGCAGACCATAGCTGAAAGACTGGCGCCTTCAAGGTGGCTGCTCTAGGGAATGAATGCAGCCCAAACCACAGCAGCATGGGCATACAAATCAACACAAAACTGAACTGGACCTCCTGGCAAGTTGTGCCAAGAAGATGATAAAGGGTCTGGAAACCAAGCCTTATGAGGAATGGTTGAGGGAGTTGGGTATGTTTAGCCTGGAGAAGAGAAGGCTGAGAGGCGGTATGATAGCCATCTTCAGACATCTGAAGGGATGTCACACAAAAGATGTTTTCTGCCATTCTCAAGGGTAGGCACAAAACCAGTGGATTTAAAGGACAAGAACAGAGATTCTGACTAAACATTAGGAAGCAACTTCTGCTGGTAAGAGTTGTTCCTCAATGGGATGGACCACCGCAGAAGATGAACTCTTCTTCATTGGAAGTTTTTTAACAGAGGTTGGACCCTTCCAACTCTACCATTCTATCACCAATCAACACGAGTCTTGCATGTGGTTGCACCAGCTTCTATTGCTTCATAAAAATGGTGGGCAGTGGTGGCTTGTGCCCATTGAGACTGGTAGAGAGGGAAGGCAGGGAGGCCAACTGTAGGTGGGACCAGAGTCAATGGGTGGTGGAACCAACTTATTATAGTTTTGTCCCCGTCCTGCTTCCCCCCCCATTGACTTATATGGGGGCAAAATTGACAAGCACAAGCAAGCTGACAGCCAGAGCCACCCCCTGGGATGGTTGTTAAGGAAGAAAGCAGGCAAGTGGCTGAGGGCAGACTGAGGTTGGTGGGGCAGCCTCTGTTGATAGTGGTCTTTGTGTGAGAAGAGGGGCCAGGAGGAAACCCTGAACAAGCCTTATCCTACTCCACATGCACCATCTCTCTCAGGCCTCTGCAAGTGTCCCTATTCCATGCCAGGGGGATTGAGCATGGTGCATGTGCACCAGTCATAGAGCACTGGGATTACTATAAAACCAGCACACCTGTGTGCGGCCAGTCCCCTTAATAGCAAATGTGGGTGCTGAGCACCAACAGAATTGGGAGCCAAAGTGGAGCCACTGGGGGAAAAGATGTAGGCATCAGCAAGCTCAGGAAAACCCTAAGTCAGGCATAGGCAGACTCGGCCCTCCAGATGTTTTGGGACTACAACTCCCATCAACCCATCAGTCCTGTTAGCTAGGGCTGATGGGAGTTGTAGTCCCAAAACATCTAGAGGGCCAAGTTTGCCTATGCCTGCCCTAAGTTTTGCAGAAGTAATTTTTAAAAAAAACATTTCCCCAATTGAGATTTTTTATTATTATTATTTTAATGGTCCTCTGAGGGCTGGGCACATTTAATAGTCATGGAGTGTTGACTCAGGAGGAAAAGTGGGAGAGGAGAGTGGAGTAGAGTAAAAACCCTTTTTTGTTGTTACCACCCCAGATTTTGCAAGGGAAACATTTGACTGTCAGCTGCAGACGGGTGTCCTCAAAGCCAGGCCCGGGGGGGGGGGCAGATTTCCCATCCGCCTCGTTGAATCTGTGCAAATTTTAAGTGGCTTGCAAAATGCCCCCACGTCGCATCATATAATAAGGCATCTCATTTTGAAGGGACTAACCTTCAAATCCACCAGCGACAGAGGGCTTCAAAGTAAGTGCTGTAGATGCATATTTATACCTCCATTGTGTTAGATCGCTCCCTAATTTAGCTGAGTCCCCAGCAGGAGATTTTCCCACTTTCCTCTTGATGAGGAGATTTCCTTGCCAAGGATTTCCAGCTGTAAGAGAGTGCATTGAAAAGAGAAACCCATCCATGCTATCTCCATCTGCAAACAGGTGCAGAGGTAGCGGGATTATGGGGTAGAGGCAGCCCAGCTCCTTTGAAATCAGAAGAAGTTTTGCCATTGAATGTGAACACCCCCCATTTCCCCCTTTGCTTGGAAGAATTTAATGGACTAGATTTTTCATATGAATGTTTGCACCACAAAGAGTGGCCTGAACAAATTTTACATGCCAGGCAATTTTTGCATATACTTTAAAAAAATAATAATAAAAATATCTAGCTAATGATACCAGTAAGGGAGGGATCCATAGCTCTGCAGAGCACTGAAGCCACCCTTCTTGACCACTGCACATCTCTCTAGAATGGCTTTGACCACTCTGCGCAGGTGTAGTGACAGCAGGAAGAACAAACCTCTGTTCTCCCTGTCTCATACGAAATAAATCTTTTGCAGCCTCTCCAATGGGGAAAATGCTCTTACCAGGGACAAATTTAAAGCTCTTTTAGTACCGCTTCTTCAACCCCGGTTTCTGAAATTTCACCAGAGGGCTCAAGTGTTCTCAAGAATACCTTTGGTCACCATGAGGCCTAGAAACTTGCCTTTTTTCAAAATGCACCCAAATTGGATTAGGTCCTTGCATATTGTCTCAAACTGGGTCTGTTTTCAGTAGTGGGAGTTAGTGGCATGCCAGATGAAAATCCTCCTCCCCAAGTGCCCTGAGACTTGGGGTGGGGGGAGGAATTCTACTCACTTCACATATGTAAAACTTACCTAATTTGCACTTTGGGAAGCAAGATGGGAAACTGTCATTCACCCACCCTTCGAAATCTGCAGTTCTGCAGCCAAGTCATGTGTACATAAATGCACATGCTAGCATAAAGTGTGCATATGCATGCATATATTAGGGGGAATTGTTTTGAAGAAGTAAAAAAGTGCATTTTTGCACACACAAAAATCAGTGAACTGCAAAATTTTGAAGGGTGGTTGTGGGCCAGTCCACAGGTTGTTTCAGAAAGTGAAAATTAGGAAGATCTGCCTTAAAATGCGAAGAGAAACTTGTTTCTCTGCTAAAGCGACTTCTGGAGAGAGATCCAGACATCCTCCCATCCACATGCCACTTGCTCTTTGCTGAAAAGCAGCAAGATGATTCAACACACTTCTCCTCCCTCTGCTTATCCCCCCCCCTCAAAAAAAAATCCCTTGTGTCAGCCAGCAGAGAGCATTGGGCTTCCCCCCCCCTCCACCATGGTCAAGCACTCACTTTTCTCTGACTCTGGATCACAGTGAGCCAAAGGAGACACATCTTTCTGCTGCACAAGTCCAGTTTGCATAAAGTTATTTATGCATTTTCCATTGTATATTATTTTTGTGCAGGTGCTTATGGGATGAATAGACGTCAGAACACATACATTATGGAAAAAGGCTTCAAAGGTATAGTATCTGATGCTGGCAAGTGACCCCATAGTGGCCAGTTTGGGTAAGGCAGGAGAGGTGAGCTCGCCAGCCCCAAACATCTGCAAAGTGGTTGTTAGACGGTCTGCAAGCAGGCAGGCAAGCCGGCGCGTTTTTTGAGACCTCTGGCGACAGCCCAGCTTTGGCTTGGAGCTTTGCCATGCCTGTTGATCTCTGCCCCACCTTTCTGCTGTTATTGCCTTCCTTCTCCATTGGCAAACAAATAAGAACTGAGCTCTCTGTTTGGGAAAGCCAATGGAAGGAGCACTTGGTAGATGTGGGTCCACAGCCCACCTCTGATGTGGACTTGCCATGTGGTTTTGAGGCAACTCATCCCCTGCGCCTCAGTTTCCCTATTCCCAAGGGTGGCGGGCCTTCTTCAGCCTGAGGGCCGCATTCCTTCTGAGCAACATTCCGGGGGCCAGTGGTGGGCGGAGCCAGAAGCAAAGCCGGGCAGGAGAACGAATGTAAATGTTGCCTTTGTATGGTAGGATAGAATCTGCATATGCTGAGCACACTCATCCTATGGAAAACATCTGGTTTCAAGGACATGTTCCAGCCAGGCCAAAGCACTTGAGGAGAGTGTGTCCTGGGGAGAGCTCCAAGGGCCACATAGAGAGGCCTGGGCGGCCATATTTGAAGTTCCCCATCCCTGCCCTACCCTGAAAATGGAAAGGATGGTGGCTTGCTTGGAGGGTTGCTGTTAAAATATCTGCTCGAGAAATAAATGTTTTCCCTGAGCCTTAGAAAGACTAGATTATAAGAGCACTGCATTGAACTTTTGAAGGGCTAAAGAGCAGGGATCAAAAATGGTGGCATGAAGAGGGTTTTCCTTCTCTTAAGAAATGTTTTCTTTTCTTTGCTGCTTATTTACTTGCTGCCTTTATATCTCATATTCCATCATGGTGCTCAAGGCGACTCAGAACTGGGCTCCAGGCACTAGCCAGGCTCCGACTAGCAGGAGCAAAAATCCCCATTTTGAAATATTTTTAATTTCTCTCTGCAAGCTGCCCAGACAATCTCTGGTTATAGGGTGGCAGATATATGCTGAAAATAAACAAGGTCCCTGTATCATACGCTTTCAGACCCGAGCGCCAAAATCAGAGCCAGCGCCAGAAATAGTCATGGCGTAGATCTACACAAAGGGGGGGCACCACTAAATTTATTTCAGGAATTAGATCATTATAATAAAATAAAACCTTTGGGAAAAGGCATATAAACATTTCCTGCTCTCTAACGCCATCTGGTGTTGCGTGTTTATAGCACCTTCAAATCGTTGTTTCTTTACTAGTGTAGCTGAGTCCATGGTTGGTCATATTAGCAAGGCCCCTCAGCCCAGTGACAAAGTTCCCCTGGACCTGTTCCTCCTCTCAACAAAAGAGCACAAGAAGAAGATCCCTGATGGATCAGGTCATTCTGACCCAGCATCCTCTTCTCACAGTGCCCCACCAGATACCTGTAGGAAACTAAGAAGCAGAACGTGAACACAAGAGCCCTAATCTCCTGTGGCGTCCAGCAACTGGTATTCAGAAGCATCCTGGCCGGTCACCATCCTTTGTGAACTTGTCCAATCCTCTTCCTAAAGCTTTACAAGTTGGTGGCCATCACATTCCATAGTTCAACTATTTCCCCTTCCCACTTTGTCCTGAATCTTGCAACACTTAAACCGTTGCAACCTGCTTGCTGGTTTACATGCCTCTTAATCTGGCTCAAGAGAAAGCTGATGGGGAGAAGGAGGAGCAGGAGTGGCTGTGGTTAAAATTTCTGCATTAGGAAAACAACCATATAGTTGTGGGGGGCTATGGTGTCTGATTGTATGCTATCAGGTGATTGACAGGTGGAGGCCAGTCTTGAAGGGTGGGTCACATCTGGATCCACCTCCAGATCTGAGTAAATTAAGGTCTTAATTTAGCACCAAAACTGATAATGATGGAAATAGGTGTGTTTCCATGGTAGAGCATCTCATGAACTTTGTGGGGGAGCCACCACTGAAAAGGCCCATTCGCACTTCACCACCCCCCCACACCACCCTCAGATGAAAGCTCTGAAGGAGACCACAGGGTTGGGCTGATTCATATTGAGGCAGAGAGGCATTGTGGTCCTGAACAATTTAAGTTTTTATGGGCCCAAACTGGAGCTTTGACGTGACCCCAGAAACTAATCCGTAGCCAATGCAGTTGGGCTAATAAGCTCAGGTCTTTTGGTCTCAGTCCATAATTCAGCTGCTGAATTCTCCACTAGGTGCAGTGTCTGAATTATCTTCAAAGGCAGCCCCATGTATAATGTGTTATAGTAATCTAAGAGATGCTGAAGTGTGTCTAACTCCCCTCCCCCCCAAAAAAAAAGAAAAGAAAAGGGAAAGAACTTTTGAGGTGGGATTGTGAAGTTTGGAGCCAAAACTGCAATGGGACTTGGAAGATCTGATTTCCCTGTGTGTGTCCTTTTTCTCATTTAAAACCCACGTACAAGAGCCCCCTTGTTTATGGACAATTGAAGCAGTGCCACAGCAATAGGAGAAGTGGGAGAAGGAGTGTTGGTTAACTCCAGGCACACAGTAATATCAGCTGCTGGAAACCACAGGAGGAGAGAATGCCTTTGCTCTCTAGTTCTGCTTGTGGACTTACCACTGGGGCATCTGGTTGGCCACTGTGAGAACAGGATGCTGGACTGGATGGGCCATGGGCCTGATCCAGCAAGCACCTCTTATGTTCTCAGAGGGGGTTACATAGCATAGCATAGCATAGCATAGCATTTATTATTTATACCCCGCCCATCTGGCTGGGCTTCCCCAGCCACTCTGGGCGGCTTCCAACAGAACACTAAAATACAATAACCTATTAAACATTAAAAGCTTCCCTAAACAGGGCTGCCTTCAGATGTCTTCTAAAAGTTTGGTAGTTATTTTGCTCAGCATCCGGGCTGAACAATGGGGGTGGAGACGCTCCTTCAGGTATACTGGACCGAGGCCCTTTAGGGCTTTAAAGGTCAGCACCAACACTTTGAATAGGGAAAGGGGATTTGAATAATTGTAAGAAACAAAGAAAGAATCTCAGTCGGTAGAGCATGAGACTCTTAATCTCAGGGTGGTGGGTTCAATCCCCACCTTGGGCAAAAGATTCCTACATTGCAGGGAGTTTGACTCAATGAGTCTCAGGGTCCTTTCCATCTCTACAATTCTACGATTCGTATGCTTGCAAAGGCCCATGGTACAATTTGCATGAAATTTGCACGTGATAATTTCTATGTATAGATATTTCAGGGCAAAGTAAGATGGCGGTTGGGGAGGTGTCACTACATTTCACAGTGCACCCCGCTTTGTTTGGCCCAAACAGCCCAGAAATGAATTCAGTAGTAAAGTGGAAGCTTTGCACTGTGAGGCTCTGTTAACAGTAAGAAATAAATGGGCCTCTCTTATGAATAAATAAGGAAGAAATAATATATTCAGTTTACATCATGCCCTTCCTCCTGAAGGAGCCGAGGGCAGCAGACACAGCAATGATAAAGCACCAACAAAAATTAAATCCAGTAGCAATCAGTTTTAAAGTGTCTTAAGGTAGTTAGGAACATTCTAAAAAAATGTGTATCCGTTAGTTATTGGTAAGACAGAGTATTTTTGTTGTTGTTATGACCAGCCCTTCACCAGCAGGTCCCAGGGCAGGTTACAACAATTTAAAATTCAGAACTAAAAAGAGTTAAAATAGATTGCAGTCACAGGATGAGCACTGAAAATGCACGTCTCAGGTGTCAAAGGCCAGGGTGGAAGTGCATCTTCAGCATTCGCTGAAAGATGTATAGAGAAGAAGCCAGATGCACTTTAACCAATCAGGACGAGAGGCTCCCGCTCTCAGAAGGGCAAATGCAAATAGAAGTTATGACTCTGTATGCAAATATGTGACCTCACCTGTGAATTCCTGCGTGAGGAAGGAAATGCAAACATTCATCGCTCAGCAAGCAGTGAATAGTGGAGTCAGAAAGAGACCCTGGAGGCATTTTGTAATTTCCAAAGGCCATGGCAAGCACAGCCAGGCCAAAATGGCAGCCAGTGTTGTGTAGCAGTTGAATCAGGACATTTCCCCCCAATCCATGCTTGGTCATAAAGCTCACTGGGGGCTGTTGGGCCCTTCGCTGCCTCTCAGGGATTTTCTGAGCAAAGAACATGCCAACTTGAGCTCCCTGCAGGAAAGGTGGGATATAAATGTAACAGTCATTTTAAAAAAACACAAAACAGGCTGTTCCCAGAAAAGAAAACATAAGCATCCAATATGGAGCTAGTTCACCAAACTGTAAAAACTCAGGTCCTTTCCATCATGAGACATTTTTAATCCTCGCTCACTGTCCAAACCAGTTCCCTGGCGAATTGTCTCTTGCCCTCTTTCACACATGGAGCTGATCTTAGCTGGAAGCTGGGAGATGGGTGCCAATGTCATGCCTTTCCCCACCTTCACAGCCCATTCCTGCTTCAGAGCAAGGCGAGTTGTGTCAGCCTAGTGCCACCGTCCCCAGCCTGGTTTCCTCCAGATGTTGTAAACTACAGCTGTCAGCTGGGGCTGATGGGAATTGTAGTCCAAAACATCTGGAGTGTGGCAGGTTGGGGAAGGCTGTGTGTGTTGTGGGATGGGTGCAGTAGCTAACTAGGATTGGGAAGAGCCAGGTTTAAATCCCCACTCATCCACAAAGCTCACTGCGTGACCTTCAGATGGTCATTTCTCCCAGGTCAAAATAACTTCTGGTGTTAAATGCATGCATATGGTTAAGAAATGCAGATAGCATCAGAAACAGAGAGAGAGCGCTATCAAGATGGCAGCAAGTGTGGCAGTGGAATGCCTGTATTTTCAGCAAGAAAACCCAGAGATCACAAGAATCTCAGAGCGAGATGCCTCAATGGGAAACCCGCAAGCAGAACCTGAGCACAAGCGGCTCCTCCCCTCCTCCTGTGGCTTCTAGAAGTTGTACTCAGTAGCATCGCTGCCTCTGACTACAGAGGCAGAGTTAGAGCCATCCAGGGTGGGGTGGACTTTGGGTCACATGACATAATTCCTCTGGATACTCCTTAAGAAATCTGAGAGGTGGGGAGGGAACCCCAGCTAATATCCTTAAAGTGACAGGTAAGTGACCATCATCCAATTCCCTCTTTGTATCCACAATAGAGGCAACCAAGCTTTTTTTCCTACCTGGTGGTCTGAGGCTGTTTGCCAAGATTGCAGAGCAGGCATTCTCCTTCACACCTGAGATGAATGTTTCCTGTGTTACGATGAGATGGTGGTGTCAGCCTTATAAATGATGTTGCCATGTATAATGTCAGTGGTGATTTGCAGGACCGCACAAGCAAAACAGAAATGCCAGGTCCCTGCCCCACAGAGCTTCCAACATTCCCAGTCTGGAAGTCAATGAGGGGAGGGAGAGGCAGAGATATCAATGGTTTTATTTCACATTTTTGGGAAGAAATGCTGTTTGTCTGGGGAAAAAAGCAGAGGAGGGAGGGGAGAGAAGAGGGAGCAATGTGCAAACTGGATTTTACCTTCCCGTAGAGATCACAGAATTTCTCTGCTAGCAAGCAATCTTCCTTCTAAACCTATTTTAACATAAAAATCTAATCATGCCATTCTGGACTTTTCCCTATAAAGCAATTAAAACAAACAAACAAACAAACCCATGTTGCATTAAATGTGGTGCGGGATTTCTGGGTGCCACCCCTGAAACAGGCATTATACCCAGTATGCCAAAAGACTTTGCTTGCTAGCATGGTTCTCTCTGCCAGAGAGGAGGGTGGGACTTGTGCATGATCTCTTGGTATGGAAAGGGGGACCTTAACCAGTATTATCTTTTAAGGCAGGGGTTGCTGGTTCATGGCCCTCCAAGCATTATTGGACTACAGTTCCCATCAGCCCCAGCCAGCATTACCAAAGGCCAGGGATTTATGGGAGCTGTACCCCACAACATCTAGAGGGCTGCGGATTGTTCCAGCCCTGCTTTGAGGGATGTGGGGAATGGTGGCATGGGGTGGTTGTGTGTGTACAAACTGATGTTCTTAATGTAGCAAATGAGACCCTTTTGACCGCAGAGTCCGTGGCACTGAAGGGCTGTTTTCTTTCCTACTGAATGTTCAGGAAATGACTTGCGAATGAGTTTGGATGAGCAGATGGTTTGGAGAGACAGTGGTTCGGAGATCCCTGAGGCGTAACTGGTGGGTCCCTGTGCTGTGCGCTCTGAGGGCTAGAAACCCCCTCCTCCCCTCCCCCTTCTCCTCGAGGTCCGGTCGCATGTGTGCTAAGAGGCCGGCCCGGCTCTTGTCTTGCAGACTATATGAAGGGATCTGCCTGCAGCTCCAGCACCTGTTCCCTCAACAGCAGCGAAAACCCCTACGCCACCATCAAAGACCCCCCCATCATGGCATGCAAACATTCCGAGAGCAGCTATGTGGAAATGAAATCTCCCGTTCACCGGGACGCATCCTATTCTGACACACCAGCCTTGTCAGCAGCTAATAAAAACATATACGATGTTGGTAAGTATCTCCGGTGATCCAGCTGCAAGCAGGGAGGTCCAGCTGGTGCTGGTTCATCAATGGTGGTGCAGTCCAAGTGTTGCTGCGTTAAAACTCCCCGTGGCCCCCTGCCCATTCATTGGCCACACTGGCGGAGGCCGATGGGAGCTGAGCAACATCTAGCAGGGGAACTACACCGAAGACCCCTGGCAAATGGGCAGGCCAAAAAATATACACCGACTGCTCATTGCCCATTGAGTTGGTGTGAAGTTACTACTGTTTCCTTTGCAAACTGGCAAAGGGCTTTCCCCAAGTGTGGTTAACTAGCAGTGGTGTAGCGTGGGGGACAGCGGGTTATGGCCCTGGGCACAAATTTCTGAGGGGATGCAATGATACGCCCCCATGACAGGCTCCTTCATCAAGGCTGGGGCTACAGGGAGGTAAGCGGTGCCAGGGTGGGACCTTTGGGGCTGGGGTGGTGGCAGCACTTTCACTGCACGGCCGGCAAAGGGACACCCGCTTTTGCCCTGTCCCTGGACCAGCCAAGTGGGAGCGAGTGGGAGGGTGCTGCCACCGCCACCCACCAAGGAGGGAGGGAGGAAGAGGAAGGCAGGAAAGCACTGCCAGAGCCATGCTCAGAGCCACACAGCAGCACTCCTGCCTTTGTGTTTCGCTGCCTTATCCATGCTCCCGGGTTGGGGCTGGTTTGGAAGGAGAGGCTCCCTTGATTAGATGCTGGCCAGTGAAGGGACTGAGCGCTACCCAGTCCACCAGGGGGGCCAACACTTAGCGAACCCTGGGCACCAGTAACCTATGCTATGCTCCTATTAACTAGGGCTGTGTGGCTTCTTTGTCCAAAAATAATTATTTCAAGTTCCACATCCCAGCAATCCAAATTGCATGACGTGCCAAATTATGTGCCAGTGTGCTTAATTTGTTTTTATGCACATGTCTGTGTTTTCCTAATGTTTTCACTGTTCTGCATAATTTATTTGGGGCTTCCTTAGCCATGGGAGGGACCAGTGTGGGGCTGCTGAAGCCTCTCTTCCTAGATTGCTGGCAGGGATGGATGGAGCAGCCTGGTTCTGGCCTGTGTCACTTTTCACCTGCGTTCATTCCTAAGTCTGTTTGGTCCTGATTCCAAATTAATCTGCAATTAAATAATAATAATGATTCACCTGGGAACTGGTATAGGAAGAGCATGTTTCATCTCAGTGTGTGCATTTTTAAACAGATTTGAGCCTAATGCATTTCGTACTTTGAGCTGAGAACTATATTGCAAACTCTGGGAAAGTTTGGAAGCCAAAGGATAGTTAAGTTCCGATTCAAACATTGGTTGTGTCAGTGTACACCAGAATTCACTAAAAGAGAATTCCTCCAGATTCCATAAATATTCGTAGCAGCTTGTGTGTGGCTTTTGCTCACGCACTTTCGGCTGGAGGCACTGGAGGCACTAGAAACATGGTATATTTGGGTTTTTAGAGACAGGGGAGGGGGAGAAAAAATTCGGGTTCTGAGTAACCTGAGCTTTACATCCGTTACCACATTTGCTGTGTGTACGTTTTTCTTAGAGATGGGTGTTTCTGTTAATTTTGGTTTTATTTTTCTAGACTTAAGTACATTTTGCCTCACTTCTACATCAGTTTGAAATCTTTTTAAAGTCTTCAATTTTGCCAGCATTTTTGTGTGCATTTCTCCTAACATTTCTGTGATAAATTTCTTCTAAGATAATGCATTTGATATATTATTTTCTCTTTAACATTATTATTAATTTTCTTGCTTCAGGATTTTATTTTAGCATTTGTCCTAATCTGAGGAGACCCATTGAAAGTAATGGACCTTGCTAACTAGGTCCATTAATTTCAGTGGATATATTCTAATTCAGTTGGCTACAATCCAAAGCTTTAATACTAATGATCTGTGTTATGCTTTTATATTCTGTTTTCGTATGCCACTCTTGGGTGTTCTCTGATTTTGGAGCAGTTAAGTAAATATAAGCATATTTATGCTCACTTTCACCTACTGGTTTATTGGAGAAGTAAAACAAATAGAACAATTAACAACAATATCAGGGAAATAACAAGCATCCACTTCCAATACTGGGTAAATCAGAGGTACAGAATGAAATGTAAACAGTCAAAAAGAGGTAGCAAACGAGATCTACAAAAAATAAAGGTCAGAAATAAGTTTTTTTTAATGTGATACAGTACGTATGGGAGCCCACAGAAAGTAACATATAAGCCCAATAGTGTGTAACTATCTCCAAATAAGGGACGCGGGTGGCGCTGTGGGTTAAAGCCTCAGCGCTTAGGGCTTGCCGATTGAAAGGTCGGCGGTTCGAATCCCCGCGGCGGGGTGCGCTCCCGTTGTTCGGTCCCAGCGCCTGCCAACCTAGCAGTTCGAAAGCACCCTCGGGTGCAAGTAGATAAATAGGGACCGCTTTCTAGCGGGAAGGTAAACGCCGTTTCCGTGTGCAGCTCTGGCTCGCCAGAGCAGCGATGTCACGCTGGCCACGTGACCCGGAAGTGTCTTCGGACAGCGCTGGCCCCTGGCCTCTTGAGTGAGATGGGCGCACAACCCCAGAGTCTGGCAAGACTGGCCCGTACGGGCAGGGGTACCTTTACCTTTACCTTTATCTCCAAATAAAGTCATACACAGTAGGCACTAAATCTCTTAAACATAAAAATGCCACAAGATATATATAAAACATGTTTAAACCATTCATAGTGGTATTTTTCCATCTCTGTGGTGGCAGAGTTCAACTGGAGTACTCTATGGATGGTGCTGGATTCTATCTCAGTAGTCCTAGGAAGCATGGCACAGGGGATGGTATGAGCTAAACATCTAGGCAACACCATGCCAGCTACCTATGGGGGAGAGAACAGACACTGATATACTTTTACTGCCAAAGTTACCATAGAAAGAAGCTTTTGCTAAGGGAATAATTGTCTGAAGCAACTGATGGTAGAGATAGCCAATGTGTTGCCCTGCAGATGATGTTGGACTACAACTCCCATCCCTCTTGTCTGTAGGCCATACTGCCTGAGGCTGATGGGAGCTGGAGTCCAGTAACATCTGCAAGGCACCACATTAGCTACCCCAAAGCTTGGTAGCAGAGCTAAAGAGCCTCGGCTCATTACTAGAACAACCCATCTCAGAATTCCTTGCTTAGAGCTAACAAGCTTTGGAATGGATCATTCTCACAGTGTTTGCAGAGACATCTTTTGTCTTTAGCGTCTTTCCCCGAGTCTTTTGTTTCTGAAGAGGCGGCTGCTTAGAGGAGGCTATTCAACGAGTCCCTGTTTGTCTTTGCAGAGCCCACCATCAGCGTCATCCAAGAGGCTCGTCTCCGCAATGCTGTCTACATCCAAAACCCATACGACATGCCCAGGAACAGTCACATCCCCTGTCACTATGACGTTCTCCCTGTAAGACACAGCCCAACGCATGGGACACTTTGGGACAAACAGTCTTAGAGGGCTGTGCGTGCTGCTGCTGCACTCATAAACTTCGTTCCCCGATGCAATGACTGAAGAGAAGACAATCCTTTCTGTTTTGTTCTGCTACATGCTGGATAAACAACAACACAACCCAAGGAACCCGAAGACGAGACTTGTATTGGGCCAACTTCCTTCTGCATGAAACACTTTCTTTTTACAAGACAGTTTTATACCGATCACAGGAGAAACCAAGAAAAACTGCTCTATGTACAAACTGGGAGGGGGGAAGGCTCCCAGAAGCAGTTTCTCATGCAAGTCTAGTGTTGGACAAAGTGTATCTTACTGACTTGACTTTGCTTTTTAAATTGGAGGGGTGGGGGTGGAGGGGAGAAAGAGACAAAGATCCCTTGCTGTAAGTTCTTAGAGCTGTATGTACTATACTATCACTTGCTGAAAAAGAGGGGTTTAAAAGAAGAACTTTTAAAGACAAGACGGTAGAGGAGAAATAAGCTCTGCATCGAAGAACCACAGGAGGGAGCAGGGCTCAGGTTGCTTCTGCCATCCTGGCTAGAGAACGTGCTTGAGCTCTGCTTAGTTCCTCAGCGTTCGTTTTGAGTGTGCACCTGCTATTCTGCAACTGTGCATGGAAGAACCAAACTATCTGGTGCTCATGCGCTTCCACTACTGCTTCAAAAATGCTTCTTGCTTGCAGCGGTGGAGAGTGCCAAAGAGGTGAATTTCAAGTAGAGAAGAAACGAAGGTACTCCCTTGAGGTGCTTCTGTTCTCCTTTCCCACACTTCAGCATTCCTCTATAAACAAGGTTCAGAGGCAGAGAGATACTCAGCCACATAAAGAAATGCCAGAGTTGGCAGGATAGGTGCAAACATAGGAAACTGTTCTATATTGTGTCAGAACATCTAGCTTGGTACAGTTGATGGTGACTGACTGCAGCTCTCTCCAGGGTTTCCGGAAAAGGTTTTCCCAGCCTACCTGGGGATGCTGTTGGGGATTGAACCTGGGAGTTTCTGTGTGCCAAGCACCTGTACTTAACACTGATCTATGCCCTCCCTTCAAGCCATGCCACCTAATACAGTCAAATCAACAACATACAATTTCCAGAAGATTTTTTTTTTCAGGCTCTCTCCCCACCAGGCAACTGCTCATTCTATATACAGTATTTTGCTGTGGTGTTTCTTTTTGCACATAAGATGCCATGGCAGCAGACATAGAAATTGTCACTGTTCAAAACTTCCATTTTTTCCCTCTAGATTGTTTTGAGCGTGACCTAATGTTAGGACTCAATGTATTTATTTATTTTTTAGGGCATGGGCAAAGAGGAGGCTGCTTCACCAGGAAATACCAATTTAACAGTATCACAGTTCAGTAGGAACCAGATATATGGGGGAAACGAAAGGAGTTTCTAGAAGAGGATTGAGTAAAACGACAGGCCTCAGTTCTGGGTCTGCGAGATTTCCCACACTCCAGCTGTCTGTATTTTCCCAAAGAGCGTGGTGCAGTAAGCCAACACTGCTTAATAAGGAACATGTGCATGCCAGGTGCGCATTTACGTTATAAAACATTGATGCTATTTATTTATAACACTGTTCCTAAGAACACAGTGTGGAAAGGTGCAGCTCAGTGGTAAGAGTACTTGCTTCACATGCAGAAAGTCCCGGGTTCAGTCCCTGGCCTCTCCTGGTATGGCTGGAAATGTCCTCTGTCTGAAACTCTGGAGACCTGCTGCCAGCAAGTGTAGGCAATACTGAACTAGGTGGCCAATCATCTGACTCAGAACGTGGCAGCTTCTCACACCCTCATTCTGAGAGCTTCAAGCGAGTCCCCAGCTGGAGTAGTAATTTGAGAACAAATAGTTCTTGTTGTAGAAAGACAATTAGTGACCCACCACACTCATTTAGGAAGTCTTCCTGTAATAGCTAACAGGCTCCCCTTATGAAGACAATTGCTTCTGATTTTTGGAGATGGGCAATGCTGACGAGATCCCTCTTTGTTGCCTTCAGTGTGTGAGCAAACTGTACGTTACCTGTCCATGGCTGTAGGTATGTGCTAGCATGGAAACAGTGGGAGAGCATTTGCTTGGGTTGCAAAATCCTAGGCTGAATCAGCAGCATCTCAGTCACCAGCAACTAGGAAATACCTCTCTGAAACCCTGCAAAACCAGGGACTTCAGTAGAAGGCAAATCCCTATGTTCCTAGTGCAAAAATGCAGGACAGAAGAATGCATTTCCTGTTTGGTGAACACAGATGTACTGATCTTCTACAGGCAAAATGGAATGCCAGACTCTTTCTAAGCCAGGCCCAAATGCATTTGAGGAGGATGGAGTAGATGTTATTTGCACATAAGGGGTAAAGTTGCCAGGAAGAGCTGCAGCCTAAGCAAACACACCGTTCTCTTAAAACTGAAGCACCTTTGGTTTTCAGTGTTCCTGAATGCTTATCTTTGGAGCACAGTGGCCAAAAACATCCCCTTTCATGCTGATTGGGCGACTCGAGGATGCTGGAGACAGTGACCCTGCTCCAGAAATAGTAAGGGGTCTTTGACCCTCTGTGACCTCAGACCACTACACCACTGAGGTACAGGATCGGTTTCAGCCAAGTAGCAGACTTGTTGCTGGGTGTAAAGCTCAGCTGAGTCCATGCCAGACTTTAGCCCAAGAGTGGGGGACCTTATTGAGGCTGAGAAGTTTTCTGAGGGCCACAGGGCAGTAGTGGACGTGGCCAGAGGTGAAAGTGTGCGGAGCAATGAATGTCAATGTTGCCTTTGTGCCATTGGCTAGATTCTGCTCTGTCATTCATCTGGACAAGCAAGAGGCATTACTCAAGTTCAAGGACACATCCTAGCCAAGCAATAATAATCTAGGTGGAAAGCAGGGGCACCGAGGGTTCTGGGCCCTGGTGAGAGTGCTAAAGGCCAGAGGCAGAGGCCTACATTTCGCCTGAGGTTCCCCACCCGTTCAGCCCATTGAACTGTTCAACATCCACCGGTAAGTTGAGATAACTAATGGCAGCTTAATTCCTCTCTAGAAGCGGCAATGAAGTACTGAAGGCCTCTCTCTCCTAAAGCAGGGAGGGGGATATCTTACGAAACACAGCAAGGATGTTCCCCAGGAAGGATGACAAGATTTATCCACAGCACAGGAGGAAATGTAGTTATTTACCCGAATGCTGCATGTGTGCATGAGGGGTGGGGGTAGGGTGGGGGAGGCAAATGAGCCATTTTACTTTCCAGGAAAGCCTTATGCAGATGACGAAAAGTAGCAGAACCTTATTTTGTAGGGCCAGTGGGGATATATATTTTAATTAAATGTATAGAAAGAAAAAAGTCTTACCTCAGAGTTAAGCGATGGGAAAAGTCCTCCATGAAGGCTTTTTTTTAGACAGGGTAACTTCCCAACCGTGTTCATGTCTCACTCGGAAGTTAACACATTTAACCCAGATGGAGCAAGGAAACCGCTGCACAAATTTGGAGGGACGTCATCCTGCCTCTGCGCCGCATCCTGGATTGTAGCAACGTGCGTTGACTGGTGAAATTGTCCCCACCAGTGGTTTGGGCACAATGGAGGCCTAGATGGAGGTAGGGGGAAGGCAACCCAGTGCTACCCCATCAGAAGGTGCAAGCTTTCAGATCACACAACTCTCCCTCTAGTAGCCACATGTGTCATGTTGCTGCACAGTTGAGACTGCACCAGGTAGCTGAACGTCCTTTGGCTTTTAAAAAACTGGATGGTTAAACCAAATTGAGGGTTGGGGGGGGAGGGAGAAGAATACTACTAAATCCAGCAGGAGACAGTGAAAAGCAAATCCAGTTCCACACACAAACACACACATATATATACATATAAATATTATATATATATACATACATATATATATATATATATAGCATTCCTTTAAAAAGGAATCTAGACACTGTAATGGCAATACTTTTTTTAAAGCAAGACAGATTTGTAATATTTGTTGACCGTATGACGGTGGTCTACCTTGTAAAAAATAAACTGAATTTCTCTCAGCTGTGTACTTCTGTAACACAATCCTTTGTGAACCTTGCACTGTCGCTAAAGCTATTGTCATTCATGAAAACCTTACTGTGTCAACTGGGAAAAACTGATTTGAGCCTCCCTTCAGTTACCGGTATGTTTAAAAGCAAGTGAGAAGTATTTTGTTGGCAGTCATCAATCCAACAGATCTCACTCCTGGGAGGAAAGGAGAATTAAGACCAGTGGCTAAGCTTTCACTTCACTCTCAAAACAGAAAAAATAATAATTCTGTGCATGCACACTCAATCTCTGGAGAGATCTTGGCTTATGTACTGGGCCCCCAACAAGCCTGGCCAGCTGAATTTTCTCATTCAACCTTTTCTCGCTAGTGACTGTCAAAAACTTTCAGCACCTGCAAGAGAGTTTCAATGTGTTCAGCGGGAAGGAGCTTTTTGTTCAGTGCCTGACTTTCACCCTCCTTTGTGATCTTACATACAGACCCATAATGCATGATGATCCAAAACACACGTTTTCACACACACACACACACACACTCACAATGTAGCATGCAAACTGAAATAGCAAACAGATTCAGATTTGCATCTCAAATTGATTTGCATAATTTATTCCGAGTAATATCTGCACTGCATATAACGTTCAGGTTAATCATCTTCATATACTTAAGTGCCATGTTTTAAATACCAGAATGCCCACAGCAGCATAATTCCAAAGAAGTCCACTCAACAACAGCTGAACAGTCCCCCTGTGATTCTTTTATTAGAATTCCAATAATGAATAATTTCAAATCAATCATAAAAAAATATTTGAGGTACAGAATGTGCATACAGTACAAAGCAAATTTACAAAAAGATCGGGGGGGGAGATTGTGGAACAAAAGATCAACTACAGGAGAGAAAGACACAAACATGAAGGGACTACAGCAATGCCTTCTGTGCTCCTCACACGTCATGAGCACCGCAAGACCGACAGGCTGGCTGAGAGATTCAGCACTCTGTACGTGCCCTCGTGGGGGGTGGGAGCAGCAGGAAGGAAAGGACACCATATGGGTCTATGGCATCTTTGTGATAAGCCTCTTTCCTTCCTGTCCACTCCCCCCCTAACTATTTCCTGGAGCCATTTCCTCTTCTGGTTGCAAATGGGCTTTCCAAATACCACAGTATTCCATGCGTGCTTGTATGTGTAGATATAAAAAACACTGCTTGTTTGAACAGTGCTTTAGAAGTAGAACAGTGCTTTACAAGTAGGGACATCCACAGTTGGCTTGAAAACTGCAATAATCTAAGAACAAATCTTCTGGCATGTATTTCTGGATCTCTTCAGCAGGGCTCATGGGCATGGCCTGAGCTTCTCTAAATAAATGAGGAAGGGCAAGGCGGAGGCCAAGCACACTCCCTGGCCAGTAACAGGGACGTGCAACAAAGGTCTCCTGCCAAAACTGCAGACTAGATTTAATCCCATCCTGTGCCTTGAGTGGTTGCTGGAATCAAACCCCGCTTTCACAAGGGCTCGGGACTTAAAGAGGAGGAGGTGCAATGATGTCCGCATCCTGCAAATATTCTCCATGCCTTTTTGAGAATGACAGCAAGCATTGCTGCACAGACCAAGGTGCAAAATGGACCAGCGGCCCAGGGGTGCGTGAAACGAAGTACTGCAAGCCATAGGCACTTGCAAGAAAAGCAGATGGGCTACTGAGCTACGACTTACTGCTTCTTCTACAGAAGGCACCCATCACCAACTCTTTGGGCCTTAAGACAAATGGTACTGCATTGGCTCAGTATAAAACTACACCCACCCTCCCCAACATGCAAAGCGACTAATCCCCCACTTGCTTGCACAAAGATGATTATTCGAATGCTGTGACTGGATAAACATTTACCTCGCTCCAACTAGCCATCTTCATGAAGTGGCACTATTGGCTATTTGGGGACATAGTAGGAAGGAGGAGTGAGCAGTTTCTTCTGGGAACGCTACGTACAACTCTAATTCATTATATCAGCCTCCCCTAACCTGGTGATCCAGATGTTTTGAACTACAACCCCCATCAGCATTAGTTTTGGCTGGGGCTCATGGGAGATGTAGCCCCAAAACATCTGGAGGGCACCAGGTTGCTCAGAATGGGTGCACCCACCGATATAACTATAAGGAACTGAGAAAACTCAGCCTCCTGGGCCAGGATCCCTCCTCTTAGCAATAAATTAGTGTAGTTCCTGCGTACTGTTAACTGTGGGATACTGCTGGGAGCCACAGGATAAGCCACACAAGGTGCTCATTCGATGAGATGCAACATCTAATATTGAGGCTGAAAGGAGGTTTAAAAGGTTACTCTCAGGAGTATCAGAATTGCAAAGACTTAAGCTGCAGCAATCTAGTTCTTTGCTGAATGAGCCAACCTGTTTGGAAAAGAGATCAGTCATGATTTTTTAAAAACTGCCCTGCCGGGACTAGCATTCTGATAATGCTGCAGCCACATGCAAACAAACTGATGATTTGTAATACTGAAAGAAAGGGGAAGAGTTAAGACATGGAGAAATCCAAAGAGAATAAAAATAAGGTTTCATGGAGAGGGAGAGAACTAAAAAGAGGACAATGTGAACTCAGAATCTATTTCCATCTTAGACCTGGGGAAATATACACAGCTTTCGAGGAATGGAACCTGCTATATATTTTGACAACACTGCATCTTTGGTTTATTTTCCGTGGTCGGGGGGACGTGGATAGGGACCACATTGTTGCTTGGTGACATGTCATTCTCGCGTCTGTCAGACATTTGCTTCTGAGACACGATGCGATAGATTTCTGAAAGAGGAGGAAAGGTGTCACTAACAGAGGCAGCACCCGCCCTATGGCTGAAGCCCCTCCATCCCTCCCATGGCAAGCTGGGCAGTCCTAGATTGCAGCATGCTGCCCCTCCCCTCACTCCCAACTCTGACCATTTTTGTGGGCAAGCAACCCAACATTCCCACTTGCAGAATTTGGGCATAACGTATTCAAGTTGTCCCCAATTCAACTCGTGCAGTAATGAGTTCTCTCTTTTGTAGAATTTGGAATGTATTTTAAGGTGTGCTTTAAAAGCAAAAAACAAAAAGGGTTGGTAAAACCAAGTACTATAACAGTGACGGGAAGCTTGCAGCCCTCCAGATATGACCGGACTTCCATCAGCCCCTGCAGTCAACTTGGCCAATGGTCAGGGATGATGGGCACTGGAGTCCAGCAACAGATATGGGGCTGCAGGTTTCGCACCTTGCGCATCCGCTACAGATAAGACTGCCTCCCCTGGGCTTGCCTCCCGCAACTTTCACCTGGGACGGCACTCCTATTCAGCTGCCCCACAAGGAGTGAGAAGAAACAGGACCACTCTGTTGGCTGTGCCGAGACCCCCAGCTCAACAGAGTTCCTCCTTTCCCTGAATGGTCACTTGACAGTTGCCATGCCACCAACTGACAGCAGAAGGAGAGGAGAGAAGCAGGACAGCTCCATTGGCTCTGCTGAGAGACGAGCTGCCACTGGTACCCAGTTGCCACCTATCAGCGGCTGTTCTATGAGGCTGCAGAACAGAGAAATAGATGAGAAAGCAGGGCCACTCCACTGGACTCACAGAGGAACCAGCTGCTTTCAACTCCTCCTCTCCTTCAACTGCTTCCATCCCAGTTGGTCATTATGAGAACTTTGTAACCTAAAGGACGGGTGCCCAAGTCTGCTCATTTTCCTCTTCCCTCCCCATCTCTTTTGTTTTGTGTTGCGTCTTTTAAGATCGTAAGCCTGAGGCTGAAAACTGCTTTTATTATTGTTGTTGATCTGTAAACTGCTCTGGGAGCCTCTGGGGATAAAATGCATTAAACAGAGTCATTTATTCCCTGGCCTATCTGCCAAAACATGCCTGCATTTAGGACATGGGGAACAAATTGTACACTGCAGCTTTTTTACAATCTGGCACTAGCTGTGATGGGTAGGATAAGGGGACAGAGAAACACTTCCCTGCCTCATTATTAGGTTTTGTAGTTTTTCTGGATATACCCAGGTGTGAGGACATGGCTGGATAGCTAGTTTTAGAAACACATTTAAATAATTTGATCAATGTAGTCTCTTCCCACCATAAACTTGTAAACACTATCATAAATGTTAATTTCTAATAAGCTGTACTTGTCCACAGCTTCTTTCAATTAAAGTGGACACATAATTGGATTTGATCCGCTGAAGGGTCACTTTCTAACATTCCACTGAGGATACTTTGCTGGTAGCTGAATAGTTTGTGCAGGAAAGACCCACTTGGTACTGCTATTCAATGCCTTAGGCAAAATGAAGAAGAATCATAGCTCAGTGGCGGAAGTTTATATGCAGAAGGAAGGCTCCAGCTTCAATCCCTGGCTGATCTAATTGAAAAGAGATCTTGGAATAACTGTTGACATTAACTTTCACTGCAATGAATGTAGACACCACTTGGCTCGAAAGGCCAAGGGTCTAATATCAGGCAACTTCCTATGTCTGCTCATTTCCACACAGAGGAACTGAGCAAATCTAGTGTGATGGCAGGAAGCAGAGGATGTGCTGTTCCACACAGAGAACAAGTGGCTCTGCGGTGATCTCAGCACCGAGGGGGGCCAGGAAAATGTTGCTGCCAACAGAGATGAGCAGCCTCCCTTGTTCCTCCACCTCTCAGCGACAGGACACAAAAGGTGGCCAGTTAAGAGTTGACTGCCAGGGACCCAAGAAGACATCAATAGCTGTCTATCAGCAGGGCTGCTGTGTACTCTGTGTGCTTAAAGAAAATTCTGTGCCCAGGAAACCCCAGATGCTGTAAACGAACTGGATTCTGCAACTAGTTTCAATTATGTTTCTTCTCAGTTGCTTGCTTACTCTGCATAATTTATCCTGCTTTTCTAGATATGGAAAAGGAGAGCACCTGCTTTGCATGCAGAAGGTCCCAGGTACAATCCCTGACACCTCAAGATAGGGCTGGGAACACCTCCTGCCTAAAACCCAAGAGAGCCTCTGCCAGTCAGTGCAGACAACAACACTGAGCTAGTTGGACCAAGGACCAGACTCCCTATAAGGCAGCTTCCTCTGTTCCAAAGAAGTACCGCTCCTTAACTGCTGGAAATCAGTTTATGGCTTCCACTATTTTGGCAGCCGTTGCCCACTTCAGCCTTCCCCAAGCTGGTGCCCTTCGGGTGTTGTTGAGATGACAAGTCCCATTCTACTTGATCACTGGGCCATAGGGCTGATGGGAGCTGGAACCCTAAACATCTGAAGGGCAGCAGATTGGGCAAGACCAGCCTGCACACTTCCAGACATGCCTATCAAGGGAGAGAACGCAATTTCTGGTGACAGGCCAGGGAAGGGGAGTGCTCAGAACAAAGTAAGATCTAGGGAAGAAGTGACGAATTTGCTTCAAAACGCAAGATTATCAAAAATGTTGCCACAACAATCTTTCCCACCAAATAGGTGCATAGCCAATCTTGCAAAGAAAAGACTCAGTCCTGGGGTAGGACTTTCCTGGAAGAGCCTCTCTAATCTACACACATATTATGTGCCCCAACAGGGAATGAAGGCATGGAAGAAGATCCCCAAATCCTCCTCTGTTCCCTAGAGAAAAAAACAGCCCTAAGGTACTGCCTCTTTGTTTGCCTCCAGCATCGAAGACTCTGAGGTTTCCCAATTCCCAGCTCCGTATTTCGTTCTCGTGGCCCACACAGCTCTCCCCACATCAGTGGCAAGTCACCTGTCAGAATGGTCTGGAAAGCAGCTTCCACATTCGTCGAGTCCAAAGCCGAAGTCTCAATAAAGGAAAGGCCGTTCTTTTCTGTGAGAAAGAGCAGGAAGTTGATTAGATCTGCCACTCCAGTGAAGAGGCCTGAATGAAAGGCTGCCTTGCTTCAAGCTCAAGAACTTCACACCTTCCCATCGCAGCCACAGAGACCAGGAGCCCAACTTCACACCCGTTTTTGTGCCTTTGGCTGTGCTGCGTGTGGCCTCCCTAACACTATGTCTCCCTCTCCCTCCAAAATGCTCCCCGAGCCTTGCTTTCCCCCCATGTTTTCTGCCCTGCCAGCTGCCATTTTCAAAACTTTGCACAAACTCAAAAACCTCAAATTACGAAAATATACTTTTGTCACAGTGCAAGCTGGTCCTCTTTATTAGCGAAACATGATCTTCCCAGACTTGGATGAGTGTCAGACCTAATGAGCATAGCAGCTTAAGCCCTGTGGGTCACAACACCAGTTGCTGAGACTAAAACTCCTTGCCTCCCCACAGCAGCTTATGTCTCCGCCTCTCCAGGGCTTCTTGCAAGCAATCCGAGTGCAGCTTGTTTTGCTCATCCTGTTTCATACCTCTCCTAGTTCTGGAGTCAGGGGGGTGGGGAGCCTGTTGCAGCAGGAGGGGGAGATCCCCTGGCTTCTTCACTAGCCTGACTCATCGCTGCCTCTTGACCTCCCTCCTCCCACTCGCCTGCTTCAGCTTGCTCCTGATTCTAGACTTCTCTCTGCCACAGGCTCTCCCAACTCACTAAGCCCTGTTACCCCTTCAGCTTCCGACACTTCCTCTTCCGAGTCTTCTCCCTGTGCCAGCACCACTCCCCGGGCTCTGAACCATTTCCTTTGGTGGTTCCCGAGCTGGTTCCTCCCATCATTCCTCTGTTCCCAACCAAACCATGATAACTCTATTGTACTCAAGAAACATATACAAAACGAAATACACAAATAGGATACTAAGTAATGCACAATGGAAGACAGGTTGTGAACCTGTTTCGACTGTTAAGTCTTTTCCCATCCTGTCACAATAATCGTAACTCCGTGGGAACAGCAGCATGAAATGTTTGGCTATCTCCCTCTCACACAGCACAGATTTTTTTTGTCATATGCTAGAGGTCAGGGTCAGCCTCTGTTAAGTGGGTTTACGAAGAACTTAGATGAGGGTGCTGTATAAAACAGTACTGAACCCCATGAATTTTGTGCGTATTTTAAAAAGCTTCTTCCATCACATGGCTTTCAAATACTCCTGAGAGGGAAGAAAGAATAAAGCTGGCTCTGGTTCAAGGTTTCTCTGTCGATCCTCTCTCGCTTCCTTAAGTGATTAGCAAAGTGTCACCTGACCAAAGAGGAGGAAGTCTTGCAACCATCAGAAAATTGCACCTTAGCTGCAAGATATTTAATGACTCCCAGGGAAGAGGAGGGGAGCCGTTTCTCTGGGACTGAGGCCATGAAAACCAACTGCCAACTTTCCCCTCCTCCTGCAAAATTCCTCTCTGAACTGCATGTGGCATAAATCAAGCATTTTTAATCATGATTAGTGCAGAGGACTCAAAGCCACATTCCAGAGTGGAATGAACTTATCCTGAAAACCAACCAGATTTATGAACAAGTCAATGTCTTGAGGTCACAGCAGATGCCTCCACATTGTTAATTGCTCCTAGCCTTGGGGGAGTGAGGGTGAAGGGAGAGAAGAGGGGGCACTCTCATTTAATTAAAGAAGAGGCCAAGATGCTGCTTAGACTGCTCGCTGCTCCTGCCTCACATTCCTACAAGTTACACACAAACATAAAAATCCACAGATGACATCTGTCAAAGGAAAACGGATGTCAGGAACTCACAAACTCGGCTGGTACCAGTCACCATTGCCGGGCAGCCCAAATCCAATACCCAGGAGACAGTGAGTGGGAAAGCGGTCGTGCAAAACTCCAAAGCTATTGCCTCCTGCTTCTAACTAGAGGACATCTAGAAGCAGGAACGTGGAAGAAGATAGGAAGCTGCCCAATACCCAAGGGCAATGGGTACCTGATTGTTGCTGCCATGAGTGCTGGAAGGAAGACCTGCTCCCTGCTGCAAGGCCTTGGCCTAGGAGGCAGGGCCCAGACTCACCCTGAACAGCTAAAAGGCTCCTGGGAGGCCACTGGGACATTGCTGGAACACCACTTGGATTGGGGCAACAGGCTAAAATGTTTTAAATGGTTCCAATTCTGGTTACTGTGTTTCATTTTTGTCAGGTTGGTGTTGGTTAAATGTTTAGTTGGGGTTGGTGGTTACTTTAATTTGGGTATAACTGTAAACTGTTTATTATTGTTGTTATTATTGTTGTCATTGGTTTTTATTTATTTATTGGTTTGTTTGTTGCTTGTATGGGATATTTTTTTTTAATATTTGATGTTTTGTTTTGTTGTAAGCCAGAGTGGCTGGGGAAACCCAGCCAGATGGGTGGGATATAAACAAATTATTATTATTATTATTATTATTATTATTATTATTATTATTACGCTCTAAGCTCCCTGCCAGTTCTGCTACTCTTTGTCTATGGACTGGACCTTGGGCCTCTTGTATGAAAAGCACATCTTCATAACTAAGCTTTGCACAAGACAGGCTGAGGAGGAAAGGTACTTTAGATAGTTTGACTTATGAGCAGCAAGTACTGACATGACCTGGGAGACCAGAGTTGAAATCTGACTGGGTGACCTTGGACCAGTCACCCGCTCTCAGTCTAATCTACCTCACAGGATTGTTGTGGGCATTCATTAAGGAGGAGGAGGAAAACTATGTATGCCATCTTGAGCTTCTTGAAGAAAAGGTGGGATAACAATGCAATAAATAAATTTTAGACAAACATTATCCTGCCAAGATGGAGATTATCCTGTAAAAGATACACATGGAAAGAAGTTGTAGGGTATGGTTGAAAGGTGCATAAGGACACCTCCTTGCAGGTCTCAGCCTGGCCAGATAACCCTGGATTCAATGATGGGGGGGGGAGCAGGAAATAAATGAAAGCAAGAACCATCCAGACTTCTAACATACCAAGGAGACTGCATCACTTTCCTCTTCCCACACTGATGCCTAGGAGCTGATGACCCAACAATTAGCAAGTGGCAGATGGAAGAAGCGACAAAATCTCTGGAACCTCAATAACCGCTTCCCACCACACAGTTACAGAGAAATGCCTCTGAGTCACCTGTTTGAGTTTTTCCAGTGGAGAAATGACCATGATGCAGGACAGGGCCTTTTCAGTTGTGGCACCCGACTCTGGAATGCCCTCCCCAAGGAAGGTTGTCTGGTGCAGAGGCTGGAGCCTCTTGGGCTCCAGGTGACAAGCTCCGTTTCCACATTTCAAAAAACTTGGGAAGTTTTACAAAGTTTCAAACTGGCATTGCTGCTGTTGTTTCAGTATTGCTTTCCATTTATTGTTAGCTTTAAATTTTCAGCAGCTGCTCTAAGAGGTTTTGCAAGAAAAGGAGAAACTGAACAAAACAAAACAAAGAAGTATTCCAGCGGCAACATGCTGCAACTAACCTGCAAAGGCTCGGGCCTCATCCGTCGGAACAGCCCTCAGGTGGCGCAAGTCACTCTTGTTGCCCACCAGCATGATGACGATGTTGCTGTCGGCGTGGTCTCGCAGCTCCTTCAGCCACCGCTCCACGTTTTCATAGGTGAGGTGCTTGGCGATGTCATAAACCAGCAAGGCCCCCACGGCACCTCGGTAATAGCTGCAGGCAGAAGCACACAACCCACGTGAGCCCACAGCAAGCACAGAAAGGGGGCAGGGGAAGGAAAACTCAGACCTCGCCAGGCTGCCCAGTGGGGCATCACGACACTCTCCAGAGAGCCAGTGTGCTGCAGTGGTTAAGAGGGCTGGGTCCTAGGACCTGGGAAACCAGGGTTCAAATCCTTACTCAGCCAGGAAGCTCACTGGGTGACCTGGACCAGTCACTCACTCTCAGGACCTCACAGGGTTGATGTGAGGATAAAATTGAGATGGCGAAAACTATGCAGACCACCTTGAGCTCCTTGGAGGAAAGATGGGATATAAATCAATACATACATTTTAAAAATTGGCTCCACTTCATACAGGCTGCATGTGTGTCACAACTGCCCCAGGACCACCCCAGCCCTCCCCTAACCTGGGGGCTTCCAGATGCTCTGGGCTACCAACTCCCATCATCCTTGACCAGATGTCAGGCTGGCCGGGATTCCTTTATGATGTAAAGTTGTTGGATATTTTAATTTTACCAACTGGTGAGAATTAAAGGTAAAGGAACCCCTGACCATTAGGTCCAGTCATGGCCAACTCTGGGGTTGTGGTGCTCATCTCGCTTTATTGGCCGAGGGAGACGGCCTACAGCTTCCGGGTCATGTGGCCAGCATGACTAAGCCGCTTCTGGCAAACCAGAGCAGCGCATGAAAACGCCGTTTACCTTCCCGCCGGGGCGGTACCTATTTATCTACTTGCACTTTGACGTGCTTTCGAACTGCTAGGTTGGCAGGAGCAGGACCGAGCAATGGGAGCTCACTCCGTCGCGGGGATTCGAACCGCCAACCTTCTGATTGGCAAATCCCAGGCTCTGTGGTTTAACCCACAGCACCACTCGTGTCCCGCAACTGGTGAGGATTAGCTGCCCTTAAAACACTGATGTATTGCTGGGAAACCCAGCCAGATGGGCGGGGTATAAATAATAAATTATTATATATTATCAACATCTCAGTACATGGCCAAAGCGCAATGCTTGGCTGGTGATACATCGCCAGCCCTAGTCAGGGGCAGAGTACGCACTGCCTTCGCCCACATGGGAAGTTGCTTGTGCTGAATTTACACTGCTTCTAACATGAACTGCTCTGAAAACAAGCATATCTGTGGAAAATGAAGCAGATAAATAAACTGCTATGGTGAAATTGACTAGGACAAGAGTTGGTGTCCAAAACATCTGGAGGGCAGGAGGGGCTAGCACAGCCTCTTGCCCAATGCATAATTTGGCCTTCCGATAACCCCAAGTTATTTCCAGTTTTTCATCCTGCCATGACTTGGTTTTATAAGTTGCCCTGTTGCAGTCATTTAGAGAGAGAGACGTAAATGTGATTATATGCATCATCACTACAGTTGACCTAAAATAAAAAAAGTGGTTAAAGCTCTTCCAACAGCAGCTGCTGGAAAAAAACACATCCCTAGCTGGCATGATTTTGGAGCCAGTTTTGGACTCAGTTATCCTCAGTTTGGACTCAATTTTGGACTCAGTTATCCTACAGCAGGGATGGAGAACCTCCAGCCCATGGGTCTACTCGGGCCTAATCAGGCCTGCCAAGTCTCTCCCCATTTTCGCCAAGCCATGCTCACCTGCCTCCATCATATATGAAGCCACGTACAGGGCAGATGAGGGAGGGACTTGGCTAAAAGGACCCTCTCATAGGGCGGTTTGGGGCAGCACTTTCGGAGGGGCTGATTTTTCAGATCCTCAGAAAGCATTGCTCAAAGTGCTGCGCAAAACAGCAGACAGAAAAGGTCACCTGATGTCATCGTAAAGTCAGGTGATTTGACAGGTGGATAGTGGCTCTGCCTGCCAGGTGGAGGCAGATATCAATCTGGCCTGCCAGGCTAGGAGGCTATTGATTTTCAGCTGGTGGGTCACATGATTTCTGTACTGCAGGGGGTTGGACAAGCTGGCCATTTGAGTCCTTCCAATGCTACAATTCTATGAACATTGAAGACTAGCAACTTAAAGAATGCAGTGGGATTCTTGAATGCTGCTTAATCTGAAAAGCAGTCCTTTTTTTGCTGCAAACACAATGTCTGCAAGGACCATCACATAGAAGACACACACACACTTGCGGTGCTCCTGCGTCCTGTTCCCATAAACTCCCCCACAATCCCCGCGAAGGCTCTGGCGCTGGTCCACTTACGCCGACGTGATCGCCCTGTATCGCTCCTGCCCTGCCGTGTCCCAGATCTGAGCCTTTATTGTCTTGCCGTCCACTTGGATGCTCCGTGTGGCAAACTCCACGCCAATGGTGCTTTTGCTTTCCAGGTTGAACTCGTTGCGGGTGAAGCGGGAGAGGAGGTTGCTCTTGCCGACTCCGGAGTCTCCAATGAGAACAACTGGGAAGGGAAGAAAGGGAGGAGATTCAGAGGAACCCAGCACACTCTCTGCTCTGACACTCTGAACCTCCTTTGCTGATTCACCTGGCCCTCTGTGTAGAGAAACTGCCCAGGTAAACATTTAAGGGAACCAGGTGAAGGGGAGGTGGGGGTTGTTACCAGAGGGAAATTACATTTTTAAGCTACACATACACACACACACACACACAATCAAAATACAGGCTCTTGAACTAAATGGCCAAAGAAAGCAGAGGCTAAATGTGATCCTGAAATGTATTGTTCCTAATCAATCAAACATTGCTCATCTCTACATAGTGAGTCTCCTACATCAGCAGAAGGTCAGACTGGATGGCTTTTGATGCCCCCTTTCAACTCTATTGGTTTTTGCTCATCCACCATGCTGCCTTCTCAGGTCTATATATATCGAGTTGATTTTGACAGCCACAACTGCATAAAGCTAGAATGTTAGCTTTCTTTCAGAAATAAGACATTTTAGCTGCTGTTAACATTGCAATACTAAAGTTCTTGTTACTCAATAAAATTAACTGTTAGATCTGGCTCCACCCAAGCAGCAACTGCAGAGAGCTCGCGTCTTTTCTCCCTGCCAGAAAGGCTACTCTGCTCCAGGAGTTCTGCAGCTGGGACTGCAGAGCAGAAGAGAGGGCCATAGTTCAGTGACACCTGCTCTGCTTGCAGAAGGTTGCAGGTTCGATCCCTAGCAGCATCTCTAGGTAGGGCTTGGAGAGACGCCTTGCCTGAGATTCTGGAAAGCTACTGACAGTCAGTGTGGACAATACTAAGCTGGATGGACTTGGAAAAAGGCAGCTTCCCACCTTCCTACACTCTGGCCTTTGCCAGCAGCCAGAGAAAAAGGACTGTGTGTATGTGTACATGCCAGCCAGTTTTTATATTACCACATGCTGATAAACAGCGACCTTGAGAACCATACAATTGCAAGCCAGGATGTAAATCTTCAAATTTTTCTGGCTCCCTCTTGCATCCCATTTTATCTGAAAATATACACCTATGTTTACATGGTTACCATCTGAATGCTCATTTTGGTCTATGCATGCCAGAAAAGGATCCAAAGCAGAGTCTCATTCTTTTATAGGTCAAACCAAAGACTCTCCATCTGCATCACTTAGGAAGGGGGTGGGGTGGGAGGCTTGATCCAGAAAACTAACATGACCCGGGTATTTATCCTGCAGCAATCAATGGTTTCATCCTTCCAAGACTGGCATATTTGCTTCTCAATCCTTTCCTCCACTCTGAAATTACGATAAAACAATCACATTTGGGATTTCATCTTAATTAATTACTGCACAAATCTCACTGTGCGGACAAAAACAACCAGCCCTTTTTGTCATCTCTCCCCTTTCAGCTGATTCAGCAAAGCAGGAGCCAAACTACAAAAAAACAACAGGAAGAGGCTTGTTAACTATTCATGCCCATCAGGAGTTTGATGCCAGACTAAAAGCCATCAAACCTTCCCCAACCTGGTGCCCTCCTGATGTTTTGTTTGAACTACAACTGGCTGGGGCTGATAGAAGTTGTAGTCTAAAATATCTGGAAGGCACCATTTTGGGAAGATTCAGCTTCAGGGGTTTCTCTGTTAATTCAGAGTAAGCCCATCAGAGCTAGCACTCTCTGACACACACACACACACACACACACACACACGAAATTAAATCCTATCACAAGGTGTTGTTATCCAACCAAAGTCAGGCAAAAGAGAAACTGTGAAGTCCAGAAGAGAACCTGGCATTTAGATGCTTCCTTTTTTTTGCACAGAAAAATCCCTAAAGTTTTTCTCATGGCCACTGAAGCCACATCTCAGCAACTCGCCAACTATACTTGTCTACTCAAGCGGGACCTGCAAACCTCCCATTTCTGCTTCCTGTGTCTGGGACCGTGAAAGTGTGTGCATGGAGATGGGGGTTAAAATACTGACCAACCCACCATACATAGCCACTGGTTCAATGTTTATGTGTCCCTTGGCCTGCCAAGGTCAACAAGTGCATTTCATGGCTGAGTGGAGATTTGAACCGCAATCTCCCTGCTCCTGGTCAAGCACAAAGCACCCTAACCACTATACCACCCTTAACAAGCTGGTGGGTGGCATTCAGTTTGGGCAGGCAGTTTGCAAGCCTTTATTGCTCCTACAAAGTGGATGCTGAGGGAGGGAGGATGTTAGTGAAAGCTGAGTGGCTCTTAACTCAAACCTATGCCACAACATCACAATTCTGCAGGCCAAGCTGGGAAATGTTTAGTGGGTGCAAATTCAGAAGAGCTCTCTGAGACACCTTTTTCTGTGTTTGTTAAAATTATGAAATTCTTTTTAAAAAAAAAATGTTAGAGAAGAGCTGTCTGAGTATTTTAAGAAAACATTTTATGTATTTTCTTTGCTTTCATGGAGCAAAGGGAAGAGTGCCCTTGCTTCCAACTGGAGTTTCACTCTTAAGTTTAATGCATGATTTAACTTCCTCGAGCAGGTGACAGGAATTTCCAGGGTGTTGTTTGCTTCTAGGGGTGCGAAATTAGGCCCCTTGCAGCAGCAAAGGGACACCAAGGGCAGGCAGAGATTTGGTTGGGCATCATCTCACTGGTAAAGAGAGGGAGGACTCTACAGAAGGCTTTGGAATGCAAAGATGCCAGCAAGTAAAAATAAAAAACCTAAACCAATGGTATGGCTAGAACTTATCCAAGGACACTGATAAGACAAGGCACATGTGAAAGCTCCTGTTCATAAAAGGAAAGGAAACCAGCTTCCCCAAAGAAGAGTGTAAAAAGCATATGAGAAGGTTTACAGCATTTCTAGGTGCACAACTCACAGGACTCGCGGAAGGCCTGAAAGCCAGACTAACCAGATTGCCCAGTCCTTGTGGTTTTTATTTGTTAACAATAAAGCTGGGGAAAGCAAAGAGTCCAGGGTACACTGGTAATCAGCTGGCCTCAGCAACACCCAAGGACAAGCAGGGAAGAGACAAACTGAATTACCTCACCTCAGCGCAGTCAGGTGGCTCAAAGCTCTGCAAATACAAGCAGCTACATCAGCCCCAATGTGTGCAGCACCTCACCTCTTCTATGCAAACTTTCTCCAACTCCAAAACATCTGCAGGACACAACTCTTCGATCGGCAAAGCCATGCTGGCTGGAGCTGCTAAGAGTTGTAGCACAAAACAACAGGATGGCTGATGTCAGCCATTCTGAATAGGCCAGGGCTGTACAAAGACCCACAAGGGAAAAGGAGGAAAGTGGAGCAACCCTGAATCAGTATGAAAGCAGGGACATAACGGAGGTGCTGTAGCCAATCAGATTTTAAAATGCTCAGTGGGAAACCTTTGTCCCTCCAGATGTGCTGAACTAAAGCTTCTATAAGCCCTAGAGATCATGGCCAATGGTCATGGAGGAAGCTACAGTTCAGCAACACCTGGAGGGTCAAAGGTTATTTGCACCTGCCATAAATGAACTGATGAATGGTGGGGAAGATTGCCAGGCTCAGCTGCCAGTGTAGACCCGCATTATTGCAACTTATCAACTCTTGGGGCTTGGCTTCTGTTCTTGCTGAAAGGGATTAAAACAAGATGGGGAAATGAGACCCTGCAACAGCAAAGCTATTCTCAAACGGTTTGTTCATGTGCCTATTGCCAGGGTGGGGTCTGTACTAAGGTCTTTCCTAAGGCCCCATTAGAGAGCGGAAGAGCATCCTCTCCGGAACACAGAAGAGAACCCTTGGACTTTAATGACCACAAGTCACACACAGAGAGATACTGAGATCATACTGAGTTCCATACTTTCTTTCATTTTTCCCCTCTGACCTCACTATTTACAATCCCCTCCCTCCAACTAACACTCTCTCTCTCTCTCTCTCTCTCTCTCTCTCTCTCTCTCTCTCTCTCTCTGTGTGTGTGTGTATATACATGCCTGAGTCACAGAGGTGTGGATACACACACACACCTACCTCAGGATAGCACTTCCATGTATCAAAGAAGTGAGCTCTAGTCCATAAAAGCTTACACCACAGCAAATGTTAGTCTTTAAGGTGCCACAGAACAAAGGCCATCCTGCAGCTAACCAAGTCCTAGGCCAATTAGGGCTTTAAAGATCAAACCCAGAACCATGGTTCAGAACCAAATTGGTAGAACAGTATAATGGGGGGGGGGGGGGAGTGCCATTTGTTTATTTATTTGCTTACATTACTGTTCCACCTTTCCTCAAAGGAGTTCAAGGTGGAATACTGTACATAGTTCTCCTCCTCCACAGTTTTATCTTGACAACAACCCCATGTGGCAGGTTATGCTGAAAGGCACCATGACTGGTCCAGGGTCACCCTGTAAGCTTGATGGCTGAGTGAGGATTTGAATTCTGTTCTCCTGGGCTCCAGTCCAGCACTCTAACCACTAAACTACACTGTGAGAGCAATTTACTGGGTGCTACAGAAGAGATTTCTCATCACCTGTCTTACAGAACTACAATTCCCAGAATTCCTTGGAAGAAAGTTAAACTATGTTTGCACACAGGCTGCGCCCTGCTAACATCATAAGGATAGGAGTGAAACTCAGATGTGGAAGAGGGCTATAGAAGCTGTTAGGATGAAATTAACCAGATTGTTGCAGGTGTTGCATATCAAACATAATGCATGTGAAATGCACTAGAAAATACAGTATTGAATGCTTCTATGCAATTACCATGCAAGTGTTTAAACCTAAAAAATGCAGATACTTGCAATACATGCCACAGGTCCTGGACTACAGAGGGTTATTATTGGGACTAGTCTGTAGAGAAGTGAGCAAGGAGGGCAGGAAACTGGGCTGCCACATTAGCTGCTTCACTGGCCTTTCCTGCTGTCTGAAGATGTCAGGAGAAGGTACATGGTCAAGCATGTGACATGCTTAGCTGCTGTCTCAGGAGAAACTGCTGTTCACAATGAAAACCTGGCACGCCTAAGCATTTACAGGCCGGACAGTATGGAAAGCTGGCCCAAAAAACAAGGAAACAGTTCAAAGTGTGTTCCCTGTCATGCAGCCTTTGTCTCTAAAACCCAGATTTATAACCTCTGCAACATTCCCTCCCTGCCCTGTTATCTGTGCAGCCAAGCATGTTATTTCCCAACACATCCTGCTCACTATCTGGGGAGGGAACTCTGCTGGGAAGAATGCCTGCACATCCAGGAGGAGGAGTAATGCTTTAATGGGCTGGTAACTGTTATGTAGTAACAGCAAGACCGGAAGTGAGGTCAGTGGAAGGATGCAAGTTCCCTGTTGCCTAGAAGGAGCCACTCAAGGAGGGTACAGTTACAAGCAGCAAGGAACAGCCCGTCTTGTTTATGCCCTGATCAGGAGTTTCACACAGCAACAAGGCTAGATCTTGCTGTTGCTGCTAACTAATCTCTGTTGAAAAACCTGTTAATAAGTCCCTTAACTCTTCACATTCAGCAGATTCTAGGCAATTAACCACCATCACCCTGCAAGCTCAGCCTAGCTAAAGCATGCCAGGGCTGACATTCTTTTGTGTGATAAGAACCAGACAACCCACACCACCAGCACCACCGCCCCAGAAAGACAGATAAACATTCCACATTGAAACAGTTGGCTGTTATTTTGCCTGGTTTATCCCTACAGGAAAATGCACTGCATTAAAAAACAAACAAGCTCAATCTAGAATACATTTTTTAAAAATCCCACGCTTGCAACATTCACCAGTTAACCCTCTCCGTTTGCCACCCCTGCCCCTGCAAGCTGGAAGTTGAGGTTTCAACATTAAATCACTTGCTCACTGGTTGCCATGCCTTCCTCAGTCACTTCCTTTATCTCAAAGTAAAAAGGGGGAGGGAGGGAAAGCAAAATTCCAGAGGAAAACCACACCAAGACCACAAAGCAGTGGGTCAGGGTGATACTTTTACAAAGATTTCACACAAAAGCAGCGAAACACATAGAGTAAACCAAGTTATCAAAGGGAACGTTCGTCTCGAGACAGTAGACATTCTTTCTGAAAGGGAAGCGGCTCTCCCTGTACTGTATTAAGTAAAAAGCCCACAAAGTTACTAACTAGCATTATTCATCACCACAGTGACTGGAGGCCACCCCCACCAAAGAGCTAAGTGCTGATCAAAAGTCCAGCCTCACTCCTGAATAGCTCTTTCCTAAGCAACTGCAGCAGCCAAGTAGGGCAGAAATGCTGAACACACACAGCAAGAAGGATGACAGATTCCTAACAGAACTTGGGAGATCAGACATGCAAAGGTGAACTCCAGGGGAGGCACCAGAAGGGCCTGGCCATTGGTTTCTATGAGAAAAGTCTCAAGAAAGGAATAGGGAATTACAAAACAATAGGGGGTGGTTAGGGCGGGGAATATAATAAAAAAGGAATGCAGAGAAAACAATTTGTTCAAAGTTACTTGGCTTCGCAACAATAAAAGGGCCAGATTCTACAGCCAACAGATATTGCCACCAGTCCCCTTTTAGCTTTGTGTCACCTTTTCACTTCCTGGGGGAATCTGATATAGTAGCCCCAAGTTATGCCTTTCCCACTTCTTTTTAAGGTTTTCCAACTGCACTGCGCTATTTTATGGTGGGTGGATGTGTTCTGGGGTATGCAAAGAGAGAGGGGAGGAAAGAAGTCAACAGAGGCACACACAATAAGAAGAGCCTATTATGGCACTGGTCTTTATCGGATAAGTCGGAACCCATCACTGGTCCACCAACTCTGTACTGTCCACAATGACTGGCAGTGGCTCTCCAGTGTTTCAGGCAGGGAGTCTTGCCCAGTCCTACCTGGAGATGCTAGGGGTTGAACCTGGGTGGTTCTGCATGCCAAGCAGGTGTTCTGCTGCTCAATTACAGAAGAGAGGTTATGGAACTGGATCTCCTGTTTAGACTGGTGTTCTTCCCTATATTTCTGCTCTAATCAGCTGCTGTGATCATTTTGTGTTGAGGCAGATACCCCCCCCCCCTTTTAGCCTCTTGTTGTCACAACTAAATAGAGTATCCATGTCCCAAAGCATTATACGTCTCTGAGTATGACCTGAAGCATTCCTTGGGGGCTTTCCAGAGACCTCTGCCCAGCAGCTAGAGCAAACTGGAGGATGGGGACTAGAGGGATCCTTATGGTTTGATCTAACCAGGGTCCTTCTTATGTTTAACACATACCTGCCTATGTCTTTTACTGGATGTTGAACAACCCAGTGATTTAGCACAAATACGGACAACTATTTTCATTTCACTTCTGGGAAGATACCATTTTCCAAACTTTCTCTTTAGTTGCACTCCGAATGAAAGAAGGGATGGAAGAAAACTGGTTCAGGGTTCTCTTTGTAGCCCAGCCCAGTAACCACACTGTGCTGACTAAGCCTGATGTTTTGTAGCCCAAACCTCTGAAGAACACAAGGTTGAGGAAGGCTGTTTTAGTCAATAATACACTGTGTCCTGCAAGATGTCCAATCTTCCCCACCTACCCCTCTATGTTGTTGCTGCCCTCACTGGGCAGTCTCATTAAGCATGTCAGTCTCATTAAGCAACTGCTGGTGTTGAAAGGCATTTGGGATAATCTTAAGCAAGAGTGCAATCACACAGATTAATTACACTGTGACAGTTAGGATTTCTTAAATCTACATTCTTATTTTATATCCCACTTCCTCACACAAGGGGGTAAAAGTAGCACACATGGTCCTTCTTCACATCCTCTCCTTTTATTCTCACAACAGCCTTCTGTGGTAGGTTAGACTGAGAAATCATAACTGGGTCAAGGTCACCCAGCAAGCTTCATGGCCAAGTGGAGATTTCAGCCTGGTCCTTCTAAGCCATGTCTGACACCTTAAACTTAGGCATTTAAAAAAGAGAACAGGATCACATGCGCTGCCCTGACCTCCTTGGGGTAAAAGTGGGATATAATAATGCAAACTGAAGAAATCCTAACAGTTACCCTGTGTGTAGCAAGAAGAATCTGGTAGCTTTTAACCAAAGTGTCAAGACTGTCTTCACTTTACAAACATCCCAGATTTCAAGCCCAAACACAATTCAGCCAACAAAACACAACAGACATTTCACAACACTCTACCGCAAAGTCCCAATACAAAGCCAGTCCACTAGTCTGGTGAAACAAGGATTAAGTATGAAAATCATTAAAGGATTTAAAAAGAAAAACCCTGTCCAGCGCCTAGCAAAGGGCGGGTAGGCTTTCTGATGTGCCAACAAGGCCTGAGATACTTTACTGAGAAGGACTGGGGGAAGGGGAGCCAAGGCTGTGGACCGTATCCAACCACATTCGACTCGGAGTAAGCCCACTACAATTATTGGGCCTATGCTAAGCGCGTTCATTAATGGGTCTACCCTTGAGGAGGACTAGCACTGGATACCACCCAAAGGGCTGGGGCGAGGGAAAGGCAAGGGGGTCGGCTTCAACCAACTGCATTTCACTCATAGAGGAGGCCCCTGGGAATTAATGGACCTTAGTCAGTGGTGCTCCTTAATTTTCTATCGGCCTCCTCTCGAGTAGGGCCGGAAACCATCCAAGGAATCCGGATCGGAAACCGGGGGGATGGGGTGGGGTGGTCTGACGCCCCCAGGGAGCGGGGGGGAGGCGCGGCGGGGCACAAGGGATGCAGGCCCACCTTTGAAGAGATAGTCGTACTCGTCGTCGCGGGAGCCCCCCATAATGACGGCGGCAGCGGCGCCTCCTCCGGCTTCTCAGCTAACAAGGAAGCGACAGCCAGAGAGCCCCTCCCTGCGCCTCCTCCTGCTACTGCTGCTGCTTCCTCAGGATCAGCCGCACTCTGGTTCCGCCCACTAGCCGGCCCTTCCTTCCTCCTCGCTCGCTCGCCGACCAGATACAGCTTCCGGGGGCACCGGCTTCCGGCTTCCGGTTCGCATGACAGGGCGGCCATTCTCCTCAGAGGGACCGCTCCGTCGACATGTATGACGACACTTCCGGGCACTAAGGGCACCAACGGAGGGACCGAACGACTTGAAAAATGGTCGAAGCGCAATTATGTTTTAAGGGGGGGGGGGGAGAAATCGGAGACTGGCGGGTTTCTAAATACGCTTCCGGTTTTAAACTCGGGCTTCTTTTCTGAGGCAAAGCCTGTTTTATCGCAGTTTCCTGATTCCTAGAGCGGCGCCACACGAAGTCCTGAGAGAATGCGGGCTTTCGTTTCTGTGCCGGAAGTTATCTGTGGCCTTCCTGCTCCCGCCACCACTTTAGACGCTTTTCGTCTCTGTATTCTTTCCCCGCATATGACAGCGACCGAATGGAAACCGGAATCGATACCTGAGTGCGGCATCTCTTGACGTTTTCATCTCTATTGTTGTGGAGGACAGAGCGAAGCGGCCCGTTTATCAGCCTTCGCCCGTCAGGAACCCCCTAGAAATTTCGCACTACAACTCCCATCAGCTCCAGCGAGTGCGACAGGCTGGAGCTTGCTGGGAGTTGTAGTCCAGGCTGGACCGCAGAGGCCACTGGGAAGGGTGGTGAGGTGTAGATCCCCATCGGGAAAAGCTTGCATCTGAGCATGTGCAGAGTCTTTCTCGCTCCACCTCCCTTTTCTGCTTCTCCGTGTCGTTTTCCTCCACTGCCTGCCACAGTGCTTTGACTTGGATTTCAACTCACGCTTGGGATGTGGGAAGGGGAGCCCCTCAGCCTTGGGGCCCCAGATGTTCTTGAGCTACAACTCCTATCATCCCTGACCACTGGCCATGCTGGCTAGGAATGATGAGAGTTTTAGTCCAACAGCATCTAACGACCCAACGTTGATGCAGTATTAAAAGAAGAGGATGCCTAGAGGCATGTGCAAAGCGCCATTCGCTCAGTGCCTCCTTTCTTCCTGGACTGCAGCGCGGGAACCGAGAGCGGGCCCCGGATCCTACCTTCTGAGGAATGCACGTCTGCATGCCTTCCCCTGACTGAATGAGTGTCAAGCGACCTTGGTAGTGCAGTCCCAGTGATTCACACATAATATAAGCAGCAGCTTGTTGCTCAGACATTCAAGAGGCAGAGACATTCCAGGTTTAGGGCGGTATATAAATTCTAATAATAATAATACAGTACTGTAACCATATTTCCATATTGGAACCTTCCACCCACATCTCTCTGACACCTTCATTGCAGACAGGCAAGTTCGCTTATAAAAGAGTCCCCTGCCTGCCCCCCACTTCTTCTGAGCTGCCGCCTTGGTGTGTGTGAGAGACACGGAGCATGTGCAGAAGAGTTAGTTGTCAAATGCACTCTGTATATGCTCACGGACACTCTTGCGCCCGTCGCAAATAGGTTCCGGGGCTAAACTTTAGCCTCGACACCCGCTCGCCCCACTGCATGTGCAGTGGCAACGGGTACGCGTCCTCTAGCGCCCTCGTCCTGCTTTCGCATGCCAGGCTTTGCCAGACCCCTAAATGTGCACGTGGAAACGCAGTCGCTCCCCAAACCTATTGATGCTCCAAGCCGGAGGAAACAGAAGCTGGAGGGGAACATCCGATCCGGGCTTGCAAGAGCAAAAGGCGTCGCTTGGGAGCGCCGTGGGGGCGCTAGAAGTCAGTGCAGAAGAACTGCAAGGCTTTAGTGGGAGCTGCTGCAATATATCGTCAGGGCGGTTCCATGGTGTAATGGTTAGCACTCTGGACTCTGAATCCAGCGATCCGAGTTCAAATCTCGGTGGAACCTGCAACGATCCTCCCTTGTTTTTCCCTTTAAGGCTATTTTTATTTTATTTCTCAAAAGCAAAGGTTTCGTGAACGCAAGTTATTTTCAAGTGCTCAAAACAATTCCAAGCGAAACTCCCATCATCTCGAAGATCTTTGAAATGCTTTTAGAACTACAGCGACTGGACTGCTGAGTTTTAAGGGATCGCCTCTTCACACATGGGAAATATGACCCGCCAACCTGAATAGTCCTTGCGACGCACTGAAATGGGCTGGATCCTGTACCCTGGGCTGCAATAAATGCTCTGGGTGAAAATGAAATGAAATCAAATAGGAAACATATGACTAAGTATACACTGGGTTAGGATGATGCAGCCTCTTGACTCATGCACCAAGATGGGTCGTATCCTGCACTCTGCTCTGCAAATAACCATCGGAAATGAATGCAGACCCTGCTCTCTAATAAAAAGCATACCGACAAGCCAGAGTGCTTATTAGAAGCTCAAGTGCAAAGTGGTATGTTTTCTTTTTATTAGTAGTACATTGCATTCAAATCTCACCTTTCTCCAAGGAGTTCAAGGTGGTGTACAGAGTCCTCCTCACATAATCCCCCACAACAACCCTGTAAGGTAGGTTAGGCTGCAAGGAAGTGACTGGCCCAACTCACCCCAGCATTGGATTTAGGGCGGGGCAAGCAATTTCCCCGGACAAGGTGCCTAGCCGAGGGGGTGCAAAATAATAATTAATGAATTATTGCGAAAATAATAAATATTTAGGGGGCATGCCAAATTTTGTCCTCGCCCAGCGCTCCGCTGCTTACTCTACAATCACTGTGGAGAGTCATGATGGCCCTTAATTCAAGAGTACCTTCAACCACCAATGGTCCATCACCACTTTCATTCAGGTGAGCCACAGCATATTTGTGGTTGAAGATGGGAGACAGCACATCCATTCAAAGTGGGTTTCTTTGTGTTGTTACAGCGATGTGGAACCAAAACTGACAGAGTAGCACGTTCCTTAACACTGCAACGTGATGTTGTGGATATTACTCATGTGTTCACAGTGGTGAACTGTATACAGTGGTACCTCAGGTTACAGACTCCGCTAACACAGAAATAGTGCTTCAGGATGAGAACAGAAATCGTGCTCCGGCGGCGCGGCAGCAGCAGGAGGCCCCATTAGCTAAAGTTGTGCTTCAGGTTAAGAACAGTTTCAGGTTAAGAACGGACCTCCGGAACGAATTAAGTACTTAACCCGAGGTACGACTGTACAAGGAAGGCTCAAGCAGTATGTGGACCGAGAACTCCCAGAAGTGCAAGCTGGATTTAGAAGAGGCAGAAGAACTAGAGACCAAATTGTAAACATGCGCTGGATTATGGAGAAAGCTAGAGAGTTCCAGAAAGACATCTACTTCTGCTTCATTGACTATGCAGTGTAAGGGAGGCAGTGGAAGACAGAAGTGCCTGGCGTGCTCTGGTCCATGGGGTCACAAAGAGTCGGACACGACTAAATGACTAAACAACAACAACAACACCACTGTACCTTGCGAGATCCTACAGCTAGCAGATGACGTTAAAGAGGAGTTCAGGGAGGGAAACTTAGATGTCGAGAGGCCTATAGCAGCCAACTCCTAGGAGCCAAGGTCCCTTTGCATCTCCCCCAAAAATATATATATAAGGGGGCCAGCCACCCCAAAGTTGATGGGCATTGTCATTCAAATAGAGTGTGTGTGTGCTTGTCTGTCTTGTGATTGATTATGCAGGGCTGGGTGAGGCGGTGCTTATCTCTCCCCCCCCCCCATATTTTATTCAAATTGACACCCCCTGCAAGCAGGATCAGATCACAGGCATGATTGCTTAAACATAGTCACACACAAAAGGGGAGCTCACTGACATCACCAAAACAAACCACATTTAGCAGATGAACAATGAAATGGCTCAGATTGTTAGTGGTACAATATCATTATCTCTAGCAGATCACAATGATCTCACACAAAGTGAATCAACCACTTGAAGGAGAGGCAGATCCGTCCTGCAAAGAACTAGACAGAGTTACTAGCTGTTTTACTCTATCCATGGAAATGAGCTAAAGTTTTCTAATAATAAAAAGAGGGGTTGGCAAAGCTCTGCTTGACACAGGGAGCTATATTTTAAGAATTCCCGTTATTTTTGGGTGGTGGTGGTGTTTGGAAGCCATGACTGCTAAAGGTAGTATCACAGTGCTTTAAAGGTAAGGAGCAGATGTTGCCTCTGTGCCACACAAGACTCTTCTAATGTTTTCTTGGCAACTAACACAGCTACCCCGGTAATGGATATTTGACCTCAAGTTTCACAAATCAGCAAGGAAAAACAGTGTCTTGGCCTTCACTTCATTGTATGCTGTCAATGTGACATTCAGATGCTGCTAATAGATCATTGACAATATTATTTTTTTTTAACTCATTAGGCTTTCTGAGGAAAAGGGAAATGGGATTAATAGGGCACAGCCCCACCAGTCTTCTTACTTGCAACCAGCCCCAAAGGTAGATCACAAGCCTGGCATGCAAAAGGATAAAGATTTCTGGAGATCCACTGCTGGTCAGTCAGCTAGATGGACCAATGGTTTGACTTGGTATAAGGCTGCTTCCTCTATTAGAAAAGAAGAATTACACATGCCCAGAAAACAACATTTTATTTTATTTTGATTCATTACATTGTTACGCTGTTTTTCATTCAAATGAATCACAAAGTGGCTTACAAACAGTAAGTGAAAATTACATGAGAGAACATCAGAAATACAGCATAAATCATATAGAACAATTAATAAATAATAAACAAAACAATTACAATCTATTAAAAACAACTAAAACAAATAAGCTAAGCAGCACAATTGCAACAAAAGTCATATTATAGGATTCACAAAGTACTACAGCATTCATAATCTATAAAATATCGTAATGCCGGCATTATAAATTGTACAGATTTCGTGTTTGTTTTTCCTTTTCTTCCAGGGGAATGCTTTGAAGCTCCATAACCAATCTGCAGCAAGCAACACGTCTGATTGTTGATGATAGTGATGGTTTGTCAGCAAGGTAACAGCATGTGGCTGGAAGGGATTTGGGATGGTGCAAAGTCTCACCTAAGACAGGTACACATCTGTTCCCCCAGAAAACGAGTTAATGAGGTTGCGGGGAACCAGCAGAAGTTTCATTGTTCCATGGTGACAATTCTGATGACAGATTGTTTCAGAAGCCTGGCTCCCTTCCTAGGCATGTTGATGAGATATACACAGGCTAGGATGGGTCAAGCATTGAGAATGATGCAGACTCTTAGCAGCAGATGTTTCATTGTGGAGTTTGAGGCATTTGGGGGCGGACGACACATCTCTGGACACCTTTGCTAAGTTACTCTCCACTTCCCCCTTGTGGGCTGGATTGAAAGGGAAAAATAAATAGTTCAGTCCTAAGTAATCCAACTTGTTCTTGTTGTCTCAGCAAAGCTTCATAAAAATGCTCTCTTTGCTGCAGTTTGGTTTCCCAGACCAGTTGACAAAGCAACTATTGTTTACCATTCCTTTGCATGGGAGAAATGCAGTTCATTTCAGATGGCTTTCAACCACCCGTCTCCAACCTTGCACCCTCCAGATGTTTTGGACTTCAACTCTCATCAACTCCAGCCCTGAATGGCTGGGACTGATGGGATTTATAGCCCAACATCTAGATGGTGCTAGGACCAGGTTGACAAAGATTGGTTGAAAGCCATTTGAAATGAAGTGCGTTTCTCCCATATCAGTGGTTTAAAGCTCAATAGATTTAGGTGCAGACAGAAGACCATAGCATACTCCCATATATAGGTATTAGGCTTTTATAGTTTATGTGTTGAACCAGTTTAACAGCTTTCTGCGTACTGTACTTGACTAAACCAAGTATATGGTTAGATCTTGGCTGGCATAAGTGTGTGAATGCCAATTAACATGCATGTTTTTGTTATGTAAATAGCAATTATTGGGAAACCTGACTAGATTTAGGATTGTGGGATGGAGAGAGTTTGATTCTTGCTATCCCTGCCAAGTTCCCAGGGCAGGGAGGGGAGATTACCTCTCTGAAGGCATTATTTGCTATTGTCAACATCATCCTCAACACTGAGGGAAATTGTACTTAAAATCAAATTACATACATTACACACAGCAACTTGTACTTGATATATATGACCAAGAGTTTTGTGGTACCTTAAAGCCCTAGACATTTACTATGACATAACCTTTTATGAACAATGACTAACCTGTTGTGGATTATTATTATTATTATTACTACTACTACTACTACTACTAGTACTACTACTATTGCTTTATTAATTGTCTTCTAAACCACCATCTCAATGTGATTCGCACGAAAAATAATTTTAAAGTTAGAAAACAAAAAATGTAAATTTATAACAAGACTAAAACTCAAAGAATGGACACTCGTGGTAAAGACCCACGGGTGGCGCTGTGGGTCAAACCACAGAACCTAGGACTTGCCGATCAGAATGTTGGTGGTTCGAATCCCCGTGACAGGGTGAGCTCCCGTTGCTTGGTCCCTGCTCCTGCCAACCTAGCAGTTCGAAAGCATGTCAAAGTGCAAGTAGATAAATAGGTACTGCTCCGGTGGGAAGGTAAATGGCGTTTCCGTGCGCTGCACTGGTTTGCCAGAAGCGGCTTAGTCATGCTGGCCACATGATCCGGAAGATGTACACCGGCTCCCTCGACCAATAAAGCAACATGAGCGCCGCAAACCCAGAGTCGGCCACGACTGGACCTAATGGTCAGGGGTCCCTTTACCTTTACCTATCCATCTGGGAAAACCTGCAGGAGCAACAATGCCTTTGGCTGCTTCTGAAAAGTGCAGGTGGCAGATGCTTGTCATACACAAAGAAAAAAGAAAAAGTATTGTCCAAGTCATCTTTGAATTCACTGTTCCCAAACACTGCAAACAAATTCCATATTCCAGTAAACTTGTTTGTCTATTAATTTCCACAGCAGGTTAATTTGGATAAAATTGCCCTGTTCCGTCTTCCCTGATGCCATTCAGACATCAACAGAACAAGTGCTTTCTTCCAATTTAGTGCTGTAAACACGTTGGCAGCCGTAAAGTAGGTTTACAACCACTTCAAGATCAACATCATTAATCAAATCCTTAAGATAACTCAAAAACTATTTAGGGATTTTGTGGTATGAAACAACCAGCCGTTTTATCAATCACATTTGGAATCAGAGCCCAAAAGGGTTGTATCGTTGAACAGGGCCACAAAACTTGCAGAAAATGTAATATTAATTATGTGAATGCAAATTTACCAAGCACGTTGTTGTTGTGTAAATAGTTGCCCTGGAGAAGCCTGATCAACACTGGAACTGGTGAGAAGTAGAAGTTCAATTATTTCTGCGGCTGTCACAATCCTTCCCACACACTTCTCTGAAGCTGTTATTTGGTCTGACTCAGTGCAAGTCCGCTTCCTATTTTCCTGTGTCTTAAGGGAAGGACCAAAGCTCAGTGGCAGAGCATTTGCCCAACACTTTCTTAGATGCAAGGAACTTCTCACCTCTCCAGGAAGGGGTGGGAAGCCCGTTACTGGATTTACACATACAATCTGAATTATCTGTGACAATTAATATTACAAAAGCACAGGGAAATGTATTGTCCAAAAATTTGGTGCTATCACCTTGCACAAATATCCTCTGATGGGGTGCCTCTTGAGGAGCCCCATGCCCTTGAGGTTCAGTTGTCCTTCAGCAGAGATTTGGCAGGAGTCTTCACTCTCTTCTTTTAAACATCCTTTGGAAGATACATGCTCTGTTGATATTTTTCACGATGTTTTATGGATGCCTTTGCTGATTTTATTGTAACATTGTAGGTTGTATACCACCTTGATATAAATTTATGAAAGTGTGGGTTATGAATACTTTAATAAATAAAGATATTTTAATTTAGATATTCTACTAGTACTTGTCTCCGCTTTGCCTTGCAAATACGAATCCTCACACTGGTAGCACATGCTGGAAATCTGGTGCAAGGAAAACAGCCTTTATACTTTATACATGTATGATGGATTTGTGCAAAAATCAGTAGTTTGTGGGGCATTATTAACATTATACAAAATATGCTAGGCTATAATTTACTGCCACTGAGGCCATTACAATTCCTTTTAGAGTATCTTAAAAATGATATACATCTGGAATGCCATAATTTGGTGGGAAATATGTTAACTAAAGCAAAAAAAAATTTTTAAGCAACACTCAAATAGCATACGCCAGCAATTACAACGGAACAAAAGTGGATTAATAAAACATGGAGCGCTGCCATGAGATCTAAGCTGACTGAGATGGCACAATTACGAGTAGGATGACAGAATGAAGAACAGTCTGAGAGAAGTTTCTGCCTCTTCAGTGATTATAATATGGAGCTATTTAAAACACAGGTGGGAAACCTCTAGGCTGGGTCTCCCCTTCAAATGTGCCCCCCTGGGCCTCACTTGCTGACCCTCAGAACAGTGGTGTTGCATCCTTTGTTGGTGTCCGAGGCATGTGTGTGCGCACACCAGGTGGGCCGAAGGGCTGGGTGTGGAAGGTGAACAATTCAGGAGATGGCAAAGAGCGATCAGGAGCCAGTCTTCTTACATAGAACCAGGCGCCATCTCTGCAGATAGGAGCAGACACTCCCCCTGGAGAGCACATTTGCAGTCCCGACATTTCCGCATAACAAGCAAGTGAGTGTGTGGTGCCTTATCTTTAAAAGCTTGGCATGTGTGGAAGCTGTTGGGACATCTTTGTTGCTTCTGTCCAGTTCTGAATATCTCGCCCGTTTATTGAATCCCTGAATCATGACTCCTGAACTCTGTCTGCTGCCAAGCCTGTGCTGTTACTTTTCTGAATTAAGATCTCTTTCTTACTTAAGATCCTCTGTCTGCATTTGCTGGGCCTGAAGCAGGACACTTACTCACGGGAATCCCATTAATAGGGTAATTAAACACACATGTAATCCAATTGCAGTAAATAAAGAGCTGGCAATTCGTCAGACTAGTTTTCACTTAAGAAACAGTTTACACCAGGGCTGTTGTGAATCAAAATAAGAATAGCAAAGCCTTTAGTTCTCTGAAAGGGTGCTATTAAAACAATCAATTTCAAGAACACATTTCTAATATCCAATGATCAGAAACAGGGAAACCTTAATACTGAAAACTTGCTTGACATTTAAAGCTTAAAAATAAGTACATTTGCATGTACAGGAGGTGTTAACACCCAACAGTCTGTAAAGCAAGATATGAAGAACAGTCACCATGAAGTAAGATCCTCTTTTTTTAACGTCACGCTTGCTAACTTCTTCCTGTATGTTTATTGGCCCCTTGCAAAGATGTTTTTCTGTGTTGCAGTAACACAGGACATCACCATGGAGACCCAACACAAATCTACGCAACATGGAGAGAATCTGAACATTTTCTGTGAGATGCTACTTATAATAAACCATCTCCATTCTACTGCCTCTGCTTCTCTGGACATTTTGAATAAATGCATGTCTTTATTCTATTTAATCTGTCTATTTAGTTAACAAAATTTATATACTGCTCGATGGCACAAGGTCACTCAACAAGTTTCACAGCTGAGTATCTGAACCCTGATCTCTCAGTTCCTAATCCAACACACTATCCGCTACTACACCATACTGCTGCAGTCCACCCAGCTGGCCCCATACATTTTGCTGCCTGAGCTGCAGGACAAGATGTGGCCCCCTCACAATTCCAAGTTCAGAAGCTGACTGTACTGGCAATTGAGTCTTACTTCAACACTTCTGATCGGATAACATCCTGCACCATACCTGAAGCAGCAGTCCCAAAAGGGACCATGTGGCAGCAGAAGGGGAGTCAATAGGAAATTCTGGAGGCTGATCCTGCTGTCCCTGAACAGCTGCTACCTAAGGCAGTTACCTCACTGTTAAACTTAGGATTGGCCCTGCAACCCTACAGTGCTGAAGGTTTTAGAATCATATGCTAAGAGTCTAATCCAGAATGCTGGATGAAATGGATCTTGATTTGACTAGTCCAGCCAGGGCAGTTCCTGCCAAATGAGTAAAACGCAGAAGTTGGCAATTTTGTTCTTGTCACGATGCAAGAACTATATTAATTTTACAGGTTTTACTAGATTCTCATGGGGGGGGGGAACAGTTTGAGGGGCAGATTGCAACCTGGAGCATGTGTCCATATAGTGGGGTGCAAGTGAACAATTAAAGTGGAGTGTCCCCCACTCCCCAGATTCAATGGGATTCTCCTTAAAAGAGGTAGACTTGATTATTTATTCCCCCTTTCACATTCTTTCCCCTGTATGCCACACATTTCTGAAAAGTTGCTACTCCCCAGGGCCCCGGTTTTGTGTTTTAGCAGCTGTTTCCTATTGTTTTCTCAGACTGGGGCCAGCAGCCGCATGGAACACATTACTTGTGCCCAGGAGTGTTTCCTAAACTATTATTTAGTCAAAGATGCAAGGCAAACTGTGATTTTGAAAAGCCTGACAACTTGCAGAGCTACTTTGCCTCTTTCCAGGGCTGGATTAACTGTTAGCTAGGTACACTTTAGCATAGCGCTCCAGGCAATAATGGACCCTTGCTATGGTCCATAGCTATTTAGAAATTTCCTCTGCAATCAACCAAATACCATCTTTTCCATGCTGAGTTCTCATAAATTCCTGGGGCTGTTTGTATATGGCAAGAGTGGGTATTATTCCAGATGTATTGACACTTTAAACACCTGCACACCCTTGTGCAGAAGAAATGTCTATCCTTTTTTTAGCAGCTGCACAACAGGCAGGGACTGAGAGGTGATATTTCCTTAGGTCTGGAAAAGCAGGTACAATTTATTGGCAAATACTAGGTCTTCAGCTTGAGATGGGCTTAAGTTCAAAATCAAGGAAGGGGCCAGTGAATGCCACAAAACTCCTTTCCCATTACATAACTTATCAATAGCCCTTAATTTTATGAAGAAATGGAAGAGAAACTGATCCTACCAAAATTCTCTCCTTTGCTACACTTGTAGTCACAGGAAATCTGTATCGCGAATGCTATCTGTGGTTTTATCTGATGCCCATTACTTTGATTCTAGAATATGTCACAAATGCTGAAGTGTTCATTTGTGATCATTAGAATAATTATAGGGAAAGCATGTGGATCTGGGGTTGAGCGTGCCACAAGAGACACAGCTTTGAAAACCTTCCCAAATGATTAGTCAGAGTACCTGGTGTTTTCTCCAATATACAAAGCTAGTTCTGAGATGTCACTTGGATCTAGTATTGTTTGTCTTTACAGTGGGGTGTCCTGATTGAACTTGGGGGGGGGTTACCCAAACATAAACCTCTTTCCCTCCCTCTGGGAACAGCTGCAAACAGTTAACCCACATCAGCTTCTACTGCTTCAGAACTCTTGGTTGAGTCCTGACAACTCGTGTCTATAGGTCTTGCGTGTTTAATTTTGTGTGTAGCCTAAGATTTTTATTTCTTTTGTTTCTCCCCCATACCTCCACCCAACTAATGGATGTGAAAAGAAATCAGATGGTTTCCCCAGATAAATAAGGGCTTTGGTCCTACAGAGTATTCATTAGAGGCTTTGTAGAAAGAAAGAAAAGTGGATTAATCAAGAGCAGCTGGTGATGTGGGTGGCCTCATTGGTGCTGCATTTGTAGCTGAATTTCAAGTTCTGAATTATCTTAATGCGTGCTCCATTCCTGGAGAATATTATAATAATTTAAGGGAAAATATGCTTTTAGTAATTGAGACCAAACACAAGCATCAAATAAAACCGGTTAATGGTAACAGTAAGGCAGACACTGATTCACTTGTTGCCCTTTTCGAGATGGTAAAAACCACATTGCAAGGGTATTTGAATATTTATTTCAAGTGTTTATAGCCAACCCTTTCCTAGATAGTCACAGAACAGGAAATACATATATATTAAATACTGTGGCCAGCTCTCTCTGTCCAGGAAAGACTATATTCGGTGAAGCAGCTACAGCTGGGAAGATATTGCCAGCCCTGAATCCACCTGGGCTTAATGTGACAAATGTGGCCTCAGGAGCACCCCAAAGGTGATCTTTCAAATCTTGGACCAAGAACCCATCAAGTCACAGTATGTCAGTGTTGTCTGGATTCAGTTTCAATTTACTGGCCTACATGCAACCTATTATCACCACCAGACCTCAGTTCAGCACCTGCATCTGGGCATCTTCTGTATATTGATGACACCTCATTCCAATTCCCCTGATGCTATATGCATAAACTAGGGTCACAGTTCTACATCTGCACACAAGATATGTTGTAACTGCTTAGAGAAAAGCGATTGAGAGTTCTAGTTTAAGGGCTTGGTTGCATTGCACCTCCACTCCCAAATGCAAAGATATGCTGGACTTGCTGGTCTGTGCTATTCACTTGCTAGCCCACAGGGTTGATAGTAGGCATGGACGAATCTGTCAATTTTATTTACTCATTTTTGGCATTTTCAATTTTTGCATCTTTAAATGCACTTGATAATTTGCAAAAAGTAAGGATTGCTGTGGAGTTTGGACATCTTCAAATAAGGTGCTCATTTATGCAGAGATTGGACTTCCCAATCCTTTAAAGTGAGAGAGAGGGTTTCTCACTACCCCAAATATTAATAAAAACACTTTGAGCACTTATTCCACATTTGAGCACATTTCCATGTTTACATATGCCCACAACTAAAAGCAGATTAGCAGCACTTAACAATGCACAGAGCTGGTCTAACTATAGAAGCAAACTAGGCAACTGCCTGGAATGCCAAAATCCCAGTGGCACCTGCATCTGCTGTGTAAATGGCTTAGCAAACGAACAGCTGTTTGCATGGTTCAGTTTATCTGGGTTTTTTTAATGGACGCTTATCTGTGAAATAGGGAAACTAATTCATTAATGAACTGAACCACTTTTTATTTTTAATTTATAAAATAGGGTTTCCAAGTGCCCAACAGCCAGCTTCAAAGGCAACAGCTTCAAAGGCAAACCCCACACTTCCACACGAGCTCCCAGGAACAGGGGGTGTTGGCGTCTGAAAGCCCTTTGCAAAAGTTATTTCAAGCTGCCCCTCCTACTTATAACATCACTATTTTAAAGGCAGTGGGGAGAGTGCTTAAAGTGCTTTGCAAAATCTATTTTAAGCCATCTCTCCCCTTTAAATATTTCTCAAGTGGTGTTTGAAGGAAGAGCGGGAAGCTGCTTCAAAGAGCAAATTTGCAAAGCGCTTGAGGACAGTCCTCCTGCTTCCATTCTATAGTCTCAGATGGGAGAACAGGGACTGTGTTAAGTGCTTTGCAGAAGTGCTTTTTGAAGCAGTGCTCAAGCAATTTTGGGGTAGGGAGGCTACTTCAAAGAGCACTTTTGCTTTACGATTCTCTGTACATTTTACAAGCTCCTTTACCCTCCTGTCTGCCCAACTATTTAAAGAAGGTGGTCAGCTGGGAGTGTGTGGGCATGGTTTGGGGAAAATTACCTAGAATGTCAAATTGGACCCCCTGGCAGACCAAGATTGACCTACAGGCTGGATGTTCCCTACCCCTGATCTAAGATAAGACATGTGAACAACAGCTTCTCATAATGCAAATAGCAGTTTTGGGAGGGCAGGTGTGACATACAGCTCAGAGCTTAATAAATCTCCTTCTCCCCTCACTTGTCCTGACTCTTATTAAGATCTCATGCTGCTGCTATTTAGAGATTATAAAAGAACCATGCAGCATCAAAATATGTGTTTATAACATACAGCTTTGCTCTGAACTTTATCCATTTTCCTCTGAAATCAGAACAACTTTCCCACTGGTTTCTTTGGTCTGTTGTATGAAAATACTTTGGTGGGAACCCAGGATTATTATTTTCTTTCTTGCAATTTTTGTCGCTTTAGTAAGTGCCTTCTACAGAGAATTCATCACCACCGCCATCCATGATATTCAGTTTCCTCTTTTATAATTTACAGACAGCATGGGTCCCTGGAGTAAGAAATTCCTTTCCAAGACCTGCTTTGAAAGCAAAGGAAAGAAAGGCAAACACAATGTTCTACCGCTGCCTCACCATCATTGTTGCATTTAAATATGCTGCTTCTTAAGTTTAATCAATCCCTATCAGACATCATTCCTCTAAGCACAAAGGGATCAATGCTAAATTTCCTAATGAACAAATCAAAAGCTTCTGGCTTCGCTGTCTAACTTTTAATAAGAACATACCATGCCAAAAGCACCATTTTGTTGTATAACATTTAAGATGTAGAGACATTACTGCATCGTAAGTAAGCTGGACGAAAGGATAGGGTGATTTGTCTTTTGGAATGAGAACTATTTTGTTTCCTATCAGTTTCAGTAACTGTTTCTGTTATTCCCAGACAGGATAAACAGATGCCATACTTGAAAGAAACAAATCAAAACTGCAAGGGTTAAAAATGAAATTTTGGATGGAGGAAAGTAGTAGTATGTTAAACCTAATCACGCAGAGTTTTAAGGCAAGCTTCAATTGCATCTCTCCTCACTCCCTACTAAAACAGAATTAGCTTGCCTCAAGTCAGGTACGCTGTACATTAAACTATGTTTATGAGCTGGTGGTAGCAATGGGAGAGATAGTTAATTCAGTTCACATTTAAAGGAGAACCTACCTAATCTGCACTCTCAAAAGCAATATGCCAACTGAAAACACAGCTATCTCTCAAAATATGCAAAATTCAGAGTAATTTTGCAACGCAGTTCTTCAGTAATATGTACAAAATGCATACAATGTGACAAAAGTGTGCATAAAAGTTTGTTATCAACAATAAAATACAAAAATGCATTGCATTAGGAGAAGCTGCTCTAGAAAAAGGCAAAACGGCAAACATGTATTACAAAAAAATCACACGAAACTCATGACTTTTTATGACTCCCCCCCCCCCTTAAATCGCCAACAGAAATGCGGGAAACCGAATTTAAGTTCTGAAAAACGAGGAAATGAAGAAAACCTAGGAGGACAGATTCGCCCATCCCTAGCTGGCAGTAATGTGGGTGAAGTCAAGCAGCAGAAACATTTTACAAAACAATAAAATTGGTATGTCCATCCCAACCCCAAGAATCACAGAACTGTAGAGTTGGCCCATCCTTCCCTCAGCAGCAAATCCCTGGGCCAAGAGACCCCAACCCACTTGGGACCCCCCTCAGAAGTCAGGGGTGCTGGACGGACAAGAGACCCCACTTGGGCGCTGGCTTTCTACACAGCCAAGAGGTATACTATACTGTATAAACCTTGTGAAATAAAAGGAACATACATAAACTAAAACAACACACCCACCCCCTCATCCCACACTGGAAATCCCGCGCGCGCCCCTCGGCCTCCCTCCTCCTCCTCTTCCGTCCTTCCCCCGCCAGAGAGCCAAGATGGCGGCGGCTGAGGGGAGGCGGGGAGGGAATCCCGCCTGAGGCGCCCACACGGCGAGGGAGGAGGCGGCGCTGTTGCTGCTGCCGCCGCCGCGCGTGAGGGGAAGGAGGATGCCACAAGAGGCGATGCTGTCTTCGTGATCGGCTGCGCGTCGGCGAGGGAAAAGCGCTTCGGGACCTCGAGGGGACCCCCTCTCTCCGTGTCTCCCCTCCATTCATGCTGCCGCTGGGGAGCAGCGCCCCCGCCTGAGGTGAGGTCGCTGGGGCGAGAGATGGCGGGCTGCCTCTGTCTTTCGGGGGCGCTGCTGCTGTTATGGATGCGCGCCTCTCTCACCCCCACCACCAAATAACGGAGCCGAGGGAAGAAGGCGGCCGTTGCTGCTCTTCCACTGGGATATTTGGGGCAGCGGGTTGGCGATGGCGAGGGGGGGAGAGAGAGAGAATAATACGCAATTTCGGGGCATCTCTCTGGCGTGTTGTGCGTGTGTGGTTTTAGGATGGGGGAGACGGACGGACGACGAAATGATGCAACTGGCGCGTGTGAGACATGACGGCGGGTGATGCCAGATGCTGGAGTATATAATATTCAAAAGAAAGAAAAGAAATGGGTTAGCAGCCCTACTCGGAGTAGACCTTTTGGAATGAATGGGCTCAGGCCCATGAGTTCCCGTGGGTCTCTTCCCGAGCACGACGTGGCTGGAGACAACCCGGTGTCATCGGTGGTTTTAATCTGTTACGTAGGAATGAAGCTGAAGTATTTTAAAAGAAGGGGGTGTCATGTGTGCAATTCCCCCCCCCCCCATCTATCTATGAAGTATTTAAAAGAAAGGGATAATCCATTCAATTGTTTCTGGCTAGTCTTATTTATTTATGTTCAAAATTTGGCGAATGTTGGTGTTACGTGTGAATGTCGACTGTGCCTCAGGAATGTATGAAATGTATGTTTCCTTCTGTGGTTTTGGGTTTTTTTTGGACCTTGGTATATTCCGATGCTCTCTGCCCCGTGGTGAGCTGACCCACCGATGTTCACCAGCCTGCCCCTTGAGTTTGGGGGACTTGGGAAGCGTTTGCTTGTGAATGCCGAAGTACACCAGAATTTGAACATTCACTTGCATGTAACAGATGTCAGAGCAGCTCCCCGGGGTCTGGTCATGCTCTAGTGTGACCAAGCAGCTGATGCTAAGATGTGATGAGGCAGATGGGGTTGGTTTGACCCCATGGCTGGGCTCATCAAGAGCAAAGGTGATAGTTTAGTTTCCTAGCACAACGGGGTCTCTCAAGAGCATGTCTTTGTCTTTCTTCATATGAGCGAGTAGCTGACATTCATTCCTATGGAGAAATGCAAAATGAACACAGTAAACTAACTCACTGCAAGTCAGACCACTGGTTCATCTAACTTAGAATTGTCAACACTGACTGACAGCAGCTCTCCAAGCATCAAGCAGGCATCTTTCTCAGGAGATGCTTGGATTGAAACTGGGACCTGCTTCATTCAAAGCTTACCACAAATCTATGGCCATTTAAACTTAAGTAAGTACTGCGCTCAAAGACCAAACATGCCACAGTAAAAAGGGAGGAAAGGGGTCAGGCAATCAGGGACCTAATGCTGTACAAATTCAGGTTCAGATTTCCTGCACCACTCCATAACAACAGCCCTGAAAGGCAGGCCAGCAGTTATTACTCCACTGTGAAAGCAGCTTGACTCAAATGAGATAAAGAAAAAACAGAGGTTTGGACTGGGTATTTCCTTTTCTTTTGGATTTCTTCTGTAGAAATGATACCTTGACATGTGGGATAATACTACTGGTAATGATTTCTAGGTTTAACTTGTGAGGGTTATTGTGAATGTGCAAATAGACCAAGCTTGAGGCTCCTTTATTTATAGCTTGGTCCATTACTACAAAATCCATAGGGCCATTAAGATACTACCTTTATGGGACTAACCAATTTCCGTGGAAAGCCCCTGGACTTTAAAGGTAAACAGAGCTCTTCTTCAGCAGAGATAAGTTAATTTTATTCTTGTTTAATTTGGGGAAATGTGTATAGATACATGCTATTACAGTGGTACCTCGGGTTTCATACGCTTCAGGTTACATACGCTTCAGGTTACAGACTCTGCTAACCCAGAAATAGTACCTCAGGTTAATAACTTTGCTTCAGGATGAGAACAGAAATTGTGCTCTGGCGGCGCAGCAGCAGCAGGAGGCCCCATTAGCTAAAGTTGTGCTACAGGTTAAGAACAGTTTCAGGTTGAGAACGGACCTCCAGAACGAATTAAGTACTTAACCCGAGGTACCACTGTATATAGAAGCATATTTTGGCTTGAAATTGTTTTTAAATATTCAGTTGTTTTTATAAATGCAGTTGTTTGTGTTGTGAAATTGCTTTGAGATGCTTCATAGGAAGTGATTCATAACTGAATTAAATTATAATGATGAGGATGTATGTGGGGCTGACTACTATTAGTGTGTGTGTATGTGAAGAGGAAGAGATGGGTGCTATTTGACAAAGATGACACTGGTACATTGGAAGGCAGGTTAATGATAGAAGCCAGGCTGATCTTTGAGAGGGGGGAAAGAGGGAAAATACTGGGGTGTTGGAAAAGGTGGTTTTATAGTTGAAATGTTTGGGGAACCAGGTTAGCAAGTAAGCTTCATTTGTGTACTTCTTGAAAAATCACTTTTGAGTACATATTAGTGAAGGAATTGGGGCATGGCAAAGGAAATGCTGGGGTAAATTTCACAAAGCGTTGCAGCAATTCTGGTGTTTCCAGGTGGCCACCTGCTAAAATGTTAGGTAGTCTTTATAACTAACTTTCATCATGCACCAGCGATGTGGAACTTTTGGAAACTTTTGAATTGGAAAAACTTTCTGGAAAGTTTTCATTTGCAAGTTAGGGTAATTTATATGAGGAAGTTTTCTGTTGCCCTAGAGAGTGGTTTAATTTAGCAAGTTTATTTTATTTGCATTCAGTAAACAAAGCTAAAAACTTTCAAACTGCCAAACCTTCCTAATATTAATTTGCAGTTGGCATCCATTATGTGTTTTTAATGAATTTATGAATTCACTCTGGGTGTTGGGTAGTTTGTGCGTCCATTATTTTCTATGAGTTGGGTTCTTTGGAGGAGGCATTATGCCCCCATCTTTATTTAGACACCTGGGATTTGTTTTATTTAGGAAAAAGTGGTTAGGTAATTTTGTCCTGCCACCTTTCCTGTTTCTAATTGAAATGATAGCTTTGCTTTATAATAGCAGAGTACTTGATATGAGAGGGAACTCTTTTGATTGAAAAAAAAATTAGACTGTTGCCAGTAATGGTTAGGTGTTTCTGGTGTTTAATACATTTCCCCAATTATGGATGACTAATAACGTTTTCTTGCATGACAATAGTAATAGACCTCTGTAGTGGTAGAAACAGAACCTTGGGGTTCTATTACCATATATTTAGGCTAAAGTTTTCATATCTACCCATCTGTCTGTCTCTGTCTAGCAAGCCTAAAGGCTTTTGGTGCCTTGAACTGACTTGAAAATAAAGCAAGGCAGTGACTTGCCTACAGCTATAAATCTTCTGCAGACACTGATTTTGGGCAGGATTCTAATGACCCTGCCATGTTACAAACATGGCAAAGAGCTGGCCTGACCACTCTGAATGAAGGAATAAATTCAGGTTTGTGTCCAGAAAACATTCAGTTGATCTCAAACAGTACGTAAACTGCCATCCAGGATGAATTGGTGATGTCCATTCTGGGTTAGCCCAACACAGCATGATGATGCAGATGGGAAGTTCAAATGTCAGTCAACTTTCTGCTAAGTATCTCAATCCACCTGTAAATTCTCTTGCACCTAATTGAAATGAACAGGGGCTATAGAAAGATGTGGTAGGTCAGGCACTTCCAACTCACAAGAGACTGCGAGCTACTCCCAGTAAAAAAATTCTGGAAGTGATCTACCCATGAAAGGAGGGTGGGAAGCCAAGGTTGTTGACCTTTCTTTAGGGGGGGGGGGGAGCCAAAGTTGCTGGGCTTTTTTTTTTTAAAGGAATGTGGAAGAGAAAGTTGTTGAGCTTTTTTTAAGGGGTAGTCACAGCGGTAACGTCTATTTTAGTTGTCTATTTGAAGGTCTATTTGAGTTTCATAACAACAAAATACAATTAAAGTACACCCATTTGACGCAATGGAGGAACACAGCAAGGGGGGGGACTTTCACTGCATTGCTTTTCACTACCGACAATCGGGAGGGGTCCCGTGAGCAACAGCGAACTTCTGGGGATCGACCTGTCAGTCGCACATAGACCCATGCAGAAGGTCCCAGGTTCAAGCCCTGGCATCTCCAGGTAGGGCTGGGAGAAATTCCTGTCTGAAACCCTGAAGAGCTGCTGCCAGTCAGTGTAGACAATACTAAACTAGACAGATCAGTGGCCCTACTCTGTATAAGGCAGCTTCTTATAATAGTGCTCTGTGCAACAGATCCATTCGCCTCTCACTCTGCTGCCCCTAACAGCACTCAGGTTGTGCCAGTTTATGCCGATCTCTCCTTGCTTCATGGCAGGTCCATCTTGGCTCACCCTCTTGTGTGTGTGTGTTTTTTTTGTTATGCATTTCTCTTGGTTACATACAGCAGGTGACCTTAAAAATGGATGGATTAGTGTACTTCAACTAACATAGCAACAGTTTATGCTCTGGAGGCTGAGACTTTTTGTTGCTGTCCTGTCTCTAATAACTAGAAAAGTCAGCAGGCTAGATACTAATAACACTTAACAGCTTGTTAATTATGTTGGTGGCCTTGGGCCTCTGCTAATCTCATGTTCTATTTAAAGAATGCACAAATGTGTATCTGACCCACTCTCAACCAAGATGCATGTTGATGTGTAAGTTGGAAAATGAGTTTTTGTATGTGGCTATTTAAACTGAACATTTGAAGAAAGTGCAATTTGCTTTTTAGTAAGTTTCATGTTTCCCCTACACTCTCTGTCAGTCTGCACTTAAATATTTCACTTTCTAGATGATTGAATGCAGAACTAATCTGCACAATCCTAGTGCTTACTACCTAACTGCAGTCCTGTCTACTCAGAAGTAAATCCTGTTGAATTCAATCATGGGTCTTACTCTTAGGTAAGGGAGGTTAGAATTGCAGCCTCTGGCAAATACTATTCCAAGTGAGAGGTGGAAAATTGATTTCAGTATTGGGCAGATAACTCATTTATAACTTTATATTTTTAATTTACATGAAGATTCAGAACTGTAGTGCTAAATATAATCATTAATCATAGGAATTATTTCCATCATCCCTCTAAAGTAGGTGTCAGCAACTGGCAGCTCTTGAGTCAAATCTAGCTCCCTTAGGAGGCATTTTAGGCCCCCAGTTACAAACTCAAAACCAGCAGAGGTGTGTGTGTTATGGAAAGAACAGTGGTTGTAGTTGCAGGGTTTTATAAATGTGGGGAGTCAGTTGAGGCTTTTACATGGTACTGTCAATAAGTCACCTTCTGGCAAAGCTAGTTGCAGACTGGAGCCCTATATAATGAGAGGTTTTCTTGGGATCACTGTAATTTCTTATCAAGTCAGATTTATTTATAGGAAATAGAGCAAAAAATCTTTGTGTCAAAGTAAAACTAAGGGCAGCGAAGATTGACTGCCCTGTCCCACTTCTGTGCACAAATCATTTGTTTTGCTCGTTTCCCCCCAAATTGATAGACTGGGCTCTTGTGCTTTATAAAATCTAAATATCCTGAACTAGGACTAGCTGGGTCCTATGCATGCTTGATCCACACAGTACATTTAAAGCACATCCAGTGCACATTTAAAACACATAACTTCCTCAAAAGATTATTTGGAGCTGTAGTTTGCCTTATAGAGCCATCGTTCCCTGCGACCTTAACAAACTGCAGTTCCCCTTACTCTTTGAGGGAAGTTATGTTGTTGTTTAGTGCTCTGGTCCATGGGGTCACGAAGAGTCGGACACGACTAAATGACTAAACAACAACAACATGTGATTTAAATGTGCATCAGATGTGCTTTAAATGTATGGTGTAGAACTGCTCTGAGTCCCACAGGCAGAACAATTTTATGAAGGTCCTTGGGGTGAAGGGGGGGGGAGTGTCAGTGACGGAGGCAACACCACTCCCTCAGTTCTGCTAGGCTTGTGGCAGCCTGGATGGAAGCTGCAGAACAGCTTTATTCCTTCTGTCCTCCCCTTTTTAAAAGAGTTTTACTTTCTTAAAAATGTTTATCCCATTGGTTTTTATGGGGGGGGGGGAAATAACTATATGGTTGGAATGCTATTCTTTCTGAAGACCCCAAGGCCGCCTCAGAGTTCATGACATACTCTCTTTCAAACCATGCTGCCATCTGAGCACTGATGATGGTGGAATAACAGTGGCAGACTTTGCTGCCACCATAACAAGCCCTCTGGCATCAGACCTGCCTCTTCACTGGCAGAAGGACAGGTTTGCAACATCCAACAGCCCATCAGAGGGTAGGACCCAAACCAGTGGATTCAGATTACAAGAACATTCTGACTGGAAGAACTTTCTGATGGCAAGAGCTGTTTGACAGTGGAATGGACTACTTTGGGAGGTGGTGCACTCTTCTTCATTGGAGGTTTTTAAGCAGAGGTTGGATGGCCAACTCATGGATTATTTAAGCTGTGATTTCTGCATTGCAGGGGGTTGGGCTAAATTACTTTTTGGGCCCATTCCAACTTGGAAGTCCTGTGATTTGGGCCCCCTGTCTGGGAGCTTAGGCTTGCTCCCTAAATTCAACAGGACTTATCTGCAAATAAGGGTTCGTCCGCACAGCTAAATGTGACTCCAACTCTACCATTCCATGATTCTATGAAAAGAGGGCATTGATGTAGTGTTTGATTTAAACATATTGCTTCAGTTTTCCAGAAATGAAATCGGTGGTTCTTGAGCAACAATCATATGACATAGCAGGAGGCTGAAATGACCCAATCTTAAGTAGTTTTTGGAACATTGAGTCTTGTAGCTAGAAATGGGACTTGTAGGATGTTTCAACATTCCACAGGAGAGGAAAGAAAAACATTTATTTTTATCTTTAAAAGTGTAAAAGTGCTAAGATTAGGTAAAACAATAATTTTTCAGAAACTCTATAATAATTGCAAGTTTAGTCAGTAAGAAACTAGCTTAAGTGGGAGACCTCATTAAATTCTGTTTTCAAAACCTGCAATTCACTAATATCCTAGCCTGCCTCATCTTTGAGAATTAAAAATTTAGAAGGAGGATTAGCTTGTTTTATAGAGATTGGATGGAGAGGACTGCACTTTTCAGCTTGGGGATGAGTCATCTCTGTTTTCTTTTCTCTGTTCTGCCAGAGTGTCTGGTTGGCTTTATACAACTGGGCAACCTCCATGCATCTGCTTAAAATGGTGAGTGGGAGGGGGAGTCTACTTTTCAGAGGAGTAATTAAATTTCGAGGGAAAGCATTTGAAATTGTATTGATTCATTTCAATTAAAAACAAATCTCTTGACCCTTTTTATACATAAGCTAACACCCGCATTAAGGGTTTGTGTGTGTCTGTGGAAACAGGAAAAATATATCCCTGAGCAGATGCAGGAAGATTTTGTACAAGCGCATCTGCCCTGTTTCAGGCCAGTCTCTCTGTGTTGCTTTGTCCAGAGCCCAAGTATTCTGTTATCTATCTCCACCTAATCAATATAATATTGACACTGATAGATGTGGCATGTGCTCTTATGTTGACAGAAAGTATCTCCTCTTGTGTATTCACATGATCTTTCCTTTAGTGGCCATAAAGTGTGCCATGAATCTATGTTGACTTTCCCTTTCAGTACATCTATATACTGTACTACAGACTTTAAAAAAAGTCATTCAGTCTCCCAAGGGGACCTTGTGAATCGTAGTTCTGTGCCATGGCTAGGGATCTCTTAAGATAAATTTGTTAGCCAAAGGAAAAATAAGAGCCATAATGTCAATACGTTTATATCCAGTGCCTGGATATAAACTGCTGCTGAGTTCTGCTATCAGTAACAAATTCTGCAGTTATTTTATGCTTGCACAGAATCTGTATCAAAGTAACAAAAGCTGTCTGTTGGTAAATTGACCATATTATTAGTAGCATGTGGTTTCCTGTTTTAACCTTTAGGATTTCTTAGATTATTACATGGTAGAACACATGTTCTCAGCTGGGTTTGAACTAGAAGGATAATAGAGAATAGATAACCCTGATCTAAATTCTACAATAAGCTAAAATGAGTTGCTGCTCTTTGTGGTTAGTGACGTTTCGGAAGTCCAAAAAGGGAAGGAAGTTTCCTGTGATGAGGCAGGATGGATATCTGAGAGACTTCGGCATTGCTCAACTGATAATGTGATGAGTGTCTTTTTTAAGGGTTTGTGTCAGGCCGTCTGTCTTCTATTGTTGGCTTTCAAAAACTTCACCCTTGGGTTTTGCATGCACCCACAGAATGAATCTGAGTGAGCAGGGGGGAAAGAGAAGTTTATACTGGTGCTTGAATAATTTATTGATTCAAGTATGCTTGCCAACAGGTTAAAAAAAAAAGAGGTCTTCTGCAATGTAATAACTATCAGTAAATGCAGAATAAAATCAATCAGACAATAACAATGCCATCATTGAATGGCTGGGATAACAGCTATTAGGCCATTAGAGTACAAAGTGGATAAAATGATGAGTGACTGTTACGCAATATATGTCAATAGTATAATTAAAATATCAAGGCTGCCCTGATAGAGCCATCATAGCCTATCCTGTATACACGTATTTTCTTGTTCTATTTTAGTCACTGTTCATACAGTGCTGCAGGGTTTTGAGGTACCACAAAAGCCTGGCAAACTGTTTAATCAGATCAGATGGTGAGATGAAGGGTGTGTACCATGAGTGATAGTGCCTTTCTTGTGCTACTTTCAGCTCTGAAAAATCTACTGCCTATTTCCAGCTCCAGTCTGTCTCCAAGCTGTCTTCACGCACTGGTAATTCGTAGTCTAACCCAGTTCTTTCTCCCTTGGTTCTTCAAAACAGCCTGTTTACCATTTAAAGAATGCTTTGTGTTTGTCCATTATACACTCTGATATTTCCATGAGGAAGACGTTTGTGTTGTTCGCTCTGCTTTTACCCACTGCTCTAAAAAAAAGGGGGGACACTGGGCAAGTGACTAAGCTCTGTTGCATCATTTAAGCTGTTAAGAGCAGATGCTTATATAATGCCCTGTAGCTTTAGGAGTGTTTTGTTTCATTGGCCCAAGACACTTGTGATTGTTGAGGATAGGTTTTCATTTGAAGTAACATTTAATATACAGAAGGTGTGCTCCCGAAGATGTTGGTGCTGGTAAATATTCCATTCCTTTATTTTGATAAGTAATTCAGTTTATTACAAAGATAACTCACTACCGTGGCAAGTGTGTGAGCTTGTGGGCCTCACATCTGTGCAAGTACATTAAACTCAACAAGCTGTTCATAAGCTAGCACATTTGTGCCGACATTATTGAAACTGGAACTTGGGTATGTAAGCCATGTGCTTATTTCATTATAAAGGAGAGAGAAAATCTGTTTTACGTAGAAGAAAACTTGGCAATGGCATCAGAGAAAAATGTAATGCTTTTCAGTGTACTCTTAAAGGTTGGTGGTTTTCAGAGACCTTTCAGTTTTACCATATCCCACATTTCTTTCATCCCTTGCTAGCCAGATCGTTCTGTGATGGAAGATGGAAGACAGAGGGGCCCGTGTTGCTGACTACTTTGTTGTGGCTGGATTGACTGATATTTCAAAACCACTAGAGGAGGAAATCCACTTCAACGATGCTTGCCACAAGCTTGCAAAGCCAAAAGAGCCAATCACAGATGTGGCGGTGATAATTAAATCTCTGGGGGAGGAAGTGCCTCATGGATACAAATGCATAGATGTTACTCCATCAGGACTGTCAGCAGATCTCAACAATGGCAGCCTTGTGGGACCACAAATATATCTATGCTACAGGAGAGGGAGAAACAAGCCCCCACTTACTGACTTGGGGTGAGTAAACTTTATTAACGTTGCTTTAAATATATATATATATTCAAGTTGCACTACTAAGGAATAGAGCTGCTAACTTTTATTTAAAAAACATTGGTCTGTTAGGTTTTGTTTGGAGGCAACAATCCTGATGGATATAGAATCATAGAATTGTAGAGCTGGCAGTTCAGGGGAGAAACTGGAGTGGGGTCTGCTCTTAGGTGGGGTGCAGGTGGGACTGTATTGCTGACCTTCCTTCCCAGTGCCATGTGTCACTGCCACTTACCGAGATGTGGAAGTGAAAGAGCAAGGCAGCAGGAGCTTGGCGCACTGCCGGTTCAGTGCAGACACAGTGACAGAAGCCTTGGATTGGTTCTGCAGTTGCACCTGTGCTCAGCATGTCCTTCATGCAACCCAACCCTTGCTGCTTCATGAATGGAGCATAGCTGACTGTGGTCTATTGTGGGCAGAGCCTAGCAGGATTCCTTCCTACTCCCTGCAATACTCCTTACCTGTTGTTTCTAAAAACCTGTCCTTGTGTTTTTGGGTATGTCTTCTGTCTAGGGTTTTATATGATGGGAAAGAGAGATTAAAACAGGGTTGTGAAATCATCCAAGCCACTCCGCATGGCCGCCCTGCAAATATCAGTGGTGGGGCTTCATCGCAAAAAGTCTACATCACATTCCGAAGAGCCTTGGAGAACATGACTCAAAATACCTTGGCTGTCACAGACATCTGCATAATTATACCAAGTAAGGGAGAAACCCCACCACACACCTTCTGCAAGGTTGACAAGAATCTGAACAGCAGTATGGTAAGGTGGACTTCTGGATTTGTAGAAAATACTGTTTAATGGATTTATAATGCTTACAATATAGTTGTTGTTATTATTTAATTTATATACCTCTTAAGGACAAAATAGGCTTTTAAGTGGTTTACAAAGCATAACATTCAGTTACCAGTTGGCATTAAAAAACCCCAGGTTGGAGTAGACATATATATTTCTAATTAATCCTACTCTCCTGTAAGATTCCAGAGGATCTGTGCCAGTTTCTTCTTCATGTCTCAACAATGTCAACTTCTCATGAGCAATCCGTAATCCCTTGAAGGGTTCTCTGCTGTGTTGCAGTGTTATCTGCTCTTTGCCCTATGGACAATGGTATAAATTAAATGCTGCAAGCAGCTTTTTATGAAGTTATCTGTGCAGTCCTAAGGCAAGTACTTAAAAAGAAGAAGTAAGAATTGCTTTGCTGGATAGACTAAGACATACCTAGGTGGAATCTACATGCATATAAAAAACACTGTGAAAATGCTTTTTAAAAAAGTGTTTAGAAAAATACATTGAATTTTGCATAGCTCACTGTCGCTATCTACTGTCACATTTGTATATTGCACTTTACAACACATTTAAAGTTTTATTTGCAGCTGTGTAGCTGAGCCCCTAGTTAATTCACCTCCGCCAACCATATACTTCTGGAAGCTCAGTAGCAAAATAGTTTCCCCCTCTTCTTTACTCCCAGCATCTGATAATGAGACGTAGGCTGCCTATGAATATGGAGGCTCAGTTGTTGTTGAATAATATATCGAATAGATTATTTTTGTCACATCAACATGAGTTCTCTTTCTTTAAGCCTTCCTGCTACTCATTATCAAAGTAATAATTGTTGGCATACTCTTAAAAAGTCCCCTCAAGTCCTCTTTGCTGTCACAATGTTAACGAATCCAATCTACTCCACCATCTTCTGATACCTGTTAGTTACACAGAACACTGGGAAAGCACTTCTTGCAGGCCTTCCATATGAATAGTCAATTGCACAAAAAGTATATAAGATACCATTACTTGGTTTTCAGTAGAATATTTTAAATGCAAGTTAAATTGAATGAATTTCTGGTGATAGCATTTGTTCAATAGAAACAGTATGATTCAGGTGCACTGTGGCATGAAAGCCTGTGGTTAATGCACTGCTGTTTTCCATCATTTTTGCTTTTATGTGATCAAATCATTGTCAAGTGATTTGATTTTTTAAAAGCCCCTTTTATTTATTTTTTTGCAAGCCCTTCTCATGTGTATTTAAACTGAAAATTCTTATTTATCTCGCTGGGCCATAGTGCTATTTTTCAATGATAAATTGTCGTTATGCCACTTTCTAGGATAAAAGAAAAGGCAGAGAATCATGTGTGTGTTGGAGGGGTAGGAGGAACTATGATATACACAGGGTAGCTTAGAAGACAGTTCTTAAAATGCTTCAAATTATGGACTCAGTTAAAACACATTCCAGAATTCATGGGTATTTGAAGTAGGAATGTATGCTGTTTTCTGAGCAAGCCTCTGGAATAGGGCTTTTACATCTTTCATGATTTTCACTTATGGCACATAATCATTTGTTTTGCAATAAGTAGGAGCTGCGCAAGTTTTTTTTATATAAACTGAAGTTATCAAAATGCTACTGAAATCAGTGGGAATGAACATTTGCTTCTCATTTCTCTGGTATGAATGCTGTCTGAGCTACTCCAAAACATATACAAAACCTGAGCAAGCTACAAAATCAAGTGTATTTCATTTGTAGTACCCATTATGGCTTATGTAGTGCATGAAAGTACTCATTTTACATTCCAAAAGTGTGCTGCAGACATTTGTTGGTAGCCACCTCTTTTTTATTCTTGTCTTCCTTTGGGTTTACCAAGGGTGACAAAATTTATCAGAATACTATAAATTTCTATTTACCTGACACATTGCCAGCAGCAGAGAAAAGTTGGTACTGTTCAAAAATTATGAAATTGTATGAGATTTTGTGCTAAAAATGAGTCATAGAGTGAAAAATTACAGGTTAAGAGACTCAAGCATGGTTATAGAATACTTAAACATCAGCATGAATCAAGTGAAAGGGCTTGCCCAGGAAAATAGTTTGTGTTTTTTTTACCTTAAGTTGGGTTCTTTAATCTGACACACAAGAGTGCTTCCATTATTCATTACAATCATTGAATTGATTTTAAAGGAGTATAATTTGACCTTTTACAAGTTGTCTGATCAGGCTTGTTTATCCTTCCCACTTGTGGCATTGTACTCTTGTCTTTCTACATTGCCTAGTCAACTAATTCACCCTCTTCTGCACTTCTCTTGCAGTGGGGCTCAGCAGTGTACTTGTGCTATAAGAAGTCTGTGGCAAAAACAAACACCATATCATACAAAGCTGGTAAGTCATCTGTAGGTTTTATTTATTTATAATACAGTAATGCTTATTGGCTACATATAGTAGACCAATTTTATTTATGGATTAATTCTTTTATGTAAGCTTAGACTGGATTTGCACTGACGTGGGAAAATTCTGTAATATCATGAAGACCAAGAATGTTATATCAGTTAGAGAGGCAGGCAGCCTACTCACTATGCATTTAAAGCGCACGCGCACACACACACACACACACACACACACACAGAAAGAATCCTTGGAATTGTAGTTTACCTGAAACAGACCTACAATTTCCATCACCCTTAACAAACTACAGTTCCTAGGATTTAGGGTGTGTGTATTGTGGAGTGTGAGGAAGGAGACATGCTTTAAATGTGTGGTGTGTACACATTCTCATTTATGACAGACAGGATAAAGACTTGGTTCTGTGGGCCTGGAGCGACTTTGGAGGTTGCTTATTTATTATATTTTTATTCCATTTTCTGGACCATTCTTGACTTCTAAAGTAGCTCATATTAATGACATTTTTAAAAAATGAGAGACAGGACCTGTCACCAAGCTTACAAACTAAACAGATGAGATGCAAACAAAGCGAAGGGAAAGGGAGCAGAAGTAAAAGGCAGAGGAGGGAGGTCCAATTTTCAAGGCCAAAACGAAGTGGTAAGCTATACACGGGCCTTCATATTCCATGCTGCCCACATTCTTCTTCCCTCATTGGGGAATTTGACTTGCGGTTACTTTTCATGAAAAGCTTTCTCTTCCCCCACTTCTCTGCGTAGCAAACCACTTTTGGAATTAATGGGAGGTCCAGTAATGGTTTTTGATACGGCATAATGGGTGGTCTTTCGTTGCTATGCTTTTGTAAAACAAAATGAGGGGGAATGCACAACCCTGAGCCGCTTTAATTGGGATATTTTGGAAGCACACAGGTATATCTGCCAAGTACAGAGGCTCATCCTCTCTCTGGAGCTTGCCTGGGCAAGCCCAGTTAAAAGGAACGCAGCATTGCTTAGGAGGCTTTTATCCAGTATGCCTTCTATTGAATAAGCAGAATGAAATGTTGAGTTATTTTTATTTAATTGCTGGGAAATTGGATTGCATTGACTGGAGGAGCTGTGAAACCAGTTCAAGTGGCAATGCTGTCTGTAATAGGACCGATGTGGTTCAGCAGATAGAACAGGGGTTGTCACTGTGTTTCCCATGGCACAAGTCCTTCTCAGACCATGTTTTTGTTTTGTTTTTGTTTTTAATTTTCTTATTTGTTAACTTACCAACTCATATTCTTCTGCATGTCTGCAGAGTCCACCTAGTATGCAGAGGCTCCAGATTTCTTTCTGAGAGGCCAAACTTGTAGGAACCCGAGTTCAGTATTAGTAGGAGCAAGTGGGGACTTGCAACAGTCCTCAACCCTAAAAGGAGTGTTCCTATTCAGGACTTTTGGCATTCTGGAAAAGGATCCTCAATGATCCCTTCAGGGCTTGCAGACAGCTAGAAGGAAGAATTCAGGAGCAGAAAGGGAGAAAGGACACCTTTTAATTTCTTCCCATTTGAAAATGTCTCCTTGTGGCTGGCCCTGCCATAGGACAGAGTTCAAAATATACGAATAAGCCACTTCAAAATGATGTATATATCATACAACACATCTCACAAAATATACAAGTAACTACAAGTTGTTATATGCATCAGAGTCAAACAAAGAATCAAACAAATCAATCAATCAATAGAGAGGAAGCTGTCTCTCAAAGGAAGCCATTTCACAAAAGTCTCAAAGGAAGACGTCTCTCTGAAGTCTCAAAAGGACAGTATATCAAGAATAGTTCAACTGTTTCAGAATAAAGTCTTCATCAGCGAATAATGAAATATTCATACTAGTGGGGAATTATGTTAGTGGATCAGTGATCACTGGATAGTGTAGCTGCAACACAGGGGTTTGTGTTTGTTCATAGGGCAGAATTCAACAGCCACCTCAGGTGGCAGATGTTGGTAGGGGCAGGGAATGTGGCAACATGTTGGAGGATTGAGCTTTGGACACCCCACACCCAGCCCCATGCTCCCTAAGCTAGCCTGCTGGCCTCAGATGTGGTGGAGGATGCTTTGTGTTTGAAGTAATATTCAGCTGCTGGCCTGGTTGCTACATAGAATGGGGGAAAGGGCATCGTTGTGTTTCTTGCCTCAGGCAGCAAAACCTATTGGGTCAACCCTGCTTCTCCTATTGTGTTATGTAGTGCTAAAGGATATAGTCTTAGGACTGCCAGCCAGCCCCAAACATGAGAGTATTAATGCTAATATACCAAAAGAAAATGTTTCCGTTCTTTCCTGCCTCCTTGTAACCTTGTGATACACACCTGCCACCTCACCCCCTTTACTCCAAGCCAAGGATACTATAAGCCAGGGGTCAGTAAACTTTTTTCAGCAGGGGGCCGGTCCACTTTGTGGGGGGGGGCGAACTATATTTTTTTTGGGGGGGGGGAAATGAACAAATTCCTATGCCCCACAAATAACTGAGAGATGCATTTTAAATAAAAACACACATTCTACTCATGTAAAAATATGCTGATTCCTGGACTGTCCGCGGGCCAGATTTAGAAGGCAGTTGGGCTGGATCTGGCTCCCGGGCCTTAGTTTGCTTACCTATGCTATAAGCTATTTGGCAAATTCCCTCTATTTATATTCCTTTCCCTCCCCACCCACCTAACAGACTTGCAACCTTCTGTGTCTCAACTATCCTCTACGTTTTATAAGTCTTGGAAGCCACTGTGTGTTGGCTCCCATCCAGCTGTTTGTTGCTGTTTTTAAAGTATTTTTCTTTTATAAACTAATATTCCTGGGAGCATGAAGAAGCTAATTTATTTATTTAGCTAGCTAGCTAGCTAGCTAGCAGCCCTGTTTTCCTTTCAAATGGATAGGCATTGGACCACCCAAGTTTGGCATTAGAAGAGATGGTGATGATGCAGAAATTATACATGTCAAAACAAGAAACAGTGAAACTGTAGTCCTAAAAGACACAAAAAAATTCCAAATACAAATCAAGCAACATCATTAAAAACTGGGTTGCACTCCACAGCCCAAAGCTTTCCTGAATAAAGTGTTTATTTTACATTCTCACTGGATCATTTGATGATGGCTAAGGACGATATTCCTTAATTTGTCAACAAGGTCAGAAATAAATGAGGTATATTGAAATTACCTCAAGCAAAATTTTTTATTGAAAGATATCAACAGTGGATAGATGGCAGTTTGACAATATAAGAGCTTTGAATCTTGAGCTTTGAATCTTGATAGATGGCAGTTTGACAATCTTGAGCTTTGAATTTTCCTTATTTGCTCTAATTGGGGCAATTTAAATTTCTGCTGTGTTGCTTGATTTAAAAGATGAAGGGTTTTTAATAATTTTTTGTATATTTTTGGAATGCTCAATATGGTGCTAATGTTCAATTGAGAGCTTAATTCCGTTTTAGACTGATACGTGTAGTTTTTCTTTAATTTTGTGGTGTTGGCCTTCATAATTTTTCAGGAGTATGGTTAAACTGGATCTCATGTGACTTGGAAGTAAATACCATAGAATTAAATGGTCTTATTCCCAAGTAGATGTGTGTAGGATTGTGCCCTTAGCTGGAAGTAAGACCTGTTTAATTCAGACTTGTTTGTGAGTAGGCATGCAAAGGATTGCATTTGTTGTGTAGGGAAGCATAGAAGTTGGGAAAATAAACTCTTAGCATGCTTCTTAATAGTTCGGTGTGTTACATAAGGAATGGTTTTTCTAGTATGCTTAGTGGAGTTCAGGTCTATCAGTAATATAAAAAATTGTTTCTCCAGGTCTAATATGCAGATATCCAGAAGACGACTACGATTCATTTCCCTTACCGGAATCAGTACCTCTTTTTTGCCTCCCAATGGGGGCAACAATTGAATGTTGGCCGTCTAATAGCAAGTATCCCCTCCCAGTGTTTTCTACATTTGTACTAACTGGAGCTTCAGCTGAAAAGGTAAGGATAAGTTTGTCAGCAAGTATAATTTTCCAAGTACAGCTTGTTCTTTTATTTTATTTTGTTGCTGTTGTTCTTTCATTTTTCTGAGTCTGAGGAATTAATCAGAAAATGTTTGAAAGCTTGAAAATTCTTCCTGCAATGACTTCACATGGTGATTAATGCTAGACTTAAACTGATTTGATCATTATTCCTTCTCCATGAGGAGCACTGGAAGCTGTAGTCCTGTGATGGGGAGTTAGGGATCTAACAGAGCAGGGTCAGCTCCAGAACAGAGGAGCCCCAGGCAAAGAGACCTTGGGAGGCCCCCTCCTCTCTTGGTAGAACAGGATGGGCTTACCTGGCAACACTGCTGTGTTGGGTGGATGGAGACAAGATTTACATCTCCCATAATGCCTCTCAGCAAAATACTTTGGAGGCATTGGGAGAAATTATAATGGGCACTAGACCTTAAGTGCCATATCTGATGTGGCATTAATGCCCCTCATCATGCCACCTGCCCAGGAACACATTGCGACCCAGCTATTGAGACATACATTTTAAGAAGTTGTTCATTAACCTTAAACTGCTTATAGTGCTGCATGCATGCACAAAACAACTTTTTATTGCACCTTTACTTACATTTTTAGTTCTCTGAGTTGCTTAAATTGTTTTCATAATATTTCCAGAAGTGCAGTACATTAAAGTAAAGCTATTTGATAAATGTACATATTCTGGAGTCCTTTGCCTTTGGTCTGAAGCAAACGCATGGAGAACAAGCATGTTCATTAAATCACATATTTTGTTGTTTGCAGGTCTATGGTGCTGCGATACAGTTCTATGAAACCTATTCTGAAGAGAATCTCACAGAAAAGCAGAAATCTCAGTTGGGTTTAGTGGCTACTCCTGATGGGAAGTCTGCTAGCTCCAAAACAGTCCAGACGAATAAATGCATCTGCCTTCTTTCTCACTGGCCATTCTTCGATGCTTTCAAGAAATTTCTTACTTTTCTATATCGTTATTCCATCTCTGGTCCACATGTCCTGCCCATTGAGAAGTAAGTTCTGTAGGATATTTTGTCCATTTCACATCAGTGCTATTGTAGAACAATTTTATTAATTGAGAGTGGCCACTGGTCACAGCTGAGAGTGCATTCTGCCTAGCCAGTAGCCAGCTGGGCTCATTGCTAGCTTGAGTCAGACCTTGCACCAAACCTGTTTTAAGTAATCTTAACTATGGATTGATTTAGATATAATGCCAAATCATGGTTTGATGATACAGGAACAAACTTGGAATAAGGAGATACAGTACTCCCAACAAGAAACTTCCTGAGTGGGGCGGAGTCACTATGCTTGTTTCTCAGCAGGTGGGTCATTGTTGCTTACTGGGAAGGGGGTGAGCAAGGCAGTGGTAAGGTCAGTGCAGTGCAAGTGCACCAGCAGATCCAATCTGGAGCTGCCTAGTGGTGCGTTGCACCCCACCAACCTCTCTGCCACCTCTTCTCTCCTGCTAATCAGTAGTGACCCACCTGCTGGAAAGCTAGCAGAGCTACTTCTGTTCCCAGCAGGTTGCTAAATTGTTCCCCATAGCTTGCCCCTACTCTTTGTGCCTCCGTGGAACACACAGGTCATTATGGAAAACTCTAACTCTGCACAGATTTAAACAAACACAATTGAATAGAGCCTATCTGCTAAAAATGTTTTCATGCTTTTTGTATGCTGGATGTACACTGGCATCCTGTATTCCGTAAACGGATTAAATTTATTAAGCTGAAATAATTATTTCTTCTTTCACAGGCATATTTCCCACTTTATGCACAAAGTTCCTTTTCCATCCCCTCAGAGGCCAAGAATTTTAGTCCAGGCAAGTGTAAATTTGCCCTTTACTGTCCACATGTTGTTCTAGTTTCAGCTGGTTCATGCACATATATGCATCACTAGATTACATGAAGGTTTTGTAGGTGACTGTGTAAACTCATTCAGTTGAAAAGCAATGTGCCAGTGACACAATGGGTCAGCGTGTCTTGCTGTTAAGGTTGGTTGTTCAAGCTCATCCAGGGATGGCTGTGGGCAGGATTCCTGCACTGCAGGGAGTTGGACTAGATGACCCTTAGGTTTCCTTCCAACTCTACAATTCTCTGATTCTCTGAGATGAAAGCTCCATTTTTGGTGTTTGATCTGTGATGGCTCATTCATATATGCAATTCATTGTTGGTTGTTGCAGCCTTTAATGTTTAAGAGATATGTGTGACCCATATATATGTATTTTGATATTTGCTTTTTTGTATTTGTATATAATTCTTATTGTTGATAATATTGCACATTCACATATTATGATTGCTAGCCACCCTAGATTTCTTGTGCAGAAAGGCAGAGTATAAATTTAAATAATAATAAGTTGAGAAAATTCTAAACTCAAGCACCCACCTGCGTGCAACTGTGATGGTACTGCCCTTTCTGTACCAAATATCCTAAACTTCTGAGGGCTGTTTCTTGTGTGTTAAGATCTAGAGAAGGCCCTGCATCCTTTTCTTTGGTGCCAGTCAAAATCCTGGTTAAGGGACACAGTGTTGTATTTTCATGTGTAGAGATCTTTTTCAAAGTGCCAAGCCGTGATTTATAGCCACAAGAGCAGCTGTATATTTAAGGAAGCAGACTTTTACAGTGTTTTACCATTATAAAGCATGAACATTCTATTTGTCATTAAATCAATACAGTACAATTTTGTCCTTTTGGCATGAAATTTGACATGGTGAATCTACCTGGTGAGAGGGTATCCTCTGGACAATTGGTGGGGAGGCAGCAACAGCAAAGAGTTGCAGAGCTTTTGCAACAATATGCTTTGAATGCATATTGTTTGGCAGTCATTTTTCTTCCCCGCTCAAAAGTTACATATTCCTTTGCCAGCTTAATCATGTCAAGGGTTCAAGGCTATTGCAGGGGTCTGCCCTTACTGGATTCATTAAAATCGATTATACAGATCTGCCACCACAGTATCTTTGGTCTTGATCCTGGTATTTCATTTGGGATCAGGTGGAACAAATGTGAGGTTTCTATATAGATTGAATTTTGTTGGACATGTGCCAAGTTGTATGTTTATTTATTTTTGTTGTTGGTTTAAGAGATCTACCCTTGTTGTATTTGTATGTATGTTTTGGAATACTCAGTAAACAATGATATTCATAATTTTTTAAAAAATCTGTTGTGTGCTCCAAAATTTAAGAGGTTTCAGTAGGCCATACTTGATGCAATGTAGGAGGTTGGTGTGGTCTGCAGTTTTCCAAAGTGTTCATACCAGCCAGGGTTGGAACAGTTAAAAACTGCAGCATTGTGGGAAGAAGGTAAATCTTCTCCACTGAGTATTTCCTCCATTAAAACCCCACCACCAACAACTAAAGCTGCTGCTTGATTCTATGCTATTTTATACCTGACAAGAGAAAGTGGATTTACACAGAAGCAAACTTGCAAGCGAGCACAATATGTAAGGCTATAGAATGCATTTATTGGTTACAGAGCCTGAAAGTTAATTTGCTATTTGTTTGCCACTCAGTGCATGAGTGTATATGTGAACTCTTAACCCTTCTCTTAAAAGGAGAAGTTTTTCTGTATTATAATTCTGATGCTTTTGTGGGCTTCCTCAGGCGTGTTTTTGAAGAAATCTTTGGGAAGATGATACCTATATTAAATAATTTAGCTAGCTTGCAAGTAAACAGACCAGTGCTAGGTTAAACTGCTTGAGACTTTGAAGTTGAGCCATAACCTCTTTTTCAATTGAAGCTTTCTTTAAAAATATTAACATTAAGGGTATGCATACTTTAAAACCAGCTTGCTATGGATGGACAACAGTATTAGTTCTGCAAGAGTAATTGATGTTAACTAAAATAGTAGTTAAGACTGTTAGACCTGTCAACAGTGTTTTCCAAATATATGGTGAAGTCTTTAATTTTTGTCTAAATGAAATAAATAGTAGGGCTTCCTTCTATGAAGTAATGCCTATTTCCTGTGAATACTGTTACATTTTTCATGTATGGTTTAGAACTCCAATACCAGACAGTGATCTGAAATTGCTTTTTTTCTTAAACTTTTCTTTAGTAATGTATTATCTGATGTCTAAAATATCATGTAAATATAAAAATCTACTTTTATGTTATGTTTTTATAGCTGTCGCCTCATGACAGTCTGATTCTTAGTCAGCCCATATCATCACCTCTACCACTGAGGCAAGTAAAAATAACATTTAAAAAGTAATGCATTATCTGAAGGATGGGAAGAGGGGTTGATTGAAAAATTACTGATGGTGAGACAAGAAGAAGATAGAAATATTTGCAGTAATAGAAATGAGTTTCTTCCCTTGTTTCTTTAACATTTTGCTGAAAAACACTGAAACTTCTTGAATTTCCCCCCCCCAAAATTTAGTTAGAATAATTCACTAGGAACTATAAACAGCTTGTCCCGTCTTGTTTCTGCTGCCCTTCAGTTCATCACAATAACTTTCTCCTGTTGTGTACTGTACTACAATGCATGTATTTAGTTAAATAGAGAAGAAAGGAAGACTTGTGGCAGTGCCAAATCCCAAACTGCTGCTTTTCTGTACAGTATTTTCAGCTCTGTGTTATTCTTACGTTACTTGCAATAGTTATTTAATAGCCACTGTGGTTTTGTGATTAGGGCCAAAGTAACTCTTTTTAACCACCTTTCTTGATGTTTTGAACTACAGCTCCCATCAGCCCCATCCAGCATGGTTAGAGGACAGGGGGGTGGGAGCTGTAATCCTCAGACTTTGGATAGGCACCATGTTGACTGCCCTTACGTTAGGCTGTTGGACTTAAACCACAGGGTCTTGGATTCAAATCCTTTCTGAGCTGCAGGGCTGAATAGTGGCGGACCTTGAGCTAGTAAAATGGTGCTGGCGTATCGTGTTGTTGTAAAGACGAAGTAGCACCTAGGAGGAAGGGTAGCATTGTAATCAATAAATAGTATTTATCAGTCAATTTTATTGTCTTCTTTGTCTGATAGTGGTGGAAAGTTTTCTGCTCTTCTGCAGAACCTTGGACCAGAGAATGCAGTAACTCTGCTTGTATTTGCGGTGACAGAGCATAAAATCCTTATCCATTCTTTGCGACCATCAGTCCTTACCAGTGTAACAGAAGCACTTGTCTCTGTAAGTAGCATTCGTTTTTATCCAATTAAATGGCTGTAGGGTGTCCTGGTCTTAGGAACTTAATACTCTCCCCAGTATTTATTAGTAACATTCCCTATTTCCTCAAGTGTAAAATGGACTAGTATTTATCTTTTATCTTTGACACAATGACCAGGATCCACAGCTGCATAAAAATGGTTCTGTGGACCCAGGGGCTTTAGACTGTTTTTGCTTGAACACCAGCTGCATGTCAAACCGAGGGGGTGTTTCAAACGCTGTTTATCACACAGCATGAAGGTCAATTGTTCAAAGAAATAAAGTCAAAAATTCCTCTGAGCTAGCACAAGCCCCATGCATAAGGCTTTGTCATCCTTTGGGTCCTGGCCTCTGCTCCGTGCTGGGGGTCATATGTTAAATATTTAGCTTTTTGTCGTGGTGGTGGTGGGTTCTTTTTTTTTTAACCTTCCAATGATGTTTATGCAGATGGGCTGCTGCGAGTGTTTGCCATCTTCACCTCTGTGTCCCGTTGCTTGCTTCTCACCCAGTTTTAGATTGTTGTAACAATCCTTGGGCACAGTCCTTCAGGAAGTTATACTGTACAAGTTCCATTGAAGTAAATCAGAGTCCTCTCCCATTCATTTCAACAGGGCTTGCACAGGAAAGCTCCCTGAAGGCAGTGGTCCATTAGGGCGAATGAGGCACTGCCCTTCTAACCTCACTGTGCAGTGATTTGTGTCACATCTGTAAATGTTATATACTACAGTGGGGGAAGGGCCCTGGGGAGCTGCTGCCTGTCAATTTAGACAGTGCAGAGCTGGGTAGACTCATTGGTCTGATTCAGTATAAGACCGCTTCCTCTATTCATGTACCCAGGGCAAGCCAGCTAGCCCTGGTGACTATCTAATGCTTATTAGATGGATTTCCCCCAAATTGATTTCTGAACTTTGAATTTTATTGTTATTCATGTTTTTATACTGTATTTTATGCTGCTTCTACAATTAAGTGTTTTAAATTTGTTGTTAGCCGCCCTGAGCCCAGTTTTCTGAACCAGGAAGGGCGGGGTATAAATAAAAAATACTATTATTTATTATTACCCCTCTCCCCTTCTTATGCATATGAAAGTAAGTAAGAGGGTGGCACCGACTATCAGCATTCCTCCTACTTAGTCTCAGTGTTGCCTTTGTACAACTCATCAGTGAAGAGGTTGGGGATGGCATGAGGGTTAGTTGGCTGCCTATCATTGGCTCTGGGCTCCACCTACTGTTTGGGCTCCCTGCTTTCCGCCCTACCCATCCCAATGTGCCCCAGCATCACTGCTTGGAGGATTGTCCCTTTGTCTGTCTCCTAGTAGTGAGCATTTTAAAGTACAGGAGTTGCTGCATTTTCCCTACAACATTGCACTGACATTAATTGAAATCTGCAGGGAATGTTCATGGTGAAAGTGCTTCATATGGGGAAAATGGTCTGTGGTTGTTGTCTTAACTTGAAGCACATCTGTTTGCTTATATACAATGCATACATTCTTTTCTCTTTTTTAAAGATGATATTTCCTTTCCACTGGCCCTGCCCGTACATTCCTCTCTGCCCTCTAGCCCTGGCAGATGTTTTGAGTGCGCCGTGTCCATTCATAGTAGGAATTGACTCAAGATACTTTGATCTCTATGACCCTCCACCAGATGTTAGCTGCGTTGACCTAGATACAAACACCATTTCACAGTAAGCATTGAGAACTTTTCTGTATGATTTTGTAATAGTTCAGCAGAAGGCACAGTGGTGAATTCTTGTTTCCTACCTCATCTAGTTCTGCTTACCAGAAACTGCAAGTCCATTCACATTTGCATCACTTGATTACACAGCACCGGATGACTTGCAGCTGAACTTGTGATCTGATTCCTCTGAAAATCATTGTGTCAGAGGTGATGATCTATGGCATTAAATTTATGATGGCTCATTGAGGCATACAAGTCACACTTAATGGTTACGGTTACCTAGCATGTATATAGTGCATTTCTAGTGTCTACATGTATTTTATCTCAGGGACCCTTACAATAGCCCAGTAATGTAAACCAACAGTCCCTTCCGTCCCTTCATATTGGGACTGAGGCTGGAAGTATAAAGCCATGTATTGAGCTCCACACATTCCAGCTGTTGATTCACCTGTTTTTCCACTATACCAGCTACAATGGTGCTACAGTTATGAAAGAATAAACCTGCAAGTGCAGACTAACCTTGTCACCCTAAGTTTTTCTTCTCACACTTCCTTGCTGTAGAAATCATGCATTAGTAGATTGCACAGACAAATTGGGTACCTCAGCACTTTGCCTTTGCCATTACATGAAACACATTCTAAGTAATTTGCAAATAGTCTCAGTAATCCTCATAGTACTGTGGAAAGCAGTTAGCTTTCCTAAAAACAATACTTAAAGCTCATGTGAACAAAGGGTGCTTCTTAAAGACCACACAGTCTGAAAGCAGAACTGAGATTAGTTTTCTGCAGTTCTTGGTGGTCTAGACTTTGCAGTCTTCCTTAGCGGGGAAGAGTACAGAGGAAATGTGTTTGTAAAATAAAGGAAACAGATTTCATGGGCAAGTTCCAGTGTTGTTACTAATTTAAATGCTCTCAACTTGCAATTCTCTTGGAGTATATAAACATGGTTAATCTTGGTAATCTCACTGATGACTTGGGAAGGGGGACCTTGTGCCATCTTTAATCAAGAACATGGAATTAAGCGAGCATTTCTGCATCATTTGTCAAAAGTGAATGTCATATACAGTGGGTACCTTGGTTCTCAAATTTAATCCATTCCGGAAGTCCATTCCAAAAGCAAAGTGTTCCAAAACTAAAGCATGCTTTCCCATAGAAAGTAATGCAAAATGGATTAATCTGTTCCACACTTTTAAAAACAACCCCTAAAACTGCAATTTAACATGAAGTTTACTACCTAACAAGACTATTGATCCATAAAATGAAAGCAATAAACAATGTACGGCAGTCACACAATCAATCAGTAGCTGAACTGGGTTCTACACAGTCACAAAAATAAAACAAAAAAGCTGCGAAAACAAAAACGCAAAATAAATAGCAAAAACAGACAGACCTCAGCGTAACACTCAAAACAGAAGTGTGGCACTCAAAATGGAGCAGATTTGGCTTCCAAAAAATGTTCACAAACCAGAACATTTACTTCCAGGTTTATGGTTCCACGTTGTTTGAGTACCAAGGCATTTGAGAACCAAGGTACCACTGCATAAGCCTTATATAACTGATTTCCCTTAAAGTATGGGTGAGGAATTAGCGGGCTTCCAAATGTCCCAATGTCTTTGGCCATTGACCATGTTGACTGGGGCTTATGGGAGCTGGAGTCCAACAAAATGTGAAGGGCCACTGGCTCCCCTGACTGTTGCCTTAAAGGATCTTGAGAACTTTTGTTGGGTGAAGAATCACTGAAATGCACACCAAGAGTTGGGTATAGAGCAGGCCACAACTTTCCCATTATTTAGCAGAGAAGAGATGGACAAAACAGTTGTTGCCGACAGTCCATCTTCTCCACCCACCTTACTGCTGGGTAACCCTGAGGGGAAAGAGTGGCCATTCTGAGAACAGAATCCTGGACTCACCTCCTGGTCCTGCAAGCAAATTTTTAGGTTCTCATGTTAACTGCAGATGATGACCTGGATCAAGCCCAAAGTCCCCACAGTGTGGGGATGTGGCCGGCAACTGGTAATTGCAGTGGATTGGTTTTTGTGCTGTTTCTTTAGTTCCTTTTATGGCCTCCCCAGATTGGTTTGTGGGGAACCTGCCTTTCCTTATCCCTGCACCAGTTGTGACATTAATCCACCATCAGTGCCAAAAGCCAACTGCTTGCAAACCTTTGCTGGGAGAAAAGTGAACTCTTGCCCCCTGCCTGATCAGTCTGGGAGGGAAGTTCAGTTACTTCCTGGCCCTGTCATCTTAAGTTCATGGCAAAATTTATGTAGCTGTATTGCAAGAAACCCTAATGAGACCAGGCAGAGCATTACTATAAACCAGGTACAGCTAGATAGCCACAGCAGTTGCTTAGAGAAGCATCAAACTAAGCTGCTTTTTGGGCTCCTCTCGCCTATATTAGGCAGGAGCAGGGCTGTTCCTACTCCAGTTCACCACCCACATGAGCTGCCCTCTTCCCAGCCACTGTGATTGGCCAAATTGTGGGGCTAGGAGAAAGGCAACCCAGCTCATTCACAGCCAGCCATCCTGTTCACCACCAAAGCTTCAATGCCCCTGCCTGAGGCACAGCCTAGTCGTTATGCTGTAGTGGTGTCCAAACTTTTTTCAAAGAGGGCCAGATTAGATGAAGTGAAGGGCCATGAGGGCCAACCAAAGTTGTTAACCTCTTTTAAGGATTGAATAAGATTGAAGTTGTTGACCGCCGGATTTGGCCCCCGAGACAGACTTTGGACATGCCTGCTGTAGAACAATTGCAATTGTAAAAAGGAGAGCAGGAGTGGTTGTTTAACTTTACTCGTGTCCAAACCAAAATATTAGTAAGCTGTTATGAGTGTGCCATACAGGTGTCAGGGTATCAGATATTTAGGACTCTCACATGCTTCAAGGAAATACTGAAACGAAACCATCAGCCGAGGCAACAAGGCTGGCAATTGAGAGATGAGAAGCTGAATCAATTAGTATGGAAGCAGAGGACCAGATAAGATTTAAAATATTAATAGAAACAAACAGCATGTTGGGTGCTTCCCACAGAAAGAAGTGAGGGGGAGGGAAATCATGCTTGCAAGGTTTCCAACAGCAACAGAGGAGAGCAGAAGCTTGAATAATCCGAGTGCAGTGAAGGACACTTTGCCAGATGTCATCTTTCACAAGCATATTTAAAAATACACTGCCATCTATAAATAAAGATTTCCATACCTAGATAACCATTTATATGTACACTTTTTAGCTGTTGCTTTGTATTTTCAAAATACCATGTTTTGCATAATACCTCTGTTTTTATTCCAGACCAGGAGATAAGAGAAATATTGCATGGAAGATCTTACCAAAGAAACCCTGTAAAAACCTGATGAACACTCTAAATAACTTGTATCAGCAGCTAGCAGAATGTAAGTGGGGAAAATGACACAGAGATTGGCATATGCAGTGGCTTGTTGTAGTCGTTCATGCTTTAAGATGGTTAAGCTGTTGTGCTACTTAGCAGGAGTGGACTTCAGGGAATCCAGTGAAAAAGCTGTCTTTGAAGAGGGGAGAAACATATGGTGTTCCTTATTCTATGCAGATGGAACAGATAGTGATTTGGGAAAGGACCGTAGCTCAGTTTAGCGCTCAGCCAGCCATCCTTGCCTAGAGGAACCCAGACAAAATCACAATAGGCTTTTCATTATTTTGAAATTTTGCAATGATTTTTGACAAAATTAGACTAAGAGACTTGTGGCATCTTAAATGCTAAACAAATCATTATGCCATAATAAATCTGTTAGTCTTTAAAGTCCCACAAAAGTCTGTTGCAGCACAAACAACAAACAAGGCTACCTTTCTGGAACTTCTGTGAATTACTGTTTAATAGGTTGCATAAATGTTAAGTATTTGAAAAGCTGGGCTTGTTAAAATGTCCAGCTTTGAAAATCAAATAAAAATTATTTACAAATATTAAAAATGTCATGTGCCTGACACCTTTTTATTCACCCTGGCATTTAAATTGTACTTTAAATACATTCTGTTTTATACTACCTCTGCTACAATGAACATTTTTGCTGCTTTATATTTTATTTTTGTTTCTTATTTATTGATAAACATAAATAAACGCATTTAGAAAGCCAGTATGGTGTACTGGTCAAAGTGCTGTACTAGTACCAGAGGGACCACATTTGAAATCCCTATTCAGCCATGAAGCTCCCTGGGTGACCTTGGGCCAGTTGATATCTGTCAGCCTGACCTACCGTACCTCACAGGGACAATGTGGTGTTAAAATTGGGGGAGGGGAGAACCATGTACCCAGTTTTTGTTGTTTTGGAGGAACTATAACATATTGATGTAATAGATATATTCATAATATTTGTTAGACTCTTGCTCAGAGCAGAGGTATCTACAGTGGTTTCCTTTATTAAAAATGTTATTTCTCTTGAGCCCTTTATTATTCCACTGAGGTGATATAAGTGTGCATCAAGAGCCACATGCAAATTCCACTGAAATAACCAGGAGTCACACAGGAGCAGTCCTTGGCAGATTTCACCCCGGGGGCTTAAGCTATATCACTAACTGATGTATGCATTTCAAAAGCTTACATAAATTGTCTTTTTCTATGTGCATATCACTGTGTTTTCACCCAGACTAATTCTGTCATAGTTTCCATAGCGACGCCTTTTCTGCAAAAAGTAAATGTGCTCGTCTGAGTCTTTTGTCTATCTTGGAGACTAGTGTTTTGCATCCTTCTCTGCCATAGCTAATAGCTGTATCCCACTATTTAAACCAGATCTAGGGAACTAGTGATGAGGTCACCAGTAAGATGGGATATTAGTATTGCCAAACCTCCCTCCTGGTTGCTCTGCATTCCCTACCTTATGCTTGCTTCCTCTGTGTCTCTCTCTTTTGCTTTCCCAGCCTCTCTTTGTACCATTGGTTGATGTGCTCTGATGTCAGGGTGGACCATGTTAGGCTGGCAGCTGTTCTAATGTCACAGAGAGGCTGGCCAGACAGCCAATATAAGTGTTTGGTAGTTATTGGGGATGGTAGGAAATGCATTCTTTGGTGTCTCAGTTCTTGAAGCAAAATTAAACTTGCCTCCATTTGTGACTGTATGCCACGCGCTTCTGAATAACACATTGAGGATGCAAATAAGTTTATTGGTCTTGAAGCATCTTGACAGAAAGAGACATGCAATTCTTGCCACTTATAAGTAGCATAAGTAACTTAGCAAGGTGGGATAATGAAGTAAGCCCTGTGGAGCAGAAAGGAAATGCTAACTCAATACTGGGAACGTTTTCATATTTTGTCCTTTTATTCACAGTGCAGCAAAGACCAAGAGATGACGCACTGATGGAGCTGGCTATGAATGACTATGATTTCCATTCAGGGGAGAAGCTGCATCTGTTAGATGTGGAAATCCAGGAGGCGTTTCTCTGTTTCATGGCCTCTATCCTAAAAGGTTACAGGTCATATCTAAGACCCATTACCCAAGCACCTTCTGAAACAGCAACAGATGCAAGTTCCCTATTTGAGCTGCAAGGTAAAGGAGCAGACTGTTATACCTTCCTCCAGTTTGTAGCTTGGTTTAAATGACTGGCAAGGGGGAAGCTGTAAAGGGATTGCATCCAACTAAGTTTTACTCAGAGTAGACCCATTGAAAGCAACACTTAGTTGAATTGCAGGTGTTTAAACAGGTTGGATGGCCTTGTGTTACAGATTCTTTAGCTGTGATTCCTGCATTGTAGAGGGTTGGACTAGATGATCCTTCCAGCCCCATAATTCTATGACTCTGTGAATGCATACCTGTCTGTTTTAGGCCCAGGCAGTATTTCAGTATCTTCCTGCAGTTCATTTAACATCCCTTGGAATTCCTACCATGGTTTCACCTAGGCTTAAGTACTTAAGCTTTAGGCTAAATTCAGTGTCTAGTTTTTGGAGGTTTTTCAACATGACATTCAGACTTTGAGTTTCTTACACTTTTGTGGCTCCTGATGATGGTAGTGGGGACCCCATATGGAATGTTTATTTAATTTCCTTTTCTTAGCGGAGTATATGTTCTTTGCTTTCCCTGCCAACCACGTTTATAACATCAAATGTTGGGTTTTTGTTTTACCTTTATAGGGTTCTTAAAAAGCCGTGACCGTTCACATCAGAAGTTTTACACTATGATGACCAAGACACAAATGTTCATTCGCTTCATTGAAGAATGCTCCTTTGTCAGTGATAAAGATGCAAGTCTTGCATTTTTTGATGACTGTGTAAATAAAGTAAGTGTGGCTGACATACTTCTCCATTGAACCATGTCTGACAACACACACTCTGCTAACATAGGTCTTGGCAACTCTAGGTAATTTAGAGTGGCTCTCATGGCCCCACACTGCCCACTGTTGCTGATGGGAGTTGTTGATCAGCAGCATTTGGAGAGCACGATGTTGGCAAAGACTGATCTAATTGGCTCTGAAACCAAAGATTTTATTAAATCCGTCAGTGTTCACATAGTTGACATCTTCACAGCTGACACTAATGTGCCCTTAAAATTTCTGAAAACTGCAGAACGTTCTGAGGATGGTGGCTTTTGTTTTTTTGCAGGTGTACCCTTGACTTAATTGTTGCGACATAAAGTGCATGTCACACACCTGAGAGAAATTCAGCAACTATGGAAAATGGCCATTTCTTTCCTGCCATATGCTAGTAAGATGGCCAATTTAAGTGCCATTTTATTGATTACAGACAATTCTGCTGCAAGGGGGGGGGGGCTGTTCCTCGGCAGTAGGCGGCCTTCCCTGACATAGGATCCTGTGAGGAAATTGGCTTTTTACAAAGGGAGCAGTGGTTTGTTCAGCAGTAGGTTTTGCTATGCAGAGCAAGGAAACAGGACTAGCTTGGTTAAGTATGTTCATTGTGTGTCATGCCAATGTATTTATTACATAAACACACACTCACACCGAAACATGCTTAACCAAGCTAGTCCTGTCTCCTTGCTCTACATATAGCATAAAATGAGCGGCTGAAAAATATCACTTTTTGTGAGAAGCAGACTGCTGGAATCACTTTCAAGATAAACAAGGCATGATACTATTCTATGAAAGGGATATGACTTGAGACCAACAAAGCCTTTGAAAGCAGTATGCTGAAAACATCCCTCTCATCTTTATACTGAATTGCTAAATTTCTTCAAAGGAAGTCCAAGATGCAGCCTTTTTCTTTCCTTTTTCTTTTTTTTAAGAGATTGGAGACTGAAGGTGGGGGAATTGCAAATAATGACAGTAAAACACAGGAAATATTATCTAAACGTTTCATAAAAAATTCATACCACTTGACTGTAAAAACCCTAATGTTACTGTATCATTGGCAACTGTTTTTTCTACACGCCATTGTATGAACAATACCCTGCTTCCAAAATGTGAGCATATATTGTACTTGAGATAAAATACATTTTAAAACTATTTTATGTAGGTAGATATGGATAGGACGGGTGACATGCGGCTTATAGAATTGGATGAATCATACAAGAGTGAGCACACGGTTTTCATAACTCCCCCAGAGATCCCCCACCTTCCCAATGGAGAAGAGGTTCCATCACAGTACAGGTAACCCTTTGGAATGTGGCAAGAATCCTGGCAAAATGCTGGTCCCTAGGTTGTGCTGGCTGCAAAGTATTTTATGTGTCAAACCTGCTGTAGAGGGTAATAGCTGTACCTGGCCTAAACAATATGTGTGTGTGTGTGTGTGTGTGTGTGTGTGTGTGTGTGTGTGTGTGTGTATCACCCACCATCCACTCCCCAGATTGAACACCAGACCTTTGCTTATTTTGACAACCACCAATTGGTGGTTGGTGGGTTTGTTTGTTTGTTTGTTTGTTTTGGTCTTCCTGAAAAAGTCCTTTTTTAAAAAATCCAGCAATCTAATTTTCTCTTTCAAATGAGTTTGCAGGTCAGTATTGATTTTTATGGGCTTCTGCTCTTTCTTTGTTCGTTAGAAACTAAATAAGCTTTTCAGATGTTCATGGCATAAATGCAGTCAATGCTAATGAAGTTGTCACTAATTGAATAGCACACTAAAAAAAAAAATCCTTACTTAAATACTCAGCCTTAAGTGAGTATATAGATCTCTGCACAGGAAAGAGTTTTCCTGAAGGGTCATAGAAAGAAGAGGGGGCCCAAGTTAACCTGTCATTTAGTCCATTTTTCACGGCAATTTCATAGTTTGGTGGCAGAGCACATGCTTTGTGTGCAGAAGGTTCTATCTCCAAGGACCAGGCAACACATGACTGGAAAGATCCTGCTCTGCCTAAGACACACACTCCCCAGAGACCCACAGCCAGTAAGAGTAATGACCATAGCCCAGACTCAGTACCAGGCAACTTTGTAAGTCCCTCCATTCATCCCTCCTCATCTCTTAGTTGTCTCAATTATGAAGATGGACAGCAATTGTCAGAGGGCCAAATATGGTCAGTTACTGAACCATTATATGCTGATTCCGCTCAGTAAATAAATGCTTGAAGGATGTCTTTTTCTTTCTGCCCCCCCCCCCCCAGGGTTTTTACTTGAAAAAACAAAGAAAGTACAGCAAGCTTGTGTGTTCTCTATTCAGTTTTTTACTCCTATAATAGAACTGTAGCCCACGAAAATATCAGTTGTAGTTAAAGCAGCATCATGGCCCAAAGCCCTCTGTATGGTGTTGGGGCATAAGTAAATAAAATAAGATGGCGTCTCCCTTCTTTTTCAGTTATAGTGGATTTCCTGTGCTGCAGCAAGATCTGTTTGAGCGGCCTAAGGCACTCCTGACAATACAGAACTGCAGATTGTCTTCAAAAGCCAGCAGTCCCAACAGCCCGTTGCCAATGTTCAGGAGAACAAAACAGGTACTTAGTAAGCATGCGGCACCCTTTGGTGTTCTGTGTATCCTGGTTTCACTGTTTCTCCCAAGGAGTTTGCTGCAGTGCTTTTTACAGTCTCTTCAAACTTGGGGCGAGTTACAGCAAATTGCTGCTGGCTGCCATGGACAGTTGAGAGAGCGCAGTTAATTCATTCATTCCCATTTATTAAATTTGTATACTCCCATTCATCCATAGATCTCAGGGTGGTTCACAACATAAAATTACAATATAAAACACATAACAAAAGTTATGTGGTTTGGAACAGGCTGCAGCAAGAGTTATTGAATACCTACACATAGTTCAGTGTATAATTTACCTAAAAGAAATGCATTCCAGTATAGTATTAAATGTGAAAGAACATTTTTTTTTATTTTTACAGTAATGTTACTTTACTTTTTAGATCAGCCTTTATTAGCCTTGGGAGGCAGGAACAGGATCCCCAGATGCTGCTGGAACACAACTCCCATCATCCTTGACTGCTGGTCCTGCTGGCTAGGGACAATGGCAGTTGTAGTCCAACATCATATTGGGATACCCACCCACTCTGATGTTGGGCTGAGGTTCGGCTTGTGGGCTTCCCAGAGGTATCTGGTTGACCACTGTAAGAACAGGACAAGATGGGCCTTTGGCCTGCTCCATCTGGGCTCTTCTTACGTTCTTATGCACAACCTCTTCCTCTCTCCCAACCCAACAAGCTGGATGCCCAATCACATATGTAACAAGCTTGTGCCCTTTGGGACTTTGAACTAGACTATCTCTTAAACAGCAGCTTCCCCATACTTCCTCGTAAGCTGCTTTTGAGAAAAACTCAGGAAATTTAAAGAGCAAGTGTGGTGTTTGCCTCCTAGGATGGGTCAAGGAAAGGGTTAAAATGGGTGTGATGTGATGGCCAGTGAGAATGCAAGGGGGGAGTAAGAGTGGGAGGTTTTGAAAGTCCATTGGGAGTTGGGAGTTGAGGTTTGTCAGTTGGGAGTTGCATTCTCACTGGCCAATCACATCACACCCATTTTAACCTTTTCCTTGACCCATCCTAGGAGGCAAACGCCACAGCAAGTTAAAGTGCTTTGTAATCTGTTTGCATTGAAGAGTTAAAGAGGCAGACATCCCAGCAACACCATTATAATGAAAATAAGTGCAGGCATTGTGTAAAATTGGGTATGTTATGGGATGTATTCTCATAGCAATGGGCTTTTGAAAAGAAAAAGAAGTAAAAGGAGTGGCAGCCTTGTGGCAATCCAGAAATGCACATTTGTGTGTTATACGGGAATAATTTATTCCAGCTTTTGGGTGCTCTATAAACCTCTGCTTGTCAATGATATGAACTTAGTTTGAGTGCCTCTACTGAATTGTAACGAGGATCTCAGCCTCCCTAGGGACTCCATGCTATAATTTAATCTCACATTTCCTTTTTCTTTCCTTCTGCTATCCACAGCAGCTGTTGCACAGAAGTGCTTGTGGGTAGAATTAGGCATAATAAACCACTTTTAAAACAACATTTCCTTCATAGTTTGTATCTTTTTTTCATAGTAAGTTTTATCAGATAACCTTCCTCTGTCCTTCTGAACAATCTTTTTCCATTTTCTTTTGCTCCTCACCTTCCTTGCTGGTTTTATTTAGTCACTATTACTAGCAGCGAACCACAGTTATGGTATTTGAAGCATTTGTCAATCTAGCAATTAATTATTTTCTAACTGTCTAGTCTTGTTTTAAATTGCTTTGAACTGTTTTCATCTATTTTATGTGTACTGTAAATCACATTGAGATAGTAGAAGGTGGCTACTAAATTATATGCAGTATTAGAAACAAACCAAAATTCTGGTATTTGGAGGACTTAATCCATCAATTTGTTGGTGAATAACCCATTAATAATTTTCAATCACCTTGGCCGCCACCACAAAAAAACCTAACGAAAAGTAACAAAATTCATACAATGCTTATATTAGATTTAGAATTCCAATCTTTCTGCGTTAGGAATCTTCAAGGCTGCTTTCTAAAAAGAGTTTCTTTTCCCATCTCATGGGATTCATCCAATAAGACACCCTCTCATACCGTTTTCAAGTCCCAACTATTGAGCAGAAGTGGACTTTCAAAATGGCTGGAAGGACAAGGCTGGCCTCTGTTAGAAACTGGGGATTTAGTGTCCCCAGTCCCATGCTGTGGAACACTCTTCCAGCAGTGATTCGGCAGGCATCCCCTCTTTTCAGTTTCAGGCATCTAAAACTAGCCTGTGAAACTGGCCTTTAAAAACATTTTGATTAGCCTGTCCTTTTAATGATTATTCTGTACTGTTTGTAGGTTGTTGTACTGTTTGTAAAGTTTTATTTTATACATACACTTTTTGCAGTGTTTTACGAGATGGCAGTATATAAATAAATAAGAACTGTAGAGTTAGACATGAAGCAGATAATCACGGGCTTCTTCCTTGTATGGGAGGCATCTCCTTTGTTATTGGTGTCTGCAGCCTGCTGGAAACAGGTTTAATATCTAATTTGGATAGTTAAGTCACTTAACCTTGTTTGCCTCTTGTTCTTGTGAGCACTGTTTGGCATGTAAAAATACAGTACAGTAATATGCCCAACTCATGCTTTAACTAATGAAAATTCTTTTGAGCACCTGCTGGTTGTACAGCAAGGGTAATGACCGAGTTATCCCAATAATTATTTTTCTACTGTGCTGCTCTTGTTCAACATTCAGATAATGACACCTCGACTTCTATTATCTATCTCTCTATCTGTCTTGTGGTTTGAGCGACCATTTAAGGAGCTTATTTTCCCCTCTAATGCACTCCACGTTCTGTTGCATTTCAGATGAATATGTATGTTCTACTTCGGTGATGCTGGCATGCTGTCACCCTCAAATGATTTCACTAGATAATAGTTTGCATTTCAAACAAATTAAGTGTATTAGTCATCCTTGTGTCTTCTCAGTTATGAACTAGAAACACCAGTTTTCTGATTTTAGAAATGAAGCAACAGTGGAATTAATGAGGGTGTCAGAGCTCACCAGCCAGGCATAGCCTTTGCTGAATTAGGCCACCAAATCCTGCACATCAGGAGATAAGCAGGCTGCAGAAGCCAAAGTAAAACATAGTACTGAACACCTTCTTCCAGGAAACCCACAAATTTGGTGAGCGATTGAGCTAGCATAGGCCAATAATAGCTTGTCTTCAGTCTGAAGACTAAGATGTAGAAGAACCAGACCAGAGTTGAGGGCCAGGCTTGATGAAACACAGAAGATCCGTGGCTCGATTATCTGACATAATTTTTTTAATAAAAATATTAGCCACCACAGACTGATGATTTGATTGGTATATCAGTGGTGGCTCCACTTTTTGGAATGCTCTCCCCAGGTAGGCACACCTGGCACCATCATTGTCTGTTTTTAGGTGCCAGGCCAAAATGTTCTTGTTCTCCTAGGCATTTGGATCTAAATTTTCTGCTTATCATGTAGTTGAGCGGGGCTGAGTTGGATTTGCTCTTTTAAATACATTAATGTTGGTTTTCTTTTTATGCTTGTTTTTGATATTTTTTATAAGTGGCTTTAAGTTCCCTTTTCTGAAAAAAGTGAGTAATAAATATAAACCCACTTCCCTAGCACTATAGTCCTGATCCAATTTGCACTCACCTCCCCCTAGTAGCTGAATTTAAGCTTAGAAGAGAACACTGGGAGACCTGATCACAGATCCCTTGTGTATCATCTAATTTGGCCCTGAGGTTCTCTGTGACCACATGAAAAGCTGCTTAGTTGTTTGTATTGCCAGACAACCAGTGAGTCTCGCAGACCAACTGAATTTGTTCCACAAGTCAGTGGCCTCCAGCGAAGAATGTGCAGCAGTCGATAGTTGCAGAGCTGTTACTGAAATAATTCAAGTGAGGATCTGCCTCATGCTTATCTCCCTTCTGTGGATGTGAAGAGGATTTAAAAAGTGTAACATACCTAAAACACAATATTTTCAATGTGTCTTTGCAGGAAATCAAGTCGGCCCACAAGATAGCCAAGAGGTATTCCTCCATCCCTCAGATGTGGTCTAGGTGCTTGCTACGCCACTGCTATGGCCTCTGGTTTATTTGCCTTCCTGCCTATGTCAAGGTGTGCCATTCCAAAGTGAGGGCTTTGAGGACGGCCTATGATGTGCTGCGGAAAATGCACTCGAAAAAGATTGATCCACCTGACGAGGTAAATTGCTGGTGTGGAAACTGGAGCTTTGATTCAGGAGCTGTGCGAGGGAGTTCTGGAGCTGGTGACTTGATGAGTTCGAAAGAAAGATGATTTATAGTCACCGCCAGTATTTCCTCTTCCTGGACCTCTGCTGGGTTATTGCTTGCAGCTTGCCTCCCAAGTAGATTCTTCATAATACAGCTGTCTGGCAGTGAAACAGGTGCTTCTCTAGCAGCTCTGAACTTTCTCTTGAATCTGGTGCCACCTTTGCTTCCAAGGCCTGTGGGATGGTGGGGGAGAGTTGGGGATGAAGGAAAGGCTTCATGGGGTTGGAGGGGTTCTTGTGGGAGCCCAGGAATCCCTAATATGGGTCTCTTCTGGCCACCTCTGCAATGCTGCAAGTTCCTCCAGGTTTTGAGGGTTCTCTATGAGGCCCCAAGCCTTTCCTTTGAAGAGGTCTCTCCTCCTTTGAAGAGGTCTCTCCAGTGTCTAGGTTAGATGGGATCCTGACATAAATGGATGTCCTTTCTGAAATATGATGATGGCCCTAAGTTGACAAGTTTCTTGAGAATGAATTTGTATTGTGCTTTTATTATTTTTTGTTAGCAGCTGCCCAGAATCGCTGGGGCAACCCAGTCAGATGGGCGGCATATAAATCATGCATTATTATTATTATTATTATTATTGTTGTTGTTGTTGTTGTTATTTTATCTGACAAGGAGAATATTGTTTTTCCCCCAGGTATGCTACCGGGTGTTGATGCAGTTATGTGGACAATATGGCCAGCCTGTGCTAGCAGTAAGAGTCCTTTTTGAAATGAAAAAAGCTGGAGTTGACCCCAATGCAATTACATATGGTTATTATAATAAGGTAAATATTTGTTAATTATTTGAAATCCTTGCATTTTAGTACTGGAAAAATAATTCTTTGTAAAGATAATGATCAATTGGCCAATGTCTGATTTCAGCAAACTATAGTATATGCAGTGCTTTTTTTCTGGGGGGACGCAGGGGTACGCCTAACTCTAAACATTTTGTGAATCTAAGTTTGGCCTCATTTAGGGGCAGTATTTCAATATGAGTAGGAAAATGAGAGTACAGTACCTAAACACTTTTTTAGAAAAAAGTGCTGAGTATATGTATGCATGACTACAGTCATGGTTTGGATTTTTATCCATCTGTTCTCTGTTTTTAACATAGTTCTCAGAGTGGTTTAACAATCAAAATGTCTCTTCCCAGGAAACTTTGAAAATAGTAGCTCCATGAGGGAAATAGAGGTCACCTAATAATTCTCAGCATTCTTTAACAAACTATGGTTTCCAGAATTCTTAGGAGGAAGCTGTGACTGTTTAAAGTGACACAATACTGATTTAAATGTATAGTGCAGGTGGTCTTGCCCAGAATGAGACCAGGGAAACCTAGGTTTCAAAATCCTATTTAGCCATGACATTTTTGGAACAGGTTGATCACTGGATTGCTTTAATATAGAATGGGATAACTGAAAGTGCACTACTCCAAGATCCTTAGGTTGTGTGATTTAAATAATTTCCTTTACTGTTATTACAGGCGGTTTTGGAAAGTACTTGGCCGTCAAGCAATCGAAGTGGCTATTTTCTGTGGACGAAGATAAGAAACGTTGTCTTAGGAATAGCTCAGTTTAAAAGAGTTCTAAGGAAGCAACCTGCAAATGGCATCCACAAAGTTCTTTCTGGTAGGAGTTTTTATGCGTCTTTTGGTTTGTAGCTCTGCAAATGTAACTTCTCTCAATAGGTAGAAATGCCCAGTTTTCAAAATCAGTCTTAATTCATGCAGCATATTCTATTCAGTGTTGTAATTGCTGTACAGTGGTACCTCGGGTTAAGAACTTAATTCTTTCCGGAGGTCTCTTCTTAACCTGAAACTGTTCTTAACCTGAGACACCACTTTAGCAAATGGGGCCTCCCGCTGCCACCAGAGTACGATTTCTGTTCTCATCCTGAAGCAAAGTTCTTAACCCAAGGCACTATTTCTGGGTTAGCAGAGTCTGTAACCCTAAGCGTCTGTAACCCAAGGTACCACTGTAATGGATGACACAAAGACCAGGGATGTCTTATCCATACTAACATGAATGATAGGGCCTCAGCTATGTAGCACATTCTGCTGTGTGTACCTCTTGAAAATATGATGAGCTACATGACGCAATGAGGAAGAGACACTGATGGAAGAGGAATGGTCAGAATCCTGGGTCTCTCTGGAAAAACTAGGGGGTGGGAATATTTAAAGAATTATCACATTGCTATCTTACTCCTCAAAATATTAGACATATAGGAAGCTGCATTGGTCCATTGAGGTCAACACTAATCACACAGACCAGTAGCAACTCTCCATGGTTTCAGTCACGGAATATTCTCAGCTCTGTTTGGAGATGGCGCAGGGGACCAAACCCAGGACCTTCAGCGTGCAAAGAAGATCCTCAACCACTGAACCATGCCTCATCCCTGTATAAGTCACAGTAGTCCAGAATACATAAATTCTAAACTGACATTTTGGCAGAGATTAAGTTACTGGCTGTCGTCTAGATTCATCTGGTAAGATAGTCTTACTCAGTGCTTGAGTCTGCACCCCCTCCCCCCAAAAAAAGCACTAGTCTTACTGAATTTCATGATTCAGAGGGGTAAAAATCCCTTTTCTCACAAACAGCTTTGCACATCCTTCCTAACTGCAGTCAGACTGGCACTGGAACCAAGGGTCTTCTTTCTAATAATCAGTGTCATGCAAAAAATACAGGCAGTCTCTAAAAGCAGAACAGCCCTATTAAGTGAGGACAGTCTTTAGTCACCAAAAAGTCCCCCAACTTTCTGGAAATGTTCTACTGCTGAGTTTCCTCATCCAAACATATGTTCACTTTTACAAACAATATCACCTTTATATGTATTTCATCGCAACAGCATCCCTTTATTCCCTTTCTGCTTGGCATTCTTTTTAAAGTAAAAAATGTATTGTTAATTTTTTCTCCTTTTTATTATGATAGGGGAACATTCAGATCTGTTATACAGGCTATCGAAAGCAGCAGCTAAACAAGGGAAAGCCACTGCTCAGAGGAATGGGGAGCAAAAGGAAGAGAAGAAAGAGAGTGACTCTAGTTCTTGTAAGTATCAAATATTCATACTTGTCATGTTGCCTGAATTCTGTTCTTTTGGGGTTGTTTTGATTCCAACTTTTATGCACTGCCTCTTTTGAATATCCCTTTACTGTTGTATTTCTGTGCCATGTTGCGTCATAGACTACCAGCAGCTTGGGAGAACTGTTGAGGCAGCTCCACCTTTTGGTGTCGGTATTTTTAATTGTTAGCCCCCTTGTGTGCCTTGGTTTATCAATGCACTAAAATGCAATACATAAAATTGTAATGAATACCTTGCACAAGCACTGCTGGGCAAATGCGAAGACAAGGAAGAGAGTCAATAAGAAAGAGTCTTCTTTCTTCACCATTATTCTCTCAGCCCTTTTTATTATTGGCTGAATGCTCACTGGAGCAAATGCATATGATGTAGAACTATAACAACCTCTATGGTTTCATAAAATGAATTTATGCACATTTGAATTTAAGAGGTTTGAAAAGATGGTTATGCCTACAGAGGATTTTAATCCATTATGAGTCTTAAAACAGACATGAAAAACTTGGATTCTTGCCTCTGGTGAAAAGTACAGATTTCGTGTGCTTCTGGGAACAGCGTGAAGACTTTGTAACTCAGTTGCATAACGGATCAAAGAACCTAGATTTTTACAGGAATGTGTGTGTGCACGCACATTTCTAAATCAATGTTAAATTGTGTGGTGGTGCTGCTTATTATTATTATTATTAATAGTAGTAGTATTAGTATTAAAATTTATACCCAGCACTTTCCTCCAAAGGAGCCCAGGGCAGCAAACATAACAGTGCAAAAGCAATGCAATTAAAACTTCTAAATCCAGTTAAGATCAACCTCTAACAGTTCAGAACTCCTAAAAGCTATCACCTCCTCTCTGACTAATAATTTCAGGGTTGTCACAGCCCAGGATTTTCAGCCATCCAATGCCTGGGTAAACAGGAATGTTTTAGAATTTCTCCTAAAAGTTAATAGTAAGGGAGATTGAAGCACCTCTCTAGGGAGGGCCTTCCACAGATGGGAAAGCCCCACCAAGACGGCACTGTCACACATCACTGCCAACTGGGAAATCCCCTTGGCACTGTTTTGCTACTTGAGTTCAATGCCACTTAGGGCTTTGGGTGTTAATACTAATACCTTGAATTGGGCCAAAGAGCTCATTGACAGCCAGTGTTGTGTCTTAAGTACCTGTGACACCTAGTCCCATTAGGTTGCCCCACTTATTAACCTGGCAGCTGCATTCTGTATTAGCTGCAGCCTCAGGATCTTCAAGGGCAGCCTCACATAGATCACATTACAGTAGTCCAAGTGGGAGGCCACCAGAATATGGGTAACTGAGGCTATCCCAATCCAGGAATGACTGTAGTTGGAGAACCAGTCTAAGCTGGGAATAAGCACATAAGCAATATCGCCTCCTGCCACTGCCCTCCTCCCTGCCCTATAGGGCAATCACTTGTCATGTGTACTTACTGCTAAGAGATTCTGCTGCTCAGGTTTCAGCTGCCATGTTCCCTTGTTGATAATGCACCATGCTAGCATCTGCACACATGCACAGTATCATATGGAAACATGTAACATATGTAAACCAGCCTTCCCTGTGAGCAGTAAAGAAGTGTGAGGGGGTATGCTAGTTTGACTTTTGAATACCTAACAACATGGGGAAATGGCTTATGGTTAATGCACATATTTTTCTAGAATCCACCCTACCTGGGTGGATGGAGCAGCCAAGTAATTTCGTTGTCCCCGAGAGGGGGCAATGACAATAAAGATACTATTATTATTATTATTATTATTATTATTATTATTATTATTATTATTATTATTATTAAGAGCAAGCTCAAATCTTAACAAGTGATATATGTCTATTGTCTGTGTATACAGTATCTGAAGTAGAAAGTGGAAAGGGAAGTGGTGACTGCCTTCCTTCACTAAATTATCAAAATTCGAATAGAGCTAAGCCTGCGTCAAGGATTGTTCGCCTGAATGATAAAATTGGCAAAGTAGCAGATACAGCAGGAGAGATCGGCAGAGGTAAGCTGGTGCAGTTGATTCTTATGAATTGATGGTTTTGACTCATTTATTTTCTGTGAGACAACAATCCCATTGCATGCATTCATTCATATGAGGGCTAGATATTTTTTTTCCAGGACTGTTAACAGGATTCCCTATTAATATGGTCCCCATATTAATAAGGGTCCCCATCCTATCATAAAACTCCTACACATGTTAGAGATGTCTGTTTTATGGCAATTTCTGCACTGCTTTGCTTTGTGACTAAAGTAACCCCACTTCCCTGGATTTGTGTGTGTTTCCCCTTCACAGAAAGCTCTGCAGGATTGCTATTCTCTTGCTTTGAGGATATCAACAAAACAAGAGTTACTAAAGTTGAAAGCTTAATAAACAGGCACTTAAATGCAGCTGAATTGGATCAGAAACGGATAGTTTGGAGAAACAGGAACCGTAATCTGAGTGGAGATGCTCTGATAGAACTCATGAAAAACCATATTAACCAGGAGGCAAGTCCAGAACAAATTGTTGAAAAACTAGGAGTGGATGCAAAAATTCTTTCCAAAGTGTTTGAGAAGAGAAAAAGGCCCAACACTCTCAACATCAGACAGTCTTCCTTGGGACCCAGTAAGAGAGGGAACTTGGAAAAAGAATCCAGTGATGAGGATGCTCCCTATGAGGACCGTTTTGTGGACAAAACAGAGTCTCCTGTCATATTTGATTTGGAAGATTTGGATAATGAACCTTTCTCAGTGAAGACTGTGAAGCTGTTACATAAAAGGCCAAAGAGGATTCAGCGAGCCATCAGCTTTCCAGTAAAGCTCGTTGAGAAAACTGGTGTTGAGATGGGATTTGATCCACTTTCCTTGCTGGCTGCTGAGACAGAACAACAGAAAGAGGAAGAGGATGACGATGAGGACAGAAGTGCCTCAACCCCGTCTGCAAGGCGAGATTTAGCTGAAGAAATAGAAATGTATATGAACAATATGAGCAGCCCCTTAACAAGCCGTACGCCAAGCATAGATTTGCAAAAAGCCTACAGTGACAAGAACACCAACAAAAAGAGTCCAACCTTGGCTCAGCCATGCCGGAGATCTAGCCTTCCTCCAAACTCACCCAGACCGGCGAGCCTTACCAAATCCAAAAGCTACCACATAAAAAATGAAGAAAGGGGAAGGGACAGACTTTGGTCCTCTCCAGTATTTTCTCCTCATAGTCTGTCCAGGGGACAATCTCAGGATACAGCTGGCGCAATAGCTCTTGCCTCTCCAACTGCATTCAACTTGGATACACTGCTAACACCTACCTTTGACGTTCTAAAGACCAGCATGTTTTCTGCAGGGAAAGGGGTTGCTGAGAAGGCCAGCAAGTGGTACTCAAAGTTTACTACGTATGCGGCGTCAGCAAAGGTAAGCATCTTAAAACATTGCTAGGTGTGAGGGGAGCCAAAATGGCTCCTGTAGTACAGCAGTTCTCAAACTGTGGTGTGCAGCTCTTTTGTGCAGTGCAGGTGTGTGAGAAACTTTCCCTGTCACTGAAGATGATAAAAATGTTTTCAGCAAAGATTTGGCTATGCATACAAATCCTGTGATTTGAGAGCCAGGTGCATGTAAATCACACGGAGACTGACAGACCTGACTTTCCTCTGGGAGACTCCCAAGAGGAAAGAAAATAATAGTTATGTCAAACACAGAGAAGGAAAATGGTTGCAAAATAAATAGATAGGGCCCTCTGTCTTCTTGCACTGTAGGGACAAGTAAATGGTTGTTGATCAAATTTTTCATCCTGAAAAAGGAAAAGAATTTTGCTCTCTACCAGCCAATAAATTTTGGAATGTGATGAGACATTGAAAGTGGCATCTATATGATAACTATTGCAGGAGATATTTAGTCTTCATTTGTTAACTATATACATGAGTCAGGTTGCATGGCACTCAGCTTTTCACTACCAGTTAATAGAAGTCAATTTGGATGTTCAAAGCAGTTATTCTAGAAGAAGATCCAGCTTGGTTCTGTTGGGATTGATGGTGGTGTTTCTTCCAGATACTTCCTATAAGACCTTTAAGCACAGAAAACATTCCTATTCTTGTTTTCAGGATCAAAACTCAGACCGAGCAAGCATTTCATCCCTTGGGGCCCTTGATTCAGAAACTGCCTCCCTGACTGATGAGGACGTCTGCAATGATCTTGAAAGCAACTCCTCTCCTCAAGAGAACGCCTCCTCTGTGTTAAAGGGAATTGGCTTGAGTAGGACAAGTCTTGAAAGTTCAGCTTCGAATAGTGGCACATCAAAGCGTTTTTCTCAGTCCGGTAAGAGTTCTCCTTAAATTTCTCAAATTTCCTTTCTTACCTTATTTATTTTATTTTAGTTATTTAGTAACAGGTGTATGGGGTGTTAGGGGAGGGGTAGTACCTCTGGTGAGGGACATGTTATGCTCCTTCTGGGGTAGTTTGTCCACCTTTGGCCCCCACCCTGCATTCAGCTGTCACCTGCGGCCCCTAGAAGCTGGCAGCATGTGACAGCGACCACACCCCAGGAATGGCTTCAACTCGCCAGTTAAATCAGGTGAGGGTAGCTGATGGGTCTCATACCCTCAGTGGGTTAGGGACTTCTCCTGCATACAAAGACAGGCTCTGGCAGATTGGGTGGATGAGACCAATAGTGGGTCCAACGGTCAAGAAGGCAGTTTCTGCACATGCTGTGGAGGGAAGTGAGGGAAAGATGGGGCTCATTAACCTGGAAAGGCGGCCATTCTAAGAGAAGGAAAAATCTGATCCTAAACCTCTGCTTCTTTATGGGATAACTTCTGGAGAAGAAAACGCTAAGGAGTAAACCCTACATAGATCCGGAGTGGAGTCCCTAAGATGGTTGGGTGGCGCCTTGTACGCCTCCTTCCGGCAACTTGTTCAGCCAAGCTGGTGCCAGACGTATTGCTCTGCTTTCCTTTGGACTACATCAGTGAGGCTGAGAGCAGGGTCTTGCCACCTGGGCAGTCCTGGACCTCCGTACACGCTGCCCAGGGTTGCGCCATGAGGAGCTCACTTTGGTGCTGCTAATGCAGCGATTTGATTTCGTCCCTGGAGGTGCACTCCATTGTCTCTTGAGAGAGACAGATGTCAACAACAGTTATTTAGAATTATTGTATACTGCTTTATGTCATGCAGGCCTCAAAGCATTTCCCATTAAAAATATACATTGCAAAAAACAAAATCAATAAAATGTCATAAAATTCAAAACATATAATAACAGTTTAATTCTATTTAACAACAGCACAAGATAGTGATAGGGAGAGAAAAAATTAAACTTATCCACAAAAAGCTACTCAAGATTTCCCCTGGCTATTTACTTGCACAGTAACAACAGCAGTGTACTCATGCAACTAATGTCACATCATGTCTAATTTGCAATAACTTTTATTGTCTCTCTGTGGATGACCACCTCTCCTGTGGTCTTCTGCTTTTTGTTAGTAATATTCCAATTTCTAAGAATGTGTTTCTGTTTTTATTATTTATTTTTATTTATAAAAGTACTTATATACCTCTATTCATAAAAAAATGACAGCTGTTTATAACAATTGTACTTTCCATGACAATGTAGGACCATTGTGGGTCAGTCTAACATTTCCTTCTGCGGTAACAAGTATCTATTTGCCTTTTAGGCTCTCTTTCAAAGTTTCCTTTGCCTGGCAGATCAGAGCTGGTATCATCTTGCAGTACAAGCAGCACCAGCGTGTTCCAGAATTACGCACTGGAGGTACAGCATTTCCCCTTTTGAAACAGCTTGTGTTCTACACTAGCAAAAAGGATAGGTTACTCGCTTTCTCAGTTTGGTGTGGAGGAGGTATCCAGCTTACAACCTTGTCTCCTCCTTCTGGCTAGAAACAGACAAGGGACCATGGGACCCAGATCTTTTGTGCTGCATCTGATTTCCTGAGACTCCTGCCTCATCAAAGAGCTCTCTGCTCTATTCCCACCCATCTCTACTTTACATTTCCCCGCTTACGTTAGTGTTAGTTCTGATGAAAAGGATGGTTCATATACTTTCTAGTTTGCCCTGTGGAATGGCCATCACTTTAGGGCAGTTTCTAAAATCTAGGTGACCCTTCAGTTCAGAAATGTAGCTTTCTAATGTTAATGGAAGATTTTCTGCCGGTTGCTGCTAAGGGGACCTTCATTACTCTTTCAAATGAACCTTCAAAAGCCTCATTACTATCCAAATGAGCAATCGTTGATACCCACTGATAAGCTGTTGATAGAAGAAGCCAGCAAATCAATCTAAAATGTATTTGTCAGCTCTAAAAATAGAGTGATTCAGCTGCTAATTTGTTGACACCGCAGTGCAGCAAAATCCTCATAGCTGCTTTTTCTTCCATTGAGGCAACTAATTAAATTTTTGTGACAGGGAGGGGTGTCCTCAAGGGGATCAGCTGAATGTTGGAGAACTCTGTATTGCGCTCTGGAAAGGTCAGGACTAGATAATTAAATCTCAAAGGGTTTAAAACAGGTGGGGAACCTACAGCTCACAGGCCAGATCTGGCCTGGGGCTTGGTTTCATCTGGCCCATGGGCAAGTATTTAGGAGATTTTAAAACCCTATATAAGGGACGCAGGTGGCGCTGTGGGTTAAAGCCTCAGCGCCTAGGACTTGCCGATCGAAAGGTCGGCGGTTCGAATCCCTGCGGCGGGGTGCGCTCCCGCTGCTCGGTCCCAGCGCCTGCCAACCTAGCAGTTCGAAAGCACCTCCGGGTGCAAGTAGATAAATAGGGACCGCTTACCAGCGCGAAGGTAAACGGCGTTTCCGTGTGCAGCTCTGGCTCGCCAGAGCAGCGATGTCACGCTGGCCACGTGACCCGGAAGTGTCTCCGGACAGCGCTGGCCCCTGGCCTCTTAAGTGAGATGGGCGCACAACCCCAGAGTCTGTCAAGACTGGCCCATACGGGCAGGGGTACCTTTACCTTTACCTTTAAAACCCTATATTCAAATTGGTTCTTCCTCTTTTTCCTTCCATATCTTGGTTTGGTATCTGTTATTTAGCATTGATAAGGATGAGGGAGAGGGAATGAGAGTGAGCAGCGGGTGTTTTATTGACTGGTGTCACATACACAACGCTTGCACAGAGCCCAGCCGTTCCTCATCTCCCACTCTCACTTTGACCTACTTCCTTCGTGCTGGTAGAGACAGAACACTCTCTCTGGGTCCACATGTGCCCATGGTGTATGTGTGTGTGTGTGTGTGTGTGTGTGTGTGTGTGTGAGAGAGAGAGAGAGAGAGAGAGAGAGAGAGAGAGAGAGAGAGAGAGAGAGAGAAATGGCACATGCAAGTGAATGGTTGGTGTTATTCTTCCTTTCAAGAATGAACCAAACCAATAGAGAAGGGAAGTTCCACACTCCTTTTCACCTTCACACTTCACTGTCTGCCATGACAGTGGTTCCTGGAGAATATTCCTGAGCCTGGCATATGACCTGCCTAAGAGGCTGCCTGAGCAGCAGCAATCCCTACACTACCATCAGCACCTTGTTCAGATCTTTGCAGCACCTCACCTTGTCAAACAAGTCTTGGGTACCTAGCTGAATTGTTAGCATCCTTTACAGGAAATGTGGTGATGATGGTGGTGTTCAGGGGCAGCCGAACATGGTGTAAAATGGTGTGAGGCTCAGTTAGCAGCCATACATTGTAGAGATGGGCCTGTGGCTCTTGTGGGGTGTGGAATTCAAACATCTCCCCCCCCCCCGCACTGTAAACTTTTTCTTGGGGTCTCTTATGGAGTTTCTGCCCAGGAGCCCCAGACTGAAAGACTCCCCAAAAAGTCTCTGTATGCTGAGAGGTCAAGCAGGGTCGGTTTTGTTTTGTTTTTTAATTAACAGAGAAGCAGGCTGTGTTGCTACTTGTGGTTCCATTATGCAGCCGGCTGAAGAGAATGCAGCCCAACATTCTTTGCTTTGAATTAACAAGCCATGTGAGAGAGAAAAACATCCTGCCTGTCCAATTGAAGTCCCCAGAGGCAAACTGAATTTGGCTCACAGCATGCAAAGAGGTGTCTTTGCCCTCACTTCTCTGCTCATTCCTTTCCCCAGCCCTTGGGCCAAAGGCCCTTGCAAGGCAGAAGCTTCCACATCCTGCCTTAAAACAAGGTCACTAACAGAAAGAGGATATGCTGATGGTGGATTAGGTTGCTGATCTCTGAGTACCTTGAATTGAACATCTTCGTGCCTTGGTGGATTCATGTGTTGAAACTGAACTGCTGGTTGTTGTTTTTTTAGGCCTGCAATCTTTAATTAGCTTAATTAGTAGATTAGACAACTGACGTTTTAATTGGTTTAATTGGTATGAGGGCAGTTTTTGCTCAGGAAGGCTGGGAGTTGAGAGCACATTTACTTATTTGCTCAGCCCCTTTTAGTTCCAGCATGTAAATGTAAGAGCAGATGACAAAGAAATGGTTGAAGTTGCCTTGCAAATAAGTCCACAAGCAAGCATTTTTGTTAGCCATCCAGTTCAGCTATAAGACTGTAATTCTGTACACGCTTAACTTAGAGGTCAGCTACACTGAATTCAGATTTGCTTTCCAAAAAAACACGTCTGGAATTGGACTGTTTTCATCTCCAAAACCTGAAAAACAGTGAAAATTTTACTTGATGTTTCACTGTAACCTATCAGAATGCAACATATTCAAACGTTGTGTGCATCTGCATACATGATACATTATTTACTTTCAACTTCAATGAATGAATCTAAAATACAAAAACAAATTTAATATTTATAAACATTTCCAACTATATTTTAAGATTTTCTTTGGTGGTCAATTTGAAATGGGAATCTCCAGCCCCAATGAAGTTTTCAGCCAAAGAATAGGATGCAGAGCCGAGAGGCGCTTTCAACCCAGCTCTAGGTTTTATGAATTCAGCTGGGTTTTTATTGCAGTTTGGTATGACTTGGGATTTCTCTTGCTACTGGGGGCAAAAGCCACACTGAGGGCTTTAATGAAGTGCTTTCCACAGGTCCTCATCTCAAGCTGTTCACGATGCCATACCTGTGACTGTCTTGTACATGATGAGGAAATCATGGCAGGCTGGACAGCAGATGATTCCAACCTTAACACCACATGCCCTTTCTGCGGAAACCAATTCTTGCCTTCCCTGAACATTGAAATCAGAGATCTACGGGGTCCTGGAAGGTAAGTGATTATTTGCCATTGGATTCTTGCTTGCAGTATTTCCAAATGTGTGTTGTCTAATTGCAACATTTTATTTGGTACTTTTTATAGATATTTCCTGAAATCCAGTCCATCCTCAGAGAACATGCAGCTTCCATCATCTTTTTTCAACCATGCAGCAAAGTCCTGCATCTCTGATCCCACATCAGGATTTTCAGCATCTCTAATACCTGCTCAGGATGACTTGCATTCAAATAGGTAAAATCATCATATTTTGACTCAGTCAAAGAAAAAAAACTTGACATGCCTGTGGACATTTAATAATACTTTAATAAACGACCACAGGCAAGTCATGGTTGCCCACTCCATCCTGACTGCTCAAAGTGGGTAAGAGGATGCTGACTTCGGTGGTCCTTGGCCCGATTCAGAGATAAAAATGAAAACCATAAAGCAACATCAGAAAAGCAACAGTCTACCCAAAATACCTATTAGAAAGCCACAGTAAAATCAGCATGAATCATTATGCTAATTTTTATTAATAATCAACAGTGGCATGGTAATAATCTATGCCCATCAGTTAGATAAATTTTAGAAGATGCAGGGGAAATGGGGAGGAGGTTGTCATGAAATGGCTCAGATACATGAATAAGAAAAACGGTGTGTTCTGGCTTAGTGGTTAAACTGAAGTCTATTTTCTGCCCACCTAAGAACCAGTTAGCAGTATGGCAGGCATTTATCAGACAGCAGGCAAGCAAGTTTATTGAAGGATGAATTCTATGTGCAATGTGTTAGAACAGCAAATAACAGGACAGTGTTTGACCTTACCTTTTCTTTTTATTGTAGAGTTGTGTGTATGGGGGGGGGAGGTAGATGTTGATTTTTAAAATGTGTGATTTTAGGTAAAATAAAAAATACAAATACAAATACTCTTTTGTTGGTAACAGATCCAAAGAGCCTGATAGCACCTGTGCCAGAAGCATTCAGATCCCTTCAAGAAGGCAAAATGCTGCTGGGACTGAGCACACCAGTCACGCCTTGTCTCGAAGCATGAGTACCTTCAGTCCCCTGGAGGTGGAGGAAACAGAGCATCACAAGCACAGTCACATTGTTCCCACTGGGAGCTTGCCTACCACATTGCAGGGGACAGCTGTGAGTACTCAGGCCTTATTTCTTGCCTTCCTAACTGGGATATTCAGAGCAATCAAAGATTCTGCAAAGCACAATTGCTTTTACCATGTTGGTGCTAATTTTCCTGCTTAAAAATTACCAAAGGGGGGGATAATTGACCCATGGTATAATCCCAGAAGTGTCACACAGAGTTAAACGATGAAGCTTGGTCCCACAAGAGGCAGTGATAGTCAGCAATTTGAATTCTTAGACAAATTCATGGAGGATAAGGCTATCCTATGGCTACTAGCCACCATGTTTTCCCTCCACTATTGGAGGCAGCATGTCTCTGAATACCAGTTGCTGAGAATCACAAGTGGAAAGAGCACTGTTGCTCTTGGGTCCTGTTTATGGGCTTTCCTTTGGGACTTTTGGTTGACCACTGGCAGAACATGATACTGGACATTTGGTCTGATCTGGCAGCCAGGCTCTTATTGTTACTCAATAACAACAGTGGACGTTAGGAGCATAGGAACAACAGTGGACGTTAGGACAACAGTGGACGTTAGGAGCATAGGAAGCTTCCTTTTACTAAGTCAGGACATTGATCTATCTAGCTCAATATTGTCTGCGCTGACCAGCATTAGCTCTCCAGAGTTTCAGATTGGGATTTTTGCCCAGCCCTACCAGAAGATGCTAGGGATTTAACCTGGGAACTTTCTGCACGTAAAGCAGTTGCTCTTAACACTGAGCCATGGCCCTTCCCCAAATTGAAGCCCATCGGAGAATAAACGGCTAGGAAAATGAAAAAGTCTTCTCCTAGCACCTAAAGGACATCAGTGTAAGTGCTAGGATAGGTTCTAAAGTGCAACTGAGAAGGCTGCCTCTTCTTACCCACTTTAGTAGCTCCTGAAGAAGAACCTCTAAAATAGAGCTTAGCTAATCATGAGACCCAATGTGGCGTAGTGGTTAGAGTGTCAGCCTAGAACTTGGGAGACCCAGGGTTCAAATCCCCACACAACCATGAAGCTCATTGGATGACCTTGGGCCAGTCACAGTCTCTCAGCCTAACCTACCTCACAGGATTGCTGTGAGGGTAAAATGGGTGGGGTGGGGTGGGGTGGGGAGAGGATGATGTATGTCACTTTGAGCTCCTCAGAGAAAAGATGGAATGTAAATGTAATAATAAATACAAAAAATGTTTCTTTTTATTTCTTTATATATGCAATAGGATCCTTTGGGGTTGGAGTGGCGTTTGCAGAGTCCAGAGCCCATAACTGTCCCATACCTGAGTCCTCTTGTTGTATGGAAGGAGCTTGAAAGTTTATTAGAAAACGAAGGGGATCATGTGATAACAGTGCCAGACTTTGTGGACCACCATCCCATTGTGTTCTGGAATCTAGTGTGGTATTTTCGACGCCTGGACTTACCCAGTAACTTACCAGGATTAATACTGTCCTCTGAGCATTGTAATAAGAATTCAAAGGTATGAAAAATGGCTGTACACTTGTTTTAAGGGCTTGACAAATTATTATAAACCTTGTGCCTTCCGATTGCAGCTCTTCTTCTCATACAGCTTCCCACCCCAGAGATTTGGGGACTGTGCATGCATGTGTTTTGGGGCAGGGAGAGAGAGAACTACCAATCTGTTTTAGACCTGTATTGAATGAGTTCTGGGATTGCTTCTGATTCTAGAGAGCCTGTTGATATCCTCATAATGAGTACCAAAAGCATGCTGGCATCTCTGAAATTGAAGACTGAGCAGTATTCTGCAAACCCTTGCAGAATGCTTCAAGAATGGAAAATAAGTACATGTCTAGTCTCTGGTCCAGACTAGTTAAGATGCCAATAGCCAGTGTAGGGGACTGGCAGAGATGTAAATAGTAGGTGCCAGGGGACTGTGCATAGTTTTTTGTTTTTCGTTTTACCCCTCCTCCACTGTGTTTCAAATCTGGATCGAAGAGTCTGCGCCTTGCACTGGGGGAAAAAAGTTCGATTTGTGACAATAGCACAGGAACAGGGGGCCAATCCAAATCCATACCACTGCAGGGAACAAAGAGCGAAAAACCCCATTATACCTTCCCTCACAGGCTAGGTTGTCAATCCTGTTTACTTTTTTGCCTTTTGCCACACCCACTTTCACCTCTGGCCAGGGTATTCATAACTCTTCAATGGGTCCCTAGCAGAGATGAAGCTTACAGTGCGATAGCCGAAAGTCAGAATTGTTATCCTTCTTTCCCATTGTGTGTGTGGCATCAAGGAAGTTTGATGCTGTTCTGTAATTTCCTGCTATTATGTTCAGTCTTGTCTTTTGTGTTCTTATTGCTCAGATTCCCAGGAACTGCATCTTAGAGGACAGCAAGTACGTTCTAATTCAGATGCTGTGGGACAACATGAAATTGCATAAGGATCCAGGGCAGCCTCTCTATATTCTGTGGAATGCACAGAGTAAGTGATGACCGGCATGCAGCCTGGAAGCTGTTGTGTGCTGTTTTTAGAACAAATTCCTCACTACGACCACCAGTAATTTAAGCTGATAAGCAATGGGAATTTTGATTGTGCTAATCTGTTTGTCTTGCAGGTCAAAACCAAACACTTGTGTTTGAGAGTGAGTGTTACATTCTGTACTGTTCGGGTTGCTTTTTTATTTTTATTTTTAAATTATTCCCCTTTTTAGTGTGTATGTGTGTATATTTTATACAGCAACTTTTTGGCTTACAGTGTACTGCCTTAGCACAAATTTATTTCCCAGCCTTTTTCCATTCAATTGTTAAATTCCTATCCTTTGTTTTTAAAGATGAACCATTGGAGTTGTGTTGGTGATTTACCTCGTAGGCAGAGGTGACTGGTCCATTAAGACAAATGGAGACACTGCCCCGTCACCCTCTGCCAGACCCTGCTAGCCTTCCATCTACCTGCCTTATATGCAGCCTAGGAGGTGGCTCTGGCTGCCAGCTTCCTCCTCCACCTTAGTCTCAGTGCTGTCATTGTGGAACTCTGCAGGGAAGAAGATGCAGGCTAAACTAGCATCTCTTGGCTCCACCTGTCATTGGTTCTGCGTCTTCTGCTTCTCTGCCTTCCTCCCCACCTGTCTCAATGGACACCAGCCACCACTACTTGCAGGGTCACCTGAGTAAAACCTTGCATTGGTCTCAATGCTTGTTTTTGAATTGGCTTTTAATACCCATTTGGTTGCAACTCTTATATGCTATTGGCCAGAACTTCCCTTTTATGGCTTGCTTTTTTGTGCTTTATTTTTGTACTCCCTTTATCCTGATTCTGTCTTTATATGACAAGTGTTGTTGTTTTTTGCAGAGCCAACTTAAAAGGTATCCTTGTTTTTACCTTTCAGCTGTTATTCCCCCTACCCCATCACTCCTGCTTTTCATTTCCTTCTTAAATATTCCTTTTTATTCCTTCTCCCCAGCACAAAATTACCCAATGGTTCGCTTACTGCAGAACGATGACAGCTCATTTAACCAGGAGCTCTTAAGAAGCATGGTGAAGAGTATTAAGATGAATGATGTCTATGGGCCAATGAGCCAGATCCTAGAGAGACTGAACAAATGGCCACAGATGAAAAGGCAAAGGTAAATGAGCACAGTTAAAAAGAAGCCTATGGTATCATGTTGTAAGAGGAGGAAGTCATTCATCCCCTTGAGAGTATCAACGCTTTGATGTTCTGCATCTTGAAGAAGGATGCCTCTTGATAGGATGCCTTATGGGCTGTAACATCATTTCGTGCTATGTGTTTGATAACTGAATGCTTCTTTAGAACAAACACTCTGCACTCTTTCTTGTAGAGGTGGTGGCAGTTATTATTTCACAGTGTTCACTGGAACGTAATCACCCACCCACCCACCCACCAAAAACGGCTTGCAGTATTTTTAAAAGAAAATGTTTTAAATGCATATCCAGTCCTGTGGGCTTTCCAGTGGTCTCCCACTCAAATCATGTCCATATCTGATAAGATTCAACAATGCTGCAGCTCCAGGTGATCCCAGACCAATTCACCGGACTCCTTGAACCTATGCCCTCAGTCTAAGTAGCCACAGTGCTCTGTGCTTGTGTGTATCCTATTTGGCAAAGCAGCAATGAGGATCACAAATGCACTATTAAACATCAAGGCTTTCTCACTCAGTGGAGGGTGGCAGTCAGAGTGGTTCATTCTTCTCATTTGTTATGGGGGAAGGGCCATAAAAATTATTCAGATAGGGACTCCCCCCCTCACATCCTGGCTGCTTCAAAGAGACAAGGTGTGTCAGAGCTTCTGCTCCACTTTCTTTGGATGTAGGTAGCTGGAATAGGAAGCAAGTTGGACCAGCTTTGCATTTTGATCATGCCCACTGCACTGTGCTCTCCTAAGTGGGTCACAATGCAAAACCACTATGGCTCACAAAAAAAATGTGGAAACATAGCAAAGTGGCGCCCTTCGCTCAACCCCAGAGGCAAAAACAGAACAAAGGGAAGCAATGTAAGGCATTACAAAACAGTGTTTATGTAGAGCCCAGGCAATTTTGGAGAAAAAATCTCTTTCTCATGGGCACTGCAAAAGCATGTACTTAACGTGATTGCAGCTTCTGCAGATCACCTGACATAGATACAGGGTGAGTCCTTTAAAACAGGCCCCGTGGATACAGAGTACACATGTTCCACGGGGCCTCTTTTAAAAGACTCACCCTGTAGATAGATGGATAGATGGATAGATAGATAGATAGATAGATAGATAGATAGATAGATAGAGGAGCAAGCTTGTTTATCAGGCTCTGGGAGTCTTCTCAAGAACCTCCCAGAGCCTGTTAAGGCAGAGGGCTTAAAAATTATTTCCATGCCACAAAAATCCTTAACAGAAAGAGCTTTTAAACCCTCCACCCTGCTTACCAAGCTGTGGGAGACTCTCATGAGATCTCAGGAAGCCCCATTCTCAAAATCTTGGATGGCCGGGACAGTTCCAGGACTTGTTCTGCCTTTGCGTGATTCTGCCTTTGCACGCAGTCTCTGGGAATGTAAACCTTGTGTCAATTGCAGTCCCACTATGTGGTATAAATAAGAAAAAGGGTACCGTATTTTTTGCCCTATAGGACACACTTTTTCCCCTCCAAAAATGAAGGGGAAATGTGTGTGCGTCCTATGGGGTGAATGCAGGCTTCAGGAAGCTATCCCCCCAGCCCGGCAAGCTCCCAGAGCGATGCCGAAGCTGCGCGCAGCTTCGCCATTGCTCTGGCACCCGTTCTGGGGGCTGGGGTCGGGGGAAGCTTGGGCTTCCCCTGCCCCAGCCCCGCACCTGGGGGTGAAAATAATTTCCCCCCTTTATTCCCCCCCTCCCCAATCTAGGTGCGTCCTATGGGCAGGTGCGTCCTATAGGGCGAAAAATACGGTAATTAGTACAAAGTAGAACAGCCTTCTCCAGCTTGTGCCTCCCCCACCCCAGATGTTTTGGAGTAGAGCTTTCATCTGGACCTAACTTCTATGCCCAGGTTGGCAAGGAGAGTAGGGTGCTGTGGCGATCACACAGGGCCCCCGGACGTTTCACGGTCTATTGACCCTGTGCCACCACTGCGGTTGCTTTCTTTGCTGTCACCACCCCGCTTCTCACGGGGACACATGGAGTCCAGACAGTTGTTAACATAAACAAATAATCAAGTTTATTTTCAAGTGCAGGAATAAGTGTATGGTTTCGGTTTATTTTTCTCTTGTCAGTTTCTTAAATCTTAGTTCCTAACAACTTCAAACTGAATTATTCCCAACTAACTATTTAACTCCCTAACAATTCCTCTCACTCTCTCACAATAACTCGACCAACCCACTGCCTATTCCACCCTCTTCCTTCTCCAACACCCAAGCCTCAACTCCCAACTGACAAACCTCAACTCCCAACTGACAAACCTCAACTGACTTTTCAAAACCTCCCACTCTATCTTTTACTCCCCCCTTGCATTCTCACTGGCCAATCATATCACACCCATTTTAACCCTTTCCTTGACCCATCCTAGGAGGCAAACGCCACAGGTGCAATCCAGCCTTCCAATCTCTTTTAACAGTGAGAACTCCCCTTCACCTCATGTTGTGTTTTCTAGGCCTGGCAGGGCTATCATCATGACCCAGTTACAAATAATAATAACAATGCAAAAATCACTACTTTTTAATATATGTTGGAGAAGAATGTCCGGATTATATGAAGTATAGTAGGTTCATATAAGATTGTGGTTTTTAAAATAACACTTTCCAATGTATCTTTTTTAGGAGCCTTTATAGAGAAATACTATTTCTCTCTCTTGTTGCGCTTGGAAGGGATAACATTGATATAGGTAAGCCATCAAGTTGTGTTGTGTTGTGCTAAGCGCGCATAAAAGTAGTCATTGTAAACTGTTACTTCAAGAGTTAAAAGGATACTTTTTGTTTTAAAGCATCTTTCACAATCCTGTTTAGATGAAGTATAATAATTTAAACCTAGTTGCTTCTTTTCTGTAAAGCCAGACCCGTAAATAGCTATTTGCCTGTGTGCGGTGAAGATTGTGGGGAAGATTTTATAAAGGGAATAAGAATGGGTTTATTCCTCTGACTCAGACTATTGATGGTCACTAAAACGTGACCAAGCCATTTTCAAACCAAGGAATATGAAGAGGACTTTTTTTTTTTAACTAACCAGGGTTTGTTTTAAAACAATAATCTCTTACTCATATTCATTCATAACTCAGGATTAATGAAAACTCAGAGTAAATGCTGCAGAAATTTTTATTCTGAGCTGAAGGTTTTGCTCTGGCTTAATTCTAATGCATGCACCCATGGTTTAGCATTATGTGCAAACCAGCCCAATTTGCAAGCAGCTACTATTTATCTGTTGCTGCCACTAAGTTGGAACACCACTAAGTTGGAAGCACAAGCCATTTGGGGGCCACCCATCAGCTCCCAATTGAGGTTATTGGTTCGTCTTGCTAATCTGGATATAACACATTTTTTAAAAGGAATTGTATGATGAAGTGCTTCAGGCAGGCTCTTTTGTGAAACATGAATGCAAAACTGTTGTCTAAAATGGCATCAGTCTCTTGAAAACACACACACACACACACACAGTATTACAGAAAAGAACCAGACACTAATATTAACAATAGTAATAATTCATACATCACAAAAGCATATAAAATATATCTGTGTGGTGTATAACCACCTAAAATATAAAATCAAACCTTAAAGAAACAGAAATACAGGAATGGGTCATCTGACAAGAAGGTTATAAAAAGAGTAAATCATTTTTATCAGGTTTGCTTCCTGAGTTGGTGCCTAAAATCAACCATGGACAGAGTGCCTTTTTCAGAATCCCCTATCTGAGCAGAGTCCACTGGGAAATCCCCCTGCCCCAAGAAATGAATCGGAGCTGTGCAGAAAACACTCCTAGTTCATAGCTATCCCAAAGCTAAAGCATTTCTGGCACCTGCTACATTGTTCTGGTATAACCTCCCCCCTCCTGTCGTTACAGATGCTTTTGACAGAGAATACAAAATGGCTTACGACCGCCTTACAGTAAATCAGGTGAAGAGCACCCACAACTGTGATAGGCCTCCAAGTACAGGAGTGATGGAATGTCGAAAGATTTTTGGGGAGCCGTACCTTTAAAAAAAGAAATATTGCACCTAATGAATTGCAGCAGGGTTTGTATGAAGAAACAGAAAAGACTTCAGAAAGACTCTCACCCTTCTCCATTTAAAAAAGCATCTTCAGCTTTGTTTTAAAATTAGGATTTCCAAGGGGGAAATGTTGCTGGAATGACTCATAAGCCGTGGGCCAGAGTAGGCTGTCTTCGCTGTGGACAGTGTCTGCAAAACATGTAGGGGAGAAAACGGAATGGTCCATTGCAGAAAGCTTAAGCAGAGATGGACCAAAATCATGTACTGAAAGTTTGCATGAATGAAATAAGCTTTTCAGAACTGTTTACATAGAAAGTTAAAAATGTCACAGAGCTCATACCAGAGTTGTATAATAACAGATTTTAAATTATTTATAGCAAGTTCATATTTTTTTAACTTTTTAAATTACTATAGTGAATCAAGTGATCCTGTTGCAGAAACAATACTTTTGTCCTCCCTCAGAATATTGCTGTTTATAGCAACTGGTCTTTTTTGCAGATAAAGCCCTTCTCTCTTTCATTTTTTAAAAAGTAGTGTGGAAATATCGATGCTGTTTTCAATCGCAGTGCAGGTTGTAGTATTTCCTGTCCCTCCCCATAAGTGCACACTTAAAAGATTGCAGACTTTAGCTGACAAGTATTTCAAACTTGTATGAAGCTTTCATAAGTTACGTGCATTTGTCACTTTTAAGAATCCGAAATGGTTGGCTGTTGGGGAGCCACCGCTATACAGATAATCCATTGCAAAGCCTGCCATTTAAAGAGCTACTTTAGGCATTCCAATGGCTCATGGGTCAAGATTTGCCCTGTAGGGTTGTGGACCTTTCCTCATCAAAATAACAAGCTTTGCACCAGAGGTTGGGAACCCTTTTCAGTCTGAGAGTCACATTTCCTCATGGAAAACCTCCCAGGTGTTGGGCCAGGCCAGAGTCAAAATTGGACAAGGGATGTGACTCTTACCATTGTACAATAGGCTACATTCCAGCTATCCAAAACTCCGAGGTTTTGAAACACATAGCCTCACACCCTGCCCACCTCTCCATCCAGGCAAGCAGGAGGAATTGTCACAATTCTTCTTTTTTTTCCCCTGGCAATTCACTGCTTGCATTTATTTAATATTTGAAGATGCCCTCTTCAAAGCACCACACTTCGAACAAGTACCTCTTCCTGGGGAAACACATAGCTCCACACCCTGCCCACCTCTCCATCCAGGCAAGTAGGAGGAATTGTCACAATTCACATTTTCTGGGCTTGAACACATTGTACAGGGCAAATGATAGTAATACTAGGGCCGCTAAATTCATAATGGAAGCTAATCCCATTGTTGTTGTTGTTGTTGTTTAGTCGTTTAGTCGTGTCCGACTCTTCGTGACCCCATGGACCAGAGAACGCCAGGCACCTCTGTCCTCCACTGCCTCGCGCAGTTTGGTCAAACTCATGCTGGTAACCTCGAAAACACTATCCAACCATCTCGTCCTCTGCCGTCCCCTTCTCCTTGTGCCCTCCATTTTCCCAACATCAGGGTCTTCTCCAGGGAGTCTTCTCTTCTCATGAGGTGGCCAAAGTACTGGAGCCTCAGCTTCACAATCTGTCCTTCCAGTGAGCACTCAGGGTACATTTCCTTCAGTATGGAGAGGTTTGATCTTCTTGCAGTCCATGGGACTCTCAAGAGTCTCCTCCAGCACCATAATTCAAAAGCATCAATTCTTCGGCGATCAGCCTTCTTTATGGTCCAGCTCTCACTTCCATACATCACTACTGGGAAAACCATAGCTTTAACTATACGAACCTTTGTTGGCAAGGTGATGTCTCTACTTCTCAAGATGCTGTCTAGGCCTGTCATTGCCCTTCTCCCAAGAAGCAGGCGTCTTTTAATTTCGTGGCTGCTGTCACCATCTGCAGTGATCATTGAGCCCAAGAAAGTAAAATCTCTCACTACCTCCATTTCTTCCCCTTCTATTTGCCAGGAGGTGATGGGACCAGTGGCCATGATCTTCGTTTTTTTGATGTTGAGCTTCAGACCATATTTTGCGCTCTCCTCTTTCACCCTCATTAAAAGGTTCTTTAATTCCTCCTCACTTTCTGCCATCAAGGTTGTGTCATCTGCATATCTGAGGTTGTTGATATTTCTTCCGGCAATCTTAATTCCGGCTAGGGATTCATCCAGCCCAGCCTTTCGCATGATGAATTCTGCATATAAGTTAAATAAGCAGGGAGACAAAATACAGCCTTGTCGTACTCCTTTCCCAATTTTGAACCAATCAGTTGTTCCATATCCAGTTCTAACTAGCTTCTTGTCCCACATAGAGATTTCTCAGGAGACAGATGAGGTGATCTGGCACTCCCATTTCTTTAAGAACTTGCCATAGTTTGCCGTGGTCGACACAGTCAAAGGCTTTTGCATAGTCAATGAAGCAGAAGTAGATGTCTTTCTGGAACTCTCTAGCTTTCTCCATAATCCAGCGCATGTTTGCAATTTGGTCTCTGGTTCCTCTGCCTCTTCTAAATCCAGCTTGCACTTCTGGGAGTTCTCGGTCCACATACTGCTTGAGCCTTCCTTGTAGAATTTTAAGCATAACCTTGCTAGCGTGTGAAATGAGTGCAATTGTGCGGTAGTTGGAGCATTCTTTGGCACTGCCCTTCTTTGGGATTGGGATGTAGACTGATCTTCTCCAATCTTCTGGCCACTGCTGAGTTTTCCAAACTTGCTGGCATATTGAGTGTAGCACCTTAACAGCATCATCTTTTAAAATTTTAAATAGTTCAGCTGGAATACCATCACTTCCACTGGCCTTGTTATTTGCAGTGCTTTCTAAGGCCCATTTGACTTCACTTTCCAGGATGTCTGGCTCAAGGTCAGCAACCACACTACCTTGGGTATACGAGACATCCATTTCTTTCTGGTATACAGTGGTGCCTCGCAAGACGAAATTAATTCGTTCCGCAAGTCTTTTCGTCTTGCGAGTTTTTCGTCTTGCGAAGCACGGTTTCCCATAGGAATGCATTAAAAATCAATTAATGCGTTCCTATGGAAACCGAACCGCCTTCAGACCAGGTCTGGGGACAGTCTGTCCCCCGACCTCTTCTGAAGGCTGGCGGGGGCGAAAGTCTTTGCTTCCCCCCCGCCTGCCTTCCCGGGACAGCGGAGACTTTTCCACTGTCCCGGGGCGATCTTAAAATGCTGGCGGGCGGCAGCGAAGGCTTCGCTGCCGCCCGCCAGCATTTTAAAAGCCCCCGGGACAGCAGAAAAGTCTTCCGCTGTCCCTGGGCGATCTTAAAATGCTGGCGGGCGGCAGCGAAGCCTTCGCTGCTGCCCGCCAGCATTTTAAGATCGCCCAGGGACAGCGGAGGACTTTTCCGCTGTCCGGGGCGATCTTAAAATGCTGGCGGGCGGGAGCGCTGCCGCCCGCCAGCATTTTAAAATCGCCCCGGAACAGCGGAGGAATTCTCAGCTGTCCCGGGGCGATTTAAAAGCCCCTGGAAAGGCAGGCAGGGGGGAGCAAAGACTTTTGCCCCCCGCCCGCCTTCGGAAGAGGTCCTGTCCAGGACCTCTTCCGAAGGCGGGCGGGGGGCAAAAGTCTTTGCTCCCCCCCGCCTGCCTTCAAAAGCCGTCCGGGATAGCGGGAAGCGCTTCCCTGCTATCCCGGACCGCTTTTAAAATGCTGGCGGTGGGGAGCAAAGCCTTTCGCCCCCGCCGGCCTTCCTGGACCTCTTTTGAAGTCCGGAGGGGGGGAAAAGGCTTTGCTCCCCACCGCCAGCATTTAAAAAAAGGTCCCCGAGATTTCCCTATGGGCTTTCGTCTTGCAATGCAAGCCCATAGGGAAAATCGTCTAGCGAAGCGTCGCAAAAACCGAAAAACCCTTTCGTCTTGCGGGTTTTTCGTCTTGTGAGGCATTCGTCTTGCGGGGCACCACTGTAATTCCTCTGTGTATTCTTGCCACCTCTTCTTGATGTCTTCTGCTTCTGTTAGGTCCTTTCCACTTTTGTCCTTTATTATGGAAATCTTTGTACGAAATGTTCCTTTCATATCTCCAATTTTCTTGAACAGATCTCTGGTTCTTCCCATTCTATTGCTTTCCTCTATTTCTTTGCATTGCTCGTTTAAGAAGGTCTTCTTGTCTCTCCTTGCTATTCTTTGGAAATCTGCATTCAATTTCCTGTATCTTTCACCATCTCCCTCGCATTTTGCTTGCCTTCTCTCCCCCGCTATTTGTAAGGCCTCATTGGACAGCCACTTGGCTTTCTTGCATTTCCTTTTCATTGGGATGGTTTTCGTTGCTGCCTCCTGTATAATGTTACGAGCCTCCATCCATAGGTCTTCAGGCATTCTGTCCACCAAATCTAAATCCTTAAACCTGTTCCTCACTTCCACTGTGTATTCATAAGGGATTTGACTTAGATTGTATCTTACCGGCCCAGTGGTTTTTCCTACTTTCTTCAGTTTAAGCTTGAATTTTGCTATAAGAAGCTGATGATCTGAGCCACAGTCAGCTCCAGGTCTTGTTTTTGCTGACTGTATAGAGCTTCTCCATCTTTGGCTGCAGAGAATATAATCAATCTGATTTCGATGCTGCCCATCTGGTGATGTCCATGTGTAGAGTCGTCTCTTGTGTTGTTGGAAAAGCGTGTTTGTGATGACCAACTTGTTCTCTTGGCAGAACTCTATTAGCCTTTGCCCTGCTTCGTTTTGATCTCCAAGGCCAAACTTGCCAGTTGTTCCTTTTATCTCTTGACTCCCTACTTTAGCATTCCAATCCCCTATAATGAGAAGAACATCCTTCTTTGGTGTCACTTCTATAAGGTCTTGTAAGTCTTCATAGAATTGGTCAATTTCAGTTTCTTCAGCACAAGTAGTTGGTGCATAAACTTGGATTACTGTGATGTTAAAAGGTCTGCCTTGGATTCGTATCGAGATCATTCTATCATTTTTGAGATTGCATCCCAGTATAGCTTTCGCCACTCTTTTGTTGACTATGAGGGCCACTCCATTTCTTTTACGGGTTTCTTGCCCACAGTAGTAGATATGGTCATCCGAACTGAATTCACCCATTCCCGTCCATTTTAGTTCACTGATGCCCAGGATGTCAATATTTATTCTTGCCATCTCATTTTTGACCACCTCCAACTTACCCAGGTTCATGGTTCTTACATTCCAGGTTCCTATGCAATATTTTTCTTTACAGCATTGGACTTTCCTTTCGCTTCCAGGCATATCCGCAACTGAGCGTCCTTTCGGCTTTGGCCCAGCCGCTTCATCAGCTCTGGATCTACTTGTACTTGCCCTCCGCTCTTCCCCAGTAGCATGTTGGACGCCTTCCAACCTGAGGGGCTCATCTTCCAGCATCATATCTTTTATATGCCTGTTGTCTTTGTCCATGGAGTTTTCTTGGCAGGGATACTGGAGTGGCTTGCCGGTTCCTCCTTCAGGTGGATCACGTTTGGTCAAAACTCTCCACTATGACCTGTTCATCTTGGGTGCCCTGCTCGGCATAGTTCATAGCTTCTCTGAGTTCTTCAAGCCCCTTCGCCACGGCAAGGCAGTGATCCATGAAGGGGCACAAATTGTCTACCTTATCAGTTAAAAAAAAAAAAAGGTAAAGGACCCCTGGGCAGTTAGGTCCAGTCAAAGGCGACTATGGGGTTGTGGCTTTCAGGCCGAAGGAGCCGGCGTTTGTCCACAGACAGCTTTCCAGGTCATGCAGCCAGCAGGACTAAACTGCTTCTGGTGCAATGGAACACTGTGACAGAAACCAGAGTGCATGGAAACCATGTTTACCTTCCCACCGAGGCGGTATCTATTTATCTACTTGCACTGGTGTGCTTTCGAACTGCTGGTTGGCAGGAGCTGGGACAGAGCAACAGGAGCTCATTTCATTGCGTGGATGATTTGAACCGCCAACCTTCTGATCGGCAAGCCCAAGAGGCTCAGTGGCTTAGACCATAGCGCCACCCGCGTCCCTACCTTATTGGTAGATTCTGCTGGCTCATCTCGCTGCTCGTGGTGCCTCTCTTGCTGCTCTCGGAGCTCTCTCTCTAGGCGGCAAATGCGGCCTTCATACTGCGATTTAAGTGCGCTCATCCGCACTTCCAACTCAGTCTTCTGCTCTTCCAGTGCACCGCTCTTTTCCCATTGTACTGAGCCATAAAAATTTCTCTTGGGAGGGTTGGATATATATGTTTGAGATCTTCACAATGCCATAAGGTTTGCCGTTGCTAGAAGAGTGTTTCCAAAAACAGACTTTAGAGATCCTCTTGGCAGCTTCCAATCTGAGCTAGTGTTGTTATTCAAGGCGGGCAAGCTCTTGTTCCACAGTGGCGGCTTTCCAGGGGTTTTAGTCTGTTGGTTGCTTCAAGATTCATAGGAGAAGCCCTGGCCACCTGACACCCATTTGGCATCTGGGACATAGACAGGTGGCTGCTCTTCATCAGAAAGGCCCTTGCTCCCGCGAGCGGAATCCGCCATCTTGAAGCAACTCAGAATTATCACAATTCAAGGACACATTTCAGCCATACAAAAGCACCTGAGAGGGCACAGAGCCGAGTCAGTGAGGGAGTGGGCCCAGGTGGAATTCCAAGGGCCCAGGGCTATGATGTTCTCTACTTCTGCCCTATACCATATCAAAATCCATGGGCATTTTTGGCTTTTTTGGTGGGGGGAGAAGCTCAGTTAGCTGTGTATTTTTATTGACTGGGGGGGCAACTGCCCCCCCCAGTCAATAAAAATACACAGCTAACTGAGCTTCTCCCCCCACCAAAAAAGCCAAAAATCCTGGCTACACCCATTTCACCATCTGCTTTCAAAAGTCCCTGCAGGTTTCAAAATGGTATGTCATGTATTCCTGCTTCCATGGGCTGCTGCCGAAGAAGGACAAACCCAAAGCACCTCTGGGAACATGGGAATGGGGGAATGGTGCTTTGGATCCCAGCCAAAGTGTATGGCAAGTTGCTTGGGGAAAATGCCTATACACAAACTGAAGGAAAGAACTGTATAATCTGTGTTCCAAAATGGAATTTAGGACAAGCTTGTCCAAACAGAAAATTTGGGTGCAATAGGATCATGTGGGTTGGGGAAGAGAATGTAATCTACTTTGAGATAAGATGTGTATCAGATATATTAGATATCATTGCTTGTTTGCTAATATGCAAACATCATAGCAACTTCTTATTTTTTGTTGCATGGCTTCACACTGCTTGTGTTTCAAACCCAGATACTTTAACATTTTGAGAACTGGAGAACATTATAGTGTCTTCTCTAATTTGCACATACATGTAGAGTTCCTTGTTTACAGGAAGATGTGCTGCCTATTCTGTCACCTCCTCCCGGTTTTTCTCCAGCTAATAGGTTTGGTTGGAGGCAGTGTCCTTCTGAATACCAGTTGCAGGAAACCACAGGATGGGACAGTGCTCTTGTGCTCAGGTCCTGCTTGCAGGTTTCTCACAGGCATCTGGTTGGCCACTGTGAGAACAGGATGCTGGACTAGATGGGCCATCTGCCAGATCCAGCAGGCTCTTCTTATGTTCTTAGTATGCTAATAGTCATTTTGCATGGGGATTATTAACCTATGCCTTAGCAACTTGGTCTTAGACCTGAATCCAAAGAGCTACTTCAGGCATTTTGAATTTTTCTTTGTCTTTGAACAGCAGGTCCCTTTTGCCATGTCTCAAACTGTTTTTGAATCTGCTCCTGGATTCAGACAGCATGTGGGCCTGCTGCTCAAAAAACATTTAAGGCTGAAGCCTCTTTGGGTGTGTTGAAAGTGTAGTCTCTAAGGACACAATGAACTAGGAATTTCTCCTGCATAAGTCCCCCCTGCATCCTCTTGCATAGCTTCCATTCAATTCTGCGGGTTTGCATAGGAGAATTTCCTTGTGCATTTCCACACATCAGTACTCACCTTGCAATTACAGACAAACACCGGTAACTTTAAGAGAATGTCATCTCCATGAATTTTGTGACAAAGCTATGCCTCCTGATATAGTGGGTATAGAACTTTGGAAGCCACATTGCTAAGTACCTAGTAACGTGGGTGGGTGTTAATTTCTGTGTACAGTATCTGTGCTATGTTGTATTCACACAGTTATGTTGTGTAAGGAAAAGATGTGCACTGTGGTTGCCACAAATGTAAATAAGTCATTTGGTATTTGTATTGTGTAGAAGAAAGTAGAGTGCTGGTCAGCCTTTGAACTACAACTTCTTGCTTCTGTTAGCTGTGTAAAAGCCACTATTTTATAGCACTTTAGAGCTATGATGGAGAGCTTCTTCCTGAGCTCTGTCTGGTGTTTCTAGGGATACCAAGAAAGTGACAAATCAGATTCACTCATATATGGTATGTATAACCTGTTTGGGGGAATATGGTCTCACAAGGGTGTGTGTGTCTACTGCTGTCTTAACATCAAAGTTTCAATTAACGTGACCGATATTTTTCCAGTTGCAACACTTCCTAACAGCATAAGTGTGTATATACTAAAATCAAGCCCTCTAGGCTGATGTGTTAGCTTGGTAAGAGAGAAGGATAGAGAGGGACATTGTCCGATTAACATGTTTGGCCAGAATTCAAGGAATTACTTTAAACATACTCAGTAGCTTGTGCACACCTAAAATATGTTTCAGCGCCCCCCTTTTGAATGGCTGATCCCCATTCTTATCACAAATTGTGATAAGCGAAAATCATCACCATGCATCTCTCTAGTGAAAACCATCACCGCGGACACAAAATTAAATCTGCTATGTCTGTGATGGCCCATACATTCACTTAAAAACAAACATGGATTGAGTTTACATTTTTAATCTTTGTTATTGAAAGGCAGTTTTAAAATCTTTTTCCTTCTGTTTATAGTGAGTTGTCCTAATACTTAGGAACAGTTCTGTGTTTCCTACTGGTAATATAACAAAGCCTTTTATCCTTATGGTTCATGGTATCTGAAACATATTTGAGGCTTTTAAGTGCTTATTTTCTTCCTTTTTACTGTGTTCATAATCCTTGTAATGTTAGGTTTGCTCTTTGTACAGAAATGGATTTATCAAGTAGATGACTTTAGTATTTCAATAGGAAATGCTTTATCCCAAAGACAGAAAATGGATATTCATTACATGTAAATGTGTGTATATATGGCATTATAAAGCAGGAGGTACAGCAGGTGGATTAATTTGCTAAAGAGCACTTTTACAAATGAATGGTTGTAGATTTGTACATATGTAATGTTTACGTTTTATTTACCAACAAAGAATATCAGTTTTAAGTGTTTATTTTTGTTCTGAATTTGTAGGTCAATTTTAAGGTGTAAATTTCCATGTTCACAATGGAAAATCTGTGTTTTCCCACATGAAATGTCCTAGAAAAATGATTCTATTTAAAATTTTACAATGGTTCAATAAAGAAAAGTGAACATGATCTTTGTGCTCATTCTTTTGTCTTACATTTATATTGAGGACAAGTAGTTGCAATGTTTCTCCATCATTTCCAGGATTCATAAGACTTCAGTAACCCTAATAGCAGTTTCCAGAGGGAGGTTCAGTGTCTTGCAGCGAAAATCAGAGTCTCGTGACGCCTGAAAGCCTAAGAAACTTAGAGTAAGCACAAGCTTACTATAGCATAAACTTAGTATAGACCACAAATGCCTTATGTCAGAAATTTGTTAGTATTTAAAGTTCCACAAATCTCTTAATATCAGTGGATTTTTTTATAAATATAGAAACTCATATTTGCAGCCTGAAAATGTCCTTTATTACACTGAAACTTGTGTGGGACTCCTTTGTGAATTGCATGTCACTAAGGCAACACAGGTGGCGCTGTGGGTTAAAGCCTCAGCGCCTAGGACTTGCTGATCGAAAGGTCGGCGGTTTGAATCCCTGCTGCGGGGTGCGCTCCCGCTGCTCGGTCCCAGCGTCTGCCAACCTAGCAGTTCGAAAGCACCTCCAGGTCCAAGTAGATAAATAGGGACCGCTTACCAGCGGGAAGGTAAACGCCGTTTCCGTGTGCAGCTCTGGCTCGCCAGAGCAGCGATGTCACACTGGCCATGTGACCCGGAAGTGTCTCCGGACAGCGCTGGCCCCTGGCCTCTTAAGTGAGATGGGCGCACAACCCCAGAGTCTGTCAAGACTGGCCCGTACGGGCAGGGGTACCTTTACCTTTACCTTAAGGCAGCTTCATGTACCGCAAGTATTTTTAGTACCAGCAACATAATCGGATGATATTCAGTGTCTTAAAATATTCAGTAGCAAATATCAGAAGCGCAACCTGCACACCCCAACATTTCCTAGTTGAAAAAGGGCCTGCCTTTAACACCCTGTATTCCCTTGCCAAGCACCACATAAAACTTACATTTTTCTGAAGTCACTACTCTGCCTGCTCCATTTATTTAAAAATTAGGTTTGTTTTCCCCACTTAAGAGCAGGCTTATGCTCAAGGAACTAGCACTGCACTGAGGCCACCAAAGCCTCAGGCAACAGCAAAGGATTCAGAAGTACAGTGGTACCTCAGGTTAAGTACTTAATTCATTCCGGAGGTCCGTACTTAACCTGAAACTGTTCTTAACCTGAAGCACCACTTTAGCTAATGGGGCCTCCTGCTGCCGCCACGCCACCGGAGCACAATTTCTGTTCTCATCCTGAAGCAAAGTTCTTAACCTGAAGCACTATTTCTGGGTTAGCGGAGTCTGTAACCTGAAGCGTATGTAACCTGAAGCATATGTAACCTGAGGGTACCACTGTACCCGCAAGTAACCCCTCTGAATGAATGGAGAGTGAAAGATTACTGGGGCAACCCAGTCAGATGGGCAGCGTATATTACTATTACTTTTACTATTGGGCTGCCATACATCCTGATTTTTGGAAATCAGGCAAATATCCTGGAAAACCGGCAGTGGGGGTTAAATTGTGCCGAAAATGCCTTCAAAAGCTCCCAAACTCCAAAATTCTTGTACCAGTGTTTGCTGGCATTTTTCTTGGATGTATGTGTGAATAGGAGGTTTCAAATGTGGTCAAGGCAAGTGGCATGCATATGTACATGGATGTGATGTGTATGTTGGCAAGCTGCACTTTGTGGATGAAGTCGCCAGGCATAAGCTGGCAGAGGTACCTAGGTGATGCTGTTAGATGATGGGCATCCCACTAATTTTCCATTAAAAAAAACTTTCTAGGGATGTACAAAGGCAGTGAGGTTTCTCAAGACCACCGGTAAAAGCAATGAAAAGAAATGAAGGACTTAAATTTCTAAATAAATCTACTTTTAGTGTCCGTTCTATCGTTTTCTTCTGAAAATGGGATATCAAATATCTTGAGTTTTATGGTGCCCCCCACATCAGTACACATGAGGAGTGGACTGGGTGAGAAGCATATAATAAATGAATCAATGACTCTTGAGATGCCCTCCACAAAAGACAAGCACATAATTTGAGATTTCAACAAGGGCTAGAACCTCTAAATTCTTTTTCTATGATTTCTTTTTCTTTTATGACATATACAACAGAACCATCATTTTTAAGGCAACTCTTACCCTTGTCACAAGGCTGGCAAATCTGGAAGCACATTTAATAATCTGATAATGCTGATCATCTTAACTTGGACTTTGTACCTATTTTATAGTTTTGCTTTTTCACCTTTTAACTTTCATCTTTTGTTATAATTGACCTTTCTCTTTTATATACATGATAAAATGAAAATAATCTTTACAAAACAGGGAAAGCATGGACGCCCCCTCCCCACCCAGGGCTCTAGTTCCCCATTGCCAGACTCCCGTCATTAACACAGATTTTTAAAATTTATTATACGTAAGACACTCTGGGAGACATTTTGGCTGAAGAGTGGGATACAAATGCTCTAAACAAAATAAATAAATAAATAAATAAATAAATAAATAAATAATCCAGTGTATTTTGGAACATGCACATTCTTCTTTTTAAAAGAAAGTTATTTTTAAAAAATTTAAAAATTAAGGTTCCTTTTTTTTTTTTTTAATCGTAGCATAGATCTGCAAGCTTACTCCCCCTCCCGCCTGAAAAACCACCCTTCTCTGCATTCTGGAGATGCAAGGAAACCTGATCCCTGTATTCAAAACCAAAAGCCGTGCAGGGAAACAGCTCCTGCTCTCGCGATTGATAATATGCCCTCCTCCGCCCTTGAGCTTCACTTGCCGCAACTGAGCGTGCGCGAGGCGAACCGAGCCGCGCGTGCCCAGTAAGTGCTTTGTAAGGGCCGCTTTCTAAAGCCGGCCCCAAAGGCTGCGGTTAGAGCAGCATCGGGGAAGGAATTACGGGGTGGACCAACATGGCGGCGGTGCGCGGGTGAGGTCCCCATCCCGGATGGAAAGTACGATTTACACTCACACATCCCAACATAGTGGGGCTGGGAGCTCCCCCTTCTCTAATTAGACGGACCCCCCAGTTCCTTTTCCAGCCCCCTTTTCTTTCCTGCTTCCTACGTGCCCCCACATACTTTCCCTCTTGCCCCCATAATGGGCATGATGATGGCTGCGGTTGTTTGTGTGCGGCTTCCTTGATCAGAGCCAGGCAAGCCCCTTCCCCGAGCTGCTCACGACCTAAAAGCAACTACCAGCCGCCATGGCTATACGTTCCCTCCACTGTTGGGGAGGGACACACACGTGTTTGGCTCAATGGTGGAGCACCTGCCTTGAGTTCTGGGGGGTCCCAGGCTCGGTCCTTTACACCCCCGGGTGTGGTTGTGGGGGTTGGGGAACGACTGCTGGCCCGAACCCCTCGGTAGGATGCTGCCAGTCAGTGTAAGCAATGCAGAACTGAATGGAGCTTCATAGTGTGGCTCTGTGTATAAGGCAGCTTTCTGTTTTCTACGACAGCATGCCTGTTTCTGGGAATTGCATGTGGGGAAATAGTGCTGCTTTTGCACTCAGGTCCTGGTTAGGGGTGGGGTGTCCTTTTGTCCTAGTTGGCCACTGTGAGAACGGGATGTGGGGCTAAAAGGGCCACTGGGAAATTCTTAACATTGTTCTCTTCTTTTGTTGTTAAAGCAGCCACAGCCGAGGAAGAGGCAAAGGCAGCTAAGGAGCTAAATGTGAGCAAACGCACCTAGGTTTGCATCAGACTCCATCGCACAGTTGGGATGCAGCCAGAAGCCACAGAGAAAAGGTGAGTTTGTGAGGGTTTTGACAAATGGGAGAGAGGTTGCAAGCTTCTCAGGATGTATTTTCTGCATATATCATTCCTCCTTTTTGCCCACACTAACGTAGTGCTTCAAGGTGCTACAAAACCCCTTGTTGGCTTTGCTGCAGCATTGCTACCCCTTTGGAATTCACTCTTGACCCCCATCTTAGATTCAGAATGTCACCAACTTATTATTAGGTAATGCTCCACTGTTTCCACCAATTTGCCTCTTCCCTCAGATTCTTCTTACCATCCCTTGCACTCCAAATAGGTGCTGCCTCTCTCCTTTTCTATGCATTTTTTTGGCCCCTTTTATGCTATCCACTCCCTTATAGGTAATGTACTGCTCTTCCTTCACTAATTTTCCCCTTCTCAGATTTCCTTTATTATCCTTAATTGGCTTGCTCTGCTTGTGTTGATCATCCCTCAACCACACAGTGCCAGCATGCATATTTGTAATTCTTCCCTAGTTTCCTTTTTTGTTTTGTTTTAATATTTATTTTATTTATTATTATTACATTAATAGCTGCCTCTTAGCAAATGTTTTCTGGGGAGCTCACTATCTGGTTCCATTTCTCTCTTTGCAACACCACCTGTTTATTTATATACCAGTTTTTGGCCCTGCCCTAGGTAGTGAAAGTGAAATTAGTTGTTTCTAAGATTATTTTATTATCATTTCCTTGGTGCATTAGTTTCCTACTAAAAGTTTAAGCAACTTACAAAAAGGCTAGAAGCCAAAAAGTCATAACATTTCAATAAAATTATTCCAACAATCCACAAGGAAAACCTTTGAGTTTAACTAGTGTGATTTGCAGGAGGTATTATTATATATTTAATTTGAAAAAGGTTAAAACTGATGGGCATTTATTTCCATTTCTTCCTCCACAGCAATTTCCTCTTGCACATTTGGTAGAACAAAGAAGGGGACACCATGCCGACTGTGGTGGTGATGGATGTGTCCCTCTCAATGACCCGGCCAGTCTCAATTGAGGGCTCTGAAGAATATCAGCGGAAACATCTTGCAGCTCATGGCCTGACCATGCTGTTTGAACACATGGCAACCAACTACAAACTGGAATTCACTGCTTTGGTTGTGTTTTCATCCCTCTGGGAACTGATGGTTCCCTTCACAAGAGACTACAATACGCTCCAGGTACAAGGCAGAGAATGTTTTTGTTGCATTGTAAATATGAATTAGGACTGATTGTCATTCTCAAAACTCCAACTCAGTCCAGTATAATTGAGCAGCAAGTTGCATATAGAGTATTTTTCTAACCCCAACCAACTAGTATGTAACTTGTGTTGACAGGAAGCCCTGAGTAATATGGACGATTATGACAAAACATGCTTGGAGTCTGCTCTGCTCGGGGTTTGCAATATTGTGCAACAGGAATGGGGGGCTGCCATTCCCTGCCAGGTAAGATTTTAGACTATTCCAGATGATGACTGCTATAAATTAGGGTTCAGGATTGAGCAGACTACATACAATTGCAGTAAACAACTTCACATCCTGGTAAGGTGTACTAAGCATTCCCCTTTTTTGTGAGCAAGGAGTATCCTGTCAGAAAGTTATCCTTGCCACTCAGTACTTTCTGTTTGCCTCTTTTGCCTCAGAAGTATTAGTTGAAGGAGCAGGTTGTATCTCTGAGGTTTCCTTTTGGCCTAAGAGCTTCTAGTTTTTCAGCCCTTATTAAACACTGTCACATCCTGTATAATTCTAATGCATGGGGGCCTTCCTATAGAGATTCACATGATGTACTACTAGCAAAGAGAGGCCTGAAGGCACATTCAAACCTCACATGGGAAAACACCCCAAGGACTTGGGAAAGAAATAATGATTTTGTAGGCTGGCCTTTCCAACAAGTCTTAGTTAAGCTGTTATAATTCCCATATTGCAGGTGGAAAACTGAGAATGTGAAATCTCAAACTGGTACTTCTGTAATCGACTAACAAGTGCTTGCAACATGGGATAGTTTTTGGAGATCAACATGTTTGTTGGGTCACTGCTTCTCTTGTTCCCACCTTGCTAGGTTGTCCTTGTTACCGATGGCAGTTTGGGCATTGGAAGGGGCTCTCTCCGACACTCTTTGGCTACTCTTGGCCAACGAACTGAAAGCAACCGGTTCCCTCTGCCTTTTCCTTTCCCATCAAAGCTATACGTCATGTGCATGGCCAATCTGGAGGAGGTGAGTCCCCTTTGGCTTTAAACAAGGTTTGCTTTTGGTTTGTCTGCAGAAGCCAAACCACAAGCCTGAGTTTGGATTTTATGATTAGATAAATTATGGCTTAGCTCACAGCAGTGCAGCAGCAGCAAGACCAGAGAAGCAGAATGGGGCAATCGCCTCTCCAGGAAGCTGCCTGCTCGCACACAGCTATAGTTTGGCATTACATGCAGCTGGGACACTGTGTGTGAAGTTGTGCTTTCTTTTGTTAAAGCTCCAGAGCTCAGATTCTTTAGATTGTCTTGAACGGCTCATAGACTTAAACAACGGAGAGGGCCAGATTTTTACTATTGATGGACCCCTTTGCTTGAAGAATGTGCAGTCCATGTTTGGGTGAGTACACCTGTGATCAGCATTGCTGTGTAAATGCTATCCTTCAAAACAGAGTCTTGTGTGACATGGTGTGGGTTTGTTTCCTTCTCTTCCTACCTAGCACAGATAAGTTATTGGGTAACTTTTCCACCAATATAATTCAGTCTTCTGATGCTAACATGTCCTCTGCCTTTCAGTTGTGACTATTATCCCTTCTTGTTTGTCTGCAAGGTTAGTTTTCTCCACAGTCCTGCCCCCCCAGTAATTACTAATATTTGGTGGCAATTATCATAGACACATAACATTCGAAGGGACCCCGAGGGTCATTTAGTGTGCTCCCTTGAAATTCAGGAATCTCAACTAACGCATCCATGACAGATGGCCGTCCAAAATTAGTTCTATAAACATTGAATTTCAAGGTTTTTTGAGGAGAAAATCAGGAATGGTCACAGTCCAGCCACAGTTAAGTACAAAGTCTCACTAATGTTAATACTTTGATGAATTGGACTTTAAAATGCTTAACTTTGGCTGGCTGGTGCTCCAGCTGCCATGTTTGCTCCAAAGTACAAGATAGATAAAGTAAATGAAATGAACAGATAAGATAAGACATAAATTTTGGGAGGAAAAGATCATGAGTTGCACACAATTCTGTTGGCAGGATAGTAAATTAATCATATGAGCATTGCTACATAAATTGGCTTCTCTATGAATCCTCCATTCCCCTTGCTTCCAAAGCAGTGCTCTCCAAATTTGACAGATAAAACTCTTGGAATTGTGGTTTTCCATGTACTGCAGGAGATTTGTTGTCGTTGGCACTCATAGAAACTACAGTGCCTGCTTCCTTAATGGCGTCTATGGCAGCTTAAGCTAGTTTAAGACTGTGTAGCTATGTCATAGAGAACTCCTAGGATCATAAGAAACTGCCTTATCCTTACACCACGTTTGCCTTTCTAGCTCAGTATTGTTTACACCAGCCTTTCCCAGCCTCTGGTCTTCCAGATGTTGGACCACAGCTCCCATAATCTCTATTAGCTGTGGTGGCTAGAGTCTTTCCCTGCCTACCTAGAAGTGCCTTGGATTGAACTTGGGAGCTTTTACCACTGACCTATCTTTTAATTGCTCTCCCGGCATCATCTACAAAGGGCCTTATTTATCACTGATCTTATGGCCGCTTTCTTAGCTCTTCTTTCTGATGAAAAAATTCCTGTTGCTTGAAAGCTCATATAATTATTTGCAACTAGAAATGAATGGTCAGGCAAAAGATGTCTTCCCACCCATTAAACATCATCCAAACAAGCTGCTTCTTGTTTGGATTTAACTTTTGGTTTTAATGATAAGCTCTCTTGTTCTAGAAAGCTAATAGACGTGGCTTACACCCCCTTCCATGCTGTTCTGAAATGTGGCCATTTGTCTTCGGACGTGCAAGCCTTTCCAAGGCCGGAGCCTTTCATTATAGATGAGGAAATCGATCCAGTCCCTAAAACAATTAATACGGGTAAGTAGCTGCTTCTTTTCTGGCAACAACTTTGATTTAGCTCCTCCTCCTCGGCAGTTTCTTCCTCTGACTTGGGCTGTGGAATGTAGCCATCCGTCCCACTTCTGAAACTTAGTATTGAAAGCTCTAAATGACTCAGGCCCCAAAAATGTGGAAGACTGCCTCCTTCCCTTTAGATTCTCTCAGGGGTTGTGATAATCCGACGGGGACTTCTTGGTTGTTCCACCACTCTCAGAAGCTTGAAGGAGAGGGTATTCTCAGTGGCAGGCCCCAAGCCTGGGATTTGAAAGTGAGGGTAAACCACTGTGGTCTGGTTGGATTCCACATTGGAATGGTCCTGGTCTACTTTTGAGAGGGCCAGGGGCATCTGTGAGATGGTGTGTTCCTGTTTAGATATTATGTGGGTGTGTGGAAGAAATCCCCAGCTGACGTGTTTTTTGAAATCTGATCCCCTACCTACTCTCTGTTTTTCCCCCTTTTAGATTTGGAAATAGTTGGGTTTATTGACATAGCAGATATCTCCAGTCCCCCCGTCCTATCTAGGCATTTGGTGTTGCCTATTGCTCTCAACAAAGGTGAGCCCTTCTGCTTTCTCCCTTCCCAACACCCAGCAGTGACAACTCTGTATTTTTAGTCTGTTGAGCACTGATCTGGGCAGTGTGTGGTGTGGTGTATTGGTTAGAGTCCTGGGCTAGGACCTGTGAGACAAGGATTCAAATCCCCACTTCACCATGATGCTCCCTGATTGACTTTGGGAGCCAGTCACGATCTCTCAACCTAGCCTATTTTGCAGGATTGATAAAGGGATGAAATGTGGAGGGGGAGAACACAAACTTGAGTTTTTTCCTTGGAGGAAAAAAAGTGGGATATAAGCATAAGAAAAAATGATATCTAAGCAGTAGTAGTAGTAGCAATAACAACCACCACCACCACCCCAGTGAGAGGAGGCAGGTTCTGATAGTGCCTTATTTTCCCTTTTCCCTAGAAGGAGATGAGGTGGGTCCTGGGATTGCTGATGAGGTTGAAGACGAGAATTCGGCTAATCAGATAGCGGGCAAGATCCCGAACTTCTGTGTGTTGCTTCATGGGAGCCTGAAAGTCGAAGGCATGGTGGCTATTGTGCAGTTAGGGTACGAAGGGTCCGGGGGATGGGGGGGGGAGGCTCGTGGTTCTGGAGAACAAAGATGTTATTGGCTAAAATTGTATGTATTTGGGGCCAGTGATTGATGTTCAGTTCATTTCAGTATTGGAAAAGGGAAACAGGGGTGGGAAAGCCTTTGTACTGCCTGAGGGCCACATTCACTCCAAGTAATCTTCCAGGGGCTGCATATCAGTGGTGGGCGGGGTCAAAGGCAAACAGAGGATGGAGCAAAACAGAGGTTTCTACACTCGCCCACATATCCCTGTAGCCAGGCAAAAGCCCTCAAGGAGGGGGTCACAGAGCAGGGCCAGCATGGGGACAAAACCTTGGTAAGAGTCACAAGGGCCACATTTGGAAACTTCCACAGCAGAAGCCCAGTCTTAGAACAAAGTGACCCTAAACATTTCCTGAAAATTAATAGAAGAAGAGGGCAGGTAGAAGTTTGTGAAATAATGCCTGGCATGGAGAAAGTGGATAGAGAAATGGTTTTCTCCCCTCTCTCATAACACCAGAATGCATGGACATCCAGGGAAGCTGAATGCTGGACGATTCAGGTCAGATAAAATAAAGCACTTCATTCAGTGTATAGTTAAGCTATGGAAATTAGGAAGCAGTGATGGCCACCAACCTGGATTGTTTTAAAAGAGGACTGGACCAATTCATGGAGGAGAAGGCTGTCAATGGCTACTAGCCATTACGGTTAGGCTCTGCCTCCACAGTTGGAGGTAGTAATGCTTCTGAATACCAGTTGCTGGAAACCACAGGAGGGGGGAAAGGACTTGGGTCCTGCTTGCAAGCTTCCTGTTGGAGCATCTGGGTGGCCACTGTGAGAACAGGACTGGATGGGCCATTGGCCTGATCCAGTAGGCTGTTCTTATGACAGATCATTTGTGACTTCTGTCTGTTCTTGTAGTAGTGAGAAGCTGCAGGGAAAGGGAATGCCCAGCCCAAGGTTGGCCAGGGTGTTTTCTTTGGAGCAAGAATGGTAGAACTGCTTGTGGATGTTCTGCTTTTCTTTTCAGCCCTGAATGGTATGGGATGCTGTATTCTCAGGCTGACAGCAAGAAGAAGTCCAACCTGATGATGTCTCTCTTTGAGCCAGGTCCGGAGCCTCTTCCTTGGCTGGGGAAGATGGCCCAACTTGGCCCCATCTCAGGTAGGGGTCATTCCTGTCTGAATGGTTCTAGCAATCCCTTCGGCGTTTGAGACATTATTAGTCTTTTCAAGCCCATTTCCTCCCCTGTTGGGTCCATGAGTTCTACACCACAGCTTCCCCATTCATTTCAGTGAAGGCTCCAGATGTAGTTCCTTCTTTTTGCTCACAGAACTGTCCCAACCATTGGTGTGCAAATGGTGAGGTTCTGTGCACACAGGTGTGCATGTTCCGCCTCGGATCAAGGGCTCTTGTGTCCTGCGTATCTCTTCACAATTTTTTAGAGTCCCCTTTTCAAGCATCCAGTCCATATGTTCAGTTGCTTTGCTTGCTTGGAAGTGGTCTCGTTCTTCAGCGATTCGTTTTCCTTTCAGATGCTAAAGAGAACCCATATGGCGAAGACGACAACAAGAGTCCCTTTCCGTTGCAACCCAAGAATAAACGCAGCTATGCACAGAATGTAACAGTGTGGATTAAACAAAATGGCCTCCAGGTGAGCAGAGGGCTGGATTCAAAGCCCATGGCAGGCATCCACTTTCTCTTGTGCTCCTAGGTCTGTGTGTGGGAGGGGATTCTCAAGAGGCTTTCAGTTTGATAGACGCCCCACAGTGGGAGGGAAAGCCCAGAAGGTTGGGCCCGCTTTCTTGAAAGGCCACTTTTTTGCCCCCACCCCTTCAATGTGCAGCCCCAGGGCACATGGAACAGGCTTTTACACCAACCTGCTACTGGACAACGGCTGCGGGGAGTAGGACCTATGAGTGCTGAACCAGAACCTGAAAGACATGGGTTCAAGTCCCTCAGCATAACCTACCTCACAGACTGGTTGTGAGGATGAAATGGGGAGGGATAGAACCACATAAGCCCCCTTCAGTTCCTGGGGGTGGGGGGAGAGGTAGGGCTGTAAATGCAGTAAGTGAAGCCTCGTGGAATTAGACCAGAGTTCAGCTCCTGGTCTACTCCTTCTCAGTAGACTTGGGCAAGATGTACAAATCTCTCTGCCTCAGTTCTCCAGCCATAATGAAAGAATGAAGACTGTCTGGAGGTTTCTGTTGGTGTAAAAAGCGGGTGGCTTGCTTCTGGGTGTGGGCACATCACCTTGGTGCTCACAGGATTCATGTCAGCCTGCTGTCAACTTCTGGTACAGTTCCAAGGTTTCTGAGCAATAAAGCGGTATTCCCCATTAAGAATGCTACTGTGCGGGAAGGGGGATTGAGGGTGTGTGGTGGTGAAGTTGTCCTTTTTTTTTGTACCTGTAAAGGGGGTGGGGGATGAAGTTTCAAGCTCCAGCAAGCCAGGCATATTTTCCTTTTCCTTTCCCCGCAGACAGATGTGCAGAAGATACTTAGGAATGCAAGGAAGCTCCCTGAAAAAACACAGACCTTCTACAAGGTGAGAGCGGCAGGCTCCTGTGGCACCCTGGTCTCCAGGGACTCTCTTGCACAGGCGAATAAATTGCAACTCACCCAGTGCTTTTTCTTCCCTGGTAGAACAGAGGGAGCTAGTTGTGTCTTAGCAGCAGTGAGAGGTGGCATAGTTGGCTTAGAGCAGCTGTTCTCCAGCTCAGGGCTGGAGAGCCCTGGTTTGCACTTGGTTGGTTCAGAGGTTTCTCAGTGGAGGAGTCAGTAGCTGGAGGCTGACTTCCCTGACTTCCCATGTTACGTGCAGTTGTGTGTGTTCTGAAGCGCACTTTTCGTTTACATACAATGAAATAGCCAGTGTTCTGCTTAAATGAACTGTACACCTTCAGAGGTGCACCCCAGAATCCTATGCAACATGCACAGATCCTTGGCAGACAACAGCAGCGTGTATGCTAGTACTACCCAGTGAGACAAAGTGTAGAAGCCTCTGGCCTTAATGCATTTAAAACAGGGATAAGGAATTTGTGGCTCTCCAGATGTTTAATTCAAAACACACACACACACACACACACACACACACCTGGAGAGCCCCATGCATCCCCTATCCTTGATTTTAGAAGCACCCGTTTAGAGGGAATGATGAACTCATTCTACTTTAATGTTGCATTAGACTTTTTATTTCCCCCCCATTCAGATGACATTATAATTTTAAGACCTCCCAGTACTGCACAAGTGCTTGATTAGAAAGTGTTCTCTCTCCAGTGGAGGCTGGTCCACTAGGGAGAATGGGGAACAGTAAAAGATCGCACTGGCTGTCAGCTTCCTCCTCCATTGTCTCAGGGTTGCACTTGTAGAAAGTTGGGGAGGAAGTCTGGGATAAAACTAGAATTAAGTTGACTCAGGCTCCACCTACTGTTGGCCTCCTGCGTTACACCCTATCAGTCTCAACTGACACCAACACTGCTGTCTCTCTCTTAACTCCTTTCTAGGAGCTGAATCGCTTGCGAAAGGCAGCCTTAGCCCTTGGGTTTTGGGACCTGTTGAAAGGCGTAGCAGATATACTCGAAAGGGAATGCACCCTCCTGCCAGACACAGCCCACCCAGATGCTGCCTTCCAGCTTACTCATGCTGCTCAGCAGCTCAAAATGGCAGGCAGTGGCACCTCGGAATATGCCACCTATGACCACAACATCACACCTCTGCAGACAGACTTCTCCAGCAGTGGGACAGAGCGCCTGTGATGACCCTCTAAAGCGAAACTTTGACCATCATTGATTGTTTTCTTAACTGTTGTATTCCAAGCTTGCTCTGTAAGAGCAGAATGGACTTTATTATTAAATTTTATTACATTTTCATCCCTCTTTCCTTCCTATCACAGGCCCTGAGGAAGGGAAAATTTAGAAATCCCTAAAGCAATGCAGTACTCCTGAAAGCCGCCATACCCTTCCAAAGGTTTCCTGAACAAGGAATGTAAAAAGACATCAACAGTGGGGACTTCTGCACCATGGGGCTATTAGGTAAACCTACAGGCCATGTGTCAGTGGCAGAGATAAATCTTTCCCTGCACTTTGGTTCTACAGCACTAAGATTGGACATAGCTCCCATGGCTTGAATAGTGAATCTGCTGGTGTCATTTTACATCAGGTGATTGACTGCTGGGCAGCCCTGCCCCCCGTCAAAACAGCTTATAGAGGATGGTCTGGAACTGGCTGGATCAAGTCCCCCACCTCTGCTCTGGAGAGAAAGTTAGGACAACTATTTTTTCTGGAAGCTGGGCTGTGTAAAGAAAAGAAAACAAAACCAAAACCAAACCCTGCTGCTATTTAAACAGTGTGACTGGCATGCACTTTTGATGTACGTTTAAGATGGCATGCACTTTTGATGTACGTTTCTCAAATGGTAGCACTTTTTGAATTCCCCACTCTAGTCATTCATTTCACATTTTCACAATGACTGAACTTTGGTATCGATGGTGAATTGCAACAGCCAGAGCTCAGAATTCTGTTTCTATTAACTGGCAGGTTGGAGGGGATCTGAGTAATGTCATATGCTGTTGAACTGACTGGAAGCAATGCCCACAAAGAGGAGTGTGAATCCCCTTGTAGATCAGGAGGTTCAAGAGATACATTATGCAGGTGTAAAGCTGTAAGGGAAAGCATTTCAATAGTGGGAAGGAGCAGAAGCACTCAAGCAGGCCCTTCCCCACTCTCTGGCCATAGGTGGGGCATGAGGGGAAAGGGGTGCTGAGCCAGAGACCCGTGTCCAGTATCACTCCAAGAGCCACTCAGGTTCTGCTTTGCTTCCCTCTGTTCTGTCAGGGTCCTTATTTATGACTAACAGACATACCAATACGCATATGTAAATAGGAGGCATAACTCATTCAAAGGTTGACCATGGCAGAATATCTGCTATCGGCATGACTTAAGCACTCTATTCACACCAAATCCTGTTTCGTTTTTTAAAGAAAAAGGCAATGAGTGCACAAAAGATGTTTTAAAATCTTTATTATTAGAAATACACATTCTATTTGCCTCCCGAAAGACCAGCAAATACAGATTCATGACAAAAGTGCCTGCACCCTAGACTGTAATTTTAACAGATGGAACGGCAATGGAAAGGGCTAAGTAAGGTGCCCTGTGTGCTACAGTCGAAAGTCAGTGTCTCTACTGGCAGATCAGGATTTGCGTCCCCCAAACCCCTCCTGGAGTAAATTAAGGTGAAACTGTCACCTCCAAATTGGCCCTGAGGAGGGTGCCTGTGCCCAGTCTGGTGGATAAATAGTGCTTCTCTCCCCATCCCAATTCTAAAAGGCAGGATGGTGCCTTTCTAAGACCCCTCAAAGACAAAGCACGTCTAGAACCATGGAGCCACTCAAAAGCCTTCTTGCACCAGAAGCAGAATTGTGATATTGGGTGGTGAGCTGGAGGAGGTCCCATCAAGCCAACTCTAGAAGCAACAGGTGTCTTTCTGCAGAAGTTCTGAATCAACAGGATGTCCTTCCACATCAAGGAGTTTAGAATATAGACATAAGAAATAAATGAATCCAGGGATGGGGAAGCTGTGGCCCTCCAGATGTTGGGACTCCCAATTCCCATTGGTCCCTGCTTGCATGCCCAACTCACAGAATTAGTTGGAGGTGAAGTCCAGCAACATTTGGAGCAGGTCTCCAAACACTACAACTCCCATCACCCCTGGCCACTGGTCCTGCTAGCGAGGGATGATGGGAGTGGACAGCTGGGGACCCAAGTTCGGGAAACACTAATCTAGAGGGTGACAGGTGCCCCACTCCTGATGTGCATAGAAGGGCATGCCAGTAGCAATTCTGAGGGAGACTTACCTCACAGCTGGCCATCTCCACTGCAGGGAGAAGGAAAGAGAGGCAGGCCTCAATAAACCACCAGCACACCACTTTTGGCTAGAGGAAAGGGTGCTTAAGGTTAACACCCTGCTCAGGACTTTGGCTTGGGAGCCTCAGCAACAAGCAGTAACCAGCTAGCTTCCCTGCTCTGGGACCATTCCAAAGGTTTTGATACTGGGAAAACCCATAAAAATAAATAATTTTCTGCGTGGAGCAGCTCTTGCCTCCACCCGTGGACTTAGCCAGGCAAACACTGCTCAGCTCCTGGACGGCAGGGAGTTGTGTTCCCACCGAGGGGGTCAATTTTATTTGCAGGCAGCACAGGACACAAGGGCTACGACTATTGGCTCAGCCTTTCAGGCTGACCAAAGAGTCGCTGGACCTAACTGGGAGATGGGGAATGTCACCTGGATCCACCTTTGTGTGGGAGGGGAGATGCATGTTGGCTATAACTGTACAAAACTGGTTTTTCAGATCAACAGGGTAAGTAAAACCGTTAGGAGAGAGCCCTAAACCTGCCTTCAAGGTAGATTAGAAGAAGAGAAAGGAACCATTCCAGGCTTCGGCCTAGTGCATTTTCCTCTTTTTGGCTCCAAGGTGTCTCTTCCGTTGCTTGTAGAGGTAGCGGAAATTCACAAACGGCCCTGGAGGAAGGAAAAAGTCTGAACTCCCAAGGCCAGCAGTGCCAAGAAAGAGAGAGAGAGAGAGTACTGGTACTCAAGCTCCCCAAATTACCAGTCTAACATGCTGGTAGATAGTTTTAAATTGTAATGATTGAACTATTCAATGTCTCCTGCCTTAGGTGCCTTTTGGAGAAAGGGCAGGATAGAGATTTAATAAATGAGTAACGTTATCTCTGTGAATAGTGGCCTCTCACCATGCCCTTCTGGCCTTGCAAGGCCCCAAACTACCCCTCCCCCTTAAACAACTGCAGTAGGGGCTGTGTGCCAGTATTTATTCACTTGGTGTGGCTCTGTTCCTGCCTTAGCAAACAAAGATTGGAGAAGGGAGGGCAGGAAACGTCTGGACTTTGCCAGCAATTCTTTGGGGAGAAAAAGGAATGTAAAGCAAGGTGACAATTTATGACGACCCCTAACTCTGCAGAGCTTTGTGCAAAACCTTACCCTGGGAGGAGAGTTCCCTTTAGCAGGATACTATGATGATGATTGCTACTACCACCAAGTTATCCAAGAACAATTCTAGTCCTCATGAAGTCCATCCCAATCCCACATTACCTTGTTTGCAAGGTAATCTGAAACTCACCTAGAAACAAGAAGACAAGGAAGAACTGGAGAAAAAGGGAGAAGGGAATGGTGATGTTCAGCGGGTAGGGCAGCATGAAGCTAAATCTCCCGGTGCTGCTGAAGATGGGAATAGCCTGAATCACGGAGACAGCTGGAAACAGAAGGAAATAGGGCTTGAGGTCAAGGCACCTTGTGGCGAAGAGCAAAGGGCTACAGTTTACATGCAGCTTTGTTCAGCCTCGATTCCAGCAAAACATGAGAACAACATGTGAACAACAGGAGGCAGGGAGCTCAGAAAACCAGGCAAATGTACAGCAATCGAGGCTGGAAGAATTGCTTCCAATCTTCAGGCACCCAGGACTAGGGCAGTGCTGGAGAAAATGTTACTGATAGACTCCAACTGCCATAAGCCTCAACCAGCACAGCCAACAGTCCAGGGTGACGGAAGTTGGAGCCCATTCCTGGGATGGTGATGAAGATCAGATTTTCAGCATAGAGTTGGCGCTTTAACCTCCCAGATGTGGCTAAACTGCAACTCCCATCAGTCCCAGCAAGCAATGCCAAGGGCCAGGGCTGATGGGGCTTGCAGTTCAGTGACATCTGGAGGCCCACAGGTTCCCCACATCTGGCACAGGCTGCTTCTGAGCCCTGAGTGGCATTGGATGGAAAGTTTGCGGTGCTACGTAACGGGTGTTGATACAGTCGCCTCTGTCCAGCATACCTTCTGCTAAGATCCCCAGAGGGTAGAGGGGCATCCAGATGCTGTATCGAATCCAGGTCAGGATCTTCCATTCTATATCGAGGCACGAGAGCATGTAGAACGGATACCTGGAAGGGAAGTCCTGCAAGTCAGTGGCTCATCAGGCTTAGCCACCAAATAGGGAAGGAAAGGAAGGAGAAAGCATGAACAATGGCAGCGAGCTGAAAAGACGTAGCACAGCCAGGGTAGCGTAGCGGTTATAGTGTCGGACTAGTACCTGGGAGACCAGGGTTCAAATCCCTACCCAGCCTACAACTCCCAGGATCCCTAGCTAGCAGGACCAGTGGTCAGGAATTATGGGAATTGTAGTCTCAAAACACCTGGAACGCTGAGTTTCAGGAAGCCTGGGTTAAGCTGAGCAGGCCACAGCACAGACAGTGGCTTCCTTTCAGCTGAGATATAAATGAAAGGGTTAAGTCTGAGCTTCTCAGCTGTGTTCTATATTGAGGAAGAATTTGAATATGGAAGGGAGAGGTGGTGTCGGGGTGTGTGTCATAGAGGAAACCACAGAAGAGGAGGGTGCTCTTGTGCTTGGGTCCTGCTCACGGGTTTCCCAGAGGCATCTGGTTGGCCACTGTGAGAAATTGAACAGGATGCTGGATGGATGGGCCATTGCCTGGCTGGACAGAGCAGCCTGGGACTGCAAAGCAAGCTTCCCCGATACCTGAAGATCTCCACCATGCTCCAAATATAGAAGATGAAGAAGACGACAGCTTTGCTCTGCATTTCTTCCACACCTCCAAGGACAAGTAACAACACAAAGTTTCTCCCAAAGACCTGGGGCAGGAAGAGGGGAGAGAAAGACGTAGAAGCGTTTGGAACAGAGAAATGGTATACACGTAGCAAACTCTCTGTCTGCATCTCTCTAAGCCAGAGGCCAGGAGGGAGCTAGTACTGTATTCAGCATGCTTCCAGATCATGAGAGCAATTGACCTCCATGTGATTTAGCTCCTCTTCCCGTGAAAAGGAGAACAGAAATTAATGTGTGAAAGGCTCTGCCAGACTGCCAATTAAGGCTGCCCACATGAACACAGGCCCAAGACTGGAGACAGGCAGGATCAAACCAGGGTGGTGTAGTGGTCAGAATGCCACACTAGGACCTAGAAGCTCACAGGGCAACCCTGGGCCAGTCACTCTTCTCAGTTGAACCTACCTCACAGGGTTGCTGTGGGGATAAAACTGGGGAGGACCACATAGGCCACCTTGAGCTCCCCAGAGGAATGATGAGGCTCAGTGTGGTGCAGTGGTTAGAGCGCTGGACTAGGACTTGGGAGACAGGGTTCAAATCCCACACTCGGTCATGAAGCCCTCTGGGTGACCATGGCACAGTCACTGCCTCTCCAGGGGAGAGAAGCTAAGGTGCACAATTGGGGAGGGCTCTGCTACAGCCTCCCCTTTCTGCTGGAACTCCAGCAGAGAAAGAGAGAGAGAGAAATAAAGGGCATTTGGCCTAGATGGGAGCCAGGAGGCCCTGGCAAATTTTGGAATATGGCCCCTGGAGTCACCAGAGAGGGGTTGCTGGCTTTCTAAGTGCAATTACCTGGAGGATGACAGGCATGAAAGGAGCCCGGACCAGACCAATCAGTGTGTTCACAATCTCAATGAGAGACAGCGTCTGGCAGAAGTACATCATGTCTGCCATTGTGTGGAAAGTATCAAAGAAAGAGTCTGCAAGAAAGAGGCAAACAAGAAGGTTACTCTTTGGAACTCCTTAAAAAAAGAGAGAGTTGCACCTTGGAAATTGAAAAATGACCGGATCCAAAGAACAGGGGAACTTTGCAAGGGGAACTCTGGAGTCAGGCTTCTCAGAGAACGGTTTCTTCAGCCACTCAGTGTTTTCAAGTATGTTGGCTGGAGGCCTCTGCATAACAACTAACATATCTGATAACAACAACAACAAAATTTATGGCTGTCTTATATTAAGGCAAACCACTGATTCCCATCTTGTCTATTCCAAACAGCAGCAGCCCCCCAGGCCCTCTTTCCAGCCCCTTCCGTTCAAGATAAGAGTTGTAGCGGTCCACAGTTTGGGGGGGGGGGTCAAAGATCAATTACTATTTTTGCAGTGCCCTTGAGTTGCCCAATCAGCATGAAAGGAAAACTGTGTAAACACCGAGAAACCTTCTAATTGCAGCCAATCGGAGTGAAAGGAAGTGAGTCAGCCACTGAGGACTGGTTCCTAGGGTCACTCTGAAGAATGTGCAGGAAGATCCCACAACACGAGTTGTTGTTCTGTATGCTTTAAAGCAAGAGTTTAAGAATGCTGCAAGCGACTTCCGCTTCAAAAGAACGTGCAAGTTCCATACAACAGAATTTCAAGTGCAGTGGTACCTCAGGTTACATACGCTTCAGGCTACATACACTTCAGGTTACAGACTCCGCTAACCCAGAAATAGTACCTCGGGTTAAGAACTTTGCTTCAGGATGAGAACAGAAATCGTGCTCCGGCGGCGCAGCAGCAGCAGGAGGCCCCATTAGCTAAAGCGGTGCTTCAGGTTAAGAACAGTTTCAAGTTAAGAATGGACCTCCAGAACAAATTAAGTACTTAACCCGAGGTACCACTGTAAACACAACTTAAGTCACTCTGAAAGATGACACTGGAGCACTCCAAATCATTTGCCCATGTATGTGCACAGAAAACACCAGATCTAGCCCAAGGGCAACACATGGAGATCTGCACTGACCGCTGCAATGCATCCCCATTTATTATTATTATTGCATAACTGCAAGGTTATTGTATAATCTAAGAAGGGGGCGTGGCTGTATCTATTGTGAAACGGCCCTGAACTTCTGCATGTGCCGCTCTACTGCTGCCCAAGGACCTTTTAACTGAGAGCAGCCAGGGATTGAACTTGGCAGTGGAGCAGCAGCCGGCAGGGACAAGAGGACGAAGAGGGTCACTTGCCTTTCCCCAGCATGAAGAGCCGAACTGTCATGTTCACGAAAATCCATGAGTAGCCCAGGAACTGCACAAGGTTGTACATGAAGAGGTAGCCTCTCTTCAGGTGCCGGAAAGCTGCAAGGCATTGCAGAAGAACAGGGGCTAAATGGCAGAAGTCAGTGGAATACAAGATCCTGTCTTTGGTCGGAGGCATGATGACAAAGGCTTTCTTTTATATACATTCATTTTTCACACCGCACATAAAACTACGTAACCAGGTTGCTTAAAAATATCAAATCGAATTCTTACAGTTCACACAAAAAAACCTTTCCACATATTACTGTGAGATCTCGGTGGGTTATGAACACAATCTTCTTGACACACATAATCCAAAAACGGTTGCCACACATTGGAGAAAAGACAGGGGTTAGAATTCCCTTTGTCACACGAATCTGGCATGCCATGTTTTCAGCCAGGGCCATTGTCCGTGCTCTGGAGCACCACGCTTCAACGTTGAAGCCCAAGGCAGTTCGCCATCATCACATGACTATTTCCATATGTGTTGCTGCAAGAAGGAATGTTAAAAGGTCTTTATGAGCAGCTACTGGAGCAGACATGTCCTTTAATTCCAAGTAAATCAAGTTGGAGGGGAAAGCTGCAGCTCCAGTTTGTGTATTAAACTCAACTCTTTAAATACCAGAACCCAAAATGGGGAAACAGATTTGCAAAACCACCACATATGTCTGTAGGATCCAGTCTCTCCATATTCCCTCCAACAGGTTGATGTTGCCCCTGGTATCATGTGGGTTATTCACAAGGGGGAAAGGTGCCACCTATGTAAGAGTTTCAAAGAAGATTCCCTTAATTGGGCCAAAACTGTTTTAAAACGTGTTTTCCCCGCAAAGCAGGTTTCATTACTTGAAGGTCCGTTTCCCAGAATTCCCAAATTCTACCTCTATTAATATTTTGTGTATAGTTGATACTACACCCTTTGATTTAGCAAGAACGTTGACCATAAGTTTATAGAATCATAGAATTGTAGAGTTGGAAGGGACCCACGAGGGCAATCTAGTCCAGCCCCTTGCAATGCAGGAATCTTTTGCCCAATGAAATTAAGAGTCTCATACTCTACCGACTGAGCTATCCCAGCACTTTTCATGTTTAATTGCTTAGTTGTTCTAAAGCGGCCAACTCGTGGTCTGACTGAATGGCTAGTACATGGTTTTAGCAGAAAGAAAAGCAACCAATTAAAATTAAACTGTGACCAAGTTGCATTTCAAATCTTAGCCAAAATCTGTTCTTCATGTAGGGAGAAAACATTTACACAAAAATCCCTAAGTCTATATAGACCTGCTTGTTCCAAGTCTTCCCAGTCCATCATATCTCCAGCTTCACAAAATATGGGGTGGTATCTAAACGGGGAGATTGGAGGAGCGGTAAAGAAATCTTGCTCTCAAAGAAAGAAGGTTTACCAGACAAAAGTTACTGGCTACTTACGGTCTTTGGGGATGCGGTTCTCTATGCTGATTTTGTTAACCCTTTCTTCCTCCTAAAAAATGAGCAAGATGGGTTTTTAGCAAGTGTTAGTGCCATTGGGAAGCCGCCTGCTGTCTTTTGGGACAGACCTTTGCCAAAAAACAAAACAGAAAAACCAACTCAACAAAATCCAACGTGAGCTGATGTTGAGCCAGCACGTTCTTGGGCGATGGTGCCTGTTGGACAATTCAGATGGCCTCCAGTTTCAGCTCTTTTTCCCCCCTCCAGCCCCCAACTTGCCTGGGGCATTCTCTTTCATTTTTGCTTTCATTTTAAATTGCCTCTCCTCCTCTTTCTCAAAAGTCCCTGCTAAGTACTGCCTTCCCTTTGCGCAGTCCTGTCTGCCTTTAACAAAAGCTGCCTTTGCAAAAAACAACACTACTTAGCATTTAAAATAGCACGGTTCAAAGTGCTTCATACACTCACTGTAATGTTTAGACAACTTATTCTACCACTTTATTACAATGGCCTCTTAGGCAGAGTACAATAAACTCAATCCAATGAAAATAAAAATGACTTCGAACGAACTATTACATCAGAATTAATCAGTTAAAATGCCTGCTGGAATTTTTTTTAATAAAAAGGTTTTCAGTAGGCAGAAGTTCAACAGGGAGGGAGCCTGTCTTGCCTCAGCTGAAAGGAAGTTCCATAGAACTAGCCCCACAATATTGGATGCACAGCTCCTGGTGGGCATTCTAGCCATGAGGTGCCAACAATTATTATATTATTAATTCTATTTATATACCACCCTCTATCAAAATATTTCAAGGCAGTGTACAACATTAAAAACACATTACAGAACATCACTGATTAAAAACATAATTAAAAACAGAGTAAAAAGCATACCGACAGATAGCCTAATAATAAAACAATCATTCCACTCCCCCATACTTTTGCAGGCCATAGAATATTTAACAGCCATAGGCCTGGTTAAAGAGGAATATTTTTGCCTGGCACCTAAAAGACATGTAATGATGGCGCCAGGCGAGCCTCTCTGGGGAGAGCATTCCACAATTGGGGAGCCACCACAGAAAAGGTCCCATTCTCTTGTTGCCACATTTCTAGGATAGGGGACATAGAGAAGGGCCTCAGACGACAAGTGCAGGGTCCGGGTCAGTTTGTATGGGGAGAGGCAATCCTTAAGGTCTTGAGGTCCTGAGCCATGTAAAGCTTCATAGGTCGACACCAGCCCTTTGAACTGGGCCTGGAAACTAACAGTGACTCCCCCCAAAGACTTCAGTAGTTGGACAGAGATGCATGGACCCAAATTGTGGCGGGCCTTGTAAATATATAGTAGAGCCTTGAACCTGGCCTAGGAGAGCATAGGCAGCCAGTGCAAGCATTTGAACACTGGAGTTACGGGCCGGCAATACAGTGGCACTTTGGTTCTCAAACGCCGAAAACCCGGAAGTGTTCCAGTTTTCAAACGTTTTTCAGAAGCCGAACGTCCAATGCAGTTGTCAGCTATTGTTTCTGCGATGCCTGCACCAATCAGAAGCTGCGTCTTGGTTTTCGAACCTTTCGGAAGTCAAACGGACATCCAGAATGGATTAAGTTTGGCGCTTTTGTTTTGGCTATTTATTTTGCGTTTTTGTTTTTGAGGCTTTTCCGGTTAATTTGTTTTTGTGACTGTGTGGAACCCAGTTCAGCTACTGATTGATTGTGTGACTGCAGAAATGGATAAAAGCCCCTCATCCAAACAATGACTATCATCAGTGCAGTTAAGAAATTATTATTTTTAAATTTTTTATCATCTACAGCACTGTCTTATTTATTTTATAGTACAGTACATTGATTATTGCTTTCATTTTATGAATCAATGGTCTCGTTAAATAGTAAAATTCATGTTAAATTTCTGTTTTGGGGGTTGTTTATAAAAGTCTGGAATGGCTTAATTCGTTTTGCATTACTTTCTACAGGAAAGCGTGCCTTGGTTTTGGAACACTTTGGTTTTGGAAGAGACTTCTGGAACGGATTAAGTTTGAGAACCAAGGTACCACTGTAGTCTGTTTCCACCATCAGCCAAGCAGACAGGCCCACATGTCCTCATGGAGCAGGGATGGGGCAGAGCACACTGTGGATCACTGGCTGGGCCTTACTTTGGCTTTCAGCTCCATCTCAGCATCCGACTCATCCAACCAACGATCAAAGTCCGGAGCAAGGAACAGCGGCCGCTTCTCCTGCTTGGTCAGCCGCTCCCACCACTGGCTTTCCTTCTTCGTTACGGTGATGTTCAGCTGCCTCTGTGTCATTTTATAGGCTGGCTGAAAGAAGACAACCACAGAGCACCGGTACTGAATCACACAGAACTTTGGAGTTGCAAGGGACCCCCCAAGGCTCATCTAGTCCAAGCCCTGCAATGCAGAAATCACAGCTAAAGAGGCCCCGACAGACAGACCCCCCCCCCAACCTCTGCTTGAAAACCTCCAATGGAGGAGAGTCCACCACCTTCCGAGGGAGACCGTTCCATTACCAATCAGCTCTGATTGGAAGCTTATTTTAAGCAGTGGGTTGGAAATGACTTCAAAAAATCTCTCTCTCTCTCTCTCTCTCTCTCTCTCTCACACACACACACACACTGTTGTGGATAACCTGCAGTGCCACTCAACATAGGCTATAAAGGTAAAGGGACCCCTGACCATTAGGTCCAGTCATGGCCGACTCTGGGGTTGCAGCGCTCATCTCACTTTATTGGCCAAGGGAGCCGGTGTACAGCTTCCGGGTCATGTGGCCAGCATGACAAAGCCACTTCTGGAGAACCAGAGCAGCGCGCGGAAACACCATTTACCTTCCCGCTGGAGTGGTACCTATTTATCTACTTGCACTTTGAGGTGCTTTCGAACTGCTAGGTTGGCAGGAGCAGGGACCGAGGAACGGGAGCTCACCCCGTCGCAGGGATTCGAACCACTGACCTTCTGATCGGCAAGTCCTAGGCTCTGTGGTTTAACCCACAGCGCCACCCACGTCCCTGGCCTTGCAAAAGCATCCCCACCAAGCTACTAATTCGCAACTTCTAAAACTGAATGTTCACATTTGTGACCCAAGCCGTTACTGCACAGGTGAGAAACCTCCGCCTGCAGGCCAGCCTTGGCCCAACAGGATTCTTTTCACCTGACATCATGATGCAGGTAAGGACAAGCCTTCAAAGGTACATTCTAGAGCTGGAGGGCACTGGTGGGTGTTGGGTGCAGGAGCAGAGCATATGCCCGAGCTGTGCAGGGCGTGCGCACTCCCGAGGGGGGCGTGGCGCAGAAGGTGCTCTCCCAGGCGCAGGATAGATAGCAGCTCAGGTGTTCAGAGAGGTGCGCGCGCCCTGCAGCTGGGGGCGGAGCGAGCTGCCCATGGCGTACATTCGGTGTGCTGCCCACCCGTGACTCCCAAGCCTCCCGAAGCTGTCAAAATGATGGGGGAAGGGGGGAATGTTGCCGGCAAAGTGGCACAGCTCCCCTTATCTCAACGGCTCGGGGTAGGTTTGGGAGTCACAGGCGGGCAGCGCGCCGAATCACACCCCCCTCAGTGAGGGCACCCGGGCGCTCCGCCCCCACCGCACCCCTTCCTATGCCTCTGGCTGGGTGTGCACCTTACTCCTGGAGGAGAAAGCAGTTTCCATTGCTAAAATGAAGGGTGCTCAAATATCCATTTTAGCAGTGGTTTAAAGAGACCCTGAGCCTCAAAACGGCCCCACGACGACTGTTGCAGGTAGCGTGTTCAGTGAATATTTTGCCATTCAGTGGTAAAAAATACCAAGGGCGCTGCGAACTTGAATGAACTTTCAGAGGGGTGTGGCCCTGCTCCTAGACATAAGGGGTAATACTAATGCCATTGCTGTAAGATATGTTTTGACATAAGTAACGACTGCAAAATACCCACAAAATTCATGACTATTGTGCACTCGTTTGTTGATTTGGCACAGAATTTCACACCAGAAGCAGCAAGGCTCTCTTCCTCTTAGGCCATCAGGATACTCCAGGTAGGTGCCTGTCAGTCTGACAGCCAAAACCATTCTTTATCAGACTATGATGGTTATAACTGAAGAGCCAAGAATTATGGAGTTGTTTCTGTGCAGATTTCTGTAGCACGTCGACGTCTGCGACTACGACTGGGAAGCCATCCCTTCTCTTACTTCACAGTAATTTGGAGCTATCCAGGATTAGTCAAAACAAACCCATTTTTCAATGGCTCTACTTTGAGCACGACTAACTTCAGATTTCCCCCACTGTCTTTCATAACTTGTTTGGGTTACTTTGTACAACCAGTACTGCTGGTCCCTATCTGTGTGCTCGACTGGGGCGAATTTCTTATCTCTTACTTGTCAGGGTTTGGAACTCTATAGTTGTGACTGAACTTTTGGCATAGAAATCACAATTGCTCCAGCTTCTAAGGGGGCTTTGACATTTCTGTTCCCCTGCAGGCAGGAGGATTGCAGAAATTAAGATCCAGGCAGGCAGTTTTCCCCATCCAAGGGGTTAGGTGAGCACTGCAGGAAACTTGAGCCAGGTATCTGATACTTAAGTGGCTCCAAGGAACTCTCTAGGATAAACAGAAGCAGGTAGCTCTAGGATGCTGGAATGTAGGCAGAGCAGGATCTTGCCTGAGGCAGGAAGCATTAGCCAACTTCATTGGCTAATACCACAACCTACGCACAGGATTCTGGCTTATCACACAAACAGTGCTGACAAGAATTTCAGAGTTGCAAAAACTACTGAGCAATCCCACATGCTGATCTTATCTACATAGCTGCATGGCCACACCATCATTCTCTGAAACAGCAAACTCAAGATAGGAATCACTGAGAAACAAAAGAGGTATTGCAGTGCTGGAGGAGACTCTTGAGAATCCCATGGACTGCAAGAAGATCAAACCTATCCATATTCTTAAGGAAAACTGAGTGCTCACTGGAAGGGCAGATCGTGAAGCTGAGGCTCCAATACTTTGGCCACCTCATAAGAAGAGAAGACTTCCTGGGAAAGACCCTGATGTTGGGAAAGATGGAGGGTGCAAGGAGAAGGGGACGACAGAGGACGAGATGGTTGGATGGTGTTCTCGAAGCTACCAGCATGAGTTTGACCAAACTGCGGGAGGCAGTGGAAGACAGGAGTGCCTGGCGTGCTCTGGTCCATGGGGTCACGAAGAGTCAGACACGACTAAACAACTAAACAAAAACAACAACAGTGAAGTTGGGAAATCTTAGTATGTTAAACTTTGGTTCATGTAGGCGTGATGCATTGTGGGAGAGTTAAAACTGTGGATTTCTGGGAAATAGAGATCTGGTCTCTTTAATTGTAAAACTCCCTGTCTTTAGAAGTGTAGATCAAATTGCCTCCTGACTCTAGGCAGGATGCTATGTTATCTGGTTTGCAGATCCTGGCACAGATGGGCTTGAATGTGGATGGAGTGTGAAAAGTTGCAAAAGACTATCAGGTAATTTACAGCTCAAGAGCCTGGTATGGATCAGAGAATTCTGGGAATGAAGGGAGAGCCTTTTGATCTCAAGGTCTCTGAGAATAAACCAAGTTCAGCTGTGTGGGTCTTCTGACAATCAGGAGTTATTGTCTCATCATACAGCCATTGGCAAATTGGTAATTTGTTGTTGTTGTTGTTTAGTCGTTTAGTCGTGTCCGACTCTTCGTGACCCCATGGACCAGAGAACGCCAGGCACCTCTGTCCTCCACTGCCTCCCGCAGTTTGGTCAAACTCATGCTGGTAACCTCGAAAACACTATCCAACCATCTCGTCCTCTGTCGTCCCCTTCTCCTTGTGCCCTCCATCTTTCCCAACATCAGGGTCTTCTCCAGGGAGTCTTCTCTTCTCATGAGGTGGCCAAAGTACTGGAGCCTCAGCTTCACAATCTGTCCTTCCAGTGAGCACTCAGGGTTGATTTCCTTCAGTATGGAGAGGTTTGATCTTCTTGCAGTCCATGGGACTCTCAAGAGTCTCCTCCAGCACCATAATTCAAAAGCATCAATTCTTCGGCGATCAGCCTTCTTTATGGTCCAACTCTCACTTCCATACATCACTACTGGGAAAACCATAGCTTTAACTATACGAACCTTTGTTGGCAAGGTGATGTCTCTACTTCTCAAGATGCTGTCTAGGCCTGTCATTGCCCTTCTCCCAAGAAGCAGGCGTCTTTTAATTTCGTGGCTGCTGTCACCATCTGCAGTGATCATTGAGCCCAAGAAGGTGAAATCTCTCACTACCTCCATTTCTTCCCCTTTTATTTGCCAGGAGGTGATGGGACCAGTGGCCATGATCTTCGTTTTTTTGATGTTGAGCTTCAGACCATATTTTGCGCTCTCCTCTTTCACCCTCATTAAAAGGTTCTTTAATTCCTCCTCACTTTCTGCCATCAAGGTTGTGTCATCTGCATATCTGAGGTTGTTGATATTTCTTCCAGCAATCTTAATTCCAGCTAGGGATTCATCCAGCCCAGCCTTTCGCATGATGAATTCTGCATATAAGTTAAATAAGCAGGGAGACAAAATACAGCCTTGTCGTACTCCTTTCCCAATTTTGAACCAATCAGTTGTTCCATATCCAGTTCTAACTGTAGCTTCTTGTCCCACATAGAGATTTCTCAGGAGACAGATGAGGTGATCTGGCACTCCCATTTCTTTAAGAACTTGCCATAGTTTGCCGTGGTCGACACAGTCAAAGGCTTTTGCATAGTCAATGAAGCAGAAGTAGATGTCTTTCTGGAACTCTCTAGCTTTCTCCATAATCCAGCGCATGTTTGCAATTTGGTCTCTGGTTCCTCTGCCTCTTCTAAATCCAGCTTGCACTTCTGGGAGTTCTCGGTCCACATACTGCTTGAGCCTTCCTTGTAGAATTTTAAGCATAACCTTGCTAGCGTGTGAAATGAGTGCAATTGTGCGGTAGTTGGAGCATTCTTTGGCACTGCCCTTCTTTGGGATTGGGATGTAGACTGATCTTCTCCAATCTTCTGGCCACTGCTGAGTTTTCCAAACTTGCTGGCATATTGAGTGTAGCACCTTAACAGCATCATCTTTTAAAATTTTAAATAGTTCAGCTGGAATACCGTCACTTCCACTGGCCTTGTTATTTGCAGTGCTTTCTAAGGCCCATTTGACTTCACTTTCCAGGATGTCTGGCTCAAGGTCAGCAACCACACGAATTGGTAATTAACCCAAAGAAATGATTGGTTCCCAAACCTGTATTCCAAGGATAAAGGTTTGGGGAATTCAGATGCAAATTGCAGACTACCTTGCCCTGGTGTTTGCCTGAGGGCGTTTGACCAGAAGAACAGACTTTGTGACTTCTTACTATGCTTTGAACTACTGATTCTTTGTGAGTATGTTTTAGTTAGTGATATTATGCAATGTTGTTATTTTTCTTGTTTGTAACCTTTTAAGAAATGTGCAAGCTTTTTCAATAAATCTGGAAAAGGACTTTTGCCTTTCTGTATTCTATGCCTTTTGCCCAGAGAAGCTGAACTGGTGCTTGACCACTTAGTACACACTACCTGTTGGATTTCTGTCTGCGTCACAGTAAAGTGACACAGGGCTAGGCAACCTGGTAAATATTGAAGTGGGGTTCTCCTCCTCCTCGGACCCCATTTGAGGGTTGACCCAGGAGAGGAGGTGGCGGCAGCTTACGATTTGTTTTGTGACCTCACATAACTACCCGTCTCCCTGCCAGGTCTGGCCGGCGTTTGGAGAACTGGTCAAGGGGGGATGGATAGTTGCGTGATTGCTACAGGTATAAGCACTGTTTTTAAGTTAAAAAATGAGGTGTCAGTACTCATATCCTGATAAAAGTGCTGTTGGTCCACCACAAAATGGCTCCAATAAGTAGCAAAAAGAAGTGAGAGCCTCTGTCGTGTAATGGTTACAGTGCTGGACTGGGACCTGGGAGACCAGGGTTCAAATTCCTGCTCAGTCACTGTCTCTCTGCCTGATCTGCCTTACAGGGTTGCTGTGAGTATAAAATAGAAAGCAGGAGAAGTCTGAGCTCCTGGGAAAAAAAGGTGGGATGTAAATGTAAGGGGGGGGGGAGGGAATAAAATTAATATTCTGTACCAGTGAGTACAGAGGAAGTTCTGAGTATAAGCGTGCTCAGGGGAACTCTGAAGGTTGCAGAGGTATACGCAGAAAACCACCCATGAGAGACAAAACTCCAAAGCACCGTCCACCTGTTGGTCAGAGCACTGGCCTTGTAATTCAGCTGAAGGAAAACACCAGAAGCCGTTACCTTCGGGTCCACTGGTGCCAGGAACTCAATTTGAAATTCATACACGTTGTCTCCCTTGGCTCCATGGCCTTGAGCTAGGAAGAAAAACAAGCAGAAGTAAGAAATCTACTTGAGAATTGCAGGAAGTGGTACAACTCTGCAACTGAATAACAGCTCCGTTTCTCAGAAGGCTTTCCAGGTTAATTGTCCGTCTGTCCTTCCTGAATTTTTTTTTTTTAAAGCAGGTAAAAGATAAATCAGAAACACCAGGGCATAGTGATGCATCCAGGCACAACCCGCCACATATCAAGTCTGGTGTCAAGGAACTGCTAAAATTGACAAGAGTTCACTTCTGTCCTCATCATGGCTAGCACCTTCATTGACATCTTTCAGAACCAGGTAAAGGCTGCCCAAGCTTCTTGTCTTTGTTATGGGCGTCATTTTTGCTTTGTTTTAATTAATATAGTTATGTTTATGTTTTTAAATGTGTTGTTAGTCACTTGGAGACCTTTGGGTAACAAGCAACTAACAAGTCTAATAAATATTAACAACAACAACAACAACAACAACAACAACAACAACAACAACAACAACAAATAATAATAATAATAATAATAATAATAATAATAATAATGCATTTTAATGTGGTTAAGTGTGCCCCCCACAGGCCATATTCTGGAAGCTGCAGTTAGTTAAGGGTTCTGAGAATGAGTAAAGGGGTAAAGGGATTAGGTCCAGTCGCAGACTACTCTGGGGTTGCGGCGCTCATCTCGCTTTATTGGCCGATGGAGCCGGCGTATAGCTTCCGGGTCATGTGGCCAGCTTGATAAAGCCGCTTCTGGCGAACCAGAGCAGCACACGGAAACGCCGTTTACCTTCCCACCGGAGCGGTACTTATTTATCTACTTGCACTTTGACGTGCTTTTGAACTGCTAGGTGGGCAGGAGCAGGGACCAAGCAACGGGAGCTCATCCCCATTGTGGGGATTCGAACCGCCAACCTTCTGATTGGCAAGTCCTAGGCTCTGTGGTTTAACCCACAGCGCCACCTGGGTCCCAGGCATGCACATAAAAGGTAAAGGGACCCTTGACCATTAGGTCCAGTCGTGACCGACTCTGGGGTTGCAGCGCTCAACCCTTAACAAACTACTGCTCCCAGGATTCTTGGGGAGCAGCCATTAGTGCTTAAAGTGCTATCATAGTACTTTAAATGTATGGTGTGTAAGTGGACACCCCCCCCCCTATGTAATAATGAGTTCAAAGACAGGATTTGGGTTGGGGTTTTTTGTTTTTTTTTAAAGTAATGCAATGCATTGCTCTTACAAGTTTTTAGACATAAGGCAAATCCATGATGAGGAATCAGAAGATCAAAATAAAAACCAAACAAACATTTGCATTGTATCCACTTATCTTTCAAATTTGAATGTCAGTTCCTTATGCAACAGCAACAGTACACAAGATGTTTTGGAAGAGAGAGACCATTATTAGCAGGGCTTACAGTCAACTCAATAGATCAGGGAAATTTCGCTGCTATATTCAAATAGGTTGAATTTTGTTTGAAATTATGGGACAGGTGTGGAAGGATGGAACGTAAGCCTCCAAAGTGATGTTAATTTTACAGATACAGTAGTGGCTTTTATGTTAAGAGCTCAGTTGTTTTAAGCCTTGTGACAAAAAAAAACACACAAAAAAAACTTTTAAAATGCAAACACGGCTTCTCCTTCCCCGGCCCCCAAAGCAAAAGTTTAACAAAAATCAGAAGGAAACAGTGATTTTAAAAAAGGATATTACATATTATTTATCGATTCTAAATTGCCATCTACTGCGTAAAATCTTGCCACAGCAAGATCCCAAAGCCATTTTCTTCCAGAAAGAATCATGAAAACACAACAAAACTGACCTACCTTTGAAATGGAGCACATTGTCTGTAATTGTGATGTCAGGATCCTGCAGAGAAAGAGGAAAAAGAAAAAGAGCCGTATTGGATCTGATAAAGGTTTTCATTAGCCCATTTGCTTGTATTTAAATTACCTGAGGTGCCTTCAACAACCTTTTGTATCTTATTGCACCCCACTTTTGTAGCTCTTGCCTGTGAAGCGGTTTCATAAATCTACAAATATATTTAAAAAAATCATTCACAGAATTGTTGTAGAAGGGGTGTTATCCATTTGTGGTGGTTTTGTTCCTGGTTTTACCGTGTATTTTGTGCTTTTATTTGGTATTTGCAGATGAAGGGTGGTAGTTAATAATAATGATGATGATGATAATTAATAATAATAATAATAATAATAATAATAATAATAATAATAGGAGAAGCAGACTATCAGAGACAGGGATCTGCAGAGGACGGCATAATGGTAATTTTATCATGCTTTTATCCCAGCAGATTCTAAGCTGCTCTTCATCACGGCTTGGAGTGAGAAAGCACATACTTTTATTCAAATCCCCACTCAGCCATGAAGCTTGTGGACATAGCTGTCAACTTTTCCCCTTTTTTAAAGGGAAATTCCCTTATTCCAAATAGGATTCCTCGCAAGATAAGGGAAAAGTTGACAGCTATGCTAGTGGGGTGACTTTGGGCTTGCTCTCAGAATACCCTACTTCACAGGGTTGAGCTGGCTTAACATTGTGTATTTTATGTGTATTTTAACAAACTGAAAAGTGTGAAAGAATATGAGCCACGGGGGGCATGGAAAGTGTATGTATGGACTTGTGCTTAGCGTACGTTTTTCATTAATGTTTTTAACATTGATTTATAGATTATAAATGCCGTACTGAATCACGGATCATGTACAGTAATAAATAGTTTTTGCTGCAACCATGATATGTTTAGCTTTTTTTTTTAGCTGCTGTTTCGTTAAGAGTGTTTTACAGATTGTAAATATTTTATTGATTTGTTTTATTTGTGCTGTATTTGGGAAGTTCTCTTTCGTTTTATGTTTTTGTCAGCCGCTTTGAGATGCATTTTGAATGATTTTACAAATATAAATTAATTACAACACCAAATACATATTCATAAAATGAGATTTCTCTGAATGGAAAGCGGCATCGAAATGCAATAAATCGAATCAAATTAAAAGTTTTTAGCAATACCTTTATAGCGCCGGAGACCAGTGCAGGATTTACGGGGAAAACTTTCCTGTAGGAGAAGGGTTGTAAAAGGGAAAGGTGTGCCAAGGTGTGCAAAATCCTGAGAACTGTAGTCTTTAGTTCCTTGCACCCTGGGGGGACACTACAATTCCCAGGATTATCTCCAGGGGAGAGGAATGTGTGTGAACAGTGTGCTGTGTCAAATGTAGGCGTGTGAAATGTAGGTGGTATGCACACATGCGCACAGGGAACCAACCAGATCGAAGAGATAATAACCTGCTTTCTCCCTTCACCTTTGCACACCCACTTGCCCCTGTGGATCCCGCCTGGCAAAACCGGCACGCACACCATGTTACTAAAGAACGATGATTGCATTATTAACTTGCATGGCCCTGAAGCCTCCTCTGCAAACAGCCTGGGGCCTGCCCATGATGATGCCCAATAAAGCACCCCCAAAACGCTCCTCGGCCAAGTGGGGATCGGTGGCGATCAAGGAGCACGAATGCTTCGCCGTGGAAGCACCTGCGGGCGTACCTGTCGCTCTAAGGAATTTTTTTGGGGGGGTGCTTTATTGGGCATCAATATTGGGCATCAATAAAGCACCTGCGGCCCCCCGGGAAGTGGGGTATCTATAGGGCACCCGGGAGGGTGGGGAGAAGAGAGGCTGCCCCAGAATCCCTTGGGCAGGAGTGGGGGAGGGAAAGGCCGCAGGGGGGGCTGCGTGTTGGGGGGGGCGACCGACACCTACCTAACCCACCCCCCGGCTCCGCAGCCCACCGGGCCAGGCGCTCACCTGGACGTCGCTGAGCTCCACGCGCAGGTAGAGCTGGTGGTGCCGCTGCGCCCAGTGCACCTGCGGGGTCAGGCTGGCGTCGGCGCTCGGCATCCTCTTCCTCGCGTCTTGTGCGGGAAGCGCCGGGAGGAGAAGGCAGAGAAGCAAGCGAAGGGGCGGCGCCAATGGTGCCCGCGCGGATCGGGAGCGCGCGGCCACGTGCGCGTGAGCCCTCTCCGCTTCTCGGGACGCGCGCGACCCTAACAGACTCCGCCTCGCGCAGCAGCTTCCTTTGGGGGCGGGGGGACGGGGCGGGGAGGAAGGCAGGCCCGCCCCGCGCATGCAACGGACGCGACTCCCCGCAAGGAGAAAGCTAGCAAACCAGGCAAGAAGCGCCCGGCTCTGGGGAAGAATGATAACAGTAGGGTTACGATGCACAGTTTGCGGGGAGGCCTTGGTGGTTTCACCGCCCCCCCCTCCGCCAAATATCCAATAGAGCCCAAGTTCTGTATGCTAGCTTTCTCCTTGCAGAGAGTTGAGGATAGAAGCTGGACCTCAACCATCCGGAGTCTTCTAAAACGGGCGCATGCACTGCACTGGATCCTCCTAAACTGGCTTTTTATGATAATAAAAATAATGAACTTCAATATAAAAATGATACAGTATGAGATCTTCACTTGCAGTTCTATAACTTTCTTAATATGTTAACACGAATAGAAGCTACAAATATTGCAGCTTTTGTATAAGGGATTACTAAATGAAGGGAATGTAAATGAAATCAATTTTGGAATGCAGGAACAAAGTAAATCATCAAACCATCAATTCTAGCACGCGGGGGCCACCTAAATTTTATAATTTGGTATTTGAATGATTTGTATTCGGAATTGTATTATAATTTGGCATTGTTATAATAAGGCTATTATTGTAATTGAAAACTAATAAAAATTATTTAAAAAGCAATTTAAAATTCAGGATTAGGAACAGTTAAAACATATTACATTCACAAAAATACTGTGGTTCCTGAAAGAATGAAACACCATTGAAAAGAAATATTCCAGAACGTTTCCTATGTGTGGCGGATAGAAGAGCCTTTTACCAACTGCTGCGGGTTCAACAGCAACAGCCATTCCTAGACCGAGAGACCTTCCCACAGTAGTTCATGCTTTGGCTACTTCAAGACTGGATTACTGCAATGCGCTCTATGAGGGGCTTCCCTTGCATTTGAAACTGCAGTCCACACAGAATGCTGCAGCACGATTGCTGACAGGAGAGAGGCCTTGTCAGCACAGGAAACCTATGCTCAGAGTCCTGCACTGATTTGCTACTGGGCCAAGTTCAAGGTATTACTCTTACAGGTGCCACATAATACCTGTTCTGCACTTGAAATAACTAGATCTCTTTGTGTGGCAGCATCTGCACTTTGGAACTCTCTGCCTCTTTTTAACTTATCAAAAGCCTCAAATCGTTTAAGAGCACAATTCAAAGAGTTGGTGGTGACCTTTATAGCCCTAAACGGCCTCAGCCCTGTATACCTACAAGAGCATCTCCACCCCAATTGCGGTTCCCTTACTGTGAGACATGAAGTTACAGGGAACCAGCCAGAGGGCCTTCTTGGTAGTGGCTCCTGCCCTGTGGAATGCACTCCCATCTATGTAACACATATAAACAACGACTTGACTTTTGGAAGACATCTGAAGGCAGCCCTGTTCAGGAAAGCTTTTAATGGTTGATGTTTTACTGTGTGTTTTAATATTTTTGTTGTAAGCTGCCCAGAGTGGCTGAGGCAACCCAGTCAGATGGGTGGCATATAAAACAACAACAATTCCTTATGGATAATTTTATTTCTTTTTTGTAAACAGCTTTGAGGTGATCAGCTCAGCTCAGAAGAATCTTTTCTTTGCATCAGCCACTAGCCATAGCAATAAAATAAAATGTGCTGAAGATAAGAGGTAAAAACTTAATGTATACAAAATACATTTTGGAGGTTTGCATTAATAATAAAATAATAGATCTTATTCAAAGTGTCCCCTCTAAAATCTTTGCGGTTTTTGCTGTCATCTGGCCTTTGAGGGTGTGCGTGCGTGTGTGTGTGTTTGCAATCAAGCGGTGTATAAATTTTATGATTGAAATAAGATAACATGCGCGCCCTGTATGCAAAATGCAAAATAAAAGCAGATGAAAGGAGTTTTATCCTGCTCTTCAGTTAACGGTGTGGAGGTGCACAGAAATAAGAAATAAACCCCCCCCCCTCTCTGCTGCCGCTTGGCTCTGGGTCTGTGGGGCTCGCCTTCCTCCCCTCTCCGGAGCGGTGGGCCGCAGCGTTCGCGGCTGCGCTGCGCCCGGATTGCGCACCCGTGCGCGGGTCCCTGGCTCTCTCTCGTGGGCTCCGGGGCTTCCTCCGTGCCCGGCGGGGGCGGTGTGAGGAGCGCGCGGGCTCCGGCAGGGCGTGGGGCGCCGCTCCTGCCGCCGGAGGCAGACGAGGAAGCGGAAGCGCCGCTGCAACATCAGCAAAGCAGCAGCAAGAGGAGGAGGAGGAGGAGGAGGAGGAGGAGGAAGACGAGGAGGAACCGGCCAGGGACGCGCCGCCCCCGGGAGTGAGTAAGGACGGACCCCCCCCCCCGCACAACACACACAAGCAACACCCCACCCCGGGGAGACGGGGAAGAGCAGCAGGCCTGACACCCCACCCCACCCCCCATTCGGACGCAGCAGGATCCCCCAAGAGAGGGCGCCGCGCCCTGCGCAAGGCTGGAGTAGGTTGCGCCCTGCGCGCCCCTCGCCGGCCAGGCCAGCGGGTCATTTGCGCGCCCCCCACCTCCGGTACACAGAGATCTCTCCTCTCCCCCACCAGCCCTTCTGGCACAGAGAGCAACGACGCCCCTCCGCCTCTGCCCTCCGTGGCCAGAGAAAGGGGGAGAGAGGGTGGGCAGCGGGGGCACTGGCCACCCAGGAGTAGAGGTGATCGTGTGTTTTTCTTACCCACCTCCCGGCAGGGGAAAGGCGGAAGCTCAGGAGCAGAACACCTGCTTGGCATGCAGAAGGTCCCAGGTTCAACCCCGCCACATTTGCAGGTAGGGCTGGGGGAGATTTCCGGCCTGAAACCCGGCAGATGTGCTGCCAGTCAGTGTAGGCAGCGCTGAGCTAGGCAGACCAACGATCTGACGCCCTATAAGGCATCAGTCAGTTTTTGTTAGGGGGAAGGGCTGGTGGTTCTGTGGCAAGAGCACCTGCTTGGTATGCAGAAGGTCCCGGATTCAATCACAGGCATCTGGAGGTGGGGTTGGGAGGGATCCAGAAAGCCTGAGAAACTGCTGCCCTGATGCTGAGCAAGATGGACCAGTGGTTGGTATATGTCGGCTCCCTATTTCCTTATGTTCAGGACATGAGACCAGAAATCTCATTTGAGGGGAAGGGCTGTAGCTCGATGGTGGAGCATCTGCTTGGTATGTAGAAGTTTCCAGGCTCAATTTCCAGCATCCCCAGGTGGGGCTGGAAAATAACATGGAAATAACCCCTGAGAATTGTGTAAACAATGTCAAAGGAACCAGATTGACTCTTGGTCCCATTCAGGCCCTATGTGCACAAAAACATTTAAAGCTTTACACAGTCACGGCATGACCTCTATTGCCTTCCAGAGCTACAACCCCCACAGTTCCCTGGGAAGAATGATTGACAGTCAAACTCTGTCAAATGATTGACAGAGAAATTGTAGCTCGGGGACGGGGGAAGGGATCTCTCACTAAAACTTGGTACCCTTAACAAACTACAGCTCCCAGAATTCTTTGGGGTTATTCAAAGTAGTGTGATACAGCTTTAAATGTGCAGTATAGATGGGGCATCAGCAAAAAGCAGATTCCAAGGCTGAGGAAGAACTGTAGCTCAGTGGCAGAGCAAACGATCACAGGATCATAGAATCAGAAGGGACCCTGAGGGTCATCTAGTCCAACCCCCTGCAATGCAGGAATCTCAGCTTGATAATGCATCCATCCTCTGCTTAAAAACTTCCAAGGAAGGAGAGTCCACCGCCTTCTGAGAGAGTCTGTTTCACTGTCTGACTCTAACAGCTCTTAGTGTTAGAAAGTTTTTCCTGATGTTTTGTCGGAATCTCCTTTATTGCCATTAGAATCCATTAGTGTCCTACTTTCCAGAGCAGGAGAAAGCAAGCTAGCTCCATTTTCCATGTGACAGCTCTTGAGATAGTTGAAGATGGCCACCATATCTTCTCTTTCCCAGGCTAAACAGACCCAACTCCCTCAGCTGTTCCTCACAAGTCTTGGTTTCCAGACCTTTGATCATCTTAGTTGCCCTGCTCTGCAGGTAGGGCTGGAAAGTCAGCTGCAGAAGTACATAAGAGGATCTCGCTGGCCAATGAGCTCACCAGGTGCCTGTGGGAAGCCTTCAAGCAGGACAGGAGCCCAAGAGCCCTCTCCCCTCCTGCCGTTTCCTGCAAGTGGCATTCAGGAGCATTGCTGCCTCCAAACATGCAAGCAGAGCATAGCTAGCAGGCTTTGATAGCCGTCTCCTCCATGAATTTGCCCAATCCTTTTTGAAGGCCATCCTAGTTGGTAGCCATCACTGAGCAAGTTCCATAGTTTACCTGTGGGAGCAAGGACTTTACAGTGGTATCTTGGGTTACATACGCTTCAGGTTACAGACTTGGCTAACCCAGAAACAGTGCTTCAGGTTAAGAACTTTGCTTCAGGATGAGAACAGAAATTGTGCTCCGGCGGTGCGGCGGCAGCAGGAGGCCCCATTAGCTAAAGTAGTGCTTCAAGTTAAGAACAGTTTCAGGTTAAGTACGGACCTCCAGAACGAATCAAGTACTTAACCCGAGGTATCACTGTATTTTATGTGTCCAACATTCACCTTCATTGGATAGCCATGAATTCCAGAGTCACGAGAGGTGGAGAAAAACTTTTCTCTATCCGTTTTCTCCTTGCCACACATGTTTTATTTTAATAAACTATCATGTCACCTGTCAACTCTCCTTTCCTCGAAACCTAAAGGTCCCAAGCGCTGCAACATAAGGGAATCTCTCTCTACCTCCTTGATCGTTTTGGTTCCCAATACCCCTTTTTTGAGGTGAGGTCTCAGGTTCAGTCGCCAGCATCTCCAGGTAGACTTGGAAAGTCTCCCTTCCTGAAACATCGGAGAACCTCTCCAGTCCATCTAGTGGTGCTCTGGCCTGTCTGCTGGGGAGAGGTTGCTGCAGCTCAAAGAGGTTTTGTGGGGTTTTCCCTTCTAGGAATCAACATGCAATATGGCAGCTGCAATGGAGACTGAGCAGCCAGGGCTCGAAATCTTTGAAACGGCTGAGCACAGGGAGAATGTGGCGCCTGGGGAGAAGGCCAAGCTGGAACCGTACTACGTGGAGAGGTATTCATGGAGCCACCTGAAGAAGCTGCTGAATGACACCAGGAAGGACCATGGCTGCCTGATGGCCAAGGCGCCCCACGACTTCACCTTTGTGAAGAGGACGGATGCAGAGAGCCCCCACTCGGACAGGGTCTATTACCTGGGTAAGTTTTGACAGCTTCCCACGCAGCATGGAGGATTTCCACTGTGTTTAGTGTTGCTTTCAAAGAATCTCAGCTAAGCAATGTGTATGAACCAGGGATCCTGGTTTGCAACAAACCATGGTTAGTTTCCAAGCAACCCAGCTTTAAACCATGGGTTATAAAGCTGGCATCTGTAACCCTTAAAAGTGAGAATAAACTCATCAGACGTCCTCCTGGCCACCTATGTTGGGTTCACAGAGCAGTGAGCCATGGTTTAGTTCAAACCAAGCCTGTCTGTCTAAATACCAGTTATCAGGGTGGTGGAAATAATGCCATGTGAAGATTCATACTCAGTTTAAGCCAGGAAGGCTCATGTTATATTCTTATTTCCTTAAGATTTGGGGAAATGTGCAGATTTGTTTAAATTGAATTGGTTACAAGCCGAATCAGCTACTTGTTATTAACTTTATTAGCTGAATAGTGAGTTGTTTAAAATAATACTGTCTGAAAATGAAAATAAAAATAGAACTGCATCGAAAAGGGTGTATTCTAGAAATCATGGTAGTTTTGGGTTTTAAAGTCTCCCAACAGGATTTGGCTTCTCTCTTTCTTATCTGCTTGGTATTCTGCTAATGCAAAAATAAATAAATTGCAAACTGTGTTTTGTTTTTTAATACTCAGCAATGTCCGGTGAGAACAGAGAAAATACGCTTTTCTATTCTGAAGTTCCCAAAAACATAAACAAGGCTGCGATTCTTTTGCTCAGCTGGAAGCCCCTCTTGGATCTTTTTCACGTAGGTGACTAGCCTGAATCTTACACATTTCATCCCCTCCCTTTCTCCTTTTCCAGTGGACAGTCTTCCAGGTAATGACACGCCCTGTTTGAGAGACTGGCAGCTGTCAAAGATGAAAACCCATTAGCAAAGGGAATCTTAGCAGCTCTGATGTTTGTTCCAGCTCTCCTTCTGCCTAGCTACACTCGTTGCCAATTAAAAATTCAAAGCATTTTCCATTTCTAATATTTTTTGCTTGTATGCATTTGGTGAACTGCCCTTTGTTGAGACAGATCCTTCTTCCATTTGCCTAAAAAGCATTTAATGTAGATTGCCTCAGCCTGGTTGCTGGAGTTTTCTTAAGGAAAAAGGCATTGCAGAGGTCTTTGGGCACAATTCAGCAAGTGTTTGTTCATTATGGGAAATGTCCACTGTTACTCGTCCTCAAGAGTAAACCCACAGAAATTGTTGGGACTTCCATTGATTTCGGTGGGTCTGCTCTTGATTTAGCTGAATATCAAGATATTTAATCTATATTTAATCTGCTTAATATATATATATTTTAATCTACAAAGTAGAAACCCTAAAGTGAAACTAAATGACACTTTGGATTTTCTTTGACAATGTAAAAAAACCAAACAAAAACCCTCAGTGGCAGTGAAAAAACACCCTAACAAAAAAAGAAAACACAGGCTGTGGATTGTAGTTTTCTCCCTCTTGCTTTCTCCCGGTCAGGCCAGCCTTGATTATGGGATGTACTCTCGGGAGGAGGAGCTGCTGCGGGAAAGGAAGCGGATCGGGACGGTTGGTATCGCCTCTTACGATTATCACCAAGAAAGTGGCACCTTCCTGTTCCAAGCCGGAAGTGGGATTTACCACGTGAAAGATGGAGGTCCCCACGGGTTCACGGTAATAAAAGACGGCAAGCTAGACTTTTGTGAACTGCTCTGTGCCCTGGGTTTTAGGTACAGTGCCCTCTGGAGGGAGGAGGCTAAAGGGAAAGTGCAGCCTGACCTCAGTGCTGGAAGCGGGTTACAAGTATTTGCTAGTCGTCCAAACTTCCGGGGTTGATATTTATTTATTTATTTAAGCATGTGTATATGTTGTCAATTCATACAGTATAGCATGGTGGGGGACAACAAAAAATAAAATAGCTGAAACATAAACCCCACAATAAAAGATACAATGCAATATGCTATAAAATGCAAAACACCATGAAAACTAAAGGGGGGAAATGTCATCAAAATGATCAAAAAATGTAGACAGTTACATAGGCCTATCTACATTGAAAAAGGTCTCTAAGAGACAACTGAAAATCGAAAGTGTGTGTGACAGTTGCTGGAAACAGCAGGAGGGAGTGCTCTTGTGCTCAGGTCCTGCTTGGAGAGTGGGAGCAGGTGGCGCTGTGGTCTAAACCACTGAGCCTCTTGGGGTTGCCGATCGGAAGGTTGGCAGTTCAAGTCTGCGCAATTGAGGTGAGCTCCCATTGCTCTGTCCCAACTCCTGCCAACCTAGCAGCTTGAAAGTATACCAGCTCGAGTAGATAAATAGGTACCTCTGCAGCAGGAAGCTAAACGGCATTTCTGTGCACTCTGGCACTCGTCACAGTGTTCTGTTGCACCAGAAGCGGTTTAGTCCTGCTGGCCACTTGACCCAGAAAGCTGTCTGTGGACAAATGCCGGCTCCCTTGGCCTGAAAGCGAGATGAGTCGCCTTTGACTGGACTTAACCATCCAGGGGTCCTTTACCTTTACCTACTTGGAGGTTTCACGTGGAGGCACCTGGCTGGCCAATGTGAGAACAGGATAATGGGCTAGAGGGGCTCCCTTTGGCCTGATCCTGCAGGCTCTTCTGAGGCTCTTAGGTGCTTGCCACATTCTTGGTGGAAGTGTGTTCCACAATGTGTAACCAGAGGTGTCTGACTGCTAGTGGAGGCCAGTCGGGCCTCTGTAACATGGGGGACAATTAGCCATGTGGTGCTGATCCTCCCCACCAACTGAGATCTTCTGGAGGAGTTTTCCTTCAGTCTCCTCTCTCATAGCACTGGAACTCTAGACCATCCAATGAAGCTGAGTATCAGAAGATTCTTGACTGTCAAAAGGAAGGAATTCTTCACACTGTGCATGGTGTGGGATTCACTCCTAGAAGAGGTTGTGCCTCTACTTCATTGGATGACCCATTGACTTCTAATATTCTTTATTTGAAAGTAGCACGCACTATTCTAAATGAACAAATGCTGCTTTTAATTGCTGTCTGCAGCATGGCTTATTTGTGTGATTTTCTTATTGTGTGATTTTCTTATTGTGGCCTCTTTTGGTGAAGGAAGGGCGAGTTATACGCATTTGAAATAAATGAATAATGAAATAATATTGCGAGAGAAGGTGAGAAACATCTCCCGGTCCATTTGATGCCCCTCCTTTTACTCTCCATTTTCCCTAAGCTAATAAAGTCCGTAAGGCGATTCACTCTCGCTGACTCTCACCGCATCCCAGACACTTTCTGCAAAAATTCCTTGAGCCCCATGGGAAGGATTCACTAGTTCAAAAGGGCTGTTCTCCAGTGTCTTTCTCTCCCGCGGTCATTTTTTTGCAGAAACAACCCTTGCAGCCCAATTTGGTAGAGACGAGCTGTCCAAACATACGGATGGATCCCAAGCTCTGCCCAGCAGATCCAAACTGGATTGCTTTTATCCATAGCAACGACATCTGGATCTCCAATCTAGCAACCAAAGAAGAACGGAGGTTGACATTTGTACACAAAGGTATGGTTACCTTTAGCATGGGACAAAAGCAGAAGAAAGTCGAGGGCAGCACGAGTGGGGCAGTGTGAGGAGGCACAAGTGGCTTGGGAGTTACACGTGAGCCGACTGGGTGACGCATTCCTCACGGGCAAGGATGCCCCAACAGAGTAGGAGGGCCATCTGTCTCTGCAATGGGGTCTGTAGAGATTGTGCCCACTTCAGTTTGCAGAACTGGCACTGTTACAGGTGCCACATAATACTACTTCTGCAGTTGTAAGAAATGGATCTTTTAGTGTAGTGGCACCTACACTTTGGAATCCCCAGCTTGTTGACTTCAGGAAGATTCCTTTGCTGAACTTCTTTCAGTGTCTGCTTGAAACATGTTTATTTAGGCAAGCCAGTCCATGCATGCATATGTTGACGTGTTTTAATCCAGTGGTAGACAAATTAAATTTGGCTGCCGCCATCCCACTCTCTTAAAAGAGAAGCAGAGTTGCTTCAAAGAGTGCTTTTGCAAAGCGCAAATCCTTTCCCAAAGCACCCTTTGAAGCAACCGCTCCTGCTCTTTTAAATATAGGTGCAGTCGGGCAGTTGGCGGGGGGCTTTTCTGTCAACCCACTCTGTCAGTCAGGTGCTTAAAGGAGAAGGAGGTCGGCTGTTTCAAAGAGTGCTTTTGCAAAGAATGTTAAGACAACTCCCCTTGCTCCTGCTTGAGCCTCTGCAGTCCCCTTTTAAACCTCCGACATTAGAAGTTTAAAGCAGGATGGTGGAGACTTGCAAAGTTATCCAATGAATTTTGATAGGTCCACTCATCATATCTGGCCCGCAAAGCTGACTGTCTTAAGGGCCTGGTCCAGAGAGCCAGAGGGGTTCTCCATCCCCCCTGTGGGGTGGAGTCCTTGCCATTCCAGCTACAATAATGGACATTTTATGAGTCACAATGCATGCTTCAAGCTTTCCATGGGCATTCTTCTCTCTGAAAAATAATGTTTCTTGGCATTGCCTGCATAGAATTTGCCAACATTGAAGAGGACCCCAAGTCTGCTGGGGTTGCTACCTTTGTGCTACAGGAAGAGTTTGACAGATACTCTGGCTACTGGTGGTGTCCCGATTCAGAGATGAGTAAGTATGCAGATTAGCATTAACTCTTTTCACTGCTGCATAGCACTGTTGACTCATGGTCTCCTAAGACCCCTAGATCCTTTTCACATGCCAGATGTCCCACATCTTATATTTGTGCAGCTGGTTATACCTGCCAGTGCAGAACCTTGCATTTGTTCCAATGGAAATTCATTTTGCATCCATCTTTCTGGTAGCTGTAGGTGGAGGCAAAATCCTTAGAATTCTGTATGAAGAGAATGACGAGTCGGAGGTGGAGATAATTCATGTCACATCCCCCATGTTGGAGACAAGGAGGACAGATTCCTTTCGGTACCCCAAAACCGGTGAGATAGATTGTGCTATGGCTCAAATGGGGGCGGTTTAATTCTAGTGAAAGCCACCAGGAGTTCCTTTCCATTTCAGTGTGAAATTTATTTGCTTTGGGTTACAGTATATCCAACAAAGTGCTAGACCCGCTCACGTTTATGGGTCTGTGTTAGCAACGTCCGTTAATTTCAACAGGCCTACTCTGAGTAGGACTAGCATTGGGTTCACTCCTGGATTACTATTTCACTTAAAAAGTACAGTCATACCTTGGGATAAATAGGCTTCAGAATAAGTATTTTTGGGATGCGCTCCGCGGCGACCCAGAAGTAACGGAGCGCGTTACTTCCAGGTTTCGCCGCTCACGCATGCGCAGACGGTCAAAATGACGTCACACGCATGTGGTGAAATGCGACACGTGCAGATGCGTAGTCACGTCTTACGTTCTGTTCAGGATGCGAACGGGGCTCCAGAACAAATCCCATTCGCATCCCGAGGTACAACTGTGGTACCTCAGGTTAAGTACTTAATTTGTTCCGGGGGTCCGTACTTAACCTGAAACTGTTCTTAACCTGAAGCACCACTTTAGCTAATGGTACCTCCTGCTGCCGCCGCGCCGCCAGAGCACGATTTCTGTTCTCATCCTGAAGCAAAGTTCTTAACCTGAAGCACTATTTCTGGGCTAGCAGAGTCTGTAACCTGAAGCATATGTAACCTGAAGCGTATGTAACCTGAGGTACCACTGTATTTCCAAATCACTTCAAGATTTTAAAACGTTCTGAGTGGTCAGATCAACATGAAACTCTCAAACAATATAGTAAAAAACGGGGGGGGGGGGGAGCCATACAAAATTATCAATGTTACAGGATCCAACCTTATAGAATAAGGAAAGCTTGTGCAAAAAGATGCATCTTTACAAGGTGTTAGAAGCAAATAATTGAAAAGCCATTTCCATGTGTAGGGGCAGCAGCAGAAAATGCCCTGAAATGCCCAGGACACTGCCCTGAAATAATTCTGCCATTCCTTAGTGACCATTGACTGCTGTCTTTTCTTTTTTAGGTACCGCTAACCCCAAAGTAACTTTCAAGCTGTCTGAAATAACCATCAATGCTGAGGGCAGAGTAAGTCTGATGTTCTGTTTCGCCTCATTTGAATCAGTTTGGTGACTTGTCTAGCCTGGTGGCAAATGGGACAACTGCTGGAAAGCAAATGGGGCAAGAAACATGAGGCACCCCTTCAGACAAGGGTGGCTAGCCATTCCCGTTCCGAGGGCCACATTGGCTTGTTTCAAATCCTCTGGGGGCCACATGCCCAAATGGCAGCGGGCGGGGGGGGGGGAAGGTTTGGATTCTTGCACTGGAAAACGGGAGGTATATTTCACATGGTTTGCATTATAGCCATTTTAAAATCTTTTAAAACTAGTGTGGTGTTCTGGTTAGAGTGTCGGACTAAGGAGCTGGGGGAAACCAGGGTTCAAATTCTCACTCAGCCATGAAGCAGACCTTGAGCCTCTCAGCCCATCCTGTCTCCCAGGGTTGTTGGGACTAATTGAGAAGGGGGCAAACACTGTATGCCCCCTTGTGCTCCTGGAGGAGGGGGATATCAGTGCAGCAAAATGAATAAATGAATGAATAAATAAATGATCATTGTGAATTGGTAGGATTAATGCCTATGTATTGCGGGGACACAGGTGGCATTGTGGTCTAAACCACTGAGCCTCTTGGGCTTGCCGATCAGAAGGTCGGCAGTTCGAATCCCCATGACGGAGTGAGCTCCCGTTGCTCTGTCCCAGCTCCTGCCAACCTAGCAGTTCGAAAACACACCAGTGCAAGTAGATAAATAGGTACCGCTGCAGCGGGAAGGTAAACTGCGTTTCCGTGTGCTCTGGCTTGCTTCCGTCCCGGTGTTCCATTGCGCCAGAAGCGGTGTAGTCATGCTGGCCACATGACCCAGAAAGCTGTCTGTGGACAAACGCCAGCTCCCTCGGCCTGAAAGCGAGATGAGCGTCACAACCCCATAGTGGCCTTTGACTGGATGTAACTGTCCAGGGGTCCTTTACCTTTTATTTTGGGGTTAATTTAATTAAGATGCATATTACCTGAAACAAGTCCATTAATGTGCAAACCATGCATTAATGAATTACAATCACAGTAATTAATGAAATTAGTAGCTTATATTTTTATTTTATGTATTAAATGCGTATGCCACCCATCCTCCCAGAGGAGCCTGGAGGGTAGCAAACAACAATGGAGAAAACAATTTTTTAAATTTTTTTTAAGACCTCTTAAAAGCAGTCCGAGAGCACACTTTGGGAGAGCTTTTTTGAATGGTACTTCCCTCACCCTCACCTCTCTTGGCAGATTTCCGATGTGGTTGACAAGGAACTCGTCCAGCCCTTCGAGATCTTGTTTGAAGGCGTGGAGTATATCACTCGAGCAGGATGGACCCGAGAGGGGAAATAGTGCGTGTTTTTATGGTTTCCTGCATTTCTCCAGCAGCTCTTGGCTGGAACTGGACTGTTCTGAGCAGGAGGCAAACTCCTTGTGTTGGAGGGCTTTGTTATTATTGGGTGTGGCGTAATGGTTAGAGGATCAGCCCAGGATGTGGGATCCCAGGGTTCGAATCCCTGCTTGGCCGTGAAGCTCACTGTGACCTTGGGCCAGTTATTTTCTCTCAGCTTAACCTACCTTGCAGGGTTGTTATGAAGATAAAATGGGGAGTGGAGAACCATGTATGCCACCTTGATCTCCTTGGAGGAAAGAAGGTGGTCAACAGATATAATAAACCCTTGGAGGTTCTTAAGCAGAGGTTGGATGGCCACCTATCATTGATGCTTTAGTTGTGATTCCTGCATTGCAGGGGACTGGACTAGATGACCATCGGGGTACCTTCCAACTCTACAATGCTTTGATTCTATGAAATAAATAAATCAATGTTATTTTTTATTACGGTACATACGACTTAGTGCCAACATATGCTTCTTTTTTTACTTTTTATTTATTTCAATAATAATAATATTTAAAATACATTATTTATTTAATAATAATAATAATAATAATAATAATTACTAATAATATTAAATAAAAATGTGCACCCTGAGACCACTCCATTGTAATTATCCAACCTCTCAAAATTTCAAAACCTCTTGCGATGCTTTGATTCCTTTCCATTAACATGCTTCTAAGCAGTTTGCTATATTGCTTTTGAGACCTGATTGAGGGGCATTGCAAAATAAATAACAATAACATTTATAATACAACATATTTGTGATTGATATAATATGAAATCAGCTTTCTTCATTTGTTCCAAATGGCCCTTGCATAGTCCATAGCTGTTTTTCGTTGAGCTCAGTGTCCAAATCTCTTCCCTGGATAATGATGATGATGATTATATCCCGCCCATCTGGCTGGGTTTCCTGGCTCCCAACAGAATATTAGTAACAATAAAAAAGCGATAAAACATCAAACATTAAAATCTTCCTGATACAGGGTTACCTTCAGATGTCTTTTAAAAGTTGTGTAGTTCTTTATCTTCTGGACATCTGATGAGAGGGCCTTCCAGTACCGAGAAGGCCCTCTGCCTGGTTCCCTGTAACTTGGCTTCTCACAGTGAGGAAACTGCCAGAAGGCCCTCAGCGCTGGACCTCAGTGTCTGGGCTGAAAGATGGAGATGGAAATGCTCCTTCAGGTATACTGGGCTGAGGCCGTTTAGGGCTTTAAAGCTCAGCACCAACACTTGGGACTGTGCTCGGAAACGTGGAAGCAAGCCCCACTGGCATCCACAGGGACTTGGGTTCGGATCTCTCCAGCTGGGGTTGTGGGAGCTGGGGTGTCTACTGCAGTGCTCAGCCATAGCTCTTGCCATGTTCCGAAGCTCTCCCCCTTCCGTCCACAGTGCTTGGGCCATCTTGCTTGATCGCTCTCAAACGCGGCTTCAAATTGTGCTCCTTCCCCCCGCTTTATTTATCCCTGTGGAAGAGGACGCCATGGAGAGGCAGAAGCTGATCGACGCAGTGCCCGACTCTGTCACGCCGCTGATTGTTTACGAGGAAACAACAGACATCTGGATAAATGTAAGAATGTTAAACCGTTGAGCGAAGTCCTGCTAGCAGCTCCTAGACCAGGAGCTGGGAGGCTTTTTAGACCAAGAGCCACATTTAGCCACCTGGGTGACAGTCCAGGGGCCGCATGCTAGTGGTGGGTGGAGCAAGAGGCAAAAGTGGGCAGAGCAACAGGTGTGGCTCTTGCCTTTGTGCAACAGACTTAAGTTCAGGCCACACCCACGTCAGAGGCTTCGCCTCTGCCCCACTTAATCATGTGATTTTCTATCCAGGCAAGCAATTTTCTATCCACAATCCAAGGAAACATTCAAGGCAGGTACAAGCTGGGCTGATGAGGGGCGTAGCCTAGTGAAGGGGCGGATCCTACAGGAAGTCCTCAGGGCCGGATAGAGAGTCCTGAAGGGCCACGTTCAGTCCCTGGGTCTGAGGTTCTTCAGCCACGCCCTAGTGTGATGTCATAGTTTATTGACAACATTATAACTGCGTGGAGGGAAAGTGTCAGCTACAGAATCTCAACAACTATTGCAGCTTCTAAATGAAAGTGCGTGGTCAGTTTGCCTGCCCTACAGGAAATAGCTCACACAGGCTCCAGGGGATGGTAGGTGCTGATTGTGTCATCGGTAAGAAATGACTGGATAGGCAGGGGAAATTTGGAAGGAAGGCACCTCAAAGGTGATGGAGAGAGAAGGACTGAGTTGTTCAGGGTACGCTGATTTTGCTAGTGACCATATTTTCAGGTAACACTAAACTGTGCTCCATTGCACTGCACTGGCCAGCCTTAACGCTTTGTGTCCAGGAGGAAGACTTTGAGTGTCCAGGAGGAAGACTTTGACAGAGCTTAGTTTCAGTTTTAAAGAATCCCAGCTTAGCTTTAATTGCTTGTACTGGGGATCCTGGTTTAAAACAAACAGATAAGTCTCACAGCAAGCCACCTCCAAACCTTAACTAAACAGATCTTGTGTTAAGCTAATTCTCACCTGGTTTCCTCGCTGGCCCAAATAGGACTAATTTAGCCAGCTAGCCCTGGTGATCATCTAATCTTTATTGGATGGATTTCCCCCCCCCTAAATTGATTTTTGATTTTTGAATTCTGAATTTATTGTTATTCACATTTTATACTGTATTTTAGGCTGTTTTTTGTTGCATCAATTAAGTGTTTTAAATTTGTTGTTAGCCGTCCTGAGCCCGGTTTTTTGAACCGGGAGGGGTGGGGTATGAATAAAAATTTATTTATTTATTTATTTATTTATTTATTTACCAAGATTCCTGGTTCAAACATAAAGCAGACAAAGCTGGCATTCCTTAAAAGTGAAAAAAGACTGCTATGACTGTGCTGGAAGAAGAAAGAAAGGGGTGCAGGAGGCAAATGCTTTGTTCTGCATTGACTAGGCTTGTCCGCATAATATTAAACCTCAGTTTACAGTTGCGTGCGAACGGGCCCAATCGCCATCCTTCGGTTCAACTTCCAACCCTCCTGTGTTCCAACAGGTCCACGATATCTTCCATGTTTTCCCCCAAACCAATGAGGATGAGATAGAGTTCCTCTTTGCCTCCGAGTGCAAAACAGGATTCCGCCACCTGTACAGAATCACAACCGTTTTAAAGGAGAGCCGGTACAAGCGCTCGAGTGGAGGACTCCCTGCTCCAAGTAACCAGCTTTGGCCATTTTTTGCTCCTAAGTTCAAATGAAATAGAATAAACTGCAGCAGGTGGTTGAGGGGATTCAATTTCTTAGGAGGTTTCTTTCAGGCTGGCATCCCAGCATTGCAGTCACCCGTTAGGCTTGGATTGGGGCTGTAAGCATCCTGCACTTCCGAAAGTCAGCTTGCGCCCCACTTTAAAATAAAAAAATTAAACTGCTAGTCCTTATGATTCTAAAGATGCTTTGTCTAGACAGGTACCCAATGTTTGTGGAATACAGTGTGCAAACGAAGCAACAATTTTCATTTTCTCTCTGTAATCTAGCCTGGAGAACTTGACAGCCGAAACTGACTGGCTTGCCTTGTGCTGGGCAGGCAAGGATCCAAACTTCGGCTTGTAAAGCCCAGATTAGAGGAATCTTGGAGTCCCTGCCAACTCTGCAATTCTGTGATTCCTTACCAGCCTTCTTGCATGTCAAGATCAGCAGAGGGGGCCCGCTGGGTTGTTCCGTCGCCCTCAGAAGTGTGTGGGGTGACAGCCCAGGAGAGGGTCTTGTAGCAGCCCCATAAGCAGCCTTTGCCTGCTGTTGGACTACAGCTCCTATCAGCCCCTGCCACCGCGCAGGCATTCTGATAATTTTGATCTTGGTTTTTGCAGGTGATTTCCTGTGTCCCATCAAAGAAGAGGTGCCAATTACCAGTGGGGAATGGGAAGTTCTTGGCCGACACGGGTCCAACGTAAGACCCTTCAATTTTATTTTTAATCTGGCAAATGCATTCGGGAATTTTAAGTATGTGCTTGACCTCTCCCAAAAGCATGACCTGAAACATGGGTTGGGGGGGACGCGGGTGGCGCTGTGGGTTAAACCACAGAGCCTAGAACTTGCCGATCAGAAAGTTGGTGGTTCGAATCCCTGCGACGGGGTGAGCTCCTGTTGCTCGGTCCCTGCTCCTGCCAACCTAGCAGTTCGAAATCACGTCAAAGTACAAGTAGATAAATAGGTACCACTCCGGCGGGAAGGTAAAAGGTGTTTCCGTGCGCTGCTCTGGTTCACCAGAAGTGGCTTAGTCATGCTGACCACATGACCTGGAAGCTGTACGCCGGCTCCCTCGGCCAGTAAAGCGAGATGAGTGCCACAACCCCAGAGTCAGTCACGACTGGACCTAATGGTCAGGGGTACCTTTACCTTTACCTTTACCTAAACATGGGTTGAGCATCAAGCTAGTCTGATCAAGGGGGGGAACTTAAATGCAACCTCAGTGCCCACATAGTGAGAAACAGAACAGACAATGCAGTCAGGGATTTGTGTGGAATTATCGTTTAGGTTCATTCTTGCCGTTGTCATTTATTGATCATGTTCTGCATACATATCTTACATAAGATGTAGAAAACCTAACAGTGTAGAAAAGATAACAAAAACAACTAAAAACAGTATGTGATTGGGGGGGGGGTTGTTTTGTGTTTTTTGAACCGCAATGTAATGTGGACACCGATGGCAGCGACCAATTTGTCTGGTTAGGAAGGCTTGTCGTCAGAGAAATGTCTTCAGTTGTTTCCAGAAACTGCAGAAAATTGGTGCCTGTCGTATCTTGACTTGGCAGCTATTATAGTGGTACCTCAGGTTAAGTACTCAATTCATTTTGGAAGTCCATTCTTAACCTGAAACTGTTTTTAACCTGAAGCACTACTTTAGCTAATGGGGCCTCGTGCTGCCGCCATGCCGCCAGAGCATGATTTCTGTTCTCATCCTGAAGCAAAGTTCTTAACCCGAGATACTATTTCTGGGTTAGTGGAGTCTGTAACCTGAAACGTATGTAACCCGAGGTACCACTGTACACAGAACAGGGGCAGCCACACTAAAAGCCCTCCTCCGAGTTAGCTGCAGGGCAGATCTCTCCAGTAACAAACAAGAGAGCGGCGTTCCTACCTGCGAAACGCCACCTTGCAGCTTGGTTCCATGGATCTGTGGCCCCTACAGAGTAACTTGACATGAAGAAGCAGCCACAGGGGTTATGCAACCCCACCACAGACTCGGGAATCTGTACACAGCCCCTGTTTTCACGACCTGTTAGGGACATGCCCACAGAAATCCAAATAATCATGCAATTGAAGTTGTGTAATGGAGGGAAAACAGGCATTGCAGCTCTCGGAATTCCCACTCCTCCCCTGAGCAGGGGCATTGGTGTCCAAAGGGATCTTTCTGGTCCCTTTGGACCAGACATCGAAACAAGACATCGAAAGGGAGGGAAGTAGGCTAATTTCCCACAAAAACAAAAAACGAGAATAGCGTTTGTGTGTTTTCCTTCATATCTCAGGTTCTGCAGATGCTAGAAGCCTCTTTAAAAAAAGAAAGTTGGCAACACGGGTCTCAATATTCATCCAGGGAGGGGTATACATCTTTTGAATGCTCCCCGCTAGTTGAAATCCAACATAGTTGGCATAGTTTGTGCTGAGATAGAACCCTTGTTCCTGATGTGCTAGTCTTCAGTTTGCAGGGATTTGCAGTCGGAAGGGGTATGTGCCCTGCAGTGAGTGGTATAGTCTGTCCTACCGCTTCATGCTCTGGCCAGCATCAAGATTCACCTGAGAGCTTTTTTCCTGAGCCAGGAGGCTGCAGTGGGGTGTAACTTCTTCCTTTAGGTATACATGGGTTTTAAATTAGCTTTCCACATTGGCAGTTGAAATGAACTTAGAACTAAATCCAACCTGGGAATTGTTGATGGTACAAACTTGGGTCACTTCTGTGTGTTTTTTTTGTGTGTGTGTTTGTTTTTTTTATCAGATCCGGGTGGATGAAGCTAAAAAACTGGTATATTTTGAAGGTACAAAGGATTCCCCCTTGGAACATCACTTGTATGTTGTTAACTACGAGAACCCCGGGGAGATCAAGCGGCTGACAGAAGCTGGTTTCTCCTACGCCTGCTGCGTCAGTCAGGTATTTCACCTCCTTCGCTGTGGTTTTGTTCTGTGCTGAGTTCCCACATGAAGATAGCAGGAAGGAACTGTGTGCTGATGCAGAACCCCGAATTTCATCACTTTACTCCTGCAATTTTATGGGTTAATTGGTTTGCAAACTGATTATTTCTGGAACCAATTAATACAGGCACAAGTACCAAACGTTTATGAGATACCACAACATTTCTGGAGATGGCCTTTACATTGGGTGGAAGCTCAAATATAAAATGGAAACTAACAGGGAAATGGTATAAAACGCCGTGTGACGGCAGCATAAACCTTGAGGGAAATTGCCTGGTAGGCCCAATTGCCTGGTTTTCAGAGGTGGTCACTTATTTCTCCTCCTGCCCTCTAGAACTGCGACATGGTGATTTGTAAATTCAGCAACCAGAGGAACCCGCACGAGGTGTCTCTCTACAAGCTGACCGGCCTCGAAGATGACATTTCCAACAGGTCCAAGGAATTCTGGGCTACCATTTTAGATTCCGCAGGTATTTCAGATACGGTGCCAGGCTTTTAAGAAGGTGAAAAGACACCTGTCCCTGAGCCTTGTTTCATCCTTGCCCTCATGCATCCTCTGTGACAACTCTTCCTTTATTTGTCGGTTCGTTTCATGTGTGAACCAAAGCTTACAAAGCATCCTAAAGGAATTTTGCAGTACTTCCTCATGTGAGGAAGCCACTTGAAAACTGGTGGGCCTCTTGTGAGGTGGAGATGGGGAACCTTTTCCACCTCAATGGCCATATTCCCTCATGGGCAGCCTTCAGTGGGCCACATAGCCCTGGTGTGCAGAGCAACAGATGCGACTATGGCCTGTGTCTGGCAGCCCAAGCCAGAGTCAGAGGGTGCCACTACCGAGAAGGCCCCCACACACACATACACCCCTCCTCATTCCAGGCCAGGCAAAAGCATTTGAGGAGGGTGCCATGCAGGACTGGTTTTCTGGAGAGAGGAGAGTGGCTTTGGGAGGCTCCTGAGGGCTGTGAGGCTTGGAGGGCCCCTTCTGGCCCATGTGACTGGGGTTCCCCCTTTCCTGGTGAGAACCAATGTGGTGTAGTGGTTAAGAGCAGTAGAGTCGTAATCTGGGGAATCGGGTTCGCGTCTCCGCTCCTCCACATGCAGCTGCTGGGTGACCTTGGGCCAGTCACACTTCTCTGAAGTCTCTCAGCCCCACTCACCTCACAGAGTGTTTGTTGTGGGGGAGGAAGGGAAAGGAGAATGTTAGCCGCTTTGAGACTCCTTCGGGTAATGATAAAGCGGGATATCAAATCCAAACTCTTCTGGTGTAAGGATTGTGGTTGTGCAGTCAGAATCTGATTTTATGCAGGGGTGTACAGACTTAAACCTAAACGGCCTTGGCCCAGTACACCTGAAGAAGCGTCTCCACCCCCATCATTCTGCCTGGATGCTGAGGTCCACTGCCAAGGGCCTTCTGGCGGTTCCCTCACTGCGAGAAGCAAAGCTACAGGGAACCAGGCAGAGGGCCTTCTCGGTAGTGGCACCCGCCCTGTGGAATTCCCTCCCATCAGATGTCTAAGAGATAAACAACTACCTGACATTTAGAAAACATCTGAAGGCAGCCCTGTTCATGGAAGTTTTTAATGTGCGACCATTTGATGTATTTTTAATCTTTGTTGGAAGCCGCCCAGAGTGGCTGGGGAAACCAGCCAGATGGGCGGGGAACAAACAAACAAACAAACAAACAAACAAACAAACAAACAAAATATTATTTTAAAGAAAGATAAAGGAAGCAACAGATAGCAGTACAGTTTTGTAGCAGAGGGCAGAAACCTTCTTCTAGGCTTTCTCATGGGAAATACAGTCATACCATGGATCCTGAATGCCTTGCAAGTCAAACGTTTTGGCTCCCAAACACCGCAAAGCTGGAAGTGACTGTTCTGGTTTGTGAACGTTCTTTGGAAGCCGAACGTCCGACACGGCTTCCGATTGGCTGCAGGAGCTTCTCACAGCCAATCAGAAGCAGTACTTGGGTTTCCAAGGTACGACTGTACAGCACTCAAGACTGCTTATTATTATAACCGTTTCAGGTAAAGCACCTATTGGCTTGTACTTGTGACATCCCGGATGCCAGTAGGGACATCCACACCCATCTGAAGCTGTTTCTAAATACGTCTTGCTTTAAATTTGAGGCTTGTGGTTATTGAGATGGGTTGGACTGAAGGGTTTGGGAACCTGTGGATGTTCAGCGTTAGGATACAATGGCCAACTCCGCTCTGCCATGCTGAACGCAAACGACAGCTGTGCTTGCATCCTTGCAGGGCCTCTCCCAGATTACGTTCCGCCCGAGATCTTCTCTTTCGAGAGCTCCTCAGGGTTTTTGCTTTATGGGATGATCTACAAGCCCCACAATCTACAACTCGGGAAGAAGTACCCCACAGTACTCTTCATATATGGCGGCCCCCAGGTCAGTTGATAACATTGTTCTTGGAAGCTGTTAATTAAAAAAATGTTGTTTTTAATCAGCCCCTGTGTGTGCAGTGTAGAAGTTTAATCTGCGCTTCCTTCCAGGTGCAACTTGTGAACAACCGGTTTAAAGGGGTCAAATACTTCCGCCTGAACACCCTAGCGTCCCTTGGTTATGTTGTGGTGGTGATTGACAACAGGGGATCTTGCCACCGCGGTCTGAAGTTCGAAGGTGCCTTTAAGTATAAGATGGTAAGTTGCTCAATGGGTACAGAGGTCCTGACTCAGGTCTGCGTGCTGCGACCTTGCGTTTTTATTAAGAGATGAGATAATCTCATAGAATTCCGCCTTAGAGGCCTCATCCCTCCTTTCCCAGTTGCATTTAGGTTCAGAAAAAGCATTGCGTTGGAGGTCATAGAAGGCTTTCCCCCCCAAGCCTAATTCTGATTTTTCTTTTGGGGGGGGGGGAAACAGCTAGGGAGTGTAAGGTTAACCCTTCCCTGTGCATGATGACACTTCCCCCTCCCCATTGTCCATGATGCCATTATTTTTCCAAGCCTAATATTATTTTTTGGGGGTGGGGGTTGGCTTCTTCCAACAGGGACAAATTGAAATAAGTGACCAAGTGGAAGGTTTGCAGTACTTGGCCTCCCGATACGAATTCATCGACTTGGACCGGGTTGGCATTCATGGCTGGTCCTACGGGGGATACCTCTCCCTGATGGCCTTGTTGCAGAAGCCAGAGATCTTCAAGGTAGGATAATGTGCAACAAGACAGCCGGCTCTGTGTGTGTGTGTGTGTGTGTGTGTGTTGCGTGTTTCCATTTCCAGCTTTTGCAAGATGTCCTGTTCATTTGACAGTGCAAGTCTTGTTAGGATTGATTGTGCCATCTGTAAATATAACACATAAGAAGATGCTTTATGCTGAGCCAGATCCGTTGGTCCATCTAGCTCAGTATTGTCAACACTGACTGGCAGCAGCTCTCCAGGGTTTCATGCAGGGAATCTTTCCCAGCCCTACCTGGAGATGCTGCCAGGGGTTGAACCTGGAACCCTCTGCAGGTGATCAACCCTTCTTGACCTATGGTCCTTCCCCCAAATAATCTCATTTGCAAGGGGTCAAGTTTGTATGGAAAAATTCACTTTCAGCCCCCAGTCAGGAGAAGACGAGTGCCTGCCTCATAAAATTAAAAAGCTGGTCATCTCTGCCCACAGTGACCAAAAGGTATTTGTACCACTATATAAAGTTGCATAAAACTTGGAACTGGATAACTTGAAAGGTGGTCTTTTATATACCCAGCCCATCGTCTCCAACAGATACCATCTCATCAGCTGGTCCATTCTGTACAATATCGCAGTAGGGCATGGGTAGGCAAAGTAAGGCCTGGGAGTCGGATCCAGCCCAATCACCTTCTATATCCAGCCTGCAGACAGTCAGGGAATCAGCGTGTTTTTACATGAGTAGAATGTGTGCTTTTATTTAAAATGCATCTCTGGGTTATTTGTGGGGCATAGGAATTCGTTCATTTCCACACATACCCCAAGATAGTCTGGCCCCCCACAAGGTTTGAGGGACAGTGGACCGGCCCCCTGCTGAAAAATTTTGCTGACCCCTGCAATAGGGCCTTCAGAGTGGTGGCACCTCCCTCCCCCCCTTTTTAAAGAGTCAAGTCATATCCAGGGTTTATTTTTTCTGATAAAAGTCAATTTGATTTCCGTGTGGCCACAAATTCACACACAGACAGCTGCCATCAGTGGCATCAATTGTGGAAGGGAGGCATAAGCTATATGTCAAGGGAGGAAGGTCACATTACAGAAAAGGTTATTTATGTATGCAGCAACTGCAGCCCGTGTTTTGTTAGCCCCAAAATGGAAAACAAGTGAGTTCCCAACCAAAGAAGATTGGCAGCTTAAGTTGACAGAATATGCACAACTCGCAGACTTAACATGTAGAATAAGAGAACAAGAAGAACATAAAGTTTAGAGAAGATTAGAAATCGTTTATTGAATATATGGAAAATAATCGTGTACAGCTGAAAATGCTGGTAACATTGAGATAAATTCAGCAAGTTTTGATGGATGCAATAACGGAAAACCGATTGGCATACTTTTTGTAAAATATGCAGGGATATACGGTATGTCAAATGAACCATGGAAAGAGAAGAAGGGAAGTCATTGATATCTTAAGGATGTAAAATGTCTATTTGAAATTGTAAAACAGAAAAATTAATAAAAATTATATTAAAAAAAGAAAAAGTCACGTTGCACAAAAGCTTCCATTGGGGTTTTCAGCTTTTTCTTTTTACTGTTAATTTCATTGTTTCATTCTTTTTGCAGACTGCTTTCATATTCGCCCCCCCCCAACAATCCAACGTTATATTTGTACATTTTATGAAATAAATTCATTAATGAGAATAACACAATGCTGACCGTCTTCTTACCCATAGGTCGCCATTGCTGGTGCCCCAGTCACCCTGTGGCTCTTCTACGATACAGGGTACACCGAGCGCTACATGGGTCACCCAGATAATAATGAACAGGGCTATTACCTCGGCTCTGTGGCTATGCAAGCGGATAAGTTTCCTTCAGAGTAAGTGTGTTCCTGCCCCCCCTCACCCCCAACTGTGCTAAATTCCGACCTAACGCTGCTGTTTCTTGCCTAATTAAATGCTTAAACGGTTGCGTGGTAGTAAAGAACCACTTAATAAACTTGAATGGGCATTTACATAATCACGGCCCATTACGAGTAATCTGCTTTTCTAGCCTTGTTGTCATTAAAGTATTAACTTTTGCCTCAAGAAATTGCAGGCGGACCTCCCCCCTGCCTCAAATCACGCAATTAGCCCCAGTGCTAATTAAGTGCATTAATTAGACATATCACCCTAGTGGCTGGCTGTAGATCAGCCACAGTTGTTGTTAACAGGGCTTGAGAGGGAAGATTGTGTCTTCTATCCTAGAGTGGCCTTGTCAGATCCTCCATACAGACACATACACCGTCTGCTTCTTCCAACTTAGGCTGGTATTCTGCCATCCGTTCCCACCTTTTCTTATTGGCCTGGGGTTTAAATTCTGTGTTTAAATCTTCCGGGACGGTGAATGGAGAGATGGGAGGCTGGAGGAAGTGTACAGTGGTACCTCGGGTTAAGTACGTAATTCGTTCTGGAGGTCCGTTCTTAACCTGAAACTGTTCTTAACCTGAAGCACCACTTTAACTAATGGGGCCTGCTGCTGCCGCCGCTCCGCCGCAGCCTGATTTCTGTTCTTATCCTGAAGCAAAGTTCTTAACCTGAAGCACTATTTCTGGGTTAGCGGAGTGTGTAACCTGAAGCGTATGTAACCTGAAGCGTATGTAACCAAGGTACCACTGTATTGTTTTGGAGCCTTGGGATCAGCGATGAGGGTTTTCCAGAAAACTTAGAACACATTTCTGCTGTCCTAAATCAATGAGAGATCTGATTTCACACAGTGGTTTTGATTTGCTTCACAGAGGTTTACCCCATATTTTATTCTTGGCATTTGCGCCAAAAAGTGAGTGGTATATAAATAAACTAGAACAGGCATATTCTGTAGATATGGGAACCGTTAGTCCAATATCCGAAAGTAGTTAAATCGTTTTATTACAAGGGGAAAATCAGTTTAAGTGCATTTCAGCTGTGATCTGTGCTGGGGGTGGCTGGCCTGTGGTCCTATAGTTGTTGCGGTTCCCCAACATCCCTGACCATTGGTCATGCTGGCTGCAGGAGCCATTGGGAGTTGGGGTGCAGCAACTGGAAGGCCACAAGTTCCCTATTCCTCCTATATGTATTTCCCTGGGAGTAAGTTCCATTGAACTTAATACGACTTATAAGCAGCCATTGATAGGATTGTGATATTCGCATGGTTTAGATTACCTAGCTAATTCAAAACTTTGTCTGCAAATTATTTTGTTGGAATCCTAAACATGGATGAAGTGATTATTGTTTATGTATAGTGGACAGACTAAGAATGGGAAGTTCTTTAATCTCTGAATTGCATGTTTTCTATTTCCTCTTGAAAGTTCTTTTCTATCTCTTCTTCTTATCTCTCTCTTTTTGTCATGTTTTTAGTTTACTTAGAATAATGTTGGACAAAAAGGATATTTGTGATTGTTTCGTATTTCTCTTTATAAACTCTAAAAAAACCACACTTTATTTATTTTTTTAAAAAGGAATCTCAAACAGGTCCGCTTAAAGCTTCACTTCCATTATTTAGATTTTAACTGGAGGGTTGAACAAAAAAACACTGGAAAAAGTTAACATAACCCATTTAGCAGGCCTAAAGGTCTTTCTGTGTCACTTCCTAGGGATAGTCAACTGAAAAAATAATTGCCACTCTGATTTTCAGATCCAGGTTTCAGTTGCCCAGTATGACTTGCGTTTGTGCATTTTGTTACTAATTGGTTTTATGAATCTCTGTATTTCTGAATAATTAAAATGGGCTGTGGGAAAAATAAAGCAGTGGGGGAAATTCCAACCCTGGGGGTCTGTTATTTCACGCTCCCCTTCCGGTATCAACTACATAGGTATCTTCAGACGATACCAGGATTCGAAGAAATTCTAATTCAAACGATCTGAAGCTTTGCTTACTGTTTCTCCCCTCGTCCTTTCAGACCCAACCGGTTGTTACTGTTGCATGGATTCCTTGATGAAAATGTTCATTTTGCACATACCAGCATTTTGCTTAGTTTTCTGGTCCGGGCTGCGAAGCCTTATGATCTACAGGTAAGATGCTCTAGGGCAGCCTTCACCAACCTGGTGCCCTCCCACCCATTTTGGACTACAACTCCCATCAGCCACAGCCAAATACGAACATGCCTTTTGGTCATGTACACATCTCCTTTGCTTTTCCCTTCACAGTATAGCAAACAAACCAGGGAGTTTTCCATTAACTATAGTTTACCGTTTTGTCCCAACTGAGAAACCGTGGTTAGTACCTTCAGAACAAGCTAGGCTTCATATCCTAGCCTTCTCTGAACCTCTTAACCATGGGTAGACAAACTAAGGCCCACGGGCCAGATCAGGCCCAATTGCCTTTTGGATCCAGCCTGCGGATGGTCTGGGAATTGCCGTGTGGATCGCCAGCACGCACGTTCTTCCCCTCTTCCTCCCTTGGCAGCGGTGGCTCCTCCCTCCCTCCTCCTGGCTTCTCCCCGCCCTGCCTAGAGGAGGAAGGGGGCTGGGCTTTGTTGGTGCCAGCAGCACCACTCGAGCAGCTGCCATTTTAAGCAGTCCCTCTCCGGAGCCCTTTCGAGCGCCGCTCATCGTCCCTCCGCCAGCCCCTGCCACTCGCAAGACACAGGTAAGCAGCCACCGGGGCTCATGGTGCTCTTGCATCATTCCCCCTCCAAAAAAAATACAGTCTGGCCCCCCTCAAGGTCTGAGGGGCTGTGGAACGGCCCCCTGCTGAAAAAGTTTGCTGACCCCCTGCTCTTAACCTTCGTTTCTGCTGCCCACCAACCGCTCCTGTCCCTCCTAGTTTTTTTTTAATTTTTATCAAAACAATTGAGGCTGGTTGTGGGGTGTGTGTGACTACTTCTTGTTGTCTGTGCTTTATTGGGTTTTTGCGGGGTGTGTAGGTGTTTTGCTTGTTTTGTTATGATTCTGAGTATTGCAAAAAAACCCCAACAACTTTATTTTCTTAAATTACAAAACAGCAACCATAGCGTTAGAACAAAGCTTACCCTTCTGGACTTTCTGAATACGTGAGGTTACATTACATCATTGCTTAGATCTCTTAAGTTGTTCTGTTTTTAGTTGTGTGGTAGTTACAGTTACCACATGCAATCACAGTAACAAAACAAAAAAAGGAATATTGTGGAAAAGGATTTTCCTCTTTAGCACTGTATGTAAGAAAACGATGCCAGTTCACCCAAAATGTGTCTTTTGGTTTAATTCCCTTGGCTATATTTAGTTTAGTAGTTGTTGTTTTTTAACCAGTGCTAATTGTGAGCCTTGCCAGTTTTTCTTCTCTTGAAATAGTTGCTTTGAGGTGCCAAGGGCAATTTCCAAATGTGCCCCCCGGCAAAGTTTGAGGATTCCTGCTTCTTCCTGGGCAAAAAGATAAAGGCCTTACAAGACGTCTGAAGCAGCAGATTATGTGAATACCTCAGGAAAGAAGGAAAATTGACTCCTTTCCCCCCCTTTCTTTAGATCTATCCACAAGAGAGGCACAGTATCAGGGTCCCTGAGTCTGGAGAACACTATGAACTGCACCTCCTGTATTATCTCCAGGAGAATCTGGGTTCACACATGGCCGTGCTGAAGGCAGAGCACTGATGACACCCCCCTCCCTCCCTCCCACCCTTCCAGGAACTCTCAGCACAGACAAATACAGCTGCTTAACCAAACGCCTCGGAAAGGGGCGTCATGTTGTTGGTGCCTGCTTCCCACACAGATCAGTCGACACGTCCTCGGCCTTGCTTTGTTTTATTTCTCCTTATTTTTTTAAAAAAGTCAACCCGGTGCCATACAAGGAGACGACGCTGTACAGCAAATGAATACTTTTAAATGTAAATAAAGTCAACATCTGTGCTACTTGGCAGTCCAGAGGTTTTTTTTCTCTTTTAAGGGTGGTTCACGCACTCCAGAGTAAGTGGGCTTACCCAAAACTTTATACCCATGGGTAGGCAAACTAGAATGATTCTAGAATGAGCAGCAACTGAACTCTTCTTGTCAAGTGCTGCATTTGCACAGTTATTATTACTATTTGGGTTCCTTTGGCTCTTTCCCTATTCCTCCCCAGTTTCTTTGCTCTTTAAAATACAGTAGCTTTGGCTGTTCTGTCCACGTAATACAGTGGTACCTCGGGTTACATACGCTTCAGGTTACACACGCTTCAGATTACAGACTCCGCTAACCCAGAAATAGTACCTCGGGTTAAGAACTTTGCTTCAGGATGAAAACAGAAATTGTGCTCCGGCGGCGAGGCGGCAGCTGGAGGCCCCATTAGCTAAAGTGGTGCTTCAGGGTAAGAACAGTTTCAGGTTTAAGAACGGACCTCCGGAATGAATTAAGTACTTAACCCGAGGTACCACTGTATGAACACTTTTATGGGTGGCTAATGATGGGATGGTCAGTTGAGAGCTTTGTTGGCCTTTGAGGAAGAAACCCATTTGGTAGGAGAAGCTGTACAGTGGTACCTCAGGTTAAGAACTTATTTCTGGGTTAGCGGAGTCTGTAACCTGAAGCGTCTGTTACCTGAAGCGTCTGTAACCCGAGGTACCACTGTGTTTTATAAATGGACTCGCTTTGCCGTAGCTTAGTGGCAGAACACCCAAAAGATCTCAGGTTGAATCCCCAGCATCTCCCAAGTAAGCTTGGGAGAGGCCCCTGCCTGAAACCCTGCCAGTCAGTGCTGACATTACTGAGCTTGATGCACCAACTTAGTGTAAGTTGATGCGCCAACTTGTTTCAGTGCTTGATGCGCCAACTTGTTTCAGTGTATCTGAAGAAGTGTGCATGCACACGAAAGCTCATACCAAGAACTGACTTAGTTGGTCTTTAAGGTGCTACTGGAAGGAATTTTTTTTGTTTTGACTATGGCAGACCAACACGGCTACCTATCTGTAACTGCAACTTAGTGTAAGGCAGCTTCCGATGTCCCTATGAGCCACCCATTTCAAAGGGGCAAGCTGTCATCCTTCAGGCCCAGGGACCATTGCAGAGCACGATTTTTCATTGGTGGCCACCAGCCTAAGAGCTAATAGGAAGATTTCCTGATCTTTAAAAGTGTTGAGGTTCTCTTGAACGCTGCAGGTGCAGACTATAAGCAGCTTCAAAGGTCAGCGCTTTGTGTTCCCAAAGCCCCCTGAGATTCCGTGAGCTGTTTATCTCCTTGCCGCACCTTCCTTCAACAGCTGACCAGAGGGGGGGGGGGTCTCTTCAGCTGCAAATGCAGGTTGTTCTGCATTTTCAGCTCAAGCGGTGAAGGTTGTACTAAGGTAACTCGAGCATTTTGGCTTGGAACACCCACCCACACATACAGCTAAGCTCCTGTTCGCTTGGCTAACGAAAACTCGGCAAATTCACCCTGTGTCCCTGTACATGCATCCCCACCCCCACTCTGTCAAGGATATCTCGACGCCTTGTTCACTTTGTTCTGCACCGGTAAGTAGACGTTCGGGTTTTCAGTTTCAGAACACACCGTCCTGCTGTTTCGAAACACCTGGCTCACAGTAACCAGGCTGCGCATCTCCGGTGTCGCGTCTGCACATCGATGTTCCTGATTATGCAAAGAGGAAGCGTCTAGTTAGCTTGTGTTTTCCTTCCTTTTGGAATCATACCGAACAGCCTGGTAGCCTTTCCTAAGAAGGTCTCGCCACCTCCCTCTGAAAATTAAGCTCTACTTAATGTATTTTTTGCTCTATAAGACGCTCCAGACCACAAGGCGCACCTAGTTTTTGGAGGAGGAAAACAAAAAAAAAAAATATTCTGAATCTCAGAAGCCAGAAGAGCAAGAGGGATCGCTGCGCAGTGAAAGCAGCAATCCCTCTTGCTGTTCTGGCTTCTGTGATAGCCACGCAGCCTGCATTCACTCCATAAGACACACACACACATTTCCCCTTACTTTTTAGGAGGGAAAAAGTGAGTCTTATAGAGCAATAAATACTGTAATTTATTGGTCCCTCTACAAATTGGGAGGGGTAGCTAATACGTCACCAAACAAAATCAGGATTCAAGAGGACCTTAACAGGTTGGAGAACTGTGTCCAAAAATGAATTTCAGTAGGGGCAAATGACAGGTTTTTTACTTAGGCAGGAAGAACCAGCTGCACAAATATGAGGTGGGGGACACCTGGCTTGACAGCAGTCTATGTAAAAAAAGATCTAGGTGTCGGAGTAGACCACAAGCTAAACATGAATCAATTCAATGCAATTCTAGGCTGCATCAACAAAAGTAGTGTCCAAATCAAGGGAAGTAATAATACCACTCTATTCTGCCTTGGTCAGACCACACCTGGAGTACTGTGTCCCGTTCTGCACAGAAGATGGCAACCAAGATGATAAAGGGTCTGGTAACCAAGCCTCATGAAGAACAGTTGAGGGAGTTGGGTATGTTCAGCCTGGAGAAGAGGAAGACTGAAAGTTGACATGAGAGCTATTTTTGAATGTCTGAAGTGTTGCCACATGGAAGATGGAACACACTTGTTTTCTCCTGCTCCAGAGAGTGGGGCTCAAACCAATTAATTCAAATGGCAATAAGGTAAAAGGTAAAGGACCCCTTGATGGTTAAGTCCAATCAAAGGCGACTATGGGGTTGCGGTGCTCCGCTGATCTTGCTTTCAGGCTGAGGGAGCTGGCATTTGTCCACAGACAGCTTTCCGGGTCACGTGGCCAGCATGACTAAACCGCTTCTGGTGCAACGGGACACCGTGACAGAAGCCAGAGCGCACGGAAATGTTTACCTTCCTGCCACAGTGCTACCTATTTATCTACTTGCACTGGCATTCTTTCCAACTGCTAGGTTGGCAGGAGCTGGGACAGAGCAATGAGAGCACTCTTCGTCGTGGGGATTTGAACTGCTGACCTTCTGATCGGCAAGCCCAAGAGGCTCAGTGGTTTAGACCACAGTGCCAAACATTAGGACTATCTTCCTGATGGTAGGTATTGTTGGACAGTGAAACAGACTACCTTTGAAGGTGGCCAATTCTCCTTCATAGGAAGTTTTTACAGAGAGGTTGGAGGGCCATCTGTGATTCTTTAGCTGTGATTCCTGCATTGCAGGGGGCTGGACTAGATGACCTTTGGGATCCCTTCCAGCCCTACAACTCAGTGAATACCCACCTACCCCAGAAAATGCATCCCAGCCAATATCCTTATTTAACTTTTATTTCCTAGTGACTGGGTTGTATCCACTGTAGTGCTAAGTTTTAGTCACTTAGTGGCATAGTTGCTCTGCTAGTAAAATATTTGTTGCCGATTGGGATCAAGCACTCTTTTCAGCACCTGCTAAAGACATTCTTGCTTAGACAAGCCCACAGAGACGCTTGTAAAGTTGAAGTAATTTTAATCTCCTTTAGTATTTTAACTATTGTATGAGTTAAAGCATGGTTGTGATTCTTCTTCTTCTTGATTTTGTGGTTTTATCTTTTTGTAAACTGCTTTGAGGTGTTTTTTGTTTTTTAAACCATCAAGAGGTGTATAAATTTAATGAAATAATAAATAATAATAAGGTGCACAAGCATGTAGCTGGTGATTTTATTTTTTTGCACGGGAGATTGTGCAACCTGTCAGAGAAAAGTTTTCTGGGATTCCTCTGTGGCATAATATTAAAACTTACTCATCAGCTCACGCAAGATGGACAGAGAGCATTGGATACAGAAAAGAGAAGAGAAGAGAAGAGAAGAGAAGAGAAGAGAAGAGAAGAGAAGAGAAGAGAAGAGAAGAGAAGAGAAGAGAAGAGAAGAGAAGAAAAGAAAAATGCACCAAAGGAAGAAACCATTCTTATTTGATTTGGTGAGCTAAGGCAATGCACAGTGAGGGGAGAACCTCTTTATATGCAAAGTCTGTGGAATTCGAACTCAGTGTCCAAGCTTACAGGGTGGGGGGCAGAAGATTTCATATCTCAGTTCTGCTCCTTTAACTGAGTCAGGAACTGCAAGTAAGGAACATGGGAGTGTTGTCGGCCTGCTACAATCAGGGATGGAAAATTTAATTTTTTTATCCCTTGTGGCTGTGAGGAATCATTAGATCAAATTGTGGGAGGCTCTTCTACAACCAGCAGGCAGTGCTGTAACACAAGGCAACCTGCAAATTACATGTGGTTATGGAGGGAGCTGCGGGAGATCATCATCCACAGCTTCAGGCTGAGTGTGTTTAAAGATGCTGCAGCCCAAAAGAGCGACTTGTTTTATTGTCCAAGATGTCACAAGGCATCTCGGTGCCTCACCTGTATGGGATATATGAATGCAAGAAGAGCCCAGCTGGAAGAAGAAGAAGGGTTTGGATTTGATATCCCGCTTTATCACTACCCGAAGGAGTCTCAAAGCAGCTAACATTCTCCTTTCCCTTCCTCCCCCACCACAAACACTCTGTGAGGTGAGTGAGGCTGAGAGACTTCAGAGAAGTGTGACTAGCCCAAGGTCACCCAGCAGCTGCATGTGGAGGAGCGGAGACGCAAACCCGGTTCCCCAGATTACGACTCCACCGCTCTTAACCACTACAGCACTCTGGCTCCCCAGTGAAGCAAAGATCCAGGAGGTTTAGCATCCTGTTTTCACCGTAGCAAACCAAATACAAACCCAATACCTACGGGAAGCCCCCAACAAAGTCCAGAGCCCAAAAGCACTCATCACGCTGGTGAAAACATAACCATAGTAGCCACTGATAGCCTTATTCTCCATGAACTTGTCTAAAATTCTTTTTAAGCCACCCTGTTGGTGGCCACGAAAACCTTTTGTGGAAGCAGATTCTATAGTTTAGGCATTTTCTGAATGGGTAATTTATTTCATCTGTTTGGAGTCTTCCGACATTCAGTTTCATTTAATGTCTGTGATTTGTAGCATTATTACAAGAGAGGGAGAAACACAGCTCTGTATCCATTTTCTGCCCACCGTGAATAATTTTTAGACAGTTGTATCATGTCTCCCTTTCCTCTAAACTACGAAGACCCACAATGTGGCAATGTTTCCTCGCTGGGGAGTTCCTCCATCCCTCTTAATATAATTTTGGCTGCCCTTTTCTGAACTTCTTCCAACTCGGCAATATCCTTCATGAGGTGAGGCCACCAGAACAGTTTGTCGTTTTCCAATTAACTGAGGGCGGGCTGCCCTTTCCTGGGGCACAGCAGGGCCATCTCACCTGAGATGGCTTATCTCCACCCTGCCTCAGAGTCTGTTTACTGCAGTGTGACCTTTTGTAAACAAGGCCTAATTAAAAAACCGAAAAAATAAAATAAATGGGTGGCTGTTCCCGAAAGGGAAGTGCGAGGTAGCTCCCTGGCTGCGGCACCCCGCAATTATTTGAAACAGAAAGCTCTATTTGGGCAAGAATGGTAGAGCGTATAAATCAAGTGAACAAGACAGGCAGAAGATGAGCTTACAGCGAGTCTGTTTTCCTTGGCACCTGATTAATAGCTATTGCCTTTTCGACAGCGACACTGATGGAAAAATCCTGCCTTTATGTTAAAATGGATTATGAAATCAGCCCGGCTGAGAACACGAAGTGAGCTGTTTTCCAGGAAACATTTCATTTCTCATCAGTAAAGATGCATTTGCACCAGTCTTAGCCTAGCCGGTGCCCTCCAGTTGTTTGAGAGGGCAACTCCCACCAGGCTGAGTCCAACAAATCTTGGAGGGCACTGAGTGGGCAAGGAGGGGAGTTCTTTCAAAGTTAACCCTGGGACTATCAGCCTTCGAAATGGCTGCTTCAAGGAGGATGACAATTCTACAAGTTCTCTTCATAGGGAAGGCCGTAGCTCAGCGACAGAGCACCTGCCTTGCGGGTCCCGGGTCCATTCCTGGAAATTTCCAGGTACACTTGGGAAAGAACCCCTGCCTGAAATATTGTAGAACCCCTGCCAGTCAGTGCAGACAATACTGAGCTCGGTGGACCCACACTCTGATTCAGTGAAGGCAGTGTACCCAACCCATCTGACTGGGTTACCCCAGCCACTCTGAAAGGCTTCCACCAAATATAAAGGCATAATAAAACATCAGACATTAAAAACTTTCCTGTACAGGGCTGCCTTCAGATGTCTTCCAAAAGATGCTGTGTATCTCCTTGACATCTGACAGGAGGGTGTTCCACACGGCAAGTGTCACTACCGAGAAGGCCCTCTGCCCGGTTCCCTGTAACTTCACTTCTCACAGTGAGGGAGCCATCAGAAGACCCTTGGAGGTGGACCTCAGTGTCCGGGCTGAACTGCCCTGAGACCTGCGGGTATAGAGTGGTATACAAATCCAACAAACAAACAAATGATAGGGGAGATGATGCTCCTTTAGGTATACAGGTACAGGTCAGGTGTGATTCTAATAAAGAATAATACATTGCCTAAAAGAGTTGAGTAGACCAACTTCACAAAGCACCTCTTGTGTCTTTCAAAAGGCTGCCCTTGCTCCATTCATAACATTCAAGTTTGTTTGTGGGGATTTGTCAGCTTGCCATTCTTAAACATCCAGGAGGTATGGGAGGGGATGCTGGTCAGTGGTAGAGCATCTGCTTTGCATGCCCCAGGTTCAAACCTTGGCATCTCCAGAAAGGGCTGGACCATACTGAGTTAGAGCTAGGTAAAGGTAAAGGGGCCCCTGACCATTAGGTCCAGTCATGACTGACTCTGGGGTTGCGGTGCTCATCTCGCTTTATTGGCTGAGGGAGCCAGCGTACAGCTCCCAGGTCATGTGGCCAGCATGACTAAGCCTCTTCTGGCGAACCAGAGCAGCGCACAGAAACGCCATTTACCTTCCCGCCGGAGCGGTACCTATTTATCCACTTGCACTTTGACGTGCTTTCAAACTGCTAGCTTGGCAGGAGCAGGGACCGAGCAATGGGAGCTCACCCCGTGGCGGGGATTCGAAGCACCGACCTTCTGATCGGCACGCCCTAGGCTCTGTGGTTTAACCCACAGCGCCACCTGCGTCCCTGAGTTAGAGGTACCAACTGCCTAATTTGGCTTAAAGCAGCTTCCTATTTAAATCTGCCCCCTCCCCGCCAGAACCATGAGGACTAGATTCTTACTTTAGTTTTAGAGGACAGGACCACAGCTTTGTGGCAAAGCATCTGCCTTGCATCCAGGTTCAATCCCTGACATCTGCAAGTAGGGCTGGGAACCTCCCTATCCGGAAAGCTGCTACCGGTCAGTGTAGGAAATACTGAGTGAGATGGGCTAACAGTCTGACTGTGTATAAGGCTACACGGTCCCCTACCTTCCTCTGTCGTCTCATTCTTTAATCCAGCTCAGTACCTAAGGGGCAGTAGCCAAAATGAAGAACTTTCACAGAAAGATAAAAATAAAAAAAGAGAAGCACTCATAACTGCCCAGGAGCTTGTGGGATCAGTTTCCCTTCCTTACTTTGCAAATGGCTTGATAAATGGTTACTTAGCAGACCTCAACTTGTTTTCAAAATCATCCAGAGTTCTCGGGAAGCTGTATAAATGCTCATTTGTCAGAGGGGCTTGGAAATGAGACAAGCCACTCCATCATTTCTGAAGCCCAAGTGAAGGAAGTGGGGAAATGGAGGGTGGGGGGAGACTTCAGCTCAGAACTCTCTAGCAATCGACTCTGCAGACAAAGCAATCATTACTCAGGAGGAGAGAGAAATGACCCCTGTTCCTTCAGAGGGAATGCTCTCCCTCTCCTTCTCCCTCTCTCGTACAGACTGTTGTTCAACTGGAAAATTATATATTTCACTTTGGAGGTATGAGGATTGTACTTAGGACTAGGAATGCAAGAAGGCATCCTTTTCCATTCTGCAATGCAGGCAGCTGTTTCCTTTCCATTGCAGTTCATCTTTCACCAAAACCTACATCCTTCGTCTTGCTGCCTGTAATATGGGAATTGTGTTGCTCCACCCTGTTCATTTCAATGGAAAGGAAAGGCAAAGTGGGGTTGTGATCAATTACACGTGTCATCTGTAGACTGAAGGCTGAAATAACTAAGAACTTTAACTAAGAGTGTAATGGCCAACCCGATGCCCCAATGAGAAGCCTGCAAGCTGTTCAAAAACTGACAAGATATATTGTTACTGGTTGGTCTCTAAAAAGTATCCCTGCAGCTACATTTTGAACCAAAGGAAATTTCCAAACAGTTTCTGCAGTAACCCAGGTGGAATCTATACACATATAAAAAAACATTGTGAAAATGATCTTTTAAAAACCGTTTTGAAAGATATATTGAATTTGCCATAGCTCACCTTCGCCACCTAGTGCCACATTTGTATAATGCACTTTACAACATGCTCAGAATGTTTTACAGTGGTACCTCGGGTTAAGTACTTAATTCGTTCCGGAAATCCGTTCTTAACCTGAAACTGTTCTTAACCTGAAGCACCACTTTAGCTTATGGGGCCTCCTGCTGCTGCCGCCCCGCTGGAGCACAATTTCTGTTCTCATCCTGAAGCAAAGTTCTTAACCCGCGGTACTATTTCTGGGTTAGCGGAGTCTGTAACCTGAAGCGTATGTAACCCAAGGTACCACTGTATTTGCAGTTGTATAGCTGAGTCCCCAATCTGGAGGTGACCAGAGCAATTAGTACTCATCACTACAGCTTCAGAAATGGGTCCACAACCCTGCGTACCCATGGGTATAGCCTTGGGGATGAGGAGATGCTTTGTGAAACATTATATTACATGCAGAAGGTGTGCGTGCCTCGACGTCTTAACTATGTGGTGTGTCCATACAGTTGCCCTATTTGTTGATGGGCCCTCTTTCTAAACAGAGGGTCAAGAACCCAGTTCTATGAATAGGATTCCTGGACCGCCAGGGCTTGCATTTCCTGGTCAGGGCCTCAGGATGACATCTTAGAGGGTGTCAACAATGGGTAGACCAATATCCCCATTGAGATGGAGTGTGTAGCTGCAGGAAATATGGTCTTGCCACAGAGACGAGAGCTGTCCCACTGTGTGGGACATTAGATGTGAGCTCTGCTGCTTTAACTGTTACTAATAAACAGTGCTGGTGTGCATTCAGTTCACCGCTTCAATTGCCACGCATCTGGGTGGATGGTGCGAAATGCCAAATCTAAGTTTCTTTAGATCAAAGGATCCATTATAAGGAGCTATTTCAGCAAAGAAGTTTATTATGTTTTTATACATGCTGGAAGCCACCCAGAGTGACTGGGGAAACCTAGCCAGATGGGTGGAGTATTATTATTATTATTGTTATTATTAAAGATCCAGAGGGTGAACACTCATCTTTTGGAAAAGTTGGTTGCTACCCAGGGAATGGCTCTCATAAAAGAAAAGTTATAGAGCAGAAGCCCTCTTGCTTCCAGACACTTTTCTTTGCCTGCTGGCTGCTTATATTCAACAATAAATACCTTATTCTAAAATAAACATAGCTTATTCAATATACTGAGAGTAAGCTCAGGCTAGTGCAACTGTGGAAGACAGGAGTGCCTGGCGTGCTCTGCTCCATGGGGTCACAAAGAGTCAGACACGACTAAATGACTAAACAACAAGTGCAACTGTTGCATCAGATTCCTCTGTTGCACAATACCAAAACTCACCTGTCCACTAAAGCAAAAGCCCTTGTGCTGGTGACACAAAACTTTGGATGGAGCCCTTAATTTTTGTTTTAAAAAGCCATGGCATGGCTCAGCTTTCCGAAGCATGTTTTCGCAAAGTACCCAGTGAGAAAAATGCATATTGTACCTCCTTAATGTGCATCCATGTTGCTGCATCTCTGTTCTCAGGTTGCTGAGTCACGATCTTGGGCAGCCAGGCAGGACAAAGGACAACAGTTTCCATTATGCTGACTTATGCGCTCTGGGACGAGAGAAACCTAAGCCATCTCTGCCTACACAGCTCGGAAAGGTGAGGGGCTCACTTAATCTCTGCGAGGCTTTGTTGTCAAGGCCCCAGCTGACTCTCCCAGCCCAAAGGATGGTTATCACCTTGTTTTGCTAATCGGTTTGCATTGGTGTCCCAGCAGGGTGCAGGGGGGCCTCCCAGAGACATAGTCCTGTTGGTTTGCAGGAGCAAAACCAGCAGAGAGTCCTGTGGCACCTACAAATTTATTGTGGCATATTGTGCCAACCAAGCAGTTCGAAAGCACGTCAAAGTGCAAGTAGATAAATAGGTACCGCCCCGGCGGGAAGGTAAACGGCATTTCTGTGCGCTGCTCTGGTTCTCCAGATGCGGCTTAGTCATGCTGGCCACATGACCTGGAAGCTGTACGCTGGCTCCCTCGACCAGTAAAGCGAGATGAGCGCCACAACCCCAGAGTCAGCTGTGACTGGACCTAATGGTCAGGGGTCCCTTTACCTTTAAGATTTTTTGTGGACTACAGTGCACTTCATCAGATGCATGAAATGTTTTCCTGAGTTGCAGGCACACGTATGCAGGGTGGGAGTTGTAAATGGTGAGGTCAAAGGCAAATGAAATGCAGGTGCTACAGAGATGGTGATAATTACAATATTGGCAGCAGTAATTCACGAAAAGGTTGGCAATAGCGCAGGCACATTGGCATTGGTGTAAGCCACTTCATGCATGTGATGTTATAAATATCCGTTGTCTCTGTTCAGTCTGCAAGCAATAGCACCAAATCTCTTGCTTGCCCTGTTGGTGTCTTTATTTTGGTATTCCTTGTGTTGCCATCACACTTCTAGTGGTTTTTAGGCTAGAAGGTGAGCACTTTTGTGTGCTCATCTCAGGACCTCAATACCTTAAGGATTGCTTTTCACATTTTTCCTTTCGTCGGCATTATTATTGTCGTTATTGTTATACAGTTGCATTATTTTATGTTATCATCTTTTGTCTGTATCTGCTTTAAGTTTATGTGAGTTATAACCACTTTTAACTATTAGCTTATATCCCTCTCCCTTTTAAGACTTATGTGCTTTATTTCATTCGCATGTTTGTATCTCATGCTGGTCTGTGACTGTAATAAAGTTTGTTGTTGTTATGTTATCGTTCTTAGCTGTCTCAAACTCTTCTGAGGAAAGGCGGGAAGGAAATGTTTAAAATAAACCCCCAGGAAGGATTTAGGCCCAAACCCCAGTGAAGATTAGCTACCAGCGTCTCTCTGCATCCTCTGCCATTGCTTCTCCTGCCCAAAGTGGCAGCCCATTTGTGTGAGAATGGTAGGCATTTATCTTACTGTTGGTGTATTGATTTCCTGTGCTTTTGCTGTGGGGCTGACGGATGCTTTTGGGTAAGGGCAGCTGATTTGCTTGCTCCTGTAGTATTTCGTTGAGCGCGTCTCTGCAGAAAGAAACACCTTTAGAAAGGGAGAAACGATCTGAGCCAGAGGTAGCCAACCTGGGTCCCAGGTACGATCTCCAATGACACCTCCAGGTAGGGCTGGGAATGTCCTCTGCCTGAAACCCTGGAGAGTCACTGCCAGCCAGTGCAGACAATACTGAGTTAGATGGATCAATTGCCTGATGGTATAAGGAGCCCGAGGTGGTGCTGTAGGTTAAACCACAGAGCCTAGGACTTGCCAATCAGAAGGTCGGCGGTTCGAAACCCCGCAATGAGGTGAGCTCCCGTTGCTCAGACCCTGCTCCTGCCAACCTAGCAGTTCAAAAGCACCTCAAAGTGCAAGTAGATAAATAGGTACTGCTCTGGCGGGAAGGTAAACGGCGTTTTCGTGCGCTGCTCTGGTTCGCCAGAAGCAGCTTAGTCATGCTGGCCACATGACCTGGAAGCTGTACGCCGGCTCCCTCAGCCAATAAAGAGAGATGAGGTCCCTTTACCTTTATAAGGAGCCTACAACTCTCATCATCCCTGACCGTTGGCCATACTAGCTAGGGCTGATGGGAGTTAGAGTCCAACAGCATCTGCATGCTGACTAACCATGATCTGAGCAAGTCAGAAAGGTAGAGAGCCTGTGGCAGCAGATTTTATAGAATCATCGAATTGTAGAGTTGGAAGGGACCCTGGCGGTCATCTAGTCCAACCCTTGCAATGCAGGAATCTCTACTAAAGCATCCATGACAGATGACCATTGTTGTTGTTGTTGTTTTCTGAAAAAGGGGGGTGAATAAAGCAAGATGTATTGATTGATGGTTAAGCCACGCTCAGAACCTTATTGCAGGGTATAGAACAAATGTTAAGGAATATGAATGTGCACCTGCAAGGCATGTGAATATGCATTGCAAGTTCTCAGCTCCTTGATGAAGGAGAATCACATTTGGGAGTCATATTTTCAGCTCTTTGAGTTCTATGGTACCATAGAACTGTTGGAAGGCTTCACAGGAGTGATCTAGTTCAGACCCAGCAATGCAGGAATGATAGCTAAAGAAGCCCTGACAGGTGGGCCATTCAAACTATGTTTTAAAAACGCCAATGAAGGACAGTCTGTTATAGTATATAATATAATATTAATGCCAATGGAAGAGCACTGAAGCAATAAATTTTTGTGAGTAATAGATCAGATGGAGAGAAAGTATAACTCCAGCTCAGGATCAGTTTCTCAGCATAAAGGAGTTTGATGGTCTGTCTAAGCTGGGACCACTATTTAAGGAAGCCAGTCTATTTCAGACAGCTGTGGCAGGCCCAGAAATAAATGAGGTAATGTGAATTTATCATTGGGGGAACAAAATATCGCAATCTAAATTGGGAGCTGCTGGTCTGTATCTCGTGTCTCAGAACTCTGGCTGACCACAAACACAGCTGAGATATATATTTTTTTTGGTCCTGAGCATGCCAGAGAGAGGGAGGCCTCTGGGAAAGAGAGAAGTAAGGTCACCATCCCATTCCCCCAAATTCTCCACATCATTTTATATGAAGAGGGCTCAAACTGGAGGTCTCTGATTGATCAGTAAGAGAAAGATGGAGCAATTCAAATTATGCCATTCCAAAAAAGCAGAACACATTCTGCAGTGTCCACCTCCTCAAGGGATGAGTAAATCTGTCAATTTCAGTTCCTCTCAGTTTTTAATTTTTTAATGTTAAATTTGCCATATTTCCACACCAGATTGCAAATTTCCTTTTAAAAAAGAAAATTCATCAACATTTTCATGCAAATTTCTCCTAACATGCACATTTTATATGCAAAGTTATCTAAGATACATATTATTTCCCCCTAATATTTCTATTGTTCCTAACACAATGCATTTTTAAAGGTTATTTTCACTAATGCATGAGCTTTTACGCATACGTTACCTTGGTATATGCATTTTTGTATGTCTTATTCGGCAGGAGGCCTGTTTTGCAAAATTCAGAGAAGAGCGAATTTAGATGGGCAGCTGTGCTTCAGTTCACATATTGATTCAGAAAGTGTTAATTAGGTGGGTACAAACTGAACTTAATTTCTTCCCCCATCTCTCCTGTCAGCAATAGGGCCCAAATAGCCTGTGTGCTGGATCAGGCCAAAGGCGCAGCCCTCTGTTCCCTCAGTGGCCAACCAGATGCCTTGAGGGGAAAGCGGAAAGCAGGTCTGAGAGCAACTGCGACTCTCCCCACTGGTGATTCTCAGCAGCTTTCAAAGAAGGAGTGTGGGGTGAGGTGGAGGAGGCCGAGTTTTCCTCTCAGGAGGCTGCCAAGATGGGTAGCGACAGCAGCAGCAGCAGGCAGGCTGCAGTTTGCCCTTCCCTTTGCCAGGAGAAGCCAGCTTGCTTTTAGAGAGGCCGTTCTTTCTCCCCCCACTTTGTATTCTGTGTGTGATTCGCTTGCTCAGAAAGGCTTCTTGGCTCCTGTCGCTGGGTTGTTTGTGATCATTAGCTCCCTGGTTCTTTTAGATTTCCTTAGCTTTTTATTTCATGTCAAGCAGACCAGTAAACAGCACCCAAAGAAGGCCCTTTTAGGAATAGAGGGTGCTCTTTTCCTATTTCCTACCTCCTTTTTTATTGTTTCTTTCTGTTGTGTTCCCATTTCTTCAGTCTGCTTTCCTCCCCACCACCCTCCTTCCACTTCTTAATAAAAAAATCTGTTCCTTTCTCCCCCTCCTCCTCAGTCTTCCCCCTCCTCTCCATCCCAGCAGCTGTTGTTATCCGTGAACAACTCCCCCCCCCCCATTTCCCCATGTGGCTCCTGTTCTCAAATCTGTTTCCATTCATCGATTTGTTGAGTGAAAACTATGACCCTCGGCTCACCAGCAACATGCAAAAGTTTGAAAACTTTTGAAAGAGGGGTGAGGTGAGGAGGCAGGCTTAAACCCCCCCCCCAAAAGCAGCCCTCACCCCAACAAACACGCTTTTCAGCAGCTGTGAGGAGCTGGTCAGGGCAATAAGAACAGCCTGATGGGAAGAACACACACAAGAGAGAGAGAGAGAGAGAGAGAGAGAGAGAGAGAGAGAGAGAGAGAGAGAGAGAGAGAGAACCTTCCTTTTCACAAAACTGTAACCCTCCTTTTCCCATCAGGTTTTCCTCTAGCCCTTTTGGAGACAAGATTTGCTTTGCAAGACAACTGCTTGGGGAAGGGCGCAGGCTAGCCCAAAGTCCTGCCCTTATTCCACACCTGGTGTGTCGAAGCTAATGACAGATGGATAGACAGACGTTTTCCTTCCTCTCTCACAATTCTAGGCCACATACAGTGGTACCTTGGGATGCAAACAAGATCCGTTCCAGAGCCCCGTTCACATCCTGAATGGAGCGTAAGACACAACAGAACGTCTGCGGGTTGCGTTTTGCCGCTCCCGCGCATGCGCGTGACATCATTTTGAACATCTGCGCATGCGCAAGCGGCAAAACCCGGAAGTAATGCGCTCTGTTACTTCCGGGTTGCCATGGAGCGCAACCCAAAAGTGCTCAACCTGAAGCACATTCAACTCGAGGTATGACTGTACATTTAATAGCACTATGATACCACTTTAAATAATCATGGGTTCCCCCAAAGAATTCTGGGAGCTGTGGTTTGTGAAAGGGTTGTTTGTGAAAGAGCTGTTGGCTGGCTTGCAAAGATCTACCATTTGCCCAATAATAAGTGCTGGAAATGTAAGGAATCGGAAGGAACTTTTTACCACCTTTGGTGGACCTGCCCAAAGATTAAGGCCTACTGGGAAATGATCTATAATGAAATTAAGAAAGTCCTTAAGTGGACATTTGCAAAGAAACCGGAGGCTTTTCTCTTGGGCATGGTCGGCCAATTGGTACCAAAGAAGGATAGGACATTCTTTATGTATGCAACCACAGCAGCAAGAATCCTGTTGGCAAAGTATTGGAAGATGCAAGAACTACCTGCTCTGGAAGAATGGCAGACGAAGGTGATGGAATATATGGGACTGGCAGAGATGACCGGCAGAATCCGCGACCAGAGGAAAGAGACAGTGGAGGAGGACTGGGGAAAATTTAAAGTATATCTTAAAAATTGTTGTAAAATTCTGGACTGATAAGATGTTAAGGGGTAAGAAACAGAGAATTACAGCTGTAAATGTTAATCTTAAGAAGATCTAAAAGAGAGTTGATTAGAAAATTGATTGAAGGGTTGTTAAAAAATAAGGGTAAAACAAGGATGTGGTGAAAGGGAGGTATGGGGAAGTCAAATTTTATTTGTTGGTGTTTGTTTTTGATGTATGTGTTTTTCTTTTTTGTTCGGTTTTTTGTATGTTGTATGTTTTGAAAACCATTAAAAATCATTATAAAAAAAAGAAAAGAAAGAGCTGTTGGGACATCCCTGTTCTCCTTCCTGAGAGGTTTAACAACCCATCCCACTTCACAGGGAACTCTGGGAATTGTAGCTTGGGGAGGGAGTCTCCTAACAGCTCTACTGATAACTACAACTCCCAGAATCCTTTGCAGGTAGGCATGGCTGTTCCAAGTGGTATCATAATGCTTTAAATCTGTGATGTAAATATGCCTCAGGAACCCAGGGTCATCCAATGAAGCTGAATGGTTGGGAGATGCAGGGGGAGGGGCCATGGTTCAGTGGTGGAACACCTGCTTTGCATGCAGAAGGTTTCAGGTTCAATCCCCAGCATCTCCAGGTAGGGCTGAGAGAGACTCCTGCCTGAAACAGTAGAGAGCAGCTGTCAGTCAATGTAGACAACTGGTTCCCAAACTTCTTCCCACCCTACCCCCACCCACCTGGACCACTTGAAAACTGCGTAGGGTCTTGGCAGACCACTTAATGATTTTTCTACCCACTGTTGCAGTTGTACTGCATGCTGCTAGATGCTTTATGGTTTGTAATTGTGCCTTTATTGCGTCTTTAATTACACATTGCATTTTCTTGTATTCCATAGAATTCAGATTAGCAATACAATCAAATACAACGTGCGATGTAAGAGTAGCAACTAAAACACAATTGAATTTTGTTATGGATAGTTCATGCCTTCCCCATGGAATGAAGTTTGCAGACCGCTGGTGTTCCACAGACCACAGTTTGAGAACCCCTAGTGTAAGTCCCTGTGCTCCTTACAGAACTATAAATCCCAGGTTCAAGCTGTGTACACAGCATGCATGGCTTCCCCCAAAGAATCCTGGGATCCGTAGTTCACACCTTACTGAACCACCCTTCCCGGCACCCTTAACAGACTACAATTTCACCCCACATAATCGATCACATGATGCATCTCACATACACACCATTTGAATGGCAATGCCCCTCAACTTGGGGGTGAGGGGTTCGTTCCTATGATCCCAAGGATTCCTTGAAGAAAGCCATGCACTTGAAATGTACAGTGTGCGCACAGTGTGTGTGTGTGTGTGTGTGTGTGTGTGCAGGTGTGAGCTGGAAAACCCCATCCTCCTTGTGTCATGAATTGACAAGAACTTCCCCAGGCAGACGGGACAGAGTTTACTGGAAGGGAGGCCATATCGTTCTGGTGACCCTCCCCCCTTTTTCTCACAGTGCATTAGGTGGCCTTTCTCCTTGGACAATACGCCCGGCCCTGCCTCCCTTTCTTCCTCTTGTTTGCTTTCCCACATTCTCTTCGCACCTTCATGAATATTCAGCGGCGCCTGGCTGCTTTGGAGGCTATTGAGAGCTCTTGTTAACACTTCGGCTAATGGCGGGCACCTTCAGTTGGAAACAAAAGCAGAGATAAGAGCTTGTTAGCAGGGGATCCTTGTTTTCCACCTAACAAGGTTCCCATTCACTTGGACACTTGCGGTGGTGCGCAGCTTCCTCTGAGAGGCGTCTCTTCGGACGGGGGGCTAGTTGTTCCTGAGAGGGGTCTGCTCTCTTCATAATGCTCCAACAAACACACACATACACTGCGGTCTGAAACCCATTAGCGCAGGGGACCCCAAATGGCTCTTATTGGGAATGATGAGCTAACCACAATGGGTGCACAAACCTTGGGGCAAGTGGACAATAACAGAAGTTGCAAAGCTTTTGTCTCTAATAATAATAATAATAATAATAATAATAATTCTTTTATTATTTATTTCCCCTCCCATCTGGCTGGGTTTCCCCAGCCACTCCAGGCTTCTCCCAACAGAATATTAAAAGCATGATAAAGCATCAAACATTAAAAACTTCCCTAAACAGGGCTGCCTTCAGATGTCTTCTCAAAGTCAGTGGTACCTCGGGTTACATACGCTTCAGGTTACAGACTCCGCTAACTCAGAAATAGTACCTCGGGTTAAGAACTTTGCTTTAGGATGAGAACAGAAATCATGCAGCGGTGGCGCAGTGGCAGCAGGAGGCCCCGTTAGCTAAAGTGGTGCTTCAGGTTAAGAACAGTTTCAGGTTAAGAACAGACCTCTGGAACGAATTAAGTTCTTAACCCGAGGTACCACTGTAGTTGTTTATTTCCTTGACATCTGGTGGGAGGGTGTTCCACAGGGCTGTGCCACTACCGAGAAGGCCCTCTGCCTGGTTCCCTGTAACCTCACTTCTCACAGTGAGGGAACCGCCAGAAGGCCCTCAGAGCTGAACGATGGGGGTGGAGACGCTCCTTCATGGGGTTTGGCCCATCTTCTCTGTGGCCTCGCTACCTCCTGAGGTTCCTGAGCTCCCGTAGCATCTGAAGCCAGATGTTCCATTTTCTACTGCAGAGTAAAGGCATATAGCATATGCAGAAGAGTTTTCAGAATTGTGCAGGGGGTGGGGCGCAGAGATGGAGGCAATGGCTCAGGTAAACTGGCTGTAATAAACTTTAATGTGAGAATAGGGGTGCTGTACATAGGGATGGATGGATCTGTTAATCTCAGTTCTCCCTATTTCTCCTTTTCCTGGTTTTAAACTCAGTTTCCTGCAATTTGCATTAAAAAAAAAGTCGTGAAAATTCACCAGTATTTAATGCAAATATTGCCTAATAAGCACATGTTTATTTGCCATTTTGAGAACATAAGGGATAGCCTTGCAGGATCAGACCAGTGGCCCATCTTGTTCACTATCCTGATATCCAGCAACTGGGGTTCAGAGGGATACTAGCCTTCATGGCTAGTAGCCATTGCTAGCCTTATGCACTGTTAAGAATGGCTTGGCTGCCATTTCCACCTTAAGAAATATTCTAGCAATCCCTCGCAACTCCTCAAGATTCACAATGACAAATTTTGGCCCATCTTTCCCCCAAATCTCACAAGAAGCTTCTTGCTCATTCTTTGCAGAGACCCTGTGAATCCCAGCTTCTCAAGGATCTGACTGCATTTTTTGTCACCATCTCATCAAGGTGCCTTGGTTTCTATGGCTACAGCTTAATTATATTCCAGCTTTCCTAAGTGGCCGTGCTGCCAATTAAGATGGCTGAGTGTTGAAGGAGGAACTTCAGTTTGAAGTTCATACTCCCCTCCCCCCCAAGTGAGGGAAAGGGCAGTCCATCACACACACACACACACACACACACACACACACACACACACACACCCCACATATACCAAACAACCTGTTCAACCTATTGCTTGCTCTTTTATCAAAATAAACATTCACAGGCTATACCAACTTTCTCCAGCCCAGGTTCCTGCAGATATTTCTGGACCACAACCCAAGTTCTGGCCAGGAGAGATGTATCGTGCTGGGGCAGAAAGGGCACAACCACACTGGCTGGAGCCAATGGGTGTTGTTGTTTGGATTTATATTCCACTTTTCTTCCCCAGGGTGGCAAAGAGGTATACAATTTTAAAACAAAGAAAACAACAACAACAACAAAACACACCACCAAATACCGTAGATCAAAACATTCTGAAGACAATTACAATTTAAAACCTAAATTACCATCAAAACCATTATTCTATCCTATCATCTCCATGCTGCCAGGAGAAGTATTCTTCAGCCATCAAATGCCCGGGTAAACAGGAATGTTTTCAAACAACTGTCCCTGAAAGTTAATAAAGATGGAGACAGGTGAACCTCCCTAGGGAGGGATTTCCACAAATGGGGAGCCAATACTGCAAAAGGCCCTGTCACTGGATAGTGAAACCAAGAAGTACAAAACATCTGGAGGGCACCAGTATGGCAAAGACTGAGCTGATATATCCAGAATGAAATGCAGTCCTGACTGGAGAAAGAGAGACAGATAGAGACAGCAAGAGAGAGAGAAAGCACACACACATAAGAATAACAGGGGACTCAGCTATACACCTGCAAATAAAATGTTTTTTGCCTTGTAAAGTGTATTATACAAATGTGACACTAGATGGCGGTGATGAGCTCTGGCAAATTCACTATATTTTTCAAAACGTTTTTTTAAAAAAAGCATTTTCACAATGTTTTTTTTATATGTGTGTAGATTCCACCCAGGTCAGTGGGATATCTATCCCACAAAGACAGGTTTTTCAAACCCATGTTAGATGTTCCCTGTTCATTTGTTTCCCACCCAGAGGCAATATTTAAAGGTCAGCTTTTCTAGCAAGGGAAAATAAAACATCCAACAGAAATTAATCAAACAATTGACAAGAGCAACAGGAAAACAAGCCCCTGTAAAAATAGAGATGGGCACAGCAGATTAAAACAAATAAAACCAGAGGCCAAATCAGCAAAGGATTTTCTACTTGACAGGCCAAATCCCTACTGGCTAAGGAGCAAAAAGCAAAGCAAGTGAGGAGGTTAAAGGGAGCTCCAGACTTTCAACATCTAGGTGCAGCCATAGAGAAGACTCTCTCTCTCTCCCCCCCCCCCCTCTCAAACTTGCTGGCTGATCTTGGGCCAGTCACTATCTCTCAGCATTGCTTACCTCGTAGGGCTGTTGTGCGGAAAAAACGGGAAGTGAGTTCTTTAGAGGACAGAAAGGGTTTAAAATGGCATACAATAAACAAATGTGCCTCTACTCCCTGCTATGTGCCATTGAGATGTCTAAGATTGCTGGGTGTGCCTTTTAAACACACCCAGATGAGGATTCAAGTGGAGAAAGACAGAATCTCCATCCAAGGACACCCTGAAAAAATCAATAATAATAATAATAATAAGAAGAAGAAGAAGAAGAAGAAGAGTTTGGATTTGATATCCCGCTTTATCACTACCCTAAGGAGTCTCAAAGCGGCTAACAATCTCCTTTTCCCTTCCTCCCCCACAACAAACACTCTGTGAGGTGAGTGAGGCTGAGAGACTTCAGAGAAGTGTGACTAGCCCAAGGTCACCCAGCAGCTGCATGTGGAGGAGTGGGGAATCGAACCCTGTTCACCAGATCATGAGTTCACCACTCTTAACCACTATACCACACTGGCTTTGTATGGATTTGTGCATGGGCGTGAGTCTTTGAAATGCCCCAACCAGAACAGATTGGGCAGAAATTCAATTCAGTTCTCATTTAAAGGTGAAGCTACCTACCTAATTCACACTTTCTGGAACAATACGCAAACCAAAATACAGCTGCCGTTTGAAATTTGCACTTCTCTGAATTTTGCAATGCAGTTCTTCAGTCAAGTAATGTGTACCAAAAAGTATATATTACGGAGAAATGGATATCTCAATGAATATATGCATAAATTGCATATTCCGTGGTACCTCGGGTTACATACGCTTCAGGTTACATAGACTCCGCTAACCCAGAAATAGTACCTCGGGTTAAGAACTTTGCTTCAGGATGAGAACAGAAATCGCGCAGCGGTGGCACGGCAGCAGCGAGAGGCCCCATTAGCTAAAGTGGTACCTCAGGTTAAGAACAGTTTCAGGTTAAGAAAGGACCTCCGGAATGAATTAAGTACGTAACCAGAGGTACCACTGTATTCTTGAAGATAACATGCAAAATGCATCATAGTAGGAGAAATTGCATGGCAAAACTGCATACGAAAATGGACATCTTAGGAGAAATTTGCACTAAAATGGTAATGAATTTTCATGAGGATTTCTTTAAAATTGCAAACTGATGTGGAAATATCAAGAACGGATCTTAAGATTGGAAAAAAACGAGAAACTGAGACTGCACACGCACTTACATTTAAAGCACATTACTTCCCCCAAAGAATCCTGGGATTTGTAGTTGGAGGTGGGTGCTCAGAATTGTACCCCAGTGAGCAGTAAACTACAGTTCCCAGGATTCCTTGTAGGAAGCCATGTGCTTCTGATGCACTTTAAAGGCACGGTGCATCTGCAGCATGAGAGAAACCGAAATTCACAGATTCCTCTCTGGCTCCCAACCAGCGAATTGCTCAACGCACCATGTCCAAAGCCTTTGGGAAACTGATTGATTTACTAGCTGGGAACACCTAGTGGGACTTAAGCTGCCTCTCCCGCTCTTTCTTCGGGAGCTTAAGGACAGCTGGGTTTGTGGAACGGACTTCCCATACTCAACCTCGCGGCAGCAACTTGCAAGGGGTGGGTGGGAGAGGGAGAGAAGGGCTGGAAGGAGCAAGCATAATCTCCATGATTTACAGGGTGTCTCTCGAGTTTAAGAAACATTCAGCTCAAGCTATTAAATTACGAGGTGGTGCCACCTCCTCTTCGGCAAGAACCAGTTGGTTGCTCCTGCTAATGGCCACATTTATCTTGAGCTTTATCTGCCCCAGCTGGCAACCTGCTTTGCCAGCACTGTAGCTCAGAGGCAGAGAGCCTCCCTTGCATGCAGAAGGTCCCAGGTTCAGAAGGTCCCTTGCATGCAGGAGGTCCTCTGTTTCCTCCCTGGAGAACTGCTGCAGGTCAGTGTTGGCAACACTGGACTAAATACACCCAGTGGTCTGGCTTGGTAAAAGGGCAGCTTTCTATGTTCCTGGGGCGTGTGTGCATGTGTGGCAGGGGGGAAGACCATAGCTCAGTGGTAGAGCATCTTTTTTCCATGCAAAAGATTCCAGGTTCAAATCATAGCATCTCCAGGTGGGGGCTGGTAGAGCGTGTTTCCTGCCTGAAACCCTGGAGAGAAATGCTGCTAGCTGCTAGCTGGACCAGCGGTTCAGATTAAGGCAGCTTGCTCCGCTCCAAAGTCATTTTTGTCAGCCAGCCAAAAGCTCAAACCACAACAGCAGCTGCAGACCCAAGACACACGAATCTTTCCCTGTTTCTTCAGGGAATGGTGCGTTCTCCTGTTAGTTAAAGCAAAAAGTTCACTAGTGTTTGGCAACCGTTAATGGTTGCTGGAGAATTTTATTTCATAGAATTGTAGAGTTGGAAGGGACCCTGAGGATCATTGAGTCCAACCCCCCCAAAATGCAGGAATATGCAGGGATCAAACCCTCAGCCTTGGCGCTCTAACCAGCTGCACTACCCAGACTGCTGTGTCTCTATTCCACCTTTCCACAAAGGAGCTCAAGGTGGTGTATGTGATTCTCTTCCTCCTCGTTCTTTCATCAAAGCAACCCTTTGAGGTAGGCTAGGCTGAGAGACTGTGCCTAGTCTGAGGTGACTTTCATGTTCCAGCACAGAGTTGAACTCTGCTCTCCTTAGTCTCCAGCCTTCAACGTCCCCTTGCTCTCTTGAAATGCCAAGTGTGCTTAAGATGCAACTAGAGCCAGGGCTTTTTCAGCTGTGGCCCCGATCTGGTGGAATGCTCTGTCACAAGAGACTAGGGCCCTGCGGGACTTGACATCTTTCCGCAGGGCCTGCAAGACAGAGCTGTTCCACCAGGCCTTTGGCCCAAGGCACAGACTGACCCCCTCCTTTGGTAATCCTCACAGAACTCTAGCCCAATGGTTGCCATTAATTTGATTTTGAACTGATTTTAGAATGAATTGATTTCAGAATGCTGTGTTACGTTTATTGTTGTTAGCTGCTCTGAGCCCGGCTTCGGCTAGGGAGGGCGGGATATAATTTTTTTAAAGTTATTATTATTATTATACATATTTTGTTTCAAAAGTCTGCAAAATCGGATGTGGCAACATGAAGAACTGAACTTGGTTTTGGAAACAAAGCCAGAAACAGAGAAAAGCCAAAACTAACAGAGGCGTCCATCCTTTCTAACAGTGCAGCATCCAAAAACCGAGATCCTTTTATCTTCTATTTCCCATGGATGGGACAAACCTGTTTTGCTGCCTTCAGGTATCTTGTTCTTCCTGATCAACCACTTTCCTTGAATTCTCTCAATAATCTTCCCGGCTCAAATCAGCGAGAGTGAGAGGAAACGGAATGAAATAGGAGGTCCTGCAACACAGAGAGAGTATGGAGAGTGAACACAAACCCCTCAGGGGGTGACACCAGCTGCCCTGCCCCCCACGTGGATAGGTGCCACCCACATCTAGGAATAGGAGAGGAATTTGAATCAGGCCACATTTAAAGGCGAATCAACTAATCCACACTTCCCAAAACACTTTGCGAACTGAAACTTTGAAAATTGCCTTTCTCAGAATGTTGCAGTGTGTGGTTCTTCCACTGCGGAGGGTAAACAGACGTGCATATACTGGGGTAAAATGTTCCTATAATGGGGGAAAATAACATACAAAATGCAATGTATTGGGGAAAATATGAACATAAGGGAAAATATGCTTTGCAAAAAGGTGTATCATTGGCAAAATGGCACACAAAATGTGATATGAGGATAAATGCGCACCAAAATGCTTTTTAGTTTTCAAGATATTTTTTTATTAAAAGGAGTTCACAAGAGGATGTGGAAATGTGGAGAAATGAACTTAAGATTCCAAAAAGGAGAAACTGAGGCAAACCAAAATGCACAGATTAGTGTGTCCATAGCCACACTTAGCAATGAACAGGGATGCTTTCTTTTGAAGAGCAAAAAAAGAGCACACATTGGCTGACTTCTACTTTTAACTATCGATCGCTATGACGACTGTCATTTCACATACCCACAAAAAAAAAAGAGGACGTGCCCTGGAAAAAAAGGACATATGGCAACCCCAGTGATGATGCTCCTCACCAGCCATGTGTTTTATGGCAATGTGAGAAGGACCCACATACACAAGGATGTACATGCATAAAGCCCCTTTGCATTGCCACCAAACATGTGGCTGATTTGTGGGGAAGGAATGGCTAGTTAGCAATGCCACGCAACTGTCTCCTGTGAGCTTTCTGTGTCTGGTGGGGTTTGCATGAACTCCCCCCTCTTCCCTGAGATGATAAAACTCTGAACAAAGGCACTCCAGCTGCAGAAAGCAAAGTTTTATAGGCATATTTTGGAGACAGACACAGACGTTAGTTTCTTGGCAGGGTCCTGGGAGTTTAGTGGAGAAGTCTGTGGGCCTATTCTGCAACTGAATTTTTCACATAGGGGAATCCAGTGCTTGGAAAGTTCATTTTAAAAGAGAATTGCTCTGCTGAAGTTGCTCTCCTTAAGTATGAAATATATACACCAGAAGGCTAGAAAGAAATCAACACACACACACATTGTGATATGAACAATTGTTTTATTTATTTTCCCCAACAATTATGATATTTAAGCTTAGACAGCATCAACATTTTTCAGATAGGTAAAAATGGTAAATGAATGGCCACAGTCAAGCACAGAGCTAAGTGCAATTATAAAAATTATATAAAAAATATAGAATTAAAATGAGAATGGAATTGAATTGAATTTGCTTTCATTTATTCCAGAAATTGTGGGAACTGTCAGCAGTCTTTGCATCTTGGGTAAATTACATTGGGACAATCACTTACAGTTTCTGAAGTTCAAAGGCTTTATTCATGCAGGAACTATTTACAGGGTGAGTGGAGATGAGTAAAAGTAGCAGACATAGCGTATGGAGAGAGCAACAGACAAAATGGTTCCACTTTTAAGGGTGGTGTTAACTCAGATTGCTATACGAAGTGCAGCTAGATTGCTATACAAAGAGTATCCTTGTGTAGTTCCTGAGCTGGTGCCTCCTACCACTCCACTTTGTCCAGCCAGTCCCTGACAGCATGTGTGGAAAACAAGGCTGGTCTTGTCATGCCCCAGATTGAAGTGATCTGCTTCAATTGGCACCAGGTGTGCATGAAGATAGATGCAGACGGGAATGGATGTCTATTTCATGAAGCAAGCCTTTGAAAGCATTGACTTTCATGGGAGAGGGGTACCATTTGGGCAGCCAAATGTGCCATCACTCTCCAAAAGCCACAAAGCTTTTCTTTGGAGAGAACCTATTTCTCCATCAGTTGATTGAAGCCCTTGTATACTAGAAGAAACACATTTCACAAATATGAAAACCTTTGCCGAATATAACTACAGGCATTAGAAACATCAAGCGTGTAAGTTGATGTAAGATAAAACTATGTTGTTGAGTTTTGGGGGTCCCCCCCGCTTTGATTTCAAGAGACGTTGGCATTTAATTAGTCTGAGACAGACCTTCAATCGCTCGGTTTGGATAAGCCCTCTGATCACTGCAATTTTAAATGAATGCAGCCACAGATTAATTAATTAGAAGGAACAGTGAGCTGAGTAGTGCATGGCTGATGCCATGGTGGAGAGTTAGCATCACAAGAGAAAAGGATTGTTCAGAGGCTTTCAGATCTGCTTTGATGGCAGCAATCGGATTGGGGAATCAGGTGAGAAAGTGGGGAAGTGAGCAGACAAGGTGTGTTGGACTCAGGTTCAAGAATGGCCCTGGAGGTCAGGTGCTTATTGGGACTGGTAGGGCACAAGGTAGGGAGCCCAACAGTAGGTGGCGCCAGAGCCAATGACAGCCAGAGCCCGCTCAATCTAGTTTTGTCCTCATCTCCTGCCAGGGAGGAGGAGGAGGAAGTTGACAAGCAGCTCTATCCTCTGGACTGGTTCAAAGTAAGGCAGCAGGCAAGTGGGGACTGGCCGGGGCAGACGGAAGATAGTGGGGCAGTATTCCATTTGTCCTAAGGGATCAGCCTCCACTCTCAGAGTTGAAGCAGAAACTCTGTTCTATTTACTTTTGAAGAGGAGGAAAAGGTCATCACCCTTACAAAGGGGACTGTGAGTTGCTCAGATGTTTTGCAGGCACAGGAACACTATTGCATCAGCAAACAGCAGGAACAAGTAGTCTGCCTTGGGGGGCTATAGATCTGCAAGACTCTGTGTCCAGCGCCTGGCATGTAGGTTGGAGCCGGATTCAAAGCTGTAGCCAGGGCTGAGCCAAGGAGTTCTGTAGCGAGTGATTCAAGTGGTTAGAAAGGGTCTGTCAACCCAGCAGAGGTCCAGAGGAGACTGAGAGACTGAATACACCTGCAGTTAAGAGGTGTGCGAATATGTCAATTTTAGGTTCTCTCGGTTTCTCATTTTCCAAATCTAAAATTCAGTCCTCCACACTTGCATTTTAAAAAATAAAAGTCTTCATGGAAATCTATCAGCATCTTAGCGCAAATATATTCTAATATACACATTTTGTACGCAATTTTGCCTAATGTACACTATTTTTGCAAGGCATTTCCCCCCAATACAATGGATTTTTGTATGTTATTTTCAGAGATATAGGCATTGTTATGCACGTTTTGCTATGTGCATTTTTGTAGCAGAGCATCTGCTTTGCATGCAGAAGGTTCAACCTCTGGCATCTCCAGGTAGGACTGGGAGAAATCCCCTCCATCTAAAATCCTGGTGAGCCCCTGCCAGTCAGTGTAGACTGTACTGAGCTAGATAGACCAGGTAGTCTGCCAGTATCCAATGTTCTGGTAAACAGACTGGGCAGGTTTTAATATTCAAAAGCCTACCAAATCTGTTGGATCAGCGGTAACAGTGAGATTAATGAGGGAGATGAGTATACTGTTTGTTGGTGCTGTCGTTTAGTCATGTCCAACTCTTCGTGACCCCATGAATGAGAGCACACCAGGCACTCCTGTCTTCCGCTGCCTCCCGCAGTTTGGTCAAACTCATTCTGGTAGCTTCAAGAACACTGTCCAACCATCTCGTCCTCTGTCGTCCCCTTCTCCTTGTGCCCTCCCCTTCTCCTTGTGCCCTCTTTCCCAACATCAGGGTCTTTTCCAGGGAGTCTTCTCTTCTCTTCTCATGAGGTGGCCAAAGTATTGGAGCCTCAGCTTCACAATCTGTCCTTCCAGTGAGCACTCAGGGCTGATTTCCTTAAGAGTGGATAGGTTAGATCTTCTTGCAGTCCATGGGACTCTCAAGAGTCTCTTCCAGCACCATAATTCAAAAGCATCAATTCTTTGGCAATCAGCCTTCTTTAAATCTTCATAAAACTATCAATCATCTCCTGCCTTGCTTTTCTGGATTCTTATTCCAGTCTATAGAAGAAAACAAATGGGCTCGCAGGACTTTGGTCATGTTTTGTCTCCATGCCCCATTTTCACTATTTCATACAGTGATCTTCCACACCATACATTTAAAGCATATGACTTTCCCCAAAGAATACTGGAAACAGTCTATCCCTCACAAAACTACAATTCCCAGCACTTTTGGGAAACTCTAACTCCCAGGATTTTTGTGGGGAAACATGTGTTTTAAATGTGTTTTAACTGTAAGGTGTGGGCGGTGAAATAAATTTCACGAACCCACTTACCATCACTCCCTGCTCCTTTAATCCTCCTCTTCTCTCTCTCTCTCCCCCTCTCCCATTTTCCTCTTTTTTAAAAATGTAAAGTTGTCTTCAGTTGGGAAAAGTTAAGGGGGAGTGCACAACAGACCAATTAGCAGCGATGATCTCGTTAGCAATTCTCCTCCATCACTTCCCAGGGCAAGGCAGCTGTAAGACAATAGCTTTGTTTATGACAAATTTAATTGGACAGTTCAAAGGGAAGCTGATGAGCTTCTCGTAATTGCTCGGATGCCATGGGAACTTGGAGGGTGAGAAGGGTTTTTTGTGTGTCTGTGTGTTGAAAGCCACATGAAATGTTGTTTGAAAAGCTCTGAAATTATTTAATGGTGCTGTTCTGTTGCAGTCTTAACCTCTAGCGGTATTTACTGGTTGGAACCAAATGACTGAGTGCAGCAAGGGACACTCTTTGTGGTATGGGAATAGAAGGGCAGTACAGTATTTCACTAAATCAGTGCATGAGCAGAATGACTTCCACATCTGCAGTGGGACTTCTGCCCCATCTCCTTCCAATGCATCTCCCCCTAATTTGCTCCAGAGAGTTGGGGGGGGGGACCCAGAATAGATTTAGAGGCAGGGGGGAAAGGGGTGGAAATAGCCCTGTAGCACAAGCCCCATTGCACAAGTCCTTCGGCTCGGAACCTAGTGTATCTTTAATACCGACCCATCTCTTTCTGCCCTGCCAACAATGTAAGTACACCTCCTAAGTCTGAGCTCCAGCTCAGACACCATTTTAAGCTAGACTTAAGTTAAGTCTTTGTAACTGAAATACCATATTAAGCCTGCCTGAACAAAGCTGCTGTATCTGTTGCTCTTCAACATGTATCCTGAGTGAGTATACAGTGGTACCTTGGTTTTTGAACATTTCTGTTTTTGAACATTTCAGTTTTCGGATGCCGTGAACCGAGAACTAAATGCTTTGGTTTTCGAACTTGCCTCAGAAGTCGAACATGCCATGAGGCTTCCATACTGAGTTTTCTGTATTGAGTTTTCCGTACTGAGCAGGGGTCAGCAAACTAAGGTCCGCTGGCCAGATCAGACCCAATTGCCTTCAGGATCCGGCCCATGAAGTGTCCGTGGATTGCTGTGGGGATTCTGTTAATTCGGGCTGCTACATTCCCCCTCCTGCGCCATTCCATTCCCCTCTCCCTCACACACTCCACGACGGCACCTCCTCCCTCCCTCCACTGGCGGAGGAAGAGGGGGTTGGGGGGAGCACACCGCCCCCGGCACCACAATCCCAGTGGGGTACCATGCCCCTGGGACGCGCACTAGCCATGCCCCCGCCTGCTCTCCGCCCTCGGTGCTGGAGCATGAAGCTCTGCTACTGCCTCCCTCCTCCTGGCTTCTCCCTGCCCTGCCTAGAGGAGGAAGGGGGCTGGGCTGAGCTGGCTGAGTGCCATTTTAAGCAGCCCCTCTCAGGAGCCAGCCCTTTCATGCTGCTCATCTTTCCTCCGCCGCTGCCACCCTGGTGTTCCTGTAGGCCAGAGAGCAGAACGGAGAAGCTTCCTCTGCCTATCGACGAGAAGCAGCAGCAACAATGGCGGTGGTGGTGGCCGCCTCAGGGAAGGTAAGCGCAGCGGCTGGGGTGGGGGCTGGGGAGTGGGGAGGAGGACTACTTGCCCCCGCCTCCTCTTCCAGCTCCCACCCCCCGGTGGCGCTTTTTCGGCCCACCACAAGGTCTGAGGGACAGTGGACCAGCCCACGGCTAAAAGATTTTGCCGACCCCTGGTATTGAGGCTTCCCTACAGAGTTTTCAGTTTTCAAATGTTTCAGAACTCGAACAGATTACGTTTGAAAGCCAAGGTACCACTGTATGTTATTTTTACCTTTTACAAGACTGTTTAGTTTTAAGGGGGAGAAAAGGGAGAGAGACCAAGAGAATCCAGTCTGCCTTAAAGCACCCTGGATTGCTTCAACGAAAAGGCTAACACTAGCCTATCTAAGCTTCCCTTTAAGCTGCAAAGGGATGACACTCTGCTGGACTCACAAACGTGAGGAAGGAAGGATAATACAGTAGCTTAATAAATATATCCTCTCCTAGCATCTATTCAGGGATGCGGGTGGCGCTGTAGGTTAAACCACAGAGCCTAGGACTTGCCGATTAGAAGGTCGGCGGTTCGAATCCCCGTAACAGGGTGAGCTCCCATTGCTCGGTCCCTGCTCCTGCCAACCTAGCAGTTCGAAAGCACCTCAAACTACAACTAGATAAATAGGGACCGCTCCGGCAGGAAGGTAAATGGCGTTTCCGTGCGCTGCTCTGGTTCGCCAGAAGCTGCTTAGTCATGCTGGCCACATGACCCGGAAGCTGTACGCCGGCTCCCTCAGCCAATAAAGCGAGATGAGCGCCGCAACCCCAGAGTCAGCCACGACTGGACCTAATGGTCAGGGGTCCCTTTACCTTTACTAGCATCTATTCACATCTCACATCTGGACCTTGTGCCTGAGATTCCCAACTGCTGGTTCTACCACTTTGCCAAACTGACTATGATGAAAAGCCCCACCTATCTATTTCTCAGCTTCCCATGCAGGAAAGGACAACTGTGTCTTTTTAAAGCTGGGGCAGGTGGGGGGGGGGGCAAATAGCGGGGAAGAAACCCAGAAGCGAGATAAGAACACCGCTTTTGACTGAAGAGCAGCGATGCACATGGAATCCCTGCAGCAGCAAGGTTTCGAAAGAAAATGCTCCTGTGTGTGTGTGTGTGAGGGAGCTGGTGGCAATGGGAACCAGGCATGCAAAATAAGGGAAAGTCCTGTTTTCAAAGTGCCAGAGGTTTGGGATGTGTTTATTTCCTCTCGTCACTGTAGGACTCTTCGTCGCCATAAAAAGAAAGAGCTCCTCGTGTCTGGACTTCTCAACGTGCTGCTGTTTTCAAAAGCAGAACCCCAAGCACTTAACGCTGCCTGTCCTTGCCATGCCTTAATTTGAACTCTCATTTTTCTCTAATGCCAAGGTCTCAGCCTTGACATATTAGAAATCATGAGGCAGTCTCTGAGCTGGCATAAATATTCTGGTAACCTGTTATTCAGCAGCACTGTGAGCTGGTCCTACCGCAAGGCAGAGCGAGATGCTTGCTTCCAGGGGCTGATTTTGTGTCTATTGTGATAGGGAATGGGTAGGCAAACTAAGGCCCGGGGGCCGGATGCGGCCCAATCACCTTCTAATTCTGGCCCGTGGATGGTCCAGGAATCAGTGTGTTTTTACCTGAGTAGAATGTGTCCTATTACAGCGGTACCTCGGGTTACATATGCTTCAGGTTACATACGTGTCAGGTTACAGACTCCGCAAACCCAGAAATATTACCTCGAGTTAAGAACTTTGCTTCAGGATGAGAACAGAAATTGTGCACCAGTGGCACACGGCGGTAGCAGCAGGAGGCCCCATTAGCTAAAGTGGTGCTTCAGGTTAAGAACAGTTTCAGGTTAAGAACGGACCTCCGGAACGAATTAAGTACTTAACCTGAGGTACCACTGTATTTAAAATGCATCTCTGGTTAATAGTAATAATGATGATGATAATAATAATGATAATGATAATAATACCTTTATTGTCAATGTACAACATGTGTACAATGAAATTAACAGTTAATTACAATAGAATTATTTGTTGGGCATAGGAATTCGTTCATTTCCCCCCAAAAAATATAGTCTGGCCCCCCACAAGGTCTGAGGGACCTTGGACCGGCCCCCCGCTGAAAATGTTTGCTGACCCCTGTGATAGGGCACCCAACAGTTAGCTATTTAACCTGAGTATTATTGTCGTATTTTATTTTTTTACTCCCCAAGAAAGAGGTGCCTGTGGGGTTTTCTGACTCAGGTGCCAAAATAACGCGAATAGCTGTGGATGCTGTGCATCTTCACTGGGGGTGGGGGGTGGGAAAGGTGCAGAAAGGGGCAAGCCAAATTGTTGGGGAGGGAGAGGGGTAAAAGCACTTTCCCTAGGAGAAAAGGTTACAACATTTCAGGGAAGGGCCATACACGGCAGAGCACCTGCTTGGCTCTTGGTATGGCTCCTTGTCTGAAACCCTATACAGCTGCTGCCAGTCAGAGTAGACAGTACAGAGTTTGAAGGATAGGAGAAAAAACTCTGCTGTAGCCCTAGAACTCAGAATCACGAGGCAGAATGGTGGGAGATTCAGGACAGGCAAAAGGAAAGACATTTAAAACTGTATACTCCGTGGTAGCAGAGAGCTCTCTGGGTCACTCTGCAAGGCACTCCAGGCCATTCAAGGGTGGCTCAGCTCAATAGCAGAGATTTTGCTGTGCATAGAGAAGGTCCCAGGTTAAATCTCCAGAGACTTCTTGAGAGACCTCTGCCTGAAACCCTGGAGGGCTGCTGCCAGTCAGTGCAGACAATACTGAGTTAAATGGGGCAATGGTCAGACTCAGCATAAGGCAGCTTCCTATGTAGTGTATTCTTTGTTTGCTTTGGGGAAGCTGAGGGCAGTGGCACAGGGAAGCAGGGACGAATCGCCATCCCTCGGTTAATCTACTTCACCGCTATTTGCCAATCCTTTGCATGCCAAATAAGTGAGCTTTTCGCAAAGAGAAACCTACCCAATAAGCAAAGCAGAAGAAGGGGAGGTTGAATTATTTACATGCACGGCTAAAGGTTAAAACTGCCCCTTTTGTTTTTCAGAACTACCAGAAAATCAAAACGCCACAAAGTAGTGAGCAAGCTTTTGAGTCTGGCAGAACTCTTCATCATCAGGCTGGATGTTAAGCAAAGTGTGTGTGTGTGTGTGTGCAAGAGAAGAAGAAGAAGAAGAAGAAGAAGAAGAAGAAGACAGAGGGTGGGCTTGGTATTGAAACCATAACATCTTCACTGGTCAAAATTTCATTTTGTACTACAGCTGTAGAAGGGGCATAGTTATGGGGTTGTCATAAAAAAAAATCAGAATTCACCACCACCACTGGCCCAAAGTGCAAGCCACCCTGCATATCATAGCTGCTTTCTATCAAGTCAGACCATTGGTCCATCTACCCCAGTATTGTTGACACTGACTGGCAGCAGCTTTGCAGGAGCTCCCCTGAAGGAGACATTTTCGCAACCCTACTCGGAGATTCTGGGGATTGAACTTGGAACTTTCTGCACACAAAGCAGATGAACGCAAAGCAGTTGGAACTTTCTGCACGCAAAGCAGACTGAACCTTCGCTTTAAGAGTCAGGTGCATAGGAATCATAGAAGCATAGAATCGTAGAGTTGGAACACCTGCTGCAATGCAGAAATCTTTTGCCCAGTGTGGGGCTTGAACCCATGGCCCTGAGATTAAGCATCTCATGCTCCACTGACAGAGCTATCCATCAGAAGTCCTACACAGGAAGCTGTGTCAGACCATGAGTCAGACCATGAGTTCATCTAGATCAGTATTGCCTACACTGGCTGGCAGTAGCTACCTTAGCTTTGACAATTCCTTTAAACATAACACTCCATTCCTCATGGTTCTGAATAAAGGACTGATTTAAATAGGAGTCTAGGAAGCTGCCTTATCCTGGGTCAGACTGTTGGCCCATCTAGCTCAGTATTGTTGACATTGACTGGGAGCCTGCTTTCTGGGGTTTCAGACAGAAGCCCCACCCCCAGCCCACCTAGAGAATCTGGGGACTGGACCTGGGGCCTTCAGATGCTCTGTTGCTGAGTTAGGACCCTTTATGGAACGGAATCTGTCTCTTGCCTTCTCCAGTTTTTGCTGCCACCCTTACCCTCTCACTCCCCCAAAGCCTCTTGTCCAAACAGACTTCTCTGCACAGCTTGCAGGGAGGCCAGACTGAGAGGGGGCTGGGCGGTGGCGGCAGAGGGAGGAGGAAAGCTCCATGCCTAAGAATAATGCATCCACCACCCATCCTCAGAAGAGCAATGAGAGGTGGTTGTGCATGCAATAAATATTTATGAGAGCCAGCATAATGAAATGAACTTATTATACATAAGCTCCCGGAGGGCATGAGCATCTAAAGGGCTGCTTCCCCTCCCTTTTCGCTGTACAGAATTGCCCTGATATCTCTTGAGTTGTTGAGCAAATTGCGTATTTTGTTGTTCACTTACATTATGCCTATTAAATGCAGCCAGCTGCTGCTCTTTGGCACGGCTGATCCAGACAAGACTTGTGGCTGCTGCTTGGTGTGTGTGTGTGTGTGTGTTTGCCAGCAGACAGAGTGTTTGGTGGTTTGCTTCACACACCCACACCCACACACCCCTGCCCATCGGACCCAGTTGGGTTGGTAGGGTAGCAAGCTGTCAGATCACACAGACATCTTCTTCATTCAAGAGAACTTTTCTGCTATTTCAGAAAGGGCTAGTTGCACCTTCTTCACATGTGTATGTGTGCCCAATGGACCCAGTTGGGTTGGCAGAGTAACAAGCTTTCAGATCACACAGGCATCTTTCTCACTCAATAACACTTCCCTACTATTTCAGACAGGACTGGTTCTACCTTCGTGTGTGTGTGTGTTTGCTTGCAGTCTGGGTCAGTGATGGTTCACTGTACCCTCTCCCTTCCTCACCATAGGTCCAGTTGTGTTGGCAAGGTGGCAGGCTTTCAGATCACACAGGCATCTTCTTCACTCAGAACACTTGTCTGTTTCCCACCCCCTCCATTTTCCAATAGGCTGATAAAACTTACCAAGTTACCAATTAACAAACCAACGGAGTCCTGCTGAGCTGTATAGATTCCACATTGAGTAGACATTTACCCCAGGCACAGAACTATGCAGTTATCAGCTTCAAAATGCTTCTCTCCCTGACCTGGTGTGAATTTAAAGGTGCATTTCTTGTTAAGCCTGTGCCAATAGGCTAGGAAGAATGTGAGGAGCCTATGGCAGAGTCATAAGTCTGAGTGTCCATCAGACTTCCTAGGGCCCTACACTCTTTTCATATATTTGTGATTCCTGCATTGCAGAGGGTTAGATAAGATGACCTTTAGGATCCATTCCAGCCCTGCAATTATATGGTCCATATATCACTGTGCTATGTAAGAACATAAGAGCCCATTGGATCAGGCCAATGGCCTATCCAGTCCAGCAGGCTGCTCTCACAGTGGGCGAACACATGCTTGACTGGGAAACTGTCAAGCGGGACTCAAACATAACAGCCTCCTCTCCTCCTGTGGCTTCCAGCAGCTGGTATTCGGAATCATAGAGCTGTAGAGTTGGGAGGTACCCCGAGGGTCATCTAGTCCAACCCCCTGCAATGCAGGAATCTTTCACTCAGTGTGGGGCTCAAACCCACAACCCTGAGATGAAGAGTTGAAGCCTTGCTGGCTGCCTCTGACTGTGGGGGCAGACGACAGTCATCGCGGGTGGAAGCCACTGGTAGCTTCGTCCTCCATGGATTTGTTCAATCCTCTGTTAAAGACTACCAAGTTGATGACCATCCCTTGCCTCTTGCGGGAGCGAGTTCCAGAGGTTAACCACGCGCTGCGCAAAGTTCTTGTCCCCGTCCCGACTCTTCCATCATGCAGCTCATGCGTTCTAGTGCTCTGAGAGAGGGAGAAAAACTTTTCTCTCTCTCCTTTCTGAATGCCCTGCATGGTTTTTATCTCTGGGTGCAAAAAGAAAGCAAGGACCGGGCGAGAAAAGAGAGAGAGAGAGAGAGAGAGAGAGAGAGAGAGAGAGAGAGAGAGAGAGAGAGAGAGAGAGAGAGAGAGAGAGAGAGAGAGAGAGAGAGAGAGTTTTGCGCTGGCAGAGAGACCACCCCCTTCCCCTTCCCAGGAGAGAGAGACCCATCTGTCTGGGCTCAGCAGCCTAGAATAAAAAGCCAAGGGGGCGCGCGCGCGCGAGGGGCAGTCCAGGGGGAGCGGCCGGCGGGAGGTGGCGCCCGGGGCGTCTCCCTCGGGCACCGAAAGGGGGACTCGGCTCGGGCCAGGCGCGCGTGGTTGCGCGTGTGTGCCTTGCAACTCCCAGAGTCACCTCTTCTCCTTTTTTTTTTGCATTCACACAAGATGGCGATGGAGGAGGGGAGGCAGCAGCGGCAGCAGCAGCCCTTCGCTCGCGCGCGCGTCTAACCCTCGCGCGCCAGACCCAACAGGCGAGCCGCGGAGCAGACTCCGGCCGCCGGGGTTGCTGCCTCGCTCGCTCGCTCGCTCGCCGCCACCTCCTCCTCCCGGCGCCCCCTTTCGCACACCCGGAGCTCCGAAGGGCTTACATGGCGCTAGAGGGACTGTTTGGCCTCGCGATTCTTGCCTTGACCTTGACCGTGGAAGGTAAAGACCCAAACCCAGGAGAGGGGTCCGGGGAGGGGGGCTGAGGGCGCTTGGCGTGGCTGGGCACTCTTTTTTTCTTCGTGGGATGGGGATCTGTGGTTGTATTTCCTATCCCCCCCTCCAGCCTTGCTAGTCGGTCGGTGCAAAGAACCGGGCGCGGTGGAGCGCAGAGCGGGAGCTGGGCAGGGCGCGCGGGACCCCTCGGCCTGGGGCCACGCAAAAGGAAACGCGCAAATAATGGGTTGTGTGTAGACGTGAAGAGGTCAGGATCGCCGCTCCGTAGTTCCATCTGAGCCTCCAATCTTCGCTGGCGCGTCCACAATGGGCAACGTGGTGGTGGTGGCCCTGGCGAGGGGGGAGGGTGCGCGCCGCGGGGCTCCGGCCGTCCCGTTGCTCGGCAGCGTGACGAGCGCAAACAGGTGTGTGCGCGTTTGCACGTGCAATCCGGGCGCCGAATCCCAGGGCGGCCTCGCTTCGCCTTTTGCGACTGGTCGCCGGGCTGGCGTGGCCGGAGCTGCCCGCGCCCCACGCGGGATGGGTTTGTTTGCTGGCTTACGAGGCGTCGTGGAAGCGGGACGCGCGCGGCGGGGAAAGGCTTCGCGCAAACGGACCTTCCTCTGGAGATCGGATGGTGCCCTCTATGCGATGGCCTTGGTTTTTCGACAATGCCCCCCACCCCCTCCAAAAAACACACACCCGTCCTGCATACTGGGGTGTTAAAGAAAGCCTTGCAAAAAATGCGAGGTGGAGAGGGGAGTTTCAGGTACTTCCATGGCGACGTTTCCAGCGTTCAATGAGCTTTGCGCGGGGGGTGGGGGATCAACAAACAAAGACCGCCATGCTCTCCAAGCGGGTTTTGGAACGGGGTCTTCCCGGCTGTCCAACAGATAAAGGATCTGTTGGCAACGAGAGAAAATCACACCCACATTAGCCAGCTGTCTTGTTTGCGAGCTGGCATTGGTGTTCACAGCCCGCCACCCTTTCCCATTCAGCCTTTGTCCAGGGTTATGATCGTGTTCGCCCTCCCCACGTCCCTCAAAAGTTGTTTTCCTAGGGAACTTCTCGCCCCTGCCTGGCAAAACCGTCTCGGGGGCTGCTGTGAGACATCTCACCAAAGATGAGTGAAGAGCCTTCCCAGGCGAGTAACTCTGAAGAACCGCTGCAATGAGCCACTTGTAAGGGAAAAGGCAGCAAGTTGGTGGTAGCCAGGCAGCTGCTTTCCTGATACTTTCAGATAGGGCTGGGTATGTCCCCTGGCTGGTCAGTTTGGACAGTGCTAAGCTAGATAGACCAATGGACTGTACCAGGCAAATTCCTGTGCTCCTGAGACACGGCAGGTGCAGGCAAGCTGGCTGGCGACTAAACCCAAATCATCTGGTTTTCTACAAGACTTTCATAGAGGCAGAGTTGCAACTACTGCAGCTGCTAGTTGAGTTGAGTTGGAAAGCAGAATAGAGCAGCTTTTCCTGCAATGGGTACCCTCTGTGATGTTTTCAGGCTGATGGGAGTTGCAGTCCAAGATTTCTGGAGGGCACCTTCTGCGGAAGACAATTCCTAAAGTAGTGTAGACTTTCTGGCCAGGATGGAATGGGCAGAAGGTAGCCATGGCTGCTTCTGAAAACGTCAGGTGGCTGGCCAGTGGAGTGTCATTTGTGACACCTTTGTTCCAAAATCCATGCAGTGTATAGCACGCGGCTGGGCTCACTGGCATGAGCGGCCTGGAAAGTATTTGCTTTGCCAACGGATGAAAAGGGAACACTCTTCCGTTGCTTTTTTCCTACTCTGTAACTGGATTAGTTTTGAAACAGCTGTATTAAAAATCCAGAGAATGTAATAAAGTGTCACTTAATATTTGGTTGAACGATTCTTTCATACAATCATAGAATTGTAGAATGGGAAGGGATCCCGAGGGGCATCTAGTCCAACCCCCTGCAGTGCAGGAATCCTGCTCATAGCTGTGAGCCATCCCTGGGTGGGCTCGAACCACCAGCCTTGTGGTTAACAGCCAGACGCACTGACCCATCAAGCTGTAAAGAGCAACTGATTCTTATTATTAAACAATTCCTGCAACTGACATGCAGTTCAGGGAATGGCTCCACCCCCCACATAAGCTATCTCTGTGCTGTGAAAAAAATCCCAGTACAGTATTGTTTGTTAATTTCTACCATGCCAGACTGTTGCTCAAAGGAGCAGGAGCGGTGAAAGAAGTTTGCAACCTTAATTTCATGTGAAAACAGCTGCTTTCTGAAGCACTTTCCTCCTCTTTTGAAAGGGCATGAGGTTTGGGCCAAGCAGGGAGGGGAGTGGCTTCAGGCAGGGAGATGGGTGAGGGACTGGGTGAGGTGCAAAGAGAGGTGGGTTTGGTCAGGTGTAAAGGGGGCAGGGTTTGGTGAGCTGTGGGGAAAATAGGGTTGGGAAAGGGACTAGCGAGTGGAGCAAGCAGGGGTGGCAGCCCCTACTGTATAGGATCAGGGGCTTACATCTAGGCATGCTAGGAAGCCACTGCCCCTTTGGACAGAGTTGGGAATGGAGTCGGGGAACCCCCCGGGAAGAAGAGACTAGGGAGAATGGTGTGTTCTTTAGAGGCTGCTGGATCAGGCCAATGGCCCGTCTAGTCCAGCATCCTGTTCTCACAGTGGCCAACCAGATGCCTGTGGGAAATCCACAAACAAGACCTGAGCACAAGAGCTCCTGAGGTTTCCAGCAACTGATATTCAGGAACAATGCCAGAGCACAGCCTTTGCGGCTTGTAGCAATTAATAGCTCCATGAATTTGTCTTTTAAAGCCATCTACATTGCTGGCCATCACTGCCTCCTGTCAGAGCGAGTTCCGTAGGTTAACTGTGTACTGCTTGAAGAAGTCCTTTTTCTTTCAGCTCTCATATCCAAAAAATTATTAGTTTTCCAGCATAGTTTTGACACAAACAAACAAACAAAAATCTTCACTCTAAGCCAAACTTCAGTAACTTTGTTAAGTGACTTCCTCATGTCTTCCTAGTTGAATTTCAGTGTAAATCATTTTAATGGTTTTCAACACCAATATTCTCAAATTTAAAAAAAATAAATTAATGTATTCATTAACATCTTTCTTTCTTTTCAATTCTTAATTCATCATTTAACATATTAAAATCCTAAGCCTATCTGGTATTTACAAGCTTTTTCAATTAACTTATTTAGCTAAATAATCTTTAAATTTTGTCCATTCTTCCTGGTAGTCCTCCTCCTTCTGGTCACGGATTCTCTAAGGCAGGTCGACTAGCTCTGAAAAGTCCATCATCTTCATCTGCCTCTTTCAGCTCTCATATCTGGTGCACTTGCCTTTAGAGTAACAAAGAGCAAATTTTCAAATGATTCTCAAACGAATGGTGTTCAAATTCTCAAATGAAATACCTCCTCTCCACTGTTAAAACTTTGCTGCAGTTGCATTTAGCGGGGGTGGGGTGGACTTCAGAGAGGTGATTGCCAAATGTCTCTTTGAAGAACCTCACTCCTCTATTAAACAGCTCACCTGGACCACCTGCTACCTGCTTGCCTGCCTGCCTGCCAGCCTGCCATCATACTGCTGGTGGTGTGGCCACCTATTAGCAGCCATGTGTACTGCAGCATGACAACAGCCTTACATTTTTATGTATATAGGAAGACGTGTGTCTATAGTAGAGGGGATTTCAGGGCAGAGATGAATTGTACCTGTTGACATTCCCCCTTGCACACATATATGAACTGTTCCAGGAGCCCTTTGGCTTCTCTTTCTGCTGCCTCTGGATTATTAAAGAGTGTTAAATGTGGCCAAATGGGAGCCCTGCTTTCCAGATCAAACTGATTTGCAGCTCCCTCAAACTTTGCTCCTGCTGCTGTTTTGGTTAATGAAAAGTTCTGCTGTGGCTTTAGCTTAATGCAGGTCTGTAAATTGTTAACATGTTCTGTACATTATTCAGCTGGAGTTCCTTTAAAGAAACCCTTCTCTCATTTTCCAAGGTGTGCAGTATAAGGCTTGCAAAACAGCAGGTTTTTTGCCTGATTTGACTAGCCTCCATTCTTCAAGCAGATAGGAAAGAACTTTCCCCATCAAGGCAGGCAACCACTAGGGCCTGGGACACTTTCTAAAAGCTCCCTTTCCCAACCCATCAAACACAACATCTCCTCCACCCCCCCAATTCCACTGGAGATGTACACAGTCTTTCCTCATCCAAATTTCTGTTCGTGTAGGGGTGTGCAAGTTTTTGGATGCCACGGGAGTCTTCCTCAAGCAGGATGGAAAGAGGGGAGTGGCTTGGGGGTGTGGAGAGCAAAGCCCAGCTGTCAAAGTTTCCAAGCCTCATAATTGTAGCCCATCAAGCAGCCTGATTGTGCACATGCTTAATCAGAGGCACGTCCCAGTAATTTCAATGGGACTTTCCTTTCAATAGGACCGCAGTCATATTCCTTGCCCACCCCCTCCCCTAAACAAAATCTTGTCTTAGAGTTCTGCATCTCTGTGGCTTGGTTTGGTTGCAGTTTTTAAGGCTTGCACACATCTCAATAAAAGAGGCGAAGGAGAAATTTTGGCAGATGTCACTTGTCATGCAATTCTTTTCTCTGTTGCACAAGAGGTCGTTAACGCAGAAGCCCATAATCTCCTTTGTGTCAGGATTATTCAGATAAAAATCAGGCAAGCCACGTTATGTGCTGAAAACGTAAAACCTTTAAGAAGTGGATGGGAGAAGGCAGCTGAGGAAATATGGCTTTCATTGTTTTCTAATAATGCTTTCGGGGGATGGCTTTTCACAACTCGTGTCTGGATAAATATGATGATATTAGAAATGCATTTATAAAAATTATAATGACTTGCTAATAATCGGAACACTAGCATAGAGCTATATTTCATATTGCATTACAGTTTCAAGCATCTCTTTCTTTCTTTCTTTCTTTCTTTCTTTCTTTCTTTCTTTCTTTCTTTCTTTCTTTCTTTCTTTCTTTCTTTCTTTCTTTCTTTCTTTCTTTCTTTCTTTCTTTCTTTCTTTCTTTCTTTCTTTCTTTCTTTCTTTCTTTCTTTCTTTCTTTCTTTCTTTCTTTCACTTTCTTTGTCCACTGAACGTTTTCAATAAAATACAAATATTTTTTTAAAAAACTTTTCCAGGGAGAAGTGATCACTCGGAAGAAACACTATAAGAGATCATGCACCCCCTCCTCTCCCCTAAAAGTTGCCAGCATGTCCCCCTGGCACACGGAAATTAAACAGGTTCCCTCCCCCCCCCATTACTCTCCCCTCTGTACAAGGGAGGAAACCCCACTAAATTTTGCTGTGCCTCTCTTAAAAGCACAGGACTAGACCCAGTGAAAAACCTGGCAACCCCCCTTTCCCTTTTGTCATTCTTTTGTCATGTTTGCTCTTCCTAAGAGGGTCCCTCTCCACCCCCCCCTTTGAAAGCCTGATCCATATTGCTCGAACAGACTATGCAAAACTCTGGGTGTGTATTGCAAACATATAGTATTCACCTTTTCTCTTCTCACTGCAGACTGTTCTGACTATAGCAAGGTCTCTTCTGTTGTGGATTTTCCCTGAAGAACTTGCAGAAGCACTTTAGAAAAAGAAAAGAGAGCGACATGCCCCGTTGGTTTCTGTTATGGCAGCGCGCGTTGCTTGCTTTGTGGTGGGGCTCGCGAAAGGGACAGAACCAGCTCTGGGAACGGAGAGGTGAAAGAAAGAAGCTTTTTCCCACTAGCTCGACAATCGGATTATATAATCCTCAATTTAGGCAGTTTGTATCAGGTTCCTTTTGTGAGTTTCCTCCCTTGACTTTAAGGCTTTTTTTGTTCCCGGCGGATGCTTTTTCTCCCTTTCTCTTCACTCCCCCCCCCACCCCTCCCCACACCAGAAGCTGTTGGCGTCTGAATAGACTTAGGACCCTTTCCCTGAGAATTTGGGTCTCCCATTGTCTTGGCAGTCACATGCCTCTTGCTCGTTTTCCCCGAATGGTCACCTGCATGCAGATTTCATTCAGCTCCTTGCACAATATCATTTTGCAAAGGCACACAGGCCTGCTTAAAATGCGGTTGGCTTTTTCGGGACCAAGTTTCTATAGAGGGCTAGGCTGGCAGGGAGGGGGAAGTTTGGGGTTGGTGGCTTTCAGTGCCGGCTGGGAATCAAACTGGTTTGAGGGGGCAGTGGATGAAAATACTCTTTTTTAAATTGTAAAAATAAATTATTATTATTATTATTATTATTATTATTATTATTATTATTATTATTATTATTTAGCCCCAGCCACTCTGGGCAGCTTCCAACAAATTATAAAGCCACAGCAAAACATTTTGGATGCTGTTTGTTCAGAAGAAGACAAAACGTGGGACTTCACATTCTCAGAATTAATTCATTGAATATGCTGCCCCCCCCCCCCCGTAGGCTGATAGATTAGCCTTTCCTAACCCATTGTCCTCTCAACATTTTAGACTACACCTCCCATGGCTGGGCCTGATAGGAGTTGTAGTCCAAAACATCTCGAAGGCAGCGGGTTAGAAAAAGGTACATCAATTTTGGCTTGATGGATTCTTGAAGGCAAGATCAATATGCTTTGCTTGGTGAATAGAGACTCCATGCTCAGAGGCAATGTACCTTGGGATACCAGTTACTGCAGGTGATGGACCTGTGCACAGAGGAACATCCCAGGTTGCCTTACACCAAGTCAGACCTATTGGTCCAGCTAGATCAGTGTTGTCGACACTGACTGGCAGCAGCTCTCCAGGGTTTCAGACCAGGAGCTCTTCCCAGCCCTTCCTGGTGCCCTCAGTGGCCAGTGTGGTGCCTATTGAGGCAGCTCCAGCCTGCTTACAGTCTCCTTCCCTGCTCTTGACGTTTCCCACAGCAGTGAGCCCAGCCGCCCTGGTTCATATAATTAAGCAAGTATTTAATTGCACAGTAATTTGTCTCTGGCCTGCATCCCAACGTTTTTCCGTACTCCATATTTGCATTACAGAGGGAGAACGCAGCAACTTAACGAGAGCATTGTTGTTTGGGTAGCGAGTTAATTTTGTGCTTTGGGAAATAGAAAGAGGCTATTTGGAGAACTGAAATGCAACTTAGGCAAAAATGCCCAGGAGAGAAGGAGACCTAGGTTGCATTTCTGCCTAAGTATTCAGTGATATACTTCCTTTGAATATGGAGGTTCTCCATGCTCACAAACAAAGTACCCAAATGAATGCATCATGGATTCCCCAACCCTATTTCCTTCTCCCTTTATTTAAAGGTTTATTTTTCTTCTATTACAACTACAGTGGTACCTCGGGTTACATACGCTTCAGGTTACATACACTTCAGGTTACAGACTCCGCTAACCCAGAAATAGTACCTCGGGTTAAGAACTTTGCTTCAGGATGAGAACAGAAATCGTGCAGCAGCAGCGGGAGGCCCCATTAGCTAAAGTGGTGCTTCAGATTAAGAACAGTTTCAGGTTAAGAATGGACCTCGGGAACGAATTAAGTTCTTAACCCGAGGTACCACTGTATTCCAAATCTATGTTTTTGTCCCAACAGGGGCTCCTGAGTCAGTTTGAAAATAGAGATTTCTGTCCTGCCGATATGTATGTATGTAAACAAATTTGCTAACCGCACACCCCCTGCAAAAGAAGCCCTCTAAGTAGTTTACAAAAATATATATATAAAAACATTTACATTATCAATAAAACAAATTAAAAACAGGTGTTTAAAAATGTCCAGAAGACGATCAAAAATCAAAAGCAGCGAAAAAAGAAATATATGTAACTTCTCTGTGTCTGGAGAGGCTTTCCTGAACACAAATGCTTTAAGCAGGTGATAGAAAGAGTGCATTGAAGGTGACTCCCTGGTGTCAATAGGCGGGGAGTTCCAAAGTGTAGAGATGCTGCTGCACTAAAAGATGGATTTATTACCAGTTTCGAAAAATTCCAACTTGGTTTAATATGAAATAGTGCCTCACAAGTGCCCCTTGCACCAGATCTGCCTCTTAGCACCACCAGGTGTCCAACACTGCTTGAAATCTTACAGAATCCTCATATAGAACTATCTAAACAGCACTATGCTTCCAGGAACTTGGCCGAAGGCACTCTGTACCAATCACACCCAGCAGAAGGTGTGTTGGGATCTACTGGTAGAATTTTTGAATACAGTTCCTTTTCTCATTAATTGATGGAGAATGGTTAACCCTCACCCCCCCCAAAAAAATATGTCGGAGAAATTTTCAGCATAGTACTAACCGGACGAGAATTATATGGAAAAGAAGACTGCCGTACAAAGGATTGGACCACAAGGAACTGTGGGAGGGATTCCCGGCGGGGTAGCTGTGCTAGCAAAAATGGCAGTCTTGCAGCACCTTAAAGACTAACACGGCATTCTTGTTGATATGCAACAGTGCTCAAAGCTTAGGCAAAAATAAGTGTAAACATGCCTGAGACAAGCGCTATGGCAGATGGCAGTAGTTCCACTTGTTTTGTGTACAGAAATGTTGTCTGTTTGAAACGGAAATAAAAGTACATTATATTTAGATGAACACATTAATAATGGCATAAGCCTCAGCCCACCAAAGCTTATATCTTTCTATATGCATAAAAATGTAAGGCTGTCATCACACAGCCCACATTAGAGGATTCACAGTGCCTCGTGGATTTGAATGAGGTCAGGTTGAGGGAGGGAGCAAAAGAGAAGGTAGTTTTTCATACCTTCCAACATTTCTCTGATGAAAATAGGGATGTCCAGTGCTATTTTTTTAGAAAAAGGTGCCAGAACTCAGCATGAACGCCTCCCTTGCTCTATTATAATGGCAATGGTGCCCAACTGAGAGATTCTGGAACTGAGTTCTGGCAAGTTCTAGCTGAAAAAAAAGCCCTGGGGCTTTTTCTCCAATGAAAATAGGGACATCATATAGACCAGTTCTAGTTGTTTTGTACTGTCCCCCCACCATCCCTGACCATTGGCCATGCTTGCTGGGACCACTGGGACCTGGAGTTCAGCAACATCTGCACAGCCACTGCTTACCAACCTGACTGTGACTTATCTAAGATCTTTCTCTCTCTCCTTTGCATAGTTGTATCATTTAAAAAACAAAACAAATTACTTTTTAAAGAAAACAACCCCCCAGGATTCTCCTGCAGACCTTGGACTTCTGCTACGTCTCCAGGGACCCCTATCCCTGCTCCTTCCCCAGATGATTTAAAGGCACATCACAACTGTGCAGTAAGTTTAGTAACAGTGCATGGAGCATACCGGGGGGGGGGGGGGAATCTTTTCTGTGGCTTTTAGACACCTTTGGAAGGCAGGTGTGCCTGTGTGCAACTCTGTGCTATTTCTCCCACGCCTAGGGGATTTCCGCCTTCTAGCTGATCTTTAAATAGGCAGTCAATAAATAATTAAGTTAATTGGTGTGGCCAAACAGGCCATTAGCTGCCTTAGCAGATTGTTTATTTTTATTTATTTGCAAACCGGCTCTTAAGATTTCGTGTGCAGAGAGTAAAGGGCACGATTTGGGGGTGGCGAATGAGATGTGCCCTTATGACAAGCTGTAGGGGGCAGGGCACCTGCTTGGCATGCAGAAGGTCCCAGGTTCAATCCCCAATATCTCCGGAAAGGCTTCTTTTCTGAAATCCCAGAGAGCCTCTGCCAGTCGTTGTGGACAATACTGAACTAGATGGAAAAGGGTTCTCTCTCTGGTTCCAAGCAATGATTAGATGACGCTGGCACCAATTTGAAATTCACTTTGTTCCATTACTTTCATGGTGTTTCGGTTGGATTTAGAGTCCTCAGCCAGATGACTTTGTCTGTTGCCAAAGTGGCCTGTATGGCAAGCAAACCAAACACAGCCCACTAGCCAGGCATGGGAAGAACCACTGTGCCTCTTCTGAGGCTCCAACTCAGAGGCTTCAGAGTGAAGCTGATCGCTCAGAGATATAGTGGTACCTCAGGTTACAAAACTTTGGGTTACAAACTCCACTAACCTGGAAGTAGTACCTCGGGTTGAGAACTTTGCCCCAGGATGAGAATGGAAATTGCGCAGGAGGCCCCATTAGCAAAAGCGCAACTCAGGTTAAGAACAGTTTCGGGTTAAGAATGGACCTCTGGAATGAATTAAGTTTGTAACCCGAGGTATCACTGCAGTGCTTGTAAAAGCAGTGGTGGAGGGGAGAGTCTGGCTTTTTAAAAGAGCTCTCATGCCTCTCCCAGGCAGAATTGTCACTCACGTTCCTACTTGTTTCTCAGATCGATTTATTATCCCTTTATTGGTGCCCATTTCTGTTTGCCTTCCGCAGTAAGAAGATCATAATATGTTGGTGGTGCTTTAGATTTCATAATTGGGGGGTGGGAACCCTGAAGTCTACAGATCACTCCCTCCCTCCATTTGCTGCAAGTTCCTTCATCTGGAGCAGGGCTTTCCAAACTTGGGTCTCCAGCTGTTCTTGGTCTACAACACCCATCACCCATAGCTAGCAGGACCAGTGGCCAGGAATGAAGGGAATTGTAGTCCAAAAACAGCTGGCAACCCAAGTTTGGAAAACACTGGTCTGGATGGTTTGAAAACATGGGCACAGCCAGGATTTTTGTTAAGGGGGCAGGACTTTTGTGGGGGGTGGCAGAGCTGACGTGGTAGGTCAGTTAGTTAAGTATTTCTGTTGTTTAACTTGATCAGGGGGACAGCTGCCCCCCATGGCTAAGCCCATGTTTAAAAAGGAGGCTAAAACCTTGAGTTGCCAGATCAAACCCCAAGACCCGATGGTGTGGATAGTGTCATTTTATGGTTTAGTCACTAGGTGGCAGTGGACTCAATTGTGTTTGGGTGGAGTCAGGACTTGCCTGTTTGGTTTCGTTAGGGAGACACCATAAAGTTGTTGTCTAGGTTATTGTCTGTTGTTCTTCAAACTAGGATCCCCAGCTGTGGTTAAACTCCAACTCCCATCATCCCCAGCCAGGCTTAGTGCAATTGTCAAGGGAGATGGGAGTTGGAGTCCACCAACATCTGCAGGGCCAGAGGTTCCCCACACCTGCCTTTGGGAGATCTAAATTTTGGAGCAAAACAAACAAACTTGTGTGCATTTTTACATTTCAGACACATGCAGTACTGTAGTGTGCCAGAAAACAGATCCAATGGAGCTTGGTAGGGGCTTCAAATTTCACAGTATCATATTTTTTTATGGCATTGGCAAAGCTGAACTAATAGGATATTTGGGAAAGAGCAGAGGATTGGTTGTGTGGGTTTTGTTTTTTTGTTTTTGCATGAATAATTTGCAAGAAAGAAAAAAGAAGATGTGATTTGGATTGTCCCGGTGATCCGAGCAAGACTTGTAATTCTCTCAGTTTTGGAAAACGAGAGTGATTATAGGAATAATCCGGAGCTAATAAACTGTAAGCTCAATTAATGGTAATCCCTTTCCAGTGGCAGTGGCAGTCTGATGAGCTCAGGGCATCCCCCAAATCTTGTTTGGATGGGGCAGGGACTAAGTAGTCACTAAACCTCCAGGAAGGGAAGTGGTTTGCATGTCTACTTATTTATTAAAATGTATACCACTATTGATTAAAAAAAATAATAGAGCATCTTACAACAATTGTACATCAAATCATACGATAAGTTAAAATCAGAAATTGGCTGTTATGGAAAGATGTATTTTTTACTTGCCTGCGTAAGCCTAATGGGGATATAAAAGTTTTCAGCAGGTGTTTAAAAGTTGGCACGGGAGGCCTCTGCTGAATCTCTGTTGGCAGAATGTTCCACAATTCTGGCCTGATGACACAACAGGCTCAGTTTCTTGTTGTTGTCCACTTCAAGGATGACCCACGACACTCCTCCAGATGATGTCAGTGATCAAGCTGGGATAAGAGGGTCAGGCAGTCCCTGAGGTCCTCTGGACCTATGTCTACTTCATCCTATGTGGTCGTTGGTAACAGATTCAAAATGGCCATGGAGCAGTTTTCCCATGGGGGATGGTTAGGGAATGAATTCTTGATTCAACCCCTGTCGAGTGGTTCAGTCGCACTGGGTGTGGAGCCTCGGGGGCACGGCAGGGGATCACAGAATTGTGGAGATGGAAGAGACCACAAGGATATAATCTAGTTCAACTCCCTGTGGCTCAAACCCACAACCCTGAGATTAAGAGCCTCCTCATCTACCAGCTGAGCTATCTGGCTAGAATGGAGTATGACTGTTGGGGTGGGAGTGACAAATCTTAGCGTCGCACAGGTCACTGCTGAAATTTGAGACCTGCTTAAGGAAGCTGGATGGGCCAGCCAGGTGGAGATGTCAATTGGCAACCTGACCTCCAGAAATCTCCATGTGGTCTTAGTTGCACCCGCGCCAGTTGCAGAACACGCCTGGTGCCTGGGGGATTTTGAACACTGGTTCAAGGTTCTTGTGTTGATACACAAAGCCCTAAATAATTTGGCTGCACATAACAGTGGTCCTGAAAGACCTACATTGGCTCCGAGTACATTTCTGAGCACAATTCCAAGTGTTGGTGCTGAGCTTTAAAACCCTAAACAGCCTCAACCCAGTATACCTGAAGGAGCGTCTCCACCCCCATTGTTCAGCCCAGACACTGAGGTTCAGCGCCGAGGGCCTTCTGGCAGTTCCCTCACTGCAAGAAGCCAAGTTACAGGGAACCAGACAGAGGTTCTTCTCGGTAGTGGCACCCGCCCTGTGGAACACCTTCCCATCAGATGTCAACAAGATATAGAACTATCTGACTTTTAGAAGACATCTGAAGGCAACCTTGTTTAGGGAAGTTTTTAACGTCTGATGATGTATTGTGTTTTTAATATTCTTTTGGGAGCCGCCCAGAGTGGCTGGGAAAACCCAGCCAGAAGGGCAGGTATAAATAATAAATTATTATTCTTATTACCTCAAGGAAGGCCTGAGTCTTCATGTCCCAGCCCTATTGTGGAGAACATGGAGAGGAGTGCTGTTTGTTGTCCCTGTGTTACAGATACCCAACTGGACTCAACGAAAAATCAGGCTTTTAGCGTCACCAGGCCTATGCCTGTGGAACGCTCTTCCAGCAGAGTTGCAGCAGGCAGGTCCTCCCTTTTAACTTTTGAGTGTTTCCTAAAAAAGTTGAGCCTTTTTATACTTTGCGGCTTTTAGATCCCCCCTTTTCAATTATCCAGACACCTTAACGATTATCTGCAATTATTTTTTTAAAATGGTGTTTGATGCCTTACCATTCTACACCCCCTGATATTTTATGACCAAGAAATGCTTTTTAAATATAAATAAATAAAAATGCCCCTGTGTGTCCCTAGTAAAAAACAACAACACACCAAATCTCCAAATTCTTAAATGTAGGCAATATATTGGTCCGAAGGGAGGCTTCCTTAGCTTATATAGCAGGTTCTTTTGCAGAGATGAGTAGTGTGTATTGCATAGACTTATTTTCATGGGTTGTCAAGGGGTGTGTGTGTGTGGGGGGCGTTTCCCAGCAAGGAAGAGATTAGGATCTCACGAAATCAGGCCTTGGGAGCTCCAGGGAGGGAAGTAAAAACACCCTTATCTCTGTTTTGCAATTGGATCTGGAAGAGGCAAAAGTCAGCTTTTGGGAGGTTCACAAGGCCACAAGATGTGCTCCGTGGAAATGGCTGGGATGGGAGTGAATGCTCCTCTTTGCTCAGGTCACCTGCCTTCGCCCTGTAGTTGCTGATTAATGAGGACTTGGCAGATTTCGCTTTGTGCCCTTGATGGCATGTTCCATGACCTGGAATGACCTGGAGAATCTCAACGGCTGAGCTTCCAGCAGAAATGGGGAAGAGGGAATGCCTGTGACTCAGAGGCAGAGCAGCTGCTTTGCATGCAGAAGGTCCCGGGTTCAAACCCCAATGGCGCCTCCAGGTAGGACTGGGAAAAAGCTCCAGCCTGAAACCCCAGAGGCCTTGATTGAACCTGGGACTTTCTGCAAGCCAAGCAGGTGTTTCGCCACTGAGTTCTGCTCCATCCTCCTTGCATGAGGTTACTCTGCAGTTTCTCATCAGGTGGGCAATCCATTGTAAGATGAATGTGAATAGCTTCTTAAAATAAACAGTTTGCCAATGGGCTGGATTTGCCATTTCTTGTGCTGCCTGCCTGAGATGGCAACAACAAGGTCTTTGTCCCCAACAAGGGGCTTCCGCACGGCTGTCATGTAGGTCAGAAGTTGCTGTTGTTATCATTATCATGGTTCATTTGATTTTTATCCTGCCCAAAGGAACCCAGGATGGGCATAAGGCATATTTTTATTTTATTTTGTTCTATGATTTTGAACAGAATTTGTATACTCCTTAAGGACCCCTGACCATTAGGTCCAGTCGTGGCCGACTCTGGGGTTGTGGTGCTCATCTCGCTTTATTGGCCGAGGGAGCCGGCGTACAGCTTCCGGTTCATGTGGCCAGCATGACTAAGCCGCTTCTGGCAAACCAGAGCAGCGCATGGAAACGCTGTTTACCTTCCCGCTGGAGCGGTACCTATTTATCTACTTGCACTTTGACGTGCTTTTGAACTGCTAGGTTGGCAGGAGCAGGGACCGAGCAACGAGAGTTCACCCCGCCATGGAGATTCGAACCGTCAACCTTCTGATCGGCAAGTCCTAGGCTCTGTGGTTTAACCCACAGTGTCACCCTTTGTATACTCCTTAGCTGTGAGTAAAACCTCGAAGCATTTGACACAAAACAAACAATAAAATGTGTGTTAAAATGATAATTAACAGTCAAAGTTAAGAGGAAGTTTTTAAAACATCAAGATGTAATTAAAATCAGCATAATTAAAATTTCAGATCAAAACGCCTGTTAGTGTTTACATAGATTTCTAGGATTTGTTGCAAAAATGTTTTTAGCAGGTTTCATAAAATGCACAACAGAGGTGCCAGTCCGTTGTCAATAGGCTGGGAGTTCCGGGATGTAGGTGCTGCCACACCAAAAAACTGTGGCACGAGTATTAATAGTGTGGAATGAATATTATGTGGCGCGTGTAAAAGTGCCGCAGATCAAAGCGGTCAAGTTGGCATATATGGGGTAAGATGATCCCGCAAGTAAACTGGTCCCAAGCTGCTTTATGTATATTAACAGCAACACATTGAACTTGGCTCAGTAAGAGATTTGCAACCAGTGCACGGGCAGGGGTGTCGTATGTTGACAAGGTCTCACTTCTGTCGGCAACCTTGCTGCAGCATTCTGCACTAACTGCAGCTTCCACATCGAGCGCAAGGCAAGCCCCACAAAATAAATAATGCCACATAATTAAAAACCTTGCAAAAATGTAACACCAATTAAAAACACATTTTCAGTGATGTACACAACGACTTAGGGAACTGTAGCCTGGCTCTTCCTAATGGCAAATCTGCTGTTGAGCCAGCAGCCTTTGAAGTTAGTGGCAGAAGTTTCCTCGGGCAGGTAAGTAGCCACAGCCCAGCAGCAATGCTGACTGAACCCATCCAGGCTTTGAAGTCATAAGCAACTGGTTAATTTTTTTACAGCCTTCAGTGCCTGCTAATCCAAATCAATTTTCATTTATTTCATAAAGCTCAGGCTTTTGCGTTGGGCACCCGCAAATAATTGCAGCTAATTTGTTTTATTTTTATAACACCCATAATTGGGGGCGGGGGGATTTTGATGTCCTGGCAGCCATGTTCCCTTTAGTGAGTTCTTAATGGAAAGATCCATTAAAGTCGAAATGGTTCTGGGCACTGGTTCAAAAGCCAGATGTCTCTGTGTGTTCTAGAAGAGGGTTTCAGGCCATCTGCCAATCTCAGATATGTCACCCAAACAAGTGATACTGTCATTGGATTGGGGGAAAGCATATACTGTATTTTCTGTGCCGGCCAGACCCACCGGGAATTCAAGTACAGACCAACATGACAAAAGCTCGCTTGCCTTACCCCAATTCCAACTATTTAGAGCAAGGTTTCCCAAATTAAGTGACGTGGGTGGCGCTGTGGGTTAAACCACAGAACCTAGGGCTCGCTGATCAGAAGGTTGGCAGTTCGAATCCCCACGACAGGGTGAGCTTCCATTGCTTAGTCCCAGCTGCTGCCAACCAAGCAGTTCGAAAGCATGAAGTGCAAGTAGATAAATAGGTACCGCTCCGGCGGGAAGGTAAACGGCATTTCCGTGCGCTGCTCTGGTTTGGTCATGCTGGCCACATGAGCTGTACGCCGGCTCCCTCGGCCAATAAAGCGAGATGAGCGCCGCAACCCCAGAGTCATCCGCAACTGGACCTAACGGTCAGAGGTCCTTTTACCTTTACCTTTTCCCAAACTTGGGTTTCCAGTTGTTTTTGGACTACAGTTCCCACCATCCCTGGTCCCCGCTAGCTAGGGATGATGGGAGTTGTAGTCCCAAAACAGCTGGAGACCCAAGTTTGGGAAACCCTGATTTAGAGTCACGGACCCCTCCACAAAGTGCAGACAGGCACATGTGGTTTCGCTGGCTGGGGCTGATGGGATTTGTAGTCCTGCTACATCAGGAGGGCAGCAGGTTGGCAAATGGCTTCTTTAGGGTTTCTGGCAGAGAGGGTGACTGAAGGGCGGAGCTAGCTTGCTCACCCTTGCCTCCTTGATGTTGATTTAACTCAGAACTCAGCTATGGAATGTGTAAGCAATATCCAGCCCATTATTCAGCAGAAGACACACTGGCACTCTCAGCTCTCCCGCGCGTTATGTCGCTCGTTTGACCCTTGCACCACAGATGCTTCTGCAGAGCTCCGGTTTGAAAAATTAGCCACACGGCATGTAAGGAGTGCAGTGATTAAATGCCCCCGGTGCTCTCTGCCATCTGTAAGCGTGAGGCGTCCTTTCACACCACTGAATCGACACAAGCTGAAATACCTCATGGTTGTGCATGCGGTAAGAGAAAATCCATGGGCCTCTGACGTGCCTGAAGGCACTTTGTGGCCAGGGTTTGGCCGGATCAGAGGACCTCCTGAGGAACCCCCACGCAGCATGAGAATTTGGGTCATCAGTTGAAGCCATGAAACTCCTTAGCAAATGAGGCCTTTAACAATGCGTTCATGCGCTGTCGCATCAGATGTTTATAGAGCATGATTCACTTGACGGGTCTTTGCTCTTTAAAGTCATTGGCATCATTTGCAGGCATTTGAGGCTTGGCCCACTTGATTCTTGTAGATGATTGGCGCTTATTAACACACTGGCTTCCTGGTCTGCTGCTGTTTTGGTTATAGGCCTTGCTGGGTGCGTAACTTTTGGCTACCGGACACCACCTCTTTTCCAAAATCGCAGAGTCCAGTGCCGATGTCTGTGCTCCTCTGAATGCACACAGTCCTACCTAAAATGATCTGATCCAGGCTTCTGAATAAGCTGCACACCTGTCTGTAGTGAATGAGAGTCACTGCCAGTCGGAAGCTTTCATGTCCTGTGCATGCTCTGATGCTGTCTTGGAGTGGCTCTTGACGCTTTCCCCCAGTTCAGTAGGCTAGAGGCAAACTGGTGAGATTAGGGCACATTATGTGGTGGACAAAATTTGTAGTCAGTCCCTTAGTTAGATCCCAGATACACCACTGGAAGTATCTTCATCTTACTTGGAATTGGGTCACCCTTGCTGAAACCTGAAGCACTTCCTGACGGTTCATTTACTAAGCATTTGTCCTGACTGGTTTGCAGGGAGGTTAGATGATGGTTGCTATTTCATGAGCATTTATTCTGATTTGTTGGAAAGTGTTATCCCACACTTCCCCATGCATTTTCCCCATCAGTTCCCTTATGGGAAAATGTCCAGACTTTTGGGGGTAGCAGGCTTGTTGCAGGATAACTCCCAATCAACTATAATTGTGCAACCATAATTAGCTGGTGTGTGATTCAATCCCACCCCCAATTTAAGCACAAAAAATTAGTCCCATAGCTCTAATTTATGGGGTGTTCTGTCAGGGCTGCTGATGCTGTAAAGAGGAAAACCAGGTTGGGGGAAAATGAGGGTGGTGTGTGTGTGTGTGTGTGTGTGTGTGTTGCACAGGATGCTGGGAAATGTCATAGCTCAGCTTCAATTCCTGGCATCTCCTAGTGGGATTGGGAATGTTCTGATTCTGAAAAGGTCTGGCTCTGTTTAAGGCAGCTTCCTATTTTTATTATTTTTCTACCTTCACAAAGGTGACCCAAAGCAACACACAAAAACAGCAAAACACTAAAACCCAAGTATAGCAAGCGACTGGCATTAGCCTCCTATGTTCCTTTTGCACCTATTAGTCACGAAGTAGATGCAATTAAATGAGGGTTGGGCATATTCATGGAAAAGAAGGCTACCCATGGCTGCTGGCCACAATGGCTATGCTTTGCCTCCACGGTTAGAGACAGTAATCTTTCTGCAGAAGGAGAGAAGAGCTCTAGTGCTCAGGTCCCACTTGCAAGTACAGGTAACTGAGTAACTGCCTTGCATGCAGAAGGCCTCGAGTACAATTTTCGACAGCAACTCCAGGTAGAGCTGGTAACGTCCCTTGTCTGAAACCCTGAAGAGCTGCTGCCAATCTGTGTAGACAACACTAAGCTAGAAGACCAAGTGGTAGATACCATGGCTTGTTATAAGGCAACTGCTCACGACAGCACAGGAAATTAACTTTCCAAGTGGTTGAATGTATGAAACTGTCCTATTGAGACAAGCTACTGGCCCATCTAAGTGTGTCTTACTCTGGCTGTTCCAGCTACCAGAGGAGATCTTTCCTGTTCCATCCTTGCTGCCTCATCCGTCTCTAAGCAGGACTCAACCTGGGACCTCCTGTAGGCTGAGCTTGTGCTCAGCGTTCAGAATCAGGCCACTTGCACCCAAGTGAAGATGCCTGGGTGGCAGGATGACGCCTGACATCTCCACCATCTGGAAGTGCATGCCTGGGGATGCTTGGCTATTGACTGTTTTCACACACGAGCAACACATCCTTTATAATTCTATCTGTTATATTTTATCTGCACAATGAGAATGAATTTTGGGAAGCAAAAAGTCGCATTGTCTGGCTCAAAAATGGCAACTAGGCCTTCTGTTTTGGAGACTATAGCCCTGGTTTAAGGAGCCTTTGGCACCTAGCTTATGTATCTTGAATTTCTAACACTGCTTGTGCTCTGCACTTGTGCTGAAATTTCTCCTAGCGTTAAAACGGTCCCCTGTGCTCGCCTCCTCCTTTAGCTGGGCTGTTTCCCTTCTGCTTTCTGAAAAACTCCTCTTGTTCCAGAGGCGTTTGTTGTTGGGTTCTGCAAGGTGCACATACGTGGTTTTCTCCAGGGAGGCTGACATGCCCAGAAGCAGGAATGGAGCTGGCTGGCTGGCTGGCATCCAGGCCCAGCGAGAGGGACCTGCCTGCGCAGTAGCAGCAGGAGCTGTCCAGGAAAACTCCTTGACTGGTGCCAAGGACTGGAAAGTGATGTCAGCGTTGGAAGGAGGACAGGCTAGCCAGCCCTTCTGCTTCTTCTTTCTGTGGAGTGCAAAGTGTCTGAGGGGGCCTGCTTAGTCTCTGCCCCTCTTTTTTATTCCTTTTTGCTGAGTAGATATTCCAGGCTCGATGGGTTGCTTCTCTCAGCTGCAGAAGAATGCCTTGGTGCTGGATTTTGCAAGCACTGTGAGGAGCCCGGATTAGTCAGCTTTTATATACATTGGATGCCTTTACATATATGCAGGTCAATTGTACAGTTGGAAGGGATTCCTAAGGGTAATCTAGTACAACCCCCTGCAACACAGGAAAAGGTTTCCCCCCCATTTTTTTATTTATTGGATTTATATACCACAAGGACCCTGTCAGGTAGGTTAGGCTGAACAAATGGAACTGGTCCAAGACCACCCATTTATACCCCCATCTTCCTTCAAGGTGCTCACAGTGGCATTTGTCGTTCTCCCACTCCTAATTTCGTCTTCACAACAGCCCTGTGATGTAGGACAGGCTGAGAGATGGTTACTGGCGGTCCAAGGTCTGAGTGGGGATTTGAATCCTGATCTCCCAGGTCCTCCTAAAGCAGAGACCTCACCTTGCCAACAAAGGTCCGTATAGTTAAAGCTATGGTTTTCCCAGTAGTGATGTATGGAAGTGAGAGCTGGACCATAAAGAAGGCTGATCGCCAAAGAATTGATGCTTTTGAATTATGGTGCTGGAGGAGACTCTTGAGAGTCCCATGGACTGCAAGAAGATCAAACCTCTCCATTCTTAAGGAAATCAGCCCTGAGTGCTCACTGGAAGGACAGATCCTGAAACTGAGGCTCCAATACTTTGGCCACCTGATGAGAAGAGAAGACTCCCTGGAAAAGACCTTGATGTTGGGAAAGATGGAGGGCACAAGGAGAAGGGGACGACAGAGGACGAGATGGTTGGACAGTATTCTCGAAGCTACCAGCATGAGTTTGAACAAACTGCGGGAGGCAGTGGAAGACAGGAGTGCCTGGCGTGCTCTCATCCATGGGGTCATGAAGAGTCGGACACAACTAAACGACTAAACAACAACTCCCAGATCCTCCTAGTCTAGCACTCTGACCGCTACACCATAGTGTCTATGTTTGGTTTAGACCTTTGTGATCAGATGGAATAGATTCTAGGGATGGGGCAGAAAGGGGGTAAGGATTTTTTTGTGAAGAAGTGCAGCACAGCTTCTCACATGAAAAGTCTGCAGCAAGAAGATTGCAACACTCACCTCTGAAATAATGGCCGCTATGATGGATTGCAGGCCGAGGAAGGAGGGTGAATTAAATTAACTGACCATTTAGCCATTTCACTTGCCAAGAATGCAATTTTTTCCCAGCTTTCTTTGCACGTCTTTGAAGAATGCAATTTAACTGTGTTAATGTTGGGCATCGCTGCAGTTAATTGCATGCTCTGGAGTGAGCTCTTTTCCACCCCCACCCCCCGAGAAAGGTGGCCCTTTTTATCATCCGTAGGTAGCAGAAGGTTTAATTGGGTGCTTGAATAGCTATAAAATTAATCTGCGATAGGCACTGGGCACCCAGCCATGTGGTTCCCAGCCCGTGCTGATAAACTTGTTATGGAACCAGGAAACATTTTCAGTTGGAATGGTAACAAAATTATTTGGCGCAGGGTTGTAAAAGGAGCTGGCTTGTGGAGGGTTTCCTCACGGAGGAGGCTGAGATAGCCGTGCAAATTCATGTTGGCCACCGTGTTTCTCAAGGACATTTGCAGATAATGGCCAAATGCTTTCAGGAAATGCTGTGGCTCTCTTGCAAGTGGAGGTTAGTGTGGCCAACGTCAGGCTCCCTCTGCACATGCTCAAGAAACCACAAACATCAGTGCTTGTTGTTATTATATGTTGGTTGTCCTGCCCTTTTGTCAATGATGATGACAACTTTGGGTGCACAGTTTAGTAGGAAGGGCCAGGTTCTGACTCTCACTCAGCCACGACACTCACTAGGTGGCCTTGGGGCCTCTCCCTCTCTGTCTCTTTTGGCCTAACCTACCTCAGATGGTTGTTGTGGGGATAAAATGGGGGGAGAGAGAACCACATACGCCACCTTGAGCTCCTTGGAGAAAAGGCGGGATAGAAATGTAATAAATAAATAGTTGTATTAGTGTGTGAAATTGTCAGACCCTCCAAGTGTCCCTATTTTCCAGGGACAGTCCTGGATTTACAGAAGCCATCCCAGTTTCTGATTTGATCCCAGAATGCCCTTTTCCTTAGGATGTCCCTATTTTCATCAGAAAAATGTTGGAGGGTATGGAGTTATTCAAACCCAGAGCCAAGGAGATAATTAACTATGCAGCCTTTAGAAGACATCTGAAGGCATCCCTGTATAGGGAAGTTTTAAAATGTTTAATGTTTCATTGTTTTTATATACGGTATGTTGGAAGCTGCCCAGAGTGGCTGGGGCAACCTAGTCAGATGGGTGGGGTATAAATGTTGTTGTTGTTGTTGTTTATAAATGTAGTAGTAGTAGTGGTGGTGGTTGTTATCAGAGTAAAGTGGTACCTCGGGTTACATACGCTTCAGGTTACAGATACTTCAGGTTACAGACTCTGCTAACCCAGAAATAGTACCTCGGGTTAAGAACTTTGCTTCATGATGAGAACAGAAATCGTGCAGCAGTGGCGTGGCGGCAGCAGGAGGCCCCATTAGCTAAAGTGGTGCTTCATGTTAAGAACAGTTTCAGGTTAAGAACGGATCTCCGGAATGAATTAAGTACTTAACCCAAGGTACCACTGTAATGTTGGAGAGTTTGTATTTCTGTTGTTATATTCCTGTGGTTGATATGACCATGATTTGTCAAAACAACAACAATAATAGAAAAGTTGCATAAATAAATACAATAATTTTAAAGGAGTCCTACCGTAGTTCCTCCAACAAACCGACCTTCTGTTTTGCTTTGCTGCAGGGGAACCATCTCCAAGGCCTTCTCTGGAGCTGACCTGCGGGCCGGGCCCAGGCCAAGTGACCTTAGAACCAAACCAAACCCTGGAGCTGCGCTGCAACTTGGCTCCTGTTGAGGAGCTCCTCAACATTACCTGGAAGAAGAATGGGCTCCCACTAGCAGAAAAGGACAACTTCCGCCTCCTCCCCAATGGATCTTTGCTCATTTCGTCACCAGGGGTGTCACCTTCAGCGGAGGGAACCTTCCCAGGAGGCTCCAGCGCAGAGGGAAATTACTCCTGCATTTCCCATGGATCTTTCGGCTCAGTCGCTGGCCAGACCGTTGTACTTCGTGCGCCGAGTGAGTATCCGGGGTTTTGTGCCCACCTCCTTTTAGCATTAAAAACAACTCCTTCTGAAAACAAGGGAAAGAAGCAGGTTTTATTTACTGTTTTCTAAAAACAATTTCAAGTAGGCAAGTTCTGTATTGCTTTTAAAGGGGTGTTGTTTTTAACACCACAGTACTTAATGTTTTGTGAGAGGTCTCAGAATATAGATGAATAAATTGAAATAAGCATTGCCAGTAAAAATGAAAGCCCTCTCATTGATGAATCCCATTCAGGGAATCTTTTAAAAGTTTCCCTGACTGAGATTTAAAGAGTATTTAAGTAGCTCTTTCTTAAAACAAGAGGAAGAAGCAAGTTTTATTTACTGTTTTCTTAAAAAAAAAGAAATGGGGTAGGCAAGACATTTTTATGATTGTTTTTTATTGGTTTTAAAGGTGTGTTTTTTTAATGCAAACATTGCTGTACTTGATGTTTTGTGAGAGGGGTCATTATATAGATAAATAAATTTAAATAAGCATTGCCAGTTAAAATTAAATCCCGGTCACTGATGAACCAGGGAATATCTTGTTTGAACCTTGCCTCTGCCACAGACTTCACTCAGTGTTCTTTGGCAAACCTCTCTCTCTTTTTCTCTGCCCCAACCTTCCTATCTTAGGGTTGCTGTATTTCAAAAAGTGAAAATCCAGACAAAAAAGTTGATGAGCTTCTTTTGGCCAAGTTGTTGTTGTTTGGCCAAATTTTTGAGCTATTTTTTAAAGGAAATTAGCCAAAAAATCAACACTTCCGACATGGGTTGCCATATGCATTTTTACTGATCTTCAGAAATTCTGCCCGGACCCTATTTTTGACAGATGAATCCTGGATATGTCTGGGAAATTCCGGACGTAGGGCAATATCTGCAATATTGAGAGAGTAACATTGACCTACCTTGTAGGGTCGTTGTAATGGCTGTGGGGAAAAAGAAAGAAAAAGTCCATAAAGGACTTTGAGTCATCTAAAAAGGCTGCATGGCTCCTAAAGATTATTTGATGGCTCATGCAAAGAGGCAGGAATTCTCCCTGATGAGCTTTCGCTCCTGGTGCCGCTCAGTATCTTCTGAACCAGAGGGGGAAATATGCCCATTGTGATGTATGAAAGTCGCCTGCTGGGTTGTTTTGACCATGAGCTCTTTGTGTGCTCCATTTAGCATTCAGCCTGTGTGAGCGCAGGAAAGATCCCAGAGAAATCCATCTTGCAGCAAGTGGGACGTAATGTTGTGTTCGATCAGAGGACTTGTTTACACGCAGAAGGGTTCATTCCTCATGCTGGGGGTAGGGAGGGCTGATTAATATTTGGCAATATATCATTAATGTCTGCGAAGGTGTGTATAATAAAATATATGGAGAATGGCCCTGCATTTTGCATGCAGAAGGTCCCAGGTTCAAGACCCAGCTCAGTGGGCAAATATTCTCACCTGGTTTGAGGCAGCTTCCTGTGTTGGGGAGAGGCTGTATCTCAGCGGTAGAGCACCTGCTGGGCTTGCAGAAACACCCAAGTCCAATCCCTGTTATCTCCTAATATGCCTGGGAATGTCCCTGTAGGGCTGCTGCCAATCAGTGTAGATGTACCAAGAGTCTGGCTTTGTGTAGGGTAGGCTTCTTCTGTTCCAGGGGCCGTAGCTAAGAGGTGGAGCATGTTCTTTGTAAAATCCCTTTTGATATAGGTTCAGTCCCTGATGTCTCCACTTAGGGTTGGGGAAGACCTTGCAGATTGTTTACCAGTCAGTGTTGACAATACTCCGCATAGGTGGACAAGACTGTGTTTATGGCAACTTCCTCCATTCCAGGGGAAGGGCCACAGCTCAGCAGCAGAAGCTGCAGGCAGAAGGTCCAGGTTCATCCAGCATTTCCAGGGCAGGTGGGAAGGACTTCCAGCATCCTGTCCTGAAACCATGCAGATCTGCTCCCAGTATTGATCTAGATAGACCAGTAAGGCAGCTTTTCATGTTTTTTGGGGGAAGGACTCAGCATCAGGGCCTTTGCTTTGCATGCACAAGGTCTGAGGTTGAATTCTAGGCATCTCCAGGTAGGGCTGCCCTGTTTTTGCCTGCACAGTTTGAAATCAATCCATGCAGGCAAGGCACAGCCTGAAAGGCACTGATGGTCAGCAGAGTGCTAAGCACCAGGCAGCAATCAGCTGATTGCCAGGCCTTGCACAGCACTTTGCAAGGCCCATCCATTCGCTGAGCAGCTCTGCAACCCCTGACAATCAGCTGGTTGCCAGAGCTTGCAAAGCCATTTGCACAGCACGGCCCCTTTGGGCCGACCTGCATCTTTACCTGTTCCACACCTGACAACATGAATGGTATCAGGTGCTCAATAGGTGGGGGAAACCAGGTGGGCCTTGCAAAGCCCAGAGGCTGGAGGCTCCCGACTACAAAGCAATGTAGTTCCACTTCCCCACCAAGACCTTGGCATTGATGCCCATGGGGCAGAGCGAGGAGAAAAATTGAACAGGCTTTATTGTACAATGGACATGATTCTTTGGGAGGGAGTGGCCCAATTCCCAGACTGGCCCATTCCCTGGGGCACACCTTTGTTTGGGATGACCCCTAGCTGGATGGTAGAGCACAGACTCGGAAAGTATAAAGCCCCAAATCCAAATCTCCAGCTCTCAAAGCAGCAGGATGGAAAAGCTTTCTGATGAGACCCTAGACAGCCACTTCAGGAGTCAGTGGTTGGGCTCTGACATAACCCTAACTGGTTTAGCATCACATGCATGTCCTGTTTCGGTTGATTTCCAGAACCCATGGGGAAAGCACCAAAGCTGGTCCAGTGTTGCTGGACCATGGACAGCTCCAAGTGAGAAAATTACTCTGATAAATGTTGTGATCAGGCTGAGACCTTTTATGTCTCTGTCTGTGGACTTCCTCCTCCAGACTTTGTCCCAGGCAACCAATGCTCCTCCCTTCCACAGCCTCTGTCCTAGCGCACTCTCAGCACTGCTGGGATGATGTTGATGTGCAATGGGAAGCATCTTGCTTCTTCTGGCTTAGGAGAAGGTGTCCTTGAGGGTCCAGGCTCTGGCCCTATCAGCATTTGTTACCTGGGAGTTGCTCTGGGAGTTCTTGCCAACTCACAGTGGTCTTTATGCTTTCCGCCGTCAGCTCTGAATCCTGACCCAGACCTGGCTCCTCTTCTGGTGCCTCTGCAGCCTCTGTGTCCAGATCAGTTCTGGATAAACAGGTCATGGTAGTGCATGGGCCTTGGGCTCACAAGCTCCCTTTCCCTTCTCCACTGAGGTTGCGTCAAGGAGATGGGAAGTGTCTGCTTCTGTTTTTCGCTAACCATGATTTGCTGACATTTGCAAACTCAGAACAGTGTTTAGTCTTGACTGCAGTTTAGGGGAAAGAGCCGGGATCAGAAACCGTGGTTTGAAGTTGGCTGGTTTCTCTGAACCATGGTTAATAATAAACATTGCAGTTTGTTGAAAATGGGGATGACAGCTTCTGATCTCCTTGTGGCTGTGTCAAAGGGAGGGAGAGCTCACCAGTCTGTTCACATAATGCTAAACTATGGATTGGTGTTACCTCCAAACACAGCCAGTTCTGGGAAGGGCCACAGCTCAGTGGTAGAGCATCTATTTTGTGTCCCAGGTTCAATCCTTGGCAGCACCTGTCCCCTGAAACCCTTGAGCATCATTGTCAATCAGTGTCAATGATACTGAACTGGATAGTGAATGGTCTGGTTCAGTATAAGGCAGCTTCCTATGCTCCTGTGGGCTAGACCAGGGGTCAAATTTGGCAGAAGGGAGTTTTCTATGTTACATATGAATAATAACACTCAGATCTTTCTTTGTTGGCCCCAGTTGGCCACTATGGAATCAATGGAGTAAAACTTAGAGGAAATTATCCAGCAATTGCTCCAACTTTTCCTTGAGCACAGATGTTCCCTCTTCTGTCCTTGTTTGCCATTCAGGCTGCAGAGGCAGAACTGGCTCTTAGATGGGCTCACCCTCCCTCTCGGGCCTTGCCTCTTGGCCTTTGGACGAAAGAACATGGTCTCTAGAAGCCATTCGGGAGGGTTAGAAATTCCTTTCCCTCTCTCTCTGGAAGCAGATCTGTTCACACTTTCAGCTGAGCCAAGGAAGGGGAGTCATGTTGACACCTGTTATGATACGCAAATTGGGTTTTAGTGTGTACTGTTCATGTGATCTTGATGAGAAATATGATGAGAAATATGTATGATTAATTGTTAAAATAATATTTAATTATCCTACCTGGCTTTTCCTCTATAATCAGCTCAGGGCTGCAAGGAAGTTGTCCCATTTTATTGTCACTAGATGTGGATAGATCAGCTTGTTTCTGCTCTTTGCCAGTTTCACACAGGATCATTTGTGAGTCCGTTCAGTTCCATATTAATCTGAATTTTTGAATGTATTTTCTTACAAAATGACCCTCAGGGATCCTTCCAGCTTGACAATTCTTTGAAAATGCACACTCCTTTCTCTCAGAGTATGCATTTCTAAACATATTTTATCCTAAAATACACACATTATATGCCTTCAGGCACTTTTTTAAAGCTGAAACTGCATTACAACATTTAGGAAGAAGTGTGGAGGGTGGCAGTATTCGCACCTGCAGATTCATCCAGGAGTGGTAGATCAGATCAGTTCATATGGGAATTCAGGAAGAACGAAGCCTTCAAGCACCCCTAATCCTTACAACAACCCTGCAAGGTAGATTAGGCTGAAAGAGAGGGGGTTGAGCAACATCACCCAGTGGCCAGTTAAGAGATCCAAGTGTGCATTGTGCCTGGCCAGCCTGCCTGGTCAAATATTGCCTAATTTGTCATCTGTTGACTGTGATCAAATATTGCCCAGTTGTTCCTGAAACCAAACACTATTCTGTAGGTGGCAGTTTGCCTTTCTCCTTTCTTAGCAAGGGCAGAAGTGAGGGGGATTGCCTTCCCTGTACTTTTGCCCCAGTGATGGGCAAACCAAGCAACATAGCAAAGAATTTCCTCTGTCCTGCAGGCCACCAACTGCAGGAATACCAACGGAAGCAGCCATTAGTAGCCAAAATCACTACCCAGGACTGCCCGGGACTTCACTTTGCTTGCTGCAGGCAACTAAGAGTGCCTTCTCCATATCTTATCTGTCTACCTGCGCTCTAAAGCATCTGTGAAGGACTCTAGTGGTGACTAGGAACCCATGGTGCTCCAGATGTTGTTGGACTACAACTCCCATGATCCCTGGTTATCCTGGCTGTGGATGATAGAAAATGGAGTCCAATGACACTTGGGGGACCACAGATTCACCATCCCTGGATTTTAGATTCAGATACAGAAACTTAATCCCCCCCCCCAAAAAAGTTAATCTTGTTGCACAATAATGATTCCATAATTTTGGTTTTTGTGCGTGATTCGCATATGTGGCATCAAACAGATGTGCATCAAAACATGTTGATGATTAAAGTACCCTCTTGGTTCTATTAAAATGAATGTTTTAACCATGGTTTCCCAAACTTGGGTCTCCAGCTGTTTTTGGACTACAAATCCCATCATCCCTAGCTAGCAGGACCAGTGGTCAGGGATGATGGGGACTGTAGCCCAAAACCAGCTGGAAGCTGAAAGCTTAAAGGGTCATTGATCAGATTTGTTAACCAGTTCGGTACCTAACCCAAGACCCCATCCTTGATCCAAACACAAAACTCCCTCCACTGTTTTAAAATACAAAATTTTGCCACTTTTACTTATGTGCACAATTGAACACATTTGTTGGTAAATAAACAGCATGGCTGGCACTTTTTAGTATTATTTCGTCCTTTGGGGGGGGGAAACCCCTCCCAAGTGCTCCCATGAGCTTTGATACAACTGAAGAAGAGAGAAATTGTAAGGAACTAAAACTTTTCCTGTTTCTCTGCCCCCTTTCCTGCCTCTCTTCCACTGGCACCCTCGACCTCCCACCTCCAGCTTTGTCTCAATTTTTTCAACATCCAGAGTCCCAGACGGTGAAAGAAAATGGGATGGCCCGCTTTGAGTGTCGGATCAAAGGGCTGCCTCCTCCAGTGATCACCTGGGAGAAGGACCATGTGGCTGTGCCTTCAGAGGCCAGGTGAGCTGGGCTGGAGTGTGTAGCTTCCAGGTGGATAAAAAGACTGTTTTTTGGAGACATCAGCTCACATTGGCAATATGGATAACTCTTCAGTCCAAATACAAATATTATCCTTATTGGCAATTATGACCTGCCTTTCACCCTAAGGTCTCAGGGTGGGTTACAACAGTAAGGAAACTGATAGAAACAGTTTAAAGCAACCTAAAATCACATCAATAATCTGGGTCCTAAAAATGTTAACAGTCCAGAAGATGTTATCCCAATGGTTGGGGAAGGGCTAAAGCTTAGTAGTGGAACGTCTGCTTTGGATGAAGGTTCAGTCCTTGGCTGCATCTCCAGGTGGGGCTGGGAGAAACCCCCTCGTTGAAATCCTGGAGAACTGCTGCAAGCCAGTGTAGGCAACACTAGCTGGACCAATGATATGATGCAGTATAAGGCAGCTTCCTATGTTCCTAAGCAATAACAGCTGAGAGGCCGCTCCTGCTGTTAAAGAGAGGGGTGCAGGGCAGGACCAGAAGCACAGAATAGTAGAATTGGAAGGGAGCCTGAGGCTCATTTAGTCCACCCCCTGCAAGGCAGGAAAAAGCAGCTGTCCCATAGAGGGATCGATCTTACAACCTTGGCATTATCAGCACTATGATCTAACCAACCGAGCTATCCAGGCCCTGTGTGGTTTTAGGGCGCAGGGGGTGGCACATCCTGAGCCCAACTCTTCAACCCTCTTTCCACCCCCAACCTAGCCGGCTCTACTAATTGACCAGCTGCATCTTTGGTAACCCCGGGAGTCAACGCAAGATCTGGCCCAGCCGACTCCCACTCCAGCACAGAGGTGTCCAGCCAAAACAGTGTGGGACTCTCTCTCTCTCCCCACTCTCTGTGCTTTCCCCTGTCTTGGAGGTCCTCCTGCTCTGACAGATCCTGACATTCCCACCCCCATAACACCGAGAGATAACGCATTGTTACACGTGCATGTGAATCAGCCCCATGAGCTGTGCTATGTGGCTGATGTATTGGCTCAACCTAACATGGCAGTCTATATCTATATATCTATATATCTATATATCTATATATCTATATATCTATATATCTATATATCTATATATCTATATATCTATATATCTATATATGCAGGTTTTGGTGTCCTCGGGTGTCTTCCCGTGTAAAAGTTGGGGTGTCTAGGCGACGTTTCGACGAGGTCTCACTCGTCATCTTCAGGCTGGTGCTTTCGGCTTCTTGTTACTGGAACAGAGCAGGATCTCAGTGTTTGAGTTCCTATAAATACTGTTGAGGGGGTGTGGTGTATAGCCTCCAATGTTCTGGGCAGAGAGGAAGTTCCCAGGCTAGTGTGCCTTTTCTTCTTTTGTTCCTTAATTACTTGAGGGATATCTTGAGTGATTTCTTGAGTGATATCCTGAGTACCACTTAGGTGGGTCATTAGGTGTGGATTAGTTGCTAAAGTCTTTGTGTCTTGACCTCTTGAACTTTGTGAAGAGTTTTTCTGAGAAGATGGCTGTACTACACTTAGTTGTGCTCTGGCTTGGCTTCGTGTATAGGGGCGAGCTGTGGTTTTGTGGCCTGTGTCAGCCAGATCTGTGTGGGGATTGCAGGGGGGTGCAGCATCCGGAGGTGCCACCATGGTTTGGCTACTGGATGGTGTCTGTAATTTATCTGTGGAGAGGGTCTGGGTTTGGGTCTGGTGTGGTTGATTGGTGATGGCGTTCTGTGTGCCTCTGGATCTGGTGTCAGTTTTTGTGGGGAGGGCTAATTTCCAGATGTCTGGCAAGCGGGATGTGTCGTCACGCTTGTTCATGTTGTGAGGGTGTTTCTCTGACACAGGCCACAAAACCACAGCTCGCCCCTATACACGAAGCCAAGCCAGAGCACAACTAAGTGTAGTACAGCCATCTTCTCAGAAAAACTCTTCACAAAGTTCAAGAGGTCAAGACACAAAGACTTTAGCAACTAATCCACACCTAATGACCCACCTAAGTGGTACTCAGGATATCACTCAAGAAATCACTCAAGATATCCCTCAAGTAATTAAGGAACAAAAGAAGAAAAGGCACACTAGCCTGGGAACTTCCTCTCTGCCCAGAACATTGGAGGCTATACACCACACCCCCTCAACAGTATTTATAGGAACTCAAACACTGAGATCCTGCTCTGTTCCAGTAACAAGAAGCCGAAAGCACCAGCCTGAAGATGACGAGTGAGACCTCGTCGAAACGTCGCCTAGACACCCCAACTTTTACACGGGAAGACACCCGAGGACACCAAAACCTGCATTCCTGTACCCGTGAAAATCTACGAAAGCAAATATCTATATATCTATATATCTATATATCCCCCTGTCCTTTGATTCCCACAGGTTCATTGAACTCCCCAACGGGGTCCTCCAGATCATAGATGTGCAGGAGAGCGATGCTGGAATGTACCATTGTGTGGCAACCAACTGGGCAGGGCAACGCTACAGCTCTGGAGCAGTTCTCAGCATCTCGAAAGGTAGGGGTTATATGAGCTAAATCTTCTCTGTTCTTTTAATATCTAGATCTGCCAGCCTTAGTGACATTTGATTCTTTCTTCCATCCTTTTTTATGGCCCAGCACCAATAAGAGTTAGGACGCGGGTGGCGCTGTGGGTTAAACCACACAGCCTAGGACTTGCCGATCAGAAGGTCAGTGGTTTGAATCCCCGCGACGGGGTAAGGTCCCGTTGCTCGGTCCCTGCTCCTGCCAACCTAGCAGTTCGAAAGCATGTCAGAGTGCAAATAGATAAATAGGTACCACTCCGGCGGGAAGGTAAACGGCGTTTCCGTGCGCTGCTCTGGTTCGCCAGAAGCAGCTTAGTCATGTTGGCCACATGACCCGGAAGCTGTATGTCGGCTCCCTCGGCCCATAAAGCAAGATGAGCCTCAACCCAAGAATCGGCCATGACTAGACCCAATGGTCAGGGGTACCTTTACCTTTACCAATAAGAGTATCTCTGAGTTGGGTGTCTGCAACCACCACAATCTTTTACATGCCTTCCAGTGTCATCCCTTAAGTAATGCTATGTTGGGGCCCAGAGGCATTGTGGGAACATAAAGATCATGGCAGATACAGTCACTTGACTTTGCATTTTGCCTGCAGTTTTTTGTTTTTGTTTTTTAAATGCTGCCACCTGCAATTAACAATCCCTGCCACTACCAGATAGGGTTATAGTGGGGAGGGGAATGGGGACCAACTCCTAGGATGGTGCTAGGAGAGTCACTAGGGCAGTGCTGAAGAACTTTATGGAAAACACAATTTAAGTCACTCCTAAAGAAAATACTAGCGCACTCAAAATCATTTGTACATGCGCAGAAATGAGTAGATTTAGCTGAAAGGCAGCACATGGAGATCTGCATTAATCGTTGCAATGCATCCACTATTATTCTTATTATTCTTATTATTTTGTGAAATTATTGCATAATCTAAGAAGGGTGTGTGTCTGTGACTGTCATGAAGGGACCTTGCACTTCTGGGTTTGCCACTACACTGTTGAGGAGTGCTCTTATGTGGAAAGGGCAAACTTCTCTCTCAGTTGAGCTTGTCTGTTATTACTTGAGCCTTACATTGATGAATCCTAAGAATGTTTTTGATAAAAACTGAGGTTCTCCCAGCAACACTGTCTGGCATTCAGCATGGTTTTCAACAGTGAAATTAACGAACATGATTAAGTTCGGTCCATTAATTTAAGTAAGTCTACTCTATCTTCGAGTTACATACCACTCAGAGTTTGAAAACCACTCTTTTCAAGCAGTTGCCAGGCTATTTTTCTTCTATTTTCTGAGGAAAAGAAAACTCCCCACCCTGAGGCAGACAAAAGGCAGGCAAACATGACTGTGGGTGACAAAAACTCATCTGTGGATGATGAATATGATGTTTTGTTTTTAATAAGAAACACTGCCCTCTGAAAGATCATTGACATCTCTGGCAGGTGGCTGATCCTTTGCTTCTTTCCTTATTTCCAAAGCAGTCAAGGAAGGCAAATGGCGTCTGGTCAGAAACCGTTTCTGTTGCTGTTAAACAAAGCTTTATACATACATGCACTGGCAGCCTCATACCTGAAGTTGCTCAGGAATTCTATGAAACCTAAAAAAATTAGTGCAGCATAGAAACGTTCAGCCTGCCATCTTGATTCAAAAGAGCATCCAATCGTATCCAAACATAAGCAGAAACTTGCCCCTCTATCTCAGGAACCATCAGGCAAAATTTGTTTGCAGTATCTAAAGAGGTGTCTAAATGCATATAGCAAACAAGCTGCTTTTCAAAACACATATGCTTCTCTCTGGGAGCTACAATTCCCAGAGTTCGCTCTGAAGAGGGATTGATTGTTAAACTGCTCTGGGAATTGGAAGTTCTGTGAGAGGGGAATAGGAGTCTTCTAAAAATTCCAGTTTTTCTTTCCCTGGATGGAGAGGGGACCCCACCCCCTTGGCTATTTCAAAGGCGAGCTCATCTCCGTCGAAGGTCACCGAAAGGGGTTTGCTACCCTGTTGGTGGCGGAGATGCAGGCAGCAACTGTGAGTCGGGGCTGTTGCCGTGCGAGTGGCAGATGTTTCAGGCCGGGCAGACGTCACGGTGTAAATTTCCAGACGCTCCTTGGGGAACTGCATTCCAAACGGGGAGAAGGATCTGGGGGCCTTTTACAAGCAGATCTCTTTCATGGCCCTGAAATGGAGAAGTTGTCGTCACTTAGAGGAAATATCTCCAGAGAGAGAGAGAGAGAGAGAGAGAGAGAGAGAGAGAGAGAGAGAGAGAGGGAGGGAGAGGGAGGGAGAAGAAGAAGAAGAAGAAGGGAGAGAGAGAAATAGCACAGCCCTGGTCATTTAAGTCCCTGTCCACACCTCAGAGAAGGTGACCAAGAACTCCCCACCTACTGCCAAATACAGTGGTATCTCGGGTTAAGAATGTAATTCGTTCTGGAGGTCTGTTCTTAACCTGAAACTGTTCTTAACCTGAGGTACCACTTTAGCTAATGAGGCCTCCTGCTGCCACTGCTCTGCCACCGCACGATTTCTGTTCTCATCCTGAAACAAAGTTCTTAACTTGAGGTACTATTTCTGGGTTAGCGGAGTCTGTAACCTGAAGCTTCTGTAACCTGAAGCGTCTGTAACCCAAGGTAGCACTGTATGAGCCAGCCACAGACTCTCTTCTGAAAAGAAAACTGGTGAGCCAGTGTGGTGTAGTGGTTAAGAGCGATAGAGTCGTAATCTGGGGAACCGGGTTTGCGTCTCCACTCTTCCACATGCAGCTGCTGGATGACCTTGGGCCAGTTACACTTCTCTGAAGTCTCTCAGCCCCACTCACCTCACAGAGTGTTTGTTGTGTGGGAGGAAGGGAAAGGAGAATGTTAGCTGCTTTGAGACTCCTTCGGGTAGTGATAAAGCGGGATATCAAATCCAAACACCACTTCTTCTTGTGTCGGATCCCAACTCAATAGGAAAGTGTGCATGTGTGGATTCAGCATAGAAACAAAGAGAGCAGGGGTAGGGAATGCAGCCCTCCAGTCCTCTCTGCCTGGCCCTTAGCCACACCCTTTACCAGTCCTGCTTGAAGTGCTTTTGCCTGACCAGAATGAGTCTTTGACCTCTGATAGCGCCTCTCACTTGTCTAGGATAGAAGGGGGAGTGTTTTGAGCGTGTGTAGAAACTAGCTGACTGTACAAAGGTAGTATTTGTTTGTTTCCCCTCCCACTTTGGCCTCTGGCCACGCCCATCACTGGCATGTGCCCTCCTTCCATCCCAGGGTTGCCCAGAAGGAACCTCGACCCTCGCATCCTCCTCCTCCCCCCCTGCCTTCTCTTCAATCAATCTGTTGCTGCTTTGCTTTGTCCTGAGGGAGGAGAAGCTCTGCTGGGCTGATGCTGCTGGCTCTCTACCCTGCTGCTCATATCTTGTACAAATATTTGATGTTGGTAGCACGTTTTTAGTGGTGACAGAGCCACAGGAAGTGATTCTGCCAGCAGCAGCCTCCCAGCGTCTTCTCCAGTAATGGCAGGCTTACCCAGTTCTTTAGCTGCAAAGCCATGACACTCACCCAACCCCAATTGTTGCATTGGGGCCTACACCTCGGTAGTGGTACCCACCCTGTGGAATGCCTTCCCATCAGGTGTCGAGGAGATGAGTATCTACATAACCTTTAGAAGACATCTGAAGGCAGACCTGTATAGGGAAGCCTTTCAATGTGTAATGTTTTATTATGTTTCATATACCGGTATGTTGGAAGCCTCCCAGAGTGACTGGGGCAGCCTAGTTAGGTGGGTAGGGTACAAATAAAATTATTATTGGTAGTATTATTATTAGTATTAGAGGATGGGGAGACCCATGTATATGACCTTGAGCTCCTCAGAAATAAAGGTGAGATATAAATTAAGTAGGGACACGGGTGGTGCTGTGGGTTAAACCACAGAGCCTAGGACTTGCCAATCAGAAGGTCGCGGTTCGAATACCCGCGATGGGGTGAGCTCCAGTTGCTCTGGCCCTGCTCCTGCCAACCTAGCAGTTCGAAAGCATGTCAAAGTGCAAGTAGATAAATAGGTACCGCTCTGGCGGGAAGGTAAACGGCATTTCCGTGTGCTGCTCTGGTTTGCCAGAAGCGGCTTAGTCATGCTGGCCACATGACCCGGAAGCTGTACGCCAGCTCCCTCGGCCAATAAAGCGAGATGAGCGCCGCAACCCCAGAGTCAGCCATGACTGGACCTAATGGTCAGGGGTCCCTTTACCTTTACCTTTATAAATTAAGTAAGTAAGTAAATAAGTAAGTAAAAAAGCAAATAAATAAATAGCACACAAGAAGGAATTGAGCCCAACATTCTTGCAAATCCCAGCAGCTGACATTCATAGGAATTCTGCCTCCAGATCATTGCACCTTTTCACCATATCAAACAGGGAGCTGTCCATGACTGCAAGCCAGAAATATAGGAATTTGCCTTATACTAAACCAGACAGTTGACTTAGTATATGTCTGCACTGAGGGCTTATTCACACCTAATCTTTCCTTTGAGCTTTCTAGGCACAGCTTTCCTGGACCCCACCCCCCGCACCGCTTTTCATTGGAAAACCCCATCTTTACCACTAAGTCAGAGCAAACAGCATTTCGGGTTTTCTGTGGTTTGCTGTTTGCTCCCGTCCAGCAGTAAAGAGCAGGAATTCTCTCTGAGAGTTCAGACAGGAGTCAATTCCCAGTCCTGTTTGGAGGTGCCGTTAATTGAACCCAGGACCTTCTGCGTGCAAGGCAGATGCTCTGTCACTGGGCCACGCACCTTCCCCAAGAAAGCTCCTACCTGCACCTGTTTTGTACTTCCACCAATACAAACATCTTCATTCCACCCTTCTTCCACAGAGCTCAAGGCAGCTTGCAAGATCAGTCCTCATTTTATCCTCAACATCAACCCTGTGAGTTAGGTTAGGCTGAGGTCACTTACTGAGCTTCATAGCTGAGTTGAGGATCTGAAACCTTTTTATAAGGCCAAAATTCTGTGAAAGGTAATCTGTTGGGAATTGCAGGCTTGGACAAAAGTTGACATTCTCTCTCTCCCTGCTACCCATTTCTCTCTCTTTCTCTGTTGCCCCCCTTTATCCCCCATTTTTTCATGAAACCAAGGTTTCCCTCAGGTTCTTCCCTTCTCCCAACAACCCCACAGCACAGATGAATTTTGGAGTGGCCTTAAGAGCCATTTTTGAGAAACTGGCCCCAGCAGAGGCCTGCCTAGGCAGAGATGGATGGCTGCTGCCATTCCCTCTGCCCCCCAACCCCCGCATTTCGCGAATGCTCAGCCCCACACCACTTGCGTTCCAACATGGCTCGCTTGCTGTGGGGAGGCCGGCGACCGGCTTGGATCTCAGCTGTCAGCAGCAGCCTGAGACGGCGAGATATCAGACAACTGAGCCCTGCTCTGCTGTTTTGCCGTGAACTTTCTCACCCTTTTCCAGAGGAGGAGCTTGAAGTTTTATTCAGCCCCTGAGAACCTCCCCTGAGAATAGATTCAGGCTTTTGGAGCAGCTGTTCAATGGAGGGAAGGGGAGGGAAAAGGATCCGTCCGTGATTTTCTACTATTCTTCTCCAGATAGCAAGAGACCCATTTTAAGGTTGCTGCAGAGGAGCTTTCAAAACTCAGCCATTCTCCTCCCACCCTTTTCCAAGGGAGGGGGCACACTGTACAGTCCTTGTCCGTTGGGAAACAAAAGGAGGTTTTACAGAAACCTTCATTCTTTGTCACATAATTAGTTTTGCAAGTTTTAACCTGTTTAACCAGAAGATTAAGCAATGGAAACGTGGGAGCGATTTTGATCAACGAAAGGACGCTCTCAATTGGTGAGCCTGAGAATTAAGTGTTTGCTTCCCAAAGTAATGTTGACTCTGAATGGTCACTGTAGTAAGGAAAATGAGAAAGAGGGGGCAGCTTTTGTTGCTGGAAGGGTAAACCGTCTCACATGTCTCCTGGTATCTCAAACAAGACGCCAGTGTTGAGCTTGAGGTGACGGGCTGATTTGTTTAAATTGAGGTGAGTCCTGAATTAGGTGGTGCTGTGGTCTAAACCACTGAGCCTAGAGGTTGCCGATTGGAAGGTCGGCGGTTAGAATCCCCACGATGGGGTGAGCTCCTGTTGTTTGGTCCCAGCTCCTGCCCACCTAGCAGTTTGAAAGCACACCAGTGCAAGTAGATAAATAGGTACCGCTCTGGCGGGGAGGTAAACGGCGTTTCCGTGTGCTGCTCTGGTTCACCAGAAGTGGCTTAGTCATGCTGGCCACATGACCCAGAAGCTGTCTGTGGATAAACGCTGGCTCCCTCAGCCTATAGCTAGATGAGCGCCGCATCCCCAGAGTCATCCACGACTGGACCTAACGGTCAGGGGTCCCTTTACCTTTACTGAATTAGGAACCAAAGGAGAGTTTTGCTGGATCAGGCCAATGGCCCATCTAGTCCAACATCCTGTTCTCACAGTGGTTGAGGCCTTGTAACTTGGAAGGGTGAGCTGCCATCCTATTGTTTGGTGCTTAAGGTAAAAATGGGAGGGGAGCAGGCAGAATAAGGGCAACAGGCCCTTGGATCAGCAGCAGAGCTCATGTTTATATGCAGAAAGTCCCAGGTTTGATCCTTGGTACTGCAGATTAAAACTTTGTGTGTGTGGGGGGGGGTTAAGCCTTCCAGATGTTGCTGTACTCCAACTCACATCATTCCTGACCATGCCGATGGGAGCTGGAGTCCAACTTAGGACCTTATGCATGCAGGTGCTCTGCCGTGGAGCCACAGTCTTTTGCCATGAACAGGATCCCACTTGTGCTGTAGTCACTATACAAGCACCTCCTTCGCTCATAGGCATCAAATTAAAAGCAGCTCTGGGCCTGGAAGAACCAGATTATTTTCTTGAAAGCTTGGCTTGCTTAGATTTCTAAATTTTTTATTTACACTTTTCAAATATATACATTTCACTGATTTTACAATCATTTTGACATTTTAAAACTTGACTTCCACCTCTTTCTGTGGTTCCTTAAATTTATTTTTAATACCTTCTGCGTATCCAAATTCACTTAACTTACTCATTTATTTTTATCTTCCTTAAATATATACTCTTTAAATATATGATCCTGCCAGTGTTTTTATCTGTTTACAATTGATCTGTAAATATTCAATAAACCATTTCCACTCTTTTATAATAAAAAGTTTGTTATCTTGATTTCTTATTCTTCTGGTAAGTTTCGCCATTTCTACATATTCCACAAGTTTTTGTATCCATTCTTCCTTTGCTGGGACTTCTTGTTGTTCTTCTTCTTCCCTTGAAAGTTTGGCTTGCTTAGAATGCTTCGACTCCTTTATCTTGTTTTTGGGAAAGACTAAAAACCTGTACTTTATTCCGCTAGGGCACAGGCTGCCTGAGACAGGGGATGTTGCCATTATCGCCGTGCCGGAAAACGTCACCGTCGTGGTTGGAGAGAGCGCCGTGATGGAGTGCATGGCATCTGCAAACCCCACACCATTTGTTTCTTGGATACGGGATGGTAAGTGAAGACCGCCAGCCCTTTTGATGCCAAGAGGCGACGGTGGGACCCTTTGGTTTCTGAAAAACCCATCAGGAGAGGAATGCGCCCCGAGAAGCTTTGCAAAGTGCAACTGAATACAAGGCGGCCGACCTCTCCGTGGCCGGGGAATGGCTCCCGAGTCGAGCTCGCCCATTAACGTGAACGCGATACAAAAGCATGCGGTTCATTTATGTTGTTTGATCTGTAAAAGATACGGAATTCTAGTTGCTGGATGCCTTTTGATCTAAATTGGACACGGCCAATATCGAATGACGCCCCCCAGCTCGAAAGGGCAGGGCAGGAGGGTCGGGCCTTTTGTAGACGTTGCGCGGGGCTGGGCGCATCTGTTGCTGCTTTGCAAAAATAACTCTCGGGTTATCTTTAGGATTACAAAAACGTGATAAAGATCGCTGGAGGCGCTGAGGATGGGGCAGGGCTGGGGCATGCCTCTCTTTTTAAGAAATGTGGCATTTCCCTGTGGGAGTGAAGGTGGCGTGTGAAAGTCACCAAAGCCCCAAAGCATGCCCAAGCAAGAGCCAACCCACCTAATTTTGCAGGACTGGAGATTAGCAGGGCCTTTAACGTCAACCAACTGCCCTGCCCCCAAACTGACCAACATACAAGGCGGGGGGATTCTCAGGCCCAGGGTCTAAATGTGGCCCTCCAGGTCTCTCTGCCTGGCCCTCTGGCCCTCCCCCAGGCGACACCCCTCTCCAGCCACCCTCTTTGTGCCCAAGCGACACCCCACACCGATGCCACTTCACAGCCTCCTAGAGTGTTTCTGCCTGGGTTGAATGTGGCGTTGGGTAATGGTTGCTTGCCTGGGTGTAGGAAGATGCAGTGCTTTTTGTGTGCGATGGGACTCCTTGGTCCTGAGTATTGGAACTTCTTTTTTGGGGGGCTGCCTATGCCAGCCATTATGAGCTGGCACACCCAGCCCTTTAAACAGTACCTCTTTGTGCAGTACACAGTTCAGCTATGGAACTCCCTCCTGTTTGGATGCGTCCGGGGAGACGGGGGCAATTGGCTGGCTCTAGCCCACCGGCCGGCAGCCCGGCAAACTCCGGTTCTCAGAGCAGCATCAAAACTGCAACTCAAGCCTCAGAGACCTTTAGAGACTGAGCACGCAAGCTAGCAGAGATACTCTTTGCAACAGAAGTAGCAGACAGAGGCATATGTAAGCATATTTACAAGCATTTATTCAGCATCAGGACAAAGCAAACACATGTCTGCTTCCCTTCGTGTCCGAGCAAACAGCATAGGCAAAAGCTATATTCAATGGAAGTTCCCAGCAGACTGTGCTGGAAGTAAACAGACATGTGACATACAACAACTCCACATGCCTGTTCTAAAGGTGGAATGGAACTATATCCTAACACCTCCCACAGGAGGCAGTGATTGCCACCAATCTGTATGGCTTCTGAAGAGGATTGGGCAAATTCCTAAAGGAGAGAGCTATTGATGCCTTCTAGCCACAATAGCTATGCACTGCCTCTATGGTCAGAGGCAGTAATGCTTCTGAATGCCAGTTCCTGGAAACCACGGGAGGGGAGAGTTTGGGTCCTGCTTGTGGTTTTCTCACAATAATAAAAATTATATTTTAAAAAAGAGAAACAGAATGATGTACTAGATAGGACCTTGGTCGGATCCAGGAGGCTCTTCTTACATTCTTAACAGGGCATGAGTACTGGCACCTCATTTTTTAACCAAAAAAGCACTGAAGATATAGATGTGTGTATGTAGAAGATAGCCAACTCTACAAAGGTAAAGTTTGCATTCACTGTTCTGATCCCTTTCACTCTGGTCCTGTCCACCTCTGGCATGTACCCCACACCGAAGGTTGACCAGAAGAAAATGTGGACCTTGCCCTGAAAAAGGTCCCCCCCCCGCCTGCCTCCATGCCATAAGAGAAACCAATTTTAATGTAAAATTGCAACACCCCTCCACTGATCTTCATACATTCCAGTGCTGTGTGCCCTCTGATTCAGTAGGGGACACGACTCTAGAGTCTTTCTTTGGCTGCTCTAAGCAATCAGTTGGAAATTAGAAGGACTCCTTGCAAACTTGGTGCTTAATTATAGCAGAAATGTAAGGTTCTCAAAACTGAGTGCAAAACGTCTGCCCAGAAGTCTGAAATATTAAGATCATCATCCTGCCAGAGCAATGCACTTTTAAGATGATAATGTTCAGGGTTTCTCTCCCTCCCCCCATTATCTTCCTTAAGAATTTGATGCCTTGTTGTTCCTTTGCAGATGGGGACCCTATTTCCACAGATGTGATTGTGCTGGGACGGACCAACCTCTTGATTCCTCATGCCCAGCTCCATCACTCAGGGATCTATGTCTGCCGTGCCAATAAACCCCAGACCAGGCAGTTTGTAACCGCTGCGGCTGAGCTCAGAGTTCTTGGTGAGAACAGAGAATAAACCAGTTCTGTGCTGTCGTAGATTGTAGATCGGTGGAGCATCTGATTTGCATGTAGAAGGTCTCAGGTTCAATCCCCAGCATCTCCAGGTAGGGCTGGGAGAAAATCAGGCCTGAAATCCTACCTAGAGAGACTTTGCCAGCCAGTATGGGCAGTGCTGAGGGAAGCGGTTGGCGCTGTGGGTTAAACCACAGAGCTTAGGACTTGCTGATTGGAAGGTCGGTGGTTCAAATCCCCGCGATGGGGTGAGCTCCCATTGCTCGGTCCCTGCTCCTGCCCACCTAGCAGTTCGAAAGCACGTCAAAGTGCAAGTAGATAAATAGGTACCACTCCGGCGGAAGGTAAACGGCGTTTCCGTGCGCTGCACTGGTTCGCCAGAAGCGGCTTAGTCATGCTGGCCACATGACCTGGAACCTGTACGCCAGTTCCCTCGGCCAATAAGGCGAGATGAGTACCACAATACCAGAGTCGGCCACTACTGGACCTAATGGTCAGGGGTCCCTTTACCTTTACCTTTATGGGGAATGCTGAGCTAGATGGACCATTGGGTCTGGCTCAGATTGTTGTTGTTATTATTATTATTATTATTATTATTATTATTATTATTATTAAAAAATTGTATACTGCCCTTCATCTGAAGACCTCAGGGTGTTTCACAGCATAAAAATACAAGATAAAAACACAAAATACATAATAAAAAGCTTTCTTCAAATAAAATTCAACACTGCACTGTAAAGGACTTAGAAGCTCAAAGCTGTAAGTTCCACCTTCCTGTGCTCTTTATGTTGTAAAAACTGCCTCAGTATTTTGGGGCTTTTATTTCTGGGACCTTGCAAAGTTGAATGCTGGGTATCTGCATGAACCAATGTCTCCCCTGCTTGCTTATGGGACCCACTCACCACTTCCATGCTCCTGTATCTATTCCAGCAGGAAGGACTAGAAGAAATGGTTTTGGTTAGCCTTTACTTTGTTGAAGGGAAGGTACACGTTGCTCCTGCCTCGAAGACTGGCCTAGGACAACTTTCCCTAACTGGGTGTTCTCCTGATGTTTTGGGCTACAACTATCACGAGCCCCAGTCAACCTATCTTACGAGAAGCCCTTAAGCAAGTCTCAAACGCAACACTCTCTCCCTACTTGGGATTCGCAGCAGCTGATACTGAGAGGCATACTGACTCTGATAGTGAAGGAAGAACGAGTAGCAACTCATAGCCTTATCCTCCATTAATTTGCCTGCCCTGAGTCTTCCAACATTCAGCTTCATTGGCTGTCCCTGGGTTCTAGTGTTATCCAACACCATTCATGATTTTATGCTGCTTTATCGTGTCACTGGGATGCGGGTGGCACTGTGGGTTAAACCACAGAGCCTAGGACATGCCAATCAGAAGGTCGGCAGGGTGAGCTCCCATTGCTCGGTCCCTGCTTCTGCCAACCTAGCAGTTTGAAAGCACATCAAAGTGCAAGTAGATAAATAGGTACCGCTCTGGCAGGAAGGTAAATGGCGTTTCTGTATTCTGCTCTGGTTTGCCAGAAGCGGCTTTGTCATGCTGACCACATGACCTGGAAGCTGTACGCCAGCTCTCTCAGCCAATAAAGCGAGATGAGCGCCGCAACCCCAGAGTCGGCCATGACTGGACCTAATGGTCAGGGGTCCCTTTACCTTTACCTTTATTGTGTCACTTTTTCCTTGCCTTTCCTCTAAATGAAATAGCCCCTTTCCTAACCTTTAGAAGCTAATTTTCTTCTTCTGCCTCTTAAGCTCCCCCTGTCATCTCCCAGGCTCCAGAGACCATTTCTCGGACGCGTGCCAGTACTGCCAGGTTTGTGTGCAAAGCAGAAGGAGAGCCGTCTCCCAGCATCCACTGGATGAAGAACGGAGAGCCTCTCTTGTCCAAAGGGCGGGTGAAGATGCAAAGTAGCGGCACTCTGGTGATCAACCAGATCGGGCTGGACGACGCCGGCTATTACCAGTGCGTGGCAGAGAATCACCTGGGCATGGCGTGTGCTGGGGCCAGGCTGGTGGTGATCGTGAGGGAAGGTTTGCCCAGCGCCCCTAAGAGGGTGTCTGCCAGTTCTCTCTCCAGCACGACTGTCTTGGTATCCTGGGAACGTCCAGAGTTCAACAGCGAGCGGATCATTGGCTTCTCACTCCATTACCAGAAGGCTTCGGGTATGTCCCTTGAATGGTTGTTTTGTCATCATAGTTTGTATCATGAAATATCGACTTTTCATCGACTTTTAGAAGACATCTGAAGGCAGCCTTGTTTAGGGAAGTTTTTAATGTTTGAAGTTTTATTCTGTTTTTAATGTTCTGTTGAAAGCTGCCCAGAGTTGCTGGGGAAACCCAGCCAGATGGGTGGGGTAGAAATAACAATAACAATAACAAATTATTATTATTATTATTATTGGGCAGGTGGCCTCCTGGCCTCCTCCGACTTGAAGGTCAAACTAGCTAGCCTTCTAATGCTGTTTGGGCCTCTCTTAAAAGTCTGAGTTTCTGTTTCAGCTGTAAGTTAATTGGTGCAGAATTGACTACCCTGTTGTTCTTTAGGCCACACCTGCACCATAAATTTAAAGCACATGTATTCCACTTCAAGAAGTCATGGCTCCCTCCCCAAGAATTATGGGAGCTATAGTTTGTTAAGGCTCCTGAGAGTTCTTCACAGACCCTTGTTCCCTTCACAGAGGTACAATTTTCAGAGTGGTTTAACAGTCAGTCCCTCTTTGCACAGAACTTTTGGGAATTGTAGCTCTGGGAGGAGGTCACTGCTGAGGTCAAAGCTCAGTATGAAGTCCTCCCCTCTTCCCCCCCTTTTCCTGAAGGACTTGCTCACAAATTTATTGACAGCTGCACGAATTATGATATCTAGGAAGTGGAAGGGGCAAGCAGAATATAAAATGGAAGAATGGTATAAAAAGGTGTAGGATATAACGATCAATGATAAATTAACATGTGCCATTAAGCTAAGATGGGGAATATATAGGAGAAATGATTTTAAGGAGATATGGAGGGTGATTGTAGAATTTGTACTGTTAAAATGGAAAGGGGTCAACCCATCACAAGAGATGTTGAAATTTTGGGAGGTTGGATAATTGCAATGGAATGGTCTTGGTGGTGGGGTGCACATTTTTATTATTATTTATTTATGATTATGACTTTGTCAAAATAAAAATAAAAAAGAAATAAAAAGCACAGTACGAAGGATATATGAAGGGGGTGCATGTAGCCCTGAAAAGAGGGAATTCTTGCTAAAAACCACTATGGGAACTGTAGCGCTATGAGAGGAGTAGCTGTCTCCTAACAACTCTCTTAACATATTCTTAAAACTCTCAACACACTGCAAGTCCCAGGAGTCTTTGAGAGAAGCCGTGACTGTATAATAGCGCTTTCAATATTTGGTGCAGATGTCACCTAACTCGTTGCCAGAAATGTGGGTTTGAAACCCTGATTGTGTTGAAAAGGTGGGAACAGCCCCAGCATTTGCTTAAAAACCAAACTGCGTGCCGTGAAAGGCGCACTGGACCTTTTCTGCGAGCTGCTTGCAAGAAGCCGCTCTGAAGAAAGGACAAAACACGTTCTTCTTTTCTCTTTTCTTCTTTTTCGTCTGACAGCGTTGTGTACCCTCTCTAGGCGCTGACAACGTGGAGTACCAGTTTGCGGTGAACAACGACACGACAGAGTTCCAGGTCAAAGATCTGGAGCCCAGCACCAACTACGTTTTCTATGTGGTGGCGTATTCGCAACTCGGAGCCAGCCGAACCTCCTCTTCCATCAATGTACAGACACTGGAGGATGGTTCGTAGACCTGGAGGGGAAGGGACTATTCCCCACCCCCATGCTTCCTGGAAGAAATAAATCACATAGCGGGCCCCTTTATGTTTGTGTGTGTGTGTGTGTGTGTGCGCGCGCGCAGCAGTGAGAAGTATTTTGAACTGAAGGGGTGACCTTCATTTATGTTTGTAATTAGATGAGGTTAACACAATTTGCTGACTCAAGCCTTCCCTTCCCCCCTTGCAAAAGCTGCGTCAGGGAGATCTGGGTTTAAGGCGAGTTCACACACTCTGCTGGGCCCCTAGAGTCCCCACTTGCCTGTGGGGGTTTTTCGGGGGGTCGCCTAGCCCTGACGTTTACCCCCAGAGCCCTGAAAGCTAGAACCGTTTCGTCCTTTACTTGGATGACACGGAGGGCGTCGCCATTCCCTCCGCAGCAGACCGGAAGACAAAATAATTTTAAAGAAGACAAATTTGTTCAGCAATCCTCCCTTCTTTGCTAGGTACAACAGTGACACATTTAATTTCTAAATGGCCTGTCTGGTCCGCATTCTGTTCTCACAGGAAGCCCAAAAGCAGGATATTGAGTGCAACAACATTCTTCCCATTTGTGGTTCCTAACAACTGGTGTTTAGAGGCATGCTGCCATGGTCTAACTTAGGCATTGTGGCTAGTAGCCATCCCTGTGCCATTTAGGCACCCTGTTGATATGACACAGCATGCAGGTGCATTATCAAAAATAAAGAAATTGCCCTGAGATCAGTTCAGCTTGGCGGTTCTCATGCGGTGCAGTCCTGGTGTTCTGGTATCTCCAGCCTTCCCCCTTGGAAATGTCTCTTTGCATTGGTGTTAGAAAACACTTCTGCATGAAAGAAAAACAGCCAGATTTCCTTTCCTAGAGGAAATAAGTTGGCTAAGTGAATTGCAGAGTGTGTTTCCGAATGTTCTCTTATTTATTATCCTTATTATTTATTATTACAGTTATTTGTCGCCTGCTACCAAAATGTCTCAAAAATTTTTGAATGTGAATGACGTTGGAATGAAATGAAGTGGTTCTAGCAATATGATTAGAAGTTACAATATATGAGGAAAAATAACTAAGGGAAAAATAAGAGGGTATGAATTTGCTGAACAAATTGGTAAATGGAATACAAGAAAGGGAGGTGTGAGGAAGTCATGAAAATAAGTTAATGAATGGTACAATATCTGAAAGGGTGATTTTTCTTTTTTAATTTTTCTTTTTAAATTTTGGTTTTTGTCTTTTGTCTGTTTGTGTGTTTTTGTTTTTTAAACTTCTATTTGTAAAAACTTAATAAATATTATTTAAAAAAAACAAAATGTCTCAAAGACACTTACAATTATAAAAGCAGGCATAAAACAAAATTTGAAATAAATAAATAAATAAATAAAAGAACATAAATTAACGAAAAGTGCTTATCTTGCAATAACATAAAATGGTCAGCCCCTATCCTGCCCTACTGAAGATGAACATCAATACAGACTTGGGTATAAGTCATACCCTATCATCCAGTTAAGACCCAAATTATTGGGTGAACAGGAATGTCTTTGTCTGGTGCCTAGAAGTTTGTAATGATGGTGCCAGGCATATCTCTTTGGGGACAGTGTTTCATAGTTGGAGAGCCACCATTAGAAAGGCCTGTCCTTGTGTTGCTTCCCTGTGAGGGGGCACACAAAGAAGGCCCTCAGGTGATGAACACAGGGTCCATGTAGGTTCATGTGGGGAGAGGTGGTTCCTAAGGTACTGTGGGGTTCTGGGCCATTTAAGGCTTTAAAGGTCAAAACAAACACTTCAGATTGAGCCTGGAAACCTATCTGCAGCCAATCAATGAAGCCCTTCAGGTTCAAATGTGCGTGTGTGTGTTTTCACCCACCAAATGGGTGTTTTGCTCGTTTCCTTTGTGATGAGGTGGAGTCATCGCTTTTATCCTTCCACTCCCCAGTTCCCAGCGCAGCTCCTCAGCTGTCTCTTTCCAGCACAACACCGATGGACATCAAGGTGACTTGGCTGCCTCTCCTTCCGGAACTCAGCAATGGCAGAATCACCAAGTACAAAATTGACTACGCTCCCCTCAAGGAAGGTAAGGAAGAGATGGTTCTGATGCCAGAAACTGGGGCACGATTAGGGATGTAGAGAAGCAGTGATTTTCACCCTGTCCTGGGTTCATCACAATCAGTGCTGTTTCCATTCTGCTACAGTTCAGCTTCCAGCAAAACTGGTGTTGTTTTCTCACTCTAAGCTTTGACCAAAACCAGTGCTATTTTTCCCAGGGGAAAATAGCACTGACCCAAACTAATGTACCGTATTTTTCGCCCTATAGGACGCACTTTCCCCCCTCCAAAAATGAAGGGGAAATGTGTGTGCGTCCTATGGGGCGAATGCAGGCTTTCAGGAAGCTATCCGCAAGTCTTGCAAGCCCAGCGGGAGATCCTGCGGGCTCGCAAGGCTTGCGGGCAGCAGCCTGAAGCCCAAAAGCTCAGGGGACAGCGGGGAGGTGCAGCGCCGCCACCCCGCTATTCCCCGACCCGATCTGGAGGCTGGCGGGGGGGGGGGGCAGAAGCAAGCTTGCTTCTCCCCCCCCCCCCGTCAGCCCCACAAGCTCGGGGGATAGCATGGAGGCGGAGCGCCGCCACCCCGTTATTCCCCTTGCTTCTCTCCCCCTCCAGCCCCACAAACTCAGGGGACAGCGGGGCAAGCCGCTGCCCCACGGAGGCTAGAGAGGCTGTCCCTGAAGGCAGAAGAGGGAGACGGAGCGCTCCGTCTCCCTCTTCTAGCTTGGGGATGGCTGCGCAAACCTGGGGGGAAAATAAATTTTTCCCCCTTGTTTCCCCCCCCCCCAAAAAAACTAGGTGCGTCCTATGGGCCGGTGCGTCCTATAGGGCGAAAAATATGGTAATTAATTTCACAATCAAATTCAGTGGAAGGGAAACATCAAAAAGTAACGTAATTATTCCCGTAAAACAATAGCTTGTACTCACTGGTGTTATTTCTATTCCTGACCTCAGATGCACATGTGAACTGTGGCAATTTCTGCTCCCATTTCTGTTTCTGATGGAATTCTCTAGCACCCACCAGCATGTTAGATTCAGCATGTTGGGCTCTGTTTTTCTAACAGATCTGATTTCCTCAACTGAGGTTGGTGCAAATGAGACCCAACTTACTCTTCATGGCCTGCACCCTAATAAAGTCTACAAAGTGCGCATTGCAGCGAGTACAAGCGTGGGCTATGGGGCCCCTTCAGAATGGACACAGCACCGAACCCCGGATAGAGACAACCAAACTCATGGTAGGTCAGCCCACTGCCCATGAGGATCATGTCTGCTGCTCTCAGGGTTTAGTAGGACATGGAGAGTTCTGTGTCTGCAAATGGAATTCGGATCCAAGATAAGTATGTGGAAGCTTTAATCAAAGGTAGGCATCATAATAGCCAAGGAGAGTGAGCCTGAGATCATGACCACACCAACTCCAGCAGCAACAGGTGGCAAGTGAGTGAGCAAGCAGCGTGGGTGGCAGTTCGCCCAGGCAAACTGTTTAACAGAGTGGGGGAGGCACTGGGAAACCTGTTGCCCCCCAGTGTTGTTGGGGTTTCGCTCCCATTGGCTCCAGCCATCTTGGTCAATGGTTGGGGATGAGGAAAGTTGTTTTCCAAAACATCTGGAGAGTACCGCACTCTTTACCCTGATTTAGTACAACCCTGTATGGTACCTTCTTGTATTTTTATCCTATTCTTCCTCCAAGGAGCCAAGAATAGTATATTTATTATTATTTTAATTTACACCCTGTGAAATATACTCGGAGTCAAGAGTGGATTTCATGCTCTTTATTCAGTTCATAGTGGTGAGGAGGAATGGAAGTTCCCCCAGAATGTCTGCTTTGTATACATTATTTACACAACGGGCCCCATGTGATTGGCTAATTCCGGGATTCACCTGTAGGCCAATCAGGTTGCGGATTCACTTCCACCTGGAGCTGGATTGGGTGACTCCTGTGGATGAATCAGACTGCTGCATTCTGAATCCTGTTGTTCTAGGACCAATCAGACTGCTGCCTTTTGGATCCTACTCAACTCAGTACATAACACCCTGCCTTCCTCTCAAAGGAGCCATGGGCAGCAAACAAAAAGCTGATAAAACGACAACAAAAGCAATTAAAACAATTCCAGTACAGATGCAGACTGGGAGAGAGCTCTACTTAAAAGGCTTGTTGAAGGAGGAAGGTTTTCGGCAGGAACCAAAAAAGACAAAAGAGTCGGTGCCTTTCTAATGGGTAAAGGGAGAGAATTCCAAAGGTGCCACAACACTTAAGTCCCAATTCTTGTATTGTGTGGAGTGGGCATTTTGATAAGACGGTATCTACACGAGGTCCTCACCTGCAGAGCAGCTGGGGTGTATAAGGGGTGAGACAACCCTTCAGGTTTCCTGGTCCCAAGTTGAGTAGGGCTTTATACACCAAAAACAAACAAACAAACAAACGAAACCTAGCACCTTGATTCTTGAGGCAACCACTGTTGATGTTTCTTCCTTGCTTCCCCTAGTTCCGTTTGCCCCGACCGAGTTAAAAGTCCGAGCGAAAATGGAGTCCCTGCTGGTGAGTTGGCAACCTCCAGCGAACCACGCCCAGATTTCAGGCTACAAACTTTACTACCGCGAAGTGGCCACAGAAGAGACGAGTGAGGAGAACCTCTCTGAAGGTCCTGGGGATGGCGCTTGGGATGTTGGGCCGATAAAGCTGAAGAAGAAGGTCAAGCAGCATGAACTGACAGAGTTAAGTAAGTTCATTTGTTTGTTGAATTTATATCCCACCTTTTTTTTTGTCCAAGGATGTCAAGGTGGCGTACGTGGTTCTCCTCCTCCTCCCTTTAATCCTCACGACAACCCTGTGAGTTGTTAGGTCAGGAGGCAGGGACTGGCCCAAGGTCACCCAGTGAGCTTCATGATCAAGTGGGGATTTGAATCCAGGTCTCTGACACTCTAGCCACTACACCACATTGGCTCTCGGAAAAGGTTTCCTGTGCCCTGCTTGTTCCCATGAACTGGCCATGGAGGTTGTCTGTGGCAAGGAGCCCACCAATGAGAACATTCTCCAAGCTGTGTGGACCCAAACTTTCTAAAACTTGGGTGATCAGCCTGCAGCTTAAGGTCTGTGGTTCTAAACCTGATTTCGTGTGGGTAGCGAGGAAGGAGAAAACAGAGAGGCGGGATGAGAGAGAAAAGCAAGTGTCCCATTGGCTCCACCCTCTGCTGGCTTGCGGCCCTCAACAGATTACCCTGAAAGGAATGTGGCCCTCAACCTCATTCTAAATGCCATGCCAAAGAAATACAGCTTTTCCAGCTGGGATAAATGTTGCTACTTAAGCCAACTTTCGCAAACTTCCAGACACATAGAAGTTAAATCTGTTTCATTTCTTCTTAGTTCCTGCTGATTTTAACCATCTTGAATGTTCTTAAAAACCCTTAAAAACCCTTAAATAAACATGGTGCAAATGTGGCGTTAGTTGGATACAACCTCAGTTTGTTGTGCTATGGATTGGGTCGTTAGAAATCCATGCCTGAAAATTGAGTTGGCGGGTGTCTAACAACCATAGAACATTTCTTCCATGCGCCGTTGTCTGAACCAAGCCTGAGGTCTACCTCCATTACATTTGGGCTGTGACTGGAGAGAGAGGGCACCCTGTGTGGGGAGATGTTTGGCTGTGGGTCCCTCTTTTAAGCCTTTGCTCGATGCTGAGACACTCCTCAGCCAACACACACACACACACACACACACACAGCCACTCTGCAGTTTGGACCATCTCCAGGCTGACTCTGTTCTGCCTGCTGCCAAGATTTTCAGAGCAGACAAAAAAGCCTTTTTGCTGTGGCGTTCTTAGGGAGGCTGGCAAAAAAAAGAAGGAGCTAAAATGTTTTCTCTCTCTTCCAGATGCAAATGTGTGTTGCACAAGTGTAAGGCTTTTCCGATCCTTGCCATCCATGTGCTTTTCCTTGCGGGTGGGGGGGGGGAGTGGCACCACTAGCCCCCCCTCCATACACACTTGCACAATCAAAAGAAGAGTGATACACTAGCACAGCCAAAAAGTGCTTTTGTACAGGCTGTATTGTGGTGGCGAAAGGAGCTGGCCATCTTCTCCACAGCAGGCCCTGAATAGGCACATCCTTAATTAGCAGAGCTTCGTCAATGAAACCAACAAGAGGTGGGGGGGGGGAGGAGGCCATTTGGGGAGGAACAAGGAGCTGGGTGTCCAAAAAGAGAATTGCCCCATTTTCCCTCTATTTGTAAACTTTGAGATGCTCAAGCAGTTCCCTTGAATAAGCAGATCTTACAAAAGGGGGGCGAAGAAAGAAGCAGGCGAGCTTTAGAACAGCCTTCTTGGCTTGCTTTCTCTGGAGCTTGGCTTGGATTGCAGCACAGCTAAAAAGGGTGGCTGCATCTGGCGCTAAGACAGAATTCACATTGCCGGAAAGCTCCGCTTTGGTTGCAAGGCCATGGTCTGCCCTGGATGGCCTTCAACAATACAGCAGGTCCATGCACTCATTTAATGGGTTAAAAAAATGCCCTATTTATATTTTGGCAGCATCCAATAAAAATGCTTAAACAGCCTGTTCCTGGTTCGCTCTATTCAAGAGGTGGGGTCAATGGGAGCGTGGAGTAGAGTCCCTATACAACCCCCCATAGTGATGACATGCCAAAGGACAATTGCCTGGAGGAGGTTACTAAAGACTCACCCGGCACTTGATTCTAGTTGGGCAAAGGGAGATGGATTTGGGACGCCAAGTTTCCCCTTAATTTTAAATGTATTCATTACATTTATATCCCACTTTTCTTCTAAGGAACTCAAGGGGGCATACACACTTACCCCCCTTGCCCTTTTTATCCTCACAACAACCTTGTGAAATAGGTTAAGGTCTGAGAGTTGCGTTCAACCTAACGTTTACTCAGAATAGACCTATTGAAATTCAAAATTAATGGGCCTAAGTCAGCTTTTACTTAGAATACAGTGGTACCTCGGGTTGAGTACTTAATTCGTTCCGGAGGTCTGTACTTAACCTGAAACTGTTCTTAACCTGAAGCACCACTTTAGCTAATGGGGCCTCCTGCTGCCGCCGTGCCGCCAGAGCACGATTTCTGTTCTCATCCTGAAGCAAAGTTCTTAACCTGAAGCACTATTTCTGGGTTAGCGAAGTCTGTAACCTGAAGCGTATGTAACCTGAAGCGTATGTAACCCGAGGTACCACTGTATATCCATTGAAATTAATGGCCCTAAGGAAGAGTCATTTATTTCAGTGGGTCTCCTATAAGTAAAAGTTAGTTGAATACAATTCTGAGAGACTGTGATTGGCCCAAGGCCCCTCGGTAAACTTCATGGCAAATTGGGTATTTGAACCCTCGTCTTCGTCCAGCGCTCTGACCATTAAACCAAACTAAATCATCCAGATTTTTGCTGCTAATTGCCCTTGTTTCTTGCTTTTCAGTTTTTGGAGTTTTCTCTTATTTATTCTCTTTTTTGTTTTAAAAAGACACACCAGTTAATTATAGAACTCATGATCACCAAAATAAGTCCATGGGACACAAGGTACAGGTGGTTTAAGAAAGGGTAATAGGAGGTGTTGTCCATTATTATGAATGGGTTGTATTTGATGCAGTGCTAACCTGAAGTCACTTAGCAGCATACTTGTGCTGGTTCATTACCACAGATGGTTGTGTAATGGATTGTGCGGCACGAACGAGCTGTTGTGCAACAAGCTTCTGCTAGTTCCATTGTTGCATTGGATTCCTTCAAACTCTTCCATCTGCTAGCCCAAGAGTTCCTCCACTGGCGGAGAGAGAACTCTGTTGGATACGGCCCTTTGCTGAAATGGAGATGGTAGCCATGATTTTGCTCTTCTAAGCCATGCTGCTCTTTTCGTTGCTTGACCCACTCTTTCATTCCTCTGCTTATTCTCTCCAGTTCCTGGGAGACTCTACGAAGTGAAGCTGGTGGCGTTCAACAAGCATGAAGATGGCTACGCGGCAGTTTGGAAGGGAAGGACTGAGAGGGCTCCTGTGACTGTAGCAGGTAGATGCTGCTGCTGCTGCTGCTGCAAGGCTTTGACTCATGGCTCATGTTTATGGATGGCTTTCCCACAAAGCAATATGATAAGGCAGCCTTCGCCAACCTGGTGCCTCCAGGTGTTAAGACAAGGGCAGCCAAAATGATTAAGGGAATGCAGTGCCAGATTCACATATAAGCTAAACAAGCTTAGGGCCCCGCTCTCTTGGGGCCCCCCAAAAACATTAAAGAAAAAACTGGATGTACATTTTATAAGATAAAAAACAAATAAAACTGACATACAGCAACAGTGTTTTGAGTTGTGTATGGACCTATTAGGTCCATCAGTTACCATATAGCATATATTCAACACAAGAAACAGCGACATTTTGTTGTTGACAAAGGACAGCTGAACATATAAAGGGCCCCATTACCTTCAGTAGCTTAGGGCCTCATCAATCCTAAATCTGGCCCTGAGGGGATGTGAAAACTCCCCTATGAGGAAACGTTGCAGTATTGGGGACTTTTAGATGAGAGAAAAGATGCGTAAAAGGTGACACGATGGAAGTTGTTTAAGAACAGCAGCAACAACAGCAACAACAATTCATTATGTGACATTATATGCCAACCATCTAACTGGGTTGCTCCCAACAGAATACAGTGGAACCTCGGTTGTGGAACGTAATCCGTTCCAGAAGGCCGTTCGACTTCCAAAATGTTCGACAACTGAGGCTCAATGGACGGTTGGCAAAATTCACTGAAAAAATGGAGAAACGCATCTTGGAAGCCATTTGACTTCCAAGGCATGTTTGAAAACGGGAGCATTCACTTCCGGGTTGTCAGCATTCGAAAGCCAAAATGTCTGCCAATTGAGGTTCCACTGTATTTCAAAACAACAACAACAGCAACAAGAAAACATCAAATATTTAAAAATTCCCTTTAGATGCAGTTTGCACGGCATGGAAAAAGGGGAGAGAAAAGTTTTTCTCCTTCTTTCCTAACCCTGGAACTTGTGGACATCCAATGAAGCCAAATGTTGGGCAACCCAGGACCGTTAAAAGAAATGACTTCTTCAAACAGAGCATAGACTATGAAAGGTGGTTCCATAGGAGGCAGTGGTGGCCCCCAACTTGAATGGCTTTAAAAGAGGGTTGGACAAGTTGATGAAGGAGAAGGCTCTGCTCTGCTTCCATGGTTGGAGGCAGTCATGCTCCTGAATGCCAGTTGCCAGACACCACAGGAGGGAAAAGAGCTCTTGTGCTCAGCTCCTGCTTGCTTGTTTCATAGGCTTTTTGGGCTGGCAGCTGTGAGAACAGGGTGCTGAATTAGATGGGCTGTTGGCCTGATCCAGTAGGTTCTCCTGAGGTTCTTATGGACCACAGCTCCAGTCATCCCCATTTGACTTCTTCCACATTCTGTGGCTCATCTGACCACAACATTTCACCCTGCCTTGTTCCTCTGTAATTTCCGCTGTTGTTCCTTTGCAAGCTGGTCCAGGAGTCATCCTCCCTGCACCTGATTCTGCATTTCTTGTCTTCTCTTGATCATCCTTTCAGACCCTCCACTTCAGAAGGGCCCACCACTGCCCCCGGCCCACGTCTACGTGGAATCCAACAGCTCTACGTCAATTTGGTTGAGGTGGAAGAAGCCGGATTTCACCACGGTGAAGATCGTCAATTACACCGTGCGGTTCAGTCCCTGGGGGCTGAAAAACGCCTCGCTTGTGACTTACTACACAAGGTAAGAGGGTGACTAGCAAAGCGAACGGGAAAAGTCAGGGGAGCCTTAAACCAGAAAACCCAAGAAGAATGGAAAATATTTAAGGGATATATATAAGATTATATTGTAAAAGTGGTACCATCTTAGCAGAAGTGGAATGATACTTGTGAACAATAGATAAATGAAATAACTATCATAGTGGAATGTAAGAAAAAGGATATAAAAACTGTGTGATAATACCATGACAATAGAAAAAGTATAACGAGAACAAGTGGAAGTTTCTTGCAAAATAATTTTATTTGATAGATGTGAAACTCTTGGTTTTTTTTTTCTTTTTTCTTCTTTTTTAAAAAAATTGTTTTTACATCGTGAGGTTTTTTTCCTTTTTCCGTTATTTACTTCTGTATTTGTTATACCTATTTTCATTGTATGTTTGTATGTTAAACCAATAAAGATTTACAAAAAAAAGAAGAGTGTGACTGAGCACCTGTGCAGTCTGCATATGGGGTGCTGCTGCAAAGAACGAGGATGGGTGAAAGTTTTTCTCCCTCTCTCATCACGCTAGAACTTGTTGACTTCCAATGAAGCTGAATGTTGGGAGATTCAGGGCAGAGAAAAGAAAGGGCTTCTTCACGTAGCCCATAATTAAACTATGTGACTCATTCCCACAGGAGGCAGTGATGACCACTAATTTGGAAGGCTTTTAAAGAGAATTGAGCAAGAATATTTAATAAAAACTTTTTTAAAAAAGAAGCTCATATTAAAGGACAGGCAGGTTGACAAGTACGGAGATGGCCCATTATTGGCACCTTCTGCTGCGACTCATGAGAAGGGGCAATGAATGTGCATGTTACTTTTGTACACTAGGCTAGTTTCTACGCAGACTCTTACTGTCCTCCCTGCTCTCTATCCAAGCAGGCAAGACACCTAATGGGAGTTCAAGGACACATTCCAGCAAGGCAAAAACATTCAAGGAGGGTGCAAAGCAGGGCTGATGAGGGGAGGTGCAGCCTGAGGAAAGCCTTGAAGGACCACATTCAGCCTCTGGGCCTGAAGTTCTCCAGCCCTGTACATAATCCATGACTTAATAAACCATATATTGGCAATCCATGGGTCAGCATTAAGGCCAGTGAGTTCTGCATCCATCAGTTTCCTGTCCTATCACAGAGAAGCCCATGACTTCTCTGAATGAATTCTTTGCTTCAAGTGGGGCTGCTATTAGGTAAGAATCTCAAATATCAAGTGAAGCACTATGAAACCACAAGACCTGCCATCTCTTCTGTTTTGACAGCTGCCAGTCTTCTTATGGGGGTACACAGATTGCAGATGGCGTCATAATATTTTCTCCCTTGTGGGCATTCTTCCTTCCATAGCTCCGACGAAGACATCCTCATCAGTGGGCTGAAGCCGTTCACCAGATATGAATTTGCAGTGCAGTCGAATGGCGTCGGTGTCGATGGGCCATTCGGGAATGCGGTGGAATGGTTCACCCTTCCGGACAGTGAGTACACAACAGAGTGCTTGATAAATAAATGTCTGCAGGTTTGGAGCGAAAGATTTGGATGGGGGAGTGCAGGCTACCTTACCTAACTGAACAATAGCACATGTGTTCCATGAAGGGCCGGCCCTATCGTTAGGCAGAGCAAGGCAGCGTTAGGCAGAGTCTCAGGCAGCAGATGCGGGATGGAGGCATTGACGGAAAAGGTGTTGGGCAGAACAGAGCTGGGTGTATCACCTGCCTAGACTGATGGCTGCTTCTCTCCCAACCCTAGGACCAGTGGCTTCTTCACACAGCTCATAGTTAAATTGTGGCTCTCTCTCCCACAGGTGATAGTGATGGCCACTAACTTAGTTGGCTTTAAAAGAGGATTAGACAAACTGAAGGCTGCTGCTGCATTCTAGCTCCACTGTCACATTCAGCTGCCATTTCCTTGGCTTCTGCATGTGGAATGATGGGAACAGAGGAGGCTCCACCTTTCCCTTTGCCTCAAGCAGCAAAATGACTTGGGTTCTTACCGAGGGACTTGCAGTGCTTAGTTTTCAGAATGAGAGTTTTAAATGTAAGTTTTTAGCCCCTATAACTGCTTAATCGAAAATATTCTGCTGTTCATTTAAAAAAATTCTCAGTAAAGATAGACATCTCCAATACAGGCAAAAACAAATACAAATTTACGACAATATTAGAACTCATACTTTGGAACTATTGACAACAGGCAGGTGACTTTGCTGTACTCTTTTTGATGCCTGCTCGTAACATTTATTTATTTTTGGGCAAGCCTATCCACACATGCAGAACGTTGACAGGTGTTTTAATCTGGTTTTTAGCTTATTGTTGATTTTAATTATTCTTAAAGGTTTTTAAATAGTTGTTTATTGTTTTATTCTTTTTGTTAACCACTTTGAGAGGTTTGACTTTTTAAATAGAATCATGCAGAATATAAATTTTGTGAAATAAATAAAAATAAAAAACAAAGACGCAACAGCACCCTTGACCAGAAAAAAAATCCAATTTAAGAGCAAAAAATCCCAATGTGCTCCCGTGGGCCTTGTCATTAAACAGACATGCTGGCTGGCGGTGCTGATGGCACTTGAAGTCCCAGACATCCAGGGGGGCACCAGGTTGGGGAAGGCTGGAGTAAGCCAAAAAGTTGGTTTTCTACTGAGTCTCACAGGAAGCAGCCTTATACCAAGAGACTCTTGATCCACTTAGCTCTGTAATGTCTGCACTGACATTACAGCCCTACCAGGAGGCACCAGGGATTGAACCTGGAACCTAGTGCATACAAAGTACCATATTTTTCGCTCTATAGGATGCACCAGACCACAGGACGCACCTTGTTTTAGAGGGGGAGAACAAGAAAAAAAATTCTCCCCCTCTCATGCTGCGCTCCGAAGGCTTCAGGCAGCTATCCCTGAAGCCTGGAGAGAGAGAGGGGTCGGTGCACACCCTCTGTGCTTCGGAGGCTTCACGTTGCTATCGCTGAAGCCAAGGAGCCTGCATTCGCTCCATAGGACGCACACACTTTCCCCCTTAATTTTTGGAGGGGAAAAAGTGTGTCCTATAGAGCGAAAAATGTGGTACATTCTTTGCCATTGATCATTGGTCCTTCTAGCTGAGCATTATCTGCACAGGTACCCTTCTTCAACCTTGAAGTCCCTAGTGGTTGTTGGGAGTCCAACTCCCAACATCCACAGGCAGCTTAGCTAAAGGTCAGGGAAGACAGGAGTTACAGCCCATCAACATCTGGGGACCCAAGGTTCAAGAAGACCACTGCGGCAGTGGCTCCCCAGGATTCTAGACGAGGGACATAGCAGGTTGGTATCAGGCAGCACAGGATCCAACCCCCCACAGCAGGTTGCCAGGAATAAGACAAGGAAAAGTTCTTACCAGCTGCTTTTTATTCAATATTCAGAGAGAGGCTGGGAAATCCAGCCTCTTGGAATAATGGCTTTGCTCCACGTGAGTCTCCAACCCATCCCTCTCTCCCTTCATGCATCATCACTATGGGTGCTGACAACCTCCCTCTGCCTTTGAGCTCTTTGCTCTCCTACTTTCAAGGCTCACTGGGTTGGGGGGATCTGGAATGCTTTGTAAAGACGCTGTGTCTGTCAGCTGTCGACCCTCTAGTGCTTCTTTTTCCTCCTCTCCCATTATTTCCCAGCTTTCCCCCTCATCTGCCTCTGAGCTGTGATCTCCCTCACACCCCTGTTGTAATTCTGAACTGTTTTCTTCTTCTCTGGAAGGGTCAGGCTGGGGAGGCGGTCTCTACCATACCTCCTCTGCCCAGTCCCTGACATCTGGAGGCATCTGCCTTAATGGTTGCTCGATAAACCCCCTTCTCCCTTTTTGTGTTCTGTCCTCCCCTTCCTGCAGGGCCGTCAACGCCTCCCTCTGACTTGCGGCTTCACCCCATCAACCCATACGCCGTCCAGGTTCACTGGTGCCCCCCCTCTGAGCCAAATGGCATCATCGTGGAATACCTCATCCTGTACAATGCCAATCACACTCAACCTGATGAGATGTGGACTCTACTGACAAAAGAAGGTAAAAAAATGCATAGAGGAAACTTTTGCGCAGGAGTACGGGAGTAGTTTCGTTTTTCAACTTTCCCCCAGGGGTCATCTGCCAGGGGCCAAATGCCAGGGTGAGCAGGGATGGTGGTGAATAGGTCTTTCTCTTCTTCTGCCACCCCCTCTCCCCCTCTTTGCTACCCAAATGAAATTGGACTGAGGGTTTCCCCACCCCTGTGCATCTTTGAAGAAGAAGCTATCTTCCTTGGCCTCACCCCAGTATACCTGAAGGAGTGTCTCCACCCCCATTGTTCAGCCTGGACACTGAGGTCCAGTGCCAAGGGCCTTCTGGCTGTTCCCTCACTGCAAGAAGCCAAGTTATAGGGAACCAGGCAGAGGGCCTTCTCAGTGGTAGCGCCCGCCCTGTGAAACACCCTCCCATCCAATGTCAAAGAAATAAACAACTACCTGACATTTAGAAGACATCTGAAGGCAGCCCTGTTTAGGGAAGTTTTTAGTGACTGATGTTTTGATGTATTGTTAATCTTTTGTTGGAAGCCACCCAGAGTGTGCGGGGTATAAATAATATATTGTTATTATTATTACTACTACATGGGAGCCGCAGAACATCCGCTGTGTTTTTAACCAGTCTGCAACACTTGAGCACCTGCTGGGTTTGCTCTCTTGCTCAGGCAATACGTTCAGCACCGAAGTCCACGGGCTGGAGAGCGACACCCGGTATTTCTTCAAGATGGGAGCCAAGACGGTGGTTGGGTCAGGGCCGTACTCCAACGTCAAGGACGTGCAGACCTTGCAGGAGAAGTTCTCAGGTACACGCAGCAGCGCACACAGTGCAAGGTGGGGTTCGCCTTGGCAGGCCGCGGCATCACCCTCTTCTCTTTGACTGCTCTCCTGTGTCCCTCAGATATGCTGGACGTTCACTCTGTCACGGGGATCATCGTGGGAATCTGCCTAGGCTTGCTGTGTGTCCTCTTCTGCATGTGCGCCAGCTTTCGCAACAACAAGCCAAGGTAGGTTTCTGCCTCGCCTTGGCCCAAAGTACTTCAGACCAAACTGAAGCCTGTCCGTTCAGCCATGAGCCTGCCGTATCTGTATTGCAGCCTCTGTTCTGTATCTTTTGTCTGAAGCCCTGGAGGGCCACTGCCAGTCAGTGCAGATAGCAGTGAGTGAGATGTGCCAATAGTCTGACTCAGTCAAATACCGTTTCCTATGGTGCTAGAGAAAGCATCGTCACGGACACACGTATCAGGATAACCTCAGTATAATACAAAAGTAGCTACAACCCTAAAGTGTACCACAGCATAGGTTTTTTGTATCGGCTGACTAACACAGCTGCCTTGCTGGAATTAGGAAGGCAGTGTCACAGTTTTTGAAAGTAAAGGTCTCAGGTGCTGTCCCTGGCTGCATCTCCAGGCAGGACTGAAAAGAAACCCCTGCTTGAAACTTGGAGATCTTCTACCTGCCCATTATTGTGGACAATAGTGACCTAGATCAAGGTTTCCCAAACTGGCGTTTCCAGCTGTTTTTGGACTACAGTTCCCATCATCCCTGACCACTGGTCCTGCTAGTTAGGGATGATGGGAGTTGTAGTCCAAAAACAGCTGGAGACCTAAGTTTGGGAAACCCTGACTTAGATGGACCAGGGGTCTAACTCTGTCTAAGGTAGCTTTCTGTTCTGTATATCATCCCACAGCAAATAAATCAGCAATTGGTCATTTAATAACCTGCTGCTATTGGCCAAGAATGAGTCCTGTGCCTAGCACTGGTTCAGTCTGCTGGGAAATCTCCAGCATTCATTGAGCTGCGGGGGACGTTTCGTTACTGGTTGGTGAGCGCTTAGTCTTTTGTGCATTCACTCCTGCAGGGAGTCTGTGGCAGGCCTGGTTTCCCAAGCAGCTGGGAACCACACCTACTATCACCGGAGCCGGCAAACACCATCCCTTCCTGTGGCCCCCTCCAACTCTCACGAACTGGAATCCCTGATGACCCCACTCTCTGATGATGCTCCCTCACCACCGGCAGACATCATGGAGCTGACCGAAGTGCAGGGCCTCATTCGTGGTTGCCCCCTGGATGACAGCACAGGCCACATCAAAAGAAAGGTATTTTATTTTATTTGGTCCTATGGTCCCCTTTTGTGGGGATCCATTTGCCACTTTGAAGCAAAACAAGCAGTCCTCAGATAACCTGCTCCCAAGGTGGGTTGGATATTTTTTGGGAGGTTACATCTTACAGTTTGAATTACACCTTGAAATGTTGAAGGCAGTGAAGATATTTCAATGCTGGCAGCTTATGTTCCTGGCGATCCTGAAAACCCAAATTAGATTGCTTGGAAGGGGGAGGGGGGCATGAAAGACAGGACCTTCAAGGTGGCTTTCTCTGAAATGCTACCTGTTCCACACACAGGGCCAGCTAGACAATGCATGGATGAGATGTTGGGAAGAGGGGGTTTGGATTTGTTAGGCACTGGGAAACATTTTGGGACATGCTGAGAATATGCAAAAGGGCCCAGGCACCACTTCTGCCAGGATGGAAGCAGGTTGCTAGAGCTTAAAATAAAAATAATAATTAATGTGATTGCTGGGGGTGGGGTGGAGAACTGAAAGGAGCCAAGAAGTGTCTGGTTTGGGGTGAAAATGATTATGACTATCTAGATGGGGCCAGATCAGTTCTGCAAAGAAAGTGCAGGAGCACATGATAGCCAATTGCAAGGCACATTTTGATTTTTTGGTTGAGTGCAGTAAGCATCTCTTCACCCACCCCCATTCAATTCTCTCCCGTGGATCAGGCCTCTGCCCCGCTGCCTTGCACCCCCAATAGAGAAAACGTGTGCTGGGATCACAGGATCTGGGCAAAAGTGAGCTTGAGCAAAAATAATCTGAACCTTGAAGAGCACACAGAGCTGAAGGAGGAAGTGGGGAAGAGAGTCTCTTTTCCAGCTTTCTCCTTCAGCTGTATGTACTTTGCAAGGGAGGAAAAGGGAGCAGCGAAGAGGAGCAGGAGGATGGTTCACAGATACCATAGGAAGACCTCAGTGGAGGACTTGCTGGCAACCAGTGCCCTTGGGCTTAGAAAACGCAATGGTCCCCTGAGCTAAGCCATCCCTGTGCTAAGGTAGTGTAAAATAATAATTGCTAAACCTGGAGTACCAGAGAGAACTTCTGCAGTACAGAACCAAGCCAAATCATGTGTCTTCAGAGACGTCAGTGATCCCCGCTGTGGCTCCCACTTATTGCTCCCCAAGATATTCTGCATGTGTATTTAGCCCATTCCCCTTCGCTGGTTGGGGCTTGGTGTCAGCAAACTGCATGCCAGAGTGCAAGAAATGGTCATGGTTTTCAGCACCATTCTTTTTCCTCTGAGGGACGTGCGTGGCGCTGTGGGTTAAACCACAGAGCCTAGGACTTGCCGATCAGAAGGTCGGCGGTTCGAATCCCTGCGACGGGGTGAGCTCCCGTTGCTCGGTCGCTGCTCCTGCCAACCTAGCAGTTCGAAAGCATGTCATAGCACAAGTAGATAAATAGGTACCACTCCGGCGGGAAGGTAAACGGCGTTTCCGTGCGCTGCTCTGGTTCGCCAGAAGCGGCTTAGTCATGCTGGTTGCATGACCCGGAAGTTGTACGCCGGCTCCCTCAGCCAATAAAGCGAGATGAGTGCCGCAACCCCAGAGTCAGTCATGACTGGACCTAATGGTCAGGGGTCCCTTTACCTTCTTCCTCTGACTCCTTCTGTGGCCAGATGTTGCCCCATGCACAGATTTGCATCATAAGGTTCTGGAGCTTGGTGTGTTTTATGGACAGGCAGAAGGGGGGGGGCTGCAGTCGTGCATCGTCCCCACTCCCACTCCACCCCCCAAGTCTTGCTGTCATGGCAGTTTCTGCTCCAAGATCCCTTTATAACTTTTTCTTTCTTTCGCGGCAACTTATTTTGCCTGCCAATTGTGCCGCCTTTGCTTTTCCTCCCCACTCCACTTGCCCCTCCCCGCCCACCCTTTTGCTTTAAAGCTTCCCAGAGTTTGTCTGGAGCATTTCATTTCATTAGGGAATGTTTAATTGGCCTAATTTAGCTAATCAGTTTATGCCTGTCTTTGTAGCCTGTGGAGAATGTGTAAGGTAATTAGGAGATTGACTGAAACAAGTGTGTGGCGAGCGCGTGGGATTTCGCGTTGGCGTCAATCATGACATTTCTTGCGGGTCCCCAGCCCTGAAGAGAAAGCAGCCGTCAAGCTGGAGACGGGGAGGAGGGCAAAGTGCAGTCGGGTGGCAAGAGCTTTAGCTGGGCAGGGTAGAGTTTCTTTACAGCCAGAGGTTTTACCAGTGCGGCTCTTTGCGGGTGGAGAAATGGCAGTGGACCTGGGTTCATGTTCTCTGCCTCCACCAAGGACTCACCACATGGCCCTGGGGCAATTCACCCTCTCTTATCTTCCATTCCCTGTACAGTGGTACCTCGGGTTACATACGCTTCAGGTTACAGACTCCGCTAACCCAGAAATAGTGCTTCAGGTTAAGAACTTTGCTTCAGGATCAGAACAGAAAGTTTGCTCCGGCGGCACGGTGGCAGCAGGAGGCCCCATTAGCTAAAGTGGTGCTTCAGGTTAAGAACAGAAATTGTGCTCCAGTGGTGCGGCAGAGAAATGGTGCTTCAGTTTAAGAACAGTTTCAAGTTAAGAACAGACCTCCGGAACGAATTAAGTACTTAACCTGAGGTACCACTGTATTTAAAAAGGGAATAATAGCTCCAGCTCAGCTACTTGTAAACTGCTTACATAAGAACATAAAAAGAGCCTGGCTGCAGGATCAGGCCAAAGGCAGCCCATCTAGCTCAGCGTCCTGTTCTCATAGTGGCTATCCTGATGCCTCTGGGAAGCCCAGCAGGAGGACCTCAGCCGAGCAGCGCTCGTCCTGTGATTCCCAGCGGCTGGTATTCATAGGCTTCTGGTGGCAAAGGCAAAACACCACCTTCTTGGCAAGTAGCCACTGATAGCCCTCTCCTCCATGACTTCGTCCAGTCATCACTCCCTCTTGTGGGATTGACTTCCGTAGTTTGTTGGGGCTGCCCTATGTCCAGAATTTCCTGGACATAGCTGGGATTCGGTCCTCATAAACAGCGCCCATGTCGGAAGTGTAGATTGAGCTATTAAAAATAGCTCAGAACGTCACATTTAAGCTCAATGAGTTTGGCCAAAAATAATTTTATTTTATTTGTGTCCGGATTTTCACTTTTTGAAATACAGCAACCTTAAACTATATGTTGCATGAAGAAGTATTCGTCCTGAATTTTCGACCATTCGGCTTCAGTGGATGTCCGGACAATCTGACAAGAGAGGGAGAGAAAGGCTCTATCTACTATGTCCCCCTTTACACACCTGTACAGCAGGTCAGGTGGCCAGGAGGAGTCATCTCCGGGACTCTGTGAGGCTTGTCTGAGGAAGCAGAAGTATAAGATCTTCCAAGAGATGCAACACATGGTCTTTCCTTTCCTTTCAGGCTCGATATTATCTTCAGTAGGCAGATGCAGAGTCTAAACATCAGAGCCAGCCCTGCCACTTGCCAGAGTGGGGCAGCTGCCTCAGGTGCCAGATGCTGGAGGTGTAATCACCCCATCCTCCTGAGTCCCCAAAGCTAGTCTGTGCCCCCTAAGCTAGCCTTCTGCCCTCTAGTATTGCGGCATCCCAGTTGTCCCACAACCACCCCCCTTCAGTGGTTGTGTGCAGATTTGCTGAGGAAAGTTGCCACCTCTCAAACAGTCTACCTGGTGACTGGGAAAGGGGTGATTTGCACCCCCCACCACTCTCTCTGCCCACCCTAGCACCCTGTTTGCTTAATTTCTCCCCTCCTTGCCACCACTGCCAAAATCAGACAAGCTGAATTTTTTGAATCGCCCTTCAAGGGCAGCCCCACCGAGAGCGTATTGCGGTAGTCCAGTCTGGAGAGCATGAAGTACAGTGGCCAAGTCTTCCCATGACAGCCCTGCTGGAACGGAAAGGGACAACCCAGAACCCCACAGGGCCTTTGCCAGGCAGGGAGGGACCTGGGCATGAGTGCCCTGAGCACAGCAGCTGCGAGTGTTTTGTTTCAGCCTTGAGCTGGGCAGGGAGACATCTTCCACCTGGTCTCTACACCCCTGGCTGGCCGCTAGAGGGGAGCAAAGACAATCTATGTTCAAGCCTGCCCTGCAGAGGGTGTGTGTGTGTGTGTTCGTGTTCTGCCACTACTGTCAGCATTTGGTGGGGGAAGGAAAGATGCCTGCCCTCCTTCGAAGAGTCTCCATGTAAGAGAGTCTCCATGTGGCTTCATCATCCATTGAGAACCCGAGTTATCTTGGAAAACGTGGATGAACGCAACTCTTCTTCGCTGTTCCATCTGAGCTGTTTGGGGTTTGAGCAAGTGATGGGGAAGGGGTGTTTATCCATTTATCTCGAAGTCCTCACCCACCCCCCTCTTTTCACACCCACTGAGAGGCCCCTGCTGGCTAATCCTGCTGCTGCAAACTCATTTCCTTTGTCCTGGTGGCTTTGATGTCTGTGCTAACCCACCAACCCAGCCTGGGTTAGGTTTTTAATGTAGCTGCTGGTCAGTTTCAGCTACAAGGAACAGCTGAAACTCCACAGTTTTCTGGTTTTCCAACCATCAGTTGGCCCAGTGAAAAGATGCAGCTTTCATCTTTGTCTTTCATTTTCTTCTACGCAAACCATTATTGACAGGTGCCAGTTGTTCCCGGCCTTATTTTGAGACAGATTTTGGGGTGTGATTTCTACTTTATATCTACAAAAAAGGGGGAGGGGGTTTGGGAAGCTCATGGTCTGTGTTGTTATTTTTCTAAAAGCAAATCTATGAGGTTTGGGGGCGGGGAGAAATGTGGCTGTCTAACCAAGACCTGGCCCATACAGTCAAACCTTGGTTCCCGAACACCTCCGTTTTGGAACATTTTGGTTCCTGGATGCTGAAAACCCAGAAGTAACTGCTCTGGTTCTTGAATGATTTTCAGAAGCCAAATGGCTTCTGAGCCATGTTTTTAATCCCCCCCAATTGACATTGCAGCCACCCCATTGATCCTCGGTTTTCAAACTTTTTGGAAACTGAACAGTCTTCTGGAATGGATTAAGTACAGTAGTAGCATCTGATCCAAACTCAGCCAGCCCCAATCTGCCTACCTTCTTATCAGAGAGGCAGGCTGCATAACTTTAAAAGGGGTTAGAATGACATGCCATGGGTTCCCCATGGGTATTTGCTTGGCTGCTGTGATTACAGGCTGGACTAGATGGGCCACTGGCCTGATCTAGAAGGGCTCTTAACGTTTTTTTTTTTGCATTAATGGAAGATCAGTCTAGAAACGCCTGTTAACCTTCTTGGCTGCGTGAGACCTTGTCATGGGCTGGTTAGATGCAGAGGAATAGTGGGAGGAACCTAGTGGGAGGCAAACTTGGAGCTGCCAATCAACAGTTAACAAACCTGAACCATGGATTTAGCCTAAGGTTACCAGATTTTTTTTCAATGAATCCAGGGACACATTAATTAATTAATTACTACACATTCAGGGACGTTGATGATGCTGCGATGACAGTGGCAGAGGGGCAGCTGCTGCCTTGACCTCAACCACCACATTTCCCCTTCCTCCGAGGCTTTTGTCTCCTTTCTCCATGAGCCTGGGCAGCCCCTGAATTGTTGCTTCTTTGGTGGTGGTGGAGGTGGTGGGGAAGCGGTGCATGGTGGGTCAGGCATGGAAGCTGGAGAAGGAGGGCCGAGAGCGGTGGCGGCAGCAAGACTCGGGCAGCACGATGGCTTCCCATCGGAGCAGCCCCAATCCCATTCCTACTTGTGTGCAAGCAGAAGGGGGCGGGGATTCATCAGCTGGGAAGGGAGGCTTCCTGTTGCGTGCAAGCAGGAGTTGGGAGATGCTCCGATAAGCAGCATGAAGCCTCCCTTCACAGCTTAGTTGCTGGGGTCAGGGAAGGTGGAGGCAGCCCGGGAGCTGCATCTTAGAGCCCCTGCCCCACCATCATATGGGGACTTCCAAGCAGCTCCTGAAGCCAACCAAAGCTAACTGCTCTGGGCTGCTGAGACTGCCACTGCTGTGTTTCCCGGGAACATTAGATGAAATCCGGGGACGGAATTTGTCCAGGGACTTATTCACAAATTCAGGGACTGTCCCCAAGAAACGGGGACGTCTGCTAACCCTAATTTAGCCATGCAGGCACCCAGGCCTCCCCTCCAAGGTGAGAAGTATTTCTGTTGAATGTTTAGCAATCGTTTCTAAATTTCCCTCCATGCCTATAAATCTGGATATGTTTACTTGTGTCCCCTTTGGTCCTACTTTTTGGTGGTGTATTTTTGGTGGGCGTTGTGGAGAGTTAGACATACTGTGAGTTGAAGAGTGAGAAGGACCCTGAGGGGCTAGTCTTAAGAGTCTTAGGCACACTGATTTAGTCTTGGCTTGGAAGGTGTCCTTGCCCAAGAGATTGGCCCAGCTGCCCTGGCCATAAGTTTGGCACAAGGAGGCTCTTTAACGTGCCCGGCTCACCCTTCCTTGTCCCTTCCCATCTGGATTATTGACAACGGCATGCCATGGAAAGGTCACGGCACGAGAGAAACACACAACATCTGGTGTGCTCCCCTCCACCTTTTGACGTGGAAACGAGGTCAGCTCGACTTGAGCCAAGGTCAGCCTCATGTTAGGAGGCATCACACTCTGATTTCTCACCCGCTCCACTGTTTCCGTGCCAGAACAGCAGCATGCTAAACAGATGTCAGGGAAGGTCCCTCTACTCTAATCCTTCCTCCTGTTTCATCTTCTCTTTTTCCCCCCAGAGGAAAAACATGATTGCATTTCTCTTTATAATCCAGTGTTAGAATCTGAAGGCCTGTAGCTCAGTGGCTAGAACACAGGTCCTGAGTTCAATATACAGCATCTTCAGGCAGGACTGGGAGAGCATCCCTGTCTGAGAGCTGCTGCCAGTCAGTGTAAACAGCTCTGAGATGATGATGATGATGATGATGATAAATAAAATAAAATAAAATAAAAATAAATTTTTATTTATATAAATTTTTATTTATACCCCACCCTTCCTGCTTCAGGAAACCAGGCTCAGGGCAGCTAACAGCAAAATTTAAAAACACTTAATTGGTGCTAAAAAACCCAGAACAGCATAAAATATGGTATAAAGTGTAAATAACGATAAAATCAAAAATCAATTTAGGGGGGAAATCCATCCAATAAACATTAGATGATCACCAGGGCTAGCTGGCTAAATTAGTCCCACTTGGGCCCGTGAGGAGACCAGGGGAGAACCAGCTGTGGGATCCCAGAGGGGGTAGTCTTCACAAAAAGGGGAGGGGGAGGGAAGGAAGGGGAACAAAAGATCAGGCCAGGTTCAAATTGAAAGCCAGGTGAAATAGTTCTGTCTTACAGGCCCTGCAGAAGGAAGTTAAATTCCACAGGGCCCTGGTCTCGTGGGACAGAGCATTCCACCAGGTCGGAGCCATCACTGAGAAGGCCCTGGACCTTAGATAGATGGACCAAGGCTCTAACTTGGTATAAGGCAGCTTCAGATTAAGGATCATAGGTCAGCTTTAGAGCATCTGCTTTGCATGCGGAAGCCCTGGGTTCAGTCCCCAATGGCTGGGGGTATCTCCTTCCCAGAATCCCTGAAGAGAAGCTGCTGCCAGTCAGTGAAGACAATTTTGAGTTCGATAGACCAATGGTCTGACTTTGGATAAGACAGATTCCTATGGTCCTTCTCTAAGATATGAAATAGGGCTGGGGGTACTGAGAGCAGGACCTGGCGTGCTTTGGGGTGGGAGGGGAAGGTGAGACAACACCCTGGCATTTCCCTGGGTCCACCTGGCAAGAGTGGGAGGGCTGTGTTTTGCCATTTTCAATTTCCAGCTAGCGGGAAGGTTGGGGAGTGGGTGGGTGGGTGGGAACAGCAGCCTCTGTACCTTTCGAAACACCTGAGAGCAAGTCCTTTTGCCCCACCTGGGGCCCCCCAGCACCCAGAGAAACCGTCCCACTCTGGGATCTGGAAAAGGCCAACTTGAGAGCTAACCAGCTCAAGCTCTGAAAGGCCAGGCAAAGGCCCAAAGTGTTGTGTGTGGTAGTTTTTATGGCAAACCGGAGAGGAGGAGAGGATAAAGGAGCCTTGACAAGTTCTCTTCTAGCTGTATAATTTAATTAGACTTGCAAACAGAGTAACACTTGTGGCCCACGGGACTGGAGAACGCCGCAGAGGAGCAGGTTTTGGCCTGGTTTATGAAGCAATAGTTTTTGAGTCTGGGATCAGGGACTGGGGGGAGTTAGCAGGATTTGGCCATGCAGCTGAAACCTCTTGAAGGAGATCATCCAATGCAAGAAAAACCACAGGACTGTCAGCCTCCCATTTTAAAATGTTGCAGCATCACTGCTGCCTGATTCTTTCTCTCACATGCCTATGGTTCGTTCTCTCTGTCTCTCTCTCTCTCTCTCTCTCTCCTGCTATGTTAACAGCCCAATTCACTTCTTCATTTCCCAATTTGCTGCCTTCCTCTTCCTCCTCCTCTAGTCAGGTTTTGGCTGTTGTCTGCACACAAGGGCACCTCTTTGCAAAGACAGGGGCCCATCCCTAGCTGATGTAGTTTTCCTTTTGGCGATTTTGACAGGGGAAGAAAACCCATGGCCTTTTGAAACACATACATCATATATCAACCCTGCTTATGAATCAATTTACTCGGTCCAAGCTAGTCCAAAGCTGAGCACCTAGAGGCATAAAGACAAGAAACTCCTTCTTCCATCCTGCCCGCTCCCACAAACGAACAAGCAAGTTAGTTCCCTTAAGTCTGCAAAGGCAGACTTGAAACATGTGAGCCAAAGCCAGAGAAATTCAGAACCTAGCAGGGGAAGAAATGATGTAAAGCTGAATAAATTTGTCTGACTTCAGAAGACTGCAAAATTCTGTTTCTGTTGTTTTTGGGGTTTTTTTTTATTAACCCAGCTCTCTTTAATATTTTTATTTTGTTACAAATCACGAAGTGGTAAGAAACTCATTAAAGAGTAGAACGCTTTGCAAGAGTTCATATACACTTTGCTGAGGCCCTTTTTGCCCTCATTCTCACTAAAGTGCTAGACTGCAGATGAGGACTCACATCACTGAATACTCCTCTGTACAAATTTTTTTTCATCATCTCACCTAGAAAGCTAGCATGTCATGCAGCTGTTGACTACCTTTCTCCCTGACATACTAATTATGTGCCGGGATTAATTCCTTATTGCATTTGACTACCTTAAGTCCAAAGTGACTCAGCCAAGACTCACCTCGGTGGAAAAGAAGCCTTTATTTCATTATTTTACCATGGCTTCAAACTGGTTGGAGAAGAGCATCCTTACGGGTGCCCTCCAGATGTTTTAAACAGCTGTGCTGGCTGGGACTGATAGGAGTTGCGGTCTGAAACATCTGGGAAAGGCTGGTGAGGAGCAGCCTTTTCCTTTTTAAAATTACTAGAAAGTTCATTTTGTTTACCTTTGTTTATTTCCACTGCTTCCATTTGCCTTGCAAACCCCAGCAGCAAAGTGTCCCCAAAACCCTTAGGCTTTATTTTCACCCACAGACCTTGGATCTTCCAGTGTGGCAGGAGAGATAATGTCCTTTCCTTTCCTTACAATTCTGTAGCCTCCCTGGGAGAAATCGCTGAGCAGCTGGGCAAACAGCATCGCTGGCTATGGAGACACAGCTCCCAAAGATCCCACCATGGCTTTGAACGGATCGTTGAAGATGGCGTCCAACGGAGGGCAAAAGGTCTTGCTGCAAGCTCTGGTCTATGAGGTTGTTACGGTGTGTATTCCCAGCAGGGGGGTTCTTGCTGTTTGGAACAAGAAGGAAAAGATTTGTTTGCAGGGCGCACATAACACTGGGGACTGCGAAGTTACATTTAAATTCCCGGCTTCTCCTCAGAATGCCTGGTTGACTAGTTTACCAGGATAAAGTGTGTTCTGTCAACAGAGCACCTATAGGAATTTCCCCATGTTGGTGCCAGGGGTCAGCATAATTTGGCTGACTCAGGCTCTAGTGACTTCCCTTGATCTGGACGTTATACTTTTGTGTGTGTGTACATCACCAGATGCAAGTAGATAAATAGGGACCACTTACCAGCGGGAAGGTAAACGGCGTTTCCGTGTGCAGCTCTGGCTCGCCAGATGCAGCTTTGTCACGCTGGCCACGTGACCCGGAAGTGTCTCCGGACAGCGCTGGCCCCTGGCCTCTTAAGTGAGATGGGCGCACAACCCCAGAGTCTGTCAAGACTGCCCCGTACGGGCAGGGGTACCTTTACCTTTACCTTTTTACATCACCAGATCTTAACCTATTACAGTATTTGTAAGATTGGATTCCAAATATCATTGAATTTGCCCATTTCAACTCTGTGTTTATATGCAAGTTGTTCATATGTTTGTATAAGTTTTCAATCTAATCGTAGAAGGGAGCCACATTTTTATTTTTCCAGTTCACCAGTATCAGTCTTCTTGCTGTGGTAAGGGCTCAGAGAGTCAACACGCACTGTCCTTTTGTAAGGTTCCATGCACTGCATATATAATTCAAGAGGACATTTTGCTCTGTAAATGCAAGGTTGTTCTGTACAGTTCTGTTGATGGTTTCAGTTATCTTCCGCCAAAAATCTTTCAATATAGGACAATGAAAAAACACATATTTTAGAGAAGCATTATCCCTGTTGCATCTCCAGCAGTTAGATACATTAGATAGCACTTTTTTAAACAAACGTACTGGGGTCCAGTATATTCCAAATATTATTTTTTGTTGTATGAGCTTCAAGACATTATACTTCAGTTGATGCAGCATAGAATAGCATTCCCCTTTTTTGCTCTTGCATCACACTGTTGACTCATGTTAAGCTTGTGTTTACTAAGACCTGCAGTTCCTTTTCATATGTTCTGCTGTCAAGCCAGGTGTTCCTCATCCTACGTTTGTTCAAGACGCACCTCCTGCTTTTCGATAAACACACCTTGCAGTATTTCACCGCTGTTCCTACTCTCCGCTTGTCTCTTTCATAATACAGAACGACGCGAACAAGGAACACGCCCCCAGCAGCCTCAACCAGATGGAAGCAGAGGTCATTGTCCACTCAGACTTCTCAGCCTCTGACCGAGATTTTGACTCCCAGCTTTGTGTGCTGGACGGGGAACCTGTTCTCTCTGAGGACTGCGAACGGGAACACCTCCATGTGGAGGACTCGTCACGGCAGGCGTCCCCCAGCCTGAGCCTCACCAAAGTGTCCCGGGACCAAGAAAATGAGAGTGACCCTGAGGCCCACAGTGTGTTGCTCAGGATAGATGGGCAGGCCCACAAGATGGCCGCTGAATTTCTTGAGACAGACACTGGCTTCCCCAGGCCTGGCCAAAGCCTGGACTTGGCCGAGAGCGGGAACTCTGACTCCCTTCCAGAAGGGGGAGAAGATGCGCAAGCCAACCTGCGCAAGGCTTTCCCCACAGGCCAGTCGCAGGCCCTCTTGTGTAGCAGCCTCTCTAGTATAATCAATTCACCCTCAGTGTTTGAGAGTGTGGCCTGTGTCCACCATCTTTGAAGAGGGTGTTGACTATAAACCTTTGACCAGAGCAGAGCTTAGAAGTAACGTAATACCTATTAAATAAGGCTTAGCCCTTGATGGTACTAAATAGCCTCACAGTTCCTGGTTTGAAGGAGGAGGAGGGCCTGGAAACCCCCAGAGAGCCACTGCTGCCAGACAGAGTAGACAATACCAAGCTAGATGGACTCGTATAAGGCAGCTTCCTGTGTTCCTGTAAGAAGGTACAGCAGTGCCTCCCAAACGTTTTTACTATGGAGACCTCCTCCCAACCCCACAAGTATTTTGCCTTTGCATTAGGACCCCAGAAGCTGCTGCCTGTCTTATTTTGTGAGCAGTTCTCCTGCAGCGCCCACTTTGGAAAGGTTTATGTAGCTGCTGGGGGTGTGGGTGGCGCTGTGGGTTAAATCACAGAGGCCAGGACTTGCTTCTGCTCCTGCCAACCTAGCAGTTCGAAAGCACATCAAAGTGCAAATAGATAAATAGGTACCACTCTGGCGGGAAGGTAAACGGCGTTTCCATGCACTGCACTGGTTTGCCAGAAGCGGCTTAGTCATGCTGGCCACATGACCCGGAAGCTGTACGCTGGCTCCCTCAGCCAATAAAGCGAGATGAGCGCCGCAACCCCAGAGTCGGTCACGACTGGACCTAATGGTCAGGGGTCCCTTTACCTTTATGTGGCTGCTGAGGGTTAAGAAGGTGCCAAGGACTGGTATTCTGGGGTCACAAAGGGCCAGTGTGGGCCACACAAGGCCTTCAGGGTGTTTCCATCCCACCAGGATTTCCCCCCTCCAGCCCACACAACCCCGTAGTGCCACCTTTTGGTGGTTGCCATGCAGCCAGGAGAAGCCTTGGCGCAATGGAATGAGCGCTGCTCCCTTCTGACGTTGGCATCAGTGTCAGGCTTGCACCTCTGTATGGCGCAGAGTAAGCAGGTCTTTGGGTCCAGCTTTTACGAGGCCTTTTGGCAATCTGGCATTGCAGAGGAGCAGTAGGTTGTGTGACTTGTGAAACCGACCCAGAAACTCTTGTGTCAACACAGGGCCCTATGGAAGGGTCACCCTTTGCTGATGTAGGGCCCAAACAGGTGGGGTGCACTGCCTCTCATCTGGCTAAGTCGTTCCCTCAACCCCCCACCCCGTGCAAGGATGGTGGTATTGGTTTGTAGCTGCTGAGACCTTTAACTGGGGGTCAGGGATACCTTTGTCAGCCCCTGGCACCAATTCAGCTTATTTCATATGCAAGATTAGGAGGAAAGGGGCACTTTCCAAATTCAGCCTCGAGGGGGATGCTTTTTACAAGTCTTAAAGAGTTATGTGATGAGGTGTTTTTTTTTTACCCCAATAGAAATATTTTAATTACATTAAATATCAACTATCCAAAATTAATGTTTTTACCCCTACTTTTAAAAACAGGAAAGAGAATCCCCGTGCCTAATGGCATCCGTAACTGGAAATGCCAAAAATGAATTTGCATTAGCATAACATAACATAAATGCACATTTTGTTCAAACAGATCTCAGTTAAAATAACACAGAGAAATTCGACTGCCTCCCTCCATGTGCATGTCTTGTTTTGAACTCTACTTAAAAGCACAGGTAGAGAGAAGTCACTGCTGCAGACAGAGGGATGAGAGCTGATTCAGTATGGAAGGCCGTTCGAATGGTCACCTCTCTCAACCCACTTTCAGCTTAAAACTTTTGTCTGTCTCCAGGTGACATTTTCAAAGTGTGTGATACACAGCAATCAGGATGGTTAAAGCTGCATTCCTGCAGTTTCTGGGAGGCTGTTGGATCACCCTCTCTGAAGTAGGAGAGGAAACTGTGTTGTGCATCAAGTGTGCATTAGATGCTCTGCACTGCAACTGGGCACTATATATATATATAGTGGAATATATATATTCCTTTAGAGTGGGTGGTGCTGTGGGTTAAATCACAGAGCCTAGGACTTGCCGATCAGAAGGTCGGCAGTTCGAATCCCCACAACAGGGTGAGCTCCCATTGCTCGGTCCCTGCTCCTGCCAACCTAGCAGTTTGAAAGCACATCAAAGTGCAAGTAGATAAATAGGGAAGGTAAATGGCTTTTCTGTGCGCTGCTCTGGTTCGCCAGAAGCGGCTTAGTCATGCTGGCCACATGACCCGGAAGCTGTACGCCGGCTCCCTCGACCAGTAAAGCGAGATGAGCACCGCAACCCCCAAGTTGGCCACGACTGGACCTAATGGTCAGGGGTCCCCTTACCCTTTACCTATATATTCCTTTATCAACCCCCTGCCCCAAAAGCAGAATAAAAGTTAACCACCTTTGTAAAAAGGCCCCATAAAAGGGCCCCGGGAACAATATGGCGATCCTTTCCCTCTTGCCTTTGGTCCAAGGACTCCAGTAACCTATTTCTACTACCAGCCCGTAGAATTCAGCCTGCAGGTATTCCAAGTGCACTGCAGCTCATCTCGTGTTCTTCTGGTGCTTAAAAGGAGCCCCAACCAACCTGGTCCTCAACATCCAGCAGAAGAAAAGCGATGGAGTGAGGGCACAGTGGGGCTATGGGACTGTTCCAAAACGCTCAATCTATTCCTTGAAATTTCCCTCCACCTCCCAGGCAGGCATCCTATTGGGTTGTGTCCTCTACCGATGCTGACTTTTCTGATTGAGTAGAGAGGGTCACCCCTGTCCCCCTTGCAATGCTGCTGTGACATCCCTGCTCCCTCACCTTATGTGAGAGTTGCAGTATTTAGGGCCGGCTTATATGCTCAACTGAATCAAGCGGAATGAAGGTTTTATTGTCCCGGACAACATTTTCACTTTAGCCTTCACCCTGATGTGCTCACGACCACAGGTCAGCTTTCCCTCCCCTGCAATGAAAGCCTTTCCACGGGGGTGGAGAGCCTCAGTCCTGGGGGGTCAAAGATGCACACACCTCCATGGGCCTCTTGATCTGGCAATGCAGACCTCCTAGGTGCTGGGCTGTGTCCCTGAACTGCAATACTGCCTCCTGTTTGTGTCATAGAGCAGTGTTTCCCAACCTTGGCCCTCCAGCTGTTTTTGAACTACAATTCCCATCATCCCTGACCACTGGTCTTGCTAGCTAGGGATGATGGGAGTTGTAGTCCAAAAACAGCTGGAGGCCCAAGGTTGGGAAACACTGTCATAGAGAATGCGGAGGGGCAGGTGGGGCTGTAGGAACCTCTTAAGTTGGCACACCTCTAAATCTAGCCTACTTCACCTCCGTTGCTTCTGCCTATGGCCCCCATGCAGCACTGGCATGCGGCCCCCAGGAGGTTACTCACAGGTGAATGTGGCCCTGGGGCTGAGAAAGCTCCCCACTCCCGTCCTTTCCCTATGTTTTCTGTGTTCATCATCAGCAGGAAAGCAGCCTTCCCCCTGCCCCCATGTTTCTGGCCCTTTCTTTGCAGGCAGGTGTTGCCGCCACTTATTACACACTCTGCGAGTGCTTCTAACAACTTGTTCCGAAAATAGAGAACCATCTCCAGCAACTGGGTCACCTCACTAGCCTGGATGTTTGTGTTAACACAGGCCGCTTTCCAGGCAGGAAGCCCTCCTGCCTCAGCCCCACTGAAAGGAACGGGGGTCCATTTAGGGCTCTTGTTAATTTCACTGTGGGCTCGGTGAGGAATTCCTGCTGCGATGGGGCCCTCTAGGTTCTTGTACCTAATATTTTAGGTATTGGCCTCTCTCTTTTTTCTCCTTTTTAATGTATGACAATGTATTTTTTATTTCCTCAGAGCATCTTTATATTATTTAATTTTTATATGAAAATGGAAAAAAAATCTAGTAGTGTGTGTCTCTAGTGTAGCATTTGTACTGCTATTTCTCTATGGTGTTTCCCCCCCCTCCTTAACACAACAACTACCTCATGCTTGTTTTTTTTATTAAAAAAAGGAAGAATAAAAGCAGTAGATTTTTGCTCCTTTGCTGTGTTTGTTCTTATTCTTTTGTAACAAAATATAAGTTAACTAAGTATCTATGAGTATCTTTTGTAAAAAAAAGATCTTTTGTAAAAAAATATAAGTTAACTAAGTATCTTAACCCACTCAGAACAGGTGCATTGAACATGGCTACTTTTCATTTCAACGGGTGGGTAGGATTAGCACTGGACACTGAGGTCCAGCTCTGAGGGCCTTCTGGTGGTTTCCCTCACTGCGAGAAGTGAGTATCTGAAGAAGTGTGTATCTGAAGAAGTGTGCATGCACACGAAAGCTCATAACAAGAACTAACTTAGTTGGTCTTTAAGGTGCTACTGGAAGGAATTTTTTTTGTTTTGACTATGGCAGACCAACACGGCTACCTATCTGTAACTGTTGCGAGAAGTGAGGTTACAGGGAACCAGACAGAGGGCCTTCTCGGCAGTGGCGCCTGCCCTGTGGAACGCCCTCCCATCAGATGTCAAGGAAATAAACAACTATCTGACTTTTAGAAGACATCTGAACGCAGCCCTGTTTAGGGAACTTTTTAATGTTTAATGTTTTATCGCTTTATTATTATTATTTTTTATTATTATTCTGTTGAGAGCCACCCAGTGTGGCTGGGGAAACCCAGCCAGATGGGCGGGGTATAAATCATCATCATCATCATACAATTCACTTTTACAAAGTGTGCCTGCAGCTGCTGGCTTGGAGGCTTTAAAAAGGGTTCAGACAAACCCATAGTGCCCTCGGGCCCCTGCCCATTGACCAAGGAACCATGTCTCCTGGGGGGGGGGGTTCCACCCTCTGCCTCCCAGAAAGAACATGGCAAGGAGGAGACTCAACCTGGTATCACTTCCTCTGCCTTCTTCTTTGCTTTTCCCTGTCACTTGATTGAAGGGGAAATAAGCAAAACCAGAGATTTTGAGGGTTTCATTAGATCTGGGGATATTAAATCAGGTCTGGCTTTAGAAACCGCCCCTCCACCCTGTCGCCGGACCTGCCAATCACAGATTAATGAACTCCATCATGCCCATTGGTTATTTACATACATGTTGATAGGTTTTAAATGAACTGGAACCACTCAGGAAATAGATTTACATGCTGGTGTGGCCATCAGGATGAAAACATCTGCTCTGTGTGCAGCAACAGTTAGGGAAGAAAGTAAACCAGATGTTGGACTTAATTACAAAAAGCAGAATGAGAAAGGGGGGGGGGCATTCTACTGAGAGTTACTGGGGTGGTGAGGGGGTGTTCACAGGATGTACTCCTCTTCGAAATAGCCAGGTCCGATTTCCTGCCAGCATTAGACATGGTCAGGGAGGTATAAATTCCGGGGGGGGGGGGACAGCAGGGGGTAGGGTGCTACATCCTTCTCCTGACCACCACCTCCCCCCTGGAAATCTCACATCTCAATCTATTTTTAATATTTCTTCTTTCCCAGATGGGCTCCCAAATTGGAAGTCTTGGGAGAAGCATCAGTAGCAGTTGTGCAGTGTTCTGGGTGAAAGCGGGTGGTGGAGAGAGGCTGGTGTTTCTGTTTTTTTTTTTAAGTAATATTTATTAGAAGTTTAAGAATTACAGAAAGAAGAAAGAAAACAAAGTTAAACAAAACAAAACAATACATTACAATACATAAAAACAACAACAAAAAACACTACTTATCTTAACAAAACAGAAACAAAAACAGAAAAAATTAAAAACACATCCAATATTTCCATATCTTATCCTTCATTTACTTGTTTCATCAACCTCCTCGCACCTCCCTTTTTTGTATTCTAGTTCAGTTAGCTATTTCAGCAAATCCTTTCCATCGTTCTCATTTTTTGTCCTATAATTTATCTTAACACAATCTAACCTTACTTTTTCCCCCTTTGACCCATTAACAATCTATTTTTACTTAATTCTTTGTAACATTTCTGCTAAAGCCATATAACTTCATTCCAGCATCCTTATAACATTCATTAATTTTACAATGTTTCTGTAAATAGTCTTTAATTTTTTTCCAATCTTCTTCCACCGACTCTTCTCCCTGGTCTCGGATTCTGGTGTTTCTGCAGCAAGGTCTCGGATTCTGGTGTTTCTGCAGCAAGGTTCTTTGCAGAGTCCCCGTCTTCAGTGTCCTAGTCACTAAAAATGGCATTAAATATTTATATATCTAAAAGACAACCCTATTTTAAAAAAGCTAGATGAAAACATTCCACCCACACAAAAAGACCAAAGAGCTGATGAAAAAGAAGTTTTTGCCTGGCACCTAAAAGATGTATAATGATGTCGCCAGGTGAGCCTCTTTGGGGAGAGCATTCCACTAATGGGGGGCCATCACTGAAAAGGTGTGTTCTTGTGTTGCCACCCTCCAGACCTCCATGAAGGGGGCCCATCTACAGATGACAATCACAGGGTCCAAGCTGGTTCGTAGGGGGAGAGGCGGCCCTTGAGACATTGGGCTACTGAGCTGCACAAGACTTTTTAACCAGCACTTTGAATTGCGTCCAGATGTTCCAAAGCGAAGGAACACTGAAAACACAACGTGCTTCCTTTTCAAGAGAATGATGTGCAACTTCTGCTACATGCAATGGAACTTGATGGAAAACACAACTTAAGTCACTCTCCCCCCCCCCGAAAAAAAATGGGAGCTCTCGTATACCCACGTATGCGCACAGAAAAGAGCAGAGCTAGTTGAAAGGCAACACATGGAGATCTGCACTGATCCTTGCAATGCATCCCTAGTTATTACTGTATAATTATAAGATCTTTGTATAATCGCGGGTGGTTGCATAATTTTAGAGGGGAATTGGCGGTGACTATCATGGAGCAACCCTGCACCTCTGAATTTGCAACTACACTGGGGATCAGTGGGGATGATTTGATGGGACAGGTTGGCAGCCACCGGCATGTGCGCCCCCCCCCGAAGGTTCCCCACCAAGGAAAGTGGCCCTCGCATTGAACAACAGCAGCAAAAGGTTTGCAATATGTCTCTGCGCGATGCAGTTTTGGCCTTGCCAAAGACGCAGACCCCCAAACACTGGTCTTCTCCCCAGAACAGCGAAAGCCTCGTTTCGCCCGCGTCTCCCTCCCTCTTTTCTCCTCCTAATTATCCACGAAAGTGCGATTGCTCCCGATGCAGCTGGGATTGTTTTTGCAAGCGCCGGTCTAATCTGCTCGCGACGGCTGTGGAATTCAGTAGCTGCTCCGGCGAAGTGAGAGCCGCCCTCGTCTGCTCTTCCCTTGCAAGGGGCGCCCGCTCACTGTTTGGTAATACAATCTAGTCCGGCTAGAGGTGATTCAGAGGAACTGGAGAGAGGAGGGGGGGACGGGGGACCTGACAGGGTGGTATATAGGGAGCCGGAGCCCAGCTTGGGTACATTCCCCAGGCTCCGCAGCTCGGGCGCTTCTGGCTCCGGAGGAGAAAGGAGATCTTTCTTACAGCGCAGCAGTAAAACTGCTCGCACGCTTGCGAAGCTAAGCAGGGTCCGGCACGGTTTCAAATTGGATGGGATACCATGTATCACAGGGGGTTGGACTAGATGACCCTTGGGGTTCCTCCCAGCAATACAATCCTATGAAAATAGCGCTTGAGGTTTCTGAAACTTAGGGGTGTCTAGAAAGAAGCATGCCTGCCTCTCTCATCAGGCAAGGAGTCAGGATCAGCCGATTTAAGTGGCAGACGACCCCAGACTTCATTAGGAATAAGGGGAGCGGCCTGCCCTGCAGGGATGTTGTTAGCGGGCGTTACAAGCAGACCCAGGTCTTTTGCACAGGAACTCCGGCATCTGTCTCCCCACCCCGCTTTAAAACTTAGTTTATAATGCAGGAATCTCAACTAAAGCATCCATGACAGGTGGCCATCCAACCTCTGCTTAAAAACCTTCCGTGAAAGAGAACCCACAACCTTCCAATGTAGTCTGTTTCACCGTCGAATAGCTCTTACTGTCAGAAAATTCTTCCTGATGCTTAGCTGGAATATCCTCTTTTGTCATTAGAATCCGTTGGTTCTGGGTCCTATCTTCCGGAGCAAGAGAGAAGAAGCTTGCTCCCTCTTCCATGTGACAGCCCTTGAAATATTTTAAGAAGGCTATCAGATCTCCTCACAGTCTCCTCTGTTCCAGGCTAAGCATACCCAGCTCCCTCAACTGTTCTTCACAAGGCTTGGTTTCCAGAGGCTTGATCATCTTGGTCACCCTCCTCTCCACACGTTCCACCTTGTCAATATCCTTCTTAAATTATGCTGCCCAGAACTGGACACAATACTCCTAGTACTGGGACATTTTAGCCCCCGAGAGCGCCCCCTGTAGGCTGCCACAGAACCTGACTTTTTAGGCTCTAAGTAACGCCTCTGTTGCCTTTACACTGTCAGACCATTGGTCCTTCTGCAATGACCTGAAGTGACTCTTCAGGTTTCCGAACGGGAGCGAGGGAGACCATAAAAAGGACAGGAGTACAGCAGTTCTCTAGGGCAGAACCTGGGACCTTCTGCACGCCAAACATGTGCTCTGTCAATGAACCACAGTTTGCCCCCGCTCCAAACAGAGTCTTCGGCAAAGGCGGGCCTTCGGTCCATATGGCTTAGCACTGCCTGCACTGGCTGGCAGCAGCTCTCCGGAGGTTCAGCCTAGAGCTTTTCCCCAGCCTTACTTGAAGATTGAACGTGGGGCCTTTTCTGAAGGTACAGGAGATGCTCTGCTACTGAGCTGTGGTCCTTCTTAAAGATAAAAGGCTCCAGACCTCATGAATGTAAAAGAGGAGCGGATTTAAACACTGGAAGCGGCCTTCGTTCTGTTCAGTACTGAACAGTGTACGGGGCGGGGGGGGGGGGCAACCAACATGTAAAAGTACCCCTACTTTACACCCCCGCGACAACCGTCTTCTTTTTCAAGCCGGGCTGCAGCGCAACGTCTGAATGTCAAGCGAGCATCTTTTGTTTCTCTCGCGCTCTCTCAACCCCCTGAATCCTAGCTCTGCACCTGCTCTCCGCTGACCGCTACTCTACTCTCGCCCGTCTCTAGTACCAGGTCTTGTGGGACGCCCGGGCTCAGTTTCGGGGCGCAGAGGTTCTCGTCTGCCCCTGCCCGTGGGAGGAGCGTATGGGAGTCCCTGGGAAACTGTAGAAGGGTTTTCATCCTTTATCAAGCATCTTTGCAACCCCCTGCCCGGCCACACCTCTTCAGCGGTGTGGATTTTTTGACACCGTCCAGTTCCCAACACCACCGCAGTTGCTACTTTCGACAGCGCTGCTGATCCGGAGGAGAAATTTCCCCCCTTAAGGGAATCTCCAACCCAGCGCAACTCATCGCCGCCGCCACCCCCTGGTGCAAAATCTCCTCGACCGCCACAACTAACTTTTCCACCCCAAAACAATCATCTCTCTCCCCTCCCCACCTCAAACAAAACCCCCACTGCCTCACATTCGCACCGCGGGCCACGAAATCCCTGCGTGTGTTTTCACGGGGCCGGGGGTGGAATCTGTGCATTTATTTAGGGGTGGGCTCTTTTTTGAGGGGAGGGGGCGCAGACATTGCAGACCCACAAAGAGGCGCAACCCCATTACCAGTCGTAGCTTTTTATTTGCAACGGGAGCGGGGGGGGGGGAGAGAAAGGCTTTTCAAGCCTTTGCAAAGCTGCGCTGGGGAGGGCAGAGACCCCCAGCCCCCCCAAAAAACCCCTGCTTTGATTCCTAGCAGAATTTAAAGGAAACCCCCTCCCTCGGCCAAAAAAAAGGGAAGGCATTGGGGGAGCTTTATTTGGCCGTGCGCGCTGGCCGGCGGGGTCCGTCCCGTCGCAGGAGCGAGGGAAGCCGGAGCGCGCCGGCCGGCCGGCCGTTGGCTCGCCTTTTGTTCTGCCCCCTTTGCTGGGGACTCCCAGGGGAGGGGAGGGGCGGGGCGGGAGGAGGAGGGTTGGGGGGCTCGAAGGCGGCGGCGCTGCTGTTGCTGCTACTGCTGGGGCGCCGCCTGGCAGGCAGGAGAGGCGAGCCGGGCGCCGGGAGAGCCGCCGCGCCAGAGCGCACGCCGGCGAAGAGGCAGGCAGGCAGGCAGGCAGGCAGGCAGGCAGGCCGGCTGCCCGTCCGGCAAGATGGCGCAAGGCGGCCCTCGCCGCCGCGCAGGCTCCTCCCGTCCTCGCTGCCGCCGCTACTGCTTCTCCTCGAGGCGAAGGTTGAGGCATTAGGCTCGGCCTGCCCCACGGACGGACGGTCGGATCCCCGCACCCATCGTCGGCCCGGCCTGGCTCCGAGGGCGCTCGTATTTGGGCCCGGCGGCGGGCGCACGTGCGCGGCCGCTGCTTTGTGCGGCTCCGTGGGCTCCTCGCCACGCCTGCTTCGCCCAGGAGAGAAGCGAGGCAGCCGCGCCGGACGGGGCTTCGTCGTCGAGAGAAGGGTTCGGGGGAACCCGCCCGCGGGGAAAAGAAAGAGGACCTCTCCAATCTTCCCGGAGCCAATGGCTCCCCGCGGCTGGCCCTTGCCGCCGCTTTGCTCGCTCGCCTGCCTCCTGGTCGCCGCCGCCGCCCTGGCAGCAGGTAGGCACGCGGGGTTCCCTTCGGAGGGGCAGGGGGACGAGGGGGGCACCGATTCTCCAGGAAGGGTAGGAAGCCCCCTCCTCTGACTAGCTGAGATTTCAACTTTTGGCGTGCGCCCTTTTCAGACTTTGTTTTTCTTCGACGGGACGGGGGAGCCCTTTTCTCGGGGTGTGTATTATGTGTGTGTGTGGAAATGGCAATCGCACCCCGAAGCTCCGGACGGGGCTGTTGCCGCGCGATCCCCTCCCCGGCTTCTCTCCGGCTGCGTTTGGGTGCGCGCGTGGTTCTCCCCTTCTTTCCTCCCCTTCTCTGGAAAGCACATGGGTCTGTCAACAAGTCCTCTTCCAAGGAGGGAAACGTGCCAAGTCGCAGTAAATAAACCGACGACCGCGATCCGCCTGTTCTCTCCGCCTCCCTCGCCTCCTTCAGAGGCACAACGGAGAGGCTGAGAGAGAGGCGCTTCTGGGCGAAGCACCAGCTCTTGCAGGGAAGGAGCTGCGCTCGCCCTTCTGCCTCGGATAAAGGCTTCTGCACATGATAAAATCATTCTCGCCTTCCTCCGCACCCTCTTTGTTTAAGAGCATCGGGAGCGCTGTGCTTCGGACCAGACCGAAATCGCGCCCTGGTGCTCTGATTCCAGCGCTGCCTAACGAGCGAGAGATGCCTCTGCAAAGCTCAGAAAGGCATCTTTTCCCAGCGTCTGGGCTCCAGGGGTCTAATGCCTCTTCACAATGACTGGTAGCTATTGCCTGACCCGTCTTTGGTGTACAGTATTTAATTAATCTCGTTTACCAAAAAAAGATAGTGGTTGTAGTAGCTCAGTACAGTACAGCTCAGCTCAGCTCAGCTCAGTACAGTACAGTACAGTTCAGTGATCATCTGTTTTGCGTGCAGAAGGATCCCAGATTCAAATCCTGGTTACCTCTCCAGGTAGGGCAGGGAGAACCTTTCTCTAGGGTTTCAGCTGGGACGCTGCCAGCCAGTGTAGGCAGTACAGACCCAGGTGGAGCAATGGTCTGACTCGCTGTAAGTTCCCTTTCTCTGTTCCTAGGTCCTGTTGGGTCTTATGGTAAGGAGCAGTGTACATTGTTAATGCAGGGTTGAGCCACGAGAATAGGCCATGTGGAGAGTGAGATTTCTCCCCATACCAGTGCTGTGGTGAGGCAGGACACCTCTGATTCCCAGAAACAGGGTGCCTCTGATTGCCACCAGGTCCTGGGGTTCGGCAGTTGGGGGTGGCTCTCTCGGTCTTGTCCCAGTGGGCGTTCCCAGCATGTGATCGGCACTGTTGGGGACAGATTAAATGGACATTTGGTATGGTCCGATTTTGGTTAGTCCTTACGATCGTGGGCTAGAAGGGGTTTGTGGAGTATGGAGGTTGAGATACCCTTTTAGTATGAAGTGGGATGCAAGCAGGGGGTGCGTGTCTTCAGTTTGCTGGAGGGAAAGTCCAGAGAACCCGATGGGTATGGAGGAGTCAGTGGGTATTGCGAGTCCCACTCTCCCTGCTCCTTTCGAAACACAGAATTGCTGAAATGGTTGTGGGACCGACTCTTGGGTTTCAGGGACAAAGCAGGCGTCAATGGGGATGTGCTGGCTTTTTCTCCTTCTTACTGTTCTTATCTGGGATGGCAACAAATTGGGAGGTATCCATAGTAGTGCAATGGATGGTTAATGTTAAAGGCATAAAGGAAACTTCAAATGTACAAGGGGCAAATGCACCAAGAGCGTTTCCTGGGAAAGGAAAGTGGCTTGAGACAGCAGAACTGGAAGGGGAAGCAAGGTGAACTCTTGAGATTACCCCAGCGTGGACCTTCATAAAGCCTCTTAGCTGGACTTTCAAGCTTGCCATCTAAACAGGGTACTTCTCTCATTCCAGCTAATGTATATGGGTAATAGCAAATGGAGCGAGCTGGGCATGCTTTTGTTGATGTAAACGGTATTGGTCATGAGAACTCCCATGTTCATATGCTGAGCTGAACTATTTTCCCTTACATTTTGTTATATCCCACATCTCTCCTCCAAGGCTTGTAAGGTGGTCACATGGTTCTCCCCCCTCTCCTGTTTTATCCTTACAACAATCCTGTGAGTTGGATTTGGCGGAGAGGCAGGGACTGGCCCAAGGTCATACAGCAAGCTTCATGGCCAAATGCGGGATTTGAACCCTGGTTTCTCAGGCGCTAGACCACTGTGCCACATTGGCCTGCATGGAGAGAGGGGCTGTTGTCTTTGTGTGCTGCTCTAGGTCTCTGGTTGGTTACTCTTGGAAAGATGTTAGGCTGTGCTGGCCTTTTTCTGGAGTCAGGAAGACCTTTTCTCAGTCGAAGTTGATGTGCTTGAAAAGATGCTGATGAGAAGACTAGGCATCTTGGAGAAAAGCCTCTACTACACATAATAGGACTTTAAAATGTTCTTTCCCTACCAGTTTCCAGAAGGATGTTCACTAACGTGTCTGCAGAAAAGCCACCTTTAAATTCATATTTTAAAAAAACACAGTTGCAAAATGTTCTCCCAAGTGGGCCATGGGGGATAAAAATGCCTCGCCTGCTCGCCTGCTCTTTCTGCCTTGTTCCTTTGCATGCACCAGGGACGGGAGGGAAGATGAAGGCTGCAATTTTGTGCATGCTTACCTGCGATTCAATCCATTGGACTTGGAGGGGCTTTCTTCTGAGCCAAGCAGGCATGGCACGGAGCCACTGATAGAGAAGGCAACAAAATCACAAGCTGTTGCACAAACGTGATTGGGAGAAACAGCCTTCTTAAAACAGCCACAAGGATAGCAGGATGGAAAGTTGGGCATGAGATTAGTGTTCTTTTCCTGATCCTCGAAAGCAGGAGGCTTTATTGCAATGTGTGGTTTTTACCTTTCAAGAAATGCAGGAACTTGTTAGTTAACACCACCCACCGGACTGAAGCAGAACAGCATAAACATTACAGGGATTTCCCCCTTGGAACTGCTGAGCTGAAACCTTTGCCAATGATTGCAAGCATTTGCTCCCCCTGTTTGCCATCATTCTCCACTGCCCCCCACTTTTTTTTTGCTGCCCGGCCTCCAAATTTGTGTGAATTGAATAGCCAGGAGGAAGGGGGCATTTAGGTCAGAAACGGGGAAAATAGGAGGTTGTTGTGTCCCTTCTCCAACCCCACCCCACAACTTCTTTTGGGAACTCCTGCAGCACAATCGGGACGTGGGTGGCGCTGTGGGTTAAACCACAGAGCCTAGGACTTGCCGATCAGAAGGTCGGCGGTTCGAATCCCCGCGACAGGGTGAGCTCCCGTTGCTCAGTCCCTGCTCCTGCCAACCTAGCAGTTCGAAAGCATGAAATGCAAGTAGATAAATAGGCACCACTCTGGCAGGAAGGTAAACGGCATTTCCGTGCGCTGCTCTGGTTTGCCAGAAGCAGCTTAGTCATGCTGGCCACATGACCCGGAAGCTATACGCTGGCTCCCTCGGCCAGTAAAGCGAGATGAGCACCGTAATCCCAGAGTTGGTCACAACTGGACCTAATGGTCAGGGGTCCCTTTACCTTTTACAGCACAATCATCACATGATCCTTTGTTGCTGGTGGCTGTTCATACAGGAGGACAAGGCTACCAGTGGCTACATGTCACTTTGGCCACTAGCCACAATGGCAATGTTCTTCCTCCACTGTCGGAGGCATTATGCAGGAGATCACAAGTGGGCAGAGTGCCCTTGTGCTCAGGTCCTGCTTGTAGCCACTGTGAGAACAAGATGATAGACTAGATGGGCAACTGGCCTGATCCAACAGGCTCTTAACTTTCCGAGAGCATGATCTGTGTACATGGTGGACAGTTGTGCACCGCAGATCAGGGGCAGAGCAGATGCTCAGCATGCGCAAGCTCTGGATTCACCCTCTGGGATCTGTAGTTAAAAGGGTCACAGCTGCTGCCTGCCGGAGTCTGCAATACTAGCTTAGGTGGGCAAATCAACTGAGCAGTTTCCTATGGCTCCAGTAATGCTTTCTATGGTCTCCAGTAATGCTTTCCATGGTCTCTGCCTGGAAGCAGCTGACAATCTAAATTCAAACAGTAGTAGTTTGGGGGGGGGGAATGGGGAAGAGCAGAAGGAAAGGAAGAGGCAAGGGATGGAACAGGAGTGGAGAGCCTTTTCCAGCCTAAGGACTGAATTCCCCCCTGAGTAGCCTTCCAAGAGCCACATGCCATTGATGGGGAGGCCAAAGTGTGCAGATCATTGAATGTGAATATTACTACTGTAGAGCAAGCTAGATCCTACACACAAGGAGCATGATCAAAGGACAAATTCCAGCCAGGCAAAGACTCTGGGGGTGTGGGGCAGGGCCAGTGAGGGGTGTGGCCTGGGGGGAGTTCAAAGGGCTAGATAGAGAAGCCCAGAGGAGAGCTGCCTTTGACTCTGAGCTCCCACTGCTGGTCTCAAAGAGACCAAGAGGGAAAGGAGGGTATTTTGTTCACTGGAGGTGAGATGCCTCTTAGGAATCGAATAATGAGAGGGATGAGGCTGTGGGTTTCAGCAAACGAAGGTCCCTAACACTTGCCCCTCCAGCAGTCAAAGGTGAGCAGAGTGTGTATTGTGGCCCTTGTGAAGTACAAAGCGCTGATTAACTAAATGCAATTAGGGAGCTCTGCTTATTAGCCCGTGCCTGTCATGATGTCAGGGCGGATAATAGTATGCAATTAAGATGATTGAAATAATGCTGATTCTTTTCTCTCTCTCTCTCTCCTCCCCCCCATCTGACAATCTCTTGAAAGCTGAACCCTTCATAAATGCAAACCACCAGACAGCTAGATGGGTATTAGGAAGAGTAGAAAAACAACAGACAAACAATCCTGATTTTTGCAGGGCATGGTTTTGCTTTCTGATCTTCCTGAAGACTGTATCTCTTGTGGCTTAAAGGAATCGAGGTATCCCTGGAGCTCACCTCCCAGTCCTCTTTGTATGAAATATTATTAATTTGTTGTGTGAAACTTAAAACACCAATGCCAGTTATACTCAAAGCAGTTACTGTGGAAGTTAAATGGGTGTTACTAACCTGCTTCTATTAGTTTTAACGGATCTACTCTTGAGTAAAATGTGGTCTAGCCAACTAAAAGGTGCACTTTTAGCACTCCTCTTTCCAACAGCTTGTGAAAGTATATCTTTAATGACCCCATTTCGCAGAAGAGACTGAACACTTGTCCATTGCATATTCTTGTGAATGCAGCATTTAAATGTCCTGTGTCCTGATCAGGCTTTAACACTTGCCTTCGCTGGTTGTTGTGGCACTGAACTGGTATCTGTGCCTGAAGGAGGGAAATCTGTGTGGTTGGATTGCATTATCGATTTGTGATTCATGCAGGGTCTCAGAACTCCACTGGTGGCTGCTCTAAGGTATTCCAAGTTGTTCCACCGGTGAACCAAGTTGTTTCATTCGTGATTTTATTTGCATGCCATTTTTTTCCTGCAAAAAAGAATCCTGATCAAAGCGGCTTCCAACAAAGAAAACAGGAATGCATCTCAAAATCAACCATTGCGAGAAAAATTTCATGATAACGTAATAAAACAACAATGTCACGGCAAATATAACAATATACAAAACCTCCCAGCATTTCAGTACCGGAAATATAACAATATTGCATTAACAGCATTTCACCCCCTTGGTGAAAAGGAAACATTAACAGGGAAGTGTGACAGTTTCAGCTTGGTCCTAGAAATGTTTCCAGTCTGCTGTTGCTCACAGCCCTTCTCCTGCAATGACTTACAAGGCTTCCAAAGGCTGGATCAGAGTCTGGCATCCTGCTGTCACAGCAGCAAACCAGATCCCTGTGGATCCTAGCAGCTGGTATTCAAATTTGGAAGGGAACTGGGAGCCATTTTGTGGTTCGCCTCAGGTGTCAACATGTTTTGGGTTGGCCCTGCTGCTGAGTCTCCACTGGCAGTGAGTTCCACAGGACAGGGCCTGCCACGCAGAAGACTCAGTCCCTAGTAAAGGTTGATCAAATTTCAGGGGCCTTGTGAGGAGCCACCAGAAGTGCCCCATCGAAGGATCTCAGTAATTGAGTTGAAGGATAAAGGATCAGGAACGGGTAACTTGAAACACTAGGTTTACAACAGCTTGCAAGCCTTGACGCTATATATCTAAGAAATAAATCCAAAAAATTGTCTTTGTCTTGAGTGATGGACAGCTTTTGTCTGCTGCCACAGAGCCCAGTTTTCAGGGACCAGAACAGGATATGAGCTGCAGACCCTGCTCGGTCAGAGCCCTAGAATTAAATCTTGTCATTTATATTTAACCAGGGCTTCACTTTTTAAATTATTCAAGGGTCTAAGCTTTCATTAATTCCTCTGCCTACATGGGTTTAGTTTTGTTTTTGATGTGGAATGGGATTGCTTTCACCTAAATTGGTGTAATACCCCCATATATATCTCCCCTTCTCCCTGCTTAAACCGCACGCCGGGTATCATTTAACGAATAAAAAACGTTGACATGATATATGAAATTAAAGCTGGCGTTGGGCATAGAAATGCATTTGAAAGTGCCGAGATTGGATCCGCTCTCATTTCTAATCAAAACAGCCAGCTTAACAAAAGGAAGGAGCAGATTGGTTCTCCGGCGTGTGAACCGAGCTGTGCTGGAAGTGGAAGAAAGGTGGATGGGAATGGGGTCAGGGGGGTCAGCAGATTATTTACAGCAGCTGTCCCCCAACCTGGTGCCCTCTGGATGTTTTAGACTACAGCTTCCATTGGCTGGGGCCATGGGAGTTGTACTTCAAAACCTCCTGAGGGTACCTGGTTGAGGGAAGACTGATTTACACGTTAACATTCCTGGGTTCGAGTGCAGCTCTCTGTTAGGTGCAGCTGCTCTGCTGGCTTCCTGGAAACAGATCTAGTCCTCCTTTGGGTCTGAGTATGTGGGCATGCTTTTGAATTATGGCGCTGGAGGAGACTCTTGAGAGTCCCATGGACTGCAAGAAGATCAAACCTATCCATTCTTAAGGAAATCAGCCCTGAGTGCTCACTGGAAGGACAGATCCTGAAGCTGAGGCTCCAATACTTTGGCCACCTCATGAGAAGAGAAGACTCCCTGGAAAAGACCCTGAGGTTGGGAAAGATGGAGGGCACAAGGAGAAGGGGACGACAGAGGACAGGATGGTTGGACAGTGTTCTCGAAGCTACCAGTATGAGTTTGACCAAACTGCGGGAGGCAGTGGAAGACAGGAGTGCCTGGCGTGCTCTGGTCCAGGGGGTCACGAAGAGTTGGACACGACTAAACGACTAAACAACAACAAATGTGGGCATGCAGTGAATGAGTGCTGCTTTTGGGGTTGCTTTTCTGGTGCATCTTGGAGGAACAAAATTCCCATTCCGCGTTTCTCTCTTTCTAGTCTTTCTTTACTCCTGCTTTTGTTCTCATGAGCCCCTTTTGTCCTTTCCCCTTGGAACCCAAAGTCAACTCAGCTGTCCTCCGTGCTGCCTTTGGAAGTGGCTGTCCATCAAGACTCTCTTCTTTTATGCCATCCCCACCAGGCTTTCTGATCCACACCAGCTCCTTTGTGTAGCATGGAGAGATCAAGGGAAGCTGGCTTTATTGCCATGGCGCAGTGGCTGCTGTTGGGATGGTCTGGCTCTTGTTCCCATGGTAGCCACTGCTGGGTTGGGCCTTCCCCATTCCACCAGCTCCGAGGAACAGCTTGTCCAAGCAGATCCATGTGTTGGATTTTCCTTGAGCGAAGCCCCCGGCGTCCAGCGAAGTTGAAGGTTGGAAGCTTCGGGTCAGATGTTCAAGAAAGCCTGCGAAAGAGAACCATAAAACAAATATAAAACAGACCAGAAACATCAGAAACGAAAGCAATTATTGTAGCAACAGTAAAACTTAGCAGTAGATATAAAACCAGTCAGCAGGATGCGAGGCTGACTGCTAAGTCTGGCAGCTTTAACAGAGGATTAGTTTAATTCTTGAAGGACATGGCTATCAGTGGCTACTAGCCACAATCATTATTCTCTGTTACCTCTACTCTCGGAGATACTAGGCCTCTGAATATCAGTTGCTGGGAATCTCAGGTGGGGAGAGCAGCATTTGAAGTTCACCAGGCACATTTTTCACCTGGCGATGGACCACTTGCAACCAAGGGAAGGTGCCTGGGTGGCAGGATGACGTGGGACGTCTCCACTGTCTGGAGGTGCATGCCTGGGGATCCTTGGACCTTGACTGTTTTCACACACGTGCAACACATCTTGTAGAATCCTAGCCATTACATTTTATCTGCACGATCAGAATGAATGTCAGGAACCCAAAAAGTCTTATTGAAAAATATGACTTTCGAACCGTCTGGACCCAACACGGCAATGAAGAATTCCCTCTTGGTGACTGTAACCCTGGTTTAAGGAGCCGTTTGGTGCCTAGTTTATATATCTGAGCTTCTAATGCTGGCCCAGGAGAGTGGCCTGCATATCTCTGCAGATACATTGGGATGGTCATTGTGAGAACCGGACTCTGGGCTGTTGGCCTGATTTCACAGCCAGCTCACCTTATGTTCTTCCCATCTTTGCAGTCTCTAGTAGGACTTTCCTAGTGTGTTTGGTGTTTCCACTGCAACTTGAAGTTAATTATTGGACTGGTTGTTGGTGTGTGTGTGTGATGGTGCCTTTTAAATACATAGTGTAGTGGTTAGAGTGTCTGACTAGGACCCGGGAGACCAGGGATAAAATGACTGCTTGGTCACAAAGTTCGCTGGGTGACCTTGGGCCTGTCACTGTGTCTCAGCCTCACCTACCTCACAGGGTTGTTGTGGGGATTAAATGAGGAGGGGGAGAACCATGTATGTTGCCCTGAGCAACTTGGAGGAAAAGGTGGTATATAAATGCAATCAATATATGGTGGTACCTCGGGTTAAGAACTTGATTTGTTCTGGAGGTCTGTTCTTAATCTGAAACTGTTCTTAACCTGAAGCACCACTTGAGCTAATGGGGCCTCCTGCTGCCGCCGCGCCACCAGAGCACGATTTCTGTTCTCATCATCAAAGCAGCGTGGCAGCAGCAGGAGGCCCCATTAGCTAAAGTGGTGCTTCAGGTTAAGAACAGTTTCAGGTTAAGAACGGACCTCCGGAACGAATTAAGTACTTAACCTGAGGTACCACTGTGTTTAAAAAGGGAATACAGTGGTACCTCGGGTTAAGTATTTAATTTGTTCTGCAGGTCCGTTCTTAACCTGAAACTGTTCTTAACTTGAAGCACCACTTTAACTCCTGCTGCCGCCGCGCTGATGGAGCATGATTTCTGTTCTCAACCTGAAGTAAAGTTCTTAACCCGAGGTAAAATTTCTGGGTTAGCGGAGTCTGTAACCTGAAGCGTCTGTAACCTGAAGCATATGTAACCTGAGGTACCACTGTATAAGCTTTAGTTTGGAGGGGGACAGAACTATTCAAGCCCTAACTGCTATTTCCTCTTCACACTATTATTTCCATTTTCTGAACAATCCCATTGTTCGTATCCTGTAGCAAGTCAAGTTCTCTATGGACTATAAACATCTGTTAAGTCCAAATGATTAGGGGGTTTGTGCATGAAAGAGTCAGTTCGGAATTACTTCAGTCTCACGAACTGGTCTGAACTTTACTGGAGTTCTTTTTTTCTTCCTTAAAAAACTTTACAGAGTTTTAAAAAAACCAATAAATTATGTAGCATGGCTCATGAAAAAGCCTGTCCTTGGCCAGTCAACCCAAAAGAGTCTAGAAAGTTTGGGTTTTGCAGGAGGATAAAAATAATTGTTTTCATGTGTTTCGCGAGCCCGTAAAAGCAACAGGGCAGGAAGTGAGCGGGCCCATAATTGCACTTTCAAAGAAAGAGAGGCAGAGAGGGACTGGCCAATGGCCCCTCGTGGAGGAGGCTCAGCCATGCTCCCCAGGGCAGCCTCAGCCTAAGAGAGCTCCGTGGTAGCTTCAGTGCAGGTTTCCAACAGAATATCTTGGGAAGCATTAATGCTATGCAGCTTAGTGCTAGTGTGTCCTTTGTTTGGAGTGTGGAAGGGTCTTTGATGCAGCCCTTTGAGTGCAAAAATTATCTGGTTGAATCCTTGGTCTCTCCAAGTAGGAAAGACCCCTTCCCTAAACCTTGGAGATTGATGAAGGGGTTTAGGTTGCGGCCATCTGCTAAAATGGAGTTTCTCTTCCATTGTTTCCATAGAGGTTTCCTGGATCAGGAAGGGCTGTGCATTGGAATCCCCTGCTAAAGGGGAGGATTCCCCCCCCCTTATAATTTTAGCAGAGAATCCTTGCAACCCACTGCCAAATCAAGGAGAGAAACTCTCTCCTTTAGAAGCCCCAGCTTCAGGACTTCAAAGTACCTTACATGTAATGTCACCGTGATGTCATGGAACTGATAGGTGGGCAGCCTCACCCACCTGTCCGATTTGGCCCCACAAGGCTGATCCTGATGAAGATGTGGCCCTTGCAGATGAAAAAGTTTCCTACTTGTGCTGTAAAGCAAGGCCCCCGAAGAGGGTTGCGCACAGCAAACCCAACCCCAAAGGCCTTCAAGCGAGTCTTCAGAACATGGATTAGATATTAGACCAAGGATGGCAGACTTCAGGCATGCAGGATCTCCTTGGTTTGCTTGTTTCTCACTAGAATACGGAGGCCACCGATCACAGCCAGGTGCAAAAAGGCCAATGTGGTGTAGTGGTTAAGAGTGTTTTGTGACTATGACCTGGGAGACCAGAATTCAAATTCCCACTTGGCCATCAAGCTTGCTGGGGACCTTTGGCCGGGCATGCCTCTTAGTCTGAGCTCCCTCATAGGGTGGTTGTGAGAGTAAAAGAGGGGATGGGGAGAGCCATAAACACTATCTTGAGCTCCTAGGTGGAAAGTAAATGTAGTAATAAGGAAAGAAAGAAAGAAAGAAGAAAGAAAGAAAGAAAGAAAGAAAGAAAGAAAGAAAGAAAGAAAGAAAGAAAGAAAGAGGTTTAGTTAAGAATTAAGGAGTTTGTGATGGTGATGATGATAATTTTATTATTTATATGCCATCCACCTGAATGGGTTGCCCCAGCCATTCTGGGCGGCTCCCAAGAAAATATTAAAAACACTATAAAACCACAAACGTCAAAAACTTCCCCATACAGGGCTGCCTTCAGATGTCTTCTAAAAGTCATACAGCTGTGTATTTCTTTGACATCTGATGGGAGGGCGTTCCATAGGATGGGATAATGATATAATATAACAGAACCAAGCATACAGGTCCTTTTGAACCTAAACTCATGTTCTTCTCCCTCTCCTCACCACCCTGTGCTTTTTGAAAAGAAATAAAGAAGCTTTCTAGTTGCAATCGCTAGAAGATTAGGAGTCAGAACCACATGCCGATCTACTGTGAATCATTCGGCGATCTCCCAGTAGATCCCAATATGCTCCCTGCTCATTCCCCACCTCCCCATGTTAGACAGTGCAAGGACTGATCCCTTACGGTAGCTGTAAATAGATTTCATATGACCAAACCTCTCACGGTGCCCCTCTGTGGAATCCCTGATTGAGCCTCCTGTAGCTTTGCAGAAAAAAAGAGAAAGGGTCAGAGCTAGTTTGATCTCTTTCTGGCTGTCTCCTTAGAGCCCCCCCCCCAAATTCCTTCCTGTTTCCCCTTAGCAATTGTATTTGGAGTGCTAACACCTGGGAAGGCTTCAGTTTAGTTTTGGAGCATCTGAAAAATATTAGGAGGGGTTGTTTTTTAAAAAATGCAACGGTGGGTTCTGCATTTACGGTGGCTTCCCTCATTGTCATTGTGGGGGAGGAGATAAGATTCTGGGAGTCTGGGAACCCATTCACAACATAACCCTTTGCAAGTTTACTCAGAAGTAAGCCTCCACCTCGTTCAATGGGGCTTACTCCCAGATGTGGGTACACAGACGACTGCAACCTTGATATTGTGCAGTGGTAGTTGGTGCTGTTCAGGTTGTGGAAATGAACGGCAGATGCCCAGTTAAAAGCGAGGGTTGGAAGATGGGGAAAACAATAATTAAATCAACTTCAGAGTGCATTGAAAAGCTCTCATTCACCCCAAAGCTGCCTCCCCCCCCTTTCCCTCTCTCTGCAAGATAAATCTGGGAGTTCAGCCTTTCCCCTGCTAATTGTTTTCACTCTGATCAAATATTGGGTGATATTTTTTGGTTAAATAACTGTTTGTGTCGCCACACATCATATTGTTGGGGAAGATATGAAATGTTTCTCGTAGGAGAACTGGCAGAGAGGGGGAGTTTTCTGTCTTGAAGTTTTCCCTCCTCCATTGTGACATTGTCAATTACATTTTCCTCGCTCCCACCCTCCTTTCCTTTGCCATAATAAAAGGTAAAAGCGATTTAAAAGGAGGGAGAGAAAATTCCCCTGACAAAGCCCCAGCTGGAGTGGAGATGAGCAAGCACTTAATTGACTGGTGAAGAATATCCCAGTTATTTAAGAAGCTAACTTGGCATAGGAGGCTACAGCCCTGGGTCAGAGTTAGACCCATTTAAACTTGCTTGGGCTTACCTTCAAGCCCAGCTGTGTTGGGCTCAGAAGTATATAGCACAACTGTATATAACACAACTGTATTATATTATTGCAGTGTTGCACATCCTGATGTGAAAAGGCTTTCCTCAAATCTGTCTTCCCACCCTCCCGCCTCAGGGCTCTGGCACCATGATATTAGATTTGATAGGCATCGGAGATGTGAATAGGGCTATATTAGGGAATTAGCCGCAATTATTATCTTTCCCCCTCCAGCGAAGTGAATGGAGGCCTTTTCCTCCCTCTCCATTAATTGTGTAATCTTATTTACAATTGCCTTAAACAAAGAAAAAGAAGAAAATGGAGTTGAAATCCACCTCCAAAACCACTTTTAACCTTTTGCCTCTGGCCTGGGGTGGTATTTCAGTTATTCAAGGGCAAAAGACGAAACATCTCATCCATATCTGAAATTGCCTTCATTTCAATTGAGGCCACTCTTTTGCCAGCGAATCCAAGCTGATCTCTAAACCAAACATTCCTTATTTTATTTTAAAGAGTTTTCACTCTTCCCCCTCTGTGGCTACCTCCAGGGCTTAGCAAAGTGTCGCTCAGAGACAGAGCAACTGCCTTGCGCTCAGAAGGCCTGAGGTTCAAACTTCTGCACCTCCAGGAAGGGTTGCAAATTTCCCCTGCCTGAAACCCTGGAGAGCTGCTGCCAGCCAGGGTAGGCAGTACTGAGCTACATGAACCAATAGGCCTGACTTGGTGTAAGGAGGCTTCCTGTGTTCCTGTCACAACTGTGAGTGGGGCAGTAGGGTGGGGTAAGTGAAGACAAGCTACAACAATTAACTATATTAACATTGTTCACTGTTCTTGCTCAGGCTGCCCAGGAAAAGCATTTTGGTTCCTGAAATTCATTTTGATTGTGTAGGTAAAAAATAAGTGATAGAAATCTACGGGATGTGGTATTAGTATGGGGAAAACAGGTAAGATCCGTGGATTCCCTGGCATGCATCCAGATGGTGGAGATGCCAGGTGCCATCGTAGTGCCCAGGCATCTTCACTTGGTCGCAGGTGGTTGAAATCCTGGTGCAAATTGTGCCTGGTGCCTGGCTAATTTCAAACACTTTAAAGTGGTGACTAAGGTAGCAGGGGCAGGACATGGGTGGCGCTGTGGTCTAAGCCACAGAGCCTAGGACTTGCTAATCAGAAGGTCGGTGGTTCGAATCCCCGCGATGGGGTGAGCTCCCGTTGCTCAGTCCCTGCTCCTGCCAACCTAGCAGTTCAAAAGCACGTCAAAGTGCAAGTAGATAAATAGGTACCACTCTGGCAGGAAGGTAAACGGTGTTTCCGTGCACTGCTCTGATTCTCCAGAAGCAGCTTAGTCATGCTGGCCACATGACCCGGAACTTGTATGCCGGCTCCCTCGGCCAATAAAGCGAGATGAGCGCCACAACCCCAGAGTCGGCCACGACTGGACCTAATGGTCAGGGGTCCCTTTACCTTTAAGGTAGCAGGACCTGGCTCCTTTCTGGTTTTGACAGTACTACCTGTGTCAGCAGTAATGCCCCGCCCTTGGCACTCAACTGAGCCTGAGCACCTCTGTTGGCAGAGGCAGAATTCAGCGCCCCCACCTTCCATTCTGCTCAATTCGCTGTGTCATAGTTTTGGCGCCCAGTGTGGCAGAACTGGTCACGCTGCCCAAATCCACCTCTGCTGTTAGTCCTTGCTGACTAAGGCCTGGCTGCTCCAGAGCCCTCAACTTAGCCTGCTTGGCAAAGGATGGAATTGCTCGCACCTTTCCCCACAAACACTATTCTGCTTTGAAAGGAACTAATCGCTTCTCTTTTGCAAAAAGGAGAACCTGTCTACTTTGGGAGACTTGGGCACTTTCAGAATTCCCCCTCTCGCCTTATATATGGCAACTTAAATTGGATTATGAGGGGATCAGCATGGAGTGAAACCTGAGATGAGGCAGATGGACTTAGGCAGACAAAGAGGCGGGTTTGGGTTACTGAGCTGCATGTCAGAGGTGAGGCTGCAGGAACTTTTCCAAATGGCGACTCCATTTGAGCAGTGGAGGCTGAGAATAAACACGGCCTTTGTCCGCCTCCTTTTATTAACCCATTAAGCATCTTAAAACATCAGGCTTCATCCTGTCATGGAAAGACTCATCTAAGATTTCCCTCCCTCCTTCTGCTCTCCCTCTTTAAAGAGCTGCCTGTCTTGTAAACAGGAAGGTTAGTACTTCTAAACATCGAGGCAGATAGGTGCTGTGGAGCAGGGCTGAATTGATCCAAGGGAATTGTATTTCTTGCTGGGCTGTTGGGAATTAAGCTTGGATTCCATTTAAAGGGGAATCCATCAAATTTGCACTTTCTGAAACTTAATGCGAACCCCAATACAGCCATCCTTTCAAATTTGCCTTACTCAGAGTCCTGCAATACAGTTCTCTGTGTGTACAAAAATGCCTCTAAAGTTTGCACATATTGTTGAAACCAACAGTCCAAAATGCTTTATATCAGTCAAAGTTACATATGCAAATGGCCAAATTGTATACTCAAATGAATTTGCACTGAATTCATGCGGCTAGGTTTTAATGAGAACTCTTGGAAACAAAAATTGATTTGGAAATGTGGAAAACTGAATTTAAAGATGGGGAAGATGTGGGAAACAGAAACTGACCCATCTCTAACCTAGAGGAGGGGAACCTGGGGGTGGTTGCAATAGCACTCTTTCCAAACTTGAGGGGTTCCCCACAGGAGAGCATAAAAACGTGTTCTCTGCTCTTGTGAAGGACTGGGCTAGACCGACTGGATTTAAGCTACAAGAGGGCAGGTTTCAATTGAACATTAGGAGGAAATCTCTAACTCTGGATTTCCTGCCTCAAGCAGGTGATTGAACTAGATGAACCCCCCCCCCTCCCAGCTGCAGGATTCTGTGTCGTGTGATCTGCAGGTCACATACACATTTTTAGCATTCCCAGGTGCAAACCTTGAAAGTTGGCTTTCCAGCTTCTTTGAAGTTAGTCCCACGACAGACCTGAGTTACCTGTGCATCTTATTCCATTTATAGATAGCACTGAGCTAAGTGGACCAATGGGTGAATCAATGATCACGTAGCTTCCAGTATTTGAAATTAGCCAGGAGCCAGGCACAATTTGTGACTAACATGGTTCCAGTTGCGACCATGTGGAGATCTTTGGATGCCAGGTTGGCGACTGACATCTCCATCTGGCTGGCTCCTCCAGCTTTCTTAAGCAGGTAAACAGAACAGCTTACTTATTGCATTGATATCCCACCTTTTTCTCCAAGGAGTACATGGTTCTCCCCCTCCTCAGTTAATCCCTACAACGACCCTGTGAGGTAGGTTAAGAGGCTGTGACTGACTCCAAGTGACTCACCCAGTGAGCTTCCTGACTTGAGTGGGGATTTGAACCCTGATCTCCCAAGTCCTAGCCCAAACACTCTCACCACTACACCACACTGGCTTCCTAGAATACTTCTGCAGTGGGGGAGCTATATATATTAAGCAGGTAACAAAATATGGGGAAAGCTTAGAGTCACTTAAAGAAGAGTGTGAAATATTGTCCTTGAAGTTTGAATTTGTATTATTCTGGATTGTTCTATTTTTAATGTTTTAATGTGTTGCAAACCACTTTGAGATATTTTCTTTAAAATAGAAAGGAGTATAGAAATGAAAATAATAAGAAATAAGAAATCTCCTGGGAAAAAAGGTGCCTAGAGACTCCGTTGTGGTGACTGTAACCAAGGCTTAAGGTGCCATTTGGCGATTAGCTTATATATCTGAGTTGCTAACACTGTTCTAGCTTCCTATGTTGACATTTAAATTAGCTCTCCATTATGAACCATGAGGAATCTTTATCACTAATAGAAGGGCCACAGCTTGATGGCTCCATCTTCAATCCTTTGGTGTTTCCAACTAGGTTTGGGGAAGACACTGCCTGAGATCTTTGGAGTACCGCACAGCCAATCACTGTAGTCGATGCTAAGCAAGACGGACCAGTGATCTGACCCACTTGACAAGGCAGCTTCCTGGTTGGTGATCCCTGCCATGGTGGGAAGACTGTGTCTCTGTGGCCCTGGAGATGACCTCTCCTTCCCCTTCCCTCCTCTCTGTGTTTCAGACTTGAGCCGCTCCACGGAACTCTCCTTTGCCATCGAGCCCAGTGACCACATAGCTGTGCAGGAGCAGCCGCTGGTGCTGTACTGCCAGGTGGAAGGGATCCAGCCCATCAGCATCACGTGGCGCAAGAACGGGGTGCTGGTGGTGGACAAAGAAGACTCCTTCACACTCGCCAATGGCTCGCTGTACTTCTCCCACTTCCAGAAACTGAAGGGCGATGGGTCCTCGGACGAAGGCGAGTACGACTGCATGGCTCGGAATCGCTTTGGGATGGTGGTGAGCCGCAAAGCCAGGATTCAAGCAGCAAGTAAGTTGAGGAGGTTCCTCCATCTTGCAAATCCTTTATTTTGCCTTTGTTGACTGTTTGACATTTAATGGATGTGCAGTAGCTAAGTTGGCTGGATGGTGTTGATGGAGCACAGGTTATAATTGCTAGAATGGGCAGGTTTTTAAATGGTGATCAGAATATTTCTAAGTATTTGGGTGACAGTAAGCAGGATGATGCGGGTGGCGCTGTGGGTTAAACCACAGAGCCTAGGACTTGCCGATCAGAAGGTCGACGGTTTGAATCCCTGCGACGGGGTGAGCTCCTGTTGCTCGGTCCCTGCTCCTGCCAACCTAGCAGTTTGAAAGCACGCCAGAGCAAGTAGATAAATAGGTACCACTCCAGGGGGGAAGATAATCGGCGTTTCCCTGCGTTGCTCTGGTTCACCAGAAGTGGCTTAGTCATGCTGGCCACATGACCCGGAAGCTGTATGCCGGCTCTCTCGGCCAATAAAGCGAGATGAGCGCCATAACCTCAGAGTCAGCCACGACTGGACCTAATGGTCAGGGGTCCCTTTACCTTTAAGCATGATGAGGGGCTCTACACCTGAAGCTCCTTTTTCTTTCTCAAAGATTGGAGTGGGGAATCCCATAGTCTGCAGTTAGGGCTGCAGTGCAGAAGGAAAGTTGCTTTTTCTTATTCATTTTATTTTGCCAGATATATATTTTTTTTAAAATGGAAGAAAATCTACATTTAAATGTGTGTTTTAAAAGAAAGTATTTTATGTCAATACAGTGGTACCTCGGTTTAAGAACAGTCCTGTTTAAGAACGATTCGGTTTACAAACTCCCCAAAACCAGAAGTAGTGTCCTGGTTTGAGAGCTTTACCTCGGTCTAAGAATGGAATCCGAACAGTGGAAGGGCACTTGCGGTGGGAAGCCTCATTAGAGAAAGCACGGCTCGGTTTAAGAACAGTTTCGATTTAAGAACTGACTTCCGGAATGGATTAAGTTTGTAAACCGAGGTACCACTGTACACATTTTTAGATAATGTTTTTATTGGTGAGAACTGTGTTGGAACATTGGGGAAGTCCAAAGGTCCGCAGATGCCACATTCACAGATACATTTAAATCCCTTTGAAAGTTATAGCTCTGTGCAGGGGGTGGGGTAAGATATCTCCTAGAGCTCTCAGTGTCCTTGACAAACTACAGCTCCCAGAATTCTTTGGAGTAAGCAATGACTTTTTAAAGCGATGGATACTGTTTTGTCTGTGTTGTGTTTAAATATGCCTTAAATATGCCCCACTGTGTTCAGATTTGCACATTAAACGCAGGGATCCGGTCAGTTTTCTATTGCATTTCTCAATGACTGGATTCCTTGACTGTTCCTAAATGAAGGGTTTCCCTCTTTCTCATTCCCCTCCCACCCCCTTTAATATGTGTTGTATCTCTGGACTGAATGGGTTGATAGTGGTGGTGAGAGAAACAGATCACAGTGGATTGCAGGAAAGCCACATGCTGTAATAAACATTGTCAGGCCACAGTGATTTTCTAATTTTTTTTATCTTCATGGTAAAAGAGGGGAGGAGGGAGGGTGTGAGAAGCTGGGATGCTTACTAGGCTGGAATTTTGCCCTGGAAAAAGACTCTGGAGAAGTATGCCATTGGGTGAGATCAGTGTGACTGACCTGATCTTGATCTTGATTTGAATCAGGCTGCTTGAAGAAGGCCAGGTTGGGTCAGGATCAAAGGGGTACTGGCCCAGGGTTGCAGGGGGCAGAAGACCCATTACTGTTTCTACAGCTGGGTCCATCCCCAGTGTCCTAGAGCCACCACATCACACTGAAAGGGGAGGGTTTTTTTAGTCACTGCGCTCCAGAGTATTTAGGAAGACCAAAAACAAGAGGTGCTTCAATTTCAAGAGAATGGGGTGCACGTTCTCTTATGTGCATTGGAACTACAACTAATCCAGAATGCGGCAGCTAGACTGGTGACTGGGAGTGGACGCCAAGACCACATAACACTAGTCCTGAAAGACCTACATTGGCTCCAAGTACATTTCTGAGCACAATTCAAAGTGACCTTTAAAGCCCTAAATGGCCTCGGTCTAGTATACTTAAAGGAGTGTCTCCACCCCCATCGTACTGCCCAGACACTGAGGTCCAGCTCCGAGGGCCTTCTGGAAGTTCCCTCACTGCGAGAAGCGGGGCTCCAGGGAACCAGGCAGAGGGCCTTCTCGGTAGTGGCACCTGCCCTGTGGAACGCCTCCCACCAGATGTCAAGGAAATAAACAACTATCTGACTTTTAGAAGACATCTGAAGGCAACCCTGTTTAGAGAAGTTTTTCATTTCTGATGTTTTATTCTGTTTTTAGTGTTCTGTTGGGAGCTGCCCAGAATGGCTGGGGAAACCCAACCAGATGGGTGGGGTATAAATAATAATAAAATTACTACTACTACTACTACTACTACTACTACTACTTCATGGAAAACACACCTTTGGTCATTCCAAAAGAAGATACATACTAGAGAGCACTCCAAATGATTACTCAAGTACGTGGATAGAAAATAGTAGATCTCGCTGAAAGGCAAGACATGGAAATCTGCACTGATCATTGCAATGCATCCCTGATTGTTATTGTATAATTATAAGATTACTGTATAATCTTGGAAGGTTGTATTATCTTAGAGGGATTCCATACTCAAACACAGCCAGCTGCACTGCATAGGCTCTGGGACTGTAATCATGCAAGGTATGTTAAAAATTGACCTCCCTCTCTTACACAATGGGGATAAGTTGCCTGCTGGCTTTTCCTATCCGCCTGCTGCAGGTAGGAGCATCACCCAGTGGTTTGCAGGAGGCTCAGGGGAAATTTATCCAAGGCATTGCACTAATGGCGAATCCTGTTGAGCAATTTATCATCTTTAACTTGTCTTGCAAAACCGAGAAGGCTTCGGCATTGTTACAGGCATCAAATCTCAGCACATAGAAATCGTAAGGGGGTCCCTAGCAATTGCCCAAGGACATCCTCGGAATAATTGTATGGTTGCATTGTAAGGATGTAGGAAGAGCCAGTGGCTCAGAGAGCCCAACATCCTATTCTCACAGTGGTCAACCAGATGCCTGTGGGAACCCCACAAGCAGGACCCTCCAGAGGTTTTCAGCAACTGGTCTTCAGCAGCATTGCTGCTTCTTGTGGCTAGTAGCCATTCATTTATGTGTCCCAAATCTCCAGCATTCAGCTTCATGGGATGTCTACGAGTTTTAGCATTGTAAGAGATGGAGAAAAACTTTTTTCTATCCACTTCCTCTGTGCCATGTGTAATTTTATAAATTTCTTTCATGTCACCTTCTATCATCTTGCATGGTTCTCTGGATTGGGCATGCTCCATGTGTAGTTTATCTCTTTGGGTGTTTTCTTCACGGCAAGCTTCAGGTTGTCGGCCAATCCTTTGCTGTCCCCAGGGTCAGGGTGGCTGAACCTGCCAATTCCAGTTTCTCAATCTTCCATTCTTTAAGCTCAGCTTGCCACATTTCTGCACCAGTTTGCGATTTTCAAGAAGCCCTCATGACATTCACCAGCAGGTTAATGCAATTTTGCTGAATGGACACGTTTTCCCAAGCCACTTTTGCATAGCAGTAAAGTAGCAGCAACAGCAGCAGCAAACAACATTATGGGGAAACCTGGCGCATTAAACAAGTTTTAGCCAGAAACTAAAACTCAGCAAGGTGGATGCAGTGGCATAGCGTGGGGGGTGCAGGGGGGGCTGGCTGCACCGGGTGCAACATCTGGGGGTTAGGGTTAGGGGGCACAAATTACTTGCCTTGCCCCGGGTGCTGACAACCCACGCTACGCCACTGGGTGGATGCCAGACAGGCATCTCTCCAGAGGATGCTTCAAACCCAGAGAGTTATCTAGGAAAAAGGCCCTCTCTCCTAATTTGGAAAAGGGCTTCTGTATATTATTTAGCCATCAGGCAAGGTAACCCAGAAGGTGGGGAACCTAACTGGCCCTTTGAATTATCCCCAAGTCTTCCCAATGGCCCTGCCTAATATCAGGAGTGTTTTTGCCTTGCTGGGACATGTCCTCTTGCTTCCCTGTATGCAGGATAGAGAAGGGGGTGTGACTGTGTGCAGAAACCAGCCAGCTGAAATTGACAGCTGTTGCTCTGCCCGCTTTCACCTCTGGCTCCACCTACCAGTGATATGCGGCCCTCGGAAGGTTGCCCAGAGTGGCATGTGGCCCTTGGGTTGGAAAGGGTAACCCTGCCACTGCAGTAGGCATTTCTGTCTTCCTGGCCGCTCATCCCCAGATGTAGCATCTTGGCTTTTTAAAGGGAGGCTCCTTCTTTAAACTTGATTTTCAGCAGCTGGCTTGGCTGCGGCAAAGGCGGGGTCAGCCGGCTTTGCCTAAGGACTGCTTGCGAAGTGGCTGGGATGAAGGCCGAACCTGGGAGCTTCCCTGTTTCCCAGCCTTGGCCGTGACGTCTGGAGCAGATGGCCTCTTGAATGCAGCTCAAAGACGGCCACCCTTTCCCCTCCGCCTATTGTCCCTCATTGTTCGGAGCTGAATGGGGCGCTGCTGAAAGCGAAAGTCTGCTTGCTTTGCGGAGCCTGGGAGATGCGGCCCAAGCGATGTGGATTCTCGAGAGGGATTGAAAAAGAGGCCTCCTTCCTCGCTGGGCTTGCATCCTTAAGAGGACTGGGAACTGTTCTCAGAGCACACACAACTGCCACCTTCTTTCACATCTACCTCTCAGATTTTTTGGGGAGGGGGTGTGAGTGGGAGAGGATTCTTTCCCCCCTCCTCTCTTTTCTTCTGCCACCTCCTTGCAATTTCCCTGCTTGGAGAGGGTGCTCAGCCACAGACAATTGGCCATTTTCATTCTTTGCTCTTTCCCAGGGCGTTGAATACTTGCACACTGCTAGATGTAGGCAGGAGGAGGGCCCTGTGCAAGCTCAAGTGCAGGCAGCTCCTTCCCCTCCTGCCTTGGGAGAAGGCGGCAGAACGGACAAAGCCCCATCCCTGGTAAACAGCTCCAGAGACAGGAATGGTCCCTGCAAGAAAGATGAACAGGTGTAACCCAAAAGGCTAGCGGCCTTTTATCTGCATAATGCATTCTTAGCTAAGTTGCGGTGGGAAAGAGGCTGAGCTCTGCACTTGTGTTCCTTGCAGAGCAGACCGCCTTTCAAATGCCATATGGCGGGGGGGGGGGCAAAGAGAAACCCGTTGGGGAAAAGTGCTGGAGCCCCTTCCCAGGGAGGGACAGCTACAGAGTTGTTGCTGGGGGGTTAGTTTAGAAACGCTAAGGTTGCCTTCTCCCCATTAGGTGCTATGAGACCCCCACTGGCCATTAGTCTATTCCAATGATCAGGAATGGTGGGAGTTATAGTCCATTTTGGGGGGGGGGTATCAGGTTGGAGACGGTTGTGATAGGGAGGGCTCTATTCCATTTTGCTGTAGTTTGGTGGCAGAGCATCTGCTTGGCATGCAGAAGGTCCCGGGTTCGATTCCCAACAGCTCCAGGTCAGACTTTGAAACCCTGGAGAGCCTATTCCAGAAGGTGTAGACCAGAGCTTTCCAAACTATGTGTTGCAACACGTTAGTGTGTTGGCTGCAGTGTGTAGCTGTCCCCGCACTCCTCCAGGGGCTGGAAAGAGGTTCATTTAACCTCCAGTTTCCTAGCAAAACTGAATTAATGTGTCGCGAAACGTCGCATTTCCAACAAGTGTCACCAACAGGAAAAGTTTGGAAAGCTCTGGTGTAGACAGTACTGAACTAGAGGGACTAATGCAGGGGTCAGCAAACTTTTTAAGCAGAGGGCCAATCCATTGTCCCTCAGACCTTGTGGGGGGCTGGAATATATTTTTTTTTGGGGGGGAGAACGAATTCCTATAGCCCACAAATAACCCAGAGGTGCATTTTAAATAAAAGGACACATTCTACTCATGTAAAAACACGCTGATTCCCAGACCGTCCACAGGCCAAATTGAGAAGGCGATTGGGCCAGATCAGGCCCCTGGGCCTTAGTTTGCCTACCCATGGATTAACGGTTTGACATAACTTTGGTTTAACATAGCTAGCACTGCAGGAGCAAGGGCAGTGCAGGAGGGGGAGAAGTGAAACTCACAGGAAGAACCCTAACTCTCTTTCCCAGCTTCCTAAACAACGAATGCAGCCAGACACCAGAGTTTAACACAATCAGGATTGTAGCATCGTATCCAGCAAAAAGCAGAGGTTGTCTGGGTGCTTGTTCCTGGCTTGATAAAATTAGGGTTGCTTATGCTTGGAATATGTGTCTGAATTGACCATTAGTTTGGAGCCTAAAAGGTTTCTGCTGATCATCTTATGGCATCTCCCCTTCTCGGTTTGGGAGCAGCCGCTTGGCCTCTCGACTCTCTTCCCCCGCCCCCCAATCCTTTCTGAAGAGGAGCCACAGCTAAATAAGCTGGCACCTCCTTGAGCTCTTGCTTGATTAACAGCAGCGCTTTGTCAAGGCCAAGATCAGGCCCCAGCCCCCTCCTTGGCTAGCGTCCCTTTGATGCCGTCTTTTGCGCCCACCACCCTCGCTGAGCTCAGTGGCTCGGCTTTCACAGGTCACAGGAAGGGAACAATGGAGGCAAGAGGCCTTGCTGGAAAGAAGGCAGGAGGAGCAGCAAGCGGGATTTTGCTGTGAGGCGAGGCTCCAGAAAGGAAGCAAGGACCGCCTTCTGATGCACAGAGGGCGCAAAGGGCTGGTGGCAGCATCTAGGTGGCATGCAGAGGAGTGGTGGTGCTCAGTCCTGCCTCCACAGTGCTTCTGATTGCCCTTTGCTGGAAATGGCAGGAGGGGAGAGGGCTCTTGTGTTTGGGTCCCACATGTGGGCTTCCCACAGGCATGTGGTTGGCCACTGTGAGAGCAGGATGCTGGACTAGATGGGCCTTTGGCCTGGTGTAGTGGTTAAGAGCAGTGGACTCGTAATCTGGGGAACCAGGTTCGCTTCCCCGCTCCTCCACATGCAGCTGCTGGGTGACCTTGGGCCAGTCACACTTCTCTGAAGTCTCTCAGCCCCACTCACCTCACAGAGTGTTTGTTGTGGGGGAGGAAGGGAAAGGAGAATGTTAGCCGCTTTGAGACTCCTTAGGGTAGTGATAAAGTGGGATATCAAATCCAAACTACTACTACTACTACTACTACTACTACTATTCTTCTTCTTCTTCTTCTTCTTCTTCTTCTTCTTCTTCTTCTTCTTCTTCTTCTTCTTCTTCTTCTTCTTCTTCTTCTTCTTCTTTATAAAATAATAAATTTTATTAGTGTTTTCCACACAACAAACAACACAAAAAATATCAAAAAATAACAATACACAAAACACAAAAACCAGCATAGTAAAAAAATCCATATATTTCAATTTAATAATATAAACACTAAAAAAAAACATTGACTTCCACCAATCCCACAGCATCTCCTTTACCTCTCATTGTATCTTTCTGTTTTCTTGTTTCCCTTATCATCTCTATCCTAGCATCTAGATATAAATCCCTCTTTCTCATCCTTTCACTTCACAAAGTGATTCCAGACTCAGCCAGATTTCTGTCCTCGAACCTTGGCTTTTAAGGTATTCATTTAAGCACTCCCATTCCTTTTTCACTTCACTTTTTGATTTTTGTCTTATTATATCTGTCAATTTGACTAATTCTAAATATTCTGAAGGAAACCATTCTCCCCTAGTGGGTAACTGATTCCCTTTCCAGTACTTGGCCACCAGGATTCTTGCTGCAGACATCACGTATAAGAAGTCTATAAGCAGGGTTTCTTCTAATGTTCTTATGGACTAGAACAACTCCTGTGGATGATTTAGGACAAATCAAGCCACAGGCCCTTCTAGCTCAGGATGGCCTCCGAACCCGTTGCCGAGAATTGCAAGGAGATGGCTGTTGTTTTCAGGCCCTTCTTTGGGGCTTCACATTGAGGCATCTGGTTGGCCACTGTGAGAACAGGTCTAGAGGGGGCCCCTTTGGCTTGATCCAGCAGGTTCTTTTAATGCTCCTCACCAAAGGCTGGAGGTGGGTTGGGGAATCTTTAGTCTTCCAGATATGGCTGGACTCCCAATTCCTATGGTCCTTGTGGTCAGGGATGGTGGGGTCCAATGACACCTGGAGAGCAGGTGGTTGCCTCCCCTGGTGCACAGAATGCTGAGCTACTTGGATCCGTGACAGAATCCTTTGTTTGTAGGAGCTCAAAGCGCCTGAGTCTCTGTGTTGTCAGTTTCTCCTTCCACTCAGCGTCTGCTGCTGCGGCCAGCAGTTCTTCCATGTCTTGGCAGTGGGTGGGGTTGGTTCATTCCGTCACCCCCAGTACAGAATCTTGACTGCCTTTGGAGCCTCTGAATGAGTTTTCTGGAAGGAAACTCGCTTAATATTTTATTTCATTTCAAGAGTCAAAGTTACACTTTGCCACTCAACGGTAATAATCCTATTCTGGAATACTAATGACTTCCTGCTCACCCATCCTCTGTATTTATAATCATGATTACACACAATTGCGTTTTTAAATTCCATCACATCCAGTTTCATCTTCTTTAACAGGTTTCTTAACTATGTTCTGCTATTTCTTTTTCTTAAACTTCAAACCCCACTGTGGACTTTGCATATGAAAAGGTATTTTTAAATAGATGAGAAAAGGTTTCCAGTCCTTGAAAGATACTAAACTTGTGCCTCTTATCAGCACCGTCAGTTTTGCCATCTCTGCGTATTCCATGATTTTCATCAGGTATTTTTCCTTTGAGGGAATTCATTTCTCCTTCTATTTCTGTGCATAGTGATTCCTTGCCGCTGTGATTAAATAAACATAAATACAATTGAAGCTTTCTTTGGAATTTCTCTGTCCAGAAAACTCCAGGTGCTAAGAAATAGTGTTTATTTTTCTGAGCCCAATGCATTTCAGGGCACCGGCAGCAGCAGTGGGGTGAACGGAAGGGAAGAAATCTTTTTGCAAAGGTACCAACCCCCTTCGCATCAGGGATACTGCAGCAAGTCCCACAATATCTTCTGGTGCGTTAGAAAAATGTTGCTAAAAGGAGGCCTTTGGGAACAGGCTGGGCTTACAGTAAAAAGAGTTTTGTAGTACAATGGTACCTCAGGTTAAGAACTTAATTCATTCCAGAGGTCCGTTGTTAACCTGAAACCGTTCTTAACCCGAGGTACCACTGTACTTGGGAATTCCCTCTCCCTCCTCTTTTTAACTGCCTGGGGCTTCTACCCATTTTTGTGCTTGGATTTTATGTTCTGGAGGCTGCTATGGACCTCACTCAGACCGCACATGGGCAAGGGAGGTTCTCTTACTCTCCTGTCTGCTTTAAAAGGAAACTCCCCCCCCCCCACCAGACCGAGGAGAGCCTGGGGTGGGGAGGGGAAGTTTGAGTGTGTGCTGGGCAGTCGGTAATTTGAGAAAGAGTGATTTAAGGCTTCCAGACATCCCGAGGCAGACTTAGCCGGATGTTGGGCCCGATCCCTGGCCATGGTGAGCATGAGGCCATCCACAAGAATCTCCAGGAGAAGTGGGCAGAGCTCAGCGCTTCTGCCGCTGCCTGTCTATTCAGAGCTGGGCTGTGCGCATTTGAGCTCCTGCCATGGCAACAAGTTCATCCTCAGGCCAACGCGACGGTGGATGGCAGTGAGGGGTGTGAGCAAAGCAGTGTTATGAGGAGGCAGGCGGTGGAGGGTGTGTGTGTGTGTGTGTTCTTGCTGCCGGAGCGAGCGAGAGGACCATCCATCCCGGGAGACCCGGTGGAAGGCAAAATGCAATTACTGAGCCTGAGGTCCTCTTCTCCTCTTCCTGGTATGCTTTGCAATTGGCAAAGAGGCCCAGGGCCATCGTCTCAAAAGGCCACGGCTTTGCAGAAAAGCACAAACTTTGCCTGCAAGGGCAGGAGTGGGGAGTCTAGCTTAGCCCGAGGGCCGCATTCCCCCATGGGGAACTTTCCAGGGTCCGCAAGCCAGTAGGGGCTAGAGGTGAAGGTGGATGGGGCAGCAGGTGTGCTGCTTACCTTGTGCAGTAGTTTGCATTCCAGGCTTGTGGAAGTCCAGAGTTTCCACCACTTCCCCACCCAAAACACATTTCTCCAACTCCACCCAGCTTATTCATATATTTGAAGGGGCTATAGCAGGGGTGGGCAAACTACAGCTCCCAGGATGGATCAGGCCTAGGTAAAGGTAAAGGGACCCCTGACCATTAGGTCCAGTTGTGACTGACTCTGGGGTTGCGGCGCTCATCTCGCTTTACTGGCCGAGGGAGCAGGCATACAGCTTCTGGGTCATGTGGCCAGCATGACTTAGCCGCTTCTGGCGAACCAGAGCAGCGCACGGAAACGCTGTTTACCTTCCCGCTGGAGCAGTACCTATTTATCTACTTGCACTTTGATGTGCTCTCGAACTGCTAGGTTGGCAGGAGCTGGGACTGAGCAATGGGAGCTCACCCTGTCGCGGGGATTCGAACCGCTGACCTTCTGATCGGTAAGTCCTAGGCTCTGTGGTTTAACCCAAAGCACCACCTGCGTCCTGGATCAGGCCTACCTGGGTCCTAAATCCGGCCCAGACCACGAAGCCAGAGCCCACCACAAAGCCGAGACTCCTGGCAATGGCAACAAAAGGAAGAGGCCGAATGGCGGAGGCTCTGCCACTCAAACGTTGCGCCTGGTTTACCTCAGCGGCGTTTGATGGGCAGAGATGTCTCTGCGACACACTGAGGTAAACCTGTTGCCGCTCGGCCTCTTCCTCCCGTTGCCAGCAGAGCTGCCGCCACCTGGCCTCTTCCTCCCGTTGCTGCTCGGCCTCTTCCTCCACCACCGTCGCCACCCTGGTGCTCCTGTGGCCCAGAGAGCAGAGTGGACAAGCTTGCTCTGCCTACCCACGAGTAGTAGCAGCAGCGGTGGTGGTGGTGGTGATGGTGGCGGCAGCCCCTGGGAAGGTAAGCACAGCGGCTGTTGCTGGGGGCCAGGGAGTGGGGAGGAGGACTACTTGCCCCCCTCGCCTCTTCTTCCCTTTTTTTCTTCAAGATTATTTATTAAAGTTTTCAATAATAATACAATAAAAATCAAAAAGAAAAAAAGAAGAGTAACAAAAATACAAAAATAAAAATAATTCAAAACACATAAAGTTTCCATTACTTATTTTTCATTACCTTATTTCCCAGACCTCCTCATACCTCCCTTTTTTGTATTCCAATTCAAATTGTTAGTTCAGCAAATCCTTATCAATAAATTTTAACCTATTTCTAAACCTTCCCCCCCCCATATTCTCTTAAAGCATTACAGCTGGAAACCACTTAATTTCTATCCGACATCATTCTAACATTCATTAATTTTGCAATATTTCTGTAGATAGTCTTTAAATTTCTTCCAATCTTCTTCCGCCGACTCTTCTCCCTGGTCTCGGATTCTGCCAGTCATTTCTGCCAATCCCATATAGTCCATCACCTTCATCTGCCATTCTTCCAGAGTGGGTAGATCCTGTGTCTTCCAGTACTTTGCGATGAGTATTCTTGCTGCTGTTGTGGCATACATAAAGAAAGTTCTATCCTTCTTTGACACCAATTGGCCGACCATGCCCAGGAGAAAGGCCTCTGGTTCTTCAGGAAGGTATATTTAAATACCTTTTTCATTTCATCATAAATCATTTCCCAGAAAGCCTTAATCCTTGGTACCCTCGCCTCTTCTTCCAGCTTCCCCCCCCCCCGGTGCCGTTTCTCTGGCCTGCCACAAGGTCTGAGGGACAGTGGGCCGGCCCGCTGCTAAAAAAATTTGCTGACCCCTGGGCTATAGCATTGCCTTTTAGGAGCATAGGAAGCTGCCTTAAACTGACTTAGACAATTGGTCCATTTGGTTCAGTATTGTCTACACTGACTGGCAGCAGCTCTCCGGGGCTTCAGGGAGGGGGATCTCTCCCAGCCATAGCTAGAGATGTCAGAGATTGGGCCTGGGACCTCCTGCATGTATTACTTCAGGCACAGAGATCTCACAGAAGGACAGTTCCCAGAGTGGTTTAGCTGTCAATCCCTCTTCCTAGGGAGCTCTAGGTGGCTGTGTGAGGAGAAGGGGGGGTGTATTAAGAACTCTCAGCACCCTTAACAAATCATGCTTCTCAGGATACTATGTTCCTGCTACAAATGTGTAGTGCGAATGGGGCCTTAGCTGTGTGATGCAGCTCCCTCACTCTGCCTTGTGGGAAGGCGGGTGCCCGCCCTGTGCCCCTAAGTACATGGGGATGACATCATGCTGGGGAGCAGCCAATCACAGTTAGGGATTAGAGGCACTGCCTGCTTTGTGCGGTTTACATGTCCGTTGAGGGAACCAGCAGCGCCATCTTGTTGCCTCATAACCTGTGAAAAATCTCTTAAGGGGAGTGGGGAGGGAGCCCTAGACATAAGGAGCATCAGCTATGTGGGTGCTTTCCTTTTTGAAAGATGGAAGCCCCTTGGCAAGCCCTTGGCATTGTCTTACTTGGGCCTGATGCTGGATCTCACTGGACAAAGTGGGTCAGGAATTTCAGGACCACGGAGAACTCCAGGTGAGCCTCTGTGTTCTGAGGAAAGCTGAGGAAGACTGAGCCTTTTAAAACTACTCCTAAGCTCTGCTCCCCCATGTGGATAACTCCAGCTTCTTAAAGGGCCAACTCTCTCACCTGAAGATGGGCTGGCCTCCTCTATTCCATAACCCACCACCTGGTAAGCTCCCTTTGCTGCTCGGTCAATAAGGTCCTATGGGAGGTGAAGGTGCCCAAGACGACCTGAGCTCTGACCCTACTGACCCTGGAGGTATGAGAGTTTTTTTCTCCGAGCTCTGGAGGGTAAGGCTCCACAATCCTCTTGTCCTCCACCAGCTTGCCCAAAGCTTTGAACCTTGCTTGCTGCTGGGTTCTGAGATCATGACAAGGCCAGCAGCTGCGATGCAGCAGAAAAATGGAAATATAGTATACTTCAAGAAACAAAGCCATCTAAGAGAGGGCCTTGAACTTTCAGTCAGTAGAGCACGAGACTCTTTTTCTTAGGGTCATGGGTTCAAGCAAAAGATTCCTGCATGGCAGGGGGTTGGACTAGATGACCCCTGTGGTCCCTTCCAGCTCTATAGTTCTATGATTCTATGATTCTCTGGTAGTGGTCAACAGTCTTCCTCATAGAAATAAGGCATGTACCAACATCAACACAGTTTTTGTGCTTGCGGGGGGCGGGAATTCTCCTCACTGTGGCTTTTACTAGCTATTGAGAGCCAGTGTGGTGTAGTGGTTAAGAGCGGTAGACTCGTAATCTGGGGAACCAGGTTCGCATCTCTGCTCCTCCACATGCAGCTGCTGGGTGACCTTGGGCTAGTCACGCTTCTCTGAAGTCTCTCAGCCTCACTCACCTCACAGAGTGTTTGTTGTGGGGGAGGAAGGGAAAGGAGAATGTTAGCCGCTTTGAGACTCCTTAAAGGGAGTGAAAGGCGGGCTATCAAATCCAAACTCCTCCTCCTCTTCTTCTTCTATTGATGTCTGTCGCTGTAGAACTTTTAAGGATTATTTTTGGATTGTTGATTGTTGGTTGCTTGTTGTATTTTGGTGATTTTTGATCGCATTTGAGGGTTTTATATTGTGTTTGCTGTACATTGCCATGAGACGCCCACATAACAGATGGGATATAAATATTTCAATAAAGCAAATAATAAGGAGAAATCCGCACATATATTTTTTCCCTGCAAGGTTTTGTGTTTAGAATTTTTATTTATTTATTTAACGGATCTGGCAGCAGCACGTCAACGAAAACTCTGGCACAAAATTGCTGCAAAGTTTGGCTCCTTGCCAGGGACGATAATGGCCCGGGTGCTGGATTTAGCAGACAAATAACACTTTCTTAACCACTGCCGCATAATTATGAGACACTCTTTTAATGCAGCTCTTTCTCTCCACCCCCCCTGCCTTCGGCAAGGCCACCCCCCCTCACCAAGAGCTGCCGAGTGAGCTGGGTGGTGGTGTTTTAAGGAAAACAAGAGTGACGTTTTGACAGCGTGACTCCAGGTACTTTTGGCAAATGTAAAATACTTCATTTAAATCTAATTTAGACAAACCAGACCACTTACAGTTGGGAAAAAAAAGGAAGGAGGATGGCTTAATGGTGGCTTTTTTATTTTTATTGTGAAGTGTTAAGTGGTTCCCAGTTTCTGAAAGCTCATTGTCGTCGTCTCCCACCTCCCAAAAAGGAAATTAGTTTGGATGAAGCTGGAATACTCCATTAAAGAACCAACGTTGTTCACACTACTAACTGTGTCTAACAGGCGGTTTGCAAAACATTTTTGTTCCTCCTAAAGCAGCCTTCCCCATCTTGGTGCCCCTGCAGATGTTGTCGGACTACAACTCCCAGCTGCCCCAGCCAGCATAGCAACATCTGCAGGGGCACAAGGCTGGTTTTCAGACGTCACTTGAGATGTCTCCTTTATTTGGGCCACAAAGCTCAAACCAGAGCAGTGCAAGGAAACACTATTTACCTTCCCGTTGGAGTGGTACCTATTTATCTACTTGCACTTTTATGTGCTTTCGAACTGCTAGGTTGGCAGGAGCAGGGACTGAACAACGGGAGCTCACCCCGTCATGGGGATTCGAACTGCCAACCTTCTGATTGGCAAGTCCTAGGCTCTGTGGTTTAACCCACAGCGCCACCCACGTCCTGACATGTTTGGGTAGGCGCCCCTAAAAAAAGTTTTTAATAGATGTGGAAAACAGCACAATAAAGGTGCCTGCCTAATAATAGGAAGCAGCAAGTTCAGGAAGTAGATCATAGAATCATAGAGTTGTCGTGGTGGAAGGGATCCCAAGGGTCATCTAGCTGAACGTCCTGCAATGCAGGAATCTCAACTATGTTGTACATGACAGATGGCCATCCAACCTCTGCATCCAAAAACCTCCAAGGAAGGAGAGTCCACCACCTCTTGTGAGAGTCTGTTCCACTGTCAAACAGCTCTTCCTGTGAGAGGTTTCTTTCTAATGTTTAGTCGGAATCTCACTTCTTGTAACTGGAAGCCATTGGTTGGAGTCCTGCCTTCCAGAGCAGGAGAAAACAAGCTTGCTCCCTCTTCCCTGTAAAAGTCCTTGAGATATTTCAGGACGGCCATCGTATCTCCTTTCGGTTGCCTCTTTTCCAGGCTGAACATACCCAGCTCCTTCAATCATTCCTCATAAGATCCACTTCACTCTAGCAGTCTAGATGCTGCTGGACTCAAGCACTTGCAAGTCCTCTAAAATGTTGGTTTTTTTTTTAAAGCAGAACCTATCACTCTGCATGTAGAAACATAGCACATTAGGGGGGAAATGAAGCCAAACCTTTTTCCGGCGAGTTAGCTGGATCAGGGGCCAGTCAGTGTCCCTAGTAAAGGTAAAAAGATAAAGGTAAAGGACCCCTGGATGGTTAAGTCCAGTCAAAGGCGACTATGGTGTTGCGGCGCTCATCTTGCTTTCAGGCCGATGGAGCTGCCGTTTGTCCGCAGACAGCTTTCCAGCTCATGTGGCCAGCATGACTAAACCGCTTCTGGTGCAACGGGACACCAGGACGGAAACCAGAGCGCACGGAAACGCCGTTTACTTTCCCACCACAGTGGTACCTATTTATCTACTTGCACTGGCATGCTTTCAAACTGATGGGTTGGCAGGAGCTGGGACAGAGCAATGGGAACTCACTTCGTCATGGGGTTTCAAACCGCCGACCTTCTGATTAGCAAGCCCAAAAGGCTAAGTGGTTTAGACCACAGCGCCACCCGTGTCCCAGTTGTGTCTAGTTGCCACTGATGGCCTTGTCCTTCATGAATTGGTCCAATCCTTTTTTTAAATCCATCCAAATCCATTTCTGCTTCTATGGGAGTGAGTTCCCTAGTTTAACTATGTGCTCTATGAAGAAGTCCTTTATTTTATCTGCCCTGAATCTTCCAACATGCGGTTTCATTGATTTTGATTTTGATTTTTTTTATTATTATTTTGGAAAAGGAAATGAACCCAACAACTTGCGGAAAACATTTTTAATAGCGGAATATTGGTTATGCAAACCCACTGGAAGTTTGTTTTAAAATTGTATCATGCATACGCCCCTCCCTGCATTTAAAATCTCCTTACCACCCACAGCTTCTAGTTCTCACAGAATTAAAGATTTTCAAACGTCTTTCATCCATTGTTGGCCACCTCTCCCTCCTTCCCACCCTCCCTCCTTCCTGCCATCTTCTTTCAGGGCTTCCACTTTGGGGGGAAAAAAGCGCCAGGAAGCAGATGTCCAAAAAGAGCATTTTTTCTTTCTTTTTTCCTCCTCCCCAAGTTCTCACACCACTAGAAACCTTCTCAAGAGGGGAGCACTTCATTTTTATAATGTAGATGAATCCTTTTCCACCCCACCCCAGTCTTATACTGCCTTGAAATCCTGGGCTGGGAACATGCTAAGCCAGCAAATTCACAAAGCTTATTAGAGTCCTCTGGCCTTTAGGAACAAGAGGGGGATTTGCAATTTTAAGCTGAGAGGGATAATTATGATAATCATCATAATTTTGGGAATGGGGGCAGAAAGAGTCCTTTCCTCACCAATGAATTCTGGGGTTGCTTTTTTTGTAGGGGGTGGGAGAGAGAGTGGGGGAAGGGTCCGGATGTCGCAGACCACCCTGCCCTGAGCAAACAAATGATTTTGAAGGTCCATAATTGCAAGCCTGTCTTTTAAGGAATCCTCTGGAGGATTCCTGAGTAATGGAGGTCACGCAAGGTCAGCGAGGAGCACAGGAGGATAAATCTGAAAGCATGAAGTCTCTCTCCCCTTTTTAAAGCCCATGCATAAAGGATTTATTTTCTAGAAAGGACAACTTGGGAACAATACCCTGCTGTGTGTGTGCTTGCACGTGCATGCACACACATTCACACACACACACACACACACACACACACACACACACCCCTCACCTAAAGGCTGAAGAATAAATAACAGAGCCCAGGCTAGCTCCCCTGTAAAGCATCATTGTCATTAGAGGAGGGGTGGGAAGAAAGAAACGGTTCTTTGAAGAAAGAGCCCCCCAAGCCTGTGGGCAGATTCTTAAGCCAAAGCGTATCTTAAGTCAGCGGTTGGTTCATGAGATCAGGGTTTTAGAGATGAGCAAAGCAGAGGTGAGAAAATCAGAAAGTCAGATTTGGATTCATGGTACAAAATGCTCTCTCAGCAGTGGCCCAGTAGAAGTCAGTTGTGTGGACTCATCTGGCAAATTGGCATCTTAACATCCCTCAAAACATGCTCGCCAGACTGCTCCAAAGCTTGCAAAACCACCAAATGGAAAGTCGACTCAAATTGTGGATTTGCACAAACAGATCTCTTCCTTCTACACCCTCGCCAGCTATCTTTAACAAAACTCACCATAAACCAAACAGCTCTGAAGTTTGGTCTGGAAAGGGTTAGGCCATAAAAAGCCGAGGAAGATTGGTGACTGATGAAAAAGGTGAAGCGCCAGCAGTTGCTAAACAGTCTCAAAATAAACTGTGAGACCACCGTTCAAAGATCTTTTTGCCTTTTAAAAATCAAAAATCCTAACCCCCATTCATTCACATCACAGGCAGATTATATTCACCAGGTGAAATCCAGCCCACTGGTGGCTATTAAACTCGACAGTGTAATAAGTCCAATATGTATTTCAATTTACTTTGCAGCAACTACATTTAATTTACTCACTGCGGGGTTTGGAATGTAATCTTCTCCATTCCTAGTATTTGTCGAATGCATTATACATAAAGTCAGAAGAGGAACAGAGCACAGCTACCTCATGATTTGCTGCCTGGATGAGATGGCGAATGTGAGCCAATTAACGATGAAATCTTAGCAGTGCATAGTTTAATTATATTTGCAGATGAATTAAATGCATTTCCTCCCATTCCAGGTTTCCTGTGAAGCTTGATTAAAGTGGTTTAAAAAAAAAAGTGTTGAAAACATCACACTGCGGCAATCTTGGAGAAGATCTGGAGTTCTGCTGCTTGAATAAAAAAGTGGCTTGTTGAACTGTGCTGATACTGAATACTATTTTCCGAAAAATGGCACATTTCTGCTTCCAAATTGAAATTAGAGAGATACTTCTCTCTGACACCCCCAAATGTTTCCTTACCAGGGCAGGGGAAACTGAGAACAGCCATGATGTTTCCCCCTGTGGTTTCTGATTGTAAGGAAGCCAAGCCAGACCTCATGATTCATGCAGAGACACAACAGCCAACATCTTTCAAGCATGGATGTCTTTGCCTCAGGAGTGTCTGAGCGATCAAGTCACCTCCAGTTCAGGGAGGCAGCAGAATGACTTGCCTCCAGCCGAGGCCCATTGGTGGGTGAAGCTAAAGCAGTGAAACATACAGAGGCACAGCGGGGAGACTCTTCTCCAACACTCAGGTTTGGGTAAAGGTAAAGGGACCCCTGACCATTAGGTCCAGTCGCGGACGACTCTGGGGTTTCGGCGCTCATCTTGCTCTATAGGCTGAGGGAGCCGGCGTTTGTCCACAGACAGCTTCCGGGTCATGTGGCCGCTTCTGGCAAACCAGAGCAGTGCACGGAAACACCATTTACCTTCCTGCTGGAGTGGTACCTATTTATCTACTTGCACTTTGATGTGCTTTCAAACTGCTAGGTTGGCAATAGTGGGGACTGAGCAACGGGAGCTCACCCTGTGGCGGGGATTCGAACCGCTGACCTTCTGATTGGCAAGCCCTAGGCTCTGTGGTTTAGACCACAGCGCCACCCGCACCCCTTCACTCAGGTTTACTGACGTCATTTTATTCATTTCTGTTTTCTGGTGGATTTCTGTTAAGTCACTACATTTTATTTTTTGCATGTACTCTTTTCAGCAAATAGTGTGTATGTATGCCAGCCAGCCGCAAAGGCTGTGTTGTGCATTTAGAAACTGTGCTTTTGGAGTTGGTCACAAAATTTGTCGTGCTGAGGATCTCAGCCACCCCTTAAAGCTTGGTAAATCTGCATAATGCTGAGTGAAATCTCAAGGCCTCAGTGGGAGAGCATCTTGGTTTTGGATACCCGAGTTGCATATTTTTAGGACTCGCCATATTTCTCTGACTAATTTGTTTTAATCTGTTGTGTTTAAATTGTTGTGAACCCCTCCCCATCCCCGGGAGTAGGGGGAGGCGGAGCTTAGGGCAAAAGGCAAGTAACTAATAATGTTAAGTTTTTCGTACCTAGTCACACTCCCCTTCATGATGCAGCAGGCCTCTTCTTATGACTCAAGTAACTTAAGGCCATTCCTTTCAAGGGTTTTGCTTTGAGTCTGCCTAATATCAGATATCACACATTGTGTTTGATTGCCCTGTGTAAGCTGCCTTGGGAATCCTTCTGGACTGAAAGATGGGCTAGAAGTGAAAAACAAATCAATTTTGATGAAAAGTAAAATGCCGCTTGAGAACGGCCGGCTGCCTGCTTTCTGAAAACAGTCTGATACGCGGGGTGAACCTCTGATCTGAAATCAGCCAGGTTCAAGGTTCTTATCTTAAATCACAAAGAGTCAAACAACTTAGGCCCAAAAGTGCATTTAGCATCACCAGATCCCTTCTGCTTCACCTCAGTCACAGAGATCCTCTGATGGGGCACTTCTGTGGTTCCCCACCAGGCCTCTGAGGTTCAGTCAGCCTCTACTAGGGATAGAGCTTTTAGTGCGGTAGCTGCTGCCTGTGGAACTCCCTGCCACTAGAGGCACCAACAGGAGCCCTCCCTGCCTGCTTTTAGACATCTGTCGAAAGCCGTTCTTCAAACAGGCCCTTGAAACATGACTTTCGTTGATGCCTTTGATGTAGCTGTAATTTTGTATACTGTGCTTTTATAATAAGTGCTGTCCGTAAATATATCAAGAAAGAAAAAATCCAGCAGGGCACCATACATTGAAAACACGTGTATATAAAGAATCCTGCGCCCTGCAGTTTTTAAAGGGTGCTGCGAGTTGTTATGAGATTCCCCCCTGTTCCCCTTCGCAGAGCTACAATTCCCAGAGTTTTCCGGGGAAAAGGGATTGGTTGCTAAACCATTCTGGAAACCGTAGCTCTCTGAGGGGAAAGGGGGGAGGGTCAACTCTCTGCACCCTTCTTAACCTGAAGCACCACTTTAGCTAATGGGGCCTCCTGCTGCTGTTGCGCTGCCGCTGCACGATTTCTGTTCTCATCCTGAAGCAAAGTTCTTAACCCGAGGTACTATTTCTGGGTTAGCGGAGTCTGTAACCTGAAGCGTCTGTAACCTGAAGCGTATGTAACCCGAGGTACCACTGTACTTTAAATGTCTGGTCTTTGAGAGAAAAAGCTGAGATTAAAAGAAGAAAAAAGTATCTAATCCCTTCAGTTCTGGTGGAATTCAGTTTTAAGGAAAGGGAAGCTTTTAAAGCAGCGCTGCACCTTTAAGAGTGTGGCGCTCCCGGCTGTTTCCACTTAGTCTCCTCTGGCCAGCTTGTCTCCGTGCATCAGGGCTTGGCTTTCATCATGCTTATCTCCCCCCTCCCCACCTCCCTTCGGGGGCCCTGGGAGCCAAAGGCTAGAGGGGCTGTGTGACAGGGAGCACTGACCTCTGCATAAGTGGTCCAGCAGATGGCCACACACCCTTCCTTGGCTGGCTTTTCTCTCATAGCCCCTGGGGGCACAGGCCCCTGACCTCTGCCTCCGCAGAATGCCAGAGACCTTCCAACGTGACTCTGGTATGTTCGGTAACAGGCATAACATTATCCTCCCCTTCCATCGGGGCGGCGGGGGGAGGTATGGTGGTGGTGGCAGAGGCGAGGCATGCCGGCAAGGGGGTGGAAATTCGTTATGGCGGCCTCTTTGGGGCACCCGCCGCCAGCCTGCTCCCTGCACCCTTCCCCACATGTTTTGGGACTGATTGCACAAGAACAGCCTCCCTGGGTCAGACTCATTGAGCTCAGCATCTGGTTCTTTCAGTGGCCAACCACTGGGAAGCCCATAAGCAGGTCCTGAGCACAGGATCCCCTCTCTCCTCCTGTGGCTTCCAGCAGCTGGCATTCAGAGGTAATCCTGAGCTAGATTGACTAATAATAATAATAATAATAATAATAATAATAATAATAATAATTTATTTGTACCCTGCCCATCTGGCTGGGTTTCCCCAGCCACTCTAGGTGGCTTCCAACAAAGATTAAAAATACATTAAAATGTCACACATTAAAAGCTTCCCTAAACAGGGCTGCCTTCAGATGTCTTCTGAAAGTCTGGCAGTTGTTTTTCTCTTTGACATCTGATGGGAGGGCCTTCCACAGGGAGGGTGCCACTACCGAGAAGGCCCTCTGCCTGGTTCCCTGTAGCTTTGCTTCTCACAATGAGGGAACTGCCAGAAGGCCCTCGGCGCTGGACCTGAGCGTCCAGGCAGAACGATGGGGGTGGAGATGCTCCTTCAGGTATACTGGGCCGAGGCCGTTTGGGGCTTTAAAGGTCAGCACCAACACTTTGAATGGTGCTCGGAAACGTAATGGCTTGACTTGGCGCAAGTCCGTTTCCGAAGGCCTATGTCAGCCTTTCTTTCCCATGGCAGTTATTGTAGTCCATAAGAACATTAGAGTTTCTCTGCTGGGTTGTGGATAGCTCAGTTGGTTAGGGCAAGCTGCTAATAACGCCTAGGTCGCAGGTTTGATTCCTATATGGGACAGCTGCATATTCTTGCATTGCAAGATGGGTTGGATTGATGATCCTTAGCATCCCTTTCCAACTCTAAAATTCTTTGGTTCATCTGGTCCAGAAGCCAATCATAGACCTAGGAGAATCCCAGAAGCAGGAGCTGAGCACAACATCACTCTCCACTCTAGTAGTTTCCAGAAACTAGAATTCAGAGCATGCTGTCTCCTAACAGTGGAGGGGTCACAACCTTTTTCAGCCGTGGGCCAGACTGAATTTTGAAAAAAAAATATGTACGAATTCCTATGCCCCACAAATAACCCAGAGATGCATTTTAAATAAAAGCACACATTCTACTCATGTAAAAACACGCTGATTCCCGGACCGTCCGCGGGCCGGATTGAGAAGGCGATTGGGCCACATTCGGCCCATGGGCCTTAGGTTGCCTACCCCTGAGGTAGAGCAGAATAGGGGCTGATTTGCAAGACAGCGGCAAGCCCAGCCCAGCTGTGTCTCCAGTAAAAGGACAGTTGGCTCACCTGCTCTTACCTGTGTTCCTCATTTATCCTCCAGAGGGAATCTGCCAGGCCCATCCTGCCACAGTCCTTGCAAAGCAATAAGGTTGCTTGCGGGCTGCCGTACTGTTAATTACGTTCCCCTCTGTTTAAAAGAGGATGCATTTGTGAATGAATTGGCCCATCAGTTGGTTAATAACACCTCCTTATCAAGCCTGCTTATCGGTATTAGTTATGCCCTATAAAATTCATACAAGGCCCCTTGGGGGAAATCACTTAAATTGTGGGCCATGAGGGTGGAGGGACTGAAACCCTGCTGTGCATGTATGGATGTGTTTTGCAAAACTGTAGAGACACGTGGAGGCAAGCTGGCATCCCGAGCAGCGGAACAAGAGCTAAGACGACCTACCAGCTTGTGTTTTAATAATTCTGGATTAAGCACTTCCCTTTCTGCCTTTCCACCTTCTCTCCCTGCCAAATAATAGAACAAGCAGACCATAAATTTGCTGATTATATGCATTTGGGCCGACTCTTTCCCTTAACGACCCTTTCTGATGATTGCAATTCTCAGTGATGGAGAGTAATTTCTCTCTCTCTCCCCCCTCTCTCCTCATCCCTTCTTTGTTTCAAGTAACATCTTTTGCTTTCATGAATGTGGAATGCGTAGTGTGGGCCAATAGCAAAGCTAAAAGAAACACACACAGATTCAACATCCTGGGGGAATGTCCTGTAAAGTGGTCAAGCTCAGAGAGAACGATTCATCACCCAAGAGCAGGGGTAGGCAACATAAGACCCATGGGTTGTTTAACCCATGAGCCGCCCCTGAACTGAGCTGCCCACTCAGCGAGTCCCCGTGCCACGCTGCGCCAGTTTAGCGCAGCGTGCGGGGACTCGCTTCCGTGGCGCTGAAGATCATGTCTGCACAGATGCTGGAAATCGTGTCTGCGCAGATCCGGCCCACGTAGGGATCTCCGCTGGAGTGAACCGGCCCAGGCGAGGTAAACCTTGCTGACCCCTTCCCAAGAGCTTCAGGACTGAGCAGGACTCCAGATCTGCTTAAGAACATAAGAAGAGCCCATTGGATCAGGCCAGCATCCTGTTCTTCCGGTGGCGAACAAGATCCCTGTGGGAAGCAGGCAGGCAACATCTGAGCACAACAGCAACACAACAACCCTCTGCAGTTTCCAGCAATTGGTATTCAGAAGCATTTGTGCCTCTGACTATGGAGGAAGAGCATAGCCCTCATGGCTAGTAGCCATTGATAGAAGTATCATTTGTCTAATCCTCTTCTCAAGCCATCCAAAAGCCATCACAGCCTCCTGTGGAATTGAGTTCCCATATGTGTTGCATGAAGAAATCATTTCTTTTTGTGCTTTCTCTACCTTTGTAAAAGCCAGCACTGCGCGGCACATTGCATCACACTGGCTTATGGGTTTATTTTCTCAGAAAAAGAGAAGACGAGAGTCCTGTCCTACGACTGGATTTGTTTAATTGATTAATCAACCAAAAGCGGCACCAGTTTAAACCAGAGGGGGAAGTATCCCTTTACTTTCTGGCTGTGTTTGTGTGTGTTAAGATCAGTATAAATGCTCTGTTTCTTGGGAGCTGCGGCTTAGAGCTGGGAAGCAGAAACACCTTAAGGTCAGGGTGAGGGGCCCCTCTTAATGGGCAAAGGGGGAGAATTGGGGTGGGGTGGGGAGGGGGAGCAGGATGTCATTTTGTCATTAGCTGAGCTTCAAAGGGAAATGGGCAGTGGGCTGGAAGGAGGGGAGGGTGTCAGAGGGCTGGGAGCCAATTAGAAGCGGTCCAGGGTAGTTTCAACCCTTGATTCTTTTCACCTGGTACGCAGCTGCCTCTGAAGGGGGCAGTGAAAGGAAGCTGCAAGAGGGGAGGGGGGAAGGTATGCACTGGGGTCCCATTGAGGGAATCCGTACTTGGGCAATGGCTCGCCTTCTGCTCTGCTGCTGTTGTTTATTCCTGCTTCTGAACCAAAGAATTCACTGCTTTCTTCAAATTCCACCACTTGCAGTGGTATCACAGGAATTTAGGAAGTTGCCGTCTACTGAGCCAGGCCACTCGTCCATCTAGATCAGTAATGCCCACACTGACTGGCAGCAGTGGGTCTCTAGAGTCTCCGGCACAGAGTCCCTCCCAGCCTTACCTGAATCAAACCTGGGACATTCTGTAGGCAGAGAAGATACTCAGCCACTGAGCTACAGCACATGTATAAAATGAAAAGGGAGGGAGTTTGGTGTTGCTGCATGGTTCTAAGATCACTCTTAAGAGTGCATTTTGCTCTCTGTACCAGTGGTTTCCATCCTTACCCTCCAACCCCCACCTCCTTCAAGATGCAAGAGCAATGCATCAGAGGCAGCCCAAGATGTTTTGGTGCCCTGAGTCACAGAAATAATAATAATAATAATAATAATAATAATAATAATAATAATAATAGGAATAGGAATAGGAATAGGAATAGGAATAGGAATAGGAATAACTGACAGTTTTCTACCCTTTAATGCCCATAAGCTGCTGCTTGAAACAGACCCTACCTCACCCTGGCAATTGGAGGCTGGTCACGAAATTAAAAGACGCCTGCTTCTTGGGAGAAAAGCCTAGACAGCATCTTAAAAAGCAGAGACATCACCTTGCTGACAAAGATCCATATAGTCAAAGCTATGGTTTTCCCAGTAGTGATGTATGGAAATGAGAGCTGGACCACAAAGAAGGCTGATTGTGGAAGAATTGATGCTTTTGAATTATCGTGCTGGAAGAGACTCTTGAGAGTCCCATGGACTGCAAGAAGATCAAACCTATCCATTCTTAGGGAAATCAGCCCTGAGTGCTCATTGGAAGGACAGATCCTGAAGCTGAGGCTCCAATACTTTGGCCACCTTATGAGAAGAGAAGACTCCCTGGAAAAGACCCTGATGTTGGGAAAGATGGAGGGCACAAGGAGAAGGGGACGACAGAGGACGAGATGGTTGGGCAGTGTTCTCGAAGCTACCAGAATGAGTTTGACCAAACTGCAGGAGGCAGTGGAAGACAGGAGTGCCTGGCGTGCTCTGGTCCATGGACACAACTAAACGACTAAACAACAAACTCGAGTACAGTGGAATTTGAAATGGTGTGTTGCAGGAAACAAGATGTTTGAGGCATGGGGGGTTGGAGGTGGTAGTGAAGAGAGTGGAAGTCACTCCCTGCCTCATGCAAAAGGCCATCCATTGGCTTCCTTGGTGCATTGTTTACATGTCCCTGCTAACCTTCCCCAGCCATTATTGGTTGCCCATTGATGTGGCATACTTTCTCCCTTGGAGGATTGGTCCATCTTAGCTCAGCATGGTCTGTATTCTGTTGATTGGTGACGCCTCTCCAAAAAGTCTCAGGCTTTCCCAATCCTGCTTGAAGATGTTGGGGTTGCACCTGGGATCTTTTGCATGCACACAGCCTGTGCTCTGCCATAGAGCTGCAGCCCTTTGTCTTAAAGATTCTAGTCCTCATGGTTCAGGGAACGGAGAACCTGCAGCCGCCCAGATGTTGGTGGACTGCATCTCTCACTCTCCAGCATGGTCAATGGTTACGGACTATGCTTGCTGTAGTCACAACAATGCCCTAAGGGCCGCAGGCTCCTACCCCCTGTTCTACATGAAAAGCCACAGAAACATGGGAAGCTGCCTTATTGCTGACTCAACCCACTGGTCTACCTATTCAGCATTGCCAGCACAGGCTGGCAGCAGCTTTCCATGTGCTCTGCTGCTGAGCCTTCTCTGAATAGCCTTTGGTCAGAATTTTTATTTATGTATTATATTTTTTTTACATTTATTTCCCACCCTTTTCTCCTAAGAGCTCAGGGTGGCCTACATGGTTCTTCCCATCATTTAATCTCCACAACAGCTCTGTGTGGTAGGTTAGGCTCTCTCAGTTCCTAGTCTGACACCCTAACCATTCTTATCATGCCGGCTCTGTGGAGCTGTTCCTGACTTTCCTCCTCTTGGAAATGTGCAACTTGCAGTTGAAATGGGAGTAGAACCTCAGCTGGAAACAGCAAAAGGGGTGGATTTTGAGGGAGATGGCTATGGAGAGCGGGAATGGGCAAGCAAAGGCACCCATCAGTTTCCTTTGCCTATGGTGGGCTTCTCAGTGCCAACTCCCCATATGGTATCCATTGCCCCAGCCTCCTGTTACCAAAAGAGAAATACATTTAAAACAGCTGAACAACAACAACAAAAATATGTAAAACGAGAAAGCCACAGCCTCCCGCCAGCAGTAGCTTAACAATGCCTCTGAGTATTGCTTCAAATACACATAATAAATCTGGGCTAATAACACCAGGAGTTTACAAGCTTTTTAGAGATTTTATGGGATAAATTGTGCTCCCCAGCAGCTCGATTCGATTTCTTAATACTGTATGAGCGGCATATTTATCCAAGTCTCTTAAAACAGATAGGTAGGGTAGAGAGATGCCTGTCCTGCCATTAACGGCATGGAATTGTGGCGTGCGATTTATATTCCTGCCACCGGTGGGCTGGAAAAAGTTCATTATCCGTGGGCCCTGCAAACCCAGTTATAGCAGAGAATCAGGAGGAGGATGAATTAGTTTAAAAAGAAGCTCGGGAAAGCTGCTCAAGGAGGTATACACAGCGGGTGCAGAGGAGTGCAATCACCTTTCATTGCCCCCAATCACAGCAATAATAATAATAATAATAATAATAATAATAATAATAATAATAATAATAATAATAATTTATACCCCGTCCATCTGGCTGGGTTTCCCAGCCACTCTGGGCAGCTTCCAACAAAATATTAAAATACCACCAAACATTAAAAGCTTCCCTAAACAGGGCTGCCTTCAGATGTCTTCTAAAAGTCTGGTAGTTGTTTTTCTCTTTGACATCTGGTGGGAGGGCATTCCACAGGGTGGGTGCCACTACTGAGAAGGCCCTCTGCCTGGTTCCCTATAACTTGGCTTCTCGCAGCAAGGGAACTGCCAGAAGGCCCTCGGCGCTGGACCTCAGTGTCCGGGCAGAACGATGGAGGTGGAGATGCTCCTTCAGGTATACTGGACTGAGGCTGTTTAGGGCTTTAAAGGTCAGCACCAACACTTTGAATTGTGCCCGGAAACGTACTGGGAGCCAATGTAGGTCTTTCAATACCGGTGTTATGTGGTCTCGGCAGCCGCTCCCAGTCACCAGTCTAGCTGCCGCATTCTGGATTAGTTGTAGTTTCCAGGTCACCTTCAAGCAGGTTTTCTGGGGAAAGAAACTCAGAAAGCCGCAAACCCAACACCCAAGTTGTAGGGCTGGTGGTGAGGGGCAGCAAGGGCAGGCATCTGTTGAGGGCTACCTGGGCGGAAGGGGGTCTTGTGTACCAAGGGCCCCCAAAACCTGGGGGCGACATTGCCCAGTTACTGCTAAACCCCTCTGAGCTGAAGGAATATGCATTTCCAAACATGTGCATCATACATGCGTGCTTGTAAAGAAGCCAGAATTCATATCTTATTGATTGATTAAATTTATTTATATGCCACACTTCCTCCCCAAGGAGCTCAGGCTGGCAAACAAATGCACAATTTAAAAACAAGCAAACAAAAACTTTTAAAAAATGGTTACAAATATCCTAAAAACAATTACGCTGAAAAGCAGCTACAGTTGAAACATTCTAGAAAGCCATTAAAAACATTCTTCTATCCAATGTTCTCAGGGTTGCCAGGATCAGTATTCTTCTGCCCCCAGGAATGTTTGTTTTTTAATGGTTTTTCAATGATATGCATACAGTGGTACCTCTGGTTATGTACTTAATTCGTTCCGGAGGTCCGTTCTTAACCTGAAACTGTTCTTAACCTGAAGCACCACTTTAGCTAATGGGGCCTCCTGCTGGTGCCACCACGCGATTTCTGTTCTCATCCTGAAGCAAAGTTCTTAACCCGAGGTACTATTTCTGGGTTAACGGAGTCTGTAACCTGAAGTGTATGTAACCCAAGGTACCACTGTATTGTATAAAGTTACAAAATAGAAATTGAGTGTAACAAGAAATATAAAAATGAACAACAGGAATGTTTATAAATGTCTCCTGATGGTTAATGATGATGGAGACAGGTACGCCTCATTAGGGAGGGCATTCTGCAACTGGCCCTGCCATGGGTCAGCACCAACCAGGCAGCCCTCAACAAGGCGTCATCTGCCAATTGTAGGGTCCAAAGATGGTTGATATTGGGGAATGCATTCTTTTCAATTTTTGGGTCCCAGGCTATTTGGGACTTTATATGCTAGAACTAACACCTTGCATTCGGCCTGGTAACTCATTGGCTGGGTGGTTCTCTCTGTGTATAATATGTGGGATAGCCCTTAGCCTCATTATTTTACTGCCCTTGTGGTCCACGTTTGTGGTCCAAATCTCAGCGTTTGCTCCTTTGGATATTGAGTCCGACTACTTGTCCAGCACTGAAGTTGGGATGCGAATGGGCGCCACTCAGCCTCATTTTATCCATCATCAACAAAGCATGAAATTGCACTAGGAATGCTGATAGTTTTCCCAACAACATAAGATCTGCTTTGGTGAAACAGTCATTTGTTGACTAATTAGGAAAGTAATTGTTCTAGGCTTCTTTTGGAGCTCAAGGGTTCCATGAGTGTGTGTGTGTTTCTGGTGGGGTTTTTTTTAAAAGAGTATTCCTTCTCCCTCCCAACTTGGGTCTGGATCTTTTCAGCACTGCAAGATAGCTGGTTTTCCATTCTTCATCTTTTAGGCAGCAATATGCCTAAAAATCTTCTGTAGAAGGGTGTCCAGTCTTTTATTTTTCTATTCATTAGCAATGATGGGTTGACCTACTTAGAGTAGATCTATTAAAATACAAAATGAACTCAGATGGGTCCAAATGGGTAAGAAATCAGGGGGTGGGGGGGTGGGAACCATAATACATAATGGAACATGGAACCTGCTTTATTTTCTGGGTTTTGTTGGTTTGAAGTGGCAGCCATAGTCTTGCTCCCAAGATTGGCTGCAGATGGTTTCTGGTTTGGATGCAGGATGAGGAGGGAAATAGATGTGGCCATAGATAGGCTGGAGGTCAGGCCCCAGATCAAGCAGGCGAGGATCAAAGTGCCAGGGACAAGAGCGGAGTCAGAGGCAGGCAGAAGGTCGAGTTCCAAAGTGGCAGGGAGAAGATTGATGGGGCCAGAAGGGCGTGCAAGGTCAAAGGCAGGCAGGGGTCACAATCTTGAGGAAGAGAAAGCAGAAGGGCAGGCAAAACCCCACCAAGTCAAGACAAGTGGCTCAGGCTGATAAGCTGGCTTGGTTTCAAATGCTTTTTATTTTTAGAGTCTGATGTGTCCTCGTTGGTTTGGGGAGTTGGGTGACGTTCTGGGTGGCAAACTCTACAGGCAGTCGAGAGGGTACTCTATTCCATAAGGCAGGGGTCGGGAAGCTGTGCAACGGGGCTCAAATGTGGCACTCAAGACCTTTCCATCTGACCCTCAGAACTCTCTCCAGACCACACCCCCTGGCTTTGGCTAGTTGTACAGTACTCTGGTTTTCAAGAAGATCTTATGCACCTCTGGCTGAAAAGGAGAACTAACTAGGGAACTGTTCAAGCTTATCAGAGTAGCAAACTTGTCGGCTTGTGAATGCTGAAGATTTAATTCATTCATCCTAAAGGAGGGCTGCAGAAACTAATTATGTGCCTATTTAACCGTAAACGCAAGACTTGCCTCCCCTTTTTGCTCGCTGATCTGTGCTGCCTTGTGATGATGCAGCTATGCGAGTGTGTGTCTTCCCCCAGGCTTTTCTGTCCCTTGCAGACCTCCTTTCTCTATCCCCAAACATTGGAGAAATAAGAAGCTGCCTTATCTGAGTCAGATCATTGACCGTCTTGCAGAGGGTCTTCGGGATTTCAGACAGGTGTGTCTCCCAGCCCTACCTGGAGATACCAGGGATTGAACCTGGGACCTTTTGCATGCAAAGCAGATGCTCTAACACTGAGCTAAGGCTTTTCCTCATGTTAATGAATGCTGTTATCTCTAGCCCAAAGGAAAGTGTATAGAGAAAGCAGAAGCTTAGGGTGCAGATACTGTCCTCCTTGTGTGTCCCTCCCCTGACCAACCGAGGAAGAGGACTGGAAATAGAAGACCAAGTCAAAGTGTGATACATGGAGGATGTCTCGCAAGTGAATCTCTTTGCTGTTTACACGGCACAGATATTCTTCCCAGATGTCTTTACTTGCAATTTCCATGCTTTATTGTTCATGAGTGAAATTGTAAGAGACTGAACTCTTCTCTAAAACCCTCTGTTTTAAAATATTGCAGCACCAACAAATGGGTGTAAATGTGTAAAAAAATGTGTAAAAAGAGTGGCTGGGGAAAGCCAGCTAGATGGGCAGGGGGATAAATAATAATAATTATTAATGTGTAGGGATTCTGACTGATGGGTATAGAGTACTTGTTATCAAACTCTCCACCCCCTACTTGAAATTGTTCAGGGTCTCAGCGGACCACTTAATAAACTTTCTGTTGTTCTACAAATCAATGCACATATGTAATTCATATTTTAAAAGCATATTTTCTGTAATACTGCCATCATAGGCAAATGCAGCACTGTGCTATGAAAATCATAGCCCAGATGTCAGAGCCTTGTTAGCCTGTTAGATAATACAGCCCTGGTCAAAATGACCTCCGTCTCTGTTGTCAGGGAAGAAAAGATGCGACCGAGTACAGGGCCAGGTACAGATGCCCTCAGGTGTGCCCAGGAAATGTTCAGTTTGCATTGGGAAAACTGCCAAATTTGCCTGGTACTTGTGGGATATGTTTGGGAGAAGAAAAAGGCTGAAGAGTAAACCCGACACAAATCTGGAGTGGTGTTCCTAAGAAGGTTGGATGGTGCCTTGTACATCTCCTTTCGGCAACTCCTGCCTCCAAGCTGTTGCAAAATGTATTGCTCTGCTTTCCTTTGGACCACAACAGTGAGGCTGAGAGGGAGATCTTGTATTTTGGGCAGCCCAGGACCTCCATACCCATTGTCCAGGCTTGCGCCCTGGGGAGGTCACTTCCGTGCTGCTAACACAGCACTTTGGCTTCACCCAGTTAAAGGCAAATCTATACCTTACATTTAAAACACATGGCTTCCCCCAAAGAATCCTGTGAACTATAGTTTGTGAAGGGTACTGGGAACTGTGCCTCTGTGAGGGGAATACTACAGTTCCCAAAATGTGTGTTAAATGTGCTGCCTTAAATGTGCAGTGTAGATCTGCCCTTCGAGATGCTAAGTATGCTTCTACATTGTTTTAGTGCCCACGGTATTTCCAGGCTGGTGCCCTCTTTTCACCAGGGAGAAGGACGACGGGGAGAAAACCAAAACAAGTTGGGTTCCACCACCACCACCACTGGTGACTTCCTTGGCCCCATCTCCTTGCTAGCCCTATTAGGTGCCGTGGTTGCCAGCCACCACTTGGGTGGCGCATGGCCTCATGGAGACCTAGGCAAACTTGACATCAGGCCAATCCAAATGTCAGTTAGACGTTGGGAGCAAAACCATTCATCTGAATGGAGGTGGAACGGCTAAACTTTGGAATCTGGGCTTTCCATCCCAGGACTGTGAGGACCGGGGCTTTGTTTCCGTTCCCAGCCTGGCAAAAAAGAAAAGGGAGAAAAGGCTACAATTCTCATCCTAGCCCCACTAATTAAAGCCATACCTGATGTTTAAAGCATCCTGCTGAAAGAAAGGGAAGGGGAAAAAACCCTTACCTCTTTTCCTGCAGTGCCTGATGTGAGTGTACCTTAACTCAGGCCTCACTTCGCTGGGCCTCCCCCTCCCTCCTTTTTTCCTTGGGTTTGACTTATGGGTCTTCTCTCTCTCTCTCTCTCTCTCTCTCTCTCTCTCTCTCTCTCTCTCTCTCTCTCTCTCTCTCTCTCTGTCATTTTGGGGTGTTGCTGTTTTTTGTGTGTGCTCTTGGAGCTATAACCGTTTCCTGTGCTCTGATTGCTTTCTTCCTTTGCTCACAGGCTCCCTGCAGCAGCGGGGATTGCGAGATAGGGAGGGGGAGGTTGTCCGTTTCCACCATTGACTTCTTGGAACCTGAACGGTGGTAGCAATTGAGAAATAATTGCGGGCGGTTGTGGGAACAAGACATCATCACTGGCCTCAGTTCCACCGAGGCTCCATAAGGGATGTTGCTCCAGCATTTCGGTCATTATTCAGTATCGAAGCATGTGCAGGAAGGCCAAAGAAACGTGCCGCTCTTGTGTACACCCCAATAACCCACTCAGACAGGGCAAAACTGGGTTATGCATGGCATTGAGAAAGTGCCGAGAGGAAAGTTTTTCTGCCTTTCATAACTATTGGACATCCTATGAAGATGAACGTTGGAAGGAGGCAGAGAGAGCCACTGACTTGGATTTCGTGGACAAATTTGTGGAGGAGAAGCCTGTCAAGGGTTTTTAGCCGTGATGGCTATGCTCTGCTTCCATAGTTGGAGGTAGTAATGGAGGTAGTAATGAGTACCACTGGCTGGAAACCACAGCAGGGAGTGCTCTTATGCTCTGGCTCTGCTTGCGAATTTCCTGCAGGCATCTGGTTGGCTTCTGTGAGAACAGGAATGCCGACTAGGTGGGCCATTGGCCTGATCCAGAAGGTTCTTCTCACACACTTACTGGATTAATTAACATTGACAGTGCAGGGGGGGGGGCGTTATTTTGAGTCACATGGAACTTTTCTTTAAGCTTAGGTGCACTGTGTGTGGGTGTGTGTACAGTGGTACCTCGGGTAAGAACTTAATTCAATCCGGAGGTCCGTTCTTAACCTGAAACTGTTCTTAACCTGAGGTACCACTTTAGCTAATGGGGCCTCCTGCAGCCGCCGTGCTGCTGCCACGCAATTTCTGTTCTCATCCTGAAGCAAAGTTCTTAACTCAAGGTACCATTTCTGGGTTAGCGGAGTCTGTAACCTGAAGCGTCTGTAACCCGAGGTACCACTGTATTTAAATACCATTGTTATAAAACAGCCTTCTGTAACCTGGGGTCCTCCACGGGCCAAAAGCTTTTGGGATTTGTAGTCCAAAACATCTGAAGGGTACCAGGATGCAGAAGGCTGTTTTAAAAAGCATGCCAAGGTTTCTCTGGTAGCACTGAGCAAGAAAATGGGAAACCCTTCTTAATGGGATTACAAATTATCTGGCTCTGCTGGAATGATAATCTTTTCCAGCTCACCCCTGCCAACTGCCAATCTAAAGTGTGATAGATTTTTTTTTTTGTAAGATACGAGGAAAACCTCAGCTGTGAAATATGATGAGTCAGGGTTGTCTCCAGTGCTGACCATACCTGGAGAAGAAGAGGGAATTGGAGAGGTTGAAGGTCCGTTAATTTCAATAGGTCTATTAGTGTACACTCTAAGGGGTTGCATCCAACTAACTCTCCATCTCACAGGTTTCCTGTGATGTGTAGCTTTAAAAATGTACCCTTGCACGTTCAATGAACACATGGGGCAGGGGAAGAAATGGATTGTGCCCAAAGTCCAGCTCCTTTGATTTAAAACATCCCACCCACTAAAGGAGGTCACAGAAAGCCAAAGGCCTAGCGGAAAAGAAATATTTTTGCCAGGCAGTTAAAGGTATGTAATGAAAGTGCCATGCGAGCCTTTCTCGGGAGAGTATTCCGCAGGCGGAAAGCCATCACTAAAAAGACCGGATCTCATGTTGCCACCCTCTGAACTTCCTGTGGACTGGACACACAGAGAAGGGACTCAGGAAACAATTGCAGGGTCCTAGTCAGTTCATAGGACTTGCCGATCAGAAGGTCAGCGGTTCGAATCCCTGTGACGGGGTGAGCTCCCGTTGCTCAGTCCCTGCTCCTGCCAACCTAGCAGTTCGAAAGCACTTCAAAGTGCAAGTAGATAAATAGGTACTGCTCCGGCGGGAAGGTAAATGGTGTTTTTGTGCGCTGCTCTGGTTTGCTAGAAGTGGCTTAGTCATGCTGGCCACATGACCCGGAAGCTGTACGTCTGCTCCCTCGGCCAATAAAGCCGAGATGAACGCTGCAACCCCAGAGTCGGCCACAACTGGACCTAATGGACCCTTTACCCTTTACCTAATCAGTTCATATGGGGAGATGGCATTCTTCTGAGCAGCCCAAAACAAAACAAAACAAAGCATGTGGTTTGAAGACTTTCAAGGTTCTGTTTGATCGGCTGTGTTCTCTCTCTCTCTCAAGTAGCCAGTGGCCAAAATTCTATGTTCCTTGGTCCAGCCTTTCCTTAGCACAACCTTTGCCAGGCTGGAGTCCTTCTGGTGTTTTAAACTACAACTCCCATCAATCCTCAGCTATGTTCTCATCCAAAACACCGGAAGGGACCTCAGGATAGTGAAGGCGACCTTAGCATATTGAGAGATGGGTCCATCTTTGGAAGCCGGAGTGTGTGTGGCTCTGACCCTGCAGCTGCAGAAGAATGCTCAGATATCCTCTGGCATGTGTAGAGCCTTGCATGTTTTTGCCAGATCCCTCTCATAGGAAATAGCTACCCTGACGCTCCCCGACAATGCTATTAAGTGGGAAGCTGTGAGCCTCCTACTCCTCTCTGCCCCTCCCCTTCCTCCTCTCTCCCCTCCCTCCCTCTCTTTTTAGTGCCTCATGGTCAGACGTCTCTCGACAGGCAGGTCACCAGTGCTGGCCCCATCCGAGTGGCGATCCATCTGCATTTGAACCATCTGCATTAATTTATATATATAGCTCAAAGCATCGGTCTTGGCTGGGCTTGATTTCCCCTGTGGCTTCCCTACCCAGCTGAATTGCTGTGGGCGTGCATTAGCCAGCCAGCCAGATGGTGGATTGTAGAGTCAGAGCAGGCTTACGGTTCTGTTGACATGAGCATTGTGCCTCCTGACAAAGGAGAGAGGGGCTGCCTGCAGTCTTCGCCTTTCCTTTCTTTAGCCTGAGCATGGCTGCCATTTTGGAATGCCTCAGCTCCTTGCAAACTGTGCCATGTGATTTTTTTGCTCCTTCTCCATATACTTTTGAGATGGGGCAGCAAAGGTTGCTTTCTGCCTCTAGGCACCACGCAGCCTGGGCTTCAACCCATGGGCTGCCCTCCGCTGCCAGTGTTGTGGTATAAACAAGTTAACTAAAGTGTCTCTGTGGGTCTCCTAGCGAGATATTATAGGCAAACTTTTGTTCAGATGGCCTTCATAAGAGTCATGCAGCCTTCTGGAACCACATGTTGGCCAGATGTTTTGGGCTACAGCTTTGGGAGTTGTCCAAAACATCTGGAGGGCACCAGCTTGGTGAAGGCTGTGGGAATGGAATTTTTGTTGTTGCTGTTGCTTGCATGGATTAACAAAGCTAGTTACTGTCATTGTTTACTTAAAAAAAACCAATGTTCTTGGGGTTTTTTTGAAAATAACGCCTCACCCTTACCAAAAGAAATATTGAGGTATGTGGTGAAAATACAGCATAAGAATACCCAGCAGTTTAAAGTGCATACCCTCCAACATTTCTCAGATGAAAATAAGGATATTTCTCACTCCCCAAAACTGACCTTCCTTGACCCCCTATTTTCATACTCTCCAACATTTCTTTATTATTATTATTACCCTGCTCATTGGCCTGGGTTGCCCAGACACTCTGGGCGGCTTCCAATATATATAAAAACATAAGAAAACATTAAACATTAAAAAAACTTCCCTGTTGTATAGGTTGTGTTGTTACTTATCTCCTTGGCTCGGGGGTCGCATAACTCCATACACTGCAACATTTCTCTGGTGAAAATAGGGATGTCCTACCATACCTGTCAACATTTCTCCAATAAAAATAGGGACGTACTAAGGAAAAGTGGGACATTCTGGGATCAAATCAGAATCTGGAACAGCTTCTGTAAATCTGGGACTGTCCCTGGTTAAATAGGGACACTTGGAGGGTCTGAAAGTGTAGACTATGATTTAACCTAGAGCAACCCAAAAAGTCTGGCTGTCTGGGAAAGTTTAGCTTTTTTTTTTTCTTATTCATGCAAAACCGTTCCAGTCAGTTGTAAATCAGGCTTTGTGTCTCGGTCCTTTTGTTAGTCATATTTTGTTGGCCAGTTTCTCTTATTAGGGCCAGTTGTCAAGCTTTATTAAGCCAATTTGATAAGGATGCTCCTTGCAAGTCTTTTCAAAATTGGGCTATAACAAGTCTAGCTGCTAACAATGGAGAACCAATAGGAGATTTAAGTGAAGAGATCTGTATTCTGACCCTGAAATATATTCAGTAAAGCTAACTTTGGGAACTGAATGATTTGTTGACCGATGATATTACATCTCTCTAAAAAAACTGTCCTCAACACAATGCCTCCACATTGTTTGCTGACTATACATTTGCTGGAAGAACTTCTTTTCAACTGGAGGTTCCTCACTACCAAATAGATATGTGAGCCTCTAGTGCATGGGTAGGCAAACTAAGGCCCGGGGGTGTGTGGATCCGGCCCAATCGCCTTCTCAATCCGGCCCGCATACAGTCCGGGAATCAGTGTGTTTTTACATGAGTAGAATGTGTCCTTTTATTTAAAATGCATCTCTGGGTTATTTGTGGGGCATAGGAATTCGTTCATTCCCCCCCCTCAAAAAAATATAGTCCGGCCCCCCACAAGGTCTGAGGGACAGTGGACAGGCCCCCTGCTGAAAAAGTTTGCTGACCCCTGCTCTAGTGAGGTGTAGTTCATTTCCATAAGCATGATGTTGTGTGAGGCAAGCAGTTTGCACCAGAGGTTCCCTGCAGAATAGAAATATGAGGACCCCATTCCCTGCCCCCTATAAACCTTCCCATGGAAAAATCACAGCAAAGTTCAAATGTAGAGCAGTCTCCTTTACATGCTTTTGAAATCTGCCTTAGTTGGAGGAGGGTGGGTGCCAAATTAACAGAGGGGGCGCTAACACACTGGGCAGCTAACTGCTGCTGTTTGTTTTTGGTGGGGTTGTGAGATTTGATCACTGGCTTAAAGTATATGCAGCCTGGCTTAATTTAGCATCTAGGCAAAAGGCTTGTTCCAGTAGTTATAGCAGTGACGTTGATGATTTAATAGTCTATGACATATTCCATCCAAAGCACTCCCAACCAAAGATCAGAAATGGGTTGGTTTCAAAAGTCATATTTCACAGAAGCACAGACCAGAGAGAGATCAGTGAAAACATCAAAATGCATTTACCATCATAACAGCTGAGCTTGCATGCTGGAGAGCTACGAAACCTCTTCGTTCAGGCAGACCAGGATTTGGCCATCGGCCAACCGAAGCATAAGGCAGCCAGCACAGGCGGAAGAGGGAACTTCTAGTGACAAGCTATTTTCAACCAACAGGGCTTTTCCCAGTGAATAAATAGAACAGGATGCCCTCCCCCTCCCCCAGTGTATGGAGTCATATGACCTATTTCCAGGGATATGCTGTATATTCTGAGGAACAGCTGATTCAACCTCCCTTGAATTTTTGCCAGAAAAATGCAGGAGTAGTTACAGGTGCCAAAGAGAGTGGATAGGCACAGTTTAGCTACGAGAAAGTAATTGCAGCTCTTCGTAGAGGGAGAAAGCAAGAAATACTCAACCTGTAAAAATAAGATTAGCAATATCAGGAGATGTTGGATTACATATTCTCCCTCTTAATATAATTCAGTGGACCAGGCCATGGGAGGAGAACCTCAGGCCCTCAAGGTTCTCTGTCTGGCCCTTGGAATCTTCCCAGCCACACACCTATGAATGGAATCATAGAATTGGAAGGGACCCTGAGGATAATCTAGTTCAACCCCCTTCAATGCAGGACTATGCAGCTGCACCATATGGGAATCGAACCTGCAACCTTTGCGTTATCAGCACCACGCTCTTATCAAGTGAGCTATCTTGAAGAATCTGTCAATTTCCTGTTCTTGTTTAATGTAGCTGTTAAATCCAGCTTTTGGCTTTAAATGCAAACTGGACTGAATTTCTCTTCCATCCCTATTGCCCCTCAGTAGACCTGTTTCGCATCCCCCTTTCCTAGTATGAGTCACTGAACTCTGAGGGATGTAGAGGGGAGCATTGGTGTAGCAGGGGCGGGGTAGCTGCCCCCGCAACAAGTAAATACATAAAAATACTTAACTAACTGACCAATTGAATCACATTGGTTCTGCCCCCCTTAACATAAAGCCTGCCCTCCCTCAAACAAATCCTGGCTATGCCCATGGAGGGGGAAGGTAGAACACCTGCTTTGCATTCCTGGTTCTATTCCTGTGGTGCCTCCAGGTATTTTCAATTTTTTTATTTCTGTATTTCTGTATTTTTATATTTCTTTATTTCTTTATTTATTACACCGCACTTCATCCGTAGACCTTAGGGCAGTTCATGACATAGGGTAGGACTGACAAAGGCTCCCACCTGAAAAGTCACTGCCAGTCCGTGTTGACAGTACTGAGCTAAGTGGACTTTGAACTGGCTTGACTGCCCTCTCTGTATGTCCCTCCAACCTTATTCTTTGCCTTGCCCCATCGGTCTGTTGCCTTGGCCCAACCTGTTCTCAGCAAAACTCCCAACCCTGCCAAGGTCCCCTGTACCCTTTTCCCACTTGACCTTGTGGGCAGGGGGTAGGGGTGGGCAGACCCTTCCGGTATATGACAGCACCCACCGCCTATGAAATACAGTCAAACCAAACCCTAGTCTTTATTGGAGGCAGAGCAGAACAAAGATGACGTCTGCGATTGTCGAGGGGGGGAAACGGAAGGCAATTAACTTTGGCGACGCCATTGGCTGTTTGCCTGATGAAAATGGCACCTTGCCCGAGCCTTCTATAAATCACAGGTTCCATTTGGGAAGGAGCTTTCCGTGGTAATTAATGAGCCAGTATGAAGACATTAAATGTGGAGTGTGCGGGATAGACTGGCTTGTCATTCATCGGTGTGTCATCTTCCTCTTACTTGGTTATCCACCAAAGAACAAAGGGCAAAATCCTTGTAGACCCCGGAGCAAGGCTGCTATCTCTGATAGCAGCGAACGAAGCAATTCTTGGAAAATAACAAAGCTGGGTTAGACATTTAGTGAGCTAATTGCAAGGATGCTGTCGCAAACGCATTCTGAAAGCTTGCGGTCTATTATTGGAAATGATTGCTTTGTGGACTTGTGAGGATTGACAATGTAAAGTTAATTTCCCCCTCCCATATAAAATTCATTAGGCTTGATTGGGAACCAGGAAAGGTTTTGATGGTGTTATCGACGGGCATGTGCGAAATTAAATGGGTCTTTCCTGGAGGTGCCGTGCCTTGTAATCGCTATGGAAACCTTAGCCAGCCTGGTGCCCTTTGGATATTTGGGGCTGCAAATCCCATTGGGTCCAGTCAAAAAGAAGTTGTGGGAATCAGGTCTACACTGATGGGCAGCACCTCTCTAAAGTTTAACAAATTCAAGAGCCACAGCTCTGTGGCAGAGCATATGCTTTGTATGCAGAAGGTCCCGGGTTCAAAACCTGGCATCTCTAGTTGGGCTGGGAGACACCCTGGGGAGCCACCGATAGTGAGCTAGATGGAGCAAAGGTAAGACTTGGAATAAGGTACCTTCCCATGTTCCTAATCTAATATCAGAATAAGAGCCTGGTTCAACAGACCAGTGACCCACCTAGTCCTGTTTTTAGTAAGGTTGTCTGCTGACTGATAACACCGCTTGATTAATGGGATTTATTGTAAACTGCCTTCAGATGCTTTTGTAATAGGTAAAGGTAAAGGGACCCCTGACCATTAGGTCCAGTCGTGACCGACTCTGGGGTTGTGGCGCTCATCTTGCTTTATTGGCCGAAGGAGCTGGCGTACAGCTTCCGGGTCATGTGGCCAGCATTAAGCCGCTTCTGGCAAACCAAAGCAGCGCACAAAAATGCCGTTTACCTTCCCGCCGGAGTGGTACCTATTTATCTACTTGCACTTTGACGTGCTTTCGAACTGCTAGGTTGGCAGGAGCAGGGACCGAGCAATGTGAGTTTACCCCGTCGTGGGGATTCGAACCGCCGATAGGTGATGATATATAAATATTTCAATAAATATGCTTGTATTATAAAAATGGCGAAAGCAGTTGGGGTGTGTGCAGGAATAGAGCCTTTTAAGCTTGTTTTGCTCAGGTCATGGACCTCGTCTTGATGATGTTGAAGAAGATGATGGAGAAATGTTAGCATTTCAACCCCTCTTGGAAAACATGCAAAGGCATGTTTTCTTTGCGTGGAAGGACAAAGAACAGCAAAAGGAGTCTAGATGGCTTTAAAAAAATAAAATCCCACCATTTTATTATATTCAAATCCTTCTTTTCTCTTCCCTTTCAGCACTAGGGAGTCCGGCCTGCCCCCTCCCCCCTCCCCCTATTCCTCGGACTCTGGGAGAATAAATGGGCGGCGCTGTCGTTCACACTTGGCTACGCATAGAGAAGGGAGTATTCAGAGCCAGGCTTTGGGGTCTGGCAGTGGCAGCTTTGGACAATAGCATCATTAGACACGGAGAGCGAGTCTCCAGTTTGCCGCCACTGGGCTTCCCTGAATAGCCAGCAGCCCCTTGTTCTGGGAGTGGAGCCTTTTGGTGGGGGGAGGGGGTTGAGTGATGGAGGAGAGGGTCTTTTTTATCAAAGGGGGGGGGATGCAAAAGGAAGATACAATGTCACTTTCTGAATGCCCTCAAAGCTTTGTAAAAACCATTGGGATTGTCAAAGCAGAGGGTCGCAGAAGGAAGAAGACAAAGCCTCTCTGCTCCCTTCTCCTCCGTCCCCAAACTCTTTCCCTGCCTTTCATCTCCCAACTGCTTTCACATCCTAAGGTTCCAGAGTGTGAAGGGGGGGGAGTGTATTAAATCACTTCTTCCCCCACCTTCCTCCGATAAGGGGTGCGTACAAACCATATATTTAAAGTACATTACCCCTAGGATATTCCAGGGGACCGTAATTCACCCCTAAGAGAGCTACAGCTCCCAGCACCCTTAGCAAACTAAAGTTCTTGGGATTCTTGAGTGGGTGTGCTTTGCCTGAAGCCCCAGAGAGCCACTGCCAGTCAGTGTAAACAATACTGAGCTTGATGTATAAGGCAGTCAATGTCCAGACTCCCCATAGCTTGGGTTGACCTTGTGGCTCAGGCTGCAAGATTCATGGCATGGCCGGCTCTACCGTTAGGCAGACTGAGGCAGTCACCTCATGTGACAGAAACTGGGGCTGGGGCAGCACTCCTCTCCTACCAGCCATTCCTCTTGACCCCCTGATCATGCTTGTCTATTGGAGATCAGAGCTATGTAGGCCTGTCATGGACCCTCTTAGGCCACATTTGCACCATGCATTTCAAGCTATATGATGCCACTTTAAATTATCATGGCTTCCCCTCAAAGAATTCTGGGAGCTGTGGTTTTATTAAGGATGCTGAGAGTTGTGAGAAGATGCTTATTCCCCTCACAGACCTTCAATTCCCTAAGTGGTTTGACAGTTCAATCTCTCTACATGAGGAACTTTGGGAATTGTAGCCCTGTGAGGGGATTACAGGTTGACTAAATACTCTCATCACCCATAACAAGGTGCAGCTCCCAGGATTCTTTGGGGGAAGCCATGGCTGTTAAAAATGGTGTCAGGGTGCTTTGAACATATGCTGTGATAGCGGCCTAAATTAGCCTCCTGACTTCTGCTTTGAAGGGATGTTATCAACGCTGACAGGGTTTGGAAACAAGTTTCAGTGGTTTATTCAGTCAGGGGACGCCATTTTGTCTGTTGCCTCAGGCAGCTAAATGTACTGGGCCAGCCCTGATTCATGCTGTTATAATGTGTGTGTTTGTGGAGGTGTGTGTGTGTGTGGAGGGGGTAAGCCTGGCATTTTGCTATTTGAACTCAGGTCAGTTGAGAGGTGAGTCTTGTTGAGTGTGAGAATACCAACAATTTAAGGATCCTAATGGACTCTGGAGGTTGTGTTTCGCATCTTCTACTTTCAAGCATGTGTTTGAAAGGCTCCAATGTCTGTTTAATTGGCATGTTGTATAATGACGTCTTCTGCAGAAAGGGGTTTCTCCACACACACAAACACCCCTGACCAATTCTGCCATCTGGAAGGATTCCAGAGCAAATGATGCTCAGCCTCTGATCTTATAATGCTGCTAATTTAATATGACTGCAGACAAAAGTTTCCCTCCACTCGCCCTACCCCGCCCTCTACAGGAAGGCTGCATTCTCATGAACCATGAATGGCCAAGGGAGTCAGAGAGAGAGAGAGCACACCTTTCTCCTTTGCTGTTCACACACAACTATTAAACATGATATTAATTCTGCTGCATTTTCCAGGGTCCCCTTGGCTTCCTTAGTGGAAGAAAGGTGGAATATTACTGAAAATAGGGCTCCCTGGACAGTAACGGGATTTCAAAGGCAGAAATGATGCCCGGGATGGGGGTGGGGCATGGGATTTCCGAAATGTGGCGCTTTGTCCTGGATCTTAGGCAAGTCAATTGAAAAACGTTGGGTTTTTTGGCTCTACAACTTTCGGGGTGTCCTGGTTTTTACTTTTTGAAATATGGCAACCCTGCTGAAAAAGGTGTAAGTAAGTCAGTAAGTAATTAAATAAATGCATAAATAAGACATTTATACTCCTCTTTTTGAGGAGGTTGTAATCATGAGAGCCAGCATGGCATCACAGTTAAAGTGTTGGAACACAGCCTGGGAGACCAGGGTTTGAATTCCCACTCAGCCATGAAGCTCACTGGGTGAACTTGGGTCAGTCACTGTCTCTCATCCTAACCTACCTCACAAGGTTGTTGTGAGGATATGATGGGTTGGAGGAGAACCACGAGCTCCTTGGAGGAAAAGGGGCCCCAGAAATGTAAGAAATAATAAACCAAAATAAAAATGGTTCAAATTGGTCTGAGCCACAAGCACGTGTTTGCAGCCACAGCACAAAGTTAATGGCTGAACATTTTGATGAACCTGGATGTAAGATCAGATGAGTGTTCCCCAAACTGGTGCCCTCAAAACTATTTTAGACTACAGCTTCCATCAGCCCCATGGGAGTTGTAGTCCAAAACATCTGGAGGGCATCAGATTGGGGAATGCTGGACTAGATAGACTAAGGGTAGCCAATTTGGTGCTCTCCAGATGTTGATGGACTCCCCACTCCCGGCAGCCCCAGCAGCCAGCATGGCCAATGACCACAGGATGATGAGAGAGCGCCATATTGGCTACCCAAAGATAGACCTTTGTTCTCCGCAACTATGATGGTTCTTACATTCAGTATCCGTGGTTTTCAAATTGTGTTTCAGAGGACCCTCAGGGAAGGTAATTAATGGTTGGGCAAGCTTCCCTGACAGGTATGTTCCCCTTCACAGACAGTCTTCTACCGGGCTGCATGCTGGCAAGGGGGTGTTGTCAGATGCCCTCTCAATTAATGAAAAGTGATTATGAAATCAATGGTCAGAGGCTGCAATGCCTCTGAATACCAGTTGCTGGAGACTACAGGAGGGGAGAGGGCACTTGTTCTCAGGTCTTGCTTGCGGGTTTCCTACAGGCCACTGTGAGAACAGGATGCTGGACTAGACAGGCCATTGGCCTGATCCAGCAGGTGTTTCTTATGTCCTATGTTGTGAGGGTGCCTAGTGCCCCTGGGGGACTTAAAGGATCACTTAGCCCAGAGTCCCCTGTAACCTGGTGTCAGCTCTGTCTCTTCATCCCTCCTCTGCTGCACACACACACACACACACACACACACACACACACACACACCACTTTCCGTTGCTTGCAGTTGATCCCAGGGCCTGTGCTTTAATGATCCTAGCAAGCCTTGGATTTACTGTGACATATTGAGTTAATGTTTCCCTTTCCCCACACCAAATTGAGGCCAGCCTCCTCCTTATCGCTAATGCTCCGCTGAGCGAAAACGGATTGCCTCCTAATGGCTTCAATTTAGTTTTTCGTGGAGTAAAGAAAATTTTATTCAATACCTGTTTTCATCTTTATTATATCAGATTTGCCGCCGCTGTCATCAGGCTCATGAGCTGGCTTGTGGTTCGATTAAGGGGGATCCGACCAAGCTGTTTGCCTGAATAAACCTCTCATGAATATGGATGGAGCTGTGACCTGGCCCTTAAACGGGAGAGGATAGAAGGGTTTATTGCTCTGTTCATAAGCCTTTGCATCGGTAGTGAAGGAAACCAGTCCTCCGGAACCCACTGATATGCTCAGTGATCAGAAAGCACTGGGCACCGTGTATGCCAGCAGCAGTTAAGATCCTAGGAAGACTCTTCTGGATCAGACCAATGCTACACCAGCATCCTGTTCTCACAGTGGCCACCCAGATTCCTGTAGGAAACCTTCAAGCAGGATCTGAGCACAAGAGCTCTTTTCCCTCCTGTGGTTTCCAGCAACTGGTATTCAGGAGCATAGCTGCCTCCAACCATGGAAGCAAAGCACACCCATCTTGGCTAGTAGCCATTGATTTGCCTCTCCCCTGTTTGACAGACATTGCGTGCGTTACTTTTATGGTGTGGAAAGAGAACCACACAAGGTAGCATTTCTGTGGTATGATCTTGAATTGGTTTAATCTTTGGGTCAGCTCCAATCCAAGCGGTGACGCTGTGGGTTAAACCACAGAGCTTAGGACTTGCCGATCAGAAGGTCGGCGGTTCGAATCCGCGCAATGGGGTGAGCTCCCGTTGCTCGGTCCCTGCTCCTGCCAACCTAGCAGTTCATAAGCACCTCAAAGTGCAAGTAGATAAATAGGTACCACTCTGGCGGGAAGGTAAACAGCGTTTCTGTGCGCTGCTCTGGTTCGCCAGAAGCGGCTTAGTCATGCTGGCCACAAGACCTGGAAGCTGTACGCCGGCTCCCTCGGCCAATAAAGCCGAGATGAGCGCCACAACCCCAGAGTCGGTCACAACTGGACCTAATGGTCAGAGGTACCTTTACCTTCTCCAATCTGGTACCCTCGGGATGTTTTGAACTATAGTTTCCATCAGCTCCTGCAGTCCAAAGCCCCTGAAGAGTGTCAGCTTGAGGAAGGCTACTTTCATGGATCAGTCAGTAGAGAAGTTCCGTAGCTCAGTGGAAGAGCATCTGCCTTACAAGCAGGAGGTCTCAGGTTCAATCTCCAATTGCATCTCTAGGTAGGTCTGGGAGAGGCTCTGCATCCAAAATGCTGGAGAGTCTATGCTTCTAGTCAGTGTAGACAAGTTTGAGCTAGATGGACCAGCGCTCAGTATAAAGCAGCTTCCTATGTTCCTGAGAATTTAAATGGAGATGTGAGCAATTAGCGAACACCATTGTTTTGGCTTGTTTCCAGTGCATTTCTGACACAGCCATACTGGAAATCTCACGGTAACGGCATTGATGGGACCACCACCCACCCGCCATTCAGAATCTACCAGCGATGGTTTGCTGCTGGAGCCTGGGGCTGAGCTGCAAGACAGTTGCTCACAACGGCTGCCTTTGCAGCTGTAAATAAAGTTTGCCAAACCCGTGTTTTAAAAACAAGGAGAACATTTTGTAGCATGGGGCATGACTTATTTATTTGAAAACACAAATTCTCAAAACCAAAACACCCAATCGCTTTGGCGAGGGTTGTGGCCTTTCCCCTTGCATCCGACACAAAACTGTGCTTTAAAGCCACATTATAGGGTCACTATAGAGCCTTATTTTACTTAACATCCTCATCAATGAATTATTTATGCCCTCCCGATGTTTTATTCATGATAAATATTAATACCAGTGTCTTTAAGAGGAGAGGTTATTGCTGCAATTTTACCTGGAAGAGATGATATTATTGAAATAAAGTGACAGAGACCCCATTTCTTCACTCGGGGGGCTGTTTTTGTTGACAAAGCTCTCCTTCCGGTTAACCCTTTGCCAACTGGAGGACCTCTATCCTGGGGATTCCTAGAGAGCAGTTATGCCTTCTGAACCTGCATGGTTTGGGGGTGGTTGAGGTTTGTTTTTGTTTTGCTTTGGTCCCTGCAAATCATTAAGGGGGGGGGCTTTTTCTGGCATGCCTGCTTTGTGTTTGGACCTGGAGTCAGACCATTTAGTTCATGGAAGTCTTTAAGCTCTGTGATGGTTATTCATTCCTCATATGAATATAACTAATAGCAGTGGTGTTCAATCTTCTAGTGGTGTTCAGTGTTCTAGCGTGCCCACACAATTAACATGGGGCATCATTTGGGGCCTCACTGTTACTCTGCTTGAATATGAATGGGGTCCTTTTCAAGGACACACTCAGCCCCAGCGGCCCTTGCTCAGAGATACAGCATCTCTGCTTTGCATGCAAAAGGTCCCAGATTCAGTCCCCAGCATCTCCAGGCAGAGCTAGGTGACAACCCAGCCTGAGAGCTGCTGCCAGCCCGTGTAGACAATACAGAGCTAGAGGTTCCATTCCTAAACTTCCATTCGCAAAGCCCTGATCAGCTTCCATGCAACTCTGGGGTTACCCAAACAATTCAGAAATCATTGCTAGGAGCTCTAACCCTGAAAACACTTCGCCGAAATGTGTAGCACAATGGAAAAAAGCTTGAGGATAAAACTATGTCCTGGCAGATCAGTTCCCGCTACCCTTACAACTTAGACTGTAGAATTTAACAAAAACATTTACTAAGAGCACTGCTAAAAATAGAGTGATGTTTCTTATGAGCCTCGCTATTGTATAATTGTATTGAGCACTAATACAATAAGTATGTTCCGATTCTACCTCCACTTTGGTTGGTTGCTGCTCAAAGCCCTTTTCTTAGCACAATAAAATGTAATTAGTGCTCAAGAAGCTTACATAATTTAATAAAATGCTCTCAGATGGCATTAAAATCCAGTTGAAACCAGGGTTGCTTTTTGGTTTTTTCCCCCTGTTGTTAAAAGACGGAGAAGAACAACGGTGGATCCCTTAAAAGCACAATCAGCATGTTGTATTTTCTAAACCCTCCCTATTTAGTGAGCTGAAGCTTATGACAGAGGGGCGTGAGAGGAGGGTGATATGGCCCATGTTTAATGTATGAAGCGGAATAAGAAGTCTCCCATCTGTCGGAGCCCAATGGGAGTCTGGAGATGAATGATGGATCCTTCCTGACATGTCTTTGGTTCTTTCCCTTAAAGAGATGCACATGTATTATCTTTGATGTGTGTTGAAGGAAGGAGATTGAGGTTTGTGTGTGTGTGTTAATGTGCAGCCAGGAGACATTTTGTGTTAAGGGGAGGCTGGCAGGGGGGGCGAGGTTAAAGCACAGTTTAAAGATGGGCTTTTTGTTTCGGAGTTACGAGCATGGATGAAAATATCATGGAAAAGGATATTGTGGAGTTGGAAAAGGTTCAGGAAAAAGAGCAACCAGAATGATCAAGGAGATGGAGCGACTTCACTATGAGGTTGCAATGTTTGGGGCTTTTCAGCTTAGGGGAAAATTGAGCAACAGGAGACATCATAGTGATGCATGAACTGATGTGTGGTGTAGAGAAAGTGGATAGAAACCAGTTTCTCTCATCATACTTAAACTTGAAGCTGAACGTTGAAGGACTGAGAGCAAACGAAAGAACTCATTTGCACACCACGTTGTTAAACTGTGGAACTCACTCCCGCAGTAGGCCATAATGGCCACTAACTTGGAACAGCTTTAAATGAGGATTAGACAAATTCCTGGAGGAGGAGAGGGCTATCGATGGCTGCTAGCCATGATTGCTACGCTCTTCCTCCATGGTTGGAGGCAGTAATGCTTATGCGAATCACAAGAGGTGAAATTGCTCTTGTGATTGATTCCTGCTTTCTGGCTTCTCACTGTTGGGCCGCTGTGAGAACAGGTTGCTGGCCTAAATGGGCCATTGGCCTGATCCATCAGGCTCTTTTTATGTTCCATGTCCTGGCCCCAGAGCAGGAATATTCCTGAGAATCCCCATAGCAGGAATCCCTGAGGAGATTTAGCTGTTGGTAACATCTGGAAGGCAGCAGCTTGGCAAAGATGGACATAGGCTTCATTTTTTGGAGTCTTGGGTTGCTCTTGACAGTAGATGCACCAGAATTTGAAATACAGAATTAACTATCAATTTGCATTTCTTAGTGCAGAGAGTATTGATCTGATTCGTAGAGATCTTTCCTGTTCTACTTAATTCAAGAGGCTTCTGGAAGCTTCTCTGTGTGAAGGAAACAAGCAGAAGGTTCATTATATTTGGGTTATTCCTTCAGAGAAGCTGAGTAAAGCTGGCTTAAATTGGTTCTGTTATCTGTTTCAGTCAAGGTCATGCTGACTATAAAAGTAGGGCCAGAAGGAGCCTAGGTTTCACTTTCTCTTTCTATCTCTCTTCTGTCTGGTGTGGTGTTCTGTACGTGGTTAGGGTTAAGGTTTAGACTTATTATGTTACTGTAAGTTGAAGTTAAGTCTGCTGCAACTGGATTTCTTATGGACAGTGCCAATCCTGAATGTATTGGATTTGTGACCATTCTGCCCGTTTGCCTTCAGTAGCAGTAAAGCTCTGCTGGATGAAATACAATTGCCTCTGATCTATTTTTTGGGAATCCTACAAAGTTTTTACTCTGCTAACTATACATTGGAGTTCTGCTCTGGATCAATATTGAGTAGAATTCCACGACATTTCCTCCCCACATTTTACTTTCAACTTTTCCCTTTCCTTTTACCTTTCAGCTATGTCTGACTTCCACATCCACCCCCAGAGTGCAGTGGTGGAAGAAGGCGGCGTGGCCAGGTTTCAGTGCCAGATCCATGGCTTGCCAGAGCCTGTGATCATGTGGCAGAAGAACCATCTCCCCATCAATACAGAAAATGACAGGTAAGGAAAGTGGGTCCGGTTCCCTCCAAACAGGGCTGCGAGTGCTGCAGGAGGGGTGTTTTTCAAACTCTGCACTATTCAGAAACCTTGCAGGTGGAAAGTTCATCATATCTACTGTTGAACCCATGCTTTATTTATATCGCAAGATTTATATACCACTTGGTTGTAATGATACCTCAAGGTGGTTTACAAAAAGGGTAAAACAACTGAATTATCAGTAAAATAAATGCAGTTAGAAATTCTGGACTCTGCTCCAGAACATGCCTGGCATCCCCCCCTGTTGCCGAGCCTTTCAAGAAAATACTGTGGTCGGCAAGCTGACTTTCAGAGAAGATAGACAGCTATTACTGATCTGGCAAACCCCTGATAAGCTTCTCCGAAGCTGCAGGCTTTGAAAACCAGTGTTCCAGAATAATAGTGGCGCTAAGCTTGATATTATAAATAAGCAAGGGAACTTTCCAATTCATAACCCACCTTCATTCACCTGTCCCCCAACCAATCGCAGAGGCAATTAAACTGGTCAGTGAAAAACATCCCATGATAATCCCAGGGTGTGTGTCTGCGCATTTGAAATGAAGCTGATTCGGAGCAGAGAAAAAGAAGGAACTTCTTCGCACAGCACAAAGTGGAATTTGCTCCCCAAAGAGGCAGCAACGTTGGATGGCTTGAAAAGGGGGTTAAGACCATTCCCTGAAGGAGAATTAGTTCACAATGGCTATGTTCTGCCTCCCCTGTCAGAGGCAGCCAGCCTCTTGAATGCCCTTCGCTGAGAATCGCAGGTGACAGGCAGTGCTGTGGTGCTCAGGTCTTGCCTACAGGCTTCCCCATGGGCCTCTGGTGTGCTGCCACGAGAACAGAATGCTGGACTAGATGAGACTTCCACTTGATCTGGCAAGGCTCATTTTGTGCTCATAGAATCAAGTGTCCTCATTTGATGCATGTTCACAGAACAATTTTTGCAATTCTGGTTTATGTTTGTTGGCTTGGTACGGCTGCAGGCTCGCACCATTGCCTGCTTGCCTTTCCCCCACTTATTACAAATCAATAAGGATTATTCATTCCTTAGTTATTTGTTAATTTTTCAATCCATTTATTTCCACCACCCCCCAATCATGGGTGTATCCAAGGGGGGGAGCAGGGGGGCAGCTGCTGCCCCCCCAAATCAGTAAAATTACATGGCTAATTGAGGTTCTGCCCCACCCTAACAAAAATCCTGGCTACGCCCATGCCCCAAATTGATTGCTTTATAGAAGTGCCTTCAAAGTAGCTTGCAAATATTAAAATGTTGTTGTTGCTGCTGTTTACCTGCCCTTTACTCTAAGGTTCCAGGGCAGTTCATAGCAATCAAAATACAATATTAAAAACAATTCAGACAGTTCATAGACATAAGGTGGAGCCTAAAAATATACATATTGGGTGTCAAAAGCCAGAGTAAAGAGCTGAATCTATAAAATACATACACAGATGCATAGAGTATCATCAAAACAATCTGTTTTTCATTCGGCTAATGCTTACCACATACAAAAAAAATAGTATTTTAGTTCAGTTCTGAAGGGGGAAAACTATTTACTTCCATCAACTGAATGCTAGAAAAACGGAGAATCGATCTGGCCTGCATATGCAGGCGAATAGCGGGCAGGATGCTGAGGTGGCAGAATGGACCACAGCACTACATTCTGCAGGTGTTGGATGCCAACTCTGAATGGTCCACCATGTGAAAACAAAAGAAAATAAATCCCCGTGCAGTCAGAAAACTAACATAATAGGGTGCTGGATGTGCTAGATTTCTACTTGCAAGGAGCCTTAACGAAAACATGAAGAATTCAAAGCATCACAGCCACCTGCAGTTTGGAGTGGCATGCTTTGCCCCCTCATTCTAGAGCAGGCCTTTACCCTTCTAAATACCCATGTACCCGCTACTGTGCTGAAAACCCCCCTCACTTTCTTTCCCTTGCATTTTCCTGCTCCTTTAGGTACACGTTGTTGCCCAAGGGTGTTTTGCAGATTACTGGACTGCGAGCTGAAGACACTGGGATCTTCCACTGTGTTGCCACCAACATTGCCAATGTGAAGTTCAGCAGGGGAGCCAGGCTCACTGTGTCAGGTTGGTGTGATTGTGGGACAGAGGGGGGCAGAAGCAGGTGGTTTGTCCCACTGATCTCCTACCAGGCCAGTCTATTAATGCAACTCATTTGGCTGCAGTAAAACTGGTGCTTGGAATGGTGTTGGACACCATGTGCTGGCTGGGGCTGTTGAGAATGCAAAACACCGGGAGGGCACCGGTTAGGAGACTACTGAGAAGATAGAGCTTACCTTCACAAAGCTCCCTTTTTTACCCTCCCTGCCCGCTGTGCCCACTGTGCTTGTCAACCTGCCAAAAGTCTTGAAACAACAACCGTATCCCGATTCTGCAGTGCAGGTGCATAGAGCTGTTTTGCCAGGGGCAAGCAGTAGATGGTTGAAATTCCTTGAACACATTGCTCCGTAAAGCCGGCTGCTTCTCAGCAGGGGATGTGAAATTCTGCAGCCAGAATCCTACCTGAGAGCCCTGAATTTGTGCAAAGTGCTTCGATGGAAATTAGTGGAATAGAGAGGAGAAGGGAGCAAATTGGTTGGGGTGGCCCATCTTTTCTCATGCCCAAACACCGCAGACTGGTAGGACCTGAAAGCCACTTCTCTGCAGAACCCAACAGTCCTGGCTCCTGCTCATCACACATAGGCAAAGGCTCTTAACGTACAAGTAAGAAAGATACCTTTAATTTGGGCAAGTAAAAGGTGCAGGTTCAGCAGCAGACACAGAGTCCCGGAGTTCAGGGTATCTAAAGTAAAGGTAAAGGGACCCCTAACCGTTAGGTCCAGTTGTGGCTGACTCTGGGGTTGCGGCGCTCATCTCGCTTTATTGGCCAAGGGACCCGGCGTACAGCTTCTGGGTCATGTGGCCAGCATGACTAAGCCACTTCTGGCGAACCAGAGCAGCGCACGGAAACACCGTTTACCTTCCCGCCGGAGTGGTACCTATTTATCTATTTGCACTTTTTGGGGTGCTTTCGAACTGCTAGGTTGGCAGAAGCAGGGACCGAGCAATGGGAGCTCACCCTGTCACGGGGATTTGAACCGCCGACCTTCTGATTGGCAAATCCTAGGCTCTGTGGTTTAACCCACAGCGCCACCCGCATCCCACTATTTAGAACAGGGTATTTAGAACTAGCCAAAAGCAATGGAAATGTCCCACCACTTTCTGCATCCTGCCCACCAAGCTTTGAAAGATGATGCACGACATGCTCCGTCATGAGTCTCTCTCACTTTGCAGGAATGTTGGGCTTGCAAATGCGCTCTCCATCTGAACCCCCAAGACCTTTGGCTAGTGCCCAGCCTGACCAGCTGTTGGTCCTGAGTCTGGCAGGATGCTAAATAATCTTGCCTTGGTCTGGTCTTATTCTCCAAAGGGGCACATTACCTTCTTCTGGCACCCTCTTGAAAGCTGCTTTCCCCATCAAGTCCCACCTCCCTTGAGCCTTGACACCCACTTAGCAAATGGCTGTTCACGCCTGCTTACTAACCTGTCCTGGAAACCAGCCTTTGGAGGAGGAATGAGTCAAACTTCCATCTCTGGTCTTCTGCAAGCTGACCTCCGGGCAAAAACGGCATTCCTTTCATGCCTCTGAGGCCCAGGCTGGCACTGCTTGCTTTTTGGTGATGAGCAGAACCTGACCGAGCAAGCAGCTCTCCTAGCAGCGTAATCTTAGAGCTAAGGTGATCCCAAGGGGAGTTGTCCAGGGCGGCAAGTGAATTGGTGTCAGGGGAGAGGGACCTACCTCAGTGATTTGCATCTGCTTTGCATACAGAAGGACCCAGGTTCAATCCTTGATGTCTCCAGATAGGGGTTGGAAAAAAGTCTTATCTGAATCCTTGGACAGCTGCTATCAGTCAGGGCTGAGCTAGTTGGTCTGACTCAGTATAGGATTGCAGTGTAGGATTTAGAGGGCATAGGAAGACTGATTTACTTACTTACTTACTTACTTACGATAAAGGTAAAGGGACCCCTGACCATTAGGTCCAGTCGTGACCGACTCTGGGGTTGCGCGCTCATCTCGCTTTACTGGCTGAGGGAGCCAGCGTACAGCTTCCGGGTCATGTGGCCAGCATGACTAAGCCACTTCTGGCAAACCAGAGCAGTGCACGGAAATGCCGTTTACCTTCCCGCCGGAGCGGTACCTATTTATCTACTTGCACTTGACGTGCTTTCGAACTGCTAGGTTGGCAGGAGCAGGGATCAAGCAACGGGAGCTCACCCTGTTGCGGGGATTCGAACTGCTGACCTTCTGATCGGCAAGTCCTAGGCTCTGTGGTTTAACCCACAGCACCACCCGCGTCCCTTCCTTCCTTCCTTCCTTCCTCCCTTCCTTCCTTCCTTCCTTCCTTCCTTCCTTCCTTCCTTCCTTCCTTCCTTCCTTCCTTCCTTCCTTCCTTATTGCATTTGAACACCACCTTTGTCTTCCAAGGATCTAAAAGGTGGTTACATGGTTCTTCCTTCCCATTTCATCACCTTAACAACCCTATAAGGTAGGTTAGGCTAAGAGATGGGATGTTGAGTGGCCCAGAGTCACTCAGTGAGCTTCATGGCTGAGTGAGGATTCGAACCCTGCTCTCCCCACATCCCAGTCCAACACTAACCATTATTATGCCACACTGACTCTTTTAAAAGATTGTATAATAAACCAGTCACACCTCGTGGCTTTACCTTGGAACTCTTGTGGACATCTGCACAAGGGAGCCAAGCCTAGTGAACTAGGGTGTTGTAGGTGTTTCAGCTTCCAGATCATTGCTGTTTTAGGGTGACATCGAATTGCATCCCAGCAAATTCAGGTTGCCCAATTATATTTGACTGGGAGGTCTTGTGCAACAAAAGCAACAGGGCAGTTCATTGAAAATTGTGGAATTACACTTGCTTTGATGCAAGGTTGTGTAACCTCCCCACAAACAAATCAGAATCATTAAATAGCCAGCGTTGTCTAATTTCCCTGCAAACCAACAGTGTTGTCTAATTTCCCTGCTCAATGAACAGGTTGCCTAGAAGCGCCCCCTTCAGCTGTAGAAGGGAATAGCATGATGCAGCATCTGCTCCTGTGACTGGCAGGCAGCACAAAGCTTCCTGATTGGCCAAGCCTGGTATAAATTCCAGGAGTCAGTCCCTTGTGTTCTTTCCTGGTCAAGAGAACCTTCTCCCTGCAGCATTTCAGCCTCTGCAATGAGTAGGGAAGGCAGGCAGGTTTGGGTCATGGCTGCCTTCTCATACGAACACTAGGAACTGCCTGCCATTGAGTCAGGCCATTGGCTCAGCTCATTCAGTACTGTGCCTACAATGACCGGCAGAAGCACGCTATGGTTTCAGGCAGGGAACTCTCCCATCCCTACTTGGGGATTGAACCTGGGACCTTCTGCACGCAAAGCAGATCCTTTACCGCTGAGCTGATGCTCTGCTCTAGCCTTGACGTGACACAACACTTCTGAAACCTTACACTTTGAGCACCCGCCCCAGCAGTGAGGTGTATATATACACATACAGATGCACCTTCTCGATTTCAGAATGTCTCATGTTAATGCTTGGTCTGCCATGCACAGGTTCTCATTCTCCCGTGTACAAGGATCCCATGATTCTCGTGGGACCAGAGAACCTGACCTTAACTGTGCACCAGACTGCCATCCTGGAATGCATTGCAACCGGAAACCCCAGGCCTATCGTCTCCTGGAGTCGACTTGGTAAGTGACCAGAGGTTACCCTCGTGTCAGAATCCATACATAGGAAAGGAGAGCATTGCTATTACTTCAGTGCGGGCAAAGTTACCGTATTTTTTGCTCTATAAGACGCACTTTTCCCCTCCTAAAAAGTAAGGGGAAATGTGTGTGCATCTTATGGAGTGAATGCAGGCAGGAGGCTTTGCTCAGCGCTCCCTTTAAAGAGCGCGCGGAGCGTGTGTGCGGCTCTTGGGGGGCTTTTCCCCGAGGAGGGAGTGCCCTTCTTGGGGGAAAGCCCCCAAGAGCCGCACACATGCTCCGCGCGCTCTTTAAAGGGAGTGCGGCTCTTGGGGGAGCCTTCCTACTGCTGCCCAGGAGAGGCTGCGAGTGGCTATCCCATAAGCCAGGACAGCAATCGGGATCGCTGAGCAGCGATCCCGCTTGCTGTCCTAGCTTCTGCCTTAGCCCTGCTCAGCCTCTTCTGGGCAGGGGGAGCCTTCATCCCCCTGCCCGGGAGAGGCTGCGTGCGGCTATCCCATAAGCCAGGACAGCAAGAGGCTATCCCAGAAGCCAGATCCCTCTTGCTGTTCTGGCTTCTGGGATTCAGAATATTTTTTTTCTTGTTTTTCTCCTCTAAAAACTAGGTGCATCTTATGGTCTGGTGAGTCTTATACAACGAAAAATACGGTACATACAGCATATTGTAGTTGCTACTAGGTAGGGATTTGGTTTGAGGGTATGAAGACCCTTGTGAGCTGGAAGAAGTTGCTAGTTTTGCGTGTAAAGCTGGTAGCGTTGGAAGGGACCCAGAGGGTCATGTAGTTCAACCCCCTGCAATGCTTTTGTCTTCTGTTTCTTGTGGTTTCCTGACATCCGCGTCTCTATGTCCCTGAAATGCAGGCTGCGTACCCGTAATACTTTTAAAGCACGTTGCTTCCCCCACGGAATCCTGGGAAATTCAGTTTACCACTCACACATGCATACAATTCTGAGCACCCTCAATAAACCACAGGTCCCAGGATTCTTTGAGGAAAGCCATGTTCCTGAAACATAGCATAAACATGTTCCTCGGAGCCAGCAAGATCAGATGTTTCTTGGCTCTCCATAGGAGAGCGAATTCACCCTTTCATTTTCAGTGCTAAAGCTCTCTCTGCTAGTTAATGAGATTCTAGCTTCTAATCCCTCACGGCTGGTTGGTGAGCTATGGAGGCCCTGCTGATCCCAGGACTGCTGGAGCAGAGTGGGGTCACTGCCTCTGTCAACCATAGCCAAGCTAGAAGCTTTAAACACACACACACACACACACACACACACACACACACACACACACACTGTGCTCTGTTTGTTGTGGTTTGCTGCCCTGACCACAGCAATGCAGCTTGCTTTAAATACCTTTTCCCACCTTGGCTGCACCATACAAATGTGAAACACCTTCTTTCTCTACAACTGCATTAAAAAAAATTTATTATGTATATATCTGAAGTTGAGAGAAGGAACTGCTGCAAAAGTTGTGAGAGGCAGATTGTAATTATTAAATGGACAGCATTTTTGAAGGATGGTATGAATTGCAAAAAGAACTTAATAGAAATGGAACCAGTAGTTAGGTTTCAGCGAAAGGCCTTCTTTTTTTTCCAGCCTGAGGGGTGCAGTCCCCCATGGGCAACCTCCCAGGAACCACATTTATATTAGTTTAATATGAAAGAAAAATCTCCAAGAGTATATAAAACCAGCCAGTATATAAAACTAGCCATATAAATTGTGGGGGTTTTTTATGTTGTATTAATAAGCAATATAGAAGTGCTCATCCTCACATTGTTCTAATAATAGGTAAAAGCATCCAGTGTGACCAAATTCAGTGGTCACGGTAAACCTGGGCATATAACTACACCTTTAAAATACAGGCAATGACCAATTTATGTGCGTCCAATGGATGTGCAACCGCGCATGTGCGGATCGCGGCAACCTGGAAGTGGCGAGAAAAGGGGGTGGAATGAGGGCGGGGCAAAAGGGGGTGGAGTGGGTTTAGTATTTATTGGAACTTAAGTTTGTGCCTGTATTATATTTGTTTATTTATCTTGAATCAGGAAGAATGTTACATACCGTATTTTTTGCACCATAACACTCACTTTTTTCCTCCTAGAAAGTAAGGGGAAATGTCTGTGCGTGTTATGGAGGGAATGCCTACGGGTGGCATGCCTATGAATTTTCCTCCTCTAAAAACTACGTGCGTGTTATGGTCGGGTGCGTGTTTTAGAGCGAAAAATACGGTACTTGCTGAGATTTGTACATATGAGTGATTCTCAAATCTCAACAGTATAACTTATTGTGCACTTTTATCTTGTTGTTCATGTGGCATTAGAATAAAATTTATTAATGATTTTAAAAAACCACAACTGAAGTTGAAAGCTAAAATTTGTTCAGGGCTGCCTCAAAAAAGAGTTTGAGTTTGGCATAAGAGAAGCATATCTCCTCATCCCATTTCTGGTCCCTTAGAGTGAGCCTGGTTGTTCTAGGGGGAACAGTGCTTGCTAGATTAAGAGAGAGAGAGAGAGAGAGAGAGAGAGAGAGAGAGAGAGAGAGAGAGAGAGAGAGAGAGTGTTCCAGGCTCCTTCACACCATAAATATTAGACAGACCCAGAGTATAATTTGCTCTTGTGTTTCTCCAACCCAGATGGCCGACCGATTGGCGTTGAAGGAATTCAGGTCCTTGGGACAGGAAACCTGATGATCTCTGACCTCACTGTGCAGCATTCTGGGATATATGTGTGTGCAGCCAATAAACCCGGCACGAGGGTGAGGCGGACAGCCCAAGGAAGGTTGGTGGTGCAAGGTAAGCCAGTCAGGGTCAAGATCCCTCAATTGCTAAGACACCAAATGGCTGTTTTCACAAGTGAGTGGTGCCCTTGGATTTCCTTCAACTAGAACAGAAGAGTGACATTGACTAGCATGTACACTCCCTTTTTAAAAAATGGTTTCTTTCACTTCCTATACTTCATTAGCAACATTTTACAAGTAGCGCATTTCAAGTTAAGAGTGTTTCTGCCATCACATGAGGAAATGTCCAGTGTCTACTTCCTTATCACGAATGGAGTTTTCATTTTTAAAAATAGTATAACTGTGTCCTGGAAATTTCCTCTTCTGATCACCTAAACAGGGTTGCAGCTGAAAATGTGGGGATAGTAACAAGGGACTCATGAAGGAGCCTAAATGTATTTATGATTTTTGTTTTGTTGAAAAGATCATTTATGTACCACTTATTAATCCTCAAAACCTCTAAGTAGTTTTGCACACAATTAAAATTACTTATAAAAATAGCCAGTAAAAAACCTTAGCCTAAGATTTATTTATTTTTCAAAATAAAATCAGTTTTAAAACCTACATTATAAAATAAAACTACACAGTAAAATTCATGCCTAATTTACATGTCTGGGTAGGCTTGCTTTAAAGAAATGTTCGTGGCAGGTGTTGAAAATGTGCCTCCCTTCAATGTAAATGGGCAGGGAGTTCCAACATTCATGGCGTGCCACAGTGAAAGATTGCTTGCTTGCAAGTGCAAGAGCAAACATGTGGCACTTGAAAAATGCCTGTTTCACAGACCAAAACAGTTAAGTGGGCAAGGCGATCCTTCAAGCAAACTGTTCCCAAGCTGTTATATACTAAGAGTAGCACCTTGAATTACACCTAGTAACAAATCAGTGGGCAGTGCAACTCTCTGAACAGAAGTCTAACACACTGACAGGGCCTCACTTTTGTCAGCAATCGTGTTGCAGCATTCGGCACTGACTGCAATTTCAGGACCAAGAGCTGGGCCTCTTGCCCCATCCCTTAAACTACAAGATTTGACTTGGCCAAATACCTTCAGCAGTCTGGCATTGTTCTGTCCTCTTTGACCAGAGAGCACTGAGGTTGATGTTCTGCAGAGCAATTGGACAGAAAAGGACAACCCAAATGATTGGGGGTGAGGGAACGATATCGCTATGAAGAAAGCTTGCAGCATTTGGTACTTTTTAGGTTCAAGAAAAGGCAAATGAGGCATGGCAGTTTGTTTGTTTTAAAAAATCTTGCATGGCATGAAGAAAGCAGAGATAGAACAGTTTTTCTCCCTCTCTCATAATGCTAGAACTCAGTCAGGGGCTGAGTCGAATGTTGGAAGATTCAGGACAGAATCTCAGATGAACTCAGATTAGACAAATTCATGGAGGAGAAAGGTACCAACGGCTACTGGCCATGGTGACTGTTCTTTACCTCCACATTTAGAGCCAGTAATGTTTCTGAATACCAGTTTCTGGAAACCTCAGCGGGGGGAATATGCTCCAGTGCTCAAATCCTGCTTGCAGGTCTTACTGACCACTGTGAGAACAGGAGGCTGGACTAGATGGGCCTTTTCTTATATTCTTAATGCTGTCTGCCCTTACCTCCTTCCTTCTCCCTATGTAAAGGGGCTAGAAGCTTACTTTTTTCCTTTTGTTTTGGGGAAAGGAAAAAGAAGAAAAGGAAGCTGAAAACTTAGTGAGAGAGCTCAGTTCCATGCGCTCCTGTAGCTGCAGTCCTGAGACTAAACCCCTCTGCTGTGTGGCCTGTGCACCAGGGAAATGGGAGGGCTTTTCTCCCCCCCCCACCCCACCGAAGGCAAAATCCTCCTAACGGCAGACCTGAAAAGCCATTTTTAATGACCTTGGCCATTGCTGCTCCAAAAGGACTTTCTCAAATGTTTGCTGTGCGTCCAGTCTCCATGGTGAAGTTTTTGCACAGAGAACGCCTTTTCCAGGGTTTGAGGGGGTGGGGAGAGAAAAGGGGAGCAACACAGCTGGCAGCACAGAGTTTGAATGCTGTTAATCCTTTCCCTGATTACGAGCCCTCGGCTTCGCCTTTGAAGTAGCCCGTTTCCAGCAGCCCGCATTCTCATCAGCTCCCCTCGTTAAGGGCTCGGTTTGATGAGCCTCTGAATCTCAAATTATCTCTCTCCCACCTGAGCGGCCTAATTGGCCATTTTCACAGGGATGGCCAGGCAAGAGGTTTTTCCCCCCCTTGGGGGCAATGGGGAAGGAGATCTCTTTCTGCTAACATCCTTGCCTCCAAACGACATTGTTATAGCCCCCGTTATAGCCAGACCCATTGGCCCGAAAGACCCACTTCCTTGGGCACCAGTAACTTGGTGCCCTCCTGCGTGCGTTCGCAAATGATTTCTCCAAACAACCATCCCCAAGTCAGTTGCGGCCTAGAAAGAAAACAAGCATAGGAACAAACAGAGAGCACATGACATGTGCAGAAAGCCTGGCCGGGCTGGGAACAACCCTTCTCTACAAGCCAGGAGAGATGCTGCCACTGTGGATCCACTGTTGAACCAAATTCCCTTGGGAGGAAGAGAGGATACAAATTTAATATATAAGCAGTTCTATTTTTCTAGAAAAAGAGGTGCTGTAACTCACCATGAATGCCTCCCATAGTTCTCTTATTATAGCAATGGCACCCATCTGAGAGGTGCTGGAACCCCATATAGAAGTAAACAAAAACAATTTGACCCGAGGGCTGCATTTCCACCTGGGCAACCTTCTGGGGCCCACATGCCAGCGGTGGGTGAGGCCAGAGCCAAAATTGGATGGAGCAATTCCTGTCAATTTCACCTTTGTATGGTAGGCTGGTTTCCATTCATATTTGCACACACCTCTAAGAACAGCCCTGGTGGAGCTGGCCGGTGGCCCATCTAGGCCAGGATCCTGCTCTCGCAGCGGCAGACCAGATGCCCTTGGGAAGCTCGTGAGTTGGAAATGGGTGCAACAGCACTCTGCCCACCTGCATGTTGCCTCTGAAGTAGAGGTAAGCCTAGCCATTGTGGTTAGTAGCCATTGATCGGCTTGTTCCACATGGATTTGTCCTCTTTGAAAGCTCTATCCTCCCATCTAGGGAAGGGTAAGGCATCGCAAAAATTCTAGGACAAAATTCCAACCAGGCAAAGACACTCAAGGAGAGGGTGCAAAACAGAGATGGAGAGACTTGGAGGGTACATCCAGTCCCTGGGCTTGAGGTTCCTCATGCCCTATGTAGACAAGCCTGAGCTTGCATGGGGTGACATAATATGAGGCAGCTCCCCACGTCCCTTGGAGAGTTAAGCTGCATGCACACCATACATTTAAAGCACATGGCTTCCTGCAAAGAATCCTGGGAGCTGTAGTTTGTTGAGGGGCTGGGAATTGTGGGTCTGTGATAGCTACAGTTCCCAAGAGCCTTTGAGGGAAGGCATGTGTTTTAGATGTGTTTGTGTGTGTGTGTAGCTGCAGTCTTGCTCGTTGCAGTTGACCAGGTGAGCGAAAGGTCGGCCATCCTCTGCAACACAGCTCTTAAAGCAGTTGGGCTGGAGGAGCCATTATGCAACGAAAGAAGCAGAGTGTGAGGAGGAGGAACGGCTGCTGCTGACAGAGGATGACCCGTTCAGCAGCCTTGATTTTAGGATGTCCTCCTCCTCCTTCACCCTTTCCCAGACACTCAGAATAATTTATTTCTGCAGCAGTGAGTGGGCTGCTGATTTGAAGGCACCACAGGGTCTGGGGCATACCCATCTGCTGGTTTTCGTCAGCTCACACACTACATTCTCAGGTAGACACAAACGACATCCTGAAAGCAAAAGGTGTTAAACAAAACGCTTGTTAATAACTCATGCCGCAAGTGGGCCGGTTGAAGGTTTGGAGCTGTAAATCAGGGAGTGTCTGGAACATATTCAGAAGCTGCTGGCGTAATGCAAAAGCCTCAGGATTGCAGAGAAGTGGGAGTGAGGAAAGAAAGGGGAGAAGGGCCTTGCATGCAGGAGGTCTCAGGTTCAATTCCTATCGTCTCCAGTTAAGGCTTGAAATGTACCCTACCTGAAAAACCTCAGAGAGTCACTGCCAGTCAGTGTGGGCAGTCCTGAGCTACGTGTGGCACATACTTCCATGTTCCTAAGAAGGGCTGGGGGTCTCAAACAAAGAATCCCTCCCCTGTCCCTGTTGCAGTAGCTGCTACTTTCTGTGCCCACATTGTGAAAATCGCTCATTCCAGTTAACTACTTATTATGATCCACTCATTCTCTTCCTTGCATCAAATGATACCAGACTCCTTCTACATTTTCAGTAAGCTTAGGTGCTTCCTTTGCAAAATTGGCATTCTTTCCTAAAGTATACAGAACTGTTCTTTTGACAGTAGCATACAACTAGCCTGGCAAAGGAGTTTATTCATTCATTCATTCATTCATTCATTCATTCATTCCATTTGAATCTTGCCCATCCAACTAAGGCCACAACTATACCATACATTTAAAGTGCTATGATACCACTTTAAGCCGTCATGGCTCCCTGCAAAGAATCCTGGGAGATGTAGTTTGCCAAGGGTGCTGAGAGTGGTTTGGAATCCTCTATTGCCCGCTCAGAGCTACAATGTCCAGAGTTCCCAGGGAAGGTTTGATTGTTAAAGCACCTTGGAAATGCTTATTTATTCCCAGCAATCATTATCTTTTAAGCCAACTTAACACAGTGGTATTATAATCAAGTTCAGTTGGGGCTGGGGGGGGGGACAGGATCATCTCCCTGTACTAAATGTTAAACCAGCTTCTTCTGTCTCCCTTCTCTGACCCTCTCAGAGAGTCCTTTTGATCTCCTTCCTTTGATCCCTGCAGCAGACAAGTTTCCTATATTCCTCTCGGTTCTCTGACCTCAGATGTTGGGAGTCTCATTTTCATCCCTTGTCGCAAATTAACAAGCTCCGTATAGGAGAATGGTTAACAACTTAAGGCATTCAACGACAAAATGAAGAGGGTGTTTCTTTTTGAGGCAGGGAGAAAGGAGAACAGATTGCAAAGAAACAGGGATCCCTCCCAGCCACCCATCCTTTCTGTTGTTTCCAATTAGCCATTTGGTGTCATAAGAGACCGGACAGGCTGGTGAATATCCAGATGGGCACCAGCATCCTCTGACCAAAACAGAAGGGGGTGGGCAGAAATGCTGGTCCTCCACAAGTATGCTGATACCTTCCTCTTGTTTCCCAGTTGCCCCTTTTTGTCTACAGTGCTGTGAGCCCTCTAGGGAGGCCAAATGTAAAAGAAGGCAAGGCTCCTGAGCCTTTAGTAGCTGGGTAGAAGAAGGGGTTGTTGTTGTTTTTTGAGAGGTGTACTTTGCACAACTAACTCTACCTGCTGAAATTCCCTTTTCTGCACACCACTAGCTGGACCCCCTACATCACTCCCTGCCTGAGTTAATAGGAGGGATGGTGCTGGTTCTAAATTCACTTCCTTCTGCTCTGGGGATTACAGGACTGGGCATTCCTTTCCAGATCATGCCATTCATTCATTGGTAATTTTGTTCATACAATGCTTTCCCACAAATGGTGAAAATGGGTTGCAATAGAAAAAAAGGGGAACGCTTCTCAAAATCAGCCATCACAAGAACACACTGTTTTTTGTGTGTGGCCACTGTCTATTTCCCCACTGAGTGCTCCAGGTCATTGGTGGCAGAGCCAAGACTGGCTGGAAGTCATGATGTGCCAGTCCAGCTATATAACCCTCTAGCTCTTTATGCAGCTTTCTATGTGTGTGTATTTGAAGGCACAATGTTCTTCATAAAGGGAGACCAATGCAGGCCCCTCCCAGGGCACTTAGGACATGGCATCTTCTTGGGCATCATGGTGATGCCAGTTCCAGCAGCTCCCATTCATTTATCTAGGTCTAGCACAGATAAGCAATAAGCTTAGTTTTCTGCCTACCCCACCCCTAGATAGATATAGATAGATAGATAGATAGATAGATAGATAGATAGATAGATAGATATAGATAGATAGATAGATAGATAGATAGATAATAGATAGATAGATAGATAGATAGATAGATAGATAGATAGATAGATAGATAGGTAGATAGATGATAGATATAGATTATATAGATAGACAGATGACAGATAGATAGATATAGATAGATGAGAGAAATGGAACCCATGTTTTCCTTTGTCTTTGCAGCTCCTGCAGAATTTGTACAGCACCCGCAGTCTATTTCCAGGCCCGTGGGGACCACTGCCATCTTTACCTGCTTGGCACAGGGGGAACCTCCTCCGCAGATAACGTGGCTGAAAAACGGACAGATTTTAGAACCTACGGACCACATTAAGCTAAAGAACAACAACAGGTAAATTGCCTATGTGTAGATCTTAAGATTCTCTGGGTGGGGGACGCCAAGCAGACTGAATGGGCTGGGTCCAGTGTTCTCTGTCTGCTAGTACAAGGGTCCTTGTCCTAGGGAACGGGTGAATACCTCCTTCTTCCAACAGGCTTCTGGGAACTGATTTCTTTTAAAGAAAGGGCTGCTGTTGTGCTGTTTTTATTGTTATTATCTGTATGTTTTTAATAAACCTATTATTATTATTATTATTATTATTATTATTATTATTATTATTATTATTAAGCTTTGCAGCTCTGACCTACCCGAAACCCATTTTCTGGCCTTAAAGCTCAGTCTGCCTCACCCCCAGCAGCAAAACCATGAGTGTAAGAGCTGGCTGTGATAACCCTTGTGGGTACAGTGGTACCTCGGGTTACATACCCTTCAGGTTACAGATGCTTCAGGTTACAGACTCTGCTAACCTGGAAATAGTACCTTGGGTTAAGAACTTTGCTTCAGGATGAGAACAGAAATCATGCGGCGGCACAGTGGGAGGCCCCATTAGCTAAAGTGGTGCTTCAGATTAAGAACAGTTCCAGGTTAAGAACGGACCTCCGGAACGAATTAAGTTCTTAACCCAAGGTACCACTGTACAGGGTAGGCACTCTCTACATGCTCAGAAGCCCTTTAATTTAGTAGCATTTCACTATATGGCTGACAGAACTTATGTTTTCAGTCAATGTCTTCTGTACCTCAGAGGAAACTCCACATGCTTGTAGGCCCAACAGGACCCCGGAGGAGCTTTGGATCATGACAACAATTATTATTATTATTTTCTTGAAGCTCATACACATCTGTTAATATACTTAACACCGTTATATCACGTTAAGGAGATTATATGAAGCTACAGGGTTTATCCCTCCAGCTCTGTTATTTCTCTCTGTATTGTTGCCTGTTATTTCCATAGAAACCGAAACCCACTGACCAGTAATTTTCACACTAGGCTCACCCAGGCCTGCTATTTCCACCACACAAATACCACTCTGTACTACGGCATGAAAATGTGGTTCTTTGGTCTTTTTTTGCTTTCCCTGGCGAGATAAGAGGCCCGGATTCAGAGAAAGTCGGCCACAAGGACACTTATTACCTCAAAGTGCAGGGAAGGGAGGTCAATTTGACCCACAGTTGGGAAGCAAACCATTAAACCCCTGTTGGAAAACAGTTCTGCAAAAACCAGTGCCATTCATTGCAGCTTCCAGCATAGATTAATGCAATTTCCCCCAAACTGGTACCCTCCAGGTTTTTTGTACTGCAACTCCTTGCAGGTTCATGCTGCAGAGAAAGAGATGACAGAAAAATTTGTTGCCAGTTTATTTCTGGGTCCAAGTCAAGGTGCTCATGCTAGTATTTGTTGTTGTTGTTTAGTCGTTTAGTCGTGTCCAACTCTTCGTGACCCCATGGACCAGAGCACGACAGGCACTCCTGTCTTCCACTGCTTCCCGCAGTTTGGTCAAACTCATGCTGGTAGCTTCGAGAACACTATCCAACCATCTCGTCCTCTATCGTCCCCTTCTCGTTGTGCCCTCCATCTTTCCCAACATCAGGGTCTTTTCCAGGGAGTCTTCTCTTCTCATGAGGTGGCCAAAGTATTGGAGCCTCAGCTTCAGGATCTGTCCTTCCAGTGAGCACTCAGGGCGGATTTCCTTAAGAATGGATAAGTTTGATCTTCTTGCAGTCCATGGGACTCTCAAGAGTCTCCTCCAGCACCATAATTAAAAAGTATCAATTCTTTGGCGATCAGCCTTGTAAATGACTCAGGTGTACTCATGGGAGCCATTGTAACGAAGTCCTGCTAGTGCAATGGGACTTCTGCCCTCACTTCCATGGATGAGCTAGAATTTGAACCCAAGTCTGTCCACTCCTGTTCTTGACACCTTAATCACTGTGCAGCATGACAAAGTTCTGTTTCTTTCAGACAGTGCTGGAGCATGTTGTAGGGCCCCATGTCTATTCAAGAAGAGCTTCTAGGTCTCTTGTAACTCCACCCCCACCCCCACCCCATGGTGAACTGGGAAAACACCCTGGAAAACACCCAGCAGTCCTTTGCGGGATTGAATTGTTGCAATACATAAGCATTATCTTTTCGTGGAGGAGCGCCTTAAATATATTTCCAAGAGACACTTTGGTTTTGCAGAATGCAATTTGAAAATGACTGGCATAAGAAAATAGGAGGAGTCTACTGGATCAGGCCCATCTAGTCCAGCATCCTGTTTTCACAATTTGTCCAATCCTCTTTCAAAGCCATCCATGTTGGTGGCCACCATTGCCTCCTGAGGGAACAAGCTCCATTGTTTAGCTATGTGCGGCCTAAAGAAGGACTTCCTTTTGATTTGTCCAGAATCCTCCATCATTCAGTTTCATTGGATGTCCCCAAGTCTGAGAGCTATGAGAGAGGTTGAGTGTTACGAGAAAGGGAGCAAACCTTTCCTCTACCCACTTTCTCCATACCAAAAAGGGCCTAGATGAACCAAGCGTTTTTACTAGGATGCGGGTGGCGCTGTGGTCTAAACCACTGAGCTTCTTGGGCTTGTCGATCGGAAGGTCAGCGGTTCGAATCCCCACAATGGAGTGAGCTCCTGTTGCTCTGTCCCAGCTCCTGCTAACTTAGCAGTTCAAAAGCACGCCAGTGCAAGTAGATAAATAGGTACCGCTGCGGCGGGAAGGTAAATGGCGTTTCCATGCGCTCTGGTTTCGGCCATGGTGTTCCATTGCACCAGAATAGGTTTAGTCATGCTGTCCACATGACCCAGAAAGCTGTCTGCAGACAAAAGCTGACTCCCTTGGCTTGAAAGTGAGATGAGCGCCACAACCCCATAGTAACCTTTGACTGGACTTAACCATCCAGGGGTCCTTTACCTTTACCATTTTTTATATATACTAGGGGTAAGTTTCCTACAACCAATACGTCCATGTTCTTGGTGATTCCCAAACCCTTTTATACTATATTTGAGGTGCTGGATGTTATTGGAAAGGAGGAGTTGCAGAAAGAAGCCAGGTTTCCTGGGATGCTTTCCACATTCTTTCTCCCCCCCACCAGTCTCTCTCTCCCTCTCCCCCAAATCCCTTTGTTTCATGCTTGTGTGCATGACTAAACGGTATAGCCCCGTTCGTTCCGAGCAGAATCAGTTTGCATAGTGGCCTTCAGATGTGCACTTGAGGGGGGGGGCGGTATTTGTCTCTGTAATGATGGGATCTCTTATCTTGCAGTTAATGAGTCCAGCTAAACTGCAGCCTGAGTCTCTTAATTAGATTACATGCTTTCCCCTACTGAAAATTTCATTGGATTAAAACTCATCATATAGTAATAAAAAGACTGAATGCCCCTGAAGGATTTTCCTTTTTTTTTTTTTTTTGGTTTTTGATTAGAAGAGGGCAGGGGAAAGAGCAATGAAAATTCGGGGGAAGTAATCTACCCCAGATTGAACTGTTTACTAATTAATTGGCAGTATTATCTAAATGATCTCCTCCTCACTTGTTGGATAACACATAGAAGAAAATAAAGCTAAATGAAAAGTGTTGGGTCACAGGCAATGGCTTTCCTTTTCCATGGACGCTTCCCAAAATTCTAACTGGAGCTTTCCCCATAATTACTATAAGAATGTAAGGAGAGCCCACATGAATGACATACTGTAAGCCTACCCAGTCCAGAATCCCTTTCCCACAATGGCCAACCAGATGGCCCAATGGGAAACCCACAATTAGAACTCTGAGCGCAACAGTGCTCTCATGTGAGCCAGGAAGCTTCCAGCTTCTATATAATTCTGAGCACCATCTCACTCCCAAACTCCAGCCTTCCTGATCTGGGGGAAAGGGAGGGTTTCTCCATGAGAGAAAGAACAAGGAAGCCTGAACTTCCAACTGTAGTTGGCCTCTCCAGCGCCCATTGACCAAGGATGATGGGGAAAGTTTGTTTGGTTTTTTGGACAAGAGGTTCAGAGCAGCCTTCTGCAATGTGTTAACCTGCCAGAGTTGCGGATGACAACTCCCACCAGCTTCAGCCAGCATGGCCGTGAGCTTGTATGGGGTGTGAGGTGAGAAAATGTAACAGAATGAAGGTGCATTGCTTGACTTTGGCCTGCTCTGTCTCTGTGTGTCTCTGCTTGGAGCTGTGGTGGTGAGTCATCTGCAGGGAAGAAATAAATTATCTTAAAGGGTCTATATTGCCAAGATGCATTTACCACAACGGCATGTAGCGGAGGCCAACCATCTTGATGCAAAGATAGTTCCTGATATTGATTTGTGTGTGTGTTTCTTGTATTTACAAAATGGTAATTAAGTGGGTATTATTTATTAATTCTGCCAAAAAGCAATGATGAGCCCTGGCTAAGGACTTGCTCTCCTCCATAAACTTGCATCTTACGAACAACTCTTCCCCATTCCCACCTCTCCCCTATTAACTCTCTGCTTCCCCAGTCATCGTAATGTTCACTGGTTGCTTCTTGAATGTCTTTCTTTGAGATCATTCAGCACCAGAGCCAACACACCTGATGGAAGTCGTCATCCATCAACACCTGAAGGGCACCACATTATCTCTTGCTGCTTTAGCCATCATGGTCCATGATGCTGTAATCAAAGGGTGGGCAGTCACTAGCTTTCCAGATATTACTGGACCCAAAATGCCATCAGTCACAGCCAGCTTGGCCAGTGGACAGCAATGATGGGAGTTTAGCAACCCCTGGAGGACACCAAGCTGGTTCCACTGACTTTAGGTGGAAAAGGGTCATCTAGTCCAACCCCTTGCAAAGCAAGAGTAGGACTAGCATTGGGTACAACCTATGGCATTGTGGCTCTGCCAGGCATGGCAATGAACATTTCCTAGAGGGACTTCAGCCATACAAATCTTCTTCTTCTTTTTATGTCATTGCTTGCCATAAGCAGTGAAGGATTCCTTATATGCATCAAGTCACCCTCAGATCCTGTAAGGTCAATTAATAGTAATAGTAATAGTAAAGAGAGCTTTGGTTTTGCATGACAGAAGAAGTTACAGGATCCAGCTTCCTCAGAATCTTGACTTTTGCTTTTTACAATGGGCAAGTTTCTAGCTCTTCTGGTTGTAATAATAATAATAATAATAATAATAATAATAATAATAATAATAATAATAATAACAATTATTATTATTATTATTATTATTATTATTATTATTATTATTATTATTATTTATATCCCGCCCTCCCCAGCTGAAGCTGGGCTCAGGGTGGCTAAAAACAATAAAATAATACAACATTCTAAATACAACATGCAAAAAGAGACTTGGAAAAACATGGTGAGTATTCAAGTGCCGGAGCAGGAAGAACAAGCTGGATAAGATGTCCTGGGGGTGGGGTGGCGGTGGGGCCTCAGTGCCTTCTGCAGCTCCCGCCCTCTTCCATGACAAGCAAAACTAGAATAAATTATGCAAAGTAGCAAAGGTGGCATAGTTATGCAAAATCTGTGGATCGTGCTGATTTGCAAGATCTGCATAATATATGCACGTTGCAGAAGCCAGCTTTCCCCGAAGGGATAGGATTTCTTTTTTTCATTTCATGCAGCATACGCACAGCCCCATCTTCAACCCGCTAGGCTGCCCTTTCGGCATGAAACTTGGCTCGCTAGCATGAGCCAGTTGGACCGCACCTTCTGGGGCACCCTTCCTCTCTGTCCGCAGCCCCCTGTGTTTTCCACAGCTTGGCAGGTGGGGCTGTTTGCTCCCTCGGTTGTGCTGCTGAACCCGTGTCCTTCTGGTTCAGCCTTGCGTTCTTTCCTTGGCTTCCTCTCCCTTGCGGTGCCTCCGAAAGTTCATCTCTGGTCCGCTGACCTTTGATGAGATCAGTCATCTTGATTGCCTGCGGGCTGAAGCGACAGCTTGTGAATAGGCCTCTCTTTGAATGGCTGGAGACACCCGTTCTCTCCCCCTCTCCATTCTCTCTCTTGGGGCTGCGCCCCCCACCTTCGTGGAGCCAAGTGTGAATCTCCAAAAGCCTCTTCTCCCTCTTTGGTCCCTGCCTGTCAGAGTCATTGTGCAAAGGTTTGATTGACATCCCTGCGGCTCCCTGAATGTGTCTTCAGTATAGGCAGGCTGTGAATGCCACTACCTGCCTGGCTCTTCGAGAGAGCAGATGTCCCAGAGTGATGGGCAAAATGATTACTCATTTTGGATAGCTGTAGCAAAGGGAAATCTCCCTCTCCTCTGTGTGAAAAATCCATCAACCAGCATCAAGCCTTTCTTTCCTCCCTGGCCCAGATGGAGGAGGCAGTAGCTGGTTCTTCCACAGAGCAGCAGGGCTGGTGAGGGCATGGCTTGTGAAGAGCCCCGAGGGCCTGATAGAAAGATATGGAGGGCCACATTTGGACACTGGATCAGAATTTCCTTGCCACTCACTTATGGGTTTCTTGGCACTCGAAACTGGACACTCAAAGCGGTTTGGAAGCATCTTTCATAGAGTCTTGTGGTTTCAGATTGTGCAGTTGCGTTGAGTTTCAGCTCTTCCGTGCTCTCCTCTGCTTCTGTTTCTTCATAATGCGTGAAGCTGCTTTATAAGCAGCAACATTTCCTTTGTTGGGGGGTGGGGTGGGGTGACAGCTGACAATGATAGAGGAGGCTGCCCCCCCCCCCCGCCTTGACAGCCTCAGGGCACTTCTTTGCTCTATCATGTCTGTCACACCTAGCAACCCCCCCCCCAAAAAAAATGAAGGCTGGTCGTCTTTACATGGAGACAGTTTCACACACACGCCAGATGGTGCCTGAGCATAAATTAGAACCTGACTGATTTGCAAAAAGGCTTGGCGTAATGTCTGTGATTCCATCCCCTCCCCCTTAGGCCTTCTGCACCTCCCCACAAAAGAGAATTAACGTTTGTTGTTGACGTGGGGGAGGGGAGTGACCCCCGCATGGAAATGGCAAGTTTCTTGCAGTGCTTCTTGTGTCTGGGAAGACCTTTAGGGGGCGCCCTTGGGACGAAGGTGATACCCCGCTCTTTTCTCTCTTTTTTGGAGCCCTGCTGCCTGCCCCTTTCTTCCAAACGCTCATATTATTTGTTCCTGTTCTACCGCAGCTGGCAATTTTACAAGTGCCACACAGTGTTCCTTCCACATTTGTGAATATTTGGTCTTCTAGTGTTGCAGGACTTGCGCTTGAGAGCTCCCTTCCTCCTGAACGGAAACTTAGAGTACTGGTGGTGGTGCATTTCTGTTACGCAGCCCCCTGAAACCTGCTTATGGTTTGTGCAACCATGTTCCACAGGCACAAAACATTTCGCTAGCGGAACAAGGATTCTCCTAAGTGACTTTAGCTTAGAGCTGTGCTGGATACAGCCCCGCTGTGGTTCCCAGCTCTCCAGAGCAGTTTTTTGAGGGGCAAAAGGAATGCAGGGAGGAAGAGAGATAAATGAAAATGCCCACCCCCATTCCGAAGTAGCATCCCACAAGCAGAACTGCTCACAGGACACTTCCAATGGAAGCTGAGTTAGGGTGCGGGCTGAAGTTGGGAGCAACCCTCCAGACCTCTCTATCTGCCACTCTTTACCCCTTGGCAGCCCTGCCCCACCCCCTCGAGGGCTTTTGGTGACAACTGTGCATTTAAAGGTGAACCAACCTAACTTTTTTTCTTTGGGAGAAGTGGGTGGCACTGTGGGTTAAACCACAGAGCCCAGGGTTTGCCGATCAGAAGGTCGGCGGTTTGAATCCCCGCGACAGGGTGAGCTCCCGTTGCTCAGTCCCTGCTCCTGCCCACCTAGCAGTTCGAAAGCACGTCAAAGTGCAAGTAGATAAATAGGTACCACTCCGGCGGGAATGCTGTTTGCTGCTCTGGTTCGCCTGAAGCGGCTTAGTCATGCTGGCCACATGACCCGGAAGCTGTACGCCGGCTCCCTCGGCCAGTAAAGTGAGATGAGCGCCGCAACCCCAGAGTCGGCCACGACTGTACCTAACGGTCAGGGGTCGCTTTACCTTTACCTTTATCTTTACCTAACTCGCACGTCTCCAAACAATATGCAAACCGAAACATAGCTATACTCCGACTTTTGGAGTGATGTTTTCTTGCCAAGTAATGTGCACAAAAACACACCTGAATTCTAAGGTAAAATGCACAAGCATGCATATATTAGTGAAAATAAAATTCAGAAATGAATTACATTTGGAGGAAGTTATGTTGCCAAAATATGTGTTTTAGGAGAACTTCTCACTAAAATGCAGATGGATTTTCATGCGCAAACTGATATGAACATGCGGAGAACTAAATGCAAGATTAGAGAAACTGAAATTGACAGATTCCTCCATCCCTCCATCTGTCCCTGAGCGAAGAAGAGGCTTAGGGACCTCCTGTCCCCAACCTCATCCCTCAGCCTCTGATGACCTTTCTTTCCTTCTTGTCTTCTTGGCAACTTAATCAGATATGTTGAATCTGTGGCAACGGGGAGAGCTTATGGCCAGTCCACCGAAATTACCCCATCAGCCAAAACTCTTGCTAACGTTTCCAAGGAAACATGGACTCTTGGCACATGGGAGGGGGGTAGAATAATCATCTGTTTGTTGAGGTTCTAGAGATTTGCAGAGCAGGAGAGAATGGACCAGCAGGCAGAAAGGTCCAAATTTTGGCCCCAGTGACAAGGAAGCATTGTGGGGACAAATTGCCTCTTTTCATCCTACAGTGTGTAGCCAGGAAATGGCTGCAAAGGGGCATGTGCAGTGCCAGATCAGTGGGAGAACATCTGCTTGGCATGCAGAAGGTGCCAGGTTCAATTCCTAGCATCTCCAGGTAGGGTTGGGGAAGAGCTATTTGCCCAAAACCTGGGGAGCTGCTGCCAGTCAGTGTAGACCATACTGAGCAAGATGTTCTGAGGGCTGGACTCGGTATAAGGCAGCTTCCCCTGTGGGATAGCTCAGTTCGTAGAGCATGAGACCCTTAATTTCAGGGTCAAGGGTTCGAGGCCCACATTGAGCAAAAGGTTCCCGCGTTGCAGGGGGTTGGGCTGGATGACCCACGAGGTCCCTTCCAACTCTACAATTTTGTTGATTCTATGATTCTAAGTATGCTCATTTTAACCCAGTAGCAATTACGCTGTGACGTGAGTAGATTGAGCAAATTTAAATGTGCAGCTTTCCTTGAGCTGCCACACTGGGGTCTGAGCAAGCTCAGCACCATTTAATTCTAGCTTCAGATGCTGCCTGCTCCTTGCAATCAGAATATAGGGAACGACACGGTGTGGATAAAGGGGCTCGGAGACCTTTGAGAGATAAAGTATTGGAAGGTCGCTTGTGATTTCTTGCAAAGCGTTTGATCACAGTCGTTCGAACCTCTTTGTTCTGAGCCTGATTTTTTCAAAGCAAGCATGTCAGAGCTTGCAAAAAAGCAGAGCGGTTGTTGACTGGCCCACTCTTCCCATGCCTGAAAGCGGACAGTCATTGGAAAATGTGTTTTTAAACATGCAATGGCTGGCAAGGAGGGCATAGTCTTGTTCAGGCTTTCATCAATAGTCAAGTGTGGCACTGATTTTTGTGAAGCTTGGTTTAATTATTCCTCCCACTGGGATGGAAGCAGTTGCAAAGCGGGCAGTTCCCTTCAGCCAGCTCAGGTAATGGAGTGTTTGAGAGAAGAGTGATGAGCTGAAAGCCTCCACTTCCAACCCCAGGCCAGCCATGAACCTGCCTCAGTAGCTCCCCTGATCACTGGACTCTCTCCACTGCTGTCTCTAGACTTCAACACAACGGTTCCCAATTAGCTACGTACTTCGGACCCCCTCTTTTTCAGAAGCCAAGCCAAGGACCCCTCTGCTTTTGAAAGTTTTGGTATCTCTATGGTAGTTTCTATTATGTGAATAGTGCCACAGACCCCCCCTCCGGGAGGGTTACATGGACCCCAATGGGGAACCCCTGTACAGTGGGGGGAGAGAATCTGTGGTCCTCCAGATGTTGCTGTTCTCCATCTCCCATTGTCTCAAGCCATTGGCCATGCTGGCTGCTGAGGCTGATGTGAGCTAGGATCCAATATGGAAGAATTATGTGAGCTGGAAGCAATATATTGGTGAGCTTAATGTTCTCACCCTTGCAGTAAAGGTTGTTGAGGTGTTTTGCACACTCAGGAACACAAAGGAAAGCCATGCGTGCCACTTTGAGCACCTTGGAGGAAAAGTGGGATACAAATGTTATACTGTGATCATGATTTTTAAATTGGGGGGGGGGATGTGTGGGCCTACCTGCATCAATGCACATGTGATGCAACATCTGAATTGGCTGTATATGTACTTTTATGTGTATATTAGGGGCTGTGCCCCTGCTTGCTCTGCTTGCCATCTCCCCCCTTCCTCCCACAGCTTCCCCTTCCCACCCCATGCAACTACTGAGCTTGCTTTTCTTGACCTTTCGGGCTTCTCTTAATTCAAATCGAGGATTGCAATGCAGCACTGCAAATCCTCCAACGTGGGCTGTGCGACAACAGCCTTGCATTTCTATGTATATAGGAAGAGATGCCTGATGTAGATGTCATCGTGTCTCTCTGCGCATATGTATGCTGCATGTGCACTCTGCTGCACTGTACAGGTGCAAAACACAATCATATGAATGGGCACTTACCTATTTTTCCTCTGGGAATCTGCCCTTTCCCTTTGAGATTTTAAATGCTTGTGGCTCTAGTTTCTTTAATGCAAGGCAGAGCTGAGCTGTGTGATTATCAGAGCTGGATAATGCCGCCACCAATATCACCTCCTCATTCCCCCCCTCCCCCAGCCTTTAACATAATCCATATGGTACTTCCTGACTGGGTTGCAGGTTTCCATCCCAGGCAACAATCCTCTACATTTTCTCCAGTCCTGCCAAAGCCAAAAGAGGGAGGAGCTGTAGTGAAATTCCCACTAAGCAGCCTTAGCCTTTCATTACATCCTCTTCAGACACATCAGGATTAACCTAGATATGGCTGGCCAAAGGAGGTAGGGAGGGAGAAAGGGCTGGGGGATTTCTAGGTTCGTTGCTGGAAAGCGCTAATCCCAATGGCCTTGCTGGGTTTCCCCACAGCACGCTGACGATCTACAGCATTGGCCAAGCGGACGAGGCCATCTACCAGTGCATTGCGGAGAACAGTGCTGGCTCCACCCAAGCCAGCGCCAGGCTGACAGTGCTGTGGGCCGACGGGCTGCCTGGCCCGCCCCAGAAGGTGAGAGCCACGACCGTCTCAGCCACCACCATCCAAGTGCTGTGGAGTGAGCCTCTGCAGAACACCAAGGAGATCATCGGCTACGTCCTACACATCAGGAGAGCAGCAGGTGAGGCGGCAACAGTCCATTGGGCATTGACATGAGTGCTGTGTTGAAAAATTCTTCTTCAATGTCCTGTCATGGCAGGGGTGGCAGTGAGGGGGCGGGGAGCTGTATAGCGCCCAACCTTGGTGGGTTGCTCAGTGGGAGTGGGAAGGGGAAGGATGCTGGTGATCACCTCCAATGAGGAATTATAGGCAGGAGTGGTGGCAATGAGCTGAGAAGTGCCGCAAGGCTTGCTCTTTCAGTCTTTAAGGTAAAGGTAGTCTCTGTGGCACTGGGCACCTGCGTAGTTTGAGGGCCTATGAGGGTTATCCTCATTGGTGGAAAGTGTGAGGCTCAGCCTCCAGAGTTACTGCTCTCTTGTAGGCCACACCTTCCCCCCAGCTGTCGGGACCTCCAGGATGGAACAATAGGCAAAGAGATGCTCTTTGGAATTGCTCCTCCTTGGGAGCTGCCTTCAAAAATTGTCAAAGGGGAGGTAAAATGTCGGTGAAATTATCACGGGGCAGGATGCAGGGCTGTGGTTTTGTTTTGCTTAATATTTGCATGTCTCTTTACCAACAACAATACTGAGCTCAATGCAGCTCACAGTTATAGCAATAGTGTTAAAAATGTGACGTAATCGTTAGAGTGTAGGACTGTGACCTGGGAGAGCAGGGTTCAAATCTCCTCTTGTCCATTAAGCTCAGTGCGTGACTTGGGCCAGTCACTGCCTCTCAGGTATCACAGGGTTGTTGTGGGGATTGGATGAGGAGGGGGAGAACCATGAATGCCACCGCGAGCTCCTTGGAGAAAAAGGTGGGATGTAAATGCAATAATTATAATAAACAAATAATCAGTATAATCATACTGGGTTGTAGCCAGTGCCAGTGCTCCTCAGAGTAGACCCATTAAATCCCCACAGCAACACTATGAAATAGGTTAGGCCCAGGAGTTGGGTTTAAGGACTGGTTTAAGGTCACCCATTTACATTTCAGGGGCATGTGTGCATTGTTCTATTTATTACATTTATATCCTGCCTTTCCCCCAAAGAGGAGGCACAAATGGTTCTCTTCCTCCTCCTCCTCCTCGTCCTCGTCCTCACAATAACCCTGCGAAGTAGGGTGGGTTTGCAAGTGACTGATTGACCCAGGGTCACCCAGTGAGCTTCATGGCTGAGTGAGGATTCGAACCCCGATCTGCCAGGTCCTCCTCTGACACTCTAACCACTGAACACTGGCTCTCCTGTGCCTATCTTATTTTTATCATGCTGGCATCATTTGTAAGCTGACATTGCTAAGGGTGGGAAGTGGGGCGAGAGAGAGAGAAAGGAAATAAAGTAAATAAATAAATACCCATGATTGTAGTGTAGACATGCCCTGACATCTAGTGGCCAGGTCCAGGACCCCACAGCCTGTGACACAGTGACTCCCTCCAAGCAGAAGACAACAGTCCAGCATTCTGGGAGCTCAGATGGAGACTTGCCCTCCATGACTAGCTTCCCAGATCTTGAGTTTCACCACAGGCCCTGGCACCAGGCAACCTTCCTGGATCTCTTGTCTCCTGGGAAGAGACTAGGTCTGTGGCTTGGAACCGCCAGGATGCCTTGTTTGGTGACGCTGGGAGCAAGGGAGCAGAGCCAAGCTCCTGATGGTGAACAGAGTGGCATCAGGCACACCTCTGCCATTGTGCCACATCCTGGGGCTGGCAAGCTACGACTGGAACATGGCCTCACTCTCTGTAGCTAGATTTTTGAGAGCTGCGAACAGTTCCAGATGGAGAGGAGGGTGCTCTTATGCTGGGGATCTGGACGGCTGGACGGCAGGAGGAAATCCAGATGGATTTCAGAGATGTCAAAAAGGCAGTCTGCCCTGAAGGAATGTCGCTGGGAATTACAAGTCTTGCTTTCCCAATATCTGAAATAGAAATCATGCTTGCTTTGATCAGTGGATAGAATAAGAGTCTTGCAACCTAGGAACAGATTGCTTTTAGAAGCTGACCGTGCTTTATTGACAGCTGCATGAATTATTATAGCTAGGTAGGAAGTGGAAGGGGCAAGCAGAATATAAAATGGAAGAACGGTATAAAGAGTTGTGGGATACAGCTATTAATGATAAATTAATATGTGCCATTAAGGAAAGACGGGGAATATGCAGAACTGATTTTGAGGAGATGTGGAGGGTGTTTGTAGAATATGTACTGCTAAAATGGAAAGGGGTCAAACCATCACAAGAGGTGTTGAAATTTTGGAAGGTTGGATAGTTACAGTGGAACAGTCTCGGTGGTGGGGTGCACATTTTTATTCTTATTTATTTATGATGATTATTTTGTCAAAATAAAATAAAAATATTAAAAGAAGACGAAGCTGATTGTGCATGGATAAATATCATGATATTTGGAATGAATTTATAAAAATTATAGAGGCGTGTTAATGATTGTATACGCTTTGTAATAATAACATTACTTATATATCATATTGTATTCCAGTTACGAGCACATTTTCGTTTTCATTTCTTTCACTTTATTTGTCCACTGAAATTCTTCAATAAAATATAAGTAAAATGTCTTGCTTCCTGGCTTCCCAGAGGCATCCGGTTGGTCAGTGTGAGAACAGGATGCGGATCTAGATCCTGCTTGGCCTGATCCTGCAGGCTCTGCTTATGTTCTTACGCCTTCCCCTTGCATTTCAGACCCTGTGGAGATGGAGTACCAGGAAGCCGTCAGCAAAAATACATTCCAGCAGCTTGTGACTGACTTGGAGCCCTCCATGAGCTACAGCTTCTACATAAAGGCTTATACCTCTCGGGGGGCAAGCAAGGCCTCTGACGTCGTGGTGGTGAGCACGCTAGGAGAAGGTAAGGATGAATAAAAGGGCCGAAGAGAAATGGAAGTTCAAGCTCATCATCCTGCTGGGCTGTAGAAGGGAACTCAGATCAGTGGCAGAGGACCCAATTTGCATTTGGAAGGTCCCAGGTCCAATCGAGACACCTCTTGATAAAAGCCTCTTATGAGCAAGACCCTTGCCTGAGCTCCCAGGGATCTCAGAGAGTGTAGTGGTTAAGAGTGGTAGTCTCCTAATCTGGTGAATGGGGTTCACATCTCCGCTCCTCCACATGCAGCTGCTGGGTGACCTTGGGCTAGTCACACTTCTCTGAAGTCTCTCAGCCCCACTCACCTCACAGAGTGTTTGTTGTGGGGGAGGAAAGGAAAGGAGATTGTTAGCCGCTTTGAGAATCCTTCGGGTAGTGATAAAGCGGGATATCAAATCCAAACTCTTCTTCTTTTTCTTCTCCTTCTCCTGCAAGTCAGAGCAGACAGCATTTAGCAACATGGGTCAATGGTCTGATTGGGTATAAAGCATTTTCATGTGTGACTAGCTCGTCCCATGGTTCAATTTATTTCCATTGCCTATCAATCTCACACGCCAAATTTATGTCAATTTCTGATGTGTTTATTATTCATATCCCTTTTCTAAAGTAATCTACTAAGTTTTGTTTTATGTGGCCCAAGTTTTTTTTTATTAATATCAACATACAATCTATTATATTATAGAGAGCTGGTGCAATGTAGTGGTTAGTGTGTTGGACAAGGACCTGGGAATCCAAGACTTTGTGTGTCTCAGTCCAGCCTACTTCACAGGGTTGTTGTGGGGATTAAATGAGGAGGGGAGAACCATGTATGCCACCTTGGAGAACAAGAAAAAGGTGTGCAGTGCAGTAAATCATAAATAACTAGATAATCACAGTACATTTCTTGCCTGCCTATCAAACTCCTCACAGCTCGTGCTCCTGATATCTGCACAGCTGGTAAGTTGCTCCTGTGAAGCGCAGCTGTATGTGCAGTATTTACAGATGTTGCACTGAACACATAGGAGGTTCAGTGGCATAGCCAGAGCCTGCAGGTGCAATCTGGTACCTGCTGTGTGCTACCTAGGACCTTCGTGAAAAGGGCTACACTCAACTTCTGGACACGTGGAAGGGTGAGGTGCTCTCCAGGGTGCTGAAACAGGGTGCAAAGCAGACACTGTGCTGCTGAACTACAGCCCTTCTCTTACTTGGAACTTCAGAAATTATTGTCTCCTTTACTACCAACAGCACAAGTTTCTTCCTATGCAACCTTAACAATTAGAAATTTGTTTGCTGCTTGTTTTCTGCTTTTAAATGACATCAGGGGATCACAGATTGGTGACTGCTGTATCTGATGCCAGGTTCCGAGGCTGCATGGAATTACAAAGCATGCAGATTCACTAGTGAACTCAGAGGGCAGCAGTTAGCAATCCATGTGGCAGCAAGGAGCAGAGCAGAGTGCCCCAAATGGCTTGAGCAAGTGAACCAAGTTGCATGAGCCATCACAAGGAAAGACATATATGCAACCAAAATGGCTAGGATTTCTGCAGGAAGTCTGCCTGGGTCCTTCCATCATAGGTCACGGATGTCAGTAGGATGCAAAATAGCTGCCACATTGTTAAGCCACTGTAGCAGCAGCTTGTGACATTTTTGTTATTTCCTTTTTCAATTATTTTGGCATTTCAGTCATGCCACACAGCCCCCAAAGGAGCCCTCGGCTTACAATCCAAACATACACAAACACAACAATAAACCTGCCGTACAACAAGACCTCGTAAAACCAAAGTCCTAAAAAATCCTATAATGGCATAAAAGCCAACAGAGCTTGACCTTCTTTGTAATGCAAGGGTTGCACAGAAGCCCTGCCAGCTGTGAATGACTTGAGCAAAGAGCCCACAAAACCCCTGAGATGGTTGGCACCCAGCAACGGCCACATCTTTCCAGATCCCTTCGCTCAGCATTCTAGGATAGAACCACCCATTAACCTGGCCTCCTCCTTTTTCAAGCGGAGAGATTGACAAGGCTTAAAACCTTTAAAAACCTTGACCTAAAACCTTGCAGTTCAAGGCAGTAGCTTTCTGCCTCATAAAGTTCATGTTTTTCTGGAGCTTTGAGAAGTCAGGGCACTACGTTTCCTGTGAGTTAAGGGCTGCAGGTCTTGTCGCACACTAATAAATTACACATACCTCTTCGATGCTCGACACCATCCCACCACACAAAGCTCTAAAGTGTGTGTGGGTGTGTTTTGAAAAACAACAACTTTACTTCCATGGAACAAAAGTTTAGACTTTAAGCTCCATCTCCCTTCATGGATGAGCAGGTGCTGTTAATCATTAGCTCAGCCCCTCTGTCCCAGTTTGATTTACAAGTCAGTCTCTTTGCTGGATCTGCCCCTGTGTTTAGAAAACCCCTTTGAGCTCCATAGTGTGTCCAAAACACCGTTTTGACAGCCGCTCCCCACATTTGAAGGGACGCGGGTGGCGCTGTGGGTTTAACCACAGAGCCTAGGACTTGCTGATTAGAAGGTCAGCGGTTCGAATCCCCGCGACAGGGTGAGCTCCCGTTGCTCAGTCCCTGCTCCTGCCAACCTAGCAGTTTGAAAGCACGTCAAAGTGCAAGTAGATAACTAGGTACCACTCTGGTGGGAAGGTAAATGGTGTATCCATGCGCTGCTCTGGTTCACCAGAAGCGGCTTAGTCATGCTGGCCACATGACCCGGAAGCTATACGCCAGCTCCCTTGGCCAATAAAGCGAGATGAGCGCCACAAACCCAGAGTCGGTTACGACTGGACCTAACGGTCTGGGGTCCCTTTACCTTTACGCCACATTTGAGGGTCACTGGTTCAGAATAAACCATGGCTGACTACAGTAAGAAACATCACAAGGCCAGTGGTTGATTTATGTAGACTTCTTCAAACTGGTACCCTCCAGATTTTTGAAGTACAACTCCCATCAGCCTCAGCCTTCATCTTTTTTAAAACCAAAGCATAAGGGGCTTTGACAATGGCTCATCCGGCTTATAAGGAATCCAAGGGAAGGGAACCAAAGGGGTAAAAAAAGGAATCAAAGGGCAAACCGAACCTTATCTCTTTCTGTGACTTTGTTCCAGTGCCTGCCATGCCGTCTCTCTTCATCAAAGTCATCAACAGCACCACCATCCAGGCCACGTGGGAGCCCTCCATCAAACTGGGCCAGCACGAAGGGTTCAAGCTCTACTACCGCAAAGTCCACCTTCCCCACTTTACCGGGCCCATGTTTTTGGCCAGCAACATCACATCCTGCAACATTACTCAGCTCGGTGAGTGTCATTTCCATTATTACAATTATTCGTTAAATTTATGTACCGCCCTTCGTCAAAAGGCTACAAGGTGGTTTGTGACATAGAACGAAAACGTCAATACGTAGCACAGTAGCTGTGCAAAGCAGGTGTCAAAACAGTTAGATAAATGCGTAATCAAGAATACGTAACAGAATACAGATTCTCATAAAATACAGAGGGAGTGTGATAACATAAAAGACACAAGGGATTAAGCAACTAGTCCCTAGCGCTGCTGAGAAAATGTTAGAACCCTGCGCCTCAGGGTTCCTTGGGGAAGGAGGGAAGGATAGAATATACATTTAATTAATAGAATAAACGAAGGCCCACTGGAGTTGCCAAACCCACCTCTTCCTTCTCTACTCCTGTCAGTATTGCATTCTGCAGTTCACTGTTCCTCCCCACCATTCAGGGCTGCCAACATCTGACTTGCCTTCCTTAGAGAGGACTCTTTCTTTCTGCACTGTCAATAATAAAATTTTATTAAGATTTTTCATAGTACAATAAAAAAACTAATCTAAACAAAAAATAATAAACCAAAGAAGGAAAGAAAGAGAAGGGAAAGGATAAAAGAATGCAGAGTCCTGTCTCACAGATGTATCTTAAGTTTTGTCCCATACGGAAAAGGTTGTACCCTCCCAGCTCTCACCTGGGAGCATCTTAGATGCTCCCAGGTGGCCCTCCCAGCCTCCCTATCTAGCCTTTGGGACTCTCCCCAGACCACATCCCTCTCCCCATTCTGCACCAGCCCTGCTTCACATCCTCCTTTGAGATCCTGCTTCACTGGATGGAAGCTTGAGGGGGCGCTTACGAGCGTTTGCAGAAACCAGCCTCCTGTACCAAAGGTAACATTTACATCTGGTACCCTGTCCGCTTTTGCCTCTGGACCAGCCTATTGCTGGCATGTAGCCCTTGGAATGCTGCCCAACTGGGAAGGTGGCCCTCTGGCTGTAAAAAGGCTCCCCCAACCTGCTTTAAATGCAATAATAATCTAATAATAATTTATTACTTATACCCCGCCCATCTGGTTGGGTTTCCCCAGCCACTCTGGACGGCTTCCAAAAAGAGACTAAAAATACATTAAAATATCAGTCATTAAAAACTTCCCTAAACAGGGCTGCCTTCAGATGTCTTCTAAACGTCAGATGTTTATTTCCTTGACATCTGGTGGGAGGGTGTTCCACAGGGTAGGCGCCACTACCAAGAAGGCCCTCTGCCTGGTTCCCTGTAGCTTCACTTCTCACAGTGAGGGAACCACCAGAAGGCCCTCGGCGCAGGACCTCAGTGTCTGGGCTGAACAAGGGGGGTGGAGATGCTCCTTCAGCTATACTGGGCCAAGGCCATTTAGGGCTTTAAAGGTCAGCACCTACACTTTGAATTGTGCTCAGAAACGTACTGGGAGCCAATGTCTCAGCGGCCGCTCCCAATCACCAGTCTAGCTGGTGCATAGCTAGTGAGCACAGTAGGTCTAACCACATTTAGGCACAGGTCAACATCTCTCCTTTCCTTTTCCTCCCAGACCCATCAGTAGTCTACGAAGTCAAGCTGCTCGCCTACAACCAGCATGGTGATGGGAATGCCACTGTTCGCTTTGTGTCCCTTCGAGAGTCTGTCGAAAGAACAGGTGAGTGGGCAAGCGGCCCTGAGCAGCCTTGAGGGAGATGGTCTTTGAAGACAGTTGGGGAGGCTCTGGCTGAGGGGGGTTGGTGAGAAAAGAAAGTTGTTTTACAGAGAGACACACAGAGAGGGAGATCAGTATGTCGAAAGTTTCCCCACGTTGCTGCTCTGATGCAAGTTATCAAGCTTGAAGTTTGCGAGTCACTTTGAGTTACTTTTGAAGAAGAAGAAAATGCTAGTAGGTTTAATTAGTAATAATAAAATAAATAAATAATAGATATTTACCCAAGCAGGATCATCCAAATTCCCCTCTAAATCTTGCTTTAGGTAAAACTCTATGGCTGTGTTCAAGCGCTGCTTTTGTTCTGGGACACATCTTCTAAAAGTGGTTTATGGTTGAGAACCATCTTACTTATCCTTCTAGGGACAACATCCCCCTTGTGATCAGGTTCCTTTTTTCTTTTCACAATAAATGTTAATCTCAGCTGGAAATTTCAACAGATCCTTGACAAAGCTTTCCTTCTTTCTTTCTTTCTTTCTTTCTTTCTTTCTTTCTTTCTGGTCTGGAATTGGTTTAGCGACACCATTAGTCATGCCGTTACAACGAAGTGGGAGGGGGACGTTGCTGGAGTTGAAAGTGAGAGCCGGTTTCCCTTTCATCTGTACCTTACTGACAGCAGCAGGAAAGAGAATGTGGAGTTTGCAAATCACTAGGTGGAGGAGAAGGCTCTATAACAGCAGGCTATCCTTCCTTCCTCCTCTCCCCTGCCCCGTGGAGTGATACTTTTTCACCAGAGTGTTGCAGCTATTGCTAACCTGGTGCCCTCCAGATGTTGTGGACTACAGCTCCCATCAGCAGACCTATTGGTTGCCAGGGAGCTTGGCTGGAGCGTTCTCCATTGAGCCACTTTCCGTTGTGAAAAAACAAAGGGCCCAAATGGCTGAGGCCTAGCCTTTTGCTGTGTTTCACCTCCTGCCCACTGATAGGAGCCTGACTTTTCCTGGCCATGTTTAAACTTCTCCTGGGAAGTTAATCACCTCCCTACTCACCAGTTTTGCTCCTCTCTGTGTCCCTAACTGTTCCTTTCCCCTTCCCATACCTTGCATGTTTCTTGCCAAGCCTGCTACTTGCTCCCCACCCCCCTCCGCCCCTGTGTGAACTGCCTCAACTCATTTCTCCATCCTATGTTTTTGTCCTGGGGTTCAAAGCCTTTCCCTGACCAGCTCTCTGCAAGAGGCCCAACCCACCGGAGTTCCAGATCCCACCCCCCTCTTGCTCAGAGGCCCTCACTCTGCAGGGTGGCTGTTGCAAAAGATGGCGTCCAGTGTTTGGCAGCTTGCATAGAATGAAGGGGGCCGTAGCTCACTAGTAGAGCACCTGTATTGCCTGCAGAAGGTCCCTGGTTCCATCCCCAAGGTAGGGCTAGGAAAGACTCCAGCCTGAATCTCTGGAAAGCTCTTGCTGGTCAATGTGGACACTACTGAGCTTGATGGATCTCTGGTTGGACTCAGTATAATGCAGCTTCCTATTTAATTCAGGTTTTTTAAAAAAATAGAACTGTAAGGACTAGCATCTTAATTTATTTTTAGGGGAAGGGCTTTAACTCAGTGGTAGAGCATCTCCTTTGTGTGCAGAAGGTCCCTGATTCAATCTCCAATGACTGGGAGAGACTCTCTCTCTCTCTCTCTCTCTCTCTCTCTCTCTCTCTCTCTCACCCAGAGGGCCCCCACCAGCCAGCCTAGACAGTCCTGTACTGACAACTTTCCATGCCTAATGGAGCCCTGCCTCCTACTTACACCTTTCCTTTTCATCCCAGGGCTGAACCCACCGTGCAACTGCATGAAGGATGGGCAAACCAATAAGACGTCGGCCACTGGGATAATTATTGGGATACACATTGGAGTCACCTGCATCATCTTCTGTGTCCTCTTCCTCATGTTTGGGTACCGAGGAAGGTATGGCTGTCTCTCCACTGATTGCGTTTGGAGTGGGTGGGCTGCTTTCATATTCCAGAGCAGCAGGACAAGCATTCTTTAGGCCAACCTCCCCCAGTCTGGTGCCCTCTAGAGATTGTTGGACTACAACTCCCATCAGCCCTAGCCAGCATGTCTGGTGGTCAGGGATGATGGGAGTTGTGGTCCAAAACATCTGCAGGGCACTTGATGGGAGATGGATGCCTTAGGCATAGAATATACTGTCTTGGGAGTTTCACAACATTTCTTATGAAATTCCCAGGTCCCCACACATCATAAACCACCTGGGAGGTTTGCATGTTTTGGTTGCCCCACTAAGCTTTGGAGAACTCGGAACCTGGAGTCGGGGTGGAGGCAGAGAGATAAAACATAGGTCTGCAACACCCATCATCACTTCTTTGTTATTACTAATATTTTATTAAAAGAATTTCAGTTATAGAAAAGGAAAAAAGAGGGAGAAGAAAAGTGCCAAAAAAGTAAGAAAAATATAATATGATACAGTAACTACAATCTGTTACATTTCCATACATTATTATATAGAGTAATATTATTGTTCTAATACATAAATAGTTATTAATAACCTATATTCTGTATAGACATCTTCCAAATGTCAATATATTTATCCAAACAAAGTCTATATCTATAAGCATCCCATTCATATGACGTCCATAGCACTCTGTTCGAACCATGTTGTGTGTAGGGAGAGGATGAAACTCAGATTTGGAAGGTCTGTAGCTCAGGGCTAGAGGATATCTCTTACATGCTTACGGCCTCCCTGGTCTTTCCAGGCAGAGCTGAGAATTTCTTTTGCCTGAAACCCCGAAGACTACCTGGAGGCACAATGAATTGATCCTGGGAGTTGTTGCATGTGAAACAGACGCTCTACCCTTCTCATGGACGTCTAGTGTGGTGACTTCTTGTTCATATGATGGTACATTGCTAGAGAGGGTTTTATTGTTCTTCTTCTTTCGCTTATTTCCACAGGCTGCTGGTGTGCAAAGATGTCCAGGAGCAGCTGTCAACCCCACAGGTCCCAAGAAGCCAGAGGAATGCTGCAGGCCTGACCTCGAACGGATCTGCTCAGAGGGACAGGGACAACCCAGACGCAAACGGGAAGCAGCTGGATTTGAATGAACTGGAAAGGCTCTTCCCAGCCTCGCCTCCCCCGCCTGATCAACACAACAAGGAGATTGTGGTAAGGAAGGGACACTGGGGGCTTTTGTTTGTTTGCCACACTTTCAGACAGCAGTGGTGAACCTCGGGGCTAGGGAGGAAATGCGGCCCTGCACACCTTTTAGCCTGGCCCTTGGAACCCTCTCCAGGCTCCACACCCCGCCAGCCCTGCTTTGCACCCTCCTTGAATGGCTTGGTCTGGCTGAGATGTGTCCTTGACCTCTTTTTTGCCTGGAGGATAGAGGGAGGCGTGTGAGCATGTGCAGAAAAGCTAGGCTGCTGTACCAAGGTAAAATTGGCACTCTGTGCTCCGCCCACTTTTACCTCTGACCCCGCCCACCACAGGCATGTGACTCTCTGGGATTTTAGTTGGGGGCACTTCCTGTAGAGGCCAGGGATGGAATGTGGGGCCTTCTGCATGCAGAACAGGTGCTCTACCACTGAGCCACAGCCGTTCATAATCTCTGTTAGTTTCATAGGAAGCCACAGTCTAGCTCAGTATTGCCTACACTGACTGGCAGCAGCTTTCCAGACTTCCAGCCAAGTGACTCTCCCAGTCCTACCAGGAGATGCTGGGGATTAAACCTGAGACCTTCCGCATGTAAAGCATGTACAGTGGTACCTCGGGTTACATACGCTTCAGGTTACAGACTCCGCTAACCCAGAAATAGTACCACAGGTTAAGAACTTTGCTTCAGGATAAGAACAGAAATCATGCTCCGGCGGCGCGGCAGCAGCAGGAGGCCCCATTAGCTAAAGTGGCACCTCAGGTTAAGAACAGTTTCAGGTTAAGAACAGACCTCTGGAACGAATTAAGTACTTAACCTGAGGTACCACTGTATTCTATCACAAAGCCATGCCCCTTGATGATTTCCATTTGTTCTGGGATAGGCAACTCCTATTATTATTATTATTATTATTATTATTATTATTATTATTATTATTATTATATTTTAAGAGGACAGTCAGTCTTCTTCTTGGGCATTCAAATAGCCATTTTTTCACTCTCCTTTCCCAGCTGGACCATATTCCTCCTACCTCACACGACGAAACCCAGACATCCATGCTTCCGCCAGATGACTTCAGCATCATTGAAGAGGAGAGTGACACCCTCTTCCAGCCCCCGCCCTCGGGGGCCCCCGGCAGGCCCCTCCTCAACGCCAGCCAAGATGAGCCAGCTTTGAACCAAGCTCCAACCAATGAAGGATAATTGCCAAGACTTTGAAGACTCTTAACGGGACCTCGCCAGCCACCAACTCCCCACCCCCCCAACCCTACCCCTGGCGATGTCTTTAAACCGACTCATCAATCTCAGGTCAATTTTAAGATTTCTGCGATATGTTTCTTAATTTTTTTATTACATATATATATAAATATATATATATCTATATCGGTAGGCAGCCTTGCGGAAGCTCCATGAAGTTTTTTCTTCCTGACTTGTCTCAGGCCTCCTAGTACATTCCTTCACAGCTGTTTGCTCTACAGCTTCTCAAGGCGCCTTCCTTGGCCAACTCCATAAGACACCGAGATGGGAACCTCTTATCGTCTTGGTTCACCAACGTTCAGTCCCTCGTTGGCAGCTTTAGGATGACTCTCCTCCCACAGATCTGCCATTGTGAAATGTGTTGAGAAAACAGATTGGACTGGGGCCCGCCTCTCTAACCCAGCTCTGGGAGAGGGGGGAAAAAGAACGTTCAGGTGCTAAGTTGGTTGGCCAAACTTCTCGGTGCATTTGACGACTTTTTTGTCGGATGTGTTTCAAGTCTCTCTGTCTCTGATTCTCAGGATGTTTTGTTGCCGACGAACTATTTTAAAGGCAAAGCGAGTGTGTCAAAAAGAAAAAGGAGAAAATAAAAAAAAACTCAGGCCTACAAGAAGGTCTACTGAAAAAAAAAAGAAAGAAAAAGAAAATACTTGGACTAACATCTCGAGTAAATCCAGAACCTACCTCAACCGGAATTGAATGTCTTTTGGGAAGAAGCAAAGTATCTTGTGTCTTCCTTTTGTTTTCAAAACAAAGTAGAGTAGCACTTGGTCAGTACAAGCTGTGGTACTACCTCAGAAGTTCATACTCCATGTCTACCATGTTGGTTGTTGGTTACCTTTTTATTATCTTTTATTTTAAAGTATTCCTTTATTGTCACCATCGTTCCAATGTAAAGCACTTCCAAAACCTTGAAAGCAATGTTCTACCTCAAGAAGCTTTTTTGTAGAAGAACCATGTTGTCGTGTCGTCAGACCACCTCGCCCTCCTTCGCCTCTCTTCCTTCGCTCAGCCCCGAGACTCCAAAAGAGGAATGACGATGAGCAGGCATGGATTTGTCCCCAGTAGTGGTTGTCGATGACATTCCCCCCCCCCCACCTTAGTGTTATAAACTTGACTTTTAGGCAAGTTGCTCGTTAACTTGTGTAGAGGTTTACTGTGTCAAGAGTTGTTTTTATATCATGTTTGTTTGGTTGTTGTTTTTTTAAAAGGAACTTTAAAGATTGTTAGGGTTGTAGCAAAAAAAAAAAAAGGCAGGGCCACCGGTCACCTAAAGATGAAACCTTTGCCCGTAAGCGACTACTTAACTACAGGTCACGGGTTACTACTGAAGAGCTGCTCTCTTTCCAGTTTTATCACTCAGAGCTGGTTCACCACATCTGTGCATACTTGATGACCGGAACATCAAGTGATGATTGAAAACATCACGTGATGATTGCATGTGCAAATGATTTCATCACAGAGAGGACAGTCCTATCACTTTGTACATAAGGCTGGTCAGTGGAATCCACACTCCCAACGTCCAGTTCTTGCCTTATGCCACATACGACCAGTGATTCATCTAGCCCAGTATTTCTCAACTGACTGGCAGAACTCAGATGTTCCAGACAGAGGTCCCTCCCAGACCTACCTGGGGATGCCAGGGATTAAACCTTGGAACCTTCTGCATGCAGAGCAGATGCTCCACCACTGAGCCATGACCCTTTTCCTTTGTCTTGGAGCAACTCCTCAGGTGAAAAGAGTCTTTCTCCTGGTACCAGAGATCCTTCGTGGTGGGAGATGCTCCAACCAAGGTTGAACATGGGGCTTCCTGCATGCGTAACAAGGGCTCTGCAACTGAACGAAGGGCCTGTAAAATATAGAAATAGAAGGAGCTACCTTATACCAAGTCAGACCATTGGTCCGTCTTGCTCAGCTTTGTCAACACTGACTGGCAGCAGTTCGCTGGGGTTTGACACAGGTGTTTTCCAACCCTACCTAGAAAGGCCTGGGATTGAACCTGGGACCTTCTGCATGCAAATTCGATGCCCTTCCACTAAACTACTGCCCTTAAATATATTATACAGAAGAGGAAAGTATTGTTTCAGTGGAATCTACTCCCACGTAATGTAGGGAGATGCTTTATACCGAGCCAGACCCATTGGCTCATCCAGCCCAGCATTGTCCACAATAACAGGCAGGGACTCTCCAGGGTTTCAGACTCCCAAGTGAAACTGGAGGTGCTGGGGATTGAACCAGGGACCTTCTGCATGCAAGGCAAGTGCTCTGCCACTGAGCTATGGCCCTCCCCATACATGCTTGGGATGAGCTGTAGTTTCTCCCTTCTGTAAGCCATCAAGCCAAGCCCACTCTGCCCTGTCTCCTGGAGATTGCAGGCAGAGAGGAGCCCTCCAGTTTGAGAGATTTTTAACTGCAGATGCTAGAATTTGAGCAGGAGACTATATACATGCAGAGCTTTAGCACTGACCATTTCTCACCCGAAATGTGGCATGCTGCACAGGTGTGTGTCAATTTTTGGGGGAGGGACAGAATTGAGGTGGTGCCAATCTGGTTGGCCACTGTAAGAACAGGATGCTGGACTAGATGGGTCATTGGCCTGATGCAACAGGCTTGTTCTTCGTTCCAGTTTTAGCACACATGCTATCAAAAGTGTGTGTCCATGTGAACCAGACCTGTTTGCTAAAAGGTGGACATCTTCTGCCAAGCCTCAAAGCACTTGATGCTGCTGGCTGAGCTTCTCAGCAGCCAGCTTCTCTCCTTGTGGAGATGTCTTCTCCAAATCTGGCGGTTGCTCTTTAGGTCACCGGTGGTGGCACAGCTGGTTATAGACCTCATATCTGAAGCCTTAGAATGTAGCGTGTTTTCTCTCTAGGCTGGTGACCTACCTCAGTACAAGTAGTCGAAGCAGCCGTAAGGTTATGGAAGAAAGGATGAGGAGCCCCTCTGATGTGACCGTTGTCAGGAAGAGAGAGGAAGGGGAAAGATCTCCCTCTCCCCTAAGTCCATTGAGATGGGCGGAAGGACTCTGTGAAATGCCTATGGGGCTCCTTTGGGCTGTAGGAGCTCCCTGCATCTCTTCCATGGAAGGAGCAAACGATGTGTGCAGGAATCCTGTGGACTGCCTCCTTATCCTCCAGAGAAGCCACTTCCATTTTCATGTTTTGTTTCATTTTTTTAAAAATAATTCCAATAGCTATTTTTATATATGGCGATGAAAAGAAGAATCGAAAAAAAGGTTCTTTTGAAAATAATAATGATTTGTTTGAAAAAGAAGCAGAAGAAATCAAAGAGGGCCGTGTGGTGATGAGGGGGAGGAAACCAGCTAACGGTAACAATGGGTATTTAAGGTATTTTAAAATAAGCTGATTAACACAAAGCAAAACCCCAAATTCTCCAGTAGGAGTACCAGCACTATGGGATCAGCTGGCAGCTCCCTCACTGCCCCCTACTTCCCATCCATCAACTGTTTTGCTTATGTACATTAAAAAGTGTAAATATCACCCTACGAGGACAGCACAAGCGTCAACTGTCCGTGAATAGGTCTGTTGCTTTTGTGAGCAGTTTATTCAGAACTGGGCAACAGGAGAGGAGGGCAAACCACTGCAGTGGTGGCAGGGTGCAGTAAGAGAGAGAGAGACTAGGGAGTGGAGAAAAGGGTGTCACTCCTCTTTCAAAAACAGCCTGGCCCGTGTGGCCTCAAGCGAGCATTTCACCCTCACAAAAAATAGAGAATGGTGGGTGTCGTTGTCGGAGAATATCTGCAGGGCACTGTTGTTGGCTATCCCTGATCTACCCAATAAATATATATCTAGCACCAGCTGTGGCTCTTTCCCAGGGATCCTAGGACCATAGGAAGCTTCCTTCTCCCAAGTCGGATGCTTGGTCCATCTTGCTCACTATATACTGACTGTCAGGCTTTCAGAAAGAGGACATTCTCGGCCTGGAGAGGCCGCTGGGGACTGAACCTGGAGCCTTCTGAATGCAAGGCAGATGCTTTCCTGCTCTGTGAAAGCCCTTGTCTAAATGAGCCCTGGGAATTCCTCAGAAATCCTCGTTGTAGAAGCCCTCTTCAGGGATTATTCCTGAATAGGGAATGTAAGCACAAGTAAGGGAGATAGGAGGCATGCATGGCAGAACTGCCACCAGCATGCCTGTGTGGAATGACCTCCATGTGCTCCACACCGGCCTCCCCCAATATCCCGTAACTCAAGTTTGCATTCCCTATTATGGCACAGCACCTGCAGTGTGGTATAGCATAGTGACCAGATAGGAAGCCTTGCGGCTCTCCAGGCAGCGCAGGACTCCAACTCCCAGGAGTCCCAGCCAGCATAACCAATGGTCAGTGGCAATGGGAGTTTGTGTCCAATTGCATCTGGGGGACAACAGTTTCCTCATCCTTGGACCAAAGTTGCAAAGAACCAAGTTCTAATATTTATCCGCCCACAAAGCTCACTGTGCAACCCTGGTCCAGCCCAACATCTCTCAGACTAACCTGGCTCTGTGCAAAAATTAAAAAGTGGACTGAACTCCCTGGAGGAAAGTGGGGATATAAGTTTAAAAAATGGTAGTCAGTATGGTACCCTCCAAATGTTGTATGACTACAACTCCCATCATCCCTAGCCATTGGCCTCGTTTGTTGGGGCTGATGGGAAATGTAGTCTGACAGCATCTGGAGTGCACCATGTTGACTACCATAGTTTAAATTAATTATCCCCGTTCCCTTTTGCAGAACAGATTCCCTACGTCAAGAGAACACCCATTAAGTCTGTTTAAGACCATTATACATATACCCATGTCCCTTTAAAAACCTTTGATCCCCTTCACAACCCTTCAGAAGCAGTTTCTAGTGTTGCATCCTTGATGGAAGCAACTGCTGTTCAAAATAGAAGCTCTCCCCCCTCTTCTCCTGCTCTCTGAAGGCCCAGTTCCTACAGCCAGAAGAGGGGATAAGTGAATCCAATACGTTCTAGACTCAATGCAGCCAGTATTTGGTGTTCCTCCATCTTGTCACCAGCACACTGTCAAACATGGCTTAGTTCACACTGTATAGCTAAGAAACACAAAGAAAATGAACATTTATTTTGATTGTACATCACTTGATGACATCTATGTCAGGGCGACCTCATCCAATGATTTATTTGTTGTTTTTTTAACACGATCTCTCTCTTCGTAAGCGATGTGAAGTCTCAGATTTAAATAAAGGATCATTGCCAAAGCAAAATACGTACTTTTTAGACTAGTTTTGGCTCCAAATCCCCAGGGCTGTATGAACCTGCTATTAATTTAATATCATGTTATTGTGATATTGTAAACAAATATTTGTCACTGCTTCCTTTGATTAAAAGGGAAAACGTTGTGCCATTTGATTAGTGCTATTACAGTAGCCTATCAAGTAGAAATTTCTTTCTTTCTTTCTTTCTTTCTTTCTTTCTTTCTTTCTTTCTTTCTTTCTTTCTTAAAAATGTGATGACTTAATCCAATGTGGACTTCCCATTGGTATGAAACAACGGATTCCTCATGGATGTGAACCCCTAAATAGTTTTAACATTATTATTATTATTATTATTATTATTATTATTATTATTATTATTATCACACTGTGTTTTGTTTTTAGATGGTTGTTTTGGGATTTCTTTAAGCATTTGAAAGTTCCATAGCAAAATAGCCACAGGAATTTATGACAGGCAGAAGAGGGGCTGATTCTGCAAGCAAGGCAGGAAATGGGGGCTTCCTTGTCATTTCAGGGCACCTTTGCCCAACCGAGTGCCTTCTGGGTGTTTTGGGCTACAACTCCAACCAGCCCCATCCAGAAGGTCTGTGTTGGATGGGACTGATAGATATTTTAGTCCAAAAACATATTTGGGCAATGGGTTGGGCAAGCCTGTTTAGGAGTATGGTGAAGTCTGCTAAAAGCAGTCATATTGTCTCTATATCAACTTCCACTTTCCAGTCCAAATAGCCAGCAAATTGGCAACTGTGTTCACCAAACCACTGACAAAGTCCAAAACTCCGAATGCAGCCGTGAAGCTGCATCTTAGAGACCCTCTTCTGCTTTAGATGTGATGCACATGAAACTTTTTGCCTGTTCAGCAGAGTCTTCAGCTACATATTCAGGGGCTCCTTTCATTGAAGTGAAGGGGCCTTTCTTTGCAGCTGAAACATTTTGATCTTTAAATTAGGGAATCTTCAAATGACGAGTATTTTTAAAAAGAAAAGAAAATTGTTTCTGCAAAGAAAAGAATGCTACAGCTCCCATTTTATTTGGAAGAAAACACAATGTGAATGTGCAAGTCCAATTTTATGCCCTAACAAAGGCCCCCTGTGGGTCCATTAGTACATACAGAGCCCTTCTAAGCTTGGTCTAGAGGGACGTGGGTGGCGCTGTGGGTTAAACCACAGAGCCTAGGACTTGTCGATCAGAAGGTTGGTGGTTCAAATCCCCGCAATGGGGTGAGCTCCCGTTGCTCGGTCCCAGCTCCTGTCAACCTAGCAGTTCCAAAGCACGTCAAAGTGCAAGTAGATAAATAGGTACTGCTCTGGCGGGAAGGTAAACGGCATTTCTGTGCACTACTGTGGTTCGCCAGAAGCGGCTTAGTCATGCTGGCCACATGAGCCGGAAGCTGTACGCCGGCTCCCTCAACCAATAAAGCGAGATGAGCGCCGCAACCCCAGAGTCGGTCACGACTGGACCTAATGGTCAGGGGTCCCTTTACCTTTACCTTTAACCTTGGTCTGCCTTCAGGTAGCTTCCCCCTCCCCACCTGACTCTACCTACAAGTAGTCAGAGGTGGCTCTGCCTGCTATTGGCTCTGGCTCCCCCTACTGTTGGTCTCCACACCTTTCACCCAATAGGCACCACTGTCCCTGTTCATGCAGATGTGTGGCCCTGATCTATGGCTAGCCTGCTCATTTGGCCATACTTCCCCAGCTGCGGCGAGAGGAAACTGCAGAGAGAAACTCAAGATAGTGTGTCACATGTCCATGCAAAGCCCCCAGTTCAAATCTCACTTTGGCTGCACATTTCTATGGCCTTACGCAAACCAATGAGATGGATAACATTGTCCCACTTTATAGGGGTATTGCAAGGAGTCCTGGGACAATGTTTGTGTGAAGTGCATTTGAACACTTGAAATGCCCTATATGAATGCTCCTGTTACTATAGGTAAAGGGACCCCTGACCATTAGGTCCAGTCGTGACCGACTCTGGGGTTGCTGTGCTCATCTCGCTTTATTTGCCGAGGGAGCCAGCGTACAGCTTCCGGGTCATGTGACCAGCATGACCAAGCCACTTCTGGTGAACCAGAGCAGCGCATGGAAACACTGTTTACCTTCCCACCGGAGCGGTACCTATTTATCTACTTGCACTTTGATGTGCTTTCGAACTGCTAGGTTGGCAGGAGCAGGGACCGAGCAATGGGAGCTCACCCCGTCGCGAACTGCTGACCTTCTGATCAGCAAGTCCTAGGCTCTGTGGTTTAACCCACAGTGCCACCCGCATCCCAGCCTGTTGCTATAATCACTCATAATTCTCTGGAGCACTTTTTCAGTCACTTTCTAAAAGGCATTGGCTACCTTGGGGAGAAAAGGCAGGAGGGGAATCCACTTTGGCCATAACCCAGCAATCCATTATACACAACCCCCTTTTGAAATGACTGGGAGATTTGTGCTCTTGCAAACCTCTCACTTGCTTCAAAGGGGCAGATTATGGGCACTGGCTCCAATCCATCTGAAATTCTGCCATGACCAAGCCTCATGAAAACAACAAGTTAACCACGAGTGACTTTTACTTAGACTGGGGCCTGCAGTCCTTAGTTCAACAGGCAGTGATTTGTCATCGGATGTTGCAATGTGGTTGTTTCATAATACCCAGGTCGAAAGTCTATTCTTTGCCAAACAGTCATCTTTTTTGCTTTCTTTCCTGAAAAGTGCTGGAATGTATTCTGAAAACTGCCCTGGAAGATTTGAAATAGTCTGTAAAAATATGTATCCTAAGACAGCAATAATAAGTGATAAGGAACAACAACAAAGAGATCAAGATGTCATTCTCTATGTAGACCTGGTGTGTGTGTGCGTGCTGATTTTTAGGTCAATGGGTTTCCATAAATCTAGTATGCAGACAGCCACCCAAAACACGTCTTGAGTCTCTGGAGCTTTTCAGTTTGTTCTGTGACACGTTTATTGTGTCCACCCCTGTTTCTGAGAGCTCAATGTAGTTGCAATTCAGTATGGCATTTATGGGGTTTTGGGTTTATGTTTAAGGGCTTTTAAAGGGGGAAACATCCATAATGTGCTTCATTTGCTGGTGGTATTTCCCCCCTTCTTTTGGCGCACCCTTCATTCTATTGTTGCATTCAGTGTCTAGGATGATTTCAGAAAGCAAACATGTTTACAAGACTCCTTCAATTTCATTGTTGATTTTTCCTTCTTCTCCCTGGTGCGAATGTTCCAGTGTTTATGGGGCTGCCGGAATAGCCTTCCTCATCGCTGTCCTCTTAATAGCATTGCTTACACTGACTGGCAGAAGCTTTGCATGGTTTCAGGAACGGAGTTCCTGGAGATGCCAGGGACTGAACTCTACAGCCCTTCCATAGAACCAGCAACAGGGATTTTCCTTTAAATGCACTTGGAGGGAGATCCATCCCACATCACCAGTGGAAAAACCTTCAGCCCTGTCTCATCCTCCCAGGTGTGGAGGAAAATGTGGTCTGATGTTAAGAAGCACATCAGCTGGTTCTGTGCATTGCTTTGAAGAGGAGGGGCTTGAAATATTTCGAGATTTGGAGCGAAAGGATCTGGAAGGCTTTAAAGAAAAGAATTGCACACACAGGACTTTAGCTGGTGGTCACAACCAGCATCTCTTTGGCCAGGCATAGGCAAACTCGGCCCTCCAGATGTTTTGGGGCTACAATTCCCATCATCCCTGACCACTGGTCCTGTGAGCTAGGGATCATGGGAGTTGCAGTCCCAAAACATCTGGAGGGCCGAGTTTGCCTATGCCTGTCTTTGGCAATGTATCCACCTGCTGTGGGTGAGGAACACACAGGGGTTTCCCCCATTTGGGGGGGCAGTGTTACTGTTTTAATAAGTGGGGAGGTATAATGTTAGGGAAGAAAACTGGTTTTTTTAAAATGAAATGTTCTCTTAAGATCAGAGTATTTCCGCTCAGAGGCTTAAGATTCTGATTTATTGCAGAATCCTACACATTCCTACTTAGAGGTCCCACTGAGGCCAGTGGGGCTTACCCCCAGGGAAGTGGTATAGGACTGTAGCCTGAGACTGGGTATGGACAGTAAAGGCATCTGGGTTGTTGCTAAAACATGTTGCTACTGGGATAGCTCAGTTGGTAGAGTACACAACTCTTAATCTCAAGGCTGTGGGTTCGAGCCCCACGTTGGGCAAAAGATTCCTGCATTGCAGGCAATTGGATGTGATGACCCCTCATGACCCCTTCCAATGCTTCAATTCTGTGATTCTAGGCTTTTTTGCAAAACATCTCTGAATGGGCACAAAGCCGAGGGATCTCTAGCAGCAATGGAAAGATTAAAATCAGGCCAAAAGGTGTGTGCATGTATGAGAGTGAGGGGTGTGTGGGTAGATTCGCTCCCATTGCCCATATATTTCGCTCAACTCTTTGATAAGCATACAAGAAGACCCCAGCTGTACCAAAGCCGCCCACCACTGTGCAGTCCCTTTATTAGGACCAACCAAAATATCAGAAAATAGTGAGCGCACTTTCCAGTCCTCCAGGTTCCTTCATCAAGCTAGATGTTACACAAAGCAGTAACAAAAATAAGGATAACGTTACAGCCAGAAAACCAGCATTTAGGCTCAGTCCAAGATGGAGATTGCAAATTGAGTTAGTCACTATTAGGTCCTGAGGGCATCAGGTTGCACCTAGAATTCCAAAATACATTGGTCTGGCCATCAGCAAGCAAGCCAAGTAAAAAGGTAGCACAGGAAGCACGGGTTGTAAATCTACATCAGCCTACATTATCTACATCAATCTGGTGCCAGCTGGGGCTGATGAAAGTCCAAAACATCTGGAGGATACCAGGCTGGGGAAGAATGATCTAGACGAACATTTCCCAAACTTGGGTCTGTTCTTGGATCACAACGACCATCATCCCTAGCTAGCAGGACCATTGATCAGGGATGATGGGACTTGTAGTCCAAAAACAGCTGGAGACCCAAGTTTGGGAAACCCCAGTCTAGACAAGCCACGTGACTGTGGCTTGCATTTGCAAAATGGAAAGCTGGCCACAGGGAAACAATGGTCTGGTAGGAGCTGTCCTGTTTGCTTATCAGACTTTGACATTCTCTGTCTCTTAGGGAGCTTGTCTGCCACCTTTCCCAACCCCCAAAAGCCTGGACCGTTTTACCATGCATGTTAGTGTTGATATCATAAGAGCAAATAAAATACTTTCTGTTTTGGCCCTCTTCAGGAATAACTGTGACTTGCAAAGCACTTCTCTGCCCTTTCTAATCTCCATTTCTTGCTCTTTGAAATCCCACTGAACTTACGATTGTTAGCTCTGTATTTAAAAAGAAAGGGGAGGAATAAAATCTAGATTTTTTGAATTTTTTTTGGTAGGGTGTTCTGTTTAGCCTGTGGTTACTTATACAGACAGACAAACACAAATTAGAATAAACTAGATCTGGTTCTTCACTTGGTGTATGGCTTCGTTATTTTGCTGCATCGCTCAAAATAACATCCTTGCTAGTGGAAAATAAACCCCATGTCCACATATTCTGTTTTCATATTGGGTAGACAAAGCAGGTGCAAGTAGGCTGATCTAGTAACACTCTACCACCTTGAGGCCCCCAAAGCCCTCTCCCCACTCTCTTAAATGGCTCTGCCTTATTCCCCTTGCTGTTCTTGATAGAAAACACCTCTACTGTGAAGTCTCAAAATTTTCACAGCTAGGCTACAGGGGTTCATTTATGCTTGCCTTACACACAGTGCAAAAGCAGATAATCTTAGGAACATAGGACACTGCCTTACAGTGAGTCAGACCATTGGCCTACCTAGCTCAATATTGTCTGCACTAGGTGGCAGCAGCTCCTCCAAGGTTTCAGGCAAGAACCTCTCCCAGTCCTATCTGGAATGTTGTCAGGGACTGAACCTGGGTACCTTCTGCATCTTCAAGGAAGATGCTCTGCCATTGAGCCTTCCCTCTTGCGAGCTTAACTGCATCGAAAAGATAACTCAAGGCTGCCCCTTTATTCTGTCACACGGTTCTGAAGTGACAGAAACACCCAAGGAGACAGAGATGCTAAAAGCAGGTGCACAAAGGCTTTCTGAGAGAGGGTAATTGACTGGCGAACCTTGCTTGGAGCTAAGCAGAGAAGTGGCAATGTTGCCAGGCTGAAGTGCCTTTAGATCACACACAAGGGGACCCGAAACCTCTTGAAGGCTCTCAACATACTTCAGAATCTACGTTTATTGCAGGCATTAAGGCTGTTGGTACATTTGGCAGAATCAACCAGGAAAGGTGCTTCTGGATGGTTTCAAGCTGCAGGTGATGACACAGTTTCTCTGAATGTGTCAGTCCACCTGACTGAGCTCCTTGCAGATAGAAGAGATTGTAACAAACCCGTTTTCTACTCCAACTAGGTATATACAATAAAAAAATAGTCGGCCATTTCCAACCAAATCCCAACTGATTACAGTGGTACCTCGGGTTACATATGCTTCAGGTTACATATGCTTCAGGTTACATACGCTTCAGGTTACAGACTCCGCTAACCCAGAAATAGTACCTCAGGTTAAGAATTTTGCTTCAGGATGAGAACAGAAATCGTGCTCTAGTGGTGCGGTGGCAGCTGGAGGCCCCATTAGCTAAAGTGGTGCTTCAGGTTAAGAACAGTTTCAGGTTAAGTGCAGACCTCCGGAACGAATTAAGTACTTAACCCGAGGTACCACAGTATTCAGTCAGCTCCAATACAATCCCTTCTTAAAGGGCCCCTTTTAAGGACATAAAATCACCCTTCTGGATCAGGCCAGTGGCCCATCTAGTCCAGCATCCTGTTCTCCTAGCGGCCAATCAGATGCCCCCATGGAAAGCCCCCCAAGCAGGACTTGAGCACAACAGGGCTCTCCTCACTTGTGAATCCCATTCACTGGTATTCAGAGGCAATCCTGAGTTAGAAATAGACTGCTGGACAGACTCAGCAAACGGCAGCTTCCTAAATCAGCTCCCCTCCTGAGCGCAACAATGCTCTCTGCACCTGCAACTGGTATTCAACGGCATCTCCATTTAGCCTTCTTTGTCCATTTATTTATCCAGTGCCTTCAAAAAGGTGCAACAAAACTTGGCAGCCCTACCATTAGGCAAAGTGAAGCCGTTGCCTCAGGCAGCTAATTTCGAGTGTCAAGAAATGGCAGCAAATTGCTTTTCATTTAATACGCGGTCATTGTCTTTTTACTCCCACGAGAGGTGCTTTTTGGAATCTTTCTGCATATAGGTGCCAAAATAACTTGCCCAGCCTTGGGTAATAACGTGTTTTTCTGTGTATAAGACAAGCTTTTTTGACCCAAAAATGAGGTTCAAAATTTAGGCTCGCCTTATTACATGGGTAGTGCTGAGGGGGGACGTGCGAATGGTTTTTTGGCGCGAGCCTGAGATTGTAAGCGGCAATTGGGCGCTTGATTGTTGGGGGGGGGATGCCGAAAACAGCTCACCCACCAGAGTGCAGCACACAACCCCTTGCGTTGCAGCTGCCGGATCGCTGCCATTAGCCCTCCTGTTTGCCACTGCAGCAACCAATACTGTAGACAACTGCAAGCGGGAGCGTGATTGGCGGCCGCAGAGGCAAGCAGGAGGGCTAATGGCAGTGATCAGGCAGCTGCGACGTGAGCGGTTGTGTGCTGTGTCCCAGCAGGTGAGCAATTTTCGGCATTCCCCCCAAATAATCCTCCCCAAAAGCTCAATCCCCCCTATTTTCTAAATTCTGAGCCCCCAAAATATGGGGCATCTTATAGACCGGAGCGTCTTATAGACGGAGAAATACGGTATGCCCTTTGACTTTGAAGGAGGGGAACTGTTTGCTGTTTCCCATCAGGCGGCAAAGCATTTTGGGCTGGTCCTCCAGCAGAATATTATTAAAAGACCCTCCCCCCCAAAAAAAATCTCCCCTGATGCCAAACTTACAGTGTGCTAGTGGAAAGCCTCTGAGGCTCGTCATCTTGGCATATCACACAGCTTCACTCATATATCCTTCTTTTAGCATTTAAAAATAAATAAATTATTTGCATTTTCAAAAACAGGAACAGAGAGCATATTTAACACCCCTCCCTTCCCCTTGTCCCACTTACAACTTCATACCAAATATCCTTCTTCTTTTTGCATTGAGGAACTTGAAGAGTGAAATTTGCGGGTGGGCAGGGAAGGAATTGTGAAATTGTAGCTTGAAAGATGTCAGAAATCGCCCACAGCTTTAAAAAAATAAAAGTGTGAAAATAAATTCATTTGGTAATCAAAAATAACTGCTGTAATTTTCTTGAGTGCATATTTTTATGGCTGTCTTGTGGGGCATGTCATAAAGAAGGAAGATTTATAAGATGGCGGTGAGTGAGAAAGGATGAACAGCCCCAAGCCAAAATTGCTCCAAAGAGAGGCAGTTACTGCTCTATAAATGGCTTTTAAACGTGGAGGTGCCATAAAATGACATAAGGTAAGAATGTTGTGGAAAATTCAAATGCCAAAAAGGTTCCATTTGCCCCAGAAACCACATTTTACCCATGGCTTAAACTGTGCTCTCTCTGTGTGTATATATGCACTGCCCTAGAAAGTTAACAAATTACCTTATCCATTTATGAACACTTTTTTTGGTTTCTAGGAATACCTACTCAACACCAGGTACTGTTTGCTAGCCTACCTCCAGTTTCACATTGGGCAGTCAACTTAGGCAAAATCCTGTGTGACACTTTCCTTGCCTAAGAAAAGGAGTCTGGAAACTCCTGGCTGTCGACAAACATTTTTAAATGCGCATCCCGCACATCCCCCCAGCAACCTCTGCTGCCAAAAGGCAAATTAAATGGGACAAAACAGGAATAGGGAAATGAAAACAAAGGAGCAGTTTGAGAGCACGGATGTTAACCTAATAACATGTGGCGCCTCAATCTTGGCTTATTAAAGGTTTCATGGCACACCATGCCTCTGCCAACGTATTGACAAAAGCAGTTTTGCACGTAATCAATGCATGCAGCTGTGTGACTTTGGCTTTCAGAAATTTGCACGGAATTGAAAAGAGAAGCCACAGCGTGACTTTCCCTAGGGATGGAGTTTCCCTCGCTGGAGCCCTAAGCAAATGCATTAGGCAGAAGGCAACGCTTCCTAGTGAATGTTTATTCAGGATTAACTGCTATCAGAAAGGCCAGTCCCACAGGGCATCGCTCCTCGGTTTAAATCTGCAACTAAGCTCGCAGGCTTCACTGTTCAACGCGCGTGATTCTCCCTGCGCGTTCTGCTTGGCTGGGTAGGAAAATCAACCAAGGCATATTCCGCAGCCCAAAGACCTGCCGCTTGGCTCTCGGAAGGCTGGGTGACAGCTGAAGTATATTCTAAACAAGTCGTATTAGATAGGGCTCCTATTTTAGCACCAACTTGCTTAAAAAGGGAAAGGAAACCACATTCAGAAGTGTGCTTCTCTTCTAACTCTTACCTGGTTTTCAAAATCTGGTTTTCCAATATTTATAGCAAGTATTGATTGATTGATTGATTGATTGATTGATTGATGGCTCCACTTGGCTGGGTGGAGGCTTGAGTTTTTGTGAGTGGATTGGTGGGGTATCTCTGGCCACATCCACCACAGGTGTGCAACCCCCCACAGAAGGTTTCCCATACGGGGATGTGGACCTCATACTGAAAAGGGTTCCTCGCTCCTGCTTTAAAGAGGCAGCTTCCCACACATTAGTCTATAACCTGGATACTGGTCCAGCGATGCAAAGCTTCCATTGTCTGTACTGGAATCAATGGATGGTTTTCCAAGTGATGCTATGAAAGCTTTTGGGGCTGCAGGCACCCTTGGGAGAGAGCCTTCAGTGGGGCTTACTTGAAAGTATAGATGCACAGGCTCAAGCGGCACGTAGCATTCCTGAACGTGTTATGAGAGATTGCATGCGACACGTCATAAGAACCTAAGATGAGCCTGCCGGATCAGGCCCATCTAGTCCAGCATCGTGTTCTAACAGTGGCCAACCAGGTGCCTCTGGGAAGCCAGCCAGTAAGACCCAAGCACAAGGGCACTCTCTCCTGTGGCTTCCAGCAACTCATCCCAGTCTGAAGCATCACTGTCTATGACCATAGAGGCAGAACATAGCCATCATGGCTAGTAGCCATTGACTGCTTTGCCTTCCATGAATTGGTCTGATTCTCTCTTAAAGCCATCCAAGTTGATAGCCATCACTACCTCCCATGGAAGCGAGTTCCATAGCTTACTTATGAAGAATTCCTTTCTTCTACCTGTCCTGAAGGGATGCGAGTGGCGCTGTGGGTTAAACCACAGAGTCTAGGGCTTGCTGATCAGAAGGTTGGTGGTTTGAATCCCTGCAACGTGGTGAGCGCCCGTTGCTCGGTCCCTACTCCTGCCAACCTAGCAGTTCGAAAGCAAGCCAAAGTGCAAGGAGCAGGCCAGGCCCCTTTCGCTGAATCCATTGGCAACCACACAATCAGAAGACGAGAGAGAGAAAGGCTGGTCTGCTGAAGACGGGAGCAGGCTGCCCACAATCTCACTCCAATGCTGCTGGCAAATATATATTTTATAACACCCCATAAAAGTCAAGCTACCTGAAAGGTCATTTGGGTTCCTCTGAGATTGCATCGGGTCCTTTGGGCTCATTTGCTGACACTTTTATGAATCCATGCTTAATTTCAACCGAGAGGCTATAAAACCGTTTTTATAGTGATGTTTGCCATGCTGGAAAACGATCTGTAAAAATCAAGGGCTGGAACATCTTCATCAGCCGTATGCAGATTGGCAGGCTTCTCTCGACATCTGCCTTCCCCAACCCGGTGCCCCTCCAGAGGATGTTGGTCCGTAGAGCTCAGGAGCAGAGCACATGCCTTGCAGACAGAACACCCCATAGTCCAATTACTAGGATCTCCCTTTTTAAAAAAAATCAGGGAGGGGGTGTGTGAGAAAAGCCATTGTGAAGAGCTGCTTCCAGTCAGAGTAGACAATATAAGAACAATGGTACGTCCAGTCCAGCATCCTGTTCACACAGTGGCCAACCAGAGGCCTGTGGGAAAACTGGAAGCAGCACCCAAGCACAAGAGTTTTTGGCAGCTGGTATTCAGAAGCATTACTGCAAATTTGTATTGGGTCCCTTTTTTTGGCAAGTGATGCATTTCCTCTCTGGGGACCAAAGACGAGAGGGTGCACAGACATTCCTTTCCCTGTACAGAAGCTGATTAAACTGGCAGCTGAATCTCAATCCAAGAATGATAGTGGGATAGCATCCTGCACCTAATAGGAGTAGTAGTAGTAGTAGTAGTAGTAGTAATAATAATAATAATAATAATAATAATAATTTATGCCCCACCCATCTGGCTAGGTTTCCCCAGCCACTCTGGGCAGCTCCCAACAGAATATTAAAAACACAATAAAACAACAAACATTAAAAGCTTCCCTAAGCAGGGCTGCCTTCAGATGTCTTCTAAATGTCTGGTAGTTGTTGTTCTCTTTGACATCTGGTGGGAGGGTGTTCCACAGGGCAGGCGCCACTACCGAGAAGGCCCTCTGCCTGGTTCCCTGTAACCTCACTTCTTGCAGTGATGGAACCACCAGAAGGCCCTCGGCGCTGGACCTTAGTGTCCGGGCAGAATGATGGGGGTGGAGACGCTCCTTCAGATATACTGGACCGAGGCCATTTAGGGCTTTAAAGGTCAGCACCAACAGTATCTTCCACTGGCAGAGCTGGGCCATGTGCAATTCATGAGCCTAGCTCCTGATGGCCCCCAAATTTGCAAACAATCGCCAGCTGATTCTGCTTCTCAGGCTACCGGTGAAGGGAGTTCAGGCCCACTGGCAGCGGGGGACCTTGGGGTCTCCAATTTCAGTGGCACCCTGTGTGAAGTCAAAATCCCCCCTGCCTCTTGTGCTCCATTCTAAATAATGGTTGTGACACCCGCTATGGTGCCCTCAAGACTCTGTGACAGAACCAGATGCACTCCCCTGAATCTTGCTTTGCCACTGGCCAGGATCAGCAAAAGAAAGGCTGTGCTGTTTATTGGGCTATAAATATAAAGCTATGGTGTCTTAATCCACCAGTTTTTAAATCGAGAGAAGCAGCTCCTGACATTTAATTGAGAATAGCACGAATTCTTCACAGGCTGGGTTCACCACCTCGGCCCCAAAGCCTTTGCTTTATCTTTTGAGCCAGGAAATTATTTTCTGCTTCTCAGCCTTTTGGATGTATTGGGGGGTGGGGGAGAGGGCTGTCATTATTCGGACCTGCAAATATTACACTCGACTTTCCCTAAGCCCATTTATATTGGCAGCCAGCTGTTTTAAGCCCCCCTCCCCTCCATAAATCACTTGTATGAATTCTAATAATCTGAAAGCACTTTCAAACATGTCCCATTAATATGCAACATACTATTACAGCTGGGCTATAGATTCAGAGGCCATGAACCTGGCGGGTATTATTATTAAGCACGGGAGATGAAGATGTATGGAGACTCTGTCCATTTCCAAATTACGCCAACAGTGGTTCTTATTCAAAACAGGTTATGAGCGTTGCAATTTAACGGAGTCATCATTACACTCTCTATCTCTCTCTTGCATGTTCCTGAATGTTCACAGGTAGATTTAATTCCAGCTGCTGCTGCTGGAAAAAAATGTGCCTGAACAGAATTCAGGACTGAGCTCATCCGTCAGGTGAGCCGTTAAAGCAAAATGCCTTATAGCAAAATGGCTATCAAGGATCAGTGGCCAAAAGCATCAGTGCAGCTTTCCCCAACTTGGTGCCCTTCACATGTTTTGGACTACAACTCCCATCAGTCCCAGGCAGGGTTAGAAACAGAGATATGAAAGCTAAATGGCACCTTAGACCTAGGTCATGGGTGCTGCAACGGAGTGTCTAGAGTAGACACACTTTTTTTTTTAATACAAGAATACAAAGCTGAAAATGAATGAGCTGCAGCTAAAACCTTATGTTTATTTTTCACATGGTCTAGTCCTCATCTTAAGACAAAGCCATACTCTCCCTGCCTGCCCCTCCTAATATTCTTATGGGGGTCGCTTCTCTAGTCTTCAGAGAGTGGCTAGAAGTGGGGAGGCATAAAAAGGTCCTCCTTTCCTTCCAGCACTGGCAGTTTTAATTTGAAATCTTAGGCACAAGCCAACTGGGGCTGCTGTGAGTTGTTGTCCAAAACACAGCGATACCCTGGGGAAGCTACCTTAGTCATCGTAGATGCTTTATACCAGGGGTCAGCAAACTTTTTCAGCAGGGGGCCGGTCCACTGTCCCTCAGACCTTGTGGGGGCTGGACTACATTTTGAAAAAGAAGAAGAATGAATGATTTCCTATGCCCCTCAAATAACCCAGAGATGCATTTTAAATAAAAGCACACATTCTACTTGTGTAAAAACATGCTGATTCCTGGACCGTCTGTGGGCCGGATTTAGAAGGCGATTGGGCCAGATCTGCCCCCCGGGTCTTAGTTTGCCTACCCATGCATTATACCTCTAAAGCACATCCAACACACATTTAATGCCCCTGACTTCCCCCAGAGAATACTGGGAACTGTAGTTTGTGAAGGGTGATGGGGGTTGTCTCTCCCCCCCCTTATGAAGAGACAACCCCCATCACCCTTCACAAACTACAGTTCCCAGTATGTTGGGAGGAAGCCATGCACTTTAAATGTGCACTGGATGTGTGTTAGAGGGATGGTGCGCATCTGCCCTGCGTCAAGATCATTGGTGCATCTAGCCTAGCGTAGCCTGCAAGGAATAGCAGTGGTTCTCTTGGTTTTCAGGCTTCTTCAGTCCTGCTTGCAGATATCATGGATTGAACCTGGATTTTTTTTCCATGCAAGCTGTGTACAATGGTACCTTGGTTCTCAAACTTAATCTGTTCTGGAAGTCCATTCCAAAACCAAAGCCTTCCAAAACCAAGGTGCGCTCTTCCATAGAAAGTAATGCAAAATGGATTAATCCGTTCCAGACTTTTAAAAACAACCTCCAAAACAGCAATTTAATATGAATTTTGATATCTAACGAGACCATTGATCCATAAAATGAAAGCAATAAACAATGTACTGCAGTCACACAATCAATCAATCAATCAATCAGTAGCTGAACTGAGTTCCACACAGTCACAAAAACGAAACAAAACAGAGCCGCGAAAACAAAAACAAAAAACAAAAAGCAAAACCAGACAGACCTTAGCGTAACACTCAAAACAGAAGTGTGGCACTCAAATCGGAAGTGTAACACTCAAAACGGAGCATGTTTGGCTTCCAAAAAAAGTTCGCAAACTGGAACACTAACTTCTCGGTTTGCAGTGTTTGGGTTCCAAGTTGTTTGAGTACCAAGGCATTTGAGTACCAAGGCACCACTGTAGTTTGCTATGGAGCTTTCCCCCTTATCATTTGGAGAACATCAGTCTGGGGAATGCTAGGTTAGTTTACTAGCTGCCATGGACCAGCCTTCCCCAAGCCTGGTCTTAGAAAGGCTGTGCCACAACCTCCCTAAAATCTAATAAAAAAATATAGACCGAAACCATATTTCTGAGGGTGTGGGGTTTGCTTACTTCAGAGGCTTTCTCTTAGCATGCCGGGGCACTGAGGGGAAAGTTACAGATGTCAAGGCATTTGATCGTCTTTGCTCAGTAACACGCTGCACTGTTTCCTGCTTCATTTACCCAGTTTTAACCCCATCTGACCTGGCCTAATTCTAATGGAAAGCGGCTGGGTGGTTTTTTTGTGGGTTTTTCTTCTTCTTTGCATTAATCCATTTTCTGCACATGACTTTCCTGTTAATGGTCAAGCCTAAATCATTTCCCACTTCTAGGTGCTGGGTGTCATCTGTCTTAGGGGGATTCGCCGCAGATGTTGAAAAGCAAGGGGGACCAAATTAAAATATATGGAAACCCATAGGGGGAAAGTCCAAGTGAGCCTCCCCCAAACTGCCTTCTGAGACCCATCTGTAATGAAGGACCAGCACCACTGAGAAATGGCCACCCCCTTCCAAGATCACCACTGCAAGGAGGCTTAGAAGAAATGCAATGAAATGTAAAAGGTAAAGGTAAAGGTACCCCTGCCCGTACGGGCCAGTCTTGCCAGACTCTAGGGTTGTGCTCTCATCTCACTCTATAGGCCAGGAGCCAGCGCTGTCCGCAGACACTTCCAGGTCACGTGGCCAGTGTGACAAGCTGCATCTGGCGAGCCAGCCCAGCACACGGAACGCCGTTTACCTTCCTGCTATAAAGCGGTACCTATTTATCTATTTGCACCTGGGGGTGCTTTCGAACTGCTAGGTTGGCAGGCGCTGGGACCGAACGACGGGAGCGCACCCCGCCACGGGGATTCGAACCGCCGACCATACGATCGGCAAGTCCTAGGCGCTGAGGTTTTACCCACAGCGCCACCCGCGTCCCCACAATGAAATGTATTGCAATGTAATTGAAAGAAGTGTATTGAAAGTCACTGAAAAATTCAATGGCATTATACCGTATTTTATGCTGTTTTTTGTTGCATCAATTAAGTGTTTCAAATTTGTTGTTAGCCGCTTTGAGCCCGGTTTTTGAACCGGGAAGGGTGGGGTATAAATAAAAAAATATTATTATTATTATTATTATTATTATTATTATTATTATTATTAACAGTGACACATTTCCACTATCCAGCTCCCAGAGGAGGTACCAATCAGGGCAACCGAGGCCATTTCCATTCCCCAATGAGACCTGAACCCAGACTGAAATGGATCCAGACTATCAGTTTCATTCAGGAATTCTTGGGAGTTTGGTCAGCACAAATTGCCCCCAAATGCAGTGTTGGACACCTGCCAATCATTAGTCAAAAGAGGGGAATCAAACAACAGCTATTCCATGGGGCGGTCTGACTAAAATAAAGACATTAAATGTGAATAAATTTGCATGGAGACTTTTAAGATAAACAAACCAACAAAAAACCAATGTGGGGATGTGGAGAATTGAACTTAACACTGGGAAAACGAGAGAAACTGAAATTGAAAGGTTCAGCCATGGAGTTGGTGGAGTCAGTGATGAGCTGTATGAGGGTAAGCAAAACTGAAATTAAATCCAGACAAGGCAGAAATGCTAGCGTGAAGCTTACTGGTTAAGGAATAGAATATCAGCTTGTCTCTGGGAGATCAGGTTTGTGGCTTGGGAGTACAACTGGACCAAGAATTGTTGCTAGATGCTCAGATGTTGCCTGTGGCCTGGAGCACCAGTGGCACCTCTTTCTGGTAGTGTTAGAGCTGACCATGGTCCTGAATGCATTAGTTCTATCTCAGTTGGACTACAGTGGTACCTCGGGTTAAGTACCGCATTTTTTGCTCTATAAGACTCACATTTTCCTTCCTAAAAGGGGGAAATGTGTGTGTGCGTCTTATGGAGCGAATGCAGGCTGCACAGCTATCCCAGAAGCCAGAACAGCAAGAAGGATTGCTGCTTTCACTGCACAGCGATCCCTCTTGCTGTTCTGGCTTCTGAGATTCAGAATATTTTTTTTCTTGTTTTCCTCCTCCAAAAACTAGGTGCGTCTTGTGGTCTGATGCGTCTTATAGAGTGAAAAATACGGTACTTAATCCTGAAGCAAAGTTCTTAGTGGAGTGTGTAACCTGAAGCGTATGTAACCCGAGGTACCACTGTACTGCAATGCACTCTTCACACACCTGCCCTTGAAAACAACTCAGACACTTCAACTGGTGCATAAAGCTGTCACTACAATCTTGGTGGGGGAAGTGCTTGGAGACAGGCAGTAGCTTAGTGGTAGAGCATTTGCTATGTGTGCAGAAGGCACCAGGTTTAACCCTTGGCATCTCCAGATAGGGCTATCCCATTTCTGAAACTCTAGAGAGTCGCTGCCAGATAGTATTGACAATAGTGAGCTAGATGGACCAGCTTCCTACATTCCTTTGATCAAGTGATCTTCTTTGTATCAGCTGCACTGGCTTACAGTTCATTTATAAGTGCAATTCAAGGTACTGTTTTTACCTATAGTGCTCTAAAGATCTTGGGATGGAGCCACTTGAAAGACCATCTCCTTTTAAAACCAGCTGCTGTACTGGTGCCATTGCCTTCTGTGGTGAGATTGGTGGCAGAATGTGAGAGGAATTTTCTGTGGTGGCTTCTGATTTGTGGAACACCCTGCCCTGAGAGGTTAATAATAAATAATAATAATAAATTTTATTTATACCCCGCCCTCCCCAGCCAAGACCGGGCTCAGGGCGGCTAACAAGCAATAATAAGAACAAGTTGATTAAAATACAATTTAAAAAACAACATTAAAATACAACATTAAAACATGAGGATGCAGCCTCTTCACAGGAGGAGAAAGGAAAAAGAAAGAGGGGGAGGGAATCAAACTGATTCTGAGCCAAAGGCCAGGTGGAACAACTCTGTATTACAGGCCCTGGGGAAAGAAATCAGATCCCTCAGGGCCCTGGTCTCATGAGACAGAGCATTCCACCAGGCCGGAGCCAGTGCTGAGAAGGCCCTGGCTCTGGTTGAGGCTAATCTAACTTCCTTAGGTCACTTTCCTTTTAATCTGTTTTCTGCCTGTAATTGACATTTAAAAAAACAACAACAAAACAAGCTTTTAATTCTGTTGCTGCTTCATGTATTGATTGCTGTTCCCTGCTCTTTGTGTTTTCAATTTTCACTGCTGTTTTTTCATTTTCGGTCATTTGTTGAGTCACTGTTGCTTTCTTGGGCTTCCTTTTCTGTTTATAAGCCACTCTGAGCAACTCCTTTGCAGAGGGAGAAAGCAGGATATCCCTTGACTAGAAAACAACAACAATTAATGTCATACTAACATTAAGGCTTTAAATAAAAAGAAATTGCAAGACAATGAGCTGAGCTTTGCAACAAGTGTTGGTTGGAAAATTAAACACCGAAGAGCACATCAACGAAGGGTTCAGACATGCTCTCACGGTTCACCCATTAACTAAGGATTCTTACTTCAGGGAGCGTGAATCATTCATCATCCGTGATCAATACCTTTCCCTTCAGCTGAGGAGGAGGAGGAGGAGGGGCTGCTCCCCTGACATTGAAATGACCTTGGGGAAACAAAGCCAGCTCATCTGAACCAAGTCAAAAGAGAACCCCAAATGGGAAAGTACAGCATACTTAGATATAGGCTTTATTCTAATTCATTTCTTAATTAAAGGTGAACCTACCTACCTAATTTGCACTATCAAAAACAATATGTGAACTGAAACACGGTCATTCTTTTAAATTCACACTTCTCTGAATTTCAAAGCGCAGTTCTTCAGCCTAGTAACATATATAAAAATGCAGATACTAGGGTAAATTGTGCATGACATGAAAACACCCACTTTAGTGTAAATAAAATACGAATAACCCTCATTTGGGTTCAAAGAGATTCAATATCCCCCCCCCCCAAAAAAAAACACACCACCGCTTCCCAGCTTACTTTGTTTCCTAAAGTCCTCTGCTAGGAGGTAACTAGCGGTCCTTCTGGACTATCTCTATTTTCAGGTGGGATCCAATCACATATCACCAGATCCAGGTTATGCAATTATAGTTGATTGGGAGGTCTTATTCAACAAACCTATTTTCTCAAGAGAGCAGGCATTTTGCAAGAAGGAAAGTGATGGGGAAAATGTGCTGGGAAATGTGGGATAATGCTTGCTTTGATGCAACGCCATCTAGCCTCCTCGCAAGCAAATCAGAATGCTTGTTAAAAAACTAGCTTTGTATAATCACCCTGCAAACTACCGGTAATCGGGATAAATGCTCAATAAACTGATCATCTGGAAGTACCTAAAAAGTCACCTTTATGGAACCCCAAAGACCCGCTGCCAGTCACTGTAGACAACATGGCCGAATCCTGTGTTCCTGGGGCTGTCCCTGGTGAATTGGAAATATATGAATGAGCTCCACTTCCCATTTGTACAGTTCGTATTCAGTTTAGCTCAATTGCATCTCCAAGACAATGTCCAAATTATCATTGCAAATTCCAGAGCTCTTCAATAAGTCTCTATTAAAGTTTTACACCCAGAAGTATAATGGTAGAGGGAGGGAGGGAGGGAGGGAGGGAGGGAGGCTATTGCACACCCATAATTCATAGCAGGCCTAATGACAGCAACAGCTACCCAAATAGTTTGGCGTCCCTGGGAAGATTCCACACCATTATAATGAGAATTGCTGCCTGCATTCCATTGCTGTGACATCCCCAATCTGGAAATGTTTATGCTGGGAACACCCACGTGGATCTGGTGCAGAGGGCATGGCCAGCTTCTGCTATTACATTCACAGCATCAACATTCGTCGTCTCTGCTCACTGCCAGCTCCATCTGCCTTCTTCAAAGTTTTTCTTTTTGAAAATTCAAATGGTGTTGAAATAAGCATTCTCACGGTGCCATTGACGAAAGGTCTTTTATTTCAGAAGCAAGGCAAGACCCTCAAAAGGGCAGGATCATTTGACAGAGAGAGAGAGAGAGAGAGAGAGAGCGCAAGCAGGGCATTGGTAAAGAATGCCCAAATTATAGGGGAAAGGTGGGAGCGATAATTAAATCCATAGCCCCCATCTCCTTCCCCATTTGTCCTCACAGACCAGCCTCCCTCCACTGAATGTTTCAACAAAACGCTTTGCTATTCCCAGCCACCTTACCCAGAACGCCTTGCTCTAATGACCCTTTTTGAGAGTGAGGCAGGAGAAGGTCCCTTTCAAAGTCTGGCAGAAGGGCAAGTGAGCAGAGGACTCTGTGCAATGGCCACTGGCTGCCTCCCTGACCTGAGGCAATTGTCTCAATGCAGCTCTGGTTGGGCCGGCCCAAACACCTCCCTTGTTCTCTTCAAATGGCAATGGTACAAGAGGTGCCGGAACTCAAATATTTTCTAGAAATGTAAAGAAAAAGAAGGCTTCTTTTATCATAAGGTAACAAAAGCATTCTGGGAAATGAAATATAATGAATTGAAAAAATGTTTAAAATAACTTTTATTTTTTTAAAAACACCCAGAGGCTTTTTTTATTAGGAACTGTAGGTGCTGAAATTCCAAGGGAGCAGAAAATACTTTTTATGTATGCGATGACAGCTGCAAGGATGTTGTTAGCCCAGAGATGGAAGGAAGATAAAGTCCCTACCAGATAAGAGTGGCAAATCAAGTTGATGGACTATGCCAAAAGGGCAAAACTGACTGGAAAGTTCAGGAACCAGAAAGAATAAAACTTTAATAATAACTTAAATAATATAATTTACCCAGTGGCATAGCGTGGGGGGTGCAGGGAGGGCCAGCCGCACCAGCCGCAACATCTGGGGTTAGGGTTAGGGGGCGCAAATCCATGGGTTAGGGGGCGCAAATTACTTGCCTTGCCCCGGGTGCTGACAACCCACGCTACGCCACTGAATTTACCTTAAAGACCACTATAAGCAGTTGAAAACATTAGCAGGACTGCAATAACACTTGTAATGTAATGAGAACTATGGACATAATGCAGTTTTTAAAAAGCTTGGATTATTGAAAAAAGATGCTGTAGAAAAGATTTAACAATAGAACTCAAGGAGGAGAAGGTGGGAAGTCCAGAAATTTGGAGGGATATTTTAACTGTGGATATGTTGCGGTGTGATTATAAATATGTAAAACCAAATATTGTGTGTGTGTGCATGTGTGCGCGCGCCGGAACTGAATTCCAGCGAATTCCAGCTGGGGAAAAAGCCATAAATGCCGCTGAGAATGAGGGGGATGTTTGGGCTAGCCCAATCCTGAGGCGCATTGAGACAATTGCCTCAGGTCGGGGAGGCAGCCAGCTGCCATTGCATATACATGCGCTAAAAGGAAGGATAATTTTTCTGCATTTGGCTTCTCACCTTCCAGGCTACTGCCCTTTAGGATTCTATGCAAGAAACTCTTTCCGCCTGCAGTGCAAAGCAATTCCTTCTATATTTCCTCTGCCTTGATAGGAGAGAGGGCAGTCAGCTCCCCCAGTTCTGCCTATGTAGTATGGAGAAAAGGCTGCTCTATCCCAGTGCCTTCCTAGATCTCTTCTCTCCCCAACACCTCAAAAGGAAATGAGGGATGCCCAACATACATAAGGATAGTTACCAAGATTAAGACTGAGTTGCATTATTCATTACCACTGTTAAATAATTCAGTGAGGGAGAGAGAGAATAAAAATCTGCACTGAATTCGGTTGTCATGAATATTCCTTCTTGGTTCGGGGTGAGAAGGTTATGCACTTGGTACTCTAAATACCATTGAGATATTGAATAATATCTGTATGGTGGTTTGATAATCCATGCATCCATCACGGAAAAGTGCTATATTTTCAATGCCTGCCTTAGTTATTCAATATATTCCTGGATCACTAGACCTTAACCCGTCTGCATTTTATGACACTGTGTTTTAATTTTAGGTTTTAAAAATGTTTTAGTGGCATAGTAGTAGTATATTTCTTTCGGTCAATGTAGTTTATATTGATGGCTTTATTGCATACTTGAGGTTCACTGCAATAAGATCTAAAAATGTTATTAAATGAAATTATTCTTTCTTCTTTGCCTTTTGCACAAACCCTCACAAGGCGGCATAAGATGAAAGTGTTGAAAAGAAAAACAGCTGAACAAACACGACACAACAAAACCCCTCAAATTGCCTTGGATTCCAAAACTGGCCATTCAGATTTGAATATGATGGGTTGGATTTCCACTGCAGAATCTCTCCCACAGAAACTCTTTTGACCCTGAAAAGTGGAATCTGGTTTCATGAATGAATGGCTATGTGCTATGTGTTACATGCTAATCAGTTGCCCAGAAATTGTTAATGGGGCACAATCTGGTGAAAGTTAGGTGCAGCCAATTCTCTGTGAAAATAAGCCGGGATTGTGGAGTCACCTCAGATTTAATGCTTTTCTGTGGAATCGGTTCACACAATCTGATTTTAGTCATTGTACTGAGTTGGGCTGGGCAGCCTGCAACCCTCCAGATGTTGAGCTACAGCTGTGCTCTAGGTATTCTGTCTTGGTTAGGAAGCCCCCAACCCTTGGCTTGCTTTTCTTAGAAGGAAGATCTGATACCCTCATGCAGAGGATATCATCTGCAAAGCTGCTGGATGTGAAACGGAGCCCACCATGTCTGCTACACTGATAAACCTTATCAAAAAGGCCTAGAAAAATGTGTGGGGATTAAAGAAGATTGGAAAATAATTATTGGATATATGGAAAATAATTGTACACCACTGAGAACGCTGGCAGCATTAAGAGTAAATAATATTTGATTGATGTAAAAGGGGAAAATTGATTTGAATGATATGTAATATGAACCATGGAAGGAGAAGAAGGAAAGCCACTGGATATGTTAAAGTTTGTAAAAAGTTTAATTTTAAATGTAGAAAAATGAAAACTCAAGTGTGTGTGTGTGTGTGTGTGTGTGTGGAGAGAGAGAGAGAGAGAGAGAGAGAGAGAGAGAGAGAGAGAGAGAGAGAGAGAGCGCTTTGATTGGATCCTTCTTCTTACCACAGAGCTTACTCGTGTGATTGATATCATTGCAAAAACCTTTGTTTTTTCCTTTCCCACCCACGGTGAAAACTGCCCCTCTCCCTTCACTCTTGCCCTCTAGAGCGCAAGTTACCTGAACCACATCAACTAGCTAGCTGAAATTACTGACTTGTCCCAGATGCTGCTTCTTGTTGCCTTATTAACTTGCATTGCTCTATTTGGGGGAGGGGAAATCAGGGGGGGGAGGGGGGACAGATGTCAGCTAGGAAAAGAACCTTCTCACTGCTATGTAAAGATGAAGTCAAGAGCTGAATGCTCCACACTCTTCCTTTACCTTCCATTTCATTAGTTGCTTCTAACAAGGCAGGACCCGTTTGTCTTCCAAAGAGACTCTGCTGCCCTCAACAGGCAGAAACAGCGCACAAGTTTGCTCTTACTACATCAGAAGCTGCTTCATTGAACCTGCATCATACATGTAAAGCACAATCTGGCAAACTGTAGTTTGCTACTCCCACCCTTAACAAACCTTAGTTGCCAGGATAAGAACATAAAAAGAGCCTGCCAGATTGGCCCAATAACCAATTTTTTAAAGCCATCCATTTTGGTGGCCATCATTGCCTCCTGTGGCAGTGAGTTCCAAAGGTGAACCATGCATAGTTTGAAGAAGTACCTTTCTTTTCTGTCCTGAATCTTCCAGCAAATCTTTTGCCAAACTGTCCTTCTAGGATTCTATATATCAGAACATGTTATTATGCTTGTGGGCAATCTTACTTCATTTACCTGGTGTGAGATATTCCCACTGAGCTGCTTCTGAGTAGACGTTATACGTATTGCAAATCCATGGGCAAACACTGACCGCCTACTCTTCTGTCAAATACTATCAATTATTGCTTGCTTGCGTGGCTGATCTGGTCAAATGTTAACTGCTGCTGCATGTCAGCTGCCAAATTTGGTCAAATATTCACCACTAGGACTCAGATTTCGACCAAACTGCGGGAGACAGTGGAAGACAGGAGTGCCTGGCGTGCTCTGGTCCATGGGGTCACGAAGAGTCGGACATGACTAAACGACTAAACAACAAGGACTCAGATAGAGTCAGACTCTTAATAACTGGCTGAAGCAGCTCCTATAATGAGCAAAGATTACAACATATGGGGCTTTTTAGTTTAGAAAAAAGGTGAGCAACTGGGGAACATGATAAAAGGAGTATAAAATTATCAGACCCTCCAAGTGTCCGTATTTTCCAAGAACATCCCTGATTTAGAGAAGTCGTCCCGGTTTCTGATTTGATCCCCGAATGTCCCACTTTTCCTTAGGATGTCCCTATTTTCATCAGAAAAATGTTAGAGGGTATGGTAGGATGTCCCTATTTTCATTGGAGAAATGTTGGAGTGTATGTAGTTATTTGACTCCAGAGCTGTCTGAAGGCAATCCTGTACAGGGAAGAGTTGTGGTTTTTTTTAATGTTCAATGTTTTATTGTGTTTTTATATATGTTGGAAGCTGCCCAGAGTGGCTGGGGCAACCCAGTAAGGTGTGTGGGGTATAAATAGTAAAATTATTGTTATGGAATGGGACGTCCCTATTTTCATTGGAGAAATGTTGAAGGGTATGAATTATGCATGCATGGGCGTAGCCAAGGGGCGCGGACAGGAGCTGCCCACCCAGATCAAGTTAAACAATAGAAATACTTAACTAACTGACCAGATACATCAGTTTTGCCCACCCCATGCATGTCATGAAGTAAGAGGATGGAGGACGTTTCTCTCTCTCTCATAACACTTGAATTTAGGGCCATCCACTGAAGCTGAAGGTTGGAAGATGCAGAACAGACAAAAGGCAGACCTTAGTTAAACTATGGACTTGGCACCACAAGATGCAATAATGACCATTAAGTTGGATGGCTTTAAAAGGCGGTTAGAGAGAAATTGACGAAGGATAAGACTGCCGGTGGCTGCTGCTGCCCCTGCTTTTTACTGATTTTTAGACAGCCTGGGAACATAAATTGATGCTGAAGGCTTACTTCTGAATTGACCTGGGCAGGATTGTACTTGCCAGTTAAGTGAACGCTCTCCACGTGAAAGAAAGGTCAAGGCTGAAGCTTCACTTACTGCTACTGAGCATGCTCAGGATTGGTTGAGGGCAGGACAAGGGCAAAGGGTTGAGCTTCATTGTTTATACTGAGCATGCTTAAAATCAGGTAAGGGCAAAGTGTGGCTTCATTTGCTGCTACTGAGCCTGTCTAAGAACAAAGGCCTGCAGGTGCTTCTAGTGAGCATGCTCAGGATGACGTAGTAAGCAAAGGCATGGTAAGGGTAAGGGAGGCGGCTCAGCTCCTGCTACTGCGCACACTCAGAATCAACTGCTGGCAGACCTGTGGCTTCAGCTCCTGCTACTGCGCATGGCTAAGCTGAGCTGAGCATGTTCAGTAGGAATTGGGAGGGCCTCTTCTCCTCTTCCACCTCAGTGAGAATCGCCTTTTGCTGAGTAGCCCCTGAGGTAGGCCGGAGGGCGAGGGGAAGAATAAAGACCACACACACAAAAAAATGTCAAGGAGAAAGGGGAAGACGCTTTTTTAGCAGCGTGGGATCCTGCCCGTTTAACAGCTGCCTTACAGGCTGAAGTTCAACAGGTGAAGCTTGGATATAAACGACTAAAACAGACCTGTTGGGCTTCAGCCCGTGACAGAGCTGCTAAAACACTTGCTTGCTAGGCAGTTGTATCTTCTGATTTGTGTTTCCCCACCCCTCAAAATACTAGCGGTCTGCCATATTTGGGTTGGTGGGGTGGGGGTGGGTTTTCCAAGCTGGAAGGTGCAGTGATGCAGCTGTGCAAAGTATCACCTGTTGAATGCTTGGCTGCCATGTGACGGTTTAAAGGGTAGAAGCGTAGCCTCAGGCGGCACCAGTGAGGGTAACTTTAATTCTGAATGCTGCAGAATGTATTTTATCATCTCTTTTTTGTTGTTCTTTCAACTTAGCGTCTGGGAAGAGTAGGATCGCTGTTCCCCGGGAAACGTCTGTTTGCTTGTGGGGATGTTTGCTGGAGACCTTATGGCCTGGTTCGCATGACATGGTAAGCCAAAGGGGACTTTTGAGGACTATGCTTGGTGCAGCACAGGAGTAAAAAAAAAGACGAGGGAAGGAGGGAGCAGAGTGCCCGGGAACGCCTCTCCAGGAGGCAGCACATTAGCTTGGTCCCAGTAAGCTATAGCCTGGCTGATGGTGTTGTGTGAATCAGGCCGCTCCCAACTCTTGATTTTTCTAACTTCCGCCTGTGTTTTAATGGCAGGAGGGCCCCTTGGCAATGCAGGTGCCAGCTGCCGGGGTTGCGGGCCTCCGAGAGCGGGTGCGAGAGGCTCTCAAGGCAGACCTCTTGGCTGCAGACCTGAAGTGCAGCTTCTTCGTCTCTGCCCTGCAGAGCTACAAGCGGGATTCTGTCCTTCGGCCCTTCCCAGGACTCTATACCACGGACGAGACGAAGGATTTCGAGGCTTTGGTGAGTAGATGGTGGGCTCTACATCACTGGACGTTTTTAAACAGAGACTGAATGGCCATCTACCAGGAATGATGATGATGATGATTGCTGCAATTCCTGCATTGCCAGGGGTTGTGCTACATGCCTACAATTCTATGATTCTATCAGTAATTATTATTATTCACATAGCGGCGCATAGTTCTACTAGGGAACTCCTGAGAGGGTCTTGTCCTTGACTTTGCCTCTGAAATGCAGCTCAAGGCCAGAAACAAGCTGTTCTCCTCCCCAGCTTGCAGGGGTGGGAGCAGGAATTTCAAAAACAAGCTTCTTCCCTACCCGAGCTTGGAATTGACGTCGGGGGTGGAAGGTTGTTTTGCCTGGTTTTCTGCTTGTAAGGGGCTTTGAGATTCCTGCATCTAGTTGGACTGGATGACCCAGGGGGTCCCTGCCAACCCTGCAATTCTATGATTCTATTGAGCACCTGGTAAATTCCCACCCAAAGTAATCCCAACATCCCTCATGGTTTAGGGCAGTGGTTCTCAAAGGGTGTAGCAAGCCACACTGGTGTGGCAGGAGAGGATGTCAAGTGTTTCGGGAAAATCAAATAAACATTTAAACATCTCATTGTAGTGTAGCGTAGCGTAGTATAGTATCGTATAATTTTTATCGTATAAATCGTATAGTATCGTATAATTTTTATCATATAAATTATTATTACAGTGGTACCTCTGGTTACAAACTTAATTCGTTCCGGAGGTCTGTTCTTAACCCAAAAGCATGCTTTCACTAATGAGGCCTCCCGCTGCCGCATGATTTCCATTCTCATCCTGGGGCAAAGTTTGTAACCCGAGGTGCTACTTCTGGGTTAGCGGAGTTTGTAACCTGAAGCGTTTGTAACCCGAGGTACCACTGTATTGGATATACAACCAGAAACACCACCCCTTTCTGCAAATATCTTCCCATTCTAAGCAGACAAGGGTACCCAGGAGTCGTCAGAGGAGTGATGTTTCGTAATGAAAGATAGTTGAGCTCTGTTGTGTTCTAAAAGAATTCCACCCTTGCCATTTGTGGGGTTGTTCACAGTGCCACCATGCATATGGAAATAAATGCCACCAGTTATGAGGATCTGTTAGATGAAATGGTTCAACTTAGAGAACAGGAAGCCGTGTGGGTGTCTCCGTCCATGCGGAGTTTGTGTTCCAAGAGTGCGAATAAGAAGGCCTATAGGGTTTGTCCACAGGGATTTGCTTGCCAGCTAATGCCCTGAAGACATGTGTTGGAGACGTTGCCTTTCTTTCACCACTAGGGGGTCTCTCTAACTGTGTGAGATGCTCAAGGAAAGCCAGCAACCCTTGTTTCTCTCTGTCTCTCTCTCTCTCTGTCAGCTTGCAGATACAAATGCCTTGGTGGGCTTGAAAGAGCTGCTTGAGTTGGCCCAAGACACAGGCACGAGAGGCTGGGAGTTGCTGGGCTGGGTTTTGTCTTCCAAGGCCCTGTGCATCCACAGCACAAGCAAAAAGGAGGTGAGAGGCGATGCTGGCGACAACCTAGTTATCGAACGTGTGCAAATGGATCCAAGTAATATTGGAGGTGTCAGGTGTGTCAGCAACCTGCATGTGGGCACAAGGCTGCAGGGGAGAGTAAGCATGTTAAAGCAGAATTGAGACAAATGGGATGACATATTTTGTTTTATGGTATTTTTAAAAAAATAATAATTTAAAATTATTTTTTGGACAAAAGAGAGGACCTGTGAGGTGGTTAACAGATGGCAAAAATGCAATGCAGGAGCGAGTCAAACCTATTTCTATATAGATATATATATGTGCACATATATATGTGCACATATATATATATATGTACATATATATGTGTGCATATATATGCATACACACACACATAATGTTTTTCTTAAATGTTTCAAACCTTTTCACATTAACCTTCAAATCAACTAATTCCATTGCTTAGTAAGTCATCTCCTTGCCCCCTCACCTCAACAGTGTCTTTGCTCAAACCTTTTCCACTACAATATATCCTCATCGATTACAAAAAGTTAACTGCGCATCAGTGAGCCAAAAGCCCAGCAGAGGAGACTCTGAAATCTCGGAGGTTACTGAATGCCTTTTAAAAATGCACAGCCTCCCGCTGGCTTCAGCATGGGCCAGGGAAGATCTGGGACAACCCCTGCTTTCAGTATTACTGGGGTGTCTTGTTAAGCGGAGTCCCAAGACTTGGGGGAAGAGCTTTTACTCAGTGGTGGCGTACCTGCTTTGCAGGTTCAATCCCTGCCTTCTCCAGGAAAGACCCGTGCCTGAAATCCTGGGCAGCTGCTGCTAGTCCGTGCAGACAGTACTGACCTGGATGGGCCAGGGGAAAACAGCTTCCTATGTTTCTTAAAGATACTATTTTGCTTCCCATGGGGATGATTTCTGCCTTTAAATCAGCTTTTGCCAGCCTGGGGTCTGCCGGGTGTTTCAGACCACAACTTGCATTAGCCCAGGGGCTGATGGGAATTGTAGTCCAAAACATCGAGAGGGCACTGGATTCTCAGAGCAACCCAGTAACTTCAATATATTTTATTGGTGTTGAAGTATAAGAAGATCCAGGAACTGACAGGAGTGCCCTGCGTCCCTGTCCCTGCACCAGACTTCCTGTTTGAAATCACTTATTCCAGTCAAATGAACGCCAAATTTGAAGAGACCAAGGCGGGACGAGACCTCATCTATGCATTCCATGGGAGCCGGCTGGAGAACTTCCATTCCATCGTGCACAATGGGTTACAGTGCCATTTAAACCGGGTAAGGTTTGAGTCTGTGTTGTATTTCAGAATTGAATATATTTCACATCTGGCAACCAGTGCTGGTTGCAGATAGCACATGGGTAGGCGAGGACTTCCGAGGCCCATTTGAAAACCTCAGCGTTCATTTCCGGGTTGTCGGCATTCGGGTTCTGTATTGTTTGGCTTATGAAGCATTCGACAACCGAGGTTCCACTGTAATGTATTTAGTGTTAGCTCTGGAAGTGTATACTTGATTCTGGCCATACTAAGCCTCCTGATGTATATTTTGCTCTAGGCTGCTTAGCTTGGTCAGGAAGGCACTGCCGGTCAGTTCAGACTGAACTAGGTCTAATTCAGCTTCCTAAAATGCTTCTAGGAATGAGACAGATTTGCTGTGATTGGATATGTTTGAAATGGCTGGCTGGCAGCGTGCAGCCCAGTTCATGTGCAACCCCGTCCTGCTTTTTCTAGACCTCCTTATTTGGGGAAGGCACCTACCTCACCAGTGACCTGAGCCTCGCTCTCCTCTATAGCCCCCATGGCCTCGGCTGGCAGCAAAGCCTGATGGGACCGATCCTCAGCTGTGTTGCCGTGTGTGAGATCATCGATCATCCAGATGTAAAATGCCAGGTGAAAAAGAAAGGTGAGTCTAGAAAAGATTTGACTTGGCGCAGCTGCTTAGGCCCACAGCTCCCATCAGCCCCCAGCCAGCAGAGCCGTGCTCTCATCAACCCCATCCTCGGTTCAGCTGTATTGGCAGGTACTGATGGGAGTTGTAGGCTACAACATCTGGTACTAGATGGATAGCTCAATTGGTTAAGAGTGTGGGGCTGATAACACCAAGACTGCAGGTTTGATCCCCATATGGGACAGACAGCTGCATATTCCTGCATTGCAGGGGGTTGGACTAGACCAGTCTTTCTCAACCTGTGGGTCCCCAGATGTTGTTGAACTACAAGTCCCATCACCCCTAGCTAGCAAGGCCAAAGCTCAGGGATGATGGGAGTTGTAGTCCAACAACATCTGGGAACCCACAGGTTGAGAACTGCTGAGCTAGATGATCCTCAGGGTCCCTTCCAACTCTACGATCTGGAGGGCACCCAGTTGGGGAAGGTAGGGCTGAAGCAGCCTCACGTGTGATCAGATCATTGGTCCATCTAGTTTGGCTGGGCAACATTTTGTCTCGAGAGCCTTACAGGAACACCTGCTGGAGGTGGGAGGAGCCAGAGTCAAAAGCCAGCAGTTGGAGGGGCCGGAGTCAAAAGGAAGCAGGCCACCGCCCCCTTTTTCTCTTGCTTTTTCTGGCACGCCCTTCTCTCCTTCCCTGTCCAGTAGCCAAGAGGATCAGATAAGCTCTGAACTGCTGGCTTTTGAAATTGCACTGAGGGCCATGTGATGTTAGAGTGAGGTCCACCCTGATCTAGCCCTTTATAGTCTCCTGTGAGGCAGTGACTCTCCAAGAGAGAGAAAATGGTCACTCCAAAATCTGTTGCTTAAGGCCTTTGCATGCAAATGGTCTAGGTTCAATTCCTGACAGCATCTCCAGATAGGGCTGTGAGAGATGCCCTGCTTCAAACCCCTGGAGAGCTGCTGCCAGTCAGAGTAGACAGTAGTGAGCTAGATGGGCCAGTGGTTCAACTCGGTATCAGGGATCTTCCTGTGTTCCTTTGAGATGCCTGCACTTTACTCAGAAAACAGACACAGCAATTCATGGGGCACATGGCAAGACCTGTGCTGGTGTCAGGAACTGATCCCTTTACCCCGAGACATCCAGTGCGCTTGTGTCTTTCACCTCTTTGTCTAAGAGGCCCTCTTCTGCTCATTTTGACCAGATTCTAAAGAAATAGACAAGAAAAGAGCCAGAGTGAGGAACAGCGAAGGGGGTGATGTTCCCCAGAAATACTTTGTCGTCACGAACAATCAGCTGATACGGGTGAAGTACTTGCTCGTCTATTCGCAGAAGCAACACCGGAGGTAAGTGCCCTTCTGCCACCATCCTCGCCCCCAAATACCCTGAAAGCAAGTGCTTTGTAAGTTCATCTGAAACCTTGGGCTTCAAAAATGCAGGAAAACCTCTAACATGACGGACAGGACTGTAAGGGATGAGTGTGCAAAACAAGTTGTTTTGCAGTGTTGGCATCGCTCAGAAGACTTCTGCACAAACGCAAAAAAACCACAGTTCGCTGCTGTGGTTGCAGAAGTTCAATTTATCTTTTTGTTAACTTTTGCAAAAATGCATATGCAGAATCCTGAACACACGAATTGTACACATAGTAGTATTTTGGCATATATATTTTTGCCAGTGGTCATCAGCACGGGCAGCCAAAAGGGGACAAGTATTCAAATGACAATAAAACAGCTTTCAAAATCAGCCATATGAAAAATACATTAAAAATGCACACATTGAAAACACGCAGTATGTGCCCAATGGGCCAGTGTGTCTGGCTGTTAACCAGAAGGTTGGCGGTTCAAGCCCATCCAGGGACAGCTGTGAGCAGAATTCCTGCATTGCAGGGGGTTGGACTAGATGACATTCAGGGTTGCTTCCAAATGTGTGATTCTATGGGGGAAGGTAGAGAAATGGATGATCCTCAGGGTCGCTTCCAACTTTACAATTCTATGTTTAAAAAGAGCCATTGTGGCCATATCTAAACCAGCAGCAAAGCTTTGGCCTGGGCATATAATCACATTGCGGGGGGTAGGGGCTTTGAAAAGTTGTGCTCCCTTGTGGCTGGATGTAGTCATCGCTGTCTCTCTTTTCTCTCTAGGCCTGCTAGCCAGTCGTGGGTCTCTAAGCATCGCTTCGCTATCATGATGAGCCTATATCTGCTGCTGCTGGTTGCCATTGGGGCTAGCAACTCCCCAGCTTTCCTCTACTATTGGAACAGGATTTTTGACTTAAAACAATGAACTTGTGGGGATGGGACAGGGCTGCCGCCCCCCACCATATGCCTTAATATTGAGCAATCTAAAGCCTTCATGAAACTTTCCACTCTGAAGCTGGGGGGGGGGACCCTCTGGGGGCTGGGGTAGGATGTTTCAGCTGCCTTAACTTTCCCGGCACAGCTATTTCATATCTCTCTGGTTTTGCCTTGCTTCTCTGAACACAAGTCAGGTAGGTGGACCCTCCTTAGCTTAAAGATGGAGCAGGACGATGCAGATGACAGGAAGTGCAGAAATCCTGCAGAACAGGGACTGGCAAGACTTAAGGGTGGGGTCCCATGTCTGCAATCACTAGCAAGAGCTTCAGTGCCCTGTGCAAGTAAGTGTGATGTTCTTCATCTCAAATCTCCCCCTTGCACTCTTTTCTGATTTGGGCATTGGAAATAAATTTCCTGAATTCTCTCTCTCCCCCCCCCCCATAATACTATATGAATGACGGAAGAGCTGGGTCAGAGTCAGACCAGATGCCCTTTTGCCCAGCAGCCCTTCTTACAGTGGCCACCTGTATGCCGCAATGAAAAGTTTAGAAGCAGGACCATGTGCACTTTCCTGCCTGACTTCCAGAAACTGATGCTCAGAGGCAATCCCTAGCTAGACGGCCTCATAGTCTGACACACCTAAGGCACCTTCCTGTGCCCTGATTTGGCCCAAGACAACCTAAGAGCCCTGTCAGAGGAGGCCCAACTAGCCCAGCTGCCTGTTCTTGCAGTGTTCAACCAGATACCCCTGAGAAGCATGCAAGTAGGAATGAGCGCAACTCTGGGTGTGAGAAAGAAGACAAGAGATCCTGTGTCCCTTGAAACATGATTTCCACTCCAGCATTCGCCTGCCAAATGCCCAAGTCAGAAACATGTTCCCAGTCTGAGAGCAAAGGCATGCCATCTGCATCCTGTTGCTTCTCCTCAGCTGCTGGGCTGCCCCTTCCTTTGTGCTTCTCCCTGTTCCTCTTTCTCATGCTTCTCCCTGTGACCAGCCTGCCGCCACCCTCCTTTCAGCTGGTTGGGGCTTATCTTGCCGGAACACCTTCCTCAAAGGTGGAGAACCATCTCTCTCCAGACAGTCCCCTTTTCCCCAAAGCAAGGCAACAGTGTGGAGCAGCGTCTGCCCTCAAGCAGAGAGGCACAGGTGGCTCTCAGAGCAACAATCTGATCACTTGGCTCAGGGGGACGGGCCCCTGGGGCCCTCCAGATGTTATGGGGCTCCAGCTCCTATCATCCCTGACCATTCGCCCTGCTGAGGAGCTGCTGAGAGTCTTGAGAGCCCATGCAGGAACTCAGGGTTTCCACCTGTGATCTGACTAGGAAAAACCACACGCCGGCTGAGCACTGGAAGAGATATTGCAAATGGCAAGATCATCTCCACTGCAGCTCAGGATGGTAACACCCGTAAGAGGCAGAGGGTGGCTCAAGTTGCGAAGGCGGAAAAATAAGTAAATGGACTTCTTTTGGTTTGGACTTTGCAAAACAGACCTTCTGGGTGAATTTTGCATTTGCCTTCCTGGTTTTATTCTGCGTAGCAGCCGCTTTACAAATCACACACCGAGGGCAGTTGGTTCGTGTCCCCTCTTCTCCACAGGCCTTTGGGCAAATCACTTGTCAACACCAGCCCCCCATTGATAAAATGGGAATTGTGGCGGCCTACCTCGCAAGCTTGTTGTAAAGGCAATTGCAATAAAGACTCTCATGCACTTTGAACATTAGAACTGCAACATATGCCTGGTAAGTCATGACGCTCCTATTTTGAGGGTGGGGAGAGGGCTGCCCTGAGACACTAAGCTCCAAGGAACTGTTCATCTAACTCCCAGGGAGTGGGCTGGGTATATGCTAGTGGTGGGTGGGGGCAGAGGGAAGAGTGGGCAGGCCAACACATTTGCCTCTTAACCCTGGTACAGTTGGGTACATTCCAGCCATGCCAAAGGCAGGGATTTCTGGATGCACCCACTTGCCCATCCTTCATCCTTCATCCAGGCAGCAATAATAATAATAATACAGATTTTATTATATGGTCACAGACCCAAAACTGCTACTAGAACAAAAATCATGCTACCCCAATAAAGCATAATATAATTTCTGAAAAGGTATCCAATTGGCCTAATACAGCTTTAAAAATTGACATTGCACAATGTGTTGAGTCTCAAGTGGCTGCATTTTGTTCAGGATGATTGTGGGACAGAATTCGACCCTCCCCACTCCCAAATGTTTAACAGCAGCTTGACATCTTAACTTCCATTTATGCTGAGATCTCGGTACAAATGGGCCCACTCAGTGTTTGCCGGGGCCTGTTTCATACATGCCTGTCCATCGCTTGATGCCTGTGGCATAAACTGGTGACTTGTGTGCACAGGAACTGTTTGACTCATTATCTCAGTGGCAGAGCATCTTTGCATCCAGACAGCCCCGGGTTCCAGTCCCAGTCATCTCCAGGCACAGTTGGCGGCAATCCCTGCCTGAAATATTGGAGAGCAGCTGCTGGTAAATGCGGACGATACTGTGCTGGATTCACCAAGTGTGTGACTTGGGATCAGGCACCCTCCTATATCCCTAGATCACCTTAAACCTAGTGCAGCTTAAGAGAGTTGGTCCAGACATTTAGTCCTCAAGTGCACAGTTAAGACAGGTGTAGCAATTCAGGTGTTCTGCCTGCATAAGTGAGCTTGCCCTGAGTTTCATCCCTCCCAGAGGGTTTTCCCCTCTAGAACACAGTGTGCATAGTCCCTCCGTTGGAAACACTTGACGGCACCTGACCCTGGTCATGAGAGTCCTTATGGTTCATCTCTGAAACAGATGCAAGTTTTTTCTCCTGGTGGGCCACCGTCACTTTCAGGTTCCTGATGCACAGTTTCATGTCCTCTCGAAAGGACGGGGTGTAAAGGCCGTAGACGATGGGATCCGTACAAGTGTGCAGCAGGCCGAAGAGGAAGAGGAAGTGGTTGATGTACTCTGGCATTCTGCGGATCATGTCAGGCTGGAACCAGTACCACAAGCCCAGGAGGTAATAAGGGGTCCAGCAAACGATGAAAGAAGCCACAATCACAACCGTCATTCGGAGTGTCTTCATTCTGGCCTTGGAGATGTGGTCGTCCTTCCCTCTGGCGAGACCTGTGGGAGAAGCTCAAAGGAGTCACTTGTGGGACAAAAGGTTGCCCTCTGCTGAATGAAATGTAGGCCTCACTCTGGGCTGGAGTGATCCAAGAGCAGGTGGGGCAGATAAAAACTAGACAGGGCCCCTCTGGACAGGTGATGATGGCATTGTTGCTTTGCAGTTGTATTCTGTATAGCAGAGGTTTTCAACCTTTTTGAGCCCATGGCTCCCTTGACCAACTACATTCTTTCTGCGGCTCCCCTGTGGGGAAACACGCTCTGAGCCTCAGAAGCCAAGTTATGTCACCCCTTGCTAGGCTTGCCACACGTAAGGAAAATTCCAGACATGTCCTGGTTTTTGGGTGTAAAAATTGCGTCAGAGGGGAATTTTGCTGAATAGGCAAAATGTCAGGGAAAACCCATATGTATTGCAATGCGATGTAAAAAAATAACTTTGTCGGTGTCAGGAATTTTACTTTTTGAAATACAGCAACCCTACTCTTTGCCTGCAGAGCCAGCAGTCCCTCACCCCTTTTCGAACACCCTCCCTTGTGGAGTGTTCCCTCAGCCTTCTCTCCCTCCTCTCTCTTTGGGAGTCCTCCAAGCAGCTGCTGCCACTGCCCCTGGTCTCTGAGCCGCCGCCCCAAAGAGAGGTGCCTCCTCAAGCCACCCCACAGGGGTGGAAGAGGAAGAGGATACCCCTAGCTTTAGCAGCCTGACGTAGACTAACCAAAGGTGAACCCCCTGGTCCAGCCCCACAGGCACCATTCACCTGGGGAGCTTGTAGCTAGGGCTGTTGTAACAAACAGCTACGCAAGCCTTTGGGAGACAGAATCAGAGGAGGGAGGGAGGGAAAGAAGGACAGAGGCCAGTGTTGCCTGGGGCACCCCTGACCATCATTCAAGGCACCCCAGGGTGCCACAGCCCACTGGTTGAAAACCAGTACTGTATAGGGTTGCCAGGCCGGGAGCACCCCAGACCCTGAAATTGCAGGGGCCAAACCTGAGCTTCAGGGGCAGCCCCTGATGAGTCTTCCTCTGTGCTCCCTTCCGCCACTGAGCCCTGGAAATGGAGGTTAATTGGGAGAGGGGCAGAGGGAGAGGAGGAGGGCAGATCCCTCCAGGTAGTTGTGCAATACTTTGCAGGCTGCTCCTGCTGGACTGAAGCTTACGAGATGCACACATAGTCTTAAGAATAAAACTAAAGGCACTCTCAGTCACCTGGATATTCAAGCCCTCAGCTGGAGGGGACCAGGCAAACCTGGAGAGTTCAGGTTAGCCCCAGAGGTCTGGCAACCCTATTCCTGTAACATGTCATCAAGGCAATACTAGTGCATTAATGGTGGATTTATACTGGACAATCCACACACCAATCTGCTTTAGTAGTCGTGTGATGCTTCCCCAGCATTACCATATTATTGCCATCCTGTGCTATAGCTCACCAAAAGTGGGACCAAAAAAAATCATTGAACCAGAACATTTGTGGCATGAAAAGTTTCAGGTTTTCTGCAGGAAGTTATGGGACATGCACTGATTGGAAACAAAGCTGAAACTTTTCCAGGTGCAAACAGTATATCGAAAGTACGATTGTATATAACTGCCCCAGCACCAACATGAGCACAAATTATCATGAATTTGCAATAAAAAAGGCTATCTGGAGGGGCTCATAGAGCTTTTCCCATGGGAGAAATGGGTCTTCCAGTATCTACCTTGTTAGGGTTTACTGTTGTTATAAATATATTTGCTATGTTTGTGTTTTTAACTGCTTTTAAATATGTGCAAATTGCCTTGAGACAATTATTCAGAAGGCGATTAATAAATAACAGGTGGTAATAGTAATAGTAATAATAGGGGGCAGGGGCAGGAGAAGTAATAGTAGTAGTAGTAGTAGTAGTAGTAGTAGTAGTAATACAGGCACAATTCTCAGCCATTTTGTAGCTGTAAGGTCAGTGCCAAACCCTGAGAACAAGGCAGAAAAATGGAAGGCTGTTTTTCAGGGGAAGAGAAACCTTTTGAGAAACTGGAAAAAGACAAGCTGAAGGGCATCTCATTGTTCCCACCCAATGCAGTTGAGGGGAGGCCAACTCACCTTTGTTAATTTTCAGCTGCTTGCTGATCTCAAATAAGATGCGGACATAGCAGACGACCATCACGGTCAGCGGGGTGACATAGAGGGTGGTGAAAGTGAACATGTTGTAGGTGGTCTCCTGCCAGTGCTCTCTGAAACTCCCATGCGTCACGCACTGGGTGAAATTGACACCCGGGATGGTGTACAGGTGGAAAAGGAAAAGCTGAAATGGAAAAGTAAAACAGTCTAATAATATACACACTTATTAATTTACATACATATATCGGTTTGTTATTATATTAATTATCAATGCATTATTTATGTACAAATATGCAGCACTCTGAGATTTGAAATACTGCGCAGTACATAAAGGCTTTTAAATAATGTATAATGACACACACACATACAAATACATTCAGGCAGCTAAAATAACCCACTCTAAAACAAGGCATCAATTTCCCTGCTTCTCCCTCCCCGCCCCCAAATAAATGCAGGATGGGAAAAGGTCAGAAGGATGAAATTAGTAATAATGACATTCTAAATGCCAGCATTCTCCATTTCAGCCTTCATGCTCAAACACTGCATGATTCAGAAATCATGTATATAAGGAAGCTGTTCCCCATGAGACTGCTTTTATGGAGTGTTCACACATTATGTTCTACAAGTGCACAATCTCTGTGTGTACCTCTCTACACAAATCCTTGAGCTGTGCACTCAGTGTGCAATCTGTGCACCTGCGTACACACAAACCATGATGAAAAATTGAAAAATCAATAAGTGTACGCTCTGTCTCACAAACGCTTGCATACGTGTACAGAGAGCTTGTACTTCTGTGCAGTGCGCGAACAAGCCTGATATATTTCGGGTGTCGCGCTTATATTTCTGCTCTGAATGTTGTCCTTCAGTATCCTGGCTGATGAAGATAGTGACAGTACCCTAGCAAAATACTCTGTAAGATCCCTGCAAGAACGACACAGGAAGCGAATTAAACAGGCAACTGTGGCGATGCACCGGAATGTATACAATCTCTTACTTAGGTTCTGGCATTGTGGGGAGGGACGGAGGGAGGTGCTTGTTATTGTTTGGTTTCGTATTTCTCACTGTATTCCATTACTGTTTTGCGGCTTGGTACAATATGTGCGAGACGCGGGTGGCACTGTGGTCTAAACCGCAGAGCCTAGGGCTTGCCAATCAGAAGGTTGGCGGTTTGAATCCCTGCGATGGAGTGAGCTCCGGTTGCTTGGTCCCAGCTTCTGTCCACCTATCAGTTCAAAAGCAGGTCAAAGTGCAAGTAGATAAATAGGTACCACTCTGGCGGGAAGGTAAATGGCGTTTCCATGTGCTGCTCTGGTTCGCCAGAAGCGGCTTAGTCATGCTGGCCACATCACCCGGAAGCTATACAGTGGCTCCCTTGGCCAGTAAAGTGAGATGAGCGCCACAACCCCAGAGTCGTCCATGACTGGACCTAACGGTCAGGGGTCCCTTTACCTTTACCTTACAATATGTGCACCTCCCTGAACAAGCCTTCTGTCCTAATGGATTCCTACCTGGGGAGCGGCCAGCAGGACACTGAGGATCCACGCGACAGAGAGCATGATCCGGTTGCGGCGGCTGGAGTTAGCAAACGAAAAGGGGTGCAGGATGGCAGAGTGCCGGTCCAAGCTGATCACCACCAGCACCAGGGCGGCTGAGTACATGGCAAAGAGCTTGAGGAAGTTCAGGAACCTGCACAGGGCATCGCCAGCGTACCACTGGACCGTGATATTCCACACAGCGTCCAGGGGCATGACGGTCATTGTGACCAGCAAGTCGGCCACGGTCAGGCTCAGGATGAGCAGCTGGACGTGGGACTTCCGTCTCTTCCTCGTGACGCTGTACAAGACGGCAAGGTTGCTGCATGCTGCAATGACGAAGAAGCAGCCCGTGATGACAACTCGAGCTTTGGCAGCGAGTGTGAAGGTTGGCTCCACCCAGCCCTTTGGGCAAACCACAGATGCAGAGATGTTCTCATCCACAACGTGGCATCTTTGTGGGTGATTCATCAGGTGTTCTCTGTCTGTCATTACCTGGAGAAAATATTAATCATCTATTATTAATTATTATTATTATTATTATTATTATTATTATTTAATTTATTGGATCTATCTATCTGGGGACGCGGGTAGCGCTGTGGGTTAAACCACAGAGCCTAGGACTTGCCAATCAGAAGGTCGGTGGTTCGAATCCCCATGACGGGCTGAGCTCCGGTTGCTTGGTCCCTGCTCCTGCCAACCTAGCAGTTCAAAAGCGCGTTGAAGTGCAAGTAGATAAATAGGTACCACTCCAGCAGGAAGGTAAACGGTGTTTCTATGCGCTGCTCTGGTTCGCCAGAAGCAGCTTAGTCATGCTGGCCACATGACCTGGAAGCTGCATGCCGGCTGCCTCAGCCAGTAAAGCAAGATGAGCGCCGCAACCCCAGAGTTTGTCACAACCGGACCTAATGGTCAGGGGTCCCTTTACCTTTATCTATCTATCTATCTATCTATCTATCTATCTATCTATCATCTATCTATCTATCTGCCTGTCATCTATCTATATGTTATACACAAATAACATAACATGGCATCCCACCACCCCCGTAACAGGTATTAGGTTGTATATTAACATGAATGAATCTCATCGGTCCATATGGCTTATCCAAATGTCCAGGATATGTTCCAGGGACAGTACAAAATTCCTAGAATCATAGTTCTGTAGAGTTGGAAAGGACCCCCAGGGTCATGTAACTCAAGCCCCTGCAATGTGAGAATCACAGCTAAAGAATCCCCGACAGGTGGCCATCCAACCTCTGCGTAAAACTGCCAAGAGACCACCCACTTCCCAGGTAGTCCATTCCACTCTTGAACAGCTTTTGTAGTTGGAGTCAGTCAGCACCCCACCTCCCCAGGCCAGGTGGGGAAAGGCCAGCAAGGCAGGGAACAGGTTTTCCAGGGCTCACAGCCAATACTGTGAGAATGGGATGCTGGACTAGACAGGTCACTGACTTCGTCCAGCAGGTTCTTATTCTAGCAGAGAGAAACATAGTAGTGTGTGTGTGTGTGTGTGTGTGTGTGTGTGTGTGTGTGAGAGAGAGAGAGAGAGAGAGAGAGAGAGAGAGAGAGAGAGAGTGTTTGCTGAATTATTATGGAATGGGGCTGATAGACAATTCCCAACCAATGACATTGTTTATTTGGATGATAGGTTTGGCAGGGAAGGCTGAATCTGGAAGTTAGGGAGACAAATGGACGACCCACCAACATATGTATATCTAAAACCAGCAAGGTAATGAAGATGAGGGCATCTTTTGAATGCGCACCACCCTGCCAATTCCATCTTCCCTTCTGCTCAACATGATGGCATCCGTAATTATTCACAAGCTCCATCGTTGTTCACAGATGGGAATAACAGGTTATGTGTGGGTGTTGGCTGACGTACACACACACTCGCACAAACGCACACACACACCCTTTGCGAATCCGGGGAAAAATAGGTTCTTAATTAAGATGTTTCTTAATTAAGATGTTCTGATCTGGCAAGGGAGAGCTACTTGTCTAGCCAGAAGTATAGTCTTCAGCCCCCTAGTGAATTTGCTGAATGCACCTGACAGTGGCGTAGCGTGGGTTGTCAGCACCTGGGGCAAGGCAAGTAATTTGCGCCCCCTAACCCGTGGATTTGCACCCCCTAACCCGTGGATTTGCGCCCCCTAACCCTAACCCCCAGATGTTGTGCCCGGTGCGGCCGGCCCCCCCTGCACCCATCATGGGGCTAGGAGCCAGGCACAACAAAGTGCAAGGAGAGGGGGATTGGGGCCTGTATCTTTCATAGCAGTCAGGTATGGCGTACAGTGCTACCTCGGGTTACATATGCTTCAGGTTACATACGCTTCAGGTTACAGACTCCGCTAACCCAGAAATATTACCTCAGGTTAAGAACTTTGCTTTAGGATGAGAACAGAAATCGTGCGGTGGTGGCACGGCAGCAGGCTCCATTTGCTAAAGTGCTGCTTCAGGTTAAGAACAGTTTCAGGTTAAGAATGGACCTCTGGAATGAATTAAGTACTTAACCCGAGGTACCACTGTACTGCCATAAGTTCAACAGTGGGGTGGGGAGCCTTTTTGGCTTCACAGGCCAAATCCTTATGAGGATCTGCCTTGCAGAGCCAAATTTGACAGGTGGGTGGCAGCCAATCACACGACAGCATACCGGGCCACACCACCTCCCTTGCCACCCACTCCACCCACCCTGCTTCGCACCCTCCCTGAACTCTGCTAATTTTTTTATTTAATTTGTTTATTTAATTTTTATCAATTTTAATTTTTATCACATTTAAATCCCACTTTTCTTCCAAGAAGCTCAAAGCCCCTTCTTCTCTTTGTCCTCATTTTATCCTCACAACAACCCTGTGCGGTAGGTTAGGCTGAGGGACTATGACTGGCTCAAGGTCACCCAGTATTATATGTCTCCTGCTGGTCTGAACAGAGGAAAGAGATTATGTGTGTGTGTTTGTGTGTGTAGAAACCAGCCTACTGACTCTGGCATGAGACCCACTCACTTGGGCTGAAATAAGTCCGCCACCCCCTGCTTTAATTTAAAATGTCCTACGGCCCTATTCAGGCCCCGATTCCTGCCTCTCCTTCCTTTCCCTGGTTCTGCCCTCATGGTAGACACATGACAGCCTCTAATGTGATTCTGCACGGGTCTACTCAGGTGCAAGTCGCATGAAGTTCAATGGGACTGATTCCCCAGCTGAGCAGGCATAGGACTGCAGCCTTAGGAACCAAGCAGGCAATCTTTGAAGCAGAGCCAGTTTTGAGAACTTGGCGCTTACTGCGTCTCAATCAATAAAATGACGTACTGAGCTCAGTTCTAAAATTCCAGTAAGCGAACGTAAAAATCCCAGTAAATGCCAATTTAAATCTGAGTGCATACTCATGGCTCCATCAATCAGAACTTCCAGTGACAGGCCATCACTTTCTGAGGGAGTTTGCTTCACTGTCCAACAGCTCTTATTGCCAGGAAGTTCTTCCTAATGGTCAACTAAGGCTGCATAGACACCAAGCATTTAAAGCACACACACACAAAACACACACACACAGCTACAGTTACCAGTGTCCTTAACAAACGACAGTTCCCTGGATTCTTGGAGGAGGGGAACATGCTTTAAATGTGGTTAAATGTATGGCTCCCCACTAACAACACTCTCCCCCCTTTCGAATTAGAAAAAATAAGAATCTACAGCATCACATGCCACACTAAATCACCTATATAATAAATGGATGATATCAATAATCAGAGTGGACAGTTTGATATCACCCAAGCCTAATAAAAATATGAGCCATCATACTTTTTAGAGAATGGGAGCTGCAATAGCTGTACTAGGGGAGAAAGGGGTAAGAAATGAGAAAAGGAGTCGATGATAAAGTAAAATAAAACGACTGTTTTCTGTCGATAGTTTTAAATACATTGAGAGTAGGAATTATACAGTTTCTATACAGTACGGAAATATTAGCCAAACAAAGGACGCTTAGCTATCTACTTTGCCTATATAAATAGGAGGCTAACATGCTCTCGCTATCATGGAAGTGAAATTGGAAATAAGTGACTTTTAAAGAAATCAACTTTTTTTTTTTAAAAAAAAGAAAAGTAGGAAAAGGACCAAGCTGATCAGCAGCCTGACCTTTTCTCTGCGTAAGAAGACAATTTGGCTGAGTTCTATGGGGTTTTACCCCCAAGTTAACAGCCCCAACATATGCAGACTCTTTCTCCCATAATTGGCCAGCCTCTAAAACAAAATCAGCAAGGCATTTCAAAGGCAATCAAGTCCCGGTCTGAGTCCCGATATTGTACCTGCACATGTCCTTGAAAGGAGAGAGAAGAAAAGGCTGCCCGGTTTCGTTTCCTTCCCCGGCTGGTGCCAAGTCTTACCAACCGGCTCTCCGCAGTGCCCTCAGCACCGCATTTCTGCTCCTGAGTGGCATCTGAGACGGGAAAGGTGAGCTGGGAAGCTGGCAGTTCTGCCCTAGGACTTTCTCTGCAGGCAAGGGAGATGCCATCCCAAGAGTCTCTGCCAGCCTGCTTCGGCTCCTGCCACCGGCTTTGGAGTCAGCCGCCTCCAGGCCCCCCCTTAAGCCTCCCCCCAGCTTTGCGGGAAGCGCAAAGAGGCTTTGTCAAAGCACAGAGGCTGTGAAAGCGTGCAGAGGACGCGATGCCACAACAGAGAGGGTTTGCAGAGAGCGCTTCAGGCAGGCAGGCAGGCAGGCAGAGATGCTCTCTGCAGTAACTGGCAACACTTTAGGTGTGTATGCTTAGTGCTGCCGTTCAGGTTGGCAGATGTGGAGAGAAATCAAAGCTAGGGACCTGCACAGGGACTAATGCCCTCCTCCACTCGCTGCCCCCACCCCCCCGCTGCGCCTTGAATTGAGGACGGGGAAGATACAGGCTTCACTTTGAATTTTAATGCAAAGCTGGCGAATTCGCACTTCCTAATTTACACAGCTAGCTATCCTTTGAAATCTGCACCGACCCGAATGTTGCGATGCAGGTATCTGACTGATCGATATGTAGAAAAATGTGGGTCTTAGGGGGAAGTGTGAAGGAAAAAGGTGTCTGCCTGTCGATATAATGTATGAAAATGCATTAGCCTAGGGGGAATTGCTTGCGTAAGTGTGCATGGAAATATGTATACCTTTGGAGAAATTTGCACTGAAATGCTGGTGAATTTTCATGAGGACATTAAAGAAAAAACTGCAAACTTCTCTGAATTTTTTGACTTGTTAGAAGACATTCCCCCACCCCCACCCCCAATCCCCCTCACAGAGCTACAATTTCCAGAGTGGTTTAACAATCAGTCCCTCTTCTGGGAATTCACCACCCTGAGCAAACTACAATTCCCAGGTTTCTTTGCGGGAAGCCATGGCTGCTTAAAGTGGTATGATGCTGCTTTCTGTGTCTAGTGCAGATGGAGCCAAAGTTTGGGGAAAATAAGCTTTTAATTTTTAATGGAAAGGTTCCCACCCAGCCTGCCTTCAGGTCACCTGCCTGCTCTGTGGCATTTCACATCTGAGCCCTCTCCTTATTCAGTTCCTCGACTTGCCACTGCTCCTAGTGACCCCCTGAGACCACCTTTTCCACACACTGCCTCCTTGTCAGGTGTTTGGCTGCTGTTTCAGGCAGGGATTTTCCAGCCCTATCTGGAGATGCTGTTTTATTGCACCTGGGGCACATATCCTCTACCACAGAGCAACGGTCCTTCCACACAGGACGTGGCTGGCAAGATGTTGAGCAGTCTTCACTTGGGTCCATTCGCTGAAATGCTTTGTTATTTAGGTGCTCCATGGGAATGCCAAGGCAGCTTCTACTGGCAGCATGGGGCTGAGTTTGGTCTTGTCTCAAGTGGAGATCAGGAAGAAGGATCTGATTGATTTGACTGTCATGTTCTTAACTTTCAGCTGTTTCGCTTTCAGCTGCCTGTCTGGCCGCCATCTTGTCCTTTGCCTCAGGTAGCAAAATGTTTTAAGCTGGCCATGGGAACTGAAGAAGAATTGTTCTGATATTTCACCTTGTGGTAAGAGTTCCCTGTGAGAAGGATAATGCCATCTGTTTGGTCTGAGATATCTTCTTCTATCAGCTTGATCATACAGGCTGCTGGTTTTGACAGACATATGGAGAGTCAGGCCTGGCCTGTTTTGCCGCCTGAGGTGAAGAGGAGTCCTCCCTGTTCCACATATAGAAACTGACTGGACTGAGAGCTGAATCTTACCTCAGCACGGGGACAACAAGTAGGGCTGGACAGACCCAATAAAAGTTTTCTCCATCAAAGTTCTGCACTGGCAGGGGACTAAGTACATACGTGCTGTTTCTGTGTGGATTTTCAAGGGACGGTCCTTAAAAAATCTGTGCAGAGATGTAGATGTTAAAAAATAGATGTTTTAGAAGCACACACTGAGGGCAGCCAAGTTTTTTATGTACAGTTCCAACTGAGAGTGATGGAACGGCCTGTCACTCCCAGAGGGATTTGCTTTACTCCATTTGAAACTTGTGGCAGCCACAATCTCCTTGTGCTAGCTGCTCCAGGCTGTGGGTGGCTGGACGGCTGAGTATTTTAGAAGGAAAGCAGGGGGGGGGGGGAGTTACCAGCTTACAAAGAGGAGAGAGCGCTGCAAGACACCTCATAAAGGAATCTGCCGGTGCTGAAACAGACTTGTGATCCGATCTGGGTCATGATCTCCTCAGATAAAAGCAGATGAGTCTGCTTTGAGATCTGCCTTTTGCCAGTGAACTGATTTTATAATGAATTGTTTACAGAATGCTGTATTATTTTATTGTTGTTAGCCGCTCTGAGCCTGGCTTTGGCTGGGGAGGGCGGGATATAAATAAAATATTTATTATTATTATTATTATTATTATTATTATTATTATTATTATTATTTATTAGGTATCATCCTCCACTACACCTGAGGGCAGCTTAAGGGGTGCAGGACTCACTGAATGATGTCCTCTCCATCACTTCATTGACACTGCCTGCCCGCTAGTATTTATTGTCTGAGGCAGCTGCCTCAGTGTGTCTATTGGCAGGACTGGCCTCATGTTGGGGGGGGAGGTTGTATCCAATGCCCCACCTGTGCAGTTCTGCTGGCACAACAAGATTTCCATCTCCTTTTTTCCTCATGGGCTCCTCAGATCTGCTGGGGGGGGGTGTCCCCCCAACTCTCTGGAGCTGATTTTGAGGGTTCAGGGGCTGGGGCTGAGAGGACAGGAGATGAAGAGAAAGCTCTCTGATGTCCACTGCATCAGCAGAGCTGTGGTACTGGATTCTTTAGGGATCATACCACGTCCATGTTCAGTACCACCCTGGGTATTGTAACTCGCCCAGAGAACTTAATGTGATAAAAAGTGATGGGGAGGCATACAAACATCCTTTATAAATACAGTGGTACCTCAGGTTACAGTCACTTCAGGTTACAGATGCTTCAGGTTACAGACTCCGCTAACCCAAAAATAGTACCTCAGGTTAAGAACTTTGCTTCAGGATGAGAACAGAAATTGTGCGATGGTGGTGTGGTGGTAGTGGGAGGCCCCATTAGCTAAAGTGGTACCTCCGGTTAAGAACAGTTTCAGGTTAAGAGCACACCTCCAGAACGACTTAAGTTCTTAACCCGAGGTACCACTGTACATCAAACAGTAGCTGCCATCATCGAGGAAGTACAACCCAGTAGAAATCAGCCTGGGTCAAAGTGATTTTGAGCGGCTGGTGTAGAAAACTGCAAAAGGAAATCAAGACCTCAGCGCAACAGGACCCCAAACTCATCGTGGCTGTCCGTGTCCTTCCCCCAGACCTGACTATATGCCAGATATAACATGTGCTAGCTGTGAGTCCAGTATGACAACTGGAGGTGTGGGATTTTGGGGTGGGTGGGAAAACCACAACACACTCCCCTTCTCCGCACTTTGCCGTTTGGAAAGAAAACAGTTGACATTCCAAAGGTTCTTTCCCCCCTGTTGGGTTACCATGGTCCTGCTTTCTAGATTAGGCCTTGTTATAATACGCCTTTTGTCCCAGAGGATGCAAGGTGGGCGACTTATGCTGAGAGGGGAAACACAAACAGACCCAGCCTCTTCCGCGGCCAACACATTTTAAACGTTGTTTCAACAATTTCACAATAATTTCCCAAGGAGATCAGACTTAAGGCTGGAGTGGCAGATCAGAGCCAGCTGGACGGCACTCAGGCTGTGTGGGCCATGGAGGGGCAAACTTCGCCAGAAGCCTTTAAAAGGGGGCAGATGTTGCTGGGGTGAAATGCCTAGGAGAGGGGGCAGGCTTTCTTGTGCCAGCTGTGGGGTCACTAAGCGAGCTTCCAGAACAGAATGTCTGCTGAACACCCTGATTTGTTTGTGGATGACATCAGATAAAAGTGAATACTGTATTTTTCACTCTATAGGATGCACCAGACCATAGGAGAGGGAGAACAGGAAAAAAAAACCTCCCCCTCTCTGTGCAGCACCCCTTCAGCGAAGCGGTAGGAGAAACGGAGCCCCTTCCTTTTCTCCTCCCACTTCGCTGAAGGGGCTCTGCGTAGAGAGGGAAAACTGTGCAGCGCGTCTCCAGCGAAGCGAAGCCTGGAGAGCAAGAGGGATTGGTGTGCACCGACCCCTCTCGCTCTCCAGGCTTCAGATGGCTATCCACAAGCCTTTGGAGCGCAACGCGAACTCCTGCTGCACTCTGAAGACTTGCAGATAGCTGCCTGAAGCCCCTGGAGCGCAGCGGGAGGTCCTGCTGTGCTCCGGGGGCTTCAGGCGGCTATCCGCAAGCCTTCGGAGCATGAGGGGAGCTCTCCCTCTGCGCTTTGGAGGCTTCACGTTGCTATCGCTGAAGCCAAGGAGCCTGCATTCGCTCCATAGGATGCACACACATTTCCCCTTAATTTTTGGAGGGGGGAAAGTGCGTCCTATAGAGCGAAAAATACGGTATTAACCCCACTTTCCAGTGCATTTTCCAGTCACTTTCCTTGCTACAAAAGTCCTAACCTTTGGGGGAAGTGGGATTGTTGCGCAAGACCTCCCAATCAATTATAACCACACAATCCAAATTTGCTGGTAGGTGATCCCATCTGATAATAGCAAAAGCCTGGAAGTGCCCTGAATTTCCAACCTGATAGAGCATGGTGGCTAAGATATGAAGGCCAAGACTCATCAAGCCCCTCATTCAAATTTTGCCCCACCATGGCCTTATGGACTAGGCAAATGATCGTTGGGGGACCTCACTTCTTAAACTGGGAGGGCTATGCATTTATTTCTGTTCTCTGTTTCCATTCTTTAACCAGATTCTGATCCATAAGGGGACATGGCCTCTTATGCCTTTACTCCTAACCTTGCTCAGGATGCACACATATTTGCACATATTATTTTTGCAAAGCAATTTCCTTTTCCATGTTGCATTTCTGTAGGTTAATTTCACTAAGATGCATTTTTACACACATACCCGAGAACATTTGCATTTCTGTATACACTGTGTGGCTGAAGAAATGCATTGCAAAATTCAGAGAAGTGTGAATTTCAAAGGGGGCTGCGTTTTGGCTCACATACTGCTTTGGAAAGTGTGAATTGAGTAGGTTCACCTTTAAATGCAAAGAGAATGTAATTTCTCTCCCCCACCATTCCTTGTTTATTGTCCCCTTCCTTGCCTATCCAATGTAGCTATGTGGGACAAAAGCTCCCTCCCTCCCTCCCTCCCTCCCTCCCTCCCTCCCTCCCTCTCTCTCTCTTCTCCACCCCCACTATTTTCAGTATTTTGTTGAAAAGTCACTCTCCAACACCACATGCCCAGGGAAAAATCTGTCTCATGCTGGATCCTACGCAGAATGTCTAGTCCAGGGGACGTTGTGCTATGCGAGTAAATATCAATAACCATTAAGTCATTTCCTTGGGACTGGAAGGAAATGAGTGCAAGAGGTACACCAGGTTCTCAGAAGCAGCCAGAAAGGTCAGGGGTTTTAAAAACATACTTGCCAAGGGCTTATTTTTTATTTTCTTAATCGTTAAAAGCACCATTAGCGTGTGGTCTAAGGCTTGAAAGCCACCAGGCAACTTCAATAAAACTGAGTTTTGCAGGCAAGATCAAACTAGCCAGTGTAGATTAATGCCAATAAAGCAAAGAAGCACCCACAAAAGCTGATGCCATAATCAATTTGCTAGTCCTTAAGATGGCACAAGACTCTGTTGTTTTTGCCGCAGCAGATGAACACTGCAAATCTTCTGCAATGCACATTAATGATGTCCTTTATTTTGATGCAGCCAGAATCACATGAATTCTGTACCAGTTAGAAATGACGTCATTGGGAACTTGGTGTCCCCCAGATATTGCTGGCCAATAACTCCTGCAACTGGCTGACCACATGTGGAGGACCACAGGCTCTCCATCCCTGAGTAAGTTCAACTACACGGATATAACCACAAGCGGACACTAATAGCCAGCAAAAGCCACAGATAACAAATAACTTTTTCTCTGGTGCCCAGATGACTTATTCCAAAGGGGAGCCCATCCCACAGATTGGGTGTCACCACTGGGAAGTCTCTGCTCCTGGTCATCACAAGATGGGCTTTTGTAGGCTGCAGCATAGAAGATCTTACTGACTAAGCAGGCTGGCCTCTATGGGAGAAAGTGTCCTCCCAGATAACCCGACTCCAAGCTATATTGTGTTTTTAAATATTTTTTTCTGATTTTTGGATTTAAATGCAAGTCATTAAACGAAAATGTGTTTCCAGTGCTCTGAACGCTGACCTAACTGTATATTTTTTTTGAAGTCAGGGTGTTAAACTGGTTGTAAATTTTAGTGGAAAGAAAGCTAGGTCAACAGGCAGCGCTTTGGAAAATCTCAGAGTTGCCCATTTCTCTCCCTGGAGGCCTGTCAATATCTGAAATACCCAAGAAATGCAATAACTTGAGCTGCTCTGACACCAGCCCTTTCTCAACCTGGTGCCCTCCAGATGTTTTGGATTATAACTCCCAGACATCCAGAGCACACCAAGTTGGCAAATATTGCCTTAAACAAATCAAGGAAGCTCTTTTCAACCCAGTTGGGTTTCAAAAAATTCAGTTTTCTTGTCCTTAATTGCCACCATTCCTGATGTAGAGAAACATGAAGCACTTATTTTAAAAAATGAAGGTGGTGGGTGATAGGGAGTTCAACTCTGTATGCTTCTAGACCAGCGGTTCTCAACCTGTGGGTCCCCAGATGTTGTTGGACTACAACTCCCATCATCCCTGAGCTCTGGCCTTGCTAGCTAGGGGTGATGGGAGTTGCAGTTCAGCAACATCTGGGGACCCACAGGTTGAGAAAGGCTGTTCTAGACTGTTGCCATTTTCGGGGGATAGGAGTCAATCACATGCCAGCAAATTCAATTTGTGTGGTTGATGGGGGACTCTTAGGGAACAAGCCCATTTCTCCCCAAAACTGGATTTCTTGCAGGAAGGAAAGTGACAAGAGAATGCAGCAGAAAGTGTGGAATAACAATTGCTTTGACACAGCAAAGTGTCTGTAACGTACATTTAAAACAACATCATGTTGTTTTAGTCATGGCTTCCCCCAAAGAATGCAGAGAACTGTACTTTGTTAAGGGTGCTGTGAGGTGTTAGGGGACCCCTGTTCCCTCACAGAACAGCAATTCCCAGAGTTCCCTGTGAAGAGGGATTGATTGTTAAGCCACTATGAGAATTGTAGCTCTGTGAGGGGAATTAGGGGGCTGCCTAACAACCGTCAGCACTCAAAGGAAAGGAGCTCGGGGGCTTTGTGGGCACCAGGAGAAGAACTCAAGGGCTTCATTGTGCCTACGGGCACCATGTTGGTAATTCTTATGCTCTCTGATTTATGGTGGTTGTTTCTTAAAAACGAAAAAAGATCTAGGTTCATGGCCTAAAAACGCAACAGAGTCTGTCCGTCAATACATCCGAAGGCTAGCAAAACCAGTGCCAAAAGATTATTGTAATACTTTTCCAGAATTACTTCCAAGATTTCCAACAAGAGAGGGAAAGATATCAATAGATAAGCTCGTTTGGAGTGTTCAGTTTTGTGAATTTGCAAGAGAAAGAGGCTTTGGGGAAATGGTTCATTGTTTTCCAGTGAAAAGAGCTGGAAAAATAAAGCTTTAAAGTAAATCAATCTGTTTGCAGCTGCATTGGCTCAGCAGAATTCTCTGTTTAAAAAAAAATAAAAATAAATCAAAGTATTAACAAGCAGCCCCCATATGGACCAGAAATGCCAGCCCAGCATGAGTAACTGCCTGGAGGCACATCTTCATGCATTGAATACAGATGCTTGCAAGGGTCACCTACACCTGAACAACTGTTTCCACATAAGTGCTCTGTGCAGTTGGGACCACAGGTGTCCACTGGTTGGGGCTGGCACAGAACCTGACACTGGGGCAGGAGGTGGAGGTGCAGCCTTGCTCCAGCTGCCCCATGGATTTGCCCAGGCATGGAGAACATTTCTGAACAGAGCTACACCTGCACTCCAAAACAGTAGACCGCAGCCTCAGGTGTGCTTCTTTCCGCTCTGATCCTAAGCACTGAAAGGAGAGCATTGCAAGCTTATTCTGGGTTAGAGGAGTCCTTGCACTCAGCTGTGCTAACACTTTGGGGACACCTGACTTTCAGTGAGTTGCATACAGAACAATACACCTCCAAATACCAGTTGTTTGGAGAGAGCTGCTGCTGCACCCAAGTTCCGCTTGCAGACTTCCCATGGGTATCTGGTTGGCCGTTGTGATAACAGGATGCTATAACTAGGGATGCGGGTGGCACTGTGGTCTAAACCACTGAGCCTCTTGGACTTGCTGATCGGAAGGTGGTTCGAATCTCCACCACGGGATGAGCTCCCATTGCTCTGTCCCTGCTCCTGCCAGCCTAGCAATTCGAAAGCATGCCAGTGCAAGTAGATAAATAGGTACCACTGCGGCAGGAAGGTAAATTGCATTTCCGTGTGCTTTGGCTTCCGTCATGGTGTTCCGTTGCACCAGAAGCAGTTTAGTCATGCTGGCCACATGACTCGGAAAGCTGTCTGTGGACGAACACTGGCTCCCTCAGCCTGAAAGTGAGTTGAGTGCCGCAACCCCATAGTCGCCTTTGACTGGACTTAACCGTTCAGGGGTCCTTTAACTAACAGGATGCTGGACTAGGTGGGCCATTGGCCTGATCCAGCAGATCTCACCATACGTTATTATATTCCAACTCAGTTCTGTTTTATAGAGCACCAGCAGAGGTATAATGGTCTGGGGTGCAGGGAGTCAAAGGCCCATTACTTTTTTATGCAGGAGGGTCTCCAGCATCCTAGAGCAGCCTGACAGCAGCATGAGAGGGGAACCTTTTAGCCACTGAGAAGACATCTTCTCACCCTCCATGTTGACTGGAGCCACTCACCGCGAAAGGAGGTGAGTCAGCAACTGAGGACTGGCTCCAAGGGTCACTCTGGAGAAAGAGTGTGGGAAGATCTTTGAGGAGGCATTGCTCCATATATTCCAAAAGCTAAGCATTCAGGAACACTGAAAACACAAGGTGCTTCAGTTTCAAGGGAATGGTGCACAAGTTTTATCATGTACAATGGAACTTGAAGGAAAACACAACAGAAATCATTCTGGAAGAAGATCCTGCAGCACTGAAAATCATTTGCCCGTGTAAAAATGCATTGCAACAATCAGTGCAAATCAGTGCAAATCTCCAAATAAATGAAGGGAAAAGGCAACACATGGAGATTTGCACTGATTGTTGCATACATTGTTATTGTTATTGTTATTAAATCTTAGAAGGGGGCATGGCTGTGAGAGGGTCTAGAAGGGATCATGCATATCTAAATTTTCCAGCACACTACTAAGCGCTAGTCCTTACTAACCTGAGTTGTGGTGAACAAGGTGCACTGTAAACTCAAACCCCCATTTTAAAAGTGTGTGAGCTTATCCATTTGTAAAACACGGGCTTGGAGCTTTCTCATTTGTATTCAGGTTTCTTGCCTTGAGACAAGTTGCCCACATTTTCTCACTGGATTCCCAGCAGTGAAATGTGTCTTTATGAGGAGGGCAGGCTTTTGCTGTCGAAAAAACAGATTTCCAATAGGCAAAATAGTTTGCTCGGATTTATGATTTCCTGGCTGGCACAACTCAGCTCCACCCCCCTTCCTTGCTAAGCCACCTGTTTCAAGACTGGCTTTAACTGCAGAGAGCTGGGAATCTGCACTTGACGTCTGAGTGATTCACCCAACATTAAAAAAACACTGGGATTGAGCAGGCATGAGATTCTACAAAAAGACTGATGCAAGGAAGGAAAGAAGAGAAATCACAGCAGGCTCTGAAAAGGAAGCTACACCACCCTGAGCTCCTTGCCAGAAAAACAATTCAGATAACAAATGAATGAAGCTGAGTTACTAAGAAGATTGAATCAAGTACTTTGCAAGGTAGCCTTGACCCAGTCTGCTAGTGTGTCAATTTGCTGCCCCCGTTTCATTGGGCTGTTAGAAAGTTATTAAAGTCATTATTTATTTTGTATAACTTATATACCACTTAATATCATAAAATTTGAATGTTGTTTTTTTAAAAAAAGAGTAATTCCTGTTTTATTCTGTTTTTATTAGTGTTTGTTTGCTGCCTTGAGTCTCCTTGGAGAAATGATAGAATTTTCAAAATTAAATAAAATATCCTGTGTTCCAGAAATCAACTTGATGGTGGTGGTCATGAAGCCTGTCTTTCAGACATTCACCTTGAATGAAAACAACTCTGGGGTATCTTACCCTGGGGTATGTCCAGGCTATCACACTTCTGCAGAAAGAACAGCGAATGGAAAACTATGGTGAGAAATACAGGAAAACAACTATTTGATGGTGATATCATATAACCTCTGTGCACATTTCGCAAAGGCAAATTATTTATGTTTAAAAAAATGACCACACCACCGTTTAATATAATAAATTTCTCTTAAGTGGTTTGCGTAAATGCAATAAAAGCACAATGATATCATTTGATGCAGCTTCCTAAAAGCTAGATAAAAATACAGCAAAACAGTATAGCACAGATAAAACTGAGGTGTCCAAAAGGAAGTGTTAACTATTAAGAGTCAACATCCAGGAAAGATGAACAAACACATAGGGACCTTTCCAAGGCAGTAGTAAGTTAAAGTCACTTAGTGTGACCAACCTACTCCAGTGGAATATTGTTGTGCAAGAGGATGCACAAGCAGGTTGTGTTTGTTTCACAATGGGTTGTGCAACACAGCAGAAGCTGGATTGGATTCCTGTGTGGTGCAACATGAAAACTAACCCGGCTTCTAGCACAAAAGCCCTGGCGGTAGCAGGCAGAGAACTCTGAATAAGCTCCATACATTTTAAAGAGGTGAGACTCTTGAGAGTCCCATGGACTGCAAGAATATCAAACCTATCCAATCTTAAGGAAATCAGCCCTGAGTGCTCACTGGAAAGACAGATCCTGAAGCTGAGGATCCAGTACTTTGGCCACCTCATGAGAAGAGAAGACTCCCTGGAAAAGACCCTGAGGTTGGGAAAGATTGAGGGCACAAGGAGAAGGGGACGACAGAGGACAGGATGGTTGGACAGTGTTCTCGAAGCTACGAACGTGAGTTTGATCAAACTGTGGGAGGCAGTGGAAGACAGGAGTGCCTGGCGTGCTCTGGTCCATGGGGTCACGAAGAGTCAGACACGACTAAACAACAACAACAATTTTAAAGAGGTGTTTCAAGGTCATTAGTCCATCACTGAGATGGTTCCCTTCTGCACTGCCCCCAAGTGACAATCCGCTGGTAGTGGAACGGCCATCTCTGCAGGAGATCTTTAAATCTGGCTTGGTTTCTATACTGGGGGAGGTGGTCTGCCAATCAGGACGTTTGCTCAAGACAAACCTCATCTGGAAGGGACCCCAGTTTCCCAAGGAAGAACTTGGTGCACTTGACAACAACAAAAGCAGAAGGAACTGGATGAATGTAAATAGAGAGAGTCAGACCAAAAGAGAGGGATTCTCCTGGGAGCTTAACATAGGCAGCGTCTTTTGTATGTAAAAGATGTTTCAAAACAAGCAGGACCAAGTAAGCAAGTGAAACCAGCATTAATATTTGTTGACATTATTATTTTTCAGTGGGGTCAGTGCTGAGGAAATGGAACATCTTACTAGGAAGTCTCAGTGGCTGTCAAAGAGGGCTTTCCCAACAGCCAAAGTTAACAACCCGTTTAAGGGGGTCACTAAATTATGGGCGGTTAGCTGTCCAAACAGACATCCATAATCCCTAATGACTGGCTATGTTGGCTAGGGTTGATGGGAGTTAGAATCCAAAACATCTGTAGAACATCTGATTGATTTCTCTTGCAAATAAGCTGTCATTAGCGGACATGGTGGTATGTTGTAGGTTTTGCATTTGGAATAAAAAGTTTAAGATAAGATAGAATCCCATGCCTTCCTTTGAAGAGCGAAAAGAGGATACAACATTCTGGTTTCCATCCCCTGCCTCCACCAAGCCTCACATCCATTGATACGTTTCCCAGCTGGGCTATATGCATCGGGCAGATGTCAGCTCCCAGACACACAACAATCTGAAAACACACTTCCCATCCCCGTGCCTCCGGGATTTCAAGATGATAAAGGGTCTGGAAGCCAAGCGTTATGAGGAGCAGTTGAGCGAGTTGGGTATGTTCAGGCTGGATAAGATGAGAGGAGATAGGATAGTCATCTTCAAATATCTAATGGGCTGTTCCATGGAATATGCAGCAAACTTGTTTTCTCCTGCTCCAGAGGGTAGGACCTGAACCAATGGATTTAAATGTCAAGAAACGAGATTCTGACTAAACCTTAGGAAGAACTTTCTTTGTCATCTGGGTGACAATACCAAACGGCAGTCTCATTCTGCTGTCTGATTCCAGATCTCTTTAGCTACACCTCCGTGGCTATGAGCCAAAGGGGATTTAGATATGAAACATTTTGAAAAAACTGAAATCAGGAATGCAAAGAGGTCTCTGCAAAAAAAAAAAAGCAAAAGCAAAAAGAGCTTTGATCTGACACTGAGCACAATTAATTTCCCTCTCCTGTCTTCCCCCAAGTTCAGAACAATTTAAAAGTCATTATTTTTTCTATGTCTGTAAAATGGGCCCCATTTGTCTGAGCTTTGGGGAACTTGACAGGTTTGAAGTGCTGTGAGAAAAATGCATGCAAATTTCATGCCATTCAGACTGAAAATGCTGAAGTGTGCCTTCCATTAAATCTAATGGAAAGTTCATTAGAGGTTACCCCTTATATAAATGCCTCTCAAAATGGACACCCTTTGTCCAATCTCTCTGACGTTTGGCATATATGATGCCCTGAGGGAGTAGTGCAATCTCTGCAAGTATCGTGCCAATCAGATTTTAAACTCTGAAGTTTTAGGTAGGAGAAAATAGACCCAGCTATAGGTCTATTTGCATCTTTCTTTGACTAGATCCTGTGTTCTCATGAACATCAAACCATTCTTCATACAGGTACCTGTAAGTGCTGTGCAGGACTTTATACACCTGCAGGACAACAGCTCCAGAATTAACTCTGGGGCTAGTTTTCCTGTCATTCACTGCATGGGAGGAGAGAGGCCAAGAGGCAGAGATGAATCAGGCTGATGAAGAGTCACAGGTGTCTCTCCCTCCTGCTGTGAAAAGTTCCCCTTCCCGATTGTGTCCCAGAACCAGAAGAGGCATGAAAAGAGTGGAGGGGAGGTTGGCTTCATGCAGGTGCAGTCTCCGATTGCTTGAGGAAAACCCTGGAGCGGCAGGAACTGTGGGGAGGTGGGGACTTTCAGATTCAGCAACTGATCCATGGGGCAAGACTTACTGAGGATGAGCTGCTGTGCTCATTAGGCTAAACACTCCATCAAGCCTGTGCAAATCATGTTTTTGCTAACACTTAAGTCCAGCTTGAAAGGTGTGGTTGCTGCTGGCTTGCTCCTGTCAGTGGCAGTGGATGTGGTTCTAGGATGTGGCTGTAGCTCAGTGGCAGAGCGCCTGTTTCGTATGCTAAAGGTCACAGGTTCGATTCCCAATGGCATCTCCAGAAACAGCTGGGAAAGAGACTGAGTCAGTATAGACAATATTGAGATAGACGGGCCTATTATTCCAACGAAAGAAGAATGGCAGACAAAATTAATGGACTATACAGAATTGGACAAAATGACAGGGAGGATTCAAAACCTGCAGGACCAGAGATTTACAGAAGATTAGAAGAAGTATATGAATTATTTGAAGAGCAACTGTAATCAACAAATTACGCTAGTAGGACTACAAGAAGTTTTGTAAGGAGAAATATACAAAGTGTTACAAAGTAGAAAAAGATAGAGATATTGGTCATGAGTTTGAAATGTAATAGGGAAGATAAGAAATGCATACTGAGAGACTAGTTTGGAAATTTTTCAGACAGGATTGATGGAAGTCAAAAATTCGAATAAGATGTAAAAGTATGTTTAATTAATGTTGAAAATGATATGTTAAAAAAAACCTAATAAAAATATATTTAAAAAAAGAGAGAGAGATAGACGGGCCAATTGTCTGATTCAGTGTAGGGCAGCTTCCTGTTTTCCTATAGTGACTGGCAGTGGCTCTCCATGATTTCAGGCAGGGGGCCTTCCCAGCCCTACTTGTGGATGCCATTGGGGATTGAACCTGAGACCTTCTGCACACACAGCAGATGCTCTGCCGCTGAGCTACAACCCTTTCCCGAACGCAGCAGGACCTGGCTCTCCATGATGCTTCGGCGCCCACAGCCCCATCTCTGTATCCCGGCCAGAGAAGGAGGAGCCATCCTTTCTGACCATGGTGTGACTCACGCCGCCACCTCTTCCAAAGCAGAAAATCAGCCACAGGCTGGTTTTGGATCGGGTGTGTCAAAACCTGGGACCTTCTGGCACACGGCACTCCTCAAGTAATCAGATTTCATTTTGCTAATAATCTCTGCGCCCCTCACATGCAACAACAGCCTGGGCGCCTTCCATAGCTGAGCAAAGCAGCCTTAATTCAATTTTGCTCGGGAAGAAATGTTCTCTTTGCAGGGCCAAGAGCTCGTCATGCGCACTTCCGCATGACAGAACTGTTTATGTTCAGGTTGCAGCCCCATTGGCACAACCTATTATTTCATGTGGAGTAAAAAGAGAGAGAGAGAAGGAGCAATATACCAGCCAAATGGGTAGGAAACAAGCCTGCCACAGCTGGCTTCTGTGGATCTGGCCTTAACGTGGATTTAACAGGAAGCCACAGGTGGGGCATTTCGGGATCTGGAGATGAAAAGCATCCAGGACAGTTGCAGAACCTTTTCCAGTTTGAGGGCCACATTCCTTTCTTGACAGCCTTCTGAGGGCCACCTCTGGTGATGGGTGGGACCAGAGGCAAAGGATGGGCAGTGTAACAAACACAAATTCTGACTTTTTGTCAAAAGGTAACATTTTACCAAAACACAGCCATCCTTTTTGAAATCCACACTTCTTGACTTTGGCAATACACTCCTCCAGCCAAATAATGTGTACAGTGGTACCTCAGGTTGCATACACTTTAGGTTACATATGCTTCAGGTTACAGACTCCGCTAACCCAGAAATAGTGCTTCAGGTTAAGAACTTTGCATATGCCAGAGTGACGTGTGCCTAAAAATGAAAAAAATAATAATAATGAAATAGGCATACAAACATATTGGGGAAAATGCTTTGCAAAAATGTGTTTATCAGTAAAAATTGCATACCAATATATGGGTATTAAAGGAAAAAAACACAATTCTGATAAACTTTCACAAAGACTTAAAAAGAAAACAACCGCAAACTTATCTGGAAACGTGGAGAGCTGAACTTAAGAAGAGAATTGTGGGCCACATTCACACCAGTGAATGCACATTCTTCCACAAAGAATCTTTGAAGCTATAGTTTGTAAGTGCTCTCTGATGGTGTCCCCCATGTGCCTTAAATGTGCTTTAAATGTCTGATGTGGGTGTGACCTGAGACAGAAACTGAAATTGACAGATCCGCCCATTCTTTAGTGGAATTCAAAATGTTTGAGACACAGAGCCTGAGCAGAACACATCTGCCTTTGCTATTGCTTAGAGGCACTTTTTAGTAAGACAGTTGTATAAAATACATTTGTCTTCTTGTAATTTCCTGTGCATGGGCCAGTAAACAAACTGCTCTCCGGCAACAAGAGTCCACTGTAATGCAAAGGAGGCGAAAACAATCTCCCCCCGCCACCTTTTATGTTATTGCAGTAACCTTTAGTGATCTCATCTGTTTTTGTTCTTTTACTGTGCAAACATAAATCGAACCCAGTGCAATCAGAGGCCATTTATTTATTTCAGTGACAACTTTGCAAACATTTCTCTCTCTTTCCCTTGGCCCCATTGCACAGCAGAGCTGGAAGGCCCTAGACAGGGGTAGCCCTGAATCCTACAAGCCTTCCGAACTCCTGTTTTCAACCTTCTGCTCAAATTCAGATGCGTACCTGGAAAATCTGAGGGTGTTAGGGGAGGGGTAGTACCTCTGGTGGGTGACACATCATGCTCTTTCTGGGGTAGTTTGTCTACCTTTGGTCTTCACCCAGCACTCAGGTCTCACCTGTGGCTCCTAGAAGCTGGCAAAACAACAACAAACAAACCTATGGTCACGTAAAGCATCCTCAATAAACACACGAGACGTAACCAGCTGTGTTCTTAAATAAATAAGGTATACTATAATTGTATCAAATGGAATGGACACCATTACATGGATGGACCTTATGCATGAACTGACTAGAGAATGATCTGATCCACTGGGTCTTCTGCTTTGTTCGTTTGTTGAACTATATGAGTTACTTCTGTTGAAATTTGATACAATGAATAGTACAGTGGTACCTCGGGTTACATACGCTTCAGGTTACATACACTTCAGGTTACAGACTCCGCTAACCCAGAAATAGTACCTCGGGTTTAGGATGAGAACAGAAATCGTGCAGTAGTGGCGCGGCAGCACCAGGAGCCCCATTAGCTAAAGTGGTGCTTCAGGTTAAGAACAGTTTCAGGTTAAAAACGGACCTCTGGAACGAATTAAGTACATAAACAGAGGTACCACTGTATACCTTATTTATCTAAGAACACAGCTGGTTACGTCTCTTGTGTTTATCCTAGAAGCTGGCAGCATGCGATAGCGACCACGCCCTGGGAATGGCTTCAACTGGCCAGCTAAATTAGGTGAGGGTAGTCGATGGGTCTCAAATCCTCAGTGAGTTAGGGACTTCCCATGCATGTGAAGACAAGCTCTGGCAGATTGAGCAGACAAGACTAATAGTGGGTCCAACATTCAAGAAGGCAGTTTCTGCACTTGCTGTAGATCAGGGGTTGTCAACCTGGTCCCTATCGCCCACTAGTGGGCGTTTCAGGATTCTAGGTGGGCAGTAGGGGGTTCTATGGCACAAGCTGAATCCTCCTTCCATCGAGCACTGGTGGGCGGTGCCTTGAGAGAAAGATGCATTGGTGGGCGGTAGGTATAAAAAGTTTAACTACCCCTGCTGTAGATGGAAGTGAGGGGCAGATGGGGCTTGTCATCCTGGGAAGGTAGCCCATCTAGGAGAAGGAGAGCTCTGGTTCTAAATCTCCACTGCCTTGTGGGATATCTTCAGGAGAGGAAAAATCTAAGGAGACCATACACAAATCTGGAGTAGAGTCCCCAAGACATTTGGCTGGCGCCTTGTTTGCGTCCTTCCAGCAACTCCTGCAGACAAGCTGATGCCGAACATATTGCTCTGCTTTCCTTTGGACCACACCAGCAAGGCCGAGAGGGGGGTCGTGTCTTCTGGGCAGCCCAGGGCTCCATACACACTGCTTGGGCTTTGGTGCTGCTAATACAGTGGTACCTCAGGTTACAGATGCTTCAGGTTACAGATGCTTCAGGTTACAGACTCCACTAAGCCAGAAACAAAGTTAAGAACTTTGCTTGAGGATGAGAACAGAAATCGTGCTCCGGCAGCGTGGCGGCAGCAGGAGGCCCCATTAGCTAAAGTGGTGCTTCAAGTTAAGAACAGTTTCAGGTTAAGAATGGACCTCCGGAACGAATTAAGTTCTTAACCTGAGGTACCACTGTACAGTAGTTTGGCTTCACCCCCAGAAGCACACTCCATTGTCTCTCAAGACAGATGGGTGCTAGCAACCTGGGGGAAAACAATGGCTAGTGGAAGCCCACATTTGAATAGTTTGCACTTTGCGTTCACTTTTCCACAAAATACATGCTCAAAATATAGAAGAGAAATGTTTTGATGCTTTCCAGTGCATTCATTCATAAAATATGCATTTTCTGTGCACAGAAAAGGTTGTACCCAATGCTAATCCTACTCAAAATAGACCCATTAAAATGAATGAATACAACTAACTTAGATCCACTAATTTCAGTGGATTTACTCTTAATAAAACAGAGTTGGATTACAACCCAAACTCTATTGCAGATCTTGTAGTATCTGACTGTGAGTTGTGTTCTGATCTGCAGGTAGCTTTGGGAGCACTGGATTGCTGTGAAAAGTTGCCTGAATAAATCCCTTCCCCATTCCTAGGAGTGATCCTGATCAAAATAATTTTTGCAAACATGTACAGGTGATAGAATATGCAGGAAAAGAGAAACAGAAGTCCTGGATGCTTAACTCTGAGCTGTGGACAATAATAGAATAGAATAGAAACAAAGAAACAGAAAAGCTTTGCAGTTGAACAGAGAGATTTCTAATTTTTATAAAACATTTGACTGCAGCCTAAGTGCTAAACCTCTGCCACAAATGCAAAATGTGGTGCAGACTTTTGGGGTGCATTTTCCATCTGTGGGTGGGTGGGTGGGGAATAACCTGAAAGAAGGAGGGTGTGCAAACCCAACTGTCTCATGTTGATGCTGACATTTTGGGGTGCTCCATAAGACATGAGGGCAACATCATTGGGGCGATGGGCTTGGGGGCCCAGCAAATACCCAAACATACCACCCTTTGGAGCTGGCCCCACTGATCCCAGTGGTTCAGAACTAGGACCTCAGAATAAGGTGATTTTACAAGTTATTCAACACATGTGTGTGTTCCAGGGCACTGCCACTTAGCCTGCTGGCCGTTACATTTTTTTCCCTGATCATCCAGAAAAAGTTTGCATCTCCTCCTTTAAAGGGATTTTAAAAGTCTCTGGTTTCCTTGCTGTCAGAGCAGGTTTTCCATCTGTGTGGCTCAATGCCACCCCCTAAGCTCTACACAAGGCTATATAAGAGACCCCAGCCGTTGGAAAACACTCAGAGCGGATGTATTTAGACAGGAGTCCAGAAGACGCAAAGAACTGGGAGCCTGGGGTAAGCTGCAACACTTATTTCTTTAAGCATCTCAAACTTCTTAGAGATTGACTAGGCGGAACAAAATTTGAGCTTCTCCATCATTAAGTCCATTTTTTAAAATGGTGTGAGGTTGACTTTATATGCTGTTATATGCAAAGGTCAATTACATACAACATGAAGAAATAGAGGGAGGGGTAGGAACCCGAAATTTTATTCGCTTGATTTAGACTGTGCTTTAATTTATCTTGATAAGTGGGAAGTTTCTTTAAGAATGGGTTATACATATCCTAAACAGATAAAATGTGTTGTTTTTAACCATGGAACCACTGTTGAATGCTTGGTTAAGTAGCAAGTTAGAAGCTTATAAGAGGCAGTTGTGTCAGAGAAGCAGAGGACAAATTGTTCTGCAGTGTGAAAACAGTGGATTTGCAAGGCAGGTTCATCACGTTGCAACGACTGGGAAAGTTGAAGGGACCACGCCAGCCAGGACAGAACCTCTGATTTAGGACAGATTGCCCCTAATTTATTCACACCATTAGGTCAGAGAATTCAGGACTTGGATAAATTCCTCCCGATTTTTCTCCAGCTATCACTCAACATTCAGAATTTGAAAAAGGAGGGGAGCGTTAGTTTTCAAAGATGTTCAATAAAGAGCCACCGCCGTGATCCAGGCAGCATTAAGAGCTTCTAATCTGGCGGAGAAATGGATGGATGTGCCTAATATGATATGGAGTCCTTTTGCTTTGCTTGGAATGGATGATTCCCGCACACACACACCCCTGCAAAAAGAAAAAAAGTTCAGGCTTTATTTAATTGCATTGAAATGAAATGTATTGGCAAATGTGAACAAGAGTTTTGAAAAAGAAAGAAAGAAAGAGAGAGAGAGAGAGAGAGAGAGAGAGAGAGAGAGAGAGAGAGAGAGAAAGAAAGAAAGAAAGAAAGAAAGAAAGAAATCACTTTTTCATTCAACCGTCTAAACTCTGTTTTGTTTACATCTTGGGCAGACCTTCTTTAGACTTCAGATGGATTCCCTAAACAAACATATTTACTTTAGAGGGATCTGAAGGAGATGTGTGGGAGGCAATTGCAATAGCATATTCTCCTCCATTTCATCTGTTTGCAACAAAACAAAACCGTGGGCCCTTCCAGGCTGTCACTATTTTCGGGTGAGATTTAATCACATACCAGCAAATTTGGGTGGTTGCAGTTAAAGCTGATCCAAAGCTCTTGCATAACAAAACCTGCTGTGCCCCCAAAGTGATGGTGAAATGCACTGGAATGTACGGGATGACAATTGCTTGACACAAAGTCGTACCACCCACAAACTTAGTGCAAACAAATCAAGATGAATGCTTAGGTTGTCTGGAAGTGTTCCCAATTATATATGATGTTCTATTTCAAGATTTCTAAAAAACACAGGGTGACGCATGTAGGGATTTGGGGGAGAAATTCAAATTTATGCTTGTTTAAAGTCAAACCTATTTGATTCACTCTTTCCGAAACAATACGAGAATGGAAACACGGGCATCCTTCGAAATTTGCACTTCTCTGAAATTTGCAATGTTGTCCTCTAGCCAACTAAGGTGTACAAAAATACATAGACTGAGGTAAAGTGTGCATATAACTGCGCTAGTGAAAATAACATACAACAATGCAGTATGTCAGAGAAAATTGCTTTGCAAAAACACTGATGAATTTCATGAGAACCTTTTTTTTCCATTAATCACAAACTAATGTGGAAATGTGCAGAACTGTACTTAAAATCAAGAAAATGAGAAACTGAGAAAAAGGTGAAATTGATACATTCACCCAGCCCTAATCGCATGGCAGTGCTGGAAAGTTAAGCTTATTTACAAGAGTTAAGAACATCAAGAAGTTCCATTTCCTTTGGGACAGTTTTATGGCTGAGGTCTTTTGTGACTTGCGTTGTTGGTGACGATGCTTTATTTAACTCAGCTGTCTCCAACCTGGACTCCTCCAAATGTTTTGCCTTATAATGTTGGTTGGGGCACCAGGTCAGCAAACGATTTTTAAACGATTCGCTGGTTTATATACTTTTGGATTATATTGCACACTGCTCTGGGATTATTTTAATGAAGAGTGAGATAGAGATCTTTTAAACAGATAAATAAACAAATGGCAAGAAGCATTTTCCAAAGTGCCCCTAAAACGTATTTCTAACTTTGGATTTGAATTTTGAAAACCTGACCAAAGGTTGGATTTGAGCAAGGTTTTATTGCAACCCTAATCTTAATATGTTGCCTGCTGCAAGGATTCTACTAGGACGGTTTGCATTCTGCATAGGGATTCCCAGCAAATGCACACAACTCTTGACGTGGCACTGACACAGTATTAAAACTCCTTATAATGTCAGTTTTAAACTATCAAAGTTTCTAGACCTTGTGAACATCATGATAGGCTTGAAGGCATGAGGGCAGTGCCTAGTGAAACTCTTCACAGTGGAGTTTCAGTAGGAATTCTGGTGGCTGGGGGTTAGGAATTCAGTTCCTGCTAGACTCCTTCCTTGCCTAGCTGCTTGGACAATCTCATATTCTATTTTGTTCGGGTGAAAGAGGATTCAGTACTTAGTAACAGACATTTTAGGGACGTGGGTGGTGCTATGGATTAAACCACAGAGCCAAGGTACTTTCTTTCACCTTTGGTGGACGTGCCCAAAGATTAAGGCGTTCTGGGAAATGATATATAATGAACTGAAAAAGGTATTTAAATATACCTTTCTGAAGAAACCAGAGGCCTTTCTCTTGGGTATTGTCGGCCAATTGGTGCTAAAGAAGGATAGAACATTTTTTATGTATGCCACAACAGCAGCAAGAATACTCATCGCAAAGTATTGGAAGACACAAGATCTACCCACCTTGGAAGAATGGCAGATGAAGGTGATAAACTATATGGGCTGGCAGAAATGACTGGCAGAATCCGGGACCAGGGGAGAGAGACAGCGGAAGAAGATTGGAAGAAATTTAAGGACTATCTCAAGAAACATTGCAAAATTAATGAATGTTAGAATGACGTTGGTTTAGAAATTATGTGGTTTCTAGCTGGAATGGATAAGTAATAAGAAAAGGAGGGCAAAAAATTAAACGAAAATTAAGGGAAAGGATTTGCTGAACTAATAAAATAGAAATTGGAATACAGAGAGGGGAGGTATGAGGAAGTCGGGAAAGTAAGTTAAAAGAAAAAAAGGGGATTGAGTGCTGCAACCCGAGAGTCAGCCACGACTGGACCTAATGGTCAGGGGTCCCTTTACCTTTTAACAGACATTTTATTTTTTTAAAAGAATCCCAACACCAACAGGACTAGAAACTTGTAAAATAATTTGTATATTCTCTCAGTGCAAATCAAAACATGAAGCATGTGCATGTACACATCTGTGTCTGAGGGCCCTGGGGAAAGGGTTTACACTTCCTCGTCATTTCTGGCTACATTCCTATCTGATTTGCGAGCGAAACTGGCTCTTTATTTTCCTTAGCATATGTCTCGGAGGATGTTCCAATCTCAGGAGGGAGGATTGTGTTACAGGATGGATATGCCGGGGCCAAGCTTGGTTATTTCAGCATTCTTGAATCATTTCGGTTCTGGGGGCGTTTAATCCTTTTAAAAGGGGGCCTCCAATGAGATTGCAAGAAGCCATCATCTGCAGAACAGATTTAGTGTGGAAGCTTAAGTGGATAGACAGATATGAATACTGTCTCTGCTACACGCTTCCCTCTTGTTATACTTGAGACGTTATGCCAGGAGTTTCAGGGCGGGGGGCGGAGAGGGGAAACATCCACTCGATTTTCCAATAAGTTAGAGCAAGGAGAGCCAACTTCCTAAAAGTTCAGTCTGCTGCGTCCTCCCTGGCCAAGATGCTAAGGGAACAGACCCTCTCTGGTGATGACGTCACTGTCCCGAGAGAACAGCCTAAGAGGGCATGGGTGTTTTTATTTCGGGTGCTCCATTAGAAGCCCTGTTTATTGAGCATTCATCCAGATTTGCTTACACAAAGCTTACATGGAGGTTAGACTTTGGTCTTTATTGAGCTTTAACTCTAATTTGTTTAGGGGGGGCGTGTGGTTATACGACGTGCGGCAATCACCCTCCGTTCATCCTTATTTGTGGGTGGAGTGTTTATACGTCTTCTCGTTAATCCTTCCATTCATCCCACGCTTTCCGGGGCGTTTACCCATCACAGCTGTATCCAACTAAATTCTAATCAAAATAGATCCACTGACATGAATTTACCCAAATTACAGTAATCAAATCTATTAACTTTGTAGAACGTAAGAAGGGCCTGTTGGATTGGGCCAATGGCCCATCTCGTCCAGCCTCCTGTTTTTTCAGTGGCCAAGCAGATCCCTGCAAAATCTCAAGAGTCTCAAGGTCAGGCTCCTGTTGATAGACATGTCCTCCTTCTTCCCCAGTTGTTCCATGCAGGAAGATTAAACGTCCACTCAGACCAGAGGGGCACCACCTGAATGCATTCAATCTGACTGGGACTCAGCTCCCACAAGGAACCAGTTCTGTCCCTGGAGGATGGCTGCAATACAGCGATGCCTCCTGGCTTCCTTCATCCTTCTCGGAGTGGCAGGCATTTTCGGTGAGCATCAAAGATGAAATTATTATTATTTTATTTTGTTTTAGCTATCCAGGTCTAAGAAGGGTCTTCTTCATGCAGCTTTTGCATGCCCTGGAAGAACCATCAGAAAAAGCTCTGTTGGGTCAGACTAAAGGTCCACCGAGAATTGTGCTGGGCCAAAACTTGCTCTCAAATTTCCTGAAGGAACGATGCTTCTGCTTTTTTGCACCTCATTCACAGGGCATTTGAGAATTTTTTTATAACTTTGGTGGCTGTGAAGTATCGAGCTTACCTTAATGTTGCCAGGTGACCAGGCTGACCTGCCCATGAGGCTCATGAGGCAGTCACCTGAGGTAGCAGGCTGGGGACGGCTGGGAGCTGTGACAGATCCAGCCCCCAAGGAGCATGCCACTCTGTGCCCCCTTTGCTGCTACCCCACTTGCTCCTTCCTGTATCTGCCCCACCTCCTTCAACATGCCAAGGCTTCCCCTGGCTGTCTCCACTTGCCTAAGGCAGCGATGGAAGTGCGGCAGGGGGTGGAGGGAGGTGCCATTTTCTGTTTTGCCTCAAGTGGCGAAGTGGCCTGGCCTTGCAGGTGGCCAAGGATGGCATGTGTTTTTCTTCCCAGTAAACATTTCTCTCACACTTTGCAGCCTCCCTGGCTGTCTCTGCTTCTAAGCCCCAAGGGAGGAGTTGCCTCAGGGGGCAAACTGTTGCACAGGAGGCCAGGGAGACTTGTTTGCCAAGGACCAGAGATTGGTGTGCTTGCAGACCTTGCTTTTAAGGAAAGTCCTTCCTTGTGCCTTAAAATAAAATTCTGCAGGGATTTCTTCAAAAGTGAAAAAGTAAATGTGTTACTTGAGAACAAAAAAAGGTGCCCAGCAGGGAGTAGGAATTCCCAGCCCAGGATGCCATGGGATTTTCAGGAAATACCTGGGAAGGCTGTGGAGTGCAGACCGATAAAAGGTACTCCTTAGCCACCTCAACATACTTAAAGCCCTCCCCCCATGAATCCTGGGAAGTGTAGTTTGACCCTCAAGGATCTATAATTCCCAGTACCCTTAGCAAATTACAGTTCCTGGGGTTCTTTGAGGGGGGATTTTAAATGTATTGTGTATGCACAGCCTAAATGTAAGGGGGGACACTGTTAAATTATTTTCACATTCAATTTCTTTATACTTTATTTATTTACATGCTTACTTACTTGTCGCATTTATATGCCACCTAAGGAGCTCAAGCATACATGGTTCTCGTCGTCTCCATTTTTATCTCACAGCAACCCTGTGAGGTAGGTTAGGCTGGGAGATCATAGGAGCCAAGGTCCCTTCACCCACCCCATATAATATTTGTGGGGGCTGGGGGCGTTTTCCGTTCAAATGGTGTATGTGTGCCGTGTCTCCCCCCTCAAAATTCTATTCAAGTTGACATCCCTGTGACTTACCCATGAGGACTTAAATCCCCCAAGCAAAACACTGATGTGGAGAGAACGGAACTCAAGACTGGGGGGGGGGGGTGAGAATGTGAGAAACCCAAACAGACAGATTTGCTTGTCTTTTGCTTACACACACCTGCCTTCTCCTTGGGAATGGCTGTGGTGGGTGGGTTAGGAAAGCTGCCCCCACTTCCAGATCTGCGACCTGAGGCAGTTGCCTCACTTTGCCTAACAGTAGGACCGGCCTTGATGGAGTTACGCTGGGAATAGGACGGGGCGATTGCTTCTCTGTGTGCTGAATTTCTGGCCTCCCCTGCCTGCCCCAATAATCTTGCTTGCCATCTCAGCGGAGGATGCATTCAAGTGGGGGCGGGAGGCGGGTTTGTCGTGGTTTCAACTCTGCAAGAGGCTCTGCTTGACAGCCTGCGCAGACAGCTGCCGCTTGGCACACTCGAGTGGAAACCGAATTTGACAGGGAACAGACACAAAACCTTTTGTTTCCAATCCTCAAACCAGCTGCTCTCTTGCCCCACAGGCTGGGTCGGCTGCCATAAAATGAACCACTGCACCAACGGCAGGCACCGCGAACATTTGTTCTTTTGAAAACGCATCTCACACAGAGGCGCTGCCCCCCGCATAGCAATGAACCAGAGGTCCCATCTACATTGTGTGTTGACAGCACTTTAAACCGCCGTGGCTTTCCCAAAAGAATCCTGGGTGTACAGGGTGCTGGCTGCTACAATTCCCAGAATGGTTTTAAGCAATCCCCTTTCCCAGCGAACTCTGGAAATTGTGGCTCTGTGAGGGGAATAGGGGGTGTCTCTTAACAACTCCCAGCACCCCTAACAAACTACAGCTCCCAGAACATTTTGGGACAAGACATGTTAAATTGCTTTCAACATACAATGCAGACGGGACTTCAGGTTCATTGCTATGCAAGGACAGTGTATTCATCTGTTGCCTTCACTGTATATCTTTAGGCGACAGGCAAAAAAGGTCCTGTTCAACCAGGCCTTTGGCTGATTAACACCAGCCTTTTAAATGTGTTCGTGGGAGGGGAGTATTATTTTGTTGTCTTTGTTTTAACTATTAATTGTGCTTTTACCTTGTACTTTTAATCTTGTGAACCACCCTAAGATCTTGTGATGAAGGACGATATCTAAATCTAATAAATGATGATAATAATAATTGTGTGAGATGCACTTCACGCTATTGTGTAACCCTCTGAGTAATCAAGAAAACAAATCAGGATGAACACTCAGTAAATAGGTCATCTATGATATTATTTTCAAATCACATTTTCACCTCACCTTTCCTCTAAGGAGCTCAAGGTGGTTCTCCTCCTTCTCCATTTTATCCTCCCAAGAACCCTGTGAGGTAGGCGAGGCGAAGAGAAGAGATAGTGGCTGACCTAAGGTCGCTCAGCAAGCTTTGTGGCTGATGGAGGGTTTGGCCTCTGCTCTCACAAGTCCCATGACCCTAACCACTACACCACACTGCTCCAAAGTCCTTTCTTCAGTGCTGGCAATGGGATCACATCCTTCCTTGCAGTTAAGGGCAAGCAGTGCCAGGGACTTGGCCAACAAGCCATGCTCTACCTCCACAGGAAGGAATTAGAAGAGGAGTTTAGCTTCAGCCAAGTCTGTGCAGCGACAAGCAAGCCGAGCCTACAGAACCACAAAGGGAGGTTGTATCAGCCAGTCATTTCCTCTCTTAACTTTCTGGATTTTTCATTTTCATTCAAATCGTCATCTGGCTTCCTTTTAGAGTCTGGGAGTTGTTTCCCTTCCTCCCCTTAATGCCTAATGTCTTGTATAGCACAAAAAAATTGGGAAAAGGTCTGCAGCAGACTATACAATTTTGCTCTTGCACCACGTTGCCAAATGCTCACATGCACCCCCTCGCCTCTCCTTTGCACGCACATCTATTTGGGGGGTGCAGGGATGCAGAGAGCTCCACTTGGCAGCTGTTGTTACAACTGTGAGGCTGCCCAGCACTGTGGCCAATAAGGCTGCAGAGATGGCAGCAGAACTGGGGCAGGGGATGGGACAATCTTTCCACCCTAGCACCTGCAGTGTCACCTTTGTAGGCCAGGCAGGGCCCGGAAGGGCCAGAAGAACACCACAAATGTGAAGTCCTGGTGCCGGGGGGGGGGCAGGTACTGCCTCTGGGTGGAGGTCATGGGAGGACAGCACTTTGGGGTTGTCCTTTGAAGGATCTGGGTTGGCATCTCAGAGACTCTGCTGTGTGGAGGACAGGAAGAGGAGCAGCAGCTGGAATATATTATTGATATGGCTATATTGAACATGTCATTTTAATATCTTAGATCGTACAGTGGTACCTTGGTTTTCTCAAACGTAATCTGTTCCGGGAGTCCATTCGATTCTCGAAACCGTTCGAAAACCAAGGTGCGGTTTCCAATTGACTGCAGGAGCTCCCTGCAGTCAATTGGAAGCCGCATCGGATGTTCGGCTACCAAAAAACGTTCGCAAACAGGAACACTCACTTCCAGGTTTGTGGTGTTCTGGAGCCAATTTGCCCAGGAGCCAAGCCATTCAACTACCAAGGTACCACTATACTTCTGCTGTTTTGTGCCATAAGCCACTTTTGGTTAGAACAGAATGGAAAACGTTTAAATGTTAAATTTAATCTGAATGGCTAGTTGAATCTAGAGCAGGGGTCAGCAACCTAAGGCCCATGGGCCGGAAGTGGCCCGAGGAGGTCATTTGACCGGCCCATGAGCCATCCCTGAACTGAGATGCCCGCTTGCGCGCTGCACTAAACCTATGTGTCTGCTCATGCGCAGATGCCAAAAATCACTCACACACATGCACAATCTGGCACATGGAGGGATCTCCGTTGAACTGATCCGGCCCAGGCAAGATAAACCTTGCTGACCCCTGGTCTAGTGGGTCAAATATTTCTCTCCATTTCCCCCATATCCTGTTGTTTCCCCTTCTGTTTAGAGAGTAACATGAGCAACAAAAATTGAGATCCGAGACAGTGAGCACTTTCAGGCAGGAACCCCCCCCCCCAAAAAAAACCCCTTTCCATGTTCTCTATAAAGAAGCCTGTGCACTGATGCCATTATATTAAGGGAGTCGTTTTCTGGCTCTTTCTGGCTCTAACTAAGGCTCTGTTCGAGGCAGGGCTGAGTCCCAGAACCTATTTAGGATGCTTTGGAATATGTGAACCTATGGACATATACAAGGGATCCTTAGCAGGGCTGGAAAGAAATTTTATTCAGGTTGCATTTCAAGGGAAACCTGCATGAACTTTCTGAAACAATCCGTGAACCAAAATTTGCGCTTCTCCCAGTTTTGCAGTGTAATTCTCCAGCCACAGGATGTGTACAAATGTGAACATGCTAGGGCAGGGTGTGCACATAATGTTTATATTATAGTGAGCAGAAAAATCATACTAAAATCATAGCATTGTAGAGTTGGAAGGGACCCCATGGATCATCTAGTCCAACCCCCTGCAATGCAGGAATATAAAGCTCTCCAATATGGGAATCAAACCTGCAACCTTGGCGTTATCAGCACCAACCTCTAACCAACTGAGCTATACAGCCTGAGCCTTAGGTATTATACTAGGGAACATTGCTTTGCAAAAATGTGTATATAAGGAGAGATTGCACCTACAAATATGTACATTAGGAGAGACTGGTATTAAAATGCTGGTGAATTTTCATCAGGACATGAAACAAAACATTGCAAACTAATGTGGAAACTTAGAGACCTGAACTTAAGGCTGGAAAAAAATGAGAAACTTTGAGAAACCAAAATTTGAAAGGTTCATCCATTCCTACACTGAGTAACCACAGTGTCCCTACACATCAGGAATTGAAGTGGACATGCATTTACAAAATTCCAGCATCACAAGGAGCATTGAGGACTCCCAGTATGTATTCTCTAGAAACTAATAGTTGGGTATATAATAGAATTTATGCTACTGTTATCACTTCAATATGTTATTTTCTCCAGCTGGTTTGATTATGTTTTTCTCCTGACTTTTCTCTCCCTGAGGCGAGCGAGTTCTAAAGCAATCTGTCAGCAGGATCAAGCCAGGACAGAAACTGTACAACCCTCTGATCAAACGCGGTCCAGACAGTAAGTCATTTCCCATCTCTAGTAGTTTTGTTTTAGGAAAGAGGGAGGATGTCTCAGACTTTGCCATTCCTTTAAAAAAAGAAAATGATTTAATTTACAACAGATCCAACCAGTTTGTCTCCACGACTTTCTTCAGTAATGGAAAACATACTAAGTAAGTCCTGCCACTGCTGAACAACTTTTGGCGAGCAGCAAAAGAGAATCGGTCTGGCTGCGTTTGTTGGACAGCGAAAGTCAAACATAGAACAGCAGCCCATTTCAAGGCCGGTCCTGCCAATAGGCAGAGAAGGCAGCCTCCTCAGGCAGTATATGCTGGACTGGCGGTGGCAGCACCTGGTCCATTTATTCCCCATGAGAACAGAAAGGGAGCCTTTCCAGATCATGCCCAAAGCCCACCTTAGTCAAGCATTCAGTAGGTACAAAAAGGTTTGGTGGGGGGTGAGCATAGGTCAAAAGTTAGCCATGGTAATTGCTCTCATTTCCCTGCACCCAGAAAGTTGGAACTCCCTGCTTATTGACATCTGGCAGGTACCTTCACTGTGCTCTTTTAGATGCCTGCTAAAAAATTTTTGATTAGGCAAGCCTTTCCATATATGTGTACGGTGGAACCTCGTGTTACGTACCATCCTCCTTACGAATGCTTTGGGTAACGAGCTCCGCTAACCTGGAAGTAGATGCCTCTAGTTGCGAACTTTGCCTCAGGATGCGAGCGCAAGTCGCACGCCGGTGGTGCGGCGGCAGAGGGAGGCCCCATTAGCGAAAGCGTGCCTCATGTTAAGAACGTTTTCGGCTTCAGAACGGACCTCCGGAATGAATTAAGTTCGTAACCGGAGGTACCACTGTAATGTTGATGTGCTTTAACCTGGTTTTTAGCTTATCGTTGATGTTATTTATTTTTAGAGTAGCAGCTGCCTTTGGACTACGGTTCCCATCATTCCTAACCACTGGTCTTGCTAGCAAGGGATAATGGGGATTGTAGTCCAAAAGCAGCTGGAGACCCAAGTTTGGGAAACACTGTTTTCAGAGGTTTTAAATTGTTGTTTTTAACTGTGTTTTACAGGTAGTTTAGTTGTTTTATTCTTTTTTGTAAACGGCTGTGAGGTTGTGGGTTGTTTTTTTAAAGTAATCAAATGCTATATAGCATATTTTTGCTCTATAAGACTCACTTTTGCCCTCCTAAAAAGTAAGGGGAAATGTGTGTGCGTCTTATGGAGCGAATGCAGGCTGCGCAGCTATCTCAGAAGCCAGAATAGCAAGAGGGATTGCTGCTTTCACTGCGTAGCAATCCCTCTTTCTGTTCTGGCTTCTGAGATTCAGAATATTTTTTTTTCTTGTTTTCCGTCTTATAGAGCGAAAAATACGGAAATAAAATAAAAATTGAGGATTGTGGGGCAGAGAGTGAAAGAGAGTGGCTTACCAACAGGGTCTATGTCGCAAGCGAGGTTCAAACCAGGGACTTTCTGATCCATAGATCAGTCTCTTCGTCAGTATACAACACCACTTTCACTGTGTAAAGTGATTCTGAATATGTCTAAGAGCAAGTGGAGGAACCAAGCAAGCTGGCTTATGAAGCCTGACCATCGGTCCATCTGCACTGAGTATTGTCTGCACTGACTAGCAGTGGTTCTCCAGGATTTCAGGCAGAGGACATTTCCCGCCCTATCTGGAGAGGTCAGAAATGGAACCTGGGACCTTCTGCATGCAAAGCAGATGTCTCAGCACTTAGCTATGGTCCTCCCATCAGTGTCTTTTCCAAATCATGTTTTCCATCTTAATACTCATGCTAAGCTCGGGGGTTTCTTAATTCTAAACAATAAAACTGATGGAAGATAAGAAGGTTTCCAGGTAAGTGAGAGGCACCCTGCATCCTTCTCTGTTATCCAGGCAATGTGAGATGGACCACTTGGTTTAACATTGACCACCCTGGAGGCAATGGGGATTACGAACGCACAGATGCCATCCGCTTCTACTATCGGGACAGGTTGTGTCCCAGGCCCATCCGCGTTGAAGCCCGAACAACAGACTGGATCCCTGCCGCCAGCACAGGCCAGGTGGTTCACTCCAACGCCCAGGAAGGATTCTGGTGCCTGAACAAGGAGCAGCCTGCAGGGCAAACATGCTTGAATTATGCTGTGCGTTTCCTGTGCCCCATAGGTAAGTGCTCACCAGATAAGAAGGGCCTGGTCACTGGATCAGGCTAGACATCCATGTAGTCCAACATCCTGTTCTCACAGTGACCAACCAGAGGCCCACAAGCAGGAACTGGCTGCAACATCATTCTCCCCGCTTGTGATTCCCAACAACTGGTATTCAACAGTAGAGGCAGAACATAGCCACCATTAGCCTTACCCTCCAGGAATTTGCCTAATCCTCTTTTAGGTTGGGGTGTGAATAGATGCTAAAAGGTAAAGGGACCCCTGACCATTAGGTCCAGTCATGGCTGACTCTGGGGTTGCAGCGCTCATCTCACTTTATTGGCCGAGGGAGCCGGCATACAGCTTCCGGGTCATGTGGCCAGCATGACTAAGCCACTTCTGGCACGGAAACGCCGTTTACCTTCCCACTGGAGCGGTACCTATTTATCTAGTTGCACTTTGACGTGCTTTCAAACTGCTAGGTGGGCAAGAGCAGGGACCAAGCAACGGGAGCTCACCCCGTCGCGGGGATTCGAACTGCCGACCTTCTTATTGGCAAGTCCTAGGCTCTGTGGTTTAACCCATAGCGCCACCCGTATCCCTGAATAGATGTTAGGAGAGGCTATATTTATTAGATATTATCCTTCCTTCCTCACATTTGTGAGTTCAGCAGAGTGTCATCCCTTTGCAACTTAAAAGGGAAGCAAAGATAGGCTAGTTTTAGGCTTTTAGTTTAAGCAATCCAGGATGCTTTAAGGCAGACTGGATTCTCCTAGTATTTCCCCTTAAAACAATAATTGCACAAACAGTCTTATAAAAACATTTACTCACTCAGAATGCTTGTTGCCAGACTCCTTACCTCAAGATTCCAAAATGTTATGGTCTTCGTGGTCAACGTGGAGCGAATGTTCTGGAAAATGTGAACAGGATGGTGTCCAGACTCGGACCAGGACCTGTCTCGCGGAAAGCCTTCAGGAGCCACACTGCAAAGAAATGAGCGAGGAAGGACGACGCTGTCCTGGACCTCCTTGCTCAGGTGCCCCCAATAAAATTCGAAGACTGTGTTGTAGGTGAACTGTACTTGCATATTCCCACCCCAATACCTCAAACTCTTGCCCCCGCAATGCCTTGTGTAGCATCTTGCTTGATGAAGAGAACTCAAAAGCTTGTCACAATTTTGTGAGAGTTTGGTTGGTCCCTAACCAACAAGAGGTGTTTTGGTCTGGGGCTGAAGACCCATTGCTATTTCTGCAACTGGGTCCCAGAAGGGTCCCTCCCTCCAGCATACTGGGGTCAACCAATCAGCATGAAAGGGGAGCTTCTTGGCCACTGAGATGAAGTCTTCCCACCCTTTCTGCTGATTGGAGCCAATCAGAGTGAAAGGAGGTGAGTCAGCCACTGAGGATTGGCTCCAAGGGTCACTTTGGAGAAAGAGAGTGGTAAGATCACTGAGGAGCCATTGTTCTGTATGTTCCAAAGCTAAGCATTTATGAACACTGAAAACGCAAGGTGCTTCCGTTTCAAGGGAATGGTATGCAAGTTCTGTTATATACAATGGAACTTCAAGGAAACATAAATAAGTCACACAGAAAGAATATATTGGAGGACTTCAAATCATTTGCCCATGTTATGTCCACAGAAAATAGATCTTGCTGAAATGCAACCAATGGAGATCTGCATTGATTGTTGTAACAACAACAACAAATATTATTGTGGTTGTAGAATTATAGCCATATTCTTGGAATTTTGTATGGTCTTAGAAGGGGGCATGGCTATGAGGAGGTGTGGCAGTGTTTGTCATGGAAGGACCCTGCACATCTGAATTTTCCACTATACTACTGCTAACAAAGGCATTGCCTAAATGTGGATTTTGGAGGAAAGGCTGGTGGTGACTGTGGTCCTTTCAGCTCTGTCTAGGGATGGGAGAGAAATTCAATTCAGTTCACTTTTAAAGGGGAATCTATCAAATTCTCACTTCTCAAATAATATGAGTACCAAAATATAGCCACCCAAAATTCACACTTGTCTGAATTTTACAGTGTGGTTCTCCAGTGACTGTTAATAATAATGGGCCAGGTGGAAGTGAGCCCTGTAGCAGAGAGCAGTCTTCTTTCCAGCACTCATGGCATCAAATGCAAATATTAGCGGAAAGTGTGTGTAAAAATGAACACATTAGTAAAACACATTTTTACAATCCTTGCAAAAATGTGTACATTAGTCAGAAAACTGCAAGTAAAAATGTGTTTATTAGGATAATTCTTTTCTTCCTTCTTTTGGGGTTGTCTCCAACACCAGTCATACTTAGAGTAGACTTACTGAAATTAATGGACACACCTAACTTAGATCCATAATTTAAGTAGGTCTGTAACTTCATTGGATACAACTCTTAATTGTGCTGGTTTCAGAGAAGACCGTGTACACACCATACATTTAAAGCACATGAGGTCCCCCAAAGAATCTTGGGAGCTGTAGTTCACCTCTCACAGAGCTGCAATGCCAAGCAGCCTTAACAAACTACACTTCCCAGCATTCTTTGGGGAGTACTGTGTTCTGTGTGCAAGCTGTGTACATAGTCAAATAAAAAATGATGTGATGTGTCATAACCGGCTGTTTTCTCCATCCCGCAGTTTGCAACATGACCTGCTCCATGGGCCATGTGAATGCTGAATGTGACACTTGCATGTGCGAGGAACACCTGCTTCATGGCAAAGTCTCCTTGCAAGGTGGTGGCCCTGCAGTCGGTGCAGCCGTCTCCTTGCAAACCAAGCCGACAAAACTATTGACAGTGACTGACAGGAATGGAGAGTTTCAGGTTCCTGGCGTGTGCCTTGATGGCAAAACCGCCTTGCAGATCAAAAAGCCAAATTACAAAACAGCTTTGGTCATCGTCCCCGAGAGTTCCGGACGTTCCTCATCAGTCCACATCCACTTGGAAAGAGCAGGTAAACAAAGCCTGTTAACAAGCAACTTCAGTGCAAACTGTTCAAAGGGATGGAAGCCACACTCTTGTTACCTGCCACACACCTGAGCTCACATATGACATCGAGGGTGGAGCAGGTGGCTGTACTTTGGGAGGAAATGGCCTTGTGGGTTTAATTAGGCTGGCAGGCCTGAGGTTCTCCAGGTCTGGATCAAACACAGGAAATGGTAAATCCAGCTATGTAAGCCAACTCAGTGAGGAATATTTTCTGCCCCCAGAAAAACCGTACATGGTGACGCATCCCGAGAGCAAAGCCAGGAGAGAGGGACAAAGTGTTTCTTTCTGTTGTCAGGCTGTTGGAGACCCGGTACCTGACCGATACTTTTGGTAAGTCCTTAAAGTTCACACAGGCAAAGTGTGTTCCTTAATAGGTTATAAAAACTGCATAAAGCTATAATTAAGTCATTACACTAATGCCACAGTCTTTATTTCATTAAGCTCCCACAGACATTAGTTTTGTTCTAAAGCAGCAAATGTAACCACGTGAAGCGGCACCTTTTATATTACATGGAATTGAATGTTGTGAAGCCCCAACATGGTTTTGGGGCTGTTAAAGGAACACAAAGCAGCGTGGAAAAGGTCAACATTAGCTGCTACCCGCCCTAGTGCTTCTGACGTGTGTAGTCAAAAGAGTAATTGCCCGTGTGGAAAACTGCAGATGGGAAAGCTTTTGGAGGGGAGAAATTGTGAGCCCAGAACGTATGAAGTCTCCTAATAGCACTGGAATAAACAATTCTTTAAATAGGGTGGTGTTCAACCAAGATCTAATCAGAGTAGACCACTAAAATTAAGGTATCTAACTCAGTTCCGTTCATTTCAATGGGTTTAGTCTGAGTAAAGCCTAGCTGAATACCAACCACAATATTTATTGACAATGACAGTTTTTAATCCTAAAGGTAAAGGTAAAGGTACCCCTGCCTGTACGGGCCAGTCTTGACAGACTCTAGGGTTGTGCGCCCATCTCACTTAAGAGGCCGGGGGCCAGCGCAGTCCGGAGACACTTCCGGGTCACGTGGCCAGCATGACAAAGCTGCATCTGGCGAGCCAGCACAGCACACGGAAACACCGTTTACCTTCCCGGCAGTAAGCGGTCCCTATTTATCTACTTGCACCCAGGGGTGCTTTTGAACTGCCAGGTTGGCAGGCACTGGGACCGAGCAACAGGTGCGCACCCCACCGCGGGGATTCGAACCGCCGACCTTTCGATTGGCAAGCCCTAGGCGCTGAGGCTTTTACCCACAGCACCACCCGCGTCCCAATTTTTAATCCTGCTCTTCAGCAAAAAAGAGAGAGAGACTTGCAGAGTGGCTTGCAATTCAGTTAAAAGGCTTATGAAAAAACAAAAACACAGCACAAAAGGAAAATGGATAGGAAGAGATAGGCAAACTCATCTACAAGTTGGAAGGTTATAAACTGTTGCACTGACCAGTCCAAACAAACAAACTTGGTTCTTAGAGATATACTGCTAATTTCTTCACATTATTTATCTACTATATATTTTGGAACGTTGTTTTGTTTGTTCGCTATTCATAGGGCTACTGCTTAAGACACCCTAACCAAATTTTGCACAATGGTTCCTCAGATAAGGAAGCAGCTTTTTATGTTTGGATGCAATTGGACGCCATTTTGAATCACAATAGCAGCCTGAAACTTTCAAAACTGCACTGATCTTTTTGGCAATCCTGAGCAACGCCGAGTACGGGGCTGCTATTGATTCAATAAACTTTTATCACAGATCTCCCATTAGCTTTTCATTTCCAGGGTGGGGAAAGGGGATAAAATATCAAGACAGCAGACCTGGAAAATCCACAAAAGCAAAGAGAGGTAGAAAAAATATATCTCTTTGCTTCTAAGCCTTGAGTCTTCCCTTTCTGAAAATACTACAGGTACCATAACGAAACCTTGCTAGACCCTTCACTCTATAAGTACAAAAGCAACCTGGTGATAAAGAACTTGAAAATGGACCAAGCTGGAGAGTATTTTTGCAAGACCAGCAATGATGCAGGATCTGTGAAGTCCCGAGCAGCCACACTTTCCATAACAGGTGAGAAACCATTTTTGGAGGGGCAGGGAGGCAGAAGTGGTGGTTGTCTTCAAGTCTTTGCTATTCCTTACTTATAGTGTATGGAAGCAAGTGGGGCAGTCCCAGTGCACACCCACATCACAGAGTGGAAGTGGGAGTGGACTGCTTGGAGGGTGTCTCCCCCCCAATTAAGCAGTACAATTGTACTTTGGTTCTCAAATTTAATCCGCTTCGGGAGTCGGTTTGACTCTCGAAACAGTTTGAAAACCAAGGCGCAGCTTCCGATTGCCTGCAGGAACTTCGGATGTTTGACTACCATGGTACCACTGTATATACATTTTATGAGATAAATAAATAAATTCAAGCAACGGAAATTGCCTTCATGAGGCAAGCAAGGATGGGTGGATTTCTCTAGTTTGTGTTGATTTCACATATGTTCATGCAGAAGTCTGTTCAATTCCCCCTTCCACACGTTGTTGCCGTTTTTAAAAATATCTATACAACATTATTTTATCTTAGTGTATGCATTTCCAAATGCATATCCTAAACAATATTTTTTAAAAAATGTATTTTGGCATCTATTTATCTTTTAGCAAAATTTATTTTTTGCAAAATACAAAAGAAGTGCCACCTCAAAATGCACCAGTTTTTTTGTGTGTGTTTTTAAAGGTATGCAGCTGCAAATATTCTGCCTGTATTTTATACCCGGCATCCGTATGGTAAAAACTGTTGCTTAGCTGAACGTGGAACAAATGAAACATTTAGAAACAGGAGGGAAGGAGGCAAGTTGGAGTTCTATGGCACCACAGCAGCTAGGCCCCATGGCAAACAGAGCTGAAGCAAGTGCCCCCTTTGTAATCTGGCTGCGAAGCTGCACTCATGATGGGCCAGCTGTTCTCTCCATCTATAATGTCCAGGAATCAGTCTAGACAACGTATCGTGATTTAACTATATACATGATGTTAATCACACAGCTTGAGTGCAGGATTCCTCTTCTTCTTACAAATTGCCAGCATAGGAGACTCAGCTTGGATTGGGACCCTGGTTTGGGAGGTATAGGGGCTCTTAATCTTTTGAGCTAGGCTGGGGGCCCCCCATGGCTGCTAATTACATAGGAAAATGTAAAAAAATCCCCCTCTACCTCTCGTGCCATTTGGCTTCTTGCAAGGATTGGTGAAGCTGTCAAATTTCAGTTTCTCATTTTCCCAACCTTAAGTTCAATTCTCCAGCATTTCCACATTACAGTGGTACCTCGGGTTACATACGCTTCAGGTTACATACGCTTCAGTTTACAGACTCCGCTAACCCAGAAATATTACCTCGGGTTAAGAACTTTGCTTCAGGATGAGAACAGAAATCGTGCTCTGGCGGCGCAGCAGCAGCAGGAGGCCCCATTAGCTAAAGTGGTGCTTCAGGTTAAGAACAGTTTCAGGTTAAGTACAGACCTCCAGAATGAATTAAGTACTTAACCTGAGGTACCACTGTACTTTGCTTGGAAACAACAACAGCAAGCTCATGAAAATCCATCATTTTTATGCAGCTTTTTCCTAATGCACACATTTTTGTATGCAATTTGCCTAATATATAGTGTATTACAATTTTGACAAATGTGTGCATTTTCTCCTAGCTGGTGCATTTTTTTGTACACATTACGTGGCTAGAGAACTGCAAATTTCAGAAAAGCGTGAATTTTGAAGAAGTGCTGTTTGGGTTTGCTTATCATTTGGAGAGTGTGAATTACGCAGATTTGCCTTTAAATGCAAACTGAATTGAATTTCACCAGCTTAGCTCTGTTGGTAAGAATGTGGTGTTTATAACGCCAAGATTCGATCCCCATATGGATTGCAGCTGCACATTCCTGCATTGGAAGGGGGGTGGTTTAAATGACCTTTGGGGTCCCTTCCAGCCTTACAATTCGATGACTCTCCCCCATTGCTAGCTACTTTCCAGAGAAAAGTTCTTCACTCAATGGAAACCCATGTCATTAGTATCCTGTGTTATTAGGCCCTTAGTTACATGGGTTCAGAACTCTCACTTTTTGGCTTGAACAACATTCCTGCATAAGGAAAGTCCCTGAATTCTCACAGAAATGGCTGCACAAGAAACTAACATATGAAATCTATTTCAACAGCAAAGAATGTAGCTCCTTGCAACCCAAGGCCCGAGAGCTATCTCATCCGGCTGCCACACGACTGCTTCCAAAACTCAACAGGCTCCTTCTACTATGACGTTGGCAGATGCCCATCCAGTGCCTGCTTTGGGATGTTGGATAACGGCCTCCGCTGCAAAGACCTTGCCGCTTACTGCTGTGGGGTCTCCAGAATGGAGACACGAGAATTAGCCTGTTCTGGGTACACACTTCCCATCAAAGTGAATGTGAGGTGCAGCTGTCAGAAGTGCGTTGAAGCCAAGGTGACGGTGCGCGGAAGAGCCGTGGCTTCCGACACGCAAGAGCCCATGAGGTTTGGCCATATATACATGGGGAATAACAGGGTGAGCATGACCGGCTATAAGGGAACCTTCTCCATTCAAGTGCCCCCCAACACAGAGAGGCTGGTCCTCACGTTTGTTGATCGCCTTCAGAAGTTTGTGAACACAACCAAGGTGCTGCCTTTCAACAAAAACGGCGGAACTGTCTTCCACGAGATCAAGATGTTAAGGAAGAATCCGCCCGTCACGCTGGAGTCGACAGAGACCAGCGTGATACCTCTGGGAGTTATGGAGGAAGACGACCCGATAGCCGAACTGGAAATTCCGCCCAATACGTTCTATAGACAGAATGGAGAACTCTATGCTGGGAAGGTGAAAGCCAGTGTGACCTTCTTGGACCCAAGGAATGTCTCTAGTGCAGCCATAGCACAAAGCGACTTGAACTTTGTAGACGACGAAGGCGACATGCTCCCTCTGCGGACGTATGGCATGTTTTCCATGGATTTCACGGATGAAACCTCCGCCGAAACCCTCAACGCAGGGAAAGTGAAAGTCCGCCTAGACTCCGCTCAGGTGAGGATGCCAGAACATCTGAAGGGAATGAAGCTGTGGTCTCTGAACCCCCAGACAGGCTTATGGGAAGAAGAAGGAGACTTCCAGCTTGACCAGAGAAGGCGCAGCAAGCGAGAAGAACGGACATTTCTGGTAGGCAACATGGAGATAAGAGAAAGGAGGCTTTTCAACCTTGACGTCCCAGAGAGCAGGCGGTGCTATATCAAGGTGCGCACTTACAGAAGCGAAAGGTACATGCCCAGTGAACAAATAACGGGGGTGGTGGTTTCCGTTATCAACATGGAGCCCACACCAGGCTACTCAACCAATCCTAGAGCATGGGGCCGCTTTGACAGCGCTGTCACTGGCTCCAATGGCGTTTGTGTGCCCGCTTTCTGCGATGACCAAAACCCAGATGCCTACAGCGCTTACATCATGGCGAGCCTCGGAGAGGAGGAGCTTGAAGCTGTCCCCTCATCTCCAAGGCTTAGTCCTACTGCTGTTGGAGTCCCGCAGCCGTATCTCAATAAGCTGAAGTACCGGCGGACGGACCACGTGGATCGTAACGTGAAGAAGACCGCTTTCAGCATCAGCGTGGCGAAGCCCACTCCGAACGCTGCCGAAGAGAGCAATGGCCCCATATACCCTTATGAGAAACTTCGAGAATGTGAAGTGGCTCCACATAGTGCCGCTCACTTCAGGTTTTACAGGGTAGAAGGAGACAGGTATGACTACAACACAGTTCCTTTCAACGAGGATGACCCCATGAACTGGACAGAAGACTACTTGGCCTGGTGGCCTAAGCCAATGGAATTTAGGGCTTGCTACGTCAAGGTGAGGATCAATGGGCCTCTGGAGGTGAATGTGAGGTCTCGCAACATGGGGGGCACGCACCCACGGACAGTTGGCCAGCTGTACGGAATCAGAGATGTCCGTAGTATCCGTGACCAAGAGCGACCCAACATTTCAGCAGCGTGCCTGGAATTCAAGTGCAGCGGCATGTTGTATGACCAGGAACGTGTTGATCGGACACTGGTGAAAATCATCCCACAAGGGAACTGCTACCGGGAGAGTGTCAGCAGCACACTTCACGAGTATCTGGTGAACCACCTTCCCGTTGCGGTCAACAACGACTCCAGTCAGTACACCATGTTGGCGCCTCTTGACCCTCTTGGTCACAACTATGGGATCTACACAGTTACAGACCAGGATCCCAGGACAGCCAAGGAGATAGCTCTGGGAAGGTGCTTCGACGGAACATCTGACGGTTCCTCGAGAATTATGAAGACCAACGTAGGCATAGCGCTCACTTTCAACTGTCAAGAGAGAGACGCGCAACAGCAAAGCTTGTTCCAATCCCTGCGCAATGTGCCAAACAGGTACCCGGTGAGCCCTCTTAGAGGGAGGGTAGGGGTAAGAAGGTCAAGCGAAAGCCGTGTTGGTCAGATTAGGGGGAAAGGCACCCCCTTTGTCAGAGTTCCTCAAAGAACCCAGTAAGATCTTATAATCCAACGCAACCCAACAGCTCCATGGGGCTCAAAGGGTCCTTGCCAGCGTGCACACACATCAATTCTGGGGACAGCATCACATGGACGATAGTACAGTATTTTTTTAAAACGCTGATTTATGTGGGGAAGCCTCTACCCATATGAAGTTCCTTGAGTCCTTCAACACCTTTTACTAACATTCAGATCTCATCCTAGGAATGCAGTGAAATACTTAACAAGATAAATAGCAAGCACTTGGTTAGAACATCTGATAAAACGACATTGGCTGCCCACCTCTCAGTGAAGAACTGTCTGAGGAGACAGTATATAAATTCAATAAAAAAATAATAAAAAAAGAAGAGAGTGTATGCAGAACAGACGAGGATGCACCAACAAGAAGGCCCTTTTCTCACTGATGTGCTCCAATCCCCCCACCACTTCCTTCCACCTAGATTAAATTTTGCATACCTCTTAAAAAGGGAATGAATATTTGCAGGTAAGCTAGCCTCAGCCCATATGCTTCAGCCCAAATTCTGCATCACCGGCAAATCCTTTCTTTGAAATTTTAGAACTTACTGTATTTAATCAATACCAGTACTGAAGATTCCCTCTTTGAGGAAGGTTGCATTTTAAGAGTCTCTGACCAAATGCAGCTGAAGAGTTAACACCTAATCTATGTAATTATGATCTTGTTTTTCAGAAGAATGTTTAAAACTGTAAAAAAATGTTCTCTGCAAGGGTGGAAGAAGCTATATCGAATATTTTTTAAAAAATGTACATAAATTCTTTTTCTGATAAGTGGCTTTGGCAGCCCCATTAACAAATGATAAATAAAAAGGAAGCTATTCCTTCATATTGAATCTACAGTAACTGTAAGACTCTGTAAATGTGAACAATGATATTTATTTCTGTATTTGCTCTGCAACTGTGTGTGTGTTTTCATTCCTGCCATACTGCTCTTGCGAACTTCTTCCCTTGTTTGCAGAACACAGAAATGCCAATTAAATGTACCGTATTTTTCGCTTTATAAGACGCACCAGACCACAAGACGCACCTAGTTTTTGGAGGAGGAAAACAAGCAAGAAAATATTCTGAATCTCAGAAGCCAGAACAGCAAGAGGGATCGCTGCGCAGTGAAAGCAGCAATCCGTCTTGCTGTTCTGGCTTCTGAGACAGCTGTGCAGCCTGCATTCGCTCCATAAGACGCACACACATTTCCCCTTACTTTTTAGGAGGGAAAAAGTGAGTCTTATAGAGCAAAAAATACGGTATTCACTCCATTTCCACCCCACATATCCCCCAAGGAAATCAAGGCAGCATCTATGGGCTCTTCCGTGACCCCCCCCTCCCCGTCAATACTTACAACTATACTATGAGGGAGACCAAGAGACAGCAAATGGCTCAAGGTCACCCAGTGAGCTCTGTGGCTGAGTTTGAGATTTCAGCTTAGAATTTCCCCAGCTCTAGTCAAAGAAGCCAGTGCCAGTTAAGCGCACCTTGTGCTTAACTAAATAGAGCACAGGGGATAAGTCTGTAGGGATGAGTTTGGTCCACAAGTCTTACATTACTTCCCGAAAATAGAAATAGGAAAGCTTATGGATCAAGAGTTAACATGTGCCCCATCACTCTTGTTTTGAGGCCTGAAGCAGAATTGTTGGGCCCATGCTATACCTAGCTAGCCTAGGGAATTTGTAGGTCAGCTAACTGACTCTTCTTGTAAGTCAGCAGCCTTTCATAGGAAAAAAGGTTCCTCTACAACAGGAAGTGGGGACCTTCAGTTGTTGAACTACAATGCCAATCCATGCCAGCCAGCACAGCAAATGGCCAGAGATGATGGGAGTTGTAGTCTAGCAAACAACTAGAGGACCACAGATGCCCCAAACCTGTTATATGAAATCAGTAGTCAACATTATGCCCATTTGTGAGGAAAAATAAGCGGGTTTAAATAGAAACGGCAATCACTTCTGTAGTTGGGAGGAGTTTCTGGTCACTTCCATGCAGGGGTGCCAACTTAAATATTGAGGGCCCCCAGGTAAGCCCTGCCCCACATAACAAAACACAGCATGCATACACCATTTGAATGCCAATGCCTGTGAACTTGGTGGAGCCTGGCCTCCTCAAATATTTTATTGGGGGCCCTGAAGGAAGCTCGGCCCCTATGAGTTGGCTCCAATGCTTCCAAATGATCTGTTTATCCAACACTCCATTCTGATGTGTTTGCTGGGAGGTTAGATGATGTTTCGTTAAGCAAGTCTTACCTGTCCAGTGCATTTTACTATCACTTTCTTTATCACAAAAGTCTATTTTGGGGGGCAGTTTTGTCATGCACGAGTGCCAGATAAACTTTTATTGCACCACCTGCATTTGAAGTATATGGCTGACTCCCAGCCGAAAAATAGCAACTTCATTAGCAAAGGCAGCCTGCTGGCTGCTGCTATTATTCTGAATTTCTGCTGTGGATTGCTTGAGTTTAATCTAACAGCATCCTTTAGATACTGTTTTTACTCCAACTGAAGGAGTAATGTTGGTTGACCATGTATGTTAGGCTAAGAAGCACAGAGTGCCACCTGCTGGCTTACTGGTGCTACAGCACCGCCAAGAACGTTAGAAACAACAGTAAAAAAACAACACCATCATGACAAGTGGACTGTGTGTGGAGAGAGAACTTATGTACTGCAAGGGGTTATAGCACTGCACAGTGCATAGAATGTGTCCAAAACTGAGTCAACTTCCACTCATGCAGTTGGGCTCCCTCTAGCTCTGCATCCGCCCACCCCTTCAAGTTGCCCCCACATGTGCTGCCAACAGTCCCCCGCCTTTTGCAACAGGTTTTGAGGGTTGCAGGTAAGAGAAATATTTCTCTTAGCCCAAGACCCTGAGGAGCAACTGTCCCCAAAGCAACACTTTACTCCTCACTCTTACAGGGAAAAGTAAATGGATACTTTCAAATACCACCCTTGTCAACACAAAGCTTGTTCCTTGCTATTGGTGAGGAAGCCAGTGTTTGAAGAAAAACAAAACAATACACAAAGCTGCTTTGTTTCTTCTTGATTATCCTAGCATGTGAAAAATGCAGGGGACTTGTTTTTACACAGACGTTCTTATGCTAATCCGAGTGTAGGTCACAGACACTGTAAGAGTCACAGAAGACCACATCATTCAGATAAACTTATATAAAAAATAATTTATCATTCAATATTGCAGTAAGTGTAGCATTGTTATCTAAGGTAACTTTACAAACCTGCACTTTTGAGTACAAGGATTAATGTACTGTTAATCTAGAAAGCCAGAGAAGATGCCCATATAAATCCCTCTCGCAGAGCTGAAAAGATTATTTCAAGGCTACAGATACTGGGGATGAACACACTGTTCAGGGTAGCCGGAATGAAAACCGTTTGGGAGACCCATAGAGGAGCAATAGTCAAACTCCACCGCCTCTTGACATCTTCCTGTTCCTTCCATCCCTGTTTCAATTGATGGTAACGCAGGGAGACACCAAGACTCAATTTCTGATGCAGAGATGATATGGCGTGGATATGTCTCCAACCCTGCCAGCATAAACAAACACCTGGTTGATTCAGACAGCGTACCAGGCCTTCATTGCTATGTGTTGCGAACATGCAACAGTGTTCCTTGCCGACTCCTTTTCGCTGGGGCTAGCTTGAGTGTTTGGAACCTGCACGTCCCGGGAGTCATTTTGGAATTCTGCTGGAACCAAGGATGTAAGTAGCCATTGTAGAAGTCAGCAGCTGTCAGCTTCTTCTTAAGCACCACAGCTTTAACTCCAACCCAGCCTTCCTGGAGGGGAAAAGAACAAGGTGAAGCTGAGTGTTGGAGAGGTCTCAGCACATCCCGCAAGTCCTGAATTCACACAGCAAAAACATGGGGTTGTATCCCACTGACTTACACACTCAAGAAAAGACACATTGAAATCAGTGGAACTAAGTAAAGTTATGCCCATTAACTACAAGATGTTTACTCTGAAAAGGACAAACACTGGATACAATCCATGAAATTCAGTATCCTGTCAGTTCTCAATCATGTTTAAAAACTCAAGTTACTGTAATGCAATGGGAAGGAGGGATGGATTTAGGAAATGCTTGCGAACTCTGCATAGTTTGATTCTCCAAGCCATTGAGTGGTAAAAGCAAGCAACTTCAACCTAAATTTGATTTACAAACTGTTCCCCTTACTGCAGCTGCCTGTAAACAGTCTAGTAATAGCAATCTGAGGAAAGAAAAGTGATAATAATAATAATAATAATAATTTATTATTTATACCCCGCCCATCTGGCTGGGCCTCCCCAGCCACTCTGGGCGGCTTCCATAGAAACCAAAAATACACTAAAATACCACACATTAAAAACTTCCCTGAACAGGGCTGCCTTAAGATGTCTTCTGAATGTCAGATAGTTATTTATCGCTTTGACATCTGATGGGAGGGCGTTCCACAGGGCGGGTGCCACTACCGAGAAGGCCCTCTGCCTGGTTCCCTGTAGCTTTGCTTCTCGCAATGAGGGAACCGCCAGAAGGCCCTCGGCGCTGGACCTCAGCGTCCGGGCAGAACGGTGGGGGTGGAGACGCTCCTTCAGGTATACTGGGCCGAGGCCGTTTAGGGCTTTAAAGGTCAACACCAGCACTTTGAATTGTGCTCGGAAATGTACTGGGAAAAACCACATCCAGTGGTACCTTGGGTTACATACGCTTCAGGTTACAGACTCTGCGAACCCAGGAATAGTAACTCTGCTTCAGGATGAGAACAGAAATCGTGCAGAAGCAGCACGGAGGCAGCAGGAGGCCCCATTAGCTAAAGTGCTTCAGGTTAAGAACAGTTTCAGGTTAAGAACGGACCTCTGGAACGAATTAAGTACTTAACCCGAGGTACCACTGTACATACAAACATACCTTGCAACGGATCCCCAGTGTCTGCAACTGCTTATGATAGAACACTGATCCTGGGACGGTTCCGTTTTCAGCTGCTAACCTATCTGAACACAAAACACATGTTCTAGACTTAGTTTTCCCACAACAGGTTGTTGTAGAGTTGTGCATGCCCGATGTATCATCAGCCACATAGAACCAGCCCAAATGAAAATATCTTGCGAAGCTTCCAAGTGTTGCTCAAACAGAGTTCTCTTGGCTGATCTTAGTTGTCACGGTAAGAAATCACTGCCTCTACTGAACCCTGCCTCTGCAGGTTGGTTTCTGTTGGTTATAAAAGGCTTTAGAGATCAAAGGCAGGGTCTACATTTATGGCCAGAAGGTAAGATGACACCAAGCTAAAAGGCCACACAGCAATTTGAAACACTCGCAGCAAAGGCAAGGAATGATATATAACTTCAGTTTCACAGAAGTGCCTCCAGTGTAATGTTTAACTACTTTTTGTGCCATAGCTAACAACCAAAATTGCTGAGATGTATGTACATACCATTGTGGTCATGTAATGTCTCCACTTCCACAAAATCCAAGAGTTTTACAGTAGTACCCATCCAGAGTGTTTGCAGGGGCATCTGAAAAAGGTACAGTAAGGTATCTTAGCCACATATGTTCACACTCATTTCAGCTAAATGAATCCAGAGTTGTCAAACTGTTTTCAGGTTCAGTCAGCAATACAAACACAAATTTAGGGCTAGTTTCCGCTTTTTTCTGATGTGTATTAGCAGAAGCATTTCAAATACAAGAAGACTAGGTCAGATGCAAACTACAGTAGTTTCCCCAAGGTGTATGAGATTTGAAACAACTTTTAAAAATCAAGGTCAGCCTTCACCTGCCAGCCCTGTGGCTTTGTTGGAAATAAGGCATGCAGTTTAAATCTTTGGTAAGCAGGACTTCAAAGGAATCTGAGCAACAAAAAGCTAGTATGTAGCTGTGGGTGAACAAGTTGCTCATTTGAGGCTACAGCGAAGTAAAAAGTAAAAAACTGACTAGCATCCCCCCCCCCGGCTTTTTTAAATTTTAATTTTGCAATCCCAGAACAGCTGGTAAGTGGTGGTGTTAACCCATTTCCTCCAAAGCTGAAGACTAAGAGGTGGGAGAAATTCTCTCCCAAATCAGCATTTAATTATATATAATTGATAGACGGGCTATTGAAATTCTTTTGTAGCCTAGGATTTTAGTGAACCTCTTTGCAACACTGGCATTACCATTGCTCCCAAGGCACGATGCATCCTCAGTATCTGCTCAGGAGTTTGTTCTTCCCACTGGATGCAGCTCATTGCAATGCTGGCTTTAGGAGCTTTAAGATAACAAAACGAAAGTTAATGAGTGAACTCTGAGTCAAGTTCATAGAGCTAAAAGGCTACCAACAGCTTCTAGCTGTGATGGCTATGCTCTTCCTCCACAGTTGGGAGGCAGGAAGCTTCTGAATGCCAGTTGCTGGAAACTGCAAAAAGGGAGAAGGCTCTTGTGCTCAAGAGAGAACAGTGGCCTGATCCAACTGGCTTGTCTTACATTCTTAACCCTACAGTTGAAATGATTGCACCACCAATATTCTTTCACTGCAATGCATTGTAGTTCCCCCTGCTTCACTTCTTTCCTTGCAAATTGAGGGGCTTTTACCACAGACTGGCCTCTCAGCACCCTCCCTCTCTCAATGCTGTTGCCCCAAGGTGGAATGGCAATGGGAAAAACTCTGGCCTGTGGGTCTAATGAAACCGGGCAGGGATCCTACTGTGGCCAGGCCATTTCACCTATGCCATGCTCACCTGCCCCACATCTGACATGTGTGGCAGGTAAAAATGCAGCAGCACACCAAATTGCTCTTGCTGACAGCTGCCCCCTTTGAAGGTGTGTTGTCAGTGCCAGTCAGCTGTTCAGCACTGACTGCGTGCCTCTTTAAGGTTGTGAACTGATGTCAAAGTGGCCTGCGGGGGAGGTCATGATCCATTTCTTCTGGGCTATCAGAAAGACCAGCTGCCATTCCTGAACTGTGAAAAACTGTAGGCTTGATTGCAATGTGCTCACAAGAACAAACATGAAACATCGGGTATGTACCAAAAGTTGCTCCTTCCTTTGGTTGCTCTGTCTTGTTCCTTAAACTTTCAGGTAGGTTTTTCAGAACAGAAATGAGCTGAAAGGAAGAAAAAAAACCCCCGAAACATACATCACACAGCATGAAAACAATGTTTTGACTACAATAATAGTGTTACAGTGGTACCTTGGGTTACATACGCTTCAGGTTACACACTCCGCTAACCCAGCAATAGTGCTTCAGGTTAAGAACTTTGCTTCAGGATAAGTACAGAAATCGGGCTCCGGCGGTGCAGCGGCAGCAGGAGGCCCCATTAGCTAAAGTGGTGCTTCAGGTTAAGAACAGTTTCAGGTTAAGAACGGGCCTCCAGAACGAATTAAGTACTTAACCCGAGGTACCACTGTATTTATATTCTGAACTTAGGAAAGTGAGTTTCTCAATGTTCAACTTGTGGTCTCTTAGAAACTGGATGCTGCAACTGACCTGGTTCCCATAACTTGGAATTTCTAAGCATCTCGTAAGTTTTCAACTGTTTTAGAGATGCAACTTGGGGGGGGGGAGCAGTGTTAACTTACCATACTTGCACCAATTTTGGATAACATGGATTCCAACTCTTTTGCTGAACAACAGGGTGGCACTGTGAATGTTTCCTGCTTGATAATTGGACCTACATCAAACCTAGGAGCACAACACACAACTTTAAGGAACACAGGAAGCTATCACTGGTCCACCTAGCTGAATGCTGTCTATACCAGTGTTTCTCAAACTTGAGCCTCCAGCTATTGTTGGACTAAAACTCCTGCTCGTAGCTAACAGGACCAGTGATTATGGGATTATGGGAGTTGTAGTCCAACACCAGCTGGAGACCCAAATTTGAGAAACACTAGTCTGCACTGATCATCAGAGGCTCTCCAGGATTTCAGGCAGGAGTCTCTCTCAACCCAACCTGGGGAAATCAGAGATCAAACCTGGGACCTTCTGCATGCAAAAAGCAGATGCTCTACCACTGAACTAAAGCCCTTCCCTCTAAGCTTCTCCATTTAAGTGTTTTGCCAACACCCTCAGCAATTTTCAAGTGATCTGTGGGGATGAAGATTTGGGAACCACTGCCTTAATAGTAACACAAAGCAATTTAAAACACTGAGAAGATTACCCAGCACTATGGATGGACTGAACAACTAATTCCATCCCATTTTATGCATTTTCTACACACTTCTTACATAAAATTCATTTACCAGTTAACTGCACATTGTATAAACATCTTTTGCATAGGAAATACAGTCTTGGGTGCATTTTTAGTGCACTGAAAATGCATTGCAAAATCTGGAGAAGTGACTGGGAACTGTGTTTGGGTCCACAAGCAAAGCTGGGAGCACTTGATCACGTCAGCCTGCTTAGAGATGCTGACCAGATTCTTCCCCCATCTCTATTTGGCACCCATGAAAAGGACATGTTTGCACCAACATTCTGTTGAATTAAATAGCTATTGTACCTCTTAGGCCTGATCTGCATAATTGTCACCCCAGTAACTGTATCTCCATGGAGCACTGTGTGGATTATTGGTGCTGGGCCTCGCCACCTTGGAAGACAGCTGGGATGGACATTCAGCACACCACTGAATCAGAACATTTGGAAGTTAGAATAGGACCAGTAATTCTGTAACATATATAAGCGAATAGTAACCATTTTGAGAACTGACTTTAAAAAATGCAACTTAGCATTCACTGTAACTGCCCAAAGATATAAAAATATAATGTGAAAACTTAGGATTACATAACTATGCATACAGTAAAAAAGGTATTTCCCATTTTTGTATTTTGCTATAACCAGTAAACTGTCCCACTGATAAACAGTGGAAAATATGATCAAGAAAAGTGAAGGATAAGAAAAAGAAAATGAGGCAGCACATGACAACCTGCCTTTAAGTAACATTAAAACTGGCTAATTGGAATTAGCAGGTTGAGATGTAAACACTTTTGATAAATTGACAGAATAAGGAACATCCAAACACTCAGGCCTATCAGCTTACTTCTTTCTCTCTCTCTCTCTCCTTGTTCTTTAGAGCTTGTCTTGTGAACTGCCCTGAGATATTTTGATGAAGGGTGGTATATAAATCTAGTAAATATTATTATTATTAATAGACTTGATATGTCTTAGATTGCATTCTGTTTACAAATTCCTCCTTCTCAAGATGAGAGGTCATCTTTAACTAGCCTCTGAGAGAACAAAGGAGGTAGCATGGCTACCTTTTTCTTCTTTAGACTAGTTAGTTGAACTAGAATGAGAAACCTTTTCTATCCAAGTTATGCATTTCCTACAATAAACAACTTTATTATTTTCTTACATACAAGCATACCTGTGTGCTTGCAACAAGTAAAGTCTACTCTCTAACCAAGATTCACTAGCCAAATGCAGCTGACTCTGCACACTAAAGGGTTTCAATAGGAAATCAACACAGTTATCCCAATCGGTTCTCCACTGCATGTACAAAGAATTGTACACTCTGCATCAATTTATGGTGAAAGCCCTACATATTTTGCATTGGAAGTTAGAGTACTGAATCAATTCAATTTTAGACTGACAGCGCCTGTAAAGCAACCCTTATTGAACCCCCTTGGAAAATAATGCATTTGAGAGGGCATTTGTTATTAATGTCTTCAGGAACTAAAATCCTGCACATAGTTACATGAAAATACTAGTGTGATTAAGAAGTACAGCCTTTCCCATATTATCCTGCTCCAACCACTTTCCTTTAACACACAACCCAGATTGCAATATACACAAACTACTCAACACATTTTGTGTTCACAGCCTTACTATGGAAACTTCAGGATGAGGTCCTCACTGAGCAGGCGCCCAAATGATGCCACCACACCGACATCAAAGTGGTCACACAGACCTACATCTGGCCAGAGGTGGATGGGGAGCTTAAGTTGCTCTGCACAGCTCTTGACAGGGAGACCCTTGGGCAGCTGGGAATGAAGCGTTACCACCTCCAGACGGTCCACAAGATGACCTGACTTGGCCTCTCTGCCACAGAACATAAAAGACAATAATGGAGGACACTGTTAGAAAACAGTGCCAAACTGCTACCACCCCAGTAAATGTCCTCCCACAAGAAACTCCTTTATACCAGGTCAGGCGCTTTGTCTATCTAGCCCGGTATTGTCTCCTTTGACTGGCTGCAGTTCTCCAAGATCTATGGTCTTTCTCATCACCATCTGCCAAATCTACTTAACAGGAATTGCCAGAATTGAACCTAGGCCCTTCTCCATACAAAGCATTCACTCTGCCAATTGAGCTAGTCCCTCTTTTCCCACATGTGCTCTCTATCATTCTTATCTCTCCAATGCCTTCTGCACAATGCAAACACCTTGGGGCAGTGAGGGAACCCCACTCCATCTCCATTCTCAAGTCACTCTTTACACTGGCTTTTTGACACCTGATATATACATACCCACAAAGTACTGTGATTAACCAACAGAACAGTGTTTTAAATTTTATGTTGCAAAACATTTTGTCTCTCGCCTTAATCAGCTTGCTTTGATAAAAATGAAATGATGCTGTTTCCAAGCTGGCACTTAGGGATCTTTGAGGATGGAATGCTTGGAAGGCCTATATGGACACTCCCTATTCTTTTGATTGCACCAGTTTTAAATTGGTGTTAATATTGTATGTACCTTTAAAATGCTGCAACCCACGGTGGGAAATTGTGCTGAAGGGCAGTTAACGAAAAATAACAATAATGATACCGGTAATAACAGCGAGGTAGCTAGTTAATGAGGAATACCATTCTCAAAATGCAGCTGCCGCTGCTACTGTCAGTCAGAGCAGCCACTACTCGGTTAGATGGATAAACAGCCATAGTGAGCTGGAAATGGGCAGCTCCTGTTCTTGGAGCTTCTCTTATCCCTTTCACTCGATGCCCTTTCACCCTCTCCCTGTCCCACAAACCATAACTTTTGACCCGGCTCCCGAAGGCCTTTCCCCCCTTCCCTCCTCCACCCTAGAGACCCACCGGGCAGCCTGGAGCGCTAGGAGGGTCTCCGCCGCGAAGCCGTCAGTCCCAAAAAACAGGACCCGCCAGGGCGGCTTTTCCCGCCTCGGAGCCTCCGCGGCTCCCGAAGCGTAGCTCCGCCCCAGGCTCCACCGGCCCCGCCAGGCCCGCAAAATCCGGCCCCTCATGGCCCCTCCGCCGGCAGCCCCCACAGGCCGCCGCCACCGCCCAGCCCGCCTGCGCGCTCCAGCGTCGCGGCGCGAATGACGTATAACCCCGCGCGACACCCCACTTGGGCGGGGCAACAACTGCTCGGGTCCAAGCTTGGCTCGTCGCGGGGGCTTGTGGGATTGCCGGGCGGTGTTAATGTAGTAACCGCAGCAACCAGGGGCAAGCCGTATCCATGGCAACTGTTCGGGGCCTAGCTCAAGCCCGTCCACTTGTTGCCGCAGTCCCTGCTACTCGCAGGAGGAGGAGGGGGGTCGCCTTGTTCTCTCCTGTGCTTCCTTTCTTTTTGATTAAAGATTTTGTTGATTTACAAAAGTGTGCAATGTCTCTCTCTCATGTTTCCCCCCCCCCCATGTAACATTTTTACAAATCAGTTTCATTTGTTGAGATATTAGGAAGAAAAGGGGGAAAGAGGTAGAGCTGCGCTGCAAGCAGGAGTTCAGGCAGAAAGTATAACCTAAACAAGAAAATAATCATAACAGCTAGAAAAACACACACTCAGCAGTCCCTATGTCGCAACATGAGACCGTGAAAATAACATGGAAGAAAACACAGTTGGAAGGACAGTAGATAGGAAAGTATAGAAAGAGTAGAAGGGAAGTAAAAGTAAAAGACACAGATCTAAATAGCTTGAAGGAATATAGATATTATTATTATTCGTCGGTTGCATGAAGCATATCTTACTGCATTGTGGGCAGTACGAGCAAGCAAGGGACCAACTGATCAAACCCCTACTGGCAAATTGGCCGGGAAAATCCGAAGCCTCCCATATTAAATAATCTCTTGGATGACAGGTCTAATGATATTACACTGGCCGTGGCAAAGTTTCTCTCGGAGGTTGAAAGCAACAAGGATCAGCTTGCTTGAGACAAAACAAAATGACCGCCTCTGTTTCTCTCTCTTTCGTGGTCGGCTGTCTTAACTGTATTTTGTTCTGAAATTGTTTGATGGGTCTTTGGACCGCAATAAAGGTTTTATTTATTTTATTATTACCTGTTCATGTTTGATATTTTTTGCAATCATTTCTCTTACCATTTTATGCATGGCTGTAACAAAGTGTGTGTTCTTGGAGAAATAGAAAAGCAAATAATGAAAACAAAAACAGCAGGAACAGGTGTGTCCCCCTCCCCCCCCCCTGTGGAGATGTCAGTGGTGGTAGGCAGGTGTCACCTGCTGCATCCCTGCCTTCCCTTACTATTGAAACAGGAATATGAATACCACATTTTCCCACCAATACCATTGTGCTCAAAAGCAGTTTGCAGAATAAGTGTCTATGGCTATTTAAACTCTCTCTCTTTGTGGGTGTTATTCTTTGGTTTGTTACTATGCTACGTATTTTTATGCTTTTACAATGTGAACCACTTAGTCATCCTTGGATAAAGGGTGGTATTCAAATTTAATACATATCTTTCTAATGTCAGAAAGGCATTCAAGCTAACGATTTAGGAGTGTTAATAAGTTAAAATATGCAGCATTAAAGGATAAACATAGAACATCATGGAGGCAGGGATGGGAAGTCAACGAATTAATTAAACGTATTGTTGATGGTTATGTAAACTTTTGAAAACAAAATAAATACAATGCTTCAAACATAAATAAATAAATAAATAAATAAATCTTTAGGGACAACTTTTCCACCACTGTCAGAGGCTACAGGGCAAGTGGGACAACTGCAGGGGTCCCACTTCAGGGGATTCTGTCACTTAAGGCCTCACCCTGCATGGGCATACTTTACAAATAAAGTAAATAAATAAAAATACTTAACTAACTTACCAATTGTGCCCCCCAATAATGTCTGCCCCCCATAAATCCTGGCTACACCCATATCATCCTGTCTTAATGGTTGGGCTGGCCATCCATTTTGGCTTGCAGGCAGCACTAGTTATTCTCTAACCAGGCAGGGATCTGAGGTCAAAGACACTGAAGACACAAGGTAATATCTACAAGAACTGATAAACAACCTGAAATATACTACATCCCAGATTGCAGTTTCTTCCTAGATATATCAAGGGTGAAACTCACCTTTGCAACTATGTTCCTGGTGAGTAATCTTTCAGGCAAGAATATGGCAGGCCTTTGCTTGCAGTAAACTTTGCCTAGGCTGGTATTTAGAAAAGGCACTAGGGAGTGTGCCAAGCAAGGCCAGTGAAGGGTGTAGGAAGAGGGGGTGTGGGCTGAGTGGGGGTCCCAGGGACCAGATAGAGGCCCACACCTGAGGTTTCCCACCCCTGTGTGAAACGGCAACAATTGAAATGGGTAGTCAACTCAGTGCCCTCCAGATGTGTTGGGCTACAACTCCCATCTTTCTTTAACATTGCCAATTCTAGCTGCGGCTGTTGGGAGTTGTAGTCCACAACATCTGGAGAGTACTACATTTACTACATCTGGCTTAAAACCTCTGAATTCTAATGGTTCCATTACAGCAGCTCTTCTGAACTTTGTATCCTTTTAGAACTTTGTATTCTTTTAGAATTCGAAGCATTCAGATGGTTTGAACTTCAACTTCAATAAGCCCACACTCAGCATTGGGATACCAGTGCTCCAACTAGCCTTGTCTTTCCTCTGCCAACAATAAGGGTTTACTTACCTTAACTTACCTTTCCCCGTGCTTAAAAGCTCAATGTCCAAGCCATGGGTGTAACCAGCATTTTTGTTAGGGGGCAAAAGGAGCTTTCTTTAGGAAATCAAAGTTGCCCCCCTGTCTCCTCCCCCTGGCTACGTCCATGGGTACAGGGGATGGGGAAGAAAGGGGGAAGAAATGAAGCGACAAGCAGCCTTTCATGTGAACAACTCCAAATCCTTACCTAGTTTGGAGTGAGGCATCACTTATTTTTATTTTGGGACTGCTCTTTTGTGCAAGCATGGTAGATCAGAAAAGGTGTATGTGCACATGCAAACAAATACCCAAGTATCTCAGCTTTCTTGGCTTGGAGCAACACACACACACAGCTGCTGTTTTGTGCAAATCTGGTAGATTGAGAAAGTTATATTAAAAAAAAAAAGGCTCGCCAGAGCAGCTTCGTCACGCTAGCCACATGACCCGGAAGTGTCTCCGGACAGCGCTGGCCCCCGGCCTCTTAAGTGAGATGGGCACACAACCCTAGAGTCGGACATGACTGGCCTGTACGGGCAGGGGTACCTTTACCTATTTAAAAAAAGTAAAGGTGTGTGCTTACAGGTAAACAGATACCAGTATGCAAAGCCAGCCCACCTCTGCTAGAGAAGCAGTCCCAGTATAGGTGCTGATTACCTACTGATTTCTTGCAAGATCTTGCAAGATCTCATCAAAGTCTTGCAAGAGCAAAAGGAGAGCAAAGGATCTCATCAGATTTGAGTGAGATCTTGCAAGCTCCTTTAGGGAATCGGTGCCAATGCCAGCACCGCTTCTCCACAAGTGGCAGAGGTGGCTTGGTGGTACAGCTGCAGTGCCACCGGCAGGTGGTGCCATGGTGGTGAGTGTCCCACTGGTGGTGGTGGTGGTGGGGCACAGCAGGGTAGCATTTCCTGTTTTGCCTCAAGTGGCAAAATGGGACTTACTACCTCAGGATTCCAGAACTTACAGCTGTCAGTTCTAAGGGAAGGCAGGCAAGGACCCACAGCCCAGGTGGGGCTTGTTAGCTCGGGAAGGAGGTGTGTGATTCCTCAGCTGGAATAGGCTCAGGATAGGTGAGGGTCACATGTCTCATCAAGGAAAGCTGCCCTGGCCAGGCCGGCGTCCATTGACTCCAGTGTCCATTTAGTCCACGGGTAGGCAAACTAAGGCCTGGGGCCGGATCCGGCCCAATCGCCTTCTAAATCTGGCCCGCGGACGGTCCGGGAATCAGTGTGTTTTTACATGAGTAGAATGTGCCCTTTTATTTAAAATGCATCTCTGGGTTATTTGTGGGACATAGGAATTTGTTCATTATTTTTTTCCAAAATATAGTCCGCCCCCCCACAAGGTCTGAGGGACAGTGGACCCGCCCCCTGCTGAAAAAGTTTGCTGACCCCTGATTTAGTCCATTGACTAAAAGGTATGCATTGTTCATTACCGCTAGCTGAAGGACTTTGTGCTGTATAGATAAGTGCCACTATTATCCAGAGTGAGAGTCTGCTTTCCTCCAAATTTGTGCCATGGTTTCATTTCATGATGGCAGAAAAGTAATTACTTTTTCCCAGAGGGGAAAAAAATCCACTGTGGACTCTTTTAAGTGAGCAGGGTAACAAGTCAATAAATGATGAAGCCCCAGCTTTTGGCTTGGGGATGAGTTTATTCACCTTTGGTTTGGAGCTGTGGGTGTGGACAGCTCAGGGACTTTAGAAATTCCTCTCTTCTGTGCTTAGCTCCAGCAGTCCTTGGCTATAGCACAGGAGAATGAATGAGTGTGTGTGAGTAACAACAGCCTTTGCAACCAAAGAGTCAGTGCTGAGATTCTCACAACCGACCCCAGACACTGAACAGCCTAGAGGGGCAGCATCTTCAGAAAGCTGATTCAACATAACACTATCTTCCCATTGATTCCTGAGCACAAAGGGCATACTTTCTGGTAAGATAATTCTTAAATGTTTGCAAAGGGGAATAGGATGAAACCAAGAAGGTGTGTTAGGGAGGGGAAGAAGGTAGTTGGTTTCTAAGAGGAGAACACTATTACTTCTGTATGTTATGGGTATGTTCAGGGAAGTTTTTAATGTATGACATCTTAGTGTATTTTTGGTTTTTGTGGAAGCCACCCAGAGTACCCCAGCCAGATGGGCAGGGTACAAATAAATTATTATTATTATTATTATTATTATTATTATTATTATTATTATTTCTAATTGCTTAATATACTTTTGAATTGTTATTCATTTGATATGTTGTGAGCCACTTAGGGGAATAATTTTCTGGCAAGTGGCATACAAATGAACAGATGGTGATGATGACAACTAGAGCTCAGATTTGCAGTTTGGGCCCCAAGTTCCCAGATGTCAAAGAGATCACTCTGACTCCTCAGTGGGAAGGTAACACATTTTGCCAAAGCTTAGAGACATTTCTGTCCAGAGTTCCTTGAAATGTTCTTAAGCTTTATAACGGGGATGGGGGGGCAAGGTAGTGCCCTCCAGATGTTGGTGGACTCCAACTCCCATCATCCCTGACCACTGGTTGTGCTGGCTGGGGTTGATGGGAGTTGTAGTCCACCAACATCTGGAGGGCACATCCCTCTTTGGCCCAGCTTTGCATCCTCCTTGAGTGTCTTTGCCCAATTGGACTGTGTCTTTGTACTGGAGAATCCCTCTTGCTTGCCTGAATAGAGGACAGAGAGGGGTGTGGTGAGTGAATATAAAAACTAGCCCCACAAAATGTAAAATTTACATTTGTTGCCCTACCCACCTTTGCTTCTGCCCCCACTCACCATAGGCATGTGGACCCCAAAAGTCTGGCCAGAAGGGAATGTGGCCCTCAGGCTGAGGACAGCTCCCTTTCCTATCTAACTTTTTGGTGTGCTCCTCTTCTTTTGCACTTAAGTCTCCCTGATTGAGAAAGGCATTCTGCAAACCCACACCATATATTTTAAGTACATTGTTTCCCCCAATGAATCCTGGGACTGGTAGAAGAAGAAGAGTTTGGATTTGATATCCCGCCTTTCACTCCCTTTAAGGAGTCTCAAAGCAGCTAACATTCTCCTTTCCCTTCCTCCCCCACAACAAACACTCTGTGAGGTGAGTGGGGCTGAGAGACTTCAAAGAAGTGTGACTAGCCCAAGGTTACCCAGCAGCTGCATGTGGAGGAGCGGAGACTCGAACCCGGTTCTCCAGATTACGAGACTACCGCTCTTAACCACTACACCACACTGGCTCTCTCTCACTGGTAGCTGCAGTTCCTTAAGGGTGCTGAGAACAGTGGCTCTGTGAGGACTAAACTACAGTTCCCAGGATTCTTGTGGGGGGCGGGGTAAGCCCTGAATGTTAAAGTGGAATGTATGCTGTGGTTGTCACTACACAGACATATAGAGCCATGCACAGCTTATAACACTCTTTACTGTCTCTATAACTGGAATAACCTCTTTTGGTCATGAAATGTGAACTTTGACCTGCTGTGAGATTAAATCCGGGGGGATGTAGCAAGAGGGAAAGTGATAAAGGAGGTCACTAACCGCAAGGATGTGTGTTCTTTGCCCTGGGTAGAAACTCCTTGATAGTGATGACTCAGAGCTAGTGGGTTAGCAGCCAACTGAGGCTTTCTATGTTTGTGGCTCAGCTTGAGAGGCAGTGATGCTTCTGAATACCAGTTGCTGGAAACCACATAATGGGAGAGGGCTCTCGTGCTCAGGTCCTGCTTGCTGGTTTCCCACAGGCATCTGGTTGGCCACTGTGAGAACAAGATGCTGAACTGAATGGGCCATTGGCCTGATCTAGCATGATATTCTTCTACTGAACATCTTTAAAATGAACCTGTGTCAGAAATGTTGCTGTGGATGGGAGGAATGCAGATTTAAAAACTTAGTGGCTGGAGTGCTTTGTGAAAATTTGATTGTGCACCCAGAGCTGTAGCATAAGGTTACCAGATTTTTTTCAATGAATCCGGAGACACTTTTCAACTTCCTACTAAACAGATGGATTTTGTCAGGGAACTGATTTGTAAATCCGGGGACTGTCCCCAGGAAACAGGGACGTCTGCTAACCTTAGTGTAGCAGCCTCCGCCATCATCTTGGGTAGACCCAAGTTGTTGAACACTACAGACCCCCATGCCACCCAAAAGACCCCCATGGTGCCCTATGGCCCCCTGATGTAGATCGGCCCCTCCCCCCTGGCTACAGTGTGTACCTGTGTGTAGTGGAATGGAATGGAAACATGTTTTCCTCTTCAAATCTCATGGGCTTCGCTGCAGTTAGACCCTGTCTCTTGTGATGCTGTCCATTTTCAGAATATCAATAATCTGTATGCATATAAGCATTTTGGTTCCCCTCCCCCATCTAGGTTCTATTTGAAGATCCTTTAAAGAAGACTTGGAAGAGTTCCTGTGCCATCATGAACACTTTCTGGGCAATCCTCTGTTTTGTGGTGTATGGTAAGTATGGTAACTAGGAGAGGATATATTTCTTAGGTATCATCCTTCCTTACTCACGTTTGTGAGTTCAGCAGAGTACACCCCTTTGCCAGCAAAAATAAGGAAGCTGTTTATAAGCTAGGTTTCGCTTTTTTATTTAAGTAATCCAAGATGCTTTACTGCAGACTGGGTTTCCTGGTATTTCCCCTTTAAAACAATAAACATGCAAATCAGTCTCCTTATAAGTAAAGAAAGGTTTACTCACTCAGTTTCACAGTAGCAGTCTCGAGGCAGGCTTAAAATGTAGTTTCAGACCTATATTATAGTTTAATTAGGATTGGAGTCTGAGCTGCGGCTCAGATTCAGCATGTGCCCTACATCCCTAGCATCTGAAGAAGCATCAAAGAGAAGAGAGCAGATAGCAGGGATGGCAGAGATCAGATAGCAGGTTGTGCCCCATTACCTGGCTGGACAAAGTGGGAGTGGCTGTCACAGGGACCCAGTGAGATCCTCTGTGTGTGTGTGCCTTTCTAGCAATCAGAAGTTGTTGGTTTTGACTGCCTTGTTTTAAATATCCCAAAGTAAGCTCACTGCTCTGCAAAAGTTGTATACTGTAATGGCATTTAACACCTCCTTGGTAACTTCTGGTTTATACTTGCTCTTAATGAAAAAGTAATAATGACAAAGGGAGTACGTATAGGAACATAAGAAGAGCTTGCTAGATTCGGCCAAAGGTCCATCATACTGTGCTCATGGCAGTCAACCAGATACCTGTGAGAAACCCATAAGCAGGACTCCATAGCTGTCAACGTTTCCCTTTTTTAAAAGGAAATTCCCTTATTCTGATTGGATTCCTCACAAGAAAAGGGAAAAGTTGACAGCTATGGTTCTCTCCTCCAAAGTGGTTTCCAACAGCTGGTATTCAGAAGCATTGCTGCCTCCTACCGTGGAGGCCAAGAGTAGCCATTGTGGCTACCAGCCATTGATAGCCTTATGCTCTGTGAATTTGTTCAATCCTCTTTGAAAGCCATCCAAATTGGGGGCCATCACTGCCCCCTGTGGAAGTGAGTTCCACAGTCTAACTGTGCACTGCATGAAGAAGTCCTTTCTTTTCTCTGTCTGAATCATCCGATATTCAGCCTCATTGGATGTCCGTGAGTTTGAGGGACAAAAAGCTTTTCTCTATTCATTTTCTCCCTGCCATGCAGGATTTTGTAAACTTCTACCATGTCGCCTCTCACTTGCCTTTTCTAAACTAAAAAGCCCCAAATGCTGCAATCTTTCATTATAAAGGAGTAGCTGCATCCCCTTGATCAGTTTGGTTGCTCCTCCATCATGCAGCTGCTGGGTGACCTTGGACTAGTCACGCTTCTCTGAAGTCTCTCAGCCTCACTCACTGTGATGGTTCAGAATTTATCTGGTTAAATTCCCCTGGTGTGTGTCACCTGCTTACGTCAGCTTACAGAAGCTGGGCGGAGACAGAAGCTTTTAGAAGCCAAGGAGGAGGAGTTTTTCCCTGTACTTTCACTTCTTCTCTCTGTGTATCTGTGAGAGAAAGACGTGCCTTTGGACATGGCTGAAAGAAGCCCTGGACTTTGTTTGCTGTAATGTTTTAATAAAGAGCTGTAAATAGACGGAGCTGTCTATGTGTGCTTACAAGAAGCAAGACTGCTTTACACGCTGTGTTCAACTCTGCTAAAAAAAGCCGTGACTGAAAGGAGAGACAGCAGGAGTTATTGCGCAGCCAGAGAGGAAGCCTGCCGGACCGCTGTAGGTGATTGATGCGGATCGTAAAGCTGTCTGACGTCGCGGCTCTATCGATAAGGCAAGATCGATAGATATCTCCACAGGTTATGGAGTGTCAGAAAACGCTCGTAAAGCAGTCGGTGTGAGCCTCAGGAATGCTTTGAAGTCAGCGGTCTGCGGCTGAGGAGCGGAACGGGAGCTGACTGGGTGCCGGAGAGCAGATGATTAATTGCCTGCTTCCGAGAGACAGTGAGAGCTTCTGATACACAGAGAGAAGAAGCTAAAAAGCAGCTAACAGCTGGAAGCTGAGACGCAGCTTAAGACGTTTCTCCACACAAAGGAAGGCCGGAGTCAGCTGGTACGGAGTAAGTACAGCTTGGGGCACCTTGGGAGAACGGGAGAAGATGGCTGAAAGCCAGGATATACCGCTGGAAAAGCTCACTCTAAAGAGTTGGGCAACGTGGTCCAGACAAATAAGGGGATGGTTCCTGGTCGAAGGGCTCTGGGAAGCAAACCAATGGGAGCCAAAATCACCACCCCTTGGCCGGCCAGCAGCTGGAGCAGGTGAAGCAAGCTGTGGGGCTGTGTTGGCTGAAAATAGCCAGAGGCTGCTGCAAGAGCTAGAGATGCTCAGAGCATGCGTTGATGCATCGCTGAGACCTCATTTGGAGGGCGTAACGACAGCGTGGGCTGCCTGGAATTTGCTGAAGGGCTTGTGTGAGGCGTCAGCGAAAGGCCAGAGTCCTGGAGGAAGCCCTGGAGAGGCTGAAGGATGCCCAGAAAGCCCAATAGGGGCTGAGACAGTGTTGGGGAGCTGTTGCAATGCTTCTACACGTCTGTGTGATGGACTGAGTCCTGGAGAGGCTGGACTGGCAGGCCCTGTTCCCGATGTCTTAGCCTCTAGGAGCGCTAGTGAGCAGATCGGGGGGGCGAAGAGTTCCAAAGGCAAGTTTAAACAACTTTCCCTTTGTGCTGAAGCAGAGAGGAGCTTCAGGGGGGGCCAAGCTGGTGGAAGGCACCGTTCCAGGAGGAGGAAGGCCAGGCCAGCTGGGAGGAGCCCCGGGCAGTGTTTTTCCACTGGAGTTCAACGTCGGCGTGGCAGTTGCCCCCACCGGAGCAGAGAGCCGATGCAGGATGTTTGCAAAGATTTTTCCCATGGGAATCAGGGAGGTTTCCATGGCAACAGGCCTGGGAAGACAGGCAGGCGTGGAGCTGAGCCAGGTGGTCGTGGTAAACAACAGGAAGAGTCTTATCAGGTTTCTGCGAGTATGGCAGTGTTTGAAGACGGCGGAGTGGAAAATTTCCAGCTCAGCCTTGTAATTGACTCTGCAGCTAACCGCAACATGGTTCCAGAGACCCCTGCAGTCGAGAGGTGGAATTGCACAGCAGTTCCGAAGGGACAAACTATTAAGTTCGCGAATGGACAGAAAACTAGAGTTCTCAAATGTACTAATGCCTTTCTTTCTGTTTTACAGGAGACGGTGGATTTTTGTATTGTTCCAGAGATTCATCACTGTTTGTTATCTGTGCCTTATTTGTTAAGTAAGGGGTTCAAAGTTTGTTTTGAAAATGATGTCTGCACAATCTCCAGAGAGGGGAGGTTACTGGCCAAAGTGCGGAAGGGACAGAATGATCTTTTCATTCTTAAAACGTCTCTTGGGGGTGAGGGGAAGGTTGAGAAAGCACAAGCGTTGCGTGCTACAGTTCCCAACCAGCGTGCTACAATTCCCGCTCATAATGTTACATGTGCATGCGTATGGCATCAGAGAACAATTCATGGGTCGGTAGAGGACTTGCAGACTCTGCCCGAGGTTGCCACGGGGTGTAGGATTCAAAATTGTGGAAGTGCCATTGATTGTGACACTTGCAAGCAGGCAAAGGTGAGAGGGTGCAGTTACCCAAAGGTGGAACGTGTGGCCACTAAACCTTTTGAGTTGGTACACATAGATTTGGCCGGTCCTGTCAAGGAACCAAGTCTAGGGGGGGCCAGGTTTCTCCTAACTTTTTTGGATAATTTCTCGCAGAGTTCCTGGGCTCACGGTCTCAAATCCAGGGAGGATGCAGCACAGCTGATCAAGAGCTGGATTGAGGGGGTGGAACAGAGGTTCTCCACCAGGGTTCAAGCGATCATCAGTGACAGAAATGCTGAGTACACTGGTTCTGCGTTGCAGAAGTTCTTGCAGAAGAGAGGGATACGCCACACAGTTAATTCACCCCAGCAAGGGGGGGTGGCAGAGCTGAGGAGTGAGGCTCTGGTTAAGGCTGCACAGGTGATGCTGAAAGAAGCCAGGTTGCCTCCTGAGTTTTGGCTGGAGGCTACTAGGGCTGTGTCATTTACCTGGAATCGTGTCTACAACTCACTGGTAGGTGACACACCGTTCTCTTTGTTAAATGGCCGCAAACCCCAGGTTCACTTTCTGCGGACTTTTGGGACTCCTGCGCTTGTCGCTTTGCCTAAGGCTTTGCAAGGGCCAGATGGAGCCAAAGTCCAGAAAATGATCTTCTGTGGGTATGAGCCAGATGCCCGTGCATGGCGTTTTGCTTACCCATCAGGTGATCAGAGCAAGGTGCTGATCAGTAAACACGCTGAGTTCTTAGAGGAGGAGGTAAAGTCAAAGACTCCTGTCAGGCGTGATGTTCTCTCAGATTGTCTCTCTGACCCAGAAGACAGTTCTGATGAGGCAGAGGAAGAAGAGGCTGAGGCTGCTGATGACGACCAGGTCACTGACCAGGGTCAGGAGCAGGATAGGGCATCTCCACAAGCTGTTAAGAGACTGCCCAAGAGTGCGCCTAGTTCTCCTGTGAGTGTAATGGAGAGGATTCGAAGACGCTTTAAGTCAGAGGGTGAGTTCCATGATGCAGAGGATACACCTGCTGATCAAAGTGAGTCAGAGGAAACACCTGAGTTTGTGCCTAGGAGGTCCAGTCGCACAACGAAAGGTATCCCACCAGAGAGGTATCAGGCCACAGGTGCGTGGGTAAGTTTCGCACAGTGCGATTCTGAGAGTTGTGAGGTGGTTCCACAAATGCCAAACAGGTTTGCCAAGGGAGGGCACAAGGCATTGGGGAAGGGATCGATCTCACAAGGTGTTACTGAAGATGTTGCACAGGTATCACGCAGGGACACAAGGGGGGGTGTGATGGTTCAGAATTTTTCTGGTTAAATTCCCCTGGTGTGTGTCACCTGCTTACGTCAGCTTACAGAAGCTGGGCGGAGACAGAAGCTTTTAGAAGCCAAGGAGGAGGAGTTTTTCCCTGTACTTTCACTTCTTCTCTCTGTGTATCTGTGAGAGAAAGACGTGCCTTTGGACATGGCTGAAAGAAGCCCTGGACTTTGTTTGCTGTAATGTTTTAATAAAGAGCTGTAAATAGACGGAGCTGTCTATGTGTGCTTACAAGAAGCAAGACTGCTTTACACGCTGTGTTCAACTCTGCTAAAAAAAGCCGTGACTGAAAGGAGAGACAGCAGGAGTTATTGCGCAGCCAGAGAGGAAGCCTGCCGGACCGCTGTAGGTGATTGATGCGGATCGTAAAGCTGTCTGACGTCGCGGCTCTATCGATAAGGCAAGATCGATAGATATCTCCACACTCACCTCACAAGAGTGTTTGTTGTGGGGGAGGAAGGGAAAGGAGAATGTTAGCTGCTTTGAGACTCCTTAAAGGTAAAGGGACCCCTGACCATTAGGTCCAGTCATGGCCGACTCTGGGGTTGCGGTGCTCATGTCGTTTTAGTGGCCGAGGGAGCCGGCGTACAACTTCCGGGTCATGTGGCCAGAATGACATCTTCCGGGTCATCTGGCAAACCAGAGCAACGCATGGAAACACCGTTTACCTTCCCGCCGGAGCAGTACCTATTTATCTACTTGCACTTTGACTCGCTTTTGAACCGCTAGGTTGGCAGGATTGACTCCTTAGGGTAGTAATAAAGCAGGATATCAAATCCAAACTCTTCTTCTTCTGAACCTTTTCCAACACTACAATACAGTGGTACCTCTGGTTAAGAACTTAATTCATTCCGGAGGTCCATTCTTAACCTGAAACTCTTCTTAACCTGAGGTACCACTTTAGCTAATGGGGCCTCCTGCTGCTGCTGTGCCGCCACAGCGTGATTTCTGTTCTTATCCTGAAGCAAAGTTCTTAATCCGAGGTACTATTTCTGGGTTAGCGGAGTCTGTAACCTGAAGCGCCTGTAACCTGAAGCACCTGTAACCCAAGGCACTGTATCCTTTTGAGATGAGGCAACCAGAACTATACACAGCATTCAAAATGTGGTCGCAACATTGATCTGTGTAAAGGCATTATGATACCAGCAGTTTTAATTTTGAATTCCTTTCCTAATGAACCCTCACATGGAATCTGCATTTTTCACAGCTGCTGCACACTGGGTCCAAAATATCTGGAGAGGTCCAGGTGGGCGTTGACTGTTCTAGTTCCCTTAAGTGTAGACATGGGAGAATCTTTAGTCTAAAATTGCCTTTATTTGGCTCTTCTCTGTTTGGCCTGCATGGTTAGGGGATGGACAATAGCTTAGTCTTAGACAGGGCTGGATTTAGGTTTGATGAGGCCTTAAGCTACTGAAGGTAATGGGGTCCTTTATATGTCTAGTTGTCCTTTGTCAACAACAAATTGTCACTGTTTTTGTGTTGAATATATGCTATATGGTAATTTATGGACCTAATAAGTATCTAAAGCCATTTGCACATAACAAAAAATGTCTTTTATCAAAGTAATTGTTGAACTGAAATACAATTAAGAAGTATATTAAAAGTGATTTTTTTTTGGGGGGGGGAGCCAAGAGAGTGGGGACCTAAGCTATAGCTTGTTTAGCTTATACGTAAATCCGGCCCTGGTCTTAGAGAAAATGATCTGTTATCTATTTGTGATAAAATAGATGCCTTACACAGCACTTGAAGATAAATCTTTACTCATATTCATGTGTGTTTGTGTGAGAGTGTGTGTATGCAATGTTTCTCTTCCTTGAGTCCAAGAGAGGGTTTAGTCATTTTGCTTTCAAAACTCCACAGCTGTGCATAAATTATTAATCCAAACCTTGCCTGTTCTCAGAAACTCCTCCAGACAGTATCTGCTTGAAGTCACCCCACTCAACATTCTCAGTCAAAAAATCAACTAACGGAATAATCAACCAACTGCCAACTGCCAACTGCCTCCTCCTGTCTTTAACACTATTCACTATATGTGTACAATGCAATAGAGTACAAATACTAGCATGATCTGTCTCTGTTGCATCTCAGCCTGGTCCAATATCTTGTACTGGGATTAAAGAATGTCAAGTGAGACAGCTGGGAAAGGCACTTCCATTTCAGGATCTGAAGAGCCTCTCCCAACTTGAAACAAACAGTCCAGGCCAGTGAATGAAACAATTGTCAGAGAGCTCTATAGACGCGCAGGCACTCACAACCTGGGAAATTATGAACTGCCCAATGCATTAACCAGATTTAAAACACAGTCACGGGTTGTGTGTCCAATGTAGCACCAAATTTATGTCACTTAGTGGTATACAGTAAACCCGCAACTTACGCAGGGGTTACGTTCCAGAGATTGCACCCGAAGCTAAAATTGTGTATAGTCAAAACACATCTGGTTCAGTGGCGGGTGGGATTGTCCAATTCATTTCCCCCCTGGAACTCCACTCCCTTTCTGTTTTTTAAATGTTGTGCCACACATGTAAAGCTGAATGAGCACAAGTTAAATTCGTGTAAGTTCTGGGCTTACTGTAGTTGCTCCGTTGATGTCCAGTGGTACCTCGGGTTACATATGCTTCAGGTTACATACGCTTCAGGTTACAGACTCCACTAACCCAGAAATAGTACCTTGGGTTAAGAACTTTGCTTCAGGATGAGAACAGAAATCGTGCTCCGGCGGTGCGACAGCAGCAGGAGGCTCCATTAGCTAAAGTGGTCTTCAGGTTAAGAACAGTTTCAGGTTAAGAACGGACCTCCGGAACGAATTAAGTACTTAACCCGAGGTATCACTGTACTGTTTTGCACCAGTGTAACATTGTTGCACAAGACGTTGCACCAGTAGGTTGCTGTTCACCTTGTTGCACAGTAGAACACACAATCTGTTGTGCAGCAAGTTTCCATTGGCACAGCTGCTGTGTTGGAGTCCTCTGCTGCGTGACATTAAAACTCATCTGTCATCTGTTCACTAGCACGAAAGCCCTGGCGCTAGCGGACAGAGAACGTTGGGCACAGCTCCATGTCATGATGGGCTGGTTCTGGTTACATTCCCATAACCTGTTGCTTTCCAGAGGCTTTGGATTCCAGCTCCCATCAGCCCCAGCCAGCAGGGCCAATGGTCAGAGGTAACAGGAGTCGCAGTCCAAATAATGTGGAGGACACTGGGTTGGGAGGTGGCTGAGTTGCAGTGTTGTTTTAAAGGTTAAATACAGAACCAAGGGACAGTGTTTGATAGTCATTACAGCCCAGGGTTAAAGCTATCGCTGGAAACTCATTTTGTGCTGTTCTCTCATCCAGCAGTGAACACAGACCTGAGTGGACACTCTGCCCTGGCCATGTCTAGCCCACACGCTCAAGATCTCCCAGAGATGAGCGGTAAGCCTGAAACAGAAGAGATGCCTTCAGCGATGCTGCAGGAGCTGCTGTGGTTTTTTCGGAGAGAAGAATGTGAGTTCTCACAAAGATAGCTGTGGAATTTGCCCTCCTAGGTGACATCATGCTAGGTCATAAGGAAGGGGTTAAATGAGTGTCAAGTGATTGGCAAGTGGGAACCCAAGGGGAGGAGTTAGAGTTAGTGTTGTTAAGGAGTCAGTGGGTGTTAGAGAAGAGAGAGGGAGGATAAGTCTGTGGGTTGGGATAGTTTGATGTGAGAGAGTGAGAGAATCTGTTAAGAGGAGTCAGATAGACAGTTGGGATAATCAGTCAAAAGTTATTAGGAAGGTATAGGCCAGTAAAGAAACTAAGATTAAGAAACTGACAAGAAAAATTATCTGAAACCATAAACTTGTTAATGCTTATAAAATAAACTTGTTTATTTGGTTTAATGTTAACAGCTGTCTGGACTCCATGTGTACCGGAGAGAAATGGGTTGGTGACAGCGGGGAAGCAATCACAGTGGTGGCACAGGGATCAATAGACTGTCAAACGTCCTGGGACCCTGTGTAATCACCACAATAGGCTTGTTGCAGAATTGTCACTGATGAGTGTTGCAGGCCCTAGGGCAGTTCCCACATTACACATTCTGTGTAATAGCTGAGCTGTACACTTACAGAGCTTTTCACATATAACCTTCAACGAGTGCACAGCCTGTGCATGCAACAGTTGAGCTGTACAAGTTTTCAATACAATGTGTAGAGAGTCTTTCTAAGACTCAGAGTGTGGAGACTGAGAGCCCAGGGTGAAGCTTAGAGAGTGAATTAACAGTCAATCTCTCTTCCCAGGGAACTCTGGGAATGGTAACTCTTGAGGGGAACAGGTCTCCTAGCAACTCTCAACACCCTTAAGAAAACACAGTTCCCAGAATTCCTTGGTGGAAGCCGTGACTGTTTAACGTGGTACAAAGGTGGTTTAAATGTATAATGCAGATGGAGCCCATGTTGGAAAGGCAGAAAGGGTGGGACAGGCTGTGAGAGAGACAGCCGGACAGCAACTTCCAGGAGCTATTGACCCATATTATCATAGCTCCCTGTTTTCTCTTGCAGCAACGACATGGAATTACTGCATTCTCGGCCTTTCAGTGCTGGTTCTGCTTGTAGGCATAGTCCTCTTGTGGAAAAGTATTGCAGCAAACAGGTAAGGATAATGCCAGAATGGAGGGTTCTTATGTAATTCTCTCCTCAGCTGGGCACGTCGGCTTGCAGAGTTGGAGCTGGAGATGAGGAAGAAATTTGGTTCAGCTTACCGTATTTTTCGCTCTATAAGATGCACCAGACCATAAGACGCACCTAGTTTTTGGAGGAGGGAAACAAGAAAAAAAATATTCTGAATCTCAGAAGCCAGAACAACAAGAGGGATCGCTGCACAGCAAAAGCAGCGATCCCTCTTGCTGTTCTGGCTTCTGGGATAGCTGCGCAGCCTGCATTCGCTCCATAAGACGCACACATATTTCCCCTTACTTTTTAGGAGGGAAAAAGTGATTCTTATAGAGCAAAAAATACGGTACCTTTCAATACAAACTTACCTCATTTACACTTCCTGAAAACAATACTTGAAAGGAAATTCAGCTAGCCTTCAAAATTGGCATGTTTCTGAACTTTTTCATATGTTTCTCAGGATTCTTTGGGAAAAGCCATAACTTTTCAATGTGGTGTGATAGTGCAGAGGGGCTGCAAGTTGGAGCTGTGCAGAAGCACCAGCCATGTAGCCTGAATACTGTGGATGTGTCTCTGCTACAGACTTAAATGGGTTTGAGCCATTTTCTATTCCCAGGAAACCTTGAGAAATATAGTTTTCATTCTCTTCCTGCCTCAAAATTAATCTGAGCCTGATGAATTTATTTTATTTATTTCTTCTCCTCCCATCCTGCTAGAGCCCAGAAGATGGCCCTCATGCACCAAGAAGGGTATGTAGCTGGCCAGCCTGATGAGACGGAAATGAAGCAAGCTTTTGTGCCTTTGAAGGAAGATAACAACTCTGGTTCCCCCCCAGAGAACTTCCTTCCAAAAGTAGAAAATGAAGGGCAGGTGACGATCCATTGGAAGGATGGGAACGTTACAACCATGTTTGCAGATGCGCCGGAAGAGGATGCATAGGGTTACACAAGATTGCCATTAGTTTTTTGGAAATTGGGTTTCTAAGCCCAGCAAAATTCATCAACTGGACCCAAAGTAGCTGCAAAGGGGGGAGGTATTAATGTTACATGTGGTGCAAGGTACCAAATTGACCATTTCTATTCATACAGTGGGTGTAATTATAATTTAAAAGTGCTCCTTCAGATTTTCTTTACAAGGGGTTTGAGATGAAAAGAGAAAGTAACTCAAAAGTTCCATGGTCTGTTGTACATCAAGGAGTGGAGGGCAGGTATTATTCTGTACATCTGTGTGATCAATAAATGCTTTCCATATTTTCTTAATTTACCATTTGTCCCCTTGTTACATTTTGTGTGTGTTCATTTCTCTAAAAAGGCACATTGCCAAACTTTTTGGTACCACAGGTCAATATTGTTTACATTCCAAAGGGTCTTCCAGTTCTGAGCTACATCTGCTTGTGCGGGAGGGAGGAAGCGTTAAGATGATCAGCATGTATAAAGACTGAGCTATCTTACCCGTTATGTCAGTACCCCTTGCATCTGTTTTGTTTTTCTTTATCTTTAATTTGCATTTTCGAAAAAGCTTAGTAAAGGGAAAAAAGAGGGAGAAATAACAATTTGAAAGTGCAGTTTAAAACTGTGAATTGTGAAACTGAACTGGAGAGAGTGACCAGAATGTCCAAGAACATGGAATGAATGAATAAATGAACACATTTACATTACAAAGTTACATATATAGCTTTTATATACACAAATGGAACCAGGAGTGGTAATTACCGGTAATCTCTATGAATGAACGCACAAGAATGTGGTATTACAGGACTCTAGGGCTGAATAAATCAAACCCTAAACAGAGAAGGGGGGATTGCTATTGTGCTAACAAGCAGAATGAAACAAAAGATTCTGCACTTGGCGTTCCCAAAGTTTCCTTCATCAAAATATTTTCTGCACCAGTTGGGTGAAATAGCAATGCTGGATTTAAAGGTCACCGCTCCCCAAGAAGCATCAAGATAGAAGATAAGTTGGTTCTGCACATGCAGCCCACTTCCTTCCTACTCCCCTTGCGGAAAAAGAGAACAGATGGGGAAATAAATCAATGGTCTTTATTATGAAAGTGCCGCGCTGGTTTTCTTCACTCTTAGTTTCTTGGTTACCTTTAGAGCTGCTGCATGTTGTCATTCGATTGCAAAATCATTTGGGGCAAGTGGGAAACAGATCAGACTTAGAAGGGAAAAAGAAGAAAAGGAAGGCATTCTAAGCTAAGGCACCATTTAACTCATTGCGTACTTCAGTTGAACAGGCAAAATAATACTGGGTGTTTACCGAGGTCAGATCTAACTGATGCTGGTTTTGTACTAGTTTAATTGCCATCTCTTTCTCCCCACACCCTTCCACTGCCTGATACTGAGAACTGGAGTTTCAGCGCCTTCACCAGGCTTCTGTACATAAGGCTATAATGGAGGATAGGACTATCAATGGCTGTGCTGTTTCTTCAAAGTCAGAGCCAGTTGCTTGGAATCATAGGCGTGAAGAGTGCTGCTGTTCCTCTAAGGCAGCGGTTCTCAACCTGTGGGTCCCCAGATGTTCTTGGACTACAACTCCCATCATCCCTGAGCTCTGGGTTTGCTAGCTAGGGGTGATGGGAGTTGTAGTTCAACAACATCTGGGGACCCACAGGTTGAGAAAGGCTGCTCTAAGGTCTTACTTGTGGATATCTTCCAGGTTGGCCACTGTGAGAACAGGGTGTTGGATTAGAGGGGCTTTGGCCAGATCCAGTAGGGAAATTCTTACGTCCTTATTTTGAGAGCACTGTTGCACTCAGGTCCTGCTTGGGAGCAGCTGGTTAGCCAGTGTGAGAACCAGATGATGGGCTAGAATGGGCTTTTACCTTATATTCCCCTATTAGAAACCTCCCAGCCTCACTCACAGATGCTTCTCTGGACCCCAAAACTAGTTTAAGGACAGAAATAGATGGGACCTCAATGGCACAGATGCAGTTGGCATCTTTGTTCTTGTGAGATGTAAGCAGCAACCACAATGGAGCCTGACCAGCTCTGGTCTGTTACAGGGTAGGTTTGGGGCATGCAAAGATTGCGAAGTTTTGTTGCTGCTATTTGCATTTCAAGGGAAGCTCTCTTTGCCTTGCACAGCAGGAAAAGAGTGGAACTTAACCTGCCCCACCACTGTAGTTTTGAGGCTATTCAGGTGTCATTGGGGCTGTTTTGTTTACATGACAAAAAAACCTTTTTTGGGGTGGGTAGTAGCAATGTGGTCCAATGATGCTTGTTGTCGTGTCACACCTCAGCCACTGTTGTGAGTGAAACTTAGCGCGGCATGCAGGGGTGCCAACTTGAATAAAATATTTCAAGGGGGCCCAGGTAAGCCCTGCCCTGCATAATCAATCACAAGATGTGGCACACACAAACACCATTTGAATGGCAATGCCCATTAACTTGGCCCCTCAAATATTTTATTGGGGAGTTGGCACCTAAGGTGGCAGGCCTGTATCTTAGCCATAAAGCCAGAGTTCTGTGACACTGCAGTGTGAAAGGAACATTAGAAATCAGTTCAGAAGTGCTAGCAGGAAAATGAACACAATACTGTACTCTCTGCTTCTGAATGTACCCTAGGTTTGCAGTGCATACTTGAATGTGCTGTGTGTGCGTAGTACCAAGGACAGATTCACCAGTTTGCAAATGTGCCCACAGGCCGAAAAAAAGCTAGTGACCCCTGCTCCCGGAGCGCTGATGGAAAATGTACGCAAGGAACGATATGCCATTCTTTCACCAGGGGGCTCTGTGTCCCTTTAGCCTGTTCTTTGGCAGTGCGTTGGAAAGCTGGACGTGGAGGCATCCTCAATACCCAAACAACAGGCACTTTTTGTTTCAGTGGCACATGCGTCATGTGCTCCTGCCCACACACCCCAGCACATTTGCCTGTCCTCCTGCTATCTCCATCTGCTACCTCTGTTTCCTAGCCTCTCTCACACACAGAGATTGGTGGTTACAAAATGCCATTCATAATGCAGACAAACTTTGCAAGAGCGACAAAAGTATGCAAGTATGCCATGCAATTTCTGCCGGTTGTAAGGTATCCGTGCTTTGGGTGCAGAATTTGAAAAAGGTCTTGGAGCAGCGTCAATACTAATCCTGGTCAAACTGCATGCGGCACAGTCGCTTAATGCCGTTAGCCCTGCAGTTTTGGCATTGGCATAGCAGGCTCTGATGAAGCAGGGAGAAATGGGTTTGGGGTTGCTGACCCGGGTTGGACTTCAGTCACTTTGGAAGGGGGAGCAGGGATGTCAGCTCTTCCCGTTTGACCTTCCCGAGGAGTAGAGAGCCCCAGTGGAAGCTGGGAAGGATTTTGATCAGCCGGGTTAAGGGAGAGCAGAAAGCAGCACAGCAGTGACTGAACTGGAGCCTGAACAGGAGGGTGCAGCCTTGTCGCTGAAAACCACTACTGTTGGAGGTGTTAGGTCCCAAAACAGCAGCCGCTGGGAATCACAAATAGGGAGAGTTGATGTTCCGCTCATGTGCGACTTGTGTTTTCCCCATAAGCATCTGTTGGTCACTGTGAGAACTGGTCACTGGACTAGATGAATCTTTAGCAAGGCTCTTTTTATGTTCCCAGCATGCTTTGCTCTAGTACAAGAGACCAGGTAGAAAGCAAGGAAGGCCAGTACACCAGCATTTAAGTTGGCTGCTGAGGGTTAATGCAGTCAGGCAAAGGGCCTCAACTTGCTCTCCCATCTTGAAGCAGCCCTTTGCAGGCTCCCTTCAAAAGATCTTAAATCCCTTCAGTAATGTCAATGTCGGAGCCTTCCGCTTGCTCTGGGCCCTGGAGGATTTCACCGTGACTAGCTTGGCCTGGGCCACCGAAGGGATTTCCTTGAAGTTCACGGTGGAGAGAGTGTTGTAGGTGCAGCTGGCCAGGCCATGCTTGGAGGCCATGGCGGCTGGAGGGACGAGGTGAAGGGACGGCTTCTCCTCGATGATGAACAAGGGGCGGACCGCCATGTGCCTCTCCATCTCCCGCCTCACCTCACGCACCGCCTCATGGAACATGTGCTGCACGGATTCAAAATCCAGGCAGGCCGAGACTTCGTAGAAGGAGGAGCCGTACTTGGAGGCCAGAGAAATCCCCTCAGCTTTGGTCACCTGCCTGAGAAAAGAAATCAGAAATGGTCACTCTCCAACAGACCATTTGACCTATAAACAACCCCTGCTCAAATGGTGCTCTGAGGATCTAGGCATTGCAAGACCTGAGCTAGGGACTCTGATGGTGGGTGAATCTGCCCATTTTGGTTTTTCCGTTTCTCATTTCTCATTAAGTTCAGTTCTCCACATTTCAGTTTCTGAATTTGTTTTTTGTTTGTTTGTTTTAACGTCCTCAAGAAAATTCATAAGATTTTTGTGTGAACTACTCCTAATAACATTTTTTTGCAAAGCGTGCTTTCGCTAATATATTCCCTTCTTTAATGGATTTTTGTATGTTATTTCGCATGCATTTTTATGCACACTTCATGCTAGCGTATGGAATTTTGCACACGTTTCTTGGCTGGGGAACTGCCTGGCAAAATTCAGAGAAGTGAGAATTTTGAAAGATGTCTGAGTTTCAGTTGGCATATTTCAGAAAATGCAAATTAAGTAGATGCCCCTTCATAGGTCTGGCTGGTAGATCATGGGGTTCTGGTTTTCTTAAACTTGATTCAGAAAACCTGAAGTCCCCGAGCCCCGATATAGGGTGCTCAATTTTACATCATCATTTGAACTAAGCAGCCTGTTTGGGGAGCATCGGGCTTCTTCATCATTCTCATTTATGGGGAAGGGCCATACGTCCATGGTACAGTGTCTTGCCTTGTATGCAGAAGGTCCTAAGTTCAATCCCTGGCATCTCCAGGTAGGGCTGGGAGTGACTACTGCCTGAAACCCTGGAGAGCTGCTGCCAGTCAGTGTAGACAGTAATGAGCTGGATGAACCAATGGTCTCAGTAGGTGCCTGCTTCAAGCATTACCTGTATTGTTCCATGTCCAGCTTGTTCCCCACCAGGAAAACCGGAGATTCATGCTGGGCATTTTTCAGGTGCAGCGCTATGATGTCCAAGTATTGCTGGCTTCCCTCAAAGCTCTTCCGGTTGTCAATGCTGTAGACCACCATGAATGCGCTGGCCCAATTCAAGTATCGCTCGCAGCTCACTGGCACATCCTAGCAGGGAACCAACCACATGGGGATTATTAGTGACTATCTGGGTGGTCACTGAGGACAGCATGTTGGACTAGATGGGCCATTGGCATGATCTAGGAGGCTCGTCTTACGTTCTTAAATTGCATTTGAAAATTCATTTACCAATCCCATGCATATCCTGCTCTTCCTCCTCAAAAAGGAGAGAAAATTTAAATGAAATTCTCATGGGTGGCTGAAGGTTGTTTGTGATTTCATTCTACAAATCATCTTTCCAGTGGTCCAAACTCTGCAGCCTTCCTGGGTATCCATGATGAGAAGGCAACATGAGGCAACTCCTCTCATCGGGCTGTTTCAGAACAGGAAATGCAAGCACCTGGGGAGGCTGTGATATAACTGCCTCAGTACAATAAAAAGGATGCTTGTAAGGACCTGGTAACTCCCACCTTCATTTTAACCTCGCAACAAACCTGCAAGGTTGGGTAGGCTGGAAAATGGTGACTTGTCCGAGGCCATCCTGTGAACTTAACTGCTGTGTGAGATTTGAACCCAGGTCTCCCCAAACCTAGTCCCACACTGCACCAAGTACGCTGAATGGCTCTAATAGAGTGTTAGGCTAGGGCCTGAGAGTCCAGGGTTCAAATCCCCACTTGGCTATGAAGCACCTTGCACGGTACCCATAGGAATTTCACCTCCTCTTAGCCCAACCAACCGGACAAGGTTTTTGTTGGGATTCAAGAAGGAGGGTAATCCATGTAGGCCACCTTTGGCTTTTTGGAGAAGAAGGTGGGGGTGGGTATAAATGCAACAAATAAATTAAACTTCATAGCTGTTTCCTCCAGGAATTTGTCTACCCCCGCCCCTTTAAAAGCAACTAAGGACAGCAGCACAACTTACAACAGCAGTGAGTTCTGCAAGTTGGTCACAGGAGTTGTTAGAAGGGCTTCCCTTTCTCTGTTCCGCCTCTACAGCTAACCAATGAATGCCACTGGGTGACCCTGCATTCTAGTGCTATGAGGGAGAAAGAATTCTCTCCATCCCCAGACACCATGTATAATGTCAAAAATCTGCATCGTGCCTTGGTATTTCTAAACTGAAAAACTTTCAAAATGCTTTGGCTGTTACTCACAAGAAAGGTGCTGCAGGCCAGCTGCTAGCAGCTCCCCTCCTCTTCCTCCTGCATTTGTCCATTGTTTGCAGCATTAGAAACAAGAGCCATTATGCAATTTGACTCCTGATGTGCCTGGGGCCAACTAATCCTCAGAGCCTTGTAAGAATGGGGCATTTTGTTCCTGTGCTAAGATAGGCTTGCAGGCTGGCTTTGGCATTCATCCATTTAATCTGTCATTCTGCCTTTCAAAAGAAGGCAATTAAAAGAAGCTTGGTTTTTAAAATAAACCTTATTCTATTTACCTGACTGTCCCTAATAAACTTTAAAAATATTCCAGGGCAATGAAGAGGAGAAAGAGGCAACTTGACTCCAGTGTCCAAAGCAGAGTGTGCCTCTGGTGAACAGAAATGCTCAAGTTCACAGTAAGACAGTGCATGAATGGTGCAGTTGCAAAAGAGCCTTTGTGCCAGGACTCCATTCTCCATTACCTGGTCGGCCGTATCCATGACCTTCAGTAGAACTGGTTGTTGGTCCACCACCTCTTCTGAAGCATATGTGTCCTCTGCAAGACAATGGTTTTTAAAATGGCATTAATCTAGATGCAGACCAGCTTCTAAACCCAAACCCAAGCCATTACTAGGGTGGTCAACAGGACTGCAGTGCCTCAATGACTTCCTCTCTCCCTATAAACCTACCCAGACTCTGAGATCATCATCTGAGGCCTTTCTTCATGTGCCTCCTCTATTAGAGGTCCGGAGGGTGACATCGCAACAATGGGCCTTTTCTGCAGAGGTCCCCCGTTTGTGAAATGCTCTCCCTAGGGAGGTTCGCCTGGCGCCTTCATTATACACCTTGAGGCACAAGGCAAAACATTCCTCTTTAACCAGGCCTTTGGCTGATTGACATCCAATGCCCTTTAAAAGTGTGTTGGGGTTTTTTTCTTGTTCTTATTTTTATTATGCATTTTGTGTTTTTATCTTATGATTTTATCTTGTGAACCGCCCTGAGACCTGCGAGTATAGGGCAGTATATAAATGCAATAATAATGATGATGATGATAAGGAGGAGGAGGAGGACTGGGCTCTGCACCTTTGATAGTTGCATAACCAGCTGAAAACTTCTCTTCTACACACTATTAAAGGTTCAGGAGTCCTATCCACTTTTCCACCCAGCTACCCTCAAGCAAGGGATGTGGGTTAAACCACAGAGCCTAGGGCTTGCCGATCAGAAGGTCGGTGGTTCGAATCCCCACGACGGGGTGAGCTCCCGTTGCTCGGTCCCTGCTCCTGCCAACCTAGCAGTTCGAAAGCACGTCAAAGTGCAAGTAGATAAATAGGTACCACTCCAGTGGGAAGGTAAACGGCATTTCCGTGCGGTGCTCTGGTTCGCCAGAAGCGGCTTAGTCATGCTGGCCACATGACCCGGAAGTTGTACGCCGGCTCTCTTGGCCAGTAAAGCAAGATGAGCACTGAAACCCCAGAGTCGTCCGTGACTGGACCTAACAGTCAGGGGTCCCTTTACCTTTTACCCTCAAGCAACAGGCTATGTCAGAATGGAGCCCTTCTGTCCAGGATTCATCTAATACTTTTTTCTGCTTGAGGCTAAGTAAGATTCCATCCCATTCCACAGGCAGAAGCCAATTGGACAAGCAGTTGACTCTTATGTCAAGGCTGGTGATGGGATAGAATATTCTGTGGGTTCCACACAGCTCTGTTTTCCAAAATGTTGCTACTGCCTGCTTCCCCCAGCCTCTGCCTCCTGAGTGGACCCCTCCTTCTGCTTCTCACGGTAGGGCTAGCCTTGCTTCCATCCCACCATAATCAAAGCTAGATAAGCAATTGGCTGCAAGGAGAAGCCCTCAATATGTCTTTTGTCTCCTGCCACCTGGAAGGCACCAGCGATGTGTCCTGGGCTTACAGGCTGGAGTGGCTGCCTTCTGCTGTGTCTTCTGTGCTTCAAACCTAAACTGGCTCTGTCACATTAAAAATGCAAAACTAGAAAGTGTCAAGTGCTTGACAGTCATCTCGGTCCCCTTTGGACTGATTGGCCAAAACACTGGGATCTGGGATCTGTTTATTGCTGAGAAAGGAGGTAGAAATATTGCCTGAATGTTTCCTCTTGAGTCAAGAAAAGAGATTGATAGATAGACAGCGATAGATAGATAGATGATAGATAGATAGATAGATAGATAGATAGATAGATAGATAGATAGATAGATGATAGATAGATAGATGATATATAGATAGATGATGATAGATATAGATATAGATATAGATATAGATAGATATAGATAGAGATAGATAGATAGATGATAGATAGATAGATAGATAGATAGATAGATAGATAGATAGATAGATGATAGATAGATGATGGATGGGCAGGCAGGCAGGCAGGCAGGCAGGCAGGCAGGCAGGCAGGCAGGCAAACATAATCTCTAGCCCCCTTTCCTGGAATTTCTACATTCAGGAAAGAGATTTGATAGGTCCAGACCTTTGTCACTTCTCTCTCACACACACCTGGGCTCTCTGGCTTTCTCCTAAATTTTCCTCTCCCCATCCCAGGCCTCTGGACTTGACTCAGAATAGCCACCTGCCAAGAATTTCTGCAAGATTACATCTCGACTGTCTTGTCACTGACACACAGATGAAGCTGTTGGCAGCCTGAGCTCTTGTTCTCTGCAGATGCATCAATTAGCAGGAAAAAAAATGGGAAAGATGCTTTATCCCAGGTCTGATTTTTGGTCCATCTGGTTCAGTATTGTCTGCTCTGACTGACAGCAGGGTTTCCGACAGAGAGTCTTTCCCTGCCCTACCTGGAGATGCCAGGGAATGAATCTGGAAGCTTCTGAATGCAACATGTGTGCTCTTCCACTAAGCCTTCCCTCCAGAATCAAGTGAGATCTCCCTGCTTGCATACATACATACAGCCAGACCCTTTGTCTATCTAGCGCAGTATTGTTCACACTGACTAGCAGCAGCTCTCCTAAGTTCCAGCTCAGAGTCCTTCCCAACCACTGGACCTTCTTCATGCAAAGCAGATGCCCCATGACCAAACTAAGGGTGATCCTTTGCCCCTTTACAGTTTCCCTGGTTAACTAAGCAGTGCATGGGGTTGCAAAGTTTATTCTGCAAGGACAAAAGAGCCCCTTGCTCCATCTTCAGAAGAGTTTTCCCCGCAGTCACCAGGGACCATTTTCATCTCAGAGGAAGGGCATCCCAGAGAACAAGAAACTCCAGACTGGAAATTCCACCCCACCTCTTTTCTGGATTGCCCCAGAAGCTGGACAATAATGACCTTCAAAGCAAAGGGAAAACTCTCTCAGTCCAATTAAAAAACATTTCCATGCCCTTTTCATTGCTCTGCTAAATGAATGCCCAGTGATTCATCTAGCAAGATATTTCCGCAGAGTAATATTTTCACAGAGACTTCAAAACTGGTGGAGCGGCATCCTCCAGTCCTTTTCCTTTTGTTGAAAACAAGGTTATAATTGCCGACATTTGAAGAATGAATATTTGGGAACACAGAACCCATTAAAGTGAGGAGGCCTTCAGATGAGTTCCTGGGTTTTGCCTGCATGCATAACTCGCCATAAATCATTTGCGGCTCATTGCCGTCCCCTTTGAGGTTGGCCTATTAAAAAAAGCAGCCCTGTTTGCTTGAATGCAATCAGTGGGAAAGTATGCTGGAAATGTTTAACATTGGCAGCGCAAGGTAATCGTGAGCGCTGAATTCTGGCCCAGCCAGACCCATTTGTTTTGAGAAAGAAGACCCCTGCCAAGGTTAACACATTGCAGGTTTGTACATTCAGATAGAGCTGTTTCTGCACCATTTAGACTATGTTTAAAAATAAAAAAAGGAAGAGAGGGAATCAGGTATCTATATTAGTGTTTGGGCTGCTTTCAGAAGCAAACCCATGGAAATGCATGACAATTGCATCCTTAAAAGTTGCGTAGAAAAGGGACTCTGTATAACTTAACACACTGCAGAATGTCAGAAATGCTGTACCCTCAACCCTTAAAAACACATTTTCAATGCAATGGCTTGGAAGTAGCAACCAAACCACAGATTGGTCATTCAATCTGAGACCCCATCTGGACTATAGATTTAAAGCAGTAGCATCCCACTTTAAGCAGTCTTGGCTTCCCTACCCCCAGGAATTCTGGGATCTGTGGTTTGTAAAGGGTGATAGGAAGAGTGAATTGATCGTTAAACCATTTTGGGAATTGTAGCTCTGTGAGGGGGAACAGGGGTCTCCAAACAACTCTCAGCACGCTTAATGAACTACGGCTCCCAAGATTCTTTAGGGGAAGACATGGCTGTTTAAAGTGGGATGATACTGTTTTAAATGTGTAGTGCAGATATGGCCTGAGTCCCATCTTCTGGTACCCTTCTTCTTCCTGTGTCTTCTACGCACTGGCGGAGGAAGAGGAGTGCGGGGAGAGCGCTGGGTGCTACGCCCCTGCAGGTGGTGCGCCCCACCCCCGGGACACACGCCAGCCCCGCCCCTGCCTGCTCTCCGCCCCCCCCCCCAGTGCTGGAGCATGAAGCTCTGCCACTGCTTCTATGTACACCCCTGATTTACTGGTTCTTGGCAAAACATGAGAGGGTCTGTGTCTGTGGTAGAGCAGCAGAAGATGGCAATTTCAATTCCCTCCCATTTCCAGAAATTGCTGGGAAATCGAAATCTCGGAGAGCCCATATCAGTCAGTGTAGCCACTATCTGGACAACCCTGTAGCACAGGAGTGACTGAGATGTGGCCTCCCAGATGTTGCTGGACCGCAATTCCCATCATCCCCAGACAGGGATAGTCAGGGGTAATGGGAACTGTAGTCCAACAACCAGGTGGGGAAAGCTGACTATCGCTGCCTCAATGAAATGTGCATGCTGTCCACAAACCTCCCAGCTCACAAACAGTAAAAGAGAGCAACACAGAGATATTTGGAGGGTTTCGTTTTATATCCTGGCTGCCTTGCCTTTGCTTGCTACACAATCAGTGTTTTCCATCTCTGCTTCTTCCCTTGGTATGTGCTCTAAATTTGGCAGTTTGTTTTGAAACAATGGCGGAGAAAAACATCGCAACTTAAAATACCTTGGAATATTTCCGGACAAGCTCTCCCCCCCCCCCATCCCGCCATTTCTCCGAGAAGGCAGATGGAACAGTGGCTGACGTCCCCCAGAGACCTAACAATCGGGTCTCATTTCTGCTCAATTATGACTGGACACTTCTAGGACAAACAACCCACCCCCTTTTTTGTGTCTCTGATGAGTCCTTGTGGGTGAGAGTTGTAGGTCTGGCCCAAGTGATCTCAAAGTACTATTGCTCTGTTCATCCGGGAGGCAGATAAATTGTCTTTGCAGAAATACTGTTATGGGTTCAGGGGTGCCCTACCCTTTCCAATTCCAGCAAGTGTTAAAATTGAAGTCAAGCCAGTTTCCTGATGAGGTAATCACCTGAGAGATGGACCATTAAGAGAACAAAGGAAAGGTGACTCTGTGCCAGATACCAAAAGGGTGGGGCCCCTCCCTCAACTTAGGGATTGTTAGAGGGACAAAGCCTGAATTTAGGGTTGACTGAGAAGCAAAGCAGCAAGCTACAAAGCCAGAGGTGCAGAGCAATAGTTGATCCAATAGTTAATGCTGTGAACCCCTCCAATGTAGGCTCAGGTAAACCATTTATCATAAAGACACCATAGTCTCCGCTGTGCCTCATTTCCAAAAGGAAATACGAACCCTGGGTGGTAAGCGCCTCAGAGACCGGAGTGGCATGCAACGATACTTATTCTCAGAGGCACATTTAGAAATACAGTGGGGTGGAAGATAAGCTCCTCTGAGGGAAGGGAGGCACTTCCACCACTGCCCTCCTTTACCCAATTGAAAAGCAAACTTTTCTTGCAAAGAATAGAGAGAGCCAGTGTGGTGTAGTGATTAGAGTGTCAGTCTAGGATCTGGGAGAACAGGGTTCAAATCACTACTGGGTGACCTTGGGCCAGTCATTGCCTCTCAGCCTAATCTACCTCACAGGGATGTTGTTGGGATTCAGTGAAGAAGGAGAGAACCACCTTAAGCTCCTTGGATGAGAAGGTGGGATATAATTGCAATAAATAAATAAATTTGCACAAGCAGATCTTTGGATTTTGAGCATTTGGAGGTAGATGAGCCCCATGCCTGACTCCAGATAAGACAGCTTCTATTGTTTCTAGGAGTTCTAAGGTTTCAACCAGGGACTTCTCCCAGTCCTACCTAGAGATGCTAGGGATTGAACCTTAGACCTTCTGCATGCAAAGCATGTACTATATCACTCATTTATGATCTTTCCCCTAATGATGAAGCAAGATTCTAGTCCTCATGGTCCTGAATAAAGGACTGATTTAAAAATGAACTGAGGAAGAAGGGGAGGAGGAAGAAGGAGGAAGAAGGAGGAAGAAGGAGGAAGAATCCATGAGATCAGAGCAAGGTCTTCTTACCTAGGTTAGGATCATATTCGCTTATAAACCTCTTGGTTAGAAACTTCACTGTCAACGCTGAAAGAAGCCAGAGAAAGAGAGAGATACTTAGTTCCAGCAGTGAGTCCTCACTAGAAGAGCAAGATTATTGTTTTATTTTATTGCTGAAATGGACGAGAAAGACCTCAGTTTTGCACACAAGGAATGGCCCCTTCTGCTTGGGACCCTATCCTGCAAAGACCTACCTTCTAGCCTGCAAGCAATAGACATGGAGTGAGAGCAGTTCTGCTTTTGAGCAGGTGCATGGGCAGTACCACAGCTGGGACTACTGCGTCAGATGGCCCCATGATGTGAGAGCGCATAGGACCATCACTTTGCTGAAGCTAAAGCAGATCAGGGTGTATTTGAGGAGTGGCTAACCTGTGGCCTTCCAGGTGTTGTTAAACTACAATTCCCATCGTCCTTGACAGCTGGGTGCACTGGTTGGGGCTGGTGGAAGTTGGTGGCATCCAACAATATCTGGAGGGCCACAAGTTAGACAATCATAGTCTTATCAGTGCCTGGATAGGTGAGCACTTGGGAACCACATGAACCTCACTTTGGGTTCCAGGATGGAAGAAAGGTGTAATATAATTGGGGGGGGGGGTTTGTCTCATTTCACCACCTGAGGAGAAATGGGAATGTGCTGCTCCCTGTGCGAATTAAACAGGTTCAACTTTACAAGGGAGCTGAATTAAATTTCTTCCCCCTCCCTACTCCCAGGTCCCCCAACATCTCCTAACCTGATTTTCCAGATCCTTGACACCCCAATATGGCCACGTTGCATTCCTGGGGAAAGGTGTGGAGATGGCGCTCATTCGCACAGTGGGCCGTCCGAGTCTTGCTGAACATGGAAGACATCCTCTGGCTGTGGGAACAGAAACAAATTTGGGGACATCCTCCGGTAGTAATCAGTTCATTTTTTCTCTTTCCAGCCTGTCCCGTTGAGACAGCCTCAAGTAACAGTCACACTACATATTAAAGCACCAGGATACCATTTTAAACAGTCATGGCTTCCCCCAAACGATTCTGGGAGCTGTCATGTGTTAAGGGTACTGAGAGTTGGTAGGAGACACCTTGTCCCCTGCTAGAGCTTCAATTCCCAGAATTTCCTGGGGAGAGGGATTGATTGTTAAACTACTCTTGGAGTTGTAGCTCTGGGAGGGGAATAAGGAGACTAAGATCTCCAACTCTCAGCATCCTTAACAAATCACAGCTCCCAAGATATAGGGCTGCCATATGTCCGGGAATCAGGCTCTAAAAATGGCGTCCGTGTGGATTTTTGCTGAATCTGCAAAATGTATGGGAAAACCTGGACATATGGGTGAGTTGTTGTTGTTGTTGAGTTGTTTAGTCATGTCCGACTCTTCGTGACCCCATGGACCAGAGCACCCCATGGGCAAGTAGAGCGATTTAAAAAGGGAGATGTTCCCAATAAAGGCCAACAACTTTGACCAGATTTTCACTTTGGGGAATATGGCAACCCTAGGACACACTTCTAATAATTTTAATAATTTGGTTTTTCTTAATTGCACAATAAGCAGGCACGCTGCCAGAAGCACAAACATGTTCACTAATTCCTTGGTGGATATGAAGGTCAAGGTAGAAGTAAACTGGGGGCAGGATATCTAGTGGACTGCCCACCCCCACCCACCATAGTACACACCAAGTTGGTTTTTAATATATCCTGAGAAGTCCCTGCAGATCATTCCACAACCAGCCAGTGGTCACAGAAGCCGGCCTTCTCGATGACATCATGCACCCTCTGGAATGTTCTCCCTCAGGTGATTAAGGAGGCAGATATGGTAATGACCTTTGAACACCTCATGAAAACTTATATGTTGTTTACTCCGGATTTCCTGAACTTGGACTTTTAGTTTTTTAATTATCTGTTTTGTAAGCTGCTCAGTTTAATCTGTGATTTGTAGTTCGGCTCTGTTTTTCCTTAGCTTTTAGGAAAGCTTGTACTTTTCTACGAATTGATACCAATGTTTTGTTTGATTGCCTCGGAGATAAAAATTTTTATTAAGTGATATTTTTAAATAAAATAAATAAATGGTGTGATTTACTGTTTTCTAGGACAATTTCTTTCTTCTGAAATTGTGAAAACCAAGCTGTTACAACATCCCCACAAGGCCCTGCTGTGCACTGTCAATGAAGACTAGAGTTTGTCCACAGAGCTGACATGACATTTTCAAAGTCTGTGATGTCAGGGTAGCCAATGTGGCAAACCTGTAAATCTTGTTGAGCTACAATTCCCATCAGCCCTGTACCCTTGGCCATGCTGGCCAGGGCTGATGGGACCTGTAGTCCAACAAGATATGGAGAGCACCATGTTGGCTACCCCTGCTGTGGGGTGTTCACAAAATCCCATTTGTGCTTCTGCTCAGCGGGCACGATAGGTTTCTTGATAACTTCCAAGCCTGCTTAGAAACGTAGGAACTGCTTTCTACCACACCAGACCATGGTCCATCTTGCTCAGTGCTGATTGGTTTCAGGGTTTGGGGCAGGAGTCCTTCCCAGCCCTACTTGAAGATGTCATGGATTGAACTGGCGACCTCCTACATGCAGAGAAATGTTCTAGTGTTGAGTTATGGTCACTCCCCATTTTGTCCATCTAGCTCAGGATAGTCTGTATCAGGGGAAGTGAACCTGGTGCCCTCCAGGTTTCACTGGGCTCCCATCATCCCTGTTGGACACATTAGCTGAGGCTGATGGGAGTTGTAGTCCAACAATATTCAAAGGGCACCATGTTAGTTGTCAGTGGTCTACAATGACTGGCAGTGGCTCTCCATGATTTCAAAAACGGCTGTCTCCCTGCCCTACCTGGAGATGCTGAGGACTGAACCTTCTGCAAGCTAAGCATGTGCACTGCCATTGTGCTACAGATCTTGAGAATGACTAACGAAGATGATGGCAGGACGAAGAACATCATTTGAAGCCCTTGTTAGCAAAAGGATTTCAGCTTGTGCAAAAGAACTTGCCCCTCTCCCCTCATCTCAGGTGCCATCCACCCTCCCCATATCTGTTCTGTAGAGTTGGGGGGAAACCCCAGAACAGGTTTAGGGGGTGTATGGGGACTGCAATGAATCTGGCTGGTGGTTGTTGGTTTAAGCCCACTCAGGAACAGCTGTGGGCAGGATTCATTGTTTGCAGGGGGTTGGACTAGATGACATTCAGAGTTCCTTCCAAATCTGTGATTCTATGGGGCAAAGTAGAGAAAATTCTGTTGCACAAGCAGAAATCCTTGCACTAATAGAACGAGCGGCTTAGCGCAGCTTTGGATGCAAGTCAAAATGAAGATGTGTGTTCATCATAGGAAATGATGCCTCTTTCATGCCACTCTTAACTCTTGACTATCTCCTGTCTAACAAAGTAAGAGGCTTTGAGGATCAAGTCTGGTCATCATGAAAAACAAGGAACATCTGACTCATTCAAGGACTTCCTCCAGTTCTCATGAGATGAGTTAATTTTCTGTCCTTGGCATAAAATTACACTCATCCCTGGCAAACTGGGGATCATTAAGGGATCTCTGCTTCCCACGATGGTCTCCAGGAAACCACTTGAGCAAGACGTGAAACCAACAGCCTTTCCTGCTCTTACAACTGTTAGCCAGAAGTGCAAATGTTCTCAAACCTGGACATTTCCCATCCCCATCATCACTTCTCTGAACTGGGTTTCACACACCCATTCCTAGGTGGGAAGGGAACTCTTCAGGGCTTGCTTTGTGGACAGGGAGCAGAACTTTCTGTACATGCCCAGAGGCACTGCCTGGTTTGTCATTCCTTTCCATAAGCTGACGTAGAACCCTGGATCTGGAAACAGGGTCCAAAGCTAAGTCCAGACAATGGTGACTGGCTGAAGTGAAGCTCCTGTTTGCATCTCAGCTCCCAGATTGCAGCCTTACAGCTTTCAAGCTGACAAGGTCCCTGATTTTAAATCATTAGCGATGCACTTACATGGTGCTTCATGGAGGGAGGAGGTCACTGCCCCAAAGACCTTAAAATCTAAACAGCAAGCAACAGTTATGAGGGGAGGGGAGAAAAATGTAGAGGCTAGGTGAGCAAAGGGTGACTGGCATTCTGTAAACAGGTTTCACACCAACACAATAAGGGACATCTGTCAAAGCACTCCTGGGTGAAACTGACACTGACCTGGTCAAGCATTCTGTTTCTAAGCAGATCCCTCTAGAAAGCTCACAAGCCAAGGCTATAGCCCTTCCGAGATGTCTGCCTCCAATATCTGACATCCAGAGTTAGCTCTGAATATGAAAGTCTGAGAGCTGCAAATAGCCCATAATTCTCTTAAAGTCTGGTGGTGACCGGCAATATTTTCTTCCATAGAGTATTGAGGCTGATAGGAGAGATGCAACAAGGCCCAGAGTATGCACCCTTGTTTCCTGTGCTCTACTCTTCCTCCTCCCTCCTGATCTGTTTTCCTTTAGTGTTGTGTCTTTGTAGATTGCAAGCCTTGTCTTTTTCTTTTTTTCCCCCAAAGAAAAAGACAATCGTAAGCTGCTCTGAGAACTTTCTTCTTCTTTTTGGATGAAGAGTGGGAGATTTAATTTATTTTGATAGATAATTTTAAAAAGTAACTAGAACAAGCAGAATTCTGTAGAAGTCTAGACAATCTGTTCAAGCAGTGGGGCAACAAAAAAGCCCTGCAGGGACATCTATGCCTCAATCAGGGCATCTGCGCCGCATGCAGAATGGCATCTCCAGGTAAGGCCAGAACGTCCTCTTCCCGAAATCCTGGAGAGCTGCTGCCAGTCAGTGTAGACAATACTGAGCTAGATCAATGGTTTAACTCTGTGTAAGGCAAATTCCTATGCTCCTATGTCTTAAAACCACTGGCTGACTCTTCCCCCCCTGCCCCATTCAACCCCACATGACACAGGTGCCATGCATTCCCTCCTTCCTTTTGGCCTCAGGGTCATAGGGATTTGGGAAGCTGCCTTATTCTGAGTCAGACCACCAGGTCCATCTAGATCAGCATTGCCTGCTCTGGCTGGCAGCCGCTCTCAAGGATTTCAGAGGGAGGATGTTCCCAGACCTACCTGGAGAGATGCTGTTGGGGATTGAACCTGGGATCTCCTGCATGCAAGGCAGATGCTCTACCACTGAGCTACCAAGAAGTAGCAAAACCAGACCAGCAGCAGCTCACCTTCAGATTAAAGCTGGATCGCCATGGGACCTCTTGGCAAGACACAGTCACTTGACAGCCACACATCCACAACTGTTTCCACCTTCAGGTTGCCGAGAGTCCCTCTCCAAGGCCTCCCTCCCCAAATCGAAGCAGGGAGTGAGCAACGAGGAGGGCCCCCCCCCCTTCTCTCTCACCGCTGGGAACAAAGAGGCGTCTGCTTCCTCCCCACAGCTGCAGGTCACTCCGATTTGACTTGAATGAATGAGGCAGAGGAAGAGGAACTCCCGTTCCCTGAGACTTTCGCCAGCTGAGCTCTTGCCAAACTCCTTGTAAGGAAAGCTGCTGCCTCTCCTGGCCTCTGATGGACAGAGTTTCCCATCAGCAAAGGGCAGGCTTAAGAGGAGGAGGCCTTTTCTTCTGGGCGAATAATCAACATCATATAAAAGATGCCCAGAAAGAGGGAGGGGAATCTTTCTGGCTTCATTCTTAAAGTAGAACCACCTACATGCCCCCACCGCAGCAGAGCCATCTTTTTGAGCCTACCCTGTGCCGCAGGTTGATAATAAAGCTTTCCTGAGATTTTCACCATACAATAAAAGGCACACACACACCCACAACCCACACAAATAATAATAAAGAAAAGAAGATAGAAACAGACAAGATTTTCTCTCACAAGTGCATCCCATCCTTTGTCCCATTCTGAAAAATATGTGCCCCCCCACCAGCTATCACCTAGGAACATCTTTTTCTTCTGACAGCCTCTCATCCTGGTAGATCTCCCCTTCCCTCTCTCACACAGGGTCCTTCAAACAGTCCACCAACTCCATCTGCATGCAATTCTTACCCAAATACAGGTTGATTAATTTAGGCTATTAAGAGATGAATTGGTAATACATTTATATCCTTATGCGAGGCAAGGAGAAAGTGGGTAGAGACAAGGGCAGTGGAGTAGGAAGGGGGGCAGAGAGGGTGGGCTGCCCCGGGTGCCACTCTGGGAGGGGTGACAAGATGGCCCTTGCCTCCCCCCAGCTATAGAGTGGCCAAGGGTGCCCACAGTCTTCATAGGTGCCACCCTTGCCTTGTATGTGAGCTTTGGTTAGGGCCATGCACCTGTTAGAAGGGCTCCCCAAATTTTTGGATGCATTTGGAAATCTAACAGTATGTTTTGGGTACTACAAAATGCCCATTTCGCAGAAGGAAAAGTGGTGAGGCTCAGACTCCCCTCCTCCAAACAGGCATACGCCCCCAAACAAATAAAACACAGAACATAAAGTGGAAGCAGGCAAACCCCCAAGCAGGCACTCCCAACCAAATAGCTCCACCAAGGGCCAATCTAGCTCAGTATTGCCTACACTGGCCGGCAGCAGCTCACCATTCACACTTGGAGGTGTCACGGATTGAACTTTGAAGCTTCTGCATGCAAAGCAGATTTTCTACCATGGAGCCACAGTGAACTATTAAAATTGTGGTAGGCATATTAGTCCTTGCGGTGGACTGCGCAAGTCCTTGCGTACGGACTGCGCATGTGCGGCATCCCATAAAGACTGTGCTGCCCTGGGTGCCGGCGAGGGTTCCTCCGCCACCGGACAAGGGTTGTTGTTGTTTTCTTCCTTTCTTTCTCATGATGCTCGAATTTATGGGCACCCATAAGTTGGATGATTCAGGACAGGGAAAAGAAAGGACTTCTTCATACAGCTGCACAGTTAAACTGTGGAACTCACCCCCACAGGAGGCAACGATGACCACCAACTTGGATGGCTTTAAAGGAGGACTGGTGAAATTGAGGCAGGAGAAGTCTATCAATGGCTACTAGCCAGGAAGGCTGTGCTCTTCCTCCATAGTCAGAGGCAGGAATGCTTCTGAATGCCAGTGGCTGTGAATCGCAGGTGGGGACTGTGCTCTTGCACAGAGGTCCTGCTTGAGGGTTTCCTACAGGCCTCTGACTGTGAGACCAGGATGCTGGGCTGGATGGGCCTTTGGTTTGACCCAGCAGGCTCTACTTACATCCTTATTTTTTCAAAGTTTGGAGTGAGCACTTGCCAGCTCTTTATTTGGACAGCTCAATCACGGTTAGCGAAGCGAAGGCAGCAGCGTCAAGAGACGGCTTGGCTCAGGGAAGTGACCCCGACGGCATCTGTCGCCAGGGCAGGGAGGACTTTGCAAAGCAACGAGCATAAATATTTAGGAAGGTAAAAGCATTGCCATCCCTTTCGTCATGCCAACATGCGCCTTTGGGTTGGCGTCTCTGTTTTGTTTTCTATTCCTGGACTCAGAGCAGGGCTCCTCTTGGCCTGGATAGGGGCATGTGTTTTGCATGCAGAAGGTCCCAGGTTCAGACCCCAAGAGCTCCAGTTAGAAGGACCAGAACTTGTCAGGCCAGGAGAGAGCTCAGTCTTTCAGAGAGACGGTTCTTGTCTGCATAGACAGAAGCAGCTCAAGGCTCAGCGAACTAACAGAGGATGGGGACTCCCATTGCTGGACTCCCATCAGCCCCAACCGGCATAGGAGTCAGGGAAGATGGGAATTGCAGAATCAGAGAATTGTAGAGCTGGAAGGGACCCTGAGAGTAATCTAGTCCAACCCCCTGCAATGCAGGAATCTTTTGCCCAACTTAAGGCTCAAACCCATAACCCTGAGATTAAGAGTCTCATGCTCTACAGACTGAGCTATCCCAGGTATCCTTCCTATTCCAGCAATATCTGGAAGGAGCTACGTACGCTGGCTATGCCTGGACTAATGGTCTGTTTTGCTGGCAGCTCTGCTGACAAGAGTGTCCCCTGAGGACAGTTGCAAGTCATGGGAGAGGTCAAGGCTTGCTTGCAAGTGGAAACTGTTCAGTGTGCAGCAACACCACATCGCAGGGAGCGTGCTCAGTGGATTGTTCGACACACATGTAAAAGCGCTTGCCTTGTACGTGAGTTTTAAGTTAGGGCTGTGCACCTGTTAGAGCAAGGCTCCCCAACTTTTTTGGATGCATTTGGAAATCTAACAGTATGTTTTGGGTACTACAAAATGCCCATTTCGCAGAAGGAAAAGTGGTGAGGCTCAGACTCCCCTCCTCCAAACAGGTATACGCACCCAAACAAATAAAACACAGAACATAAAGTGGAAGCAGGCAACCCCAACCAAATAGCCCCACCAAGGGCCAATCTAGCTCAGTATTGCCTACACTGGCTGGCAGCAGCTCACCATTCACACTTGGAGGTGTCACAGATTGAACTTCGAACCTTCTGCATGCAAAGCAGATTTTCTACCATGGAGCCACAATAGTTCTACACAACTATTAAAAATTGTGGTAGGCATATTAGTCCTTGCAGTGGATGCTGCTGTTGCTTTTGGATGTCATTTACCAAAAGTGGAAGGATCCTGCAGTCCTCCTTAGCATTTCCTCACTCTATCTGCCTAGCTTTAGCACAGCCTTCCCCAACCTGGTGCCTTCTGGCTGTTTTGGACTACACCTCCCATCAACCCCGGCCAAGATGGCCATGCTGGTTGGGGCTCATGGGAGTTGTAGTGCAAAGCAGCTGGAGGGCACCAGGCTGGGGAAGGCTGCTTTAATTTCTGGCTATGGTGGTTGATGTCCAAGAAGGGAAACTGGGGCAGCTCCCACTTCCCCCGACATTCTTACAGGGATACAAGGGCGCCAACCTGGGCCTCAGGTTATGGGTGCCCAATGGCGCCTGCGACGTCATGTGACACCATGATGTCATAAGAACATAAGAGCTTGATGGGTCTGGCCAGGGACCCATCTAGCCCAGCATCCTGTTCTCACAGTGGTCAACTGATGCCTGTAAGCAGGACCTGAGCACAAGAGCCCCTCCTGAGGTTTCCAGCAACTGGGGAGGCAGAACATGGACATAGTGGCTAGCAGCCATTGACAACCTTCTTCTCCATGAATTTGTCTAATTCATTCATTCATTCATTCATACATACACATATACATACATACATACATACATACATACATATATACATACATACATACATACATACATACAGTGGCTTTTTCCCTAACAGGAATTCAAGGCAGGCTATAGATTTTTCCCTAAGTCACAACAAGTCACAACATAGGGGGGGGGACAGTAATTAAAAGCCGTTAAGCATTAATAGAATTAAAACTACTGATGATTACCATAAAAACAGCATGTATAGTAAAGCAGTAGTAAAACAGTAGTTGTAGTAAAGCAGTAGTAAAGAAGTAAAGGTGTAATAACATTATAGTTTAGTACTAAAGTTATGGTAAAGTGATAGTAAAGTTGTAGTGACATTGGAAAGCTGACCCAGGTGGCTGGGGCTACCCAGTCAGACGGGCAGCATATATATAGTAAAGCTGTAGTAAAGCAGCAGCAGTAGTAAAACAGTAGTAGTAGTAATAATAATAATAGTAAAGCAGTAGTATTAAATCAGTGGGAAAATAGTAGCAGTAAAGTAGTAGCAAAGTTGTACGAAAGTTGTATTAGAGTCGTAAGTAAAATGGTATCAAAGTAGTACTAGTAAAGTAGTAGAAAAGTATTGTAATAGTAGTAGTAGTATAGGCTGCCCCTATTTTCACCAGAGAAATGTTGTAGGGTATGCACTGCTGTCAGACGTCTCCATCTTGCTTTGACAAGATGCAATTATGGGGGGGAGACACCACAGGCAAGGGCAACACAGATAAGACTGGAGTGCTTTGCAGTGACATCACATGGATTCTCCATAAGGAATGACCAAGCAAATGATGTCCTAAAAGACCAGCATGGAATCGGACAAAGAAGAGGAGAGGAGGGAAAGGGGCGCTCTATCTATCACACTTTGCTGCTCACGAATTCTGGCAGACACCCTCCTCCTTCTGACACGGCAGGCTAAACACTGGAAGATTTACTTGAGTGCGTGTGCGATCTAATTGCAGCCATAAAACCTCCTGGAATGAAAAAGAGGAAACTGGGACACTTAATCTTCTTCCCTGCAAGGAGAAGGGTTGGGGAGATTCACTCTCAGGGAAGGCAGCAGCGGAAAGAAGAAAACCCAGCGGCCGGTAGCAGAGCTGAGCCAAAATTTCTCAAAAGACGTTTTTCCTGAGAATTGCTTCCTCCCACCTTCAACATTACTATTTACTAAATTTATATAACACCCTTCAGCCGTAGATCACAGTTTACAAAACAGAAACATAAAATGCATAAAATAATAATAATAATAATATTACCAATGCCCACCACAGTTTAAAAGGCTGTAGAATTTTTAAAAGCCAAAGTCCTTGTTGAAGAGGAATGTTTTTGCTTGGTGGCTAAAGATATGTACCGATGGGACCAGCTGAGTCTCCCTGGAGAGAACATTTCACAAATGCAAAAACGGGGGGCCACAGGACGAGGCTAGAGGGCCACAGAGGAAAGTGAGAAGTGAAGAAAAAAAATAGTTGTTTAAAATCCTGATTGGCTGGCTATCCACTTGGCCAATCACAAGCGGGTAAGGGGGCAGCCCACCAGGGCCTAGCGCTCCTTTTTTTCCATGTGTGTGTGTTTTTTAGAGCAGTCCTGGTTTCTTTCCAGCGGGAGAGGGCAATCGCTGTGGCTCCCATTTTGACCAGCAGAGCCCACAATCCAGAACCCCCAGGTCAGGAAAGCGTGGTGGTGGGATGGCAATGGGTAGGGGTGGGCGCGCCGGAGCTGCCCGTTGCTGCCACCAGTTCTGGGCCCGGTGGCAGCAAGGTGCAGGGTGCAATCCACCTCAGCGCCTAGAGGATCAGGGCCTTTGGATGTTGCCAAGAGGTGCAGGGCCTGTCGGTGGCATCGGCCCAGTTCTTCAAGGTACGGGGTGAAATCTGCCCCAGTGCCTAGCCGAGCAAGGTCATTTGGTGCTGCTGACTTGCATCTAGAAAATCACTAAGTATCTACTACTCAGAAGAAAGCCACACTGATTTCAGTGGGTCTTACTCCCAGGTAAGGGGGGGGGGCTATAGTGGTTTATCTAGGCGGCCAGGGCTCCTCCGGATGACAAGATCTTTTTGCACCAGGTCAGCGAGGACCACGTGCTTTTTAAAAATTCTCCTATACAGTGGTACCTCGGGTTAAGTACTTAATTCGTTCCGGAGGTCCGTACTTAACCTGAAACTGTTCTTAACCTGAAGCACCACTTTAGCTAATGGAGCCTCCCACTGCCCCTGCGCCACCGGAGCACGATTTTTGTTCTCATTCTGAACAAAGTTCTTAACCCGAGGTACTATTTCTGGGTTAGCTGAGTCTGTAACCTGAAGCGTATGTAACCCGAGGTACCACTGTATATACAGAACTCCCTGTGTGCCTTTTTGGACTGTATCTGGAGGTTTTCCCCTCTGTGTCAAATAACTGCAGTCTAATAAGTGTTGTTTACTTTTCATAATACATGGAAGATGGATCTCCCTCGGGAGGTTCTCTGCTTCCTTGGAGATTTCTAAGCAGAGGTTGGATGGCCATCTGCCATGGATGCTTTAGCTGAGTTTCCTACATTGCAGGGGGTTGCACTCGAAAGATGACCTTTGGGGTCCCTTCCTGCTCCACGATTCTATGTTTCCCCCCCTGCTTCAACAATATTTCATTATGTGGCCTTAACTGTATTCTGTATAAATATTAAAAATTATAAACAAAACACGTTCTATTTCCATGCAAAACATTTAAATACAGTGGTACTTAATTCATTCTGGAGGTCCGTTCTTAACCTGAAACTGTTCTTAACCTGAGGTACCACTTTAGCTAATGGGGCTTCCCACTGCCGCTGTGGTGCCACTGCACAATTTTTATTCTCATCCTGAAGCAAAGTTCTTAACCCGAGGTACTATTTCTGGGTTAGCAGAGACTGTAACCTGAAGCATCTGTAACCTGAGGTACCACTGTAGCTACCTTTCTGCCGGTAGGATGTGGGGACATGGACATAGCCAAGGAAGCCAAGTTAGGGGGCAGGCTTTCATTAGGGAGGGGAGAATCTCCAATTTGTATTGATTTTTACTTATGGGGGGGCAACTGCCTCCCTGCCCCCTCTTGGCTATGCCCATGGTGGCGCCACAGGAAGGAATCAAGGTCGGAAGAGGCCCACAGTCGGGAAAAGGTTGTGAAACACTGGTCTTGGAATTTCAATAACAGTTAGTGGCTCTACAGAGTTTCAGGCAGAACCCTTCCCAGTCCAGGTCAAGTTGTAGGTTTTCTCCCACTGTGCCCTGGAACCTTTGGGGCTTCTTGCACGGAGTGATGGATTGCTTCTACCTGCCCATGATGCAAAGGGTATCTGCATACCCAGTCCTAGCTGGAGAAGCTAGGGACTGAAACTGCGATCTTCTGCATGCAAAGCTGCCATGGAGATCTGGCCGTTTCCAAACAGCTGCATGTCCATCCTTCCTCACTGAGCCAATATTTTGCACTCGGCCCTCGATGTTGAACTCTGAAGTGAGGGATGAATGAATTGGTTTCATTTTTTCCGGTATTAAATTCAGTTCTGCTCATTCCTCCAGTGATTTGCATTTTTTAAAAAATGCTCATGAAAATTCATTGGCCTTGAATTTTTAATAATTAAGCACATTTTTGCATGCAATTCTGGCTAGATCAATGCATTTTTTGTATGTTATCTTTCACTGATATGTGCATTTTATGCATACTTTCCCTTAGTTTTTTTGCGCACATTGCTTCGCTGGAGAGCAGCATTGCAAAATTCGGAGAAACAAGATGTTTGAAGGATGGCTTTGAAACAGCCAATGCATTGTTTCAGAAAATGTGAATTAGGCTGGTTTGCCTCTTAATGTGAATGTAATTGAACTTCTCCCCACAACCCTACCCCCCAAAAAACCCCACTCCAAGTAGATTCTACAAGCCTAATGTCTGCCTTCTCTAGACCCTGTGAATGCCACCTCCCTTCAGACTGCATTCACCTTGAATTGTAAGTGACCTCCTGTGATCTGTGTAGTCTCAACACCTCTCCCTCCCCCCCCCCAAAAGCCACTCCTTTGCATTGGAATGGAGCAAACGCTGTAGCCCTTACTTTGGAAAGACCTGGGGGGTCCTCATGTTGCTGGCAGCCTCGGTCACATGAACCACAGCTATCTTTAGAAGAGGGTATTTATATGACAGAGTTTGCAGCTTCTTAGCTACTCAGACAGATACAGGAAGATAGAAATCACACCCACCGTGACATATATGAAGAGCCCTCTGATCTCTGCAGAGCACTTGCCGACAATGGACTAGGCAGTACAAGAGCTCCCGTGGTGACACGGGAGTAAGCCTTGGCTGGGCCATGCAGCCCCCGCTGGACGAAAGGGTGCGGATCCAGGTGGAAGAGGAGTTTTTCTCAGTGGACAAGGCTCTCCTGGTGGAGAACAGCGAATACTTCCGGGCGCTCTTCCAATCTGGCATGAGAGAGAGCACCCAGAAGGAGATCCAGATCAGAGATCTGAGCGCCACAGGCTTCGCTGTCATGCTGAAAGTCCTGGAAGGGGAGCACCCGATCCTGAGCTGCGAGGAGAACCTCAGGGCAGTGGAGTGTGCCTCATTCCTGCAGGTCAAGACCCTGGCCAAGTACTTGATGTCCTCCATCAACACAGACAATTGCATTCTGCTCTACCAGGCAGCCGCCATCTTTGGCCTCTTGGATCTCTTCCATTGTGCCGCACTGTACATACGAGACAGTTACTCGGACCTGGAGGAGTACCTCGACTGCCTCTCTCCAGACCTTCTGGATTATGTGGAGTCCATCATCCCCAGCACGTTTGTGGCGGTAGGGGCTCACACGCCCACCTTTGAGTTCTTGGAGGACCTCTCAAGAACTGTTTGCTACTTGGACGAGGAAGGTAACACCTGGAGGACACTTTCCTGCTTACCACTGACGGCCAGCACATTCCTAGCCGGCATAGCCACCTTGGACAACAAGATTTACATTGTGGGCGGGGTCTACGGTTACAACAAGGACATTGTGAACCGGAGTTTTTGCTATGACCCAATGGCCAACGTCTGGAGTGAGTTCCCCGGGCCCCAGCAGCTGCGCTATGACTTCACGCTGACAGCCCAAGAGAACAGCCTCTACGCCATAGGTGGGGAGTTTGGGAAGGCCGCCCTGAAGTCAGTGGAGAAGTATGACATCTCCACCAACACCTGGAGATTTGTTTCTGACCTCCCCCAGCCAACCACAGCGGTGCCCTGCGCCCAAGCGATGGGGCGCATCTTCGTCTGCTTGTGGAAGCCTCTCGACACCACCATGATCTATGAGTACAAGCCTCAGAAAGACGAGTGGCATCCCATCTCCACCCTCAACAGGCCTCAGAGCTACGGCCACTGCATGGTGGCTCACCGGGACAACCTTTACATTGTGCGGAACGGGCCTTTCGACGACTTCCTGCGCTGCATGATGGATTGCTTCAACCTGACCACCATGCAGTGGACATCTCTACCAGGGCAGTATGTGAACAGCAAAGGGGCCCTTTTCACGGCTGTCATCAAAGGGGACACAGTCTACACGGTCAACAAGATGCTCACTCTGATGTATACCATAGAGGGGAACACATGGAAATCCAAAAAGCAGAAAGCTGGTTTTCCAAGGGCTGGTTCTTTGCAAACCTTCCTCCTCAGGCTTCCAAAGAAAGACCACAGCATCGCAACTTAGAGAGCAGGTCTCTGCTAGATGAATTTCTCAGGGACCCACGTTGCCTTCCTTCTATGCCAGACGTCCCGCAACACCGCCAAATTAAATCCAAAGGTTGTGAAATCACCCCAGCTTTCAGCCGACACTCTCTGCACCTTCTGGGCCAGCAACATTTCAAGGCAGGAACCTCAGGCTAGCTTGCACCAGAACCAACTGTAACACAGCTCTCTGCTCTTCCAACGACAGCTGGACATGTGGTTTTGTGGGCCTCAAGCAATCTGGTTTCCACAGACTTATTTGTCATACCAAACTGGGCCAAGTAGAGGGGGGGCAGCAAGTGGCGACCAGCAAGCAGGAGGAGCCAGTCACTGGCAGGAAGCCAGTGGCACTAGGAGGAGATTTATGCACTGAGGGGGTCATGTTCATTTTGGCCTACGCCCAGCTGAGTGGCGGAATCTACCTCTCGCAGAGCAAGCTGGCAGTACATCACACCATTCAAAGTTGGAATTAGCAATTTATTAGCACAAACCCGACTGAGCGTCAGGCCTAATTAGCAAAGCAGCTTATCTCCGGTAGGTCTTTACCCCATGAATCAGTTGCTGAGACTGAAAGTTCCCCGCCTCCCCAGAGCCATCTAAGTCGCTTTCTATCCCCAAGCAATCGGAGACCGCACCTGCGTGCAGCCAATCTCTCATTTGCCCTTTTCATGCCTCTCCTGGTTCTGGGAGCAGCAGGAAGAAGAGACACCCATGACACTTCACTAGCTTGACTTATCTCTTCCTCTTGGCCTCCCTCCTCCCACCCTCCTGCTTCATCTTCTGCCTCAGATTCTGGACTCTCCCAGTTCACTAAACCCTGTTACCTCTTCAGCTTCTGACACCTCCTCCTCTCAGGCTTTTCCCTCTTCTCCCTCTGACCACTCATCATTGTCCCACCAACACCCCCAAGTCTCTGAGCCTTCTTGCCTTGGTGTGTGTGTGTGTTTCCCCAGTTGGTTCCTCCATTCGTCTGCGCCAACCAGTCCATAACACTACCATTGTTTTTGTCCATCTTGATGAGTCTCATAGGAAGTCAGGCCATTACCTATGTGATTCACCATTGTCTACACTGCTTGGGAGCCGCTCTCCAGGGTTCTAGAATGGAGGTTTTTCCAAGCCCTACCTGAAGATACCAGGGATTGAACCGAGGACCTCCTGCATGCAAAGCAGGTGGTTGACCACTGAGCTGTAGCCTCACCGTCCCCCCTGGACATAGGAAGCTGCCTTATACAGACCACTGGACCATCTACCTCAGTATTGCTGGCACCTCTCCAGGGTTCCAGAATGCTCTTCAGTCTTTCCCAGCCCTGCCTGGAGATACTGCTGGAGAATGAACCTGGGACTTGCTGCATGCAAAGCAGGTGCTCTGTCACGGAGCCACAGGCCTTCCCCTTCTCTTCTGCTGAAGGTGAAAAAGGATTAGGTGGTGCTCTCTAATTCTCAGAGTGAAAAGCTGCTGACATTAACACGCACAGCTTTTAGAAGAAGGGTGTTTCAGGCATCCCAAACTGGAGCACTGGAAATGTAGACGTGAAAGGTCAGTAACTGAACTACATTTTGAGAATGTCTTTTTTTTTTAATTGACCACAATCAGAGACAGTTAAACATGCTTAAGTCCCATTGGTACTTAAGACAAGACCCATCTCTGATAACTTTCAAGAATGCAGAGCATTGATTTGGCTTGACTTTTTACCTGAGATGGAAGCCATTGATCCCAATTGTCTTTCTTTTTCTTTGAACAAGCTCTGGTTTTTTATTTGTTAATTGTTCAGATTTGCTGAAGGCACTTTGTCAGGGCCCAAAGGCCCTGACAAACCTCTTTTTATAAAGAAATACAAAAATAGTTCAACCCCAAATGAAGTATTGCCCTGTGCAGAGTGTTGTGGGTTTCTCCAGGGTTATGCCAGTAATATCTATACCCTGCAATGAAGTTGTGTTTCTAAGTTTTATATGCCCCACAATTCAGTCTGTGGCAGGCTTTAAGTGGTTAGGAAATTAATAGCTTCATAATAAAGCACAGACTAACTCAGATTCAGGGTTGAGCATACGGAGAAAACCTTTTTCGTTTGCATTCAAAAGTTTTGGACTCAATCCAGAGTGTGCCGTTTTAACAAGCATCATTAATTATGCCCAGCCCCCAAAGACGCAGTTAAGCCCAGACCATCAAGCCTTTGCAAACATCTCCCTGCTGATATGCATCTCTTCAAATAAGAGGAGGAAGGACAGTTTGAGCTGAGCCACAGCTATGGAGCACCAGGCATTTTCCTTGATGGACTGTGATTGAAGCCAGACTTGCTGTAAAAAAGAAAAGAAAAAAAGCCCCACATGCAATTCATGACTGTTTTTGGTAACGGCTGCTGATCTGACTCCAGCTTGCCAGTGTTGTTCATGTTATGTTCTGTATGTTTATAGAAGCCTTCAGGCCCTTGACTAGGCTAACTTTAAGGTCATATTATTTATGCCACAAAAATGAACAGGCTTGATTGACAGCAGAAGTGGCTCACCAGGTGGGGCGGAGCCGCTAAGCTAGCCTGGCGGCAGGTGGGTCGCTCTTGCTGACGGTTAGGAAAAGCAGAAGGCAGCAGGGAGGTCAGGGAGGTGCAAACTCAGTGGCTGGATAAACTCTGCTGGTGTGTTTCCACCCCACCAACCTTCCCACCGTCTCCCCTACTTTCTCGCCATAGCAACAGTGACCCACCAGCAGGGAGGCCAGTGGAGCAGCTCCACCCCACCCAACAAGCTGCTTCTGATCATCACTGTACTGTAGTGATTAGAGTGTTGGGCAAAGGCCTGGGGTATACCTGGGTTCAAATCCCCGCTCAGCCACAACATCTCTCACCCTTACCTACCTCACAGGGTTGTTTGTGAGGAAAAGATGCCAAGAGGAAGAACCATGTACACTGCCTTAAGCTCCTTGGAAAGAAAGGTGGGATAGAAATGTAGCAAACAAATAATGATTCCGTGTCTGCCTGGCCACCCTGGGAATTCGTAGTTCTGCAGCAGGGAGACAGAGATGAACAGAGCATTCTCTACATTCTCATGGGACGCTGCTTTAGACTGCCCTTGTTTTAACTACTGAATACTGAAGGTGTGTCTCCACCCTCATCATTCAGTCCAGACACTGAGGTCCAGCTCCAAGGGTCTTCTGGCAGTTCCCTCACTGCCAGAAGTAAAGTTACAGGGAACCAGGCACAGAGCCTTCTCGGTAGTGGCACCTTCCCTGTGGAATGCCCTCTCATCAGGGTGTCAAGGAGATAAACAACTGCTTGACTTTCCGAAGACATCTCAAGACAGCCTTGTACAGGGAAGTTTTAAATGTTTGATTATGTTTTTATATGTGTTGGGGCAACCCGGTCAGATGGGTGGGGTACAATTAATAAAATAATTCTTCTTCTTCTTCTTCTTCTTCTTCTTCTTCTTCTTCTTCTTCTTCTTCTTCGTTGCTGCAGTTTGAAAACCTGGCAAAAACTCTAGCTCTGAACCAGAGATTGGTAGGTCAGAAGGCAGGGAGGCCAACAGTAGGTGGAGCCAGAGTCAATGAGAGGCAGAGCCAGGACCAATGAGAGACAAGGCCAACTTACTCCCATCCTCTCTCCCTGCTGAGTTCTACAAGGGCAAAACTGGGGCAACGGAGGAAGCTGATAGGCAGGTGGGGTTGGCTGAGGACAGACTGCGCATAGTGGGGCAAGGCCCCCATTTGCCACAGAGGAGCAATCTCCGCTGCTCTGAACATTGTCAGCCTTTTAATACAGCTTGTAAGCAATGGGACGGCAACGTGTCAGGAAGGAGGTTGGTAAATATTAAGCATTGCCCTGGGCTTTCATCCATCTCTCCCTGAAATAAGAGCACAAACACACCAGCTATTGGGAACGTGCCATTTTATTTGAGAGAAATATGCTGTACCTATGAACCTCAAAGGATGTTTGTTTTCTTCTGTTACATTCAGCTGACTATCATATTTGTTTCCCCTTTCTCCTTTAATAAGAGACACAAATACTTTTTTTATTATTTGGTTGGAAGACAAACAGGTATCACTTCGCTGTATCTCAAGGAAAGACAATTGGGCATTCACGGTGGCAGGAAAAAATAAAGAATTACTTGATTGGAAACAGTCTTGGTTTCTTATTTCAAATAAGGAGTTGACACTCAGCCATAATAAGCTGAAGACTCTGAGCCCCGCAGTAAATTATGAAGTTGCATTCCCTACCTTGGAAATGCAGGTATTGTGGTTTGGGATGTGTGTGTGTGTTGGAGGATTGTACAGTGGGAAGCTCTCAGTTTCACTCAGCCCACTTTTCAGATAACTCTTAGGTCTTTACAGTCTTTGATGGAGTCCATTAAAAATCCAGTTCATCATTGAAATAAGTCAGGGCATTGGCCAGGAAATGGGAGCATGGGTATGCCCAAATGACCTGTTTATTGAGCATTCACCTGATTTGCTGGCACAAAGCTTACACAGGCTACATCCAGCCTTTATTAAGCATTTGTTCTTACTTGTTTCCAGGGTCCTTTTGTGGCAATGAACATTCATCCTGAATCCATGCTGAATTGCTTGCAGGGTATTTATGCACCTTCCCATTTATCATTCACCCATCTTGCACTTTTCAATGCATCTCCCCCCCCCAGCCCCTTTTTCCTAACTTTTCTTTCTTTTTAAGTGGGTTTGTTGTTCCAGGTTAACACATGCGAATCCATTTTTATTGCACAAATCTAAACCTCCCCAAAGTGCACTGCAAAATGTTGGCAACCTGGAGGCACCCTTAGGCTACAGGAACATCTTAAGTCGTGCTGTGGATCTGTTTGCAGACAGGGGCAGGTTATGCAGAAGAAGTTTGTGTTAAAATGTTGGTCTTTCACGAGCCTGAGCAGAGCGTGCGATGCAACTAGAAGCGATTCCCTTGCAGTGATTTCAAGACACCCCTCCACTTGACTAGCCTTTGCTACCACAACATGGAGCGGGGAGGTCACTAACTTAAATGCCTTTTGAAAAGATAGGGTTAGAAGAATTCAGAGGTGGCTATTAAAGATGACGGCATATAGAGCCTCACCGCCCAGAGGCAGTATACTTCACAGTACAGTGGTACCTCAGGTTAAGTACTTGATTCGTTCCGGAGGTCCGTACTTAACCTGAAACTGTTCTTAACCTGAAGCACCACTTTAGCTAATGGGGCCTCCTGCTGCTGCCGCACCGCTGGAGCACAATTTCTGTTCTCATCCTGAAGCAAAGTTCTTAACCTGAAGCACTATTTCTGGGTTAGCGGAGTCTGTAACCTGAAGCGTATGTAACCTGAAGCGTATGTAATCTGAGGTACCACTGTACCAGCTGCCCGTAAAAAGCAATGGGTGAGCCCTGCTTGTGCACTTCCCAGAGGCAGACGGCTTGATCCAATGGGATTTTGGCTGTTCCAGCTGGGTTCTGGCATTCAAAACTTGTTCTGAATCACATGCCGTGGGGCTTATGGCATGTTCTGCCCTTTCTCAGTATGGAAAAAGGCCCTCTTGCCGCTCACTGGGTCCTTGTCATGAGCTCCTCAAGCGCCTTGTCTCTGTGGTTCTCGCACAGCAAGAGGACTTCTTTGATGTCTGCTTGCTGGAAGCCCATGTCGTTGAACTGGACCAGGAGGTGAAGGAATTCTGCTGCCTGCAAAGAGAAGAAGAGTGAAAATTCAGGGATCGGGGGGGGGGGGACACACAGTACACGTCCCACAACTGCTTCACTCAGGACAAAAGTAACTGAAGATAAACAGGCCTGGTGAAGGGGCTTCAATGTTCAGATGGATACTTGAACAAGGCAAGCAACTCCCCTTTGCCCCTGCGATTGAGAGGGCTGGGACCATGCAACGTCAGCACCCCCTGCGGCGTATGACGTCAGCATGCCGTGAGACATCCTTACACACCCACTGTGGAATTTTGAGGGGGCTCAGCCCCTTCCCTGAAAATTTGGGGGGCCCTTGCCGCTCCAGACACCTCCCCCAGGTGGTGCCCCAAAACATGGTGTAGATGCCTGCAGAGGTCCAGCCCCATACATTTTGGCACCTGAGGGGAACAAAAAAATGGCACACCCCCTGCTGGGGAAGAAGGGGTGAGTAGAGATCTATATCGGGGGAAATGTTGAGGGGATAAAGATCTACATTGGGAACAATGGGGTTTTTTTCTTCTTCTTGATTTCACTGTTTTACCTTTCTTAAACAGCTTTGGGGGGGGGTGTGTGTGTGTGTTTTTTTTTGCTATTTTTGCTATCAAGCAGTGTATAAAGAAATAAAATAGATTTTTACTTATTTTTAGCTTATACAGCCCCAAGCAGCTCAATGCCAGGGTTATGAGAGGAAACTGCCAAGCCATTTATACCCCCTACTCAGTCTCTGCACCCAGCAGGAGACCCTGCAGCTGAATCACAAAAAAAGGCTGGGTGCTCTGACCTTTTCTGAATTCTGGAACATCTCCATGGCTTCTTCGACCTGAGCCTCCTCGTAACCCTGCTTCAGAAGTTTGTCGCAGGCACTGAGGTAACTGAGGAACTGTTGGAGGAAGGCAAAGGGGAAGTTAGCTAGCTAGCACACCATCCGGAATCAGGGCTATTACTTACTTATTGTATTTTTATCCCACCTAAGTTGCTCAAGGGGGCATACATAGTTCTCCCCCTCCTCATTTAATCCTCCTTGTGAGGTAGGTTAGGCAGAGAGGCAGCGACTGACCCAAGGTCACCTAGTGAGTTGCATGGCTGAGTGGAGGATTTGAACTCTGATCTCCCAGGTCCTTGTCTGACACTCTAACCCAGGCTTCCTCAAACTCGGCCCTCCAGATGTTTTTGAGACTACAATTCCCACCGTCCCTGACCATTGGTCCTGCTAGCTAGGGATCATGGGAGTTGTAGGCCAAAAACATCTGGAGAAGAGTTTGGATTTGGATTTGATATCCCGCTTTATCACTACCCAAAGCAGCCTCAAAGCGGCTAACATTCTCCTTTCCCTTCCTCCCCCACAACAAGCACTCTGTGAGGTGAGTGGGGCTGAGAGACTTCAAAGAAGTGTGACTAGCCCAAGGTCACCCAGCAGCTGCATGTGGAGGAGCGGGGAATCGAACCCGGTTCTCCAGATTACAAGTCTATCGCTCTTAACCACTACACCACACTGGCTGAGTTTAAGGAAGCCTGTTCTAAGCACTACACCACACGGTTTCTCTATCTACCCACTCACCCGTCCTTGTAGATGGGTAAACCTGTCAGTTTTGTTTTCTCTCTGTTTCTCATTTCCCCAGTCTTAAGTTCCGTTCTCTCCAAGGAAGGAGAATACCACCACATCCTATTCTCTCGCTTTTTAAAAAACAAGCCTCTGGCTTCTGCTCTTCTCTCCCACCCACTACAACCCTGGTCACAATCGGTTGTATCCAATGCTAGCACTACTCAAGGTAGACTCACTGAAATTAATAAACAAGACCAGCTTAGGCCTATCAATTTCATTGGTCTGCAATGAGTAGAAATAATCTGCATGCAACCCTGTGTGTCCCCCGCTCCCTATCTTCTAAAATGGGTTATTAGTCTGATTCAAAAATAACTCTGGCAAGAAAAATAATGCAGCTGCCCTTGTGTTAAGTTCATAACTTTACGATTAACTAAAGATGGAAGATGAAAGTATTATTATTATTATTATTATTATTATTATTATTATTATTATTAGAATTTATATACCGCCTTATACCCGGGGGCAGTGTTTTTTTTCTTTAAAAATGTTTAGGGGTACTCTCAGGAAACACCATGACAGGAAATGAGGCCACCATCGGGGCTAGCAACAGATCTGACGATTCACCGTGCTAGAGAAGAAGCTATTTTATATATATATATATAAAATTGTTAGTTTCTTCTCCTGTTAGATTCACAAAATGTTTAGGGGTATGCATCCCCCCAGAAAAAAAACACTGCTCAGGGGGTCTCAGGGTGGTTCACAGAAGAAAATCACGATATAAAACCACAAAACACATAATAAAAATAAAAACAACAAACGTACAAAAGAAAGAGGAAACCATTCCAAGGTAGAAGAAACCTGGAGAAATCTACATCATCAACCTTGCAAGAATTCTCTCATCCTATCCTGAAATGCACGAAGACCACATTGAATCAGACCCTCTGATCTTTTCATTTCAAGGATCCCGTCAAGGTGATCTAGAGCCACTGATGGACATCAGGTGATGCCGTTCCTGACCCATTCAGCCTCAAACATCCTGCATGCTAGGAGGTTATGCAAGGATGGGGCCAGAGATCTGCCTGGGACACGCTGAGAAGGGCACTCCGACACTCCAAAGGGACGATCTATTTTTGGCTTCCCCCATTGTTCTTGGAGTGCTGACAGGACAATTCCCAGTGGCACCCTTCCTAAATGCCTCACATGCTATTCATTCCCAGTGCACAAACACACACAGGGGGGATTCAGCAATCCCTGGAAAAAAGGCTAATACTGAGCATTAGCTTGCAACAACAACCACAACAAACACACCCCGATTTCATCTGCAGGCAAACAGCATCCTTCTGTAGGCCTGAAGATGGCACAGATGGCTAGAGGACTGAGTGATGGGCATGGAAGTCTGACATTCAAAATCCGCCCTTAGCCACAGACTCACTGAGAGGGCCTTGGCAACACCACAGAGCTTCACTGTGGCAAAATGGAAAGAACCACCAGCTCTTTCTCAGGAGATTAGGCAAGGACTAATATGGATTGAAGGGCCTTCTGCAAATTCATTGCAGACTTCAATGAACTTCAGGCAGGGGCTAATATAGCCCTCCAAGTCTCTCTCAGACTCTCCAAGTGTCCCTAATTTCTGGGGAGAGTCCCAGATTTACAGAAGCTATCCCCAGTTTCTGATTTGATCCCAGAATGTCTTGTTTTTCCTTAAAAAGGTAAAGGTACCACTGCCCGTATGGGCCAGTCGTGACCGACTCTAGGGTTGTGTGCTCATCTCACTTAAGAGGCCGGGAGCCGGCGCCGTCCGAAGACACTTCCGGGTCATGTGGCCAGCGTGACGAAGCTGCACTGGTGAGCCAGCACCAGTGCCGCACACAGAAACACTGTTTACCTTCCCGCTATAAAGCGGTACCTATTTATCTACTTTCACTTAGAGGTGCTTTCGAACTGCTAGGTGGGCAGGAGCTGGGACCGAATGACGGGAGCTCACCCCGCCACGGGGATTCAAACCGCCGACCTTACAATCAGTAAGTCCTAGGCACTGAGGTTTTACCCACAGCGCCACCCGCGTCCCTTAGGATGTTTTTCCTTAGGATGTCCCTATTATCATTGGAGAAATGTTGGAGGGTATGGAGTTCTGTGACACCCCCCCCCCAGCCAAGGAGCTAAGTAACTATACAGTGGTACCTCAGGTTAAGAATTTAATTTGTTCTGGAGGTCCGTTCTTAACCTGAAACTGTTCTTAACCTGAGGTACCACTTTAGCTAATGGCTAATTAGCTGCAGCGGCGTGATTTCTGTTGTCATCCTGAAGCAAAGTTCTTGACCCGAGGTATTATTTCTGGATCAGCGGAGTCTGTAACCTGAAGCGTCTGTAACCCAAGGTACCACTGTACAACCTTTGTGTGTAGAAACTAGCCAACTGTACAAATGTAAAGTTCACAGTCATTGCTCCACCCACTTTTCTCTCTTCCCTGCCCCTCCCCCCCTTATGCCCGCCAACATTCCTGGCCTGGAAATAGGGACATTCTATTCTGCATCAGTATCACTGCTTGAGCATTTCTTCCTGGTCAAGTACAAAAGTTATTAGAAGAAAACACACAAAGCTGCAGCATTTTAAGCCCAGAAATCTTTGAATTTATGTATTTGAATTTGAGAAACCTGGGGGAAAGGAATACCCCAAATCAATACATACTAGCTATGATACTGATGTAACAACAACAACAACAATTTTATTATTTATATGCCGCCCATTTGACTGGGTTACCCCAGCCACTCTGGGTGGCTCTCAACAAAATATTAAAACACCAGTCATTAAAAACTTCCCTGAACAGGGAATAGAATGCCCCTATTTTCATCTCAGGGATGGTGGAGGGTGTGCTCTGACACGCAGCTTCTGGAAGGCTTCCTGGAAGTAAATGTGCCCCTGCCTGGAAAAGATCCACCCACTCTGGTCTGCAATGACTGGCAGAAGCACCCTCAGGCAAGGGTCTTTCTCCCCCCTTTCTGGAATTGCTTGAGATTGAACTGGGATTTTTAGCTGCTGCTGCTGCTGCTGCTGCTGTTGTTGTTGTTGGCCGTTCACAGCAGGACACGGGGTGTGTGTGTGTGTTAGGGTTAGGGTTTATAATTAAAAACAGATAAAAAATATTTCAGTCACAGGAATAGGGTGGGCTTTGAAAACATCTGAGGTGCTCCTCCGAGGGTCTTCTGCTTGGTCCCCTCACTGCAAGAAGCAAAATTGCAGAGAACCAGGCAGAAGGCCTTCTCATTAGTGGCACCCTCCCTGTGGAACGTCCTCATGCCAAGGAAATTAAAAACTACACAACTTTTAGAAGACATATGAAGGCAGCCCTGTATCAGGAAGTTTTTAATGCTTTATGTTTTACTGTGTTTTATATATGCTGTGGATTATGCATTTCCTGTAGGAAGGTAATGTGTGGTTTCACGGTGTTTATGTACAAGGTGATGCATTTTCTTTTGATAGGCTTTCCCAATCCCCTCACATTTAGTGCAATGGCTTTTAAGTTAGCCATTTTGTATGTCTATTTTATAAGATGATTCCCTTCCAACCCGTCTGCGTTGCCCTGTGTCCCTCACCTTCTATTGTCTATCCAACCTAGTGCGTTGTATTTCTACTGATCTTAACACTCAAGTGAGTCTGTAAGGAAGAAGGTGGTATTTGGGGCCTAAGTCATGTCTATGAGCTGTGCTCCTGAGCTGTGGCCTCATGATTCACACTCACTGCATTCACAAACAACGTGTTCCCTGGTGTTCAAGAGAAAGGAACTAGCCTCCACTGACCTGACCCAAGCTTTGTCTCCCAGTCTTCTGCAGAGCAAGGATCGCCCGGCGGATCGGATAACCCAAAGCTAAAACGGGCTCAATGAGGTCGCGCTCCTCTTGGCTGAGCGCCGAGAGCAGGTCAGCTGTTGAGTCAGGATGAGTTCTGTGGGAACCACAAAGCTGCTGCACTCCAGGAGGGGGTGGAAGGCAGGAATAAGGGCTCAGGGACTGGGGGGGGGGCGAGAGAGAGAATAAAAATAAACATAGATCATCATGCTGGTTAATTTACAGACATCATTATGAGAAATTCTGTACTCTTCAAGGCTTTAAAAAGGGTTTTTTCCCCTGCCCCCTGGAAGATGTACAGGGTTTGTGGGTGCTCAAAAGCATGGCCTGAAGTCATTAAATTAAATTTAGTCAGACCACAGAAGATGCCCGGAAAATTCCCCTACTTGGAACAACCCCCCCTTTTGGTTTTCTGATTTTAGACATCCTGTTTTAATCATCTGAAGTTTATTTCAAAATGTGAGTGACCCTTCCTCGGATGGGAACTATTATTATGTTTCCAGGGAGATGACAAAGGTTGATTTGACAACAATAGAGACTGGATATGTGTTTACATTCGAAAGCAAAAAATTAAACCTGCATCTGAAATGGATGTGCTTGAAGTGCTTTGTCGAGACACTTCTGTCCAGTTTTTAAACTGGAGTCAAAACACCGGCAGGGACCAGTTCAAAGACTGGTGTTTCTTTCCAACACTTCTCCAGACATGGTAGCCAGAGCGGTGCTGAGGTTGAGCAGCTCTACCACCAGGGCTGAGAAACCATTTTGGGCCTGAGGGAGCAGCCTTCTGAGGGCCCTGTATGAAAGGTAGGTGGGGCCAGAGGCAAAAGTGGGCTGAGCAATGGATGAGATTCTTAACTCCCTCCAGTAGGCTGCATTCCAGCCACACAAAAGCCAGAGGTTTCTACACCATCTCTCCATCCTCCAACCAAGTACGGTAAGTTGGAAAGTGCATCGCAGTTCAATGCAACGGTTCAGTTCTGTGAAGTTCCTCTACATCCAAGATGACTGATTCAGACCAGTTTAACTCTCAAAGCTATCTCCCAAAGGAATGTAAAAAGTCATGCCAATGCCAATTAAAATTGGGAACTCCAAAAGAGAGAGAGAGAGAGCTCATCCTATAGACAAGAGTGTAGTTCCCAGGGTCCCAAAGCCATGGCAGTTCTACTGATGGTTAATGCAGATGGGAATCCAAATGAAAACCCGACATAAGAACCTAAGAAAAGCTGTGCTGGATCAGACCAAGGACCCACCTAGTCCAGCATCCTGTTCTCTTTTTTCATAATAATATTTATTATTTTCCATACATATTTTCCAGCGATCGTGAGTGGCCAATTCCTCCAAAGAAAAATCGGACTTAAATCTTCTGAAATTCACCAGCATCCTGCTCTCACAGTGGGCACCCAGTTGCCTCTGGGAAACCAGAAACAGGATCCAGGTGCCACAGCAATTCTCCCCACTCGTGACTCACAGCAACAGGCATTCAGAGGCCTTACTTGCCATATGTCTGGGTTTCCCTGGGCATTTTGCCGATTCAGCAAAAACCTGCCCAGACAGCACAATCCCAGATGTGTCCAGGAAAACCGGATGTATGGCAGCCCCATCTTTTACAGCAGCTGGTCACTAAGCAGGGAGCCACTCTCAAGGGTTGGACCCCAGAGCTGCCTGCCACCACTGCTGCTTCCTTCTAAGAAGTATTTTCTGAGAAACAATCCCTTACGCGTAGGTTGAATTGGGCCAGGCACGCAAGGACAGCAAGGTCAATGGGGAAAGGAGGCGGGTGGCTGCTCACAGCCTGATCTTCTTTCCAAGAAGCAGTCGCTGAAAGACGTCAGCAAGGCTGGAGCCTCCTTGCAGCCTCGAGGCTTATCTCCTTTGATGGATTTAGGGACAACTAGGTGACACGCTGAGAGAGAAGGACAAGGGCTCAGCAAGAGAGACTCAACAGGTGTCCTGGTGAAGAAATGCACGTCCTCACATAGGGTATCCACTGGCCCCTTGCTAGTGACATTAAGAACCAGGCAGCTGCATGAAAGACCACTGCCTTCTCTACAGTGTTCAGATGGGCAGAGGGGGCCCTCATTGTAGTTCCACTTCCCCCAGAAGCTTGGGGGTGACCTGGAAGAGGGCATTGTCTATGGCAGGTCCTCATTTGGGACCCCCCCCCCACAGAGGTGAAAATGGAACCTTCATTATACAGCTTCCAGTGAATGCTGAAGACACTTCTTTTTATCCTGGCTTCTGACACTTGAGATGTATATTTTTAGGACCACCTTGAGGCCAATTGAGGAAGGTGCCATCCCCTCGCCTCGCTGAAGCCTCCCTTATCTTTCAGGGGCTTTCAGCGGCACCCACAAATCAGCACCGATGGCGGGTCCCAGTGATATCTTTCTAGATCTCGTGGAGCTCTTGCAAGATCTCGTGGAGTGCAAAAGATCTGGCAAGATCTCACCAGAAGATGATGCTGAGTCCATGCTTGCTTTGTGCTTTGGGCAGACAAGGTCTGGAGAAGCTTTTTCATCCCAGGGGCCTTGTTCCATTCTAGGCAACCTTTTGAGGGCCACATGCATGTGGTGGCTGGGCCTAGAGGCAAAAATTAGCAGAGCAACAAATTAAACTTTACTTTTTGTACAATAGGTTGGCTGCTACACACCCTCTTGAGGTTCCCTACTCCTGCTCTAAACTTTTTTCAAATATGGAATCTGCCTCTAGCCCAAGCATGCATTTTGGGACCTACCTTCAGTCAAGCTGCAACTCAGCAATGAGTCCTGACTTAAGGAAGCCATATCTGGGGGCCAGATCCTTTATGCATGACCATCACTTAATGACTGCAAACCTGACTGGCAACTGGGTGTCAAGTAAACCACAACAGATCACAATTCCAGAGAGGCTTTCCTTAGGTTCTTGCACCACCTCAGAAGCAAAGCTTTGCAAAGGGGTTACTCTGTTGCCAGGAAAATCAATATTTGTGCATTTTAGGCTTCACTCTGGCCAATTTGCAAATATTTTCTTTTTCGTGCGCATAATTTAATTGTCACAGAAAAGGGGAGCCTCCTGTGTCCTGTACAAGAGCTTCCCACTTTGCCATCACTTACTTGCGCCCAGAATTTGCCACCTGCAGCAAGACCTTTTTAGCCCAGCTGGGTAAGCAAGCCAGCTGATTTTCAACACGTTTCCATTTTCCAATTTTTTAAACCTAAAAAGTCTAAAATCCTGGAATTAAGGATTGGGGAGAAATATGATTTGGTTGATATTTAAACATGAATGTATCAAATTCATACTTCCTGTCAAAATCTGAGAACCAAAACACAGTCATCTATGAAAATTTGCATTTATCTGAATTTTGCAAAGTAGTTATCCAATCACCAATGTTTACAAAAATGCGTATTTTGTGGGGAGTGGGGAAAAAATTAACAAGCTAGTGAAAAGGAAGGACAGAAATATTCCCAAAAAGTGCTTGCAAAAATGTGTATATCAGTCAAAACTGCAAACAAAAATGTGTTTGTTAAGAGAAATCCACACAAAATTATGAAGAATTTCCAGGATGATTTTTTAAAAAAATTAGGATATTACTGCAGAAAGGTGGATAACTCAATTTAGGACTGGAAAAGTGAGACATTGACAGAACTGAAATTGTCTGAGCCTTCTATCCCTACGCTCAGTTTTAGATTGTGAAATGGAGAGCGGAAAGAAGCAGAGAAAAGTGATTTCTTACTGCAGTTGTGGGCTTGTTCTTTTGGTTAGGAGAGACAAGCGCCGCAACAGTCAGTGGCCTTGGGTTGCAGCATTGCTGAGAAACTAACGGAACCAAACTCACAGATCCTTCCAACCTTACCTGCAATTTTAAGACTGTAAAATGGAGGGGGGAGAGAGAGAGAAGAATGATATCTTACTGCAACTGTGGGCTTGTGCTTTTGGATAGGAGGGACAAGTCCCGCTGCAGTCAGTGGCCTTGGGCTACAGCAAGGAGTCGTCGTCGGTGGCGTCGGGGCAAGAGTTCCCACCAGAGACACATCAGAGGTAGGTCCATATCTCAGGTTCCGACTGCTCCGGGAGCGCTGATGGAGGGAGAAAGCTCTGGACGCCAAGGTGGGTTCTGCTGCCGTCTGGTTCCCCGGGAGCATGAAAGCTGTGAGCTTCTTCCTGGCTCCTTCAAACTCATGCTTCACGTTGTTAAATAAAAGCATAGATTGCCTCTGCTTGACTAGAGGAGGCTTTTGGCTGATGCTCTCCGAAGGGGTGGCCAACAGCACTGGGGAGGTCTTTGGTCTACATTGGGGAAGACTCAGGAAACGAGGCAAAGTGCCGGGAACACGCTTGGAATCAGAGAAGGGCTTTTCTTCACCGTCGCTTTCGACAGAGGAAGACAAGGGAGACTCCTCACCTTCGGAGCACCCTTGCTCTTCCAAGCACCCATCCTTGCTCACCTTCTTAGCCAGCCTGCTCTTGTTCACAGTGCAGCTGAACTTCTCCGCCGCAGCACACAGGTTGGCACACCGTCGAATGGGTACCGCAGCCGTCAGTTTGCGGCCTGCTGCCTCTGGGAAGCTCTCTTTTGAGTCCAGCAGCAGCAGCCAGCAAGGCGGAGCCGTTGGGACGATGTCAGTGGTCACTTCGTACCAGGGGATGTCTTGCCGAGAGGCGGAGTCTACCCAATACAGCACCTTCTTCTCCAGCGAGAAATCGTGCTATGGAAACAGAAGGAGGAGAGTCAGCATCTTCTTGGCCTTGGGCTGTAGCTGGAGTGACCAAATGAGCGAAGGTTGTGAGGCAGGACTTGAGAGCTAAATCACAAACCAGATGAGGTCACCTGAACCCAACAGGACCACCCATTTCCAACATCTGACTTTGCTAAGAACTTCAAAAAGAACTTTGCAGGGTCAAATCAAAGCCCTTCTAGTCCAGGGATGCAGAACTTGTGGTCCAGCAAATGTTCCTGGACTCCACCTCACATCACCCCAGTCATCACGGCCCAATGGTCAAGGATGATGGGAGCTGTGGTCCAGCAATATTTGAAAGGCCACAGGCTTCCCATCCCTGACCCAGTCCAACATTTTATTTTCAACAATGGCTAGCCGGAGATTTAATAGCCTTACAGGAAGGCCATGGAGGAACTATTGTCAAATGAAATCGTGAGCAGGGTCTAAATAACAAGCAAGGGAAGGAGAAAATAAATAAATGATTGTAATCTAAGTTATAATACAATAGAAAATAAATGTAGATACTGTAAAGGAATACAATAGGAACATCACAAACGTAAGGGTGCAAAGTCAAAGTGTAATAAATTGTTATACTGAAAGTGAATTGAATAATGTCAAATTTTGTGCAAAAAACTAATAAAAATTCATATATATTAAAAAAGGAAGGCCAAGGAAGCAACATCTGTACTTTTTTCAGCACCTTCTAAGGAAAACATTTTTGTTTGGGCAACTATCCAGATACGTAGAATGTTGACATGTATTTTAATCTGTTTTTTAAGTTCCTCCTTGATTTTAATTATTTTTTCAATGTTTTAGAGAATTGTTTTTAGCTGTTTCTTACTGATTAGTTCATTGTTTTATTTTTTTTGTAAACTGCTTTGAGGTGTTTTGTTTTTTACAGTCAAGTGGCACATACATTTTGTGAAATAAATAAATAAAACAAGAATGCGTGCAGCCTTAGGACGAAAGTTGTTTCTCAACATATTTGTGTGTTTCAAAATACGACTTATGTGGAGTGAAAGCAGACATGTGTCGAGGTGGTTTCTTAGAACTGTTTCATCCTCTCCTCAAAACCCTGAATATAATAGCAGAAGATCCACTAAGACAACTCCCAAAAACATCAATCTTCCAGAGCACAATGATGCTCCCTACTGGCAGGAATAAACTGGACACAGGGCTTGATAAGCGGCAGCAGAAGATTGCTTTAGCTTTTCAAACCCAAGTTTCCAGGCGACTAAAAGGTAATTTCCATACAATGTTTAAAACCCCCTGGCAATATTTGTAACCTAGGAGATATTGTAAACATTGCACTCTGGGTCTATGCTACAAAGACTGTTATGAAAATACACTTCAAAAAAGCCTGTGGAAAGTTAATTTGTCACGGATTTGATTTGCATATATTGCAAGGGAGCAGGAGAGATATGCTTCACTGACGCTCATTAGGCAATTTCTATTTTTCCAGCTAGCTAATGTATTTCAAGGACTAACTCAGATGTAACACTGAACCATGACTTGGTGTTATAAGAACCAACTTTTAATGGCATTGCCAGGGCTGGATTTAGGTTTGATGAGGCCCCAAGCCTTGTTGTCCTTTGTCAACAACAAATTGTCGCTGTTTTTTGTGTTGAATATGTGCTATATAGTAATTTATGGATGTAATAAGTATCTAAAGCCATTTGCCCATGTTGCCATGCAACCAGTCCATGCAGAATGTAGGCACCCTATATATAGAAATGAGCAAACCAGTGATATTTTAGGGAGCAGGCTAGCAGGCGGGGCTCATTACTTACATCATAGGAGCCTACACAACACAAAACACTGTTGCTGTATGTAGGTTTTATTTTATTTCTTTTTCATCTATATTTTGGAAATGTACATCCAGGTTTTTCTCTCTTTCTTTTTTTTGAGCCCCCAAAGAGAGTGGAGCCCTAAGCTATAGCTTGTTTAGCTTATACGTAAATCCGGCACTGGGCATTGCTGTTCCTCCACTGCTGGAGTTAGGGTGCCCTGCATACCAGCTGCTGGAAATCACAAGTGGAGAGGCACTGCTGTGAGAACAGAGCGCTGGACTCGATGGGTCCCCCTGGGCCTGATCCAGCAGCCAGCCTTTTATTATAATGTTAAAGGGAGCCGCTGGACACTCCTTCCTCCACCTTCTCCCCCGCCTTGATTTGAGGCAGCCCATCATTTGTGGGCTGCCTCAAACTATGGCTTGTGTTTGCCCTGCAAATGACAAACTGGAAACCAGCCCCAAACTGTGAGTCCTAATCCTGGTTGAATTAGAGCAGGCAAAAACCCCGTGTTTGCCAGGTTTGGGCAAAAAGGTTAATCACACTTTGCTTCAGAGCAGCAAAAAATGAGGAAACAGTAATAAGAGGAGGAGGAATGTGCTGCTCAGAAGGTCCTTGAATGCTTATTATTGTGGTGTGATTCTGGCATTATAAGAGCCTAGAAAGCTGCCTTTTACCAGCTTGGACTATCAATCAATTGAGCTCCATATTATGAATATTTTCTGGCAGCTACTCTCCAGGAGTCCTCAAACAGGAGTCCCTCCCAGACATACCAGTACCTGGAACTGTTGGGGACTGAACTGGACTTCCCTGAACTATGGTGTCAGGTTAAAGGCCTTCAACATCAGCAAAATGTTCCTCCCAGGGGTAGGAATGTACATATAAAAAGCGTGCGGAGCCTAGGTGTTATTCTAATTAATAAATTTCTAGACCTTAAGAATACTAAACTAGAAAATGGAAATGGCTAAAGAGTCAGTAACATGAAAGAATAAACTTTCCCCCCCCCCCAAAACCCCATAAAAAAATCCCCTTTAATATCCACATTTGGAAGAGATTTATTTATTTACCATTGCACACATCAGGACCTCCGTGCAATTGGGCATCTCAAACTCAGGCGCTGATACAAAGTTTGCCTCTTCTGTGGAGTCGTCTGCAACGCTTACGGTCACTCTGAAAGGTACATCTTGCAGGCAATTCATGGCTCCCCTTCTTACATTACACTCTAGTAAAAAATAAGAAGATTGATTGGACTTAGTTACTCCTTCTGCTTCAGCTCCTCCTCAGTGCCTGGGGCTGATCACAGAAGTGGGGAACCTCCAGCTCACAGGACTAAGCCCAACATGTGTCCATTTGGCTGGTGAGAGCATTGCTTCCAAGCCACACATATAGGATGTTAGGTCAGGTGTGAAGCAGGTAAAGACATGGCTCCAAAGAAAGACTCAGAAGCTTAAAATAAGCTCCCAATTGGTCCTTTGCAAGTGAGGCTTGCAGACACTGATTGGCACTGATAGCGAGCCCCAATGGAATCACTGGGGAGCCCTGCATCAGGAACGTCCTCCTGCAGCCAATGAGAAACTGTGCTCTGCAAGGTTGGCTATGCAAGCACCAATGGTCAGCCAATCACAGGTGCTTACAAAGCCCTGTGCTTTTGATTTCAAACCATGGGGACAAAGGAAAATAGGTCATTGTGACGTCAGGGGGTTGGCGAGTGTCTGAACTGTCGCACTTCAGATTGCAGGTCACAGTTTACATGACGGAAGGCTCCTCCACAGCAAATAAAATAAAATGAGATCCCTGCAATAAGAAAACTAGGATGTCAGGGGGAAAGTGCAAGAGTACCCTTTTACCTAGCAGGCTACTTTTCAACATGGAAGGAACACATTTCAGTATAGAGCATTTCATTATGAGTGTTCATCCACAGTTTGAATCAGCATAACCCCGCTGCAGGTGAGGTCAGTTTGTTCCTATTTAACTCACTTTCTTATTTATCTAAAATGTTATGTCCTTCCCTTTGCAAAAACAACTTCTTACTTTAATAAATGGTGGTTTGTGTGAGTGTCCCCAAGGTAAAAGGAAGTAGAGTGGGCAATATTGTTGCTTTTTTATATCAAAAGCCTTTATGGCAGAAGTTCAGAACTTTTCCCCATTGAGTACTGTGTTATATCAGATAAACTATACCGTACTCTGTGGGGCGGGACAGGGAGACACAAGCTGGAAGCAGGTGAGGCAAGAGCAGCCAGCCTCCCACTCTCAAGATCCTCACCATCTCAACACACTTTAAAAGGACTAATGCCTTTTGAAAGTCAGATCTGCAGCTTCAAAAGCTCCTTTTTTCTCTCTGGGACATTTTGAAAACTGCACTGTGTCCACCTCTCACGAAGAACAGCTCAAGATTGAATGGCAGCATAAAATGCACAAACTCTTCTCCTGCTTGATAGGATTGGCTTTGTGTAAGCAGCAGGAAGCTGGGATTTTGCAGAACTCCTCATTAGCCAGTGTCGGCAACTTCTGATCAACAAGCTATGAAATCTAGAAGCCTGAGTACACCCAATAAACAATGTTATTCTACCCACTTTGCACCTTCCATTTCTTAACTGATCCTGGCAAAGATTTGTTAGCAATCCCCTTTGCCTCCTCCTAATTTCTATGTGCTCCTTCAAAAGAGTGAAGCTCGTCTATGGACTTTTTTTTTTAGTGCCACTCAGCTATAAATTGGTGTTTCTAATCTCAACAGGATTTATTGCTGGGTGGCTAATGCAAAGTCTGTGTCTCCTGGTGCTGGAGTGGAGAAGCCAGATGGGCGCTTCCTAGCTCTGCCATGCTGCACATGTCTTTTTGCTAATACATTCCACATGCAGCATATCTGGAAGCCAACCCAGAGCTCAGACCATCTGCTGAGATAATGCGAATGACGCTTTTCACATAAGCCACAACGTACACAAATGTCACAGAGGGAGGTGGGCGGGGGGAAGAAGCAAGGAGTAAACGCGATCAATGACGAGAATGATTTATCGTTCCGATTTCCTCTGCTGGCTCTGACTTATTCCTAGTTTTAGCTACATGTTTTATATCATTTAGGTAGCTTAATTATATTATTATTTCACATGAACTGGCACTGGAGATTATGGCTCTGGATCAGACAATTGGGATGGTAATTGGAAGAAATAATGGCAAATTAGAGACTTGGGCCACCCATTTTCTATGCTTTCATAAGATACACAAACAGGCTAGCAGTGCATCACTGCTCCTGTGCATTAAGAACAGCCATTGTGAAGGGGGAAGTTTTGTAGCTGCAATTTCACCTGACCTCACCTGTCTTCATCCTGGATAAAGAGCAGGTGGTCCTGGTCTAATCACAGGGCCCCAGTATAACATACTGTTATGGTTTGAGGGGGGGGTCAGTCTGGGTAAGACCCTGAATTCCTTCCAAACTTTGGATCTTGTGTATGTGGGGTAGATACTATAAGATGAAACCTGTCAAACCAGTTCTTCTGACTTTGGCTAGCCAGTTAAGTTCCACTAGTTACATGTCTAAAGAAGTTGCTATAAAGACAACCCAGTGGGGGTCTATCCCTACCCCACCTAGCTGGATGTCACCTCATCCAAGGTGAACTATAGGCCAAGGGGAGGCTGTGTATGAGAGCTGTTTCTTGGCTGATGCTGGAAGCTGGAGACACAAAGGTATGTCTGACTCTGTGCTGGACTTGGGGTTCCCCTGGAAACCTAATGGGGAAGCAAGATCTGTTGGGGCATCCATATTGCGAACCACTCTATCCTGGGCTCAGGCTGTACATATCTGTAAATAAAGCCATATATCCTAAATACACCAGTCTCTGGATAAGCACAGGAACCCTTGGAGTCTCTCACCGCTCAGGGACTGTAGTACGCAACAATACTATTCTGTTTCCAATTATTTCCACTGCCACGGAGTTGTTGATCTTAAGGGGAAAGAAACTTTACAACTGTACCTGCAGCAATTCAAGGAACAAAGGCATATAGCCCAAACTAGGTTCATGATGCCTAGAGGCACGTCAAATCATATGAATGCAAGTGATTGAGGGAGAGAATATACTTGGGGTTGTGTCCAATGTTGTGCATATGGAGTTCTGCTCACACAACAGGATTTCCCCTTATCCTTCTCTCCTGATTAAAGGGTCTTAAGGGAGAAGAGGGGGAGTTCCATTGTGCAAGTGGAAGTTTGTTATGCAAGCAGAATGATAGCGCTGGATAAAACTCTTAGGCACGATGCCCCTTTTAGAAACAAACAAGTGGCATTTCGCTTAATGCGGAAAGTAGCAACCACCCTATAAGATACCTAGAGAGGCAGTGCTTTTGTTCTCTGGGGGCACATACCCCTAAACATTTTGTGAATCTTTGTACTTTTGTCCATTTACTGTATTTGTTTTTCTTGAACTAAAAAATTGTGATTTTCTTGAGTCAAAAAGAGAGTACCCCTAAATATTCTTTAAAAGGGAAAAAAACACTGCCTAGAGGGTACTAGAATAGAGCAAGATGGTATTAAACAAGTGGAAACTATTAGATAGGGACTCAACAAGGCATCCTCTTTTCTCTTCTAATTTAAGAACTAAACATTATGTCAGCGTTATAAAAACACCACCATCATCTGGGGGTAGGGGGAGAGGACTGAGAAACTTGCAACTAGGGATCACTAGTTTTCATCAAAATCCACCAGGCTAGAGAAGTTAACATGAACTCCAGCACTATCTAGCAAGACTATAACAGATAACAAAAGGGTAGAAAAATAGCAAAGAATTTATAGGTAGAATACTAGGCCACTGAAAGTTATCAAGCAGGTGTATCAAAAAGCTTTTCACCAAGTAAAACATGTTGTATCTCATAGTGAGGTATGAGCAAACAGTTGTGGAGAAACAAATCATACCTACAAGAAAGTAAGGCCATAGCTTTACATATAGAGGCTTGAGTACTAACTTCATTGCGCAGCAGGGCTTTGACATTTCATAATGAAAACAATAACTAACTCAAATTCATTTTTCTACATCTTGAGGGATATCTTTCCATTTCGTACCATTCAGTGCCTGCATTTCCTTTGCAAATTTAAGCTTACCTTAAGAAGAAACCAACTAGCTGCTTGTGATGCAGGATAGAGGCACCTTGTCAGCTCTCTGTCCCATACTTGGAAACTTAAGTGCCTACAAAGGAGGTCAGGTGAATGCCTGGCTCCCTTTTCTAAAGCTACTGATTATAGCAGCTTAAGGGGTTAGCTTGCATCATCAAGTCTTCCAAGAGTAAGAAGCCTAGCCACACGTGTGAAAGCAGCGCCAATTTTTATGAATCGGTTTGAGGTCTTGCTAGTCTCAAGATACTAATTCAATTGAGTTGCTTTAGAATACACATGCATGTTATTCTGTCTGGTAAATAAAATAAAAAATAAGGCAGAGATAATGTTAATAAAAGGACGAGTTTTTATCTTTAGCAAAATGAGATTTCCTAGTAGTTATTGCGCTGTGTTCAAGGCGCTGGAACTGGTGTAAAAAACCACTATTGCTTGGGACCAGGATACATGAAAGACCATCTCAGTCCCTACATAGCCAACTACTGTAGTCAGTGTTCTGCAAGACAGGAGGTCCATTCTGCATGATGTTGGAATTAAAACCTTAAGCGTGGTGGCACCTATCCTTTGGAATTCCCTACCACTGCATATCAAGACAGGCACCTTGTTTCTTGGCTTTTTGGCACTTGCTAAAGACGTTCTCTTTCAACAAGCCTTCTAAATTCTTTATCCTGGTTGGCATCTGTTCTGGATCAGAACTGATTTTAGGCATGTTCTTGTTTCAAACTTTTGTTTTGTTTTGTTAAATCCCTATATATGCAATTCTTGTAACTGTGTGTGTGTATGACATTATACTGTAAGTTCTTTTGCAAAGGAATTCAAAAATGTAAATAGTAATAGCTGACACTGTCCATTACCAAAGGACAGTGTCAAACTCCAATAGCTTGCATTGACCTTTTAAGCTGGGAAGAAAACCATTTATTTAAAAATGACAGCTACAAAGAATGTGAAATGCTCTTTATTTTTTTAAAGTACAAATAAAATTCAACTGAGTTTTTATTACTTTGTACTACAAACAATTCTTGACAATGTTTCACATTGCATTAGGGTCTTCCCTCCCCTAATCACAGGCACTTATGCAACTTTGTTTTAAAGCACAAAAGAATAAAGAAAAAAGTCCCTCAAATTTTATGTAACATTTTGGTGGATATTTTTGTAACAAGATGCTAAATTTAGTATCAGAGGTCAAGTTACACTGAAATGTTTGGGAAAGGCTGTTTTCTTTCCTCTGAACTAAAGATTCAATTGATACAGATATCGTAGCCTATCAACGTATCATCAGAGTTGTATTCTGTCAACAACTTTTTTTTGTCAATGACAGTTCCACAATGTTCTGTAACCTTGAAATAACAGGGGCCATGGAGAATATGTTACTATGCTAATGACGTTTATTTTACAAGGTTTGTAAACATTAGATGTTCAGGCTTTTTGGTTCACAGGAATTATTTATGCAACAGCAAACCGATATTTGACATTCTATTAAATTAACACAAATACCCTAACTTGTATCGCTTCTCTAGTCTTCTTACTTTAAGAGATGATAGAAAAAATGCTTTCCTGAGTATGTACATCTTATATACACATTAAAAAAAATTAAGGTGCAAGTTGCACAAAAAACAGCAATGATGCTATTAATTCTCTCCACGTTGCTTCATCTTAGTGTTTTAGCTTTTAAAACCACTACACCAAACTTGCAAGGAGGCGATAATTAACCACATCTGTCAATTCACTTAAGTAACAGCACATAAGACCAAGATAAACACGGAGGCAATTTTTAAAATGAGAGTTCAAAAAAGAGCTGAAACTTGAGAACCCGGATATGGCTCGAAAGAGTTCAATGACAGTCTTTGATGTTGCTTCAGGATTATTACCTGATTTCCCATGAAATATCAGAACATTAAAAACACATGCAACAATATTTAGCAGCTGTTTTAAGTTATATGGCCCTGTGATTGTATTTCACCTCAGCAGGATGCAGTTAATGACACAGGTTCTCAAGTTAGGTTTTGTTGCTACACATGCCCATGACAAATTAATTTCTCTGCTATAGACCCCGTTGTCCAGAAATAATACATTTAAAGATTCTAAGGAAAAATGTCCTGCTTTTAAAGTTCGCAGGAGCAGATAATATGCAATGCTGTTGTAATTAAATTCCTCCAAACAGTGTTTTAAAAAACAAGATCTGAAGCAAAACTCTGCCAGTGGAACTAAGCAGAGATTCACATTTCTGGAATACAACATTTTTGGGTGGCAGTATTTGTCTTCTGAAACAGCTGTTGAATATTCATCTTATGTATTCTGTGCCCTTGCTTTATTAGAAAAAGATTCAGAGTTTTTCAAGTCCAAAGGAATTAATGAAGTACGCTTTATCACTTGTGTTGCTATTGTTTTAGACTCTGAACACATCATCCAACAGCTGTAGCCCAGATGTCACTAGAAGGTTGACAGGGAATGACCCATCCTGGTGGGATAAAGTTTCCTTCAGGATGATCTGTAGGCACCAGGTATCGATCCCATTCATGCCTTAAACATAATAAAAGTTAGTTATGCAACATATTGAGTACTGTGTTCAATCCCTCTGAAATCTTAATTTTCTACCATCAACTTAAGTGTTGATGTGAGTTGGGGAGATGAGTGCAAAGCACTGTGGCCACCCAACGGATCCTTGTCAGTGGACAGCATTAGACATGTTTTGTACTGTCCACTACTACAGTATCTCCAAGTACCTCACAGGGGTACATGGCATCCTATAACTTTTAGGGAAGTAACGGCATGGCTCTTGGGAGACCCAGTAAAGCAGTCTCTTATTCTTGGGGATGCCACTATCTGGGTCCAGCAACAGTTTTGCTGACTGCAACTTGAACAGTAACTGCTACAACAAATATCTGATAGGAATTAATACTACACTACAAAGTAAAAAAGCAGGTAAGTTTCAAGATTTGACAAAATTGTTACAGCTTTATTTTTACTACAACACTGCTTAAACTTACCTGATCTGGATAAGAGATGGCACAGAATACTCAGCCTGCAAATAATACTGTGTGAAGGGCTCCAAAAGGTGGGCAAGGGGAAATTCCTCTGTAAAACAGGATAATAATTAAGAAAAACAAGTACCGTGAAAAACTACCAGACACAGAAGCATATTCCAAGAATGTAAGCCATACATTATTTGCTACTGAGAATACTAAAACTGACTGTTACAATACCGTTACATAAAATCCTAACTGGACATGTTGATAGAAACATAGGGATTGCATAAATATATTAAAAATCAGGGAGTAGCTCCCATCATTTTATTTTATAACTCTTTGCAGTTCAAATATTGCCTACTGAGATCAAGCAGGTGCCTTCAATGTACTATTTCTGGTGCCTGCTAAAAACATTCTTGTTTAGACAAATCTACCCAGCTGCTTGAAGTAATTTTAATATGTTTTAGTATTTTAACTTTTGCATGTTTTAAAATATGGTTGTGAATTTTTCTCGATTTTATCGTTGTGCCTTTTTGTAAACAATCAAGAAGTGTATAAACTTTATGAAATAAAATAAACAATTAAGATTTAAACATAAACTATCTCTGGTGTGGGTTGATAGCTGGAGAATACGCCTGCATTGTAAAACAAGCACTTGGGACTGTATCCAACATTTTCTGTCAGCTACTGTGAGTGGATGAGTGAGTTTTAATGTTATGCAACAGAAGAATCCAACACAAGTGTTTCACTAGCAGAAACACACTGTGCAACAGACTGCACAATTTGATAGCAAACTGCTTATGTATTATCTTGCGCAACAATGATCAGTTGGTGCAAAACATTTCACCAGTGGGACAAGTACAGTGGTACCTCAGATTACAGATGCTTCAGGTTACAGGTGCTTCAGGTTACAGACTCTGCTAACCCAGAAATAGTACTTTGGGTTAAGAACTTTGCTTCAGGATGAGAACAGAAATCGCGCAGAGGCGGCAATGGGAGGCTCCATTAGCTAAAGTGGTGCTTCAGGTTAAGAACAGTTTCAGGTTAAGAACGGACCTCCGGAATGAATTAAGTTCTTAACGCAAGGTACCACTGTATAACTTTAACTTAGCACTACACTGAATACAACCCCTGAGCAACAATAGGCTGAAGGTTACCTGGATCCCCAAACAGTTTTGAATCCATTTCCCGCTTCTGCTGCAGAAGTTTCTCCTTTTCCCGCTTCAGCTTCTTTTCCATTTCTCTTTTCCTTTCCTCTTCCTGTTCTCCTTCCAGCATAACCCGCAGAGCTCGTTCTTCGGCTTCATAGAGTTCAGTGCGTGTTTTTATCAATGCTCTTAAGCTCTGGACTTCATTCTCGAAGGCTTCATCTGCAGCTGGGGGTGGACAAACACCTGCAGCAAAAAACAGAACAAAACCCACAACCCACACCAGATTACTTGACTTTTCCTCCACATACTGATCCAGAACAGTGAAATACATGTAAACAAGAGAATCGAAGCATCCCTATTGGTGAGTAATCTTGCTCTGAGGTGGCATCCTCACGCATTCTATCTCACTTGCTTTTAACAGGGTGGTCAGTTGCTTGGGTGAGTATTATTTCTCTCTCCCTCCTCTCCCCAATTGCATGTTTTTTCACTGTTCAAGGACAGAGGAGGAACAAGGTACAGCAGCTTACTCCACTAAAATATGGTATTTAGGAATTTTACATTTTATTATATAGCCCCGAAGAAAAATGAACACTTAACACAACAACATGGAACATAAAAAACAAACCTGTAGAAGCACCTGTGTTTGAGTTTAAAAAAACCAGATAAGCAAATGCATATATTGCACAGTAAAATACAAACTACGTTGAAGAGAAACTGGACACTTGTGTTTATTAACTGGTTTCTTCACTGCCACCTAAGTAGACCATCTGTGAATTCCTCAAGTGGACATATTGATCTGGCATTTGTGTGTCAGCTTCTTCATTGTCAATGAAGGAAATAGCCTTGGGTCTCTTGAAGTTCTCAAATAGCTTGCTAACTTTTTCATTATTGCCGTATTCTACAGCTCTTCATACCGGAGTTGAAGAATTAGTCCAGCTGCATCTTTTCAATGCTGCGTAATAACAAGGTGTGTTGACATTAGCATTCAGCATAATAGGTCACTGGAAGAGGCATCCCTTATGTTGGGTATTTATGACAAACATTTGCAAAAAACAAATGCTTCAGAAGTTCTAATGGTTTCAGTGCCTTACAGATGCTTTGAGTGCACTTCGTCCGGGGCAGGATGCTATGCTTTTAACCAAATATTTGTTTTAACAATACAAGTCTTCCAGGACATAATTTATATATTGAACCATATTTTATAAACAATACATAAGCAATACAAGCCCGACTGAAATGTTGGCGCCATTATACAAATAGCTTTCCAGCTATGTTTCAGCATATATGTAAGTAAGGAATATAAAAAGCACATGCAATTCTGAGTCATGTTTACCTTTCCTCGCTGCTGCTTCTTTTCTTAGTTTCCTAAGCTTTTCTAAGCCACGCAGGATTTCTGCCATACGCTTCGTGTCTGCTTGTTTTTTCCTTACTTCAGATAACACACTGTCTGCAGCAGCTTTAAGTTCTTGTTCCTATATGGGCAAAAATATGAATAAAGGAATTAAGAACACATGTAAGAATGTAAGAGAACAATGGCAGACCTAGGTAGGTTCATCTAGTCCAACACCCTGTGTTCACTGGCTACCCAGATCCTTCAAAGCCCACAAATAGGCCAATAAGGAAAGAGCCCCTCATCACTGTTTGTCTCAGTAACTCCTAGGGGGTAAACACAGCTCATGGCAGACAGCTGTCAACAGATCCACCCTCCTTGAGTTTGCCTTCTCACTTACAGTGACATACCTATTAGTTAACACCTGGCATTAAAAACAGATGCTTGGGCTCAATTTGCTGCAAGCTGTGGCAGCACTCATAGGTTTCTTTTCTAGAACAGGATACTGCCTATAGTCCGAGATTGTCATGAAACTACTTATATCTACTAGACTCAAAAACAGTTACCAATGATGATTAGGCAATCTTCATGAGACACCTGCTTGCTATGCCTCAGGTTTTGTCCCCAAGTTTCAGGGTCCCACATGTTTTCTTGGGATTTGTAGGGAAAGGATAAGAATCTCATTGTGAAAGGCCAAAAAAGGGGAGTAGCCTATTGTCTTCAGCACCCATCACTGTAACAGTTTGAATGAATGCAAAAACAAGTACACATTTGTGCACCAAGAATGCTATACAATAATATGTTGTTGTTGTTTAGTCATGTCCGACTCTTCGTGACCCCATGGACCAGAGCACTCCAGGCACAATATGTAAATGGTACTGACTGGCTCCAGTTTTCCCCTTGGATCCATTTTATTGTTCAGCAAGCTTCACTTCTTACCTACTAGACTCTACCCTGTGATTCACTAGGGGCTGCCCTTTGCTCCTGTCCTACAAACCTCCATCCCCTGATATAACCAGCACTAACCCTCAACTCCCAAGCTCCACCCCTGTCTTAGGAGAACTGACAATCCTTACTCTGAGTGTGTCTCAACTACAAAGCACAACTGCTCCTCAAAATGAACTGTAATCCACTTGTCACTGGAGAGCAGTCTTTGTTAAATATACATTTGGAGCAAACATGTAGATCAAGGGTCTAGAGCATGTAGCCCACCAGTACATTTTGTGCATCCCATACAGGGTTGATAGTAATCCCAGGCACTTGCCAACCTCAGGCTTCCCTGAATCACTTGCTCCAGGCTAAGCACAAACATGGAGTGAACCAGCAGTGAAGAGATGGTGCTGAAACTGTGCTTTGTGTTTATGCTGTTTGCCAACTGGGACTCATGATTCCAGCTCACTGCTCAGTGTACAAAGACGACCCTGGAAGGGTTTGAATTGTGACACATGCACATCAGTGTAGAGAATAACAATATTCTCTCTCTAGAGAGTACAGATTCAGCAGGCAGCTTATTTCAACACCAACTGAAAACCTTTGGGCTTATTCAGTCAGTGAAGAATATACCTTTCCAAAATAGCTGATTTGAAACTTTTTTGGGGGATGACTTTATTTGAATGGTTTTATGTATAATTGCTGTTAACCATGCTGCTATTTTTATTTAATTATAAATAAAATAATTATTTAGCACTATTAATGTGGCTAATAAAACGTGTTTAGTGTTCAAACAATTCAGTTTACTATTCCCTGCAACAACCCAGTAACGCAGGGTACTATCTCAACACTGCAGGTGGATGAGAACAACAGGGGTTTGCCTAAAGCAGAGAGCCTGGTGCCCTCCTATGGACTACAACTCCCATCAGCCCCTGCCAGCACGGCAAACACAGCCAATAAATCCCAAAGCACCGACTACCCTGGGGGGAATTCGTGGGCATCCCTCAAAGCGCAACCCACCCGGTGCCTCTCCTCAACTTCCAGGGCGCGCCTGGCCCGCCAGCTCTCGATCCGCGCCTCCCTCTCGGCCTCGCGGGCCGCCTCCTCCTCGCGAGCGGCCCGCGCCTCCTGCCTCCGCGCTTGGCGCCGCAGCCTCTTCTTGCGGCTCTTCTCCGCGTGGCGGCGCAGCTGGGCCAGGGGAGCCTCCGCCGCTGCCTCGACCCGCAGGGGCCGCACCACCTCCCGCAGCTCCGCCAGCCGGGCCTCGGCCTCCGCCACTTCCTCGGCCTCGGCGTGGTCGTCCCGCCGCCGCCAGGCCCCGCACAGTGCTGTCACCTGCGCCACCAGCCGCAGCGCCTCCGCCGCCAACGGGCCCGCCTGGCTGGGCTTCAAGCCGCACGGCTTCGGGGGAGAGGCGGCGGCGGCGGCGCCTTCGGTGCGGCGGCAAGCCAAGAAGCGGCTGAGCCATTGCTCGCTCTCGTCGCCGCCGTCGCCTCGCCTCAGGCCGCCGGCTGAGGCAGCAGCGTCAGGCCCGAGCCTTGGCTTCTCCCCGGCCACGAAGGGCAGCGCCTCGGGCCTCCACTGAGGCGAGGGCCGCTCCGGAGGCGGGAACCTTGGCTTCTCCCCGGCTATGTACGGCGGCGCCTCGGGCCTCCATTGAGGCGAGGGCAGCTCCGGAGGTTTCTGCTGCTGCTGCTGCCACGGAGGAGGGGGCAGCGGCGGCCGGAATGGCGGCGGGTAAGCGGGGGCAGGAAGGCCTCGGCCATCCGCCGAAAAAGGCGGAAACGGGGAAAGAGGAAACTGAGGGTGGTGAGGCGGCGGCCCGCCAAAAACACCCTGCGGAGGAGCCCCCGTCGGCGGGAAGTAGTGGGGCTGAGGGGGCCTCGTGAAGGATGAGGGAAACGGCGGCGGCTGTTGCGACATCTCGCCCCCTCACGCCTCAAGAGGCCTACTTAGCAGAATGGGACGCTGTCTCTCTCGCCTTCGGACATCGCTTCCGGTTTGAAGCGGAAGTGACGGCGAGGAGAGCGGCGCCCCCTGTAGGTTGGGAGGAATCCGACATCTATCGGCTACTGATTTTAAACTTCAGCTCCCATCAGCCGCACCGGGGCCGGAATGTACTAGCAGCCTTTTAGGAGCATGGCAAGTTATGCTGCTTTGCCCCCAAGCACCACACACACCGCGTCACCTTAGTGCACTCCTTACCCCCCACCCCCCAGACCTTAAAGCATTTTACCTATGCTGTATTCCTAGCCTAGAATGGTATGCTCAGTTGCAATTACTTCAATAATGGACAACCTAAAGCCCCTTATTTCTGTGAGATTTAACATTCTGTGAAACGCACAGGAGAAGCACTACCAGAAATCTGGGAGGAACAGGTAGTAGATATGGAATGCTGCAATTATTATTATTTTTAAACCACGGGACACCTAGTTTGCTTCTCCTGCTCCAAACCACATGGGTTTTAAGAAACCATTAATGTCTGTGTGCTCTTAGAGGCCTTACACCAGTTTCTAGTCTCATTGCCTAGCAGCCTGCAACTTCAGAATTAAGAAGAATCATTCATAACAAGCTTGGGAAGGATTACGAATCAAGCAGCAAGTTGCTACACCCACCCAACGCACTTGGTGGCCAGTGTCAAGTTTAAAAAAATATTCTATCAGTGTGTAAATGGAACCTAGTTCAGCAAAACTTTTATAAGCACACCTCAACATGAAGAAAGGACATCAAGCTTTTAGGTACAGATTTTAATTTCAGAAATGAATCAAAAACATACACGTCCTTTTGTGTTTTTACAAATACTTTACTAAAGGATCAAGTTAACTTTTAAAACAAAGCAATCTTTGCTTTGCTAAAAGATTTAAAATAACAAGATGCAGACCGGCGTTTTAAGCTTATAACTTAAATAAGAATTTTGTGCAAACAGTGACTACTGATTACATGAAAAATATTATACAATTATATGCTACTTTCTTGTGCCTCTTAATGTTATAAGAAGGTAGGCTGGGAAAAATACCTGGCACCAAAAAACTGATGCATGATGGTTCCAGTACGTTCAATAAAAAGTACTATATTAAAATATTGGCATAGAATTTTCTATATTCTATGGTCTATTTCTTCCTGTAAACCTTTGTTCTGTCAAAAAAAGGTATAGCAAGTTCCTGGTTCATCTGTTCTCGTAATATCGATTTTTCTCTCCAAAACCTACATGTGATATTTAATCAAGGTAAGTAAAAATGAATGAACCCTTTGGTATTATATCCAATTATTTTTAATACATTACATTAAGTTTTTAGTAAAGTGGGGCAGTTTGCTCTAAAATAAGGTCAATCCACAACCTGTTTATTCTAGAGCAATCCCACTGGTTTGACCAATATGGAGTTTGGGGACCAGAAAGTACTGTCCTAAATCTTTCATATCCAGTTTTTAAGGGCAGTATTCATTGAAAGTGAAACAAGTACCTCTAGCACCCACTGCATTTAAAGAAGAAAATATATTTAGTGCATACTGAATGGTCTTTCAAACAAAAGTAGATTCAAAATATTTCTGTGTTATGTTTCCCTGCTCAAATTGTGTAGTATAATTATTGTAAAATTCCTCAACTATTGACAATACCTGAATTGCACTCTAGAACTGAAAAAGCTAGGGCTGAGCTGAAAGTTATTCAGAAAATGCATTCAGTAGAAAAAAGGAGCTTTTGAGGGGGCCTCATGTTTCCTCAAAATCTTTTCTTTTTTTGTACTGGTTCACAGTTTGAAAAATAACCTTCCCATTGATCCTAGTAACAATGATGTTGCCATGCAGCCAGATTTTTGTCGTATGATGGGAAAAAGCTATTTCAATGTATTAGCATTGTTTGACCGCAGTGACTGTTGTCACACAGGCATGTAGCTGATCAGATCTGGCTATGTCATTGCTACTAGGATGAAATCTAAATTGGAACAAAAAAATGGCACCAGCTGCAGCTGACTGAAGTTGAGAAAAGAGGGTTGCAATGGTGCACTGCTGCCTTCATCAAACTGTAGGATACAGTGCAGGATTTGTATGTGTGTATGTTTTGGAGGGGGTGCATTAACGCGTCATTGCTCCCAGTGGTAATAAATGGCCAAAAAAGTGCCCCAAAGGAGAAAGGGGTGAATTTTACAAGGGGAGTCCACCTTTTCAGCTCAGCACTAAAAAAGAGAGCATTTTTTAAACTGAACAAAATATAATATACATTTCATTTCTGAACATTATGTCGCTGAAGTCCAAGTGTCCACCAAAAAAAATAAATCAGTGTGATGTTACGCAAAATACTTGATCTGATTTCCATTAGCGCTGCCAACATTTCCTGAACATGTATCATATTCAGGAGAGATCCAATGTTATCAAATAGGCTAAAAAGCCGGATGTGGTCTTAAAAACAAAATCCCCATTAAGTGCATTTTCTGCAGAGTATTCTGACAGCATTTAATTGTTTGCAGCATCTGCTTGGCGAGCCCAGTTTTCTTCTTCTACTCCTGAATCGTATTCTTCTTCAGAAGCATCTTTAGCTGGAGCCCTGCAATTAAACACAAGTAGGATCAAATACAGTGGTACCTCTGGTTGCGAACGGGATCCATTACGGAGGCCCGTTTGCAACATGAAAAGCCCGCAACCTGAAGCGCCGTATCTGCGGAGGTGCTTGGCGTGATTTGGCGCTTGTGCGCATGCGCGAAACGTGATCTAGTGCTACTGCGTATGCGCAAGCAGCAAAACCCAGAAGTAAGCCTTTCCGGTACTTCCAGGTCGCTGCGGGGAGCAACCTGAAAAAAGGTAACATGAAGCAAATGTAACATGAGGTATGACTCTACTTCCATGTAATGTCTAGAACAGGGAGCCATTTCAGCCCAGCTGAACTTCTGATACTGATCCCCAGGACCACAATGCATCTTTACCTCCCAAATTATATTCTATAGTAGGGACGTTGTAAACTGTCATGTACTGAATCAGATTGTTGGTTCACTGACTGGCAGCAAAGGAAAAAGGGAGTCTGCATGCAGAAACAATGGCTCTTTCTCTGAGTACTTTTAGCAGAAGAGCAGCAAATAAATAATTATTAAAAGAAAATTGCTACAAATTAGGTGGAATTGCTGTTCAAGAAGAATCGATCTACTGGTCCCTTGGACTAAGGAAAGAATGATGAGTTCTGTGGACCGTTGCCTTGAAAGTCCATTAGAAAATAAGAAATGAAATGGCAACTTAAGTCTGCATTTCTTGTAATCTTTTTATCCTAGCGACGCACACCAGAAATAATGGACTCAAACTGAAGCAGGAGGCCTGACTGGATGGTCACCTATGGTTACTTCCTACTCTAAATTTAAAGTATGTCCACCACTGTAGGTAAAGTATGCTGCTCTCTGAAGGCTTATTGCTTTTTACCCCCCCCCCACATTATTAAAATTAGTGTTCTTTCAAAAAGTCAGCTTTCAGTAAGATTCCTGCTTCCAATTGGCCTAATGAAGCCTCTTTCAAATGCATAAATCTGGCCTTTGACTTGAAAATACAAAAATGTGAATGTTTATTAGCCATTTTGTTCAGCCAGTTTGTGTTAAATGCTAAGCAGCCTTCTACTGTAAAAGGTAGCTTTAAAATATAACTGGAATTTTAAAAAGTATCTAAAATAACTCTGAAAAAAAGTAATTGCGAAAAAGTGTTTTTGCATCAAACCCAATCTAGTGTTGGAAACCAGACATTACCTGACGTATCCTGGATCCTTCTTTCCTTCCACAACATCTTTGTCAACCTCCACACATACAATGTCAGAATTGGGTACTTCAAACATGGGTTCCAGCAGTAACTTTTCCTAAAAGGTAGAAGGATAAGCATCAAGATTTTGCTCACACAATCCCTCTTCCAATGAACACCTAGCAATAGACACTTTGCTACAACCACTTGTCTGCCTGAAAGAGGCATAGGGCAGTAGCCAACCAAGCTACTATAGTAAACCTATTGAAATTAATGGACTTTAGTATAATGTTCATTCATGTCCACATCTCTACTTAGTAGCTGAATAAGTTGGGAACTTAGTTGACAGACATTTGTCAGGAATCCTATCACAATGCTACTTGCCAAGGCTGCCATCAGCATAGCTACTTTCTTCTAACTCCACCTTAAAAACAAGGTGGAAGGGCTGTAGCTCAGTGGCAGAGCACATGGTTTGTATGCAGGTCTCATGCAGGTTCCCTAGCATCTTCAGGTAGGCATGAAAAAAGGCACCAGAGACCTGATGCCAGTCTGTATTAGCAATGCTGAGCTGGATGGACCAATGGTCTGACTTGCTGTTGAGCAGCTTCTTAAGAAATGGCAAGGTAAAACAAGTGCTTCAAAGTGGTAGATTTTGAAATCAGCATGGGTGACAGAATAGAAGACAAACATAAATGACCTATGGGCGGGATCTACTGGTAATGTTCTGTGCAAAACCCACTCGAGCTGCACAGGACCGTAGAGCTGTTGTGCAACTCATTTAAATGATGCATGTGTGGGAAGTTGTCTAAGATGCAATTACGCTTCCAGATTCCACTCTAGCCATTCCAGGCCAGCCCTGCTTCAAAGCCGCTTCTTATGCAACCTTCAGTTCTCTGCTTTGGGCCAAACATTAATTCCCTGCCAGTCTTGCTCTTCCTCCAAATCAATCTTTGTTTTTGCTTTTTCCACCTTTTTGACTTGATTACACATTTATAACTTTCCCCCTTTTATTTAAAATAAGAAGTACTTAGTCAACAAAATAAAGATCCAGAATACAGTCAATGAGAAAAGCAACTTCCACCACGATGGGAAGAGAATTAGCACCACCATTAATATGCTTTTGATTTCACTACTGCATAGGAAGACTCCATTTGTTTGCAAAAAGATTGCATAAGATATGAACTTCCTCATAATGCCCATATTCATTTTCCAATAACATCTTTGTCTAATACTAGTCTTGTAATTTTGGTATTTAAGAACCCCAGCATTAGGTGAATACATACTGCTGTTATAATAATAAAGCAGCTGCTCTATAGCTTCAGACACCATTCTTTTTAGTACTGTTAACAAATATTTTAGTGTCTAAACTCAGTCTTTCTTCCAGAACATGTAGAACTATCACATGGCACGGTCTCTTTGGGACTGAATAATTTTAGATTGCTAGGAAGGCTTTGCAAGTTGGAAAGTCTTTAGGTAGCATGGGCTAGGCTGGAAATGTTCTCCCCAAGACAAAATTTCAAGCTGTAGGGAAGGTTGTTTTTG